>NC_072425.2:122830000-125330000 GCF_028878055.3 Symphalangus syndactylus
AAAACAACATTGTGTCTAGATCAGGACACAGATAATCTTTAATGGGAAAGAGAATCCTCTGCACAGTACAGTCATCTCAGGGAATGCAAAGCCAAGCTATGACCATGCCTGGTCCAAGTATGTACAGTACAGCCAAAGAGCAGTCACAGAACACACATGACCGCCAGGGCCCACTGCTATGGTTTACGAGCAGTTCTCAGGCAAGAAGGGAACGAGTCATAAGCTGGACAGACTGGTGTTGACTTTAACATTTGTATTCAAAAAATTCTCAAGGAGACTTTGAAAGACGTGATACCAAGTTTATCTGATAAAATATTCTAATTTTATTCAGTGAAATTCATTTTGATACTTTTAAATTATGGTAAACAATAACAGAAATGATAAAGCCCGTCCATCTTGCTGACGTTTTGTGCAGCTAAATGTCAATGTGGAACAGAAAATGAGAAGGTGAAATGGGCACGGTGGCTCACACCTGTAATCCCAGCACTTTGAGAGGCAGGAGAATTGCTTGAGCCCGAGTTCAAGGCTGCAGTGAACTATGATTGCACCACTGCACTCCAGCCTGGATGACAGAGCAAGACCATGTCTCTAAAACTAAAATTAAAAAAAAAAAAGAAAAAAGAAAATGGTAAGGTGAAGAGTGAAAGCGACATGATCAAAGAAAAATTCAGGGCGTATTTGGAGAGCAGCTTGACAAGCATACTTAGTTATGATGGCTGGAGAAAATCTTTAAAGCGTAGGCAAAGGACATTTGTGGACTTTATGCTTCTCCTGACTCCTTACAGAAAAACCAGTAATACCTCCATGCTGCTTTCCAGTTTTAAACTGCATTCTCATATGTTATTATTCCAAACATGGTGAGTGTCAGACAGAGCACATATACTACATGTAATACAGACAAGAACAGCGAGGCTCAGAGAGACCGACTGCCCCACATCTGTCATCTGAAGTGGAGCTGGGGCTGGACCTATGGTCTCCCCTGAGCTTTGCTCATCTTCACTACTTCATGTCCTGTCAATTCTCAGGATGTAAGAAAAGGAGTACTTTGGTGTTGTGGGAAGTCAGGGACCCCGAACGGAGGGACCGGCTGAAGCCAAGGCAGAACATAAATTGTGAAGATTTCATGGACATTTATTAGCTCCCCCAATTAATACTTTTATAATTTCTTACACCTGTCTTTACTGCAATCTCTGAACATAAATTGTGAAGATTTCATGGACATTTATCACTTCCGCAATCAATACTCTTAGAATTTCCTATGCCTGTCTTTAATCTCTTAATCCCATCATCTTCATAAGCTGAGGATGTATGTCGCCTCAAGACCCTGTGATGATTGCGTTAACTGCACAAATTGTTCGTAAAGCATGTGTGTTTGAACAATATGAAATCTGGGCACCTTGAAAAAAGAACAGGATAACAGTGATGTTCAGGGAACAAGGGAGATAACCATTAGGTCTGACTGCCTGGGAGCTGGGCAGGACAGAGTCATATTTCTCTTATTGCCGAAAACGGGTAAGAGAAATATCGCTTAATTCTTTCCCCAGTAAGGAATATTAATAACTAACAGCCCTGGGAAAAGAATGCATTCCCGGGTGAGGCTTCTAAAATGGCCGCTCTGGGAGTGTCTGCCTTATGCAGTTGTAGATAAGGGATGAAACATGCCCTGGTCTCCTGCAGCGCCCCCAGGCTTGCCTAGGTTTAGGAAATTCCAGCCTGGTGAATTCTAGTCAGACCGGTTCTCTGCTCTTGAACCCTGTTTCCTGTTAAGATGTTTATTAATGACAATGTGTGCACAGTGGGACATGAAACATCAGCAATTCTAGTTTTGTGCTGGCCTTGTGACCTTGCCCTGCCCGTTTGCCTTGTGATATTTTGTTACCTTTGAAGCATGTGATCTCTGTGACCCACACCTTATTGGTACACCCCCTCCCCTTTGAAAATCGCTCATAAAAACTTGCTGGTTTTGTGGCTCAGGGGGCATCATGGAACCTGCCAACATGTGATGTCTCCCCCAGACACCCAGCTTTAAAATTTCTCTCTTTTGTACTCTTTCCCTTTATTTCTCAGACCAGCCGACATTTAAGGAAAATAGAAAAGAACCTATGTTGAAATATTGGGGGCTGGTTCCCCCGATACTTTGGGAAAGCTATTCTGGAAGTATAACACAGGGAGGACTGGACAGGAAGAAACTGAGAGGTTGCTGGAATACAGGCTACACATGCCTCCATGCTAAGGACTACATGTGAGATTGAAGGAGGCTGTTCTGAGGCACCAGCAGGAGAAAATACAGGACTTGGTCAACAACTTGGATAGAATGAAGGCAAAAGACTCAAAGACACATCTAAAATTTCCAAGCAACCTGATACAAATGGTGTCCCTGCAGAGAGAAGATGATTTACAGGTATGAGAGAAGAGAGCTAATGAATTTTATTCTGGCGTGCATTGTGTATTTGGGGAAAAGAAAATATGCAGGGTGAGATGCTTATAACTTATAAATTTACAAGCTTATAAATGTTTGTAAATTTATATTTCAGCTCAAATGTTGGAACTGGAGATTTTAAATGAGAAAGGAAATGACATTAAGAGTTGACTGACTATATTTCAGTTTTTTTTCTAAAGATGAATGGGTCACATCAAAGAAACAAATGGTAAATAATAAAGGGTAGTGATAAAGTTCTCTGAATGTACAAAAATTCAAATTTCATAATAATTGCCATTTCTTGTTTCTTTTTAGTCTTAATTGAAACAGCACAGTCTGAATGCCTCTATCTACAGTGGTAAATTAATCTGTGATTTCAGCATCCAACTTTCCTTTTTAAAAAGAGGTATGTTCTTCTCCAGCTGTGTCCCAGTCATACATAAGCTAGATCCCTTTCAATATGCATTGGGAGAAATTTTCAAAATGATACATTTGGCAGACAATCCTCATCTGGATTTTAATTAAGGCTCCATGCAAAACACTGCCTGGCATGTATAAAAAGGATCTACACATGTCAAAAAGAAGTTACAGGTGGAAACAGGAAACAGGCTGGTAGTTCTCTGAGAGCTTTAGAAATTATAACTTCAGGTCTGATGATAGTGACTAGAAAGCCCTGATAAATTAAAAATTAAATATTTTATAAATTAAATTTACTTCTGGGAAAGTGTAATGTTAACACAAATGTAGAGCAACACAGTAAAAATCATTTTGGATTCAAAACAAAAATGTTAAGGACAGAGAGGTAGAAAAAGGTATCTATTCAAAATAAAATATTCTGGAAGCATTATGATCTGCTTTTATGTACAAGATAGAGGTGACAGCATGAAGAAGTAGAAAAATGAACAGAGAAGCAGTAAAGTAATATAAAATGGACAAATTAGGCAGAAAATGAAAGAAATGAAGCAGAAATTCCCTTCAATTACAAAGACTAAAGTGTTTAATTTAGAAGAAAAAGCCTGAGAGAACACTGTATATTTCTTTTCTGCAAATTCATGATCCCCTCCTTCTCCTAAACCAGCCATTTCTACAAAACAGATGGGAAGGTGCTCCTTACAATAAGGATGCCCATATAATTCAAAGTCCTTATCATGGCACTTTTGTCTAGAACTAATGCTAAACCAGATAGGATATCACAACCACTGGTATAATCAAAGTATCCCAGGCAAACCAGAGTGAAGATGTGGTAGATTGATTGCAAAAATGGCCACAATTCCTCAGCCCTCCCTGTATCCCATTTTTTTTTTTGTTTGAGACGGAGTCTCGCTTTGTCGCCCAGGCTGGAGTGCAGTGGCGCAATCTCGGCTCACCGCAAGCTCTGCCTCCCAGGTTCACGCCATTCTCCTGCCTCAGCCTCCCGAGTAGCTGGGACTACAGGCACGCGCCACCACGCCCGGCTAATGTTTTTTTGTATTTTTAGTAGAGACAGGGTTTCACCGTGTTAGCCAGGATGGTCTCGATCTCCTGACCTCGTGATCTGCCTGCCTTGGCCTCCCAAAGTGCTGGGATTACAGGCATGAGCCACCATGCCCAGCCCCTGTATCCCATTTTTACCCAACTTCACAGCTCCTCTTATCAGTAGGTGGACTCTGTTCCCCACCCCTTGACTCTGGTCTTGCTCTGTGATTAGTTCTGGCCAATCCGGTGTGGCAGAAGCATAATGAAGCGCTAGTTCTGAGACTTGGTCTTGACACCTTAAACACCTCTGCTTTCTCTCCTCTGCTCTTGCCACCTCCATTAGAACAAGCCCAAGCTACCACGGCTATAGGATCAAACACCACAGGGAGAGCTTAGCTCCACCACTTACCACCCCCTGCCCTCCTGTTATTTAGCTAACCCCAGAAGTTGAACCACATAGCCAACCTGCAGCTGACACTGAAAACCCAGCCAAGAGCAAAACTGCTCAGTTAAGCTGTGCCTCATTTCCTCTAAAATCCTGAGCAAAATAAATGGAGTTTCCAGCCATCAAATTTTTGGTCAGTTTGTTACACAGCAATAGCTAGCAGATACACTCACTATGAGTGTGCCTGCCACCTCAGAAGTGCAGCAACAGTGTTTCCTACTGGAATGAACCAATCCAACCCATCTGCACCTGAAGCAGGATTAAGAAATCCAAGGCTCTTCAACCAAAGCCCTAGAAGATATTATGCTTCTTTTTAGTTTTTCACTTCCAGGCATTTAAGAGTGCTCGATCCAAAAATAATTATTAGCTATTTTCATGCTTTCCCTAAGAAATTAAAAGCTAGCCAGACATGGTGGCTCACACCTGTAATCCCAGAAGTTTGGGAGGCAGAGGCGGGTGAATCATTTGAGATCAGGAGTTGAAGATCAGCCTGGCCAACACAGTGAAATCCCATCTCTACGAAAAATGCAAAAATTTGCCTGGTGGCCGGGTGCAGTGGCTCACGCCTGTAATCCCAGCACTTTGGGAGGCAGAGACGGGTGGATCACGAGGTCAGGAGATCAACACCATCCTGGCTAACATGGTGAAACTTCCTTCCACACTAAAAATACAAAAAATTAGTTGGGTGTGGTGGCGGGTGCCTGTAGTCCCAGCTACTCAGAAGGCTGAGGCAGGAGAATAGCGTGAACCCGGGAGGCGGAGCTTGCAGTGAGCCGAGATCGCGCCACTGCACTGCAGTCTGGGCAACGGAGTGAGATTCCGCCTTAAAAAAAAAAAAAAAAAAAAAAAAATTCACTTGGCATGGTGGTGGTGGTGGTGGTGGTGCTTGCCTGTAGTCCCAGCTACTCAGGAGGCTGAGGCAGGAGAATCGCTTGAACTTGGGAGGTGGAGGTGCAGTAAACCAAGACTGCGCCACTGCGCTGTAGCCTTCAGGACAAAGTGAGATTCCGTCTCAAAAAACCCTGGATCTCAAATCCAACATTAATGCCATCTTTCATTTAAGTAGTATTTTACAGTTTATATACTTAACAAATACCATTTTCTTAAAACAAACAAACAAACTATGTAGCACAGGCAGAGTAGGTATCATGCCCAGGTTACAGATGAAACCAAATTGAAGAGCAAGTTAAATGACTTTTGCAAATAGCAAATGGCAAAGCTACAATACTTATAACTACCCCTACAAACTTTCACTCTTCCTTTTCCTTAGAGCTCTTATGCTAAAATCTTGGGTCAATATTGGTATGTAATTTTTAAGAAAGATGGTTAATTAAATCGATGAGGCTTTTTGTTGTTGTTGCTGTTATAAGAGTGGAAATAACATGATGTATTAGTCCGCTTTCATGCTGCTGACAAAGACATGCCCGAGACTGGGTAATTTATAAAGAAAAAGGTTTAATGGACTCACAGTTCCACGTGGCTGGGGAGGCCTCATAACCACGGCAAAAGGTGAAAGGCATGTCTTACATGGACACAGGCAAGAGAGAAAATGAGAACCAAGAGAAAGGGGTTTCCTCTTATAAAACCATCAGATCTTGTGAGACTTACTTATTCACTACCATGAGAACAGTGTGGGGGAAACTGCTCCCATGATTCAATTATCTTCAACAGTCCCTCCCACATCACATGGGAATTATGGGACCTACAATTCAAGATGAGATTTGGGTGAGGACACAGCTAAACCATATCACATGAGTTAAATCTCAAGGGTTCTTTTGAGGAGCAACTAACATATGCATCATGCATAGCTCAATGTCCAGCCCAAATGTTATTAGGCCTCTGTCCTCACTGACTGTGATAGGGCTCTCTTCTAAGCTTGATAACCTCTACCCTTAGAGCACTGAGTATCATTTGAAATTACAAATTCTCAGATAGTATAGGCAAATTTATTTCTATGGTAGAGGCATTTATTTCAGATATAGAAAAATAACACTTTTCAAAGTCAGAGTAAGTAAACAGAAGTATATTTTTTCCTTGCATACCCATCCTCAAATGTCAACATAGTTTCCAGCCATTCTTACAAGGAACAAATGCAGAATTAAAGTAATAACTGTCAACAGAAGAGCTGTATTAAAGCTACGTATCAACCTTGAAAATCAGAAAACACAAAGTGATCTAGTGCGATTCTCAACTTTAGTGTGCATCAGAATCACTTGGATTGCAGAAAAAGCACCTTCAGAGAGCTGAAGGAAAATCATCAGGTCAAGTAAGCCCTTGGTCTCAGAATAAATATCAGAGACTAAAGATATGTACTTTGTTCCTCAGGGAAGACGGAAGGACAAAATATACTACAATATAGAAGATCAGCCATTTACTCTGTGTGACTTCTCTGAGCTTCAGATTCAGGAATAACGACAGACACAACTCTCAAGAATTGTTCTACATATTAGGTTAGATAGTGTAATAAGTGCTTCTCCAATCCATAATACATAGCTACTATCATTATTTCAACATCATCATTATTTGATACAGAGTACATCTTCCCCACCCACCCCCGACTCCCGAATGGCTGCTATTACTTATTTTAAAAGTCAAACAATCAGTCATTGGGTTCAAGCTCATGGACTACAAGTACCATTTTTATACTGGTATCATTTTTACTAGCTTCAACTATTCACTTATAAGATTTCAGTAAATTACTGAAATGACAATTTTTGTACCCAAACTAAGACAATCACTGAAAGAAAAGGAACTAAAGCTTTAAAATTGAGTCTTGCTTCTAAAGCATTAATAGTGAGAAAAAGAATTCTTTTCAAAGTGACCCATTTTAGAAAATCTCTGATGTTCTCTGTATTGTTTTCTGAATCTGAGAAGGCTATATATAGATGGAAACATGGGAATAAAATACCTACAATCTTCATCACTTCCTATATTCAATATACTACACAGTAACATTTCATAGTTAAAGTTTTTGGCCATTTAAGTACCTACCCACATAAATATCTGAGGTTTTAATATTCTAAAACTATAAAACATAGCTATAGAGGTACACAGTTAGGCTAGGACAGGGTTTCTCAGCCTCAGGACTAATCATATTTTGAGTTGGAAAATTCTTTACTGAGTGTGGGGGGCGGGGGTTGAGGAGGTATGCATTGCACAGTAGCAACCTTTTCCCCACCCCAGTTTTGACAACCAAACATGTCTCCAGACATCACCAAATTGGTCTTCTGAAGGCCAAAATCTACCCTAGTTGAGAACTTCCGGGCTAGAATTTTATATAGACACAATTGTAAACTCTGGGTACACAGACAATACAAGACTCTATGTAATATTATAAGGTAAAGAGTCCAGCACAGTAAATTTCTGCTATACTGTTTACGCTAGGGCACAGTTTTTATATACTACTTAGGCATACAGTTATCCACATATAACTTTTTCCTACTGAACACTGACATTAGACAAGAAAAGAAACCACAGCTAATCCAGCAACCATCATTATATCACCTGATATGAGAAAAATCTACAGTTTTCAAACATTTGCTAAATGGAAGCCTGGAAAAATCACTGCAAGTGTCCTTCTTTCTGAATTCGAAGTCTGTCTTTCTCTACTTGTAAGCGTTCCTTTTCAATCTGCAGCTTCTCAGATTCAAACTTCAAAAACTGCAGCCTATCCTTTTCCAGTTGCAAGCGTTCTCGCTCAAGTTTTAACTTCTCTGTTTCTATGTCCTGTGGTTGAAGCATGGATTTTTCTCCTTGACCAAGTTCATTTTCTAAGGATGGTTTCTCTGAATTGACTATCTGTAACCTCAACTTCTCTCTTTCAATCTGCAGCCGCTCCTTCTCTAGCTGAAGCCGCTCATGCTCCATGTCTAAATGCCGCAGTCTCTCTTTCTCGATTTGTAGGCGTTCCTTTTCTACCTGCAGCCTTTCAGCCTCGATATCCAGTCGTCGTTTTTCCAACTCTAATTTCTGTTTCTCAATACTTACAAGCAAATGAGGCTCATCATATGCAGATCTAGATGGTGTTGAGTTAAGGGTAAAAAACTCATCAATGTGGGGGAAATCGGGAAGTTCATTTTCTCTCCTGGAATCTGGTATGACGGATGACAACATTTCTTCCTCCTCCTCAATTTCAAACTAAGAGCAAAGAGAAAAGCATTTTTCAGTATTGACTTCTACTTTGTGGCAATTTGTCTAAATATTTCTTAAAAGCTTTCTGCATCATTTGGGGAAAAATACTTAATTTGAATTTTGAATATCATTTACGCTGAATTACTTGATGTCTGTAATACATATAACCTAGGTAATTATATTTAGGTGGGAAGAAAAGTATTAACGATGTAAAGAGAAAAGCAGAATGACTTGTTACGTACTATTTTTAAATAAGCTTGAAAATCTTGGAATGTGTTAACAGTTTCTGAACAATAATCTCCCACATCAGAATTGAAAAGATTAAAAGAGGGTACAGAGGCTAATACTTACTTCAGGACTCTGCGGATCCCTTTCTTCCTCTTCCACCTTGACCTCAGTTAAGGATCCACCTGCATCCCTGAAATCTGCCACATTTTGCCAGTCAAAATTTGCATCATTTCGGAATCCAATCTTTTCATCTATCTCTTCAGTGAGAGAGTCATCTAAATCAGAGGAGGGAAGGGGAAATCCTGAACCGACCAGCTTAATGTTGGCCTTCATCCTCTTTCTCTTCATAAGTGCTCGCCAGTCAAGGTACCTTCTTTTCACCTCTGTCCCTGTCCTCTGTTCTCCTTCTCCTACAGCATTCACACACTGCGCAATCTCTTCCCAAGCCATTCGCTTCATCACGTTAATTGTTGTATTGAGCTGCTTGGAAAAAATGACTTCTTTCCTTTTTGTAATTTCTTTCAAAAGGGTCTGAGTTTCTTGAACACTAAAATTGCTTTTCCTTTTTCTTTTCAACTGCTTCATTTTCAACTTCAATGCAGTTTTTATGGTAAGAGATGTGAAAACAATTTGAGGAATGCTGCAAAGCACAAAAACCAAGGATAATTCTTTGCTGGCACTTAGTTCAAATCATTGTCTTCCATTTATCTAGTGGCAGAGGCAGTCTGGATAATTCCTAAAAGGAAAAAAGTACAATCAATCAATCAATATGCAACTTCTACAACATACTTCAACCTAATGAACTATATAATTTTGAAAAGAAACAAAAACAACCCTCTAAATATAGCTTAAAATTGTGTACTTCTTTATCTTTGCCAGTACTGACATAGTCCAAATTGCCATTTTCTCCCCTCTGGTGTGCTGCAAAGGTTCCTAACCAGTTGCCACTATTCATTCCTGACCCCCTTCCTACTACTTCAGCTCCTTCTCCCACAAATTCTCCCTCTCTCCTCCAATTGCACTGGCCATCTTTCAGCCACCTATTCCTGTCAAACTCTTTCTTAGTTCAGGGCCTTTGTCCACACTGTTCCTTCTGCCTGGAAAATGGATTGCTCCCTTCTTGGTCTACTTAATTCCTCCTTATCCTTTAGCTTGCAGATTAAGCATCCATTTCTCAGGGAAGCGTTTCCTGACAAATCAAATTACTCCAGCATAAAATTTGCAGGACTTTTCCTAGACTGGATTTTATACTTGTGCTAACATACAGCTCAGAGTCTGTCCCTTTCCCCAGTTCACTGCAAAGTTTCACAAGGGCAGGGATGTTTCCACTGGCCATCACCTCCCCAGAGCCTAGCAGAGATTCTGGCACATGGCACGCATACCATAAATATGTTTTGAATGAATGAAAGAGTCGATTTGCCAAAATAATCATTAGTTCGACATATCTAAAAGAAAAAGTACACTTTGCAGAATAATTTTAGAGGAAAACTGAAAGGTTGAGCTGCAAAATCAATAAAACTGAGAAACCAATTTGAGACAATGTAATCTGATCAAATAAATGCCAACTACCCACATTTTACTACTTCACAAATTCAAACTCATTTTAAGGTTAATAAACCAACATAGAAACCCTAAATTTGGAATATAATTTCCTGAAACAATGAAAGTATTGTAGGAATATGACAAAATTAAAGGGGTTAACAAAAAAATGGCAAGGATTTTACCCAGTCATCCCACCTAATTAATCATGTAAGTAAAAAGATCACCAGAAAAGATCAACAAAAAAAGATAACCAAAAAAGAAAATGATCACTCAAAAAGAAAAAGGAAAATATCACCAAAAAATTTTTTTAGATTCCTAAACCTTTCAAAGACTAGTGCACATTGCATGGTTTACCCTTGTAATTCCGTTCCTCAAAGCTCACCCCATCCTCCCCTCCCTTAAACCACCTAAACAAAAGCCCCTAACATCAAACAAAACCAGGCTGGACTATATTTTTGTTTCTAATTAAGGCTCTTAATTATGTGCCTTTCTTTGGAGAATTTCTCAGCAGTACTTTGTATTTTTCTGGGCCACTTTAATTGTAGAGTTGAAGATCACAATACAGGAAAGTATCTATACTTGGAGTCTCCACTAAATAAATTTTAAAACATCCATGTGGCAATATTTGTATACAGATTTTGAGTGGAAAAGATCCTCTCTTGTAGGCATTTCTTTTAGATAGGAGACAATGTTTCTCCAATTTCCAGACTCTCAGGTTGTCAGACTGTCAAAGAGGGTGTACCTGAAACTTGTCAGAAATGTAAACTTTTTAGGCTCCTCTCCAGACCGGGAACTCTCGAAGTGGGACCTAGGTTTCAATAAACCCTCCACATAACTCTAGTGCACAGTAAAACCTCTGTGCTAGACCTACACTAGTAGAACCGGTGATTCACATGCCTGACTCTCTTATCTACCTTGAATTCAAGCCTTGCATAAGTGCATCTGGTGGAATCTAAAGCACATCCACAATCCTCACTGCAATGGATTGGGGAAATGTAGTTTTTGTGCTAGCTAGCCTTTGCATTATCGGAAGGCACACTAGGAGGCTGGAACAGATGTTGAGTGAGTCAGGGACTGGATTTTCTCATAGCAGCAGAAAATGAGGTCATCTATCAAAAAGGTCCCAGTGTCTCACACAGTGTAGTACATATTGCCTTATTAATATTGATTCAACTGAAGAGAATAATAATGATTCAACTGAGGGATAGATGTCAAAAAAGCACTTTGACTTGGAAAAGAGATTTTAAAAGATGTAAGGGGAAACAGGGCTCAGAAAGAGTAAGGGGTACTTTACACAGACCATGCTGTCTGACTTCAAATTCACTCACTGATAACTGCTACAGAG
This sequence comes from Symphalangus syndactylus, assembly GCF_028878055.3. Taxonomy (NCBI): domain Eukaryota; kingdom Metazoa; phylum Chordata; class Mammalia; order Primates; family Hylobatidae; genus Symphalangus; species Symphalangus syndactylus. The sequence continues at coordinate 122,841,566 of NC_072425.2, forward strand.
CTGACTTTTCCTCCCCTACAAAATGTGAAATGGGATGACATTACTAAGATCCCTTCCAGCTCTATCACTGTTTGACCTTAAACTTTTCCTGTCAATATGAAAAAAAGTATCAAACTACCCATAAAGTTCCAAGTCCTGTCATTTAAACCCCACCATGTCATTATATGGGAGATACCAGCCTTTCTATTTATAAAACAAGATCCAGAGAGGTTAATTTGCCCATAACACAGCTAATTAAATGGCAAGACTTATTACCACCAGGTTCCCTCATGTCACATCTACTTTGACTTTATTAGCAGCTTGTGATAGCTAAACCTTAAAAATGTGTTGCTGGCCAGGCGCGGTGGCTCACGCCTGTAATCCCAGCACTTTGGGAGGCTGAGGCGGGCGGATTGCCTGAGCTCAGAAGTTCAAGACCAGCCTGGGCAAGCATGGCAAAACCCCGTATCTACTAAAAATACAAAAAATTAGCTGGGCATGGTGGTGCACACCTATAATCCCAGCTACTCAGGAGGCTGAAGCATGAGAATCGCTTGAACCCAGGAGGAGGAGGTTGCAGTGAGCCGAGATTGTGCCACTGCACCCCAACCTGGGTGAAACAGTGAGACTCTGTCTCAAACAACAAAGACAACAAAAAAGTGTTGCTAAGGTAAGTTTTGAGATGTCATTTAGTAAAAGATTTTCAAAAGGAGATTCTTATCTATGTGGAAGGTCCAGATAAAATTCTTTATATTGGCAGAAAAATTCCTCAAAGCTTCAATCGGTTACATTTCCTCTACATCCTGTTAAAGTAAATTAGACCGGAGACCTGGCCTGAAGAATCCCTAAGCAGACAAAAACAGTTAGGCCTCATAAGAGACTTTAACCTTGCTTGATTTGCAAACATATGCAACACTTAACTTGGGCTATTTTTTTGGTAAATATCTATATATTTTAAAAAAGAAACTTAAGACTAAACAATCAGAAGCTGTCAACTAATTTATGCAACTAACTTATGTAAACTTCCAGCAGGATAGGTCAAATTAGACAATCTTATAACTGTAACCAATCAAATATTTTGTTTTACTTCTGTTAGACCTATAAAACCTTCCCGCCTTGTGTTTCCACTGCAGAGCCCCCAAACCACTTCTGGTTTGGAGCTGCCTGATTCAAGAATCACTGTTTGCTCAAATAAACTTGTTAAAAGTTATCATATCACAGTTTACCTTTTAACACATGGTTTCTTTTCTCTTACTCTGTCTGCCAATTTAAACTTTTCATTAGTGTGAAAAATAGTTCTACTCTAATTCACAATAGTATCTTCTACTGAAGCAAAAATATAGCAATTAAGCAAGGCTAAATTGAATAAGAAAATGCACATCTTTTCTATCATCTTTTCTCTTTCAGACTGAAAAGTGGATGCTAATATCTTATTTTTAAACTTAATAACAAAGCATTTCTTATCACCATTGCATTAAACCTTTATGCATTTTTCCTTTTCAAGCTCTTGGTATTCTTTCTTCAGCTGACTTTGTACCTGTCTAATAACATCAACAAAAATATGCCCATCACCACATCTTTTTGTTTCCAATCACTCATGTGGAATAACCATCTCCTGAACTGCCACTTGCTGCTGAAATAGAGGTCAGGGAACTAAAAATTCAAAACAACTGAAATGAACTCTCAAGAAATCACTGTCAATTTCACATACCCACAAAAAAGGGCAACGTATACAAAAACAAAAAAAAGAAGACTGCAAGCCAACTATTTCTAAAGTAGACTTACAGACTTTCAATATTTCTCAAGAGAAATTTAATAATAAAATTGAAATCCACAAAATTGGAATGTATAACCAACAACAGCACTCTTGATACTACCCTAGAGATATATTTCTCTTACAGTCAAATATAAACCTTTATCCTCTAGAATATAAGCAAATAATATAAGCAAAGGTTATCTATAAATAGAAACATCAAAAGAGGTAGTGTGTGTAGTAGTTATGAGCACAGATTCTGGAGTCAGACCACCGGGGTTAGAGTCCTGGCTCTGGCAATTCCTAGCTGTGTGGCCTCAGTTACTTAACTTCCCTATGGGTAATTTTATTTGTAAAATGATAATAACATTACTTCATAGAAATCCTATAAGGATTAAAGGACTTAGTCAAATAAAGAGAACAGTTCTTGGTGCGCATTAAGCACTATTATGTATTTGCCACATCAAAGGCAAAATATTTAAATAACTTTGACAAAAGGAAACAGAAAAGTCACAATAATATTGGAATTGTTTAGTTCCTAAGTTGAGGGATAGGTCCATGGGTCTTTATTGTTATGCTTCATAACATATACACTTACATTAGGAGTGTGGTGGAGCCTGCCCATGAGAGCTCTCAAGAATCAATTGGGGACATCTCTTTCCAGCTCCACATTCAGCCATGTCATGTTAGGAGCTAAAAATTGGCCAAGACGGCACTTACTACAGAATTGTCAAATTAGAACTTTTTTTTTTTTTTTGAGTGGGCAGGGAGCTGCTTTATTAGAACACTCCAGCTATATTATTTTTGTGTAAACCAAATATTACCTAATAAATAAAAGAAAACGAAATGTTTTAACATCTGATTCCAAGGCAGTTTAGTGAACACTGCAGAATGCTTATAATTTTATTTTATTTTTAGAGACAGGGTCTCACTCTGTTCCCCAGACTGGAGTACAGTGGCTCAATCATAATTCATTGCACCCTCAAACTCCTGAGCCCCAGTGATCTTCCCGCCTCAGCTTCCTGAGTAGCAAGGCAGGTGCACCACCGTGTACTACTAATTTTTAAAGTTTTTATATAGACAAGGTCTTGCTATGTTGTCCAGGCTGGTCTTGAACTCTTTGCCTCAGGTGATCCTCCTGCCTTACTTAGCCTCCTAAAGTGCTAGGATTACAGGTGTGGAGCCACCATGCTGAGCCTAGAACACTTACAATTTTAGAGGATCACATTTAATTAATACTCTGGCCTAACATTCCTATGTAATTCAAATTATCCAATAGGGTGGGCAAGCATTCAGCTTTCCTCTAGAGGTGACTGAAAATATTCAGGAGGTACCATATTTATAAGCCACAAAATAAAAAACTGAAGCAAACTGATTTACACACATCATTAAACCAGCCCCAATATGCTGCTTCTTAGTACCCTATGTTGCAGGACAAGTGAAAGAATTATTGGTCAAAACTTGGCTTTTTCCTTCTACAATCCGCCCCACCTCTAAGGACCTAGGAGATAGTAGCCCATCTGCTCTAAAAACAGTATCTTCAATACCTGGCACTGTGGCTAACAAATAGGAGGAGGTAAAAATATGAACTCAAAACAAGAAAATGAAAAAGGGATGAGAAAGGGTATAGAAAGAGAAACAGAAACTAATTCAAGGAAAGTAAGCCAGGAAAACTTAAGTTTCCATAGGCACACAAAGCATATGCTTATAAGAAAACAGAAGCAAGTCAACATAGGCAAGAAGCAGTTAGCCTGTAAGTGAAGAACAGATGTCCACCCTATAACTACACTAAAAAATGAAACAGTTAACAGGTTATTCAAAATTCTGAAGAACAATCTTCAGCTAACAGGCTATATTGCTCGTCAGGCATATTGACCAACTGTAAATAGCTTATCAAGGACATTAAAAAAAATAAAATCAGCACATTTTATGTCCTCAAAAAACAGAACAGAGAGCCAAAGACATATCACATTCCACCAAATCAAATGCCTACATGTGATAAAGATAAATTTTGGTTTCCAAAATACACAGAATGTTTCAGAGCATTTACATAGCCTTTTGAGCCACTTAAAAATCACTATCACATTTTTAAGGTAAAAACATGGTAAAAATAGAAATATTTATCAAAAGGGGACTGGATGAATAAACTACTAAGTCACATAATGGAATATATGCAATAAATGTCATGTTAAAGTATGGATATCTTAGCACATAAACCCCACGTAGATGCTATAGTAGATGCAAGCCAACAAAATTGGCAAAGGAAATGCATCTGTCTGTGTGTGTACATGTTCACAGACCAACTTAGGAACATTCACAGACACAGAACATCCTATGCTCTACAACAGGTTCATTAACTCTGTCTACCACCAACCTGGGGATCATGTGCACGGTCATTTCTGTCTCAGCCATATGGCTGCTTCTTAGCCCACAGCACATTTATTTTATTTTACTTTGAGGTGATCAACATTATATTAAAAATCTACTTATAAGAAATTTTTATTATAGAGAACTACATTATTTAAAATCTCATATTTTTTTAAAACAGCAAAATATACATACAGTTAGAAAATCTAAATAAGAATGTAAATTCACAATGAAGTGAAAAATTTCTACCACCAATGTAACTACTATTAGCAATTTCTTGAAATTCTTTCCAGAAAAATCGTTTATAATAGTATGTAAATATTTATGGACAAATTATATGTATTACACGAATACATACTAATTCCATCACATATGTTAAAAAGCTATGTCTGTTGAAAATGTTAAGCGATAAAAAAATTAAAGAGAATTTATTGAAAACAGAGAAATGACCTGCATATGAATGATTCTAAATGACAAATGAAGAGCCAAAGTTGGAATCCAGTGAAAAATAATAAGAAATGAAGAAAAATTATACAATTGAATAAAATTCTTTAGATGTTGCTAGAACTGTGTCTCTCAAACTATACCATGTATATGAATCACCTGGGAACCCCATTAAAATGCAGATTCTGATTCAGGTCTGCGGTGGGGCCTGGGATTCTACATTTTTGACAAATGATGTCCTCGGACCGCATCTTGAGTAGCAACAGTCTAGGCTAGAGTGGCACTGTTCAATAGAAATACAATGTAATCTACACATGTAATTTAAAATTTCCTAGTGATCCTAGTGAAGTAAAAATGAAATGAAAAGGTGATTAATATTAACAGCTTTTATTTCACTCCATATGCTGCATAGTCAATATATTATTTCAATATGCAATAATATAAAAATTATCAATGAGAAATTTTCCATTGTTTTCTTTCACTGTCATTAGAATACAATGTGTACTTTATAATTACAACATATCTCATTTTGTATTAGCCACATTTCAAGAACTCAATAGAACATGTATTTAGTAGCTAATCTACTCAAAAGTGTAGGTCTATAGCACATCAAAATAACCTAAAGAGCTTTTAAAAATACCTATAACCAGTTCCCATCTCTGACCAATTAAAACAATCTTTGGAATGGGGCCAGGCATTCAGAGTTTAAAAGCTCTCCAAGTGCTTCTCATTTGCAGCCAGGATTGAGAACCACCCAACTGGAGAATCAATGTTGAGTTTACTTGCTCAAATATGTACAGAAAGGCAAGGCAGAGAGCAAATGGTGTAGCTGCTAAGAAACTTCCTTTAGGAGATTATTAAGAAAAGACCTTATCTGCCACAAAAGACTTATAATACAGATAAAGCTGGCTTATTTATGGAAAAATATGCCCAAGAGAATGCTATGTCAAATGCAAGAAGAATATGCTAGTTGTAAGGACCAATTCACACTCCTATTTGTTGGAAACACATCAAAAGAATGAATGCAAGCTTAGGTGATGTAGATATTTTCTTCTAAGTAGAATGTCTTTAGACCCCTATCCATATCTCCATTAGGAAAAATTATGACTGAATTAGGAGTATAAATCAGGAACATGCATTATTAGATGAAGTAATTAGGACACTGTCTCATTCAATAGGTATATACTGAGTGTTTCAAACCTTTCAAGGCTTTCCATTGCACTTAAGAGGTAAGTTTACTTCTCTTGCTCTTTCTCTCTTTCCATTGTAAACCCTATCTGAACCCCACCTTTACACTTTCCCATCTACCTTTTCTGGTCTTATCCATCACCTCCAATACCAGCTCCCAACCTACTTTCCCAATCCACCTTCCCCATCAAACGTGTACTCACATGTAGGTGGCACACAAACACAATACCGGTCATTTTCAAATCCCTCTAAATTCTAGGTCAGTGCTGTCCAATAGAAATATAAGAGCCCTATATGTAATTTTAAATCCCCAAGTAGCCACATTAAAACAGTAAAAACAAACAGGTAAAAGTGAGTATTTTATTTAACCCAATATATCCAAAATGTTATTTTGAAATGTAATCAATATAAACAATTATTGAGATATTTACCTTCAATAATGTATGGCTGCTGGCTACCATATTGGACAGCACGACTCAAGCCATCATGGTCCCTGACCTTGGACTATCACACATATATTTCCCCAGGTCATCTTCCCAATTTCCATGGTGTGGGCCTTTTCGTCAGGCCAATGCCTACTCATCTTTCAGCACCCTGTTTAAATGTCTTCTGTTCCAGGATCTCTTCACTGTTCCCATTCATCTAGGTCCGATGTCCTCCCTATGTGCTTCCACTATCAGCTTTATTACACCACTGATTTACATTAGGAGCAATAAGGGATCAGATACGAATATATTATTCCTGCTATCAAATAATTTGCAACTTAGTAAAACATAGATGCATAAAAAAAGTACATAAACAAATTGTAATGAAGTCTGTAACCTGAAGGTTGTGAATACAGACTACCTAAGGTTGTATGCCAATTCCACCACTTAACTAGCTCTGTGATCTCCAGCAAATTACTTAACCTCTTAAACTTGTTTCTTCATCTATAAATGGGAATAATAGACTAATACTCGTGATGTTTTGAAGATTAAAAGAGGTAATCCGATTAAGAAGCTTATGATGCCTAAGATATAGTAAGCCCACAAATGTCAGCTATTATCCATTGCCCAGTACAGTATCTGAACATAATTAACAAATATTTCTTCACTGGATGAATAATGCAAATATACAAAAACTACAATAAAGAAATACTAACAAAATACTCTGGATATTCATAAGAAAGACAAATCTTTGATGGGATCAAGGAAGGTTCTGAGTCAGAATCAGCATTTGATTTGGGTCTTATAAAACAGACTAATGACAGACAGAAATAAAAGAAAGAAGTATCAGGAATTAAAGCTGGAAAATTAAGATAGTGCCAAGTAGCAAATCTTACTAAGCAAATTCTGGCTTAGTAAGACTATTCTTTGCTAAAAAATGAACTGAAAGAGACAAATATATCTGTGAAAGTTTTTTGAAATTCAAGCAGGCTACCATTAATATGGAAGAACTGTTACTGTAGTAACATATAAATATATAACCAATATAAGTATATAATAAAAATGATTGAAGTTGTCAAGAGAGTCCAAATTTATGCAGATATCCACCGTAAGATTTTGCTCTTAGAATGTGAGATGAATTTAGAAATCGCATTGTTGTAAATGTATTGGTACATGGTAGAAATAGCAGTCCTTTTGAAGTACCACTGAGTCAATATATTTTTAAAATTTGGCAGCAGCTGTTGCTATTTGCAGGGCCTATTTTTGACCAACAATTCCTAACTCCATACCTCTAACTTACAAAGTGGTATCCCGTTGTCCCTGACTGATCTATTCTGAACTGATGAACTATTTCATTTAATCAAATGGGCTTTAATACATTTTTAACCTGACTGAAATTGATATTGGGATGCACCTTAGATATCCAGTCTTGGCTTAATTGTGTGAAAATCTTCTTCTAAAACCTTGATATTTTCTGATTAAGTATAAGAAAGTGCCAGCATTGATGCATCTTGAGTTGTTGAAGTTCTGTAGATACGCTTACCTGGATAAAAGCCATTTCCAGAAATGTTTATCTTTCTGTCCTCTCCTTTATATGTTGGTATCCAAGTGACAGAAGCTTGGGTTTTCTACCATCCATTCATTCCCCAATAATTTCCTCAAAAAATACTTACCGAGCTCCTACTGTGTGCCAGGCAATATTTTTGGTGCTGGGGATATAACACCTCATAAAATGTGAAAATATGTCATTTTAGATGTCAAATACTATCCCTTTTCTATTGGCTGTCGTCGCTCTCTTAGCAGAAAGGATTCAACAGCTGCAGTCTCTAAAACTTACAAACCTTCCATGCCCAATCACAGAGAACAGCCATTTTCTAAAATCCCATTTCACAATCGTTCTTTACTAGTTGGAAATAGGAATGAGATGTAGTTCACTTACGTAATCCTTGTGAAGATGATGTACTGCCAATGGCATAATATAACCAGGCAACTTTTTACAAGCACTAAAACTTGAGAATGAAGTTCCTAGATAATTCATGATAAGACAGAATTCAGAAGTCGGAGAAAAACCAGACGGCAAGTTCCGGATCAAAAAACTTTGAGGGTAAATTAGTTAAGCAGTTCAAGAAGAAAAGCATCACAAATCTACAATACCAACCCCTACCCAAATTCTCTTTAAAGTGTGGCTTTCCCCTCCCCTATATTCTTATAGGGGATTCACTTCCCTGCCAAAAAGGATGTTCTTCTCTAAAACTCGTGGTAGGTGCATAACAAGTTTACTTATGGGTCGACGATTATCGAAGTATCTTTCACCTTCCTCCCGCTGCCTCCTTTGGGACCGTCCAAAAACAGCCCCTGGGAAGAATCGAGTTAGACTGGGCTCCCAGAAGGCCACCCAGGGGAGCAGGGGCGCGCACCTGCCTCGGCCACAATGATGCGGTTGCTGCTGGTAGGAGTCCCGGTGGGAGTCGGGGCAACCTGGAATATTTCCTCTCTCTGGATATTAAATGAGAGTCCGGACTGAGTGCCCAGAAACTTCTGCAGTTTTGTTTCCGTGGCCTGGGCCCTTCCCAGCCTCCCCGGTCAGGCGACAGACGCGCGTGGCACTTCTCCCGAGCGTGCAGTCCCGCTACGCCGCAGCCCTTGGACCAAACCCGGCAGCAAGCGTTGCGGCCACTTGCCGCTGACCCCTCCGGGACCCTACCCACTGCGAGAGCACCCACTGGTCACGGAGCCGCCGCTTCCCTGGCCGCCTCCTTCGGCATAGAACCGCTCACCTGCGACCCCGGCAGCACCTCCCCACGGTCGCCCCAAGGGGGGTAGGAAAAAAGATGCTTCATTGATCCCCCGCCCACTAACTGCGCCCGCCCATCTCCTGCCCCCCATTGGCTGATATGGCTGCCGCTCATTTGATGAGGCTCATCCATTGGTTAGAATGGTGTTGCCATTCTGGCTGAGAGCCCGCCTCAGGCCTGTCCTCACAATGGGAATCAAGTCCCAAACCGGTTCCGGGTTAGTGCCCTGGAATTCCGCCCCCTCGTGATTCACCTCACTCTCTGTGCTCCGTCTGTGGCGCGCAGCTCTGTCAGTCAAGTGGACTCTAGGAAGGGATTGGCCCCTAGCGATCGGCTTGCTGCGCTGTTCCAACTGATTGGGGCACTGGCCGCTGCATCTCCAAACTCGTCTCTTGTCCTTGACCCTCACCTGTTAAAAGGGCAAAGAACAAGTAGGAAACTTGTGCTCCTCCAGTCGGGTTCTTAGGCCAGCATCACCTTCTCCTCGACCAGCTGCGACCTAATTGGCCTCAGCCATTCCTCTAAGACTGCCCGTGCCAAAGGTCGCTGGTGACTTCCTTATGGCTAAATCTAGGAGTCACTTCTCAGTCCTTATCATACCATACTTCTTAGAAGACATTTGAATTTTTTTTTTTTTTTTTTTTTTTTTTTTTTTTTTTTTTTTTTTTTTGCTATTCTTCACTGTTTCCCCAAATATGTGCTTCTGCTTTCTTCTCTCCCAGTCCTCCTCTATATTCAAGTTTGCAGTTGCTTTGCTTAGTTTCTGCCGTCTCACGTTCAGGTGTTTGTGACTAGTGCACCTTTCTTCCCGCTGCCTCTGTCCAGGCCTCTCTGGACTCACCTGAATTCCATCAGTAGCCTCCTAACTGGTCTCCCAACATCCTGTCTGCCGGACTGTAGTTCATCCTTCACCTTGTAGCCAAAATGAGCTGCTTAAAGTTTTTTAGTGGAATCTCACCACCGGTGATACAGTACAAACTCCTTATCGAACCTGAAAAATAAGGCACCTACTTTTCCCTCAAGCTTCATCTCTCGACATTATACCCACATTTCTTCTTCCTTACCCCATTCCCTTTGCTTCTTTCAGTTCCTGAACTCTACAGTGGCTACTGGGAAGTCAGTTTGCATTGCTGTGTTTCCTCCCTGCTTCTCCGCTATACCTAGCATTCATTTTTAGAAATTCCTTTCTAAAGGAAGGCTTCCAAAATTATCTCCATTCACCCTCGCTCCACTTCCAAGTATTCCCTTCCGTGTAGGTTTGCCAGATAAAAATAGGACGCTCAGTTAAATTTGAAGTTCAGATAAAAAGCAAATAATTTTTAATCTGTCCAATGGAATATTTGGTATCCATATGTTTATTTGCTAAATTTAAAAAAATAAAAATTTTTATTTACGAAATCTGCAAGCCTACTTCAGCGAGCTCTCATCACGGCCTTTCCTCTGACAGCTCTTCCCACATATTTTATGTGGGTGGGGCTTTTCTTGTTCACTGTTGTGAATAACACAGTGCCTAGAATGTAACAGACAAAAAAGATTTGGTAAATAAATGGTGGAATATTCTGGACGAACGGTGAATCCTTGCTGGATATTCTTGGAGGAACTCTCCCATAAAATAGGAAGTAATTATGAAATATGCTCTTTAAAATGTAATGATCAGTTTAATCTTACAGATCGTTACTTATGACTTTGTCAGTAAGTATAGACATGTTTGTCAAAGAAGCATGTCTATACTTTGCCAAAGTAGATCAAAAGAAACTTGTAATTTTTGGAAAAATACAAGTTGTATTTTATAATTTTGGATTTTGTTCGTGGTGGGTGGTGTTTTTTTGATGAGTGCAGTGAGGAAGTAAGATAACTAGCTGTCCCCATCATAACCAGACACTATCAGTTCTGTTCAGAACCTGTCCACCACTTGACTCTGTTTATTTACCTCAGTAACGGGGACAAGAGTGGTGAATCAGTATTAACAAACTTTTGCTTTCGTATCATGAACTCTAAGCTTTCCCCAATTAACCTCAATCTCTTTGATAATTGAAGTATCTTTTCCAAATACCCTCACTATTTCCTCTCAGCTACATCTTGTCTTGAGTGGATATGGACCAACAATGAAGAATTTGAAGGTAATCTATAATGTGTACTATCAGTACTCCATGATCAACCTGTTTGCTGATTTTTCTTAATATTAAGTCCAGGCTAGAGATTTGACCCAAAGATACTTACACAATTATTTTACAACTGTGCTGTCCAACTGTGATAGCAAGATGAGTCATTGGAATATGGCTAGTAAAACCAAATAACTGAATTTTAATTTTATTAATTTTAATTAACTTTAATTTAAAAACTGATATTTGATTCAAGTTACTAGATACTTCTAAGTATATTTGGAAAATTTGGGTTATGTGTATACTTTATCAATTGTAAACTTTTTGAAATCTAAATATAGATCAAGTATTTCTGATTTAAAAATAGTGTCTGAATTGAGATGTGCTGTAAGTGTAAAATATATGCAGGATTCCAAGATTTAGCATGAAAAAAAATCTCACTAATAATTTTTGTGTTGACTATAAGTTAAAAATTATAACTTTTGCATAATTAGGTTAAGAAAAATATATTATTAAAATTAATTTTACCTGTTTTTAAATTGTTTCCAGCTTTATTGAGGTATGATTGACAAATAAAAATTATATATATTCATGATGATTTGATATACATATACATTGTGAAATGATTACCACAATCAATACATCCATCACCACACATAGTTACCATTATTGTGGGGGGGGTGAGGGCACTTAAGATATACTTTCTTAGAAAATTTCAAGTAAACAATATAATATTAACTATAGTCACCATGCTTTATGACAGATTCCCATAACTTGTTCATTTTATAACTGGAGGTTTCTTTCCAACCCCCAGCCCTGGCAATACCATTCTGCTCTCTACTTCGAGTTCTAATTTTTTTTTTTTTCGTTTTAGAGACAGAGTCTCACTCTGTTGTCCAGGCTGAAGTGCAATGGAATGGTCATAGCTCACCGCAGCTTAGAACTCGTCGACAAACGTGATCTTCCCACCTTGGTAGGACCCCAGGCATTGCTGCCACATTTGGCAATTTTTTTTTTATTTTTTTGGTTGAGACAGGGTCTCGCTGTGTTGCCCAGGCTGACTAGAACTTCCAGCGTCAAGCAGTCCTTCCACCTCGGCCTTGCAAAGTGCTTACAGATGTGAGCCACTGCATCTGAGTAGAATTCAAGTTTTTGTGATTCCACATATAGGTGAGATCATACAGTATTTGTCTTTCTGTGTGTGGCTTATTTAACTTAGAATAACGTCCTCTTGATGCAAATGGCAGAATTTCCTTCATTTTTATGGCTGAATAATATTCCATTGTGTATATGTATATGTATATGTATATACATATAGACACCACAGGTTCTTTATGAACTCATCCATAGATGGACACTTAGGTTATTTCCATATCTTGGCTATTGTGAGTAATGCTGCAATAAACATGGAAGTATAGATATGTCTTTGACATACTAATTTCATTTCCTTATTAATATATACCCAATGGTGGGGTTGCTGAATTGCTGAATTGTATGGTTGCTCTATTTTTAATTTTTTGAGGAAACTCCATACTGGTTTTCATAATAGTTGTACCAATTTCCATTCCCACCAACAGTGTACAGGGGTTTTCCTTTTCCCATTTCCTCACCAACACTTGTTGTCTTTTTAAAAACTAATAGCCATTCTGACAGCTATGAGGTGACATGTCATTGTGGGTTTGATTTGTATTTCCTTGATGGTTAATGATGTTGATCATCTTTTCATATACTTATGGGCCATTTGTATGTCTATTTTGAAGAAATGTCTATTTAGATTTTTTTGTCCATTTTTCAATCAGGTTGTTTGTTTTTTTGCTATTGAGTTATATGAATTCCTTATATATTTTGGATATTAATCTCTTACCAGATATATGGTTTACAACTATTTTTATTCCGTAGGTTGCTTTTCCATTTTGTTTCCTTTGCTGTACAGAAGGCTTTAAGTTTGTTGTAGTACCACTTATTTTTGCTTTTCTTTGTGCTTCAGTGTCTTATCCAAAAAATCATTGCCAAGACCAATGTCAAGGAGATTTTCCCCTATGGTTTCATTTAGGAGTTTTAGAGTGTCAAGTCTTGTATTTACATCTTTAATCCATTTCAAGTTAATTATTGTATGTGGTATAAGATGAGGGTCCAATTTTATTCTTTTCTATGTGGATATCCAACATACAAAAGTTTTCCAACACCATTTATTGAAGAGACTATCGTTTTCGCATTGCATATTGTATATATTCATTGACACCCATATCAAAGATTAGTTGACTGTATGTGAGTGGATTTATTTCTGGCTTCTCCATTCTGTTCCATTGGTATGTGTGTATGGTTTTATGCTAGTACTATACTATTTTGATACTGTAGCATTGTAATACAGTTTGAAATGAGGAAGTGTGATACCTCCAACTTTGTTCTTTTTTCTGAATATTTCTTTGGCTACTTGTGTTTTTTTATTTTTTTTAATGAGGCTAATAGAAAATTTGAACTTTTATGTTGATGTGGTTTGGCTGTGTCCCCACCCAAGTCTCATCTTGAATTGTAACTCTCACAATTCCTACATGTCTTGGGAGGAGCCCAGTAGGAGGTGATTGAATTATGGGGGTGGGTCTTTCCTGTGCTGTAATCATGATAGTGAATGTAACAGACACTCAAAAAATATTTAGTTAATAAATGATGGAATATTCTGAATGAATGGTAAATCCTTGCTGGATATTCTTGGAGGAACTCTCCCATAAAATAGGAAGTAATTATGAAATATATGCTTTAAAATGTAATGATCGGTTTAATCTTACAGATTGTTACTTATGACTTTGTCAGTAAGTAGAGACATGCTTTTCTCTACTTACTCATGAGAGTCTCATGAAATCTAATGGTTTTAAAAATGGGAGTTTCCCTGCACAAGCTCTCTCTTCTCTTGTCTGCCACCATATGAGACATGCCTTTCACCTTCTGCCATGATTGTGAGGCCTCCCCAGCCACATGGAACTGTAAGTCCATTAAATCTCTTTCTTTTGGAAATTGCCCAGTCTCAGGTATATCTTTATCAGCAGTATGAAAATGGACTAATACATATGTCTCTCATTTTATTTCTATCAAATGCTGTTCTAGACTGCCTGGCCACGGTTTATTAAAAGTCTCAGACTGGGAATATAATAAACTAAACTATTCCTATTTCATTGCTTATTATGTAACAAAAGAGAAGTAAAAATACCATTTTACTTCTCTTGTCTCCAAATGCAGTTTAGTTAAGAAAAAAAATAACTCAGTGAACATGTTATAACCCCTGTTGTACAATAACTGTGCTTATTGGATTTTGCTATTGACTTTTTCCATTTTTGCCTTTGCAAATGCTGTTTTCTCTTCCTGCAATGCTCTGCCCCCTCTTTTTCTTGTCCTTATGACATATTCTTATTTTCTTCAAAACTCAGTCTTCCCTAACAACCTTAGAACAGATAAACTTTTAAATTTTCCTAACAGTTTTAGACATATACATATTCTATTTAGATATCATACTGTACTTCTTACCTTTTTTTTTTTTTTTGAGATGGAGTCTTGCTCTGTCACCCAGGCTGGAGTACAATGCCGTGATCTCAGCTCACTGCCACCTCTGCCTTCCAGGTTCAAGCAATTCACCTGCCTCAGCCTCCCAAGTAGTTGAGATTACAGGCACATGCCACCATGCCCAGCTAATTTTTGTATTTTTAGTAGACACGCGGTTTCACCATGTTGGCCAGGCTGGTCTCAAACTCCTGACCTTATGATCCGCCTGCTTCATCTTCCCAAAGTGCTGGGATTACAGGTATGAGCCACTGCACTTGGTCCTTTTTACCTTTTTATCTCCAGCACCTAGCATATTACCTGGCATCTAGGCTGGCAAATATATATTTGCTAATTTAACTGAATACTAGACAAAGTAAAACTCACTCTGTTTTGTTTTCTGTAGTGTTCCATCAAAGCACTTACAATTTTTGTTACCCATCAGGTAAATTACAATGGTTTGTAAAATAACATTGAAAGCTTTTCAACAGCAAATTTTGTGTTTGTAAAAAATTTACATTGAGTGGAAAACCAGTACGGTGCCTATAGAAATTGTTGCAATTATTTTCCTTTAGTTTTTTTGCCCCATGGAAATGGTAAAAATTGGAAATGTTGGGACATTAGTTATGTTTATATGATAATCATTATACCAAGAAGTAGGGATGACAGATTGAAGTTTCATAGACCAGTCTGCTATCTTGAGAAGTCAAATGGGTCCTGTGCTTGTAAATCTGCGCTTGCGATTTAGAACATGTGTCCGAGTGACTTTCTATCTGGAGCTCATTTTGAAAAATCACTTTTGGTATATCTCTCCTGTTTGATAGTCAAAAAGGCCTCTTGTAGAACAATAATTTTAGTATTTCTGTAGTATGATCACCTGTTTCTTTGAGTCTCCTAAAGGACGAATTTTATTTATACAAAATAGCCTATGTTTTACATCACCCCATGCCAAATGCACCCTGAATATTTAGTGAAAATGGATCCAACTGTTTTTGTATGATGATGTATCAACAGAAAAACAGATGCACACATTGTTAGTAGTAAAGACTATGCATGTTGTTGTCTCTATTTGAGAAATTACGTGTCTTTTTGTAACTTTGTGTTTATTTGCATGTATTCTTGATTTCCTTTTTATAAGAATTTCATAGATTTTTTTAATTGGAAGCTTTGCATTCACTGGCCAGTTCTCTTATTTAATAAATATTGGATATTATTCTGTGCCAAGCACTGATTTATGGCCTTCATATGTATTAATCTATTTAACTATTATAACAGTCCTATGTGGGAAGACTACTAGCATTCTTCACATTTTTTCGATGAGGAAACTGAGGCTGAGATATTAAGTATCTTTCCAATGTTGCACAGTTAGTAAGTGGCAGAACTGGAGTTTAAACCCCCATAGTCTGTGCACTTAAAACCTCACACTTAAAATGGATGTGATTGATACCTACAAGGAGATTACTTTAAAAGTGACTAAAAGGCTTGAAAGGTTTTAGTGGAGTAGAAGGACAACAGAACTCCCTTCACAATCCACAGTCTTTTTTCTAACATTTGTTGACAATGTTGTAAGCTGTCAAAGGAAGGAATCTTGTTGTTAATCTTTATTTTATCTCCAGCACCTAGCATTGACCTTGCATTTACTATTTATTACCAAAAAAAAAAAAAAAATAGAATTCAGGTTGTGGAATAGACAATGATTACATAATTACTTAGAATAGTAGCCTTACTCAGTTAATCCATCATTGCTTAGCAGCTGACTGAGAGCTCTTTCATCCCCCATTGTTCATTGCTTTTAATTCACTTCTTTATCAATCTTCATGGTACACTTAGCCCTAAATACCAAAGACTGTGTTGCCTATAAGCAACGTTCTTGATTTTTTCTTCTATTTAGTTGATTCATGGAGAGTAAAAAAGTCTGTGATCAATACACAATAACAGCAATGCAAATGTAAATGGAATCCTAAGATTGCTAAGAAAAGTTGCCTTTCATTTAACTTATGTTGAACTCATTTACATTTTTTAAATGCAAGAGCTATGATTCCTGGTAAGGCTTTTTGGGTTGTTCAGCAGTAAAAACAATATGTATAAATGTTTTTCTGAAGTGGAAAAGGCAAAAGAAACAACAATCCCAATGCCTTGGGAGGCTGAGGCAGGAGGATCATTTGAGGCCAGGAGTTCGAGACCAGCCTAGGCAACATAATAAAACCTCATCTCTACAAAACATTTCGAAAGTAGCTGGGTGTAATGGCATGTACCTGTAGTCCTAACTACTCAGGAGGCTGAGGTGAGGGCAGGGGGTGGGATCACTTAAGCCCAGGAATTTGAGGCTACAGCGAGTTATGATCAAGTCACTACACTCCAGCCTGAATGGCAGAGCAAGACCCTGTCTCTTAAAAAAATAAAGTAACATAATACTATTCTGGTTCCTCATTGTAAGTTTAAAAGTAGATGAGAATATAATGCATTTAATTTAATACATGAAAGCCTCTCAAAACCCCAAGAGATATCTTTACTCCTTTTTTTGGCCCTTAATTGCCAATTATTCTACTATATTTTGTTCTAAAAAGAAACAAAAAAGATTCTGCTCTTCCTTCTGCAATAATATTGGATGTTAAATTTTAACAGGTCATAAATGAAAGCTGTTTTTATATGTATTTAAGATAAAAGGCTGATTTTTAATAACAAAATAATTTTTGTTCTACTTTATGGATTTTTCCTCTTTATTTTTCTACTTTTTAGGCGTGTTTTTCAGTTTGATTAAATGCAGCACAGTGTGTCTCATGTCATCTGTGTCCTAGTGCTAGAAGACATTCTAATACATTTTGTGTATTGATAGTACTGGCTCTCCCTCCTTCTTGGGGGATGAACAGGGCTTTATTTTAATACAATTTGGAAATGGTGTCAGAATTCAAGGTTTTATTACTATAGCAACAGAGAATAATGGAAAAACTAAATGTCAAACATTCGATGTTGCCATAGTGACAATCAGTTTCTGTACCAGATATGTTTACTATTCCATTATGGTCAGTTTTTCAAATATGCTCATCTATGTGAATGCTCAAAAAGGGAAGAAAAGGTTCAGAATCATTTAAGAAAGAAAGAAGCTCCTCAAGAGATGAAAGTAATTTGTTTCACTGCCCATTATTTAATAAGAAACTCACAGAATCTACAAAAGAGGATATAAAAGAAACAGAAATTCACATTTCTGTCCTAATAAGTATTCTTTCTATTTGCAATCAGGGAAATTGAAGCATGGAGTTTAAGGCATGTCTGTATTATCATTTCATGCTATTTCAAACCATTTTCTCAGAGCTTCTGAAAATAAGGGATTCTGCCATATTGAAATGGAAAACATTTTTCCTTCTTAAGCAATACCATTGAGGGCACATGCCTGCCAAACAATTGTACTGACCCTAAAGAAAATCCTTAAAGCAGGCAATAGTTTATTCTTATCTATCTGATTGTCTTCCTTTTCCTTTCAGAAGCCTCCTCCCCTTGCAGACAAAACATTCTCATTATAGTAACTCATCAAGACCATTACTGCTATACAACTTACTAGTGACCTTGTTCCATACCTGTCTCTTCCTCTTCCCATAATTATTTTCACTAGACTAAACCCAGGGAGAACAGGGGTGATGCTCATTTTCACCATTGAAAATGTAGTTTTTAGCACAATGCCCAGCACATTGTAGGACATAATAAATATTAGTTGAATGAATAAACTTCCATTAAAGGGTATCCTTTGTTTTAGTCTCTCTAAGGCTCTGCCAGATGACTCAAACACTAAACTCAAGGTATTTTGTAAATAAGCAGCAATGGCCTAATGAGTCACTTTTTTCAAAGTACAAACTACTTTAGAAATGACTGGTATTTTCTGATTCATCTGGGAGGTGGTTGTTGACAAGTCAAGATGCACTTATTCTATGGATGCAATTTGCTAAATGGTAGTTAAGTTTCTGGATTGACTAGCAAAACTATATGTAATGCAAAACTGCTCCTGGGCTATAAATATGATAGTATCACTTTAATAATTTCTAATTCCTTTCATAAAATTATTTCAGTTCTTCAAAATGAATTGCCATATCCAATTCAGGATTTCAGGAGCTTATCTCCACCAGCCAGGAATGGTAGTTCTGGCAAGAGGAAACATTCCCAGGTGCCACTAATTTGTGGCTAATTATACTTCTATGATAGGAAGGATAACATCCCCTGAAAGATGTCTAAGTCCCAATTCCCAAAACATGTAAATATGTTACCTTATATGGCATAATGGACTTTTCACATGTGATTGAGGATCACGTGATGGACAAATTATCCTAGATTATTTTGTTGGGCCAATTTAATTGCATGGTTCCTGCAAGTAAAAGAGGGAGGAGGAAAGTGAGTGTCAGAGCAGTGGCTGTGTGAGAAGACTCCACCAAATAGTGCTGGTACGGAAAAGGCAGTAAGAAGCCCATGAGCCAAAGAGTAGGGGGAAGCCTTTAGAAGCTGAAAAAGGTAAGGAAATTAATTTTAACTCAGTGACTCCAATTTTGGACTTCTGACCTCCAGAACTGTAAGATGATAAATTTGTGTTGTTTTAAGCCACTGTGTTTGTGTTGATTTGTTACAGCAGCAATAGGAAACTAATACAACTTCCAGATCTATTTAAGGGAAATGAGCTTTCAAAGAGCAATGGTTCTGAGATGCTTTGGATTTAGCCCACATAACATTGAGTTACAAACCCTTAGCTCACCCACTACAGCTGTCTTTATTTTCTAGTGAGCAAAAGAACTCCAGTCATATTGAAGAGGAAAAAACTAAAAATAATAATGAGAAATAGCAATCATAAAAAGACAAAAAAAAGCAAAAGTAAAAATTTTACAAATACATTAATTAATAAGAATCAAAAATCCCAACCAGGTTAAACCAACATGGATGATTCAGTAATAATTATTTTTTCTCTGGAAAATTTTGGGGATTCTAATGATCTGCATATCCATGTACACAGAGGGACTTTGAGTGTTGTCAAGCATTTTATGCAGTCTGATTCTAAGTGAACTCATGATGTGTTAGTTTTAGTTTATGAGCATCAAATTTTATTATCCCTTAAAGGACTCCCTTAGAAGGTTACTCAGAATTAGCCCTTATCAATACAAAAAATTAAAGTCTTTGAAATGGACTCGTAAGAACTAAAAAAATAGCCCTTGGTTTGGAACACCTCCAGTGCAAACAGTAGGAAACCAAACTTTGAGAAACAGCATGTAATCATTCTTCCTGCAAGTCTTGTATAATGAATTGGAGACAAAATCCCATTGTGGCGTAAGATAAAGAACTATAAAGAAGGGTTGAAGGGAAGTAGGAAAAAAAGTATTTAACATGTTTATTCTCAAGAGATGATCACACTCATTAGGTAGATCACTGTAAAATGGTTCTTTTTCTTGGGACACTTGGGTTTGAGCTTTTATTTTTTATTTCACCTATAATGTTTCCAAGTGTATCTCTATAAGATAAGGAATACTATACCATTATTGCACCTTACACAAATGACAGTTGTTACAATTGAATCTAGGTATTAGTTACCTTACCAGATAAATATGTGGCTGTGATATGCTTACATGCTGTATTTTCCATAAGCTTTATAGAGAACTGACAACAGATATTCCAATGATTAAGATGGGAATCACTGGACACACAGGAGTAGAAGTGTCTCTGTAGGTGATCTAGTTCAAATAGCTGAATATTCGGATCCCATTACCCCAGCAGCACTAAACTTTTCTAGCTAAATTTCTTTGGATCCTTTAATTAATTATCATAATAAGATTTCAAGCCTCTTTACACTTTGGTCCTTTAGAATACTTCTAGTATTCTACCTCTTTTCAAATGTAATACACAATATTCTAGACATAAAAGCCGTATTCTAAATGGAAACTCCTGAGGCAGAGTAATCAAATGATCATTTTTCTTACTCTGGATATTAAACTTCTATTAATGAAATCTAAGATTACATCAATCTCTTGATTATCTATTTTGATTGTCACGTTTATTCAACAAAAATTTATTGGAGGCCTACTATGTAAACAAACAAAAATCCCTGTTCTTACGGAGTTTACTCTCTATGACCTGTATCATTGACTTATAAATATATAAATTCTAAATTTACTTTGAACTTATTCTGAAATGTACTTCTAAGGTTCTGCCAGCTTCACTCCTGCCATAAGTCACGGCTTTTCCAAATGGTGTCTACTTCTGCTCTGTTCTGACAACAGTTTTCAAGATTTTATAGCTTACCATGTGTAAGAGTCACCATTTTTTCATGATCAACAGATCTTTAAATAGAAATATTTTTATACACTTTTTATACTTGCCATTTAACTAAAAATTATTTATGAAAACCATAACAATTGAAAACGAGCAGGACTACAGTGAAAAACCTAGAAAACAAGGCAACAAATAACAAGAAACTAAATGATACAACTTCAGCACTTTTAGAATGATGAAAAAAAGAATATGCACAAATACAGGAAGCCAAGCATCGCCTTGTAGTTAATTGCCAAAATGACAGCAGTGCACTACTGAGGACAATTATTAAGAAGCACATCACTTGGCATTTTCTGTGTTGGCCATTTGATTATACTTGTTTCCATTCATGCATGTGGACTTTGGACATTTTTTGAAATTATGCTGCAAAGAAAGCCAAGCATGTTTTTTTTGTTTTATGTGGTGAAAAAAATTGTTTTGCAGCATCACTGACTAAAGTAATAACTGTTATTTCAAGGCACTTTTCAAAAGCATGAGGCACTACTTTTGCTGGGAAGCAAAGATACCTAGGGTCATTTGAAAAACTAATCCATAGGGAATTTCTCACTGCTAACAAAAGAAAGGGTCTGTTCAACATTCTAATATGACTGGTTGTGTTTCTCCCTCACCCCCAACTCAAAGCAGTTTTTTAAACTTTCCTTCTTCAGTGCTTTTAAAAACTGCTCTATCCTATCTCCTCTGTGTTCAGGTGCTCAACATCTTTTGCCTGTATAAAGGAATGATCCCCCAAATAACTCTCCACTCCAATCTATCCCCGTTTGCTCTTCTCCAGATTCTCATCTTAAAGCATAGATCCCATCTTGTTTCCCTCTTCCTCAAGAACCTCTTATCCTGCTTCCTGATGGTCTTTTCCATACCTACATCTCAACTTCTGAGTCTTTACAAGGTAATTTCCATTTTTATTTCTTGACACCAACAGGCAGGGGTTCTGTGTTCTCTGCCTGTACCTTTTATTTGGGATTTTGTTCACATACAGATTTTTGTCTAGTGTTATTGTTTGCTTAGGGGGAAGTTGGGGAGCGGAATGGTGGGGTCTATATGCTAGGCTGCAATACTTGCTAATAAGTGGCTGAGTTTCTGTGTCTTTGGCAGGAAAGTGGGTTATTGTATCTTTGATAAGCATTGAAAGTTGGCAAAAAGAATAGACAGAACAGTAGAGACTGCCTGACAAATAAGCAAACAAACAAACAAAACTTCAAAGACAGCACAGGAGGAGGGGTTTATGTGGGAACTGGTGAAGGAAGAGCAGACAGTTGAAGATCTGGTTGGGTAGCAAGCTGGGCCTAGTTATACAAATAGGTGTCAGGTTCACAGCAACACAAGGACTTATAGTAGAGGCTATATAAAAGGTGAGTTTTGACCATTTCTCTATGCATAATTAAGTGAGCTTGGTTCGTAAGAGCAGTATAAGATATTTCCTATTCATGGCTGAATTAGAAGTTTAATCAGATAGAAATATTTTAGCCATTAATATACATGTTTAAAATCTCATGCATTGATTGATTAGTTGTCGTTGCTTTTCCTATCAAGCAGTTTTGTGTAGCAGAGACATCATTGGATGTCGATTCAAAGAGGTTTGAGTTCGTGGAAGATTATATATCGCAAAAATGGCTGCAATATCTCCCATCCCCCTCAATGTTCTCCTGCAAAGTGGCTTTGCCACTCCCCAATCAAGAGGGGTCTACTTCTCTTTCTTGAATCTGCACAGGTCTTGTGATTATCTTAACCAAAACAAAAAGAAAAACAAACAAACCCAAAACAAAAAACCAGCAGAAGTAATGCTACGCCAGTTCAGATATAGCCCTTAGCTGGCTTGGCAGTTTCCACTTTGCCCTCTTACAAAGCAGCCACCATATCAGAAGTTTGGTCACGCTGATACTACCAAGCTGTCAAAATCCCATGCATTGTGGATAGGTCCTAGAGGAAAAGATGTCACATGGTGAAGAAAAGATGCCAAGAAGCACTGAGGCAGCAGACAGGTAAGTGAAGAAACCACCTTGGAAGTTGAATCCTCACCATCTGCCCCTGATGCTTCATAGAACATAAACAAACTACAAAGCCAAATCTTTTTGGAATTCCTGATCCACAAAATGGGGAGGGAGGGAGATACAATGGTGGTTCTAAACCACTAAATTTTGGGGTGTTTTATTAAACAGCAAAGGATAACCACAATAGGATTCTTGTTTCATTTCTGTCATTTAGTAATCCAATAACTGAAGTTTTACACCCACATCTATAAAATGTAGACATTGATCCTGGTCTGTCTACCTCATGTACTTGCTGTGATTTTCAAAGAAGATAAATAGATGAAAGTATAGTGAAGGCAAGATATTATTATTGCAGCTTGAAAAATCTCTGTCTATAAGACTGATTTGTATGTGTCCATTATATGTTTTTATTATCTCATGATGGTTCTTTCCAATTATAAGCATGGATATTTGAGATTAGGTAACTGTACTTAATTTGAAGACTTTGAGATAGCTTTTAATTTAGGTGGAATATCTTTTTATTATATATAGAATTTACACTATTATGTTGTTCTGATAATATTTTAAGCAATTGCCAGCATTTTTCCTTCAAATATATTTTACATTACAGTCAAATATGATTAGAAAGCATCCCTACATTTTTTAAATGATCAAAATGATTTTGCAATCATTTGAACAAATCACAAAGCCTTACAGGAATTCTATGGCTCATTGTTTCTTGACTAAAGTAATTTGAAACAGGAAGTAAAAATCAATTCTGCTTCTCTAAATAATAGAAAAGCTAAGGAGAAATTTTAAAAAGCAGTAAAATAATATTGGCTGTTTGTTTTTATTTCTATAGAGCAAGCATATTTTAATTTACAGTCAGCAGAAAGACTCTTAATCTGCAAAATTGGTCGATAATGTAGTTCAGTCACTCTCAAACTGGGAGGCATTCTGGTTAATGAAGGAAGGGCTCACTTTTCAATTATAATTCTCAGCAATAATAACCTTATAATGTTGAACAAAGGCTAAATGTGTATTTCTTCCCGTAATAAAATAGAAAATATTGACCAAATAAAGTTTCAAAACCATGCTACTTCCAGACATCGTATCTTGGAATTGAGTGTTCTAGTCAATTTAATAATCTAGTTAATAAAAATTTTCATAGAGAGACAATGGAGTTTCAAGAAAATAGTTTAGGTTCTATTCTAAGCTCATCTTCTTACTAGTTGTGTGCCCTTGGACAAGATATACAACCACCTATGCCTCAGTTTACATTATCTGCTGCCACATAAAATGGAGATTATCTATATGATTAGGGTTGTGATGGTTAAGTAAGAAATAACCTATCATTATGCTTTATGTCACAGAGTTTTCATTGGAATTTGTTGCTGTGATATGTATCCTGTGGACAGAACTGTGGACAGTTCTGTGGACAGAACTGGCCCCATTGCTGGATGTGTTGCTAATAGCCTTGACACTTCTATAACCACTGTCATCAGCCCTACTCCTATTACTTGTTATTGCACCTGCTGGGTTAGAGGCAGAACCTTTCTTCATCAGAGGCTCCTGAAAAGATATTTTAGGTTTTCTTTTTTTTTAAATTTATTCTTTTTTTTATTATTATTGAAGTTTTAGGGTACAGGTGCACAATGTGCAGGTTTGTTACATATGTATCCATGTGCCATGTTGTTTTGCTGCACCCATTAACTCGTCATTTAGCATTAGGTATATCTCCTAATGCTGTCCCTCCCCGCTCCCCCCACCCCACAACAGTCCCCGGAGTGTGATGTTCCCCTTCCTGTGTCCATGAGTTCTCATTGTTCAATTCCCACCTATGAGTGAGAACATGAGGTGTTTAGTTTTTTGTCCTTGCAATAGTTTACTGAGAATGATGGTTTCCAGTTTCATCCATGTCCCTACAAAGGACATGAATTCATCATTTTTTATGGCTGCATAGTATTCCATGGTGTATATGTGCCACATTTTCTTAATCCAGTCTATCGTTGTTGGACATTTGGGTTGGTTCCAACTCTTTGCTATTGTGAATAGTGCCGCAATAAACATACGTGTGCATATGTCTTTATAGCAGCATGATTTATAGTCCTTTGGGTATATACCCAGTAATGGGATGGCTGGGTCAAATGGTATTTCTAGTTCTAGATCCCTGAGGAATCGCCACACTGACTTCCACAATGGTTGAACTAGTTTACAGTCCCACCAACAGTGTAAAAGTGTCCCTATTTCTCCACATCCTCTCCAGCACCTGTTGTTTCCTGATTTTTTAATGATGGCCATTCTAACTGGTGTGAGATGGTGTCTCACTGTGGTTTTGATTTGCATTTCTCTGATGGCCAGTGATGATGAGCATTTTTTCATGTGTTTTTTGGCTGCATAAATGTCTTCTTTTGAGAAGTGTCTGTTCATGTCCTTTGCCCACTTTTTGATGGGGTTGTTTATTTTTTTCTTGTAAATTTGTTTGAGTTCATTGTAGATTCTGGATATTAGCGCTTTGTCAGATGAGTAGGTTGCAAAAATTTTCTCCCATTCTGTAGGTTGCCTGTTCACTCTCATGGTAGTTTCTTTTGCTGTGCAGAAGCTCTTTAGTTTAATTAGATCCCATTCGTCAATTTTGGCTTTTGCTGCCATTGCTTTTGGTGTTTCAGACGTGAAGTCCTTGCCCATGCCTATGTCCTGAATGGTATTGCCTAGGTTTTCTTCTAGGGTTTTTATGGTTTTAGGTCTAACATGTAAGTCTTTAATCCATCTTGAATTAATTTTTGTATAAGGTGTAAGGAAGGGATCCAGTTTCAGCTTTCTACATATGGCTAGCCAGTTTTCCCAGCACCATTTATTAAATAGGGAATCCTTTCCCCATTTCTTGTTTTTGTCAGGTTTGTCAAAGATCAGATGGTTGTAGATATGCGGCATTATTTCTGAGGGCTCTGTTCTGTTCCATTGATCTATATCTCTGTTGTGGTACCAGTACCATGCTGTTTTGGTTACTGTAGCCTTGTAGTATAGTTTGAAGTCAGGTAGCGTGATGCCTCCAGCTTTGTTCTTTTGGCTTAGGATTGACTTGGCGATGCGGGCTCTTTTTTGGTTCCATATGAACTTTAAAGTAGTTTTTTCCAATTCTGTGAAGAAAGTCATTGGTAGCTTGATGGGGATGGCATTGAATCTATAAATTACCTTGGGCAGTATGGCCATTTTCATGATATTGATTGTTCCAACCCATGAGCATGGAATGTTCTTCCATTTGTTTGTATCCTCTTTTACTTCATTGAACAGTGGTTTGTAGTTCTCCTTGAAGAGGTCCTTCACATCCCTTGTAAGTTGGATTCCTAGGTATTTTATTCTCTTTGAAGCAATTGTGAATGGGAGTTCACTCATGATTTGGCTCTCTGTTTGTCTGTGATTGGTGTACAAGAATGCTTGTGATTTTTGTACATTGATTGTGTATCCTGAGACTTTGCTGAAGTTGCTAATCAGCTTAAGGAGATTTTGGGCTGAGACAATGGGGTTTTCTAGATATACAATCATGTCATCTGCAAACAGGGACAATTTGACTTCCTCTTTTCCTAATTGAATACCCTTTATTTCCTTCTCCTGCCTGATTGCCCTGGCCAGAACTTCCAGCACTATGTTGAATAGGAGTGGTGAGAGAGGGCATCCCTGTCTTGTGCCAGTTTTCAAAGGGAATGCTTCCAGTTTTTGCCCATTCAGTATGATATTGGCTGTGGGTTTGTCATAGATAGCTCTTATTATTTTGAGATACGTCCCATCAATACCTAATTTATTGAGAGTTTTTAGCATGAAGGGTTGTTGAATTTTGTCAAAGGCCTTTTCTGCATCTATTGAGATAATCATGTGGTTTTTGTCTTTGGTTCTGTTTATATGCTGGATTACATTTATTGATTTGCGTATGTTGAACCAGCCTTGCATCCCAGGGATGAAGCCCACTTGATCATGGTGTATAAACTTTTTGTTGTACTGCTGGATTCGGTTTGCCAGTATTTTATTGAGGATTTTTGCATCAATGTTCATCAAGGATATTGGTCTGAAATTCTCTTTTTTGGTTATGTCTCTGCCAGGCTTTGGTATCAGGATGATGCTGGCCTCATAAAATGTGTTAGGGAGGATTCCCTCTTTTTCTATCAATCGGAATAGTTTCAGAAGGAATGGTACCAGTTCCTCCTTGTACCTCTGGTAGAATTCGGCTGTGAATCCATCAGGTCCTGGACTCTTTTTGGTTAGTAAGCTATTGATTATTGCCACAATTTCAGAACCTGTTATTGGTCTATTCAGAGATTCAACTTCTTCCTGGTTTAGTCTTGGGAGGGTGTATTTGTCGAGGAATTTATCCATTTCTTCTAGATTTTCTAGTTTATTTGCGTAGAGGTGTTTGTAGTATTCTCTGATGGTAGATTGTATTTCTGTGGGATCGGTGGTGATATCCTCTTTTTATTTTTTATTGCATCTATTTGATTCTTCTCTCTTTTCTTCTTTATTAGTCTTGCTAGCGGTCTATCAATTTTGTTGATCTTTTCAAAAAACCAGCTCCTGGATTCATTAATTTTTTGAAGGGTTTTTTGTGTCTCTATTTCCTTCAGTTCTGCTCTGATTTTAGTTATTTCTAGCCTTCTGCTAGCTTTTGAATGTGTTTGCTCTTGCTTTTCTAGTTCTTTTAATTGTGATGTTAGGGTGTCAATTTTGGATCTTTCTTGCTTTCTCTTGTGGGCATTTAGTGCTATAAATTTCCCTCTACACACTGCTTTGAATGTGTCCCAGAGATTCTGGTATGTTGTGTCTTTGTTCTCATTGGTTTCAAAGAACATCTTTATTTCTGCTTTCATTTCATTATGTACCCAATAGTTATTCAGGAGCAGGCTGTTCAGTTTCCATGCAGTAGAGCGGTTTTGAGTGAGTTTCTTAATCCTGAGTTCTAGTTTGATTGCACTGTGGTCTGAGAGACAGTTTGTTATAATTTCTGTTCTTTTACATTTGCTGAGTAGAGCTTTACTTCCAACTATGTGGTCAATTTTGGAATAGGTGTGGTGTGGTGCTGAAAAAAATGTATATTCTGTTGATTTGGGGTGGAGAGTTCTGTAGATGTCTATTAGGTCCACTTTGTACAGAGCTGAGTTCAATTCCTGGATATCCTTGTTAACTTTCTGTCTCGTTGATCTGTCTGATGTTGACAGTGGGGTGTTAAAATCTCCCATTATTATTGTGTGGGAGTTTAAGTCCCTTTGTAGGTCACTGAGGACTTGCTTTATGAATCTGGGTGCTCCTGTGTTGGGTGCATATATATTTAGGATAGTTAGCTCTTCTTGTTGAATTGATCCCTTTACCATTATGTAATGGCCTTCTTTGTCTCTTTTGATCTTTGTTGGTTTAAAGTCTATTTTATCAGAGACTAGGATTGCAACCCTTGCCTTTTTTTGTTTTCCATTTGCTTGATAGATCTTCCTCCATCCCTTTATTTTGAGTCTATGTGTGTCTCTGCATGTGAGATGGGCTTCCTGAATACAGCACACTGATGGGTCTTGACTCCTTATCCAATTTGCCACTCTGTGTCTTTTAATTGGAGCATTTAGCCCATTGACGTTTAAAGTTAATATTGTTATGTGTGAATTTTGTCCTGTCATTATGATGTTAGTTGGTTATTTTGCTTGTTAGTTGATGCAGTTTCTTCCTAGCCTCGATGGTCTTTACAATTTGGCATGTTTTTGCAGTGGCTGGTACCAGTTGTTCCTTTCCATGTTTAGTGCTTCCTTCAGGAGCTCTTTTAGGGCAGGCCTGGTGGTGACAAAATCACTCAGCATTTGCTTGTCTGTAAAGTATTTTATTTCTCCTTCACTTATGAAGCTTAGTTTGGCTGGATATGAAATTCTGGGTTGAAAATTCTTTTCTTTAAGAATGTTGAATATTGGCCCCCACTCTCTTCTGGCTTGTAGAGTTTCTGCCGAGAGATCAGCATTAGTCTGATGGGCTTCCCTTTGTGGGTAATCCGACCTTTCTCTCTGGCTGCCCTTAACATTTTTTCCTTCATTTCAACTTTGGTGAATCTGACAATTATGTCTTGGAGTTGCTCTTCTCGAGGAGTATCTTTGTGGCGTTCTCTGTATTTCCTGAATCTGAATGTTGGCCTACCTTGCTAGATTGGGGAAGTTCTCCTGGATAATATCTTGCAGAGTGTTTTCCAACTTGGTTCCATTCTCCTTGTCATTTTCAGATACACTAATCAGACGTAGGTTTGGTCTTTTCACATAGTCCCAAATTTCTTGGAGGCTTTGTTCGTTTCTTTTTATTCTTTTTTGTCTAATCTTCCCTTCTCGCTTCATTTCATTCATTTCGTCTTCTATCATTGATACCCTTTCTTCCAGTTGATCACATCGGCTACTGAGGCTTCTGCAATCTTCGTGTAGTTCTCGATACT
Source organism: Symphalangus syndactylus (assembly GCF_028878055.3). Taxonomy (NCBI): domain Eukaryota; kingdom Metazoa; phylum Chordata; class Mammalia; order Primates; family Hylobatidae; genus Symphalangus; species Symphalangus syndactylus. The sequence continues at coordinate 122,870,862 of NC_072425.2, forward strand.
TGGCTTTCAGCTCCGTCAGCTCCTTTAAGCCCTTCTCCCCATTGGTTATTCTAGTTATCCATTCGTCTAATTTTTTTTCAAAGTTTTTAACTTCTTTGCTATTGTTTTGAATTTCCTCACGTAGCTCGGAGTAGTTTGATCATCTGAAGCCTTCTTCTCTCAACTCATCAAAGTCATTCTCCATCCAGCTTTGTTCCATTGCTGGTGATGAACTGCGTTCCTTTGGGAGAGGAGAGGTGCTCTGATTTTTAGAGTTTCCAGTTTTTCTGTTCTGTTTTCTCCCCATCTTTGTGGTTTTATCTACTTTTGGTCTTTGATGATGGTGATATACAGATGGGTTTTTGGTGTGGATGTCCTTTCTGTTGGTTAGTTTTCCTTCTACCAGAGAGGACCCTCAGCTGCAGGTCTGTTGGATTTTGCTAGAGGTCCACTCCAGACCCTGTTTGGCTGGGTGTCAGCAGCGGTGGCTGTAGAATAGTGGATTTTTGTGAGACCACAAATTCAGCTCTCTGATAGTTCCTCTGGACGTTTTGTCTCAGAGGAGTACCTAGCCGAGTGAGGTGTCAGTCTGTCCCTACTGGGGGGTGCCTCCCAGTTAGGCTGCTCGGGGGTCAGGGACCCACTTTAGGAGGCAGTCTATCCATTCTCCGATCTCCAGCTGCGTGCTGGGAGATCTCTTCAAAGCTGTCAGTCAGACAGGGACATTTAAGTCTGCAGAGGTTCCTGCTGAATTTTTCTTTGTCTGTGCCCTGCCCCCAGAGGTGGAGCCTATAGAGGCAGGCAGGCCTCCTTGAGCTGTGGTGGGCTCCACCCAGTTCGAGCTTCTTGGCTGCTTTCTTTACCTAAGCAAGCCTGGGCAATGGCGGGCACCCCTTCCCCAGCCTTGCCTCTGCCTTGCAGTTTGATCTCAGACTGCTGTGCTAGCAATCAGCGAGACTCCGTGGGCATAGGACCCTCCGAGCCAGGTGCGAGACACAATCTCCTGGTGTGCCGTTTTCCAGGTCTGTTGGAAAAGCGCAGTATTAGGGTGGGACTGACCTGATTTTCCAGGTGCCGTCTGTTACCCCTTTCTTTGACTAGGAAAGGGAACTCCCTGACCCCTTGCACTTCCCGAGTGAGGCAATGCCTCGCCCTGCTTTGGCTCGCGCGCCGTGCGCTGCACCAACTGTCCTGCACCCACTGTTTGGCACTCCCTAGTGAGATGAACCCGGTACCTCAAACGGAAATGCAGAAATCACCCATCTTCTGTGTCACTCAGGCTGGGAGCTGTAGACTGGATCTGTTCCTATTCGGCCATCTTAGCTCCACCAGGTTTTCTTATAATTCCTTTTTCTAGATAAGCTTTCCTTGTGCTTGGTTAGTGGAAACTTGAATCCTGCCTCCAGTCCATTTTTCCACCTGCCCACTGTCAGAGAGCCATGAGATATCCTAGTCCTGGGTCAGCTACTGCTGCTTCCTCTGCGCCACCTGATATGGTTTGGATATTTGTCCCTGCCCAAATCTCTTGTTGAATTATAATTCCCGGTGTTGGAGGGGGCCCTGGTGGGAGGTGTTTGGATTATGGGGTTGGATCCCTCATGAATGGCTTGGGTCATCCCCTTGATGATAAGTGAGCTCTTGCTCTGAGGTCATATGATATCTGGTAGTCTAAAAGTGTGTGGCACCCCCCCAACACACGCTGTCTTTCTTGCTCCCATTCTTGCCGTATGATATGCCTATTCCCCCTTTGCTTTCCACAATGGTTGGAAGCCTCATGAGGCCTCCCCAGAAGCAGATGCTGCTGTGCTTCCTATGAAGCCTGCAGAACCATGAGCCAATTAACCTTCTTTTGTAAATAAATTGCCCAGTCTCTGGTATTTGTTTGTATCAGTGCAAGAACAGCCTAACACACTACCCAATAGACACACACGACACTTCTTTGAGACTCATAATTCTAGTGTCTCTTGTTGCACAGCCCCAAAATCTGTAGATGCATGTGACCAGGACTTCTAGCCAGCTACCCCTCCTCATGCGAGTTTCTAGTAGGTGCAGTCTGTTTGCTAAAGCCTTTTGGGACATTGCACCTAAAGGTTTGGATTGCCCGTAGATGATTTCCTATGTGAAATCATTCTTTTTGTACCTGCTGGTCTCGCTGAAGTCACCTACTGCATCAAGTCAGAGGTCAGATCTGTGGCTAGGCTTACCTTGAGAATATCATATGGTTAATGCAAACTCAGCCTGGGTATATAATGCTTCTTCTTTGATTTACATTTCTAACATGGTAAAAGAAACTAGGACAAAATGAGAAAAGAAAGAAGAGTGCCTTGAATTTTATTCCATTTAAGAAAAAAACATTTTAGCAAGTAGGCCACATATATTTGCATCTTTAAAAAATTAAATCAATACAGTAATCAAACAAAAATCCATTAAGCTATGAAACAGCAGAGCTACAAATCTATGTTCTTTTTAATGAATGCATTTAATCGTTAAGGGATAAAATGTTCAAAGGGAAAGCTAAATGTGTCCTTGGTTTTAAATAGATTTAACCTTGCAAATACTATTTGAATATTCAGCCTCTACCACTAAAAAGAAATTATTGTCAAAAATGCAATTTACTTTACCAAAAAAACCCCAAAACATTAAATACTGTTTTAGAAAATGCTGAAATATTAAACATTCACTGGACATCCACAGGATGGACTATACTCTATTAGGTACTTTTGGACACTGTAATTTTAGTTAGAGCAGTTCTTGTCCTCAGAAGGCTTAGAATGAAATAAGGAAAGAGGTGGGTAAACATTAGATATAGTAAAAATATGTTGATTTAGTTAATATTAAGTATAAAATTTGTTAGATCATAAATTACTGTTTAAAAATTCTTACTCTATACTGTTCTCTATACCTTTAAGTATGCATCCTAAGTTAAAAAGCCATAGAATTTTATTTGAAAAGAAATATATAAAGTATCCTAATTAGAAAGAGAATCAGTATTCAAAACTAATCCTTATATAATGCTATTCTGGGCCTGATACTATCTAAAGGGTTCTATACATATTAACACACTGAATTCTCACAATGATACAATAATGAAAACACCACTATTATTCGCATTTCTCAGAGGAAGAAACTGATCACTAAGATGATAAACAACCCTCTGGCTCCTTGTACCAAATTCAGGCAAAAGAGGAATGACTTGTTCAAATCAAAATAATTTCACATTGCAAAATTGATTTTTAAAACTTTCAAATATTCACATAGGACAAACTAAAGTGTATCACAAAAAAAAAGGAAACCCAGTAGTTTAAAGAAGAGTTTTGAACTGAATTTTGAAAATAAAATTTTTGTTGTAGGCATTTTCCTGATTAAGTACCTACTTTAAGCCATTATAGACTAATATATTAGCAGGAATTAGTTTATGTCAGAAAAACAAGATAAGGAGTGAAGGCCAGCTGGGCATAGTTGTGCATGCCTGTAGTCCCAGCTACTTGGTAGGTGAGGCAGGAGAATTGCTTGAACCTGGGGGGGCAGAGGTTGCTGTGAGCCAAAATTGCAACACTGCACTGCCAGGGTGACAGAGTGAGACTCCATCTCAAAAAAAAAAAAAAAAAAAAAGATTTCATGACAAAGACACCAAAAGCAATTTCAACAAAAGCAAAAATTGACAAGTGGGATCTAATTAAAGAGCTTCTACACAGAGAAATAAACTATCATCAGAGTGAACAGATAACATACAGAATGGGATAAAATTTTTGCAAACTATACATCTGGCAAAGGTCTAATATTCAGCATCTATTAGGAACTTAAACAAATTTACAAGAAGAAAAAGCATTAAAAAGTGGTCAAAGGACATGAACAGACATTTCTCAAAAGAAGATACACATGTAGCCACCAATCATATGAAAAAATGCTCAACATCACTTATCATTAGAGAAATGCAAATCAAAACCACAATGAGACACCATCTCACTCCAGTCAGGATGGCTATTATTAAGTCAAAAAAGAACAGATGCTGGCCAGGTTGTGGAGAAAAGGGAACACTAATACACTGTTGGTGGGAGTGTAAATTAGTTCAACCATTATGGAAGACAGTGTGGTGATTCCTCAAAGACCTAACAACAGAAATACCATTCGACCCAGCAATTCCATTACTTGGGTATATACCCAAAGGAATATAAGTTAAGTTGTTCTATTATAAAGACACATGCATGTGTATGTTTATTGCAGCGCTCTTCACAATAGTAAAGATGTGGAATCAACCTAAATGCTCATCAGTGACAGACTGGATAAACAAAATGTGGTACATATACACCATGGAATACTATAAAACCATAAAAAAGAACGAGATCATGTCCTCTGCAGGGACATGGATGGAGCCGGAGGCTATTATCCTTAGCAAACTGAATCAGGAACAGAAAACAAAATACAGCATGTTCTCACTTATAAGTGGGAGCTAAATGATAAGAACACGTGGACACATAGAAGGGAACAACACACACTGGGGCCTATCAGAGGGTGTAGGAGGAGGGAGAGGATCAGAAAAAATAACTAATGGGTACTAGGCTTAATACCTGGGTGATAAAATAATCTGTATCACAAACCCCCATGACACACATTTACCTATGTAACAAATCAGCACATCTTACACATGTACCTCTGAACTTAAAAATTTAAAAAAAGAACTATGCAAAGAGAAAAAACAATGTTATATGAGTCTATCAATTCCATAAGAAATGTATAAAACCAATGAAGTTCAAATTTTAAAAATGGCAGCCAGTGAATTGTATCTCTCTTGTTTCTTCACCTTTTACAATGTCTTTACTGTTTGCTATGGAGTTTGTTGAAATCTGTGCTGTTTTGTGAATTGCTTGAACCAATAGAATGCAATTGTAGTGGTATCTGGGACTTCCAGGGCCAGGCCTTGAGACCCTATAGCTCTGTTTTCAGTTAGAGGGAAACCAACCACCATGGAAAGAAGTCCAGGCCATCCTGCTGAGGAGAGGGGCCCTAGAACAGTGCTTTCCAATAGATTTCTGTTATAATGGAAGTACTCTACATTGTCCAATGTGGTAGCCACTAGCCACATGTGGCTATTGAGCACTCCAAACATAACTTATAACTGAGAAACTAAATGTTAAACTTTATTTAATTTTGATTAATGTAATTTTCTATGTAAAAGACATACGTGGCTAGTACTTACCAAATTGGTAAGTGCACCCCAAAGGAAAGAGGTCACATGAGGAAAGAGGCCACATGAAGAACTAATGTGTCCAAAATGACTGCCAGCAACAAGGCACTAGATGTGAGAGGCCTTCAACCCTAGTTAAATCTCCTAGCTGACACCAAATGGAACAAAGACAAGCTGTTGCTGCTGAGCCCTGCCCAAATCCCTAACCTAGAGAATCATGAGCAATAAGATTGTTTTCAGCCATTGAATTTGAGGTATTTTGTAATTCAGCAATAGGTGACTGATGTAGACATGGTGACTGCAACAAGGTCCTGCCATCCTAATGAGGACCTGTCTGGTGGAGCCTACTGCCCTTTTCCAGGTGATATCTTATGTGTCCATTCAAAATATGATGCTGTTATTCCACAGAAATGTTGACTGCATGTAGGCCCCAGCTTAAGAAATTAAGGAGCTTGAAATAAAAGATGCAAGAAATCAAACCCATTTCCTCTTATTAAGCATCAGGACCTTCATATGCAGTTTCAAAGAGAGGTCATTATCATGGGAATGGAAATTTATAACAACAAAGTCTGGACTCCAGCCACTGGATTTGAGTGTTTCTTCTTTGTTCTCAACAGAACCTGTAAGTCTGGATCCCTCCTACTCTCCATAAGATAGCCTTCCACCTTTTTCTTCTCAAAGACACAGATTGTCATAACTCTGGGCATATGTAAGTGTAGCATATGTAAGGCCAGAGATGTTAGCTGAGCAGACCAGGGCTGAGGAGTGACAGTTTACAGAAACTATTGATATGACTCCTCTTGTAGAATCACTAATTTCTCTCCTTCAGCTGTCACCTTTTTTAATGAATTCCTGACTCTGCATTGTATAAATGTCCTCAATATTCCTGGTCACATGGCATTTTTACTACTTGACTCCTTGCCTCTGCTTTCTTTTACTCGCCTGGTGATACATTAATTACATTTTCAGGATCAAGGAGAAATATTGAATAATTAATGAGAGGGATCTTTGTATACAACTGGACTTTTTAATGATTGACTATCCTTGTTTTATAAATATTAATAAGCTGACCTCTGCACATTTTCAAGTCTGATATTATTTTGGTGAGGATATATGATGGTGAAACAAATGAGAAACAGTATTCTCATTTAGCTTATCAGGTGAAAAAATATTAAAGTAATACCCTGTATGATATATGACTGCTTGCCAACATAAAACATTATGTATGGCTGGATGCATGTACCAGGGTAGGAGATTATTGAGAAAAAAACTTTTGGATTTTGTTCATTCAAAAATGTATACATCTTCTGCATTGCACTTTGTGAAAATAAGTTATTTAATATATTAAAAATTCCTTGTAGGCTGCTAAGATCTCTCACCCATTTAATGACCACTCTAGGCTCTGTAAACTGATTTTCTAATTCCCCTACTCATGGGTGAGAAGGAGAGCTGAGCTTCATGCTTTGGCTGTTGTCAGTCACAGGAGCCCCTGTTGATCTTGAGAGCTGTGGGTCAAGGAGCAAAGGGGAATGTTCATCTGGGCAGAGCAGACGTGGAAGCTAAGGACCTTTTGAAGTTTTAAGGTCCTGGGAGAGCATGGAGAACAAAAATGTGGCCAAATTGAAAGTGTTAGCAATAGAAGCCAGTCAAAATCAAGAGATTCACAGAAACAGCAGGATGCTCAGTGAGTCAAAAATAGGAAACATGCTGGTTTTCTTGCCATAATAATCCCAAGCCTAGTATAGTGACAAATACAGTAAAAGGTCAGGAAATGGTTGTTGAATGAATTAATTAATAAGCGAGAAACTCATGGTTGAGACTAAGAGGGAATGTTTAGAACCAAGTCAAAACTAAACTGTGCATTAGGCAACGTTTTACTTTGTCACACCAATTTCTTTACCAAGGCAGACTTGAGTGATTTTCAGATTTAAAATTTCATCCCTAATTGAAGAATGAAAGACTGTAGTAGCATTTGGGACAGTTAGGGGAAGATGGCTTCTGTTGAAATCAAGGAAAAAGAGACGAGGGAGACAAAATATTTATTGAACACTTTCCATTTGCTAAGCATGTCACATGCATTATTTTATTTAATTCTCACAACACCATTTTGTGGGTGCTTCAATTCTCTTACCCAGTTTTATTGATAAAGAAACTAGGGCACAGGATGTTTAAGTAACTTGCTCAAACTGAATCTATGGTGGAACTGAGATTCACATCCAGGCTTGTCTGATTCAGAGCTAGTTTCTCAACCATTAGCCCAGTGTGTTGCCCAACTTGCCCACCAAAAAGAATTATTTGCAGTGCTTATTAAAAATTTGGATTCCCAGGACCTAAATCTAGAACTTACTAAATCAAAATATCCAAGAGTGAGGCTCTGCATTTGGTACTTTTAGCAGGCACACCCCAAATGATTGATTGATTGATTGACTTAAAATTTTTGTAGAGAAAGGGTCTCACTGTGATGCCCAGGCTGATCTCAAATTCTTGGGCTCAAGCTATACTCCCACCTCAGCCTCCAAAGTGCTGAGATTACAGGTGTGAGCCACCCACTGCACTGGGTCATTATTTTTATTTTAATTTTGAGACCTGGTCTCACTGTGTCACCCAGGCTGGTGTGCAGTGGCACAATCATAGCTCTCTATAACGTTGAACCCCTGCCTCCTGAGTAGCTAGTACTACAGGTGTCAACCACGATGCCCAGCTAATTTTTTTTAAACATTTTGTTTCTGTAGAAATGGGGTCTTGCTATGTTGCCCAGGCTAGTCTCGAATGCCTGGCCTCAAGCAATCATCCCACGTTGGCCTCTCAAAGAATTGAGATTACAGATGTGAGTCACCAGGCCTGTCCTAGATGATTTATTTTTGAAGCAAGTCTGAGGAGCATTGCCTAACACTGCATGCATGGTAGACATTCACAAAAGTATTGGTTGGAGCTTCAATATTTCATTTATCAATGAAAGAAATGTAGATGCTTTATTTTAAACTATTGAATAGTTTTCTTTGTAAAAATTCTTAGAAACGGGTGCATATTAATTTGTTCTTGTAAAAGAAACTGAATGGAAGAATACTGTGGTAATATTTTACTCCTTCAGGAATACTGAATTCAAAAGGTGAATATTGTTTGTAAAAGAAACACAAAATTTACTGATTTGTTAAAACGTTGTTTTAAAAGGAGCTATAAATAGTTTGAATTCCAATTAATGTTTCATAACATAAAAGGGTGGTTAATCTCTAAAAGGAAAAACATTAAAGGCTAATTGGATTTTTAAATCTGAAAAGCCCACAGGGAAAGGCTTTTCTTGATTAAAAAATTTAAACTCATTTTACAGCACATATTTTGGTCAGGGTTAGGAAAGGGTAATTAACTTCCCATGGAAGATTCACTAATTACCATCAGAGCAAAATCAAGTTAAACAAGCCCTAAACTTAGAAGAAATGCAAAAATATTTATTATCAGGTGCAGCAAAATCTAACACTGTAAATACTAGGATAATGTATTTAATATTTATGCCTCAATTATATTTTAAGATAGCTCCCACAAATTTCTTAAGTTTTTCATGAATATTATTAAGTTGGCTATCTTAGGTTTAGGCTCATTAAGCTTTATAAAAGTCTTTAAAATTATAAAATTTAATAAGCACAAAATCACTATAGCACAGGTTTTATAAAAAGCTGTAATAAAATATTCAGTTTTAAATAATTCATGTTCATTATGTAGACTGGTCTAGTTCCACATTGCCTCAAAATTCAATATTCTGAATTAGTTTCAAAAATCTCGGCTGGGCGTGGTGGCTCACGCCTGTAATCCCAGCATTTTGGGAGGCTGAGGCAGGTGGATCACGAGGTCAGGAAATCGAGACCATCCTGGCTAGCACGGTGAAACCCCGTCTCTACTAAAAATACAAAAAATTAGCCGGGCGTGGTGGCGGGCACCTGTAGTCCCAGCCACTCGGGAGGCTGAGGCAGCAGAATGGCGTGAACCAGGGAGGCAGAGCTTGCAGTGAGCGGAGATCGTGCCACTGCATTCCAGCCTGGGTGACAGAGCGAGATTCTGTCTCAAAAAAAAAAAAAAAAAAAAAAAAAAAAAAAATCTCAAAACACTTTATAAACATTTTGAAACTTTTTACATCCATAATGGAAAGAATATTACATTTTTAGAGTTATTTTCACTGGAAAATATACATAGAAATCAATTAAAATCTGTATATTAGCTAAATAATTACAAATAGTTTTCAACAAAACATATTTTGTTACTTACATTCTAAATAGATAAGAGCCTGTATAGCCCAATATTACCTAACTCTTGTTGATTGGAAAGGGGACAAACTGCTCTTTTAAATGCTTTTCACAATTTTTTGTAAGAATGGAGACTGAGATTTGTCATTGAGGGGCTTCTGTCCTTTTTTCTGCCGAGTGGGAGGAAAGGGACTAATTCAGATGGGTTCAGATTTTCGGGAAAGTACTTCAAATGCCAATGCATCAGACTGCAATGATTAATCATAATGTTTAATGACTTAAAAGGAAAGCTTCAGTCACGGCCTGTGAGTATTAAAATGTTAACTGAGAGAGGAGACCTTGATTTGAGAACATCTCCAGCAAACTGGCAGGCCAATTCCCTATGATATTCTTAAGCTTTAAAATAAACTCTGTTAAAGGCTTCTGTCTGGGGGATTGAAAAGAAGGAATGGGTCTATGTTTGAAAGCAAAGTGACCTGCAGAAAGTTGGAGGCACATTGAAGATTCGAGGTATTAAGGAAAGAAGTCTGGAGTGATACAATTGGAACAATAACTAACAAGTAAGCACCAGACCTCTTCGGAAATTTGGAGAAGGCAAGTGGCCTTATGCAGTTATGTGAGATGGGGACAGAGTTCACTTTTCAAGGGTTGAGTTCCCAAGGGGGAAATCTGTTGCAACCTGGGCCCTAGTCTGTAGGAAGGACTTGGGAGCCAATATCACTTAGAAATCATAGCTCTTCGCGGAGGAAAACCAAACACATGATAGAAAATGGCCCTGTCCAGAAATAAGAAAAAATTACAGGAACTGGAATTAAGAGAGCATCTGTCCAATGCAAATGCATTAAAAGCCTTTTTGAGGTACTACTTAGTCTCTCAGACTTTGGCTCCTACCCTAGCTCCTCCCATGAACATCTGGGTATATGAAGTAGATCAGTTCATACCCTGGCAGCTGACTGGTCCTGTTATGCCTAGTGTCCAGTGAGGCAGGGTTGGGAATTTCCTGGCCCTGCAGATTTGGCTAACTACTGCTACTGTCGTTTGCAGCCCATGGACATTTGGTCTGTTCTTCTTAGCTCAGTCAGGACCTGGAGATCTCTTTCCACCTGTGACTCACCTGAAGACTGGTTGTCACTATATTCATTTCAGATCTAGTTTTCCACCTTGAAATCTATGTTGCTGGACATACCCCAGCTACAGAAGCCCGTTTTGATAATCCTCCACCTTCACCACCACACTTTTAGTACTCCTGAGACCATTAAAGCCACTCAGAAACCCAGAACACCTGGGAAAGGAGAGGCAAGAAAATGAGAATCCTGGCCTTCACCTTTCTCCACTTCTTTTATTTGTAATAACAATAAATACAGACAATATATATTTTTTCTGAGGTACATTTTAATAAATTAATTATTTTATAGAATTGAAATGTTTTACTACATGTTAATATGGTTAACATGGACCTCAAAATGCTAATTTTAGTTCTCATAGCATATGCAAAACCCCACATTCCACTAACAGAGAAATGAAGTAAGTTGCGTGTGCAATGTAGATAGCTTTGGGCATTATTCCCCTGCCTGAGTAGGAAAAAGGTCATTGACACTATTATGCTCTTGTAGGAGAAATGGGAAATTTGCAGTCATTGTTTTATCCATTATTGCCTTTGAAAAGAAACAGAAAATTAAATATTATAATGAAAATTCACTGAAAACAAATACTCCCAAGTATTAAAAAATTAAGTGGATAAATGATTTTGAATCTATAATCTCACTTTCAAGACCCAACAATACATACATAACTATACAGTCAACTATAATATATACATGCTCTCCATAGATAGGCAATGCACTTGCATAGTGCAATTTCACTCTAAAAAATGCCTTTGATTAACTTTTCCATTTATTGTACTACGAAAACTAAAGTTGCATAAACTACCTAAATCAATTTTCTCAGAGACTTTGAACATAAGCAAGATTAATATTACAAAAAAGTTAACATGTACATTAATAAAGTACAATGTGGTAGCATTCTAAAATGTAAAATTCTAACATAAAATAATTTTCTTTTCATATGAAAATAAGTAAAAAAATACAGATATACCAAACTGATTCAGAAACAACTAAAATATATCTTGCTTCACATATTGGCTCAATATAATATCAGTTTATTGGGTGCTTTATTATATGACAGGCACTCTGTCAACTGCTGGGCCCAGAAATGCTGAAGATGTGTCCCTATCCCTAAGAGTTTCCAGTTAAATGAGGAAGACAGACATATAAAGAAATATTTATACCACGATATGATACTCATTAACAGAAGACTGTACTCTGAGTTATTTCAGCAATCTTGTTACTCTGGACACCATCAGCACAACTTGTTGAGCTAGTTAGACTTTTGTGGTTGGGAATGTCAAAGTTAGTGAAATGAACAAAACTATCTGACTCATAGATTTATTTAATTATGGCCTTGTTTTATGAAAATATCATGCTCTATCCAAATGGACTAGCTGCACAAATAATCTCCAAATTTAGATTGTTATTATCATAAGGCTGGTCAGTATTGATTTGTGAGCCTATTGTCCTCTCATTCACCATCAAGGGTGTGACTGCTTTGGTTTCTATTTTTTGTATAGTTTCTGGAGTTTTCTTTAGTGTTTTTAAAAGTCTTCAAACCATATCTAATGACAAATTGACTTATTAAAATTTGGCTTCATAATTCCTCTCCCAGAAAATATGGTTGTGATTATGTTGACGGGCATGAGTAGGAAAAGGGAGACACAGCAGGACTCTAGTCCAAATGGGATATATAAGATTTAAAGAGCTAAATGAGGGAATGACATGTCTGAATTATCAAGCACAGAGAATAGACAGGGAGGCAAGGTCCATACAAGAAACAGATTCTGCAACACTGGTAAGCCTCAATCCACCATAAAAGCTATAGAGCTAGTAGGACAGATTGTCTGAGATAACTGTACAAGGGGATACATAAGACCAGCTATTGTGGGAGATGTTAAAGTGCCAAGCATTTGAACAAGAATAAAGATGAGGCCTTGATTTTGGAGGAATGGAAGACATGGTACTGGTTCAAACACTTAAATGCCTGGCATGTGAAGATAGCAACCTAGGACCAAGTCCTGGAAGTTATTACAGGGAGGCAGACTTGTTTTCAGTGTTAGGAAGAATTTTCTATTAGAACCATTCAAACGTGGAGATAGTGATTCTTCACCACTGAAAACACCAATTTAGAAATTGAAAAAAAATTGCATGTCAGGATGTTTTAGAATTTAAAGGAAATTTCTATAGCAGGTTTGGAAGCTGCATTAGCTTCCAAGGTTATTTTCAAATTTGAATGAGTCTATGATTTAGAAGAGCTATCTTTTGGTAAATGTATAATAGTATTTCCCTGTGATTGAATTCCCCATTTTGATATTAAATTTGATCAAGCATCAGTCATTGAATATATTTTATAAACACATCTAGATGTGTAAGACATATTCTTTCAAATTATATATTTAACTAAAATTACTACCTTTGCCAATATAAATACTATGCAGAAAAATAATAATTAGGAGAAAATTGTAGGTACTGATCTTTCAGTTTCTACTCATTATAAAATGAACATACCTCTATGGCAAATCAAAGGAAAAATCCCAACTAGCAGCTCACTTTAAATGTCAGCACCATTTACAAACTTTTCCTAATTAAAAAATATTATCTTGAATAAATATATAGTTTCAAAAATGGTGTAGTTTTAAGACTCAATTTCTATTGAAAAATCTTGAGTATCAAGAACCACTGAATCAAGTTATTCACAATGCCTAAAATGCTAAATAAGTTGGAGGAGAAAACATATATCAGAAATGATGGAGATTGAGATGTGTAAATAGAATGTAGAAATCTTTGGTCATGCTCTTTCATATAGGAAATTATTGAGCTAATTATCTTCCATATGCCACACTTTTGGGTAACTGGTCTCCTTCTAAAGTATGACTTTATAAAGTTGTTTCTTACACTGGACAGAAATATGCTTCCTATAATTTTCAGCCTTTGTGTTTAGGTTGCCATTCAGAGCTGCCCCCTCAGAGAACATTTTTGAGATTTATACTTTCAATTCTAAATAAGAGTTTCCACAACACTAGATCCAATTAAACTGAGCATGATGATCTTAAAGTAACATTATATATTCAACTACTTAATCATTACATTATATTTATTGCATTCAAGTCTCAAAATGTAAATAGATGTATCCCTCTGTGCTTAATTCTGATTTTCAAATGGTATACCTTGAGCTAATAAGCACACTGAACATATATTCAATTGCTCTTCTTGGTATCTGAGAAATACAAAATCATATTGCAGCATGTGATCGCTCTTGAATATTAATCTAGCTTTCAAGGGTAGCACGTAATGAATATTGCTGTGATAATGACCTCCTTCACTCCTCAGACCAGAGCTGATTATGGGAAAGTAGTTAGCTTTGATTATGCAAATATTCCTCATACTACTTAGTTTCAAAGGATGTAGATGAACAAAAGTTGCTCCACATTTTAGGAACGTCCATTAACTTTGAATTGATCTCATGTGTTAAATATACTCTTTCATATTTAATAATGCCATATACCTACTTTCAATTTTAGAAGACATTACAATGTTAAAATATTTTTGGCATGCATAATGCAAATGTAGTGGAGCAAGACAAACGATAATGGATTTAGAAATGTTAAATAGAATTTTTCCACAGGAATGATAGCAATCTGAATAATGAGCATAATTATTTTGTCTGTTGCACTGTAGCATTGGCTGAAGGATATAATGAAAGGAAAACAGACTTTTAAAGAGACTAAGGGAAGAGCCCATAAAAGGATGTTATTTTCTCTTACCTAACCTCACAGACAGAAAAAACAGCTCCTTCTGGAGGTACTGAGAATAGACTTGAGGGATCGCTGAGATTTGCAGATCAGAAATCCAGAAAGGAGGGTGAGGCCAGAATAATACATATGGTTCTTAGACAGTGAAACCAGTCATTAACAAGACCAGAGGATATAATCAGAGTTTAGTCATTGCTCCTGTGTGGTTGAGTTCCTTGAGGCCTTTGAAGACACAAAACCATTTTCCAATAAGGCAGATGGATCAAATGAAAGTGCTATCTTTATAAGGAGAGGCAAAATATGAAAGGAGAGGAGTTAGTGGAGCAGAGTCTAGCATAGATTGCTATGGTGATCAGGAAAAAAAAACAGTAAATAAAGAGTTGGTGGTTCTTGATTAGACAGAGTATTTTCCTTGCAGTGATAATTGGTAGAGAGAACAAAAGTACAGATGTAAAGGGATGGCAATCAGTGAAAATGATTAAAAAGTAACCCACAGTAATTATTAAAAAAAAAAAACTAGGGCAGAAAACCTTCTGCATTAGAAAATGTATTAAATCAAATGCAGAGGGAGCCACCTAGGCTTTGATAACAAGAATGTTTCTGGAAACATTAGCATAAAGCAAAGGCCAATCAGAACAGTAATGGAAATCAAGAAGATGATACAACAATGAGGTAATATCAAAAAGGGATTTGATTTTGGGTTTCTCCTTTCTGAAATAGATGAACAATTCCTAAAGTCAGTGGTGAAAACAATATTTATTTTAAACATACTCTATTAATATATATCCTTAAATTAACAGTTCAGTAAAATCCACATATAGGCTACTCACTGTGTTATGGTCTTTCTCAAATAATTAGTTTTCAAAGCCACACACACACAAACAAAAGCCTCCACTGAATTTTCCTTTTTTAAATACACAAAGTGCAGAGCCAACTACTCATGTGCTTAGATAAGAAGGCCACCAATTTTACAGAATACTCTTTATAAATATGTCATCTAATCAGGAACAGTCCTTGATTTTTAAACTTCATGAAAATGTACTCTGATATTCCATTCCATTTTGAAAAATACATTTGGAACTTATGGTTGCATGAATTTATATGATAAAATAAGAGAATCTTCATTTAGGTATATTTCTACTTAGGAACACACTTTTAAAGAATGTGCACATCTGAGAAATATTAACATTTACAACTGGGTGTAGAAAACTACATTTGGTTCCAGAGAAATACAATCTACACATTACCTGAGATGTAAAGCAGGGGTCTTAAAACCCAAAATGCCTTTATCTTTTAAACTGATTAAAGAAACATATACTCTTGGAAGGCAGAATCACCTACCTGAGAAAAAGGACCACAGTACTCTTACACTGTGTGGGTTAAAGATCAAACATCTTAACAGATGCAGGTTGTGAATACTATTATCAATACCAAAAGCCAAGTCATTTTTTTAATTTAGAAAATAATTCACTAAGAATAATTTACTGAAGTAGTAAACCAATATAGTGCTTTATAGTTGGTATACATCATCACAGAAAATTGATATGGTACTAATTTAAATCCTGAAATGTTTTATGTAGCTCAAATTTGGACAAAGCTTAAGAAATGCCATAATAATGATCCACTTAATTAGAGGTCAATTTTCTATGTCCTCAATTAGGCTGGAACCTAGCAATGATACATAAAAATACATAAAAAGTATTTTAGTACTACCATCCCAGAATCCAAAAATTTCCAATTGAGGGTTACATGTTAACATAAACTCAGGCCAGGTGTAACTTAGAACTACTAATTAAATCCAGAATGTTAATTTACTAAGATTGAACCAGAAAATGAGGGGGAGGGGGAGAGAGAGAGAGAGCTAGAAATTGAAACCAACTGACATTGAAAACTAATAGAATCAGCAATTTTTAAAGCATTTAAGTAATTGCTAATGGCATTATAACATGGTACATTATGCTGTTAATGAAAAAATGAGTCATTAAAAAAAGTTAAACTATGTTTAGTGTACTATTTATAAAGCTGGGAGAATTATTTCTGAACTAACTAAAAAAGGGTAAAAAGGGTACTTAAGTTAACCAGTCACAAATGATAGGAATTCAACAACTCATACCCACAGTAACAATATTCTCACCTCTGATTTATTTTTTACTTCATATAAGATACAGTGTAATTCATTTTTACTTTCTCAAGAGATTTCTCCCATCTAAATAGTACAAATCTTTTATGGACAGAGTACTTTAAAAATCAAAGTGTCAGAGTATATGATTTGTAGTTTCATGTGAAAATACTAAGTACTCTGGATACCCCAAGGTTAAATTATATTCAGTATAATTTTTGGTAAAATATATTGTGTATTTTAAGTTTTTGGAAACTGTTTATTCATATATGGTGTACATACATAACTAAAAGCAGGAACGTTTTATTTCATTAAGATGTATAGATCTTTTTACCTATCATTTTGGTTAACAAATTTACTTTAGGTTACTAGAACTGGACTCGTTTTAGAATGTTCAAGCACATAGATCAGAAAACCATGGGTCTCTGTATTTATTAAACTGAATCACCTGGCAGTAAAATTCTGTTAAGGCTCTAGGCATTGGTGAAACTTCTTCCCATTCAGACCTGTTGCTGTGGTAGACCTGCACTTCATCTGTGATTTCATCTGGTGCATAATCACCACCTAATATATAAATTTTATCTTCAATTCCAATTGCACCTGCATTAAAGCCTGCACACTCAAAAGATCCTTCGCCTTTCCAAACACAAGTGTCTGGACAAAAACTATAAACCTTATAGGTGGAAAGGTCACATATATACAGTGTACAGTTTACTGGTACAGCTTTAATTAATGTTGCATGAAAAAATTGCCCAAACTCTGCTACTAGTTCAGACCACTGATCAGTTGTAGCATTGTATTTAAAAAAGCAATCAAGTGATGGGTTAAAAGCATCTGTAATCTCTACCTCTGATCCAAGAACATAAATTACATTTTGGCATGTGCTTGCTTCTGGATAGTATATGCCTCTGGGTAATGGGCTAACAGATATCCATTCTTTGGAAAGAGGATTGTAAGATTCAACATCTAAGAGACTTTTAATGTCCCGGGATCCTCTAGTTTTTCCACCTATGACAAATAATCTATCGAGAGCCATAACTGATGTATGCATGGTTCTTGGTGTTTTCATAGTTGATACCAAGAAGAAATCATTTTTGACTGGACAGTAGCACCAGGTTTGATCAGTGGCATCATGATATGACTCAGCAATATGCAGTCGAACCGTTCGACAACATTTCCCTTTGCAACCACCTGTCAAGAATATTTTCTCTCCGTAACTCGAAAGACTAGATCCTGGCAAATCAATCAGGTGTGATTGCGGCAGTATTTTCCATGAATCAGTTTTAATGTTATAGCAAAATGTATATTGATTTTCTCCATTTTCCTCAGTTTTGTGAATGAATATGTATTTCTCAGTTGTGGATGGTCGAGCATCAGGGAAGAGTCCACCAGAACCTTGCACACACTTAATTGCATCCATGATTATGTCAAAACAGTTTGTGCTTTTGAGTAAACTCTCTTCATTGAACAGACAGTCCTGAAGTGTCTCCTCAGATAACTGATGTAATCTCACTTTTTCAATCAAATGAGGCAGATACTTTTGCCTTGATTCTAAGTTATGTTTAGTCCAACTAAGGACAACTTTCAGTACCATTTCTTCTTCAGGAACATTTAATTCATCTGATTCCAGACATTTTTGTAGTACTCCAAAATTCATCTCTAAGAAATCACTGGATTTAAATAATAAAGAAAAGTGATGTTGTACAAAGTGTAATGCATGATCAAACAAACTGGTGGAGCCATAGCTATCTGATATAGATAATAACTGTAAACAATTGACAAGATTAATACTTTTTATTAAAAAGTCACTGCAAGCTTTGGATAGGAAGGAAACTTGAAGAAATGATGACAACTGGAAGAACATTTCCACATTATCATCTGTTATTTTTGTTTTTCCAGTATAGGCATAATCGAGAAATGCTTTTACTGCTTTGGAGGACAAATTAGTAATGGTAACACTTCCATCATCTCTTTCTTTCATGTTTACTTCAAACATAGCCCTGCAAAAATAAAGAACACAGAAAAACAGCAGGAATATTTTATTCCATAATTATTTTCAATATTACCTTAAAGAGGATTCCTTACTCTTGACTTAAAATATATTTATAAAAGCATATTTTAATTGCCTCCTAATTAATATCTAGAATTATATAACATTATTTATCTGCCAACAAACATATTACAAAATGCCTATATTACAAAATATGTACACTACAGCTGAGCTATAGCAACTAATAAAAAAAGACTAAAAAGATTCAAATTTTGTATACTTATTTATTATTAACGCTATTGGGGCAAAACCTTGCTGATGGCCAAATTTCTTTATTTATGGATTAATTAGTAACAACTGTGCTGGTGATAACTAAAATTACTTAAAATATAATTATTTAGGGCTTAGGATTTAAAAGTCTCTTTCAAATTCATCTTTGATTTCACATTAATGAAACAGAAAAGAGTACAGTGAGATACCTGATGTCTCCAATGACTCTATTGTGTGGGGAAAATTCACCAAATAAGATACATGTCTAAAAAGATATTTTATATAGTTCTTTAGGAGAGGGGGAATGTGATTTCCTAAAACTAAACAATAACAGTGTACCACATCAAGCAAAAAGGTGAAAAAAAAAAGGAGTTTGGTAATAGGCACTGAGAGATGGAGATAGGTCCCCAAATTTGAATAATTAGACCAGCTTGAAAGTTCTTCATAATAAGTTTTGTTTTATTGCTACATGGTAAAGCTGACAGAATCTAAGGAACTGGGAATTTCTTTGGCTTAGTTTAGGTAAAAACATAAATTATTTGGAAATGTATGGGCATGGAACAAAATGTATTTTACTATAGGTTCTGGTTTAATAATGATTTGTATTTGTGCCAGTATTGTCTAGGATGTCTTTCTGAGCAGTGTTCCTAGTTGCCCAAAGTATTCTAGGGGAAAACCAATTTACTTATCAGAGTCTACTCCAGAAGGTAATGAAATCTATTTAAAAAGTACAACATCCAACTGAAAAATATGAGTGGACTTGCAAAATGTTACACATTATGCAGGGTTTTTAAATAATGTATATCAATAGAAATATTAACCTGTGATAAAAATTATATAGATTATTAAGACATCTACAGCAGTTTAGGATAATATTGAGAGTCCATATAGCCCAGCTGGCTATATGGTCCATAGGGCCCAGCTGCCAGCGTATGTAGCCACTGCCACTTATTAGCTGTGTGGCCTTGGGGAGGTGACTTCTTTATTGTGCTTTGAATTCTTCATCTGAAAATGCAGGTACTGGTAGTATCTATGTCATTGGGTGCTGAGAAGAATAAATGGGTTAATTGATGCAAAGTATTAGCTTTTATTGCTATTATTATTTTAAAAAATGTTTTCTATCAGATTTGATGTATTTATAATTTACTATCGGCTTCCACATTTTCTTTGAGAAGACACATGTAAGATTATATTTCTGTACTTCATCCTATTCATCTTAAAGTATCCAGTTAACATCTATCTCCAATTTACCATCTTATCATGAAGTATGTATAAAACGTGTGTGATTCCTTTTCAGTTTCTTGTCTCCAATGACATGCCATCTCAATAATAATTTTTGTTTTCCAAAAACACTGTAAGAGGGATATTTTCATGCACTGTGCACTTTTCTGACATTTTTATTTTACATTTTCAGTATCCCATTAAGTGAGTTTGATCATATTATGAATTAGCAGCATTATAGGAGAGTGTAAATTGTCAAATGTCTATTACATATGTACATATTTTAATGTGAATTATGTACTCATTTCATAAAGTACTATATGTAATAAAGAATCTGATATTTTTGTTATTTAAACCAGGTAGAAAACTTTAAAAATACATTGTTCTAACAGTAATTTTAAAAACTAAAAGCAGGCCTATAAAAAACTAGCAGTAAGCTGAACAAAGAAATATGTGCAAAAATTATGTGTAAATTGAATAAAAAATAGCATCAAGAAGAGTGCAGGTCTATAAATTGAAATGCCTACATAAGAGTATTTTATTAGCATGAAAACATCACAGGGAAATCAAGCTGTGTGTTCATACCAGATTATTTACATTTTTGCTAGGTTTAGAAATAATAATCATAGCAGCTAATATTAACTGAATGAAGTAGGTACAGTGCTAATTATTACTTACATGTTATTTCATTTAAGCAATATAATAATTCTATGAGTTAAGTCCTATTTTTATAATCCTACTTTTTTACAAATGAGGAAACTGAGGCCTGAAGGGGTTAAGTGACTTGCCTAATAAAACATGTCTAGTAAATGGTAGAGCTTGGACTTAGACTTAGGGCATATGTATTAAGAGGCCAACTACTTAACCATTGTACCACACAGCTTCCTGTGATGAAGAGGGGACCTGAAGGATAGGGGGGCAGAAAAGAGTTACATGGAAGAAAAGTTAGGTTATAAGAGAGGAGGGAAGACACTGGTGGAAATAAGAATGGCACAGTATAAGACAGTAAGGGCCCCAGTGAAGTTCAAAGAACAACTTTGATTACCTGAGAGAAGAAATAAAAAGAATAGATGAAGACATATAGTCAAATTAGGCAAACAGCTAGTTCAAGACCGTTGTAGCCTCCATGGCCCCAGTAAACTGTGCTGCAGTACTAAGCCATTGCTCCCAATTACAAAGCAAGAGCCCCTACAGGAACAGGTGTTTAGCAGGAAGTATGTATCAGTATATGTTTGTTGAATGAAATCTAGCTTGTAAGGTTTACTCTAAAGGCAATAAGGATGAGATCTAATTAGATGGCGGTAAAAAAATTGGGGTTAAATTGAGGATTCAAAACAGTATAAATTAACTTGCATATAAAATATGCATCTTAGTATTTCTACATCTTAAACCTTATTTTTTAATCAAGTTTATTAGAGATTTAAACCCTGCTTAATTCAAATTAAAATTGCTTCCACAAATGAACATAATGCAAAATATTACAATTAGGATTTAAGTTTATTGTGGTATAACTAGGAAGGCTGAAGATCAGGGTTTCACCAAAAGGGGCTTGTCTATTGACCAAGAAGCCTCACAGGATAGTACTACCTTGATACAATTAACACAGTAATTGCAAGGTCATGTGTCTGACCCTTAACCTCGCAGAATTGGAAACCTGCTGTCATCATAGTGATTACTGCAGTGTTATGAATAGGATATTCTCTTTAGGGTGATCTACATGGGAAACCAAATTCTATTCAGAAGGTTGCTTAGAATTAGAACAAGCTGAGTGCTTTCAAGAAATGCCTTATAGCTAAGAAGTACTTTTCCCTAATATAAGAAGAGGATGAATTTGCTAAGGAGAGGATACATTTTTAAATCGGTTAGAGCCTCCTCTCCCCATAATACATGAATACAACATAGGACGGAAATTTACTTTTCTCTCAGAGTTATTTTCTTCAAATTTTGCTTCCATTTTTGTTCAACCTGTCGTCTTCTTTTTCTAAAATAATACAACACAGGGATCCCCCAAATAAAGCTGACACCATCAAAAAAATTTCTTCTGTCCCAGAGCATTTCAAGGGATTAATGTTCCAGAGAACTTTGGGAAATGCTGACCTGGGAAGTCCTATATTTTAAAAAAAAAGGTAGTCTTAAATTCTCTCCTACTAAAAAATCATGGCCTGGAGCAGTGGCTCACGCCTGTAATCCTAGCACTTTGAGAGGCCAAGGCGGGCTGATCACGAGGTCAGGAAATCGAGACCATCCTGGCTAACACGGTGAAACCCTGTCTCTACTAAAAATACAAAACATTAGCCGGGTGTGGTGGCGGGCGCCTGTAGTCCCAGCTACTCAGGAGGCTGAGGCAGGAGAACGGCTTGAAGCTGGGAGGCGGAGCTTGCAGTGAGCCGAGATCACACCACTGCACTCCAGCCTGGGCGACAGAGCAAGACTCCATCTAAAAAAAAAAAATCATTAGTTAATCTTGGTTCTAATTAGGTTTTTTGTTTTTGTTTTTTTGAAATGGAGTCTCGCTCCGTTGCCCAGGCTGGAGTGCAGTGGTGTGTGGTGTGATCTCAGCTCACCCAACCTCAGCCTCCTGGGTTCAAGGGATTCTTGTGCCTCAGCCTCCTGTATAGCTGGGATTACAGGCGCACGCCATTGCGCCTGGCTAATTTTTGTATTTTTAGTAGAGACGGAGTTTCACCATGTTGGCCAGGCTGGTCTTGAAGTCCTGACCTCAGGTGATCTGCCTGCCTTGGCCTCTCAGGGTGCTGGGATTACAGGTGTGAGCCACCGTGCCCAGCCTAATTAGGTTTTTTTTTTTTTAAGAATTAAAAATTACTGTTGCATGTTCTTGTGGGGGAAAACTTGAGTGCAGTATAAAATAGAACTTAATTATCCAAATCATAAAATCTGAGGCATAGACAATGTAAAGTACCTGAAAAAGTCACTGCATGCTGCTAACACACAACGATGACACGGGATTATTTCATCTTTCATAATTATTTTGAAATCATAAAAGACATTTTGTTCTCTAAAATTCTGTAGTACACTTAAGATTTTTTGTCCATGATCTTCTGATACAAGGAAGTTGTTTTTCTTCTCAGATGGAATTCCATTACAGGTGCTTCGTTGATTGAAAGCATATGAATTATCCATAGCCAATTCCATATGTCCTTAGAACTAGAATAAACAAAAAAAAGTCACTGATGTAGTAGAGACCTAATGCAAGTTTCAGACTCCAAAATTTGCCCTCTTGATGGCAAATACACAAAAATAACCACTAAGAAAAATAATAAGACAGTAAAACTTGTTTTAAACATTTGTTTTCCTGACATTTAATATTAAATTCCTTTTGAATTTTCATAAATGTTGAGCTCATTGGAATAAAAGTATATTTTTCATAAGGGCTAACATTCAAGGCTATATAATTATGTTAAATAGCAAAATGTACAAGTTGTATAAATAGCTTATATAGGATTTCACTACATGATTAATATTATTACTATACATAAGAGGTGTTATTTCTAACATAGTTATTGAGTATATGCCCAACGCAATCCCCCTCCTTGCCAATCCTTTCTCTTCTGATAACAAAGTAGCTGTTAAAATGCTGATCTTGGACCATAAACTATATGCCTTCTGAGATTAGACTTTTACAAGATAATTGGTTGAAAAAGATCAGTATTAGATTGCATTAATTAGTTATGGCTTTAGTAAAAAAGAAAAAGGCAAGAACTTTTCCAAGTTGGGCTATTTAAAAGTAGAAAGGAAAACCGCATATATCTTAATTAAGAAAGATTTTTTAAACATGAGGTCAGAAAACCAAGATAGGTAAAGATCAGATAATTGTGAATATCATGAATTGCAAATTCAGCTCTAAACATAAAAGTTGCATCATCAAAAGCAAGTGGGAAACAGAAAGGAAAAGAGGATTGGGAACTTGGAAAACCAGACAAATAGAAAACCTTGATTCTACATTTCTGTTCCAGTTATCACCCTAAAACTTAGTGGCTTAAGACAACAATTTATAATCTCTAATGGTCCTGTGAGTTTAGGTGATGATTCTTGCTTGGGAGCTTTCATACAACTACAGGCAAATGGCAGCTGTGGCTGAAGCCATCTGAAGGTCTGACTGGGTTACATGTCCAGTATGGTTTCCTCATTCACATTTCTTATGATTCAGCTGGGATGGCTAGAAGAGATAGGGATCTTTCTTCTTTTTCTTATTTTTTTTTCTGAGAACAATTAGATATTTATTGATTCATTTAAAAATAACAAAAAATTTTATATAACTATATTCGATATATCTATTTAATATACATATTCATATATATCCATTTTATATACATACCTATGTATATAACTATATATAACTACAAAAATATATAAATGGATAACTGTAAAATAACTATTTTCCAAAACAAAAAAAAAAGTTTCTTGAGAAGGGTTACATTGTTTTATATTTTTGCAAATCTCTTTAACATCTGGCTTAATGGAAGACAACTAGATTCTCATATCTGCTTCTTTATTCAATCTTTTGTGAAATCGTATACCATGTAGGCACACATCCACAACCATCTGATCTTCAACAAACCTGACAAAAACAAGCAATGGGGAAAGGATTCCCTATTTAATAAATGGTCCTGGGAAAACTGGCTAGCCATATGCAGAAAACTGAAACTGGACCCCTTCCTTACACCTTATACAAAAATTAACTCAAAATGGATTAGAGACTTAAGTGTAAAACCCAAAACCATAAAAACCCTAGAAGAAAACCTAGGCAATACCATTCAGGACATAGGCATGGGCAAAGACTCCATGACTAAAACACCAAAAGCAATTGCAACAAAAGCCAAAATTGACAAATGGGATCTAATTAAACTAAAGAGCTTCTGCATAGCAAAAGAAACTAGTATCAGAGTGAACAGGCAACCTACAGAACGGGAGAAAATTTTTGCAATCTACCCATCTGAAAAAGGTCTAATATCCAGAATCTACAAGGAACTTAAACAAATTTGCAAGAAAAAAATAACCCCATCAAAAAGTGGGCAAAGGATATGACACCTCTCAAAAGGATATGACACTTCTCAAAAGAAGACAGTTACGCGGCCAATAAACATATGAAAAAAGGCTCATCCTCACTGATCATTAGGGTTTTCTCTTTCTTAACACACCCTCTCCAAGTAGCTAGCTGGTGCTTCTTCACAGCATGACAGTCTCAGAGTGGCTGGGCTTCTTGCATGAAGCTTGGTTCTCCCAGAGCTGGTGTTCCAAGAGGCCTAGATGGAAGCTAGATACTGGAGAAGTAGTCCAAATTGTCCTACAGCATCAATTAAAGCTCCATTCCAGGACCAAGACAATCTACTGCTGTGCTATGCAAGACAGTAACCATGAGCCATGTGTAGCTATTTAAATTACTTGTAAGTAAATACAACTAAAAATCCAGGTCCCTCATTGCTCTAGCCACATTTAAGTGGTCAGTCATATGTGGCGTGATGAGTGACAATTTGTTTAGGACACAGAGTGTCCACATTTTTGGTTAAACATTACTTCTGGGTATGTCTGTGAGGGTGTTCCAGATGAGATTAACATTTGAACTGGTACACTGAGTAAAGCAGATTGTCCTCCCCACTGTAGATGTGCCTCATCCTGTCTGTTGAAGGTCTGAATAGAACAAAAGGCTGAATAAGAAAGAACTCTTTCTTTCTGCCTGACTTCAAGCTGGAACTCAAACTGGAACTATACCATCAGCTCTCCTAAGTCTCCCGCTTGGTGACTACAAATCTTGGGTCTTCTCAGCCTCCATAATCACATGAGCTAATTCCTTATAGTTTTTCTGTCTGTCTGCCTCCATATATATACATTACAAACACATATACATATATATAGTAAAAATACCTATACATATGTACAGTAGAAATACAAATACGTGTGTGTGTGTGTGTGTGTATGTATATATATCCCTTTGGTTCTGTTTTTCTGAATAAGTCAGACTAATACATCTGCCTAGTGACTACTATATTATACAAAGCAAATATAAAACATTCTCATCATCACAGAAATTTCCACTGGATAGCCATTATACTGTGTGGAAAAATAGTGTGCCTGTGTGAATGTGTGTGGCTGTGGAGGTGTGTATGTGCCTGTGTGTGCAGGAGACAGTAATAGGTTGTAATTGGCAGTACTGCTGGAAATCTAAGTGACTTGTAGAAATCATTCTGTGTGTAGTGTTCTGAGTAACTATGAATAGGGAGACATATTAAAAATGAGAGTGGGTATCATGGAGGAAGAGAGATAATGAAAGGCTTGGAGGCTATTTCTGAGGAAAAGGAACGAGAGAACGAAACCAATATGATGGATGAAGATGAGGGCAGAGAGAGAGAGCAAGAGAGAGAGACAGTACAAAATTGATTTATTATAAGCTCACGTGATAATAGAGGCTAAGAAGTCCCAAGATCTACAACTAGTTAGCTGGATACCCAGGAGAGCTGACAGTACAGTTTCAGTACAAGTCCAAAGGCCTGAGAACCACAACAGCCAATGGTGTAAGTTTCAGTCCAAAAGCTGGCAAGCTTAAGACCCAAGAGGAGTCAATTTTTCAATTTGAGTCCAGTGGCAGGAAAAGACTGATATATGTCCCAACTCAAATAGGCAGGATAAATCTCCTATTACTCAGTCTTTTATTCTATTCAATTCTTCATTTGATTGGATAAGGCCCACCACACAGGAAAATCTGCTTTACTTGGTCCCCTCATTCACATGTTAATCTCATCCAGAAATATCCTTACAGACACATTCAGAATGTCTGACCAAATATCTGGGCACCAGATGGCCCAGGCAAGTTTATAAATGAAATTAACTGTCACGACACTTCAAATCTTGACTTAACAATGTTGATAACACATGACCTAGGATAGAAAAAGAGTATTTCAAATTAGAGTGAGGCATAAAGACAATTATATATGGCTAATGTCCCAGGACTAATTCTTTACCTCACAAGGCATCTTCATAAGTCACTTGTAAGACTGTTTTTAAAATTATGCATGTTTCCTCTTCTTTTCTAATATTTATAAAATACACAGATGTGAAATATTAGCTTGTGTAAAAATCATATATCTTCCCAAGAGTATGATATAATGTTGTTAAATAAGATGGCTACTAGCCTGAGGTTACGCTCTGTAACCAGCCCTCTTATGTTAAGAGAACTGAAACTTAACTTGGAAACATTTATTGTAACTGACTTAAAAACCAAAAACCAAAAACAAGCCTTAGCCAATCACAAACAGCCAACCAACCTACTGGTGACAAACAGGGAACTTCCATCAGACAATATCCAAATAAGGCAAATGCCTAGCTGTAGTCAATCAGGTAATTTCTCTACTTTGTTTCCATGTTCAACCTATAAAAGCTTGCTGGTCACACTGCTGGAGTGGAGCTCTCTGAACCTCTTTCAGTTTTGAATGCTACCTGATTCATGAATTGTTCTTTGCTCAAACTCTGTTAAATTTTATTTGCCTAAAGCTTTTCTTTTAACAATGCGAAATGAAAGAAAAAGTAGGGCATTAGAATCAGGCTGGAGTTCCAATGCTGGTTCAGCATTTACTTGTGATATATTTGAGGTAAATAACTTCTAATTTTTTATTATTATTTTCATCATCTGTAAAATGCAGATAAACTATATCTATCTAGTTGTGTTGTTGAGAATATTTAAAAAAAATACATAATTGGCTGGGCGCAGTGGCTCATGCCTGTAATCCCAGCACTTTGAGAGGCCGAGGTGGGCGGATCACATGGTCAAGAGTTTGACACTATCCTGGCC
This sequence comes from Symphalangus syndactylus, assembly GCF_028878055.3. Classification (NCBI taxonomy): domain Eukaryota; kingdom Metazoa; phylum Chordata; class Mammalia; order Primates; family Hylobatidae; genus Symphalangus; species Symphalangus syndactylus. Next base: position 122,898,526 of record NC_072425.2, read on the forward strand.
AACATGGTGAAACCCTGTCTCTAATAAAAATGTAAAATTTAGATGGGCGTGGTGGCTCATGCCTGTAGTCCCAGCTACTCAGGAGGCTAAGGCAGGAGAATCACTTGAACCCAGGAGGTGGAGGTTGCAGTGAGCTGAGATCCCAACACTGCACTCCAGCCTGGTGACAGAGAGAGACTCTGTCTCAAAAAGAAACGTAATTTAGCATATAATGTGTGTAAAATAAGTAGAAGTTAAGGCTTATTTTCTAAGAAATTTAACAGAAATGACGAGCAAATCATTTAATTGACATTAATCAATAAGTTTATACTTATAAAATCGTGGAGGAAGGGACAAGAGAAGCAGCTCTCTAATAATTCCTAGGGCATAAGAGTGAAGTTGAACACAAGAGCTCTCATTGCAAAGTTGTCTAATCTGGAGTGTCAGAATCAAAGGAAATAATAGAGAATTGGCAGGAGATTTGTGCAAGCCTCCCTAACTCCAAGATGATGAAAACAAATGTTTAAAAGAAATAGCCAGGGACTGGGAGTGGTGGCTTACCCTTGTAATCCCAGCACTTTAGGAGGTGGAGGCGGGGGGATCACCTGAGGTCAGGAGTTCAAGACTAGCCTGGCCAAAATGGTGAAACCCTGTCTCTATGAAAATACAAAAATTAGCCAGGCATGATGGCAGGTGCCTGTAATCCCAGCTACTTGAGAGGCTCACCGAGAGAATCGCTGGAGCCCGGGAGGCAGAGGTTGCAGTGGGCCGAGATTGCACCATTGTACTCCAGCCTGGGTGACAGAGTGAGGCTCTGTTTCTAAATAACTAACTAACTAACTAAATAAATAAATACAAATAAAAGGAATAGCCAGGAAGTATTTATACTATGCAAAAGGGCACCCAAAGCAGATACACAGACAATATGATTGAAAACAGTCTATACTAGTTTGACAGATATGTGTTGAAGCTGTGCAAAGGATCAAGGTGTCTTCTCAGTGTCACAATGTAGCCAAGATGTTACTCCTGGTCTCATTCTCCAGTCTAGTGATGAGCTGGGGCATCAATAACCTATAACAGCAATGTAGGGCATCTCTATGGCCTGTCTAAAATAACTACAGAATCGGGTGACTCAGTCCAGATTGCCTGGATGCCCCTTGGAATCGCTCTATGTTTTCATCCACTAAAAGATATGTATTTTAATCCCTCTGTGTGTTAGAGGAAGTTGACACTGAGGATCAAAAGACACATTATCTCCTACAACCTTAGATTCCACTGGATTTCTAAAAGATCTCTTGAAGATTAGAATAATAGATGTTAGCAAGGATATTTGATCAACATGGAACATTCTAAAGCAGTAATTACTACCCCATCCTCCAGGCTATCCAGTAGAGGAGACGTGGGGAAAAGGATGTGGGTAGATACTGAATATTAGTTTCACGATGTTTTTGTTCAAAAATACACAATAATTTTTATATTTTTAGTAGAGACGGGGTTTCACCATGTTGGCCAGAATGGTCTCAATCTCTTGACCTTGTGATCTGCCCACCTTGGCCTCCCAAAGTGCTGGGATTACAGGCATGAGCCACCACGCCCGGTCTGTTTTTGTTCTATATGCGATCGATATGTATACATGTTATCTGTGGAGCACTTGCTACATACCCGGTGCTGGTCTAGATGGATTGAAAATATAGTGGAAAATAGAATTTGTGAATGACACAAGTGAGCAAGGTATATGGCTGAGGAAGAATTCACAAAGAACAGTGAGAGAAATGGAGGAAAACCAGGAGAGGCAGTAGAAATTAAGGGAAGATAATTTCAAGTATGAAGTTGTCACCTATATCATCAAAAGGTGACGGGAAAATGTCACTGATGATTTGGGGTAAAATAGGGAGAGAACAGATAACAGTGGAGTTAAGTGGAAATAATGGGCACAATTTATATACATTATTCTTTTAAAAAGTTCATCAAGGCTGGGTGCGGTGGCTCATGCCTGTAATCCCAGCACTTTGGGGGGCCAAGGCAGGTGGATCACCTGAGGTCAGGAGTTCGAGACCAGCCTGGTCAACATGGTGAAATCTCGTCTCTACTAAAAATACAAAAATTAGCCAGCTGTGGTGATGGGCACCTGTAATCCCAGCTACTCAGGAGGCTGAGGCAGGAGAATTGCTTGAACCCAGGAGGCAGGGGTTGCAGTAAGCCGAGATCACACCACTGCACTCCAGCCTGGATGACAGAGCAAGACTGTCTCAAAAACAAAAACAAACAAGCAAAAAAAATTCATCAAAGTGGGGCCTAGAGGAGCATGTAGATACCAGGAAATTTTGTTTTGTTTTACTTTGGTATAGATGGGAGAAACTTGTGCATGTTAATACACTGAAAACAAAGGGCATGTTTGGAGGGAAATTTTGACAATGATCACAACAACCTAAATTCAATATCTACATCCACATCATACAGCAAAATGTTTTGGACCTTTAAACCAATAAATTGGAGAACAATACTATACAGCAAAACTTCTATTTCTGTTGACAGGTAAACATTGATAGGCAAATAAATGGTTCCGTTTCTAGCCATTTATTTGCTGTTTAGTTGTTTAGTGATATAATAAGAATGAAGGTACAGGGATTTATCATAAATAATTTATACAGTTATTTCATCCAACACTTATAATAATCCTTTAAGACTGGTATTAATAATTACTTCTTCAAACAGCAAATTGAGGCTCGGAGATTAAATAACATGCCTAAAAACATAAAACTAGTAGAAACATGCTTGTTCCACTAAATGTCTATGTTATTTCCAAAATGAATCATTCTGACCCTGGATTTTAATATCAAATGAAAGCTCAGAAAGCAATTTTAGTGCTCTTTAGATCCAACTATAAATATACTTGTCAAAAGTTACCACAGCAATTTAAGATCATTCTTAATAAGGATGACATACATGATAATACTAGCTAATATTTGCTGAGCCAGTAAGCTGTGCCAGGCACTGGCCTACAGAGTTCACATAGTATTTGATTTGATTCTTATAAATATAGTCCCTATTAAAAAAAACAAAAAGACTGCTTCCAGTAAGGTTTAGATGTACCTTTCCCTATTTCTCCTGCTAAGTACAAAAAAACAAAAAAAAACCAACAACAAAAACAAAAAACCCTGGAGATACATATAAATATAAATAAACATATATATAATACATACATATGAAGACAAATAAATGAAGACGATGAAAAGTGGAAAGCTGAAATCAGACTGACTAGTGACCTGAGGAACAACACACTGGTGAGTTCCCTGGGTTTTCCTTTTGCCTAGTATGTTCTAGGTCCTACAAAAGCTGCAACCCTGATACACCAGTGGGCACACACATAAACAGCCCCCGAACTGCCCTCTTTAGTCACAGAACCAGAAAAGGAGCAACCTAACAAGACAGAAATTTTTAAGGAAATAACCACTCCACCACAGCAGAAGACCACACAAAAAAATTCTGGCTCTATACCCACCCAAGCCTGCAAAGGTGCAATGGAGAGCCTAGAATTTCACTAATGACAGGCTATAATGAGGTGCTTCTATCATTCTCCTCCTATCCCCCCAACTAGAATGATATCAGAGAAGGCTAAATAATCACTAAAACATCTATGCAGGCCAGGCATGGTGGCTCACACCTGTAATCCCAACACTTGGGGAGGCCGAGGCGGGCAGATTACCTGAGGTCAGGAGTTCAAGACCAGCCTGGTCAACATAGTGAAACACCTCTCTACTAAAAATACAAAAATTAGCCGGGTGTGGTGGCGGGCACCTGGAGTGGTGGGCTCCCAGCTACTCAGGAGGCTGAGGCAGGAGAATTGCTTGAACCCGGGAGGCAGAAGTTGCAGTGAGCTGAGATCGTGCCACTGCACTACAGCCCAGGTGACAAGAGCAAAACTCCATCAAAAAAAAAAAAAAAAAAGTCTATTCAAAGAGATAACATTCATAAGTCACTATAGCTAAATCAAAATTAAATTCTAAATAAAGTTCAAGTAAGCCACAGGAGACAGAAAGAAAAAACAGAAATAAAAATAGAATAAACAGAAAACCGAAAATAAATTACAGACTTCAATACTGATGTTGCAATAATTGCACTAAATGTAAGTGGTCTACATACACCAATTAAAAGATAGATTACCAGAGAAGATTAAAAAGTGACCCAACTTTATGCTTCCCACAAGTAAATTCACTTCAAATATAATAAGTAGGTTGAAAGTAAAAGGATAGGAAAAGATACACTATACAAGCATTAATTAAAATAAAGCAGGCATGGCAATATAATTACAAGATAAAGTAGACCTGAGCAAGGGAAAGGAATATTATGTAATGTCCATCCACCACCAAGAAGACTAGCAATCAAAAACATATATGCACCAAATGATAGAGCTGTAAAATATGTGAAGCAAAAACTGATAAAACTGAAAAAAAAAACAGATAAATCCACTATTATAGCTAGAGACTTCAACACTCTTCTCTCTCAAATTAATAGAACTAGACAAGAAGTCAGTAAGCATATAGAGCTCAACAACACCGTCAATCAACAGAATCTAATCAACATTTATAGAAAACTCCACCTAACAACAGCAGACTACATATTCTTTCACCACAATAAAATCAAACTAAAAATCAATAACAAAAAGATAACATAAACATCTCCACGCACTTGGAAACATAATAACACACTTCTAAATAATCCATGGATCAAAGAGAAAGTTTCAAGTGTAATTTAAAACATACATTGAACTGAGTAAAAACTAAAATACAATATATCAAAATGTGTATGATGCAGCTAAAATAGTGCTGAGAGGAAAATTTTTAGCATTAGGTGCTTACATTACTACAATTCACCCAATATGAAATATATAATTTGAACAGCCCTGTAACCATTTAGGAAATTAAATTTACCAAAAGTTTAAAGAAGAATTCATACCAGTTCTACACAACTTCTTCAAGAAAACAGAAGCAGAGGGAAGATTCCCAACTAATTTTATGAAGTGAGTATTACTGTGGTACTCCAGACAAAGACAGTACCCAAAACAAACAAAGACCAAAACCCCACACTATGGACCAATATACTTCATAAATATAGATGCAAAAATTGTTTTAAAAATATTAGCAAAAAATCAGCAATATATAAAAGGAATTATACACTATGGCTAAGTAAGTTTATCCAAGGATGTAAGGCTGTTTCAATATTTGAATATCGATTAGTGTAATTTATCCTATTAGGCAGCTAAAGAAGAAAAACCACAAGACCATATCAATTGATGCATAAAAAGCATTTGAAAATATACAACACCCAGTTATGGGAAAAACTCTTAGCAAAAGAGGAAGAGAGGGGAAAAGTTCCCCCTTCTCAACTTGGTAGAGAAAAATCTACAAAAAACCTATAGAAAACATTATGCTAAATTATGGAATGCCTTCCCCCTAAGATGAGGAAAACAGCAAGGATGTCCACCCTTACCACTGCTATTCATCATAGTTCACACTTATTTAGAAGTACATTATTCAGTTTCCAAGGCATGTAAGCTCTAGCAAGCACACTAAAACAAGAAAATTCAATAAAAGGCATATACATTGGAAAGGAAGAAACAAAACTGCAACAAAACTTGCAAATTCCAAGATAGTCTACATAGAAAATCCAAAGGAATCTACCAGAAAAAAACCTCATAGAACTAATTAGCAAGTTCAGCAATGCCACAGGACACAAGAGCATCACACGAAAATCAATCATATTTCTATATACCAGCAATAAACACATAGAAACAAAATTTAAAACAAAAGCAAAAATTAAAAGCATAATAGTTCAAAAAAAAAGAAGTGAAAGAAATACGTATAAATCTAACAAAACATGCATAGGTCTTGTATGCTGAATAATATAAAATGCTAAAAAAATAAATCAAAGAAGACTAAAATGGAAAGACATGCCATGTCTGCAAATTGGAAAAGTCAACTTAATAAAGATGTCCCCTTAATTTCCTCCAAACTGATATAAAGGTTTAACACATTTTTTATCAAAATCCTGGCACAATTTTTTGTATATACAGATAAGATTACTGTAAAATTTATATGTAATGATAAAGAAAATAGAATATCTAACACAACCAAAAAGAATAATAATGAGGGAAGTATCAGTCTACCTGATTTCAAGACTTACTATAGCTATGGTAATCAATACTGTGTAATATTAGTGAAAGGAGAGACACATAGATCAGTGGAATACAATACACAATTGAGAAGTAGCCCCACACAGTATAGCCAAGTGACTTTTGACAAAGGTACAAATGCAATTCAATGGAAGAAAAAGAACCTTTTTTAACAAAAAATGCTGAAGAAAATGGATATCCACAGGCAAAAAAAAAAAATGAACCTTGACCTATACCTCATACTTTATGTAAAAATTAACTCAAAACGGGTCATAGATTTAAATGTAAAATATAAAACTTTTAGACACAAATACAGAAGAAAATCCTTGTAACCAGGGTCTCATTAATGAGCTCTGAGACATCAAAAGCACAACACATAAATGAAAAAAATTAATAGATTGGATTTTATATCAAAATTATATTTTTCCTCTGTGAAAGTCCCTTTATTTAAGAGGATGAAAAGACAAGCTATGAGCCAGGAAAAAAAAATTGCAAACTGAATCTAATAAAGAAATAATCTATAAAGAAATCTGAAAACTTACCAGTAAAAACAGACAATTCAATTTAAAAAACGCGCAAAAGGCACAAAGAGATATTTCACCAAAGAGAATATACAGATGGCAAATAAGCGCATGAAAAAATGTTCAACATCATTAGTCATTATGGAAATGGAAATTAAGACTGCAATAAATGTCCCTACCCATCTATCAAAATAGCTAAAATAAAATATAATGACAACACCAAACGCTTGAGGGCTTGCAGAGACACTGGATCACCCATACATTGTTGGTGGAAATAGTTTGGCAGTTTCTTAAAAAAACTAAACATACACCTACCATATTACCTAAGAATCATGCTGCTGAGCATTAGAAATAAAAGCTTATGTGTGCACAATAGCCTCTATATGTTTCATAATGCTTCATTTGTATAGACAAAAGCTGAGGGCAACCAAAATGTTGCACAATAGGTGAAAGAGTAAACAAATCATGGCACATCCATACAGTGGAATACTACTCACCATTAAAAATGGACGAAGTGTTGATACACATAATTTAAATAGGTTACAGGAATCTACGCATGTGAGAAAATTACAAGAAACTACACACACACATTGTACCAATGTCAAATTCCTGGTTTTGATCCTTTACTAGAATTATGTATGCACCCATTTGGGGAAACTGGGTGAAGGGTACATGGAAACTCTATCTTTACAACCTCTTGTGTAATTATTTTAAGAAATTAAAAGATAACAAAAGATCAATCAATTCAGAAACTATTTTGATGTTCCAGCTTTCTTCTTGCTCAAAACATAGAAAATGCAAATAAAACATAATTATTTAATTGGTATAAAATCATTCCTCTGTATTTTAAAATAAGTAGGAAATAAAACAGTAAAAAGGTGACTAAAGGAGATACTTCCAAAAGAACAAAAACTGTATCTCTGCATAGTGGCAAAGGTCCTGCGAATATCAATTTTTAAAACTCTAACCACAAACACTTTTTAATTAACTTTATTGTCATGCAAATCATGTATGTAATTTAGATCTTGTGTTGGATTAAGTCAATTATTGAGCCTCATGGTTCATGAATAAGTGGACCACATGATGTAAACACAAAGTTATTTTTATTTCTATAAATAGTAACAAAAACAAGTTTTACTTGAAAATTTCAAGTATCCTAAAATAATATAAAGAATCACAGATAGCTATTCACTTTTATAACACTGTTTTTAAAAAAAGTCTGCCATGTATATTCTATACAGAATGACAAATCCAAGGAGCTGAAAATTTCCATTTCTTAAATTTCATTTGAGTATATCCTACTTGTATAAGTGTATTTTGCAAATAACAAAGAATATGGCATTTGGAACTAGAGAAATAGTCCTAAATGGTTCATCACTTACTAGTGACTCCTACTTAGGCTCTCGGAGGCTTTGGCTTCCTCATCTGCAAAGTGGACACACCTATGACACTGGACTGTTGTGAGACTTAAATGATACAATGAATATTAATATTGTCAAATTATATGTAAATATTAATGATTAAAATCAATAACATTATTAACTGTTAAACAATTCTCAATTCTTGGTAAAAGATTTATAAGGCAATTTATTTTCTTCAAATAGTCTTCAAATTCAATTATGTTATTTCGTTGATTTTAAGACACAAATTTTTTCACACTTATCTGAAACTGACAGCCATCTTATAATCACTCTGGTTGGGTAGTAGTCATGACATATTTGTCATTACATGTGTATTAAACTTGAAGAATGGATATCAGTATGTTGGAAGAAAACCTTGGAGATAATAATGGACATTGGTTTAAGAAATGATACATCATTAATGCTCTAAACAGAGAATGATATTATAAAAATAAAACATGGACACAGAGACTCTGAGTTGAAAACCAGTGAAAAGACAGTTTGAATGTTAAGAAGTTTTAGGAATGCCTCAGCCAATTAATTTTGCTTATATTGTTCTTTGTATATAGGTGCAAGGGTATTATATGATTTTTTTAAAAGGGGGCTCTTTGCATGAGTAGAAAAAATTCTTAGTGATAAAGAGTTGTGCCATAGTTGGCATTTTTTTCTTAGTAGTATATAAAATAGTGTACTTTTAAGATTGCACCCCAGCTTCAATGAAACACCTTCCTGCCCAAAACACTGACTCAATTTTTAAAATGATTCTGTTATTGTTTTTTTTAAAAAGCCTTCCATTAAAATTTGATTTAAATAATTGAATAAATAAAGGTAGAAGAGTCAAGCCTAAGAACCAAGCCTTTGATAAAAAGTAATGACAAAAATCATATGCCACTTGACAAAAGTAGAACATTAAACTAAAGCTGTGCTCTGCCTGATCTGGGCTTTGATTTCACTGGGTCCTACAGTGATCTTAGTTTGGTCACTGATGTTTCAATATACAGCATGATTTCTGGCCTATTTTAGTAAATATTTATTATAGATGCTAACTATATGACAAGCACCGAATTAGGCACTAGAGATATAAAGAGAATAAAAGACAGACATGGTCCCTGCTTTTTTGTTTTCCAGTATCTGGTGAGGACGACATAATAAATAAAGTAGGCAAATAAATAATTATAAATTTTTATAAGTACTGTGAAGACAAAAGTAGGAAGTGGAAATAAAAATGAACAATGGGGGCATTCAATTTCAGACAATAACAAAAGGGGTAACAGGGAACACTTATATAGTGCTTATTATGTGCCATGCTTTGTACTATGTTTTTTGTTTGTTTTTTTGAGACACGGTTTTGCTGTGTCACCCAGGATGGAGTGCAGGGGCAGGAACACAGCTCACTGAAGCCTCAACCTCCTAGGCTCAAGCAGTCCTCCCACTTCATACTCCTGAGTAGCTGGGATTACAGGCGTGCATTAGCACACTCAGCTTTTTTTTTTTTTTTTTTTTTTTTGGGATCTCACTATGTTACCCAGGTTGGTCTCAAACTCCTGGCCTTAAGTGATCCTCATGCCTCAGCCTCCCAAAGTGCTGTTGACTACAGGCATGAGCCACCATGCCTGGCCCCATGCTATATGTTTTACGCATACTCTTTTAATCTTCAAAAAAAACTGGATAAAGTAGATACTTATCTTCACTTTACAAACAGAGAAAACGGGCTTTGATAATTTAAGTAATTTGGCTAAGATCATATAGCAAGTAAGCAGGGAGTTGGTATGTGAATTCAGTTTGGCTCGAGAGCCCTTGCTTTCAGCCACTACAATATTAGGGAAAGCCTTTCTGAAGTGTCATTTGAGAACTGAATGATAAGAAGGTAAGGGGTTAGTGGGAGAAATCACATATAAAGCCCTACAGGGGGAAAGGAGTCCTTCAGTTTTAGGAAATTAAAGGTGGCCAGTGTGGCTGGAGTAGTTAATGAAAGCAAGAGGGTCAGGAGATAGGGCTGCAGAAGGCAGTTGCTACCTCAGTCGGGATCCTATGGGTCACAGGAGCTGGGATTTTATTCTAAGTGAAATAGGAATGACTGATCACTTTCAACTGGACAGTGACATGACATCATTTTTAAAAAAAATATTTTTCTAGCTAATATGTCAAGAATGAATTGACAGGAGGTAAGAGAAGTAGGGTCCAAGTCATTCATTTATTCAACAAATATTAGACAGTTTATGGAGTAACAAATATTGTGGCAGGTACTATTCTAGATACTAGAAATACAGCTAAAAACAACACAGACAAGGTCCTCTACCCTGGAGTCTACTTTAGAATGCTGAACACCCCCTACACGCACATACCCCTTCCTTCTCATACATTAAGTTTCTCCCACCCTACTAGACATTTTCCATTAGCATGTAAATTCTAGCATCTTCCATCTTTAAACAAACATCCAACAAAAATCTGTCCTTTGACCTTTTATTCCCTCTAGCTACCATTCCATTTTTCTACTTCCTAAATCCAGAAAAACTTCTTTAAAGGACACTCTGTGGTAGTGTCACCTCCAGTTATTGTCTCAACCCACTACAATAAAATTCCTTTCTTTTACTCCATTAAAACTGCCGTTGTCAATGTCACCACACTACCATCTTGAAGCTAAATTCTCATTTCTCTCTCCTCATCTTATTTCACCTCTTAGGAATATTCACACTGTTAACTAGTCCTTGAAACACTCGTCTTTTAGTTTCTGTGCCACAACATTCTTCAGGTTTCCTACCTTGCTGGCCTCTCCTTCTCAGTCTAATTAGAGGGCAATATAACATAAGAATTAAGGGCATAGATTTCTAGATTTAGTTCTGAAGGCAAGTTGTGCTTATGGCATAGAAGACATTGGAAGAGAGTGCTCTCCTTTCTCAGGAAGGCTAGAAAACTGATTAGTATTTCAGATGAAAAATAATGGTGGGTTATACTAGATTGTTAACAGTGGGAATAAAGAGAAATAAATGGATTTAGCTGTATTTTAGAAGCACAGCCAAAAACACTTGGAGATGGATTGGATATAGGGAGTCAAAGAAAAGCAGCATCATGGTTTCTTCCTGGAGACACTGGTAGAATTATGGAGTTATTCAAATAAGTCTTGGGAGAAAAAAGAAGGCTTTGAGGTAGAACAAAGTTTGTGACCCAATAAAAAGTTAGTGAATATGTCTAAAAAACACCTAGACTTAGAGATGATCTCATCCGATGCCTTTCCATTGAAATTAATACCTGGAAGAGGTTATGTCATGCATACGATCCTGTGTGACCAATGTCACACAGACAATTGGTGGTAGAGCTGGAAATAGAATACGGGTCCCTCAGAATCCTGCTAAGAAGCCACAGATCAGCACCAAGCAAGATGATCATTACAGACTGAGTGAGCCCCTATTACTTTAGTCCTCTTCTTCCCCTGACCAATGCAATAAAAAATATTTTAATAAAATTGTTGGGTTCATTTAATATAGTTAAGCAAGTTATAAACTGCATATTTATATTTCCTTAATAAAAGTGAGGGAAGGCAGATCGAATATAAAAAGCAGTGTTACCCCTGACAGTAATAAATCTATTGTGGAGTCATTAATAACATTTACTCACGTATACTATTTGTAAAAGGTATACATGACATTCCTTCTCAAGTACTGTACATTCTATTTTGCAAGATAACACACATGCAAATAATTCAGGACAATAGGAGAGACGTCATAAGGCAATACTAGAATAATTGCCAAATGAATTATATAAACAATACTGTTTTGGAGAAAGGTACTCTGAAGTAGGTCCTCTAAGAGAAGGTTTAAGCTAAGCTCTGGAGAATTTTTAAAAGCACACAGGGAACGGGATTAAACAAACCTATAAAATATGTTCACGAGGGTAATAGGTTTGGGGCTGAGGTTTGGAAATGGGGAGAGTGAGCTGTTTTAGATTGGGTGAACAGCGACATTCTGTTTGGTATGACATTTGGGCCTGAATGACACAGAGGAAACAAGGAATGTGATAATGGGAGAAGGGGAGAATATTCTAGATTCTGGACCAGGTACAAATAATCCCTACATTACTCTCTGTGTATTAGCCTCCATAGATCTAATACACAGAGATCTTGTTCGATGGTAAAATAATGGGATATTAATTCCTAAATTTAAACAAATTCTCTTTCTGAGCTCATTGTCTCCATCAGTAATAACTAGTGCACAGAACATATGCAATAACGTACACAGAAGTGTTTTGGAAACAGAAACGTAATGTACCAAAGTTATAAAAATGAGTTTAAAACGACAAGAAGGAAAGGTTATATGATTCTTAGTTAAAAATGGAGAAGTGAGTTATGATCATTGCTGATATGGGTATCAGTATTACCCACATATCTTTATACTGTCTCTTATTGTACTTTTTATGCGTATGACTTACTTGCCTTACCAGATTGTAAGCTCCCTGCAGCTGGTAAGCAGATTTTCAATATGGCAGCTGACACAGGCTTTTGGTTAGTTAAGATGATATATTAAGCCAGTAATTCATTTTACTGTCCTTTGGGGATCTGAATTTGGGTGTGTGTGTGTGTGTGTGTGTGCTCAGAATCCCACCTACTTTCGAGGGATTTGGGGGGCTTATGATATCACGAAAAGTTCATGAAGACAAGTATAGATAAAAACATAATAGAACCCATCTTAAATAGGACAGAAATCATAGGCAGGTAATTGTGTTAATTACTACCGCTGGCCTTTGGCTGATATTTCCGGGCAGTCAGAGGAAGAAGAAAATCGGCTGAATCCCGCAGTACCGCACTTTAATCGACCTCCAGGTAGTCATTTACAGTCATCTGCAGAGACCAACTTTTCCCTAGACCAAAACCTGCAGGGCACTTGGATCGCGTAGGCTTTCACACGAGAGTCAACAACAGCCTACATGGAACAACTAAGGAAACAGACATACATCAATGAAAATAACTGAGCAAAGTTATTTACTTGGTTCTGCTGCTGTTAGAGCAAGGACCTCTGTCATGATGGAAACACTGATGCCTCAACAATGGAATCCTGTTTTCTCGCTAGGGCTCTAGCCCAGGCTTGGCAATAGCAAAACAGCACCTGGGTCGCTTCATCGCCCCCAAATAAACAGCCAGCATTAGCCCAGCTGCTGGATTTAGGCGGGGTCGGTGTTCCGCAGTGGGGATAGTGCCTCTGTTCGGCCTTCGGAGGGAGGGTTTCAGGTAGGCTGCTGCTAAGGGTCGGGAGCGTACTGTGTGAGGGTGGGTCTTAGGCTGATGGGAATGGGGGCAGGGAAAGAAGCAACACAGGGCTGCCGCGTGGCACAACTGCAGGGGGCACCACTGCAGACCCCCTCGTAGAGATGGAAACCTCTCGTGCCCCGTACACGAAGCAGCTGAAGCCAAGGACATTCTATTCTCTCTGGGTCACAGGCGCCAACCCAGACCCCGAGAATAAGGGCCACCATCCCACTCCTCCCTCAGACCCCGGAGCTCACCCACCTGCAACTGCAGTCTCCGAAGTCTCCACCCCAGTCTCCCTGCCTCCAGAGGACTGGTTGCGATTGGCCTGCACTGCTGTCCCGTTAACTCTTCCGCAAGTGTGAGTGGCGTAACTGTCGGGCTCTTGGCCTTGGTCCCGCCCTTCGCTCGCCTCCGAAGCCACGCCTACGTGACGTCATACAATGCCGCAAAGCGCAAGGCTGATCTCCGTCTCTGCCCCCAGCCCCTTTCTCCTAGAGGAGGTGGCTGAGTTGGGGGCGGGCTGGGAGGGCTGTCGGTGGGCCCGTCTGCGTAGCGACGTCCCGCCCCCTGCGCACGGACGCCGGGAAGAAGGGGGTGGGGACACGTTTGCGTCCGCGCCATCGGGCCCGAGATAGCGGCGAGGTCCGCTTTCAGTGGATGGTTTTCCCTGCCAAACGGTTCTGCTTGGTGCCATCCATGGAGGGCGTGCGCTGGGCCTTTTCCTGCGGCACTTGGCTGCCGAGCCGAGCCGAATGGCTGCTGGCAGTGCGATCGATTCAGCCCGAGGAGAAGGAGCGCATTGGCCAGTTCGTCTTTGCCCGGGACGCTAAGGCAGCCATGGTACTACAGGTCTTTTTTGGTATTTAAAGCCTAGGAAGCAGATGTTGGGGGAGGCGGGCCGGGCTGTGGAGACCCGACACTCCCGCGCTGGCGGCGGCCCTGTCGCTGTGGAGCCTGTGGCCGGCCCGGGCGACAGCAGCCGGCGCTGCGGAGTTGCGGGCGACGCACAGCCTGGTTTCCACGGCCTTTGTAACCGCCTTGGAGGCCGCGATGGCTGTAAACATTCTCTCTTTCCCCTTGTTATTTCAAATGGAGACCCTCCTAAACCATGAAATAAGTGTAGGAAAGGCCGACAAAATTGTGTTTTTCTGTAATTAATGTTTTTATGTCTTTATCTTTAAATGTTATTTTTCTTGTTTGCGTGGGTTCATAGCCCATGCTTATTCTGCTTGTTAAATATCCCACCATTCTCCAAGGACTCCTTGCACGTGGTAGGCCCTAGAAATTATTGACAGTGTGATTTAGTTTGTAGCCCTGCGCTCCCCGGAATTGAAGCCAATGAAACTGAGGCCGGAGAGGGTACCTTCCTCACTAGATGCCATGGGAAACAGTATTTTACGTAGATTTATTTATTTTAGCTATGTATTTTGAAGCGACAAATGGAAAACTGGATTTCAAAACAAGTAATCTTTACAATATGGTGCAATTTGAAACAACCGTGAATTACCATCATTTAAAAGACAGTCCTTTCTTAAAAATGTCCCATATTGAAACACCTTTCTGTTTGAAATGTAGACTAGTTGATAATTTTCAAGGCATATTGGTGAAAATTTTTTACACTTATAATTTGTAAGGAATTATGAAATAAGCTACTTTTAAAAGCCTGCAGTTTTTAAAAGTCAGTGTTAGAATTGAAGAAGAAAAAAACCTGAAAGATATTTTTAAAAATATATACTTTGTCATCTTATATTCTTGTTTTTGTGTGTGTGTGTGTTTTTAGTAATTATTTTTAAAATAATAATTGGAGAGAGCAGAACAAGATAGGCCATGCCTTGCTAATCGTTGAAGCTGGGTGATCAATATATGGGATCTAGAAATACATATGCACAGATGTAGGTACAGTAGGGCTGCTCACTGCAGAGTTGTTTATGACAGCAAGTCTAGAGCCAGCCTAGAATGTCCAATAACGGGGAAATAATATTATGAAATATGCTACAGTTAAAACTGCATGGACCAGAAGGATGTGTACAGACATGAAATAATTCCCAATACTTAAAAATTTAAAGCTTATATGTGGTAGAGTACTACATAAGTATAATCTCATGTTTGTGTTTATATGTAGAGTTATCAAAAACATGTAAATGCACATATATTTAAATACAGAAAAGACTGACAGGATGCCACCTGTTAACTTTGGTCACTAGCAAAGGAGAGGGAATTGCTAAGGTGGACTTTAATTTTTTATCTACTTAAGCATTGCTTAAGTCTTAACGTGTGTTTAATACTTAAGTATTTTGAAAAGTTTTAAAAATGAAAATTTTAGAAACCAAAATACTCTTACACACAGTGTGCTTGTATCTTTAGTAGACATCAATACATACAAATGTTTTATGTACTTAACAGGCTGGTCGTCTGATGATAAGGAAATTAGTTGCAGAGAAATTGAATATCCCTTGGAATCATATTCGTTTGCAAAGAACTGCAAAAGGAAAACCAGTTCTTGCAAAGGACTCATCGAATCCTTACCCAAATTTCAACTTTAACATCTCTCATCAAGGAGACTATGCAGTGCTTGCTGCTGAACCTGAGCTGCAAGTTGGAATTGATATAATGAAGACTAGTTTTCCAGGTAACATTGCATTTTTCTAGTATGGCTGTTAAGTGTCTCGATGCCTCAGCTCTATTACTATTGAGTAATCTGAGGCCAGGAGATGTATTAGACATATTTAAGTTTAGGGAAAATGTGCTCAGTACACAAAGGTAATGGAGAGCATAAATCTGAAAAGGGTATATTTCCATGAATATTTACAGACTTTCACGTAAATAATAGATTATCAATTACTGGGGATCCATAACTTTGCCTAGAGGTAAAGTGAAATATTAAGTGAAATTCTTTTTGAATTATACTTCAACTTACTTGACTTAAACATTAACCACAATTTTTCAGTTAATTGTTAGTTTGTTTTTAAAAAAAGAATCTCAATAGTAAAGAACATTGTAGTCCTTTTGTAGAGATAACATACACAATTGACCCATGAACAACACAAGTTTGAACTGCATGGGTCTACTCGTGAATTTTTTTCAATAGTTGGCCCTCTGTCCCCATAGATTCTGCATCCACAATCAAACGCTATCATGATTCAGTATTTGCAGGATATGAAACCTGAGGATATGGAGGGCTGACTTCATGTATGCAGGTTCCACAGGGCCGCATGCACAGATTTTGGTATCTGAGGAGGGTCCTGGAACCAGTCCCCAGTGGATACCAATGGGCGACTCTTTTTTCTGTATCTAAATACAGCTCTTTTTAGCCCATTTATGTAAGTAAAAATGAGGAGCAAGCATTATTAAAATATTTAAGTTGCTTATATATTGCTTTAGAAATTTGTTACTGGTGGCTTTAAGGACCACTAACATTTGTGGTGAAGTTGAATGTGTACCCAGGCAATTTAATTTAATACATACTAAATACAGGTTCTCTCAACTACTTTTTATTTGTCATCATCACTAACATTTAGTGAACACTTAACCATGTGCCATGGCATTTTACATAGTGCTTTAGACATATTCTGTGATTTAATTCTCTCAACTACCCTATGATGCATGTACTGCTATTTTTACAGAAGATAAGTAACAGGCTAAGAAGAAAGCTATTAATAAAAACCCACATCTTCCTAATTTCATAGTAAAACTGTCTGATCTCCATACTGCCTGCACCATATGTGGTTTGAATATGTGGCTCTCTCAGTCTGTAAGGCTTGTATTAATTTTATCTCTCACTCCCATTTCTGCATAAAGAACTCCTATTTACTTGTTAGATTTCACCTTAACCTTACTTTAGGGAAGCTTTGTGAGCCTTCTATCTAAGCTAGGTTCTTTTGTTGTAGGCTCTCATAAAATATATTTTCCTTATTCCAGTAATGTATCTCAATTGATTATTCATCAGAATGATTATCTTTTCCTGATACTCAAAAGCTGTGTGAGAGCAAGAAACATGTTAGCTACATCAGAGTTTGATCACTATCACACCTCTTAGTACCTTGCCTAGTATATAATAGTAAAATATTTGTCAAATGAATGAATAAACACTGTGCTGTTAGAGTATAGGCTTCAGTGTGGCTGTGAATCTCTTCTCCCTTTCCCTTTTTGTCCTTACCTTGCATTTTCCTACTAGCTACTCTTTCTCTTACCTGCTCATAAACCTTTCCAGTACAACTCTATTCTTAGGTTTGCTCAGAACAAGGCCCTACTAGTGATTTTGGAAACCTTATAACAGATTGTTGATCTGATTCCCTGGATAAGGTTCAAGGAATTTTGTTTAACCTCCTGAAATTGCATGCTACATTTTGTATGATGTGCACATGTGCATTTTTCTTAGGAAAGGATCTGGTATTCAACAGGGACATAGGTGGCTTACTCTAGAAAAATTGCTGCTATAGAGGATTCTTAGCATGGGAATTAGCCCATATATTCTTATAGCTTTCTGCTGTCATTACAGGAACTTTTTCTAAAATCAGAAATGGAAAGGCCATTGTTTTTTAGATTGCAGTCAGCACAACCACCTGGCAATAATTGGCCCAGTGGGTTGGTATCTGCTTGGAAATGATACCTCTGAGAAACAAATTTTATTACCAGTTAACTTGATAGGCAGTGTTGGCTATGGTCAATGCTGGATAAACAAGTATTTAATAACTGAAGCTTTTAATAAATGATGGAAAGACAATTGAGCAAAAATTTAAGATTTAGTTTTCCTGTTAATTATGTTATTAGACCTCCCCCCACCAGCTTTTTTTTAGTTAATCTTATTTGACTAATCACAATGTCTAGGCCTTTTCTTTATTTTGTTGTGAAAAAGCTATTGCTATGTCCAGTAACACAGAAAGGAAGAGAGATTTTCCAGTTGTCCCTAGTGTTGTTACCATGCCACTGATTTCTGAAGCGTGAATGGACACAGCATGATTTCTTAATGAGGATGGGAAGTAGACACTGATTTGCTTCATTGGAGATTCTTTGAATTGCTCTACTTATTGTAGTAAGTGAGGAGATTGAGCAAGGGATTTTTCCTAAGAGTCTTGCTAAATGATGCTAGGCAAAACTTAGCATAGCAGCAAGAAAAGTACTGTGTTTTGTACTAGGCATCGTTACTAGATTGTCAACTCTAAAGACGGAGTTGGCTTTTGGAGGTTATCATTAGTGCATTGAAAGAGTCAATTCCATTACTCTGTCTTGTTCTATAGGTAAGAATCCTGTAGGAACTTAGAGAGTCTTTTTCTTTCATGGTGCTTTAACCATTTCTACTGAGTGCAGCTCATTTCCCTCCCTCTACCTATTCTCCCAACTGTTGCTGTGGCCGCGCAGGAGAGAATGTACCTGGTATATAGCCTCTATATGCCAGGACAGTACATTCTTACTCTTAGGAAGAATGGTGTTTTCCTGGTCTTCATCTTAATTTACTACCCTCATTTGGAAAATTTTGGTTGGTTTTCCCTTTGTTTTCTGATTTTTTTCTACCATTAAAGGTGTTTGAAGTGATAAGCATAAAGCGTAACTTTTGAATTGTTTAGTTTTGTGACCATATTTACAAAGTAAGGCAGAATAAAATAGACAAAATACATAAAAATTATGATTGAAATTTGGGAAAGGACCAGAATTTTCCCCCTATGGTTTTACATGTTCGTCTTTACATTTTTAAAATAAACTTTGCTGGATTTTTTTTTTTTTTTTTTTAAATGCACTTGGGATTTAAAACCTGTAAGTTTTAGAAAGTCACACATCACTTTGTACTCTGAATTCCTTACTGGAAAACCAAGTCTCCACCCTCAAGGAGTTTTCCCCCTTTCCAGTTACAGGTCAGTCTTTTTCCTTTGTCAGTAGGATTTGATTGTGTAACTAGTATTTATTGAGCAATTCCTACAAGTGTGTGACACTATGTTAGATGCCTAACAGATATTATTTCATCTTCGTAAGACTAGTGCGTAAGTACTACTGTTATTTTATATAAAAGGTTAAGACATTTGTCCAAGTTGACTTAGCTAAAAAGTAAAAGTTAATATATTTAACCACTGCTGTCTACAGTATATGGCCTCTCAGTATGAGATTTTATTGCTTCCTATTAAAAGAATTTGCAGATACCAAAATATGAAAAATTATGTGAAACTGGGTTACATATATTTAACGTTGTTATGGAAGAACTAATGACTAGGAATATGAAAAATATAATAAGGGTCTTGCCTTACCAGTTTCAAAAACTTGTGTTAGGCATTGTAAACTAAAAAGAGTATAGTACTAGTGAAAGAATAGACAACTGGAAGAGTTAATCTCAGAGCCCAGGATATATACATATTTCAATTCAGTGGATAAAAGATTATTTATTAAATGGTGCTGGTAGAATTGGTCAGGTGGATGTAAAACATACTATATACACCAATTTGGAGGAATTAGAAGTTTAAAAGTAAAAAAAATTAAAATTTTAGGACAAAATGTAGTTGACTATGATGTCGAGTTGCAGTAAATCTTTTTATGAATTCTTTTCAAATGAGACAGAGTTCAGAATTTATCAAAGTATAGATATTTAAATTTTTAAAAAATTATATTCCAAAAATATAACCAAATACAGAAGATAAGTAATAGAATAAGGAAAATTCTTATAACAAATTGTTAAAGTGTCAATATCCATAATATATAAAGAGCTTCTATGAAATGATTAGAAAATATTAATAGTCACCTTACAGAAGAACAAATTCAAGTAGTCAGTAAGCTGTTACCTTAATGATTAGAGTAGTGGAAATTAAAGT
Organism: Symphalangus syndactylus; assembly: GCF_028878055.3. Taxonomy (NCBI): domain Eukaryota; kingdom Metazoa; phylum Chordata; class Mammalia; order Primates; family Hylobatidae; genus Symphalangus; species Symphalangus syndactylus. The sequence goes on from NC_072425.2 coordinate 122,918,634, forward strand.
AACAATGAGATGCCCATCAGATTTGCAGAAAATTGGAAAAAAACACTTGGAGCTTGTGAAAATGTCGGGAAAGAACAATCATACAGATGGAAGCACTAGAAATTGCTACAGGCTTTTTGGAAAATAATGTTAAAATTGAAAATACACATAGTCTTTGATTTAGCGATCTTGTTTATAGTACTCTATCCAAAATATTTATGAATAACAACAAAACCTGAATGCTACTAATAGAAATTGGTTAAATAAATTAATGGTGGATGCATTCTACAGATAATTATTAGCTGTAATAAAAAAATTAGTTAGGTCTATATGAACCTGAAGGGACTTAGAATATATATATATATATATATATATATAGTTAATATTATAATAGATATAGGGTTTCTCCATGTTGCCTAGGCTGGTCTTGAACTCCTGGGCTCAAGTGATCTGCCTGTCTCAGCCTCCCAAGTGCTAGGATTACAGGCGTGAGCCGCTGTGCCCGGCCAATATCACATCATAGAAAAATATATGTAGCAGAATCTTTTTTTTTTTTTTTTTTTGAGACGGAGTCTGGCTCTGTCGCCCAGGCTGGAGTACAGTGGTGCTTGGATCACTGCAAGCTCCGCCTCCCGGGTTCATGCCATTCTCCTGCCTCAGCCTCCTGAGCAGCTGGGACTACAGGTTCCCGCCACCACACCCAGCTAATTTTTTGTATTTTTAGTAGAGATGGAGTTTCACCATGTTAGCCAGGATGGTCTCGATCTCCTGACCTCGTGGTCTGCCCGCCTCAGCCTCCCGAAGTGCTGGGATTAAAGGCGTGAGCCACCGCACACCCTGCCAGAATCTTATTTTTTTTTTTTAAAACAAATGCTTCTTAATCCCTTTAAAAACAAGCCAATTATGTAAAATAATTTTTTAAAACTTAATAAAGTTATGAGAAAATTTCAAAAGCTAAAGGACTTAGAAGAAATGTTTTTCTCTGAGATAAAAATTCTCCATGAACTTTTTAAATTTTAATTTTAAGAGAAAATTGTCCTTATTACTAAATTCAAGTTAAAAGCATACAACTGTGTCCCCTGCAAAATCCTTAATCCTCCTTTCCCTCAAACGTCAGTAATGAAAGAATCCGTATAGAAACCTGTAAATACCCTAGCTTTTACAGAAAATTGAATTGATGATATATAGGATAAATCTGAGAAACACTTCCACAATGAAAGGGAATGAATAAGGAGATAAAGAGGACTGAACATAGAGATTTGGTTTATGAAAATGTATATTATTGAAGAAGATGCAGATTAAATGGATAAGAAACAAGATTTGGGATTAGACAGATTTAGTTCCAGTTTAAAAGAGAATAAAAAATTCTGGAGACTTGTAGTGGTGATGATTGTACAACAATATGAGTATACTGTATACCACTGAACTGTATACTTAAAAATGGGTGAAATTATATATAGTACTACAATAGAAAGAAGAAATCATATATAGAATATCAGAATTAAATTTTGTGGAAAATGGAATAGTCCTGCTAGTATCCAAATAATAAAATAATTTATCTTAAAAGAAACTAGAGTCCGTTTAGTCCTAGATTTCTTTTCTATAATAGTAATAGGACCATAGAATGGTATTTTTAAATTTTGGTCAGGGTATCAAAATCAGCTAGGGTGTTCATTAAAAATACAGATCCCTTGAAACCACTGCAGACCTATGAGAGCCAGAATTTCTGGGAGTACAACAGGGTTTCTTTTTTTGTTTTTGTTTTTGAGACAGAGCTTCACTCCTTGTTGCCCAGGCTGGAGTGCAGTGGCGCGATCTCAACCCACTGCAACCTCTGCCTCCTGGGTTCAAGCGATTCTTTTGCCTTAGCCTCCAGAGTAGCTGGGATTCCAGGCACCCACCACCTGGTATTTTTAGTAGAGACGGGGTTTCACCACGTTGGCCAGGCTGGTCTCGAACTCCTGACCTCAGGTGAGCTGCCCGCCTTGGCCTCCCAAAGTGCTGGGATTACAGGCGTGAGCCATCGCACCTGGCCGGGTTTCTATATTTAAACAATATTCCCAGCTGATTGTTAGGCATATTAATGTTTGGGAAACTCTGTATTGGATGTAATTTACAGAACTAACAAAAAGAAAAATTGTAGCCCATTTACAATTTTTTATGAGTGATATCAGAAAATCATTGCCTCACACTATAACAAAATTAAAGTTTTATTAACACTTTTGGTTTTTTTTTGTTGTTATTGTTGAGATGGAGTCTTGCTCTGTTGCCCAGGCTGGAGTGCACTGGCGTGATCTTGGCTCACTGCAAGCTCTGCCTCCCGGGTTCACGCCATTCTCCTGCCTCAGCCTCCAGAGTAACTGGGACTACAGGCGCCCGCCACGATGCCCAGCTAATTTTTTGTATTTTTAGTAGAGACGGGGTTTCACCATGTTAGCCAGGGTGATCTCAATCTCCTGACCTCGTGATCCACCCTCCTCGGCCTCCCAAAGTGCTGGGATTACAGGTGTGAGCCACCGTGCCTGGCCAGTTTTATTAACACTTACTAGAACACAATGTAATTGTATATTTCAGCAAACTTCTGAAAGATGGCTTTTGAAGCTTAAAATGATAAAAAGAAACCACAAAGTCAACAGATATGATTTCATATTAAATCATCTTTCACAAACCAGAGAATATATTAGTGGCAGATTTGACAGACAAAGGTTAATGTTCAGATATGAAATGCCCCTCTAAATATCGATGGGAAAACCACTTAAGCCTTACTTGATGAATATAGGAAGGACTTTATAAAAACACTTGACAAAAGAAGATACACATTTAACAATGACTTTCACAACAACCTCAGAGCTAATATTTATTAAGTACTTGATAGTTCCAGGCATTTTACATGTTTATTCTTAATCGGCCCAATTCCTTGTCCCTATTTTACAGTTTGAGAAACAGCCATAGAGATGTTAAGTAAATGTTAAGTAAATAACCTACAGATTGAGTATCCCTAGTGGGAAATCCACAGTGCTACACTGAGTTTTTCCTTTGAGTATAATTTTGATGCTCAAGAAGCTTTGAGTTTTGTAGCATTTTGGATTTTAAATTTTCAGATTAGGGATACTCAATCTGTAGCTAAGAAGTGATGGACAAGCATTTGAACATTTGACTCCAGGGACATGAAATTAAAGCTCCTAAGTGTACACATATGTGTGCTTATGTATAATTTAAATTGTATCCATGTGTATATTAGTTTCTTCAGGCTGCCTAACAAAGTATCTCAAACATGGTGTCTTAAAGTGACAGCTCTTCTATAAGTTCTGGAAGGCTGGAAGTTAAGGGGTCAGCAGGGCCATGGTCTCTCTGAAGGTTCCAAGAAAGAATCCTTCCTTGCTTCTTCCTAGTTTCTGCTCATTCCTAGCAGTCCTTGGCTTGCATTTGCATCACTCCAATTTTTTTGCCTTCACCTTCAAATGACCTTTTCTGTCTCCTCTCTGTGTGTCTGTCTCTCCTTGTAAGGAAACCAGGCATTGGATTCAGGGCTCACTTTAATTAGGTATGACCTGATGTTAACTTGATTACATCTATAAAGACTCTATTTCCAAATAAGGTCACATTCTAAGGTTCTGGGTGGACATGAATTTCAGGAGACTCCCTTCAACCCAGTAGAGTCCATTCTCTGGCCCCCTGCAAAATTTATATCCATCTAACATACAAAGTAAATTCACCCCATCCCAGCATCAGTAATTCTCAGCCCATTCCAGCATTAACTCTAAATCTCATGTAAGTGTTAATATCATCAACCCAAAAAGTGGCAAATCTCATCTCAATCATCTAAATCAGCTACGTGTGAAACTGGAGTATGATCCTTCTTGGGGCAAAATTCCTCTCCATCTGTGGACTTGTGAAAGCAGAAAACAAGTCTTCTAAAATTCAATGGTAGGAGAGGCATAAGATAGACATTCCCATTCCAAAAAGAAGTTTGAAGTAAAAAGGGGTCATGGTTCTCAAACAGTAGAGTAAATTGGTTAGGTTTCAAAGCCTGAAAATAAAAGGCTTCATGCTCTGTCCTCTTGGTCCTCTACTTCATTCTCTGGAGTTCTTCCTGAAAGGATAACATTCACAGCCCAGTGGTTCTAGCTCTATCAGCCTGTTTCTTGCCTCTGTGTGTTAATACCTATATGTGTTGGTAAACAATGTAAGAGCAACTGAAGTTTAGGACTGCCTAAATGGTGAGTCTCAAACCTAGGTTGACATTATTTCAATCTAGTGCTTTTTCTGCTGTACTCCACAAATTGAGGGCTTAAATACATCCTTTGATAGTAACATGCAAGAGGCTTTGTGCAGGTAGTTTGTGAAACCTATATTGGCAGCTCAGATATTTTTGTGTTATTTTAGGTTTATGTCTGGATAAGTTCCTGGACAAATGAGCTGATAAGTCAAGCATTACGGTGTACATACTAACTCATATCTTAGGACTGTCGTTTCTCATGGAAGCAAAATTATATATAATTCTGTTATATACAGTTCAGTACTTAGAAAGTGAAACTATTAGAATTTCTAATATGATTTATTATTTAAGGTTAAATGTTGGTACTTTGAAGCAAGCACATGGATGGGCATTGCTTAACTCCCTTGCATTTCCCTCAAAAATGACCAGCCCATTTTCCTAAAGGCTGAGGTACTGTTATATATATATATATTTGTATATACATATTGGTGACCTTGTTTTGGAGAGGGATTAATGTAGGTAGGCCCTGAGGTTCTGGATTTTTTTTCATAGGCCTGAAATAGTTGCTCAAGGCATTGGATCTAAATGATTTTGTTGTATGTTACTACTGTGTTTAAAATAAAACATTAGTTGCTGTGTGGTCTTGATTAGTTAATCATTGCAGAATACAGTATCTAGCACTGCTCTCCCTGATGATCAAGCTATAAGATGGAAGATCAGGTTTTTCTAAATTTGACTGATGATTCTCTGTGTATGTAATGGTATTATTAGAACTTGCCAACATGTATGTCCAGTAATTATGCTGTCTTCAAATAGTTTAAGGGACAAATTCACTGTTCTTCCTACCGATTTTTCTTTATTCCACTTTCTTAGGTAAACTAATACTTAACAGAATATTTGCCCACTGTATATCCACCATAATGCCACAGTGTGGCGCTGCTGTGCTTTGGCCAAATAGTTACAAAGTCACCTTTTCCTATTGCTGTCAAATTTTTTATTTTGTGGACTAAATAAGATGCTCTAAAGTATATGAAAATGCACTCGTATCAGATATTTTTTGGCTGTACATAATGAGTTATGTGATTGCTTTCTAGTGATTGTGCCAGATTGATTGCCTTTTATGTTAATCAGTTTTTTAATAGCATGCTTATTTAAATTTTTTTCCTTGATTGCCCCATCTTATTTAGTTAAAAATGAGAAGGCTTCTTGGAGGTTATAAAAATAAAATTTGAAGAAAGCAGCAAGCAAAATGACACTATAGATGACAAAATGCATATCTTTTTAAATGCAGATTTTTTGGACATTAATCTGTTAAAACTACAGTTTCACTCAAAATGTATAATGCAGGCTTCCAAACCAAAGATAGTTTATTCCTCCCATTGTTACATATGCTGTTTGGGCCAAAATCCATTCAACAAGAAACAGTTTATGATTTTTGTAGATACAGTGTTCCCAATGTTTAAAATTTCCAGATTTACTTTAGTTACTTCAGAAGCTTTCTGTCTTTACTTTCTTTAAGGTGTTCTTTAAGATTTTAGTTATCAAGCCAGTATGTACTATTAATGCATTAAACAAAACAGTTTTTACTGAGGGGCTTCCATTAATGTTAGTCTCAGGAAGGTGTTGAGGAGTAAACACCAGACAACAAAGGGATCCATGGCCCCAAAAGGGGTAAGAATTTCTTGCCATTGAACTCTTAAGATCACAATTTAATATTTCAGTGCCTGAAAATGAATGAGGATCCTTATTTTGATCCATAGTACCACATATCAGCAACAGGATTGGCAGAAATACTTCCTGATGAACTAAGAGGAGACTGTTCTGACTCTTGAAGCGGGGTACTGGGAGAATCATAAATATTTCATGACAGAACCGATTTTTAATATATTCTACCCTTGAGATGAATGTGGGGAAGGTATTTGGTTACTGCAGGAGAAACTGTAAACTCTCTATGAAGATAAGGACCATGTCTGTTTTGCTCATCATGCGGTTCATGGTACCTAGCACTTGTATGCTTTTAGTGAGTGATCATAATGGAGTTCTAACTGTGGAATTCTCATAGAGAGAATCAGTGATTAAATGCCAGTGAAGTATTAAGAAGGGGACGTTCAACATCTTCAACATCTTTTTTCTCCACATATTTATTTACATAAGAAATGCCCATAGAGAGTGTGGTATCAGCTATCAGAAGAATTGTGTTAATCCTTCGAGAATGTCAAATTTTGGAGTTGGTTATTTTAGAAGTGGGAATTGGAGTAAGCCCATATTAACAGAATCCACAAAGGGATTACCTTCAAAAGATTTTCTGGAAAATAATGTAGTAATGAACTAAGGATACAGGGCAGAAGAATATTTAGGAAGTAATTTACCATATAATAGTTAACATTCATGTATACACTTAGTAAATGTTTGTGGTTCACTTACCTTGGAACAGGCTCTCTGATAGGCCCATTAGGCTGTAAGTATAAAAGGCAAGAACAGTGATCAATTTATTTTTAATATTAGTTGAATACATATTTGTGTAAATATTTATACATATTTATATAAAATGAATGATGGTAGAAAGTTCGTACTTGGTAGTAAAGACACACAAACACGTAATTTTAATGTTTTGGAAAATTCAGTACCAGAGGCCTACCATGAATTTTAACATGTATCTTATCCCTTGGTTCTGGGAATCAGATCCTTTGAGTTGTATCTTTTGTCATTTATTTTTAGAATGCTATGTAATATTTTGTTATCTATGAAATAGTGGCACCAAAGATATGTTTCAAGTTTTTTAAAATGAGCTTATTTTGCAACTGCAACCACGAAAGAGTAATGAAAATCTTTTTATTTGAAGAAGTCATATTAGAAAACAAGTTGGAAAACATTTTGAAGAAGGTAAGTATTAATATTTTAGCCATGGCAATAATGTAGAATAAAAGAACAGTTTTCATCTTTCTGCTAATTTTCCAAAAATTGTAATAAAAGAATTATTCCCTTTTTTTCTGTTACATAACAAAATAAAACTTTAGAATAATAGGCTCTACTTTAGGAGTATTTTAATTGCGCTTCTGATAAGTATCCTTTTATATAAGAAATTTCCTGCTACTTAAAATTTATAACAGCTTTGGCTGCTAAATTTTATCAAAACTTTTTGGGGCATATATTGATACAACCATATGGTTTTCCTGCTTAATTAATAATTTACAGAATATCGCCAATTCCTGTTAAACTACTCTTATATTTCTGGGCTAACCACTGCTTGTCATAGTGTGTTTACTCTTTTAATTTTCAACTTGCTTTGACTTGCTGAGATTTTGTTTAGGATTATTTTAAATGTATTCAAAAGTATGGTTGCCCTTTAGATCTTTGGGGGGTGCTGTCTTGAACAGTTTTAGTAATAGAGCAACTTTTTATTTTTTAATAGAACTGCTGTTTAATTTTTTATTTCCTTAATTGGCAGGTCGTGGTTCAATTCCAGAATTCTTTCATATTATGAAAAGAAAGTTCACCAACAAAGAATGGGAAACAATCAGAAGCTTTAAGGATGAATGGACTCAGCTGGATATGTTTTATAGGAACTGGGTATAATTCTTTCTAATTTTGAAAGCAAAATTCTGCAGTGATTCCATTATCTTCGCTTAAAATCAGAGTCCTTGGTTACCCAGTAGTGTCCAAACAGTGCTTGAAGTAAATGGGTGATTGCTTGAGAATTTTATGGTTTCTAGGCATACAGTATTACATTATAATGACGTTTCATTTTAAGAAAATTTAACCTATATATAATGCTCAGTTAGAAAGTACTTACTTAAAGCTAAAACGAAGCATTACCATTTATAAATAATGTTTTCTGTCGTAAAGGAACTAATACACATGAGATCTTATATAACAAACACTGATAATATATACTACATGCCAGAAGACATTACTTCAAGCTCTAAGTTAGTTAATTTAATGTACATAACATCCCTGTGAGGAAGGTATTGTTATCATCATCGCAGGTTACATACGAGGGGATACAGAGGCACAGAGAGCTTAAATGATTTGCCTTAAGATCATATGGATGGTTTGTTTTCATGCTGTAAGGGTTTTTTTTAAAAAAGCTTATAGCTGTATAGCCGTAATGTAGTGTAGCATTGAAACTCCTTATCTTTTGGGCCTGTAGATTCTATGAAGAATTTTTGTCCACTGAATTCTAAGAGAAAATGTCTTTCTGTATCTTAGGCACTTAAAGAAAGCTTCATAAAAGCCATTGGTGTTGGACTGGGATTTGAATTGCAGCGGCTTGAATTTGATCTGTCTCCATTAAACTTGGATATAGGCCAAGTTTATAAAGAAACACGTTTATTCCTGGATGGAGAGGAAGAAAAAGAATGGGCATTTGAGGTAAGAAATTTATTAGAATTGTTAAAACTAAGAATTTATATTTTTTATGCATGTATGTGTGATTAATTTGGGTGGGCTAGTCACTGAATTTGGACGCAACTGAATCCAGTCCTGCTGCTCTGAAAGTGAAATCAGGGCTACTATGAGAGCATGTAACATTTATACTAATACTTGAAAGATATTGAAAGATGAGTCATTGTGAGTTCAGAATGGGAAAGGAAACGAGGCTCTGACAAGGAGCTTTACATGTATGAACAGCCAAACGCAGCCACTTTGGCTGGGCTGTAATGATGGTATTTAAGACAGATTCCAGATCAGGCTGGTAGATCCTGCAAGATATTGATCAAGTTAAATATTTTGGTCTCTTACTGTATTTTGTTTCTGTCACTGGCAGTTCCTGGTTGCTAGTGAGAGAAGCCAACACACACTAAGCCAAAAAACCCCCCAAAACAGTATTATAGGTTACTAGAGTGATTCAGTAACTATCCCCATTATTAGCTAGAATTAGGTGATGAAATATTCAGAGCTCTTTTTGTCTCCTACTTTTGCCTTTCTCTACATTTTGGCTTCAGTTTTCTCCCACCCGTGTTTCTCATTCTGTACACCAGCTTTCTCAGTGTCTCTGGTCTGCATGACAGAAAACATGGCTCTTGCAGGCCGGGCGCTGTGGCTCACGCCTGTAATCCCAGCACTTTGGGAGGCCGAGGCGGGCGGATCACGAGGTCAGGAGATCGAGACCATCCTGGCTAACATGGTGAAACCCCGTCTCTACTAAAAATACAAAAAATTAGCCGGGCGAGGTGGCGGGCGCCTGTAGTCCCAGCTACTCGGGAGTCTGAGGCAGGAGAATGGCGTGAATCCGGGAGGTGGAGCTTGCAGTGAGCCGAGATCGTGCCACTGCACTCCAGCCTGGGCGACAGAGCCAGACTCCGTCTCAAAAAAAAAAAAAAAAAAAAAAAAAAAAGAAAACATGGCTCTTGCATGTAATATACTGTTGCATGTAACAGTTTACAAACAATTTACAGTTTAAAAACCTAAACAAACTGGTAAACTCACTTTCTGTTCCAAGCCCAAAAATCCTAGAGAAGGGACTCCCTGGCCTAGCTTGGGGCTAGTTGTTTATCTCCAGACCAGTCATTATACTGTGATTGGTCCTGCTTGTGTCCAGCAAATGGGCTGTAGAGTAGTTCTCTGACTTACAAGATCATCTGTTGAGATACTGAATACTAGAAAATAAATGAGATGTTAAGTTTGAGATACCAAACATCTAAGTGAAGATGTCAGATAGGTGAATGGAATGGAGGGCTGGGCTAGAGGAAAAAAATTATAATCATAATGATTATAAGTATAACCATTATGTCAATGGTAGTTGAAACGATGGATTTGAAGTTGGAACTGTGAGATTACCTAAGGAGCAGCTATATATTGAATCTATGAAGAGAGAAGTGGAAATTGAAACTGCAAGAAGTTAGAAGTAAGGCCTAGAATAGAGCCCTGAGAATATATATGGTCTCCAATTTATGATGGTTCAACTTTTTTTGACTTTATGACAGTATGAAAGTGATAATGCATTCAGTAGAATTCATATTTGCAGAACCCATGGAACCATTCCTTTTTTCATTTTCAGTACAGTATTTAATAAATTACATGAGCTATTCAGCATTTTATTATAAATGAGGCTTTGTGTTAGATGATTTCGCCCACTGTAGGCTGATGTTAGTATTCTGAGCACATTTAAGGTAGGCTATGCTATGCTGTGGTGTTTGGTAGGTTAGATGTATTAAGTGCATTTTCCATGTAACTATATTTTCTTACAGTGGGTTTATTGGGATATAACATCATCGTGAGTTGAGGAGCATCTATACTAATATTCAAAGGTGAATTTGTGGAGGAGACTGATAAAGAATGACAAAAATGGTATAAGAGAGTAGCATTGGTATCCAAGGACAGAAAGCATTTTGAAAAAGAGAGCTGGGTCAATAACTGCTAAGGACTAGATAGGGTGGCTCATGCTTGTCATCCCAACACTTTGGGAGGCCGAGACACTGCCTCTACAAAAAAATTAAAAAATGAAAGATTCAAAACAGTATATCCATTAGTTAACATTCTTTAGTGTCCAACTATCAATTGTTAGTGTACATACACCTCTCATTATACATTAAGCATGATTCTTATTTACTGAAATATTCAATACATATAAGAACTATATCTTATATGCTAAATTTCTGAAAAATTATTTTAGATATTTTTAAATTTGTACATTCCAGTTACTTTTTTCTTGTTTGTTTAAAGAGAAGACAGAACAGGGCTACATAGGAGACTTACTTTGTGATAACTTTGACATAGTAAATCTTCTGATACTTAGTCTTATATTTTTCCTCTTTAAACGTATCTTAAATTTATCCTTACTGAATTTCACTTTTTGCTAACTTGGGTACCTGAAGGTATGAAGATAGGAAGAAGAAGATAAAAAATGAAAGCTCCCTAAGTATTATTTCTAATTGTAGTTTCTTCTGACGTTTTGTGGAAGAATGCTTTAGTAAAGTGGTTTTTCAGTGAAAAGTTTGTTCAGCTTTTAAGTGTTTATAAATTTTTCTGGTAACTGCTTCAGTATATATTACATTTTAAAGCCCCCTTCCCCTTTGTCTCATATATAGGGGAAAATAGAAAATTGCGTATTGGTTATGTTTTACCTATAAATTTCCACCATGATTTTTCATACGTGATAGTATATAGTTAACTAAATGCTTACATACCAATGTTGCAACTTGATTTTTTTTTTTTTTTTACCTTGTACTTTATTATACATACTAACATCATCATTGAAGGACAGATAGCTGTCAAGTACCTCTAGATAGGGCACATCACCTATGTAGTATTCTGGTTGAGAATGCATAACCTAAATCCACTCATTAAGAAATATCAAACAAACCGCAAATGAGCAATATTTTATTAATAAAAAGCAGATTTGGGGGAATCTGTACTTTAAAACGTTAATGTCATAAAAAACAAAAGAAAAGCTAACAAGACATGACAATTGAATGCAATACTTTTCCCTACTTGCCCATTACTGGGCTCCTGTTCTGGAGGAGGGATATGCCACAAAGGATGTTATTGGATTAATTCACAGAATTTGGAATACAGCTAATAAAGTATTGTTTCAATGTTAAACTTACTGATGTTATTAACTGCTGTGATTGTGTAAGAGAATGTGCCTACTAGGAAATACATGTTGAAGTACTTAAGAGTAAAGGGCCAGCACGTATGTAACTTCTAAAGTGGTTTAGCGGAGGTGGGGAAATATATATATGCACACGTGTGAGTGTACATATATGTATATATATATATATAGAGAGAGAGAGAGAGAGAATGAGATTTAGAAAATGTAAACAAAACTACATCTAGGTTTACATATTTTATAATCTGTTTTTATTTACCTTTTATCTTTCAGGAAAGCAAAATAGATGAGCACCATTTTGTTGCAGTTGCTCTTAGGAAACCCGATGGATCTAGACATCAGGATGTGAGATTTTAGGATTTCTCTTTTTTCTAAATTGCATGAATCAATGTTAAGTTTGCTCTTTATTGATGGAAATAGTCATTTGCCGTATATCAGTTTAGAGAGTTTTTTTTAAGATTATAGATATAGTAGTACTCTTATTAGTAAATATAAAGATCACTAGGGATTTTGTAGAAACATTTTTAAAAAGCAGCCGGGCATGGTGGCTCACACCTGTAATCCCAGCACCTTGGGAGGCCGAGGCAGGCGGATCACCTGAGGTCAGGAGCTCCAGACCAGCCTGACCAACATGGAGAAACCCCATCTCTACCAAAAATACAAAATTAGCCAGGTGTGGTGGTGGGCGCCTGTAATCTCAGCTACTCAGGAGGCTGAGACAGGAGAATCGCTTGAACCTGGGAGGTGGAGGTTGCAGTGCACCAAGATCGCGCCATTGCACTCCAGCCTGGGAAACAAGCGAAACTCTGTCTCAAAAAAAAAAAAAATGTTACCCGCTTCTTCACCTTCGTATATGCTGAAGTATTACAACAACAAAAAATATGGTAGTACTATCATACTACTCATATTTCCAATAGACATTCAAGGTTATCTTAGTCATCTTAACAGTAGTTTATTTCTTGGTGAATTGGGGTTGTGTTGAATGTAAGAGTACCACGTTGAAGGTTGATGAGTAATGGAATTACCTTGCAAACTGAATCCACTCCTCCTTTTAAAGTAATATCCTGAATTATTCCCAAAGTTACAGTGTCAAACATGTAAGAGACCTTGTGTCATATTGTGGCATAACATCAGTTTCAATTCTTCAGCCACAATATTTTTATACTTTCTTATCCTATTACCTGGTAAGCAAGTAGGGAAAGAACTTAGGGTCAGAGACTCTTAGTTTTCATATAATTGTGATTCTGCAGGAGTATTTATTTAAGGAAAACATGTTTTAATGAAAACTACATGCATTCCATTTTTTTAGTAAATCAACATGAAAGAATGTAGCATGATTAACATATATGCATCGTTACTTCCACAAAAGTAGCTCAGGCAACACACCATACCTTTGATAGATTAATCAAAGGATTACGAGTTCTCCATAGATTATCTTCCTTAAAAAGGGATGGCATGTTAAAATTGACACCTGTTATCTGAAGATGTTCTGACCCAAGTTACTGGTCCTTCTGTTTTTAAATCTCAGCTTCACACTCCCTGCAAAAATATTCATAGAGCTTTATAATTGTCGAAACATGTGCATATTCAGTACTTACTTTTTATTTCCCTGGATAGAGCCTGTTTAGGCAACAGTGGCATGTTGGGAAGACTAGAGTACAATTTACAAAATTGGGTTCCAGGCCCACATCTACCATTTAACCATGTTTTGAGCTTGGACAAATTGTTTGAATTGTTTGCTCTTCCTGAGCCTCAGATTCCCCATCCATAAAATTGAGATAACTGTATCACAACATAGCTATGAGACCAGTCATATAAAATAAGTACTGGACCTTGACTTGTTAAAGCGCTGTACAAAACCCAAGTACTATTTATACTAGTTGTGTAGAATATTAAAGAGGGTCTGCACTGGGTTCGATTGTGAACAAGGGCTCTATCTCAGAGAGTAAGATACAGTTTAAATTTAATATTGAATAAATAATTTCCTAAAGAAGTATACATCTCTGTAAAGTTATGGCAGTTTTATCAGACCCACCTTTTAGAGTAGTATTTCACAAAAGTTTACTTTCTCACTCACCTCTATCAAAATAACCTGACTGCTCATTAAAATTACAGATTTTGGTATCCCTTCTAAATTATATGTAGTAAATCACACTTTTTGGATGTGGGGCCCAGTAAATCTACATGTTAAATACCACAGGTTTTTGTTATATAAAAAAGTTCAAGAATCAGGTTTTCTATTTCATTTTTTTTGATTTGTTGTATTGGCAACACTAATATAAGAAATAAAAACAATGTTCTAGGAATCCTACTATGTTGTCATTTAATACTACTGAAATGTAAGTTGGTCTTACTTATTTTCATGATTATGAAATTGATCATAAGATTAACATGCAATATAACAATAAGGTAATCTGCTTTTCTCTTTTAGGTTCCATCTCAGGATGATTCCAAACCAACCCAGAGGCAATTTACTATTCTCAACTTTAATGATTTAATATCGTCTGCTGTTCCCATGACACCTGAAGATCCTTCATTTTGGGACTGTTTTTGCTTCACAGAAGAAATTCCAATACGAAATGGTACAAAGTCATGATGATTCCCTGAGTAACAAAGGAAATGAAAACTGTTTGTAATCTTCCGTATTCACTGAAAAATAAATGCTTGTTTAGTATCAAATTTTATTTCACGAAAGTTTTTTTGAAGAACAGAAACTTTTCCAATTAAAAAAAAAAAAAAAGCAGACTTCTGGTTCAAGATAGCTCACTGGAATACATGTTTACCTCTTTCTTTCCTAAATTGCATTGAATTGATAGGAAGGATGGCGGGATCTTAAAGTGACACATGCTAACTGTAGAAAAAAATAGAAAATGCACATAAGCAAAAAGAAACGTTTAAATGCTATCTTTCAAAGATAACTACTCTTAAAACCTTCAGTATCTTTTCAGACCTTTTTCTTGGCAAATGAATCCATATTGACATACTTGATTTTTTTAAAAACATGGAAATGTACTGTTCTGTAAATTTTTTTTAACTGCACATCTACTGTTCATAAATATACCTCTGTAACATAACTTTTTGTGGTTCTAACGTACTCTGTTGTATAGCTAATACAAGTTAAGATGCTTTTGGCCAGAGGTAACAGTGTCCAAATATAATTGGCCTAAGTAACCTAGGAAATTGTTTGACATAACACAGGGTTCAGGGGTGTCCTTAAAGACACACTTTTTTTGCCTTGACCTCAGTTGGTTTGTTTTGCCTTAGGCTATTCCACCTCTCGATCACAAGAGCTGCTGCTATAACTTCCAGTTTTACATCTTTGTAAAATTGTATCTCAAAGGCAGAAAAGGCCATTTCGTCTCTCATTTGTTTTATTCCATGAGGAAGACTTTTAACAAAAGCCTCCAGAAGATTTCCCCACAGTTTCCATTGACTTAGATCAGGTTACAGAAAAAGGCAATGTCTGACATTTTTAGTTTCTGGTAGAAGTAGACTCTGTTGAAAAGAAAGAAGCTAAGCTAGGTGTGAAGAATGGAATTGGAAGCCCACTGCCTTCCCGTAAGAAAGGTTTGCCATAATTTACTCACTTTTTTCTGTGTTAGACATTTTGATGATCTGCAGTTTATTACTACAAGCAGTGGCAGAGTGAATGTCCTTGTACATTTTGAGTTACATTCTTAATTATGTCCTTGAGAAAGTTTCTAAAAGTGGAATGATTGGTTTGACTGGTTCATAGGGCTTTAATTGTACAATTTACCCCTCTAATTAGTACTATATATATGTGACTTCCCTCCTTCCACCAGAATACTCCTTGGTCAATTGTAGGTATACTTTTTGATTTAATTTTTGCCAATATAATTAAAAAATGGTATGTCACTTTTAAAATTTGTATTTCATTACAAATAAGGTTGATATGTCAGTGTTGTTACTGGCTTTTCGTATTCCTCTTAACGTGAACCGTCTGTTCATTGTCTTTACCTGTTTTCGTTTTAGTAAGTAGTACTTAATTTAAAGTGTGAACATAATATATAAGATGCCAGGACCATCATATTGATGACAAAAATCTATTACATGGTTGTAGTGCATGTCTTGGAGTTAAACTCTTAAGTATCAAGAAGTAAAATAATTTCATCGTTTCTGTTACATTAAAAGTGTGCAAATTGTATAAAATTAGGTACTTTGATTAGTAAAAGAAAAAAAATTGAATGTTTTATATTTTATTTTATTAAGCATGCCCAGTTATGCCAAGCATAGTAAATAAAGGTCAAGTAGCATTTATAGTAGAGGAAGTATTGTTATCCCTAGCATGAGTGTAATGGTGATATGAAAAACTTTGTCTTGTCATTATAATAATAAAAAAATGAACATTTATTATGGAATTTCTATGAGCCTGACACTGTGTTGGATTTGTGTTTTTTAGTTTTTAGTTTTTCTGTTACTTTTAATCAAAGTTTCATGTGTACACAGCTTTAAAAAATTGAATAGATCTGTAAGATTTTTTTTCCTAAGGAAAAAGGCCACTACTCTGACTTCTTCCATTTCCTGTCTCCAGGGCAAGCCCTTTCAACTCTTTTAGATGTTTTTTTTTTTGTTATTTATTACCATGTCTCCAAATGACATGCTTATATTGCTTTTACTTGATTTTTAAATTTTAGGCATTGTTTCTTTGATTCTCAAAATAAAGCTTTCCTCTTCTGCTTCCCAGCATTACACATTCCCTTTTTATCCCCTTTTCTCCTCCCAACATAATAATTCAATGTTTACATTGTTGACTGTGATTACACTAAGGATATGTGTACATTATTGAGATTATGTAACTGCTGTGTACAGCTGAGTGATGTATTATCCTTACCATATACTAATTTTTTATTTCCTATAGTTAATTGACTGCATAGATTTCTACCATATGTATGAATATCTTCTCTGTATGTTCAAACATAACAATTATTCCATCAGTTTCTTTCATCTTTTAAAAAATCACTCCTAGAGCAATCTGCTTTGTCCAAGTTGGACTTTGTGCCTTCTATGGGTGGTGTACAGCTGTAATCCTGGGATCTCCTTTACCATGATCCTGGGGATTGTCTCCCCTGTGTTGGATTCCCTGTTTCCCCATTTGCTATCTCTCACATCTTAGATTTACTCCATTCATGTGGAATAGCTTTTTGAGAACAAAGTGGGCATAGGAGTTACATTTTTTGCGACTTGTAAGAGGAAGGGACAGTCCTCCTATGCAGAGTGGTATAGGGATCTAGTTGTTTCTTAAACCCATTATCCTATCCCCCTCCACGTGAAGCTGTTTGTTAACGCTGTATTCATATCCACTTTTTCCAAGTATTTGATGCTGCATTTTGCTGAGTTTCTTGCTGGGCTGGCACATGCTGCTTCATACCCAAGTCTGCTGGGTCCAATTACAACATACTGACCAATGCATGGCTTTATTGGACTCTGTTAATGTGTTTCCTGCATAGGAAGTCATAAATTGATTTTTAAAATGAATCTGTATATTTGTGTCTCTTCCATTTCAGACTCAGCAATGGAAAAGATTTGGATAAATTTTCAATTAAATTTTTCACTATCAAAGTTAGAATTGTTAACTATTCAGTATCTGAAACTCAAAAACCAGTTAGGTTTGAGTAACTCAACAGCTCCTCACTAGTGGAACTATTACCATCTGAACTTGAGGACCAGATAGATTTATAAATACACACATGCAAATATATCTTTGGTCAAAAATATTCCTGAAAACAACTCCAAGTATCAGGTACTTTTAAAGAGGATATGAGGAGAGCTAATGAATGATGGATTTCATTTTTTGGGGGAAATAAATATACCTTCATAGTATTTGTGAATTTGGGATTGGCAAAGGTCTTTGGATATATTTCCAGTTTATCAGTTAATGTCAGGTAACTGCTGTATATGTCATGGTATTTATATTAGAAGCTGTTTTGCATCTTAAGCACTCACGTATCAGGCTATTTAATTCTTATAACTGTGGAGTTGTACTGATGGGGGAAGTAAGTTACTGAGTTCTTGAACAACTTACTAAAGGTTATATATTCATTGAATACTGAAGCTTGTTATTTGATCAGAGTTAGGCTCAGATCTTTAGATCCAGAACCTCAGTCAACCACTATACTTAGTGGTGTGCTGTTAAATATTTAACAACCAGCAATCCTGGGGCAGGGAAGAAGAGGGCTTTATATGTAGCTTTTGCTTATTCCATGAAATAATGACGTGTAACCAACACCTAGGTTTAGCACATGTTGGCATTTTGCCATATTCACTTCAGATCTTTTTTCCTCTCATTTCAGGAATAAAACAAATGCAGCTAAAGACTTCCTACCCCCCAGTTACCACCCCTTCATCTTTCCCTTTCCAGGGGTAACCTCTAATATTTGTAATTTTAAGCTCTTATGCACTTACTATTTGAATGTATAGTGTTTTGTGATTAAATCTTACATTTCCCTATTAGGATTGAAACATTAGGATGGAATCTCTTTGTGTGCTACTTAGAAGTAGCAACAGTGTCAGAATAATTGAGCTCACTTAAGCCCACATATACATACTTAGGAGTAGGCACTGGTGTGTTGGTAGTAACTCATCAAAAGATAGCAATTGGTCATCTAGAGGCATTCATTCTATCTGAAATTTTGGAAAGAATCTTTTCATAATAAAAGTATTACAGACATTGTAAGTAGCATGCAAATTTGCCTGTATTTTAAGAGGAATTTTCCTACCCACGAGTACATAGTTGCTGTTCTTTACTTTTAGGGTCATTTTTGAATGAAAAAAATTGGAAGGGAGCCAGCATTAGAAGGGGAAAAAAGTAACATTTGTTGAGTACTTAAGCAGTAAAGCCCAAATCTTGATGTGGTATACCCCTCTGCAGGTCACCTTTAGGGGACTGACCATGTTGCAGGTGTAAGACCACTTTTTTACTATCCTAGAAGCCTTCAGCAATAGGCAAGTGAAATCCCACAAATTTGATGGTCCTGATAGTTCCATGAGTGTTTTCGGTTGTTACTTAGCATCCTTTAAAGCTCTTTATGCTTTTTCCATTGTTGCGTGAGCAAGAAGCCTGCTAAACTAGTTGTTCTTTTCCCCTCTAAATCCACTATCTTTCACCCTTCAGTACCCCAGGAAACTGACTTCTATGTACCTTATTGGCCAGGCTGTCTTTTTCTTGATCAGGTTTTGCAAATAGAGGTGGGGGAGGGTATTAGCAGAAGACTAGGTAGAAAGGGAAATAGGATGATTATCCACTTGCCTTCCTGCCCTGCAGTGGCTTGGAAATAGCTGTGTTCCTCAGCATCACAGCTTCTGACATAGCCTTCTCCATATATAGATCTCACGGGTTTAGGAACCACTTTTCCCTGCCTTTTCATTTTAGGAGTAGAAAGATCTTGCTCTTGTTTAGCCTAAGCTGCTGCACCATCTCTGATAGATTTCTGTTATTCTTGCCTACACCCTCTTTGATCATTACTTTTGGTTGTGCCATCTGTTTCCTGCTACAACCCTGAATAATACAGTAATTTGTACCATGAGTAGTCCTGAGAAAGTTGAATTCTGGAATTGGATTGCTCACATATTTGATGTCTAGACAAATAACTTCCTTGTCAGGGAAAATGGATGCTTATCATTGGTGGCAAGTGGTGATATCACAATTGCTCACATCATCACTAGTAATGGCATGGAGTCATGGAATACAAGTGGAGTACAGTGTTGGAAGATCAACTGGCTGTGGCACATAGTCACTATGGTCATGGTAGGGATTACAGAAATCGTTAGGAGGACTGGCTCTTTTGAATGTCTAGAGCATATACACAGGGAAAAGGACAAATTGAAAGCAAAGGGAAAAATTGGGAAAAAAAGCATCACAAAATCTATGGCAACTCTAGGGGAATATCTTGTATTTTGTAGATACAGCTAAGAATCAAACCTAGAGCTTTTATTGTAAGGGCTGCTGAGTTGTAATACCAATTACTGGCCAGTACTGGGTCTCACATGCTAAGGTAAGGGCATTCGTATGGAAGAAGTGGGGCCTTCAGAAATGAAATGGGAACATTTAGGTCACCACAGGAAAGGCTGAGAACCTTGAGCCTTTTACATTTCCCTGAAACTTCTCTACTGGCAGAGGCAGCCCCATTTGTCTGAGGGGGAAGTCTTACCTCCTGATATAGTTTGAGATGTCATGTTGAATTCTAATCCCCAGTGTTGGAAGTGGGGCCTGGTGGGAGGTGCGTGGCTCATGGGGGCAGGTTTCTAATGGATGGTTTGTCACCATCATCTTGGTGCTGTCCTTTTGATAGTGAGTTCTCATGAGACCTGGTTGTTGTAAAGCAGGTGGCACCTCCCCCTCACTCTCTCACTTGCTTCTGCTTTCTGCCTACTCCCCCTTCACTTTCCTCCATGAGTGTAAGCTTCCTGAGGCTTCCCTAGAAGCTAGGTAGATGCCAGCATCATGCTCCCTGTAAAGCCTGCAGAACCATAAGCCAATTAAACTTTTTTCTTTATAAATTGCTCAGTCTCAAGTGTTTCTTTATAACACAAGAATAGCCCAGTACACATCTCCACTTGCCTTGCAAAGGAAAAACAGTGTATCAATGAATTCACCTGAGATGGTTCTCTCATAAGCAGGTATCAGTTACCCTCAGGATTTACATCCACTATCCATCTTTACTTTTTGGAAAATAACCAATACCCTAAATGAAGAAGTATAAGATCAGGTCCAGGAGGAAGGGCCTATTCAGAAGAGTTGCAGAATATTGCCACTTTGTATTGTAGGGATTTGAAGGACAGAATGGGAGTGGATTCTAAGAGCATTTGACCAAAAAGGGTTACATCAGATAAGGCAGGGATACTCACAGAAAATGTGAGTTAATGTGTTGGCCTGAGAATCTGGGAATGGTGATAAGTCTGTCACATTGGTTAACTAAAACCTAAACTCAGTGGTGGCCTACAGTCAACTATGTTGAAATGTTAGAACTTTCCTAACGGAAAGAGTCCAGAGTCTTAGGAAGATAGGAATGGGGATCTGTTCTTTGCTAATCTGCTCATTCATCCTCTGAGGGATGGGCTTAGAAGACAGTTACTTCACCAAGGATGTTTTTTTTAAATCCATTAGTAAAGGAGTACCTTGAAAAGACTTATGGTATCATCTCTGTAGATCAAAGATGCTGCAGTGAATTTAGGTTACTTGTTTTCAATGGGAATAATACGATTCCAGAATTGTTGAGATCATGAGATGGTACTTGAGAGTAGTAATCAAAGGTTCTCATGCCACAGGGGTTTCTGGTGATGGTTCATTGATCACAGGATCTCTAGGAGTAGATTAAATGGGCAGCCTGCAAGGATCTGTTTGACACATTAACAGAAAACTTCTAGGTCTGGTGGACAGATACTTGACTGAAATCACTGTGAGGATGATCCACTGCTTTATTAATTTTTTTAAAGAACTTAGCCATTTTATAGACTTAGGATCTCTTAATGAAGGGGGTAGCTAGATCCCTTTGACAAAGAATCCTGCAATGCAGTCACAAGTATACAAGAGAAATCTTCTCCCAATCTTTTCTAGGGACACCTGTGTCCATTTAACATGGTGATTTTTCACCGGGGAAAGAAATACTGAGAACTTCTGGGGCCTGTTAGATACTGGTTCTGAATTGATAATAGTGAGCCCAAACTGCGCCTGTGTTGCCTTGTCAAAGTGGAAGCTATAGACATCAGGGAAAATGCAGTCTTGGCCTGAGTCCATCTCATAATGTGGTTATTTCCCCAGTTTCAGTTGGATAGTGGAATAAATACACGGTTGTCTCTCAGTATCTGTGGGGGTTGGTTGCAGGACCCCCCTCAGATAACAAAATCCATTAATGCTTAAGACCCTTAATGGCTTAGTATTTTCACATCCTAAGCCCATCCTCTCACCTACTTGAAATCCTCTCTAGATCACTTACATACGTAATTATTGTTGTACTCTATTGTTTTCCTAATTTATATTATTTTTATTGTTGTATTGTGTTTTAAATTTTGAACAGTTGTTGGCTGAATCCACAGTTACGACCTCTACAGATAGAGAGGGCCAACTATACTTACTAATTTGCAGGTGCCCCACATTGGTTCCTTTCCCTGCGAGGTGAAAGTTCTGGTAGCAAGGACCAAGTGGAAGCCCCTAGAACCGCTCATCCCTGCCTCCAGCTAAGGCAGTAAACCAAGTAATACTACATCCCTAAAGGAACTGCAGAGATTAGTGCCACAATCAGAGACTTGAAAGATGTAGAGGGGTAATGTGGCTGTTTTCACTCCAAACTTCCTAATTTTCCCTGGCCTGGGGGTGGCATGAATGCTGTTCTAGTTCCCTAGGTACACTGTCAGACACTTCTCCTTCCTTCCTCACATCATCAATCTATGCCACCTACCTTCTCTTAGTGCAGTCATCTCCTCATCCAGTGGTACTTGCCCACATCCCCACTGAGCTTACCTGTTTGGCTAAGGCGAAATATTAGTCTTGGAAAATGACTGTAGGTTATTGAAATTTAATCAGATAGTGATGTCAATTTTGGGTGTTGTTACTGGAACAAGTCAACACAACCCATAGGACCTCAAATGAAATTGTTCACTTAGCAAATGCTTTCTTTTGAATTCCTGTCAGCAAAGAAACTCAGAAGCAGTATATCTTCATATGGTAGAGACAACAGTCACTGTTTTATAGCTCTCGAGTTCTCTATCACAATGTAGTCAAGAGGGGTCTTGATCCATTACACTGATGGCATTCTGTTTTCTGGTGACCTTGGTGTTAAGACACATGCATGCCAGAAGATAGGAGATAAATGCTGTAAAAGTTCAGAGGCTTGACATAGGGAATAAAGGAGTATTCCCTCTAAAATGAAAGAAGGGTTGCATCTTTTTCACCAAACACAATAAATAGAGCAGCATAATGCTTGATGAGCTTCTATGAATTTTTGTAGGCAAAATAACTATGTCTGATCTGTTGCTATAATCCACTTACCAGGTAGCTCCTAAGGCTGCCTGTTTGGAGGGGAGCCATGTATCTGTGAAAATTCTGTCAGGAAGATGGAGGCACTACAAGTGTAACAGGTAATTTTACCTCTGACCACTGCTTACCTTTATGTTAGTTCTTCCTCATCCTCTCAAATTATTGAGCATCCCAAATCTTGGTCCTCATAGCTCATCACTTTTCTATTAATACTTATTCCCTTGGTGATCTCATTCATTCTCAAGCTTCAAATGCTGTCCATATGCTGATGCCTCCCAAATATTTAATGTCTGTCCACACCTCTCAAGACCTCTCGCCCGTCTCCAGACTCAGATTTCCAGATGCCTACACATGTCCACTTGATATCCACTCATAACTTGCACATAATATGTTTGAAACTAAGTTCTTAATAGGCATTCCCCACCCCTTCTTACCCAAACCTCTACCATCCCTGGGATCATTTGTCCCTCTGTCCTTCTGTCTTTCTCCATCTCAGTATATGGGATCTTCATCCTTCCAACCACTTGGACTTAAGTCCATGGAATCATCCTCTTTTCCTCCTACTCTACACATACGCTTCTTTCTTATACACAGTACTTGAGTACTTTTTTCAACACACAGTACTTGAGAAAAACTATCAGTTCAACCTTCAAACCACACCCAGAGTTGGACCACTCTTCACCATCTCCGCTGCTCCTCACCTGGTCCAGGCCACCACTGCCTCACTTGGGTGATTGCCACGGTCTCCCCAACGGACTCCCTACTTCCAGTCTTTCCCCCTTCAGTCTATTCTCCGCATTGCAGCCATCTCCCTTGCAGTAAAAGCCAGAGTCTTTCTAACAAGCATAGTAGCCTACATGGTCTGGCCTCTGTTGCTCCCTACTGTTCTATTCTCTTTCTCATTCTCATTTCCTATTCATATTCTCACTTCCTATTAGGTCGGTGCAAAAGCAATTGCAGTTTCAGACCATGAATTTTAAATCATTATAACTAAGCTCAGACACATCTTTATTAATCAAAGTAGGAACCATTACAATCAACACAGTTTTGCCAATGAGAAATAAGTTTATTCCCGTAGCATAAAAATCCATGCTTCAGGATTTGACGAACTCTTGGAAAGAATTTTCTGCATCCTGCTGGTTGTGGGAGCGTTTTCCCTGGAAAAAGTGGTGGTTGGTTGGCCAGAGCTCAGGTGAATATGGCAGATGAGGCAAAATTTCGTAGCCCAACTTGTTCAACTTTCGAAGTGTTGGTTGTGCGATGTGCAGTCGGGTGTTGTTGTGAAGAAGAATTGAGCCTTTTCTGTGGACCGATGCTGGCTGGCAGGCGTTGCAGTTTTCGATGCATCTCATCGATTTGCTGGGCATAATTCTCAGATGTAATGGTTTTGCAGGATTCAGAAAGCTGTAGTGGATCAGACTGGCAACAGACCATGAAACAGTGACCAGGACCTTTTTGTTTTGCAAGTTTGGCTTTGGGAAGTGCTTTGGAGCTCCTTGTTGGTCCAACCACTGAGCTGGTCGTCACCAGTTAACATATAAAATCCACTTTTCGTCTCACATCACAATCCGATCAAGAAACGGTTTGTTGTTGTTGCGTAAAATAAGAGAAGACACTTTTTTTTTTTATTTTCAGTTAGCTCATGAGGCACCCACTTACTGAGCTTTTTCACCTTTCCAATTTCCTTCAAATGCTGAATGACTGTAGCATGGTCGACCTTGAGTTCTTTGGCAACTTCTTGTGGAGTTTAAGAGGGTTCAGTGGTTGCTCTCAATTGGTCATTGTCAACTTCCAATGGCTGGCCGGCACACTCCTCATCTTCAAGGCTCTCTTCTCCTTTGCAAAACTTCTTGAACCAACAGTGCACTGTACATTCATTAGCAGTTCCTGGGCCATATGTGTTGCTGATGTTGCGAGTTGTCTCTGCTGCTTTACAACCCATTTTGAACTCGAATAAGAAAATGCTCGAATTTGCTCTTTGTCCTACATCATTTCCACAGTCTAAAATAAACATAAACAGCAAGTAATAAGTCATTAGCAAAAAAAAGCAAGAAATGCCCGTTAAAATGATATATAACATAACTACATTTATTTAAGAATGTATTCCCATATCAACAGTGCAAAAACCACAATTACTTTTGCACTCAACTAATACTATTCTCCCTATGTTCACTTTACTGCAACCACACTGGAATCTTCCCTGTTCCTTGAATATACCAGGCACAGTCCTGCTTCAGGCCTTTACATTTGCTGTCCCTTTGTCTGGAATGTTCTTCTCCCAGATACTCGCATGGTTCACCCCTTACTTCCATCAGATCTTTACTTGACAGTCATCTCCTTAGTGACTTCCCCTGGACACTCTAAAATTGTACATCATTCTGTTTCCCATCCCCAACACTCCAGATCTCGGTTCTCTGCTTTATTTTCCCTGTGGGGCTTAACCACCATCAAACGCACCATACATTTTAGTGTCTTCATTTTTGTATGTCTTGGCTCCAGTGCTTGCCAGACTGTAAGATCCAAGGAGGACAGGGATTTAAACTAGTTTTGTTTACTCCTATTTCCCCATGGTCTTATAACAGTGCCTAGCTCATATAAAGGCTCAACAACTGTTTGTTGAATGAATGAATGCTGTGGTTTTGTTTTAGTTGTCTAGGGATACCATAACAAAATACCAGAGACTATGTGGCTTAAACAGAAATTTATCTCCTCACAGTCCTGAAGGGCTAGAAGTCTGAGATGAGGGTGTCAGTAGGGTCAGTTTCTTCTGAGGCCTCTCTCCTTGGTTTGTAGATGACCCTCCTCTCCCTGTGTTTCTGCATGGTCTTTATGTTTATCTGTGTCTCATCTCTTCTTATGAAGACACCAGTCATATTAGATTAGTGCCCACCCTAATGACATCATTTAACCCTAATTACCCCTTAATTATCTTATGTCCAAATACTGGCACATTCTGAGATACTAGGGGTTAGGACTTCAACATATGAATTTGGGGTGAAAAAATTCATCCCACTACATGTCTGTACCCCTATGACATAGTTATTCACTTTCTCAGATGGAGGAGAAAGTGAATTTATCATTTATTTCCCCATTCTCTCTATTTGCTCACATAATGCTAATCTCTTTCCTTCTTTGCCAATATTCCAATTTTCAACTACAGTCATGCGTTGCTTAATGACAGGGATATATTATGAGAAATGTGTCCATTAGGTGATTTCATTATTGTGTGAACATTATAGAATATACTTACACAAACCCAGATGGTACAGCCTACTACACACCTAGGCTATATGGTAGAGGCTATTGCTCCCAGGCTACAAACCTGTACAACATGTTACTGTACTGAATACTGTAGGCAGTTATAACATAGTGGTAAGTATTTATGTATCTAAACATATCTACACATAGAAAAAGTACAGTTTAAATTTGGCATAAAAGACTAAAAGTGGTATGCTATTTTTAATGGTGCACATTGTATAGGGCAATCACCATGAATAGAGACTACAGGGCTGGAAGTTGCCCTGGGTGCATCAGTGAGAGAGTAGTGAGTCAATGCGGAGCCCTAGGACCTTACTGTCCACTACTGCAGATGTTATCAACACTCTACACTACACCTCGGCTACACCAACATTATAAGAAATATTTTTCCTTCTTCAATAATAAATTAACTTTAGCTTAGTATAGCTTTTAAACTTTATAGACCTTTTTATGTTTTAAACATTTTTACTCTTTTGTAACAAAACTTAAAACACACACATTGAATGCTGTACAAAAATATTTTCTCTTTATATCCTTATTCTATAAGCTTTTCTCTATTTCTGAAATTTTGACTTTTTTTTACTTTCTAAACTTTTTTGTTAAAATCTAAGTCACAATACACACACATTAGCTTGGGCCTGTACAGATTCAGGACCATCAGTATCACTGTCTTCCACCTCCACATCTTGTCCCACTGGAAGGTCTTCAGGGGCAATACATACAGGGATCTGTCATCTCCTGATAACAATGCCTTCTGGAATATCTCCTAAAGGGCTTGCCTGAGGCTGTTTTACAGAAGTAGAAGGAGTAAATTTTAAAATAACAAGTATATACTGTAGTAAATACACAACCCAATAACAGTCATTTATTATCATTATCAAGTATTCTGTACTGAACATACTTGTATGCACTAGACTTTTATACAACCGGCAGTGTTGTAGGTTCGTTTACACCAGCATCACCACAAACACGCGAATAATGCATGGTGCTGTGAAGTTACAATAGCTATTATGCCACTAGGCACTAGGAATGTTTCAGCCCCATTATAATCTTATGAGGCCATTATTGTATATGTGGTCTATCATTGACCAAAATGTCATAATCTGCCACATTACTGTATACATTTCTATATTTATTTGTATAAAATCTCTGTCTTCCTTCCACCTTTGGACTCTTAAGTTTCAGGCATTCTGTTAACACTTGACTAATATTCTTAATTTAAACATCATAGCCACACTACAAAGTAAGCACGGTTACTCGTATTTCAAGAACATAAAATCTGAGGCCCAAGGAAATTAGACAATTTTTCAGAGGCCATATTAACTCATAAATGATGTCATTCTGATTTTAGTTTAGTTTCCACAGACTCAAAAGCACATTCTTTTATTTCTATATCACATTGTCATCAAGATGAATGGTGGAAAATCATACTTCTGCCTTATATGTTGTGAGTGAAGCTGCCCTCGAAGGAAGTCTCCCATTTCAGGAAATGAGATTAAGTTTAGATTCTGAATAATTATCCCATAAGTTGAATTTGGATGTTATATTTATACTTTTTACTACTGCAGTTTGTATTGTCCTTGATGATCGTTTAAATTTATTCTGCACAATTTAACAATTAAAAAATATTAAAAGTTGTTTCCTTATGAAAGTGTCAGAATTACACAATGAATTAATAATGTTGAAGCAATGGCTATAATTTTATCCTAAAATGTAAAGGAAAAAGTCATTGCTTTTGTTTTTGTTTTTTTGTTTTTTGTTTGTTTGTTTTTTTCATTGCTTTTGTTAAAACAGTGTAACATATGTTCTTGATAAAAATGCCAGGGCTTTATTGGTGAAAACCATAGTAGGCTTTGAAAGCCAGTTACTTATAATTAAGTGAATATCATTATCTCTTTGGATGTAGATGATTGTTTAAAATAGAAATTTTTTTATTGATTTCATATTTTAGAAAGAGCTTTGCTTTAAAATATATATCATGTTGGCATTGAAAAACTTAATTCCAGTGGATACCAGTTGTGAAATCATTAAGTTGATAAAAAATAGCTGTCCATAATTTTGATATATAAATAGAAATACTATAGGTCACAGTGCAACTACTTATAACTGTTGAACTCTGATTTTTATTTTGCATTTCCAAACAAACTGTTGCCCTGAGTTTGTGGATGATGATCTAGTGGCCATTTAATGGTAGTTTTTAAATTGGTGTCAAGAGGTGGAAGGGCAGAGATGGTGCTTTCATTGACTCTTAGGCTGTGCATAAGGAAAATGTTCACTGGTTTTTTATTTCTGTGTATATGAAGCTCCTAAAAATAAAAGGTTAGAGCATTTTATCCAAATAAATATCTTTTCAGAGCATATGAACACTCTGAAGAAGCTAAAGACTTAGATAATAGTACCTGTGAAATCTGATATTAATTTAGGGATTTAAAATAGACCTGTAGACAGTGAAACATTTGCAGTGAATGGTAATTGAAACAAAGAAATACTCTGAATTTTCAAGTATAAATGCCTGTTGTTTTCCTAGGAACCCCTCATGTATAAATGAGTGCAGTTGGTCATTAAGCTGACTGAAAACATTAATCACTTGGTAACATGGAAGAGGTAAGCATAATCTGATGAAATTCGGTTCGTATCATTGTTGGACACCTATTTTATTTAACAATCAAAGAATTAATTTGAGCCAAGCTCAGTGGTGCACATCTGTAGTCCCAGCTACTCTGGAGACTGAGATGGGAGAATCACTTGAGCCCAGGAGTTAGAGGCCAACCTGGGCAATATATCAAGACACTCTCAGAAAAAAAAAAAATTAATTTGAGGTATTTTTCTTTTACTTGAATATTCAAGATAAAGCTGTGCATCTTGAAACATATGAATTAAAGCCATTTTAAAGCTGAGCTAGGCTAGAAAAGCCTTATCCTGGAATCTTAATAAAGGTAGTCATTTGAGAAAGAAAAGTGAAGATGAATAAATACAATCCCTTGAGGACAATATTCATGTGGAAAAGAATTTCCAGATTTATAAAAAATTAATGGCATGTAATTTTGGGTTAAGGATGCAGCATTCCTACATTTGTATTTGCAGAAATCAGGGTTCAAATATCAAATACATCATTTGTCAAAATTGCCTTTTGCAAAACTGACATCCTTTCAACTTTGGGCATGATTAATTTACTAAGGGTAAAAATGTTTACTTCTTCCTGGACTTTAACCACATTGGTATTTAGAATTATCATTAAAAATATTTCTGAAAAAAAGTTGACAGGTCAAGATAGATATACTCATGTAGCTATCAAATAGAAAACTGTTCCCAAAGCAATTATTTCGATTTTATAGAAAAATGACATTTTCATGTCCTGGTTTACTTATGTTTTATCCCAGTCACTTGTATTTCATACTACTTTTAGAGTGTGTGTGAAAATGTGCAGTATTTGATCACTTAAAAGCCTAATTTAGGAGGCATCAGCCAGAAACAAGTGCAATATATTATGTCCAAAGTAATTGTGCAGATTTTTCATCATGAGAAATGGTTGCTTTATTTCAAATAGATTTTCTTTCCTCTTTTCTCTATTTCTTACATGCCATGTTGTAAGAGAATATTTTCTTTCTGCTGACCTTGAGGCAGGGCAAGAACAAACTTTTCTTTCAGAGCACAAGAGTTCATTTATGTGAGGTACCTAGGAAAATTAAGAAAGCCAGTTAGATAAGCTTAATGGGAACTCATGATGGGTTCAGATTTTTCAACATTTCTTCAGGAAACTTTTTATTTGCCAGTTTCGATTTACAGGGTGAACTATGTGTCCTGGTTCTAAGACATTATAGGTACCACATGGTCCGTATATCCACTAATACAATTTTCAGTGTGTCCTGTTCATACTTTCCAGAACTGTCTTTCTTGCAAACCAAATTAAATTGTGCCATTGTCTTCCCTGAAAAACAGGGTTTTAGCTCTCTCTTATCCTGTAGGTTCAAGTATAAAGTCCTTAATATGGCTTACAGCACTCCAGTTACAAACCTCCAAATCTTCACTTCTCAACTTTATTTCACTATGCCACTCTTTAGCTATACTTGCTCCTCATTGACTTTCAGACCCCTAAATCCATTTACCCTCTGCCTTTTCTGTACTTGTCCTTCCCAGCTGATTGCTCTCATTTCAATTCATGACCCTAATATTAAATGGGTTGTAGTGCTGCCCCACAATCATGCATATTCCTGGTCCACTCACCCAGATAACTTTTCCATACTTTCCTTTCCCTTCTCCAACTTCTAATACATTCTCCATCTTTGCTCTTTGCTGATTACCTTGCTTCCTATTCCACTGAAAAAGCAGATGTCTCGGAAGAGAATTTCCGCAAGCTTCCTCCATCATATCCACCCACCTTGCTACATCTGTGCCCATGCAGTGTGCCTTCCCTCCTGCCACTAGAGAGGAATGTCCACACTCCTGTCTAAGCCCAGCCCCTTGATTTGGACACTAGATTCATTCCCTCTACTCCGGATGGTACTTTGGAAAATCTCACCTCTTTGGCATATCAATTTCCCATCAATTATGGCATCATTCCCAGAAACATAAACATGTTGTTACTTTTCTCATCTTAAAGAGAAATCCTCTCCTTTTTTCCACCAAACTGATGCTTTTTTAAAAAAGAGAAAGAAAGAGAGAGGAAACAAAGAAAGAAAGAAAGAAAGAAAGAAGAAAGAAAGAAAGAAAGAAAGGAAGAAAGAGAAAGAAAAAAAGAATCCTCTTTCACTCCATCCTTCCCTCTTGGGTACTGTACCATATTTCAGTTTCCCTTTTCTGCAAAAACTGGAAATGACTTCATTATCTACAGTTCTTCTCATCTATTATAATAATTCTAAAACCAACTCAAATCAGGCCTCACTGACCACTGATACTTCTTTTTTTGAAGTCACCAAAGACTTCCATGTTGCTAAGTTCTTTGGGCAGTTCTTAGTCCTCATCCTGCTTGACCTATCAGCAGCATTTAACTCACTGTAAATGCTTTCTTTTTTGATACAGCATCTTCACTTTCAGGATACTACATCAAGTTTTTCTTTTTTTTTTTTTTTCTCATTGGTCAGTTTTTCTCAGTCTCCTTTGCTAATTCCTTTTATCACCCCAAACCCTAAATGTTGGCGGGTCCTAGATCCAGTCCTCAGATCTCTACTCTTTCTACACTCATTCTCTTTAAATACATTAGTACATTGATTATCACCAAATCTATGTCTCTGGTCCAGAGCTCTCCCCTGGACTCTAGGTTCATATATCTCTCTATTTGTCATCTTCACTTAGATGTCTAAAAAGTATCTCAAATACAGTATGTCCAAAACTGAAATCTTCATTTCCTTAAAATCTGTTAATTCCACAGTTATGTCTCCAAGGTAAAAATAAATTCTATTTTTTCAGATGCTTGAGTTAAAAATCTTGGAGTTTCCTTTACTCTTCCCTTTCTCGCATACCGCACCCTCACATCCAATCTGTCAGCAAGTACTGTTGGCCTTTTATTTGAAATATATCTAAATCAGACCACTTTTTGTCACCTCAACAATTACCACTGTGGTCCAAGCCACCATCATTCTTCATCTAGAATGTTGCAACAGCCTTGTCACTTGTTTCTTTATTTTTGCCTCTCTAACTCACTATTTTATTTTCTAATGCAGAAACCAGAATAGTTTTTTTTTTCTTTTTTAACTTAGGTCTGATTATCTGATTCCTCCACTTAAAAAACTCCATGGTCTTCCAACTCTCTTATATTAAAAACCAAGATCATGCCCTTGCTCATCAGAAAAAAAAAAAAGTCCCCAAACCAAGGTCATTGCCATGAGCCTAGTGTGCCTAATTGGATTTTGGAGGCAACACATTCCTTACTTGGGTGTGTTACTCCAGCCCATTTATCGAGTGACCCAAAAAGCTGCCAGTTTTGAGTAGGGTCTAGAATAGGAGAAGTCTCTGCAATAGGCCCAGGCTGCTGTGCGAGCTGCTCTGCCACTTGGGCTATACGACATAGCAGAGCCAATGGTGCTTGAGGTGCCAGTGGCAGATAGGGATGCTGTTTGTAGCCTTTGGTAGGCGCCCACAGGTGAATCATAGCAGAGGCCTCTAGGATTTTGGAGCAAGGCCCTGCCATCATCTTCTGCAGATAACTACTCTCCTTTTGAGAGACAGCTCTTGGCTTGTTACTGGGCTTTGGTAGAAACTGAATGTTTGAGTATGGGTCATCAAGTCACCATGCAACCTGAACTGCCAATCATGAACTGAATGCTTTCTGACTTATCTAGTCATAAAGCGGGATGTGCACAGCAGCATTCCATCATCAAATGAAAGTGGCATGTACATGACTGGGCTTGAGCAGGTCCTGAGGGCAAAAGTAAGTTACATGAGGAAGTGGCTCAAATGCCCATGGTCCCCACTCCTGCCACCCTCCCTTCTCCCCACTAGCCTACACCAGTGGCCTCATGGGGAGTTCCCTATGACGAGGTGACAGAGGAAGAGAAGACTAGGGCCTGGTTCACAGATGGTTCCGCATGATATGCAGGCACCACCCAAAGTGGACAGCTGCTGCACTACAGCCCCTTTCTAGGACATCCCTGAAGGACAGCGGTGAAGGGAAATCTTCCCAGTGGGCAGAACTTCGAGCAGCGCACCTCACTGTGCACTTTGCATGGAAGGAGAAATGGCCAGATGTGTGATGATATACTGATTCAAGGACTGTAGCCAATGGTTTGGCTGGATGGTCAGGGACTTGGAAGAAGCATGATTGGAAAATTGGTGACAAAGAAATTTGGGGAAGAGGTATGTGGATGGGCCTAAGTGGTCAAAAACTGTGAAGATATTTGTGTCTCATGTGGGTGCTCACCAAAGGGTGACCTCAGCAAAGGGGGATTTTAATAAAGTAGATAGGATGACTCATTCTATGGACACTACTCAGCCTCTTTCCCCATCCACCCCTGTCAACACCCAATGGGCCCATGAACAAAGTGGCCTTGGTGGCAGGGATGGAGGTTACGCATGGGCTCAGCAACATGAACTTCCACTCACCAAAGCTGACCTGGCTACAGCCACTACTGAGTGCCCAATTTGCCAGTAGCAGAGACCAATGCTGAGTCCTCAGTGTGGCACCATTCCTCAGGGTGATCAGCCAGCTACTTGGTGGCAGGCTGATTATATTGGACCTCTTCTATCATGGAAAGGACAGTGGTTTGTCCTAACTGGAATAGACAGTTGCTCTAGATATAGCTTTGCCTATCCTGCATTCAACGCTTCTGCCAAGACTACCATTCATGGACTCATGGAATGCCTTATCCACCATCATGGTGTTTCAAATGGCATTGCCTCTGACCAAGGCACGCACTTTATGGCTAAAGAAGTGCAGCAGTGAGCTCATGCTCATGGAATTCACTGGTCTTACTCCATTCCCCATCATTCTGAAGCAGGATGATAGAATGGTGGAATGGCCTTTTGAAATTACAACGCCAACTAGGTGACAATATTTTGCAGGGCTGGGACAAAGTTCTCCAGAAGGCTTTGTATGCTCTGAATCAGCATCCAATATACAGTACTGTTTCTCCTATAGCCAGGATTCACAGGTCCAGGAATAAAGGGGTGGAAGTGGAAGTGGCACCGCTCACCATCACTTCTAGTTACCCACTAGCAAAATTTTTGCTTCCTGTTCCCACGACATCACATTCTGCTGTCCTAGAGGTCTTAGTTCCATTGGGAGGAATGTTGCCACCAGGAGACACAACACTGATTCCATTAAGCTAGAAGTTAAAATTGCCACCTGGCCACTTTGGGCTCCTTCTACCTCTGTCAACAGGCTAAGAAGGGAGTTACAGTGTTGGCCTAGGTGATTGACCCAGACTATCAAAATGATATCAGTCTACTACTCCACAATGGAGGTGAAGAAGAGTATGCGTGGAATACAGGAGATCCCTTACGGTACCTCTTAGTATTACCATGACCTGTGATTAAGGTCAGTGGGAAACAACAACAACCCAATCCAGGCAGGACTACAAATGGCCCCAGACCTTTGGTTCACTCCACCAGGTAAAAAGCCATGACCTGCTGTGGAGCTCGAGAAAGGCAAAGGGAATACAGAATGGGTAGTAGAAGGAAGTAGGCATCAATACCAGCTACAACCACATGACCAGTTGCAGAAACAAGAACCATAATTGTCATGAATATTTCCTCCTCCTTTTGTTAAGAACATGTTTGTGCATGCATACACTTGAACTAAAAATATCTCCATTTTATTTCCTTTCTTTTTCCTTTATCATGTGACATAAGCTTTATTGACTTCATATCAGCATTTAAGTGTTGTTAACTTTATGTAATAGTATTTGGGTTGGGAATTGGTGCACTTTCGGTTATACAAATAACTGTACTATGTTAGGTGTAATTATGACCTTATTATTGTCTTTATTTGAAGATTATGTATTATTTCAGGAGATGTGTATGGGTTCAAATTGACAAGGGGTGGACTTGTAATGGTTAATATTGTCAACTTGATTGGATGGAAGGATGCAAGGTATAGTTCCTGGGTATGTCTATGAGGGTGTTGCCAAAGGAGATTAACAGCTGAGTCAGTGAACTGGGAGAGGCAGATCCTCAATCTGGGTGGGCACCATCTAGTCAGCTGCTAGCAGCGGCTAGGACAAAAGCAGGCAGAGGAACGTGGAGGGACTAGAATGGCTGAGTCTTCTGGCCTCCATCTTTCTCCAGTGCTGGATGCTTCCTGCCCTCGAACATCAGACTCCAAATCCTTCAGCTTTTGGACTCTTGGACTTGTACCAGTGGTTTGCCAGGGACTCTCAGGCCTTCAGCCACAGACTGAAGGTTGCACTGACGGCTTCCCTACTTTCGAGGTTTTAGGACTGGTTTCCTTGCTCCTCAGCTTGGAGATGGCCTGTTGTGGGACTTAACCTGGTGATCATGTGAGTCAAAACTCCTTAATAAACTCCCATTCGTATATACATCCATGCTATTAGTCTTGTCCCTCTAGAGAACCTTGTCTAATAGAGAAAGCATACATTATCTGGCTCCTTGCTACCTCTTCGACATTATCTTCTATCAATCCTTCCCTCCCTTACTCTGCCCCAAGTGTACTGGCCTTCTTGCTGTTGTTCACACACACCATGCAAGTTTCCACTTGTGAAACTTTACAAAAAACTTGCAAAATCTTCCCCTGGTTTGCCAGTGGATTGACTCCTTACCTCCTTCTGGCCCGTGTGAAAATATTAGCATGTCAATAAAGCCTTCCCTGACCACCATAACTACAATTGCACCTTTTTTCTAATTTCTATCCCCCATTCCATTTATTTTTTTCTCAGAGTTATCATCATGATCTGATATATTAGTCATTTTACTTAAGTATCTTGTGTATTTATCTGTCCTTCTACCCCTATTAAATATTAACTCCATGGGGGCAGAGACTGTGGTCTGTTTTGTTCATGGCTGTATTCCTTTTGCTTTGAATAGGGCCTCAATAAATATTTGTTGAAAGATTGAAAACCTTCATACTTTTATATTTTCTCTTCTTTTGAGATGTCTTGAATGTTTGTTTAAAAATTTCTTTTTTTTTTTTTTGAGACAGAGTCTCTATCACCCAGGCTGGAGTGGAGTGGCATGCTTTTGGCTCACTGCAACCTCTACCTCCCAAGTTCAAGCAATTCTCCCATGTCAGCCTCCCGAGTAGCTGAGACTACAGGCACATGCCACCTAATTTTTGTATTTTTAGTAGAGAGGGTTTCACCATATTGGTCAGGCTGGTCTCAAACTCCTGACCTCAGGTGGTCCACCCACCTCGGCCTCCCAAAGTGCTGAGATTACAGTGGTGATCCACCGAGCCCATCCTCCTTAACAATTTCTTATTCTTCCTTCTGTAGTAAAGCATTCTACCACAGAGATCTTTGTTTCTTATTAAAGCAGCTTGCAGCTGCTTTTAGTAAAATAATAGTACTCACTAACGTTTATATTGTGCTTACTTACTTTGATCTAAATGCTTTATCTGTTTTAATTATAGGTAGTATAGCAACCCCATGAAGTAGGGGCTATTACAATGTCTATTTTACAAATGAGTTGACACAGAAAGTTTAAAATTACACAGATAGTAAGTGGTAGAGCCAGGATATCTCAAATGCAAGGAATCTGGCTCTAAAGTCTTCACTTTGAACCACAGTGCTATACTGCTTAGAGATAGAAGTTCATTGTTAAGTAGGTCTTAAGGACCCCTCCCTTCTGTGGACGAGGTATATAGACATTTTCTTTTGATTTGTGGAAGCCAGCCCCTCTTAGCGTTGGAATCAGAGTGTTCTTGAAAAGGATTGGATAAATAAGAAGCATGTGGACATTCCAGGAAGAAGAAACTGAGTTGGGATTTGGTTTTCTGGTGGACTAGGATGTTCCTTACCAAATCTCAGTGACAGAGAAAGGTGACAATTCTTATTGCAATAGTGAAAGTCAGGACTGGAAGTAGTTTTGAGCTGTGGGAAGGAGCAAAGAGTTGGATTCTGCTACCATGATGCAGCAAACCCTGGAACTAGTTCTGACCCAGCCACTTTGCTCTCCAGGAAGCAACTGGACAGGTGAACTGAAAAAACAGCTCAGGAAAGTCTCAAACACTTTGGGCCCATTAGGGTGGGAAGTCATTTGAATCAAACACTATACCTTCCTCAAATAGCCTTTAGAGACAGCTTCCTCCACAGAAGTGCTGCCATCCACACTCCCCTCTTCAGGTCTTGCTATTGCTCCTGAAAGGCTTCGCCTCACAGCTGGCTACCCAGTCACCATCCTCTGAAATGACAGGCCCTCTGCAACCTGAGCAACCTCACCACTCTGGGCCAGTTATGTGTTCTGTGAATATAAATAGGTGAAAGGATGACAGAGCACTGATCTTCAAGGACCATTTGCATTTGGTTATACTACTAATGATGCTTTCTACTGTTTTATAAATTCAAGTTAATTGATTTAACATATACAAATTAGATGCCTACTTTGTATAAAGTAGGTCTCTTCTCAGAGCATAATGCTGAGGAGTGGGTTCTTCCACCTTCAAAGGGTCTTTACAACTGTGATAAGATGCTGCCTTATTCCCTGGAGTAACTACCGAAACCCCATACTTCCAACACTGCCTGCCAAAGTCAGTTTTAAAGGTTCAGTTGCCATGAATTAGTTAGCAAAAGGGCAAAACTGATACCTACTCCTCCTTTGATGTGTAAAAGTGGAGAAAATGAGAGTTGTGAAGTGAGTCTGAATTTCTTATACCTGATAGATGGTAACTCCAAGCATGACACTGCCAGGGACCCATTAATTGCATTCAAATGTTCAAAAGAGGTGGTCAGGTAATACTTCAAAACCCATCACAAATGTTATCGTGTTAACTTCTTCATGTTGTATTTTAAACCACTATTTCAGCATTTCCTTGCCTGGATCAAAATGTGTTTGTTTTTGTTTATTGATTGATAGCTCTGTCTCTCCCCACTAAACCGTAAATTCCGCAAGGGCAGAAATCCTTTCTAGTTATCTACATAGCCTTAGACCTAGCCGTGCCTTACACGATGGGACTCTAAATAAATGCTTGATAATTGAGTGGATGAATGAACAAATACATGAATGGACATATAATAATTTTTTGTCAGGTTAATGTTATTACTATCGTTATACATTTAGTTTTAACAAAAACTTTATAAAGAAATGGTGTCTTGTATTAAAAGAGAGATTTGTGGCAGATATTTTGGGGTAATCACTTTTATTTTATATTTTTTGAAACAGAGTCTCACTCTGTCACCTAGGTTGGAGTACAGTGGCATGATCTTGGCTCACTGCAACCTCCATCTCCTGGGTTCAAGTGATCCTCCTACCTCAGCCTCTTGAATAGCTGGGACTACCAACATGTACCACCATGCCTGGCTAATTTTTGTATTTGTTGTAGAGACAGGGTTTCGCCATGTTGCCCAGTCTGTGCTCAAACTCCTGGTCTCAAGCAATCTGCTTGTCTCAGCCTCCCAAAGTGCTGAGATTACAGTCATGAGCCACCACACCCCAGGGATCACTTTTTAAAAAAATTAAAAAAAAATTTTTTTGAAGACATGGGGTTTCCTTTGTGGCCCAGACTGGTCTTAAACCCATGGCCTCAAGTGATTCTTCTGCCTGGGCTTCCCACAGTGCTGGGATTACAGGCAATTACAGGCATAAAACACCATGCCCTACCTAAAGAAAACCTTATATGTTTAAAAAGATGTTTCCTTTATACAAAGTAGGCATGTAATTTGCATATGTTAAATCAATTAAGTTGAATTTATAAAACAGGAGAAAGCATCATTAGTCATGTAACCAAATGCAAGTCCACTTGCTCGCCACTGGCAGTGTCCAATTAACAAGAGCGAGGTCTGGTAGACACAAAGTGACCTTATTCCAGAGCTAGCTGAGGGGAGGTAGTACAGGCGCCTGCCTTGAGGGCACCACTTCAGCTTTCAGGGCAGAAAGCAGGGTCTTTAAAGGGGAACTTAGCGTGAATAGCATGCAGGGGAGTGAGCAAGGAGGTGCCAGGTCTACATGACTTGTTCAGTGTCTTATTCATTGGGTGGTCTGGGTGATGCCATCACGGGCAAAGGTAGGCTGTAAATTAGCACTTGTCTGGAGGCAATCTCGCAATGGGGGAGATAGTTCTGGAAGTGCCTGGTTTGTTTCAAGGTTCTGTCCCTGGAACTTCTGAGTAAACACATAGATAAAGTTGCAGTGCAGTAAGTGCCTAGTGGAGTGAAGGTAAAGGTTTTAACTGCATTCCTGAAGAGCTAAGTAAAAGGTGAACAAACAGGGAAAAGGAAAAGAGATTGAAGATAATTTTTAGGAAAATGGGGTATTTGGTTACCGTAGAAAGAGTAGAGCTGATTGTAGTCCCATTTTTGCCACTGACCTTACTTTGAACAAGGAAGTTAACCTCAAAAGTCCCACTGGCTCATATATACTACAGTTTCATGAATTTATAGGTGGAAGTAAACTATATATCTACTCTTCAATGAAATAACTGAAAAGGCAAATAAAAACAAGGAACCACCTCAAGGCACAGCCCATTTTTCTAAGAGAAGAATTTGAGGAATGATCGCCATTAGACTTCCTTGGAAATGGTTTATTTTGCAATTGTGACACTAACCTCAGAAAAAAACTATTGTTTGAACATTTGACTCATTACTCAAAAACTCATATACTCTATTGTTCAAACAGATCAAATTCTACTTCATAGGTAAGTTGAAAAGTTCGTGAGATCAACAATGAAATAATAACACAACTGTGGCCTGACCTGGAGAGCTTTCAGGACCCAGAGCTAAAAGAATAAAATAATATCCTGGTAAATTAGACATGTAAGAGGACAATTAAATCTTACTACATTTGTGTAAATTTGCTGTAAATACCATAATAACTTTAGCTGATTGGAAATATTTTATAGCATATTTCTAACATGTACTGCATATAATTTACCCCCATAAAATCTTATATTAGTTCACCTACTGGTATTAATTATGTAATTATATTAATTAGTATATTCTGAAACTAATGTTATGCTTGATCAGATTCAAGCCCATAGACCTGTGCCCCACAGCAAATTGGATGCTACTAGTGCAGAAAGCAGAGCACAGGTGTGGTGTGCCCAGCAGGGCTTAGAGTTTTAATTAGATAAATCAGAGAAATCTGAATTATCTGTCACTTTGAAGTGCTTTTCAAAGCAAACCTCAAAAAATGTGCCTTGCAATAATATGATTTGGGGGTCAGAAAGTCACGTATAATTGGGTTGCTAGCTTTGCATTAGAGAAGAAAAATTAAAAGCTCCAGTTCTAAGAACTGTCAGGAAACGGGAAGAAACATTCGCAGCCCTCTGCAGTACCTGGGACATTTGGCATAAACTGATGCTTATCACTGTCTACCAGCTGTAGAAAAGTGGTTATCAAACTTTAGGAAACGTTTGAGAAGCTTGCAAAAAATGCAGCCACACAGTCCGCATCCTCAGAGATTCTGATTCATTCAGTGGGGCTGGCATGGGGTCAAGGAATCTGTATTTTAAACAGGCATACCCTTAAATGGCAAATTAAAAAAAAAATAAGGTGCTTATTTCTCTGTAAAACAACAGTCGTTTGTATGAACTGTTGGTTTTCCCAGAAGAGTAACAAAATCTTTGCTGTTTTCATCACCTCAGACTTTAAGGACATTAGGTTTGTAGCCATAATGACCCGCACATGTGTTTCAGACCTCTTGTTCTCAACAGAAAAAATCCTTCGCTTTTAAGTCATGTCTTGTTGTCTGCTCAGATAGAACTTTTAAAGGATGATTAAGAAATTTGAGCTAACTTGCCCAGCTCAACTTTCCTTCCAGTTTTCAATTTTATTGTAGAAGCAAAGTTTATTTATGTGTTTGTTTATTCACTCACCATTTGTTATCTAATGTATGTGAGCTATGTTTTAATCACTAAGAGTATAAAGATAAATAAAATGGTCTCTGTACTCAAGGAGTTCATAATCTCTTAATGGTGATATACATATATGTAAATAAGTTTAATAAAGTGTTACTGATGTTATTATAAGAACATATGCACAGTATGGTTGAAAACAAAGAAGCAGGTCAACTCTCGCTGCGTGGGAATAGAGTCCTAAGGGAGCTACATGAAGGAGTTTATACTTAACCTGATCTTGAAAGTGTTATTTGATGGGCTAATAGGAGGGAGAAGTGCTTCTACACAAAGGGAAGCAGCAGCAGAGATTTGGAGGTAGGAAATAGCATGGAATATGGGCTCTCTGTGTTGGATGTGGGTGGGTTGGGTGAATGAATTAGCTTCTGAGGTTCATGAGTTATCTGCAAGGAGGGCTACAGTGAGATGTGAATGGTAGGTAGGGTGGTGGTCATCAACAATTTATTAGGTTAAGGGGTTTGAATTTTATTCTATAGGTGATGGGAAGCCATTGGGAGGATTTAAACTAATGCATTACTGTGATGGTTAATAAAGCTGTTGTTATTACTCTAAAGTCTTTCTTGGGCTTTCCTGAATTTCATGAGTCAAAAAAGGGAGATTTAGTGGAACCGTTAGTACAGATGCTTCATCCTTCTTATGTACTTGTTATCTGCAGATAAGTAAGGTAAATTTTAAAACCTGACATTTCAAAAAGAAGATGAGCTTATTTATTGATAGTCAATCCTCTCACTGAGAGAATCACATAGAAGTGACCAAGTCACCTGTTTATCATTTTCCTCAAACATGAGATTGGATGTTTTAAAGAACAAACTTGTGGCTCCGTAAAAACTTTCAGAATTATTTGCAAAGCCCATAAATCTTAATGAGGCTTGCTTCAGAGATGAGAAAAATTCACATAAATTGTTTAAAAATAAAAAGCCATCTGCCTGCCTAAAGATTAATTCTAACCCAGACAATACATCCGGCTCAGCTTTATGCCTTCTGTACTGGAATGTAGAAAGATATTGGTAATACATTAGTGCTCAAACTTCAGGCTATTTATTTATTTAGCCTTGAGCTTTGAAAACTCAATACAAACTATTAAGATCCTGTAAATTACATACACTCAGGTGTATTGTTATTTCATCAGACTTGTATTAAACTCATTTAGTTGGTTGATTTTTATACAACATTATTGTAAAGCTAGACTAGCATTCGTCATCTCTATATGCAGATACTCTATGAGAAACAATTCAAAACTCCTGTTCCACATTCTTTGCTCACAATGCCAGCATAGCTGAAGCTACTTAATTTAAATTGTATAATTTAAAAAGAAATTCTGTGTGTGCAATGTGCATCCTCAGGATAAAAAGATAAAGATAAACCTGAGCAGTCTAAATGACGGCTCTCTTACTAAGTCCTGCTGCAGAGAAGACATGCTGAGATCACTCCCAGGGCTGAAGACTTGAGTCCATTTTATGGCTGGGGAGGGAAAGAATGGGTAAGTAAAAGTAGAGTTTTGGCTTCAGGGTGGTAAGACATCTAACAGACAAAGCTCTTATTGAATGAAATATTTATTTGTCAATGCAAAGTAGACATCAGCACGATTAACAACCCTTTTTCTGGTGGCAATGCTATCTAACACATTAATCTAAAACTTTGCTCCAATATTTGACTGATGGTTAAATGAGTAAGTAAATAACCTGAAATGGAAGAACAAATGCAGATTATGTGCCAAGTTCAAGTTTATTAGCTTATCAACAGGTTCACTTCAAGTGAGACACTAACAATACCAGTATAGAGAGGAACTTCGACATCTAAACTATGCACTCTGAACTACAAAGATGATTGTTGGAAGTTACCTGTGCCTTTGAGTAAACATTTGAGATTTTGTTTAGAGAATTTACTTTAGAAATATGCTTTTGTCAAGCTTTCTGTGCATTCTTCCTTTTAACAAAATGTTTTGTATGTATTTGAAAGAGATTATTAATAAGTTACAAGGCTTTGTGTGGAGTTTGATTTGTTGGCCGCCAGAGATGCTCCTGTGCTCCCTGCTACTCACCAAAGCTGGTTGGCACGTGTATTAAGACTCAGTTGCAAGTGTTAGAAATGTAACTCTTATCTAGTTTGTGCAAAAAGGAGAAAAATAAGCTCATATATATCTGGGAAGATGACAGGAACTAACATTTTAGTTCCTGTTTTTTGCCTACGTGTCAGGCAAGAGCCTATACTCTAGAATCTGACTGCCTAGTTTCCAATCCTGAATTTGTACTACTTAGCCGTATGAGTTAAGGCAAATTATTAATACTTTCCCTCATTGTGCCTCAGTTTCCTTATCTATGAAAAGGATATTCTAATAGTACATACTTCATGACATTGTTGAAAGGATTTAATGAAGCAATATGTGAAAGTACTTAGAATAATGGTATTGTCATTTCATTAATCTTGGCAACATCCCTGATGAGGAAAGAATCATTAGTCCCATTTTACAAAAGAAGAAACAGGCTAAGAAAAGGTAGTAAGTGATTTGCAAAGGGTCACATAGCTTGTTGGGATGCAGCTGTCTTTCCACTCTCTATGTTGGCATCTGATCCATGAAAATTGTGTTTTGAAAAGATTAATTTGGGGATGAACTGTCAAATGAATTAGAAAGGAGAAATATACTGTGGGAGGCCATAGCAATGATCCACCTAAGAACTGACAAAGGTCTGAATTTGAATAGTAAAAGCCAGACTCCATAAAACAGAATGAACTTGAAAGATATTACCAAGATAGAGTTGTTAGAATTTAGCAATAGATGGACTAATAAAGAAAAAATGAGTTAAAGGTGCCTAAGGCAGGAATGTGTACCCAGAGGCTAACTCAGTGCGTGGAGCATGACAGGTATTCAGTTAGGGCTTTCTTTCAGTGGATGAATAAATAACGATTAGACTTTGAGTACAAATGTTGGGGAGCCTTGTGTTATAGGGAACTTTAGAAGAAAAAGCAGGTTTGGAAAGTAGGCTGCTAGGCTTCATTTTTGATGCATTCATTTGGAGAAGCCTGAAAAATATCA
The DNA here is from genome assembly GCF_028878055.3 of Symphalangus syndactylus. Lineage (NCBI taxonomy): Eukaryota > Metazoa > Chordata > Mammalia > Primates > Hylobatidae > Symphalangus > Symphalangus syndactylus. The sequence continues at coordinate 122,962,124 of NC_072425.2, forward strand.
GAAGATTCCTGGCAGACATTTGAAAATATGAAGCTGGAGCTTAGGTGAGATTTTGGAACTAGAGATAGAGATGTAGGAGTTAGCTTGGTGGATGTGGATTTTGAAGCCATATGATGAATTAAGATTTCTGGTGGAGAAAAAAATCCAGAAGAGATATAAGGGCAAGAAGGAGGAGGAGGAAGAAGAGCTTGAGGTGCAGGCTGCACATGAGCAGTTGGAGAGGGTGGAGGGAGCCAGACATCACCTGGAGACAAAGAAGCAGGAGTGCCCAGGGACCACCACAGAGAGCCAGGAAGCACGAGGTAGAGGGTGCACAGGTGGGAAGTGAAAAGGTCATTTCCTAGAGTTGTTTCTATAAAGCAATGGGAATGGAAGCAAGGTTCCACTGGGTAGAGGCATTAATAGGCTTTCCTGCTGTTGGGAACCTCTCCTTCCAACTATGCCAGATGTGAAGAGTGGTCTGACTTTTGCCAGGTTGCATTTGCTCAGAAAAACACAAAGTGCTGCTGCGGCCAAATGCACACTTTGTTTTTGTGGGGGTCTTGGCTTGAATTTTTATTTAATGAACTGGCTGGGGCTTAAGCTGGCTCAAGTTGGTCCTTTGCGCCCACCCTGGCTCCTCTCAAACCCTGTAGAAAACCATCCTCCCAGATAATCATTTTATGCCTCATCTTACTATCTGAAATGGACCAGAGAGAGATATGAGAAGCCTAAAAGGTAGGCAGGCACTTGTTGCCCACCCCTTCACCCTTGCCTTCTAAGGCTCATTTTACCATTTTTGTCCTTGTCCAAATGCTATCCCCTCTCGAACAGTGAGGCAGGAAGGAAATTTGTGGTTAAACATGTGTGAGACAAGAGGCAAAGGTAGTTTGATGATAGAGACTCAGAGTTGACCAGAGAAACAGTATTAAAGAATGTTTCCTAGGATGGGGAAAATTTTAACATATCCCTGCTGTGTGGAAAAAAATAAGTAAAAGATGGTAAGTTCAGTCTGGATCATGAGCATTCTGAGTTTCTGAAAGATACCCCTGTGTGTTAAGGCCATCAGAGCACTAAAGTGAAGGGCTGTGGTTCAGGATAGAGGACAGGCAGTAATATATTTTTTTTTGGAGAGACGGAGTCTCTCTCTGTTGCCCAGGCTGAAGTGCAGTGGTGTGATCTTGGCTCACTGCAATCTCCACCTCCCAGGTTCAAGTGATTCTCCTGCCTCAGCTTCCCAAGTAGCTGGCACTACAGGCATGCGCCACCACACTCAGCTAATTTTTGTATTTTTAGTAGAGATAGGGTTTCACTATGTGTTGGCCAGGCTGGTCTCAAACTCCTGACCTCAGGTGATCTTCCTGCCTCCGCCTCCCAAAGTGCTGGGATTACAGGTGTGAACCACCGTGCCTGGCCCAGGCGGTAATACTCTTTTGATTGCAAATCCCGCATTCCTTTCTCCATCATCAGTACTTGCTGACCACATCCCTATCTCCCTTTGCAGTTGCTATGACCCCATTTCAGGCCCCTGTTACTCCATTGAGACTAAGAGTTATTTCCTCCCCTTTCTCCCAGTTACTCTTTCTCCTTTGCCCTTTTACACATGGCTCCAAGATTAACCTTTTGGAAATTCAGCTCCAATCCCATCACTCCTCAGATCAGTGGCTGTGAAGCACACTTACAAGATTGCAAAAGCCCACATACCTCACACACAAAAACATTCTTCTAATTTCCTGGAGCTGTTTTTTTTCCCCATCACCTGCTAAACATTTATATAATGATGAAAACCTATTTTCCATCTTCCCCCAGCCAATCCTGCAATCCACAATAGTTGAAGTGGTAGGGGAGGCAAAGAAGCATTTCTTTTCTCTTTAGTTCTGGTAGAACCAATATTTTTTCTTTATACATAAAACAATTCGTTGTTATACATGAGGGCATTTTATTCAGTAGAATGTTGTTGAGGTTGTACGTGATGTATATTCATTTTTGTGGCAATGCATTCATTTCTATGCATTGCAGTTCAATGGAGCAGCACCAGAAAGAAAGAAAAAAAAAAACCCCGCCATCCTTAATGCTATTTTAACAAAATGTTTTAAATTATGTTTCTTACAGTTAATGGTTTGAAAAGAAAAATGGGGAAAGTACATACATTTTACTAGAATGAGCCATCAGAGATCTAAATAAATGGACCAAATGAGTTTGTTTGAATGTTCCCATTCACATAGGATTACACACATTCAAACAAAACTGTGTACATTTATTTGAATATGTAATCGAGGAGCTAAGCATAAGTGGCACTTATTTCTAAGTGTAGCATTCCTGGTTTACACATGTGAGTACCTCAATGTGTTGTTAAAAAGCAGAAAATAGTTCTTTCTATATGCATTTTACGCAAATTTCAAAGCTATTGTTATTGTTTATCAGCTTCATTGCTCCTCAGGCACAAAGACACTTGCACATATTACCAGCAATGCTGCTGCCAAATGGAAGGCTATATTCAAGTTTCTCAAGTTGTCTGAGCCTTTGGGAAAATTGGAGTTCATTCATTTATTCGTTTTTCATTTGACAAGTCACTATGCTAGGTGCTGAGTTACAAAGGTATTTGAATCATCTAGGCATTTTAAAGTGCCTATCCCTACTGGTTTCTGTACTATTAGTTAGGATAAACTGTCCTGGTTCATGACCCAAATGCTTTTAGGCTTCTGATCTTTTAGGCCACCCTTGGTTCTTAAGAAATGGTAAATGTAGAGCATGATGCAGGCAAATGCTCATGTTAACATGATGTGGCACATGAGTACAAATGGGGACTTACAACATAAATATTAAAAGAGTTATTAACTAAACTAACAGAGTGCTATGCAAATTACATTCTATCCTCCTACCTTGTTCCTAGCTTCACAATGGCTGGAAGACCAAGTTCGAATTTAGGAATCCTAAGTTCCTCTGGGTTCTATGATGGAATGTGGCAGCACTGGGTGTATGGCCCCTACCCACTGGCTGAGGCCTGCAGCCTGCTCCATTCTTTGCAAACCCTGGGCTCTGTCATGTATCACAAAGGGCTTTACATTCACATGGGTGGATGCCATTGTCAGCACATCTAAGCTCTGTCCATCTTGTATAAATAGTTGCTCTGGACCTAGTGAAGACCAATGAAGTGAGCAGACTCTGGAAGCAGTTCTGGGCTGGTTGGGAAGGGAATTTTGCAGTCCCACATACCTGGAAGGTGGTCTACAACAGGGAACGTGTGAGATCTGTCCCCTTGGTCTTACCCATGGAGGAAGGTAAGAGCCTTCTTCCTAAGTGATCTCTAGAGTGAGGGCACTTGGCTGGACAACTTGTGGACAACTTAAGAAGGACTTCCCTCCTTCTTAATTATTAAAGGTGTTAACACTTAAGGTGTGTTCACACCTTTCCTACAGGTGCCTTTCTGCTCCTGCTTGGCCTTTTTAGCACAACCATAACTTAATCTGGGAGCAAGAGAAAACAGAAAATAGTATAGAGGAAGAAGGCACTAACCTTTCTTGCTTCTACCCAACTCTACCCCAGTGGTGGTGACACAGACCTAGCATGAATGAATAATGTCTGGAGAAAGGCTTTGTGTTGGCTTGAGTCAGTCAGTGTGTTTGTGGTCCTCAGCAATTACTGTTTAGTAGGACACAGCTCTTTCAGGACCCAGGGATCTTGATGACTGCTGCCTAATCTGTTCTGTTATTTCTGAACAAAATGTGGAAAAGGAAGGTGGAAGGGTGGAGGGGAAGCAACAGATGGAAAGATGCTGCTAGAGAATTACAGCTACTGAGAGAATTTCAGGATTAAAAAAGAAGTAGTTTAATTTGAATATTGTTTAAAAATAATCTGAGTTGTCAAGAAAGAAAACAGTTGACTAAACATTGATATTGAATATCTGAATGATAATAAGAAACGCATATACAGAGCTATGTAAAGCAGTGCAAATATGTCAACATGACAAAAATTTGTGTGAGTAGGTGACATGTATCAGCAAGATGATGATGATAATGATGATGATGATGATTATTGACATTTACTGGGTGGTTACTTTGTGCCAGACACTGTTGTAAGTGTCTAGTATATAGTAACTCATTTAATCTTTAGAAATCCCTTGAGGCAGACACAATTAGTGACCCAATTTTGCAGATGACAAACTGGGTTTAGAGCTATCTAGTAATTTGGACAAGGAATACAGGTCGTAAGTGACAGAGCCAGGATCTGACACTCTGGAGCCTGCACTTCTAACCACTACACATAGAGACAGAACTGTCATCATCACTGAATTAGGCTACAGTGTGCATTTTTGTTTTGTTTCGGTATGTTTTAATTCTTTCCTATTACATAAATAACAGAATGGTGACATATTTATCAAACAGTTGATTTTTTTTTTTCTAGCATATCTCTAACAGTAAATTATTTTCTTTGGGAAGTTTGGGTGTGCTGTGTTGCTAATTTTGTCCCCACTGGATGTCCTTGAAGTCTCTATTTTGACCTTGGCTCTTATTGGATCTTGGGCTGGAATGAGTGACTGAGATCCCTGAGCTCTCCCTAGTGGTTAAAGTGTATAATCAGACTAATTACTGGAAAAAGCAGTTTGAATAAAGACAATGTCTTTTTGAGATAAGATTAAAATCCAGGACTGAAATATTGACACAATGGGAAGAAAATCGGCTACTGAAAAACCATGACATTACTTATTTTGTACACCATATAAAGTAACTGCCTGACAGACAATAGTTGTGATATTTCTTCCTCTCTAAAGAGCAGATGATGATGATTTTAAGGGCATATATTTTTCTCTAATCCAGATTAATATTCCTGAAATAAAGCTTCTGGTATGTCATTCTCTAGCTCCAAGTGCTTCAAGCGGCCCCTCATGCTTATGGAATTAGTTCCATAATTTGCAACTCTTGGCAAAATATTCCTTAAACTTCTTCTGTTATGGGAAGTTTTTCTATCTCCCTTCATTACTTTATACTTAAACCAAATGAAACTTTCTTCTTACTCATCTCTGTTGCCATTATTTCCTCACCTTAAAATACCTCTCATAAGCCCACTCTTGTCTTTACGTGTTCCAATCTTACCCACTTGCAAGGTCCAGCTGAAGTGCTGGCATTTCCATAAAAATGTTCCTAATTTCTCAGATGGAAATAATGTCTTCCTCCTCTGAATTCTCAGGACATATGTTTGTTTCTTTTATTACAAATGTCATTTTCAGCCTTGCATGATACATCATTATCATCTACATTTTGTTCTCTTGAGAACTGAACATACATCCAAATCATCCTTGTATTTCTCATGGTAGTTTGCATAGCACCTTGCATACATTGGATATTCAAGTATGTGTCACACTGAAGTGAGTGACTGTGAACATATGTTCTAAGATCATATCTGAAACAGATTTAAGTCCTTTTGATTATCTCATTAATAGTGAACACATTACAGTGGAGGCTCTGGTGTCACCGAGGGACCACTACAGAACAAAAGCACTCGTTTCTCTAGTTTGGAGTGTTAGCTCAGGTGCTGGCTCATAGTGGAGCCCCTTCCCAGGAGCTACCTCACCCAAGGCTATGACCCTTCACTGAGGACAGCTGGCATTCAATGACTGGCTAAGGTGGGGCTCAAATGACCTGCTCTCCTCCCTACATTTGAGACATCTCTAAAGAGTCTTCCCACTTTGAAGTTTCCCATGGGATTTACTGAATCCTCAACTGCAACTGAATTCGCAGTTCATTTTTTTCTTATGTCCAGTCCTTATGGAGGTGGTTCCTGATAGAATTTCCCAGTTCAGTTTCTTCTATTCAAATCTCCAACCTCTATCTCAGAATCTGTTTCCTGGAGAACTAAATCTAAAAGACATATTTATCTTCACTGGATTATTTTCTAGAATACTTTGGCCTCATTCAGATGTCATTTGGAACAGGTTTGAATCCTGCCTTTATTGTTTATTAGGTTTGTGAAATTGGAATGTTAGTTATGTTCTTCTACCAGTTACAATTAGGTTCAGTGGCATATAATGAAAACCCTAAATCAATGCTGGCTAAATTATATTAAGAACATTTTTCTCCCTCATACAGGAGAAGACAAGAAGTATGGTACAGAATCCTTATGATTGGGCATAAACCAGCTCTGACCCTCTAAGGTGTGGTCTTTGCCTTAAAGATCCCAAATAGCTGCTGGAGTTCCAGCCTCACATGCACTAACAGAATGGAGAAAGCAAAGAATGGCATGATCCCACCTTTAAAGAGCACTCCCCAGAATTTTCTAAAAATCCTTCTTTATATTATCATTGACTAGAACATAGTCATATGTCGACACCTAACTATGTCTAAAAAATGTAGTCTTTCAATCACATCCATGGCAAAAGTTTTGTTCTTTATAAAATGATTTGCTATAAAGAGTTAACATATATGCATTATCTGGCATAGGTGGTGGCCAATAAATGGTCCTGAATCCCTCCTTTTATATCACAGTTATTTATTTTAATATACACTTAGTATTTTCATAAGGCAGCATTATAGCCCAGTAATAAGCACTAGAAGCTAAATATCAATGAGTACTGTTTGTCAAAACCTAATAAAAGTTGTGTGACTTTGAGATGTTTGAACCTTCTTTTCTTCTGCTGTTGTCATAATAGAATTGTGATATGATTAATAAAAAGATGCCAATAAATACTGGTAACTAAAACAACTCCTTTTAATGTAGGTCAAGGATATAACTAAGAACATACAGATGCTACCCAGATCAGTAGAGACAGCCACAATTCTAGCCACAGGGGCAGCTGTCAATGGTCTTCAGGGCCCCACAAAGGTGCTGCCAATGATACTATCAGTTGGGACAGGAATTTTGCATGAGTAGTACCCTCTACCTTTCTCTCAGACCTTTTGCTTTTTTTAATCCTTCCTCTCTTGACTATTCTGTAGATTCCCAGCTCTTCTGCTTGCCAACAAGACGTACATAACTAGTAACAAACCCAGCATATTCCTGAGTGCTTATACAGAGGGCAAATCAAAGGTAACTTTTCAAGGACCAATTTTCCAGGTGTACCTGTCCCTAGCATTTCCTTTCTCTAGCTCTCTAGATTGGCTCTGCCAGTTTTGTCAAGCTCATCTGGGAAGGTTATATACAAGGGTTCCTGGAACTCTTCTATAGATTTTCACTCTGACTTTCTCATCTTGGCTGTCATCTGTCCCCATTTAACATCAAGGTGAGGAAAATCACATCCCCAACATCTCTGCACTAGACAGAGTTTGAAGCTCCTAATAATAAATTGTGATCAGTATATAGCTGCTTTTCTGTAAACTGTAATGGATTTTATGGCTGTTCATGAAAAGCTACATCCATCTTTCACTTACTGAAATCAGTGTACTGCATCTCAGAATGCTCTTGATCACACTGGATTTGTGGATCTTTCCATCTGCGAATTCTGATTTGCTTTACCATATTTGAGACCACTGGGATCAGATTTAGTGTTTTCTCTGTTGCCTTTTAAATTATTCTTTCCTTGAGGTCTAGTTGCATCTGATGTTCTTTATAATTATCCTAAGCCAAAACATAGACACCCGTACTTAAGGTAATCAGGAGCACTGACACCTACTCAGGGTAAAATGACCCCACTACAAAGTCACATCTTGATGGCACATCTTGATGGAAACCAATGAAGTTGGCTTGGTTCTCATACAGAGTCAGTATGGAGTATGGAAACACCATTTGGCTTTGTCATTGAAAAGACCTGGTTCTGAATCAATCCTTTGCCACTTTTCAGCTCTATTAAATTAATCTCTCTAAGAGTACTCCTTAGTATGCATAGCATTGCCATAAGAATTAAGTGAGATATATGATGCCCAGTGCATAGTGTCTGACATAGTAACCACTTGACAAAGATTAACTTTTATAATTTTATTTATTATCAATAAAAAGAATTTCTTCCATTTATAGCTTTCTTTTAAAATATAATATTAAAAGCACGTGTTAAGCCCAACCAACTCTTATTTTGTGTGGCATCAGTGGAGGTAATTCTCTAGTCTATTGACATGAGGAATTACTCTAATACTTTTGAGGTGACTCATTCTTACATTCCTTGCACAAGCCCTCTTCAGCCCAATATTACTATTTTTTGAGGGCACTTTTGGATTTAATTAAGGTAATATTATTTTTATGTATCTTTTGTGTACATTTATAAATGAAACAAAACTATAATTTTATTTTCTTGTAGTGTCCATATCTGACATTGAAATTAAGATTACTGTAGCCTAATAAAAATACCTAGGCAGAGCCCAGAAATAAGACTGCACACCTACAATATCTGATCTTCAACAAAGCTGACAAAAACAAGCGATGGGGAAAGGACTCCCTATTCAATAAATGGTGCTGATATAACTGGTTAGCCATATGCAGAAGATTAAAACTGGACCCCTTTCTTACACCATATACAAAAATCAACTCAAGATGGACTAAGATTTAAATGTAAACCCAAAACTATAAAAACCCCTGAAAGACAACCTAGGCAATACCATTCAGGACATAGAGCTGGCAAAGATTTCATGACAAAGATGCCAAAAGCAATTGCAATAAAAGCAAAACTGGCAAATGGGGTCTAATTAAACTAAAGAGCTTCTGCACAGCAAGAGAAACTATCAGCAGAGTAAAAAGACAACCTACGAAATAAGAGAAAATATTTGCAAACTATGCATCTGACAAAGGTCTAATATCCAGCATCTATAAGGAGCTTAAACAAATGTACCAGAAAAACAAACAACCCCATAAAAAAAGTGAGCAAAGGATATGAACAGACATTTTTCAAAAGGAGGCATACATGCAGCCAACAAGCATATGTAAAAAAGCTCAACACTTATCATTAGAGAAATGCAAAACAAAATCACAGTGAGATTCCATCTCACACCAGTCAGAGTGGTTGTTATTAAAAAGTCAAAAAATAACAGCTGATGGTGAGGTTGCAGAGAAAAGGGAATGCTTATACTCTGTTGGTGGGAGTGTAAATTGTTCAACCATTGTGGAAAGCAGTGTGGTGATTTTTCAAAGAGCTAAAAGCAGAACTACCATTTGACGTAACAATCCCATTACTGGATATACCCAAAGTAATATAAATCATTTTACCATACAGACATATGCATGCATATGTTCACTGCAGCATTATTCACAATAGCAAAGACATGGAATCAATCTAAATGTCCATCAATGACAGATTGGACAAAGAAAATGTGGTACATATACACCATGGAATACTATGCAGCCATAAAAAAGAATGAGCTCATGTCCTTTGCAGGCACATGGATAGAGCTGGAGGCCATTATCCCTAGCAAACAAATGCACCAACAGAAAACCAAATACCACATGTTCTCACTTAGAAGTGGGAGAATACGTGGACACAAGGAGAACAATAGACTCTGGGGCCTACTTGAGGGTGGAAGGTGGGAAAAGGGAGAGGATCAGAAAAAAATAACTACTGTCTATTAGGCTTAGTACCTGGGTGACAAAAGGATCTGTACACCAAACCCCTGTGACATGAGTTTACCTATATAACAAACCTGCACATGTACCCTTGAACTTAAAATAAAAGTTAAGGCCGGGCGCGGTGGCTCACGCTTGTAATCCCAGCACTTTGGGAGACCGAGGCGGGCGGATCACGAGGTCAGGAGATCGAGACCACAGTGAAACCCCGTCTCTACTAAAAATACAAAAAATTAGCCAGGCATGGTGGCGGGCGCCTGTAGTCCCAGCCACTCGGAGAGGCTGAGGCAGGAGAATGGCGTGAACCCGGGAGGCGGAGCTTGCAGTGAGCCGAGACTGCGCCACTGCACTCCAGCCTGGGCGACAGAGCGAGACTCCGTCTCAAAAAAAAAAAAAAAAAAAAAAAAAAAAAAAAAAAAAAAAAAAAGTTAAAAAAAAAGAAAGGGTAAAGTATAAAGGAAAGAACATGGCCTTTATCTTAATTAGACAGGTTTGAATGACAGTTCCGTCACTTACCATCCATGTGCCTGTAGACAAATCACATAAACTATCTAAACCTCAATTTCTTCATATGCAAAATAAAACTAATACAAGCTTACTTGTGAAGTTATCGTAAGCATTAAATATTAGGTTGGTGCAAAAGTAATTGCAGCTTTTGCCATTGTTTTCAAAAACCACAATTACTTTTGCACCAACCTAATAAATTGATGTTTAAAAAGACAGTAAAGAATTTTTTCTTGAAAATTTTATAGAATTTATCTGTAAAACTAAGATATCCTGAGTTTTTTTGGAAGGAGCAGTCTTTGATTACCATTTCCTTTATGACTGCTCTATTAAAGTCCTCTTTTTCTTGCACCGAATTTGCATTTTACACAATTTTTAAAATGTTTCCATTTCACTTATATTTTCAAAGTTATTAGTGCATGGTTGTATATAATTCCTCCTTATTTTTAAATCTCTGCTCTCTCATTTCCCTTTTTCATACTTAGTTTGGCTTATGCTCATCTTTTCTCCTTTTTCTCTTAATGTTACTATGGAATACTTGTCTCATTATATTAATCTTTTTAAACAACCAGCATTTGGGTTTGCTGTTATTCTGCCCTCACCTTTATTATTTTCTTCATTCTTATTTTTTTGGATTTGCTGTTTTTCTTTGTTCAACTTCTTGAGATGAATGCTTAGTATTTAAAAACCCTGTTACAATGGAAAATTTCAAGTATATATAAAGGAAAGAGAACAAAATAGAGAATCTCCATCTACCCGGCTTCCAGTGTTAACAATTAGTCCTGGACAATATAGTCTTCTTAGTACCCTGTCCCGCTTCTCTCCTTCCCACACAGTGTATCATTTGATTTGCAAATGTTTATATGTGAATCTCCAAAAAATAGGGATTCTTTTTTGAAATATAACCACAATCTCATTATTGCACTTACAATATTAATAACTGAGTGATATATTACTAGTAATTTTCCCTAGTTATCTCAGAAATTTTTTGTAGGTCATTTGTTGGAATCAGTATTGAAAAATGTTCTATACATTGCAATTTGTTTTATCTTTTAAGTTTCTTTTGATCTATGTATTCCTTCTCAATTTTTTTCTTATATTTGTTGAAAAAATTAAATTTTTCCTATAGTTTGTCTTATATTTTCATTTGTTTTATTTTTGATCTTACATTTGAAAATTAGTTTTTTAATTTAATTTTAGTTATAATTATTAAAACTAATAGTTGCGAAGCCAGTTTTACAAAATGAGATATATTAAAATAAGTTTGGTTTCCATCACTGTTTATTCCACCTTATTAGTTGTATTTCCTTATAAGTAACCATTTAAAAAAATGTTCATGTTTTGTCCTTCCATTAAAAAAAAAACATGTAAGTACTCTCTAGTCTTGCTGACTGCATCCCTGTGGTGTTGCTAAATTTGTCTCTCTGTGCCCTGCAATTCCTGTAAATTGGGAGATAGATCTAGGACATGCATTCTCAACAGGGGTGGTATCACCCTTAAAAAGTGAAAATTGGTTCTTTGAGGGTAAAAAAATGCATACTCTTTTTGGCTATATTCCTCTAATTTTAACGTATATTGTTTTCATAATCACCAACATCAAAACATTAACTTTCCTATGTGATTTTCCTTTTTTAGAAATATGCCATTTAGTTTTTTCTAATGTATAAATTTTAAGCCCTATTTTGCTTTTATTTTCTAATTAAATATTTTTAATAAATATTTTCTAATTTTTTTTTTTGAGACGGAGTCTCTCTCTGTCACCGAGGCTGGAGTGCAGTGGTGCAATCTCAGCTCACTGCCACCTCTGCATCCTGGGTTCAAGTGATTCTCCTGCCTCAGCCTCCCAAGTTGCTGGCACTACAGGAGCATACTACTATGCCTGACTAATTTGTGTGTGTGTATGTATTTTTGTACTGACAGGGTCTCACCATGTTGTCCAGGCTGGTCTTGAACTCCTGACCTCAAGTGATTCCCCCACCTCGGCCTCCCAAAGTGCTGGGATTACAGGTGTGAGCCACCGTGCATGGCCTAAATTTTAATATTATTTTATTGCATTATGGTTGGTATATATAGTCTGCATAATATTAACATTTTTGCTTTTATTGTTGCTTCCTTTTTGTCTCAACATATGGTCTACTCTTGTAAATATTTCCTGAGTGCCTTATTTTTTAGTATAGATTTCTTTTTTTCCTTTTTCTGTGTGTGTGTGTGTGTGTGTGCGTGTGTGTGTGTGTGTATCAGCACACATATATTTAAAATAATGTTCAAATTCTTGATATCTGTTCATTTTTGTCTCTTTCATCTACCAGTTTCGGAGATAGATGTGTTAAAATCTCCAATTACTATTTTTCATTTACATATTTTTTTCTGTATTTATGTCAATTGCTGCTTGAAATACTTTGAATCACCCTTCTTAGGTGCAGTGATGTTAATAGGGGCATACTATCTTATTCTATTCTTTATTTTACCAGTATATAATGTTCCTTTGTGCATTTTTTGCCTTCCTGATATTTTGTGAGATATTAATATTGATTTCTTCTGTTCCCCAATCTAGTTGCTTCTTACTTTTCTGACCTCACCTTCTACACCTTTCCACTTGTCCAACAAACTCCTGTCCTACTGGCTATTCCTCAAATGCATTAGGCATCTTCTAGCATGAGGATCTTTGCACTTGCTGTTATCTCTGCCTAGAGTATTCCTCCATTGGGCTCCACATGTGGGTTTGATTAACTGTTATCTTTTTAGTAAATTTTCTTTGATCATTTTATTTAAAATTGCAACATTTTGTAGATGGCATACACTATCTTTTTTTTCCCTGTTGCTTTTTCTCCATTGTGTAGCTCACCACTGGATATACTGATGATTTGTTACATCTCTTCTGTAGTGTTCTGATAAGATAAGTAAGTAACAATGAGGAAGGGGCCTCAGGTCGGGTAGGGCTCCAGGTGGGGAAGAACAGTGAACAATTTTTCTGAGAGATGGCTAATCACAAACAACCTGCAGGCACAATGACCTTATTCCACACATAGCCCCAGCAGCAACACCTTGTTTCATACTTAGCCCTTCCAGCATGACCCTATAAAACTTCCCTCCAGCCCCTGCCTCTTTGCACACAGCCCCCTCTCTGCTGTGCTGCCTGTTGCAACCTTGCAACATATTTTCATACTTTCTCTAATAAATCTGCCTTTCTTTACCCATGACTGTCTTGGTAAATTTCTTTACCACCCATGACACTGGCCCCAGCTAGTTGCACCAGAGACACTTTGCTGGTCCATACAGTGACTATATGAAGACCTCTCTCCCTATGTGGGACTCTCTGCCTTCTCGCTTTCTGTTTTCCAACTCGGGACCCTTAGAGGACAGAGTCTAAGCATGGAGACCACATAAGGTCTCTGGCCAGGGCTGCACTCTGGTGGAAATGAAAGGTGTCCATGTGGAAGTGTCTGACTGCCACCACCTCTTTGGGTGAGGGACCTAAGTTTATTTTCCCTTTTCAGCCTTTCAGCAGCCCACCTCTAATATCCCTTTGGCAACTGATGGTAACTGACCAGGTCTGGTCTCTGGTGTTGCCTAAAGGCCAAAGGGTGAAGAGGTTTGTCTGCCTTGCCTAGAAGGGGGAAAGACTGTCTCCCCAAATGAAGCAGCGTCATTGTCTGGGGTAAATACCTGGGGTTTGTCATCTCACAGTAAGGGAATCAAGGACGCAGATGCAAGAAGTGGGTTTAGGAGTGGAGGTTGAATAAGCAAAAGAAAGAGATAGCTCTCTCCCTTGCAAGAGAGAGGGGTGCTTGAATGGGACTTGTAGCCCACAGCCGAGTGAACCAAATTTTATAGACAGGCTTGAGGAGGTGGTGTCTGATTTAATTAGTGCCCACAGATTGGGTGGACCAGGTGTGACGTTTACATAGCATGTAGGGAAGCTGGCCACCCCACCTTAATCTTATTATGCAGATGGGCTTTCTGCTTGGCACCATGTTGTCTGCTCCTTACTGTCCACGTGGCTGGCAAAGAGAAGGGAAGATGAAGCCACCATTTTGATCATGCCTAGTCCCAGAGAGCTTTATCCTATTGGCACAACTGCCAGCATTCACCCGTGCAAGCTTCCAGCTTGCTTGTCTATGTCTGCAGCTTGATTTTACAGGCTGCTCTTTGTTAGAAAAGAAAATAATTTGGGGGCTCCTTTTCATTAAAAGGAGAACCTTGCCAAGGACTTTCTTACCTTTACTATCTGCTTAAGTAATTTCTTTTTAACTCCTGTATCACTCTCTTTTCTGGTTTAAACTCTCTATGTATGATGTGACTGGCAACAGTAGCTCATCCAGAGCGAATTCACACAAGTTTTAGATGACTCAGACCCTCTTTCTTACTCTAAGTTTTCCCATGAAGACAGCCAGAACTCCTGCTCTGGCTGCTCCTTCCCAAATCAGGTGATCTCAGAATGGTGAGTCCCCCATTTCTCAGCCCCTTTCCTGGGTTGGCATCAGGCTGAGTTTTTCCTTTACCCTTTTTCCTCATATCTGGGCTGATAACCTAGCATAACCATGTACCTGAACTGGCCATCTAGCATAAGGTCCCAGCACCAACGGTTCCTTTCGAATAGGTGGGACACCTCTTTAGAAAGTGCATCTGAGGTTGGGTGTGGTGGCTCACGCCTGTAATCCCAGCACTTTGGGAGGCTGAGGCAGGTGGATCATGAGATCAGGAGATCAAGACCATCCTGGCCAACATGGTAAAACCCCACTTCTACTAAAAATACAAAAATTAGCTGGGAGTGGTGGTGCACACCTGTAGTCCCAGCTACTCAGGAGGCTGAGGGAGGAGAATTGCTTGAACCCGGGAGGTGGAGGTTGCAGTGAGCCAAGATCGCGCCACTGCACTCCAGCCTGGTGAAAGAGTGAGGCTCTGTCTCAAAAGAAAAAAAAAAAAGGAAGAAAGTGCATCTGAGTCCCTCAGTGGACATAAGTGGAACTATTTTCCTTGATGGGACATCCCAAGAAAAAGTGTGGTTTGTGTCTCAGTGGGCATTAGTCCCCAGCGGCTCATTATTTTTCAGTCCTACCATAGGAAAAATCTTGTCTCTTCCTTCGGACTCATCCCTGGGTTGCATACTAAAATATTGGGATAAATTTGACCTTCCGACTCTCAAAAAGAAACACCTAATTTTCATGTATAATACAGCATGGCCCCTATGCATAAAACCCTCAAATTAGCTTCCTCAATCTTTTATAACTGAGAGCAGAATAAGGAGGACAGGTCTAAGAAGATAGAAAAATACAGGGACAGCTCAACTGTTGGCTGCTTTACAATTCCCCAGCCCCCTCTAAGTTGACCTAAGGACACTCCTCCAGGTAACTGCCATCAGTGCAGAAAGCCAGGCCAATGGAAGGCAAACTGCCCCAATGAAATAAATGGGAAAAAGTCCCACATGGCTTGCCCCCATACCACAAGCTCAGCCACTGGAGACAGGACTGCTCTGAAGGCTGAAGGGCCCCTGGGACAGAATCTCAACCCCCAGTGGCCTTGAGCTGAAGGGGCTCTCTGCTTTAGCTGGCTTCCAAATCAGACATCATCATCAGCAAGACAAAGCTAAGGGCAACTCTGGAGGTGGCAAATAAAATTATGAATTTCCCTTTTGTGTTAAAGAACTGCCTATTCTATCCTAATCTTCTCTGAGCAACTTTCCACCAAATCCTGTCAGTTACTGAGGGCAAGTTGTATCCCCTCCCTCGAAAAGAAAAAATTTCCACCCCTTTGTATTACTTAAGGGACCAAGTGCCATTCTCCCACCAGTCCCTGGTAATGTCTCATTACCCCAAACCCCTTTGGGGCAAACATATATTTTCCAAGATGGGTACCTGCTTAATATTTACCTAACCTTTGAATTCATGTTTCCCTCTAATAGCTCTCTTTCTCCTTTGAAAGCTACCTAAATCTTTAACCAAAACTTGCACCTATATAGTCCTATCTCAGGGGTTTCAACACAGCCCACACTTACTCAAACAAGTCCTAGCAAAAAATCTGAGCAATCTCTCGAGGGGGGGTGACTTCTATAGTACATAGATAACCTCCTCATTTGCTCCCACTTCACAGAGCTCACACAGCATCATACAGTACAAACCTTAACTTCCTAACAAAAGGAAAATAATTTTTGTCTACTTTAAAGGTTACTTAAAGGCTCTATATAAAACAAGTTAAAGGGAATCAGGAAATAAGAGAGACATAAAAAAGTTATAAAGGTAAAGTGATATTGTTGGTAAAAAAGGTTATAAATAAGAGATTTTATATGAGAAAGGATATTCTAGGATAAATTCTTGTCCTAAAGTAAAATGACTGGTTGTTTAAAAAGAAGGATGTTGGCCAGACGTGGTAGCTCACACCTGTAATCCCAGCACTTTGGGAGGCCAAGGCAGGCAAATCACCTGAGGTCGGGAGTTCAAGACCAGCCTGACCAACATAGAGAAACCTCATGTCTACTAAAAATAGAAAATTAGCAGGGGGTGGTGGCATATGACTGTAATCCCAGCTACTCAGGAGGCTGAGGCAGGAGAATCGCTTGAACCCTGGAGGTGGAGGTTGTGGTGAGCCAAGATTGCGCCATTACACTCCAGCCTGGGCAACGAGAGCAAAATTCTGTCTAAAAAAAAAAAAAAGAAGGATATTTAGGACAAGTCAGAAAGTCCAAGCATGTCATAGATGGTCTGTGTAAGTTGTGAGAAGGTTCATGAAGGGGAATTTATGAGAGGAATTTTACATGTGATTAAGTTGGTTATAATTGAAAGGAGATTATTTAGGCAGTCTTTCTAATGATGGCCCCTTATGTTCAAGCAAGGTTTTCTTAAGGTATTAATCTGCTGTTAATAAAATTGTAAGAAGTTTTACTCTTATGTTTCTTTAAGCAACTTCTTAGTATCATATCTCAGAAGTTCAATTTTTGCAGTGTTCTGCTACTTTCAGCTTTTTCTCCCCTGGATAAGGCCTAAGATAATAACTCTCTCCAGTTTTTGTCAGCTCCTGTAACTTTTTCCTCTAATTCTAACTGTTATTATGGCCTAAGGCTAAAATGTTCCATCTTGGAGGTCAAAAAATTAAGCAATTTTTTCCTCTAACATAATTTAATTCTGTACCATGGCTTTTCTTGATATGTCTAAGTTCTCAATGTAATAAAAAATAAACTTCTTGTGTTGTTCCTAAGAGTCATGTCTTCTCCTGCTATACTCATAACCCTGAACACATTCTTCCCATGTCTAATGAAATGGAAACATTTTTTAATCAAGTTTAACTTCTAGGTTATCTAAATGGGCTTCCAATGAGAAAAACAGCCACACTGCAAAAGACTTTTTTGCCTTTTCGGTAACCGGGTTAAGAAACAAACTTTTATCTCCTAGAATTCAGCAGTTTCACCTTCAAATGATGCTGCAAACAGAATATCAGTCTCCCCGCAATGATGCCTGCTACCTTTGCAAATCTCTCCTAGATTCAGCTGGACACCAGTTTTGCCTTGACATGCTCCCCCTCTCTGATGAGTCCCTTCTTCTAGCAAGATCCAATATCCTAGGTCCCACAATCTTGGACAATAACACACAAGGTCTCCTGACAGACCACCAACCATAGGTAGGGTCAACTCTATGCCCCAGGCCAGAAGGAAACAGTTGGAAGGTGAGATATCCACTCCAATACCAAAGATTTGTCACTGTTGTTCTGTCAGGGGAAGAATGTAGAGTCCTGATAATATAAATAAGAAACAACAAGGAAGGTGCCCCATGTTTGGAAGGGCCCCAGGTGGAGAAGAACAATGAACAATTGTTCTGAGAGGTGGCTAATTACAAATAACCCATGGACACAATGACCTCCGTCCACACATAGCCCCAACAGCACCACCTGGTTCAGCATGTAGCCCCCTCTAGCAAGACCCTATAAAACTTCTCTCGAGCGCCTGCCTCTTTGCAGATAGCCCCTTCTCTGCTGTGCTGCCTGTTGCAACCTTGCAACATATTTTTATATTTTCTGTGATAAATCTGCCTTTCTTTACCCATGACTGTCTTGGTAAATTCCTTTATTGCCAACATCAGCCCTAGCTAGTCACACCTGTGACATCTTTTTCCACTAGAACGTTTATCTCCATGCAAGCAGGAACTTTGTTTTATTGACGGCTGCCTCCCCAGAGATCAAAACAATGCCTGTAATATTGAAGGCACCCAGTAAATATATTTTGAACAAATAAGTAAATAGGTTCAGAAGCTACACATGCTAGAATCTTAAGGTCTTGAGCTGTGAAGACTGAGAAATGGAGGACAAGTGGTACAATATCTGGCGTCAAGAGCCAGATCTAAGAGTAAATCTGAGTTTGGGCACCAAGCATGCCCTATGAGCCTAGGGTGATTTGTAGTATCCATCGTCTTATATGGCAAGATGTGTTGCCCTTTTCTTCTTGCTGTAACAGAATTTTCAAAACTCAGTTTTCTGAACATAATTGTATGGCAAATTATAATTACCCTAAAGGTGTGTTCTTAATTACAAGAGAGGAGCAAGACCAATGTGAAGAAAACAAGATTAAATCAATTTGCAGTTCACTTTCAGGAGAGATAATTAGTACATGAGTTAATTAGGTCTATCTTAAATGGAAGGGAAATCTTGTTAAGTCATGTTATAAAAGCTCCAGCTTTGGTTTTTGAAAGTATGTGTGATGGTTAATTTTATGTGTCAATTTGACTGAGCCATGAGGTTCCCAGACATTTGACCAAACACTATTGTGGGTATGTCTGTGAGGGTGTTTCTGGATAAGACTAACATTTGAATTGGTGGACTAAGCAAAGCAGATTATCCTCACCAATGTGGATGGACTTAATCGAAGATGCAAATAGAACAAAAAGGCTGACTCTGTCATAAATAAGAAGGACCTCCTCCTGCCTGACTGCTTAAGCTGAAACATTAGTATTTGGACTCAGACACTGAAACACTGGCTCTACTTGGGTCTTGAGCCTACTGGCTTTTGAACTGGAACTCACACCAATGGCATTCCTCTTCCTAGGCATTCAGACTTGGATGGAACTACTTATCAGTTTGCTTGGGACTTCTCAGCCTCTATAAGAAATGATTTTGGAGAACCCTGACTAACACAGTGTGGAAACATTGACTGGATTTCTATAGCTCTTTAAAAATTTATTAGAGCTGGCATGTGGTAAAATGCATTATAGATATTTACATGTCAGATAGGAACATGTAGTGAAAAGAGTATGAGCTTTGCCAATATAAGCTTCAGAACCCTTTCATTTATTTGTTCAAAATATATTTATTGGGTACCTTCAATATTCCATATCTGAGTTCCAATTAACTCTACCATTTACTATATATCATTGGACAATAAATTTGAATTTTCTGTATGCCCAATTTCACGTCTGTATAATAGGGTAACTACCATAATGGTCATTATGGGTCATATGAATGTCAAAAGTGAGTGCTTCCAAAAGTACTTGGGATAGCACTAAACATATAGTATCTGGTGTTAGTGGTAAATATTTATTGAAGGCTTACATCATATGTTTCATTGTTTATCCTATATTAGGGTATGGGTAGACTTAATATCACCCTATTCTACAGATAAGGAAACTGAAACACAGTGAAGTAATTTACTCAAGATCACAAAGCTAGTAGGTGGTAGTGCTAGGAAGTGAACTCAATGTGACCTGGATTCGGAGCCCATATTAACTGCTGTACGATTTGGCTTCTTGCTAGAAATAAATATTAATTTTCTTTTCTTTCCGTTCTTCCCATCCCCTCACCCCTGCCCCCAGCCCCTACAACTTACGAAATCTGCAAAAGCATGTTAAAGACCATGTCTGTGTCTTTTTACATTGTTGTGGTGCCTGGCATAGTGCTTGTCTGTTACCCAACATATGCCAGTGAACTATGGGGAGAAGGTAGGGAGACAGTGTGGTCAGGAGAGAGGCAAGATCTACATGTCCCATTTTTCTTGTTGTTGATACAGGGTCTAGGATTTAAATTTCCTTTCTGATAGGCTCTGTCATTAAACATGTATGACTTGCTTAACATGACATCATGGCATATTTTCAAATAGTGAAGGAAATATCTTCTTTTTATTAATACAGAGCTAGATGAAGAGGACTTAACTATCTACTCTCCAATTACACTGACTACGTTTTCATTTCATAGAAATATGGGATGGCTAGTTTGTAATTAGTCCTCACTGACTGGGAGCTGTTATGCAAAGTGGTTAATGTTGCTGTTTTCCTTTGGGCCTTTTGTAGTTTTCTTTTGGATCAACTCTTGGACTTGGGTATATTAGAACCAATGTTTTTATTTTACCATTTTCATTTGCAGAGCACATTTTCTTTTAGAATGATTGTTTTCATTTTAAAATGTTTTGAGTCAGTTTAATAAGAATCTGAGTTACATTGCACTTGTATATGAGCTGTGGAGTTTTAACTTGATGGGGCCGTGGGTAAATTTAAAGTAAAATGTGAAGCCTTTAATGAAGCCCACAACATTTGATGATCTTAGTCCTCTGGAGAGATTAGATTTCCCAACTGATACATTTGTGCTTGGCATGGGGATGTGAATGTGGTTGGAAGATAATCTTTCCTTATGTTTATTGTCCAGTTATTTATTTATGACCTTACAGGTTCAGATCTAATTTTACTGATATTAAATAAGTTCCCACTAATGGCAGAATGAACAATGAAAATTTTATTTATTTGCTTATTGTTCAGATTATCATAGTTTGGAAGATTTCAATTAAGAGAGGGGCAAATTCTACATTAGCAATTCTAATAGGTCATTACTATGTATTCTGGGATTTCTAGTAGTTTGGTTTTATAATACAAACCTTCTAATTGAAAAGTCAAGAACAAATGAGGGTCCTCAGTTATGGATTTGATTCATTCAACTAATAATATGATGAATAAAACAGATAAGATATGGTGAAAAAACCCAAAGACATTGGCTATCTGGGCTAAGAATTGGTACTACATTCTGCTCTTGAGTTCCCAGGAAAAGTGTACCACATCTATATATTTGCATTGTGTTTAGAAAATCTTTGAAATGCTGAAATCTGTGCTTATAGGACAAGCTAATGAACTAGCTTGGCAGTGAATGGAGAAAAACTGAAGTGAATACAGAAGTTTCAGAGTTCACGAGACAATGATGAGTGTTATTAGGGGACACAGGAAAGCCATATTGACCTTTTTGTTCAGACAATGAGCAGAAGTCACGGATATAATGAAGACAGCAATAATTTTAACAGAAATAGGTAGCTATCAACAAATGTTTTTTATATATAAATTAGCTGAACATCTAAAATTCATATGACATACTAAAGAGTGTCTTTCATTGGAAACAATAAAATCACCTTAAATTAAAAATTAAAAATGAGAGTCAATTATCTATCAAAATGCAGAAATAGAAATGGAAGTTAAAGTACTGGTTTTGGATGTTGAATTAATAACAATACATAACTACAATATTATAAAAATAAGAGACAATGTAATATGGTGGAAAGGGTGTTAGATCTAAAGTCTGTTAAGTCTGTGTTCAACCCAAATTCTTTCACTTGTTATCTCTGTAACCTTTGGAGAAGTTTCTGAACATATATGCATTTCCTCATATTTCGTGTGTGTGTGTGTGTGTGTGTGTGTGTGTATGGTAAGTTAATGTATAAGAAAACTTTTATACTACTGATATTTAATAAATGTAAGTTTTTTTCATCTTTCTCCTTCCCATTAGTTAGAATGCATATCATTAGGCAGTGGGAGGATTCATTTTGTAATGAAAATGGTATATTGATAAGGGTAGAACCTCAATCATGATCCTGCCTACACTATAATTAGAAATCACATCTGAGGAAAAAAAAAACAGTAAATTATGGTGAATTATCTTGGTGCTATCATTGGTTTTAGTGTAATTGTTCATTAAGCCTTTAAAATTATTAGACCTTGTTAATTAAAAAGCCTTTCCTGAAGTGCAATGAAGATGCTTATTCAGGTCAAATGATTTACAGTGAGATCCCTTCTAATTACAGATGTTACAGCTTCATTTGCATAGTTGAGATAGTTAGCTTCCATACACAGCCAGTGCTCATTGCATCATGAAGTGGCTCCAGCATGCCACTTTAGATTAAAATGTGCTTTTGAAAATTAATATTAGGATTGGCAAAAAGAACACTATTGGGCTAGTTTTGTATTAAATCTTAGCCACATGCAAGATTAGTGTTAGGAGAGAGGAACACAGGTGTCAGAATCAAACATTTTTTATTTTGCTATGGGGGCACTGTGATATCCCCTTGACCAGAGAGGAGAAGAGACAGTGATGAA
The DNA here is from genome assembly GCF_028878055.3 of Symphalangus syndactylus. Taxonomy (NCBI): domain Eukaryota; kingdom Metazoa; phylum Chordata; class Mammalia; order Primates; family Hylobatidae; genus Symphalangus; species Symphalangus syndactylus. The sequence goes on from NC_072425.2 coordinate 122,984,413, forward strand.
GAGACTACTGTCTAGTTAAGGTGAATGCTGTGCTAACAACTATGTTAAATGATATTCTGTTTTTTAGCATAAAAACTGTAACAGCTGATATCTTAGCAATGTATTTGATTCTATTCTTCAAATGATGCTTTTAAGACATTTTATATCCTCATTTATAATTTTTAATGAAAACTGCCATTGTAAATGGGGCAGTACATACACCAACCATTGAGAACCTCTTATCTATCAAGAGCTATGAATCACAGAGCGGGAAAGAAGTCAAACTTTGATCAAATAAAAATATGAAGTCACATATTTTGATTTTATAAAGACAAAATATAAAAAGCTAAAATCATTTTCTATTAGTATAAATATTAATAAAATGCTATTTATCATACAATACCAAGTGATATTTTTAGGATGATGTGCTCTATGAAAGTATACAGATATCTCTTCTATTCAATATGTATTAGTATTCATCTAGAAAATATATATATATTTCATCAACAAATATATTTCACATATATTTATTATATTTAATGTAATAATATATTTATAATAATAGTATATATTAAATATATATATATCATCTGTTGAGCAACTAGAGATAAATAAATACCAAGAAAAGGCTAAACATTTTGGGAAAATGTGAGATTTTATTAGGCAAAAAGATCAGATGTAAGCCTGAGGAAGAAATACTACAACTGTCTTTCTCAGGCAGTTACTTTGTATTGTACTAGATAATTAACATCATGGCTTTTCATTAGCTGATCTGTTTTCTTGCCATTGTGTCAATATTTCAGTCCTGGATTTTAATTTTTCCTCAAATAGACTTAATCAGTTAATCAAACTGCTTTTTCCAGTAATTAGTCTGATCATACATTTTAACCACTAGGGAGAGCTAAGCAGTTTCAGTCTGTCACAATTTCAAGGTGACAGAGGCAGGAAACAGCCAAATGCATAGGCAAATAGGCAAAGTCCCTGGAGAACCTACAACCTGCCCACATCACTGTGCATGGAAGCTTGCATAAACATGCCTACAGTGAAAAATTCCATCCGTTAACACATGAGCAATAAGGGAATTAAATCAGTGTGGAGTGGCTCAGAGTAAGGGTCCGCATGGGCACTTGGGGAATAGGGTGGAGCCACCAGGAATTTCTTCCTTATGCTGGGGAGGAGCCTGGCCTCTTCAACTTGTGTGTGGTGCCCTGATACTCAATTTGTGAGGTGGAAACCTGCATGCAGGACCCCTGTTTGTGTTGAGAGCTTTCCTTTTGCTAAATGAATTCTGCCCTCCTCACCTTTCAATGTGTCTGTGTGCCTAATTTTTCCTGGTCGTGAGACAAGAACCCAGATTAAGCTGAACCAAGGAGCAAAAAATCCTGCATCAAAGGCGTGAAGAGAACCCAAATATATATTGCAAAAATGATCAATTCATCATATGCCTCTGATATTTGTACTGAGAGTTGGTGAATCTAGTTACAGGGAAATGGATAAGACAAACCAAACTGACCAACAGTTTAAAAACAACTGGTCTGTACTCTTCAAAAATGAGTGTGAAGAAAAACAGTAAGACTGAAGAATTAATCATTCCAGATTAAACCATGATATGACAGATTCTGTTTCTGTCCATGATGAAGTAAAGGGACTGGATTTAACTTTCTGTCTTAAACTGCTAGAAAACTTGAAAAAGCATATAAAACAACTGTTTTCAGACATTAAACAACCAGAAGCATAAGACCATGATCCCTGAGAGAAAAGAAACAAATGAGGTTAGCCTGTTGACTACACTGGCATTTTGGCTAGAGGCACATTCTTGAATGTGTAGCAAGGAGGGACATTCTAAGCAGATCATAATGGTCTCTTGTGATGAGATGAAGATCAGAGTTCAGGCAGTTTGAAGTAGCTGGAAGTTTCAGAGGAGAGCTCTGACAAGGAGAAAATTATACCAGAAAGGAGCTCCATAAATCTGCAAAGGGGTTTCTATGAGTCTTTGCTAAATATGCATACATAGGATAAAATTCCATGAAATTGGAAAATAAAGTGACTAGGAAATTGTGAGCTAAATGTTACCTAAAACTGATTCAAGAATGGAAATCAGGTATTCCTTTATAGTAATGCAAAGAACAGACAAAACTGTTAAAAGGATTAAATGAGTTAGGTATGCAAAATGTTCAGCATAGTGCTTGGTGTATGTAGGGTCGCCAGATTTAACAAATAAAAATACAGGATGCCCAGTTAAATTTAAATTTCAGGTTATCTGAAATTAGACATAGTTATACTAATAATTAGTCATTATTTATCTGAGATGGAATATATCATAACAATTATTCATTATTTGTCTAAAATTTAAATTTACACGAGGACTCAGCTTTTTAACCTGGTAATCCTGGACATACATTAAATGCCCAATTAATATTAAACAATGCTACTACTACTGCCACTACCACCTTGCAACTGAAATTAATTCCCAACACACTGCAAAACTAAAGTGTTAAGAAAATTATGTCTTTTTGCAGACCTTTTGAGGTGATTATTCTTGTCCTACCTTGAGCCTCTGATATTACTGACTACTCTTACTTGAAGTTCTCTCTTCTTGTGCCTTTGGGACGACACATGGTTTTGATGCTCTTTTGATTTTCTTCTAATCACTAGAATGCTTAGGCTCCTTCTGTGTCATTGTTTTTCTCTTTCTCCCACCAACTGGCATTGTAGGCATTGCCAAAGGCTCGGTCTTTGTTCTTTCCTTATTTCCTTTCATTCCTTTCTCTTTGAAAAGCACGGCTTTTCTCATAGTTTTAGTCGTCACTTTTATGTTGATCTCTATGTCATCCAAGCTTCAGTACTGCCCTCATCCTCTTGCTTTGAGCCTGGATGTCCAGCTTGCTACTTAAAATGTCCGTGTAGTCAACACAAGGGACTTCAGTTCCAACATACACAAAATTAAACACTTCATCATGCTTCTCAATGGCCTCTCCTTCCAATTTCCTGAGTTCTGTGCTATATTCTTTATTTTTGACTTTTTTTATTTTTTATTTTTTTTTTCTTGAGAGGAGTCTCGCTCTTTCGCCCAGGCTAGAGTGCAGTGGCGCGAACTCGGCTCACTGCAAGCTCCGCCTCCCGGGTTCACGCCATTCTCCTGCCTCAGCCTCCCAAGTAGCTGGGAATACAGGCGCCCGCCACTACGCCCGGCTAATTTTTTGTATTTTTAGTAGAGATGGGGTTTCACCATGTTAGCCAGGATGGTCTCGATCTCCTGACCTCGTGATCCGCCTGCCTTGGCCTCCCGAAGTGCTGGGATTACAGGCGTGAGCCACCGCACCCGGCCTTTTCTTTCTTCTTTAATCTTTACAGGTAATCAGTCTCAATTTGTATGGTTTCTTTGGGTAGTGGAATGAAAAAAATGCAATTTGAAGTCAAAATGAACTGCAACTACTTCTGCCTTCTGGGTTTATGTGTGAGTTTGGGAGGGAACTGTGGTGAGGATTGGCACTATATATTTCAGGGGGAATGTAAATATCTATACTGCTTCCTTTCATTTACAGAGGCTTTTGGGTATGAAAAGCAAGGCACAGCTGAAACTTTAGTCTCTGGTAGTTTGTTTAGTTACAGAATGGTAACACTCAGAATTGATGAACTTTTTTTTTTTTTTTTTGGACAGAGTTTTCCACTTGTTGCTCAGGCTGGAGTGCAATCGTGCAGTCTCGGCTCACTGCAATCTCTGCCTCCCAGGTTCAAGTAATGGTCCTGCTTCAGCTTCCTGAGTAGCCGGGATTACAGGCACTCGCCACCATGCCAGGCTAATTTTTGTATTTTTAGTAGAGGCTGGGTTTCACCATGTTGTCCAGGCTGGTCTCGAACTCCTGACCTCAAGTGATCCACCCCCCTCGGCGTCCTAAAATGCTGGGATTACAGTCGTGAGCCCCTGCGCCCAGCCTGAACCTTGATTTTTAACAGATCTTATTAATGAATGTTCGGTTATGCAAATGCAAGTCCAGAGCTGAGGAGTGGGCGGAAAACAGACATTTTCTATAAAATAAAGGATAAGAATTAAGAAGTAATAGAGACTCAAGGGAGAAAGGGATTTAGGCAACAAAGTGGAAGCTGGAGTCTCCAGAGAGTCTCCTAATGAAGAATTGTGGGTGTCAGGCTACTTAGAACTTGTCAGAGCATGGCTGTCTAATGTTTAGTTTAAATGGCTTACTTAGCAGCACTGTATAACATCATTACCTCAAACCTTCAGCAAAGTTTTTTTAATACAAAAATATTCAGTGTTGAGCTGGGTCTATATCTGAATTTCTTTTCTTCTTTTTTTTCTTTTGAGATGGAGTCTCTCTCTGTCGCCCAGGCTAGAGTGCAGTGGCACAATCTCGGCTCACTGCAAGCTATACCTCCCGGGTTCACGCCATTCTCCTGCCTCAGCCTCCTGAGTAGCTGGAACTACAGGTGCCCGCCACCACTCCTGGCTTATTTTTTGTATTTTTAGTAGAGACACATTTCACCATATTAGCCAGGATGGTCTCGATCTCCTGACCTGGTGATCTGCCCACCTTGGCCTCCCAAAGTGCTGGGATTACAGACGTGAGCCACCATGCTGGGCCCTATATCTGAATTTCTATGAAGCAGAGACAAAAAGAAGACACAGGCGTTTGAAGATGACAAAGAGATTCACCCAAAACAGAAAGGGAGCCAAAAGCGATCATGTGGGCCCCTAGAAATGTACAGAAACTTTAGGAAAGATATTGAATGTCCTATATATTGAAGGAGCCTAAACCAATTTCATCTAAATGACAAAGGACAAGGTGACTTTAGCTGCCATTTGGGTTACATTCTTTTCTTCTTTTTTGAGACAGAGTCTCACTCTGTTGCCCAGGCTGGAGTGCAGTGGCATAATCTCGGGTCACTGCAACCTCCGCCTCCCAGGTTCAAGTGATTCCCTTGCCTCAGCCCCTCCAATAACTGGGATTACAGGCATCCACCACCATGCCTGGCTAATTTTTGTATTTTTAGTAGAGACGGGATTTCGCCATGTTGGCCAGGCTGGTCTTGAACTCCTGACCTCAGGTGATCTGCCTACCTTGGCCTACCAAAGTGCTGGGATTACAGGCATGAGACACCATGCCCAGCCATGGGTTACATTCTTTTAACAGACTCTTAGAATCTGTCTGTTTCCACTTCCACCACCTCTAGCAAATGAGGTGACAGCCATTGCCTCCTGATGGGTCTCTTGGTCTCTGTTACTTCCACTCATACATATCTATTCTTCTACCAATCTTCCATTTTGGTTTTATGGATTCTAAGTCAGAAGTTCTTCTACCAGTTAGCTGTGTGACTCTTGCCATAACACAGGAAGATTGATAGTTATTTCTTGCTTTTCAATACTATGAATTTCTTTAAATGATGTTGGATCACAGAACAGTTACATACTGAAAGCTCTATATTTTGCTTAATTATAAGCACGACTTTACTCTTTATCTCCAGCAGATGGGGCCAGGGAAAAGATTTTGCCAAGGTTCCAAATGCTGACGTTTCTTTGAAGCAGCTGCTTTATCTCAGGTTCTTACACAATTCTCACAACAGCCCTATTAAGTAGAAATTATAACCTGTTTTACAATGGGAAAGTTGAGGCTTAGAAGGTTGTCATTTGACCAAGGCTGCATGAGTTAGTAAGTGGCAGAGCCAAGATTAGATCACAAATCTGACTCCAAACCCCATGCTCTTCCTATACTGTGTTTCCTCTCAGAAGAAAAGGAGAAGAAAAATGCTTATTTCAGCTATGTTCCCTAGATAGCAAAGCACTGAGCATTTTTGGAGATTGCAGGTGAATTGATGATTAAGCAAATTAATCAGGAAAAAATGAAGTGTAAGGATTTTTAGCAGAGTTATATGAGCAGATCAGTGAAATGCAAAGTAACAATAACCAGGGACTCTATGTTCTTGCCTTTCTTAATTCATGAAGTTATTGTAAGAACCAAAAGAGAAATGGACCCAAAACAAGCACAACAAAAAGTATACTCTCCAAGTATGGGGTTTAATGATTTTGGTTATTATTGTTTGTTAATTTTTGTTATTATTATTGCTTGTTATTATTGTTACAGGTAAAATTATCCTTTGGATCCTATTTGTGCAGTGATTTATAACTGATTTTTTTACAGAATGTCGGCTTTTCCTGGGGAAGTGTTTACTAGTTCACTTCATAAACCTGACAGCTGCAGGCAGGTGCAATGCATAGAAGCAGCAGCAGCAGCAGTAGGTTTGCACTTCTGGGAACAGCTGGAAACTCTGGGAGGAGATTCTATCCAGATAGGTACTATGGAAATACAGACGGCAAGAATCTGACAAGTTCTGAGTGGAAGGTACATACACTTAGGCTTGAATTTTAGGCAGAATTTTTTGAGGTAATGACATTTTATAATAGTAGACAGGGAAGCAATCACCACTGAACTCCATCCCTGTCCAAATCCTGCAGTGTATCAATAATAGGTGTAATAAAGATTGGACAGCCTTGGGGAGAATTGGATATCGTGCAAATAGAAGCAGTTTGAAAGTAGTATTACTTTTCCTTTGCAAAAGCAGTATACGTCTATTTTTTAAAAGCAAGAAAATTTATATCTATCAAGTGAATGTCTCATTTCCCAATTTTCATCTTTCCCCACAATCCCTCTGCTAAAAGTTTGTCATGTATTTTTCTGTCATTTTAGCATATTTTCTCTCTTAAATATATGTATTTGCTCTCTTTCTCTCCAAATACACACACAATATGTATATGGATTATAAATGCATATATTTATGTATTATAGTTCATTTATTATATATAATGTGTATACGTATTTAAACAAAAATTGGACTCCTACTATAACTCTTCTGATTTCTGCTCCAGCCACTTTATTGTGAGCATTTTTCTGCATTAGTATGTTCAACTCTACCTCATGGTAAAAGCAATTCAGAAAGCTAATTTAGAAATAGTGACAGAATATAAAGTAATACTTTGCAAGGGCCGGTGAAATAAGCAAAAGGAAATGAGTGGGAGAAATGGCAATGCATAAACAGAATGAGTTGGACAATTGTTTCTATCTCTTTATCTCTCTGCTTCTGTATTAAATACTCAGTTTTTTATTTACAAGGTGAAGTGCCTCAAGAATAAAAGTTTGATTCTCATAAATCTTTAGATGTAGTTGTTTTATGGTTAAAGAAATCTTTCATATAAATGGGCTTAGAGAACAAGTAGAAAGAACACACAGGAAACTAAAAGCCAGCAGTTTCTTTTACTGTGTAAGGCCTCTTGCTAGAACCAACCAATCCGTACAGACGTCACTTTAGAAATGGGATTTATTTATGTTATTGCTATTGTTTTGCTCACAGTTAAATGGAAAAGCATACTGTGAGTTTTGCTATATAAAAACAAACAACACTGCTGGAATGTATTTGACATATAGTGTTTCTGCACAAGAAAACTTGCAATGATAATTTTCTTAGAGGGAGGACTAATGCTCCCAGAGATATTCTGGATGGAGTTGAGTTTAGAATACATAAAAGGTCTAAGAACTAACATAGTGTTAAAATAGTTCTTAAAAGAGGTTTCTATGTTGGCCAATTGAAACAGCAAATTCAAATGCATTTTCAGTTTCTACACCTGGAAATAACTCTAGAGATAAGATTAATGAGGTGTTGGAATTAGCAGAGTGACATAAGCAGCACCATTGGCCCCTCTAAATAATAGCCTCCTTGATTTGAAGGGCAAGGCCAACTCTCACCTCGTTTGCCTTCCAGAAATCTCTTTTTATGGCACTTCCTTAATATTCAACACAGCTCTCAAAAAGAGACAGGGATCATGAAGAAATAAATGCGTTCAGCTAAGAGTTTTCAGATAATCTATTGAACTAGTAGGGGGTGGCATAGGATGGGGATGTGGGTTACAAACAAAAAACTAAGCCAGCAAACCAACAGGCAATCAAATCATCCCTGCCCAGAGAGCACTTATAATCTAGCTGTGGAGAACAAGCTAGCAGAAGGTTAATTTCTAAGTAGAGAAGGCTATTCAACTCCTTGAAGACCAATATTAAGATTTGGGATTAGAGAATATTAAATTTTCATCTTTCTGGTGCTGAGTGTGGTGGATAGATTCTAAAGAGGCCCTTATGATCCTGCTCCTGCCTTCCACACCTTTATGTAGTCCTCCTCTTCCTCCAAGTGTAGAAGAAATCTGTGACTTCCTTCTAACCATTAGAATATGACAAAGGAAATGAGATGTGTGGGATTATGCATATATGATTATATTAAATAAGATCACAACTTCCAGGCTGGGTGCCCCTGGTGGCTCATGCCTGTAACCGCAGCACTTTGAGAGGCAAGGCAGGCAGATCACCTGAGGTCAGTAGTTCAAGACCAGCCTGGCCAACATGGTGAAACCCTGTCTCTACAAAAATACAAAAATTAAGGCCGGGCACGGTGGCTCACACCCGTAATCCCAGGACTTTGGGAGGCCGAGGCAGGTGGGTCACGAAGTCAGGAGATTGAGACCATCCTGGCTAAAACGGTGAAACCCTGTCTCTACCAAAAATACAAAAAAATTAGCTGGGCTTGGTGGCACGCACCTGTAATCCTAGCTACTCAGGAGGCTGAGGCAGGAGAATCGCTTGAACCTTGGAGGCGGAGGTTGCAGTGAGCCGAGATTGTGCCACTGCACTCAAGCCTGGGCAACAGAGCGAGACTCTGTCTCAAAAAAAAAAACAAAAACAAAAACAAAAACAACAAAAAATGCAAAAATTAGCCAGGCATGATGGCAGGTGCCTGTAATCCTAGCTACTCAGGAGGCTGAGGCGGGAGAATCACTTGAACCCTGGAGGTGGAGTTTGCAGTGAGCTGAGATTGCACCATTGCACTCCAGCCTGGGCAACAGAGCAAGACTGTGTCTCAAAAATAAAAAATAAGGTCACAACTTCCAATTTGTAAAGAGACCCTTTCTTCCATGCTGACTTTGAAGAAGCAAGCTTCCATGTTGCTTACATCCCTATGGAGAGGGCCATGTGGCAAGGAACTGGGAGCAGACTCCTACCAACAAGAAACTGAACCCCTCAGTTTGGCAGCTTGCAAGGAACTGATAGTATTGCCAAGAAACATGTAAGCTTAGGAATGGATTCTTCCCCATTAAAGCTTCAGATGAGAACACAGTCCTGGCCAACACTTTCATTGTAAAGGACACAGTTAAGCAATGCCTGGACTACTGACTCATAGAAACTATGAGACAATAAATGTGTATTGTTTTCAGATGTGAATTTGTAGTAATATTGTTCCATAGCAATAGAGAACTATACATTGAAGCATAAAACTTATAGGTTGATACCTGGTGTCACCTAATTGAATCTTATAAACCTTTCCCCACTGTAAAGGGAAAAATAACTCTAGGGTCTGTACGAAATTCTCCCACTGCCAGTGTAAACTTTTATGTCCTTATTTAGAGATTCTCATTAGTTTTTCCTCTTTTTGGATAAGTAGCCCTACCTGTAGCACTGTAGCACTGAAGAGTTCTATGTTGCCACCCAACCATGACTTACTTGCCCAAGGGTGATGTTTTCCAGGCCAGTTAGACTTTTTCTTCTAGGCATATGGAGTTAAGGTGAAAAGGCAGAGTTCATAAGACAGAGCGAGAATCTGGAGTTGAAAGGTTGTGTGGAATTGAAGCCAGAGTAAGGGTTATACAGATTAAGAGTTACAAGTGAGCCAAAATCATGGCAGAACAGACCAAGGAGCTGTTTAGAGGCCATTGGTCTTCAGAGAGAAGACTGTAGCAAGACACAGGAGGAAGTGGTGATGAGGACCTCTTAGGGAGAGAGAGAGACAAAGCAGGGTTTCTGATAATCAAGTTTGGTTTCATTTTCTGCAAAAGGAAAAGGAAATGGAAAGATTCTCTCTTTCTTTGCAACAACTCTTCCTTTCTCTAACCTTGCAACTAAATTATACATGATCAAAGGATACTGTGTTTAATTTTTAGATTTACATTTTATTGTTGTTGTTTTAAAATCAAAATGTATAAAAATCTCCCTCATAATTGTGTTTCCCATCTATGCAGTCTCTGCTTTCTATAAACAAAAATATAATCCTAAGCCCCCCACAGAAAACTGAATGGACCTCCTCTGGGCCAAGGGAAACCTGAAAAGCTGAATTCCCAACCATGATGGGAAAGGAGGTCAGACATGCCTCGTTAAACACCTTCCCTTCTGGAGTTTAGACACAACTGACCAGTGTTAACCTTAAAACATAGATTATAAGACTGACAAAACATACTCACATTAGCAATAAGATTCCAAATTCTAACCTGACTCTGGTATAGCATACACGTGACAGCAGACCCTGAAGGAAATAAAAATATTTTACCCCAAAATATATTTCTTTGACATCTCTTGAAATAGTTCTGTAAAGCAGTGTTTTGTGGGGGAAATTTGTATCTACAAGAATCTCCTTCCCTTTTAAGCCCTTTCCCTGATACAGGAGAGATTAAATGAGAGTATGAATCCTTTAAGGCCTGAAAAGAGATATTTACCATTTATTTTCTCTGAAATTTGCTACCTGGAGGGTTCTTCTACATAACAAGAGCCTTGGTTTCCCAACCCCTCTTATCTTAACTCAAGCATTTCTTTCTACTGACTTCTTTAACCATGGGCACACTTTCTTAGGACCTCCTGAGAATGGTCCCCAGGTCCTTGTCACTCATATTGGCTCAGAATAAATCTCTTTAAAATATTTTGTAGAGTTTGCCTTTTTCACCAACATTTCCACACCCTCATGAAGATTATTAATGTCACCAGTCTAGCATTTATCCTTCCAGATATTTATGCGTATTCTGTAATTGCCTGATGGGTTCATCTTGTCCACGACCCAGAAAATTCAGTGCATAGAGAACAGTAAGATTTTATAGCAAAGAAGGAGTTTAATTAATGCATGGCTAGCAAAGTGAAACATGGATTTTATTACTCAAATCAGCCTCTTTGAGAACTCAGAGGCTAGGGTTTTGAATGGATAATTTGGTTGACAGGAGACTAGGGAATGGGTGCTGCTGAGTGGTTGGGGATGACATCATAGGGTTGTGAAAAACAGTCCTTGTGAGCTAAGTCAGCCTCTGGGTGGGGGCCACAGGACCAGTTGAGTCTTGAGTCTGGATCCAGGTGAAGTAAATCAGTCATCAGAATAAAGAAGTCTGAAAAACATCTCAAAAGACCAATCTTAGGTTCTTTTATCAATCTTAGTGATCAATCTTAATGATGTTTTCATAGGAGCAACTGAGAAAGTTACAAATCTTGTGACCTCTGGCACAGTAAACAATTATAGAAAGGTGAACTATGCCCACATCTTAGCTGAATTCAGACCCCTCCTTTAATCCTAATCTTGCAGCCTTTCATTAGTCTTACAAAGGTGGTTTCAGTTCCCAAACAGGGAGAGAGTCAGTTTTATGGAGGGACTATTAGCATTCTTGCTTCAAAGTTAAACTATAAACTAAGATCCTTCTATGGCAGCTTGGCCTATGCCCAGGAAAGAATGAGGACAGCTGGCCTGTGAGGCTAGAAGCAAAATGGAGTCAGTAATGCTAGACTTCTTTCACTGCCAAGTGGTTTCAATTCAAGCAAAAGTATCTTTTTTTACCCCCTCTTTTTCTTAATGCACTATAATGTATTTAGCTTGTCCCTTATTGTCTTTTTTTACTCTGGTTACTTATATGATTTTTTTTTAACATTTAATTTTCACTATGATGTACCTAGGAGTGGATTTCTTCATTTGATATGTTTACAGTTTCCCAAACTTGAATGCATGGTTAATGTCTTTCATCCACTTTGGGAAATTCCCCAAAATTATTTCTTCCTATTCATCTGGAGTCTAAGCAATTGCAAATCTACACTTTCTCTGTCTCCCAGAACATCCTCTATGCCATTACTTACTCAGCAAAAGTCTTGTGGAGAAAAACTGGTGTACCGGAAGAGCTAACCCTGTGTTTGGAGCTTCTTTAGATTCCAACCAACTGTGCCAAACAACATGCAGCCAGTAAAAGTTCAGTTGGTTTCAGCTTGTCTCAGCAAAAGTCCGCTGCTGAGACAAGGTTGCTCTTCCACTTGTCCATGCTTCCGGACTCCTCAAATATGCCCTTGGAGATAAAAGTGACCATGGAGATTTGTTCACCTAAAAGAGTCTTGTTCCTTTTGCTAATTTATTTAACTTCTTTGTTTTCACAGATCCTCAATCACTTTAAGGAAAAAAATAGTTCCCCTCTTTCCGTGGTGTTTTCTCATTGTTATCACAGGATGATGGCTTTTTGCAACTGTTGGGGCTCAGAAAACAGTACTCCCAAATGAAGGCCTCAGCAGCAGCCTCAGAAGTAAAAGATTTTCTCTGACGTTTTCCTGTCTTCCTGTCTCTCAGTCCCATTCTCCCCAGAGGCTAGCCATAAAAACTAGAATCTCTCTTCCCCAAGGTATGTCATAGAAACCGAATCTCCTTTTCCTCAAAGCCAGCCAGAAAATCTAAAATATTCTATCTAAAAACTGTCCATAAAGAAATTATCTGATCTAATTTGTTTGACTGTATGTCATACGAGGTCTTGACTGTAGGTCAAGACCCGCATTTCAGAGAAGGTCCTGCCCATACACAGAAGGAAGGAGTATGTGCTCAAAGAGACCAAGAAGCAGCTAGACAGAGAGGCCTTGCTGGGTTTTCCCACCCATTGTATTATTGTTGGATCACACCCTTTTTGTCCAATCATATTGCTACATGGCCATCCGTATTTGATTGAACCTAAGCATAAAAATGGACAATTTCCCTTGTATCTTTGTATCTTCATTCTGAAGGGTCCCATGTATACTTATTGAATAAGCTGGTATGCCTTTTCTCCTGTAAATCTGCCTTTTGTGAGTTAACTTTTCAGTGAGCCTTCAGAGGACTAAGGAGAAAACTCTTCCTTGGCCCCCATACAACCATTTACTGTTAAGTGGACATAGAGCTTCTAATTCTTTTTGACATTTTTCATTTCAATTTAATTTTGCTTGCTTTTAGCTTTCTATAGTGTATGCCTTCTACTTTGCTTTAATTATTGGTCTACTTCATTTTGTCTCCCTCAGTTTTGTCTTTATTTCTGTGATGGTTTTATTCTTTTTTTTCCTCCATTTGTTTCCTGAGCTTTGACAGTCTGTGTTTTATCTTTTATTGCTTCCTTTCTCTTTGCTTTTCCTGTGCTTTTTCTCTTATTTCTCTTAGCTCTTAAATCTTAGCTTTTTACTTCTTTATCTAGGATAATACCTTATAAATTTGAACATATATTGTAAAATATATGTTTAAATTTTTAACTTCCTTATGATGACTGGTTTTTCATGCTTTGTGTCCTCTTGTGTTTCCTCCTTTTTCTTTCCTCTTTTAGGGTGGGTTCTTAGAGATTCTGTGCTGGTTGCTATTTGATTGCTCATTTTTGGAAAAAAGTGAACTTTTATGTTTACCTGAAGCTCATACCAGGGCGATGTTCCAGGTTAGTTGAAATAATTTTCTGAATGATTTTATGTGTAAGTCTGTTTATCCTTTACTTCTTCCTAGTCAACAGATATACGGTTTATGAGATTATTTTTTCACAATAAAAAGTCTTACCTTCACCTCTGTCTGTAAAACATATGGGTTCCTACAAATATGACTTACTTATATATGGTTCTTCCTATAGTCTCACCTTCTCTACTTCTTAGAAATAAATGGGTATAGGGAAGCTTCTGCTCTTCATTTTTCATTTTGCTTCTCTCATCACAAGCAAGAGGTTAGCGTTTACACCTCTGGCTGTGCTCCTTTCCTTTGCTTTTCTGTCCTTTGGGATGCTTATTTTGCTTATCCTTTCTCTGCCTCTATAGATTTTCTTTTCTACTTCCTCCCAGTAACATATTGGCTTTATCTTTATGGTTTTTGACAGCTTGCTACAAGGATTTTGTGTTTTGGGGTTTTAGCTTTTTCCTGTTGCCACAAAAGCTGGGTGAATGATTTTGTTTCTTGTTCTCCTTTTTGATTCTAAGTGAATTCCAGGAAAGAAAATGGGAAAATACGGATTTTAAGATACAATCTTCAAAATTGTGATTTCATTATTTATTGAATGTCTTCTATGTTTCAGGTTCTTTCAAGTTGGCTACTGCAATACACATTACGAGTTATTTATAATCTGTAAAAATATGATTTTGGAAAGCTTCTTATTGAAGGAATCATTTTAAACAGTAAAATCAAATTATTTCTAAGCAGTAATATCATTTTATTGCACATAGATTTTTATTAGCTTTGAAAATCCCTAGATTTAGTTCCATAATTTATATCAGTAACCTTTTTGAGATACATCATATCTTTGGGTAATAATCACTTTTAATTAATTTAGATATTCTATATAAAGCCTTTAGCATAAACCCGAGCAAACAATTAGTGTTCAATAGATGTTAGCTCTATTTTCTCCGTTCTCTGTGCTTGTCGACTACCCACAATAGCCTATTATCATCTCTATTATCAAAAGCAGACAGTGAGGATCAAATATGTTAAACAGCTCACCCAAGGTGAGTGGCAGAAACAGATGTCACACCCAGGTCTGCTGCTTCCCTAGCCTGGACCCTTAGTCTCTTTTTCTTAATGTCTCCATCGTGCTACATGCTTTGAGAATCACTCAGAAACTGCCTTCAGTTCCCCTTTTAAATGAAAACCTTTCTTCCTCCTTTGTGTTTTTGTCAGTCTCCTTGTCCCAGTCTTTTAAAACAACTTTGTGGCAGAAAGCATAACTTAGTAAGGGCCTGACTGGTGCTCATGTCAATGGAAAGATGACTTTGTTTTCTTTTCTTTTTAATTTTTTTTTTTTTTTTAGATGGAGTCTCGCTCTATTGTCCAGGCTGGTGTGCAGTGGTGCGATCTCGGCTCACTGCTATCTCTGCCTTCTGGGTTCAAGCGATTCTCCTGCCTCAGCCTCCCACACGTTTTGTTTACTAAGACTAAGTTTCCACTTACACATCCTCCATTTAGGACCTACATTTCTTAACATGGCATTGTAAATGCCTGTCTAGTCTCCCTTTCCATAACCCATCCTGTTTCTAATCTCCCTTTTTCCTTTCCATGGACCACACATGTGTTAGTTCATTCTCACACTGCTGTAAAGAAATACTCAAGACTGGGTGATTTATAAAGGAAAGAGCCTTAATTGACTCACAGTTCCACATGGCTGGGGAGGCCTCAAGAAACTCACAATCATGGCAGAAGGGGAAGCAGGCAAATCTTACATGGTGGCAGGTGAGAGAGAAGAGTGAGCAAAGGAGGAACTTCCAAATACTTATAAAACCATCAGATGTCATGAGAACTCACTATCATGAGAACAGCATGGGGGAAATCACCTCCATGATCCAATCACATCCCACCAGGTCTCTCCTTCAACACCTGAAGATTACAAGTTAAGATGAGATTTCGGTGGGGACACAAAGCCTAATCATATCATTCTGCCCCTGGCCCCTCTCAAATCTCATGTCCTCACATTTCAATGCCAATCATGCTTTCCCAAGAGTCCCCCAAACTCGTAACTCATTTCAGCATTAACCCAAAAGTCCACAGTCCAAAGTCTGAGAAAAGGCAAGTCCCTTCCACCTATGGGCCTTTAAAATCAAAAGCAAGTTAGTTCCTTCCAAGATATGATGGGGGTACAGGCATTGGGTAAATGTTCTCATTCCATATGGGAGAAATTGGCTAAAACAAAGAAGCTACAGGCCCCATGCAATTCCAAAATCCTATGGGGCAGTCATTAAATCTTAAAGCTCCAAAATAATTTTCTTTGACTCCATGTCTCACAATTAGGTCATGCTGATGCAAGAGATGGGCTCCCATGGTCTTGGGCAGCTCCACCTCTGTGGCTTTGCAGGATACAGCCCCTGCTCACACCTGCTTTCACGGCTGGTGTGCATATTTTTCAGGCGCATGGTGCAAACTGTCAGTGGATCTACCATTCTGGAGTATGGAGGACAGTGATCCTCTTCTCACAGCTCCACTAGGCAGTGCCCCAGTGGGGATGCTGTGGGGGCTCCAACCTCACATTTCCCTTCTGCACTGCTATAGCAGAGGTTCTTCATTAGGGCCCTGCCCCTGCAGCACACCTCTGCCTGGACATTCAGGCGTTCTCATGCATCCTCTGAAATCTAGGTCGAGGGTCTCAAATCTCAATTTTTGTCTTCTGTGCACCTGCTGGACTAACACCACATGGAAGTTGCCAAGGCTTAGGGCTAGCACCCTCTGAAGCAATAGTCTGAGCTGTACATTAGCCCCTTTTAGCCATGGATGGAGTGGCTGGGACAGGGCACCAAGTCCTGAAGCTGCACACAGCAGGATGGCCTTGAACCTGGTCCACTAATCCATTTATTTCCTCCTAAACCTCTGGGCCTGTGATGGGAGGGGCTGCCACAGGGTTTTCTGACATGCCCTGGAGATATTTTCCATATTATCTTGGCGATTAACATTTGGCTCCTCATTAGTTATGCAAATTTATACAACTGGCTTGAATTTCTCCCCAGGAAATGGCTTTTTCTTTTCTATCGCATCATCAGCCTTCAAATTTTTCAACCTTTTATGCTCTGCTTCCCTTTTAAACTTAAGTTTAAATTTCAGATTATCTCTCTCAAGTTCAAAGTTCCAGAGATCTCTAGGGCAGGACAAAAGGCCTTCAGTCTCTTTGCTAAAGCATAGCAAGAGTGACCTCTGCTCCCACTCACAAGAAGTTCCTCATCTCCATTTGAGACCACCTCAGCCTGGACTTCATTGTCCACGTAATTATCAGCATTTTGGTCAAAATCATTCAACAAGTCTCTAGGAAGTTCAAAACTTTCCCACATCATCCTGTCTTCTTCTGAGCCCTCCATACTGTTCCAACCTCTGCCTGTTACCCAGTTCCAAAGTCGCTTCCACATTTTTCAGTGTCTTTCTAGCAGTACCCCACTCCCTATGGTACAAATTTCCAGTATTAGTTCTCACACTGCTATAAATAAACAACTGAGATTGGTCATTTATAAAGGAAAGTGGCTTAATTGACTCACAGTTCAGTATGGCTGAGGAGCCCTCAGGAAACTTACAATGATGGCAGAAGGGGAAGTTGGTACATCTTACATGGTGGCAGGTGAAAGAGAAGAGTGAGCAAAGGAGGAACTTCCAAATACTTATAAAACCATCAGATCTTGTGATAACTCACTCACTATCATGAGAACAGCATGGGTTAAATCACCCCCATGATCCAATCACCTCCCACTAGTTCTCTCCCTCAACACCTGGGATTTTCAGTTCAAGATAAAATTTGGGTAGGGACACAAAGCCTAACCATATCAACATCCTTCTCCCCCTTACTTTTATTCTTTTGATCTCTTCTAGCCTTCCAGGCCCTTGAAGAGGCCATCTCACATTTTTAAGCACTGTGTGAAGCTATGCCCTCTATACTTTTCAAAATAAAATATCTACAAGGCAAAGAAGTCTTTCTCCTCCTTGCCCTAATCAGGGTATAATATTGGTGGTTTATTATGCTAACAAAATGAATACTTATTCACATCCTTCAGATAAACAGATACTTATGTGGGATTAGATATGCAGGGGATTTATTGTGGAAACTCCTTTGAAAGATAGAGAGAAGGAGGAAAAGTAGGCAGAGGGAGCCTTCAGGCCATGATCCAGGTCTGAAATCTATGAAAAGAGAGAGAGAGAAAAAAATTGGGTAGGAAAGGTCTCAGTTTGTGATACCTTTCTGAGAAAGTTTTGGCCATGTTGATAAAGAGTTCCTGAGTCAAAGTTGCTAATGAAAAGAATCCTATATTGGGCATAAACAGGACAGACTATTTATCCTCTTAGACTCAGCCTTGGCTGCAAGCAGCCTGGTAGCAATGTGGCTTCAGGGTTTACAGGTAGCTACTCTGATTCTTGTGACTCCCGACTTCCCAAGAACTGACTTAGCACATGAAGACAGTTTCAACAGTCCTATAATTTCATCCCCAACCAATTGGCAGCACCAATTCTCTAGTCCCTTGCCTGCCAAATTATCCTTAAAAATCCTAGCCTCCAAGCTCTTAGGCAGATTTGAGAAATATCTTCTGTCCTGCTGCTCAGGTGTCTTGTGATAATTAAGTGCTTTCTCCATTGCAACACCATTGTCTCAGTGTATTGGCTCTTCTGTGCAGTGGGCAGGAAGAACCCACTGGGCCATAACACTATTCATAAAATGACATCCACTTGTTGCAAGGGCAAAAAACAAACATATGTAAAAAAAAACCTCTGAAATCTGAATTTTTACCTCTATGCTATTTTACTTTACTAATGAGAATTAACTTATTAAATTATTGGGAATTAATAAAGAAGTACATTTGACCTATCACAAAAGGTGGATAGAAAGGATCTTGGCAGTTTGCATGCCTCATAGTATAGGGACCAAGGGAAAACTTACCCTTCACCCTCTGAAGGATTGCTGAAAAATCAACTGATAAAAGACAGGTTAATAGGAGAAGTGGCACACAAATTTATTCACATATATATGGGGAAGACTCGCAGAGTGATTACTCAACCCATTAACGTGGTGCAGAAGCTTCCATATCATCTTGAGGCTACAGAAAGAACGGGCTTGGAGCATGGCCAAAACCAGGTGGTAAATCAGGTTTCAGTGGCAAGACAGGTTATGAAAGGGGGAGAAGATGAGGCCTACCTATGAAAGTCGCCTTATATGTAGATGAAATCCTATAGGTAGGATCCCTCAGAGAGAATGAATGGTAAATGTTTCTTTTAGACCTTTAGGGTGTCAGAGTGTCAGTTAATCTTTGCTAGATCTAGACAAAGCACAGCCTCAGAGAAAACCTGGCTGCATCAATGAAGATTCTCTATAGAGGCAAATCTCCCCTATAAAAGACAGCTTTGCAGGGCCACTTGTGTTAGCTGGCTGTCTGAGAAGCCATCTCAAACTATGGCAAAGAAGTATATTTTGGGGCGAAATATTCTGATTCCTTGAATAGTAAAATGTTTTGTGAAAACATTTTCTGTGAAGAATCTTCAAATGGCTCTTGGTGAGATAAATCGTATTAGCACTTAAGCACACATTTTTCTCCTATGAAGATAAATACCCTAATTTTATCTCATTTATCTAACGGTGGGAGTTTCCTTCCTAGGATATTTTGTTTTAATGATATTCTCAATTATTTAAGAATTATTTCACTAGTTTCTCAATATTTCCATTTTCACTTGTATGATTCTACAGAATGTTATATGTTGTTTTTAATTTTGATTTTCATCTGCCTTGACTTTTAGCACCTTCCTAAATTTTATTGCTTACTACCCATTGGCTAAAATCTGTATTTTTTTTGAGACAAGGTCTCACTCTGTTGCCCAGGCTGGAGGGCAGTGGCATGATATCAGCACACTGCAACCTCTGCCTCCCAGGGTCCATTGATTCTGGTGTCTCAGCCCCCTTAGTAGCTGTGCTTACAGGCATGACCCACCATGCCAGGCTAATTTTTGTATTTTTAGTAGAGATGGGGTTTCGCCATGTTGGCTAGGCTGGTCTTGAACGCCTGGACTCTAGTGATCCACTCACCTCAACCTCCCAAAGGCTGGGATTATAGGCATGAGCCACCATGCCTGGCCTAAAATCTGTATCTTTAATGGTTGACTGTGACAGTGACTTCTGCCTATGTCTTAGGTCCTGCTTCCAGCCATCCCCTATTAAGCACTTTATCTTTCAATAACATAAAATTGCTCAAGTTTTCTCACATCCACTTTAGTGCTTTATGTCTTTGCTAGTAATGTTAGCTGCATAGGCCCCTCTCCTTGACCCTCTCCCTCTTTAACTCTTTGTCCTATTTTCCTCAGCTAACTCCAAATCAAGTTTCAAACCTTAGTTCACTTGTTTCCTCTTTCCTAAAGGCTTTTATGATTTCCTCATTCTGGATAGAGGCTCTGCCTCTGTGTTTTCATGGTAACCTTTTCATACTTCTGTCTTTTTTTTATTTTTATTTATTTATTTTTTTTTTTTTGAGACAGCGTGTCGCTCTGTAGCCCAGGCTGGAGTGCAGTGGCATGATGATCTCAGCTCACTGCAACCTCCGCCTCCCAGTTTCAAGCAATTCTTGTGCCTCAGCCTCCCAAGTAGCTGGGATTACAGGCGCCCACCACCATGCCCAGTTAATTTTGTATTTTTAGTAGAGATGGGGTTTCACCATGTTGGCCAGGCTGGTGTCAAATTCCTGACCTCAGGTGATCCACCCACCTCGGCCTACCAAAGTGCTGGAATTACAGGCATGAGCCACTGTACCCGGCCTGACTTCTTACATGTCATAAAACCATTTATTTTATGCCTATCTTCCTACAATACAAGCAAACCTCCTGGGAACAGGAATCATGTTCCATTCATTCTACATTATCCTCCTAGCAATGTATCTGACACATAATACATGTAAAATAAATGTAGAATGGGACTCCAGTTTCTTCTGCTCCCTTTGGTTTAGAATATGTATGCCCCTGATATTTTAGGCATTTGCATTTTTCAACATAGACTGTGTTACAAATTTCTGGCTAGCTTGGGGATGTTATTATTTTAACTCTGGCTAGTGCTTCATGTAGTCATTTTAGTTACCATTTTTAATGGTATCTATGTCAAACAGAGAGGTCTTTAGACTTGAAAATTATTGAACACCATGTGGTAAGCTCTACATATGAAAGAAAGAGATTTGACTGTACAATAACATGAAAAGCAACATGGTTTAGTCACTAAAGATGAAACCATTCCCACAGGGTTGACAAGAATTGCATGCCAGGTCCTGGCCAGAAAAGATATTAGTACCTGTAATTAAGCATTAATCAGGGTACACTTTGGCTCACTTCCTTGTTGCTGAACGTCACACACCACTAGATACTGCTCATCTGCAACCTCATTGTTCCTATAGATAGGATTTCTGATAATGGGGGTGTAAGATTGTTTAAGAATTGATTTGCATCCCCATTGTTCCTACAGACGGGACCTCTGTCTGACCTTAGAATCATAAGGCTTTTGTTTAAGGATCATTTAAGATGTTTTTCAGACCCTAAATTTCAGCAACCAGTTTGAAGACCCCCACAGATGAATGCGATCAGCATGAAAATACAGCTTTTTCCTGTCCTTGTCCCATACTTCACCCTGCACTCTTCAACTAATCAATGACCTTCACACTTCGGCCAACTCCAAACCCTTTATAAACTCTAATTATACATTTCTCAGGGAGATGGATTTGAGGTTTCCTCCCATCTCTTCATTTGGTGACCCTACAATTAAACCTCTTTTTCTGTTGCAACCCAGTGTCTCGCTGAATTGACTTGCTGAGTGCATCAAGCAACAAACCCTTTGGTTACAAAGGGAGGAAGCCTTTGATTTTAATACTTTTTCTGCTAAGTACTGCAATGCAACTTTAAGAGAATTGCTGGGCCCTTTCCATTCCTTCTATGTAAAGTGAAGATCCTAGTGTCAGAGGCATTGGAACCAGAGCAGCTCCATCTTAAATAGGAGCTGGGTAAAATGAGGCCGAGACCTACTGGACTGCATTCCCAGATCGTTAAGGTTTTCTAAGTCACAGGATAAGATAGGAGATCAAGACAAGATACAGGTCATAAAGACCTTGCTGATAAAACAGGTTGCAGTAAAGAAGCCAGTTAAAACCTGCCAAAACCAAGATGGCAATGAGAGTGACCTCTGGTGGTCCTCACTGCTATACTCCCACCAGCGCCATGACAGTTTACAAATGCCATGGCAACGTCAGGAAGTTACCCTATATGGTCTGAAAAGGAAAGGCATGAATAATCCACCCCTTGTTTAGCATGTTATCAAGAATTAGCCATAAAATGGGTAACCAGCTATGGAGTAGCCATTCTTTTATCCTTTCACTTTGCTAATAGACTTGCTTTCACTTTAATCTGTGGACTCCTCTTGAATTCTTTCTTACTCAAGATCCAAGAACCCTCTCTTGGGGTCTGGATTGGGACCCCTTTCCTGTAACACTATCTAACCACTTTACAAAATATTTTTGAAGATGAATTCAATCAAGTGACTCAAAAGCCTCCAGCAAGGGTATGCTTCCTGAGAAATTTTCAACACAAATGTAACAAAATAATTCTTTTTTTCTATCAATACCCACTGATTCAGAAATGTTCCAGAAATGGTATAATTAGTGTCTGGGTATTGGATAAACATTACACTAAAGGGAGCTTACTGAAAACATTTTGCTTGAGTGTTGGCCCTAGAAACAATTTTCACTCTGGTTAATTTATTCTGCAGCTTTGCTGATAGTGAACGGACACCAGACCATAAACGTGAGGCCACTGTCACCTATCCTTGTTGAATGTGGGAAGGGAAGTTGATAGACTCTTACGGAGAAGAATATTCTCCCACCTCTTTCTAAAAAGCTTTGTAAATTTTTGGATATTAGGGTCAAATGACAAGATTACAACAATTTAGTTTAAAGATCTTGTGATGGTTAATATTCAATGTCAACTTGATTGGATCGAAAGTTGTAAAGTATTGTTCCTGGGTGTGTCTGTGAGGGTGTTGCCAAAGGAAATTAACATTTGAGTCAGTGGACTATGAGAGGCAGGCCCACCCTCACTCTGGGTGGGTATCATCTAATCAGCTGCCAGTGCAGCTAGGATAAAAGCTGGCAGAGGAACATGGAAGGACTAGACTGGCTGAGTCTTCCGGCCTACATTTTTCTCCTGTGCTGGATGCTTCCTGCCCTCAAGTATTGGACTCCAAGTTCTTCCAGCATTGGGACTCTTGGACCTTCAACTACAGAGTGAAGGCTCCACCATCGGCTTCCTACTTTTGAAGGTTTGGGACTCGGACTGACATCCTTGCTCTTCAGCTTGCAGATGACCTATTGAGGGACCTCACCTTGTGACTGTGTGAGTCAGTACTCCCTAATAAATTCCCCTTCATATATACATCTATCCTATTAGTTCTGTCCCCCTAGAGAACCCTGACTACTATGGATCTTAATTGGCTTTACTTGCAACTCTAGATTTGGGCAACTTTTTTTATTTTAAAAAGAAGAAAAGAAACTTTTTACCTGAAAAATGTGATCACCTTTAAATTATTAGGCCTAGAGAGGCACTGGAATGAAACAGCAGTTCTGTCCCTCCTCCTTGAGCTAAATAATAATCTCCTGAGGGTATGTGGGCTTTAGACTAACTGATACCAAGAAGCCATAAAATGCCATACGCTGGGCACCATAACTTATACTCTTATAGTTCAACAGTGTATAGCCAATCACTGGCTAATGTTATTTCTGTAAGCCAATGGTAATTCCTGTCAGACAACTTTGTATCAGCCCACTCCTTGTTCCCTTTACTTTAAAAACCTGTTTGTAATAAAGGCTGCCATAACACTCCCTGAGGCTATTTGAACAGCTGTCTTCGCTTTGGCTCAAAAAAACTCTTTAAATTACATTTTGTGTCTTAGTCTCTTCCTTTTAGGTTGACAACTTCATCCTGTAAAATAAAAATAAATGTTCCAATGAGTTGAGCAGACAGCATTAGTGTTACAGACAGAAAAGGCTGAAGAAAGCAAAAACAAAAGAGAAAAACTGGCTTGATCATGTGAGGACACGGAGACAGAAGAATAGAAGGATAACTTATTGGTTAGCATCAGGTTACCTCAGGCTACTTTTTGTTGTAAGGATTAAAACAGAGAGAACTCCAATATCTTGCTGATTGAGGATTGAAAATGACCTGTTTGGAAATTGGCTGTTCTCTCTCTCTCATGATGTCTTGGAAGGTCAGGTAATAACTTAGTTTTAGTTTGTGACTGCAACTTTAGCACGAATGACTCTATTTTTATTTTAGTCTATCTGTTGGGGTCTAGTGCAGGAGTTTAGCCCAAAACAATGGACTCCTATAACTTTTGTTTAACATTAGGGAATCTGTTTGTAGTTATCAATAAGTGTGGAATTTGGGCAAGTTATATTCTTGCCCGAGTCTGGGCATCCTGTCTCTGTGTTCGAGAAGATGGAATTGATAATTTTTAACCTTAAACACTTTATGATCTTTGAGGTAACAGACAATTCTGAGCTCTACAAAAAGTTTGCAACTAGAGGGCTGTTTGGGAGTGTGAAAGGAAAATATCTTGGGATCCCAAAATTGCTAAGGAAAACTCAAGCTGGAAACTGCTTAAGGCAAACCCGCCTCCCATTCTAATCAAAGTTATCCCTCTGCTGAGACAGACACATATCTAATTGCCTCCTTTGGAAAGACTAATCAGAAATCAAAAGAATGCAACCATTTGTGTGTCACCTGTTACCTGGAAGCTCCCTACCAGCTTTGAGTCTTCCTGCCTTTGCTGTAAGTTGTCCCTCCTTCCCAGACCAAACCAATGTACTTCTTATGTATACTGATTGATATCTCATGTCTCCCTAAAATGTGTAAAACCAAGCTGTGCCTTCACCACCTTGGAAACATAGTCAGGACCTCCTGAGGCTATCTCACAGGCACATCCTCAACCTTGGCAAAATAAACTTTCTAAATTAACTGAGACCTGTCTCAAACTTTATAGGTTCAGAGAAGCATGAGGCAGAGAATCCATACACTTGCCTCCCATCCCATTCCTCTGTATGCAGATGTTTGAAATGCTTCTTCCCCAATACCATGAAGAAATAGCACTTAAACATAAATTTAATTTCCTCAGCAAGGCCATTTTTATACTTTCTGCAGAAATGGCACACTCGCCAGCAGTTTCGCCACAAGAGTACACCAAACAAAGGAGACAGGGTCATTTATAACCTGACGTGTCCACCCTACTGTTGTGTCCGGTTTCCATTGGCTAGAACGGGACCTCACATTCTGTATTTGTCCCGATTGGCTAACAACTTAGAACTTTTTTTTTTTTTTTTTTTTTTTTTGAGATGGAGTCTCGCTCTGTCACCCAGGCTGGAGTGCAGTGGCGCAATCTCGGCTCACTGCAAGCTCCGCCTCCCGGGTTCACGCCATTCTCCTGCCTCAGCCTCTCCGAGTAGCTGGGACTACAGGCGCCCACCACCACGCCCGGCTAATTTTTTTTGTATTTTTAGTAGAGACGGGGTTTCACCATGGTCTCGATCTCCTGACCTCGTGATCCGCCCGCCTCGGCCTCCCAAAGTGCTGGGATTACAAGCGTGAGCCACCGCGCCCGGCCAACTTAGAACTTTTTAAAAGAGGCAAAAGCAGAGGAGAACTAAGGAAGGAGGAAGTAACTTGTAGAATGCTGAGAAGGTAAAAATGCCTTCAAATAAGGAAGATGAACAGGCTATGACCTAATGCTTGCTTGGACCAGTATAGGCATGCCAGGGCAAATATTTAGGCTAAACTGTGGGAGCTAAGAACATTAAAGTATATTGATTTCTTGATTATGGCTAGCAGATATTTAAGAATGTTAGCACAGGTCTTTGAATAAATTTTGCTTCTAAGAGAAGTTACTATTTATTCCTAATTAGATGGGGAGGAAAGTCTTTGAAGAAGAACCTCAACTTTACTTTTTACACAGAGCTGTGCACATAACCACTTTCAGACAGAAACAGCCAACTTCCAAGTTGACAGAAGACAACCGAAAGGTGTCTTTTGAAAAGCCCAAGCAGATTCTTTCAAAATGACTTGCCAAAGTTTTCAGGAACTGTTTGACCCCTTAAGGCCCTGGTGTCAGAAATAAATAGGAATAAAATACAGCTGGAAGCACATACAATAGATTTCTATTAATGGTTTATGTTTGTTATTTGAGCTCCTGTCTGATTTTCTGTTTCACCCTCTGTAAGACTTCTTGGTAATAATACTAATGATAACAACTATAAAACCTTAGGGAATGAAAACCAAGTGCCAGATATTCTTCTGAATGCTTTATGTAAATTATCTCAGTTAATTCTGACAATAGCCTTATGAAATACAATCGTGTTGCTTAACAGTGGGGATACATCTTGAGAAATGTGTTGTTAAGCAGTTTTGTCATTGTGCTAACCGCATAGCGTGTACTTACACAAACCTAGGTGGTATAGCCCACGACACACCTAGGCTATATTGTATAGCCTATTGCTCCTAGGCTATAAACTTGTATAGCATGTGATTGTGCTAAGTGCTGTAGGCAATTGTAACACAATGGTATATATTTGTGTATCTAGTATGTCTAGATGAGGCAGGAAAATAGGGTCTGGAGGCAGGGAACATAACCCTTCAGCTATGACAGGAAATATCCTCTCTGTAGGATGTAGGCCAAGTAAATGACTTTGTAACTTTACTTCATCCTCTCCTTTTACATAGGGTGTACCCCAAGTAACCAATGGGATCCTCTGAGGGGGTATTTAAACTCCCCAAAATTTTGTAATGGAGCTGTTGAGCCCCTATGCTTAGGCCCACTACCACACTGTGGAGTGTACCTTCATTTTCAATTAATCACTTCATTCCTTTCTTGCTTTATGTGTTTTGTCCAATTCTTTGTTCAAGATGCCAAGGAACTGTACACCCTTCTACTATTAACATATTTTAGTAACCCAGCCAGGAGGAAGAGGTAAGCCCAAAGTTTGGGATTTATTCTTCTCCTTCCTCCTTTTCCTTTCTGCTCCTTACATGGAATCTCTTTTCCTTTCCACCCAGGGACCCTTGGTGGGTAGTACCTAAATATGGATGTAACTGCAGGTTTCTGGCCATGGCCAGTGAAACTGAAGGTTTTTCATATGGAGAAGCCTGACCATCACCACCCAGATTTAAGAAACCTGGGTCTTTTTCACTTTTTTTCCTTTCTTTCCTTTTCAGTCTTTCAGCAGTTGTTTCCTAGAAGCCTGTTTGGAAATTGAGGGCAATTGGCTGGAGTCACTCCCCAGTACTGCCTGAAGGCCTAGAAATGAACAGGAATAATTGCCCTGCCCTGATGGGGGAAGGACTTTTTTTTTTTTTTTTTTTTAATCTCTTCTGTGTGTGATCCCTGAGCCCTACCTCCATCGCAGGTTGGAGCAAACTCACACACGTTTCAGGCTACTTAAACCTTCTTTTCTTATAAATTCTTTCCTTCCCCTATTCAGCTGGCTAAGGGCAAAGGAACCCCAACCAGCCTCCAGTTCTTATCATTAAAGTTAATGGGAAGCATGGGAAAGCATGTCCTTATCAATTATAAGGATGCTAAAAGTTGGGGATTACACTCAGGTACAAAAGGAAAGCTCATAGCAGGCTTTGGAGGGAACGCATGCAAAGTGGCACTGGTGCCCGCTTAAGTAAGCCCAGAGACGGTTGGAACTCTAAGATTGGACCCCACAGGAGGATGCTCTGCGGGTCCTGTGGACCTCAACCTGCCCAAAGGGGATGCCCTTTGCAGAGGTTCTGAGGTCTAGTATTAAGCCCTCCTTAGAATTTTCTATCACAGGTGCAATGCTGCTTGGCCCTAAAATTGTTTAGAATCTGAAGCTTACTGTCTAATGGGAAAGTGGGATGGCATTGCATGTATCCAGGCTTTTGTGCTGCTGTTGTAGGCAGGGCGCCTAGTAAATGTGTGATGCCCTGCTTTCGTACTGTTTGGCCTCAGTGCTCCTTGGAGTCTTGGGGAGGTTTAGCCTTTAAAAATCAAACTGCCATGGAGACTGCTTTACCTCAAATTTTGGTTCACAGCCTTCCTTGGGACAAAGCAAAACCATCAAGCTTATATTGCTTTCTCATGGCTAAGGTTCCAAGCAATTGGATCTTCCTTTATGTGTGTGCATACATGTCTAGATGCATTTATTTGTACGTACACTTATTGTTATATGTTTTGTCTACCAAATTGGCTTATAAGTAAAACAGCACTCAAATTAAGTAAATAAGTCTAAGCAATTTTCAAGTTCACATGGCCTAAGTATAACTGTAGTAAAAAAGCTAGCTTTCAAAGTATTGGTAGAATAAAGATAGAAAGGCCTTCAGAACTGTCAGCATACATTTTGTCTTGGTACGAGAGTGCTAGGAAGGGAAGAACATGGTCCCTTTAAATGATATGGAAGCGGAGAAGGGAAGTGCGAGGTAGACAAAGGTGGGTTCCGGGCTCGGGCTCCACCCCCACGGACCTAGGTGAGGACAGGTATTTCCTGCCCAAATGTTGAATCTCCCAATACCACCCTGGCCTGCCACGCCCCCATCTTGGGCCTATAAAAACCTGAGGCTTCCCCCACCCCTACCCCCAGCAGGTAGACGCAGAAAGCAGCTGAACGTTGTGAGGAACAAGTCGGCAGAGGAAGATACAAGCCACTGGTCATCGAGGGCACACTGGCAGAAGAGCACGCCAACAGGCACTAGCAGGTCGACAGGCCAGGCCATAGACTGGTGGAATGATGCAGAGTTTTCCACGGGAAAACCATCTCCCTTCTGGCTCCCCCATCTGCTAAGAGTTACTTCTACTCAATAAGACCTTGTACTCATTCTCTAAGCCCGTGTATGCTCCAGTTCTCCTGGTACACCAAGGTAAGAAGCCCTGGGATACAGAAATCCCTCTGTCCTTGTGATAAGTAAGGGGGTCTAATTGAGCTGGTTAACACAAGCCACTTGTAGACAGCAAACTCAAAAGAGCACTCTGTAACACACGCCCACTGGGGCTTCAGCTGTAAACATTTACCCCTAGACATTGCCGTGGGCGGGGCGGGGGAGGGGGTTGTCTGTATGCTTCCCTAGAGGTTTAAGGAGCGGGGCACTGAGGAAGTGAGCCACAGCGCCACTGCACGCCCTGTGAGGGGGACAAGGGAACCTTTCAGCTTCAGTTTGTATTTTTTGTCTGTCTTTGTTAGGTATGTTTAAGTGTCAGTGTTAACGCTGGGGGCTGTTTGGGGCGAGCCTACTTCCCATTCTATTCAAAGTCTCACTGAGATAAGTGCATATCTGATTGCTTCCTTTGGAAAGGTTAATCAGAAACTCGAAAGAATGCAACCATTTGTCTCCCACCTGTGATCCGAAGCCCCCAACCCCCCTCCTCACCTCAAGTTTTCCCTCCTTTCCAGACTAAACCAGTGATCATTTTACATATGTTGACTGATGTCTTTGTTTCCCTTGTTAAAAGTAAAAGTTAAGTGAATGAGATAAATGTTTTAGGTAAACTTTTGTGTAAATTAAAATCTTAGTTATTTTTGATACTCATTTAATATCTGGGTAATTGCCAATTAAGAAAGGGTTGTGATGGGGAAATATGTTTAGAAAATTGTGGAATCGTTCTTATCTATAAATAACCATATCTGATAGTTCAGGATTTCTTGCTTTTTTGGGTCTCACGAAAGTTTTAGGTTACTACGGATAAAATTATAGTTAACATGTAATTCTGCATACAAAATGTGCCACAAAGGGTTAGTTATTAGTGGAAAAAAATAACTGTATAATTCAAAAGTTATCTAAAACTTCAAATTACAGATTTGAAAAGGTTATTATGAAACAGTGTAGTAAGGAATCATTAAGCAGGGGAGAAAGATGTGGAAAAATTTAAATGATAAAATATTCTTTAAAATCTGCTAAGAATTGGAAATAATTGGCTAACATTTTCATGGTTAAAGCTCTTAATACTGATTAAAGTAACAACTATTGTAAAAACGCATCAGCTGTTTGGCAATTCTCTTTGCAGTGTAGTTAAGCATAAAGCTGGATTTAGTGTGGAGCCAAATTTCACATACATGGCTTGCATTGCTTCACACTATGTTTACTGTTTTGAGTGGATAGTGCTAAAGTCATGTGCCTAAGGTGAATTTTTTGATTGCACAGAATGTATAATGATATTGGTGAACTTGAGGATATTGAATTGTATATCAGGAATAAAATATTTAATATGTGGGGTTTTGGGGGCCCTAGATAACACTGTAGCTTCCAGGGTAAATTGAGCAGAAAAATTTAGGGTTGGTTTCCTGTTTATCTGTTTTTGTTTCTAGTTTTCATTAATTTGCCATTTATTCCCCTCTGGCTTTGCTTGTGTAT
The DNA here is from genome assembly GCF_028878055.3 of Symphalangus syndactylus. Taxonomy (NCBI): domain Eukaryota; kingdom Metazoa; phylum Chordata; class Mammalia; order Primates; family Hylobatidae; genus Symphalangus; species Symphalangus syndactylus. The sequence goes on from NC_072425.2 coordinate 123,014,329, forward strand.
CCATATATAAAAAACCATGATGCTTTTTAGTTTCTAGTGGAAGGCTTTTATTTGGTTCTGTGAATAGTTATTTTGTTTCCTATGCATTTCTAGCAAGTCATCATTCATTCCATTTATCTGGAACTCTTAAGCTACCTTTGTTGGGCTTCAGGAATTAATGAACACACCAGCTTTTTATCCTTAAACTAACTTTTTGGACTTGAGGCTTCCTGATGTTTTAAAGGTGTTGAGTAGACTCTTACAAATAGAACTTACGACATATTTCTGCTTAGTTTCTCCAAAATTTGTAATATATCCTTGAATATTCTTAATGCATGGTAATATGTTTGTTTGCACACAGTCAAGCATGGTTGCCAGGGCTGCTCAGGGAGCGAGAACCCGGAAACCTGGCATGCCAGCAAAAGGATATGAATTTCTTACCAGTCTCTGGCCTCTTTGTGTAAACTGGTTAATCAAACATTTTGTCAGAAAAGTAGAATGTGTAATGTGTTTTAGTTCACATGACTTTAGCAGTCTTTGGGAAATAAAGACAATTTTAAAGATTATTGGTAAAATACAATTGTCTTCAAAATATAAATATGTGTTCTAAATTATGTTCAAATATTAGGTTTGCTAAATACCTTAAGGTCATAAACTGCTTCTTTTGCTTTTGAAAATCGTTTAACTTGCCTGCCTTCCAGCTAGGAAAGGCCTGGGGCCACGTGGAGTTGGCCGGGCCCTAGCTATGCTGGAAACAGCCAAACCTTATGGAAAAATAACTTACCAGATTTTATGTTAAAGTTGCTAAGATTGTAATTGTAACATGCAATTAAGACTATTAGAAACAGTTTTACATGCAAGGTGTGTAAAAACAGTAGAATGTATTTTTTAATTTTTTTAAAGGTTATAAAAGGTTTTTGCTTTAAAATTTCTGAGTCATTTTGGCAAAATAATTTAGGGTAATCTGAAATTCCAAAATCAAACTTCACTTTCAAAATTGTCTTTCCTAATGCCTGTGTTTCTTGATGGATCAGAGGGCTCCTGAAAACATGCAGAAAAAGGATTATTTGACATGTTTAGGTACATGAGATTGCCAAAATGATGTTCAATCTTCTTTAGGTAATATTTTCATGAATAATACTAATACATATTCCAAAATTGTATGGGATTTCTGAAATTCCAATGTCTAAGTATATGCTAACAATCACAATTACAGTTATTATGTTACCATAAACCACAGAAATAACCAAATTTCCTTTGTATAAAGATACTAACCCAAATAAAACAGTAGATTATTATGCTACAGTGTAAGTTCATCAGGTAAAGAAAGCTTTTTACGGTTCACTGAGGACAATTCCTTCACAATCTGGAACCTGAAGATTGGATCTTAGAACATCAGAGAAAGACCATCCTTGCCATCCACACTGCAGCAAAACTTCGGAGCGTTCAACCCTGGGTTTATAATCTCACAATTGAGAAGGATCCCTCCATACTCTTAGAACTGTACACCCATTGGAACAGTTAAGTTAAAATTAACTAGGAAGGTTTCTCCCCAGAAGATGGCATCCTTGATGTGAATAGCTTTTCCCCAGATCACGGAACAAAACTTCTATTACGAGACTCTTATCTTTGAATATTTTTTCCTTGTTTATGCCTCTATGAACAATAGAGATGAAAAGGGGATCTATTATGTGCACTTTTATAGGGTATACTTTTATTTGTGAAAGATTTTGCAGCCAGCCTTATACATGAATAACCTTATAATTTAATAGATAAAAGATGAAGGCCCATTGTAGGTGAGAAATTTTAGTGGTACATATGTTGCCTCATAATCAGTTAAAACTCCTCTTAACCCACATCATGGATTAAAGAGAACATTGCCAGGAGGCCTTCACTCTTTCATAAGGACATCATTTGTTAGGTCCTTTTTCCATGGTTTAGAATAAGAGACAATAATTAGAAATATCTCCCTCATAATAGGCTCTGCAGCAAATTCTACTTCAAAAGCTATTGTTACACAACAGACTTTAAATTCTCTTGTGAAAGTTATTCTAAATGATAGAACTGGCTAAACAGAAAAGTGCCTGTGCAGCTGCTGACACTTGTGGTCTGTGGAGAAATACATCAAATGTAGATTACAAGAATTCAGTTGTAGGGGATTAATGAAAAGATCACTTAGTCAAGTGAGTAAACTCTTCATTTAACTCATTCTTTAGTCTATTTAATGTTAGGTGGTTTGGTTTATGGGGACTGTGGGTAAGGAGCATATTCCAAACTCTTGGTGTTAACCTCCTGGTAGTCATAATAGTCTTCCTGGTGCACTGTATTCTCTCAAAGGTTTTAAATGTTTGCATGCAGCCATGTCTAGAAGTCAAATGGCCTCTCTTCAACTGCAATGACAAAAGCTGAAAGAAATGTGTGACCATGAGGACAAAATAACCTATGAATGACATGCCGAGACCAGAAACCCAAAACGATGGTAACTGAGAGTGGGGCTAAGGCCCTAAGTTTTGGTCACACTTCACCTAAGTGAAAACCTGGCCAAAAGGGAAATTTTTTTAAACAAAGTTATAGGAGGCCATTATATTGGACTGAGTTCATGCACTAGGCCATAACAAACCAAACCAAACTAAAATGGAGTCATTTGTGTTAAATGTAACATAATCAAACTTAGGCTTCAAGAAAACGTATAGATCCTAGAACAGACGAGGTTTTGTTTTTCTCCTGTAAACAGGATGTTCCAGCATAAGGAGGTACCTTCTACTCAGTCCTTATTCTCTTCTTGAAAAACCCATTGTTCTGTTTCCCAGCAGGTTTCAAAACCGTATGAGTACATTTATGGCAGTGATAATAATATAAATGACTAACGTTTTAGTCAATATCTCGAAATTGAGAAAATGACCAAAAAGGGGGAATTGTTGAAGCAAACTAAATAAGGAGGACTCCGTACTTCTGTATTTGAGTCCTTGTGGATGAACTGCAGCTGCGCTTAATAGACAAAACTGAAAACCTAACTGGATAGTATGCACCCATAACAACAGCTGAGTGTGGGCCAATCCCAGTAGCTGTACTTCAACCACTCATAGATTGAGTGTTCAAACTGCATTTAAATAAGGCAAACGCGGAGCTGTTAGTCTCGCTGTTTCTGTACCTCACTTCTGATTCCTGTACTTACTTTAATTTTTGTGTCTATGAATTTCTTCTGACCATGAGGCACCCCTGGAGTCTCTGTAAATCTGCTGTGAGGGCTGCCTGATTCACAAATTGTTCATTGCTCATTTAAACTCCTTTAAATTCGGCTGAAGTTTTTGTCTTATCATATATAAAGCACCTTTCAACACATACATTTGGTGTCTGCTAATCTGTTAAAACTGACAGCCAAGGCCAGGTTTATGTCTAGTAAATAGGACAGGTTGAAGGGCATTACTTCTCTCGAATATTGGTGGTGTGATGAAAGTGGTGTAAAGATTTAATCATCATTGAAGAAAAAATATTTTTTGCATGTTTCTAGAAAGCTGCTTCCCTAATTTGCTTAAAGAAGAATAGTATTTTTTTTTCCAGCACATTCTCGCTGCTTATTCTTGGTTTTCAGGCTATCAGAATCTTAAAACCTGCCCCAAATTATATTCACTGTATTTATAATCTGGACATTTCCATAAAAACAGAATTAAAAGCTATTGGAGGACAGACCTTATAAATGAAAAATATTTTATACAGTTTCCTTGGGCTCTCATTTACATAATGTTTATTTTAGCCTCCTCACTTATTGATGTGGTATTTTAGTTTCCTGTTTCTAGTTTTAAAAATTTTCATTCACTATCTTTTGATACTAGATACATTGTCGTGGTGGGGTGTATGTAATATGACAGACTTAGTTCAAGTTTTGACTGTGCCATTTAAAGAGTAAATGATTGAGCAAATGGGAACTATCAATACCTGCTCTGTCAGGTGTAGTGAGAGCTAGAGGGGGACATAAACGGATCCCCCCAACACAGCTTGTTGCATGAATGTGCAAACATTCTCTAGGAGCTTTTTAGAGGTAGATGAAAGATAAAAATTTCTGTTGATTTAGCAGGGCTAAATGTTTTGAAACTAGAAACATTTGCATTTGAATGCAGTGACAGAAAATTAATATAGGGCAAAACCTTACCATCAGCCAAATGCTTTTTGAGCACCTCAGCTGGCAAGGCTGTGCCCTATGATTATACAGTGACATCACTTGGGAAGAATAGTTCTGAGGATAATTGTATTCCATGGTGAGATATTTTTGGAAACAGAAACTGTAGGAAATAATTTAGTTAAAATGGCTTTGTTTCTATAGGAATCTCATTGGTAATAATATAGTTTTGCTCTGTGAGTAAATGGTTGGCACGCTGATTTTTGTTAAAACATTACTATTCACGTGTTGATTGGCTTAGAACTAGAATGCTTATGCATTTCAGATGATCAGAAAATCTTTTTTTTTTTTTTTTTTTGAGATGAAGTCTCGCTCTGTCGCCCAGGCTGGAGGGCAGTGGCGCGATCTCGGCTCACTGCAAGCTCCGCATCCTGGGTTCAGGCCATTCTCCTGCCTCAGCTTCTCCTAGTAGCTGGGACTACAGGCGCCCGCCACCACGCCCGGCTAATTTTTTTGTATTTTTAGTAGAGACGGGGTTTCACCGTGGCCTCGATCTCCTGACCTCGTGATCCGCCCTCCTCGGCCTCCCAAAGTGCTGGGATTACAAGCGTGAGCCACAGCGCCCAGCGATCAGAAAGTCTTAATACCTCTGTACAAATCTGTGCATCTTAAAAAGACAATGATCTTTGAATATAGCTTTGTTTCTGAACCCTCATTGTTTTATATTACCTCACCCCTAAGTTTCACATTGTATCATTTTATTTATGTTCCCATTTTAATATTCATTTGTTGTGTTTATGTGTTGGAAGGAAGGAAGCTCAGAAATAGCAGAGCTGCCATCTCCATTTTATTAAGTCTCTGCACAAGGACTATTTGAAATCTATGGGGACATGTATGAGGTACCAACTGCTAACATGAGCACATTGCTGTGCTCCACAAATGGGAGATAAAAACTGGCTGTGCTCATGAAGAAGTGCAGATCGATGTTTAAAAAGACCATGGGCTTTGAAGGCAACAGACCTGGATTCAAACCTTAACTCCACCACTTAAGCTGCTTTCCAACCTTGAGCAAAGCACTTAATGTCCAAGTCTCATTTTTTCCTTTATCTTTAAAATGATTTTCTTTATCTTTAAAATGATCACAATAATATATATTTACAGAGTTATTTTGGAAGAAGCCAAGTGAAAAATAAAAAAAAAACAGCACTGCACATATTCCTCAAACCAAACCAAACCAGTGGATACTCAGAACTTGCTACTTTTTTCTCAGTGATTATTAGAAAACTTTTGAACCAATTTTGTTTCCTTCCATAATAGAAAAAAAAATCCACACAAGAACTAATCATTTGATCTGGCATCAAGGTTACTTGGTATTGTTTTTCAGTAGAGCATCATGCTTTCTTAAATACCTGCTCTGCTTGTAGCTTCTTGGTTCAGTTTGCCTTAGAGGAGTTGTTGAATAATCTTATATGTAAGTGATATATTAACTACATTTTAGCCATATTTATTCCATAATATGATGGAATTATTCATTCACTGCATATCAAAATATTTATTGGGTGAATAGAATTGTTGAAACAGACCTTGAGTAATTCTAAAGCAGGTAGAATTCTAAAGCAGGTAAAACACAATTTTATTCTGCTATTTTCAAACTCCTTTGTTCTTTCATTCATTCAGGCCCATTTGTTTAAACTGACTCATTCACTTAGTATTTATTGCATGCTGTGCTCGGTGGCTCATGCCTGTAGTCCCAGCTGAGGACTTTCAGAGGCCAGGAGTTCAAGACCAGCCTGGTCAACATGGCAAAACCCTGTCTCTACTAAAAATACAAAAATTAGCTGGGCATGGTGGCAGGTGCCTGTAACCTCATCTATTTGGGAGGCTGAGGCAGGAGAATCACTTGCACTGGGGAGGTGGAGGTTGCAGTCAGCTGAGATTGCACCATTGTACTCCAGCCTGGGTGACAAGAGCGAAACTCTGTCTTAAAAAAAAAAAAACAAAATCTATTGTAACCTACAGCGTGCTAATCACTGGCTAAAGTGGTGATGGAGACTGTTCTGCTCTCAAATTGCTTATAGATATGAGGAGATTGGATAAGAAAATAGAAAATTGGATAGATACCTGAAAAAGATATATATAATTAATTCAATTTATTTTATTTTTAATGTCCTACCCATTTTGAGGAGGATTTGAGGTAGCTTGCAGAAACTAAAAAAGCAAATAGAACAGTATAGTGTAGCAATAACAAGTTTATCTCAAATCAGAGAGGTCAAGGTTTTTGATTCCTGGCTGTGCCATTTCTGACAAATGTCAGAAATCTGTTTGTAGCCTCAGTCAAACTGCATGAAAGATGCATATGCTTGAGAATGTGTGTGCATATGCTTATATTTAAATTTTGGAAACAGAAAAGGAAGATTTGGGTTAATTTTGTTCTCAGATATAGGAGCTAGTGGTATACTTACTTCCAACTAGACCTTGTACCTCCTGGTTGGTCATTGCAGACAGCCTTTTTACTGAGGTAATTTTCCTTGATTGAAGCTACAGGTGTATAAACATGATCCTTGCTTTGTTGTTGTTCTTAACTAGCTCCTCTATGCTAAAGACCCAGCGTGGCATATAGCCAATCTGGCTGCAGTTTCTACAATGTGCAGTTGGCAAATATATTACATCGTGAAAATCTGAAAGTTGAATTGTATTCCAGGCCAGATAAAGTGCTGATCAACTTAGGCAGATGGGCTGTAGGGATGTATTTTGAATTGGGAGATTTCTTGCTAAAATGGTAGCTAAAGATCTATTGTTCAAATCCTGAATAATAAGGGATTTGAGGACTCAGAGTTCTTCATTATGTATCATCATGAAGTAACTTTTCTCTAAATGGTTTAAGGGCAAATCTTATCCACAGAACACTAACCAGAATAATCTCTGAACATGAGACCTGTTAGAAAAGTTAGAGAAAATGTTATTCTATAAAGGAGATTTAAAAAATTGGTATTGTGTATTAAGGCATTATGAAAACAATTCAATTCAAAAAATATTTACTAAGTTTTTGCTATAAGCCAGACATCTTAAAGAATCTGAAAAGAACTAGAAAACAAAGAGTTTAATACCTAAACTCATTATTTTGAAAACCAATAATATAGGGAAAGAATTTCTCCCTTTCCTATGTGAATTATTTTTCAGGATGTCCAAATTGTTGAGGGAAAGTGTCTTTTTTTTTTTTTTTTTTTTGAGACGGAGGTTCGCTCTTGTCACCCAGGCTGGACTACAGTGGTGCGATCTCTGCTTACTGCAACCTCTGCCTCCCAGGTTCAAGCAATTCTTCTGCCCTAGGCTACTGAGTAGCTGGGATTACAGGCACTCCATGCCCGGCTAATTTTTTTTTTTTTTTTTTTTTTTTTTTGAGATGGATTTTCGCTCTTGTTGCCAAGGCTAGAGTGCAATGATGTGATCTCGGCTCATCACAACCTTTGCCTCCCAGATTGAAGCGATTCTCTTGCTTCAGCCTCCCGAGTAGCTGGGATTACAGGCATATGCCACCATGCCCGGCTAATTTTGTACTTTTAGTAGAGATGGGGTTTCTCCATGTTGGTCAGGCTGGTCTCGAACTCCCAACCTCAAGTGATCCACCTGTCTTGGCCTCCCAAAGTGCTGAGATTAGAGGCGTGAGCCACCACGACCAGCCCTAATTTTTATATTTTTAGTAGGGACGGTGTTTCAACATGTTGGCCAAGCTGGTCTCGAACTCCTTACCTAAGGTGATCCACCCTCCTTGGCCTCCCAAAGTGCTGGGATTACAGGCATGAGCCACTGTCCTGCCGGGAAAGTTCTTTTTATGGAAGTATTTAAGCTAATGAAATACGAATAAATAATAGCTCTAAATAGTGATCATCAATGACTAATACAATAGAAAGAGAATAACCAGAAAATGCAAGTCTCATAATAGAGGTCAGTATTACTGCTTTGAAGTAGTATTGTCAAAAGTTCTAACCTGAATCTATTAGCTCTTTAGACCGATCAATTTACAGGAAATACGAAGGATCAAAAAATGTCTTAACACAGTGATGTAATCAGTAAAAGCTTAGCTGTGGGAAACTACAAGACAGATGAGCCAGTTTTTTTCAACACAGAATTGTAAAAATAAAAAGCATGAGAGAAGAGGAACTCTATGGATTAAAAAAGAAACATACCAGCAGGGCATGAGACTGGCTCCGGTAGTACCAGCTACTCAGCCTGGGCAACATATTATAGCAAGACCCTATCTAAAAAGCAAAAACATATATACCAATTGAAGTTTGTGGGTCTTATTACAATCCTGATTCAATTACAGATACAGTAAAATATACATATTTTTAAATTAAAAAAATATTTGGAGACAGGGTCTCATTCTTTCATCCAGCCTCCCAAGTAGCTGGGACTACAGGTGTGTGTAACTGCATCCAGCTTAGTTTTAAAATTTTTTTGTGGAGCGAGGGTCTCACCTTGTCCAGGCTGGTCTCAAACTCCTGGCTTTAAGCAATCCTCCCACCTTGGCTTCCCAAAGTGCTGGAATTACAATTACAGGCATAAGCCACTGTGCCCGGCCAGTAAAATATATTTTTGAAGCAATTAAAGAGATGTGAGCACTCACTGGGTATTTAATGATATTAATGAATTCTATAAGTATTTAGCAGGGCTGATCAAATTATGATTATATTTTACAAAGATACATGTTGAAATATGTATGGAAGAGAGATTGATGTCCAAGAATTGTTTTTTTTTTGTTGTTTTTTTGAGACGGAGTCTTTCTCTGTCCCCCAGACTGGAGTGCACTGGCACGATCTCGGCTCACTGCAAGCTCCGCCTCCCGGGTTCACGCCATTCTCCTGCCTCAGCCTCCCGAGTAGCTGGGATTACAGGCGCCCGCCACCACGCCTGGCTAATTTTTTGTATTTTTGGTAGAGACGGGGTTTCACCGTGTTAGCCAGGATGGTCTCGATCTCCTGACCTCGTGATCCGCCTGCCTCGGCCTCCCAAAGTGCTGGGATTACAGGCTTGAGCCACCGCGCCCGGCCCCAAGAATTGTTTTAAAGTCACCTGGAGAAGCAGAAAAGTAGATAGAAACATGGATGAAACGAGATGGCTCACAAATTAATTGTTTAAGCTTGCTGATAGGTGGGTAGGGGTTCATTATACCATTCTTTCTACTCGTAAAAATATTTGAAACTTTCCATAATAAATGCCTTACTAGAAAGTTGAAAAATGAGTAAAACCCTAATCTTGCCTGGAAGCGTATCAGAATCTAATCCGATAGACAAGCATGTATGCAGATAATTGTGAAACAATGTGATATTAGCTTTAATTAGAGTGTGATCAGAGTGCTGAGGAGCACAAAGGGAAAAGGGGTCATATCACAATTATAAGAACGTAAATTTTAGAGGATGTGAAAGTATATCGGCAATCATTCAGAGAAACAGAACCAGTGTATATAGTAAAAGATAACTCTGACATATGAAATTAAATTAGGCTGAGGATGAGACCATTAAGAGTGAACCTATATACCAAAAGTCGAAAGCCTATATTGGTTATCAATGAAACAAAAGATTCATATTCATCTGTCAATGAAAGAAAAGGCAACAGCTTGTTTATCTCAGTACAGGTATAGTATCTCAAGTGTAGCCCAACTTTCCCCTGGAATATAGTGAATTCACACATGGCTGCTACTTGAATCCTTTCAGATGCATACTAAGCTCTGTAGCTTCATATTCCGTTATAATAATGCAAACAGACAAACACAAGGAGTTTCTGGTACTTGGGGTCTACCTGTGAGGGAACTCCTTATGAAGCCCTGTGTGTGGGTTACAGTGACCTATTCAGCAGTTCTGCAAGAATAGGTCACTGGCAGTATAAGCCATCTGCTCATGCAGTTTTATTTTACCTTTAGGACTGGCTCAAATTTTATCTTACATGTAGCAATTTCCCATAATATTGCATGAGGTTGATTTGTTCATTCAGCCTGCATTCCACTGTCCTTTAAGAGAGACTTCCTGACCTGCAGAAACTATAAAGGTAAAAATCAACATATTCCAGACTCCTTTGCAACTAGTTTCAGATGGATGCAATCACACAGGTTTGGAAGAAGTGAGACAAAGGCCATCTTTTGTTTCTTTTTGCTGTTTTCTGCTAGGAAACTACTTGGTGGAGACAGAAATTCTTCCTCTAGAAGTAATGTAGTGTTTAATCTTTAGTATCTGGGTGTTGAGAGACATTTGTGGTGGTGGTTGCTGCAGTGGGGGCTTTCTAAATCTGGCTCTGTGATGCTGGGATTGCAGTTACTACTGAGTGTTTTTTGCTTTTTTTTTAAAGCCTATTTTTTGAGAGCAGTTCTAGGTTCACGGCATAACTGAGAGGAAGGTTCAGAGATTTTCCAATATATTCCCTGTCCCACACATGCATAGCCTTCCCTCTTCTGAGTGTTCTTGATTTTAATTGTGTAAGTAGCAGTTCCAGAGGAAGTTGCTACCTTAGTGATCAAGTATATAGTGTTCAAATAGTTATTTTGGAGGCATAATCTGGAACACTTTCTTCCAAATTTTCCAGTGATTTTAGAATGACGAATTTCCTATGTGAAATTCCATCCCGCATAAAATACCTAGAGGAGTGATACGGTTTGGATGTTTTGTGCCCTCCAAATCTCCTGTTAAAATGTGACCTCCAGTGTTAGAGGTGGCCCTAGTGGAAGGTGTTTGGATCACGGAGGCAGATCCCCAATGTGAATGACTTGGTGCTGTTCTTGTGGTAATGAGTGAGTTCTCACTATGTGAGTTTACACATGATCTGGTGGCTTTAAAGAGCCTGGCACTTCCTCCCCCTCTCTTGCTTCCTGGCTCACCATGTGATATGCCAGCTCCCCCTTTGCCTTCTGCTATGACTGTAAGCTCCTTGAGGCCCTCACCAGAAGGAGATGACAGCACCACACTTCCTGTATAGCATGCAGAACTCTTTATAAATTACCCAGCTTCGTATTCCTTTATAACAATGCAAACAGACTAACACAAGGAGTTTCTGGTACTTGTATTAAAACTTGACTGATACAGAATGGCCTACTTTATGCGTTGGATAAAATCATTTCATGAAGCAACTCAGAGTGTACTCTTCCTTGATGTCTTATGGCCAGATATTTTGTCTCTGAGTCTGATATTAAGTCAAAGCCTTGTTTGTTTCAAAACCCTTGGAGCATCTACTGTGATTCTACCAGTGGGTCTCGCCACATTCTCCATAGTGTAACTTGATCAGCTGAAGATACCTAAAGTATCTTTGGGTCTACTGGTTCATAAGGGCCAAGTAACAGAGCTGCTTATACTGCAGTCGACACCATCTCTTGCTCTGAGCCTCACTCCAAGCTAGCGTCAATTTGGATTGCTTGTTAATTTTCGAGCAGTAATTTCACTTTGTTGTATGTTGGCTTCAAAATTCATAGAGGCTTAAAGGGGATATATCCCTTTGTTAATGGTAGTGCCTTCTTTAGAGAGGATATCATGTCATGTTCTAGACACTGGATGCCCAGAAACCAAGACTGTAGCTCTTTCTTGGTGGCAGTGAGTATTTTAAAATGGATATCCTGACATGTCTAGATCCTGGGTGCTATGAATTTTTATGGCAGTTTTCTCCTATCCTCTGGAATGGGTATAGTGTAGCTAGGGCTTCTAGGGAATCTGACACTTCGTGTTCACCAGATGCTGCAGTATGTCATCAATATAGTGGACCAGCGTGGTGTCTTGTGCATTCATGGGAGTTGCGCTCACTGACCCTGACAAATAAAAAATGAAATGCTTTTGGTATTGTTTTGATTTGGGGGATAGAGAAAAAGCGGATATCAGAATAATAGCACATTCCAGGAGCTGAGAGATGTATTTGTTGAGAGAGGCTACATCTGGAACAGTAGCAACAATTGATAGTTTACAGTAATCCACTGTCATTCTGAAACACTCTTCTTTATTTTGCATAGTCCAAGTAGGCAGATAAAATTGACATATGAAAGGACTCAGAATCTCTGAATCTTTCAAAGCCCTAGATGGCGGCACTAATCTCTGAAATTATTCAGTGTGTGAGATATTACATTTAGCTTATCATTGTGGTAAGAAAGGAAAACTCCGTGGGCTTCTCCTGGCTCTTTATGATATAAATCTCACTCCATTGTGTTAGAGAGCTTCTGTGGGAATTTTGCACTGGCTTAGTCTATTTATTATACAGGTATACACTTATGAAGTGAGCAGTAACTGTGTAATATGTCTATGTAGTCACTGTGCCCACTGTTAGGCAAATTGATGCGTAAAATCTGTCACTTGATACCCATAAGCTCCCACTCTGACCAACGGACCATTGTGGCATTTGGATCCGCTAGTAATTATTGTTTCTTGTCCTGGGCATCACCTGCTACTCTCAAGCTTGCCAAACTTCTTAGTGCTTATCTAATTTGCCTGGATCTAGTTTTGTCTCTAATAAGGTTCAGACACTGCCAGCAAAAGAATAATCAGTTTTTGTGAGATTACTGGCTAGTCCAAATTGCTCTCCAGAAATAGTCCTTAGAAAGGACATCGTATTTTTAGATAAAAATGCAAGAAGTGTTTAAAATTAGAGTTCCAAAATAGAGTCCTTTGTCTTCTAGATCCATCTATCATATGCTATTTATCTATCATATGCTATCTATCCATCTATCATCTATCTACCTATTTATCTATCTATCAATTTTAACACCTGTGCTTCACTTCTGGCTAAGAGCTGCAGTGAAAGAAATTCCAGTGAAGACTAGAAATAAGAGCAGGAGCCTGAGATAATCAAAAGCCTAGACTGCTGTGCTGCACCTGCCATTTCAGAGGGTGAGTTTTCTAGTCTCACTGTCAAGCAGGTCTTTTTCTCAGGAATAGGGTAAAAAGGAGACTGAAAAATAAAAAGCTCTGTAATCTGCTTAGATTTCTTATTTTCTTGGCATGGGGGTTAAAAGTTTTCAGGTGTTAATATATATGTTCTCTCTCTCTCTCTATACACACAGAGATACATACATAGATACATACGTATTAGATACTATATATACACTTCCTTGATAGAATGTGAAAATATAGTAAATTTCTCATTTCCTTCTGCTGAAGCACAGTCAAAAGTTCAATCAATATGATGCATTGATCTCTAGGGAAGAAACAGAAACCAGTTGTGATCAAATAATTATGGGATAAAATGAAGATAAAAGGAGAAAATCGAAATGAAAACAATGAAAAGTTTAGTTTGTTATATTAACATGTTGTGATTGTTGTTCAAATTTAGTCAATTCCTTTCTTGTCTTATGTTAATCTATTCTGTTTTTGAGAAGATTATACACTTGGGGTCAAAAAGGTAGAAGGAGCTTGGATTGGTGGGAAGCCCCGGATTAAGAGTTTAAAGAGCCAAGATGTAGTCCCAGTTGTACTACTTTACAATTTAGAATAATTAGATGTGTACAAATTTTAGTTTGGCAGCAAAGGGCTTTTGAGCTAATGGGTCTTAGCTTGGAATGAGGAAATAACCCACAGAGGCCACCTTTGGCTCACTTATATAAATGTACCTACTTCACAGGATGTTTGTAGGGATTCATTATGAATGTATGACTGGGCGTGGTGGCTCATGCCTGTAATCCCAGTGTTATGGGAGGCTGAGGCCAGAGGATTTCTTAAAACCAGGAGTTCAAGACCAGCCTGGGCAACATAGGGAGGCCCTGTTTCTACAGCATATTTAAAAATTTGTCAGGCATGGTGGTGCATGCCTGTTGTTCCAACTACTTGGGAGACTAAGGTGGGAGTATTGGTTGGGCCAGGAGGTCGAGGCTGCAGTGAACCATGATTGCGCCACTGCATTTTAGCGTGAGTGACAGCAAGATCCTGTCTTAGTATATATGAATACATGTGAATGCTTCATACAGTACTTGATGCAAACTAAGGGTGCAATAAATGCTACAATTCCTCTATAATACCATGCTTTCTGCCCATATGGAGCCTTATGTAAGAGAGGTATGAAGGGGGCAAACATCAAAACTAAATAAAGAGCAATCAGTTGGTAGTTCTCATTGGTTATTGTAGGACAACTCAAGGAGAGACAATAAAAGAAGTGTGCTGTTCATTGTTGAGATTTCAGTTTTTTTTTCAGTTGAAATTTCATTGCTGAGGGGTAATGTGGTTCTGAATTTTCCAAATATCTTGCTCAGAAATATTGTAACACCTTCTGGCTATTCTACAGACAGCTAGCTAATTATGTTTGGCATCAAATTTTGAAGAATAAAAGTAGAATTTTATGGCATATCAAAAGTAAATCCAAAGTGTTAACTTTGTCTTATTGCTGGAGAAGTTTGCTATTTGGAGTTTTAAAAAATATATTCAGAAAGAGATTCAAAAAAAGTTGTTTCAAATACAACTGTATTTACTGGACCACCCAAGCTTTTTAGAAGTTAATCAGGTAGCAATGTGCTATTCCCTACTCTGCCTCTAGCACACAAATGCTTCTTTTCTTCTTACAGGAAAGAACTATAATCTTTTTGATGCTTAATGTTAATACTCACAAATAAGCATTCTCCAACTTCTTGGGATCAGATATTCTGTCTGTCCCTCTAAAATTACCTCATTCAGTGGTTGCCCCAGAGAAGTGCAGATTCCCAATAAAGCTTTGGGTTTATTAGGTTTCACACCCACATGAGGCTTCTCTGGAAAATATAATTCAAGAAATGATCTTAGGTTTAAAGTCTAATGGGATGTGACTTAAATCAGGATTTTTGTATCTAACTTTTCTAAGCCTTAGTTTCCTCATCTATACAATTAAAATACTTATGATGGATATAAGGGTATCTTGACCGTGGTATGATATGTTAGCTCCCCTGACTCCAGAAGGTTTGTTTCTTGCAAACAAAGAATACGTTCTGGTTCTGTTAAGCAGGAAAAAGGAATTTTTAAAAAGCCATTAGATAGTTATGGAATAAATTGCAATGCAGGGTTAGAGAAACAGGCTGAAGCTAAGCTGAACTTCTCAGAATCACCCATAACCACACCCCAGAACAGATAAGACACCAAAACTTCCCTGATATTGCCATCATCACTTGTTCCCTGGATGCCAGGACTCTGATTTTACTACAGTGATAGACCAGGATATCAACTTTACTTTTCCCCACAAGGTGTTCCCCCAGGGTTGTCACCTGTGTCAGCAAAATTATGTCCTACTCAGAGCTTCTCTCTTTAGGTGACTCATTTCCAAATTGAAGTCCTGTGTGGGTATTTATGACAGGCAGAAGCTAGGTCTTGTGCTCTCATCTTGCAAGGATGCCGAGGAGTGAAGTGCTCTGGATTCTACCTTACAAAGGTGGGGCTTTCAGAGTGGGCATTACCAATATGTAGAAGGGTAGTCAAAAGATACTAGGTCCTCTCATAATGTTTTTCCTCTTAGGTCTAATAACAATGATACCATCTTTTTTTTAAATCTACATTTACTAAATACTTAGCAATGGGCTAAATGAGACTACAATTATCTCCACTTTGCAGAAGAACAAATTGAGTCACAAAGATTTAGATAGTTTGCCTTTGGTTGGTAAGTGACAGAAACAGAGCTGGATCCCTGTCTATCTGACTCCAAACTCTAAGTGGAGAACCCCAACAGGAAGCTGCTTCACAAATCAAGAGGCTCTTTCACAGCACTTAAATCCTATTTCCTATTCCTATGTCTTTCCCTAAAAGCTGGTAGGTGCCCTGGCCTATTAACTCTTTGTTAATGCTATTTTTTCAAAGCTAAACCCATCCAACAGCTCTGCCAGCTCTCTGACTCTGCAGAAAAGAAAATGTGGGTGGGTTTGAGAAAGTGGGTCAGATAAGCACACAGACTAATCTGAGGTCCTGATAGATGAGGTTGTGGGAAAAAAATAAACCACGTTGGTGTCATGGACTTCCATTTGAGATGCTTTACTATAGAAGAATGTAAGCACCCTTCTTATCTTCACATTGTCTCCCCAGGGCTGTGCAGGGTGGAACTCAGGCAATGAATGCAGTGCAGTGAAAAGAATGTGACCTGCAGAGGCATTCTGACTTGATTTCAAATTCTGGTTTTGTGACTAACTGATAGTATCAGCTTTGAGAAATGATTTAATGCTTCTGACCCTCAGTTTTCCTCATCTGTAAAATGGACCTGATTTTCAGAGTTATGGTGACTGTGGTGCATTTTGTAATGTTTTGGTCTTCTCCCTCCTACATGTGTTTCACTCAGCCTTTTCCCTGGAACACAGCATTCAAGACAAAGCTTACCTGCTGCCAGAGTCTGAATGTTTGTGTTGTCGCCAAATTCCTGTGTTGAAATCCTAACGCCCAAGGTGATGGTATTGGGAACTAGGGCCTTTTAGGAGGTGATGGAGTTAGTGCCCTTCTAATGGAGTTAGTGCCCTTATAAAATAGGCCCAAGGGAGCTTGTTCGCCCCTTCCACCATGAGCAGACACGGTGAAGAGGCACTATCTTTGAAAGAGAAAGTGTAGCCTCACCAGATACCAGATCTGCTGGTGCCTTGATTTTGGACTCCCTGGCATCCAGACCTGTGAGAAATAAATTTCTGTTGTTTATAAGCTACCCAGTCTATGGCATTTCAGTATCCCTAACTGAGACATCTGCAAGCACTTTATTGAAATCTCAGGGATGAAAGAGTGAAAATAAAAGGAGAATAAGGCAGGAAAGGAGGGAAAGTGAATGCAAAGAGGTGTGTTACCAAACTCAAAAACATACTGCTAGTGCTTTTGGCCCTGAAGAAACTTCCAGAGCGACCTTATAGGACCACCGGACCTCAGAACAGTTTGTCCAGGAAAAGAAAAGCAAGCACTTTAACTTCCTGTTACTTACCGGTGAAAAGCAGCCCTGTGAGACTGCCCTGTACTTCTGGAATGTGTGACTTGGTTTCTCTGATAGCCCCTAGAGAAGCCAAGATATTGGAAAGGTTGAGTTTTCTCCTTGATTGACATTCTAGAGAAAATGTCAAAGCCTAGCCTCTGCTTCAGAATTGGGTTGGGATGTGCATAGACAGTGGCAGTAGGAGTTGAGGCAGCAGTGTCAGTGGTGGGCTTTATGGTCACGAGAAACATGTGAGCCATTATTGGGCTGCTCCGGAAGGGAAATGGGGCACATAACTAGGGCCTAGAGGACAGGAAGTGTATGGTGCAAACTGGGTCAAATACACTGTGTTTGGGGAATTACCCTTCTTTGGAGCCACAGCGGAAAGCTGCACCAGCCCCACCATTGGAGCAGAAACCCCTTTCCCAGTCTTTCTTGCTGTTAAGGTACCACAAAGCTGCCTTCTAGGCCACGCTGTATTGATCAAAGTCCCACTCTAGACTTCAACTCAGAAACTAAAGAGGTCAAGAAGCGGGGACATCCCAAAATCTATTCTGGTGAGGAAAAGGCAGCAGGAGAAGCTATATCAGCTCCCAGGAGCTGCAATGCCCAGTGGCTAGCATTGGTAGTATTAAGGACACATGTGCATGTCTGTGCCCGGAGGTGGCAGTATCGTCATGGGATAAACCAATTTAGTTACTTAATTTTGGATGCCAGTCTTATTTCCACATTCCAAGTCTGGTTCTTCCAGCCTTCCTGAGATATTGTGAACTACCTGTATCATATAATTTATATTTTTCTGTTTAAAGTATCCAGGGTTCTTCTATGTAACAACCCTGACTGACACAGTCATAACTGGGGAAGTATATGAGTGGCAGAGTATTTTTTTTTTGAAATAGTAATCATTTTCTCCCATTTGCTCTATTCCTTATTCAAGCATCTGTCATTTTATTCCTGTGTTTTCTGAGGAATGATATAGTAGAATAAAAGCAAAGGATAACAGAAAGAGAACAATTTCTGGCCTCCAAAGGCTGGTGGCCTCAGGGAGAGTAACAACAAAACTTCAGCAGACAAAATATTTGGAAATGATATCACAAGAATGAGAGAACTGAGCTGAGCTTCTCTTTTATGCTCCTGGATAGGAAAATTATTTCCCCGGAGTGGGGAGAGGAAAGAAATATGAGAAAACTGCAAACTGCTGGAGGTATTTTTTACCACTTCTAGAGAATGAGGTCTCAAAGCAGATATTAACTTTAGTTTTATATAGAGAAAAATGAAGATTTATTTGTACCTAAGTTTGTGGCCTGAACTTTATTCACAGTACATGCGTTAATAGCAAAACAAATCACATAGCAAATTCCATCCAACCTAGAGTAAGCATACCACAAAATGGGTGTTCAATAAACAGCACTAGTTTTTTTTTTTAACTTTATTTATATCTAGTTAAAAATGGAGATGTCTGTGTTGCTCTGGCTAGTTAGTGAAAGTAAAGTTAGGGGCCTGAGGCTGTGTTGTTTTGTTTAGAGCGAGGACTCTCAGTGCTGTTCAGAAATCTCATGCAGTCACTAAATCTCACTAAATACATTCAATCAATAATGTGCTTGGTTATGGGAGAAAAACAACGCTGTGAAGAACACCCCATCCTTTTCGTCTCATGGGTTCGTACTAGATCATCACAACAGGCATTTGCTGCAGCAACCAGTTTTGCATTCACACTAATCTGCAGTTAACCATGAATAGAGCCTTTAGAGTAAAAGCCAATAAAATTGTCCTGGAGAGCTGTTCATTCTCTGAGGAGAGGCACAGTTTGACCCCAAAGCACATGTGGTTCAGGAAGATATGTGTTTCTGAGATGGGGGAGAAAAGGTCCTGCTTTGTTCCTCACTGCAGACTTGACTTTATCCTCAAATATTCATTCGGGAGAAGGCTGTCACAGTATTGTTTATAGTTACAAAGGTAACATATTTTATACTTTCAATTGTTTCACCAGGGAAAAATGTATAGAAGGAGAGAGAATACTAAATGTGGCAAATGATAATTCTTGAATATAGGAATGATAATTCTTGCATATAGGTAGAGGATTTATGGGCATTCATTATACTATGCTTTCAAATTTGAAATTATTATTATGTTGAAAACATTTTAGGATCATTTAATTGAAGTAAGTGAAGTTGTGTAGAAGTGATCAGAATTATCTTGAAATTTAGCACTAAGGTTTCTGAAGCTTTTGATCTTCAGATCATATTAGGAGACCCAACTTCTCACCAGGGGATGGATCAATATTATTAGCTACTACATATTGATACTAACAGCACACTAAACACTGTGCTAAGAGGTTCTACATACATTTCATTCCACTGTGTCCAAAATATACCGATCAAAACCCCTACAAACTCCAAAAGGTAGGTAGTATTAGCCCCATTTTATTTTTTTTGAGACAGGACTCACTCTGTCACCCAGGCTGGAGTGTAGTGGCACCAGCATAGCTCATTGCAGCTTCGACCTCCTGGGCTCAAGCAATCCTCCCATCTCAGCCACCTGAGTAAATGGGACCACCAATGTGTGCCACCACATTTGGCTAATTTTTTTACTTTTTGTAGAGATGTGGTTTTACTATGTTGTCCAGGCAGGATCCCCATTCTATAGGTGAACAAATATCCAATCTAGGCCAATAACCCAGGTTTGACTGACTCCAAAGCCGATATGGTATATAGCCTCTCAGATTCAACAACCAGAAGAGGGAAAGTGGTCGTTATAAAACATGTTAAGAGAATAAGTTTATTTCAGTACAGGTCTTAAGACAGAGAAATCAGAAGCTCAGTACTGCTCTTCAGTGGAGGCAATAGCCAGTTTGTGGGAGAGCTCTGCAGTCATCAGTGGAGGGGTAATTTGACAGAGGAGGAGGAGTAGGAATATAGAAGTGTACATACATATGGGTATGCACACATATTAAGACATGCATTGACCTGTATATATACACACACATATGCATCATTAGCTTTTTGCTTCTGTAATGTAACCCTGGTTAAACATAGTATTGTTTCATCAGTTCTTCAACAAATGTGAGAAAGATCAGAATAAATATATTGGACTCATGTAAGCATGGTTCCAAGACGAATGGACTCCCCAGTATGGTGGGGGTGTTCTTGTAGTGTGCTTGCTTGGAGATGGGGGGCTCAGAACAACTTAACACAGAAATAAATTATTTCTGTGTCTTTATCTTTAGAAAATCATTAGAGACCAAAAGATTATCTGGCTCCCTCAACTGAAAGTTTCTTAGTTTTGGCATTGAAGGAAGGAGCTACCTTTTAGTTTACCTGATATAGTATAATAAAGAGTCTCGATAGTTAGCACAATTGTTATTGTTTAATTTTTAAAAATTAAATTACTTTGCTTCTGCAATTTGTTTCTCTAATTATGTCACTATAATTTTTTTTTTTTAAGGACATAGCCAATCCCAAAAAACTCAAATTCCCCAATAAACCACTGGAAATAATGGG
Source organism: Symphalangus syndactylus (assembly GCF_028878055.3). Classification (NCBI taxonomy): domain Eukaryota; kingdom Metazoa; phylum Chordata; class Mammalia; order Primates; family Hylobatidae; genus Symphalangus; species Symphalangus syndactylus. The sequence goes on from NC_072425.2 coordinate 123,034,780, forward strand.
AAGTGGGGCAACTCTGTTTTTAGCTCTTTGCCTCTGGGCCTATGTGTTCTTTCTTTTGAAGACACAGAGCGATTTGAAGGTCTTTGCATCCATACATATACTGTATATGGCAGATGATGTAAATCCTTGCAAAGTATTGCCTCCAAAATGGCACTGAAGCTATGCTTTTCTCAAGAGGTTCCAGTGATGGTTGACAGTTTCTGGGTGGTGAGGTATGTGATAGAACCAGTGAATCCTGTGATTATGGGCTCACTCTTGCACCTCCTTTGCTGTAAAGTAGGTCCCCTGGTCTGTTGTAATGTCATTTCGGATGCCATACCAGTGTATTAAGCATTCTATACATCTTTGGGTTTGGGTTTTGGCACAGAATGAGGCCCAGAGGGCAGACAAGACAAACCCTTACCTGGAAGATGCTCATTCTTCTGTGAGAACAAAATACTAGCTTTTTCAAGCATGGAATGGACCACTAAGTAGTTTGTTGGTCTCCCTAAGGAATGGTGCCATACTGCATACTTGCTGTTGGTGTTTCTTGCCTGCAGATTGGACAACAGGCAGCAGTAGTAACTAGATCACAGTGGGCAAGCAGGAATTCATGCTGTTGGGCCTATGCATAATTTCCATCTCTGTTGCCATGGCCACTTTATTGACGTATTTGTTGTGTCAACACTGGTTTGCCAATAACAGAGGTTGGATTATACCATCTGATTGAAACATTTTGTCTACTTGGTCATTTAGTGCCTCTTCCACAGTCGGTGCTCTTTGGTAGGCATTAACATGTGATACAAAGACGTTCACACTTTCAGCACAGTCCTACATGTTCATCCACATGCATCTGTCTCAGACCTCCTTGTCCCACATCTATCTTCAAGACTTTTTCCTCTTAGGTCCGTTATCAGTAGGCCAGGCCATTTGCCCTTGCCCCTGAGTTACTATGTATTCTAACCTTGGGCCATTTCTCCTTCCACACAAAGTGACCAGAGATACCACTGGAAGCTGTACCCAGCAAGTGTACAGCTGGGAGGCTCAGAAAAAAATAGCACAGAAATAATTTATTTCTGTGTCTTACTTTTGGAAAACTGCCAGGTCTGACCAGCAGACCCTGGAGGAGCAATGGATGAAAAAATGTATTCAGAAACAGATACCCAGTGAAATAGCGGGCTGGGGGACCGGGCCACTCACAGAAAGAGTTGTAGCAGCTGCGGCCTGACAAGTCATTTATTCAGTACAAATTTAATGACAAAGGCTTTGAGTCAACACAACTTGTGGATAATTAACATGGTTGCCCCCTGGCCCTGAGAGAGCAGCCCTGCATGCTGATGATTAAAGGCCAGGTTCCAAGGCCTATGTAAACTAATTTATCTAGGTGAATTCCTTTACATCCCCTTGTTATCTAACCTTTCCTCTCAGGCCCCGGATAAGAGAGTTTGGCTGAAGGCAGCCTTTCGAAGCTTTTGCAAAACCTCCCAGCCTTCCAGGAAGGTTTGTATCTTTTCCTACAATTTCTCCCACTGCCCTGATGGATCTCCTAAAGAAAATTACTAGTGATTTTTAAAGATATAAATTAGCTGGCTCACCACTGTCATTTGTACTCACACCTGAGTGAAGTTCTAGTCTTGTACCTGTGTGTCAAGCCTGCACACTAGTCTATAAGTCTAAACCAATCCCAGACGTTTTACTCCTTCTTCAGCTTATGGATAGATGGGATGCACCATATATTCATAACCATGAGCTGAGAGAAGGATGGTGGATGCTAGTTCTGGTCATGCTTGATTTGAGACCTACCTCTTCCATGTTAAGGTGGATGGTTTGCTCACATTTTTGACTTTCGTTGTTCTGGCAGGATCCAGTTCATGATAGTCAGTTCCAGGCACATGATCACTTGGTCTCCCACAGTCATCTGCTCCACCTCTATCAGGCCACAGAAAGTATAATACCTGGTAGATATTTTTGGATTCTAGAGACAGCACTGTATTCAGGGTATTGGTGGTAGAAAGCTTCCATCGGAGAATCACAGAGCAAACCTCTGGGGCTCTGGAGCAAAGCCTTGCCACTTGCTGTGAAGAATTTTTTTTTTTTTAGACAGAGTCTCACTCTGTTGCCCACACTGGAGTGCAGCGGAGTGATCTCAGCTCACTGCAGCCTCTGCCTCCTGGGTTCAAGCAATTCTCCTGCCTCAGCCTCCCAAGTAGCTGGGACTACAGGCTCTTGGCACCACACCCAGCTAATTTTTGTATTTTTAGTAGAGACAGGGTTTCACCATGTTGGCCAGGATGGTCTTGATCTCCTGACCTCGTGATTTGCCCGCCTCAGCCTCCCAAAGTGCTGGGATTACAGGCGTGAGCCACCACACCTGGTCACCGCACCTGGCCACTTATATACATTTTGAGAAACAACTCGCGTGCTAGTGGGCTAGGAACTCCAGTGCAATATTGCATAGCAGAGACATTAAGAAGCACTCTTGACTTGTTCCTGTCCTTAAAAGGAAAATGTTCAATGTCTCACCCTTAAGTATTTTTCGTATAGTGTTTTGTAGATATCTTTTATCAGTCAAAGGTGGTTTCTCCTATTCTTCATTTGTGAAGAGTTTTTTTTTTTTTTTTTTTAAACCATCAATTGGTTTTTATAAGATGCTTTTTTGGTGTCTATCAAGTATTATCTAGTTAGTGTAGTATTTGTTTTAACACTTTTTTAAAAAGGATTTTACATCAGTGTCTTGGGTGCTATGAACCTTTATACATTCCTTGTCAGGTTTTTAACTCACAGTTCCAAAGCCTGCCCTTCTTGGCTTTTTTTTGGTATACTGGAGCTCAGGCTCTGAGAACCACATACAAAACACGGCTGTTCTGCAATCTTTCTGCTGTGGGTTTTCTTCTCTATTGATTGCTATTGCTGTGTTGCCCCACAGGTGTCTTAGACCATTAGCCTTAAAAGTAAATTGGGAAGTGATTCTACTTTTTCTATTCTCTGGAATTATTTTGGCAAGATTAGAATATTTGTTTCTTGACTGTGTATAACTATTCTTTGTTGAAGTCACCTGAATCTGGAACTTTCTTGTGGAAAGATGTTGAGTTTATTATTATTTGAGACAGGGTCTCACTCAGTTGCTGTGGCTGGAGTGCAGTGGCATGATCTCGGCTCACTGCAGCCTCAACCACCCTCTGCTTAGGTGATCCTCCCACCTCAGCCTCCTGAGTAGCTGGCATTACAGGTGCATGCCACCACACCCGGCTAGTTTTTGTATTCTTTGTAGAGATGGGGTTTTGCCACACTGCCCAGGCTGGTTTCAAACTCCTGGGCTCAAGGGATCTGTCTACCTTGGCCTCCCAAAGTGCTAGGATTATAGGCAGGAGCCACCACACCTGGCTGGATGTTGAATTATTGATTCAATTTCTTTAACAGTTATTGGTCTTGAGTCAATATTCATGAGCTATATATTTTTTTCTGGAAATTTTTCTAATCTAACTTTTCACAATTATTGGCAGAAAGTTAATATCCTTTTATCTTTTTGATGTTTGTGGAGGGTTAAGGTTATCTTTTTCATTATCCACACTGATTATTTGTATCTTTTTTTTTTTCTATTTTTTTTGAGATGGAGTTTCGCTCTGGTTGCCCAGGTTGGAGTGCAGAGGCACGATCTTGGCTCACCACAACCTCCGCCTCCCAGATTAAAGTGATTCTCCTGCCTCAGCCTCCCGAATAGCTGAGATTACAGACATTTGCCACCATGCCTGGCTAATTTTGTATTTTTAGTAGAGTTGGGGTTTCTCCATGTTGATCAGGCTGTTCTCGAACTCCCGACCTCAGGTGATCTGCCTGCCTCAGCCTCCCAAAGTGCTGGGATTACAGGCATGAGCCATCACACCCGGCCCTGATTATTTGTATCTTATTTACTTTTAGGAGGCTCTTTACCTATAAAAAATGTTTAATGACACTTAAGATGTTGCACAGCTATACTAACTTTCATGATACTTAATGTCTTGATGGAATGTAATTGAACTCTTCCATAGTTGGAATTCAGAGACATACTGACAGGTTTTGTTCCCTGTGGGTCTCATAAGCAAGTTGGATTGAAGGGAGAGACAGGAGAACACACAGTATGGGAGAAATATGTCTGAGCTTCAGAGTAGGCCTACTGAGTTCAGAATGTTCGTGAAACTAGTGGGTCCATGAATCAGTCAGGTTCTAGAAAAGACACAAACTATATCGGTAACTTGAACAGAGGAAGTTTACTATGAAGAATTATTAACTATGTAAACTATGGTAAACTTTAAAAAAAGGCTCGTTAAGTTATAATAAAGATAGCAACTGCATAAAGCAGTTACCACTCATAATATTGAATCAAATGGGAATAAAGAAGAAACTTACAAGTCTTATTAGTAGAGGGTATGTCTGTTGCAGAAGTACGCTGCCTGCCACTCTAGGGAAGAAGAAACTTGTTGGAAGTCCGGCAGTGCAGAACTGTGAGAGCTGCTACGGCTTTCTTGAATTCTGCTGGGACAAACTGCTGATGATCCACTCCCTGCCACAGGGAAAATAAAATGAGAAAGAAGGAAAGACCTTTCTTTCTCGTGGAGGCAGGCACTCTGCCTCCGGCAACCTATTGGCAAAGTCTAACATTGAGCTAACTGGCAAAGGGGAAATGATTTGCACAGTCTGAGCTCCAGTAGCACAAAATAGAAAAAAGAAAGGTGGAGTTTTGAGCTGAGGGGGAATAACTTAATGACTGGAACTGTTCATGTATAGTTTGAAGCTGTGCCTGCTTAGCCATCTACTTATTTCTGCAAGTCCTCATTCCTGGCCTGTTTGTGCAATCTGAGAATGAGAGGACTGTCACATAAGGAAACAACAGCAACAATAACAAGACAACAACAACAAATGGTGTCACAAAAGATCTGAAAGCTCTCCAGAAGGACACAATTTTGGAAAAGGTGCTCACATGAAGTGGCAATGATCCTTCTTCCAGAAAAGAAGACTTGGACATTGGGGATTTGTATGAGATGAGCAGCAATATAAATGGCACAGTGGTATGGAAATTGAGTCGTCTAGCAAAGGTCGTCAGTGGTTTGAGAAGATACCTGTGGACAGCACAGCAATATAGTCAGTAGGGCAGAAGGATGGCATGAGGAGCAGAGAGGCTACAGGGAAGCAGGTGGCACTTGTGGTCAGCATGAGATCACACCCCATGGCACACATTACCCTGGTCACTCACACACCAAAAGTACTGATTTCACCCCACAATATTAAGATGCAATAGAGGTCATATTGATTTTTCTTTCTCTACATGCACCCTAACTTGCTCTGAGACCCCTTCTGCACTGGGCTGTAGTAAAATTCCAGTTACTTTTTAAGTTTTCCTTTTCGTAGGGGCTTAACATAGATCCAGGCTTGTGTCTGTAGAAGTCACCCATCGTTCTGTTTCTCCTTTTGCCACTTGATGCTGCTCTCAATCTGTGGTTCTTGTGTTTCAGTGAAGCGCCCTACTCTGGGAATCCTCACAGATACGTTGTCATAAGAATACTCCATTGACTGCAGACTCACCTCTAGATTCCCTTGCTGAAAATCTCCAGGCATAGAGTCTGACCTCTGTAGAATCTTACATTCTTCCTTCACCCAGCATGGGTTCTGTGTCTCCACCATTTCCTAGAATCTGGTAGTGACAGTATAGACTTCAGGAAATTTTGAACTCCAGGTCATGTTAGTTCAACTTTCAGCTTAGGCATTTCTCCAACATCAAAGCATTGGCTGGTGACTGTCAACTGCATGACCAATAGCTTCTGCTTTGGGCTCCATATGGTAGCCATGGAACTGCACTACTCAGACTTCAACACAGAACATGCTGCAAGGAGTGGATAGTGACAGCCTCCAGCTGCTGCACCATCAGAATCCAGTCCCGTGTCCATCAGTGTCTCACTGTCTTCAGTCTGCTCCTGGCCAATGACCAAGCATGGCAGAAGTCCTCGAGCTGGTCATTTCTGCTCAATGCTGAGCTTTTCTAATGTACAATATTTATTCTTCGGTTCCCTAGTGGCATAGAAAGGACTTTCTTAGAGCTGCACTGTATTTTGAGGCTCTTCTTACCCGATTCTTCTTTATTCCCTTTTCCCTCTCACATAAGTCAGACATCACAGTGTGAGGCTCTCCCCACTTAACTCCTGTCACCTCTCTCCTTTATGATTAACAAGATAAACTTGTACTTTTTTTGCATTTTATTTTTAGAGACAGGGTCTCATCCTATCACGCAGGGTAGGGGGCAGTGGCACAATCATTGCTTACCACAGCCTCAAACTCCTAGGCTCAGGGGATCTTCATGGGTCAGCTTCCCACGTAGCTGGGACTATAGGCATGAACTACCACACCCAGCTTAAACTTAGGCTTTACAATTTATATTGGTGTCTACTTCGTGGAGGGTCCAAACTGACATATTCTGCAATACAAAATTTGTTAGGAATGGTCTCCAATCCTCTCACTTCACTCCTCCCTGAATCCATTCTTCAAAGATGCAAGGAGTTCAGACTCTACATCAGAAAGCTTGGCTACTATCTTTTATTGGGGGAGGAAATTATATTCACAACAGTAAAAACAGAAGCCAAATTGATATCTCATTCAATTGTACTGCCAAAAAGGCAAATATGGTATGTACTAGAAAAACCGCCAACATATGTTAAAGATATATAAACCAAGGTGACTTACATCTTCACAAGAAAATAGAAGAAAGAAAAGAGACAAAGGAAGTAAGAAAGTGTTGCTCACAGCCAGTCAGTGACTATATGGCTTTGGAGACTTTCTATAACAAAAAATTGAAGTATACAAAGAATAAAGATTAAAATGGATGTTAATAGTTAATCTGAATTTTATTATAACTTCTAGATGATTTCCTTCTGGAGATAACAAGAGAAGTCCCAAATTGGAAATATAAAGATTATCCTTGGAACAGGAAACAAAATAAAGTACAAAGTGATGTAATAGAGAAAAAAGGGAAAAAATTGAATTATACTGAAGATGTAAAAGTGGAGAATGAGCTAGTGAGAATGTTGGTATTTACTTCAAAAGGCACCAAACAATCGGGAAATAGGAAAAAAATTGAATGGCTATGTACAGGAATATATTCATCACAGGAAAATAGATAAGGATTATCAATCAGATTCTTTTTTCAATTGACTTACATAACAGTGATGCATGACTTCCACTGATAGATATATCATTTAATTGGTGGCGGCATTTTTCATGGCACTATAGTGAACAGTGAAAACTTGAAGGAAGATTACTTTTCAGTACCCAAGAAGGGAGCTGGATGTTATCCTCTGTTTAGTTTTCATTTGTGTCTTTCATCTTTAATATAATCAGTAGATTATAAACAGAAACCTTTCAAAGTCTGACTACTCTGTTTGAAATATAATGGGAAAGAAATACTCCTAAAAAAGAGGAGGGCTTTGAAAGCCAGGAAGCTTAACACATAGAAGAATATGAAGAGGGTAGGAGAGTATAGGAGGGGGGCCAAGGGACAATAATAGGAACAATAAATGGGTGACATCAAGGGAAACCTATACTTAGAAGAAGGGAAATTTTAGTATGTTGACAAGCAAAAGACCTCTAAGGACAACTGGGAATTGATCTGGGATAAAATGAGTATGTCATGTCTAATGTCTTACCTAAATTATCTTAATAAAAGCCAAGATCAAAATGCAGGGCAGGAGACAGTCTTCCCAAAGAGAATGTCAGAGTCAGGGGGAAACTCAGCAATGCATATTATCCAAATGATCCAACATAAAACAAAATGAGTAAGATTTAATTGACTAGGCCTATGTAGGACAAAGATGGAACAGGTAGAATTAAGTAAAGAGGCTCATGAGCCTTAGAGTAAACAGAGAATGATGTTGGGAAAAATTCCATTTCAGGTATTAAGACTTTCTAGAAGAAGGAAAATACAAAGGTCTACAAATGTATATTTAAAAATAAAAAACAGTTTACCCTTTATATCCATTGATTCTACATTTGTGGATTCAACCAAATGAGGATTGAAAATATTTTTTTTGAATTGCATCTGAATTGACCATGCATAGTTTTATTTCTCATCTTTATTTTCTAAACAATAGAGTATAACTATTTACATAGCATTCACATTGTATAAGATATTGTAAGTAATCTAGAGATGATCTAAATAAACAGGAAGATGGGTGTAGCTTATATAAAAATAGTATAGAAGAAATACTAAGTATTTTAGGTCAGGGACTTAAGCTTCCTTGGATTTTGGTATTGGCAGGAGGTCTTGAATTTAATCTCCCATAGATACCAAGAGACAATTGTACATAGCTCAAAAAGATAAAATACATAGAAAGTATGATAGTAAACTGAGTGAAGTGAGAACAATGACAATTTAAGTTTTTATAAAAAATTTATGTCCAATATTTGTAGAAATTGACATCAAATCTTTAGCAAATTCTAAAAATGTTAGAGGAAACAATTTCCTAACAAATTAATTAATTCAACAAACATTCATTAAGGATCTATACACCTGACTCTGTCTTGGGCATGCACCAATAGACATCACTGCCTCACTGTGTAAGATAGAAGTTAGATACATAAACACTTCAGGAAGATAAAGTATCTCATGCTTTTCAGTGAGGTGTATTAGTTTTCCATTGTGGCTATAACAAATTACTGCAAGCATAGTTGCTTAGAACTATACAAGTTTATTTTCTTTTTTTTTGAGACGGAGTCTCACTCTGTACTCCAGGCTGGAGTGCAGTGGTGCCATCTTGGCTCACTGCAAGCTCCGCCTCCTGGGTTCCAGCCATTCTCCTGCCTCAGCCTCCTGAGTAGCTGGGACTACAGGCGCCTGCCACCACGCCTGGCTAGTTTTTGTGTTTTTAGTAAAGACGGGGTTTCACTGTGTTAGCCAGGATGATCTCGATCTCCTGACCTCGTGATCCGCCCGCCTCAGCCTCCCAAAGTGCTGGGATTACAGGCGTGAGCCACCGCGTCTGGTCCAAGTTTATTAAAGTTCAGAAGTCTGAAATGGGTCTCACTGGGCTAAAATCCAGGTGCTGGCAGGGCTCCAGGGTTTGTCTGGAGGCTCTAGGGGAGAATTCGTTCTCTTGCCTTTCTAGCTTCTAGAGGCAAACAGCAGTTTTTGGCTCTTGCCCCCTGATTCTCTTCAAAGCCAGAAATGACTGAGTCTTTCTCATTCTGTATCATGAGAAACTCTTGACACTGACTGTCCTGCCTGCCTTGTCCATTTATAATAACCCTAGGGACCACCTCTTGCCATCCTTTTTAACTTTTAAAGAGTCATTCGTCCTTTATTCCTAATCCAGGATAATTAGCCTCTATCATAAGGTCACCTGATTAGAACCTTTACAGAATCTGCAAACTTAATTCTCTTGTCATCTGAAATAACATATTTCACAGGTTCTGCAGATTAGGACATGGACATCTTTCAGGGCTATCACTCTGTTTACTGCATGAGACTATTTACAGGATATATAGAGGGGGTCTATTTATTCAATAAATACTTATTGAACATTTAGTCTGTGCCTGGTACGGTTTAGTCACCTCATTCTGCAAATAGAGCTTATTCGAACATTTTATGTAAGAAAAGGATATGATCAGCTTTGTGCTTGAAAAATAAATTTTGGTTTCAATGTACATTAAGACTAGCAGTAGGGGATAGACTGGAGATAAGCCACTTGCAAAACTTGCAATGGCCCAGATGAAAGATGAAGATGGCGAGCTACAGCAGGAGCAATCTAAAACATAAAAAGAAAGCAAAGTTGAGTTCAGTTTTGCAAACCTGAAGACTCATGGAGTTTGACATACCTGTGGGATACCTAATCAACATTGTTCAGTAGTTACCTTTATCTGCAAGTTTCGACTAGAAATACCATTTTACTTTAGGATAATTTTTAACAGAGAGAAAAGATGGAGAATATCACTGCTGGCTTGTTTTTGTAGCCTTCCTAGCTTTCTCAGAGGCAAAGTAGAAAATATCTCCCCACTGTATGCCAATTAGTTATATTGTATTGAAACATATTTTCATAAATGGGTCTCTGGACTTCTTTGAGCTTTCTAAGTCAGCTATTGTATCTTGGCATTTTCAGCACGTAGCATAGCGTGCAACTCAGAGTAGTTCTTAAAAAACATTTTATTGAGTAAGAGAATGAATAGAATGTAATAGGGAGGTCTCTCCAGTTTGCATACCATTTAAAGGAGAGATTGAGTAGAGAAAATGCCTATTACATGTGAAATTAAGAAAGTGAGTTATGAAATACCTTGAGTGAGGAAATATGACAAAGAAGTTAGGGTTGAGTAGCTTCATTATTAGCTTCTTTTGGAGCTTCTGAAAAGAAATACCTCTGATTTGTTTCATGAAATGTCTTGAGTATCTGAATGTGTTATTGTGTTAAAACTCAAATTCTGTGTGTGTCGTAATGTTTACCAGGAAATTAGAGAAAATTGCAGGACTAAGTCAGTGCAGAATTTGGACTCATGAGAAATTAACATTTGGAACATAGAATGATTCTGTATGTAGGTTAAGTGGATTAAACAGCTGTTTGTAGAATAAAATGAATATAATCATTAAATTCATGTGGCATGTAGTTCTTTCCTCAAATATAATCTTATCAGGACTAGCTGATGGGAAGTTATATTTTTTTTATTATATTTTCTGGAACAGCAATGGAGAACATGTTGTTTAAAGATAAAGTTACAGAATTTCTCTATACCCTGTGGGATTTGCCCACTAGTTTTTCTGTGGCAGAATTTCTCTGAGAAAAATAAAAGTAACTCTGGGAGCTTGTTTTCTTTGACCTTTTGCGTGTGTGGGATAAGGGAGTTTGCAATCCTTTTGAATGTCAGTTCATAAGCATTGGATGCTGCCTGTCTCAGAACGTTCCCCAAGGGGGCAGCTAATACGCTGACTGACTCCGAAGAGGCCTCATACAAAGGCTTTCCTCCTACTTTCTTTGTCAGAAGAATAATAATCACGGCTCACAGAGCATCACTACCACTCACTGCCAGTTCTATAGGTGAATCAACCTATTCAGTTATTCTAGTCAGATTAGTTATCCCAAAAAGTCAGTTCCCTGGATTGGTCATGTGATTGATCTAGCAGCCTAGCTAGGCCCAGCCACGTTGCTGAATGAGTCTTCACTGCTTTAGTTTATTTGCTTCACCTAAATAAACATAGCCCCTATTGTACTCCCTTTAGAGGACAGGAAAGAGAATGCTTATTATAACATTTTAAACGTTTTAATTTTGTTTAATCTCTGTCTCTATAATAAGGTAAAACATGTTTTGAAGTGATACCGTGGCTCTTTCTTTCCTGTAGTTTAACAATTGACAGGGGGAAATAAATAATTCTTTGTGCCTTAGGAAGGGGTGATGAATCCCTCTTTTGGGCCTTGTATACAATGCATTCCTCTGGTTATCTTCTGAGTCTTTTTGAGAATAGGCTTTATGGTATTTCAATTTCTGTGGAAGACCCTGGAAACCATACCTAGGGAAAGATCATGTGGAAGAGGGATTAAACTTACTGTTTTTGACTCTTGAATTTAGGACGAAAATAGTAATGTGTGTGTCAATTAAATTTGAATTAATTAGGAAACATTTATCGAGTAGCAATCATATGTCAGGTAATCTACCATACCTGGAGATACAAAGATGAATAAGATTATAACGTCCTTCAAGAATTTTAAAGTTTGGTAGGAAATTCAAGCTAGTAGAACAACAATAGCAAAACAATGAGATCAGAACTATTTCCAAATGTTCACACATGTCACTATGGGAGGGTACAGACCTACCAAAAAGCAGTAAATAGTTTATAAGTCCAAAGATGACTTTTCCTCTATAATCAAATTTGATCTACTCAGTGATGGAATGTTTTTTTCTGTAAGATGCGTGATGTCCTGTTCCTAGAGGTATGCAAGTATGATTAAACTTGAGGGACAAATTAAGAAAAGGGGATGCTATATGGGTTAGACATGAAATTGATAGTGTTTCCAAATCTGAATTCTGAAGATTCTTTAGCCAACAGTGTAAGGCTGAAGTTTATGTAGCAAACCTCTGTATAAACTTCTCTGTGAGATTGACTTCCTTACTCACTGCCTGATATCCCCACTCTTACCCCTCACTCCTCTGCTGCAATATAGCTGATGGTAATTTTTTTTCTTCTTTGAGACAGAGTCTCACTCTGTTGCCCAGACTGGGGTGCAGTGGCGTGATCTCGGCTCACTGCAACCTCTGCCTCCCAGGTTCAAGTGATTCTCCTGCCTCAGCCTCCTGAGTAGCTAGGATTACAGGTGCGTGCCACCATGCCTGGCTAATTTTTCTGTATTTTTAGTAGAGACGGGATTTCACCACACTGGCCAGGCTGGTCTCAAACTCCTGATGTTGCAATCCACCTGCCGCTGCCTCCCAAAGTGCTAGGATTACAGGCGTGAGCCACCACACCTGGCCAGCTGGTGGTAATTCTTAATAGGGAAGGCATTGAGGTCTAGAGCACTCTACTCCTGCTACCTTGCCTCTTCTTCAACTTCTAAGGAGTCTCAGGGACTCAAATTCCACCATAACGGACCTGCTGTAGAAACGCTTTCCATTGTCATCTTCAAAGTGATGCAACAACATGTTACTGTGAGAAAATACTCCTGTATCCTATATTCAGGCTTTTCTCTTTATTCTATGTGATCTGCATCTAAAAACATTTAAAATCTTCCATGCTAGCCCCAACATTCAGACCAAATCATTGGATGTTTTAGTTTTTCAAGCACAGGATATTGCTTTGAGATAAAAGTTGGGGCCTAAAAGAGCAGTAACACTTATTGGCAAAGGGCTTTATAGATGGGTCTTTCAAATTAGGTTTCCTGTGGCTTATAACAAGGTACAATTTCTTCTTTATATCTGTTGGCACCTGAGAGTCTTGATTTCAATTCACGTTGACAGGGAAAGACGTGAGCCTAAATGGTGTTCCATAGGTTTTACAATGGACCTGAGATATAACAGAATAAGGAAGGACATCAGAGAAGCAGCTTTTGTGAGGGAGGCTTTGGCAGGCTGTTGGATGTCTGCATTCATTCCTTCATCAAGCATTTACAGAGAAATTTCTATGTGCTAATTCTCTGCTAATTCCTGGCCCAATGAAGGAAAAAAATAAATGGTTCCTGGCACCTGAAAGTTTGTGGTGTAGGGTGTCACAGATGTGTCTCTCTACATATGTCCTACAATTTGACAAGAAGAAACTTGGACTGGTGAATTTCAATGTCAAGTTTAGTCAGCTACAAAGCTTTATGATATAGTTCAGGATGGGGAGGGAAAAACTAAGCACAGTAAAGCCCGAAGAGTATTTCACAAGAAATACAAAGTTATGTTAATAGAACACTATCCTTATGTATAGGATGGATTCTTTATGTAAAATCACTTTAGGTAGGAGATCACCGGAGAGAAATAAGTCCTGAGGCACAGCATCTAGTTGCTTTTGAAAACACTGTGGAAGAAATAGCACTATTTTAGCGTGGAAGTCCTCCACGATTTCGTACTCTCTCTACATCTATAGGATCAGAGCTCACTCCTCACCTTCCTTCCCTCCAACATTCACTGCTAGGCACCACAGACTAGAGACAGCCTTCTTGCAGAGCAGCAGGAACTCAGCAGAGGAGTAAGCATTGATATTCTACAACTAGTAGTGAAAAATTTCATAACATGTGACAAAGGGTTGATGAGGACTTGCTTGTTTCTGCAAGAATGCAAAATATAAATCAGAAGGTAACACATAGGTTTGTATGGGAAAGCCCCTTTCCTACTGCCATAGGCTGGGAAGTCTCAACTTTGTGCGGTCGTAGGGATCTAAGTAGCTATATTTATGACATGATGCCTGTTTTTCCCCTATACCACATGAAGCCATTCTCTAAAGGGCTGCTTAAAACATTATTGGTATCTAGCCATTCTTTGATTCAGAGAAAGGCAGGGAAGTAAGTGTAAGTAATGTCCTGCTGGGCAGACAAAATGATCTCTTCACAGGCTGAACTGAAAGCATTATGAAATCATTCCCGAAACTTCTCCCTATCCTTGAGAATTATCTAGAGAAATACACCATGGATGAAAGCAAGACATAAAAGAGCCCATAATATAGGTTCATGTTATACCCAAAGTAGCAAATGCTTTATGACAAGTATGAACAAGAGCAATGGGAAAACTGAGGGTCCATTGATATCTTTCAAGACTCAGCTCAGACATCATTTCCACTGGGAAGCCTCCTCTAAACTCCCAAAAGTGCTCATTCTCCTTTGAATTTTCATGGTACATGACATATACTCTATATTTATTTGGTTGTTTTTTTAAGTTTACTTACCTGTTCCCTATTTGTGTTCTACCTGCACCTAGCACAGTGCTTGATACATAGTCTGCACTGGATAAATATTTGTTGAATGAATGAATTCCAGAAGTTGAAGGATAGGTTGAAAGTGAAAATATTAGATACTGGAAATACATAGAAAGGCTAGGGAATTTTTAAAAAGTATCCAAAATGAGAGGCCCGAACTAGTAATGAGATGGAGATAATGGACATAAGATAAATGAACATGGAAACTAATCAATGAAATGTATCAGTCCTTAATTATGTGAGAGAAAATGATCTAGAAGACTCAAAGCATCCTGAGGTTGTGAGCAGAGAACAGGGAGACGGCTGACCACAAAGCCTGACACAGAAGGACAAGCTTGTTTGGTGAAAAAATTGTGAGCCAATTTGATCATGTTGCACCTAGAGGAGTATTGGAATGTCCAGTTGTATATGTCCCAATTGTGTATAGGAGCCTAGAGTTTTGAGGGTATTTGTGACAAGAGATGACAATTTGGTAAACACCTCTTAGGATATAGTATTTGACAGCGTGAGAATATATGAATTTGTTGAATAATAAAATATATATCAAGAAGAAAATGTTATCAATAATAGAACTATGGGCAATATTTAAATTTCAAGAGTTTGAGGGAAAAAAGAGAATCAGAGAGAGGCTGTTAGATACAGATAGGTTCCTCTTCAAACAGTTTGTCCCATTCTCCAGTTCTTTATTGTCTAAATTCCAAGAACCCCACCCCCACTTTTGCTGTGCAGTAAACTGTCTAAACATGTCTAGATATGATAAGCCCCAATGCACATTCCTTTCCTTATGTGGGAATAGGTTAGCTTTCTAGTCCCCTGCAGGTGACCACTTCCTCCTCTCCCTGTCTTCTCTATCATGTGTCTACTTTATCTAAGAAAGTTTGAACGTTTAGCCAGTTGGGACCAACCCCAGTCAGTGGGGGAAAGACACAGAGTTAGAATCTGCATTAGGAATAAGAACCCCTACTCTCTTTTGTTCTGTATGCTCTTTTGGTCATGACTGACGCAGGCAGCACCCTTCTGCAAAAGTAAATTTGCCTTGCTGAGAAATCCTTGGAGAAATCCTTGCTGATGGAAATCTTGGGAGGTTGAAAATGTGTGAGTGGTTACAAGCCCTACTACTATGTGGAATGAGTGAGTACAATCTGCGGTTCTGTGGTCACCTCATATGTCTTATGGCGGCCCTTTGAGGGTCCTGTAAGGGGCTTATACTGACCCGCCAATGCTAAGAGAGACCTAAATTCCCTTCAGGGGAGTGGCCATAGAGGACAAAGTGAAAGGAGAAGAGTGTGAGAAACCTCCAGGAGGGGGTGTTGAGCCTCTAGGGAAAGGAAGGGCAGGGAATCCCTAATATGAGGGACTGAGTCTCACACCAAACCTCCAGGGTAGGGATGACAAGAAATCCCTAACATGTGGGACTGAGCCTCAGCAAGTCCCCAGAAAAGGGAGGGCAAAAAATTTGTAATACGAGGGATTGAGCCTGACCAGCACTCAAAATGGGAAATACTCCAAGTAAGATAGGAAATGGAAAGGACAAAGCTAACAGCAGTGATATTCCCATGCCTAGAGACTCCAAGACATGGGATCACCTAGACCATCTTCCCCCACCTAGTACCCCCAGACCTTCCCCTCAGGCAGCTGATTCTGCTACAGATTCCACTCCAGATCCTTCCCCTGCTCATGTTGTTCCTCCTCCTTACAACCCTCACTCTTGGGAGTTATTGTCCCATGAGACTGTTCCCTAACAGCCTAAGTACTCCTCCCTAAAAGGACTCCAACATGAGATAGAGCAATGTAAGAAGGACATCTGGAACTTCCCTTTCCCTTCCACCCCTAAGGGATCAGCTCCAACTCTCTTTCCCTTAAGATAGGTGCCACGAGGAGGGACAGCCATTTGATTGGTAAATGCTCCCTTAACTAGTTCAGAAGTCCAAAGTTTAAAAAAAGAACTCAAGCCATTGTTGGATGTCCCTTGTGGAGTGGCAGATCAAATTGATCAATTCCTAGGACCTCAGTTATACACTTGGGTCAAGTTAATGTCCATCTAGGCATCCTGTTTTCAGCGGAGGAAAGAAGTATGACCAGTAAGTCCGCTATGGTGGTTTGAGACCATGAACACCCTCCTGGTCAAAATGTTCCTACCGTGGACCAGAAATTGCCTGCCCAAGACCCCCAGTGGGACAATAATAATGCAACTCATCGGGAAAACATGCAAGACTTAAGGGACGTGATAATAACAGGAATTTGGGAATCAGTACCCTGAACTCAAAATCTCTCTAAAGGATTTGATATACAACAGGGAAAGCTTAAAGAGCCTGTGGAATTCCTAAACAGAGTAAAGGAACAAATGAGAAAATATGCAGGCCTAAACTTAGAGGCTTCCCTTGGGCAGGGGATGTTAAAACTCCATTTTGTCACTAAAAGTAGGCCAGACATTTCAAAAAAATTACAAAAAACAGAGGATTGGGAAAACTGTCCTCTAAATAAACTTCTCAAAAAGCTCAAAAGATATATGTGAAGAGAGACAAAGAGAAGCAGAAACAAAAAGCAAAACTCATGCTATCCACCTTCCAACAGGTGGCTCCAAACCCATATGCTTCTTAACAAAGCCTTCAGGGGGCCAAAAATTATAAAGCCTCCAAACCCTTGTTTAAAGGACCCCAGCCCCCAACTAAAGGACCTAGGCCCTCATTTCCCAGGCCCTCTAAAGAATATGATGGAGCAAAGTCAAAGAATTCTAGAACTGAGAGGGAGGAAGGACAGGATAGGTACTTCAAATGCAGAAGAACAGGCCACTTCAAGAGAGAATGTCCTGAACTGGAAAAGGACAAAGGAGCCCTCACACTCATGACTTTCGAGGAAGAATGGGAGGGTCAGGGGCTTTCTCTCTTTTATCTCGAGTCCCACCAAGAGCCCTTGATAAATTCAGAGGTGGGACCTAAACATAAGCTCATCACCTTTTTGGTAGATTTAGGAGCGGCTTGCTCTTCTCTATGCTTTCCTCCACTTAATATTGCTTGCTCTTCAGAGGAACTTTTAGTCTCCCTGGTAAGGAGAAGGATTTAAGGCAGAAATTTTGGAGAATATAGAAGTCAAATACAAAGGTCGATCAACTTATATCCAATTTTTGTTAATCCCTGAAACAGGAACTAATTTATTAAGAAGGTATTTAATGTTAAAATTAGGAATAGGACTACAGGTTGGCCCAAAAGGATTCCTCACCTCATTAAACCTACTCACCATCACAAATGAAAAACATATTAATCCTGATGTCTGGTCCAGAAAAGGAAACCAAGGGAAACTCCAAGTTTCCACAATACACACCAAGCTAAAAGAACCTGGGGAAGTAGTATGAAGGAAATAATACCCCATTCCTCTAGAGGGCAGTATAGGGTTGAAACCTATAATTCGAAGTCTCATTAAAGATGGACTCCTTGAACCCTGTATGTCTCCTTACAACACCCCAATACTGCCTGTCAAAAAATCAGACAGGTGATACCAACTGTTACAAGACCTCAGAGGTATTAACCAGATAGTCCAGACCTCCCACCCTGTTGTCCCCAACCCTTACACCATTCTCAACAAATTTCCATACAGTCATTTCCATTCAGTTCATAGCAATAGATTTAAAAGATGCTTTCTGGGCATGCCCCCTGGCTGAAGAAGCCGAGACATATTTGCTTTTGAATGGGAGGATCCTCATTCAGGGCAGAAACGTTAGTATCAATGGACAGTCTTGCTCCAAGGGTTCACAGATTCACCTAACCCTTTTGGTCAAATTTTAGAACAACTGCTGAAAACAGTTTCCATTCCAAAACAACTATGCCTGCTTCAGCACATAAATGATATTCTCATATCTAGCAAAAACATAGAGGAAGTAGCTGGCTTCTGTATATATATTCTTAACCATCTCCAGTTCGAGGGGTAATGGGTCTCAAAGGAAAGCTTTAGTGTGTAGATAAATATTTAGGCCACTTAATAAGCACAGACAAGCGAAGAATAGGTCCAGAACAGGTTGAAAGAATCATGTCCTTAGCCTTGCCTCAAACTGAACAAGAACTTAGGAAATTTTTAGGGTTGGTTACATATTGCCACTTACGAATTGACTCCTATGAACTAAAAAGTAAACTCTTATACCAAAAACCCAGTGGACACTTGACCATCTCCTGTGGACCTCTGAGGAAATTGATCAGATTGAAGAGTTAAAAGACTCATAACCACCCCTGTCCTGGCCTTACCTTCTCTAGAAAAGCTGTTTTACCTTTTTGTTAACGTGAATAATGCAGTAGCTTTATGGGTGCTCACCCAAGAGTACGGAGGCCGCCGGCAACCTGTGGCTTTCCTATCTAAAGTTTTAGACCCAGTCACCTGTGGATGGTCCAAATGCATTTCATCCATTATGACTATGGCAGTATTGATTGAAGAAAATAGAAAGTTAACCCTTAGGGGGAAATTGACAGTGAGTATGCCTCACCAAGCTACAACTATCTTAAACCAAAAAAACAGGAAGGTGGCTCACTGACTCAAGAATCTTAAAGTATGAGGCTATTCTGTTAGAGAAAAATGACTTAACATTAACTACTGATAATTCACTCAACCCAGCAGGTTTTTTAATGGGGAGTCCGAACCTAAAGAGAGAGTATGCATGTTTAGATTTAACTGATTACCATACAAAGATCCGGCTAGATCTAGGAGAGACTCCTTTCAAGATGGGGTGGCACTTATTTATAGATGGTTCCTCCCGGGTAATTGAAAGAAAGAGGCATAATGGGTATTCAGTAATTGACGGGAAAACTCTTAAAGAAATAGAGTCAGGAAGATTGCCTAATAATTGGTCTGCTCAAAGTTGTGAGGTGTTTTCACTCAGCCAAGCTTTAAAGTGCTTACAGAACCGGGAGGGGACCATCTATACTTATCTAAGTATGCCTTCAGGGTAGCTTATACATTTGAGAAAATTTGGACTGAATCAGGTCTTATTAATAGTAAGGGCCAAGACCTTGTTCACAAAGAGTTAATCACCCAAATATTAAATAACGTCCAGTTGCCAGAAGAAATAACTATTGTCCATGTCCCCAGATATCAAAAAGGCCTTTCTTTTGAAAGTCATGGAAATAACTTAGCAGATCAAATAGCCAAACAAGCTGCCATTTCTTCTGAAATGCCTGTCTTACACATAACTCCTTGCCTTCCTTCTGCTACCGCAATCCCCATTTTCTCTTCTGCTGAAAAGGAAAAATTAATAAAAATAGGAGCCAAAGAAAATGCATAAGGAAAATGGATATTACCAGACCAAAGAAAAATGTTATCCAAACCTCTCATGAGGGAGGTCTTGTCTCAACTACATCAAGGAACCAACTGGAGACCCCAAACTATGTGTGATGTGGTTCTCAGAGTTTATGGGCATATTGAAATTTATACCCTAGCCAAACAGGTTACAGACAGTTGCTTAATATGTAGGAAAACTAAAAAACAAGCTCTAAGAAAATCACCCATCGGGGAAGTGATCCAGGACTAAGACTATTCCAAAGTGTTCAGATTGACTACACTGAAATGCCCCCAGTTAGTCACCCAAAGTACTGATTGATAATAATAGATCACTTTACTCACTGGGTGGAGACTATCCCCTTCTCAAGTACAACTGCTATGTAGTTAAGGCATTAATTGAAAACATCATACCCAGGTTTGGACTAACAGAAAACATTGATTCAGACAATAAAACCCATTTCACTATACATGTCATTAAAGAGTTAGCCCAGGTGCTAGACATAAAATAGGAATACCATCCCTTGGCATCAGGAAGAGTAAAAAGAATGAACCAAACCCTAAAAAGCCACCTAACCAATTTAGTCCTAAAAACCCAGTTACCCTAGGCTAAATGTCTCCCCATTGCCTTGTTAAGAATCAAAACTGCCCCTCGAAAAGATGTCAGTTTATCCCCTTATGAAATGCTATATGGGCTGCCTTATTTACATTCTACTGCTGACATCCCTACATTTAAAACAAAAGATCAGTTCCTCAAAAATTATATACTTGGTCTGTCTTTTACTTTCTCTTCTCTTAAAACCAAATGTCTCCTAGCACAGATGCCACCCCTGGAGTTCTAGTACATCAACATCAGCCTGAAGATCATGTCCTCATCAAACGGTAAAAAGAAAGATATCTTGAACCTGCTTGGAAAGGACCCTACCTGGTGCTTCTAACTACTGAATCTACAGTCTGAACAGTGGAAAGAGGATGGACTCACCATACTCGAGTCAAAGAAACGCCACCACTTTCAGAGTCATGGGCCATTGTTCCAAGATCAAGCCCTATCAAATTAAAGCTAAAAAAACCTTTAACCCTTCTATACCTTTTTTATTGTTTCTCCCTCTTTCCCCACTCTATTGTTAGCCATCTCATAATCAATGTAACTAGGTCTGACTCGCCCAAACAGTTGCTTTTGATGCCTTGTCTGGTTATACCTTGTGGGGATCTAAAAAACCAAAGACAACTAGCCTTTTCAGATAAGTATCTTTGCCCTGGCCCTCTAATTCCCAAGTTATCCCTAGCCCTCACCATTGTGATCACCTACAGCCAAGAAGCCATTTCTTTATTTGCACAGCCTGACAACCTTATAGTGTTTGAGAGTATGTTCTCTAGACCACACAATACCAAAGTTAGACCTCTGCAGTGAGGGTTTGCATTAATCTAAAGCCTTACCTCCATTTTACCAAAGGAACTACTCCCCCGATTGCCAATCTCACCAATGCAACCCCACCCTCATTTCCATTACCATCTCTACCTCCATTGACCCTAGGCCCACCCTCAGTAGTCTCTATGGTGTAGGGGCCAAGGATAATGAGAGAGATCCTATAAGTATCTTTCAAATATACCTCTTTTCTCCCCTCCTCTTCCCCCATCCCTGATAATTTCAACTTTGAATGAAATATCTGTTATTCCTGTACCTAATGATAAAACCAAGGTGTCCCTGGTAAAAGTAAAAGATCTAAAACAAACCCTAGCAATTGAGACAGGACATCAAGATACAAATGCCTGACTGGAATGAATTAAACATTCCACCCACACCCTAGGTAAAAGCGACTGTTACGCTTGTGCGCACGGTAGACCAGAGGCCCAGATCATCCACTTTCTACTTGGATGGTCTCCCTGTCAACCGGACATGAGCTGTATCGTAGCTCTTTTCTAAAACTGCACTGCCTGGTATGACCGATTGTGCCAAGCTGTTTCTCTGCTGTTCCCGGAAGTTCAACACCCTGTTAGCCCCTGAGGTCCATTCAGCCTCCGCCTACCAATGTCAAGTTTACCTCATATCTCACAACAGGGATAAAACTTGGCATTCCTCAGAGACTTAAAGGGATACAAAGAGCTTAGGCCCTTCCAAGAGCTTACCCATCAGTCTGCCGTTAGTCATCCCTGAGCGGATGTCTGGTGGTATTGTGACAGACCCCTACTGGACACTCTGCCAAGTAACTGGAGTGGAACGTGTGCTCTAATTCAATTGGCTATCCCTTTTACCTTGACATTTCATCAACCAGAGAAAGTAAAAACAATGCCATAAGCCAAGAGAGACCCCTTATAAGTCCTTTGATCCTCAGGATTATATAGATGGCATCGGGGTTCCATGAAGAGTGCCAAATGAATTTAATGCCCCAAACCAAATAGCTACAGGGTTTAAATCTGCATTGTTATGGTGGGTAACTATTATTAAAAATGTAGATTAGAAAAACTACATTTATTATAATCAACAACGATTTGTTAACTATACCAGAGATGCCATTAGAAGAATAGCTAAACAATTAGGGCCCACCAGTCAAATGGCCTAAGAAAATAGAATAATGTTAGATGTGATACTGACAGAAAAAGGTGGAGTTTGTGTCATGATTGGAACCCAGTGTTGTACTTTCATCCCTAACACAGCCCATGATAAGACAATCACAAAGGCCTTACAAGGCCTTACCCCTCTATCAGATGAATTAATTAAAAACTCCAAAATAGATGACCCCTTTACAAGCCTCATGGAAAGGTGGTTCGGTGGATGAAAAAAGTTAATAACTTCAATATTTACCTCCCTTGCAATTGTTATAAGTATACTAATCCTCATTGAATGCTGCCTCATACCCTGTGCTCAAGATTTAATAGACTTACTGAGACGACTCTCACTAAAACCTTCCTCAATTCTCCCCCACCTTAGACAGATAAACTTTTTCTTTTAAAAGTTCAAGTGGAACAACAAAGTCAAGACATGTTAAAAAGGTTTGAAGAGAAAAAATTATAAAAATCAAAAGGGGGAAATTGTTAGATTCAGCTAGGTTCCTCTTCAGTTTGTGCAGTTCCCCCATTCTTTATTCTCTAAATTCCAAGTATTCCCCACCCCACTTTTGCTACACAGTATTCTGTCTAAACATGCCTAGATATGATAAGCCCCAGTCCACATTCCTTTCCATATGTACAAATAGTTTAATTTTCTTGTCCCCTACAGGTGACCCCTTCCTCTTCTCCCTCTCTCCTCTATCACATGCCTACCTTATCTAAGAAAGTTTGAATGTTTAGCCAATTGAGACTAGTTTAGATTGTGTGGTCCAACCCCAGCCAATGGGGGAAAGACACAGAAATAGAATCTGTGTTAGAAATAAAAACCCATACTCTCCTTTATTCTGTGTACTCTTACAGTCATGACTGACAGAGACAGCCCCCCAACCCCCTTCTGCAAAAGTAAATTTGCCTTGCTGAGAAATTCTTTGTCTCAGTGCTGGTTCTTCTTTGTGACACCGAGCATTTGTTTCCAACAGAGGCAAAGAGGCCCTGGAAGAACTAGATTTTGTCATAATCAAAGGTACAAATAGGATAACTTCCTCAGGCAGATATAAGAAGTATCATAGCAGCCACCAGTTACGCAGAATACAGGTTAACTGTCAAAGAGACTCAGTCTTCCCTCTCTATTGCACTTATTGGGATAACTTTTCTTTTTCCACCTTTTTACACAAAAGATGAATACTACAATCTCAAGGAATAATATGATCTTTCTCCTATAATGGTAATAGGAATTGAGGTTAAGTGCTCATTAATTAATTTATCTTTGTTACATTTCTGGTACGTTCACTCCAAGACCCATGGAATGTCAGAAAAATTGTTGGCTTTGGAAGCAGACTTGCCAGGGTTTTAAAATCTGTCTCAATACTAATTAGTTAGAGGACATTAGGAAATTTACTTAATCTTTTTGAATGCCAGTTTACTCATAGGTAAAATGGGGATAACAATGCTTCCCTTGTAGAACTGTTGTGAAGATTAAGATAATACATACTAATGGCTTAGCATACTACCTTGAATATAGTGAATGATAAATGTTGTCTTTTTGTTTCACTTAGTTTCAAAGTCATCTTACCCTCATGGAAAGTCTTCAAAAATATATTTGCATGTTTGTTTGCCTTAATATAGAAAATTGCAAAGAGCATTAATCAGGACTTTATGAGTACTAATGGAAATATCTTGGAGAAGTTAGCAAAATTGAAAGAGCTAGGAACTAGGATAACTGGATATTTGCATAGGTTGGGATTGATACAGTTGGTTCTTCCCATTTGCCAGTTTCCAAAAATGAAGACTAGTGTGGAGATGGAAAGAAAAATCTGTAGAATGCCGAAGAATATATATTTATCAGGAACCACTTGAACCTTGTATCAGAAGGATTAGAACTAGGAAATTAATACTTTTAAGATGCTTCTATTATTCTTTTATTTTTACTTATCTGTGCTTGGCTTCATTCTCTTCTGGTGTAAATGTGTTTACTCTTCATGCAAGGGGATGGGGTTTTCAGCAGCTTGAAAAGTAATTTCCTTCCAGCTCTAGAAGGTAGAGGAGTAAGGAGTCAGCACTAGAAAAAAATCCTGGTGAAGAGCTCAACTGATCTGGCTTGCTTCCTCTGCCCACTTCTGTAGTAATGACTGTGACTAAGGCTGTGCTGTCCTAGGACTCTCCCAATTTGAACTGTGAACATGGTCCTGTGAACCTGAGCGTGGATACTGGAGTGGGCTATTTTCCCGTAAAACAGATGAGTGCTGGACAGACAAAAATGAAAGCCACAATAATTATTACTTTGTTCTTTCTAATCCTTACACTTATTTTTTTTCCTGTCTTAACACATTAGCTAGAACAACCAAAGCAATATTGAATGGTAGAAGTGATAGTGGATATCTTAATCTTCTTTCTGACTTTTATGGGAATGCTTTTAATATTTGCTGTAAGATTTTAATAGATACCAATTTAAAGAAGTTTTCTTCTGTTCTTATTATGCCAGGATTTTAATTCTTTAAATACTGAAAGGATGTCATTGAATGGTTGAGACAAATTGAATTTATCTAAAGTTTTAAAGATAATTATCAATTTTTCTCATTTGATCTATTAACATGGTCAATTAAATTAATGTTTTAAATGTTGAACTGGTTTGGATATTTGGGATAGGTCTTTTTAATATTATTCTTTGGCTACATATTGAATTTATTAAAAAATATGATTTTTGATTCATTTATAAGTGAGATTGACCAGTGGTTTTCTTGTGTTCTGTGTAGCTTTGGAATCAATGTTTGTCTAGCCTTCTAAAATGAGCTGGGAAACATTTTTCTTTTGCTTAACTCTAGAAAAGTTTTCATAAAATATGAATTATTTTTTCCTTGTAGGTTTGATAAAACTGTAAATGATCGGGGCTTGGTGCCTTTTCTTTAGGGGGAGAATCTCTGAATATCATTTGCATTTTTAAAATGGTTATTGGCCTAGTCAGATTTTTAAACTTTGTAAACTGTAGTAATTATTTTTCCTAGAAAATAACCTTTTGGTACACTTTTTATATTTATTAACTTGTTTACAGTATTTTTAAAAGGATTTAAAAAGTTCTACTTTACCTGTAGTTATTTTCTATTTTTCCATTCTTTAAATTGTTTATTTGTGCCTTACTTTTTTCCTCAACTAATTTTACAAGACATTTGTATTTATTTGGCTTTTTAAAGAGCCAGTGTTTGGTTTTGTTGATCACCTCTATTGCTTTGTTTTAATTCTGTTTTTGTTTTCTGCTTTCATCTTTATTAGATGTTTATTTTCTCTGCAGGTAGGTTAATATTTTCTTGCTTATTGAATGAGAAATTTGGCTTGTTTATTTTCAGTCTTACTTGCTTTCTAATGAGTATCTTTAAGGCTGTAAGTAAAACTTTAGCTATGTCCCACAGCATTTGCTATGTACTAACTTGTTGTCATCCTGTTCTAAATCTTTTGTAATTTTCTGTTTTGATTTCCTTTATAAATCTATGACTTACTGTATACAGCAGTGTATTTTCTGCTTGGTAAATGTATAGGATTTGGAGAGGAATTATCTTTTTGAGGTTTATTTATAATTTCCTTGTACTGTGATCAGAGAATACTATTTGCATGATACCAATTCTTTGTGACTTATTGAGATTTCCTTTGAAATTTAGTACTTGGTCAATGTTTATAAACGGCCCTTGTTTGCTTCAAAAGAATGTGCATTTCACTGTTGGGTGCAGAGTTCTATGTAGTAGTTTGTGCTTATTCATTACATATATCTATATTTTACTTGCTTGGATTTTCAATTTCAAAAAGATAGTTGACAATTTTTCATTAGGAAAACCTGAAACCATGTTATTCTAGTTGATAATTTTTAGTTTACCATTCCATCTCCTCAATTTCAACTGTTTTGCTATCATTTTGTTTTGGTGTTCTTTTTAAAAAAATTCCTATGAAGAATAATTTATTTCAAAAGATGTATTTAACACCTTAAAATACATTGTATCTAATAACATACTTGGCCTTCTGCCATCTTCTTTTCCACTCTACAGTGATACTTCTTTCTCTTTTACTGTGTCTTTCCTGATTTCTGTTAGATTGGTGAGTTTTTAAATAAATTATTTGCTTTATTTTTCTTTTTTTAATGATTTGGAAATTACATGTTTTATTTTTATTTTTATTAGTGGGTATTCTAAAAATGTTTCTCAGCAATGTCCAAAGTTTATCATTTTTCTTCTGAACAAGATAAAATCTTTAGGTTGCTTTCAATTCTCTTTGGGTTAGTTCTCTAAAGTTCCTATATAATTGATTTCTGAAAATTATATGCCAACTTATTACACTGGCCAAAATTGTTTTTATTCATTGTTGTTATCTATTTAGCCATAGATTATACAGCTTTTATTTTAATCTTGCATTGCACTATGTCCTTCTAAGTTTATTTTTCTTGTTGAGTATAACCATTTGTAGTTGTTTCATTGAGGTTTATGGAAGGTCAACTTTTTGATCCTTAGAGTTTTGAAATACCTTTATTTATTCCTCAGTCTTGAATGATCATTAAATGGGTATAGAATTTAAGGTTGTGAGTTTTTTTGTTCTCATAATTTTGAAGACATATTTGTCAATTGTCTTGACATCTAATGAGGATGAGAAAGCTAATAATATGATTCATCTTCATTGTAGATAATCTTTTATTACTCTTTAGTTGCTTTTAGAATTCCTCATCATTTTCAAGGTTTACCATAATTGATCTCTGTATAAGTTTTGAAAATTTATTCTTCTTAGTGGTCCAAATCATTTTCAATATTTAGGAATAGTGCTTCTTCAATAGTGGGGAATTACCAGTCTTTTTCTTTAAATATTGCTCATCCACTATTCTATTTTGTTCTTCTGAAAATCTTATTTTTATTTGGAACATTTGGTCTGATGCACTTATGTTTGTTAGCATCTTACCTCCCATGTAAAAAATATCTTTCTTTCTTTGTACTACTTTATGGGAGATTGCCTCAATTTGGCCTGTCAAGTCATGAATTTGTCAATAGCTTTTTATTGAATATGTGTCCTATTATTGATGCTTAAACTTCTGTTAAAATATTATGCATTTCTAAGATTTTGAATTGTTTTAAAATAACCACTCATTTATTATTTCATTATCACTTCTTTTTTCATTTGCCTTCTGTCTTGTTTTCCTGTTCCTTTTCATTAATTCAGAGAATGTTAAAAATACTTATTTTGTGGTCTGCTTTAGAGTTCCCTATCGAGTTTAAGTGCTTCTGTGTTCCGAGTTCATTATTTGCTTTTTCCTGTGCTACTTTTTTTCTCAGGTGCTCAGTGATTGTTATTTGTAGTTTATCTTCACAGAAAGGTTTCTTCAGCACATGTCCAAGAGCCCAGAAATGGTCTCAGGAGGGCTTAGCATTTAACACATGGGGCGTGACTTCAACTAAGCTTGGGTAAGTTTCTAACTTGAGGTTTCTGACCCTTAAAAAGTATAAGTTTTTAAGGACAGGTGATTTCCTTGAACTTGGCTCACATTCTTTCATTGCTGGGTGGTAATTCTCTTGACCTGGCTTCACCCAGTTGGTACCATCTTTGCCATCTGGGCACAGGTTGGGAGGCCTTGCCTGTACTCCAAGCACTTGGTCTAGTTTTACTCCTGGTCCTCTGAGCCAGTCAGCATTCACCCAACTCACCACAGTGAATTCTGTCTTTCTGTTCTGCTAGAAAGCATAGTGGCTTTTAGAATAACTGCTCTAGTTTGGGAAAAATGATTCTTGCCTTCTTTGCTTTAAGAAGCCTTAGGTGTTATAAATTAACATTATTATCTTAAATTGGAAATAGTATTTTCAATATTTACATTTAAATTTATGGTTCATTAGGACTTTTTTTTTTTTTTTTTTTTTTTTTTTTTTTTTTTTTTTTTTGAGACGGAGTCTCGCTCTGTCGCCCAGGCTGGAGTGCAGTGGCGCAATCTCGGCTCACTACAAGTTCCGCCTCCCGGGTTCACGCCATTCTCCTGCCTCAGCCTCCCGGGTTCACGCCATTCTCCTGCCCAGCCTGTAGCTGGGACTACAGGCGCCCGCCACCACGCCCGGCTAATTTTTTGTATTTTTTAGTAGAGACGGGGTTTCACCGTGGTCTCGATCTCCTGACCTCGTGATCCGCCCGCCTCAGCCTCCCAAAGTGCTGGGATTACAAGCGTGAGCCACCGCGCCCGGCTTAGGACATATTTTTACGTGCTAACATATGAATTCAGGTTCCCCGTATCCCCAAAAAGGTGCACCATATGGCCGCAAGTCATTTATTGATTTGTCCACCTCTACCCAGATGGCAAATTTATTTTGTACTCATTTTCCGTAAATATTTTGGTCTAATTATGAACTTTTTTGTGTATCAATTATATGCCAGTTTTGGTTTCTTCACCACACTTTCAACTGTAGCATTAGCGCCTGTCTTTATATGAAACAGGGCAAACTTTCCTTCATCACTCTTCCAAAATTTCTTTAGATATTTTTGTGTTTATTCTTTCAGCTAAACTTTAGAGTAATTTTATCATTTAAAAAATTCTTTTGGTGTTTTGAATAAGACTATATAACATTTATATAGAATTGAACTTCCAAAGAACAAGAAGCATGTATTTCATTAATATAATCTTCTATTGCAGCTTGATAGCTTTGTATCAATAGGACATTTTTGACTTTATTTCTAGGAATTTTGTTTGTTGTTTTTATTGATGTAAATATAATTTTATCTTAGATGATTGCCTAATTACTTATTATTTACATATATTTTTATTCAGTTGAATACATTAACACTCATTTTTTTCTAATAGTTTTATATATCAGAATTTTGAATTTTCCAGTTGTCTACTCATCTGCAAATAAGGATACTTTTCTATTCCCATTGACTAATTCTTGCAAAACGATGTTAAATAGTATTAAATAGCAGTTATCCTTTTGTTTCTTCCAAATTTAATGGGATTGCTTTTAGTGTTTTGGGCTTTTGTTTTGATACTTTACGTAACCATTTTAAGAGACTATATCAGTTATGACAGTGGCCATAAATAACGGTTCAACTAAAAGTGGCTTAAAAATGAGGAAAAGCTTTCATGTCACATTGTATACTTTGAAAGGCAGAGTCCTGGAGTTAATTTGGTGACTTAACTCTGTTATCAAGCATCCAAGGCTTTTTATCTTTCTGTTCTGTCATCCTTAGCATGCTGGTGATGTCATGCCTTATGGTGGCAAGTTGGCCCTGGTAATTTCTGGGTGTTTTTTTTTTTTTTTTAAGACAGAGTCTTGCTCTGTTGCCAGGCTGGCGTGCAGTGGCGCAATCTTGACTCACTGCAACCTCTGCCTCCTGGGTTCAAGCGATTCTCCTACCTCAGCCTCCCAAATAGCTGTGATTACAGATGCGCATCACCATGCCCAGCTAATTTTTTGTATTATAGTAGAGATGAGGTTTTACCGTGTTGGCCAGGATGGTCTCGATCTCATGACCTCGTGATCCACCCGCCTTGGCCTCCCAAAATGCTGGGATTACAGGCATGAGCCACCGCACCCGGCCTGTAATTTCAAGTATCACATATAGACTAAGCGCATCTGGTAGTAAGGAAAGTTCGGTTTCCTTCCTTCCAGGCATTATTTTGTTAATTAGTGAGAAAAATTTTTCTTAACTTTCTCCAGCACATTTTTCTTCACTTCCCATTGGCAAGGACATTGTTACATATCCATGTACAAACTCATCCAGGGCAAAGGAAAAGTGACCACTGTGGTAGATATAAACTAATCATTATATTTACTCTCTAAATCCAGGGAAGGTATGGTCACATTCTCTGAGCACTTATTCACATACAAACTCACCCAGGGCAAAGGAAAAATGACCACTCTGTTAGTTTTACAAGCACCAAAAAAAGCTTTGGAATGATCTCTTTCTTGAAGGCTTAGAATAATTCAACTGTGAATAATCTGGGCTTAGGAGTTTTTTGGCTGAGTAGGTGAAGGGTGAAGAACTGAACCAAATTAGGATTGTGCCTGTTAGAAGGGGATAGGGTGTGACTACAGTTGGATAGTCCATAGTGTCTTCCAAAGGGAATTTCCACCTTCATTTTTCTCCAGAATTTGTCAGTGGCCATCGTTTTTTTTTTGTTTGTTTGTTTGGTTTTTTTTTTTTCTTAATGCCTCTTGCCAACAATCAAACTGATCATATAAGATTTTTCAATTGACTTTTGTTAGGAAAAAGGTTATTGATCAATTTGCTAAAAAAAACTATCTTTGAACTATCTCTTCATTTTTTGAATGAATCTAATTGGTAATTAGAGATGATTTTGAAAACTTATTTGTGGATTGTATTTGTAAATATTTTCATTAGTATTTAAAATAAATATTTATTTATTTATTTTTGAAACAGAGTTGTGCTCTTGTTGCTCAGGCTGGAGTGCAATGGCATGATCTTGGGTCATTGCAACCTATGCCTCCTGGGTTCAAGTGATTCTCCTGCCTCAGCCTCCTGAGCAGCTGAGATTACAGATGTGTGCCACTATGCCCAGCTGATTTTGTATTTTTAGTAAATACAGAGTTTTACCATGTTGGCCAGGCTGGTCTTGAACTCCTGACCTCAAGTGATCCATCTGTCTTAGCTTCCCAAAGTGCTGGGATTACAGGTGTGAGCCACCGCACCCGCTAAAATAAATATTAATAATTTTCAAATAAATATTAACACATAAAATAAATACTTAATGAGTATTTAAAATCAAGGTGTTATAATTATGAGGGGGTGTGTGTGCATGCATGCATTGTCAGGTTTTAGAATCAGTGTTATGTAGCCTTTGTAAAGAGGATTTGAAATATCTCTGTCTTTCTCCCTATATTGGTTGAGTTTTTCTTTATTTCTCATTGGCCAGGGCATTGTTACATATCCACATAAAAACTCACCCAGGGCAAAGGAAAAGTGACCACTCTGTTAGTCTTAGAAGCACCAGAAAAGCTTTGGAATGATCTCTTTCTTGAAGGCTTAGAATAATTCAACTGTGAATAATCTGGGCTTAGCAGTTTTTTGGATGAGTAGGTTTTTGACAACTTTCTCAATTTCTTCCATGTTTAGTGGTCTACCTAGTTTTCTATTTCTGTGATAATGTGTGTTTTTGTAAAAAATAATTTATTTTACTCAAGCATTAAAATTTTCAAGCAAGAAGCTTGCATTTCAGGCAAGAAGTTTACAAAGTATTCCCTTTCAGTTATTTACTCTTTACCTGTGGTTATTTACCTTTACTTGACCCTAATTTTCTGTATTTGGGTTATTTCTTAGTTTCCTAGAAAGTGTTTCTTCCCTTTTGTGGTTCATTTATTAATTTTTAGTTAAATAATAATTATTTTTTCTATTGTATAATTTTAATTTATTTTTATGCTTAGTAATCCTTCCTATTTGTATTTTGGAGTTAATTTGTCTTTAAAAAGTTCTTAATTCAAGAGATTAATTAATTAAATTATTTCTTATGCAGTGATCTAAGCAGTATTACACAAAGTTTATGGGAAGCCATTGTTTTGAACTAGCCTTCTGCATTACGCCCCAGGAGACTAGACCAAACCAGAACAGAGTCACTCATGCTGAGTGACATGTAATCAAACTGAACTTTGAAACAGGCTGGTTGTCTTAAAAAATAGGAGATTACAGTTAACCTGAGTCAGCATAATAAAGTCTATGTTTTAACTCTTGGGTGCCTTATTACCTGACTTATTTTATGTTTGAAAATGTATGTCTGCTACCTTAGAGCCTGAACAAAAATTTGCTCATCTATATATTCGTGAGTCATATTTTTCTTATTTTAAATTGTGTACACAGTCTTTCATCATTTTCTGGCATTACATGTTCCCACCTAGTAGTCTGTGGGTAGCCTGATTTTTTTTCTCCTCTTACTTTTTTCTTCTGGTTGCCTGAAGAATTGCTTTTGCAATTTTAAAGGTTGGCAACTCATTAGGGTGTGTCTTGTTAGTTGTTTCTACTAATACTTCCTAGAACAGTGTATATACCCTTTTAATTTGGAGATTGTTTTACCTTTTAGGGGATTCTTTTATTTCTGTATTTTATTTTTTAAGAAATTTTTGAATATTACCTTAAGGACATTGAAATTGACAGTTTTCCTTTCCATTTTATTATTTTTGCTTTTCCTTTGTACCCAGTAGGCCGTTATTGAATATTTGTGACTGAGAGCCTAAAGAAGAATATTAGTGACCTTCATTCACCTCTCCTGGGTGCTTTGAAGATTAATGTTCCATAAAAATTCTAAATTAAAATTTTAATTAAAGCACATATGCGAATTAATAAGATTGGGGATCAGAGTTCCAATTTAGCTACTTTACTAGATGTTTTTTCAAAAGTGGAGGATACATCATTTTTTTTCTGAGAAAATCACACAGTACAATAGTTTGATGCAGTCTGTTTTCCTACATATTCAGCAACTTGAATAAAAGTACTAAATATTTTAAATTGTTGAAAGAATCACCTTCATTTTATTTGTCTTAAGATGTGAAATAGAAGAAGGTATTAAACCACGTAGAGTGCAGGTTTGTGTTCATCTTTTCTTATTTTCTGAGGCTCTGTTTCCTATTGCTATAGGAATGCTACTTACATAGGAGAGCCGGATTTGACCCAGTGTACCTGCAATTGGAGATGTATAGACATGCTTGTTCAGTATTTCAGGTCTGTCTTTAATTTTGGATTTTATTATGTCTATTTCCAAAATTTATTTACAGTAAATATGTACAATTAAACCAATTATAAGACAAAATATTTAAAACTAAAAGTTGAATACAAATATCGCAGGAATCAATATTATTATATTTTTAAAACCACGTTTTCCATCTAAGTATTTTTTTTGCAGGATAGTTTTGAAAAAAAACAGATATAAAATTAGGAGCTAGAATATTGCTGTTCTTTAAATTCAGTTTTTATCTTCCAAAGTTTTAATAAAATCAATTAAACATATGAAAATTAAGGAATGGCCTGAGTTTCATGTCTGGCTCTTAGGAAGTACCCTTATCTCCTGTGGTTCCTATCTCCAGGAAGAAAGATTTCAGTTGGAATAAGCTCTGACTCTTTACAGAGGAGGAGAAATGACATCTGATTGGTGAGATTGGGAGAATAAATAATCTCTTTATTGAGTCTCTATAAGATCCCAAATGTAGGTATCAGATACATCAAATAAGAAAGCAGGAGCTGAGTACCTGAAGTGGCTCTGAGATTGTACAGCATCTAGGAAATCTTGGAAATTGTCAGGGAGGATTTTAGACTTAGAAGCGGGGATTTAAATTACTCAAATTTTTATCAAATTACTCAAACTCTGGCCCTTCAGTTTGCTAGTCTACAAAATAGATATAACAGTATTAACTTCAAAAGCATATATATATATTATATATCACATATCTTATAAATGATATGTATCATACATGTGTAGCTTAGGAAAGCAACTGATACATAGAGCTCCATCATGGTTGTTTATTACTATCACGATTATTATGATTACTATTAGAGGATCAAGGATGCCATAATTGACAACTGAATTGTACAAATAATTTTTTAAAAGTAGAGACATTAATGTCAGTGGAGATTGAATGTTGGTTACTGTATTTTAGCATAGAAAATAAAGTCTGTATTCTGGTCACAAACCTCGGTCAAATGATGCTTGGTGAGAAGCGTAGAGAGTTGGGGGTGATCCCAGAGATCTGGCAGAACTTGAAATGGATTATTTTGGAGTATGCTTTTGCATACTCCAGCAGAGGTGAATTAAACTAGAAGAAAGTTGTGTGAGCTGGGCGCGGTGGCTCACGCTTGTAATCCCAGCACTTTGGGAGGCCGAGGCGGGCGGATCACGAGGTCAGGAGATCGAGACCACGGTGAAACCCCGTCTCTATTAAAAATACAAAAAATTAGCCGGGCGTGCTGGCGGGCGCCTGTAGTCCCAGCTACTCAGAGAGGCTGAGGCAGGAGAATGGCGTGAACCCAGGAGGCGGAGCTTGCAGTGAGCCGAGACTGCGCCACTGCACTCCAGCCTGGGCGACAGAGCAAGACTCCGTCTCAAAAAAAAAAAAAAAAAAGAAAGTTGTGTGTCAAGCTAGAATAGGGGATGATAAAAGAGCAATAAGGTGGACAGCCAGAGGATTCAGGAAAGCAGGGCAAGATGCAGATCAGATGAATTTAGACTATTCAGGAACAACATTTAAAACACTAGGCTTGAGACAGGATGTTTTCTTTATGCAGAACTTAAAAGCATTTGCCAGAATGGCAACAGACCCTTGAAGAAACAACATAGGCTTTCTTGAGAACAAGATAGCTTCCTTCTAGTTTCTGTGTCTCTTATTTATTAAGTAAATTGTTCATTCGTCTTCCCCTACATGTTCAGTACTGCTAGGTGCTGTGAGGGTTGTTGGCGAAGCAGAATCCATGCATATTAACCTTTACATAGTTTCTAAACTATGTTATGGAAATAATATTAGTTCAATTCTATATTTTGTGAAGTTCACAGCACTGAATTATGTTCTGGAGCACAAAAATATAAAAAGCTGTTCCTAATCTCCTTGGGAAGAAAAGCAGCTGGGAAATCAAGGTAGGCAATGATAAAGTCACATTGTTGCTGTGAAATTCAAGAGAAGACCATTTAATTTTTTTAAAACATGAAAAATTAGTTATTATATGTTGAATGCAAGTGCCACAATGAAGAATGTTCCTATTGTTGTTTCCCCCACGCTATATGGTTCTATGCTGCTTCTATCATCTATGCAGCATGATGTTAACTTCAGGCTCTTATAAAGGCTTGCAATAGTCTACAGAAGCTGGATACATGGCTATTAGTACAGTGAAAACTGTTACGAGCAATCTGTACTTCTTGTTCTCATTTCATGAAGGATTTTCACTCTTCTCAAATGTAAGCTTGACATTCGGCTCTCTCTTGTTCCTCTGCTTGGGAGGAGTGACTGGCACCCAGTTGATCATACAAGTCCAAACGTGGGACCATTCTTCTGGTTTGTGGGCAATATGTAGGACATGGCTCTTGCTTTATGTCAGTCCTGCCTTTGCTCAGGGACAGTGTATATTCTTGCTTCCTCCTTCTTGAGATAGCAGATAAAAAAGGACCTATTTCTGGTAGGTCAGCCAAGCCTCTGCTCTTTTTGAGTTTTCCCATGTGTCGCTGGGTGGAGAATTCTGTTTCACTAGCTTTTGAAGGTTTAAGTTTTTGGAGTGAGGTAGGAGGTTCCACTGTGATTACCAGATGAGCTTTGCCAATAACAAATACCTGGAAAGGTATTTTGATCATCATCTGTTTCATAGGGCTTACTTTTTCCTAGTTGGTGTCTAGATGGAAGGATGGTATAAGGGGTTAACAAGGGCCTTTACAAAACTACAACAAAAATTGCAAAAAAAAATAAATTGCAAAAGAATTGTTTTAATCCTGCTGCTCCTCATGCTCTCTGTGAGATTGTGGACAAATTATTTGACTTTTTAAAGCCATGTTATTGAAAAAATTAAATGGCATAATGCAGATAAAAATGCCTGGCCCAGTTTGCCACTCTTAGTAGGTGTTCCTAAATGTTGACCTGCCTCTAGACTTCATTCCCTTCAGCTTTTTCCTGGTGGGTTTACTCATCCAGCCTTCTGCTGAGGGCATCTGTTTTTTCAGCTTTCTCTTTGTATTTAGGAAAGAGCAGCTGAATATGTGAGCTATTTCAAGCCTGTCTTCAGTGCAGTGTACACGAGTACACGAGAGGAAAAATAATCCAAGCAACCAGTAGCAGCCCCAGACTTTTTAAAATCAAATAGAACTCAAGTTTAAGTTTTTGACATTTTAAAACATTAATGAATTCATCCTCAACCTTCCTAGAGTAATTCAGAACTTAATTTTTTGCAATACATTAAATATAATGATGTGCTGATAAGAATCTTTCCTCAGCTGGAACTAGGAAGTCACTGAAAACTGATGTAATAACTGGTTTGTGGTAAGCAATGACTCTTTCCACCCTTTATCTAGAAGTGAATAGTTTAAAAGTTATTTCTCTGCAATACAGACATTCTCATTTTCTTTGAAACCCCAAATGCATTATGTTTCTAACTTCAGAATTGAAAATATGCAATTTAAAACCAGATATTAATTTCATAGATACAGGCTAGGATTAAGTTTTGTGTTTCAATAAATGAGTAAGAAAACATCATAGTTGTGCTTTCACAATCCATGAATTTATTTGGGGATGGTTTCCTTCGGTTAGGTCTCCCTTGCCTGAAAGATTTCATCTTCAATTCTCAGTGTTTCCAAAACCGACCCAGTTTCCCAGCCCAACGAGGCATTGGCTTCTTCATGAAACTTACTGATAATTCCAGGCCAGCTGATGCTTATATACTTGAATTCCTTTTGAACCTATAGTGAATTGCACAAATAGTGATCCAGAGGATAACCAATTGACTTTTAGAGTCACATCTGTGTTTAAATC
Source organism: Symphalangus syndactylus (assembly GCF_028878055.3). Taxonomy (NCBI): domain Eukaryota; kingdom Metazoa; phylum Chordata; class Mammalia; order Primates; family Hylobatidae; genus Symphalangus; species Symphalangus syndactylus. The sequence goes on from NC_072425.2 coordinate 123,071,410, forward strand.
TTGGCTTTCAGTTTATTAACTGTGGTTCTTTGATAAAGTTAGTTAACTCCTCTGAGATCAGTTCCTTCTGTACAAAATAGGCATTATAATTATTTTTCTGTAAACATTCAATCCAGTGATTAAATAACCTGTTTGAAGTAGCCAAAGGAGTTACTGATCAAAAACGACAAATGTCTTCCACTCATACATTCATTTACTCATTGTATAAATATTCATCAAGCAATAAGATTTAGTAATATAAGATTAAATAAAAGTCATTTCTTTCAGGAATTCACTATATAGTGGAAGAGAAATTGGTACATAAAAAACTAGGTTATGCTAACACACATTCTATGATAGATGAAGATGTAGGGTGCTAGAGAGCATATTGGAGGAGTAGCTAAGATAGTGTGGGGAGGAGTCCGCCAAGAAAAAAGGAGGAAAAGGTCATTATGTGTAAAAGCAGCAGCTTGGCCCAGGAAAGAAGATGAGAAAGATCCTGCCCTATTTAGAGAAGATTGCATAAATTTCAACATGACTAGAGTGTGAGGAAATTAAATGTTTGGAAAGATAGGCAGGAGACAGTTCCTAAAGAAATTTAAAAATCACATTATGAACTTGGAATTTTATCTTGAAAACATGGATTAATTTTAAACTGGAAAAGATAATGTGATTTCACATGTTGTTAAAAAGACAAGTATAGAACTTGTGAATAATTTATTGAATGAGGTAAAAGTGTAGGTAAGGCGATTGTTGAAGTAGCTGTTGTTATAGCCTTGGTGTGTAATAATGAAATCCTAAAATTAAGACACCAACACTGGGAAGAAGGAAAATTCAAGAAAGAGTAAGGTATTGGTGAAACATAGAAGAATGAATGAAGGGCAATTCTTATAATAATGGTGTCAGATTATGTAATCAAGCTATTACAGGCTATTTGAGGATTTAGGATTACTGAATCCTCAAATCCCATGATAAATGTTCATGTTATGATTCCAGATGCATCCCTGGATGTAATTTTAATTTCTAATGGGAGGAAACATGCTAGTCAGGCTGATTCAAGTAGCCATTATAGTTGGAAGTTACAGTTCTCACTGTAAACTAACATTGTTATTCTGGTTTCCTAAGTCAGCCTTATAACCTTGTCTAACAAGGCTCTGTCCTTGAGAAGCTTAGTCATTCTTGGCATGCTGGAAGTATCAGATCTTGAGCTACTGACATTCACCCAGGCTGAGGTGAATTTACTAAAGTAATGCAATCCCATGAAGTAAAATATGGGAGGCTTTGGGGGATAATCTCACCATTATTATTCACCTAGTGAGGAACTGTAATCTCAATGAAAAACGTATTCAGTGATACTTGTTAAAGCATGATAAAGACTTTTTCAAGACCATTGCGATACAAGTATTGAGGCCATTGTGATAAGCAATGGGATTTTGCAGTGCAGGAGAGAGATTGGGTTTAACTCTGAATACAGCATAGGCAAGTGAACATTTATAGCTAAGATGCAGGGTGAACGTTAATTGATGGAAAATTACAGAAAGGAAACATTAGGGATTAGGGAGATTATGGCAAAACCAACCTAATGAGATTCTTGTCGAAGCTGGGTCAGGGTGAGCAGACATCACCTGAAGAATGGTGGAGGATGAGGCATCTAATTGGATGTTGAGGATAAGTGAGTATCAAGGGAGGGGAATTCTTGCCAAAGTATGTTGGATGAAAAACAAACGTGTGAAACAGAAAAAAAAACAAAAATGTGTTTTTTTACTTTCACACACCACTTAACACAACACTTCTGACACGAGATGTATGTGCATTTTTACTCACACACCAAGCAATTCTTCAGTGGACACCAGCTGGGTGTCTCCTCATTCAGTGTACCTGGAGTTCAAATCACATACCAAAGATTAAGTGCTCAGTCCCACAGGATTGCTCCCCACTTTAGACACCAATCACCAGTAGTAGGTTGTCACCCACAATTCTTGAATGACCAGTTATTAATCAGGATTCCCATGGCCACCTCCTCGAGTTTGATTAATCCACTAGAGCAGCTCACAGGACTCAGGGAAACACTTTTGTTTACTATCTTATTATAAAGGCTATTACAAAGGATACAGGTGAACAGCTAGATGGAAGAAATGCATACGGCAAGGTATGTGGGAAGGGGCATTGAGCTTTCACACCCCTCCAGGGTGCACGACTCTCCAGGCACCTCTGCATGTTCAGCAATGCAGAAACTCCCTGAACCCTGTCCTTCTGGGTTTTTATGGAGGCTTTATTACATAGACATGATTAATTAAATGAGTGACCATTAGTAATCAACTCAACCTTCAGCCTCTCTCTCCTCCCCAAAATTGAGGCTGAAAGTTTTAACCATCTAATTATATGGTTGGTTCTCCTGGCAACCAGCCCCCATCATGAAATCATCCAGGAGCCCACCAAGTGTTTTGTCATCAGAACAAAAGATGCTCTGATTACCCAGGAAATGTCAAGATATTTAGGACCTGAATCAGAGGTTCCCATCACTCAAGAAATTATTAATGTCTTAGAAGATTTGTGTTAGAAACCCAGGTCAAAGACCAAATAATAGAACAGATTATTTTCCAACTGCCCTATTATCTACAAGGGTTTCAAGAGCTCTGTGCCAGGAAGTGGGAGGAAGAGACTAATATATATTTCTTATTATTTTGCTAGCAAAACACCAGGGGTTTGGTCTGGGTCTTGGTGAAGCATCAAAATCCAATCACTGGGACAATCAGTATTGCCAGGGGAGAAAGGCAATATTTCGGTGACAACAGCCAGAGAGAAAGGAGCCAAATCTCAAATCTGTCTCTCCCAGCCAACTAAAATTGGGAGTTTGTATAGTGGGGAAATGAATGCAGTAGCTATATGGTGGATGGCAGGACTTAGGGAGGGGTAAGGAAGCAATAGTGATGATTGAGGGTTCTGGCATCTCATTGTCTGGATGCAGTGATTTGGTGAGTTTCAGTTCCTTGATACTATCTGAGAGGCGTGAGGGTCTGTTTCCTGAGGAAAACACTCAGATAAGAGAAAGGTAAGTGATATGGTTTGGATATTTGTCCTGCACAAATCTCATATTGAAATGTAAATCTCAGTATTGAAGGTGGGGCCTGGTGGGAGGTGTTTGAGTCATGAGGGAAGATACTTGTTGGCTTGGTGCTGTCATCGTGATAGTGAGTGAGTTCTCATGAGATCTGGCTGTTTTAAAGTGTGTGGCACCTCCCCCATTTTGCTTCTGCTCTTGCCATGTGACATGTCTGCTCCTGCTTCTCCTTCCACCACGAGTGAAAGCTCCCTGAGTTCTCTCCAGAAGCCGAGCAGATGCCAGCACCATGCTTGTACAGCCTGAAGAACTGTGAGCCATTGAAACCTCTTTTCTTTATAAATTACCCAGCATCAGGTATTCCTTTATAGCAGTGCAAGAATGGCCTAACATGGAAAACTGGTACTGAGAAGTGGGGCATTGCTATAAAGATACTTAAATGTGTGGAAGCAGCTTTGGAACTGGGCAACAGGTAGAGGTTGTAAGAGTTTGGAAGGCTCTGAAGACAGGAAGAGAGAGATGAGGGAAAGTTTGGAACTTCTTAGAGAGTGGTTAAATTGTTGTGACCAAAATATTGATGGTGATAATGACAGTGAAGTCCAGACTGAGGAGGTCTCAGATGAAAATGAGGAACTTAATGAGAACTGTAGGGAAGATTACTTGTGTTATGCCTTAGCAAAGAACTTGGCTTCCTTTTGTTTGTTCCCTGGAGACCTGTGGAAGTTTGAACTTAAGAATGATGAACTGGGTATCTGGTGGGAGAAATTTCTAAGCAGCAAAGCATTCAAGAAGTGTCCTGGATGCTTCTAACAGCCTATGCTTAGATGTGGGAGCAAAGATATTACTCAAAGTTGGAAGTTATATTTAAAGGGAAAGCAGAGCATAAAAGTTTGAAAAATTTGCAGCTTAGCCGTGTGGCAAATAAAAAGCTATTTCAGGAGAGGAATCCAAGCAGGTGCAGGATAACCACTTGCTAGGGAGATTTGCATCATTAAGAGAGAGCCAGTTGCTGATAGCCAAGGGAATGGGAAAAAGGCCTGGAAGGCATTTTATAGATCTAAGAGCAGCCCCTCCCATCACAGGCCCAGAGGCCTAGGAGGACTGAATGGGTTTGGGGGCCAGGCCCAAAGCCCTGCTGCCCTAGGCAGCTTCAGGACATTGCTGCCCATCCAGCTGTTCCAGCTCTAGCCACAGCTCAAAGGGGCCTGGGTACAGATTGGGCTGCCACTTGGAAAGGTGACCTTGGTGGTTTCCATGTGGTGTTAAGCTTGTGGTCATGCAGAGTGCAAGAGTCAAGGAGACTTGGCAGCCTCTATCTAGATTTCAGAGGGTGTATGAGAAAGCCTGAGTCCCCAGGCAGAAGCCTGCTGCAGGGGTGGTTCCCTCATAGAGAACCTCTACTAAGGCAGTGCTAAGGGGAAATGTGGGGTTGTGGGCCCCACAGAGAGTCCCCACTGGGGCGCTGCCCAGTGAAACTGTGGTAAGGGGCCACCATCCTCCAGGCCCTGGAATGATGGATCCACTGGCAGCTTGCTCCTTGAATCTGGAAAAGCTGCTGGCAGTCAACTCCAGACTTTGAGGGCAGCTGCAGAGGCTGTACCCTGTAAGGCCACAGAGTTAGAGCTGCCCCAGGTCTTGAGAGCTCACCGCTTGTAGCAGTGTGCCCTGGGTGTGGGACATGGAGTCAAAGATTATTTTGGAGCATTTGGATTTAATGACTGCCCTCCTAGGGTTCAGACATGTGTGGGACCTGTGTCCCCTTTATTTTGGCAAATTTCTCCCTTTTGGAAGAGGAATCTTTATCCATGCCTGTACCCCAGTTGCCTCTTGGGAGTAGATAACTCATTTTGATTTTACAGCCTGTTAGGTGAAAGGAATTCATCTCTGGTTGAGACTTTGGACTTTTGACTTGGAACTTAGGATTTTTGAATTAATGCTAAAATGAGTTAAGACCTTTGGGAAAGTATGATTATATTTTGAAATGTTAGAAGGACATGAGATCTGGGGGGGACCAAGGATGAAATGATATGGTTTGGATATCTGTCCTGCCCAAATATCATGTTGAAATGTAATCCCCAATGTTGGGGGGTGCCTGGTGGGAGTTGTTTTGGTCATGGGGGCAGATCCCTCATTGCTTGGTGCTGTCCTCCTGTTAGTGAGTGAGTTCTCGTGTGATCTGTTTGTTTAAAAGTGTGTGGCATGCCTCTCTCCCTCTTCCTCCTGCTTTTGCCGTGTGATAGACCCACTCCTGCTTCACCTTGTGTCATGAGTGAAAGTTCACTGAGCCCTCCCCAGAAGCCAAGCAGATGCCAACATCATGCTTGTAGAGCCTGCAATTAAATCTCTTTTCTTTATAAATTACTCGGTCTCAGGTATTCCTTTATAGTACTCCAAGAATGGCCTAACATAGTAAGTTTCAAGATTTAAGACTGTGAGGGTCAATTTCTATGTTTATTAAAAAAAAAAAAAAAACAGATAACTTGTCAGTTTTATGGAGAAGTTGGGCTGGTTTTAATTTCACAGTACCACACTGACTTAGCATTATAGTTCCTTTCTAACACTGGATTTTACAAGGAAGTACACAGATGGGCCTAGAAAAAGGTTCAGAAGTTTGCCTGAATTTTGATTAAGCAAAATATCTTTTTCAGTAAAAATTTCAACAATTGTGAATTCAATTTTAGGCATGCTGAATTTGATTTGTAGAGGGAACAGCTAAGTGAAAGGTCTATGAGGCTGTTAGATAAAGGGCATGTAATAAACCACTAGCTGCTGTAACAATCCTCCAATATCTCAACATTTTAATTCAGTAAAAGTTAATTTCTTGCTCATGCAAAGAACAATGCAGTTGTTCTTTGTTGGCAAGAGGCCTTCCCCAGGGTCATTTAGGGATACTGCTCTACAATCTTAATGGCCTCACCATTCTCAAGGGTCCATCTCCTCCCCTACATCTTCTGCATAAACTGGTAGATGGGAAGAAAGTATGAATGATCACATGGAAGGTGTCTTATGTGTTAATCCTAGGGATGGCTTGTTTTATCACCACCATATTCCATTGACAGAAGCTACTCACATGGCCATACAAAAACTCTAAGGAAGGTTGGGAAACATGTAGTCTAGCAGTGTACTCAAAAGGTAGAAAAAAGTGAATTTGGGTGAATTCATAGTAATATCTGTCACATAGGAGTTTATGTTCAGAAATGAGAGTTAAGTGTTAAAGGGCATGTCATTAAAATATAATGGGTAATTGAGGCTATAGACTGGATGAGAATTCACAGGGAGTAGAGGTAGATTGAGTTAAAAACAAAAGAAGGAAAAGAGAATGAAAACTTGAGGAATATTCAGTTTTTTCATCTGTAAAGATTTAAGTGACAGGTGAATAAGCATGAGAAATAGCAACCAAAGGGTTTTAACGTATTAAAATCATAGCTAATATTTATGATTGCTGACTATGTATATGGCACTACGTAGTGTTAACAGGGATTCTTTTACATAATCCTTATTGCAACCTGATTGTGCTAAAACTTTTCAGATTCCCTTATTTTTCATGAAGTAACAAAATTGGACAATTAAGTACCTGCCTGGGTCACACAAGTAGTAAGTAGAAGATCTTGGATTTAAACCTTGTCTGTCTTACTCCAGAGTTCAATCTCCTCATCAATGTGCCACCATCACCTCTTCACTTTCACCCAACGAAGGGAGGGAAACATGAACACCAAGGGAGGGGCTCCAGGAATGAGGAAATGGTAAACAAATGCCCCAGAGAGTTTCCATAAGAAGTGAATAGTGCCCACTGGAAGGTCATTCTTCCACAATTTTTTTTTTTTTTTTTTTTTTTTAGTAAATGCTCATTGAGCATGGGTTTTGTGGCAGTCCCAGTTGGGACAAAGTATGGGCAGAATTCCTTCCCTTATGGAGCTTACAGATCAGTGAACACACTCAGAGGGTGACAGTGGGAGCCAGATTGCAGAGGATCTAGTGAAACAAAAAAGAGACTATGCAGAGAGTGTGAATCAGGCATTTGATACTTCTCTGAGTTGGGTTCTAGAGAGACAGACACAATACTCCATGGTCCTTCTGTGCTTTAAATACAGCCTTATGATCTGAGGCTTCCCTTTCTGTCCCTATTAAAAACTTCCTGTAGGTGGAAGACTTGATAAACTCAGTCTCAGTAGGATGTTAATGACTGATGAAGCTTAATATACTAGTTTCCTATGGGTATATGAATTGTGGGAAACACAGGCAGTCACAGCTTAAATGAATAAATCTCTTTCGATTTTTAGATACCATTGAACAGATGGAGATGGAATTTTATGAGGGTCAGAGTTGCCTTTTTGTTGACCGTGAAATTACATCACAAAAGCAGCTGCTAAGACTCCCTGCTGTCCACAGAGCCTGTATTTAAGAAAGACCATTCAAGATAAGATTGAGCTGTGGAATTATAAAACCTTTGGAAAATCTTTCATGTGAGAACAACATGGGGGCAAGCCTCTGACCAAAATAGCTCAAAAATTTGTGTCACACAGTTACAGTAAATACCTAAGAGCTTGACGCATAAAACACAACAGTCTCCTGGAGACAGGGAGGAGAAAGAAAGATAAAGTCTGTGGCTTTAGAAGAAAAGGAATAACTTAAGAGGCTTGTTTGCTGTTCAGGCTGGCCCCCAAGGATGACAACATTTTGGTAGGTTTGGCATGTTCCTAAGACTCTTCTTAACTTTGTTGGTCCCCTAAAATGTACGTAATTGATGCAACATGTCTGAGGAAATGGATGAGGTGTGAGAAATCATGGTATTCCTATTCACAAGGGACTACTTTACAACCAGACACAATTATTTTACAGAGAACTCTGGTTGGCAACAAGACCTGAATATTAATATCATCAGTTGGTCAATGCATTCTTTCCCTGGATGAGAATTTTTTGTGGGAAGCAGCATAATATAAAATGCCTTTCAAGATTCTGCATGTAGCATCAAAGAGTCAGCGAATTCTGGCTCTGCTAACTACTTGGCTGTGGGACCTGGGATATATTACTTACTTTCCATAAGCCTCAGCCTTTTCATATATACGATGGATTTAGAAGACTAGGGTGAAAGAAGAAAGTGAATTTAGGTATGTAAAATATTCACCATGTGATGGGCAGCTAGCTAGATATTTTACAAATCTATAATCTGGAAACATGAGAGACAGGACTAGCTGGATTTCCTAGGCCGACTAAGAATTCCTAAGCCTAGCTGGGGAGGTGACCGCATCCACCTTTAAACATGCGGCTTGCAACTTAGCTCACATCCGACCAGTCAGGTAGTAAAGAGAGCTCACTAAAATGCTAATTAGGCTAAAACAGGAGGTAAAGAAATAGCCAATCATCTATCACCTGAGAGAACAGGGGAGGGACAATGATCGCGATATAAACCCAGGCATCCCAGCCGGCAATGGCTACCCTCTTTGGGCCCCCTCCCTTTGTAGGGGAGCTCTGTTTTCACTCTATTAAATCTTGCAACTGCACTCTCTTCTGGTCCGTGTTTGTTATGGCTCCAGCTGAGCTTTCGCTTGCTGCCCACCATTGCTGTTTGCCGCCGTTGCAGACCCGCCACTAACGTCTATCCCTCTGGATCCGGCAGGGTATCCGCTGTGCTAATCCAGTGAGGGGCCCATTGCTGCTCCCGATCAGGCTAAAGGCTCACCATTGTTTCTGCACGGCTAAGTGCCCGGGTTCGTCCTAATCGAGCTGAACACTAGTCACCGGGTTCCACGGTTCTCTTCTGTGACCCAGGCTTCTAATAGAGCTATAACACTCACCTCATGGCCCAAGATTCCATTCCTTGGAATCCGTGAGGCCAAGAACCCCAGGTCAGAGAACATGAGACTTGCCACCATCTTGGAAGCGGCCCACCACCATCTTGGGAGCTCTGGGAGCAAGGACCCCCCGGTAGCAAACAGACACAAGAGAATTAGGTGGAGAATCTTCCAGGCAAGTGCTCTTAACCAACAGAATCACACCTTCCAAGGGAGGCTGATTGTCTTGTCTGTTGATTGGGTCTCCATTTCTAAGATGTGAAAGACACACTGACCTGTTTCTGCTTATTGACTTCCTTCTTTCTAGACCTGTGATGACCAGAACACATTCTTTTTTTTTTTTTTTTTTTTTGAGGCAGAGTCTTGCTTTATTGCCCAGGCTGGAGTGCAGTGGTGCAATCTTGGCCCACTGCAACCTCTGCCTCCGTGGTTCAAGCGATTCTCCTGCCTCAGCCTCCTGAGTAGCTGGGACTACAGGCACATGCCACCACACCTGGCTAACTTTTGTATTTTTAGTAGAGATGAGGTTTCACCATGTGGGCCAGGATGGTCTTGATCTCCTGACCTCGTGATCCACCCGCCTCGGCCTCCAAAAGTGCTGGGATTACAGGCGTGAGCCACTGTGCCTGGCCCAGAACACATTCTTAAATAGGATAGATTAGACTGCCTACTTGTTACATGCCGGTTCTAAGCATGCAACAGAGCCACATTGATTGGCCTTGAGTGGCTCCCAACTACGACAAATGCATTCGTAGACCATCTTAAGCACAATTCTCCATGTAGTTGATTAAGTGTGCCATTGTGTGCTCATTCTTGCTATTTTCACATTCAGTAGGTGGCCTTATTATACTTTATAGTGCTTTATGTATTGACTTATGGAGCTTAGCATATGTTTCTGAAAAATTTAATTTTTGCTTAAAAGGCTGCAATAAGGTTCAGTTGCAGATAGCAGAGATAGTTCCGGCTAGTTTGAGCAGAAAGGGACTTAATATAAGGAGTTAGTTGGCTACAACATTGTTCAAAGTGCTGGAAAAGCAACCCTTAGGCTGGGCCTCTAGAAATGACTATAGAATAAGAGTTATACTGCAGAACTTGCCCACCAAGAGAGCTGTCATCTTTGTCACAATTGAAAAATCAGGGAGTCAGGAAGCTGCTATTCAAACTGCTGGCCTCAGGTTCATACTACCTTGACCATGACCCAGGAAGTCGTTGTCAGACTTGTTGGCTCCAACCCTTGTGTCTGCTACAATCTACACCTGTATCAGATGCTTTTTGTACTACTTCTGTTTGCATTTAACCATTTCCAAAACAAATCACTGTGATTGTATCTAACTGGCCTAATCCAAGTCACAATCATAACCATGTATGTAAGGGAGTCTGGGAAATCTTATTTTTGGTTTTTCAACCTTGTTAGGATACTATAAGAAGATTGGGATAGATACTGAGTGAGCCTCAGAAAATCAGCTGGATACACCCCAGGCAATTACTTGTGCTAAGTGATAATTCAGATACTACAGAGAATTCAAAGATAAAGTAAGCCAGATTTTGTCAAGAGGACCTGTCTGTAATCTAATAAGGGAGAAGAGACAAATCCAGTGTTTTCTTATGAGATTGCTTCCTAATGAGTCTGAGCAAAATGTCCTTCCTAGGTAGTCATAAAACATATTTATCCTATCATAGCTTTTAAAACACAGTATTGTAATTGTTGGTTATTTTACCTGTGCACTCAGTGGACTGCTAGCTATTGAAGGCAGGGACCATGTGAATCTTGCTGGCTGTTAAATAGCCAGTGTTTAATCCAGTGCCAATCAATATTTGTTGAATGACTGGATACATGAAAACAAGTAGGAGTCAAAATTACAACCTCTAAGGGTGTAGGTGTTCATTTATTACAGATGAGAATATTTTCTTCTTGCCAGTCTTATCTCTAAACTAAATTAGAAGACTCTAAGCAATAAATTGAACACTATGCTAAGAGAATGTGTTTCCTCATGACAGCCCACCAGTCCTGCACTCACCCTAAATGGCAACTACATATTAGTGGCTGGAAAAAGTGGCTACATTTTCTTTTACTATGAAAGAGGAAAGAGGACATTTCCTTTTGCTAGCAAAGAGGAAACTATTGTGTCACATAAATGAAGCATATTGCTAGTTGCTATAAAATTAGATTTATAGTCAAGGTTGCCCATTCTGAGTTACTTCTTGGGATAGGCAATACAAGATATTACAGGATCTGAGATGTTTATAAATAATATTTGAAAACCCACTCGCTACTGCTGCTGCTATTAAAATTAGTATTTAGAGTATATAATAAGCATGAATTAGAAGGCTTAATACTTTATATTTATGGTCTCAAAACTAAATGGCTTATGAGGTCAGGTGCCATTTTACCCCATTTTATAGCTCATGCTCTGAGTCTTTCAAAGAGATTTACTGGTCCAATATTTTGGGATTAGTGTTATAACAAGTGGATTCTCAAAGCTAGGCCCATCCGATCCCAAAGTTTATGTTTTTAACTGCTATTGTATGTGACTTTCACCAGTAGTTTTCCTTACTCTGTAAGAAAACTCTTCTTATCACAAATACGAACAGTGTATAGTGATGTCCAGTATGTATGATGCTTTCTACATGGCAACTCTTTGTGATGCTCACAGTAACCATGCAAAGCTTTCTATCTCTATGTTAAAAATTCTGAAATAGAAACTTAGAATGCATAGAGCCAAACCTTCAGTGGAGGCGTTCTGACACTAAATGCTGATCTTGTGTCTTTTCTTCAAGCTCCCTCCCACCACATGAACTAAAGATCTGCAAGCTGTAACCTTTTCCGAAGGGCTACCTGGGCCTCTGTGTCCATCAGAGCTGATGAGCTGATCTTCATTCACCGTAAGTGCAACTATCATGGCTCATGGAGCCCTGGAGAGAGTAGCACATATATTGAACTTCAGTTTTATAAAGTCTAATACTTTTCTAAAATGACTTGATATCTATTTCATCCAGAGAAGATTCATTACGTAGCCTTTCTAGCATAAAATATCATTACTTTTAAAGAAAAATCCAATCTAAATTCCTCTAACTACAATGGAAGTCCCCTTTTCTTATTCATTTCTCACTAAAATATGGAACAACCAGTCACTTCCACTAAATCTAATCTTCCTGTATGTTCTTGACGGTAACTACCAGTTAAACAGAGCTATCTATGGGAATGGTTTTTGAAAGAAAAATTGCGTTGTTTCAGTACTTTGGAGGATGGCTGATGTTTGCCTTTTCTCAAGAGATGTATCATGGACTGTTTTTGTTAAACTAACTTGGCTTCAAGAATTTGAGACTAACTCAGGTTTTCTCAAACAGTGGGGGATTTGATGTAGCAATATGCAGGCATGGGATATCAGAAAGAGCCAGATAACCAAAGGAAGAGTAGTAGCTGAAGCGGGATTCTAGGCCCAAGGTGGGTTAAATTAGCTCTGAAGCTTGGGATATAAGGCTTTTCACTCTAGGGTTCTAACTTAATGTTACTCTCCATGTGGCTCGACTTTCTCTTAATTTTAGACTGCATTTTGTGATTTGCCTTATTTTCTTTGTATTTATTGACTTTAATCCTCAAGAGAGACAATATGAATTTATTTAAGACAGATTATATCCTAGCTCTGGGCCAGATACTCAGCCATTATCCAATAAGATTCCCTTCCTCTAGTGACCTGGACGTGCTGGGTAATGGCATCACATGTGCAAATTGTGGCTGTTTCTTTCGCAGAGGCTATGGGCAGAGTCATTTCCACTAGAAGGGGCTGCAGGCATTTCAGGCAATGTGCTAAAACAAAGGCAGTTTCTGCAAAAGAGCACATTCTATTTATTCTACCTTCTGGATGTGGCATGAGTCCATCTATCTCTATCCCCACTGTAGCTGTTCTAGTTCAGGTCACCATACCTCATGTCTTGACTATAGTAATAGCTTTCATAAATATATATATATATCCCTACCTTCTGTGGTGTCCAATTCAAAGCATTTTCAATTCTACAGTCAGAGAGAAAACATAAATTAATCTGATTTCTTCTCTTCTAAAAAGTTCCAGTGATTTAGGAGAAACCACACATTCTCTAACATAATTTATGAGACCCATGCTGACTTCTAACTAAATCTCCATCCTCATCTCTAAGCCCCACTTCTATTCTGTGGTTTAGTCCATTACCCTTAGACCTTCTACTCTGTTACCTTGGCTTATGAAACACTTCCCTACCTTTTTATGGCTAACTTTCATTCATGTTTAGGTCCCACCTGATGCTTTCCCAACCTTCCAGTCTAGATTAGAAGTCCCTCTTAGATATACTTCCGGCATCCTGAAATTGTCATAGAATTGAATTTCAGTGACCTATTTCATGTATTCTGGTGAAAACTCTAAGTGCGTGAGTGCAGGGACTGTTATCTGTCATTACTGGCTCTCCAGTGCCTGGTATATGATGAGTGCTCTATCAATATATGTTAAATCAACAAGAGAAAGAGAGAAATCATTTTTCAGAATATAGTGATTAAAATCCATATAGTTACAACACCAGGAGTGAACCCCAATATAAACTATGGACTTTGGATGGTAACGTGTCAATGTAGGTTCATGAATTGCAAAAAATGTACCACTCTGGTGTGGGATGTCGATAATGGAGGCTATGCATGTGTCCGGGTAGGGAGTGTATGGGAAATCTCTGAACTTTCCTCTTTTCTGTGAACCTTCTCTAAAAGATAAAATCTATTTCTAAAAACCCCTGTTGTGTGTTGTCTCATCTCACATTATACCACCCTTCTCCCATGTTGGTTACTGTTCTGGCTTCCCTGGTCTTTTCTCAGTTCTTTGTGACTCTTCTCCTTTCCTTCCACTGTCCTTGTGCATGCCATTTCCTCTGCCTGGGACACTCTTCCTGTGCCTGGTTTGCTGCCAGTTAGCGTTCAGATTTTAGCTCAGTTACCTCTCTTTCAGGAAGCCTTTTCTGATTCTATGCCCCAGACTAGATAAAAATCCTCCCATTATATGTGACCAGCATCATATACTTCTTCATGACACTAATGACAGTTCTAACCTCGCATTTATTTTTGCAAGTATGTCTGTTTATGGTTGTTACAGTTCTAATCTTAGGAAAGCACCTAATAGAGGAAAAATAGTTATTTGATGAATAAATAGTTCACCAAATTTTAGTGTAATATTGTCAGATAAAACATACCATAAGAACATGGTGAATAAGGTGGTGAGAATATCAAAGGTCTTCAGAAATCAGTTACCCAGGGTAGTAAAAAGGACTAGTAATAAAGTATGACATCAAGGGATTGAATCTCTGTTACACAATAAGCTAGCCATGTGAAGTACATATTACCTCATTTATCTGAATTTCAACTTCTACAATGGTAAAATGGGGATAATAATTTTTTCCCTTTCTGAAAATTAAAGGAGATAAAACAGGTAAGTATCTCTGTAAGCTGCCATATAAGGACAGATATAGTGGCAAAGTTCAATCTTCTTCAAGGTAAATTGTAAGCAAACATAGATGTAGAGCATCATTTTCTTCACATCCAAAGTTTGCCCTATAAAAAGACAGTCAAAACTGATAAAATGTTTGAAATTTTGGTTTTTTTTTTTTTTTCATTTTGTTTCTAACAGGAATCATTTTCATGCCGCATTAGGGTTGCCAGATTAGTCATTAAATAAACAGTATACAATTCACTGAACTCTCCGTTAGCCCATTTGAAAGATAATGAAGTTAGAATGCTTAATATATGGTCCTTTGTGTTTGGGGCAGATAAAAGGGTTCTGGAAAATTCCCAAGAGGTTAGATATTAATGGAAAGATCTGCCTCCTTTTTCCCTAAGAAAACATGATAGTTTCTATAGAACTAGAAATGAAGGATTTGAAAGTAACTTAAAATTAATCCACCTTTAACTTGACGAGCACAAAGCACATTACAATAAAACAGGTGTTTTACATTATTCATTTAATTTTCACCAGTCCTTTGAGGGAGCTACTATTATTCCAATATTACAAGGAAAAGTAGTTGAGAGAGGAAATACATTTACCTGAGGCCACTTATTCTTTGGTGTCTAGGGTTCAGCCCACCTAAGGCAACTGGCATTTTAGGAGTATATCTGTGTGCCTTCTCTGTGCTGGCTAATATGAGAGTTAGAAAAGGAACACAGCTTTTGAAATATTAGAATCCTTTTTAAATCAAATCTTACAATTTTCATGTCGCAGAAGGAGAAAATGAAATTTGAGAAATTGTGTCTCTTGATTAAAGTTACACAAAGAAGGGCAGAATATGTACCTGTCTCATCTAGAACAGCACACAGCAGGGACTCAATAAGTCTTAACTGATCGATCCAGTTTTAAGTTCCTCTTATTAAAAAGAAAAGGAGAGATCTTTAGGAGAAGGATCTGATGCTACTCTTAAGGGAAGAATTCAGGGTCCCTGGCTTCTAGGTTCTCTGGGAGTATGGGACTTTCTCTATCAGATTCCCACATATCCAGTCTAATGTCAGACTTTTGACACCAACTGCAAACCTAGGCTTTGTGAGTGTTCCTTGGAAAATACTGTGCAGTTCTGGGGCTCAGTGATGATTTTCACATTAATTCACTATTGGACTTTCAAGCTTCTGAGACAATGGCGAGTAATTGTAAGGCAGGCAAGTAGCATTTTGAAGGTGTCATGAAATGTACCTTTGTCAGTGTTCACAAGACTAGTTAATGACAGTAAAATTATGTCCCAGTGTTATATAAACATGTGAATCCATTTCAGCACTCGCTTTTTCCATTCAAGGAAATCTTGAATTATTTTTCTTCAGGGAAGAGAAGTGAGTTTCAGATTTGGTTCTCTTTCTGCAACTGCTGTATGTCCTTGAGTAAGACATGCATGAAGGGGTTAGGTGGTGAAGCAGGTAGACTGAAGTGGAACTGCTCAGGCTCTGAAGTCAGATCTCAGTTCAAATCTCCTGAGCAGTTTATTTATCTACAGAAGACCCTAGTTCCTGCATTTCTAAAATGGAAATGATTGTGATACTCCTTTCATTGGTAAAGAGGGTTAGATGATCTAATTCTAGTAAAGTCTCTTAGCACTTGGGAGGAACTGTGTATTGAGTTTCCACTAAGGAAAGGCCAATATTCCTGCAGAGGAAGACATATCGGCTGCCTGAGACTTCAGTTCTCCAGGGGCTTTCTTACTCTAAACCGGAGAGGAATGGGCTGGGTCAACAATATTTTCGTAATTGCCCAGAAAGTATAAGTAATGAATAGTTCTTCCTGTAGTGGCAGGAACATCCATGCTCACCTTTGCACTTCTGGGGAGCTTGGGGATCCCCATCCTTGAGTACCTCAAATCACACTGAGGCTGTCTGTCTAGTTGCAAGGGGCAGGATGAGAATAATTTATCTTTGTCTCCTCTCTGTCCTGCATCATTAATTTTTCCCTCTCTATTACACCATTCCTATCAGCATACAAATATGCTGCCATTTTCTCCACATTAATATAATGTTTCTTGATCTCATTTTTCAAGTAATACTGTATTTCTTTACTGCCTTTCAGAGCAAAACTTTTAAAAAGACTTGACTTTGTTTATTATTTCCAATTCTTCCTTCTAGTCTTCACCCTTAACCCCTCTATGAGAAAGCTCTTGATTGAGGACCTCTGCATGGCTAAATCCAATAGAAAATTCTCAGTCTTTTTCTTATTTGAGAAATCAGAAACATTTGGTTAAGCTGATCACTGCCTCCTCCTTGAAATGATTGATTTATTTGGCTTTTAGGACATTGTTATATTCTCCCTCCCTTCATGTTCTCCAGGGCAATATTTTTAGAACTCTTCTCTTTGTTATCTCATCCAGTATTATGTTTTCAGTTGCTTCTATACATTGATAACAGTTAACCTATAGATTCATATATATGTGACTTTGACTGTCCAACATCTCCACTTGGATTGCAGGTAGGAATCTTGTCTCAAACCTCACATGCCCCCAAACTAAATCCTGAACTTCTTTCCCCAAATCTGGTCCCTATAATTTTTCCCAACATCATGGTAATAATGATAGCAAACATTTACATGCCACATTGCTATGTGGCAAGTACTATTTTAATAATTTTTTTATATTCACTCACATAACCCTCAACACCACGTGAGGTTGGTATTATTATTACTTCTATTTTGCAATGCAGAATGGAGGGAAATACTTACTTACCTAGTGTCACAGTGGCAAAGTTGGACTGCAAAGCCAGACTGCCTGGTTCTGGTCTTTCTACTCGCATACTTCCAATTCCTGAAGCCAAGCATTTTGAAATAATCTGACTTCTCTCTCTTACACCCACATCAAATCCAATAGCAAATCTTGTTGGCAATACTTTCATGATATATTCAGAATCTGACCAGTTACCACCCACATTGTCACAATCCTGGTCCAAGCCATCCTCTGTTTCTTCTACCCACCTTATGCCCATTGCGATCTGTCTTAGCACAGCAGCCAAAGGGAGGCAGGTCATGTTACACCTGCTGCTCATGGCTTCCCATCTCTCAGAGTTAAACACAGCATTCATACAATGACCTCCAAGGACTTAAATCCTCAACTGTCCTCCTATTACCGCTGTAATCTCACCTTCTACTGATCTCCTTGCTCATTCCACTCTACTCATGCTGGGCTCCTAGTGGTTCCGAGAAGATGTACATGCTTGCTCTTGTCTCAGGCCATATGCACTTGCCTTTCCCTGGCATGTTTTTCTCCCAGATTTCCACATGCCTCGCCTCCTACTTCCTTCAGCTCTTTGGTTAAATGTCATCTTTTTAGTGAAGTTTTCTATTTAAAATTGTCATATCTTACCCTACTGAAGTTATTCCTTCTTCTTTGTTTTAAATTTATCATACTCTGACTTGCTTTTGTCTATATTTTTTATTCCCGGTAGAATATTAATTTCAGGGCAGAAGAGATTTTTGCTGTTTCAGTCATGGTATTATCTCCAGTATTTATGTGCCTGGAACATATTAGGTACTTAATAAATATAGAGTTTGTAATAAATGTAAAAATATTTGTAAAAGACAAATAAGTAAATGGTTTTTAGAGATAGAGAAATGAAATAATTAGGATTCCCAATACCATAAGTCATGGGTCACAAACCTTTTTGGTACCAAGGATTGGTTTTGTGGAAGACAATTTTTCCACGAACAGGGATGGGGGATGGTTTGGGATTGATTTAAGTGTATTACATTTATTGTGCTCTTTATTTCTATTATTATTATATTGCAATATGTAATGCTTGATATCTGTCACTGATATCTGCCATCTGGGGGTGATGGGAGACAGTGACAGATCATCAGGCCTTAGATTCTCATAAGGAGCATGCAACCTAGATCCCTCGCATGTGTAGTTCACAATAGGGTTTGTGCTTCTATGAGAATCGAATGCTGCCAACGATCTGACAGGAGGTGAAACTCAGGCAATAATGTGAGCGATGGGAGCAGTTGTAAATACAAATGAAGCTTCGCTTGCTTGCCAGCCTCTCACCTCCTGCTGTACAGCCCAGTTCCTAACAGGCACCTACAAGGCTGGGGACCCCGTGCCATAAATGATAGTTTAATTTGGAGCCAGATGGAATTTACATATCTTTTAGGGACACCTCCTCATTTAAAAATGAAGAATCTAAGGAAGAGAAATAAAGTATCTACTCAAAACCTTGCTGGTTAAACCTCATGCTTCATGAATGAAGTTCTTTAATCATTTAGGGACTACCTTTCCTGTCACTTCCCACAAGTCAGCTTCTAAAGTTAACATTAGATATTGTTATGTAAAAACAAAACCAAATAAATCTGCAAACTTATAAACATTAAACATTCTAAGGTCTATTTGCTTAAAGATTTTTTCATATTTGTCATTGCATTTTCTCTGTGTTTGGATTAAAAATAGCCAGCTCACTGCTGATAGCAAGGCCATCAGTTTCACAGCAATATTCAGTTGAAAGCCCAATTAGTCCGAATCTACGAAAAGGCTGCTATTTAAAGCCATGTAGTATCTTATATCAAATGGTATGTTAAAATATATTCTGGAGGGAGATGAAGAGACAGTGCATGAGCTCTATAGCCCTCAAGTCTTTACTTCAAATAAATGAAATACAGGCTTCTCCCAGGTCTGGGGCTTGACTTTCATTCTGAACTCTGAATTCTACCACTTTCATTAGTTTTAGATAAAGGATTTTAAAGTCCAGAGAAAGAACAATGCTGAGCCCTTATTAATCGTAGTGCAAATTTTTGGGTGCTCATTTAGGTTTTTAGATTTATTTTATAAAACTAGAGTTTTATGGGTTAAAGTTTCCTCAAGATTGTTGGGCTGTATCCTGATGCCATATCAAGAACCATCTTCCTTGGATATTTACTTTTATGTGAATCTCAAGAGATTTGCAAACCTTGATTTATATGTGTGTGTTTTTATATAGTGTCATATTCTGGGTAGTAAGTTGGTTCTGGTTCATATTTCTTTCATATAAAGTGCCACAGAATAACATTTAAGTTATATCTCCCTAAATGGAACTTTTTTAACAGTTGTTCATTCCTTAAGCTTGATGGTTAAGCTAATACTCATTACATATATTTTCTGTTATTAGTTTTTCTTTTTAGGGCCTTTAGGCACACATCTCACTATGAGACAATCAATGCTTAACTTTTCTGAAAGTTGCAATTGAAGTTGTAAATGATTATGTGCTGAAGGAATTGGTTTTGAGTCTGCTACCTGTTTTTCATGGGATCTGTCCTTTTTATTTTTTCCCAAAGGCCTATACTGGAATATTCAGTGCAAAAATTACAGGAAGATTTAGAAGAAAATAATCAACAGTATAGAAAAAACATCAGTGGATCTGTGTTCTTATTCTCATCGATGCTTCCAAAGTTATACTTAAGTGGAACCAATCTACTTACCAGTTACTGAGTTAGGACCCATTATAGATTATATGCTGAATTATTTCATCCAAATTCTTTTCAGCAGTCATGTGAAGTAGATATTTCTCTTCTTGAGAGTAGGTAGGCAACAGAGCCTGAGAGTAGTTAGCCACTCTAAGCCACATATCCAGTAAGTAACAGAGCCAAGACCTCAGATACAATTCAGGTTTTGCTCTAAATGCTAAGGTCTTCTGTTACATTGCTCTGCCTCTTTCCATTGACCTCTCAATTTTCTTTTCAGATCCAACAGGTATTTTAAAAACTATATTAATATAGCAAACTAATATTATGCTTTTTCTTTCTTTCTTTGGCTCCAGTTGCCCATGCTTTTGACAGTTGAATGAGTCGGATGGCCCTTTGAAGCAGAGTGACACTTTTCTCCCTGGGTGCTACCTGAGCACTTCTTATAAAACCATTTGTTTTATTATGACATTTAGCAGGTTGTGTTATTTTTACTCACATGCCAAATGCTGTGCTTCAATATGAGCTTTTCAAGAGGTAAAGGATAGTGAATTATTCCTATCTGTAACACAGATATGAGCCACCAGGGGCAACTATATGCAAACTAAAGTGATAGCTATGAGGTCATAGTGTTGAACTGTTGTTGTGAATACTTTTCTCATAGACACCCTGAGAAGTGATAGTGAGTTCATGCTAAAGCTCCAGTCTAACTTTCTCCACAGAGTTGAAATTATCTCATATTTAACATTCTGTGAATTCCATGTCCAGAAGAGTTCAGGGTTATCAATGTGGTATTTTCTCAAAATAGAACCACTCTGTTCTCCAAGGATTTAAAATATAGAAGCCTAGGAAATATTCTGTTGTCAGTTTTTAAAAATGGCCACTAACACATGAAAAAGTTGTTTGGAATTATAATGTTCAATGTGGGAGAGACGTAATCATGACCTTGTTAATCCAAAATCAAAACTGTTTTCCCAAAAGGTTAACTGCCTTGTTTATAATTACATAAGTTCTATCTATATGATCCTCATTTTTATTCTTGTTTCTTCTGGAAAATTTATTGGGTTATTATGCCTTTGAAAGTCATAATGGGTTTTCTTGGATTACTATGTAACACTACATAATAATTTCTGTTGGAATTCCCTGCTTTTATTTCTTCACAGCTGCAGCAGAGCCATCAGAAAACAACTCCTGATTTTAGTTGATCAGATTCAAGTCAGTGAAAAAATGACGTTTCTGTGTGTCTGCTTCGGGCTAAGCACCAGGGTAGGCACAAGAGAGATCACAGGGATGAATTAGTCCTAGCCCCTTGGGGATTATCCTCTCACCCTCTCCCCACCATAGTTATCTTGGTCCTTTTCACATATATCTTAGCAGGTTCTGTTTCAGGCAAAGTTTCACTTCTTTATATGTTTGCTACTACTGTTCATTTGAGATCTGCCACTAACCCTCATTATGACCTGGGATATGTCTGTGGCCCCGCCACATGCTGGCAGGATAAAAATTGACCAAATATATGATGCTGTCACATAGATGGATCGTATTATTTGGTGATTACATTGAAATCTTTACTATAAAAATTGTGTTGTCAAAAATGAAAACAGATGATACTGAGTAACTCACTAGTGCCCTAAACTACTCTACAACTTTTCAAACAAAATTGAATATTCTTTTCAACATTCTCTCTGTAAAAAAAAAAAAAAAAAAAAAAAATTCTATATGAGTGACCCTTTATCCAATAGCCAGTTCAAACTTTGTTTTTCTCGTGTTGTACATCTCTCTTTCGACTTCTCTGAAGTCATCAATCTACTGGCCACTTATCTTGTGACACAGTGGCAGAAGATGTAGGAAAATCTGTGCCACCCATCATTGACTAGCCACTTTACTATCTGAGGTTTGTTAGTCTCAATTGTAAAAAAAGGATCAAATGATCTGGTGTCCTTTTCCATTCAAAGACTCTTGAGGTCAAAAGAATTGAATAGAATCACATTGGAGAAAAACCCTATGACTGTAAGAAACGTGGTTTAGCCTCCAGTTTTCCCAGTTCTTTTTGAAAACATGGAAGAGCTCACGTGGAAGAAAAGCCTTACGAATGTAAGAAGCATGATGAGGCCTTTAGTTGTTCCATTTTCACTTGATGGCACAACTTATTCTAGAGAAAAACTCTATGAATGTATGGAATGTGGGAATGTTTTCATTGCTCATATGGATGCAAAGAAACATGGTAATAGACACCGAAGAAAATTTTATAAATATAAGAATGCATACTGGATTAAAGCACTAGTAGTATAGAAAATACAGAAAAGTGGTGTGAACCCAGGAGGTGGAGCTTGCAGTGAGCCAAGATTGCGCCACCATACTCCAGCCTGGGTGACAGAGTGAGACTCTGTCACCAAAAAAAAAAAAAAAAAGTACAGAAAAGTTATCACTTTTAGCAATTACTTTAAAAGTCATGTGAAACTTCTACTGGAAAGAAATCCTATACGTAATATGGAAAGCCTGATGCAAAATAATTATTGTATAATGCTTATGAAAATTCACAACATGAATCAAATATTACATGACTTATAAGGTGTTTTGTCCGTGACTCACTTTCTTTAAATTTTTTGTGGGTATATAGTAGGTATGTATATTTATGGGGTACATGAGATATTTTGATACAGGCATGCAATGCATAATAATCACACCATGGAAAGTGGAACATTTATCCTTTATATTGCAAATAATGCAATTATAATTTTTAGTTATTCTAAAATGTACAATTAAATTATTTTGATTATAATTACCCTGTTAAGCTCTCAAATAATAGGTCTTATTCATTCTTTCTGTTTTTTGTTGTACCCATTTACCATTCTCGCCTCCCTCCCCATAGCCCTACTACCCTTCCCATCCTCTGGCAACCATCCTTTTACCCTCTGTCTCCATGAGTTCAATTGTTTTGATTTCTAGATCTCAAAAATAAGTGGGAGCATGCAATGTTTTTCTTTCTGTGCCTGGCTTATTTTACTTAACACAATGACCTCCATTTCCATCCAAGTTGCTGCAAATGATAGGCTCTCATTCTTTTTTATGGTTGAATAGTACCGCATTTTCCTTATTATTCATCTGTTGTTGATGGACGGACACTTAGGCTGCTTCCAAATCTTGCCTACTGTGAACAATGCTGCAACAAACATGGGGGTGCAGATATTTCTTCAATATACTGATTTCCTTTCTTTTGGGTATATACCCAGCAGTGGGATTGCTGGATCATATGGTAGCGCAATTTTTAGTTTTTTGAGGAACCTTCAAACTGTTCTCCATAGTGGTCATGGTAATTTACATTCCCACCAACAGTGAATGAGGGTTCCCTTTTCTCCACATCCTCCCAGCATTTGTTATTGCCTGATTTTTGGATAAAAGCCGTTTTCACTAGGGTGAGATGATATTAATTGTAGTTTTGATTTGCATTTCTCTGATGATCAGTGACGTTCAGGGCCTATTTTCCATATGTATGTCTTCTTTAGAGAAGTGTTTATTCAAATCTTTTGCCCATTTTTTAATTGGATTATTAGATTTTTTTTCTGTACAGTTATTTGAGCTCCTTATGTATTCTGGTTATTAATCCCTTGTCAGATGGGTAGTTTGCAAATATGCTATCCCATTGATATGGTTTGTCTGTGTCCCCACCCAAATCTCATCTTGAATTGTATTGAATTGTAGCTCCCACAATTCCCACCTGTTGTGTGAGGGACCCAGTGGGAGATAATTGAATCATGGGAGTGCTTTTCCCCATACTGTTCTCATGGTAGTGAATAAATCTCACAAGAACTGATAGTTTTATAGGCGGAAGCCCCTTTCTCTTGGCTCTCATTCTCTCCTGTCTGCTGCCATGTAAGATGTGTCTTTCGCTTTCCACCATGATTGTGAGGCCTCCCCATCCATGTGGAACTGTGAGTTCATTAAACTTCTTATTCTTTATGAATTACCCAGTCTCAGATACATCTTTATCAACAGTGTGAAAATAGACTAATACAGTAATCAGTATCAGTAGAGTGGGGCGCTGCTGTAAAGATACCCAAAAATGTGGAAGAGACTTTGGAACTGGGTAACAGGCAGAGGTTTGAGCAGTTTGGAGGGCTCAGAAGAAGACAGGAAAATGTGGGAAAGATTGAAATGTTCTAGAGACTCATTGAATTACTTTGAACAAAATGCTGATAATGATATGGACGATGAAATCCAAAGCTGAGGTGGTCTCCGATGGAGATAAGGAACTTGTTGGGAACTGGAATAAAAGGGACTCTTGCTATGTTTTAGCAAAGGGACTGGTGGCATTTTGCTCCTGTCCTAGAGATTCATGGAACTTTGAACTTGAGGGAGATGATTTAGGGTATCTAGTGGAAGAAATTATTAAGCAGCAAAACATTAAAGAGGTGACTTGCATGCTGTTAAAAGCATTGGGTTTTAAAAGGGAAACAGCATAAAAGTTTGGAAAATTTGCAGCCTGATGTTGTGATAAAGGGAAACCCATTTTCTGAGGAAAAATTCAAGCCAGCTGCATTTTCTAGGCCAGGCCCATGGCCCCCCTGCTGTGTGCAGCCTAGGAACTTGGTGCCCTGAGTCCCAGCCACTCTAGCCATGGCTAAAAGGGGCCAAGGTACAGCTCCAGATATGGCTTCAGAGGGTTCAAGTCTCATACCTTGTTAGCTTCCATGTGGTGTTGAGCCTGCAGGTGCACAGAAGTCAAGAATCGAGGTTTCAGAACCTTTGCTTAGATTTCAGAGGATGTATGGAAATGCCTGGATGTTCAGGCAGAAGTTTGCTGCAGGGGTGGGGCCTTCATGGAGAACTTCTGCTAGGGCAGTGAGGAAGGGAAATGTGGGGTTGAAGCCCCCCACAGGGTCCCCACTGGGGCACTGCCTAGTGGAGCTGTGAGAAGAGGGCTACCATCCTCCGCATCCCAGAATGGTATTCCCACTGACAGCTTGCACTGTGCACTGGGAGAAGTTGCAAACACTCAATGCCAGCCTGTGCAGGCAGCCAGGAGGGAGGCTGTACCCCGCCACAGGGGTGGAGCTGTCCAAAACTATGCAAACCTTCCTCTTGCATTGGTATGACCTGGACGTGAGAGATGAAGTCAAAAGAAATTATTTTGGAGCTTTAAGATTTGACTGCCCTGCTGGATTTTGGACTTGCATGGGGTCTTTAGCTCCTTCATTTTGGTCATTTTTTTTCTATTTGCAATGGATGTATTTAAACAATGCCTGTACCCCCCACTGTATCTAGGAAGTAACTAACCTGCTTTTGATTTTTCAGGCTCACAGGCAGAAGGGACTTACCTTGTCTTGAATGAGAATTTGGACTGTGGACTTTTGAGTTAATGCTGGAATGAGTTAAAACTTTGGGGGGCTGGGCACAATGGCTCATGCCTGTAATCCCAGCACTCTGGGAGGCCAAGGTGGGTTGATCATTTGAGATTAGGAGTTCGAGACCAGCCTGTCCAACATGGTAAAACCTCGTCTCTAATAAAAATACAAAAAAATTAGCTGGGCATGGTGATGCATGCCTGTAATCCCAGCTACTCAGGAGTCTGAGGCAGGAGAATCACTTGAGCCCAGGAGGCAGAGGTTACAGTGAGCCAAGATTGCACCACTGCACTCCAGTCTGGGCAATAGAGTGAGACTTTGTCTCACCAAAAAAAAAAAAAAAAAAAAAAAAGGACTTTGGGGAAGGCATGATTGGTTTTGAAAGGTGAGGACATGAGATTTGGCAGCGGCGGGAGTGGGGCGGGGGTGGAATGATATGGTTTGGCTCTGCCCACCCAAATCTTATCTTGAATTGTAACTTTTTTTTTTTTTCGAGACGGAGTCTTGCTCTGTTGCCCAGGCTGGAGTGCAGTGGCACAATCTCGGCTCACTGCAAGCTCCGCCTCCCGGGTTCACGCCATTCTCCTGCCTCAGCCTCTCCGAGTAGCTGGGACTACAGGCGCCCGCCACCACGCCCGGCTAATTTTTTGTATTTTTAGTAGAGACGGGGTTTCACCGTGGTCTCGATCCCCTGACCTCGTGATCCGACTGCCTCGGCCTCCCAAAGTGCTGGGATTACAAGCGTGAGCCACCGTGCCCAGCCGAATTGTAACTTTTATAATTCCCATGTGTTGTGGGAGGGACCTGGTGGGAGATAATTGAATCACTGGAGCAGTTTTCCCATAATGTAATGAGTAAGTCTCATGAAATCCTTTGGTTTTATAAGGGAAAATTCCTTTTTCTTGGCTCTCATTCTGTCTTGTCTGCCGCCATGTAATACATACTTTTCACCTTCCACCATGATTGTGAAGCCTCCCCAGCCACATGGAACTGTGAGTCCATTAAACCTCTTTTTCTTTATAAATTACCCGGTCTTGGGTATGTCTTTATCAACAGTGTGGAAATGGACCGATACAGCCCTTCTGTGGATTATCTCTTAACTTTGTTGATTTTTCTTATGCTGTGCAGATTTTTTTCTTTTTTTTTTTACTTTAAATTCTGGGATACATATGTAGGATGTGTGGGTTTGTTACATAGGTATACATGTGCCATTGTGGTTTGCTGCACCTACCAACACATCATCTAGGTTTTAAGCCCTGCTTGCATTAGGTATTTGTCCTAATGCTCTCTCTCCACTTGCCCTCCACTCCCAACAGGCCACTGTGTGTGATATTCCCCTCCCTATGTCCATGTGTTCTCATCTGGAAAGTTTGGGAAATTTTCTGACATTATTTCTTTGAATAAGCTTTTCTCTCCTACCCTTTTACTTCATTCTCCATAAGGCCAATAACTCTTACATTTGCCCTTTTCAGGCTATTTTCTAGATCTTGTAGGCATGCTTCATTGTTTTTATTCTTTTTTCTTTTGTCTCCTCTGTGTATTTTCAAGTGGCCTGTTTTTAAACTCACTAATTCTTTATTTCCTTGATTAAGAGACTCTGATGCATTCTTGAATATGTCAACTACATTTTTCAACTCTAGAATTTTACTTATTTATTTTTAATTATTTCAACCTCTTCATTAAATTTATGTTAGAATTCTGAATACCTTCTCTGTGTTATCTTGAATTTCTTTGAGTTTCCTCAAAACAGCTATTTTGAATTCTCTGTCTGAAAGGTCATAAATCTTTATTTCTCTAGGATTGGTCCCTGGTGTCTTACTTAGTTTGTTTGGTGAAGTCATGTTTTTCTGGATTATTTTCATACTTGTAGATGTTCACTGGTTTCTGAGCATTGAAGAGTTTGATATTGCAGTCTTTGCAGTCTGGACTTGTTTGTGCCTGTCCTTCTTGAGAAAGCTTTCCAGGTATTTGAAGGGACTTGGGTGCCAATCCCAATAATACTGTAGTTTTTGCAGTCTCATAGAGGTACCACCTTGGTGGTCTTAGATAAGATCACAAATAATTCTCTGCACTACCCAGAAAAAAGAGTCTTGTTCTCTTTCCTTATTTTCTCCCAAACAAATTGTCAGTGTCTCTGCTGAGCCAGCTGGAACTGGGGTGTGGTGATGCAAGCATTCCAGTGGTCACCATATGTGAAATTAGCTGTGTGTTTTTAAAAAATGCCTTAAAGCAGGTTGAGAAAATTCTATTCTGTTCACTATTTATTGAATGTTTCATTATTAAGGAGTGTTGAACTTTTTCAAGTAGTTTTTCTGAATCTATTGGGAAAATCATGTGGGTTTTGACCTTTATTTTATTTATATGGTGTATTATATTAATTGTCTTTCAGATGTAAAAGCAGCATTGCTTGTATGGGTTAAATCTCTCTTGGTAATGAAGTACAAGTTTTTTTATTTATGGATAGATTTAGTTTGTTAGTATTTTTTTTAATGCTTTTTGCATCATATTCAGAGAGATTGCTAATCCCTAGTAGAGTGTATAGCATGTATTTAGCTAGTATATAGTGATCGCACAAATCTAGATGGTGGAGTCTATTACACATTTAGACTATACTATCATATATGCAGTCTGTCATTGACCAAAAGATTGTTATATGATACATGAATGTAATATGTACACAAAGTACAGTTTTGTACAGAAATAATAGTGTGTGTATATAGTTCATATTACATATCACTAAAATACATGTACAATAAGTCCTCACTTAACATCCTTAATAGGTTCTTGGAAATCGTGACTTTAAGCAAAAGAATGTGTAATATGTCAAAGAAACTTAACTTGAATTTATATCAATTTGTGTAGGATAACACTGATTTCATTATATAGCATATTGTGTCACTTAAAGTCACAGTTTCTAAGAACCTGTTGACAACATTAAGTGAGAATGTACTGTAGTTAGTATTATAGTATATAGTACAGCATTATAATATCATAGTGTATTATTGTAGTCTTAACAATTGCTAGTATAATGTGTTTGAGTTCTCTTCCAGTTCATAGGATTATTCAGACAAACCAATAACACCCTACTGTGGGAATCAAAGAGCATCTCACTTTCTTAAACCTGCAAAGCCTTCCCCTGACACCCCCTGCTTGCTTTCTCTGCTTCCAAGTGCAATATCTGTGTGGGCCCACGTAGCTTACAGTACTTTCCTCCTTTTAACTGTGAGTATATGTAACTAGTAAATTGTTGTCAATCTTAAAGATCCTTGAAGTTGAGAGATAATAAATATATTTGATACAAGACTCCATAGCTTCTATTTTTTTTTTTTTCCGATTTTAGTCTCTAAACTGTAAAGCATTCATGAAGACTTAAGCCTGCGATGTCTCAGTTCTGCTCCATGTGTTTATATATAACCAGAGGAAACAGTGGCTTGAGTTTACCTTTTTAAATCCTTTTTTTGGCTTTCCTCCCCACTTTATGAGGACATCCTTTGTTTTCTCTCAAAGTTATCCAGAGCACTGCTCTCACACTACACATATAAAGGACATAGTAAGTGAGGTAGTGACGAAATTCTGGTTAATAGTATCTTGCTTGATTTCTGTAGAACTATAGGGTTTAATTCCTAGATCTAGATGCGTTACTCATTGTCACAGGCTGAGCCAACTGCCCTAGATATATGGAGGGAATAACTGAGGAACTGCTTCTCAGCCAACATCTTGCTGAAGAGTGAAAGGAACAGAAGTTTTAAGACCCACAGTATTCACTTCAGAGAGTTTATTAATGCCCCAGAATTCCAAACATTCTCTACTATCATTGTACCATGTAGCCTTTCAAGTGGTGGCAAGTGGTCTGTGTAGTTTGCATATTTTCTATCAACTGCAAGAGCACCCAAGGTAAAAATGAATAGGAAATGAGTATAGCAGAATGAATATAAATTGCTGCATTTTTTAGAAGAACACATCAAAGTATTGGCAGTTGTTCTGTGAGGAACCTGAGTCACATTGCTGAAGTCCATTGAGAATAGGAGGATAAAGTCAGCTTGATGAAATGTGGGTTTGGTGTCTGTAATGGTTAATTATAGATGCAAATATGACTGGGTTGAAGGAAGGATGCCTGGATGGCTGGCAAACCATTGTTCTGGATTGTCTGAAAGGGTATTTCCAGGGGAGAGTTGTGTATGCATTAGTGAACTGAGTGGGGAAGATTTACTGTCAATGTGGGGAGGCACCATCTAATTGGCTGGGGCCCAGATGGAACAAAATGAGTGGGATGCCCTTCTTCTCCTGCTCTTGTACATCAAAATTCCAGGTTCCTTGGCTTGTGAACCATTTGGCCTTATGGCACCTTTCCTGAGGGTGATCATCCTGCCACCAGGTGTCAGGTTATTGGCCTGCTTCCATCATGGAAGGGCAGCATTTCATCCTTACTGGAATAGATGCTTACTCTGGATATGAATTTGCCTTTCTTGCATGCAGTGTTTCTGCCTAAAATACTATCTGTAGACTTACAGAATGCCTTATTCACCATCATGGTATTCCACTTGGTATTGGTTCTAATCATGTCAGCCAAAGAAGTGCAGCAATTGGCTCATGCTGATGGAATTCACTGGTTTTACCATGTACCCCACCATCCTGAAGCAGCTGGCTTGACAGAAGGGTGAAATGGCCTTTTGAAGACACAATTACAGCACCAGATAGGTGATAGCACCTTGTAAGGCTGGGACACGGTGCTCAGAAGGTCATATGTGCTTTGCATTAGAATGTGAGATGTGGTACTATTTTTTTTTCCGTAGTCAAAATTCACGGGTCCAAGAATCAAGGAGTGGAAAGAAATGCGAGTGGCATCCCCCACAATTACTCCTAGTGACACCATAGCAAACATTTTTTTTCTTGTTCCCATGACTTTGTGCTCTGCTGGCCTAGAAGTATTAGTTCCAGAGGAAGGAATACTCCCACCAGGAGACACAAAAATGATTCCAATAAATTGGAAGTTAAGACTGCCACGTGTACACTTTTTGTCCCTCAAGCTTCTGATTCAACAGTCTAAGAAGGGAGTTACAGTGTTGGTTGGGGAGAGTGATCTGGACTACCAAGAGAAAACTAGACTATTATTCTATGATAGAGATCAGAAAGAGTGTGTCTGGAATACAAAAGTTATATATATTATATAATAAAATACAGAAATTATATATATAATATATATTATATAATTCTGTATAATAGATATTATATAATTCTGTATAATATATAATATATTCTGTACTATATAATATATACTCTGTAATATATAATATACATATTATATGATATATACTCTAATATATAATATGTATATTGTATATTACAGAATATATATTATATAGTATATGTATTCTATATATATTTCTGTATTATATATAATATATATTCTGTAATATATATAACACATATTCTGTAATATATATACATTCTGTAATATATAGAATATATTACAGAATATGTTATATATATTACAATATATAATATATAAAAGTTCTGTATTATATATTATATAATTACATATTATATATATAATATATATAACTTCTGTATTCCAGACATACTCTTTCTGATCTCCATCATGGAATAATAACAGTCTAATTTTCTCTTGGTAGTCCAGATCACTATCCCCAACCAACACTGTAACTCCCTTCTTAGACTGTTGAATCAGAGGCTTGAGGGACATAAAGTGTACACGAATATAATATTATATATAATATATTATATATTATAATTATATATGTTATATATTATATATTATAAATATATAATACATGTAATATATAACTTCTATATTGTATATAATTATATAATTATATGAAATATATATATTAATATATATAATGTCTCCTATTCTGTCTCTCTAAAGAACCTGTCTAATACAGTGTCCGCCTGCCTTCTTTTTTACTGCCTTCCTTTGGCACCATACTGTTTGTGGTGGCTGATTTTTTTTTCCAACCCTTATTTTAGAATCGGGGAGTTCATGTGCAGTTTTATTACAAAGCTATATTGCATGATGCTGAGGTTTGGAGTATGAATGAATTTATGAACCAAAGTAGTGAGCATAGTACCCAATAGGTAGTTTTTTTCAACTCTTAAACCCTCCCTTCCCCTATTGTTTTCCCCAGTGTCTATTGTTCCTATTTTTATAAAAATATGCACCATCCAATATTTAGCCCCCACTTATAAGTGAGAGCACGTGGTATTTGGTTTTCTGTTTCTGCATTCATTTGTTTAGTATAATGGTTTCCAGATACATCCATGTTGCTGCAAGGGACCAGATTTATTTCTTTTTTTATGGCTGCATAGTATTCCATGATGTATATGTATCACATATTTTTTATCCAATCCACAACTAGTGGGCACCTGGGTTGATTCATGTCTTTGCTATTGTGAATAGCACTGCAATGACCATATGGCTCCATGTGTCTTTTTGGTAGAATGATTTATTTTCCTTTGGGTATATACCCAGTAGTGGCATTGCTGGGTCAAATAGTAGTTCAACACTCAGTTCTTTGAGAAATCTCCAAACTGCTTTCCACAGTGACTATACCAATCTATATTTCCACCAATAGTGTGTAAGTGGTCCCTTTTCGCTGCAGCCTCACAAACATTTGTTATTTTTTGACTTTTTAACAAAAGCCATTCTAACTGGTGTGAGACGGTGTGTGATTGTGGTTTTAATTAGTATTTGTCTGATGATTAGTGATGATTATGAGCCTTCCTTCATATGTTTGTTGGCCACTGTATGTCATCTTTTGAGAAGTGCCTGTTGATGTCCTTTGCCCACTTTCGAATGGGGTTGGTTTTTTTAATTGATTTGTTCATTATAAATCCTGGAAATGACACCTTTTTTGGATGCATAGATTGCAAATAATTTTTCCCATTCTACAGGTTGTCTGTTTACTCTCTTGGTAGTTTCTCTTGCTGTGCAAAGCTCTTTAGTTTAATTAGGTCCCACTTGTCAATTTCTGTCCTTGCTGCAAATGCTTTTGTAGGTTTAGTAATAAATTATTTGCCAAGGCTGATGTTGAGAAGGGTATTTCCTAAGTTTTCTTCTAGGATTTTTATAGTTCAGGTCTTACATTTAAGTCTTTAATGCATCTCATGTTGATTTTTGTTCAAGGTGATATGTAAGGGTCCAATTTCATTCTGCTGCGTATGACTTGCCAGTTATCCCAGCACCATTTATTGAACAGGGAGTCTTTTCTTTGTTGCTTATTTTTGTCAACTTTGTTGAAGATCAGTTGGTTGTAGGTGTGTGGCTTTATTTATGTGTTTTCTATTCTATTCCCTTGGTCTATGTATCTGTTTTTGTACAAGTACCATGCTGTTATGGTTATTGTAGCCTCGTAGTATAGTTTGAAATTGGGTAATGTGATTCCTCTGGCTTTATTCTTTTCACTTAGAATTGCTGTAGCTATTGGGCTCTTTTTCGGTTCCACATGTACTTTAGAATATTTTTTTTCTAATTCTGTAAAATAAACATTGGTAGTTTGGTAGAAATAGCATTGCATTTGTATATTGCTTAGGGCAGTATGGCTATTTTAATTATGTTGATGCTTCCAACCCATGAGTATGGGATATTTTTGCATTTGTTTGTGTCATCTATAATCTCTTTCAGTAGTGTTTTGCAATTTTCCTAGTAGAGATCTTTTACCTATTTTTTTTTTACCTATATATATTCATATATATCTTTTACCTATACATATTCCTAGGCAATTTATTCTTTTTGCGGCCATTGTAAGATTACATTCTTAATTGGGCTCTCGGCTTGAGTGTTATTGGTATATAGAAATGCTCCTGATTTTTGTACATTGAGTTTGTATCCCGAAACTTTGCTAAAGTTTTTATCAGCTCTAGGAGTCTTTTGGCAGAGTCTTTAGCATTTTCTAAGTATACAGTCATATCATCAGTGAAGAGAAATAGCTTGACTTCTTCTTTTCCTGTTTGGATGCCCTTTATTTCTTTCTCTGGACTGATTTCTCTGGCTAAGAATTCCAGAACCATGTTGAATAGGAGTGGTGGGAGTGGGCGTCCTTATCTTGTTCCAGTTCTGAAGGGGAATTCTTCCAGCTTTTGCCAATTCAGTATGATGCTGGCTGTAGGTTTGTCATAGATGGCACTTATTATTTTGAAGTATATGCCTCTGATACCTAGTTTGTTGAGAATTTTTATCATAAAGAGATGTTAAATTTTATCAACAGTTTTTCTGTGTCTATTGAGATGATTATATGGTTTTTGTTTTTAATCCTGTTTGTGATGAATGACATTTATTGATTTGCATATGCTGACCTAATCTTGCA
Organism: Symphalangus syndactylus; assembly: GCF_028878055.3. NCBI lineage: Eukaryota > Metazoa > Chordata > Mammalia > Primates > Hylobatidae > Symphalangus > Symphalangus syndactylus. The sequence goes on from NC_072425.2 coordinate 123,104,812, forward strand.
TCCCGGGAATAAAGCCTACTTGATCAAGGTGAATTAGCTATTTGATTTGCGTCTGGATTCAGTTTGCTAGCCTTCTGTTGAAAATTTCTGCATTTATGTTCATCAAAGATATTGGCCTAAAGTTTTTTTTTTTTTTTTTTCATTGTGTGTTTTTGTGGTAGCAGGTACCATTCTTTTGTTTCCATGTTTAGCACTCTCTTAAAGACCCCTTGTAAGGCTGGTCTAGTGCTAATTAATTCCCTTAGCGTTTGCTTCTCTGAAAAAAATTTTATTTCCCCTTCACTTATGGAGCTTAGTTTTGAGGGATATGATGTTCTCAGTTGGATTTTTTTTTAAGGATGCTGAAGATAGTTCTCCAATTTCTTCTGCTTTGAGAGGTCCCTTGCTAGCCTGATGGGGTTCCCTTTGTAAATGACCTGATCTTTTTCTCTAGTTGCCTTTGAGATTTTTTTCTTTCATGTTGAACTTGGACAATCTGATGTCTGTGTGCCTAGCAGGTAGTCATTTTGTATAATATCTTTCAGGGGTCTCTGATTTCCTTGAATTTTCATGTTGGTCTTTCTAGCAGGATTGGAAAAATTTTCATGGATTATATCCTCAAATTTATTTTCTAAGTTGCTTACTGTCTATTCTTCTCTCTCATGGATGCCAATGAGTCATAGATTTGGTCTCCTTATATAATAACATATTTCTTGGAGGCTGTGCATTTTAAAAAATTCTTTAAAACTTATTTTTATGTGACTATGTTGATTCAAAGGACCAGTTTTTGAGCTCTAAAATTCTCTCCTCAGCTTTATCTATTCTGTTGTTAATGCTTCTAACTGTATAATGAAATTTCCTTAGTAAATTTTTCAGTTCCAGAAACTCAATTTGGTTTTCTTAAAACAGATATTTCATTTTTTACTTCTTGGATTGTTTTACTGAATTTCTTGTATTCCTTGTATTGGGTTTCAACTCTCTCCTGGATCTTGTTGAGCTTCCTTTTCATTCAAATTCATAATTCTGCATCTGTCATTTCAATCATTTCAATCTGATTTAAAAACATAGCTAAGGAGCTAGTGCAATTGTTTGGAGGTAAGGGGACACTCTGGCTTTTAGGACTGCCAGACTTCTTGCACTAAATCTTTCTCATCTGAGAGGACTGTTGTTCCTTCCTTTTTCAATTTGCTGTCATTTTTCATTGGGCATTTTGTTTTTATATTATTACCCTTGAGGATTTGATTGTGGTACAAGTTGAGTATAGTCAATTTGCTTAGATTCTGGGTGCTTACAGTGGATTAAGACTCTGTATGGGATGTTTATTTGTGGCTAGATTACTGAATTGGGCAGTGTATATGGGCAATTATTTGTTGGTGTTGTTATTCAGGCTGTGATCCTGTAGATGGCACTTAAGAGTAATGGCTGGCAGTTAGGCCCCTACCTGCAAGCCTCTTTCCCATTTCAATGCATTTGCAGTGGTGCTTTTTGGTGGAGGAGGCAAAAAGATCAGAGAGATGAATCCCTCACCAGATCCATTCCCTGGCCTTAGGGGAGCTCCCTCCAGTCACTGGAACTATTCCTGCAGTTCTTTAGTTTCAAGGGGGGATCTTGTCAGACTATGATACTCCCTTCCTTACGGACAGCTGAAATGGAAAGTTAAATTGCCAGGAGACCTGCAGCTCCCTAGGAGCTTGTTGTATCTCTGTGCTTGGCAGAGTAGTTGTGGGTTGTGGGATATATCTGCAGGTGGTCTGTTGATGTAGTAGGTCAAGGATGGGGATCTCCAGGCAAGGCCAGTGTTGCAGTAGGTGTGGAACTAATGTGGCACCTGTGCCCAGGGATTTTTGCTCAGTAGACACCTATAAGGACCACCCATTTATTTCTCCCTTGACCAGCTTTCCTTCTGGTGGCTGTCCCAGTAACCGGCCTGATTAACTAGTTTTGTTCCAAGCCTACTGCACCCAAATTGCTGGGCTATTAGGTGTTCAGGGCTGCAGGGATCCTTCGGTCAGAGGCTGCAGCTGGCAGATAGGCCACACCCTTCCCAGACCAGCCCTGCGGAGGGGGGCACACCCAAATCCTGCACTGACCCATAAACTTGGGCCTCACTCTTCTCAGTGTTCTGAGAGTGAAGGCTCTTTCATGCTTGAGTTCCAGCCACTTATCTGAGCTTCACCCTCCAGAGCTGCATGCTCTGTCTAACCCTGGGGTTTAGGACTGGGCCCTTGGCTTTGTCCTCTATCCCTTAAAACCAAGTACCAGCTGTGCTGAGGGGCCAAGGTGTTCCCAGGCCACCAGCAAACCACTCAGGCCAGGGAGTGGAGGCTGCACTGTGTGCTTGCTTTTGCAGGAGTGGCCATGCAGGGACCCTGCCAGGGGCCGGTGAGCACAGGGACATGCAGATCTTGTGTACCCCAGTTCCATGGGAAAGACAACCCTGTTGTCTCCTGGTCCAGCAGTCAGCAAAGGCTAGAGGCACTCAGAGGACTATGGAGAGCCCTGGGAGATGGGCACCTATGGCCATATTTTATTGCCCCTGTACCCTTGCAAAATCCCAGGCAGCCTTGAGTTCTGTCTCTGCCTACTCTCCGGGAAGTTGCCCTGGCGAGCTCAACTGTCCTTGGGGGGGTCATATCTCTTGTAGCTAGGATCTCAGAGGTCTATGATGACAGTGGGTTGACATGCAGTCTCTTCACTCATCGCTTCTTTAGGAGCTGTTCAGGGCCAGGAATGAGTTCTGGTGTTCCACAATCCCATACTGGGTTCCTGGCTTCCTCTCTCTTCAGCCTTGCTGTCTGTGTCTCCTCTTTATTAGCTCTCTGTGTTTTCCCTCAAAAGATTTGTTCAAAATATGTTGATTTGCTCAATATTTTGGTCTCTTTCAGTTGGAGAGGCTCCTACTGGCTGTGTCTAGTTGGCTATCTTGTCCCTCCCATTCTGTGGTTAACTTTTTATCTTACTTGGTTGTCAAATAAATTCTCCAAAGGTGTTAGCTAATATAGGGCTTATGCTAGCAACACATTTTTGTGTACAAAGAACTTTTACTTTTATCTTATTTATGTTTTGCAATAAACTTATAAAGTATTTTAGTTTCCACTGTAAGAATATGGAAATAATGCTCAGATGTTATCTACCCAAGATTCACAGCCAGACGTGATCCAAGTCTTTTAACTCTTACCCACACTATGTTGTCTTCTTCTCTGGACCATTTTCAGGGTAGTTTTAATTTCAGAGGGGACATTAAATATTAAGCAGTAGTGACTGTGGAAAGGCAAAGAACAAGGGTGAACAATTCTGCTCAGTATTTCTTCAAATCTCTTTAGGTATCTACTGCTGTGTCTGCCTCTTCTCCACTTCTAGTAGCTGGCTCCACTCATATAATCTCCACAGGAATTTACTCAGTTACTGGGGCAGAATTAAATCCACATTTTGGGGCCAGTGTTATCATTTGTGCTAGTCTTTGAGACAGTTTAGGCATCTAAATACATATATTAGGGATGCAAATGGATTTCTATTCCAAGCCAACTCTGTTAGATTATTAGTGGCTATCTCCTTGAAAAGGATTCTAAGTTTGCATCTGAGTTCAGCAGACAAGCATCATGATTGATTGTTCATGTCTGCCAGGCTTCTGTGTGGAGGAAGTATTCAGATACCTGTAGTGTAGTTGCCATTCTTGACATACACAGAGGTAGCATGTTAGACTTAGAATGGATCCCAGAGATCATCTACTCCAGTCACCTCATTTTACAAATTAGGGAACCAAGGTTTAGAGAAGGGGAGAGTCTTTCTTACCTCAATCTTGCTGCCTTGGTAGTGTGCTACTTAAAAGCAAAGGACAATTTTGATCTGGTATTCTAGTTTGATTTCTTGACTCCATGCAGAAAGTGCTAGCCATTGTATAGGGAGTAGGTGTGATGCCTTGCTTTATGCTCCCATTGAAGATATCTTTTTTGGCTTTCCACACTTATAGTTTAGCTATGTTGAACTCTTCTGTTGCCTTTCCTTGTCACCTGCCTTGGATTCCTCTTTTCTTAGGGTTCTCTCTGACCCTGTGTTTAGGTACTGTGCCTCAGTCTCCAGACCTATCCTTCTACCCATCTCACCTCAATCAGTGTGAATCTATTTTATGTCCCTCACTGTTGTTTCAGACACAAACCTATTAAAAGATAAGCACTGTTTAATACCTTACCCTCTTGTTGGCTATTTCAGTCATAAAATGGAATTCTTAAAGACACAATTCTTAATCCTAAAAGAAAAATCCCAAATGATTGAAATTTAGAGTATCAGGGGCGGCTGGTTCTTACGTGATGTGAGATATTTTGGCAGATTATTGGCAGCAGCCATCAAGTCAGGGCTAGTCTTGATTTTATAAATATTTATAAAATATTTTGTTTCATCACCTCACATTCACTGAACCTTCCAACTCTTTGATTTCTGTTTTTTTAAAATATGGTTCATGATCATGCTTAATTAGTTGACCATGTTTTAAAGATACAGAAATCAAAGACACACTGGAGTGACAATTTGCCCTCTTTTGATGGATTATAGGCAGAACTAGGATGAATAATTGCTGCCTGCAGCTCCGCAGCTGCCCCTCCCTGCTCCTTAGCCTGAAGAGCTGTCCTGCTGTTCTTTACAGTTCGGTCAAAAGCCGATTTTTCTCATCACCTTGCTTTACAGAGGCTCAGCACACTTCAATAGAATCTGAAGGTATTGAGTTCCCACTAATGATATTTGCTTTTCAAATATACAGTGATACTTTTGTGGATGGATATTGTATCCAGTCTAAACTTAATCCTTTATTTAGTCTCAAACAAAGCTTCATTCCAGCATGAAGACACAGCATTAAAACATAGCCATTTATCTGCTAGTTCTGGAACATTAGAGTACAAATAAACAGGCATTGTATCACCCTGTCAGCCATCTGAGCTCTGTTTAGATCCAGATGGTGGTCCCAAGAAACATTACAGTACATTTCTTCATCTTTGGCTATGGCAGGGCATGTGTTATACTCAGGGATCGCAGGCCTTGGGTTAATGGCAAAGATTATAGACACGGTTCTACATACCACAAAACTTCCCACAGAAGAGTTATGGGAAAGGAGTTTGATCTGCTAACGTTAAAGTCATCTACGGAGTGTATCTGGAACCAAAAGGCAACATTTTCCATTTTCAAAGTAGGTAAACAAATAAGCAACTGTGTAGTATCTTGCATTGACAGGAGAGATCCCTAAATAATAATATTTTTATTACATGCCACGCTCTGTGATAGAAAGCATTTACACACATTATTTCAACTTCACATAACAATGCATCACAAATTATATATACTAGATATATTTAAAAGATCCAAGCCTTAGGTATGTAACCTTCACTAGGGTCTTTCAAATCAGGATTTGAACTCAGTTCCCTCTGACTCAAAAGTCCCTACTTTCTTATACTAAGCTAGTCTGATTTGCAATTTGTATGCAATCTGTATAATCCCAAACTAATGAGACCAAATAAATGTTAGAAATAGTTTCATGTATTACATTTTAAATAATCAATTAATATTCCACAGCATTATATGGGCCAGTATGAGCTTTAAACATAATAATAATTAGCAGGGCTGAACTAAGAAGAAAATAAAAGCAGAAATCTATCTGATGTGACTTGAGTGGCAATGGGAAGGTCACTCTTGCTTCAGAATAACCCATCTCATCACCATGCCTGGATTTTCATATAATTATTTACTGTTAGACTGAAAGAAATGTTAGAGATCATCTATTTTATCAGTGAGGAAACTGGGCTTAGATTTGTATAGTGACATCCCAAGAGCTCATAACTACTTAGCATACAAAGAGTCATAGCTTAATGCATATAAAGCTATTAGGTTTTTTAGAGTCCTGATTAAAAATGGAAATACCTAAGGTAAGCATTGAAAATGGATTTTATCATATGCCAACTCAGATTCACAAGTGGTTGCTACACAACGTATGTTGACCAGGATTTGGAGGTTGCACATAGAGTCAGCAGTAAAGAATGCCATGATTCACTATTGATGTCTGTTATACCTACAGGAAGTGGAATTCAATAGAACATGTGCTAAATATAATCTATTTCTGACCTATGGGATGAAAATCCCTCTAATTCCTTATTATCAGAGTGGAGAAAGTCTACCATCAGAAGATCTACTTTCACATCCTGACAGCTCTCCCTAATTAGTTTTCTCAAGTATAAAATGGACTAATTATAGCTGCTTTACCTCCCTCATAAAATACCTGTGCTGATGAGACAGCCAGGTGGGAAGGGCTCCCAGGCAGAGCCTTCGACTGACATGTGCACTGGGAGGTATGCACACTGGGGTGGAGCCACAGAAGTTTGAGCCCATTGCAGAGGAGCTAGGCCTCCCCTCTTCCTTTGTGGAACCTGAGATTTAAAGTGTCAGACAGTAAATGCACCAGCAGTGACTCTGGCTTTGTGCAGGGTCCCTGTTTTCCCTTTTCTTCCTTTTCACCCAATAAAACCCTATACTACTCACCCTTCAAATCATCTACGAGCCTAAATTTTCATGGCCATGTGACAAGGGCCTCATCTTTAGGTGAATTAGGGAAAATTCCTGCAAAAATGACTAAAAAGAAGTGAAACCTGAGGATGTATTCATTGTTAATATAGATACCACTTTATATAGTTGAAAGCCAAGAAGCTACTGGGCCTACAAGGAAGGAAACAAAATTCAAATATAAAGCAGGGAGACAATATTTTCAATTTTTTTCGTTAGTCATGTTGCAAGAACTGATCTAAAGTGATGTGTTTCTCCAAGAAGGGACGGAATCGCCACTGGGTCTTAGCATGAAGAATCTGGCTCTATTGAGAATGCTCTGAGTTTGATCGAATCAAACATTGGGGAGAAAAAGGACAACTTTTTGAGAGGCACTTTTAACAGTTTCAAGTTTCCGGGATTCTTTTCAATATAGATCCTAGTTTCCTTAGAAAACTGATGTTTCTAATTCTTTCCCAAACTGGGGGTGGTGTGGCTTGCATCCTCTCTAATAGGGTTTTGATTTGAGTGCATACAAACTCTGCTCTGGCCTTGCTTTCCAGCTCCTTTAAGTCTGGCTCTGGCTTTTGTCACACTACTCTCCTTTCATTTTTTTTTTACTCCTCAGCCAGCCTCTTCTCTACAGAGATCTCCCTCTCTTCTACCCATTCATGTCTTTTTTGATGCCCCTCCCTTTCCTGGAAACCTGTTCCATTGGAATGCTTGTTTTTAACAGACCTCAAAGTCAGCATATTTAAAACAAAACCCACCATGGTTCCCTTCTGCTATAGACTGAATATTTGTGTCCTCCCTAGATTTATATCTTGAAACTTTATCTCTAATATTGTAATATTTGGGAGGTTATTAGGTCATAAGTGTGGAGCCCTCATAAATGACATAGTTCCTCGTAAGGTAGTACCTTTATGAAAGAGGCCCCAGAGAACTCTTTCACGTCTTTCACCATGGAAGAACAAGAGAGGGTATCATCTATGAACCAGAAAGTGGGCCCTCACCAGACGTCCAATCTGCAGGCACCTTGATCGTGGACTTCCCAGGCTCCAGAACTGTGAGAAATAAACCTCTGTTGTTTAGGTCACCCAGTCTATGATTTTTTTTTTATTGCAGCCCAGACAAAGATACCTCCAATCTTCTTTCTTCCAACCTTCCCTGTCTCAGCAGAAACTTGAGAAATCAGACTCATTTTTGACATGCCCCCATACTTCACCTTCTCAACCCATAATTCTATTAATTATCACCTTCTGTTGATTTTACCACCTAAGTATCTCCTGATTTGACTGTTTCTCCACACTGCTATCACTCTGGTCCAGGCCACCATTATTTGTCATCTTGATCCCTGGATTACTCCATAAACCTTGTACCTGGTCTCTTTGCTTCGTAGAACTGAAATGCTCCTTTCAGAAATATCCAATCTTTTCATTCTTGATGTATTCCTTCAATAGCTCAATTTCCCTCTAGACATAGAATTTACGAGTCCATCTAAGATCAGGCTTTAGTTACATCTCTGTGATGTTTTTCATGTTGAGCTGACCACTCTGAGTTTAATTCTGTTCCTGGACATCACATGTTCTCTTTCACATCTGGGTTTTTGCACTCATAGTTTCTTCTGTTTGAAACACTTGGTCTTCTTTTTCTTTACCTGGCTAACTTCTAGTTAATCTTCAGATTTTAGCTTAATGGTCAGGTACTCACGTATGCCTTGACTGATGCTGCAAAATAGATGTGTTCTTCCTCCTTCTGTATGTTCTCAAATCGCCATGTCCTTCACTATCATCTTGTTTTATCATAATTGCATGTTTATTATTTGTCTTTTCCCTAGTCCATTAACAGTATTATAGCTGTAAGCTTCATATGTCTTATTCATGTCTTTATTCATAAGTTCCAGGTGCTTATTATTGCTCAATAAGTACTTACTGAATGAATGATTTCCCATCTCAGTAGATCTCCCATCCTACTCACTATTCAAATTTCACCTTAGAAATCTATTTTATAAATGCTTTCTATAATTCCCCATCTTTATGTGATATTTAAAATTCTTAAGTACATTATTGATACCACTTATACTGTACTCCTTTTTTCCTGGTTTGAGTTATAGTTATTGTCCTCTTTTACATCACCTTCAACCTCCCTGGTGCAAGGTTCTGTCTTATATACCTTCATATGCTGTCATAGTACCTAGCTTAGAGCCCTGCATGTGAGATATTTAAGCAATATGTGATTGCTTAAATCAACAGAAAAACCTCACTTAGGATAAAGTAAATAAATGGTAGGCTCTTTACAGAAATTGAACTCTTTTAAGCAATTACTTTTTTTTTTTTTTTTTTTTTGAGACAGAGTTTCACGTTGTCACCCAGGCTGGAGTGCAGTGGCATGATCTCAGCTCACTGCAACCTCCGCTTCCTGGGTTCAAGTGGTTCTCCTGCCTCGGCCTCCTGAGTAGCTGGGACTATAGGCACATGCCACCATGCCCAGCTAATTTTTTGTATTTTTAGTAGAGATGGGGTTCCACTCTGTTAGCCAGGATGGCCTTGATCTCTTGACCTCGTGATCTGCCTGCCTCGGCGTCCCAAAGTGCTGGGATTACAGGCATGTGCCCGGCCAGCAATTACTTTTCAGTACATTTGTATCATTAGAATTAAGATACTATAGCTAGAGCATTTCTCCTGGTTTTGGCATTTTCATCACTATTTTACAGCATACAAAAGAAGAGATGATAACACTTTGAAAATATACCTACCAATGTGCAGTAATCTCCCAACTCACAGATACCATGACGATAATCAGCAAGCACTATTTATCTATTCCTGCAATATACAGGTTTACCCTAAAGATACTATTACTGATAACTTTTTTAAAGCTGAAAATGGCTATGAACCCCTGAGCATACACAATATAATCCCATACAGGATGTTTAATTGCCCATATTAATGTGTGTTTGGAAGACTAAGTGACAGTTAAGATCACTTCTCGTTCTAAGAACTTAGGATTCCATACACTAATGTATCGAAGCAGGATGCTACCCTAGAGTTGGGAAAGCAGACCAGAATCAGAGGACATGAGTTCAGTTTCCAAATCTGATAATTAATGCCATCTTTATCTTGGCTAAATTCATGCACTTGAATTTTTTTTCCACACAGATTCTGTTCTGAGAATTGAGGATACAGTACTGTGTAGATACAGTCTGTTGACCAAATAACCCAGCCTCTCTGAACCGTAGTTTTCTCATCTGTAAAATAGAGTTAAAATGAGATGAGTGGCTGGTCCACATGTTGTCCTCAGAGAGGTGACTAACACAAGGCTTTTAGAATAGGTTCACACATGTTTGGGAATTAATACCTGTAGCTGTTTCGTAATTAAAATAGAAACATGGTAAGATATAAAACACTGGGCTTGGATCTATTAGTGCTTGTGGGTTCTTCAAGTGAGTAACATATGGAATCTTTTTACTACTTTAAGAAGCATAGTCCTCACAATCACATATACAATCTTCTTGAGGTAAGGACTTTATTTGTTTATTTTGGGATGACTCTTGTTTATATTGAGTTTTAGTAGGTTAGCCTGCATACAGTGAGCCTCTAGTAGCAGGCGAAGAAAGAGCTCAGTTCTGGCGTTCATGCGGAGTCAATGCAGAAGACTCACCTTCTCTCGTGCTGCTGTGCACCTAACCCCAAGGATATTGGAAAGCCTGAATCTCCCCAAAGAGACTAAATTACTTCCATGTTCTCATGCCTCATTTTTTTTTTTCCAAAGAGCAGCACTTTGAGTAACATATACTCTGCCTCATGACTATGAAACAACACAAATTGAAATCATTTCAACCTAAAGAGCCCTGGCCAGGCTACCACCTTCTATGAATGGAACACTGAGGAGTGGTCATTGTGCCTTGATTACTAGCACTGCTGGGATTGATAACACCTTCGCACCTATGACCACCAATGGAGGGAGACTTTGGCCAAATTTCTGCATTAAACATTATATGCCTAGATCAGCGCCTAGAAGGCAGTGCCTCTCAGCAATAACCAGTTGGTTGGCATGCTAAGATTGCACATGAAAGTCTTAGGGGACCCCTAGACAGAAACAGGAAGACTGGAATCATAGAGAGGGACAGGCTGGACTTTTGGCTTCCGGCCAGCATTCTAGAAGCTCTAGAATGTGTGATGCTGGGAATCAGCTAGGACATTATTTTTTGCACACAGAACCTTATAAAAAGATTCCTGAGTACAAAACAATAAGAATGTGCTGTACAAGCAATAAAATGGCTTACAAATACATAGTGTTAAGTTGAGATATTGTTCTGCCTTCCTATGATAGCCTCATTCTGTAGCTGTCCATGTCCTTCCTCCTCAGGGCATAACTGCAATGATGGACAGACAGACAAGATGTCAAACCTTGCGTGAAGGAGTAAAACCAGTTTCCTGGCATAAGTTATTATTTAGTTCTTTTCCTTTTCTGTTTCTAAGAGTTCATCAGACTTTTGTGGCTCTTAATCTTCAGGTTATCTGAGTGCTTTAGCTTCTGAGTAGTTTTAGTTAATCTCAGTTAACTTTAGCTGTAAGGAATTACATTGACCTATTTCCATCTCTACGGTAAACTAAAAGGAGAAACTAGGAAACCCCACATTTAGAATTTAAGTTTATATATTTCCTGCACCTATTTCCATTTCCATATTTGTTGCATTATCTTGTATAATTATTGCAGCAATCCTGATTCTAGGTATTATGTCTATTTCGCAGGGGATCAAACTGAGGCTCTGAGGGGTGTGGTGACTTTCCCGTGGATACAAACAAGCTAAGTAGCTCACACGGGAGACACACATGGCCCTGTAACTGTGAGTTCAGAGCTCTTTCTGAACCACAGCTGCCTCCTGGTTTATTGTAGTCATTCATCATACATCCACATCAGCCAAAGGGAGACTCCCCATCTGCTCCTTGCCTAGCCTGTCAATCTCTCAGGATATGACCTTGGCTGCAAGGAAGGAGACAGGAGAAATTCTGCCATCACCAGAACCCCAGTTGACCTGAATGTCTAGAGAGAAAAGTCAGAGGCAAAGCACTCAGTGGAAATGGCTGTCAGCAGCCTGGAAAAGGAAATTTAGGTGCCAAGGTCTGACACAAACCAGAGAATCAGCAGCTTTGCAAGTTCACCAGGGGTGCTGGGGCTGTGGACATGTGGCATTCTATGACAGAGTGTCACTAAATTTCTCTGAGGAGCTTACACGAGATTAGAGACTTGTCAGAAAATTGGAATGTTTTAAGCCAAATAAAAGGGCTTAGAAAGTAGATGGACATGTATAATTAAAAGAAACAAAGATGCTTTGAAATCAATTTAATAAGCCACATTTTGGGGAAACGACTGTGTTCTCAAGTTTGATAATAAAAATTGCAAAATATGTCTTCTGCTTCAAAGTCATTTGAATTGTCATTTTTTTGAGCATGCTATTAGATTAATTTAGGCATGAAAACAAAATACCATCCTTTCTTTGAGTCACTTTTTATTTGAAACAATTTCATGTATCGTGAAAAGGGAGAAGATGTTCAACCTTGAGAATTCTTCATTTCAAACATCCCTTCTGAAGACCTTTTCTGCATCTTTAATGACTGAGTTTTGAAAATAATTCTCTAAAATAAGTTTAAAAGCTAGCATCTGTAAGTACTAGGAAGTGCAGACAAAGTGAAAAAGCATCTTTTAAACAGTTGGGGACTCAATTTAGTCGAGGTGAGTTCTGTTCTCAAAATTAGTAGAAACTTCCGGAAACATGGTACTGCTAGACTCTAGATGATATAAAGGAATATATAATTCCTATCATTATAGTCTTTCGATATACATGCTGAAATAAGGAAAAGTAATAACACAGTAGAATTTGGTTAGATTTCACAGAGACTTCATGCAGTAGTCCACCCAATTGGAGAAGTGGCCCAGTTCTTGAAGTAAAAATTAGATCGGGACAAAAAAAAGAAGGACTTCTCAGGCAGGAGGTTACAGGATCAGGAATGAGAATGTCATAAAACAAGTGGTAGAACAGTTTGACTGAAACTCTAGATTGTCCCAGAGCAAGGAGCTGCAGAAGATAAGCTTACATAGGAGCCATATGATAAGCGTCTGTTCTGTGTTTGTTGAATGAATCAGAATATTTCACACATATTCTTTATTATTTTGTTTGTTCTTGGAAAAGTTATCAAGAACTGCAATTCTTCAATTCCTCATTTGCGAATGAGCATAGCAATATAATTAGCTTCAAAGCACTATTGTGATTAGTAAATTCATGTAAAGTACTTAGTACAGTGCTCTGGTATAAAATAATTAACACATGTCTTGCCCAAATATTTTTTTAAATTAATAAAAGAATGCAAGAAGTAAGCAGAGGCACTGACATGAAAGGTGTATTTGGGTACAGTGAATAAATTAGCCTGGTGGGTAGAGAGGGCTTATAGGGCAGGATGGAAGATCAGATTGAAAAGGTGGGTGGCGAACAGATTTGGGGGATTTGATGTAGAAGGCCCAGGCTAGTGGTGCCACTAAATATTTTTAGCTAGGACATGACATTGATAAAAGAGAATTAACAAAGGGAAAAGTAAGAAAAAAAATAATCTAACGGCTGCTTGGAAGTAGCCTGCAGTGGTACAGGAATGTGTAAAGAGCAGAGAAAGGATGTTTTTATTTCAGAACAGTGTTGATTTCAATTTATCCTAAATCTCTGCACAGTCACAGCACTCTCAGAAGTCAGCTTCAATCTATCTGGCTCAGGAGGGGCAGTAGAGGCATCTGAACCTCTCTTCAAGAATGAAGCTATATTGTGACTTACCCCTTCTCCCCACACTTAGGCATTCTCTAATTACTTACTCTGGCTCACCACATTGTTTTATGTCACTCTCAATTACACAAGTTTCAAGGGTGATTTACATCGTCCTCCACTCTAGAGTACAGAAGTACTCCCTTGGAGGGAGAGGTGGCAGCTTCCCTGTGCTCCTCTCTGCCTCTTACTGCTGCACAGTATACTTACCTAGTGGGCAGCCCTGAGCTTAACTTTTAATTCCTCTTTCCAATAGGATCATCTTTGACTGGGATTACTGCTCCGAACCTAACAGGGCTGTGGTATTTGTTACTTTTATGTCAGGTTCCCAACTTTCAGCATTTTAAGCATTGTGCAAGATCAGAAACAAGATTGTTATTCATTAATTTATTCATTCCACAAATTTAACAAATATTTATTGATCATATACTGAATCAGGTGCTTGTGCTCTAAGTGATAAATCAATCTCAAATATTAAAAAACTGAGAAAAGGAATTATGTCTTATACCATCGTTAAATTTCTTACAGTGCTTGCATAGAGTAGATAATCAAATTTTGAAAAGATCTGTGTTTTAGTTGGGTGAACAACATATACATTGGAGTCCTAATTGGACTCTATGCTCCATAAATATCTATATATGAATATATACACATATATACATATGTGTATATGTAATAACATATATTTATGTATAATATGAATATACATATATAATTCATATTTATGTAATATAGTCATACCTATGTAATTATATACATTCTTATTTCTATACATATACATGTATAGGAATGTATGTATATATGTTAAAAACATATCTATATGTGTGTGTGTATATGTATATTTAAATATATATAAATTCCCAAAACCCAACTTCCTAAACTACTACTTGATATTCATCATCATCTGTAATTTCCATGTAACCATTCCCCTCCCTTCTTCCTGTCAGGAATTCATCTTGTTCCTTTATGATAGTACACTGAGAGTGTTATGAAAAACCACCTAGTAAGTAGCCAGATCAGTTTTTATTACAACTTATAGTTAAATTCTTGCTTAATATGTAACTTATTTTCTTCCTAATACATATTAAACAATTTCCATTAGAGACATGCAGCCTCTATGTTTATTTACCTTCTTTCTTGATTTTTATAGTTTCTCTCTCACCTTAGTATGCTGTGTGAATTTAATGAGCTATTTACTCCAATTTCTTAGGTAGAGTGACAGATCTTCCACCTCCTGCACAATAGATGTTTTCATGAACACATTTTCTCAGAGGTGATACCCAACTCTACACTTTCTGTTGTTATTTTAAGAGTAGCATCCTCAGAGGGTGCCAGAAATGAATTGTTCTTACAGTTTGTTTATGTCCATTAGCACCTAGAACAGCAAGAAACACATATACATACTCCTTAGCAGGATGATCTCGACAGCATTTTCCAGTTAAAGTTCTTCAAAAATCCCTCTCGTCTTTGGTGCAGAAGAACAGTTAGTTCTACCTATTGGGTTTCACTCATGTGCAAGCATTCAGATAGAGAGATTACCTCCATTTTTTTTTAAAGAATAGAAAGGATTATTTATTCCAGTGTTGTTCACAATGATTTACCCATTACTCCTCTCTTCTGCATAATCAGCGATGCCTTCAGGAAAGCAGTTGTCCTAAGTTTGGAGGAAAAAATAAACAGGTAGTAAACGAATCATCTCTAAATAGACCAAAAGGAGTTTGGGCTATTGAATACTGGTAAATCAAAGAAAGATTGAATATTTGATGTGCACTATTGCATTCTCTCTCCATAATCATTATTTTTTCCTAAACATGGTTGGGGTCTTGACTAATTGGACTCCATGCTTATCAGTTCAATGTCTTCTTATTCATGTTCTATTCTGGCAGACTCACCCTTCTCAAAATTAATATAATTACATCACTCTCTTGCTTATAACTCCTAATGGTCACTATAAATTCAAGATATCCAGCCACAACTGGGCCCACAAGGTGTTCCCATTCTCTTTTCACTTAAGAGGTGATAGAAGCTTTAAACTGAGGTCTTCCTGATACTGCCTGATACTTGCCCAAACCTACGAAGATCACATTTATACCCATCCTCTTTTTTTTCTGCCTGTGCAATGGAAGAAATGTTCATCTTCTGAATCTCTCTATCTGTGTTTTGTATGCCATCCATTTTCACTTTCAGAGGGAAATAGCCAGTATTTGACAGGCAGTAAATCTAAAGTGTCAATTAGACAATCCAGTAGAGATGTCAAGAAGAACAACTATGAGAAAAAGGAGCTATTTGTACATCTGCTATTTGGAGACATGGTGGGTTGGGTAAATGTAGACGGAAAATACAGGAACATCTCGGTCTGGTTTGGGGCTATTCTGTCATTCAGCACTTTCACAGAGAAAGAAGTGTGCTGGGACAGAAGGATATTCCAGGGAGGTAGAATGAAAACCATGAGGTGTGGTGCCATAGAATTCAAGAAATCAGAGTACTTGAGCAGATTAAAATACTTCTAAGTGTTTAAAATGAGAACATAGGTGTGATTTTATGTTGACTTTGATGAGGTAGCGGTCCTTGGTATCACAATAAAGTAGTTTCGGAGGAGTGATTGCAGCAGAATTGCAGTTAAGTAGCAGATATAAGGTGAAGAAGTGGAGACAATGATTATGAATCCTTCCTTTGAGAAGTTCTGTTGTACAAAGGAGGAGACAAATAAGATAGTAGAGACATGGGGTGATCAAAAGAGAATGTTTTAAAACAATTTTTACACTTGAGAGTTCTGAGAATATTTTTTATACTGAGAAGTGGAGAGATTGATGATGCAGAGATCTTCTGCCTTTGGTGTTTCAATCTTTGTTTCTCTTCTGGAAAACTTCTATCAGAATTTATTCCATTCCTACTCTTTTTTTCTGTTAAAGAAGACACACTTCTTAAAAGAATAATTTGTACAGTAGTCTCCATCTTCTTACCACCTTATTCACTTGCTCAATTCATTGCCATCTTGCTTTGGCCCCTGTAACAGCACTGGAATCACTTGTTGCTAAATCTAATTGAAACTCTTTGGTCCTTATCTGACTTAATATCTCAGTATTGTAATCTTTCTCCCTTAAAAACACCTGCTTTCTTTGCTTCATTTTCACCCTATATCTCTGATTCTCTTACTCAGTCTTCTTTGTAAGGGTTCTCTTCTTTAACTGTGATGTTTCTCCAACTCCATTTTCTCATTTCATATATTCTCTGTCAATAGAAAAATGGTTTTGAGGATGATCCAACAGCCACAGCCCCCTAGATCTATATTTTAAGCCCATCGTCTTAGAAAGATACTGTCTTAGGTTGTTCCGGCTGCTGTAATAGAATGCCATAGATTAGATGGCTTATTTCCCACAGTTCTGGAGGGTAAAAGTCCAAGATCAAGGTGCTGGTAGATCCAGTGTCTGGTGAGGGCTTGCTTCCTGGTTCATAGATGGTAGTTTTCTGTATGTTTTCTCACAGCATGGAAGGGACAAGGAAGTTTTCTGGGTCCTCATTCATAAGAGCAATAATCCCATTCATGAGGGCTCCATTCTCACGATCTAATTTATTCACAAAGCCTCTACCTTCCAGTAATATCACATTGAGGATTAGGTTTCAAGTTATGATTTTGGGGAATACAAACGTTCATTCTATAGCAGATACAGACATATATATTCATTTTCCTACTTGATGTCACTATTCAATTTCACATAAGCATTTTACACTTAATACATCCAAGACAACTCATCTTTTTCCTCATTGCATTCTTTCTCTATCTATGACTTCAAAGAATGACCCACAGCCTAAATTGTTGTTCTAGTTAGAAATCTGGGCATTTTTCTTGTCTCCCCTTTACCTTACACATGTGATCAATCGCAGTCTTGTTAAAGCTACCTTGTATATATCTCTTGAATTTGTCTATTCTCTTTACTCTGAATTATTTTACTTTTACTTTTTCTCTGAAGTGAAAGAGTACAAGGGCTACAATTTACTTTTCTAATGTATTCTGTTTAGTTCTGGGCTATCAGAGTTAAATTAGCGTTTAAATATTGTCTGGGCTACTCTCATCTATGTGTCTTTCAACTTGAAGAAGGATGAAAATACAGAAAAGGCAAAAATAGATTTTTGTAACTAGACCAGTACATTTTGGGATAAGAGACAGAATACAGCTTAATTAATAGGTTTTTGTATTAGTGTAGAACCAAATAAAATTTAAAACATGCAATGGCTTCTTTAGATTTTGAATAATAAGGATGTTATTTGTGAAAAACAGATTGGAGTCAGGGTTCAGGGAAAATATGGGAGGTATGAAAGTTATGTTAGCAGATAAGCAAGAGAGTAAGAGAGCCTGAATTAGAATGCAAGAGGACCTTTGGATGTATACAAAGAAAACTGTCTTCTCTGTTTATATACTTATTAAGTAACATAGAGACTTTAAAGTCTACCTTTCATTTCAGAAATATATTTCTGATATTTCTTTTTCACTAGTTTCCTAAGAAATGGGTAGATCTTATCTTTCTAAACTGTTTAGCTAGATTCCCCTCAGCCACTGGACATACACTTTAGGTGATTGTTGGTTGTTGAATGAATGTATTTTAATTTTCTCAAGAAAATCAGAGTGCTTGATTGAAAACATATAGCTACCTTGCAGACTTTTGTCACTGCTTCAAAGATACTTCAAGTAAATTACCAGAAACCATAAATATATTTTTCATCTGAAGTGAACCTATAGTGTAGAATTTTCCAAGTATTGGGTTCATCCCAGTAATTAGAAATAAGAAGCTCTTCTCAGTACCAATAAGAACTTTTTTAGTTTCAAAAATGTGCACAGGTTTTTAAAAATACTGAGCTCTTCTTGTAGAGACTGAGTAGAACAGCACCAAGATTTAAAATAAATCTTGATAAAAGATGCACAATAGAGTGGAAATTACTCCTACATGTAATGTTGCAAGACCCTGGGACTCCAAGCATTGAAGGGAACTGTAGAAGTCTGGATGGATGAATATTGGGAAAAAATGGGGAGAATCCAGCTGTGTCAATGCGATTTCTCTGAGAAGATAGAGCAGGTTATATACAGAAAGTAGCTACTTCCTGTCATTTGACATTAAATCTGGATGCTTAGAAGAGTTGCATTACTTAGTGTGAGCTCAAAATTATGGTATAGATTCAAACTGTGCACACCATGGAACTGGAGAAGGTAATCCTATTAGTTCATACTGTGGTTCCAACATAAAAACTTAAAGTGGACTATGCCAAATCAACCCAGGGTATTGGTAATTGTCCCACATTGGGTCTTAGTGCATAGAAGTGAAGACAGTGTCACTTGTCTACCCCCTAGAGTACATGGATCCAAGGAGGGGCTATGGACTTGGGTGAGACATTTGTAGGAAAGGGGACTTAGGGCAGTCAGATCTTGGAAGGCTGATATTAGAAATAAAGGGCTGGACCTTGGATAATGATGACTCAGAAGCATAGATAACTGTTGAAAATATCAGTAGTTACCTTCAATAAAGAGACCTGGTCAAGTAAGTAATACGAAAATATAGAACTTTACATTTATCTAAAATTGTATACTTTTTGATACATTTGATTATTGGATTTTACTTTATGTTTGAATTGTATAAATCATTGACTTTAAACCAGCAACATCCATCTCTGGACAGATAAGCTCAGTAAGTGCAATTGCTTGAGTAAATCAGGCATAAACAGTAGCACAATTAATGCATTTACATTTTGTTCTTTCGTTTTGAACATATTACCCAGATCATCTGTTGCCTTCTGTACTGTGCAAGATCCAGTCAGGAAGACAAAAAATACGCTAAGCATTTCAAATGAAGGGATTTGATACAGGTAATCAGTTACAAAGGCTTTGAAGGCTGGGGAAAAAAGGGGGGAAGCACTGAAGTAATAAGGAAGCAGCTACTACTCTTTGGAATTGAGGTTAAAAAAAAAAAAGAGAGATGTGAGGTGGATTTAGCAGAATCCAGGTACTCAGCTCTCTGAGGAAGGGGCACCTCTGGCTGTTGCTAGATTTCTGAGAGTGTGATGAGGCTGATTCTGGGAGTGCCAAGGGAAGCTGAAGGATGGAACCAAGCTGACAGGAGCAAAATAAATAAATAAATAAATAAAACAAGAACGTCCCTTCTCTCTATTCCTCCAATCCCCCTATAGCATCTCCTGTTGGTAGAAACCAATAGGAACCAGCTAACTTTGCATTCTGGGAAATGTACTTCATATGGCCACAAGGCTGAGTAGAGAAAGAAGGATGAATTTGGAGGTAAAAAACAATATGTGGCCAGGTGCGGTGGCTCATGCCTGTAATCCCAGCACTTTGGGAGGCTGAGGTGGGCAGATCACGAGGTCAGGAGATCAAGACCATCCTGGCTAACACAGTGAAACCCTGTCTCTACTAAAAATACAAAAAATTAGCCAGGTGTGGTGGTGGGTGCCTGTAGTCCCAGCTACTCAGGAGGCTCAGGCAGGAGAACCTGGGAGGCGGAGCTTGCTGTGAGCCGAGATCATGCCACTGCACTCCAGCCTGGGCGACAGAGCGAGACTCTGTCTCAAAAAAAAAATAAATAAAAAAAAAAAAAAAACAACAACAAATATGTAAAAATTTTCCCACCCATTGCTTAAAAGGAAAACAACTGTCTTGAAAACTAGACCAACAGTAAATTACACATAAAGTAGCTTCTGCCTAAGGTGTTATTTTTGGGGTGATGTATTATTAGGCAACCTTTAGTGAATTCGATTGCCTGTGCTATTAAATTCACTACTTAAGCGAATCTTAAGTACCCTTGTTACCACAGCCTAGACATTGAGTTCTTTGGCTCTCACGTAAGTAGAAATTAACACTATGCCAGACAGAAATTTTTCTCAGCCAAGGTTTCACAGGCTTTCATTTCATAGGCTTGTGGCATGAGCACACAAGGGAGCAGCGTACAGCAATGGGATCCTGGTACCAGCTCCTGGAGGGGCTTGGCTCTTGTCATTTTAAGGAAGGTGAGATGGGAAGAGGAGTGACATAGAAATGTCTCTAGGTGGGGTCTTTTTCTCACTTGTGCAGTGGTACCTCATACTCAAATGACCAGAAAATGAGGGTTAAACCCTATCTTGGGTGGAGATT
Organism: Symphalangus syndactylus; assembly: GCF_028878055.3. NCBI lineage: Eukaryota > Metazoa > Chordata > Mammalia > Primates > Hylobatidae > Symphalangus > Symphalangus syndactylus. The sequence goes on from NC_072425.2 coordinate 123,125,250, forward strand.
TTAGTATTACAATGAAATTATAATAAAAAAAAAAAAGTCAGTGAAAGGTCAGCACTGGAGTCCGTCTTGTCTTCAGGCAGGTGGTGGACTTGATCAGGTTTTCGGACACAGTCTACCTCTCTCTCTCAGGCTGAAGTGCAGTGGCACCATCTTGGCACACTGCAACCTCTGCCTGCAGGGTTCGAGCAGTTCTCATGCCTCGGCCTCCAGAATACTGGCATCACAGGCATGTGCCACCTCACCCGACTAATTTTTTGTATTTTTTATTGAGACAGAGTTTCATCATGTTGCCAAGGCTGATCTCGGACTCCTGACCTCAAGCGGTCAGTCAGCCTTGGCCGCCCAAACTGCTGGAATTACAGGCCAGAGCCACCACGCCTGGTCAGGTTCTTATCAGGGATGCTGGAGTCTGGCTTCAGGGACTTCAGAAGGCACTATTCAAAGAGATAAATGGTTAGATTCTTCCTTTTATGATTAGGAATTCAGCCTGGTCAGCTAAATTAGGAGAGGTGCCCCTTCCTGCTACGTGACTTGTTAAGGGAGGCAAAAAGGTAGGGGAGAGATACACCCAGATATGAAAGGCCCATCGGGGCCTTGGTGTCATGTCTCTGTGGGGACCAAGTCTTTTCTCTATAATGTCTCAATTCCCCCTAGGAGATTTTAACCTCATTATTCGTTTTTTTTTTTCTTTTGAGACAGAATCTCACTCTGTCACCCAGGCTGGAGTGCAGTGGCGCTATCTCGGCTCAATGTAACCTCTACCTTCTGAGTTCAAGCAATTCTCCTGCCTCAGCTTCCTGAGTAGCTGGGATTACAGGCACATGCCATCATGCCCAGCTAATTTTTTTAATTTTTAGTAGAGACGGGGTTTCACCATGTTGGCCAGGCTGGTCTCAAACTCCTGACCTCAGGTGATCCACGCGCCTCGACCTCCTAAAGTGCTGGGATTAACGCAAGAGCCACCACGCCTGGCCTCAACCTCATTATTCTTAGGGGGAGAAAGGAATGAAAATCTTGTCTTCTATAACTGCTTCATGCTGAACAGGGTCTGTCATCCCTACCTGCTCCAGAGGCATAAAAATCTCTTGCTATCTGATCTAATGATTTACAGGGACTTGCTCCTTCCTGCAGTGGCTCAGGCTGGAACCCTTCGGCCAGCATCAATTTTGTCTGAAACTGTTGCAATCTGGAAGACACGAACTTTACTAAAAGATTAAGTAGACAAGGGCTGAAGATTAGTAATAATAATACAGCTACTTAAGGTTCTAAGAAGGGCAGAAACTAGGTGAGACTTGGGAAGGCACTTTTGGTGATTGACCAGACATAATTTGGGTCAGTTCCCTGCTTAGATCTATGTTACCATGTAGCTTGTTTGGATATTTTTTGTATATTGGTCTCAACCTTTCCAGAGTTATTGATGTAAGTGCAACCAGTTTTCTGGATAACTGCACACACACCCTCCCCTGGTCAGCTAGAACATGGTCTAATCCTAGCCTATTGTTGACAACACCACCAATTGGTCTAGGGAAGCCTGGAGACCTTATAAGCCTTCTCTTATATTTGTGGTCAACTTTTCTGTAATCTGTGCAAGGTTTTTAAAAGTTATTTCATGTTAGGTGAAGCCCCTCAGGGAGCTACCCTTCCCATAGCTGCCACAATTTCTTCCAGGATTAGCTCAGTTGGTCTCTTATATTCTAATTTTGGAAGTAAGGTTATGGACTGTTACTCTATTGGAGCCCAACTGTCTTACAGTAACTTTTCCTTGGAACTGGGGGTGTCCAAACAAGGATAGGCTAAGGCGTGTAAGTTGAATGGGAAGAAGGGTTCTATTTCTCCCTCATAGGACATTGACTGCTACAAAGGAATACATATCCAGGGGCTGTGCCTGCCTGATGGGGTATAGGGGAGTTGAGCCATTTATTCGAACTAAGTTCTCCGGAAGGAATGTTGCTGCTGCATTGGGGTGAAAGAGGTCTTCCCACTGAGCTCTGGGTCTCTGCACCCAGGGAATGCCCTTTCTCCCTTAGGAAGTAGATAAAAGAGCCTCCATGTTATACTCTCCATACCTGTCCAATCTGTACATCATCCCTGTGGAGATGATGGGGTGGAGCCAGTCAGGATGTTTTAGTAAATGAGAGGCAGCATACCAATAGGTGGTATTAGTTTGACATTGTTCACGGATATTGAATGTCATTGGGTAAATTGAGGTTGGACACCAACTATCTACATACATTATATTTGCCCAAGGGCTGGTTCTACAAGGAAAACAGGGGGCTGTCAAGGGTGGACCATTAAGCACGTAGATCTCCTTCCAAATGGATTGGTTATAGATGTCTGTGGGGCACACACATTCAAGTCTTTCTGTTACTTCAATTTGTATAGTCATAGGTGATGGCTTTTCAACATAGTCAGAGGTAAGATTTAATGTCAAATTGGTCTTAGTGGGGACAAATTGGAGCTTAGTTCCTCCCACCTGTAGGTGTGGTGGCAAATCTAACAGTTAGGTTGTTCCTTGAGGTGATAATCCTGGAAAAATTGATGAGTGAGTTTTCTTCTCATTGGGCCCTAGTAGCAAAGAGTATGTGGAAAAGGAGGAAGAGGAAGTTATTTCTCATTGTGATCCTGCCTTAAACCTAGCAAGGACAGAAAGAAAAGGTCCTTACCAGAGGCAGGGGCTGTCCAAAATGGTAGAACAAGAAAATGGTAATTAGGGTGAAGAGAAAAATTAGTTTTCTTATGCTTACTCACAGCATTATGTGTTTGCATCTGGCTATTGGTTCTTGTAAACCTGTAGTGGAGGCCTTCCATTCATTCACGGGAAAAAAGGGGGCTTTCTGGATGAGCCTAGAAACATTCTGGTGAAAGCCTTTTAATTGTGAGAGGCTGGAGATCCCTGGCAGCTTGACTGCAGTTGGAGTAGCTAGGATCACCCAGTCCTAGGGCTCTTTCACTTAGGCAACCATTGATCCTCTGGGGAGCCTTCTTTCCAAATCTTAAGGAGGACTTGGTCTCCTGGGTTGACCTGTAGAGGAGATTCTCCCTCTTTTATAGAAGTTGATGGTACTGTATTCCCAAAATGTAATATTGCTGTGTGAATCTGATCCAAATTGATAATACCATATGTTTTGACTCATTTCTCAGTCCAGTAAAATGTCAGTAGTGAGGAGGGGCCTCCTGTAATCCATTTCAAATGGACTGGGCTTTAGGTTACTCTTTGGGGCAGTGTGAATCCAAGAGTGCAATAGGAAATAGCCTTATCCAGGTTTGCTATGTTTCTTGAAATAACTTTGCCAAAGTTCTTTTAAGGGTATGATTCATCCTTTCTACCTTTCCTCAGGATTGGGGATGCCAACAGTCATGTATTTATAATCTATTCTCAGGACTGCCAAAAAGCTTTGAGTGATTTTAGCTACGAAAGAGGGTCTATTGTTGCCCACCCTTTGGAAGACTGAGTTGAGGAGTTATTTCTTTTAGGAAACTTTCACAAACATCGGTGGCCTTTTCAGACTGGGTGGGATATGCTTTGATCCAGCCAGCAAAAGTGTCCATGAAAATGAGAAGGTATTTCTATCCCAAAAGAGAGGGCATCTGGGTAATATTTATTTGTTAGTCTTCCATAGGGTAGTTTCCCTGGTGTTGGACTGGCTTGACTAGGGCAAGAGGAACCGGTTGAGTCTGGGGATTGTTTTGAATATATAAGTCACAGGCCATGGTTACTTGACTTACAGTCTTTCTTGGCCCCTTTCCAGAAGAGGTATTTTGTACCAATTCCCAAAAGATACCCCTCCTATAGTGAGTAACTTCATGTAGGTACTAAATAAATTTTCACTGCCAAGTGCCAGGGATAAGGACTTTATTGTCCTTAACCAACCACCTGGAACTCCTCGTTTCCTATTCCCACTTCTCAGTGTCATCCTGTTCTTGTTGGGAGTATTGAGGTTAGCTGGGAAGTCCCAAAGGATTGATTATTAGTGCCACGACCTGGTCATCTTTCTGTGCTTAAGCTGCTTATTTTGTGGTCCTGTCAGCTAATTTCCTTGGCTAATAAGAAATCTGTCCCTCCAATGGCCTTTGGGGTGAATGACTTCCACCTGGCCAGGGAATTGTACAACTTCCAGAAGAGCTAAGACTAGTTCCCTATGCTTTATTGGGAAATTTTTAGCTGTTAGCATCCCCCTTTTCTTCCAGATGGCAGTGTGGGCATATAAGATATGAAACACATACTTTTAGTCAGTAAAAATGTTTAGTTTGTTTTTGCTTTTCTCAGCTGCAAAACCCTAGTTAAAACAAATAATTTGGCCTTTTGAACTGAGGTCAGAGTGGGAACAGCTTCTGCTGAGAAGCTCTTCTTTTTGGACTTTGGAGTCCTACTTTTTAGACACCTTCTTCCATTAAGCTTCCTTCCATGAGGAAACCATTCTACTTCTGAATTGTCAAGGGGCTCATCCTGGAGTTCAGGCCTAATGGAATAGGTCTATTCTATTGTCTCAGTGTGTTGATGAATTAGGCCTTCATGTCTGCAACAGGGAGTAAAGTGACAGGGATCAAAATCTGACACTGTAGAACGTCCAGAGTGTCTAATAAAAGAGCTTGATGAGTCAATGGTGTTCCTTCATCCCCAGTATAGTCTGGACTTGATTACAACTTCTAGGTACTGACCCAAGGTAAGTTTAGAGGCCTCATTAACCAGGAGGGTAGTAGCTGCCACTGAACCAACGCTGGGCAATGGAATACTGTTGTAAGCCACTGGCCACTGGTTTGGCCCTAGCTTCTCTGTTAGAATCCCCAAAGCCGTTCCCTGCTTTTCATATATATATAAGGTGAAGGGTTCATCTGGGTTAGGAAGCCCAAGTGATGGGATTTGGCTTAACTCAGTTTTTAAGTCCTCAAAAGCTTGATGACAATTCTTATCTCTTTGCAGGAGTACCCTTTTCCCCTCTTGAGCACTTTGTATAGGGGCTTAGCAATTAAGCCATGATTAGGAATCCATATTCAGCAGAAACTGGTCAAATCAATAATACCCTGTATCTGTTTCCTGGTTTGTGGGGGCAGCAATACATCAATTGCCCTTTTCTGATCCATAGCCAAGGCTCAGGCACTGGGAGTGAGAACAAATTCTAGATTTTGGGCCCTTTACAGGGAGATTTGGACCTTAGCCAATGAAACTTTGTATCCCTGTTCATTAAGTTTAGGGTCTTAATGATATTATGGTCAGAGTCTTTCTTAGTCAGATTGGCAGTCCTCAGGTCATCTGTATATTGCAATATGGCCCGTACTCTGAAATCTAGTTCTGTCAATTCGGCTGCCAAGGCATTCCCAAATAGGTGAAGGCATCCCAGAAGCCCTGTGGGAACACTTTCCAGGTGTGCTGAGCGGTTTCTAAGATACTGGGGATCCCTCCATTCAAGGGCAGAAATATATTGGGAATTAAGGTGCAGAGGTATGCAGATGAATGTATCTTTAAGTCCAGCATGGTGAAGTATTGTGCATCCCCAGGAATCTGGGTGAGCAGTGTATACAAGTTGAGTACCGTCAGATGAATGGAAGCCACAGCTGCATGTATAGCTCATAGCTCTTGCACAAACCAATATTCCCCATTTGGCTTTTAGATGGGAAGTATAGGAATGTTATAGGGTCATTGATGGGCCTTTATTAATCCATGTTTTAGGAACTTGGTAAGTAATGACTGAATTCCCTTTAGGGATTCAGGTCTTAGAGGATATTGTCTTTTCCATGCCTATTCTACTCCTGGTTTTAGCTTTACTTCAGTAGGGGAAACTAAACAGCTCACCCTGGAACTGTAATGTCCCATACTACTGTGTTAACTTAAATTCAAATTTCATCAGGGATAGAGGAAATGTTAATATCCACTAGCTGTAGTGAGGCTAACAAATTGATCTCTTGTCCTTTGTCTACTGACACCTTGAAGCTATCTTTTTCTGACGAGATAGAAGCCCCCAATGTGCTCAGCAGATTCCTACCAAACACTAAAGTGGGGCATTCAGGAATATGTAGGGAAAAATGAGTTATAACTTCAGAACCAGCCTCACAGACAAGAGGAAAAGTATACTGTCTTACCTTAAATCATCCATCTATTCTTATCACCAGACAGCCATGACTGGAGAGGAGGCTTACAGACTTAGGACAGAATTATCTGCTCCAGTATCAATAAGAAATTCAGTTTTCCTAGGCTGCCCTGGAGTGATGATGATGCAGGTGGGGGTTGGGTGGATTCTTGGGTGCCATTAGTCAGTGGCACAGTCTCCCTCATGGGAGAGATTTTCCAAGACGAGGATCCTGTCTGGAAAGTCAGCTGACCTCCCTGCTTTGAGGTGGTCAGGACAATCTCTTTTCCAGTGCCCATCCTTCTGGCAATATGTGTATTGGTTACGTCCCACATTGGGCAATTGTCTCTTGTCTCTGGTATTCTCTACCTTTTTGGGTTGCCTGAGGTGGAGGGCTAATCAAGGTAGCCAAAAGCTGTATTTTCTTGATCAGCCTGATATCTTTTTCCTTTGCTTTGTCCTGTCCCTGTTGTTGAAAACCTTAAAAGCCTTTGCTACCAATACTGACAGAGGGGCTTGGGGCCCTGTCTCTGACTTTTGTAACTTCCTTCTAAATATTAGGAGTGAACTGGGTGATAAAATGCAAATTGCATAGCCAACAAGGCTATCCCCTCTGGCAACTCTGGATTAACATTAATTAGTATACTTGCTGAAGGCTTCTGTAACACAGCTGAGGAGATTCTTCACCAGCCCAGCCTGAGCTACTTCCCCAACCTTGTCATAATTCACAGCCTTCTTCATGCATTTTCTCATCCCTTCAGCCACGTAGATAATAAAATGCTCCATCCTACATTTGTCTATTTCATCACTAAGGTCCCACCAGGGGTCCTGCTCAGGGATTGTCTTCCCCAAAGCTTGATAAACAGCATATGAGGCATTGGCCTGTACAAATGAGTCAGCATGTGCCCTTGCCCTTTCACGAATCTGGACCTTTTCATCTGGGGTGGCACAGTTGTCTAAAATCACCATCACATCCTAAAAGGTTAGGGTGAAGCTCAGACATAGTTTTACAAATTCCTCCCTGAACTTATTGGGGTCCTCTGAGAACTGGCCAAACTTTTCTTTACATACTCAGATCTGCCATGGAGAAGGGGACGTGAACATGAATTATTCTCCCTACCCATTTGCTATCTCCTTTAGGGGATAGAGGCCCTGGACTGGGGGTGAGGTAAAAGTAGGTGCCAGCTTGGAACTCAGTCAGACCCCCAAAGGGGATAGTGGATAGAGCTCTGGCCTTAAAGCCTCTAGTTCTCTATGGGCCTGATCCAGGTATGGTGTAGATTCAGGGGCCAAAGGAGGCCTTGAACCTGAAAGAGGGCTGGAGGGTTACTGTGTATCAGGCCTGGGGTCAGGAAGATTAGGTGGTGACTGTAATAGTGGATCAATGGGTAGGTCCGGCACTTGCTTCTCAACCCCAGGCAATAAGCTGGGAATGGTAGATGCCATCATGCATATGTGACGTGAGTCCAATAATCCAGGATCTTGATACAACTTCATAAAAATTTGCACGTAAGATATTTCTTCCCACCTCTGTGACTGCTTATAAAACAAGTTTAGCTGTAAAGTAGCATTATACCTAAGAGACTCATAATGTTCATTGCTGCTAATCTCCCAGTGGGTTCTGGGGCCAGGTGATGTTACAAAGAGAGATTACTTTCTTTTTCTTTAGGTCTTCTAGCTTAAATTGCCCCCAGTTGGAGAGAATATATCCTAGAAGAGAGTCACGGGGAACACTGAGATCATTGCTCAGTGTCTAATCCTGCCTCTCCTGTTACCTTTGATTAAAGATCCTGGTAGAGGGAAAAGTATCAGGGAATTAGTCTTGATGTAATTCAAGACCCTTTAAGCCCACTAGTCAGCCCAGGATTCCCTTGGATGGAGGAATCCTTGTCCTCAGGGATCAGAGAGGAAAACACAGAAATAACAGACATAGTTGTTTCACACTAGCTGCTAAGGAATGGTTGCCCTACAAGGCTAGGAATGCCCATGGTGTGTGTAGTTGAAAGAGTGCACTTGTACAGGCCACAAGTGTACAGTACACTTGTGTTGTGTTGAAGATGGGCAGTAGTAGGTGCCAAGGTAACTCATCCACTCTTGAGGAAGAAGGCCCCCATTGCTCAAAACTGCTTTTACCTCATTTAGAACCCAGGCCAAACAGGAGGAGGGGGTGAAAGCTGAAGGACTGAGCTCGGACAATTATAACTGCTCCACCTTTGCCCAGGCCACAATGGGCCAAACTTGAAGGAGGAAGTGATGGGGGGAAATTAGGGCTATCAAAAAGATCATGGAGTGGGAGCTCTTGAATCTCAGAGTAAAATAAAGAGGAAGTGAAATATTGAAAGATCAGTATTTTGGTGAGGAGTTCAATTGGACAAAGTTTTCCCAATCAGAAGCAATGAGAGTGGAGAGTTTCCTATAAAAAAGAAAATGGTTCCAGTGTTCTGCCTGGGAGGTACTTCCTGGGGCAGACAAAAGGGAGAGCACTCGAGTCTCACTGGACGGTGGAATGAGGGCAAGGAGGAAATTTAGGGAGAAAACCTTTTCCTTCATTTCAGGGAGAAAATAGGAGAATATGAAATTTCTGATAGTTCTCTGCAAATGAGCCAGGTTTAAAGGGAGTGGGTGTGAGAGAGAAAGAAGGAGAAGAAAAGAGACAAGGGAAGGAAAGGAAGGTTGTGAGGCTTCCAGCCACTGCACAGTGCAGAGTCAATGTCGTCACCACTCTTGCTAGTCTCCCATCAGGGAGAGCCTCAGCATCCTAGATCTTCACAATGTCAGATGAATCCCTCCCACCTTTGCAAGTCACAAGTCAAGGTGAACTGTTTCCAGCCAGAGGAAGCTAAGGGTACTTTTGGCTGAAATGAGTAAGACTGTAGGTGGCCCTCTGAGATAATCAGAGGAATAAAGTTGGAAGATGGGGAAAGAGAGGGGGAAGGGGAAAAAGAAAGAAAAAAATTAAGAGAGAAATAAAGAGCCCAAAGAACCTGGGCATGCAGCAGGACTCATCCCAGCCATTGTTCTTTGGGTTGATCAAGCCCGACTGCCTACCTCCTCAACCAGTCTAGCAGGTTTCTTGGAAATTACTCAGAATCTGATGTCAGCCAGTCAGAGGGGTTCTTAAAACCTAGCACAGAGGGGACTAGGACCTCTTACTCCAGAAATCCCTAAGCCAATCAAGAGGGAAAAGAAAATGAGGGGCAGGGCTCAGAAGGAGAACAAAAGTACCTTGGGCCAAGAGAGGACTCACTGGCTGCAGAGACACTGAAGCAAATATTTCAAGTGGCCGCTTCATCTATCACAAGGTCACATTCTGGAGGTCTTGCTAGTTCTCCAGTGTTTCTCCTTAGGGAAATATCCTCACTTACGGGTCCAAGGCTGTTACTGAAGCCCGGACCCCACATTTGTTGGTTCTTGCATAAGTAGAAATTAACACCAGGATAAACAGAAATTTTTCTTGGCCAAGATTTAATAGATTTGTGAATCAAACATACAAGGAAGCAGCATATAGGAAAGGAATCCTGGTACCAGCTCCCCAAGGGCTCAGTTCTCATTATTTTAAGGAAGGTGATGTGGGAAAAGGAATGATGTACAAGCAATGTTTAGATGGTTTTTTTTATACAGTTGCATAGTGGGGCATCATGCTCTAACATGTATCACATGACTAGAAAATGGGGGTTAAGCCTTACTCTCAGTGGAGATTTTAGTATTTCAATGAGATTATAATGAGGGAAAAGTCAATGGAAGGTCAGGACTGGAGTCCATCTTGTCTTCTGGCAGCTGGATATGCTGCCTAAGAAAACAAAAATGGTCCGAGGTTTATATTGGGAATGCTAGAGTCTTGCTTCAGCAACCTCAGAAGGCATCCATCCCTCAGAGATAAATGGTCAGATGCTTCCTTTTATGGTTAGCAATTCAGCCTGGTCAGCTAAGTTAGGAGAGCCCTCCCCTACCTGTTACATGACTTGGGTCAGCTTGTTAAGGAAGGCAAAAGGCAGGAGAGGAATATGTCCAGATACCTAAGGCCCATCGGGAGCCTGGTTACTGGGTCACTTGTCTGCTGGGACCAAGTCTCTTTTTTATACTATCTTCCACTGACTTGCATTCCAAGTACAATAGTTCTTTCAACAGAGCCAGTAGTCTTTTTCTTCTTGGATACTGCCATCTTCCTATCTCCATGATGCTGAAATTTTGGTTACAGTACCCTTAGAAAAAGATTCCCTCTCTCTTCTATCAATAGACAGATAACTTTCCTCCTCAAGTTCTTGCCTTGCCAATGCCTCCCTCTCATCTTGATTTTCCAGTATTAGTTGGCCAACAGGGTCTGCTGCTTCCTCTCTGGGTCCAGCTTGGCTGGTTCTATCCTACTTAGGTGTTTTAGATATGGCTGCTTTTCAGAGGTCAAGCATCTCTGACTTGAAGAAGTGCACAGCTGAACAGATGGGTTTAATAAAACTTGAGATTATTTCACTCTCCAGAATCTCCAAGTCATTTTATATTGTTATTTCTAGGCCTTCCAAATACTACCATGCCTTGCATGAACCAAAACATTTCTTCCATGAAAATGACTGCCTTGTCAAGCTAAGCGCACATTCTGTCAATTGTCCAGCTTCATGCCAGCAGAGGGCAGGCAGGACAGATAATATCCACAGACAATCTCTGATCCTCAGATTACCTAATACATATGTTGATCCTGTACAGAATAACTCTGGGAATTATATCAAGATTGTTAATCCTTGGCAAAAGGGTCTATTTGTCTTATCAAGGCATAAATTGATTAGCTGCCTAAAAGCTCTGGTACTTTTAGAATTTAGAAATGTTTTTGTATTAAGCTTTCTGGAAAGAATTGTTTTCCCAAGCCCATCTGATCCCCACAATTTAAACCAATAATTTAATATCTTGACTAAGCATCAGAATCATACCTGCAGCTTATTAAAAATGCAGATGCATAATCCTCATTCCAGACTTACTAAAGAGATGACCTGAGTGTTGGGCCCCAGTATACCTGTAAAAGCGTATACATTGTTTTGATATATAATCGGAATTGAGAATTCCAGATTTCCAACCCTGGGGAAATAAAAAGCATTGTTTAACCACTATTGGCTGCTTTGTGTTGTTGGCTTCAAAGAGCTCTTTCAATAAATGTTAGTCTGAGGATCTTAACAAGATTTATTCAGTGTTAAGTACTGAAAATGATTTTCCTTATTGGTTTGCTTATTTATTTATTTACTTATTTCCGTGGTGCTGCTGTTTGTTTTCAGTCTTTAAAATGGCCAAGAGTTGTTAAGTCATGCTGTAGTATATTTCCATTTGGCTCTGTTGTGTACATTAAAGCTCCCCTCAGGTGGGTAGAAAGGATGATAAAGCATATTTAGGTAGCATCTCTGGACTCCTTGATATAAACTGTAATTTTGGCTGCATTACTCAATGGGTGGTTGATCACCTCACTTACAGGGCTCAATAAAAGCTCAAGGTTTAAGTAAGAGGCCTGAAATCTTGGAAGGGAAAGTTGTTCTGTTCCGGAAGATTGCATTGGACAGAGTCTCAGTGAAATCCTGCTCAGAGTATCCAAAACATGGAGACCATGCAACTGTTTTCAAGATGGTAAAGAAACTGACTTACTATAAAAATAATAACTTTATGAAGAAATATAGGCAGGTATCTGAGAGAATGAGGGAAAGTAAATAGCTCTAAGGATGAGGAAACAAATTTATTAAAAGTCTAGGTTCTGGAAGGAGAGGTAGTTAGGAGTTTCCTGTGAAGGCTATGATTAGTCATTACCAACTAAAAATTACTGGGCCAGCTTTGCCAGCAGGCATTTGAAATTGTACATTCTATTCAGTGTTGTAAAGTTGGTTTAATGTAAGAACATCAATGCACATAATATACTATATCAATAGGTAAAGCCAGATCTATAAGATTTTAATAGTTTGCTAAAAGACATTTGCTAAAAGTAATTTATTATTTTTAAAAATATAACAAAAATAATAGTTTTCCACAATATAATAAAGAACAACTAAGATTATGTCAATCAGTGCTGACAAGAGTATGATGAAACAGGCACTTTCATTAATTGTTTGTGTCAGTGTAAACTGGTTCAAGAACTTTGAAAAATAATTGAATCTATGTATTTCATGAGACAGATAACCTTTGACACATTAATTCAAATTTTGTCATTCTTTCTTAAAAAAAATCCAAAATAATGATAAAAGCTCCAAGCATAGAGATATTAGTTTGAGAATTAGTTATTAAAATAAAGAAAATTAGAAGTAACTATATGAGGGATATCCACAATATCTGAGTGTGCCTGCCTTAAGTTTAAACACAATTTTTGCATGCATATCCTTTACATATCCAGTTATTTATGTGTAAATTATACACATGTACTCATGTGTTAATATATTCTGTTACATGATAATATATATTATATAGGCCTACACACAAGAGAAATTGAAAAAGGATGAATTAACATGACATCAGTAATATTTTTTGGTTAGGACATAGTGATTGAGTATACCTTCTATTTTTGAAAATGTTGATTTAAGATTATCTATTGCAGCAATTCCATGGTCTGCATTTAAGACCACTGTTTTTAATACTTTTTAAAAATCAAGCTTATTTTGACAAAATTTGCACAAATTCATGCTTTTAAAGAATACAGTTTAATGAGTTTTGACAAATGTATGTAGTTCTCTAACCACTACCACAATCAAGATAAAGAATATTTCCCTAACCTCAAGAAGTCTCCCTGTTCCTCTTTTCAGTAAATGTCCTGCCCCTAACCCCAGCTCCTGGCAATTACTCGATTTCTCTCCCTATAATTTTTTCCCTTTTGTTTTCACAAAGCTAACAAAAATAATGAAAAGAGTCTTCCTCCATATAATAAAGAGCAACTAAGATTATGCCAATCAGTGCTGATGAGAGCCAGAACTTTTCCTTTTCCGGAGAGTCTTACACATTGTAGCATTTTTGTATCTGGCTTCTTTCATGTTGCATAATGCTTTTGAGGTTTAAACATCCTGTTGAATTTATCGGTAGTTTATTACTGTTTTATTTATGGGTAGTATTTCTTATATAGATATACAACAATTCATTCATCAGTTGATGGATATTCTGGTTGTTTGCAGTTTTGGGCTATTATGAATATGACTGCTATAAACAATTGTATACAGTCTCTGTGTAAATATATGTTTTAATTCTCTTGGGTAAGTACCTAAGAGTGATATTTCTGCTCATATGGTAAGTGCACATTTTCTAAAGTGGGCAAACCATTGTGCATCACCACCAGCAGTGAATGAGCATCCTAGTCTTCCACATCCTCACTAGCACTTTATGTATCCATTAAAAGTATTTTTTTTTTTTGTCATTCTAGTAAGTCTGTGTTATGGGCTGAATGGTATCCCTCCAAAATTCATATGTGGCAGTCCTATGTCATATGGCAGTCCAAATTCATATGTCCCAGTACATCAGAGTGTGATCTTATTCGGTGATAGGGTCTTTACAGAGGTAATCAAGTTAAAATGAAGTCACTAGTGTGAGTCCTAATCCAAAATGACTGGTCTCCTCATAAGACGAGAAGATTAGGGAAGCATGTAGAAGAAATAAGTGAAGCAGAGCCAGGAGATGGTTCCTGGGTAGATGTAAGGCCAACAGAGAAAAGTGCCCAGGAAATAATGAAGGAGGAAGATGAAATACCAAAACCTAAATCTGTGGTTGTGTCACCATGCAGTCCTAAAAGGCACTCATGCCTGTAATCCCAGCACTTTGGGAGGCTAAGGTGAGAGGATTGCTTGAAGCCAGGAGTTCAAGAGCAACACCCTGGGCCACATAGCAAGACCCCATCTCTTAAAAGAAAAAAAAAATACCGGTGCATGGTGCATGGCGGTGTGCACCAGTAGTCCCAGCTACTCCAAAGGCTGAGTTGGGAAGATCATATGAGCCCAGGAGTTCAAGGTTACATTAAGCCCCTCATACCACAGCACTCCAGCCTGGGTAACAGAGAGAGAGGTCTTGTCTCAAAAGAAAATGCAGTGTACATTGCACATGTAGATGCTGGCAATTCAACCACTGGAAGACAAATAGTGTATTTGACTGAAATGGGTGAAAACAGGGCACTTGAAATGCATGAAACATAAGTTAAAGAAAAAAACCAGAGACTCTTAGTACTTGTCTTGAATCTTAGACACAAATCAGGAAAATTGAGACAAGGATAAAACAACAGAAGCGGGTTTTGCCTATTTTGAAACTGAAAAGAAGTATTTTACAATTATAGATGCCTCTGGTCACAAGAGCTTCATCCCAAATACAATTGGTGGTGACTCTCAAGCTGATTTGGCTGTGCTGGTAATCTCAGCCAGGAGAAGAGAGCTTGAAATTGGATTTGATAAAAGGACAAACAAGAGAACTTGCAATGTTAGCAAAGACAGCAAGTGTGAAACACTTAATTCTGTTTATCAATAAGATGAATGATCCAAGAGCAAATTGGAGCAATGAGAGATATGAAGAATATAAAGAGAAACTAGTGCCATTTTGAAAAAAGTTGGCTTCACTCCCAAAAACTGCATTCACTTTATGCCTGCTCAGGACTAACTGGAGGAAATTTCAAAGAGCAATTGAATTTCTGTACTTAGTACATTGGATTACCATTTATTACATATCTAGGTAATTTGTCAGACTTCAATAGATCAGTGGCTGTACCAATCAGGCTGCCAATTTTGGATAAGTACAAGGATATGGGCACTGTTGTCCTGGGAAAGCTGGAATCAGGCGGTCTGTTTGTAAAGGCCAGCAGCTTGTGACGATGCCAAAAAAGCACAATGTGGAAGGTCTTGGAATACTTGCCAATGATGTAGAAGCTGATACTGTAGCCCCAGACGAAAAGCTCAAAATCAGACTGAAAGGAGTTGAAGAAGAGGAAATTCTTCCAGGATTAATACTTCATGATGTTAATAATCGTGGTCATTCTGGAGGCACATTTGGTGCTTAGATAGTGATTACAGAGCATAGATCTATCATCTGCCCAGAATTTAATTCAGTGCTGCAAATTCACACCTGTATCGAGGAAGTCAAAATAACAGCCTCAATCTGCTTGGTAGATCGAAAATGAGACTCAACCTTATTTTGTGAAGCAAGATCAAGTATGCATTGCTCATTTAAGGAGAGCAGGAACCATCTGCCTTGAGACTTTAAAGACTTCCTCAGATGGGTCATTTTACCTTAACAGATGAGGGCAAGACTTGCAAATGGAAAAGTTCTAAAACTGGTTCCAGAGAATAACTAAGCATTTTCTTGATGATCTTGCACAATACTGTGAGAAAAATTGACTGCAAAAAGCCTATCACATATCAGCTTCTCTAATTTTTTGCCCATTGGTCAACCTCTCCCCATATTTGCAAAGTGAAAATTCACAGCAAAAGTCCACATTGTGTCACTTTCTTATATTTAGAGTTCTGCTATGCCACTGTTGAATTTTTAAAATATTTTCCCTCTTTTTCATACTCTGCTTCCTTGGATGGATTTGGCAATAGCTTTGTAAGTCAGGTGGACGTAATTGCCTGTAATAATGAAAACCCTACAACAATTTGTTTTTCATTTTCTCCTTAGGCATACTTAGTATTTTTCCCCCAGGCAGATGATTCTGAGTGTGCAAGAATGTGTGCACATGTTAGACAACTACCATTTTAATAAAGTATTCAATTTGAAAAAAGAAGAGAAGATTGATTAGGACATAAACGGTTACAGAGGGACGACCTTGTGAAGACACAGGGAGAAGATGGCCCTCAGTAAGCCAAGGGGAGAAACCTCAGAAAAAAACCAACCATATCAACACGTTGACCTTGAACTTCCAGCCTCCAGAATTGTGAGAAAATAAATTTCTATTGTCAAACACATCTAGTCTGTGGTACTTTGTTATGGCAGCCCAAATAAACTAAAACAGTATAAAAAAAAGATATTTTATTGAGTTTTATTTAAATATCCTTAATGATTAATAATATTGAGTATTTTTGGTTCATTTTGCCATCTGTATCTCTTCTATAGTAAACTGTTCAAATCTTTTGTCCATTTTTTAAATTGAGTTTTTTGTCTTTTTATTACTGATTTCTAAGTATTCCTTACATATTCTGGATACCGGTCCTTTATTAGATATGTGCTTTACAAATATTTACTCCATATTTGTGGCCTGTCTTCTTAATAGTGTCTTTTGAAACAAATTTTTAAATTTTGATTAAGTTGAATTTATTATTTTTTCATTTACAGTTTATGCTTTTCATTGATGTTATTTTGATTTTTACAACTTTATTGAGATACAATTGATGCAAAATAAACTGTACACATTTTAATTGTACAATTTGGTAATATGTGACATGTATATATCTTTGAAAGAATTACTGCCATTAAAATGATAGACATTTCTATCACTCCCTTCAAAATAAAATTTCCTCTTGTCCTTGTGCAAACTATCCCTTCCTTCATCCCACTCCCAGGCAACTAATGAAATTCTTTGTCACTATAAATTAGTTTAAATATTGTAGAATTTCTATGAATTAAATCACACAGTACGTACTTTTTTTTTTTGCATAGCTTCTTTCATTCAGATAAGTGATTCTGAGGTTTATCCATGTTTATGTGTATATCAATAATAATAATTCATTCCTTTTATTCCATTCATTATCATAAATTGTTAATCAATTTATCTTGGCGGACAGTTTAATGCTTGTCATACTTGAAAAATTTACTACACAAAGACATTGGCTGAAAGGGAATGCAATATTGACCTCACTTATTGAATTGCCCTACTAGTTTTTCAAACTCTCTATCACAAAACAAAGACAATTGGTTTTGTTAAAATCTCAATCTGTCCCCATGTCAGTCTGTTGACATTACGAGTTAAATAGATAATATAAGTATGTTACATCCAACTGTAGCTGTTTATTGAAATTTTTTTAACTAAAATATTACTAAGTGGGTTACAAAATTCTGCTTCTGTTTTAAGCACGTAGAGAAAAGAGATTTTACAAGTGACGCATTTATATTTTGGGCATTAAAATCACTTAATATGAAAACATTTCAAAGCAATCTGTTTTTAAATGTTCTCTCCTTTGTCCAATTTTCTTCCAAATAGTAGCAGCTACTTTTTCATTTATTGGTTAAATATCTTGAAGTTAAATATTTAGTGTTTGTTTTTCTGAAAATTTCTGTTAGCTAGCAGAATATGGGCTTGAATTTGTCATTACAGTAATTAAAAACAAAATGAATGTGTGCCTTTTTGAAAAAGGAAAATGAACAATGCACCTTTATGTTTGCTTGGCAAATCTCTTAAGTACTTGGCACAAAATGACCAGAAAACCTTTTTGGGATATAAAAGATTTTTAAGGTCATTTCTTATTTATTTCATTACACAATATTGTATGACACTATAATTTGAGGATCTCTTAAAATACATAAAATTAACCACACCAATAACATTCTGTAGCACTTTATGCATGTCTATTTTCAACTTCTGTGCCAAAGAGACTAATAATCCAATAGATTAATTTCAAATGTGCTATTGCACCTGTAATTTTACTTAAAACAATTTTGTAAAGGAAACTGAACTTAAATCAGGTATATCAAGAGTGATTACATTTATATGGCTTTTCCATAATGTAATTTTTACTTTGATAATATATCTTCTTCAGTACCTTTAAATAGCTCAGAAAAAGCTGTTTCATTATTAAAACAGAATCCAGAAAATACCATAAGCTGAGACATTACTTTTAATTGTAATTTCAGCCAACTCTATAGCAAACCTCCCATATAATACTCATTTTTTCAATTCTTTAGCAATATTTTCTATGAATAGTCCAACACTAATTAAGGACAAAAAATTGACCACATTATTTTCTGCTTATTTCATTTTTTAAAAATCCTGACATGACAGTGAATGATGTGCTTTCTTAATGATAGTATATTTTGTCTTCGTTATTAAGTACAAAACCTAGAAGAAGGTTCTAAACTTTATCTTCAAATTGGTGTAATTTTGTAAATACAGAATTGGATTTTACATGATTATAAATACTGGTGGGGAAATGTAGAAGTATGTCTTGTATCTTCAGAGTATAGATGCTTTTTATAAAGAAAATTCTGACTAATTGTGATGGCTTCATTCTATCAGTCAGTACTTTTAGGTATAATAAGTACTCAATATACATAGAGGTTTATTGTGGTGGTAGATATAATATAAATCCATCTTTCAGGCAGTCTTCTTTAAAAGTTAGATTTTTTTTAAGCTAAATTTTTGTTAGTTTTAATTAGATCATTGTTGATGATTATGTCTGAAATGAGTGGTGAAGAGCTTATACTAGGAGAGAATTGTCAGTCTTGCCATTAATAGTTGACCACAGATCTAGACCTTCAAGAGTGGAGAAAGGTATATTCATTCACTGGCATCCTATTGAACCAATAAAACAATAGGTATGTTGCTACATAAAGAAATGTGTAAAATAAAGTGCTAATTTATAAAATTTTACAGTCACCATAGTAGAAACTACCTGAAAAAGACAGGAATAGAATACAGAAAAATAAAAAGTGCTCTATAAGAGTGTTCAGATTAAAGATAATTTGCTTTCCTTTAGTAGCCAGAATGTTTATATTGTTTTAATTTTATTGTTTAGAATTATAAGAAAATACATTTGTATCATATTTATTTCTTTTTATCCCTACAAAAATATTCGATTTGTGTGAAAGTTAATTTAGTTTCTATATACAAGTGCTAACTTCCTTACTCTGACAAATACGAATTTTAGAATTTCTTTCAATTATTACTAATTTGATGGGGAAGAAAATTTATCTTGCATTTTTTGCATTTCTATGAATCTTTGTGAAGTGTTTATAAATTGTCTATTCAATTTCATCGTTTATTAATTACTAGGTTATGAGAGGCTTCCTTTGATCACTCTGTACCACACAATTACTTCTGCCTTCATGCCAGTGCCTGGCTTAGGTTTTTATTTTCCATGGTACTTACCTGTCTTATATTATGTGTTTATTTTTAATGTATTCTTCTATTTTCTTCAGTGGTGTCAACATTGAATAACAGCTGCCATAGATTAGATAGTTGACAAATAATTGTTGAATGAATGGTAATGGTAAATGTCCTTTACCAATTTTTCTAATAGTGTTGATATTTTGTGTATTAATCTGAAAGATCTCTTTCTATATTAGAGAGATAACATTTAAGCATATGTTACAAATGTATTTTTCAATTTGTTAATAGACTTTATTTTTTATTCTTTTAATTTATTATTTATTAACTGTTTGATAAGAAAGTTTAATACAGTTATCTAGTTAAATGCATTATTTTTATGGTTTCTGTATTTGACGTTTTGCCTGGGAATACTTTCTTCTCCCTCCTTCCTCTCTCCCTTCCTCCCCAACTCCCCCTTCCTCCCCAACTCCCCACCTCCCTCTCTGTTTTGTACTCCCTTCCCGTGTGTGTGTGTGTGTGTGTGTGTGTGTGTGTGTGTATGGGTGTGTTTCAGCCATGGAACTTAGTGTGGCACAGGTGAAATATAAAGACCTAATTTATGGAGACTTCACTTTACCAGCATCACTTGCTATTTAATTAGTCTTTGAAATGCTGCCTTTATGGTATACTAAGAATTCATATAGATTTGCTTTTGTTTCTGGGCTTTCTCTACTCTCCCATGAAGCTACCTATTTGTAGCAGCAGTTTCATTCTTGCTTAGTGTAGTTTTCCTGTATTTTTGAATATTTCATGGATAAATTCCCCTTCCATTTTTTTCAAAATAATATTTTGAATGTTCTTTTTACTTTTATTATTTCTGATGAGCTTTGGAATCCTTTTCTTCATGAAGATATACATATCAATGAGAATAAATTTTGTATGCCTGAAATAGAAATTTGAGCTTTTGGCAGAGGTTGCACTCTGTGCCCTTAGGCTTTTAGACTAGGGACCGCCCTCTGTTGCTACCCCTAAGAACCATGTTAGGAATGAATCACTGTGAGCTCATTCTCTAAGACATGACATATTCTATGGGGTTTTTTTTTTAATGCATTTGTTTTTTAAACTGATAAACTTTCAGGGTTCAGTGAGAGGTTTTTAAATTGAGATTTTAATATTTTTAGTAGGTGCCTGTTCTTATTTTTTAAATGAGGATTTTGAAAACTCTTTTTCTTTTTGCTCCATTTTAAATAAACTACAGTTGATGGCCTAGCAAAAGGCACAGGTGTGAGGATGGTGTATGCTTGTGGAAAAGCTTTGGGATGCCTGGTCTTCTCGCTGGGTAAGAAGCACTGTGTGTTTCTTACACCCTCAAAGCAGATCCCTAACTCTGGTCCCAGATGAAGGCTTTCCTGCTAAATGCAGCAGTCAGGAATGGTTACAAGGGACACAGTACAACCAGTCACTAACTTATTACTCTAGACACGCAAAACAACTAGTCCCAATGTTCTCTGGCAAATTTCATCCACAGTATATTGTCTTGCTTTCATTTTTAAGGTTCAGTCTTAAAACTACAGGAGCACACACTACAGAATGTTCTTGCTGAATTAGCTGACCAAGGGAAAGGGGATAACAATATGTCCCTGTCTAAGTGGCTTTAAGGTATCTGTATTCAAACTCTTCAAATCATTTGACCCTTCAAAAGAAGGGACAGCCTTGCCATTGGTCAGTATATCTTGTCATTAATTACGACATGGTGGTTTCTTTTGTTTGGATCTCTCTTTGAGACAGAGATTTATAAATATGATTACACAACTTTCAAAATTCTGTCAACAGTTTTGTTTTAGGTTGAGCTACTAGTTCCTGAAGCTCTAAGTGACATTCTGACATTTCCTAATCAAATGGGCCTACGGTTTGTGGCTTTGATTTCTCACACTGGCCAAGTGACATAAAGCACTTTGCCATAAGGGGTTTTTAAAAAGTCTTGCATAGTCGTCCTTTTCTGGCTTTCCTTCTACACAAAGGCTTGAGAGAGAAAGCAATGGCAGTACAAATAAATGAAATTTAATAGATTGTTTTAATTTAAAAGCAACAATTCCTCTGGAAATTAATCACATTGGACTGAATGTGAGCTAGGAGAGCAGCAGGACTTACTTCCCAGTCCTGAAAGGATAAAGTTAAAATACTTCTGGAGGCCGGGTACAGTGGCTCACGCCTGTAATCCCAGCACTTTGGGAGGCCGAGGTGGGCAGATCACAAGGTCAGGAGATCGAGACCATCCTGGCTAACACAGTGAAACCCCATCTCTACTAAAAATACAAAAAATTAGCCAGGTGTGGTGGCAGGCGCCTGTAGTCCCAGCTACTCGGGAAACTGAGGCAGGAGAATGGTGTGAACCCGGGAGGCAGAGCTTGCAGTGAGCCAAGATCATGCCACTGCACTCCAGCCTGGGTGACAGAGCGAGACTCCATCTGGATTTAAAAAAAAAAAAAAAAAAAAGTCTAGAACCAGCAGATGGCGCCAAAAGCAACCAAACGCTAATTTCTCTCATTGCTCATTAACATAAGATACTCCCACCAAAGCCATGACAATTTATATTTGTCATGTAAATGACCCAGCATGATGGCAATGATCCAGAAATTACTAGCCCCTTTTCTAGAGACTTCTGCATAATCAGCCTCTTAATTTGCATGTAATTAAAAGTGAATGTAAATGCTGCTAACCAATAGCTCACAAGTGCTGAATCTGGGTCACTACCTATGGGTTGGCTCTGCTTTGCAAGGAGCAGCTCTTGTTGAATAAAAGCTGCTGTCTAGGCTGGGCGTGGTGGCTCACCCCTGTAATCCCAGCACTTTGGAATGCCGAGGAGCGTAGATCATGAGGTCAGGAGATGAAGACTAGCCTGGTTAGCATGGTGAAACCCTGTCTCTACTAAAGATATAAAAAATTAGCCAGGCATGGTGGTGGGCACCTGTAATCCCAGCTACTCGGGAGGCTGAGGCAGGAGAATCACTTGAACCCAGGAGGCGGAGGTTAAAGTTAGCCAAGATCACAACATTTTGCGCCAGCCTGGGCAACAAGAGCGAAACTTAATCTCAAAAAAAAATTAAAAAATTTATCTGGGCATGGTGGCATGTGCCTGTGATGCCAACTACTCAGGAGGCTGTGGCAGGAGAATAGCTTGAACCAGGGAGTCGGAGGTTGCAGTGAGCCAAGATCGCACTACCGCACTCCAGCCTGGTGACAGAGCAAGACGCCATCTCAAAAATAAAAAAGTTGCTAACACCACTGGCTGGCTCTTAAATTTTTCCTAGATGAAGCCAAGAACCCTCATGGGTTAAGCCCCAATTTCAGGGCTTCCTTGTCTACCTGCATCAAATGGACTCGTTGTTAGTAGGCACTCATTTTATTACTTCCAGCTTTGGGAGATCATTTTTCAGAACTCTGTCACTGGTTACCATTCCATCTTTGCAGACGTAGTTTTGTCAGCTCAGCAGATCTAACTTTCTCCATCAGGGTTTCCTGTGGTAGCCTCCTGGCTGGGCTAACTGTGGCTCATACAGAACAAAAGACCTAGCTTTGCAGGTGGGGGTTTTAAAGTTTAGATTCCAAAAAAGTTAGGGTAAGTGCTTGACTTTGTTTCTCATTGTTTTCCTTCTATCATCCTTGAGGATAATAGATAAACAATTTGATTTAATTTATTTGCAGTGTACATCTTCCTTTGAATGACTTCTACCATTCTATCTTAATTTGTGGTTTACTGGAAAGTCTTGGTTCTGTTATGGTGGTCTGTATAACCCATCTCAGATAATCAAACAGCATGGTTTCCTGAATTCAGTGGAAGAACAAATGCTTAAGAGATTTTCAAATATAAAATAATAAAGAAAAAACTATTACTAAATTGAAAAGTCAACGTTTAATTTTTTAAAAATCCACACTTTTAACAGCTTAGTCACTAAGTATATGAATATTAATTGGCTACAAATTATTTTCTGGGTTTGATTTAAAAAACCAAAGGACAGAAAGAGACATCGAGCAACTTAATTCATCCTTCCATCTTCAGTCAGCTCCACAATTGACTTTCTAGAGTCAGAAGAAATACTTTCTATTATTTATTGCAAATTACCTCAGATACTTCATGAAAGTAGGTGGAATATAAAATGTTCCACATGCATTGTATTAGGCATTTTATCAATTCATTTAAAACCCAAGTCAGGCAGGGCGCGTTGGCTCACACCTATAATCCCAGCACTTTGGGAGGCTGAGACAGGTAGATCACGAGATCAGGAGTTCAAGGCCAGCCTGGCCACGATGGTGAAACTCTGTCTCTACCAAAAATACAAAAATTAGCCAGGTGTGATGGCAGGCGCCTATAATCCCAGCTACTCAGGAGGCTGAAGCAGAGAATTGCTTGAACCCAGGAGGCAGAGGTTGCAGTGATCCGAGATCTCACCACTGCACTCCAGCCTGGGTGACAGAGTGTGACTCCATCTCAAAAAACAAAAACAAACTCAAGTCAGATCAAATCGCTCCCATGTTCATACCCTTCAAGGACTTTCCATATTCCTCAGATGGAAAGCCAATAGCCTTAGAGTGACAGGTGTGCTCCAGGGCCATCTGACTTGTCTCTTCTCTGCCTTAGCTTTCCTACTCCTCCTACACTCCTCTTTGACCACATTGATCACCTCACTCTTCCTGGAACCCACCCAAGCGTGCTCTTGCCACAAGACCTTTGCACTAACTATCCCTGTTGTCTAAAATTCTCTTCCTACAAATGTCCCACGTTGTTTTCTCCCTCTTTGTTTGAGTCTTGGATCAACCATCACTTTTTTAGAGAGATGTCCCATGACCACCCTGGAACCATGTAAAATGACAACCCTGGTACCATGTCCCTGCCAGACACACACACACCCCTGTTTTGCTTTTTCTTTACATGATGGCACATATCAAGATTGGTCATGATTTAGTATTTACTTATTTATTTGTTTACTGATGGACTCTTCCGCAGGAACATAAATTCAATGAGGGAAGGATTTTGTTTTCTTCCCTGTTGTATCTCCAGAGTCTGAAACAGTGTCTGGCTATGCTCAGTATTAAGTTAATATTTGTTAAAAACTTTGTGAGGCAGAGAAAACCGAATACTATGTGATGTCACTTATGTGAAATCTTAAAAAGTCAAACTCATAGAAATAGATAATAGAGCAGTGGTTGGCAGGGATCAGGGGTGAGAGATGTTGGTGAAAGGGTACAGACTGTCATTTAAAAGATGAGTAAGTTCTGGGGACTGAAGGTACAGCATGGTGACCATAGTTAGCAATGCTGCGTCATATACTTGAAAGTTGCTAAGGGAATAAATCTTAAGAGTTTTCACCACATACACAAAAAAGATCACTATGTGAAATGAGGGATATGTTAACTAACTTCATAGTGGTTTTGGTAATCATTTCACAATGCATATGTATATCAAATCATCACACAGTATACTTTAAACATACATAATTTAATTTCTCTATTATACCTCAACAAAACTGAAAAAAAAAAGTTGCCCTCCAATTATATGCAGTACTAACACAGTTCTAGGCCCATAATAATACCTTCATTATTATTATTAATTTTATTTTATTTTATTTTATTTTATTTTTTTTTGAGACAGAGTCTCACTGTCGCTGTTGCCCAGGCTGGAGTGCAGTGGCGTGTTCTTGGCTCACTGCAACTTCCGCCTCCTCAGTTCAAGCGATTCACCTCCCGAGTAGCTGGGACTAGAGGTGTGTGCCACCACACCTGGCTAATTTTTGTATTTATAATAGAGATGGGGTTTTACCATGTTGGCCAGGCTGGTCTCACCTTTCTGACTTCAGGTGATCGGCCCGCCTCTGCCTCCCAGAGTGTTGGGATTACAAGTGTAAACTACTGTGCCTGGCCCCCTTTGTTAATATTAATTGAATAAATAATGAAAAACATTTTCACCAAAAAAACCACTTTGTGAAGTAACTTAGATGTCACTATTGTTTGAAAATATGTTTATCTTACTATATATGTTTTATATATGGCAAGGATGGATTATGATTTTAATAAAAAAATTGATTCAAATAAACATACATGTTTCTGGGATAGGCCGTGTGATAGGGGACGCCAAGACAAATTCATTTTACTTCTGCTTACTACTTCATGGCCTCAGGAAAAGCATAAAACATTTGGCAGCAGCAAGAAATCTCCAAATAATTGATAGTTATGAATTATGTAGCAAAAGCAGAGGTAACAGCAAACCATTCTGGTTGTTTTTCACATAGACCTGATTGTTGTTAAGTAGAAAGGAGAAATTGATACAACAAGAATGGAAATAGCACCTATTTGTTATATTAATTAGTTACTTAATATTAACATTTGCCTTTCCTAAATCCTAAATCTGTTCTCACACTGCTAATAAAGACATACCTGAGACTGAGTAATTTATAAAGGAAAGTGGACTCACAGTTTCACATGGCTGAGGAGGCCTCAATACAAGTAATTTATAAAGGAAAATTCCACATGGATTCACAGTTCCACATGGCTGAGGAGGCCTCAATCATGGCAGAAAGTGAAGGAGGAGCAAAGGCATGTCTTACATGGCAGCAGGCAAAAGAACATGTGCAGGAGAACTGCCCTTTATAAAACCATCAGATCTCATGAGACTTATTCACTATCATGAGAAGAGCATGGGATAAACCCACCCTGATGATTCAATTACCTTCCACTGGGTCCCTCCCACAACATGTGGGGATTATTGGACCTACAATTCCAGAGGAAATTTGGTTGGGGACACAGCCAAACCATATCAACTGATATGAAAAAACCTGAAATAATTATAGTAGAAACAGAAGATGAAAAACCATTTTGGCTGGTGCTGTGGCTTACGCCTATAATTCAACAACTTTAGGAGGTTAAGTTGGGAGGATTGCTTTGGTCCAGGAGTTCAAGACTGCAGTGAGCTCTGATTGTGCCACTACATCCAGCCTGAGTGACTGAGAGAGACACTGTCTCTAAAAAATCAAACGAGAAAAAAAGAAAAAGTTTGAACATTTATTCCTAAAGTTTTTTGTACACTGGCATCTTTGATGATGAGTTATGGGCCTTCTTTCCAGAATAATGAGCCTAAACACATAGTACATAAGAATCAAAACGTGAGGGTGTGGGGTGCAGGGGCTCATGCCTGCAATTCAGCACTTTGGAAAGCTGATACAGGAAGATAGCATGAACCCAGCATTTTGAGATAAGCCTGGTCAACTTAATGAGACCATGTCTCTACAAAAAATTTTTAAAAGTAGCCGAATATGATTGTGCATTCTTGTAGTCCCAGCTACTTGAGAGGCCAAGACTGGGGGATTGCTTGGGCTCAGGAGTTTGAGGTTGCAGTGAGCTGTGATTGTGTCACTGCACTCCTGGGTGACAGAGCGAGAGTTCCATCTCTTAAACAGCATATGAGGGATTCTTCATGGACTCCTTTAAGTCCATTCATGGATCCTAGTTTGAATATTTCTGATGTAGAGAAATGCAGAAATATAACCAAGGAAAAGCTAATATTACTGTGATTCCACGTATGTTTATTGCGGCACTATTCACAATAGCAAAGAGTTGGAACCAACCCAAATGTCCAACAACGATAGACTGGATTAAGAAAATGTGGCACATATACACCATGGAATACTATGCAGCCATAAAAAATGATGAGTTCATGTCCTTTGTAGGGACATAGATGAAACTGGAAAACATCATTCTCAGTAAACTATCGCAAGGACAAAAAACCGAACACCGCATGTTCTCACTCAAAGGTGGGAATTGAACAATGAGAACTCATGGACACAGGAAGGGGAACATCACACTCCAGGGACTGTTGTGGGGTGGGGGGAGGGGGGAGGGACAGCATTAGGAGATATACCTAATGCTAAATGACGAGTTAATGAGTGCAACAAACCAACATGGCACATGGATACATATGTAACAAACCTGCACATTGTGCACATGTACCCTAAAACCTAAATAAAAAAATTACTGTGATTCAGCATTGAATTCTACCTGAAGCCTACTGACAAATTAAGAAAAAAAAAAGAAGAAAGGAAAGACAAATTATATAAAAGAAGGAAAGAAGTCATAGAAAAGTGAAAGTTGTCATGTCCTTAGTCTATGCCTCACACTATGCTAGGTTTTTAAAATACATAATATCTCAAGGAATTCCCATCTCACTCATTTGAGAGAGCTGTTGTTATCCACAATTTATACACAGGAAACGAAGAGTGGAAATGGAATTTCAATCCAGGACTCTCTAGTTTCAAAAGGCTATAATCTTTTTAACTTTATAATGAAAGTAAGTATACTGTTCATCCATGAGAAAAGACACATATTTTTCCTTGATGCTAAACTCTAAGAAAAAGGGTCTGAAACTTTCTACAGGCTAGAAAGACAATGGTATTCTATGTTCTCTCCATCCTCCTTTTACTGAGCAGATTACAGTCATAAAACTTGGGAGTGTTATAAGTGTTTAAAAATACTTTCATTTGGAAAAACTCTTCTAGGGCTGGGAAGTTTTATCTGGCAATTAACTTGTGTGTGCTTTGTTGATAGATATTGTGTTTTTATTTCTGATACAATTTCTCCATTTCAAACTATCTTGCTTTGTATACAGAGGCCACTCAGGACATAGCAGTCAACTGATTGACTATATATAGGTCATTTCAGATGGCTCAGATTCCAACCTATTCTAAATAACTTAGAAATCCTAGTTATATTTGGAAAGGATCTTGAGAAATCCAGATGCTTAGCAATAATCCATTGCAGGCAGCATGCATATTAATAGCTAATATTAATTGAGCACTTACTAAGCTCCAGGCTGTGTTTTAAGTACTCTTCATGAATTTCTCTTTCAATCTTCTCAACAGCTATTTAAATTAAGAGCCACTGTTATCTCCATGAGAAAAATGAAGCACAGAAAGTGTTTTCCAAACCATGTATTAACTTAGCCAAAACACTGGTCAGTCTGTCAAATTTTATTCAAATCAACTCAATCAAAGCTATCCAATTAAAATGGAAATAGACAGAATCTTACATCTGTTTTCTAGAGGCCAGAGTAGAATTCTTCCATATAGTGTACTTCCAGCTATTTTGCTAAGACCCCAGTTTCAAATGATTTGGATAATATAAATAATATGTAGAAAAGTCACCCACCTCGCCACACTGCCCTGTCAACATCTTTCTTTGTAGATGTTTTGCATCCTTCTAAGCAGATTGCCAAGGATCAATCAAAAGTAGAACAATTGAGGGATGAGGTTCTAAGGGGCATCTGAAATGACAGCCTTCCATAAGCATAACCTGGCAGATGATGAGCATCCTTTGGAGAATTGGCAACCTTACACGAAAAGGGCAATAGCCATGTTCCATGGCTGATTTCAAAGGATCTTGGCATTTTCTTGTCATATTGAGAGTAAATCATTAGTGAGAGTAACCTTTGGATGTTAACATATCCTACAAAATTAATTAATGCTTAAATTCAGAACTCTATATTGTAAAGACATTTGTCTTCATTTTTGCTAAAAAAAAAAAAAAGGCAGGGAAAAAGTTCAATTGTAACTGTATTTGGCTTCATGTGAGACACGAGCTCTCACTCTAGAACCACCCACCCATGCTCCGTTTACATACACAAATAGCAATTTAGGATGTGTGATGTCTTTTCAGTTTTACTGTCTCCTGAGATAATTGTTGGGCAGATTCAGGACAGAAGTTGCCTAGTTTCTTAGTTTTAATAATGTCTCTAATAATTGGGGTTATTTCTGGCTATACCTGATTTACCTAGGAGGCCATGCACTTACAGGTCAGCTTTGCCTTAACAGATGTGAGCACCAGACCCTCTCCTGCCTCACAATCACAAATGATACTGCACAGGGCACCCTGGGGCTGCATTAAGGGCAGGCAGGGGTGGGAGTAGGAAAGAAGTGTGGGGGCGGTGAGATGGAGGAGTGGAGCTAAGTAGAGATGGATCTGCTAGTGACAGAAAGAGTAAGGATTAAGTGAAGAAGAGGTGACAGAGAAGTCATTGAGTAGAGCAATGCTGGTGCAACTGCTAAGCAGGTTCATGGATAAAGCAGTCTACGTTTTGCGTGAGGCAAGTTCAAAGGGGCACTGTCGGGCTTTGAAATTGTGTCAGCTTGAAGCACTGCTGGGATGAGTTTTATAAGAATTTGTGATCATTTCTGTACAGCCAACCCAATATCAGGAGGAAAGGATGTCACTTTGTTTTAGGACACTTGCATTGACATACAATTGCAAAATGTCTGAGTAGATAGTTTAGTTCTTAAGCATAAGAAAGGTAAATGATTGTTTAAAAATGTACCCAGGATTTCGTTTGTATTCAGGAATAATGAGGCCAGAAGGTGAGAACACAATTGTCATTGAAAAGATAGTTTAGTACTCACAGTTTCCAAAAGGAGGGAACCTTGCCCTGTAGGGCCACGAGAGAGAACACTGAGGTTGGTCACAGGCAGAGAGAGGGGAGGACACTTCAGAAAAGGCATTATTGTGGTTTTCAGGGGAAGGAATTGGTGAGGCAAGGTAAGCAGGCTAAGCAGGTTCAGGGTTGGCTAGTTTGAATGATTTCAGTCAGCTGGAGGGTAGGCCCTTACCCTATCTCCAGTTGTCTGATCCCTAGCCCTGGGTTGACTAAGGAGGGGTGATAGTATCCATGCTGCAAGAAGAGGCAGATGAGGGGTGTGGGCTTTTAACTGGTTAGTTTGCATATGAAGGCACACTTGATGAGAAACCCCTTTGCTATCTATCTCTAGGGGTCTGCTAACCACTGGAGGGGCAGTCTCTCCCTAATCAGCAAAACCTCAGACATCAAAATGTTACTGATAAGGCTGGTCCCCCAAAAGACGGGGTCTTTCTCTGTTTGGTATCAAGAAGCCAATACATGCAACCAAAAGTGAGCATCAAGCAGAGCAAGATTTATTCAATGGCCATGGAATTGAGAATTGAGAGTATAGCTCAGAAATCAACTTCTTAACTAGCGAGGGGCAAGGGGGTTAAATATAGGGTATCTCTAATGAAGGAGTTGGACGTTAATAGCAAGGGGAGGAATATTCATATCTTTTCTGGAAATGGGCAGTGAACTTCTCAGAGCTAGAGTGCTGCCTTCCTTTTTATCTTTTTATGGCTTCTTCTGTTTGTTGTCATGGCAATTGTCAACTGTCATGGCACTGGTGGGAATGTCACTTAGCATGGAAATGAAATTATAATGAAGTCTGAGATCTTTTTGGAGTCATTTGGTGGGCTATTTTGGTTCTAGCCAGTCTCAGCTGGTCTAGTTATACAAGGAACTTTTTTTTTTTTTTTAATCATAGATATCTTGTTTCTTAAGATTAAGCAGAGTTAAGGCAGGGTAGAAATTCAGCCATGTCACATAGGCATTACATCAAGCAACAAATCATCAGATAGAAAAACTACAAAATATGGTTAATGCGATTATGTACAGGGATGCCCCCATTCTCTCTCTGTACACATGGAAAATAAGTGTGCACTAGCAAAACACATCTCCCTGTCCCAACTTCCAAGATTGTCTTTGGGTGGCTCTGGGAGGAGAAAGCCAATGTTGCATGGTTGCATGGAGAAAGAGCAATAGATACTCACTTTGGCTTACCCAAAGTTTGGACAGCCTTGATCTGAAGAGATTGTTAAGTCTTTGTCTGGTTGGGTTCTACTGGGTGATTCTCAGAGGAGAGGCCATTCCTAATGGTTGGACTCTTATGTGCTCCAGGAACTGTATGTTCTCATAGATGTGGCTTCAGCAGTAATGCTGCCACTTTGGTCTGACAAAATTTTTATGAGACATACAAATCAAACCCTTGTATTTTCGTTATAAAAATTATTAAGAAGTGTTTGAAAGATATTCTTTAGCAAAAGCCTGCATTTTCCGTGGCTAATCACCTCTCTTGAGGCTCACTCCTCTGCTCTGCTATCCCATCTTTAAATTATTAGTATAGTGTTTATATTTTCCAAATGGCACTTATGTATACTTATGTGGAAGGGTAATACATTCCATTACTATCTAAATTCTATCCATCTTCCCAGATAGAGCTGGAAGTTTCACTTGTCTCAAGTTGTTCATTCATGCAGTTAATGTCAATTAAGCATCTAGTCTGTGCCAGCGTTGTTTTAGGATAAAACCAAGCACAATGCAGACAATATACCTTCATACTTGGTGCTGATACTCCAAGGAGGAAGTCAGGCAATTAAAAAAAAAAAGAATGTGTCAGATGGTTAGTGTCATAGAGTAAAATAAAATAAGGTGGGAGAACAGAGTGTGAAGTAGATGGGAAATATTGCTACTTTATATATGGTGGCAAGGGCAGGCTTTGCTCATAAGGTGAAAATGCTTGTGTTTTAGTAAGTTTCCCATTGAGAAGGAACAGCATATGTGAATGCCCTGAGATGGGAATGCATTTGGAGTGTCCCAGGAAGAGTAAGGAGACCAGTGTGACTGAAAAGAGTGACAGAGGGAGAAGCAAGAGATAAAACTAGGTAGTAATGGGTGAGGAATTGCGAGAAGACACCATTGGGCCTTGCAAACCAATCTAAGGACTTGAGTGAAAAGGGAAGCTGCAGGCAGGTTTAGAGCAGCAGAGCAGAAAAAAGAAATTCTCATTTTCACAGGATCCTGCTGGCTTCAGAGAAGAATTTGCACAGGTTAAGAGCATAAGAAAGGAGGCCTTGGCCGGGAGCGGTGGCTCACGCTTGTAATCCCAGCACTTTGGGAGAACGAGGCGGGCAGATCACGAGGTCAGGAGATCGAGACCATGATGAAACCCCGTCTCTACTAAAAATACAAAAAATTAGCCGGGCGTGGTGGCGCGCGCCTGTAGTCCCAGCTACTCAGAGAGGCTGAGGCAGGAGAATGGCGTGAACCCAGGAGGCAGAGCTTGCAGTGAGCTGAGATTGCGCCACTGCACTCCAGCCTGGGCGACAGAGCGAGAATCCGTCTCAAAAAAAAAAAAAAAAAAAAAAAAACAGGAGGCCTTTACAGTATTCCAGGTGAAGATGATGAAGGCTTGGACCAGTGATGGAAGTGGATGTGAGGAGAAGAGTCAGGGTGTGGATATATTTTTGAAGGTAGAGCCAGCAGGGTCTGCTGTTGGATCAGATGTGAAATGTAGGAAGACTGAGAAGTCTAAAATAAGTCCAAGGTTATTGACTCAGAAAATGTAAGAGTGAAATTTTCACTAATTGAGCTGGGGAAGCCTGCAGGAGAAGCTAGTTTTGGTGAAACAGGTGCAGAGGGGGTGAAGGTGAGAAGACAGAGGAGCTCAATTTTGGAGACATTAAGTTTGACATAGTGGTTAGACATGCAAATAGAAATGTTGAGTAGGCAGTTAGATACACAAATCTGGAATTCAGGTGAAATATAAAATTGGAAACAATGTAGGTACTATTTATAGGCATGTGACTGAAGATCACATAGGCAGTGAGCAATCGTCACAATAGCCAAAAGGTAGAAATGACTCAAATGCCCATCAACACAGGGGAGGGCCAAGGACCATGCCCTGGGATCAGCAGCACTTAGAGGTGGAGCAGATGAGGAAAAAAAAAAAAAAAGGAAAGGAGATTGTAAAGGAACAGCCAGCAACTTGGCTTAAGCCAAGTTAAGAAAGTGTTTCCAGAAAAAAAGAAAAACGTGCATTATGCATTTAAGACAAGTTAGGTGAGGAAACAAATTGACCACAGGATTTAGCAACATAGAGATTACTGGGAACCTTGACAATATCTGTGTCCGGGGGGTTGCAGAGTTAAAGTCTCTTTGGAGAGAGTTCGAGAGAGAATTGGAGAAGAAAAGTAGAGTGCACACATAGGTATGTAGTTTGAGGAATCTTGCTACAAAAGGGAGCAGAGATACAGGATAGGAGTTGGACTAGAATGTGGATTGAAAAGAGGAAAGTTGTTCAAAATCTTTCTTGAATATTCTGAATCATGTCTCTCTATCCGTATAACTGGCCCAGCATAGATGCTTAGTCAGTGTCTATGATTAGGATAAGTGCATACATTGTGATATATAGACCTGTGGGTATGCTACATCATACTGCTTTGGCATGATTTCATGAATATCTGTCTTGTTTAATCAATGCTGGGTTGAAAGTCACTACTCTGACACCTGACATGAGAAGCAGGATTAAAATGGGTACTGAAATTGTACATGATGTGCATATTTTGGACATAATACATAATCCTCTTAGCCAGTCTTGAAAACAAAATGAAGGTGGGTTTGTTTACCTGCCTATTTTCTTTCTTAGTCTGTGATTCCACCTTTCCAAGGGTGATATCTTTTGGTCTCTGTATCCACAATAACACGTAGTACCTGGGGATCAGAGGCATTTTTAAAAAGTTGATTGGAGGCCGGGCGCGGTGGCTCACGCTTGTAATCCCAGCACTTTGGGAGGCCGAGGCGGGCGGATCACGAGGTCAGGAGATCGAGACCACGGTGAAACCCCGTCTCTACTAAAAAATACAAAAAATTAGCCGGGCGTGGTGGCGGGCGCCTGTAGTCCCAGCTACTCGGAGAGGCTGAGGCAGGAGAATGGCGTGAACCCGGCAGGCGGAGCTTGCAATGAGCCGAGATTGCGCCACTGCACTCCAGCCCGGGCGACAGAGCGAGACTCCATCTCAAAAAAAAAAAAAAAAAAAAAAAAAAGTTGATTGGAAAACATGAGTTAAATGAATGAATAGAAAGTAGTACAGAGGTCTGGTGCTGAATGTTATTACCACCTGAAAGCATACTGACTACATAAGGAGCAGTTCCTTGAACTATCAGGGACTTATCGCTAATGGTAATACCAATGGGGCAAAATCTTTGAAGAAAAGCCATGCATGAAACTCGCGTAAGTCTTCTTGACTTGAACTGGTTGTGGACATCAAAAAATAAGAAGTGATATTTAAGTTTTTAGACGAGATTGAGCATGTTCCAGGTGGTATGGCCAGAGATGATTTTTAAGTTTTCAGACATAAGAGAGTGTTTCCTTAAATCTGTCAGACTTTGAAAATTCTGCTAATCGATTAAAGACTTTACTATTATAATTAGCTTGTTCCTTACAATTCACTGATCCTAATAATTTATTATTAGCAAGAACATTGCTCACCATGGTTAGAATTCCATTAGGGTTCAACACTAATAAATCATGTGCCACTAGATTTAAGTATCCCCAAAACTTTTGATTAAACAAAACCATCACTTGTAACCAATCTTGGTCCTATGTTGACAGAATCCTGCTATGCAAGTCTGATTTTATGACTTTGTGGTCAGCTGACAATAACTTCAAGAGGCAGCACTTAGGTTGCGTATTCACTCTTGAGCCTGTGGTTATCTACTCTGACTCTACCAAAACCTAATACTAAGTCAGGAGCTGTTAATCAAAAGAAGAGTAATTTGTCAGTGATGGCATAGCTTTGCTACAAAATCTTAGAGGATTGCACTGAAACTCTTCTAATAATACTTTCTCCCTATAACATCCTGTTTGCTCCATATACTTCATGCTGTATCAGGCCTATGGGCTCCTAAGTTCCCAGTGATGGAGTTGATTACTTACAGCCTGAAATAGCAAGAGAGATCCTCTTGCTCAGGGCCCATTGACCAAGATATTCGCCTCAGTTTGACTAAACTTTAGATAAGTTTCTTCTTTCTTTCCTTCTTTCCTTTCCTTTCCTTTCCTTCTCTTCTTTCCTTTTCCTTTTCCTTTCTTTCTCATTCTTTCTTCCTCCTCCTCCTCCTCCTTCTTTCTTTCTTCTTTCTTCTTCAGATAGTGTCTCATTCTGTCACCCAAGCTGGAGCGCAGTGGCACAATTTCAGCTCACTGCAGCCTCGACATTCTAGACTTAAGCAATCCTCCCACCTCAGTCTTCTGAGTAAGCTGGAATCACAGGAATGTGCCACTATACCCAGCTTATTTTTTATTCTTTAAATTTTGTAGAGATGGGGGTCTCTTTATGTTGCCTGGGCTGATCTCAGACCCCTAGGCTCAAGTGATCCTTCTGCCTCAGCCTCTCAAAGTGTTGAGATTACAGGCGTGAGCCACTGTGGCTGGCTAGAAATATTTCTACTTCACTAGTGGACCCTAATTTTTTCTTTTCTTTTCTTTTCTTTTCTTTTCTTTTCTTTTCTTTTCTTTTCTTTTCTTTTCTTTTCTTTCTTTCTTTCTTTCTTTCTTTCTTTCTTTCTTTCTTTCCTTTCTTTCAGCACATTTACTTTCAAAAACTTGCAATTGTTAATTCTTTTTCTGGTACTTTGAGATATAAATCTTCTCTTAACCTCCTGCCAGCTTTACAGTCCAGGAAAGTCTTACTCAAGTACTTGGGATGCATCCCCTTGAAAGGTAATTATTAAAAGACATACCACCCCTATCTCTGGGAGGGTAGGAGCCTAACAGTGATGCTCCTGCAATCAGCAAACACAGACGGCCCAATCCCATTTACCAATTCCCCCCAACATCCTTCAGTCGTCAGTACTTCCACTAGCTTACCTAGCTTCTTAAAAATCCTTTTGCCTGCCGGGCGCAGTGGCTTACGCCTATAATCCCAGCACTTTGGGAGGCCGAGGCGGGCGGATCACAAGGTCAGGAGTTCGAGACAATCCTGGCTAACACGGTAAAACCCCGTCTCTACTAAAGATACAAAAAATTAGCCAGGCGAGGTGGCGGGCGCCTGTAGTTCCAGCTACTCCAGAGGCTGAGGCAGCAGAATGGCATGAACCTAGGGGGCGCAGCTTGCAGTGAGCCGAGATCGCACCACTGCACTCCAGCCTGGGCAACAAAGTGAGACTCTGTCTCAAAAAAAAAAAAAAAAAAATCCTTTTGCCTTTTGTTTTAGTGTAGGTGAGTTCAATCTTTGTCTCCTATGGAAATAGTCTGGAATAAAGTTATGCTTGCCTGTTTAATTCTATCCAGTGCATTTTCTCTTTGACACCACTGAGAGCTTATGAATTACTTGGCACATGGGTCAAAATAGCACCACCAAATGCTGTAAATATTGCTTACAAATAAAGAAAAAATGCTGTCAAGTATTGTAAAATAATTCCCAGCTGTTTGAGCAAGCATAATGAACACAGAATTTGTGCTAAGTACATCCATACAGATAAACTGCCCAATATAAAATTATGCTGCTTCTTCCTTTGCCTGACATTCTTAGGATCTATTCCCACACATTCCCTAAGTTTTTGTTGATATATATTAGAAAAATTTTACTATATTTTTGTACAAATCTTGTCTGTAATAATGTGTTCACACATTGTTATAAAGAGCTACATGAGACTGGGTGGTTTATAAAGAAAAGAAGTTTAATTGACTCACAGTTCCACAGGCTGGACAGGAGGTATGGCTGGGGAGGCCTCAGGAAACTTACAATCATGGTGGAAGCTGAAAGAGAAGCAAAGACATCTTCACATGGCAACAGGAGAGAAAGTGAGCAAAGGGGAATGGACTACACACTTTCAACCAACCATATCTGGAGAGAACTCACTATCACAAGAACAGCAAGGGGGAAATCCACCCTCATGATCCAATCACTGCTCACCAGGTCCCTCCCGTAACATTGGTGATCACAATTCAACATGAGATTTGGGTGTGGCCACAGAGCCAAACCATATCATTGTCCTTATAAAATGAACTCTGCGTTTGCTCTTCTGAGGTATGTTTTCATGTCACTCCGGATATACAACTGGAGACAATAAAGGGTAGCAATTTTTAGGCATAAGGACAATTGACATCCTAAGGCAAGATAATGATCATAGGTGAGGTCCTTACAGAGTTTTCAAGCAGGATAAGACCATACTATTCACATAGGGGACAAGGAGTTGTTTCTGCTGACAAAGGGGAATTCTTTGGCTTTTGAAAGTTTGGGATATTCAGATTCATCTAGATTTACCTTAATCACAGATTTCCATTCTTTTACAATAATTGTCCCACTTTTCACATACAAGACTTGGCAAGGCTATAAATTCCACTTATATTGTAGTTAAGCAATTCCAGGTACAACTCTTCATCTAATTTTAAAATTATACCAGCTCTATAGCTGCAAGAAATAAGTTTTTCTGGGTAGTTATAAAACTTCCCTGTACTTCTTACTATGCCTTGAAGCAAGAATACTAAACACCTTACATTTTTTTAGTTCTCAGTGCAGTTGTGAAGCAGCTACCCCACCCCACAGCATTTATATTTCTCCTTTACATAATAATTGTCCAGCCAATGTCTTGTTTAAAACACACATTGAATTCATATAAAATACAGGTCGTAACATAAAACATTGTTTTGCCACTTTATGGCTTAGACTGCTAGTGTCTTCCCATTCATCAATAACTGGACAATCACTGCCTTTAAATCCCACCAAGTGAAATAACTGAACCAAAACAGAACGTTTATTAACAGAAAACTAGAAAGTTATTTTAAAAAATAAATTTTGGGAATAAGGAAAATGATCTCAGAAGGAAGTTTATATGTAATATAAAAAGAAATAGAGAACAATAATGTTAGTAAATTTCTAGGTAAATTTAAACATTCTGTGAATGATAATAACGATCACAACAATAAGTATATGTTGAGGAATTAAGAATTGGAAACAAAAATGATAACAACTAAGTCATAAGGAGGGGATTAGAATTTTATGTCCCAATTCCCTTACCTATTTTGGGAGGCTAAAACATTAATTAGTTTCAGACTTCATTACGCATGTCAACATTTGAAAGGTCTGAAGTGTTTTGCATCACCAACAACAAACTTTTCAATTCTCTGGACACCTACTGGGAGTTCAACCATTCAACCCAAATAAAGTTAATTTAATTCAATACAATCCAGTTCAACTCAATTCAATTCAGATTTGACATTACCTAGAGTTAGTATCAAATTCCACAGATTTAAGGGTTTGGTCGCACAAGACTGCCCCACTTCATGTGTTAGTCAGAAGTCTCAGGCCTTATATACTTCTCACTCTAGCTATATACTTCTCATACTGGCTACAAATCGGGAATTCCCACAGCTCCTTCTCAGGTTTGGTAATTTGCTAGAATGTATCAGAGAACTCAGGGGAACTCTTTACTTCTATTTACCAGTTTATTATAAACAATGAAATTCAGGAAGAGCCAGGTGGAAGAGATGCTTAGGGCAAAGTAGGTGCAGTGAGGGGGGAAGCATGAAGTGTCCATGCCTTCCCAGCCCCAGCACAGAAGCCCATTAAATCTCATTGTCCAAAGATATTTATAACGCTTACTCTTCGCTTTCCTCAGGTGGGTGGGCTGAAAGTT
This sequence comes from Symphalangus syndactylus, assembly GCF_028878055.3. Classification (NCBI taxonomy): domain Eukaryota; kingdom Metazoa; phylum Chordata; class Mammalia; order Primates; family Hylobatidae; genus Symphalangus; species Symphalangus syndactylus. The sequence goes on from NC_072425.2 coordinate 123,163,552, forward strand.
CCAATCCTCTAATCACTTGGTCTTTCTGTTGATAAGCCCCAACCTCAGAAATCCAGGAGATCTATCCTCAGTCATCTCATTAGTACAAACTCAAGTGTGATTGAAAAGAGCTCATTATGAACAACAGAAGACCTTCCTATTGCTCAGAAAATTCCAAAGGTTTTAGGAGCTCTGTGCCAGGAAGCAGGACAAAGACAAAATTTAGTCATGTACCACTTCATGACATTCTGTGTCAGCAACAGACCACATGTAACACTGTGGCCCCATAAGATAGTAATAGAGCTGACAACTAGTGATATCATAGACATAGTAACCTCAAAGTTGTTGGTACTCAGTAATCCATACCCCAAAATATGGTGCTTTGACATGCTGAACTGAGGAAGCCTCAAGGTCTCAATGACCTGTTTAACCCCCTCACCATCTCTCTTAAAGCACAGGATAAAGTTGTTAAATTCCTTTATCCACCTAATGTCTGGACCCACCAAGGAATACAGTTGTTTTATTCTTCCTCTCCCTGTAGGACCAAAAATATAACCACACCTGAACTGGTTCTTTCACAAGATACTATACAAGTTAATCTCTGTTCCCTGATTCATTTATTCTCCCTAGTAATTCCCTCAACAGAATTACTCTTCTCTCCCATCTCCCATTACCTGTCTTGTCAGGATCATCTATAAGCTTCTGAACCGCTTTGGGGTAGGGTGTGGAGGGGTGGTTATCTCTCTGTAGTTCTCCCAGTGTACCTGTTAATAGATTTTGTATGCCTTTTCTCCAATTGATCTGGCCTTTTGGAGTTATTGTTTCAGCAAACCTTCAGAGGGCAAAGGCGATGCTTTCCCTTGATCCCTACGTACTGCAATGCATTATTCATGTGTTTGTTGTGATGCTGGTATGAACAAACTTACTGTGATGCCAGTCATATGAAAGTCTAGCACATACAATTATGCACATAAAAGTACATTATGCTTGATAATGCTAATAAACTACTCTGTTACTGGTTTATAGATTTACTATACTACATTTTTTTATGATTATGTTGGAGTGTACTCCTTCTACTTAAAAAGATAGCCTCAGGCAGGTCCTTCAAGAGGTATTCCAGAAAAAGGCATTGTTATCCCAAGAGATGACAGTTCCATGTGTGTTATTGCCCCTGAAGAGCTTCCAGTGGAACAAGATCTGGAGGTGGAAGACAGTGATATTGATGGTTCTTACCCTGTATAGGCCCAGGCTAGTGTGTGTTTGTATCTTAGTTTTTCACAAAAAAAGTTTAAAGAGAAAAAAAATTACAAATAGAAAAAAAGCTTATAAGGACAAAAAAAGTTTTTTGTACAGACGTACAATGGCTTTGTGTTTTAAGCTAATTGTTATCACAAAGAACAAAAAGTTAAAAAATATTAAAATGTTTATACAGTAAAAAAGTTACAGTAAGGTAAGTGTTATGGGTGTGCCTGGCTGGGCTGGCATTGTGGGTGGTCAAAGAATTTACAAAGACAGTCATGGGTAAAGAAAGGCAGATTTATTAGAGAAAGTAAGAAAATACATTGCAAGAGAGCAATGGGCAGTACAGCAGGGAGAAAGATGTCTGCCAAGAGATAGGATCCAGAGGGATGTTTTATATGGTTGTGCTGGAGAGGTTATGTGCAGATAGGGTAATGCTGCTGGGGCTACGTACAGAAGAAGGTATTTGGGAATGAGGTGCTGTGCAAGTTGGTTGTTTGTGGTTAGACATTTCTCAGAAGAATTGTTTTCCCCCACCCTGAGGCCCCTTCTTCATTGTTGCTAACTTATCTGGACTCTACACTAAGGTTAACATATTACTGAAGAAAGAAAAATATTTTTAATAAATTTAGTGTAGCTTATGTGTACAGTGTTCATAGCATCTACAGTAGTGTACGCTAATGTCCTAGGCCTTCACTTCACTCTCCACTCCCATACTGACACCCAGAGCAACTTCCAGACCTGCAAGCCCCATTCATGGTCAGTGCCTTATATAGGTGTAGTATTTTTTATCTTTTATACCATAATTTTACTATGCCTTTTCTATGTTTAGACATGTTTAGATAAATAAATACTTATCATTATATTATAATTGCCTACAGTGTTGAGTACAGTTACATGCTGTAGAGGTCTCTAGCCTAGAAGCAATAACTTTTTCATATAGCCTAAGTGTATAATAGGCTATATCATCTGGGTTCACGGAAGTACATTCTGTGATGTTCAAACAAGGACAAAATCACCTAATTGTGCATTTCTCAGAATGTATTCCTGTTGTTAAGTGGTGTATGACTGTACATTTTTGTAACATACCACGAAGAGTAACTAAAATAATAGTTGGACAACTATTCAAAACAGTAAACAACCATACAACTTCCAAATCAGTAAAGGAAAAAAAAGTATGAAATTAAACAGAAATACACTTAAATTATCCCAATAAAGGCAAGAAAGTGAAGAAGAGAAACATAAACAACAAGGAAAAGAGGAAGTGCTAGCCAAGATAGTAAAAAATACCCAAATATGTCACCAATTACAGTAAGTACAAGAAGACTGTGCTCACTAGTTTAAGTAGAAAGATTCATAAAGATTTTTAAAATAAGTAACTGTATTCTACTTAAGAAATAAACATAAACATGTAGAGAAACTAAAGCAAAAGGAGGAAAATAAAATATAATAGACAAATACTACCAAAAGAAAAATTCAGTTACTATGTTAATAGCAGGCAAGATAGATTTCAGGGAAATAAACATGTGAAAAATTTGCTACATAATTATATAGGATTCTCCTCAACAGGAAGATATCGCCATACTAAACATAGGATTTTTAAATAAGTAGCCTCAGATAAGAAAAAAATTGATAGATTATAGGGATGACTGGGCATAATTGTCCACACTGTGGTGTTTTAGTGTACACCGACCCCACTTACTGCAGGTCTTAGATTCATCTCTGTGAGCTGGGGCTGGACCTGGACTTGGTCTGTAGATCCCGGAGCTGGTTATCAGCTTTTTCTTTCAGAAAGCTCCCTGCTCCTGACTCTTTTCAGTTTTCTGTCTTTTCTTTTATTTTTTGACAATTTTTCTTTCTGTCTTGTGATCCTAGTCATTTTATCCAGTTTCTAGTTGTATTGGAGCAGGAGGGGCTTTCAGAGAATCTCCTCTGCCCTGCTGCTGGAAACAGATGCCGCCTTTGCTGTGTCTTTGTTTGTTTGTTTACTGTGTCTTCGTTTGTTTGTTTACTGTGTCTTCTCGCTTTCAAACATTTCTCCTCACAAATTTAGTCCTCATTCTAAGGCCAAAGTGATCTTTCTAAAATATGACTCTAACCACGTCACTAACCTGCATTAAAGTCTTCTGTGTCTTACCATCAACTGAAAACAGTTTGATGATCCGAGTCTGGGGAAAAGGATTCTTCAGGAACTGGCCTCTGCCTGTCTTCTCAGCATCATCTTCTTTGGTCTCAGTTCTGCAGGGTTTAAACTTGGAGCAGCTTGAGACTCTCCATGGTCTCTTGGCACCCTGTGTTTTGTGCAGATGGTTTTGGCTGTCTATAAGTTTCTCCCCCAAATCAGAATAGATATTTAGTGAACACACATGAGCATGGATACACTAGTTGTTAAAATATCAAAATGCTTTTATACAAATACATGAATTATCACAACTGTGTCTTTTTCTACAGGAATTTTTGCTCCCTCCCTGCAAGTCTAACAAATCAGACACCTGTCATGGTGGGAGTGGGGTTTCAAGACCCTGCACCAGAGTAAAGACTTAATCAGTCAATGCCCAGGTTGTGCAGCCTGTTAAATGTCTTCAATGTCACTTCTGCTTCCACTACCTTTTTTTCTGGGTAAATCCTACTTGTACTGCAAGATTCCAACAAAGCATTAATTTTTCTATAAAAAATTCCATGCCCTTCTTTCCTTACCCCTTTTTCTTCGCTATGCTAATGACTCTGTCTATCCCTCTGCCCTGTTCTGTCCTCTGCTATGTCATAAATGATTCTGCTGCACATCGGACTCTGTGCTCCTTAAAGGCAGAGCCATGTCTTAATCGTCATGGTATGTTCTGTTGTTAGCAGTGTTTTGGCTGCTTTACATGATCAAACCTCAGTAAAGCCTAGGATTTGGCACTGAGCATTTAGATTGGCCTAACCTTTCTCTAAGAGAAGAGAGGGGCTGAAAACATGTCTAACTTGGTTTATGAGTTTGCTTTCAGCATGAGGCATGAGTTCAGCAGCTGCTAGTAGCCCTGAGCCTTCATTCTTCTGAAACAAAGAGCATCAGAAAGCAGAAGAGGAAGTGCCTCTTTCTGGGTGGGAGACTCTCCCATCCAAATTTGAGCAGGAAGAAGTCCCCACAGAGCATACATTATTTATATTTTCTTTATACAAATATTTTTGAATGACTTCTGATTATTTATTTCTGGCTGATTGTCAACAGTCAGGATGAAAAAGGTAGACTGCAGGCAAAAACATTATTGTAGTAGAAATTTTGATTCTACTTTGGGAAGGTTTTTAATTTTGAAGATATTCTCCTTAGATCTCATTCCTGACTGTAATCGAAAGGCTGTAACACATTTTTTTACATTGCTTTTATTTCTGGTTATTGCCATGGTAACACAGACTTATTCCAACATATATGCATTTTGGGCAAATCTCTTACTTAAGAAAAATGCCAAGGAGAATAAGAAGTAAGGAAAAGATGCAAATGACTTCTGTCAAATACGTTTTGTGATGTTCAGTTGTTAACTTGTTATCAAATGAAAGCAAGCAATTTATTCTTCTGGTGATTAAAAGAAGGGCAAAAATGTACCCACTTTTAAAGAACTTGTGCAATTCACAAGAGTTAAAAAAGAAACAATCTGGTACCTATGATTATAGAGGAGAAAACTGAGTAAAGATGAATAAATTACAGAGATAAGTGACTTGCTTTATAGTCACATGACTAGTGAATGGTAGAGCTCAGTTGAGGACTTTTTTCTTCAGCAAATGACCTTGTGAATGGCAAAGAAACATCTAAGGAGGCATGACTAAATTTGTATTACAAACTGAGTCATGCTGATTTATTTGTGTATTGATTCATTTATATTAAATGCTTATTGTGCCAGGCCCTATGCTAGGTTCTGGGATCAAATAAAGAATCACATATCCATGAAACTTTATGGAGTTAACAGTTAAGCGAGAGAGATAGACATTAACTTATAATTACTCAAATAAATATATCATTAGCTACTGTGAAAATGACATGAAGGTAAAGCATGGAGCGCTATGAAAGCAGGTAACATGTGGACTTAATATAGCAAAGTGGTTAGAAGACCTCTCCTTGGTAAAGTTACATTGACCTGAATCCAGAAAAATTATTTGCTAAATGTGGAGGAGGCCAAAGAGAAGCTAGGCAGGGGCACTAACCCAGGGTCCTTAGGGGAGACATGTGGTGTGTCTGTAGAGCAAAGAGAAGTCCTGGACTTCACACATGATGAGTGCCGGAGAGAGTGCTGAAGATGACATTGGTTGATATGAAGCTGAGGCACAGATCCTAGAGCATCCTTGAAGTCATATTAAGAATTCTGATTTTGATCTTGAGCTCACTGGGAGACCATTGACAAGTTTTTATTAGGAGAAAACTGGCACTAGAGTGCTCATGCTGGCTGCAGGTAGGTGTGGGAATAGAGCGCCAATGAGGGCATATTTTCAATAGTTTATGTTCCTGATGGTAGTTTTCCTTAAAGAAGTAACAGTGGAGACCAAGTTCAGTGCATGGATTAAATGCACATTTTGGAAATAGAATAAACAAAACTCTTGGGGAGTAGAGGAAAGAAATGTTTCAAGGATGACACCAATAGAATCTTTTTCACAATCAAACTACCTGGACAATAGGACCAAAGCTGTTCTTAGTTCTCCAGGACTCTTGACTCTACAGTTTGGGTGCAGCAGAGAACTTCCCATAAAAACTTTCTGATAATTGCTATTTAGAATCTGAGTTGGTGTTGTTAATAAGTAAGAGGAAAGATTTGGCAGTGTTTATAAATACATTTAGGTAGGAGAGTTGTTAGCAAAAACTTATTATTGATGCATGGACAAACATGTTATCAATTCACTTATAGAATTCCTCTCCAGAGTTCCCTTAGGAAATACTAAGCCAAACTATAAAATTCAGATTATCATCTTCCCTTTGATGAAAGTCAAAGTTTATGAAGGTCAACAGTCATGCTACTACTCCGTATAAGACTTTTCAGTGGCTTCCTAGTCTCTTTAAGTCAAATGCCTTAACATGTTTGAAGGGTCCTTCATGATCTAGTTCTTATTTTTTATCTAATTTAGGATGGCTTTAGTTACAAATATCAGATACCTCAGAACACACTGACTTAAACAATACCAGGGTTCATTTACTCACATTACTGTAAAATCTAGAATTCATCAGCATCTGGTTTTGTTTTTCTGTGATTTTTCTCAGTACCTGCCTCATCCTTAGGCTTGCTCTCTCTCTCTTTTTAAAAAAATTGTAATTTTATATATATTTCAATAATAATTTTATATATATTTATGCAGTACAATGTGATGTTTTGATTAATGTTTATATTATGGAGTGATTAAATCACACTAACAGATCCATCTCACATACTTATTTTTTTGTCGTGAAAACATTTAAAGTTCACTTTTTGTAATTTTGAAATATACAATGCAAGGCTGGGTGTGGTGGCTTAAGCCTGTAATACCAACATCTTGGGAATCTGAGGTGGGAATATTACTTGAGCCAGGAATTCAAGACCAGCCTGGGCAACATAACGAGATCCTCACCTCTCCAAAATAAAAATTTTATAAATTACCTGGCTGTGGTGGTATGTACCTATAGTCCCAGCTACTTGGGATGCTGAGGTGGGAGGATCACTTTATCCCAGGAGTTTGAGGCTGCAGTGAGCTATGATTGTGCCACTGCCCTCCAGCCTGGATAACAGAGAGACCCTGTCTCTAAAAGAAATCAATATACAGCATAATATTATTTATTATAGTTATTCTGTGTAAGATATTACTGCAGCTTATTTCTCCTATCTAACCGAAATATTGTACCCTTTGATCAATATCTCCCCCTTTCCCATCCACCCGCCTCCTCCAGCCTCTGGCAGGTAATTTCCAAAAGCTTGTTCTCTTGATGGTTGCAAGATGGTAGCTAAAAGAAATGTGATGGCATTCTTTCTCAGTCATGTTTAGGACATTAAGAAGGACACTGATTACTTCAAACATGGAACAAGGGCCCCAAGCTCTCCTGTGCTGGGACTAACCTGAACAAATTACATTGAGTGGGCAGTTTGGCTCTTCTGATAGGCGTAAGACACTCTGGGCTCACAGAATCACTTTTAAATACATTTGTTTAATGAATGAATAAAATATGCTTGGAATTTTATGTAATTCAGATAGTACACCCCTCTGGAACCTGTGTAAAGGAACGGCTTCAACATTAAATGGATGTTGGCTTCACGTTTTCAGCAAGCCAGTTCTTAAATGCTGGAAAGTAATTTTCCATTGGCCTCCTGCCTTATGTCCTTTGATTTTGACCTGACTTGATTTTTACTTTTGGAGCCTGTTAAGAAGTTATTTGAGCATCACTCGAGAATGTCCTATGGGTGATAAAATAAAAGAGCTAGGCTATGGGAAGATGAGGTGTGGTGTACCTAACCTTATACAATCTATATGTAAGAAACTTGCTATGAATTGCTTTATTTTATAGACTCTGATAACTTCAAGAGATCCTAGGGAAAATCCACTAACAAAATAGTAATCTTTGTGAAAAGCAAATAACTGCTTCCTACCTTATCTGTTATGCAAATCTGGATACTTACAATAACAGATAATGACAATAACACACTTACTCTATGAAGTCACACCAGTGACAATACATCCATCAATTTCTGTTGTATTTTTTTGTGTATAAGTCACTTGATTTATAAGTATCATAGACTGTAAGTTCCTCTGAGTGCTAATTCTTGCTTATTTCCCCAGTTTAATACATTTTGTTAAGTTCTTACTGCATATTTATAAATTGAAATTATCCATTTATTCCTCATCTATTAACATCCTGCTAGGAGCCAGGCACTAGGCTAGTCGCTGAAGATTCAAAGACAAAATATAATGTTTCTCTCTTAGAGATCCTATTTTTAAAAGAGGAGAAGATAACTAGATCTATAATTGGCAAATTTTAGTGTGATTGGTACTTCAATAGGGCATAAAAACAGATGGAGATGCAAAAGAGGAAATGCTCAACCTTCTCTTGGTAGTAAGTGGCAGACAAAGATGAGGTATTCAAGGAAAGCATCCAAGAAGTGAGAAGGAAGAGTAGAATTTTTGAATGTAGAAAAGGAGAGTGAGGATAGATGACAAAGAGCACATGGGTAAAGGCATGAAGCCATGCAATAAAATGGTGTGTCCTCAAAACTTTACATGCTCCAAATTGCCGAGGAAGAAAAGGCAGATGATGAGATTGGAGAGGTAACCAGCAGCCATATCATAGAGGACCAAAGTAAGCATGCTACAGACTTAACCTTAAAGAAATGATTACAAACTTAACTTTAATAAAGATAAAGATTTAATTAGGGTGGTAACACAATGGAACAACCTCAGGCAGGATAGATTGGCGTGGAAGATAGATTGGAGCAGGCCAAGAATGAAGCCAGGAGTATCCTTTAAGGAGTTCCACAGCCCAATTAAGCAGTCACGATGGCTGATGGAACACCTTTTTTGGGAAGTCGGCTTGGAAAAACTTTTAATGATCAATAGAGCACAAAGGAGAAGGAGAAACCTAGGATGACACCTGGCTTAGGTGACTGGTTGTCAGATGGTAATGCCAGTACTCAACTTAGATCCCAAGAGGAAAGATAGGTTTAATTTCGGTTCTACCTATATTGAGCTGAAGTATCTCCAGGATGACCTATATAGGCAGTTGGATATTAGTTCTGAATATCAGGAAAGAGATCTGTTGAGTAGCAATGTATATGATTTGAAGATCATCAGGGTGGAGGTAATAGTTAAGTCTCTGCACTTGGATGAGGTTGCCCAGGGAGATTATTAAAGTGAAAAGTTGGCACAGGAGAGAATGTTGGGTACCACAAACATTTATCTGGGAGAATAAAGCAAAAGAATGTAACTATGAGGATCAAGAAGAGAAAAAAGAGGCAGGAAAAGGACCTAGATGCCATGGCACAATGGACTCAAAAGGAAGATAGAGCATCAAAGAGGACATTTTTATTTAGGTAAATAAGTAGACTAAGAATGAAATTAGGTCCACATTAATTAGCTACAAAGTATACATGAGTAAAATGCATTGGTATCCTTGGAAAGAGTAATTTCAGTGGTGTGTTGGGTTAATGAATGGGGAATTGGAGGGTGGAGGTCATGAGTAAATTGGTTTTCCAAGTGGTCTGGCTATAGTGGGAAGAAGAGCGATGAAATGAAGTACATAGTTACCGAAGTGTCTGTCTCAAAGCAGGCAAAATGTATATATGTGTGTATTTCTTTATAACTTGGAATAAAATTTTAGCTATAAAATATGGAGAATTTCAGAGAGACAGAAAGGGAGAGGGAGAGAGGGGGAGAAAAAACATAGGAGAAGAAAGAAATATTAATGGAATAAGTCTAATGGCAAGATGAGAAAACAGAATCGAGGCTCAAGGATATAGGTGAAGAAATTATCTCGAAAAGGAAAGGACATTTCTTCATACAAAACCAAAGTGAAAGTATTGGTATAGAAACTGATATGAATAAATTTACAATCATTTAGTCTCATTTGATTACAAGTAAATTGAAATGCTCTATATTCACTTGCTATTTTTGGAGGAAGTTTAAAGGATGTTAGAGGTAGACTCAACCTTTCACTTTTCTTTTTCTAAGATACAGTCAGGTTGATTAATTTCTTCCATAAAAGCAAGTCAAATGCTATTTCTTTGACAGCTCCCACTTGTTTTCTCATTGTTACACAATCTGAAGAGGTGGATAGTATCTTTGTTGATGTCAGTCAGCAGAGATTAAAGTTTGGTGGAAATCTTGAGCTCTGTTAGGTTCTGCCCTCAAAACTCAGGCTTGTGACTTAAATTTACCTTGTTCAGGTTTCCAAAGGAATGACTCATAGCCAACAAAAGGATACTCTTTCCTTCTCCAGTTTTCCAAGGACAGAGTTTGGGGATGTGTCCACGGGATGCTTAATACCCCTATTCTGTTCTTCAGCCTTAATTATCCATCTGGTTCCTCAGACAATTTATTAGACTCTGACAAATCTGAACAGATGGGCTATAGCAATTGAAATGAGGATAGGCAATGGAGAGGTTAAACAATGGCAAAAACAGAACCTAAACACATAATTTTATTTAATTCTTACACCTCTGAGAAGTGGGCATTATATTATTATTGCTGGAATCCACTGTGATCAGGCTGGCATTGGTACAGTTTGATGATGGGGGATGAGGCAGGCATGTGTTTTGCATGCATTGGTTCACATGCAGGGAATAGAGCATGTTAGAGGAGGGTGTATTTATATTAGAAGAGGACATAGTTGTACATATTAGAGGAATACAAAAGGTGTAAAAGAGTCATATTTAGCAATTTAGCATACGAAATATGGTACTTTGGACTCATCAACCAAAGAATAAAAAGGTAATTTCTGATTCCCCATTCAGAGGATTGGACAATCAGGGCCCATATTCTGGATTTCTGAGTGTTCATGCCCCAGAGGAATATTGTCTTAGTCTGTTCAGATTGCTATGAAAAGTACCATAAAGTGAGTAGCTTATGAACAGCAGAAAATTATTTCTCACAGTTTTAGAGGCTGGGAAGTCCAAGTTCAAGGCACTGGCAGATTTGGTGTCTGATGGGTTCCCACTTTCTGGGTCATAAATGGTGCCTTCTCACTGTGTCCTCACATAGTAGAAAGGATGAGCTGGCCCTGTGGGTTCTCTTTTACAAGGGCACAAATTTCATTCATGAGGGCAGAGCCTCTAAAGGCATCATCTTCTAATACCATCACACTTTGGTGATTACATTTTAACATATGAATTTTGGTGGGACACAAGCATTCAGAACACAGAAAATATTAGAAGTCTTTTTGCATTTCAGAGCTGAAAGTTGCCAGATACAGTGACACCAAGTAAAGAAAATCTTGCTATATAGTTTTTATTGGTAAGGTCCAGGCCAAGGATTGCAAACTCTGATGACTACAATAGCCAGTTACCATAAAACAAGACAGCTAGGTTTAACCAGTCGGGGGTGGTGAGGACTGTGGGAAACTTGAGTGTGTGCCCTATCTAAAGTGCTACTCAGTTACTGCCCACTCTTGACATGCAGGAATGTGGACTCAGTTCATCGGAGTTTTTGATTTATTAAGAGAAATCACACAAATTCTAAATGTATAATCTTCTAGTTTTTGATGTTGGCATAAATGTTATAAACTACTTTGTGAATCAAACCAACATGTCGACATTTAAGGAACTGATTGATTCTATGACTCCTGGTCTGGGCCCTTCAAGTAGGTAAACCTGGATTATCTGAGAAAGGAAGGAAGTGGTTATAATGCCATTTCTGGGGGAAATGAAATGAAAAGAGAAGGGGAGGACAACAGAAAGAAGGAGTGATAATGGGGTTTCCTAAGACTGGGAAGCCTGCAGAGTGAGAGTCTCTGCAGGTAGCTGAGATCCATGTCCTGTTGCTCTCCAAGGGAGCCTTTAGAGATTTGAGGACCAAGCCCTGTTGGGGTGGAAATGCCAGTAAAACTTGTACAGAGACTGCCTTGGTAAGACGAGCTACTACAGGGAAGCAGGCAACCTTCTTCATACTGACTCTAGGGACATGAATAAGACACATTGATTTTGACCCATGGTCCTGGATTGGAAATTATTTTCCCTAGTTTCTCTTGAAGTGTGGAAGTCCCCAGGTTAAGAAGCACTCTAAGAGAAGGAAAAGTGGCCAAAAAATGAATGACCCACATTTCTCGAGAACTTTAGGTAATGGTAGGATGTACTATGACTAAGGAAAAGAAAGAAGTGTGGCATTCTTTACATTTCAAGTTTAGAGAGTAGACAGCAAAGGGTTGTGACAACCTCTGGGCAGTGCAGCTCCACAGAACTCGTGTCTGAGCCCTTTAGAGAAAGGCGTGATGGCAAAAGCTGAAGGAGTGATTTCTTCTAGAGTCCATGAGACACGTAGCCACACTGCAGTGTCCAGAGTAATAACAGTTGGGTGGAAAGGTATTTGCCATGGTCTGAATGTTTGCATGCCTCTGAATTCCTATGTCAAAATCCTGCCCCACAAGGTAGTGCCATTAGGAGGGTGGGCCTTTGGGAGGTAAGTATGGAATGGGGGTGCAGACCTTTTGAATGGGTGGAGTGCTTTTATAAAAGAGGCCCAGAGAGCTAGGTCGCCCTTCCCTATTTGATGACACAGTAAAAAAAGTACCATTTATGAACCAGAAAGCAGAACCTCACCAGTCACTGAATCTGCCCGTACCTTGATCTTGGACTTCCTAGCCCCCAGAAGTGTAAGAAAATAATAAAATAATTCTGTTGTTTATAAGCCACCCGGTTCATATGACTTTTTTTTTTTTTTTTTATAGCAGCCCAAGCAAACAGATAGCATTCTTCTCAATCCCAATTAAAATGCCCTTGAGGCACTGATGCCTTGACTACCTGACTCTATGGAATAATATGCTCGTAGCTTGATCCTCTGGATACGCAGGCAGTTTGAGAGGAGGCTGTTTGCAGTGTTTGGAGTGAGAATCTTTGGAACGGACATCAAAGTTTGATTGTCAGCCGTGAATGCGAGGAGCTTCAGGAGGTAGGAATGACAGAGCAGGATACCATTTACTATGCTGTAACTAACAGACATGTTCTTGATCTTATTTGAGACCATCTAGGAACTTCCTAAAATAACTGGATGAGATTTTGAGAAGTTTTTGTAAGATAGAGACAAAGCCAATGAAATTTTAGTGTTCATGCAGACCAATTGTACTCACACCCTAGTGACAACTGAGAACACTTTAGTTATATGAATCACACCCATTAAAGTTAAGAGCCTTGCCCGTGGTCTCCCCAATCTTTTGTGATGAAAGTAAAATTTAAATTCTAGACTTAACTTCAAATTTACCACCTACTTTATTATATCATCACTGCCTTTCACCCAAGCTTATTGATTTTTCTTTAATCTCAAATAAAATGCTTCTCAGGGAATGTCTTATAAGGAGAGAGATGATCACAAATACTTTGAGATTGCTTAAACACCCATTGGTTGTACCTATTTTAATATAAGTTGGTACAGTTTGTTTTTAAATTTTTTTACCTTTAAGCTTTTTTTATTTGAAGTTTATACAGTTTGAACACTTTAAACAAAATGCTTTATTTACAATTTAACAACAACAAAAGAAACCCAGAAACTAAATGGAGTGTCAGAATACGAAGGCCCTCTTTCCCTTGCAAAAATCACAATAAACATGAATTGTCACATAAACATAAATAAGGTGGGAAGTAGAAAATAGGAATTCTCAAATATTTCATATGGTGAGCAGTTATGATGAGTATGCAAACCCAAGCTCATCTTTTGCAAGAAAAGAGAGTTTCTCTCTCTCAGGCTACCTGGCTGTGGCTGGGATGCTGACACTCTCTCAGGTAGCAAATTCCTTCCCTTCAAGTTAATAATGCCTAATATTTCCTTGAGTTTACTCAGTATCTACTCTATGACTCAATACTCTCCATTCTCCCGTGTCCCTGCCTTCCAATAGCCCTGAACAAAAACTTTTATTATTGTTAATGTTCTGCTGTCCCCTTACATGTTTTCTTCCTCTCATTCTTCCTATATCACTGACCTTGGTCATCCATCAATTCAGGTCATTAGAGCATAAAACTTCTTGACACCGAGAACTGGCTTAATACTTGTTTTGTACCACTAGCACTTTGCATTTGGCTAAACACTCAGTAGGTGCTTTGGATTCATTGTTATACTCCTTAGATTTGTGATATTAATCAGCATCCTAAAAGAGAAAAATATTTAGAAGAAATCTGGTAATAATCTATACACTGGGAAGTTATGCCAAAGAAATAGCTTCCTATGTTTCAGGTGTTGCTGTTACCAAGGTACATTGCTTCTATATAAATTCACAAACTATAATCAGTCTCATATTGTATATAGAAGATTAGAAGCACCATTTGTATGTAGCCTCAGTCTACTGCTCCTAATTACTGAGGACTGCTATTATTCAGGCTGATAAATGACTAAACATTGTGTCTCCTATGAAAACATTACATGACAATACAAATGTCTGAATAATTAAATTGCCTTAGTCTGGGTTGAATATAGATAATCAATGTAAGATATTTTGAAAAATGCAAACAACAGGAAGAATGCAAGAAATAATCTCATTCAGAAGATTTAATTTCTCTTGACCTAAGTCACTGTAACCACTAAAGTATAATGACTAATACATAGCAGGCACTTAGTAAATGTTTGTTGAATGAATGAATGCATGGTGAATAAATGAATGAATACAACAACGGTTGCTCTGCTTAATTCCAGGGTTGTTATAGGGATAAATTGAAGTAAGAGTTGAGTTTATACTGGATAAATAAATTTATCATCAGACAGTCTTGGTTTTGGATCCTGCCTCTGGCATTTATAAACCATGCCATTTTGAGCAAATCACTTAACCTTTGCATAGGACCTCACGCATGATTGGTTCCCAATAAGTGAGCACTATCACTTGTGGAAAGGATAGTATGTAATGCAAGGTTTTCTTTCTCATTATTTGTCATTTGGTACCTTTTTAACCTGATAAATGTTTCTTTGTGGTTCTAGCAATCCATATTTCATACTTTCTTAGTCAAGTGACAGGAAAATCGTATATTTTATACTATGAATATTGCTCCCCCCAGGACAAAAGCAAAATATTTCAAAAATTCATAAGATAATAACTAGTATATGCAAACCACTGGCGATCTGGTGTCATTTGCTGGCTATTGGGGTTTGGTAAATAATTCTTCACAAAGTTCATTTTGATCAGGGAGCTGCCAGCCATCTCATAGCTCATGTTTAATAAGCTAAGTTTTGTGATTTAGCATCAGGCATTTAAGATAGGGCCAGCTGTATGGTTCTGCATAGTTGCATACTCATAAATATCCAATATCCATTATCCAGTGTTGTTGAGTAGAATGTCATTCACATGAACTCACTTGTCATGTTTGGTAGTTTTTAAGACAGGGATACTTTTTTTTTGTAACCTATCCCATACATTTATTTATTTCTAAGCACAAAGGGCACTTGGAAGAAAATGGAGCAGCTGGTAAACACTTATGGAGATAAACACTATCTTTTTCTGTCCCTCTCTAATGTCTCATCAATTCTTCAATTCTAATTGAGGTCTTTTAAATCTTAATGGACATTCTTTCTGCTTATTATTACAGTTATCTGGAGACAACAGTAAATAGACTGCATTATAAATAATGTTTCCCATGTATTTTAGCTTGTTTTGTGTTGCTATAACACTATCACAGACCGGGTAATTAATAAAGAATTTATTTCTCACAGTTTGGGAGGCTGAGAAGTTCAACCTCAAAATGCTAGCATCTTATTGGGTCTTCCTGCTGTGTCATCCCATGGTGGAGGTAGAAGGGCAAGATAGTACAAGAGAGCATAAGAAAGTCCAACTCATTTTTATAACAAACTCACTCTTGAGATAATTAACCCATTCCCATCACAACAACATTAATCTATTCACAAAGGCAGAGCCCTCATGACCTAATCACCTGTTACTAGGTGCATTGGAGATTAAGTTTCGAACATACACACATTGGAGAATGTATTCAAATTTTAGCTCCTTGTAACTAAAGTGCAGCCCTTTAGGGGCCAGTTTTTAGAGAGAAAAAATGGGTAAGCCTGTGAATGTGAATTCCACATCCCGTGGCATTGGAAATTCTTCTCTTACTGAGCATAATTTTCATAGGGATAGCTGTAATGTGTCTAGTTGTTTCTCCCTATACTAAAATAATCTAACAAACAAAAATCCCAAAGAATTCAAATGCTATAATTTTAGAATAATTAATTCTCCCTTATTTTTTTCTGACTACTCTCTTAAAGACTGCGAATTACCACTTTTTTGCTTCCACTAGGCTATTTGCCTCTAGTCTTAACTGCTTTTCCTTTTCTATTTTACTACTTCTTGTTTCTGTTTTCCTCCCTCCCTCTTTTTTGCCCCCCACATTTTCTTCTTTTTTCAACAAACTTCAGTGCCTACAGTGGCCATGGGCAGTGTGCAGTGCTGATGGTACAGTAATGCATTAGGCAATAGTTCTCCCTCATGGTGCTCATAATCTTGGGGGGAGCAGACTCATAATAGAGAATTAACATCCGATGTGTTAATTTATTCTGGAGGCAGCCTAGTGGGATAGAGGATGGTAATAATCAAAATACCCCAAATTAGTTGGTTTTAGAAGTGCACATGAATTTTTAAAGTATCATATGGAAGACAATGTATTTGAGTAACATGTCAAATAGGAATAGAAAGGTTTAAGTAAAGAAGTAAAATTATTTTCAGATTAAAACGTATCGCCTTTAGCAAATAGATGTTATGACAGCTATTTTGTCTGCTTCATCTGCTTTGTTTTGATAGTTTCGAGTGTGCTAGGTTATGTGGTTGATCAGTCGTGCTGTGATGTTATACTATTTGTTTGCAATGGAGTTGTAGCTCACTCCTTACTTTTCTTTCCCATTACCTAATGGAAATTAAGAGTGGTGCCATTAGCGAGTACACCTGCCTCAGGGAATGATGTGTTTTGCAGATACAAAGTCTTGAAACTGTATCTTTTGTCACTTATCTAGGACAAAATATATAAAGTCACTGAGAATTCTGATAACTCCTTATGGGTCCTAGAAAGTGTAATAAATAAAATATAAATTTCATTTCCTCCCATAGTATTTTACATTTTAGATGTGGCCTGAAAGGTTATTTTAATTTTACATTTCTGTGTCTATATAACTTTACATTTTGAAAGTACGGTTATATTTGGCTTTTTAAGGAAAACCAGTATCGGACACCATCCTGATAGGAAATCCTTTAATTATGATGTTCAGTTTCAATGCCTTAGGTTTGTTCTTCCAAATTATGTTGAAATAGGTGTCTTTAGAAATCCTCTGCTCCTGCAAAGAAATCGCAGGCTCCTTGAATTTCTTTGATATAACAGTTTTTCAAAGAAGTGCTCTAAAATTTGAGTTTAGATTTTTTTAAATTTTCAATTGTATTGCGTTTTGTTCAGACAACATTATTTCATGACATACCTTCTTATTTCTTGAAATTTTGTTTTGTGGACAAGTATACACTTAAAAAAGTTCCACGTACGCATACAAAGGACATGTATCTTCTATTTGGGGTACAAACTTTCATATACGTTAATTGTGTTCAAATATTTTATAACCTTACTATTATCAAGACCTTTAAATTTATCAAGCATGACCTTAATTAGGTGATATTAATCGTTTAATCATTAATTGATCATTAATCAACCTTTTTCCTGTGAAATTTTGCTGATCAATGTGAAAGAAACTTTGAAGGTAATAATGAAGGGGCCATTTTGTAGCATGGTAGTATCACCCTGGTCCTAGGACCTGGGTCTCAGCTCCTTTTCTGACTCTCTCAGTGACGTGAGGCTTCTCTGAAGTTTACCTCTAAAGTGGAAACAATGACATGCTCTAGCTTTTTTACATAATTGTGAGAGGAAAGATGCATTACATAAGCCAATGCTATGAGGATTGCAAAACTTACAAAGCAAGGATGGTTGAGGAATTTCGTTTATTACTTTACATGCTTTAATTATGGAAAACAAGATATAACAAAATTATATGGAGACTTTTTCCTTAGGAAGTTTTTTATACGATGTTTTCTGCTTTGTTTAGTGAGGAGTTATACAATTAGCAACAATCAAAATAATATAAGCAATATTAAAATCAGCTGTTCCCATGAGGGACTAGTGATAAGACATAATTTTGTTGTAATGCAAGCGGCCATGACGATTCATTATATGTAAATTGTGGGATGTTTTAAGTTGTATAAAGCTCATATTTTATCTTATTTTTAAAAAAATAAATTTAGAAAATAAGAAATAAGGTTTCACCATGTTACTCAGGCTGCTCTTGAACTCCGGAGTTCAAGTGATCCTCCTACCTTATCCTCCTGAAGTGTTGCGATTACAGCCGCCGTATCTGATCAAGTCCATGATATTTTAAATTCTAAAATGGAATTCCAAAATACCTTCTTTCACAACCTACCTTTGTACCATGGTTTTACTTTTAGCACCTGAGGGTAGTTTTACATTTGCAATATCAGATTAGGTAAGACCACAAATAAAAAATTACACCAGAAAGTCCTAAACTACTTTAAGGCAAGTTGAAATGTGGTGACTTTATTTTTATTGAATTAACTTATAAATGTAAAAATATTTATTAAATTTTATAGAAATTACTGTAAAATGTAAAATTAAATCATGTCTTCACCAAAGAATTATTACCATCTTCTTTACCCACTAGCCATACCCACTCTATTTTCTTTTTCTCTTTACACATCTAATATCAACATCCTCAGTTGTAGCGGGTAGAGCTGAGTGCTGCCAAAATATGTTGATGTCTTAACCCCTGGTACCTGTGAATGTGACTATTAGGAAGTAGGATCATTTCAACTGTAATAAAACTAAATTGAGGTCATACTGGTTTAGGGAAGGCCCTAATACAATGACTTATATCCTTATAATAAGAGAAAAATTTGAACACAGACAGAAACAGGCACTGAAAAAGTCTGTATGAAAACTGAAGCAGAGTTATGCTGCCACAGGTCAAAGGATGCAGAGGATTGCCAGCCACCATCAGAAACCAGATGCAGCAAGGATAGATTTTTTTAATAGAAATTTTAATTATCAAATAAAAATTGTGCATATTCAAGATGTACAACATGACAATTTGATAAATATGAAATGATTACAGAATCAAACCATTTGTGTGTGTATGTGTGTGCATGTGTGTTGTAAGGCCACTTAAGATCTACTGTCTTAGCAAATTTCAAGTAAACAGTACAGTATTGTTAACTATGCTTTACATTAGATCCTCAGGACTTATTTATGTCATAGCTGAAAGTTGTACCCTTTACCTAATGTCTCTCCATTTCCCTCACACTCCAGCTCCTGGCAGACACCACTCTACTCTCTATTTCCATGAGTTCAATTTTTTTAGAATTCAAATATAAGTGAGATAATATAGCATTTGCCTCTTTATATTTGGTTTATTTCATTTAGCATAATTAGAGAAGGGTGGATTCACAAATTAGGAAGGGATAGATTCTTCCTTAGAGTCCTTGGAGGGAGCATGACCCTGCTGACCTCTTGATTTCAGACTTGTAGTCTCCAGTACTATGAGAGAATAAATTTCTTTTGTTTGAAGCTACAGGGTTTGTGGTAATTTATTATGACAGCCCTAGCAAACTAATACACCAGAGACCTGCCTTCCACATCTTCTACTTTTTCAAGGTGTCTTTGGCAATCTATTCCCTTTTTTGAATTCTTCTTCTATCACAATTGCATAAGTAACTTCCAAATCATGATCTATCTATCCAGCTCCAGCTCTGTATTTCTTACTCTATTCTCAATATCATCACCAAGGTTTCCTATGGGAGCATCACATCCAGTATATGAAGTTCATCATCTTCCTGCTAAACTTGAGTTACCCCTTTCTGGTTGTGGTCCCAGCATTCTTCCAGTTACCCAGACTTAAAGTGAAAGGGCCATCCTTGGCTTCTCTGCCATCTTTTGCCTATCCTGTCCACCACTATCCCACAGACAAGGTTGGTTTTCAGGTCCCTGTGGACCATAACACACATAACACTCTGTTTTTTAATACCACCTTTACTGGGCTAGCCCAACAGCCCTCTGATGGATTCATTTCTGTTAGTCTCTTGAACATGTTATTCACCTTGTGCATGTTTTACAAATTATGCTCTACAAAGCTCTGATTGTGTTATTCTGTTGCTTAAATGACTTAAACATTTCATCACTGCCTTCCGAATAAAATCAGACTGATGTGAATGTCCTCCCTCCTCAGAACCCACTTCCTTTTAACCCATTTTCTTCTAATACCCCTTAGGTACATGATTTATCTAAATCAATGTTGTTTTCTTTCCTTAAGTTTTTATACCTCAATGCTTTTTTTTTGTAGCTGTTGATCTTATATCTTTCAACCTGTACTGTTCTTTCCTTTATTATCCAAAAGTTAAACTCTGGCCTCTTAATCAAGTTTGAAAATTACCTCCTTTGGTTCTTCTTTTTTTTTTTTTGAACCGGCTCCTGGGTTCACGCCATTTTCCTGCCTCAGCCTCCCGAGTAGCTGGGACTACAGGTGCCCACCACCACGCCCTGCTAATTTTTTTTATTTTTAGTAGAGACAGGATTTCACCATGTTAGCCAGGATGGTCTCGATCTCCTGACCTTGTGATATGCCCTCCTTGGCCTCCCAAAGTTCTTGGATTACAGGTGTGAGCCACCACGCCCGACCTCCTCTGGTTCTTAATCAACATATTCCTATCTGAAGTTTTGTGTAGACTTTTTTTTTTTTTTTTTTTTTTTTTTTGGTAGAGACAGGTTCTATGTATGCTCTGTCACCTGAGCTGGAGTGCAGTGGCACGTTCATAGTTCTCTATGAACTATGAACTTGAACACCTGGGCTTGAGCTATGATTTGAACTCCTGGGCTTGAGCAATCCCCCCACCTGCACCTGACCTATGTACTCTTGTGTACTCTTTCAGATTACAAGCTCACTGAGGGGAAAGACATGATTTATCTAACATTGCACCTAACCTAGTGCCTTGGACACAGCAGACACTCAATAATAATCTTTGAATGAGTCAGCGCCTATTAAAAATGAAAGCATAATCATTTAAAATCATTGTGGCTCTGATAATTTAACTCTGATTACCTCCTTTCCTCTCTACTGACTCTAAACATTTTTTAAAAATCTGTGTATTTTTGGCAGCACTACCCCCTCACATCCTCCAGATCATATTATCTCCTTGTCCCCAATTATCATGATAGAATAAATTAAGGAAGGCTCCTCAGTTAAAGGATGCTACTGCTTCTTTTAAGACACAATGCATGCATTGCGTTTATTAAGTATTCTTGGAAAATTTTGTGTTTATGTCAAATTGTTGGACAACATACAAGTCATGTAAGAGATTTGCTTCCAGTGTGTTTCACTTGCTGAATGTGTTTACTTGTATGCAGAACATTCTTAGAGAATAAATTGTCAACTCTTCTACGGTGGAGGGGCTGGTGCTATTTGCATAGCTACAGAGGACAGGGAAAGTGTCTGGTATGTTCCAGGTTTGAAAGAGCCCTTTTGCAGCTGAGCCAGGCTTCCATCCCACTGTCCTTGAGGACATACCACTTGGGAGTAGCTGAGAACAGGGAATGCCAGGTGTTGGCTGGGAGCTACCCAGAGAAAGATGTCCTCACACCTGAATCTTTCCTAAGAACCTCTAGAACTGCTCTGCCTTCTTAAAATTGTGTTGGTAGTCTTGAAAGTGGTGAAAACTATCTTACACAACTGAGAAACTGAAAGGCCAGATCTCCTGTACTTAACACATTGCGTATAGCTTAATACCAAGAACTAGTGGATTTTTAATGAAATGCATATTGATCTTATAGTTTATTTTATGTCATTTTTTGCTTATCTGACCTTTCTTACTACAAAGAGACACTTTTTATAAAGCTAATGCATATTCATTAAGAGAAATCCCAAACTGAATAAAACGACATTTTTTTTTTTTTTTTTTTTTTTTTGGAGACAGAGTTTTGCTCTTGCTGCCCAGGCTGGAGTGCAATGGCGCGTTCTTGGATCACTGCAGCCTCCACCTCCCCAGTTCAAGCAATTCTCCTGCCTCAACCTCCCAAGTAGCTGGGATTACAGGCACCCACCACCATGCCCAGCTAATTTTTGTATTTTTTAAGTAGAGACAGGGTTTTACCATGTTGGCCAGGCTGGTCTTGAACTCCTGACCTCAGGTGATCCGCCCACCTTGGCCTCCCAAAATGCTAGGATTACAGGCATGAGCCACCACTCCCGGCCATAAAATGACATTCTTTATGATGCTTCTTCAAAGATGATGCTTCAAGTGTAGAATGACATTAGAAAGGTCAAAATTAAAAGAATAAAATTATTTTAAAGTGAATAATATTTATAGAGAAAAGGCTCACGTTTCCAGAGGCAAAGAAGGGGTGACTTAGGATGACTGTATGTTGCATTAATGTTCACAGAAAACTTTTTGTTGTATATCATGTTTATTTGAGTGTATCAAAGAGACTTGTAGTTCAGTGGAAGAAAACAAACACTGGACTTTGTGTCCTGAGAGATTCTCCTCCAGGCCACGTGATCAGCTTCCAGTGTAATGTCAAAGCATGTCACCTGCATGAGTGGGCCTAGGTTTCCTCACCTGTGCTTTGAAGCCAGTTGCAAATCTGAAAATCTGGATACAGATTGAAGGGCAATGGCAGCCCCTGTCTCCCTGAGTGCTCATGATATGCCACAACTTGCGCTAAGCACTTTACATGCATCAGCGCAATCTCTTTTCCCGGCAGCCCTCAGCTTCAAGAGGTGCAGCAACCTGCTCCAGTCCATTCAGCTGGTAAGTGACAGAGGCGGAATTTGAATAAATCTGTCTTATTTACCACTACACTATGCTGCAAGGACAATGAGAGAGGCAGTGGAGTTAGGAGGTTTTTAAAAAAGCCAGGACTCTTTTTCTCTCATTTTCTCACTAAAAGAAAGTATTTCAGAATATATGTTATCCTCGAAAAACTGTATTTCTCAAGGAGTTAACGAGAACTAACATGTGCATGAGACTCCACGCAGGAAAATATACTTGAGTAGGATTCAGGACACCTCATATCAACTCCTCAATCTTGCATTAGATACCTTGGGCAAATCACATAGCTCCTCCTTGCCTCAGTTTCTTCATTTGCAAAATTGAAATAATACTGTTCTGTTGAGCTGAATGAAACATGCCCACAAAATACAAAAAGTGTAAAGTAATTAACAAGGTAAATTATTTCACATAAACTTCCTCAATTACCAACCCAACTTTTCTCCTCCTCACCAAGGGCGGCAAGGAGAGAATGAAGAATTTGCATCAGTGGTCTTAGCCAGTGGTATGGATATCTGAGCACTTAACGCTAACTTTGGCTGTGCCTCTGATAGACTGATCTCAATGGCACAGGAATCTCTGGAGAGCTTTGAATTTGAATCATAATAATTTGATAGAATTAGCTGTCTACGGATAGGATAACCCAATCTTTTGACAGGGAATAATTTGACATTGCTGAATCAGGGCTGGAAATGCCAAAAATGCTGGGAGGTAGGGGGTAGGGTGTGATGATATTACTACATTGCAAACATTCATGCAATTTCTCTGTTTCTCTTCCTTCTTTGGAGATAATTTGTCATAAGGTGATATGCAAAATCTCTTCAATGCAAATAATGGTGTTTTTCAAGGAGACTTGGATTATATATTATACATACATAATAGAATCATATTCTTCAGCCATGAGAGCTGGAGATAAAGTTAATCTCAATCAAATGCTGCTCTGAATTAACCAGTGAAAAGTAAGGCTCAGCTCTAATAGGGGAAAGAGGGGTGTTGCAAAACACACCATTCGTACCATTTTCTTCCTTACATTTTATATCTGTTTCCAGGAGCTGCTGTAACAAATTAGCACACACTAGATGGTTTAAAACAAGAACCTGTTCTCTCACAATTCTGGAGACTAGAAATCCTAAATCAAGGTGTTGGCAGGGCCATGCATTCTCCAAACCCTCCAGGAATGGATTATTTCTCATATCTTCCAGCTCCTGATGGCCTCACACATTCCTTTGTTTGTGGCAGCATAACTTTAATCTTGTCCTGTCTTCACATAGCTGTCTTCTCTATGTCTGTATCTTCACATGGCATTTTACTCCACGTGTCTCTGCTCACATTTCCCTCTTCTCGTAAGGACGCTAGTCATACTGGATTAGGGCCCGTCCTAAGGACCTTAACTTGACTTGACTTTGTCTGCAAAGATCCTATTTCCAAATGAGGTTATATTCACTTGTATTTACAGGTAATTGGGGTTAGAACTTCAGCATATTTATTTTGATCCAACCTATAACATAGCTTTTTGGAAGTGTTTTGTTTGAGAAGGCATGGGAGAATTTAGGCAAGTTAATGAGAAAGGAGAGATCATGGAATTTCAAGGTAAAACTCTATTTTTGCCAGATAGTCATATACATTTCTTATGTATCATTTAGCACCACTCATCTTCCCATAATGCAACAGCAAGAGGGTCTTCGGGCCGGGCGCGGTGGCTCCTGTTTGTAATCCCAGCACTTTGGGAGGCTGAGGCAGGCGGATCACCTGAGGTCAGTAGTTTGAGACCAGCTGGTCAACATGGCGAAACCCCGTCTCTACTAAAATAACAAAAATTAGCCAGGCATGGTGGTGGGCGCCTATAATCCCAGCTTCTCAGGAGGCTAAGGCAGGAGAATTGCTTGAACCCGGGAGGCAGAGGTTGCAGTGAGCCAAAATCGCACCATTGCACTCCACCCTGGGCGACACAGCAAGACTCTGTCTCAAAAAAAAAAAAAAGTCTTCTATTCTACAAAAAGTCCAGAGAGAAGATTTGTAGAAAATATTCAGAGGTAGACAGTTTTCTATGAACAGATCACCAGAGCAGTCTAGGAAAGGATTAAGAACAGGAAACTTGGAGTTAGGTAGATCTGGAGTTCAGCACTGCCGTATGCTAGCTGTCTGACTTTGGCCAACGTAACCACTTTTCCAAGCATCAGTTTACTCATCTGTGAACGGGATGATAACATTATGTACCTCTTGGGGTTTTTATGAGTTTACCTGAGATAAAGCATATAAAATACTTACAATAGTGCAAAAGTACATATATTTAAGCACTAAATATATTGTGCATGATTATTTCTCTGGATCCTCTTCCAGGATATGGATTTCACCTTCTTAACCAGACCCTATACATGTGTGTTTTGGAATTCATTAAAATAATGACTGAAGTTATAAACAATAATGTTTTGAGCATTTTAAAATATAAACATGGCTGTTAAAATTCATAGGATCCACTTTGGGAGGCCGAAGTGGGCGGATCACCTGAGGTCAGGAGTTTGAGACCAGCCTGGCCAACATGGTGAAACCCCATCTTTACTAAAAATACAAAAATTAGCCTGGTGTAGTGGCAGGTGCCTGTAATCCCAGCTACTCGGAAGGTTGAGGCAGGAGAATCGCTTGAATCCGGGAGGCGGAGTTTGCCTTGAGCCGAGATCGTGCCACTGTGCTCCAGCCTGGGCAACAAGAGTGAGACTCCATCTCAAAAGAAAAAAAAAGTCACAGGATCATAATTTTTATAGGGTATCTCAGTGTTAAAATAGGCTATGCTGTTAGTTACATGTGAATTCAAATAGCAAATAAGATAAACAACTTTTAAAGCTATTTTTTCTTGAGTAATTCTTAAATCAACAGTAAAGCAAACAAAAGTAATTTGGCAACAAATATTTCTGTAGAGGTATTATGTCAATTTCTTCTTCCCTATAATTTTGAGAACCAGTGTTATGATTTTCTCAATTTTCACTTTCTTGGGCTGCATTATGTGAATGACAAATACCATTTCATTGTGATCTTTATTCTGTCAAATGAGAGAGACAAGCTTTACAAAATTCCATTCAAGTAAATGATTTCCAGAGAGAAAAAAATGAGTGAATTCTAAAATTATAAATTACGTTCCTGTATTGAAAAGCCTAATCTAGTCTAAAGCATAAAATATATTCATTCATAATGTTTAAAAAACTTACTAGAAAAATATATTCTGACCATATTTTGGTCTAAAGAAAAATTAAATTTGTCAGAAGAGAAACATATAATTCTAGATAAATAATTAATAAAGATAAATTCTTTGTGTATCGATAAGGGACTACAGAGACGAATTTTAGAAGACAGAAAAGTCTACCAACTCAAATTATCTAATTCTGTTTGAGCACATTAAGCAGTCATTGGTATTCTCTGCATTCTCTGAAGCTAAAATTGCTTTGAGCTAAAAAAAAAAAAAAAAATCATCTTTCCCACAGTGATGTGTTCTACCAATTTTCTTCTTGTTTGCTGTCTTTTCACTTGCAATACAGAGATGTTCATAATACAAAGAAAAAGAAAAATTATTTGCTTTTTGGAAAAATCCTTTACTCACTAGTATCCCTTGACATGTCAAATATATTGTATCTTGATTAAGTAAAATACATATTATTGTTGTTTTTTTATTTTTCAACTTTTATTATAGGTTCAGGGGGTGCATGTGCAGGTATATTACAGAGATATGTTGTGTGATGCTGAGGTTTGGAGTATGAATGAATCTGTCACCCAGGTAATGAGTACAGTACCCAATAGGTAGTTTTTCAGTCCTGCCCCATTACTTGCACCCTTCTCTTTTATTCCCCAGTTCTGTTGTTCTCATCTTTATATCCATGTATACTTAATGTTTAGCTCCCACTTCAGAGAGTACATGTGGTATTTGGTTTTCTCTTTGTGTGAGTTTGCTTAGAATAATGGCCTCCAGCTGCATCCATGTTGCTGCAAAGAACATGATTGTCTTCCTTTTTGTGACTGCATAGTAGTCCATGGTGTAAATGTATCCATATTTTCTTTATTGAATCCAGAGTTGATGGGCACCTGGGTTGATTCCATATCTGCTATTGTGAATGGTACTGTGATGAGCATATGGGTGCATGTGTCCTTTTGTTAGAATGACTTATTTTCCTTAAAAATATAATTTCCTGTCATTTCTTTTGATATCTTGGTTTAGGATTATGAAGAGATTTTCCCCACTGAAACCCACTATTTCTCCTTTGAGAAGAAAGAAAATTTTAAGTAAGGTCATATTGCTTTTACAGAAAGATACTATTAGGAACAAGTGCAGCCCAAAATGTTTTTGTGCATAGGGAGACATTTCACATGTCCCTCTGTGTTCAGAAGAGAGTAGGTTCTTTCCGTACTCCTAAATCTTCCTCTTTATGGCCGCTAGCCTGCATGATTCATGAAGGCAGGGAATGTATCTATCATGTTTACTAGCACAGTGCCTCACACAAAGTAGAATCTTTTTTTTTTTTTTTTAAGACGGAGTCTCACTCAGTCATCAGGCTGGAGTGCAGTGGCATGATCTCGGCTCACTGCAACCTCCAACTCCCTGGTTCAACCAATAGCCCTGCCTCAGCCTCCCGAGTAGCTGGGATTACAGGCATGCACCACCACACCCAGCGAATTTTTGTATTTTTAGTAGAGACAGGATTTCACCATGTTGTCCAGGATGGTCTTGATCTTTTGACCTCGTGATCCACCCACCTTGGCCTCCCAAAGTGCTGGGATTACAGGCATGAGCCACCTCGCCCAGCCACAAAGTAGAATCTTTATACACACACACACACACACATCCCCCCCACCCACATGTGCACACGCACACACACAGTAAATTACATCTGTTCTTTATTTGGGAAAAGAATGCATGAGCACAGTGAGACTGACTTAAAAGTAATTTTTGCAGGAGATATGATGTTATAAAAACAGTTGTAATAACAGAGTATCACATTTCTTAATTACCTTCAGTTTACCTGACTTTATAATCCATGTAGGTATTGGTAGTCAATGACTTGCACCAGGTGAATTATAGTGAGGATAGGAGCCAGTATGTGAAGGACTGTTCCTCATTTTGACGTGAAAGCCAAGGAAAAAGTCAGATCACATTCTTGCACATTAAACTCCCAGGGGCTGTAGTTGTCACACAGCTGAATAATAGAATATGAACTTCCTATTTCTTCCCTGCTAATTAGTAAAATTAGATAGGAGACATCCATCCCATCTGGAGGACCAATGTCCTGTGATAAATCGTGATTTCTTGAGCAAGTCCATACTATGCTCTGCAGATAGAATGAAGGAAATACATTTTGGAACATTGACAAAATTCTTTTGTGATATACAGTTCCCTAATTTTCTATTTCACTAAGTACTTCCTTATTCAGTGAATGCCAGCACAACACCATTATAGCATAATACTTGCATAGGAAAGTTGTGACTCTCTTGGTGTTTTGATTGGGAAGGCTTAAGTCAGAGTATCTGAGTCTCTTAGGGGATTATCATCAATATTCACAGAGATATGAGTCACGTTTTTCCTTTCCTGACAAAGCTGCTTTCAGAGGTAGAAGTTAAAGAACACAAAGAAAGAACTGGGCTAAATGATTAGCAAATATAATCAATGTAATACACACACACACACGCACAATCACAAATTTTTTTCCAGGTGGTTTTTTTTTTTCTGTTTTAGACACCTCCAGAAATCAAGCATCCAATACAACAACAAGCAAATGCTCCAGGCAGTTACCAGATTAAAGTTAAAACCACTGCTATTTTCAACAGATAAAATTATATTGGAATGGACTTTTATTAAATAGAAATTCTAACTTAAACTGAAGCAACATATCTTAAGAATCATCCTACTGGAGAATACTATTTATTTATAGCTCCCTGTAGCTTTCCTACTTAAGCTCTTAAACTGGAAGCTTTTCACAGAGGGAAAGGTTTTTACCTGGGTGAGATGATACCAAACCTTGCTCAAAGACTGTACTGTTTTATGTCTCTGTGTTCTCTGAGCCTGGCACTTTAACCATGGCACTCAAATCTAATTGGAATTTGAAAACCTGCTGTGAGTTTCTTCATGTTTTTTTTCTCTTAAACAGTTATGAAAGAAAGGCATTGGGATTCTGTCTTCAGATATCTAACATTTTATGGATTTTTTTTTTCCAGATAGTAGTCTTTTGAATTTTCTTTTCTTTGTCATACAATGCAACTTGTTTTTTAGTATCCACTGGACAGTGGGGTTTGCCAGTTTCCACAGTAGATTGTTATTCCTTGATGCTTTGAAGGCTGTTTTCCACATTGGAAAATAGGGGCATATAAAAAGGCTTGAGATTTTTAGAGCTCTTAGAAATATTTCCGTACCTATGGACCATTTTATGGAACCTCTGGAAAGGTCACTTGAGGGATTAATATTGAGGATGATGACAACTTCTCCTCAACTCAACAGAAAAGCATTAGTAATACTAGAAGGACATTCTCTTGGCTCCAAGAATTTAATGTTCAAACTGGAAATTACCAGAAGTCATATAATTTAATAGAAGAAGCTGCTGAAGCTCAGAGAAGTGAAATGACTTCTCAAAGGCTCCACTAGTTAGAAAGTGCAGCCAGGACTGAAACCCAGGCATGCTGACCAATTAAATGTGTTTTTCAGATAATTGCCATAGATAGCAGGATATGGATTCATCCTTTCACCAAATTGATGATATTATTTATTGTGCTTAATTTGTAATCTCTCCATGAGCTTTGATCAGTCAACTTTAAGGTAATTCTTTGATATTGATTAGTTAGCAGCTAGATTAAAATGTCCAGAAAAGTACCAATGAGAACTAGGAAGTAAAAAACCCAGAAAAGTCAGAGGCCCTCTTGTCAAAGTCAGTTACAGATGAGGAGATGACAAGGTTCACAGGGCCTACACCTAGATGTTGAATGCTGAATTTTGAGTTTATGTTTTTTCATTCTATTTTATGTTAACAAATTTCTCTCTGATATGGCTGAACCAAGACTCACTCTCACAAACAAATCCTTATGTGATCATTACATGTCAGACATTGCACTGATTATTTTATGCACATCAGCTCATTTGTTTTCACAATCATCTTACACATTGAAGTGCTGGTATGGTTATCCTTGCTTTAAAGATAAGAAGTTGGAGGCACAGAGAGATCAAGTAACATGTCCGAGGTCATCCACCTAGAAAGTGGCAAAGCCAGGGTTTCAACTCAGTCTGATTCTCACATGCAAACACTTTATTTACTTCAGTACCAGCTACTTCACATCCTCCCCAACATTATTATGACAAGAATTTAAAATTTTTGTGAATATGATGTTTGTTAAATTGTATGTCTTTAAATTTTGCACTGTGCCGGTTAATAATGAGGCTGAGTTTTTTTATATGTTTTTTTTTTTCTTTTCTGTGTTTTGGCTTCTCATATTTTTGTACTTGTGATAGTTTTCTTCTATGTATCCTAAATATTCATTTCTTCTTGGTAGTGGGCATTGTAAATAATTTCTACTCAAATGTGGCTTGTTTAATAAACTTGTTTATAGTGATTTTTGTTTTATATGTTTCATGTGGTTGAACTTGTCCATTTTTTTTTTCCCCTGAGTGTTTTGTGCTTTTTGGTCTTATTTAAGTAATTTTTCCCTGTTTCAAGGTTTTGAAGATATTCACTCACCTCTTTTTATGAAAAGTTTAACCTTTTGGCTTTCACACTTAGGAATTTAATATATATGGGATTAAATTGTATTTATGTTGTGAGGTTAAGAATCCAGTTTTTAATGTATGTATAACCAATTATTACAGCAGGATTTATAAAATAGATGATGATTTCCATGCTGATTTGTAACGCTACTTATATACATATCAGCTCTCCTGCCTATCCTTAGATCAATGATATATTGTCCTCTTATACCTTTAAATTAACTCTTGATATCTATCAGAGTGAGTTCCAACCATGTAGCTCTTTAAAATTGTCTTGGTTATTCTTGCCCATTTGCTTTTCCATTTAAATCTCTGAAACTGTTCATAATTTCCAGTAAAACCTACTGATATTTTGATTGGAATTATATCGAACATATAGAAGAACTTGCAGAAGATTGACATTTTTATGTTACTGCATCTTCCAGATTCCTATTTTGTCTCTCCATTTATCTATGTCTTTTAAAAAGTATTCCCAAAGAATAGTCTACATTTCTACATAAAAGTCTAATACACCTTTTATTAGTATTATTTTTGTTTGCCTCATATTTCTATTTATATTGTCATTATATCTTTATAAAGTTATATTTTATAATTACATATGACATTAAGAATTTAGTTGAGTTTTATAAATTCATATTATTGCCTAGTATTTTTGCTAAGCTCTTAATACTCTAATAAGTCTTGGGCCCAGGAGTGGTGGCTCATGCCTGTAATTCTAGCACTATGGGAGGCTGAGGAGAGTGGATAACTTGAGGTCAGGAGTTCAAGACCAGCCTGGCCAACATGGAGAAACCCCATCTCTACTAAAATAAAATACAAAAATTAGCTGGGCTTGGTGGTGCACACCTGTAATTCCAGCTACTTGGGAGACTGAGGCAAGAGAATCACTTGAACCTGGGGGGCAGAGGTTGCAGTGAGCCGAGATTATGCCACTGCACTCCAGCCTATGTGACAGAGCGAGACCCTGACTCAAAATAAAAAAAGATAAAACTATAATAAGTTTTTATAGAGTCTCATGAATTGTGAATAATAGCAATTTAATTTTTGCTTTTTAATTTTTTTTTTTTTTGAGACAGGGTCTCACAGTGTTGCCCAGGCTGACCTCGAACTCAGCCTAGGCAACATAGTGAGGCCCACGCTTTTTTTTTTTTTTTTTGGTTCCTTGCTTATAATAAACTTTAACATGTACAGGATTTATTATCATTGCCTCACCTCGGACATGAAAATTAAGTCACTAGGAACTCGTATAATTTTATTTGCTGTAAGTAAATAATAATCTGCTGTGTTCCAGAAAATGTGTGTATGCATTCAGTATACTAATATATTGAGATATAAAAATTTAACATGTTATCAGATTAACAAAATTCCCTTTTATTCCTAGTTTGTTGAGAATTTTTGTCAAGAATAGTATTGAATTTCCATAAATGCATTTCTGAGTCTATTGAGATGATCATAGGTTCTCCAGAATTTAATACCAGAATTTTAGTTTCACTTGCTTGTATACTCTCAACATTAGTCTTAAAATAATTATATTGTATTTTTGAGGTTTGGATTTTTCAAAAAAACTGTTCCTTAGCTCATCATTCTATTTTGTACCTCGAATTTTACTTATAGATTCAATATCCTGTTTCTCTAATTATATCTTTTGGAGGGTTACTCAGAAACAACTGTTAGTATCACTCTCTCTCAGCTTTGGTTGATTTTAAAATGTATTTATTTCTACTCATGTAAAAATATGTTATAGTTTTTCTGCTTTTAAATCAGGTTGATAATTACTTTCTCTTAACACTTTAAAAATACCCCATGATCTTTTGGCTTCTAATATTGCTGTTTAGAAAGAAGAATACTATCTCAATTTATTACTCTTTTTTGGAAGTCTGGTTGTTTTTATAAACTTTATGTCAGTTATGTCAGTGTGGTGTGCAATGTCAGTCGATGGGTCTAGATATAGATTAGTTCTGTTTTTTCTGGTTATCATTTTTTCTGCTTCATGAATCTGAGTTCATCAATACCAGAAAACTTATGATTATTTTTACAAGAAGTGCTGTTCCCAAATTTTCTCTGCTCCACCCTTCTGAAATTATCTTTATTCAAATACTAAGACTTTTATTTCTTGAACTCCTGGCCTCAAGGAATCCAACTGCCTTAGCCTCCCAAAGTGCTGGAATTACAGGCATGATCCACCGTACCCAGCCCTGGGACTTTTATTTCTGTTAATTGTGTCAGTCTAAACCTCTGGCATATTTTCCCCCTCTTTGTGTTCTGTTTTTCCTTTGTTTAGGTATTTTGTCATACATTTTCTAGATCACCATTTAGTTATTTCAAAAATATGTCAATTCTTTTTCCATTAAGACCTTATTTTATATCTTCAATCAATAAGCATGCTTATTTTATAGCTGTATCCAGTGATTCTATTATCTGAAGTACATAAGAGTATCTATACGTGGTCTGTGTGGGGTCAGTTGTCATTTGATCATTTAATTTGTAATTTATTTTATTTTCAACTTGTCCAAAGAGGCTTTATTTGTGTGAATCCTATAGGTCAGACTTGAGTCTTATTCCTCAGAGAAGGTTTACACTGGGTTCTGCTGGATTCTCTTATTATCAATTCTTTCATTCCATTGACTAAAATGTTTATACTGAGAATCTGCTATGTACAAGGCACTTTTCCAGTTGATTGAGATATATCAGCAAATATAAAAGACAAAATTCCTGCCCTCCTTGAGCTCACAATCTAGTGGGGTGGGGGGTATTAAGTAAGTTCTAGTGGGGGTGGATAATAAGTAAGTTTTTTTTTTTTATTTAGAAGGTGCTAAGTCTTTTGGACAACAGCAAAAAGTGAATGAGGATTAGGAGATTAGAAGAAGTGGATAGGCTGCAATTTTAAATTGGGCGGTGAGAGAAGACTTCATAGAGAAGCTGACATTTTAGCAAAGGCTTTATTGGGTGAGGAAATTTTCAGTACACATATATAGAAAAGAAGATTCACTCATAGATGGGAATTGAACAATGAGAACACATGGACACAGGAAGGGGAACATCACACACCGGGGCCTGTCGTGGGGTGGGGTGGGGAGTGGGGAGGGATAGCATTAGGGATATACCTAATGTTAAATGACGAGTTGATGGGTGCAGCACACCAACACGGGACATGTATACATATGTAACTAACCCGCATGTTGTGCACATGTACCCTAAAACTGAAAGTATAATAAAAAAAATTAAAAATTAAAAATAAAAAGAAGATTCAAGACAGAGAAGAGAATGAGAAGAGAGAGAAGAGAACCAGTATGGCTGGTATTTCGAGCAATAGGCAAGAAGACAGCATGGATGCTGTCTAAGTGAGGAAAAATAAGGATAAATTACTAAGTGAGGAAAGATAGAGAAGTAACAAGTTTCTTTTGATTAATTTGTTGGTCTGGGGATTTCTAGATCCCATAGGTAATATAAATGCATATGTTAAAATTGGGTAAGACCAAGCCTACAATTTTAATTCTCAAGAGAGGCCTATATATGTTTTCTATGACCAACTACACTGTTTGAACAGACAGGCTTCTCATACCTCAACTATTGCTGGTGGATGAATTTTCTTATCTACCTTTTCATGAAGTTATAATGCTTCAAGGGTTGAGAGACTTTTCTGGCATATCAGTGCCAACTCCCCACGTTGCTCAAAACAAAGGCCTATTTTTCTGTCCCTAAGTGGCCATTAAAACCTAAAAATCTTTGGTTTCTGAGGCTGAGAGATCCGATAACCCCATTTCGTGCTTCCCACTCTTTCGGTTTCTTCTTTGTTTCCGACCCCTGAGGACTTCTCTTACTTTCTTGACAACTGAAACATGCATTTAAAATACTGTCTGTAATAGTTTATTTAACATTTTCCAGGTGACTTTTAGGCAGTTCAGTTTTCACATTTTTGAAAACAGAAGTCCAAAACACTTTCTATATACAAGTGGGGAGATAGAGGTAAAGGACATATTTTTCCTGCCTGAAGGAACTCACATATTAGAAGTAGATATAGAAACACATGATTATGTTTAAGTTTAATCACCACTCTGATAAAAGCTAGTAAAAACTGCCGTGAAAACAGAATGTAGATAGGTATTCATTTGAGTGGGCTGAGATGGAGAAGGCATCACTAGTGATGCAATAGATGATGTGAGCCTAGAAGGATTGATAGCAGGCTGCCATGTGGAGGGAGAAAGCTTTTGTGTTCAAAGGCTTAGAGGAGAGTAACTAGGCTCGTGGGGCCAAATGGTGGTGCCTTGGGAAAGATGGAGGTGTGGGAATATTATGCGCTTAAGGAGGTAAAAAGATAGTTAAGAGGATGAACTTAAAGGAAAATGTCTTATTTAAAATTTTATCTCAGTTGGTCATGGTGGCTCACACCTGTAATCCCAGCACTTTGGGAGGCCGAGGTGGGCAGATCACCTGAGGTTGGGGGTTCAAGACCAACCTGACCAACATGGAGAAATCCCATCCCTACTAAAAATACAAAGTCAGCCTGGCATGGTGGCACATGCCTGTAATCCCAGCTACCCCAGAGGCTGAGGCAGGAGAATGGCTTGAACCCGAGAGGCGGAGGTTGCTGTGAGCTGAGATCGTGCCATTGCACTCCAGCCTGGGCAACAAGAGTGAAACTTCATCTCAAAAAAATAAAAATTTTTATCTCAAGCCCTCCGTGAGTGCTAGGTACAAAGTTAGGGTTTAAAGGAAGCCAGTGTTCTTTACAGAGTGAGGTTTGTACACATGGGCCAGTACCGATGAGATTTTCCCACAACAATCAATTTAAACTATTACTGAAAAAGACTTCCTGAGCTCCCCTACCAGAGTTTTAAGACTCGTTTTCTGTAAAAGTCCTGTTGATAAACAAATTCTCTCTAGGATGACCATCTTAATTTGCCCAGGACTAAGAGAAGGCCCAGGACACAGAACTTTGAGTTTTAAAACTGGTGGATGTCCTGGACAAACAGGAAAGAGATGGGCACTTTAGATATCCCCCTAGAATTTAAACCTCCACAAGAGCAGAAGAATTTTTAAAATGGTACTTGGCTTATGGTAGATGATTAGCAAATATTTAATGAAAGAATATATACATGAATGAATATTTTTGCCATACAAGAAGGTATCCAGCTACCTCAACACATCCAGTTGACATTTAATAGACATATCCAATTTTACATATCCAAAGTTGACTGTGAGAGGCCCCATCAAACCTCCACCAAAGGGAAAAATAGACAAGTTTTCAGCTCTAGTGTCTGGAACAGTACTTAGGCCATTGTTTCTAGTGGAACAGGGTCAATGTAATGGAAACCAAAGACAAATAGGACCTTCGAACTCAGAGAAAGTTATGATGAGCAACATTGGAGCAACATTCCCCACGGACTAGGCACATTATTTGGAGAAGGCTGTCCCTCTTAAAGAATTTATGATGAAGGCTCCCGCTAGTTTCCTGGTGACCAAAATGAGGCATACATCCACATCTTCTGGTTTTTCCTTTTTTGGAAAATTTTATGGCTAATCAAAATAGAAACTATTGCAAAATGTATTGTCTTCCTCTGAAATGTAAAGATTTAAGGATTGTTGTGCATTTTTCTCTTTCCAGACAACTTGCATTTCTATAGCCTTATATTAAGGGCTTTTGGGATATGAGCATACCTGAATAGAATAGGGTGAAGCAGAGATGGAGGGGATCTTGCCTATGCATAGTGTACACTTCCTGAGCTGTTTAGAAGAGGGGGTGTTATTTGAAGGGAGATGTTTCAAAACAGAGAGTTGGGCTTTTGAAATAAGGCATGGTAAACATGAGAGATATACATTTGATCCCACAGTGTATTTCAAAGACGTTTTATAAAGGTGCAGAAGAGACAAGGAAAACATGAAAAAGGGAAACAGGATTCAGTCTGGCCTCCTGTTATGCTGCCTAATGCTGAAGAGACCTCTTGTCCCAGCTCTGCCATTGTTTTCATTTTGGAAGTATTGATATCCACACTAACAGCATTGCCAACTGGGACATTTTCTTGCCTCTTAAAAGAGGGGCCAATTCATTTGAATGGTATTCTTAACTTTGATTTCTATAAAGAGGATTCTGGAATAGTCAAAACAAATATTTTTTTAATATTAAGTGGGAAATGTGGCATGGTTATTCCAAATTCACCTAACCTGCATTCAGGGATCAATCTGAAAGTTCCTATTTGTGCATCATAATATTGTTTTTCAGATTGATGTTGAACATTAGGAAAGGAAGATTTATTGGCACAATTTTTTTTTAATTTTTTTTTTTGAGATGGAGTCTTGTTCTGTTGCCAAGCTGCAGTGCAGTGGCGTGATCTCAGCTCACTGCAACCTCTGCCTCCTGGGTTCAAGAGATTCTCCTGCCTCAGCCTCCCGAATAGCTGGGACTACAGGCGCATGCCCCCACACCCAGCTAATTTTTGTACTTTTAGTAGAGACAGGTTTCACCATGTTGGCCAGGGTGGTCTCAATCTCTTGACCTCGTGATCCACCCGCCCCAGCCTCCCAAAGTGCTGGTATTACAGGCATGAGCCACTGCACCTGGCCTTTTGGCACAATTTAAAACCTCCTCAAGTCATTTAAAGAGACCAAATAAATCCTTTTCTCATTTTTTTTCCAAAACTTGTTCTGTTTTTATCATAAAACAAGGGAGATATCCATTTTTTAAAAGATGTTAGAAATATATAGCACATAAAAAATACAAGTTCTATAGCATGCTACATTCCAGAAATAACCCTATACTTACCCAGCAATAAAAAAAGAGTTGTGTTGCAAAATCCCTTGTGACATAGCAAAGGAAAAAAGATCTAGTCAGAACTAAAATGGAAATAGTGTTTAATCAAATGCAGATAGTGAAGGGATAAATTCAATCTATAAACTATAACAGGGTAGCATGACAGACTAGGTTTTAATCCTATCGCACAGGAAGAAGGTACATGCTAAGCTGGAAATTACTGCAATTACCTACACTGATGATTTACAGGATGGTTGAGAAAAAAGTAATGAAACCAATTTTGCTCTCACTTGCACTGGAGGTTTTTTCAGGTCTTTGAGTGTAGAGAATGGTAGAAGATTACCGCTGAGCAATCTAATACTAAAAAACTCCACATAGATATTTAAAAATCTAATAAAAATAATCAGAGCAGGGTAGGGAGAAGAGAAAGAAGCTAAACATTTGGGAAGTCCTGTTCATAAAACTCTTTTCTGTAAGAATTTCTTAAAGCCATCTATATGTTCTGTGTAGCGACATCTGCCCCTCCACCCCTTCATTTAACAGAATGTGCAGCATTCGGTTTGAAAAGGTAACATGGTTGGTGCTTCCTTGCCGCCAGCATTCGTCATTGTTCTCTCTGTAGGTCTGAGCTGGGAGGGTCTTCTTTTTCTTATTTGGCTGTTCTTATGTTTCCTAAAAAGACTTCGTTATATTGGAAGAAAATCTCTGTCTTCTCTTTTCTAAGCTTTTTATATTTATCTATGTATATATGTAATATATTTGTAATATAATATGTATGTATTGCATTTATACTAGATCTTTTTGAAAATAATTCTCTGCCAGGTAGAAATTAAGGAGTACTGCCTATGTAAAATGAGCCTGGGTTGGAAAGAAAACAGGTGGCTGCAGTCAGATAATCATCCTACCGTTTCTGTCTTTATCAACCCCATCCTCAGGTACCTATCTCTGGCTCCTAATTCTTTCATTGGTCCTCCTTCTCTTGCAGAACATTGAAACCTTACCTGCAACTTCCTAATGGTCTCTCTGGTCTGTTCCCCTTTTATATGACTGCTTTTCCTAGCATTGATTCCCCTTCCCATTTCTGATACCTATTCCCCTAAAGACCTTGGCTCTGTGAATCTGCCTTGTTCCTCCTTCTTTATCTCTCCTTTCCTGTCCTCCTCCTCCTCACCTTCACTCAGTCACAGGGAAACCCCTTCCAGTCTGGCATTCTCTCTTCAATTATGGCAATTGTCTCTTCAATTATGGCATTCTGTCTTCAATTATGGCAATTGTTTCCTCCCAATGAGAGTCTTCGACAGGCTTTGCCTTTTCTTTGATAAGAGGAGAAGTACAGAATCATAGAGACAAATGTTTTATTGCATCATCCTGTAGATTATTTGTTCAAAGAGGGTCTTGCCTGCTGATTTATGTAAATTAATCCATAAAGGGAAAACACTGCTTAAACCAAGAGCCCCTGAGTCACTAGAGTGGGTGAAAATTCCATTTCTTTCTACCAATCCTAAATTTACCAACTTTCCCAATTAGTCTCTTATCACACATACCACAGTTTGCTTACGAGAAATTGCCACCAAGTTTGAATATGATTGGGTAGCTAGAGGAGGATTGATAATCTGCCTGTAGTTCTTTATGTTATAAATTCCACTAAAGTCTAGTTATGATTGAATGTTGGACTCCAAGTGACTCCTGGCTTGCTTAATTAACCAAAATCATAATTTACCAGCGCCCCATGCTGTCAGTTAAAGAAGGAAGGCTCTCTTTCAAGATGGTTGTCCCTGGGAAATTGGTAGCTCCTCTGCTCACCTCACTGGGGACTTTATGTCACCATTTGCTTAGGAAGCTGTTCAAGATCTCCCTAAGTGTTACACAGAGACCCCCCTTTCCCCCTCACTTCCCCTTTCTGCCTCACAGGTTTCTAATGTACAGTGAGCAAGTGAGATCGAAAGAGCAGATGAGGTGTGGTTATTTTGTGGCTATTTTTTATTGTTTTGTTATTTTCTATGTAGAGGCAAAGACTAAAGAATTTTTACCTCTTTCATTTTGATGGTGTATTTCTTCAGATCACTCCTGTCTAACCCATCTTGAGAGACTTTATTAAGTTCTGATTTAGCAGTAATAGGAATTGAGGAAATTTGAAACTTAAATATAATAACTACCTGTCATGACTGGTTAAAAATATGACAGTGATGCCACAGTGCAGATACTTCCCAGTAATCAGAACATTTCTTTCTTAACTTCTGCAGTCTAATTTAAGTCAGCCTCCACAGCAATTGTTTCACCCTATCTTCCTCATGTCAGATGATTCCATCTGAAACCCTGAGACTCTAAAGCAGCCTTAGGCCTCCCAGGTCAAGGCGTGTTGCCATAGTAAGATCAGTCAAGCACCATCCATTACCACTCACTCGCTCACATGCAATTTTAAGGAAGCAGACTTCTAGCTAATTAGAAAAAAAAAAAAGCTGTTCAATTCATTAAAAACTATCTTATGCTTAGAGAGAGGAAAATACACTTTAAAAATGTGACATGTGAAAATCTATTTTTCAAACAGAGAAATACTTTGTGAAAGTTGTTATGAATGTTTAAAAACAGGACTAAATCACCTTTTTTTTTTTTAGAGTAAATTTTTTTTTTTGACAGTCTCTGGTGATCGGAATCCCCCGTTATGCTAATTTTATTTCAATTGCCCGGTCAAGGATAAGGAGGGAAAGAGCAGTGCTCTGACTCCAGCCAGGCTTCGGAGCTCTGGGCTTGGAATTGAGTTGGGTCAGAAATGGCAGCTCACTCTAGGGAATGGTACTAAGGGAAGGACTAAATGGGGTATCCAGAGTAGAAGTGAGTAAAATCTAGAGCAAAATAGTTAAGTGAAACAAACAATCGGTCTGCAGGTTGATGGAGAAAGGCAAACCCTGGTCAAAAATGTGGTTGAAGACAGTGGGATAGAACAAGTGGGTTTTGGTGAGTAGATGCTGGGCAGAGAGGGGCTGGCTCCACTTTCAGAGGGTATCTGTGGCCACTTGGGAGATGAGGGAGCTCTAAGTGTCTTGGGAGGATTAACCTCTCTTTTATTTTGACTGAAAGCTTGAGATATGTGTAAGAGTAGAGTATACAACAGGAGGCAAATTCCAGCTTCCAGTCACACCTGGAATGCTCAGTAGCATCCCATAACTGCCCTGGACATGTAGAGTCACCGAAAGCTGGCCAAGAGACTCATAGCCAAGATCAG
Organism: Symphalangus syndactylus; assembly: GCF_028878055.3. Taxonomy (NCBI): domain Eukaryota; kingdom Metazoa; phylum Chordata; class Mammalia; order Primates; family Hylobatidae; genus Symphalangus; species Symphalangus syndactylus. Next base: position 123,203,936 of record NC_072425.2, read on the forward strand.
CCTTGGGAAAAATGTACAGTGGTGGAAGTTTTCTTAGAGTTATTCTTCCACTCTCCTCTTTATTCCCAAACAGTGTATCACTTGGTGGGGAGGAGCCATCCATAGGCAACTTCTCATCTTTTAAGCTAGTGGGTCTCAAAATGTGGTCCCAGGAACTCTGGGAGATTCCTTAACCCTTTTCAGGAAGTTCGCAAGGTGAAAACTACTTCCTAGTAATACTAAGATTTTTTTTTGCCTTTTTTTCTTTTCATTTTCTCATGAGTGTACAGTGGAGTTTTCCAGTATTAGATGGTAACAGACTGAATGCGGAAACAGACTTGAGAACCTAGCTGTTTTCTATTAAGCCATTTTTATTTGAAAATGTGTAAATCAATGTCCCTCTTGTCATTATTGTGTTGGTCTTGTACAATTAGTTATTTATAAAGATACATTATTTTTGTGAATGTATTATGTGTTTATTCTTAGTTTTAAATAAATTTTTAAAAATTCAGTTTTAATTTCTGATTTCTGATGTAGTTTACCACATAAGCAAAAGCTTTGGAGGTCCTCAATAATTTCTATGAGTATAAAGTGGTCCTGAGTCCAAAATGCTTGGGAACATTGTTTTAGGTCTATGCCTTTCCACTGTCCCTGTTCTTGAAGGAAGGCGAAGCTGGCATCTGGTTCTGAGATATGATGCTGAGAGCTCCATGCAGGCTCCTCTTATAACCTCTCCCCATTAGTCTATCACTGGTGCCTCACTTATCACTACTTGCAATTTCTTTACTTGGATTAAGCAATAGACAATGCAGAGCACTCTAAAAGATAAGCTTATTAAACCTTATCAACAGTTAGCATCTTTTCAATATTGAACACCCATATAATAACACATTATTTAGTAGTTTCCAAACTTTAGAACACATGAGAATAGATAAATTGTTTACTGGAGATTACTCAGGCATTACTTGTTTTCTGGAATCAATTTTTGGAGAGTTTGGCTCAGGAATCTGCCTTTTCACAGAGTCTTCAGGTTATTTCTAAGTAGGCAGTTGGAGGGCCATAGTTTTTAATATAATGTGTTTATCTTGCTCACTGCATCTACAGCACTCCATCTACAGCAAAGTATATGACATATAATAATGAGATTTAAATAAATATCTGCTGAATGAAGGAATTAGGTAGTACCACTTCAGGTGCCCAGATTGAAGAATCTTGACAACTGTCTGGTGAGTCAGACTTCAGGAGGAATGTGAAGATATGGAAATGCAGGATCCACGACAGCCTGAGGGCATTGTGAGCCTCAGGAAAGAAAGAGAAGGAGGATAGGGAACAGAGAAAGAAGAAATAGAACCAACAGTAGTGGCTGTGCCCTGGTATATAGCTCTGGCATTATGCTAATAGTTTACATAAGTCACCTAATCTTAATTCTCACGACAACCTTGAAAGGGGAGTATTGTTACATCCACTTGGCTGTCACAGATATTCTCTACCCACCCCACCTCACCCCACGTTTCTGGGCTATACCTGAAATACATAGAATGGATATTTGACTATAGCAAATAAAATTTTTTACTAATTCTTCTTCACCATTCTCTTCATCTGTAAAACAAGGTGGAGGTTAAGAACCAAGTGGATAAATCTCGAAATGTCTCCCGAACATCCAATCTTCCATTTTCGCTGAACTTACATGCTGGCTTTCTGATTGCTTTGCCTTTCTCTGGATTACCACCATGCCCACATTCTGGACCAGGGAAGGGCAAAAGAGTGAGGAAGTCCAAGGCAAGCAACTTTATTTTAAAAAGTTGCACTGTTCACTTAGGAGATGTGCCATCTAGGTACATAGGATTGTCCTCTTTAATCTGTCAATGTAGTTAAATTAATTAACATACTTCCTAGTGTAGAATCAATCTTGCATTCCTATGATGAGCTCAAATTCATCTTGATGCATTATTTTTTATATAGTTCTAAATTTAGCTTGCTAATATTTTGTTAGAACTCTTGCATTTATGTACATGAGTGAGAGTGGCCTATACTTTTCTGTTTTCATTTTGCCTGTAGCTAATTTTGGTATTAAGTTACACCCATATCATAAAATGTGTAGTAGAGTATTTCCCTTTTCTTATCTCAGAAAAGATTTGTGTAAGTGGGATTTTTTTTTTTCTTTACAATTTGGTACAACTCAGTGGTAAATCCTTTTGGGTAGTTTTTTTTTTTTGTTTTGTTTTTTTTTTTTTTTTGAGATGGAGTCTCGCTCTGTCGCCCAGGCTGGAGTGCAGTGGCGCAGTCTTGGCTCACTGCAAGCTCCGCCTCCCGGGCTCATGCCATTCTCCTGCCTCAGCCTCTCCGAGTAGCTGGGACTACAGGCGCTCGCCACCAAGCCCGGCTAATTTTTTTGTATTTGTAGTAGAGACGGGGTTTCACCATGGTCTCGATCTCTTGACCTCGTGATCCGCCCGCCTCGGCCTCCCAAAGTGCTGGGATTACAAGCGTGAGCCACCGCGCCCGGCTCTTTTGGGTAGTTTTTAAATGACTTATTTTCTTTCATGTTATAACAATTTGTGTTTTTCTATTTAATATTGAGTCAGTTTTGGAAATCTGTATTTTTCTAAGAATATGTTCATTTTACTTGTCTTCAAATTAATGGGATAGAGACATAGTATTATTTTTTAAAATCTCTATTATACTCTTAAAATTTTTAGTATTGTTTATATATGCCATTTCTCTCTCTTTTCCCCTTTCTCTTTCATAATCTGTTTTGCCTAAGGTTTGTCAGTTTTATTAATGGTTTCAACACATAAGCTTTGGTTTTCTTGATCCTCTTTATTTTGCCATAGTTCCTCTTTTCCCATTAATTATTGCCCTTCTCATCTTTATTTTATTTTTTCTATTTTTTGGTTGACATTTTTCTAACTTCTCAAGTTGTATGCTTATTTACTGACATTCACGTTTCCTCCTATTCTAATAAAAACATAAAGGTTATAAATTTCCTTTAATGTTGATTTAGCTACAGTTCAAAAGTTTTGATATAAAGTTTTTTATTATCTTTCAGTTCTAAGTATTTTATAATTTCTTTTGTGATTTTCTCTTGGCCTTTGAGGCATTTGATTGTGTGTGTTTGAAATTTTCAAATCGTGAAGTTTTAAAATATTTTTTCTTGTTATTAATGTATACCTCGGTTGGATTAAAAGTAAAGATTTTGGGGAGCATGACACTAGATTTTTGAAATCTTTGCAGATTGGTTTTGGCCCAAACTTTCACTTTCTCATTTCTTGATTTTTTTTTTTAATGTTTCTGTTCCTTCTGGAAATGTTTATCTTGAGAAATAAGAGCATCACTTAAAACTCCTGAGAAACAGTTAAGTGCCTGGGCTGTGCAAATAGTCTCCCCCAGTATTAAATACTGTGTCTCCCTTTTTTCTTCTTAGTGACTCCACAGTAGCTAGCTAGCTGTGAAACACTGAGATTTAAGCAATGCTCTTTTATCATCTTGTCACGATAATATGCTGAAGTACAGCCCCTCTAATACACCTTATCACCTGATTGATTTCCACTCAGGTTCTTTAGGGAGGTGATTCCTGTCTATGCTACTTAATCTTTGGTCACCAGTATAAAATTCAAATCCTTCTGACATTGTTTCTTTCTCTCCCATCCTAATCTGATTCCCCTACCAACTCTTACCATGATGCCCTTTTGAATCTCAGGATTCTCTTTAAACCTAAATGGTAAACCTTTTCAGGATCCTCTTGCTAATCTTCTCATTCATTTGAAACTGAAAAAAAGAGAACCTGGGGTCTGGCAACAAGAAGATTGCTGCTTTTCTCTTTATAGTCTTCTCCCTCTCAACTCATCCTATTGAATGCTCCCTTCTTCTTGAAAGAGCTGTTTAAATTGTCGGTCTTCACTTCTTTACCTCCCGTTCCCCTTTTAACCCACTGTAGCAGAGCTTCGATTCTTATTGTTTCTGCAGAGATACAGGGAGTATTCCTGCCTGTGACCCAAAAAACACCATCCATCCACAAATGACCAAACTGTGCAACACAGGAATGTGGCCCTCCTGTATTTGTGCCCAGGTCCTAGTTTAGTCTTCAATCTTTGGATCCACCCTGGAAGACTGAGATAAAATCTGTCTTTTGCCAACTCACGTAGGATTCATGTGCAGTTTATTCAAACATGCTTGGTTTCCAGAGATTTCTGTGAATCAAATCTATTCTCCACAAGGCATACAGCATAATCTTTCTTAAATGCAAATCTAATTATGTCTTCCCATTACTTAAAACTTGGCAAAGGCTCCCTAAGGCTCCTAAAGTAAATTTAAAAATTTGTTAAGAATGGTTTACAAGCCCCTGAACCATCTAGTCAAGGCTTTTGTACTTAAATTCATGCTGTTTCTCCATTTCTGCTTACTACCTACAGTTCAGTTCAGTACTTTTCTTCTTTTCATTTGTGCTTCTCAAAAATAACTGTAGAATATGCTGGGAATGTAGCATCCTGAGATAGGGAGGGCTGGGTAGAACTGTTCAGTCCAACCTTAGAAAGAAGATATCTTTCAATGCACTATCCCAGCTGTTCACATTATCAGAGGCTATTAAACCCAAAGCAGACCCCTTTCTGGTGTTGTACGAGTGATATCAGCTGTGATACAAGTGGGGAATATGTCCTCAAGAGTTCATTTGCTCTGGGCAGCTTTTCTGAGCCTTGGGGGTCTAGCATGCAATGGATTCTAGGCTTCTATTTTCCCTTGTCTATCTATAAGTAATAAATTTGCTTTATGTAATTTGTGTTAGGTGTTCTATCTCATCAGAATCAGACAAGTTGGTAACCAGTGACCCTGCTTTGCAATGTCTATATCCATTTTAGATTATTTGGGATAGAATTTCCAGACTTCTACATCATTGGTTTCCATATTTAATATTGTAGAATATATCCTCGTGCTTCTAACATGAGTTCTTTAAGTTGCTGTCTGTGGATTATTTCCTTTCATATTGGAATTGGAGTGTTTTAAACCTTTATTACTTGGAGCCAAGTGGAACTTCTTGTGTCACCATAAGAGAAGAGCCCACATTTGGCCTTTCATTGTATCACAAAAAATCCAAAGAAAAGAGCATAAAAACTGGATTATCCCATTGTTAGCTCCCTTCCTTTCCTTCTCATTCAAATAAGGGGGCCTGGGCCTTCCTCCTTCTGTCCATGCCTGTCACTTTAGTTCCTGTGAGACAAGTTCTTGTGAGACAATCCTGTTAAATTGTGTTTAGTCTAAAACTGTCTCCATACATATTTTTAGTTTGGTCTAAAGATTTCTCCTAACGTAGTGAATTGTAACCTAACTGGATGTGTAAACAGACAACAACCTACTCTTGTACCAGTCACTGAGTTTCAGCCAATCAGAGGTGGCAAACTGTTCAAACTGTGTTCAAACAAGGCAAACAGTGAGCTATAACTAATCCGGTTGTTGCTGTATTTCACTTCTACTTTCTACATGTTACTTTCCTTTTTCTGTTTGTAAATCCTTTCTGACCATGCTGACCAGCTCCAGGGTCACCCTGAACCTATTTTTGTTTGGGAGTGGGGGAGGCTGCCTGATTCATGATTCATTCTTTGCTCAATTAAATTCTGTTAAATTTAATTTGTCTGAATTTTAAGCAAAAAGAAATCCTCTTATTCCTCTACCCTTTGATTCTATGTCCTTTCTTTGTAAGAAAGAGTTTGACAATCAATTGTCCATGGCACAGTTGTTGACCGGAAAAGAATGGCTTACGAGTATGCAGAGATATGATTTGTCTTCATTCCCCATGGTGGGTAGGCATGGCCTGGAGTTTTCAGTCTGTTTACTCTGCTGCTTCCTACAGAAAGTATTGCTTTGTTTATGTTTTCTGAGAAAGATTGTGGAGCAATGCTTAGTGGACAGTACTTATATGGCAAGAGATTTAGGAGATCCTGATTGGTATTTCCACTTTAGCAACTCTGCAACATTACAGTAGGACACCAGATGTTCTATTTTTATGAAGATCCTAAATATCAGCAGGAAGAAATGCTAAAGGTGTCTTTAAGACTAAAGGCTAAGCCCTAGTATGCTGGATTTAGAATCATACATAAAGATCAAGAATGAGCAAGTGGTAAAATAAACACCGTCTTTAATTTACTGAGTAGACAGGGAACTTAACCCAAATTTACTTAAGTAAAGGTGTTTGGGCTCTGTTTCAGGGCAATAGTTTAGATCACTAAAAGGGGTCTTATTTAGTCAGATACTTGGTGATAATGTTACAGCTTCATGGATCCTTCTTGTCTGCTACATAGAAAAGCCAATACGCTGAGGCAGCTGTGTTTCAGTAGAGAGTTCAATTACTGCAAGACAGCAAGTGAAAGGACAGGAGATATTTCACAAATCTACCTCCCTAATAATTTAGAGGCTAGGGTTTTTAAGGCTAATTTGTCAGAGAGGGAACTAGGGAATGGGTGCTGCTGATTGGTTGGGATTGAAATCGTAGGGGTGTTGAAAGACTACCTCTCTTTTTTTTAAATTTTTTATTTTTTATTTTTTTATTATTATACTTTAAGTTCCAGGGTACATGTGCACAACGTGCAGGTTTGTTACATATGTATACATGTGCCATGTTGGTGTGCTGCACCCATTAACTCATCATTTACATTAGGTATATCTCCTAATGCTATTCCTCTCCCCTCCCCCCACCCCATGACAGGCTCCGGTGTGTGATGTTCCCCTTCCAGTGTCCAAGTGTCCTCATTGTTCAATTCCCACCTATGAGTGAGAACATGCAGTGTTTGGTTTTCTGTCCTTGTGATAGTTTGCTGAGAATGATGGTTTCCAGCTTCATCCATGTCCCTACAAAGGACATGAACTCATCCTTTTTTATGGCTGCATAGTATTCCATGGTGTATATGTGTCACATTTTCTTAATCCAGCCTATCATTGATGGGCATTTGGGTTGGTTCCAAGTCTTTGCTATTGTGAATAGTGCTGCAATAAACATACGTGTGCATGTGTCTTTATAGCAGCATGATTTATAATCCTTTGGGTATATACCCAGTAATGGGATTGCTGGGTCAAATGGTATTTCTAGTTCTAGATCCTTGAGGAATCACCACACTGTCTTTTGCAATGGTTGAACTAGTTTACAGTCCCACCAACAGTGTAAAAGTGTTCCTATTTCTCCACATCCTCTCCAGCACCTGTTGTTTTGTTGTTTCCTGACTTTTTAATGAACGCCATTCTAACTGGTGTGAGATGATATCTCATTGTGTTTGATTTGCATTTCTCTGATGGCCAGTGATGATGAGCATTTTTTCATGTGTCTCTTGGCTGTATAAATGTCTTCTTTTGAGAAGTGTCTGTTCATATCCTTCGCCCACTTTTTGATGGGGTTGTTTGATTTTTTCTTATAAATTTGTTTAAGTTCTTTGTAGATTCTAGATATTAGCCCTTTGTCAGATGGGTAGATTGCAAAAATTTTCTCCCATTTTGTAGGTTGCCTGCTCACTCTGATGGTAGTTTCTTTTGCTGTGCAGAAGCTCTTTAGTTTAATTAGATCCCATTTGTCAATTTTGGCTTTTGTTGCTATTGCTTTTGGTGTTTTAGACATGAAGTCCTTGCTGATGCCTATGTCCTGAATGGTATTGCCTAGGTTTTCTTCTAGGGTTTTTGTGGTTTTAGGTCTAATATTTAAGTCTTTAATCCATCTTGAATTAATTTTTGTATAAGGTATAAGGAAGGGATCCAGTTTCAGCTTTCTACATATGGCTAGCCAGTTTTCCCAGTACCATTTATTAAATAGGGAATCCTTTCCCCATTGCTTGTTTTTGTCAGGTTTGTCAAAGATCAGATGGTTGTAGATGTGTGGTATTATTTCTGAGGGCTCTGTTCTGTTCTATTGGTCTATATCTCTTTTGGTACCAGTACCATGCTGTTTTGGTTACTGTAGCCTTGTAGTATAGTTAGAAGTCAGGTAGCTTGATGCCTCCAGCTTTGTTCTTTTGGCGTAGGATTGTCTTGGCAATGTGGGCTCTTTTTTGGTTTCATATGAACTTTAAAGTAGCTTTTTCCAATTCTGTGAAGAAAGTCATTGGTAGTTTAATGGGGATGGCATTGAATCTATAAACTACCTTGGGCAGTATGGCCATTTTCACGATATTGATTCTTCCTATCCATGAGCATAGAATGTTCTTCCATTTGTTTGTGTCCTCTTTTATTTCGTTGAGCAGTGGTTTGCAGTTCTCCTTGAAGAGGTCCTTCACATTCCTTGTAAGTTGGATTCCTAGGTATTTTATTCTCTTTGAAGCAATTGTGAATGGGAGTTCACTTATGATTTGGCTCTCTGTTTGGAAAGACCACTTTTCAAAGTGGTCTGCTGAGTCTGTTTCTGGATGAGGGGCCACAGGACAGTTTAAGTCTGTTCCCTCATATGACTCATGGGTGTGGGTCCAGTCAGTCAGTCAATGGAATGCAAAAGTCTGAAAAATACCTCAAAGACCAATCTTAGGTTTTACAATAGTGATGTTATTTACAGGAGCAATCAGGGAAGCTACCAATCTTGTGACCTCTGGCTATGTGACACTTGAGCAGTAACAGATTATAAAAAACCAAGGTACCAAGATAGGGAACAAGGCCTGTTTATTATTTAACTATGTCTACATCTTAGCAGAATTAAGGCCCCTCCCATAATCCTCAAGTTCTGGCCTTTCATTCATCTTGCAAAGGCATCAGTTTTGGCTAGGAACTATTATCATCCTTGCTTCAAAAAAACTATAAATTAAATTCTTCCCACAGTTAGCTTGGCCTACACCCAGAAATAAGCAAGGGCAGGGTAGCTTGTGAGGTTAGAAGCAAGACGGAGTCAGTTTATGTTAGATTTCTCAAACTGTAATAATTTTTGCAAAGGTGGTTTCAATAATAACATAAATATTCTGTACCTCAGTTCTGGGGGATTTTATCTTAAACCATGTGAAAAAATGCTGTGAGGAAACTTACAGGATAAGGAGAGTCAGATTATCTTTGGGAAATCACATTGAAGTCCTACATGCGTGTGGGGAAGATATGCTCTTTCACTTTGGTGCAGGGTTTCTCAGCCTCAACACTTCTGATTATTTTTGGTCAGATTATTGTTGTGGGGGTTGACCTGTGCAGTGTAAAATGTTTAGCAATGTCACTAGCCTGCCCACTAGATGCCAGTAGCGTCCCCTCCTCTATTTGTAATATCCAAAAATGTCTCCTGTGAGGACAAAGTTACCCCCATTGAGAACTACAGCTTTAGAGCAGTTAGTGGCAAAGTTGGCATGCTTGGAAAGTGCTGTCAGTGGTGGCAGGTGCAGTAGCCAGGGATGATTGAGATGACCATGTAACTAAAGTGATACTGGCAATATCTACAGCATCAGGAGCAACTTACATGGCACTTAGGGAAATGTGTGACCCACAAAAACAAAACAAAACAAAACAAAAACACTGACGGGGCAAGGAGGGGATACCCAATAACTCTGCTAGGTAAGGTTCTGGAATCAAAACCTATTGCCTTGATTGACAGCTCTTACCCCCTTTCTAGCAGTACAGTTCAGGCGTGTGATGATCATATACTTCTATCATCCCTTATTTATTGACTATTGCATATGTAGGATACCAAATTATTCCACCCCCAAATATGCCTCTTTGGCATAAGGATTATTTTGAGATACAGCAGACCCAGGAGAAGTTCTGAAAACAGAATAGATGTTACCCTTTTGTAAGGGAAATTTACATTTATAAAGGAAATTTCCATATGTAAGGGTGTTTCCCTTTCTGTACCAAAAAGAGAAAGATGACTAAGTCACAAGGGACTCTTATCAAGGAGAAGACTTAAATTTCCGTAACAAGCCTTATTCTTGTTTACCCTACTTTTCTTGGTCAGCTTTCCATAACTGCCCCCCCCCACCCCTTCTTTCTTTGTTTCAGTGGATGATAGTGTTTAGCCAATATTCTAAGACAACTATTTGAAATTTAGTTATTTCTCTAACTCTCATATTTATGTGAAGTACATATGTTAATAAACTTCTGTTGTTTTTCTCTGGATAGTCTCTTTTGTTATAAGAATCTGTTCCAGCTAATAACTTAGAGGGGTGGAGAGAAAATTATTTTTCCTCCCTTACAGATACCACTGTAGTACAGTCACTGTGTTAGTGATTGAGGCAGAAATCAACAAATAAGGTCATTGCACCTAATATAGACCTGCAAACAAATAATTATAATAGTACATTAGCAACCGACATCAAGATGACATGTATAAGTTGTGATAATGGAGCAGGTGTCATACCCCAATATGCCTGAGGAAATCAGTGAAGGGTTTGCAAAAACATTAATGCTTAACCTGAAACTTGATGGAAAAATGCCAGTAATTTAGCAGGTAGATTTAGAAAACATGGAAAGGGCACTCAGAATAGAGGGAACAATGTATAAATAGCACAGAAAAGTGGCAGAACAACCTATGTTCTAGGTCAAAATATAGTTAATACAGTTATACTAAAAGATGGTCACTTTTATGAGAGACATTGAATAAGACACAAGGTTAGATGGGTAAGATGGTTACCTCTCCAACTGTTGCTCAAGCTTTTAATGTTTCTGTCTTCATGGAAATCTGTGGTCTGCTGGTAAGAAATGTGCATATAGGCTCAATGCTCCCTGGCTAATAGACTACCAGATACTTGTTTTATGTGGCCGTGAAATGGTCGGGAAACAGAGGGAAAAGGCAGTAAAGCCAAGATTCTGGTGTGACTTTAGTCACTGGGAATGTCATTGTATTCTGAACTTGCCACCTGATTCATATACAAGGACAACGGGAGAGTGAGGGGCCAAAGATCAAGACAAACCCATCTTCACAGAGAAAAAGCCACATGAACATACATGCCCTACACCACAAGTAGTGGTGTACTTTCTAACCAGTGTTTTATTACCACATTATTATTATTAATGATTTTATTACTATTACTGTTTCTTTAATGAGGAACTGGCACTCATGTCTTATAAAACTTCAGTGTACTTTGCCAACATTATTCTTTTCCTAGACAGTCCTTCTCTCTTTTTTTACTCTGCCTGGGTATGTTAATTCTTTCCCAATGAGTCAGTAAGGATGGAAATGTTGAATTAGTTGAAAAGACATATTTACATAGCTCTGATGAAAAGTACCAGTATCCTGGATTAGCACAAAGCTTTAAAAAATTTATAAAGCCACTGCTTTCATCTACCCTGAGAGGAAAATTACAGTGAATTTTCTGACAATAGAGGAGGAAAATAGTCTGCGTACAATAAAGTCCTGTAGCCATCCAAGTCACTGCCATAGCTATTCAACTATCCCATAAGGTCTTCATAACTCCTGTGGAAACAGGAACAGAAAAACAAGAGGAACCAACAAGGCAGGCATTGTTAGTGACCTACTGTGCTGGCTAAGAAGAGATTTGTGCATATTTGGTTCTGGCTGTCTTTACCCTGCCCTCCATTATGTTCTCCTCCAACAGGTAAAAAGGAAAGTATTCCAATACTCTGATTCTGATATTGAATATAATTCAGGTTGGATTTTTGTCACAAAATTGTACTTTAATATTTATAAACCTCAGCTTAATTTTCAAATCAGTTTCTCCACAAACTATTTACTTACAAAATGTACAAAGAATGAAGGCTTATGTGAATAAAAATTAGAAATGAAGAGAAAAAGCCTCATCATGTTAAAAACTAATTAGGTTTACTAATGGTTAGCATGTTTCCATGTCAACCTTAGGTACTTTTAGGCAATTTTCACGATGAAATTTTCTATTACAATATCTATCTTAGAAGAATTTTTACAATAGATTTGATTCATTGTAATATTGTGCCTCCAAGTGTATTTCTATATTTGTTCAGAAGAGTTTTGAAGGCTGTATCACAGGGTTGATTTTTTTTCTTCTTACAGTATACTTGCTAATATTGAATAAATGAGATTTATTTTATTACCTTCAAATGGTTTTTTATTTCCTTTTAGAGAGTGTTGAGGGCAATATGTTAAAATATGTTTAAAAAGATTTCAGGTTTTGACACAAATTATAAAATGTAAATTCAAAGTGTAGAGGTGAAGGGAAAACTTCCCTTCTACCCTCTGAAAGTTCACTGAAATGAGCTGACAGTAGACAGGATAATAGAAGAAAAGGCATACAAGTTTATTAATGTGCATGGGGGAAAAATCACAGGAGAGTATTGTTCTCTAACATAATCAGATTCAGAGACTTATATACCCCTCTTCATAGGGGAGAGAGAAATGAAGGTGTAGGCATTTTAGAGGGGTAGTAAATGATTTTTAGGGGAAATGCCCAAGAGAGCAGGCAACAGTTTATAAGTGATTCTCTTTGGAAACTGAATGAGCCCCAAGAATGGACAAAGAACTGAGACAAAGTTCCTCTAAGCTCTGGGGAGGTAGTGACAAATTTTGGGAAGGTAAGGGGTGGAACGTCACTGTGAACAGATGTTGTCTTATTATGTAGATAATATCTCCCAGATAATTCCTTGGAGGTGCTCCTAGAAGTATAGATGAAGTCCGTCTGTGCATTGTGACAAGTTTTGGTCTTTTCTCCAAAAGTAAACCTTTCCTGGTTATTTGATGTGATTCCTAGGAATGAGGTTGTATTAATTTGTTCTTGCACGGTTGTAAAGAAACACCTGAGACTGGGTAATTTACAAAGAAAAGAAGTTTAATTGCCTCACAGTTCTGTAGGCTGAATACGAAGCATAGTGGCTCCTGCTCAACTTCTGGGGAGGCCTCAGGAAACTTACAATTATGGTGGAAGGCAAAGGAGAAGCCAGCAGTTCACATGGCTGGAGCAGACAGAACAGAGAGATTGGGTAGGTGCCACACACTTTTAAACAAGATCTCATAAGAACTCACTGTCACTGTGTCAGCACCAAAGGGGATGGTGTTAAACCATGAGAAACCGCCCCCATGCTCCAATCACCTCCCACCGGGCTCTACCTCCAACACTGGGGATTATAATTCAACATGAGATCCGGGTGAGGACACAGATCCAAACCATATCAGAGGTTTCAAGACAATTTCATTTCTTTTGGAAGAAGTTTCCTTCTTCAGTCAGTTAAGAGAACTTCCAGAGAGAGCCCTTCCCTGTGCTTGGTTGGGGGTGAAAGGAAAGGTTAGAAAGCCCTTGGTTTTGAGGTCGCTTCTGCCTTCCAATTTTCTTTAACTTAAAAGTGTTCAGAGTTCCAAAGCACTGTACTTTGGGTACTGTTCTTTGAGCCCCAACAAAAGTTTTTGTTGTCCCCTTCTTGCACTCCCTGAGATGTTCTTATTACATGTGGGTACTAGGTTTCTGGGATTTTCTTGCAGTTATAATTCTTTTAAATTAGCCTTTCCCCTGGGAAATGGACACATTCTCCTTGTCTATGAGAAGCCACATGCATGTGTGCTGCTTTAAATTCCCTCCTGAGGAATTTAACTGCAGTGAAGCAGTTGCATAGGTTGCTGTACTTATTGTGAATACTGCAGCTGTGTCTGAAGTAGAATGGACATGAGGGCACCACTGTGTTTTGAAGAGGGACATGTTCACATTGGCCACCCACATCCCGCAACTCCCTGCCCTGCTCGTGGCACTCATCCCCTTTCCCTACCTGGGCAGGCACTGACAAAGAGGTGGTTCAGAATTACTGTTGATGAATCCCCAGCACCTGGTGTAGAATTTTAAAAATCACTTTTCGTATATGTGACTATTTACTCCATTTGAGAGAAGAAACATTTATCCTTCTGTAACAAGATAGTAAATAGAAAGTTTCAACTGGACCGTCCTGATACAATAGCTATGGAATTTCAAAATGAGGCACCAGGCCAGGATGTAGATTTTCAAACAATTGTTTGAGAATTGGTTTACAACTCTAGGAACTTTCATCTTCAAGAGGGGGATTAAAAGGTTGAGAGAACAGAGATTAAAAGAATACCTTGGAAGGTGATTTATCAGGTCAAAGAACTAAGGGGAGTAGAGGGAGTATTGCCACTTAGTTCATTCTTGGTGATGTGACAGGCATGCATCAGGGCCATTGGAAAAGCTTGATGAATGTTCCCCACAGTTGGCAATACAGAGGGTTGGTGTCAGTTTCTTGCTTGCCCACAGCAGCTGAGTAAACATGCTGCACCTGCAAAGTAACTGAATTTTCCTGAGATTGTGGGTCAAAGGCACGTATATCCCAGAGAGCAGAGTTGGGAGCAGCAGCAGAAAGTTTAGTCCAGGGTCTGTTTAAAAGGCATTTTTTGCACTTTGGGAGGCCGAGGCGGGTGGATCACCTAAGGTCGGGAGTTCGAGACCAGCCTGACCAACATGGAGAGAAACCCTGTCTCTACTAAAAATACAAAAATCAGCCAGGTGTGGTGGCGGGTGCCTGTAATCCCAGCTACTCGGGAGGCTGAGGCAAGAGAATGGCTTGAACCCAAGAGGCAGAGGTTGCAGTGAGTTGAGATCGTGCCATTGCACTCCAGCCTGGGCAACAAGAGTGAAACTCCATCTCAAAAGGGCATTTCTTATGCAGTGTGGCTGCCAAGGCAAGGGGGTCTCAGAAGTAAGAGGAATGGGTTTTCTTCCAAAGGTGTTGCTGAGTGGATAGAAGAGTAACCAGCTGAAGGAGAGGCCCTGGCCAGATCAAAGGAATCACGATCAGAAAGCCCCAGCAGCTAAGACTCTTGGAATGTACTCTTGGACAGTCATGGCTAGAAATGAGAAAGAGAGAAAGAGCCCACCTTGCATTTGAAGGCAGACATTTGTCTGTGACTGGTGTGGGCTGAAGCGGCTTCCTTTTGAAAGAAGATTGAAGTATTGCTTGTCTTGTATAGGATATAATAAATTCCTCTTCAAAGGTTTTAGCCTGTAAATTGTTAAGTACAATGAGTTCTGAGATCCTCTCCAAAGAACCAATGCATCAGTATGTCTAGATTCTCTGTTCTTTGTTCTTCATTGTAAAGTTTAACTTCCTCTGTTCTCTTTGTTTCTTTGCCCCTAGTTTCAGTAAACAACCCCCTCCTAGCCTGCTCTGTCCTGAGTCACCCCTGGTCACCTGCTCTGTCCTGAGTCACCCCTGGTCACCTGCTGTGATGTGAGTCATCCTGAGTCACCTGTTCTGTAACCGTCCTTCCCGCCAAACTATTCACCCCACCACTCTGGCTCGTACCCCTGCTCTCTTTAAAATAGCCAATTGGAATTAGCTTAGACTGTGTGGTCCAACCCTAGCCAACAGGGGAACGACACAGCAGTAGGGGCTCTCCACGTCTGGGATAAGAACCCCTTACCGTCGTTCAGGTGTGCTCTCGCCATTGCTCCATCTGTGAAACGCACCCTTCTATACAAGTAAATTGCGTTGCTGAGAAAATTTTTGCTCAAGTGCTATTTCTTTTGTGGCACTGAAAGTTTATTTCTAACACTTGGAATGAAGACTTAATTTCTGAATTAAAGGGATGTTCTGTGATTAAAGTGTAATAATGACTTTACTTACATAAGTGACATCATCATTGGATGGCACGGGTTTCCATCTGAAGTACAGGGGAAAGAACTACTACTCAGCAGGCTTAAAGGGAGAATGGAGGCAAAATAAATGTACTTGGATGGTTTTACCCCAGCAATCCACTAGAATTTTTTATATTTTTCTAAAACACCTAGGATTCTTTTCCTTGTGTTTAATGTCTCAAGGAAGCGGGGACATGGGTTTCTAGGCTTTTTGAGACCCAGCACTGAGCAAAACAGAATCATAAGTATCTAAAGCAAAGCCCGTAAACCATCCTCAATAAGCAGTGCCTGCTTTCAAGTGCAGAAGGCCCAGGAAGGTCGTAAGGTAGATCCACAATCAGTCGTTACTGGTCAGCAGGCCTCCAAGGAAGAACAACAGGGACTGTGAATCTCTGAAAAATGCTTTCCCCTGCAAGATGGCATTGCGCTCAGACAAGTTGCTGGTCCCTTTCCTTCCCCTCCCCTCCCCTCCTCTTACATTCCCTTCCTTTCCTCCTTTTTCTTTTTTCTTCCCAATTTATTGTCCAAATGGGCACAGCCATGGCTAGAAGTTGAAGGTAAGGTACAAAGTGATGGTGAACTAATCACTTTAAAATTCACAGGGTGACTATAGTCAATAATAACTGTACATTTTAAAATAAAGAGTGTCATTGGATTTTAAAATAACTTAAAGAGTGTCATTTAAAATAACTTAAAGATTGCGTGCAATTCAGTGGATAAGTTCTTGATAAGACGGATAACCCATTCTTCATGACGTATTTTTTTCACATTGCATGCCTGTATCGAAACATCTTCTGTACCTCATAAATGTATACATCCACTATGTACTCACGGAAATTAAAGATAAAGAAAACAACAAAACTTCTTTTCAAGGAGCTTGAAGACTTGTGCATTTTTTTGCCATGCATGTGACAGAAGCTTCATTTTCAATTTTACTTATTAAAAATTCTTATAAATATTTTGTGGCAGAAGATTTGTGGACCTTGTCTCCAACTAGAGGAGCTCTAGCATACTGAAGGACACTGAGAGGTAATTTCTCCTAAAGGTGCAGCCACCCTGATTTTGCATGGCAAAAGCTTCAGATGTCCCCCACCCCAGATCAGGATACTGGATGGAGCTGGTGTCATTGTGGGAGGCTGTATAAATGGTGGTTAAAGGTTTAGGTATCAAGAGTTTTATTACATGTGTCAAATCCTGGCTCCACAGCATGCTTCTATAATTTATATAAACACTTTGCGCCTCAGTTTCCTAATCTGCCAAATGGACATGGTCATAGAACATCTAAATGATTGTTAAGAGGTTTAAATGAAAAATGTACTTAGAATGCTCTGACATATGGCACCCCAAACATATTCTTTTATTAATTTGTGACATGTTCTCTTTCAACCAGGAGAGGTAAAAAGGAGGAACTGCCTGCTGGATTTTGACAGCATTTAACCCTTAGGGAAGAACAAGAAAAGATGAAAATCTAGGATTCTTTCCAGAGTCAAGCAGGCTATAGGGATTGGTATTTCCTTCTGAAGGGAGGGCTGGAGCTACATCAAACTGAACAAAGCCACAGGTGCCTGCAAGTGAGTGTCTAGGGACTTAACGAAAAGGGCAATATTTGTGTCAATCCAGTGAGTGGGGATTTCTAAACTTGCCTGGGGGTCTTCCAAGGCAATGACACAAGGGGAATTCTGGGGCCCGTCTAAAGCGTGATCTTCTTAAACTCAGCTTAGAAATAATTTGTTGCATTTTTCTTTTGCAAGAAGGCTAATCTGCTACTCGGGATATTACTTCCACGGGATGCTAATGAGGCTTTCTGGGAAGTAGTAGTTAATAGCTTTAGGTGCCTTTTGTTTCCTTTGTAACTGCTATGGTGCAACTGTTGATTTGATGGATGTCAGCAAGAGAGACTGCAGGTAAGAACAATTGGGGCCACTGTAAGGTTTCAGAGTAAAAGAGAGATGAAGGTTTAGATCTAGTCACATCTGTTTGAATTCACTCAGAGAAGCCAGACTGGAGCTGCTCCAGGGCAGAGATTTACAACTCTGTCGTCTCCTTGCAGTGCCCAGCAGGCTGGCCACTCAGTAAATATTTGCAATATAATATAAATGGTAAATTTGGAATAGAAGACAAAATGAGGTGGAGGCGGGAGACAGAGTAGGAAGATTTCAGGTCCTGGGGAGAGGAAAAAGTAAAGGGAAGCCACATATGATGGGAAAGATATTCATGTGGAAGATAGTGGGATGCTGACTACTCCTGCTGAGGTCAGTAGGCAGGCTCTATGGAGGAAGAATGGGATGGGAAGTGATGGGAAGGAGAAGACAAAGAGCAGAAGGAAAACAATTCCATTTGAGGGTAAGAGCATTTCTCTGGAGCAGGAAAGGGCAATAAAGTCCACGCAAACATCAGTGGAGCTGCCCTGAAAGTGGTAGCATCTGACAGGCACAGTGCTCACCCTGGACGGCTGCAGTGGAGCATGCAAAGGGAACCACGAGAGGAGGATAGTCAGAGAGACAAGAATGGGGAGAATGTTCATCGTCAGTCTTTATGTTTATTTTGTAATATCAGTGAGAGTTAGTAGATTATTTTCCTTCTTTCTTCTTTTTCTCCCCCCCTTCTTTCCTTTCTCTCTCTCTCTTCTTCCTTCCTTCCCTCCTTTCTATTTTTAGGAGGTTTGTAAGATTCATTTTAAATACACAACATAGAAATGTCACCTTGTCTAGTAACCTATGAGCTCATGAGGCCATGTGTGTGGAATGACTTTAATGAGGATACTGCAAAAGTAAAGAGTGATTATTAAGCCAGGACCGAGGCTGGGAACCTCCTCGTCTCTTGCCAACTCTCAGAAGGGGTGTTTTGGGTGAAGTCCATGTGACCAAAAGGAAAGTCAAATGTAAAGTGATTTTTTTAGTTCCCACTGCATAAACTACTTTTTAGAGTGAAATTGTAAAACACAAAGCTGAGCTCCAAAAAGGCCTCTGGGTGCAATATTAGCAGTGTGATGGTTTATGGAAATACTTTAGGGTGGCTGCATTCTGGCCCGCTGCATGAATCCAAGCATCTCCCCCTAGGTCTCTGACTCAGCCTGACTAAACTAATTTACTCTGAGCACGAGGCACACTATTCACATCAAAAGAATGTACTTGAGTAGAGATAGTGCAGCCTTCCCCTGTGGTTGGTTTTGCTTTGCTCTAGACTGAAGCTTGGCTGCCATCTGGAAAGATGTCCTAACTTCTCTGTTGAGCCAATAAAGCTGGAATAATGTGAAATGGCATAAGCTTTTAAGTCAGGCCACTGGAGAGTGAGAGGCTGCTGTGGGAGGGGGAGGGTGTAGTAGTAGGTGAGTGGCAGTGGAAGGCTAGAAATGCATCCAGTCCAGGCCCTTAACTGAATTCCACAAAGGGGATGGCTCCTGCGTAGAATAGTGTGATGGTTATGGCAACAAACTTTTGAGTTAGCAAGACACAGGTTCGAATCCCTGGCTTGGCCCTTTAGTAATTTGGCCAAGTTATTTAACTTCTCTGAACCAACTTCCTCATAAATAAAATGAGGAAAATAATACCGACCTCACTAGGTTTTCCCAAGGTTTAAATAAAACTCATATGTAAAGCATTTAGCTCAGAGTGGTTTTCAACTCTGACTGCACATTGGAATTCAGTAGTGCTGTGATTTGAACATGTCCCCAAAGTTTATGTGTTGGAACTTAATCCCCAATGCAACAGTGTTAAGAGGTTGGACCTTTCTGAGGGGGTTAAGTCATGTGGGCTCCATCCTAGTGAATGAATTAATACCATTATCTTGGGAATGGGTTAACTTCAGCCCCCTGCCCTGCTCTCTCTCATACACACGCTGTCTTGTCCTTCTGACTTCCACCATGGGATGATGCAACAAGAAGGCCCTCACCAGATTTGAGCCCCTTCATCTTGGACTTCCCAGCCTCTAGTATTATAAGAAATAAATTTCCGTTCTTTATAAACTACACAGTCTCATATATTCTGTTATAGAAGCACAAAACAGATGAAGGCAAGTAGAGAGGGTCTAAAACTATCCTCATGCCACTGCAGTTCAGTTCAGACAAATTCAATCAGAATCGCCAGGACTGGCACCTGGTATTTGTATGTGAGGACCACTCACAGGTGATTCTGATGCACCACGAATGTTTAGACTATTGTGAACTATATAGTGTGCACTCATGAAAGAACAACCACTACAGGAGAAAGGTTTCAATGACAAACTGCTGGAAAAATACTTACCATAGCACTTAGCATATATTAAATACTTGGAAACAGGTAGCTATTTTTGCTTACCCTAGTTTTATTAAGCCATGTTATAATAATTCGTAGGTGAGCTTAACTATAGGCACTAGAGAACACATACGAAGTATGAGTTTTACTCTGAGGAGTGCTAAGTGTGATAAGAGAAAGCATATCAAACCTTAATGATACTGGATTAAGGGAATTTTTTTTTAAAGTGCGGTGTCAGATTGTTGTCAAAATAAGTCAACATTCATAGTTTCTTACCAAGTTAACTCTTAGTGGACAGGCAGGAGAGCAGAGTGGCTAAGAGTGTCATCTTCGAGGCTGACTGTCCATGTTCCAACTCTGACTCAGTCACTTACTAGCTGGGTGGACTATTTAACATCTCTGTGCCTCAGTGTCCTCATTGATATAATGGAGATAATAATGGTACCTACATCAGGAATGTTGTGAGGAGTAAATAAGTTAATATAAGTAAAGCACTCTCTGCAAAACCTGGCACTTAGTAATTAATACTAGCATCAGGTTAGTAGTGGTAAAATACATTCAGTAACACTTAAAATCCTAATTTTACTATTTTAAGTGTAATTAAATTTTTTAAAGATCTGAGTGTCAAAAGTGATCAAATTCTAAAGTAATATGCATTTTGGTATGTCATAGAATCACTTGAAAGTTTCGTTAAAAATTAGAATTCCTAGTGACTCTGGTGCACACAAAACTAGGAGAGTCATCAGCTGGTGAATCCTAACCACAGGGTCACAGGGTCGGCTTCAGTGGGTGGCACTGAGCAGTACAGGACATGATTATTGTATCAGGAGAGCAGCTTCGAAGGAGGTCACGTGCCCTCAAATTTCCCCAAACATAAGAAAACCCTTTAGAAAACAACATAGAACCTCCAAGATTGTTTAATCCTCTATGTAAATTGAGAAGCACAAGCTAAATTCTATTCTGCAGCAGTGCATGTATCATAAATATTTTAAGCAAGAAAAAACTACTACAAAAATTTGCCAAAAATTCACTGAAATCATGTTTCAATCCTACCAATTGTGAAGAGGCCTACCCTACGTAGTCTGTGTTATGTTATCCTTCTTTGCCAAAAATGAGTCATGCTGCATCTTTCTAATACAGAAATTATTCTTCCCTTTATAGATGACATGATCAACACTTACTGATCTCATAATAGTCAATACAGAAGTTTACTTTTATAACTTTCATTGAAATTTCTGAGATATCATTTTGTCTTGTTTTAACGTTATATCATCTTTGTCAAAACTATTTTATAATTTTACATTTGTAATTTCATACATAGTATTGCCAAATGTTTATAATTTTACAGATTTTCAATCTTTTACTCAATATTTTATTACCAGATGTTGATTTTTTTTTAATTCCAAAGGTCACAGGTTTTTTATTGAATTGCTTGAAAAAGATAAGCACCAGCGTTCACTCCTTATCTCTGTAGTTCTCTTTGCCCTTCCTTCTTCTGAACCCAGGAAAGTGGTGTTCTCTCTCTATTCCAATTTGATTTAAAACTTAGTAATTTTGTTTTTGCTGAATCTTATGATTCCTGAAAAGGTAGCAACTTAACATGACTTTTTCTCTTAAAAATTGTATGTTTGCTCTGAACTGTGGATTAAAAAATGGCTCCATTAGTAGTATATTGTTCAGTAAAACTACAAATATTCAAAATCACAATTAGCCGTTTTTTTTAAACAAATGAGTACTTTTTCCACTCCTTAAACTCTGAATAATACCCACTAATTTTAGAGGGAAAATGTGTTTAAATATAGATAAACAAGTCTAAGTCCAGTTTACAAAAGATTGCTGTTTTTCACAGGCTCAATTGTAGGTGTTAAATGGTGCTATAGGTTCATAAATCCCAAAACCATCAGAATGGAGTAGTCATCAACTTCAGATAAATGATCATACAAATGATGGAGTATTAGGTCAGATTACCTCTCACCTGCATTTTTGCAGTTGGTAGTATCAGTCAGAAATGGATTGAGGATTTCATATCGAAGCCCTTTACTTGAGGGGGCACTGCTGGAGTAGGCTGGTTGTAGCAAATGTTAATGCAATAACTTAACCAGAATAGGCCCAGTGAGGACCATCTCTAACGGGCTGTGTGTAGATGGTCTGCCCACTCTGGTAACTGGGTTTTCATGGCTGCAATACCTCTTCCAAACAATACCTGAAAAGATGCTTATCCCGACACTCTAAACAATATTCAGGAAAGAATATTATGAGTATGACTAACTTCATTTTGTACATTTGGCTGTATAGTAAATAGTAAATTATAAAATGTACAACTCGATAAAGTGATACTATATATTCTGGATTATGTGGTGAAGATTTTGTTTTTTTATTGGGTATAATAAAACAATCTGGAGAAGCTAAGGGAAATTTCTAAATGTGTTATATTTTTCTTTTAAAATCAGCTCTAAGTCGTAATTTACACACAAAATATGCCCCCATTTTAAGAGTACAATGCAATAAGTTTTAAGAAATATATATACCGTAACCAACACCCAAATAGTTTCTAATTGCCTCTTTGCAGTCAACCCCCTCCCACTCTCAGCCCTACACAACCACTGCTTTACTTTTTTCACCATAGATTTGCTTAACATTTTGTAAGCACTTGCTTAGACTTTTTACAAATAGGATTGCCTAGTATGCATTTATTTGTATTTGGCTTCCTTTGCTCAGCATAATGCTTTTGAGAGTCATCTATATTGTAGTCTTTATCAGTATTTGGTTCATTTTAATTGCTGACAGTTATTCAATTGTTTGAATATACCACATTTTGCTTGTCCATTTATGTGGTGTTGATGAACATTTGGATTTTTTTTACTAGGTTTTAGCTAATATGAATAAATGTTATTACAAGTCTTTATGTGGACACATTTAAAAATTTATGAGCATTTATTTTGGAATAATTTTAGATGTGCAGAAAAGTCGCAATGATGATACAGATGGTTTCTGCACACTCTTAACCTACCTTCCCCTAATGTTAACATTTTCCATAGTCATGGTACATTTGTTAAAACTAAGAAATTAACATTGGCACAGCACTATTAAGACTTTATTCGGATTTTACAGAATTTTCAACTAATGTTGTTTTTCTGTTCCAGGATCCAATGTAAGATACCACATTGCACTTAGTTGCCATGTCTTCTTTAATCTTCTTCAAGCTATGGCAGTTTCTCTGTCTTTTCTGTTTTTTATGACCTTGACAGTTTTGAAGAGTACTGGTCAGATATTGTGTAGGATGTCTCTCAATTAGGGGACATTGTTTGATGTTTTCTCATGATTAGACTGGGGTTTGGGGTTTTTGTGAAGAATGCCAGAGAGGCGGAGCACCTTCTCCTAGCATCATGTTAGGGGTACATAATATCAGTATGATTTATCACTGGTGAGGTTAATCTTGATCACTTGCTGCTACGGTTTGGATATGATCTGTTTGACCCCACCAAATCTCACGCTGAAATGTGATCCCCAGTGTTGGAGGTGGTGCCTAGTAGGAGGTATTTGGGTCACGGGGGTGGATTCCTTACGAATGGCTTGGTGCTGTCCTCGAGGTAATGAGTGAGTTCCATTGGGTTGTTGCAAAAGGAATTGCTATTTTTGCCATTGAAAGTAATGGCAAAAATATCTAGTACTTAATATGTAGTATCTAATATTTAGTAATACCTCTAATAGTTCTCGTGAGAGTTCCCCAGAGAACTGGTTGTGAAAGAAGCCTGATGCCTCCTCCTCTCTGATTCTTTTGCCATGTGATCTGCACATGCCAACTCCCCTCATTTCACCATGAGTGGTAGCTTCCTGAGGCCCTCACTAGAAGCAGATGCTGCTGCCATGCATCATTTACAGCCTACAGAACCATGAGCCGAATTAACCTCTTTTCTTTTCTTTTTCTTTTTTTTTTTTTGAGACTGAGTCTCACTCTGTCACCCAGGCTGGAGTACAGTGGCGTGATCTCATCTCACTGCAACCTCCACCTCCCAAGTTCAAGTGATCCTTCTGCCTCAGCCTCCTGAGTAGCTGGGATTACAGGCATCCATCACCACACCTGGATAATTTTTGTATTTTTAGTAAAGATGAGGTTTCACCATTTTGGCCAGCCTGGTCTCGAACTCCTGATCTCAGGTGATCCACTCGCCTCAGTCTCCCAAAGTGCTGGGATTACAGGCATGAGCCACCACACCTGGCCAAATAAACCTCTTTGCTTTACAAATTACCCTGCCTCAGGTATTCCTTTATAGCAACACAAAAGACTAAGACAATTAGCGTTCTGCCAGATTTCTCTGTTGAACTGTTACTATGTTCTCCCTCATGTGCTTCCAATAGGCTTCATTTGGCTAAAAGGCCTGGGAGTTCCTTTCTGGGGAGTCTAGTGGTGAACCTGTTTTCTTGCCTTTTGCAGTTCCTAGAGGCTGTTTGCATTTCTTGGCTCATGGTCCCCATCCGTCTTCAATGGTGGTAGTCGCCAGCTGAGTCTTTATCACCTTGAGTCACTCTGACACTGACTCTCCTGCCTCCCTTTTCCATGTATACAGAACCTTGTGATTACATTGCATCTACTCAGAAAATCCAAGATAATTTCCTCATCTTAAATTCAGCTGATTCTCTATCTTAATTCCATTTCCAATGTTAATTCCCCTTTGCCATGTAATGTCACACATTCACCAGTCTTGGGGAATAGGATATGCACATCTATGGGAGGCCATCATTTTGCCTACTACAAGGTTATAATCCAGTATTCCAGTACATTATAATCCAATACATTATTTATTTTGTTGCTCAAATTATTGCAGCTTTGCCTCTTTCAGGTTGGCTCCTGCATCTTTAGGATGTATCCTCATCTTTTTTTTTTCTTTGATTGATTCCTTATTTCTGGCATGACAAGATGTTCCAGGTTTATCTTATATTTTTCCTGCCCCAGTCATTTCTTGAAGGAGTCCGAATTTCTTTTATTGGAGAATAATATTTAGAAACCACAATCTGGTTGCTGGGTGTGTTTATTACTACTGAGAGGTTACTACTTCTAAACCT
This sequence comes from Symphalangus syndactylus, assembly GCF_028878055.3. Lineage (NCBI taxonomy): Eukaryota > Metazoa > Chordata > Mammalia > Primates > Hylobatidae > Symphalangus > Symphalangus syndactylus. Next base: position 123,228,711 of record NC_072425.2, read on the forward strand.
TCTCATTGGACAGAGCTGAGAAATATATGTATGTATAGTAACCAACGTGTACACACATATCTATAATTATTTCTGCATTTAGCTATTTGTGTATATACATTAAGATAAAATTGCATTCATGTTGATTTCTGCAACTCAAATCCAGTACAACAGGGTTTGTTCAAGCCTTATTCCCTTGCTTATTGTAACCTCTTTCTCTGACACTGAGAAATCTGGCTCTCATTATGTAATTTATTTCCTTATTTCTTTAATCTTAATATATATGTAAAGTGGTTTCAGAATCACTAACCCAGACCTCTATGAGAAACCAATTTATCAACTAACGTAGTGTGGTTTCAGTATCACGGACCCAGGCCTCCATGAGAAAAAAATTTATCAACTAGAGTAGTGTTTATTATAGTACTTTTTGTCTTTAGCTATATAATTTCCAGTCAAAATACCATTTCCAAAGTTACTTAGGTCAGATCTTCTTCCGTACCCAACCGTCAGTGAGGTTATATCATGCCATTGTAATTCAGTTAGTTTTTTTCATTATCTGCATTCCATCCCCTGCCTTCTTGGCTGATTTTAAAGAATTTTCATATAGTAATATTTAGTTTTTAAAATGTAAAATTCTATGGGTTGTGACAAATTTATTTATCAAGATATTTATCAGATATTTATCAAGCCAGTATCATATAGAAGAGTTCTATCACCATAAAAATTCCCTCACAATAGTTTATTACTCTTTCCTTTTTCCAATCCCCGACAACCACTGATTGATTTTTCCACTTTTTATAGTTTTTCCTTTTTAATCATGTCATATAAATGAAGTAATATAATAGGTTGCCTTTGAATCTAGCTTCTTTCACTTATGAAAATACATTTAAGGTCCATCTGTTTTGTTGCATGAATCAATAGCTCATTACTTTTTATATTCCTGAGTAATCGTTCATAATATCTCTTACCTTAGTTTGTCCATCTATTCACTTATTAAAGGATTTCTACATTGTTTCCGGTTAAGGTGATTATGGCTAACGCTACTATAAACATTTGAATACATGTGTGTGTGTGTGTGTGTGTATGTGTGTGTGTGTATTTAGGTTTTCAATTCATTTGGGTAAATATCTAGAAGCCTAATTGCTGGGTTGTATGTTAAGTCTACGTTTAACTTTATAAAAACTGCCAAAGTGCCTGTACCATTTTGCATATACCGACAATGAATGAGCATTCGTGATGCCTCACATCCTTCTTAGCATTTGGTATTGTCCGTTTTTAAGGCATTCATTTAATAATTTTAATTGGTATTTAGTGGTGGTATCTCATTTTGGCTTTGATTTGCATTTTTCTAATGAGAACTGATGTTGAGCATCCTTTCCTGTGCTTTATTTTCCATTGCCGTATCTTCTGTGGTGAAGTCTGTTTATGTCTTTTGCCCACTTTTCAGTTGTGTTGTCTGTTTTCTTACTGTCGAGTTGTGTTACAAATCTTTTGTCACATATATGATTTGCAGATATTTCTCCCAGTTTGTGGCTTTTCGTTTTCTTAATGGTGTCATTGGCAGAACGAATGTTCTATCAACCAGGTCTAATTGATGAATTTTGTCTTTGTTGATCATGCTTTTGGTGTCATATCTAAAAATTCATAGCCACACCTAACGTTCCACAGATTTTCTGCTGTTTTCTTTTGTAAGTTTTATAATTTAAGTTTTACATTTAGGTTTATGATCCATTTAAGTAATTATTGTATTATAAAATATGTGACAAGGTTTATTTAATTTTTTGCAGGTGGTTGTCCAGCCATTCCAACACTTTGTTGAAAGGACTGTCATTTTTCCATTATATTGTCTTTAATCCTTTGTCAAAAATCAGTTGACTATATTTGTATGGTTCTATTTCTGTACTCTCTTATTTTGTTCCCTTCATCTGTATATTTACTTTTTTTGCTAATATCACACTGTTTTGATTAAAGTGTCTTTATCATAAGTCTTGAAATTGGATGGTGTAACTTCAATTTTGTTTTTTTTTTCAGCATTATTTTTGCTACTAGAGTTTCTTTGCTATGCCATGTAAATTTTAGAATCAGCTTGTTGATATCTACAACTTCTTCCTGGAAATTTTATTGGAATTGTATTGCATCTATAGAAAATTTAGGGGTTATCTCAGGTTCTGGCCTTAGTTACTGAAGTAAGAGATAAGGAGTAGGTATGAAGGGTAGAGAGGAAATGGGATCATTTAGTCAGGTTAAGCTAATGGTCTCTGTGATGTATCTAGAAGAAAGATGAACAGCAGAAAGTTGAATATGTGATGATGTTTTATTCTGGTCTTTCCTTTTCACCTCACAATAATGGCCACTCAGTCAATGAAAGGTATCTATTCCGAAGGCATATTTTGCTTTTGGAAATGTAATTATATAAGGTAGAGTAATATAGGGGCTTATGGATGCAAGGCAGTAGATTGCTCAGTAATGCTTCTCTCTCTCTACTGCTAGTTGAGGCTACCTTTCCCCTTTATTTTGTGCCTAGCTACTCATGCTTCTCTGGGAATGGTCCTCTCTGCCTTTTTTTTTTTAATTATTATTATACTTTAAGTTTTAGGGTACATGTGCACAATGTGCAGGTTTGTTACATATGTATCCATGTGCCATGTTGGTGTGCCACACCCATTAACTCGTCATTTAGCTTTAGATATATCACCTAATGCTGTTCCTCTCCACTCCCCCCACCCCACAACAGTCCCCGGAGTGTGATGTTCCCCTTACTGTGTCCATGAGTTCTCATTGTTCAGTTCCCATCTACGAGTGAGAACATGCAGTGTTTGGTTTTTTGTCCTTGCGATAGTTTACTGAGAATGATGGTTTCCAGTTTCATCCATGTCCTTACAAAGGACATGAACTCATCATTTTTTATGGCTGCATAGTATTCCATGGTGTATATGTACCACATTTTCTTAATCCAGTCTATCGTTGTTGGACATTTGGGTTGGTTCCAAGTCTTTGCTATTGTGAATAGTGCCGCAATAAACATACGTGTGCATGTGTCTTTATAGCAGCATGATTTATAGTCCTTTGGGTATATACCCAGTAATGGGATGGCTGGGTCAAATGGTATTCCTAGTTCTAGATCCCTGAGGAATTGCCACACTGACTTCCACAATGGTTGAAGTAGTTTACAGTCCCACCAACAGTGTAAAAGTGTTCCTATTTCTCCACATCCTCTCCAGCACCTGTTGTTTCCTGACTTTTTAATGATCGCCATTCTGACTAGTGTGAGATGGTATCTCACTGTGGTTTTGATTTGCATTTCTCTGATGGCCAGTGAGGATGAGCATTTTTGCATGTGTGTTTTGGCTGCATAAATGTCTTCTTTTGAGAAGTGTCTGTTCATGTCCTTCACCCACTTTTTGATAGGGTTGTTTTTTTCTTGTAAATTTGTTTGAGTTCATTGTAGATTCTGGATATTAGCCCTTTGTCTGATGAGTAGGTTGCAAAAATTTTCTCCCATTCTGTAGGTTGCCTGTTCACTCTGATGGTAGTTTCTTTTGCTGTGCAGAAGCTCTTTAGTTTAATTAGATCCCATTTGTCAATTTTGGCTTTTGTTGCCATTGCTTTTGGTGTTTTAGACATGAAGCCCTTGCCCATGCCTATGTCCTGAATGGTGTTGCCTAGGTTCTCTTCTAGGGTTTTTATGGTTTTAGGTCTAACATGTAAGTCATTAATCCATCTTGAATTAATTTTTGTATAAGGTGTAAGGAAGGGATCCAGTTTCAGCTTTCTACATATGGCTAGCCAGTTTTCCCAGCACCATTTATTAAATAGGGAATCCTTTCCCCATTGCTTGTTTTTGTCAGGTTTGTCAAAGATCAGATAGTTGTAGATATGCGGCATCATTTCTGAGGGCCCTGTTCTGTTCCATTGATCTATGTCTCTGTTGTGGTACCAGTACCATGCTGTTTTGGTTACTGTAGCCTTGTAGTATAGTTTGAAGTCAGGTAGCGTGATGCCTCCAGCTTTGTTCTTTTGGCTTAGGATTGACTTGGCGATGCAGGCTCTTTTTTGGTTCCATATGAACTTTAAAGTAGTTTTTTCCAGTTCTGTGAAGAAAGTCACTGGTAGCTTGATGGGGATGGCATTGAATGTATAAATTACCTTGGGCAGTATGGCCATTTTCACGATATTGATTCTTCCAACCCATGAGCATGGAATGTTCTTCCATTTGTTTGTATCCTCTTTTATTTCATTGAGCAGTGGTTTGTAGTTCTCCTTGAAGAGGTCCTTCACATCCCTTGTAAGTTGGATTCCTAGGTATTTTATTCTCTTTGAAGCAATTGTGAATGGGAGTTCACTCATGATTTGGCTGTTTGTCTGTGATTGGTGTACAAGAATGCTTGTGATTTTTGTACATTGATTTTGTATCCTGAGACTTTGCTGAAGTTGCTTATCAGCTTAAGGAGATTTTGGGCTGAGACAGTGGGGTTTTCTAGATACACAATCGTATCATCTGCAAACAGGGACAATTTGACTTCCTCTTTCATTGTGCTGGAAGTTCTGGCCAGGGCAATCAGGCAGGAGAAGGAAATAAAGGGTATTCAATTAGGAAAAGAGGTCCTCTCTGTCTTAACATGGCCTGATCAACCTTCTCTGAATCCAGATCATGGAAGACCCAGAAGTAAGGCCTCTCCTTACTTAAGCCCAGATCTCAGGCCATTCTTGGGCAGTTCTTCCTCAGTCCTCACCCCCCTTATCCTAATTGAGATTAATCTCACCTTACCTTTCACTTTTCTAGGAAAACTTTATCCAAAAAAATTTGTCGCCAAAGACAGAATGTATTTATGTTCTCCTTAATGGAGCTAGGATGACTTTGCAAAGATGCACACCTAATCATGCCACCCTCCTGATTAAAAACCTTTTAATGGCCCCCATTTCCCACTAATGAAGTCCAGATTTCTCAACATTATGTGCAAAACTATTTGTGAGAGTCCTCTTGCTTTCCCCTCCAGACTCATCTGTCATTAATAACACGCTGTGATCCAGTAAAATAATTTTCCCTCACTTCTCAAGATTGTAGTAAGTGCTATTCCTAAGGGCTCCCATAGTCTCTGTGCTTGCCCCATTGGAGCAGATTTCTGAATTGGGATTTTCTGTTTATTTGTCTGTATCTCCTCTGCACTGCATGTCCCCTATGGGTAGAGGCAATGCCTTGTTCTCTGATACATCCTCCAGGAGGAGTCACAGTGCCTGGAAGGTAAGTACTTTTTGAGTTAAAAACAAAAGAATGATCCAATTAATGCACGAATAAAGGCATCACTGTATTTATTTTCAAAAGGTGCTTAATATTTACAGTGATTTTTTATTATTATCCATGTCTTTGAATTTTCCAGGATGTTGCCAATTTAGCAGTGCAGAGGCCATACACATAGAGAAACTGTAAGTTAAAATGCATTTTTATAGAACAAGACAACATTTTCAGTGCTTTCATTATATTATCTGACACAAAAAGAGAGTAATAATAGATCACCGGGCCACCTACATAATGAACCTGAGTTCTCCTTGTCAGAATGACCTTGTAGGACTATATAGAGTGATATTGCAACCATAACAGCAATTGAAGAAAGATCCAAAGCCCAGAACTCATATTAAATAGATGAGTCATAAATTCGAAGCAGGCATGTGTGGCACTCATATTTAAAAGGAGCACAGAAATGAATTAAATAAGTAAAGATGAGATCTGGTAAATTGCCTGTCAGATAGCTGAGATCACTATAGCAAGCATAATCTTAGAATCATTATGACAGTGCTGCATATATACAGGTTGAGACACAATGCAAGTAATGCTAATTCCTTATATTTAATTAGAAATATTCTTATGTGAACTGAAAATTTATAGTTGCTTTAGGTTTCAAGGCCCAAAGGTATATAACTACAGTTTTCTCACAGGCACAGTAGTGTCTACCCTTAAATGCATAATCAGATAGACAAACCCATACATGACACCTTTGAAAATACTTGACTACATAATTGCAAAATTCCTATCCGTCTTAGTGGAATGGAAAGAGTGCAGCTTTGAGGCCACTAAAGGATCGTTTTTAAACCTGGTTTTACTGCATACTAACTGTGTGATATTTCATGAGGGAATTTCACAACTACTCTTGGTTTTCTTATCTGCAAAATGGGAGAAAGTAGATCTTCGTTAATGATCTTCTAAGACAATGCTTGGAAGCAAGTGCTGGACACATTTTCTGATCCAGAACAAGATGCCACAAAAGAATCACAGCTGTTGCAACCATTTCTTGTAATTTTCTTTCTCCACTTGTTAGAAAGCAGAAATGTATTCTAACAGCAAAGTTTCCTCTGAACATATTTGCATGGATAATAAGAAAATGACATCAAGTGGGGAAATTGAGTTAATTATTGAGTTAAAAACTGAGTTGAAATTAAGTTTAAGGCCTAATTCCTGTTACAGTTTCATCTATTTTCCTTTCTTTCTATTTCCTTGTCTTTTATATATACTGAGTACGTGAGCTAGCCCAGGTGTTCAAACTTCCCAGGGCATTTTCATTATATAATGAGGACTAAAATAAATCCTTAGATGTTCAGGCTTATTTGAAAAAAGTGCTGTAGGTTTCTGATTCCTGCTATTAATAATTTTTTAGCTTAATGGTTTGAGTTCTCTGAAATGTAAAATGTGAAACCAGTTGAAGCTACTGTTAGTTATTAACATTTTGGTTCAAATCAGTTCCCAATTCTTTTTCGAGGGCTAATTTTAATAGGAAAATACCTGAGGGCGCTGGTTGAGAAGTAAGGGCCATCCTCTTGGAGAGAAACTGGCAGTACTGATGGCCAACAGCCCACTGCTATTACTGAGGATTGAGGCTGGTTCTACTAATGGTGGCATCTAGCACTGTGATGGATCCATCCACTTGTGGCTATATCTTTATCCCATTTCAGTAAGACACAGGCAAAAGTTGGCAAACACTTTTGGATTTGTAAATTATGTTAGTATGTCACAGAAAAAAGGATAAAGCTGCCAATTTTCAGTTTTCTATCAGGTTTTCTCATGTTAGTATAGGTTTTTTTTTTTAGAATCATTGGCAACAGACAGATATATTTCCCATTTTGCTCTTGTCTGATCCATTTTTCAGGTAGATGTACATGTAAGTAATTACAATCTATATTTTATCATGTAACTTTGAGAGTATTGCATGTGTTAGGAGTTCAGATTTGAATCAAAGTCTCCAGCACCTGGGCTTTGCACTTGAGTGATGTGTTCCATTTTTTAATAGCACTTTATTGTCTACTTATGTTGTGTAGTTGTCAGAGGTGACATCCACATTTTCAAATCTCTAAATCTTCTTTTATGTGTGGTGAAATTAAATACAATCATGTGGCACATTATTAATGCCAACTGGTTATCTTATTATATTAGATAAAAGGGATTGCATTTTCTATGTATTGTAAATCTCCTAACATTCAATCATACATACATTTTAGTAAGGTATCAATGATATGTCACATATACAATATATCACTCAATCTTGCTGGTTGTAGGTATTGACGGCAAGATTGTCAATCCTGGAGAAAATGGAGTGTGTTATACAGGAATTACCAATGCTATTGTTTTCTAATTGGCTCAATATCTGAGAAAGGATAAATATAAAGATGCCATGAACAATTTTTAAAAATGCATGCTAACACCTCAAATCAAGCTGTACAAGTAATTAACCAGGGAATAATTGGTATTTTTGTAGTCCTTGATTTGCTATTTTATTTTCAGTCAGTTTTCACATAAAATTTAGATATTAATATAAGTTTAATTCTGCAGAAAAATTAGTGATTAATATATCCTATATTATATCACAGAAGAATGAGAAATTTGTCATTTTCAAGCCTGTATATAGTTTTCTATTCTTCTCCTTTTTCCCTCTCCCTGCAACACACACCCACATCACACCCATTGCTTCCCAACACATACCCCACAACCCCCACTAACCTCAAGAATGGAGTCTCAGATGCCTCTTCAGGATATTTGGAGATTTGGGTGAACACAGATGTGTCCAGAATTGCATAGGACACACTGTTTTGGTAGACTTTTCAAATCAGTAGGGAGAGGGGGGCAATCTCACTTTTCTGACCTATAGATTCTTGATCCTTTTTGGGAAGAATAAATGACATCCCCAGGGCACAGATTGTGGGTGCCTATTTCATGCTAACAGGAAATTCCTCAATTACCTTATATTATTATTATTATTTTTGAGACAGTCTTGCTCTGTCACCCAGGCTGGAGTGCAGTGGCATAATCTTGGCTCACTGCAACCTCCACCTCTCGGGTTCAAGTGGTTCTCCCGCCTCAGCCTCCAAATAGCTGAGATTATAGGCACACGCCACAATGACTAGCAAATTTTTGTATTTTTAGTAGAGATGGGAACTCCTCATGTTGCCCAGGCTGGTCTTGAACTCCTGAGCTCAGGTAGTCTGCCTGCCTTGGCCTCCCGAATTGCTGGTATTACAGGTGCGAGCCACCGCACCCGGCCAGGTCACCTTATATTCTAGGCATTGTGTTTTGCAGAAAAGAAATGATGATTCAGAAAAATTATTTATCCAAAGTTATCACTTATCCATTGTCAACCAACATTTATTCAGCACCTATATTTATCCAGGCAGATGATGACAGATCTGAGATTCAAACACAGCTAAACTCATTCCATAACGTTTTCTATTAGCTGACCAAATGTAATCACTCCCTCTTTTGAAGTACTTTTCTAAAATTATGTATTCATTTATTATGGAATATAGCATATGCTGTCTTATCATTGTTGAAACATTTGTATTTTGTCCTCTTGTAGGTAATACATTTTTTGAGGGAAAGTCCTTCTCTTACTCTTACTTATGTATATCTCTCTCCCTACTCGGAGGCTTCTAGAATGTCTTTTTTCTTTTTAAATAGAAAGAAACATAATTAACAACATGCCATGTGGTTCCAACATCTAAATACCTGTTTATATATTTCTTCTCTTAGTAACAGGATCATCCCTGTTAGAGAAAACCAAAGACAGTTTTCTCTATCTCCAAATCTCTTTTGAATTCATCCCTTTCCTAGCCAGTCCCTTCCTTCATCGTTTGTCATCTGGACTAGTACAATGGTCCAGAGGTGTCTCAATGCATGAAGCCTCTCTCTCCTCTTTAATCTTTCCTGGCAGAACCATCGTTATAAGCCTTTTCACAAACTGTCCCACCACCACCATTGTGGCCTCATCACTACTCCCACCTGCCATGTATCTCATTCACACCAAGTTGTTCCCTTTCCTTGAATGTGCCATGTTCTTTCTTGGCTCCATATGTTGTCTGTCATTCTTTTCTTTTCCGGGTAAACTCTTTTCTGTTTATTTATTTATATATCCTGGAGAACCTTCTCTTTCTTCACGTCTCAAGTCAAATGCCGTTGCTTCATAGACACTCTCATAGATGCTCACCCTGATCCACATTCTCAGACAGTGTCTTCAATGCTTTCTTCTCTTTTCATATTTCTATGATGTCTTAACAAAGTACCACAGACTACATGGCTTAATCAACAGAAATTTATTTTCTCACAGTTCTGGAGGCTGAAAGTGCAAGATCAAGTTTCCAGTGGGGTTCAGTTTCTGGTGAGGGCTCCCCCTGACTTGCAGGTGGCTGCTTTGTCCTCACATGCACATGTCTTTTCAGTTTAGGGCCCCATCGTTGTAACCTCATTAACCTTAATTAGCTCCTAAAGACCTCATCTCCAAACCCAGTCATATGAATGGGTGGGGGGACGGAGGGAGTTACACAATTGCACAGCAATTTGAATGTATTTTATTTAAGTATTATTCATGTTGAATACTTTTGCTTCTCTCTTGGTGTCACTAAAAAATGAACATTTAAAGCAGAAGGGCAGTGTTTGATTATGTTTGCCCTCTTTATTACAGAGCTGTCACACAGAGGGTGAACAAGGATTGTCAGGATGTGACTATGGAAGCCAGGAACTTGAATGACTTGTGATTTATATGATGTATTTATTTCTCCCCCACTACCATTCCTTGGGTATACTGTGTTTTCCACCTTCAATCTGAAGAATTATAGAAATAAAAAAAGTCAAGGTAATCATTAATGAAAAGTGTCATTAGAATGATACCAAATTTCAACTTCCAGTGGCACGTGACACTGTAGAGATCAATGTGATCTGAAATTTTACTAACAGTTTTTAATTACTGTCTCTCTTTAAAATGATCTGATTGGATTTTCCTGAAAATAATAATCATCTAGAAGCATTGCAATATCCATATTATTACCCTCAGCTTTTATCCATATTGACTAAGCTATCTTTCCTGAGACTAAATTTACAAAATAGATTTAACAAGTTTTGGTGATGTAATATAGCCTCCCAATTATGCAACTGTTACTCCTAATATTACCTAAGAAAGATGTTTGAATGGAACCACTGAATTAAAAAGTAGTGGAAGAATTTTATTTAGTCTTGGGCTGATTGCATTTTAATTTTTGTAAACATTTGCTAGTTGTCAATACTTTTATTTCTTGAAAGACTTAATATTCATTCTGGGACTCTAAAGCTAGACAAAGGAATAAAATATTACAGAAAACTCTGTCCTCATTTAAAACTATTATTGTTCATAGGTGATTATGGTGTTTGACCACATAACCCTGTAGCATACAAGGGCCCCTGGCCATCAGCATTTGGTTAGATCCTTGCCAATACTCCATAGAAAAACCTATTTCAACGAAGTTCATTGAGTGTCTAGGTGCCATGTAAGGAGCAAGACTTGGAACACAAAGACAAAGAGAGCATTTTCAGATTATGCGACTGACGTGCTGCCCACTGCGCGAAGAGGGCCTCTAAAGGAGGACCTTTTCTTAAGGAGCCTGGTACCTACAGTGAGAGACAGATATGTAAACAAATCACAAGACAGTAAGGCATCTCTTTGCCAGTCTGAAAGCAGGTCAGTAGCTCAAGAGAGGACAGAAGTAAACTCTAGCTAGAGAGGAGAAAAAATGCATCTTATTTGGTGAAGGACCAAGCAGTGTGATTCAGGACTAGAAAAAGAAAGTATAAAATGAGAATATGGTGAGAACAGATTCTCAAAAGAATGACATAATCCCAGGATATCGCTGGATAAATTTGGGAAGGGAAATCGTAGAGGAGTTTGCAAAGATAAGGATGCATAGAGAAGCACAATTATATAAAATGAAGTCAGATATGGGAACCACTGAAATGAGGGCTAGGTTTTAGAGAAATATATATATATATATACGTATATATATACGTATATATATATACACATATATATATATACGTATATATATATATACACACACACACATATATATGTATATATGTATGTTCTGGAAAGGAGCAACAGTGCTACTGAAACACAGCTTTTATTCTAAGTGCACAGAGATCCATAGCAGTGTTTCCGCAGGGATAGATGAAGGCCAAGTACTCTGGTGACTTGGAGAGTCCCAACGTTCATCCTTAGCAAAAGAGGTTTTAGCAGATAAAGATTTCACAAAGTAAAAACATTGTCGTAGTCCTAGATAATAACACAGGAAGTTAATATTTCCTTCATATCTCAAATAAGTAAGAGCTTTCACTCCTAATAAGGAATGTACCTGCCCATGGTGTTATTCAGAAGGCCCCCCATTCCTTTGAAATGCACATCTTTTCAAAGTTCAGACAAGGGAAGCTGAGATTGTTTTTAATTCTTCCCTAAGTAGTGGAACTTTGCAACTCACGCCTTTCCCCACTAAGCTCATTGCCATATGTGCCCTTGGAAATTAAATCATTTCACAATTTGACTTTTCCTTGAATGTAGAATTAGAAAACCACAATTTTAACAAAGTTATCCTCACCTTCTAAATCAGAAAGATGTGATCAAGTTAATTATTGTAGATTGGAAATGTTAGGGCCAGTCCTCCCTGTAGAGGGAGCTGAATGTGGACATAATCGGAGCTCCCTGTGACCTGCTTTCAGAGGTGTAGAAAGTACACAGCTGCGGGCCGTACTGCATAGGTCTCAGATGATGCTTGTGAGCAGGAGCACTGTGGGGGAAAGACAGGATCTGAGCCAGCCAAGCGACAGCACCAGAGGAACTCTCCAGGTCTATTATCACCTGGACTATTTAACTCTGTGTGCTTAAAATAAGTAGGTCCACAGCGATTTCAGACCCAGAAGTCAGGGAGGGGTATGAAGCAAAACAGAGGGAGATTCTTCTGCTTCTAGGCAGGTTAGCCCAGTAACTGAATAAAATATTCTTAAGCTCTTATGTGCCAGGTATTCTATTAGGCAACAGGAGGAAAACAACAAATATGACAAGAGTTTCTACCCTCAAGCATCTTATGTTGAGTCCACCTATGGACTAAATAGATGAGAAAACAAAAAATTACATAGCTGTTTAAAAGGCAAAATACGGGACTCCAGGAGATCAACTAAGACTCTTAATTGAGGCTTTGATTCATGAGAGAAGCTTTCCTAAAGATAATGGCATCTAAGACAAGATTTAAGTCATGAGGTACAGTTAGTCAGAAAAAGTTGGAAAGAGGGTCCCAGGCAAGTCAAAGACAAAGAGGGAAAGAGACTTACTGCAAATAGACCAAGGTGACTAGAGCCCAGAGTGGATGTGAAGGTCAAGCCTGGGTTTTCCAGTTTCTTGCATGTGTTGCTTTTCTCCTTAAAGAAAGCTAGGAAGGGCCGGGCGCCGTGGCTCATGCCTGTAATCTCAGTACTTTGGGAGGCTGAGGTGGGCAGATCACGAGGTCAAGAAATCAAGACCAGCGTGGCCAACATGGTGAAACCACATCTCTACTAAAAATACAAAAATTAGATGGCTGTGGTGGGTGGGTGCCTGTAGTCCCAGTTACTTGGGAGGCTGACCAGGAGAATCACTTGAACCCATGAGGCAGAGGTTGCAGTGAGCCGAGATCGCGCCACTGCACTCCAGCCTGGGCGACAGAGTGAGAGTCCATCTCAAATAAAAGCTAGGAAGGCCTGCCTTTGGGTGTTGATGACTGAACATGAGATGAGGGTTGGATCTGGTATGCATAAATCAGAGTGCTTTGAACAGGTCAGGCTGACACAGAGAAAGGCAGCATACTTATTCTAAGACAAACTCTTTAAAAGAAAATGAGCCTCACAAGTCAAGGAGACCAAAAAAAGTCAACTCTGAAGACCAGGATAGTGAATGGGAACTGGAGGAAAAATCAGTAACCTAAAGGATAGAGGGCAAGAGTGGGAATAGGTGAGGAACAACAGCAAAGGGTTTGGTGAGATTCCTACAATCATTGCCTTCATATGTTCAGCTTATGGGATGGCAGTTTTAGACCCCTATATGTGTGCCAAGCTGGCTAATGATTGAGAGCGACGTTTTGGGGCTTTTTATTTTTCATGGAGACAGTAGTTTGTGAAAAGGCTTTTATTTTGTGCACGTAAGAGAAGACATCTATTTCCTTGGAAGGAGAAATGTTTTTAAAGCATCCACTTCATGTCTTTGTGTGCTTTTTTATTTTAACCTTTAAATAAGATGCCAAGATAAATGGGAAGAAATCTGCATGTATAGGTTATCCTTAAATCACTTTTTGCATGCACGGATGAATTTATTAATTCTTTTATAAAACAGTTCCAACCACCACACTGTTTTACATACTGGAGATAGGTGAAGCTTATACCTTAGTGGATAAGAAAGACATGTACCAAGTTAATAATTTTGTTTACATATGTATATATATTAAACTGTTATAAAAATGGCATAGGACAATGGGATGGACACTGAGGGGTAGCTATGAGTAAGGTGATGCAGCCAGCCCCTTAACGGATGTAGAGGAAGTGTTCCAGGCACTGAGAATGGTGAGTGCAAGTGGCCTAGGCAGGGAACAAGTTTGAGAAGTGTCAGGGCTTTTCAAAAGGCCAGGAGAATTGTAGAAGAGGCAGAGGGGAGAGAGATCATGGAGAATCTCATAGGCCATGGGGTTTTATTCTAGGAGTAGTGGGAAATTACTGAAAGCTTTTAAGCAAGGTTTGCTATGATATGATTTGTGCTTGCATGTGTTGCAAAATAAACTTATGGAGGAAAAGTGGAAGCTGGAAACAAGCTAGCTGTCCATTACAGTGGTTCGGTTGAGAGATGACGATGGTCTTAACGAGTTGCAGTCTTACAGTAGAGATGGTAAATCCTCACTTCACTCTTTATGAGATGCCAGAGGTTGGGAAAATTACCTACCTTCTTTGAGTCTCTAATTCTTCTCCTATAGCACAGCATATAATACTGTGCCCCCCTTGTAGAGATGTGGTGACTTAAATAAATAAGGTATGTTAAAGTTCTAGAACAGTGTCTGGCAAACAGCAGACTTTAATCTGCATTCATTACTCCCCTAAGCAGGCATTCTCATTTACCTTCTCACAGAATTTGCAGGTTTGTCATGGAGAAAATGCCTCCTGATATGGGGTTGTAGTCAAGAGGACACTAAGAAGAGCCTCGATAACTGTGGACCTTCTCCCCATGATTTCCAGACACTTGGCTCCTCTAGCCATTTACTAAGAACATTTTCGGGAATCAATGAAATAAGAAGCTATGATTCAAGAAGAAATCAGAAATTCTGAGAGTACAATTGGAGTTCATTCAAATACCTAATTAAAAAAGTGGAAACACTGTGGCCTAGAGTAGTTTTGATAGCACACCAGGAAACAAGCAACTAGCTAATCCTGGCCGGGCGCAGTGGCTCACGCCTGTAATCCCAGCACTTTGAGAGGCCAAGGTGGGTGGATCACATAAGGTCAGGAATTTGAGACCAGCCTAGCTACATGGTGAAAGCCCATCTCTACTAAAAGTACAAAAATTAGCTTGGCATGGTGGTGGGCACCTGTAATCCCAGATACTTGGGAGGCTGAGGTCGGATAATTGTTGAACCTGGGAGGTGGAGGTTGCGTGAGCTGAGATCGTGCCACTGCACACCAGCCTGGGTGATACAGTGCAAATCAGTCTCAATAAATAAATAAATCAGTTGGTCCAGATCCTGCACACACACAAAAATACACTGTTAGAGACTAGTACAACTCAGTAAATTTTTATTAAGCTGCTACATATGCTTAGTAGTGTGCTAAATAATAATTCAAAATATCAGAGAATGGATTTCAGGGCTTCCTCCTGTTTCCCTCCAGCCAAATGCCAAGCTGTTCACTTACTCTTAAAGTATTCCTTCATAGACACTAAATCTGTAATGGCATTTCCAGACCACAAATACTTCTCCACTGATTGCCACTCATCAGCCCTAGACGACCACCTGGTCATCACTGAGGGTGCTGTCACATGCTCCACTCTGTTCCATCTGGTCTCAACTAGAATAAGCACTGCAAAAACACCAAATGATGGGCAGTATCTAACATAATTTCTAGAGTGTCTTCTTAAAATAAAGATATTTGGACTAACATTGAAGTTTTTAAGCATTTTAATTTTAGCATTTTGTTCAAGATTGGTTTGGGAGGAACGTGATCTCCAGGGGACATCCTTGCCTTGACCCAGAATCAACTTGGCATTTGACCTAAAATGAACTCAGCCTCCCTCCAGGGTAGTTACTCCTATGGACACATTTTCATCAAACAGCTTATTTTCTTGAAAATTCCTGTGATTTAGATGTTAACATCCTGGTTGTCCAGGAGGACCTTGATTTAGTGGTAAGGGGGATTAGCTGCCCACCCATTCTCACTCCAGTAGCACATGTTGGAGGGACCATTGCTGCTGGGAGTGAGTATAACCTGGCAACTGGTTGAGATTTTCTCCATACTCTATCTCAGAAAATCTCAAACAAACAAACAGTGCCCATTAGAAAGAAGTTATTGAGCACACATATCTAGGCTGGACATTAGGCTTTATTCAGAAACCAATAAGTGTCAAAGTAATGTTTACTTGTAACAACTTGGTGGCATAAGCATTCACTATGCATCATGCTTTTAAAGCCTCCCAGCTGAGATGGATGGGATGGTTAGAGTGGCTGGGGCCTTGCTTCTTTCCTTATAGTTTCATCATCGAGTAGGGAAGCCGGGAATTATTGACCCAGCATCCATAATTTTTTCCCTTAACACAGATGCTCTACACCAGGGAGAAACATTTTCTTTTTGTCAATAATTTACATACATATGCAAGCTGTTTTGGGTTTTTTTCCATAGGTTAGTAGATTATTTCTGCAAATATGGAAACACAACTCCAGCACAGATGCCAAAAGTCTTGCCAGTGTCATAGCTTTGCAACTCATCAGACTCTGAGGTTGAAGGAAACATGCTTTTGAGCCATGGTATTGAATCCATTTCTCCAATAACATTCGCTGGATGATAGTAAACCTATTAATGAGAAAATGGATCCAGAAATGAAATTCTGCACACCTCCCTTCCAAAAAAAATCTCTTGGAAGTATTCTGTGTTTCCCTTAGTGAACCTCGTCAAAGAAAAACTCTTGGCTGTATTCTCTGTAAACTGGTCCAACAAACAGGAAGAAAAATAAAAAGTACAATGTCAGCACTTTCAGCTTTAGGCATTATGTCTTGATTTCCTTGGTACTCATGGGACTAAAGAACCAGTTTCCTAACTTGTTGAAATTCTTCTACTTTATTATTCCCAGTGTTGGCCAGCATTTCTGGCATTTCATTGCCTTCAAACTGTTGAAGCTAAACAGTAACCTCTTCAGAAAATTAGGTCCTTTTTCTTGAAGATCTCTTTTGGCACTTCAGGATATTTTTGCAAGTCACTTCCTGGCAATTTTTAAGTCTATTGTTTCCAAACTCAACTTCCCCAGTGAAGCACATAATGTCTTTGGCATGCATCCTCATCAAGGTCTTAGTAAACACAAAACAATGTTAGGTGTAGATAAAGTAGGAATTTGCATACTTGGAGTGATTTAAGGGCATCATCACCTATCAATATCTTTATATAATTTTTGTCTTGGTGACTGATATTTCCACCACTCGAGAAGTATTATTTCTGTTGGAGTAGTCTACCTTTTTGTATGGATTAGTTCATCATATATTAAATATTCCAACCAGTCTTGATAAAATGGAATACAAAAAAAGCAAGGTGGAAAGTGTGAAGAGTTTAAAATTAAAAATGGTACAACTAGGCTCTCTATTCAGTAGTGTCACCAACTGGCTGGGTGACTTTGTATGAGTAAGTGCTGAACCCTCTGGCCATCTACAAAATCAAGGCTGTCAACAAGGAGAGTGTTAAGGTTCTCATCATTGGTGTGATGAGAATGTGCATGAGGTGACCCAGAAGCAGGGCTCACTGACAGGACATGGCCTGTTAGCAGTTTTGATGGGTGTTTTGGAACTCAGGGTCCACAATTGATTACTGCACCTTGAAGAAAGAGGCTGTAATGAAGAGAAAAGTAGCAGCGAAGGAAAGACATTAAAGGTAATGGGAAATTTTGTGTTGTCCAGTTCAGCAACTGTTTACTGAGCATCTTCTATGTGTGAAACACTGTGCTAAGTTACAGGGATACAAAGATGAACCTGAGAGAGTCCCTGCATCAAAGAGATCAAAGAGAACCTTACAAAAATGCATAGTAACAAAATATTATTGCTGCACATTAAGCCAGTTCTATGTTCCCCATGCTGTACGAGCCTGGAGGAGGAATCACTGGAAGATGCCTGGAGAAGATGACAACTGGAGTAAGGCTAGCAGAGAAAGTAGAAGTTTTCAAGAACAACAGGGAGTGAAAGAATATCCCAGGAGAGCATTCCGTGGAGAGGAAAGAGCCAAAGCCAAGTTATGAAGATGGGAAAAGCACGATGTATGTGAGAAGCAGCCTTCTGACAGTAAACTTCTGGTTTAGCAGATTAGCTCCTGGGCACAAGACACCATGGTTTTGAGGGTAGGAAGGAGAAGAAAAAAATATTCTTTTAAAAAATGTTCTCAGTTCTAGTGGGCATCATCATGTATGTTTCTGCTATTTTACTTCCCAGGCCTCAAAGTCATTAACTCCTAATTTCCAGTATATAGATGGAAGAGTTAGTCACATATTAAAGTCTCCAAATCCTTTTATCCAACTTATAGATGGTAGTGTTCATCTGAAGAATTAGGACATACTTTTAAGTCCTTGGTTTGCCTCTGAATTCCTATACAGTGAAGCCAGAGACAAGATTTAGCCGAGATAGAAACCAGGGCTCATTTCCCTGCTTTCAATCCTCTACTTGTCACTACACAAATATCAGTTTAATTCACACTTAAATATTTAATAGCCTCTAATCATATTAAAAGCCTTTAAATTTGCAGCTGAACTTTCATTTCACCTCTACTGCATAGAGAAATTAAAAAGTCAGTTTCCAGATGGCTGCATCATTCAGTGTGTGCTCTCGGAGGTGGCCTGGTTAATCTGGAATTCAGAGTCTGTTGAATGTGCTGGGAGATATCAGATTTCAATGCCCCAGGTATTCCTGAATCCCATAGCTCAGCCTTGCAGGGATTAGCTAGCCAATCTGTTTCTATTTCAGAATTTACTGTGTGCCCAGCACTGTACTAGACACAAATGAGACCAAATAATAATATTATTTCTAGTACATAATATTTTTCTTGTTACAGGGGAGGCAAGCCAGCCTTGCTCACATTAAGTAATTAGTCAAAAATTGGGAAAAATAGTTTTGGTGAACTGCTATGTAATATCACTTAGTTTTGTTTTGTCTGTTTCTGGTTTTTTTTTTTTTTTTGAGATGGAGTCTTGCTGTGTCGCCAGGCTGGAATGTAGTGGCATGATCTCGGCTCACTGCAACCTCCGCCTCCTGGGTTCCAGCGATTCTTGTGCCTCAGCCTCCCAAGTAGCTGGGATTACAGGCATACACCGCTACACCCAGCTAATTTTTGTATTTTTAGTAGAGACGGGGTTTCACCATGTTGGCCAGGATGGTCTCGATCTCTTGACCTTGTGATCTACCTGTCTCAGCCTCCCAAAGTCCTGAGATTACAGGCGTGAGCCACCGCACCCAGCCTATCACTTAGTTTTTTAAAGTGAGTATCTTTCACTGGCTGGTGAGAAGCCCATGACAGAAACAGAAAAACGAAATAGGTCAGCTATAAACTGTTTTGCACATTGAATCTGAGCCACGTGGAGTCTGCAGGTTTCAGGAAGTAATATGAGTTTTCCTGGTTGAGAAGTGAGGTCAGCCTTTAGATGCTGGTGGAAGGGATGGACTACAAAAGGCACCTTTGGCATCCCCTGACACCACTATCTCTCAAGTTCTATTAAAGATGTCTACTATTATAAATGTCTAAAATGAATTATTTGGGACCATCCACTGAATCATATATTTAATAAATATTTTTAGTGCACTCTTAAAAATGCCACGGGCTGAAAATGCCAACATGATAAACATAATATTTAGCATCAAGAATCTTACATTCTAGTAGGCGTGGAAGACAAATACACGGTAAGCACAGTGCAGTGTGAAAAGCATTACAATAAACACACAGTACCAGGTGTGATAACGCAGAGGGAAATGTCTCCTAAACCTGCCTCGTCAGTCAGAGACGCTGATCACCTTACCGGTGATATGATGCTTAATCTGCGAATAATGAAGCAGAGAAAGGTTTTCTAGGCTGAGAAGTGAGTGGGTCAGGACATATTCTGGAAGTTTTAGTTGACAGTGGCTGAGATGTAGGTATTTGGGGGCGTAGCAAAGATGAGGATGGAAACCAAGCAGGAAGGGACCATGTCATGATGACAGCACTAAAACGCTTTTGAGAAGCAAATTTTGGGAGAAGAAATAAACATGAATCAATTACTTTCCACTTACACTTTGCACCAAATCAGCAAATACATTGACTTCTGTTAAATGAATGACACACAGGATAGTTATGTTTCTATGTAGCCTTCGAGAAACTACAAGGCATTGGTTACAAGGATTTGGTAAGGCTTATAAACTCAGGGTGCCAACTGAAGACACTGGGCCCCTTAGGTCTAAGATGAAATGCATTTCAATAATAAAGGAATGCTTCCTTTATTATTGAAACCATTTATTTATTGTGCAAGCATTTTAGAAAATAGACACTAATTTCCCTAATGGGAAAGTTTCTATTGGTAAATCACTCCTCCACTTATTCATTAATTTAACATAAATTCTTTTAATGCCCAGTCTATCCTGGGCTCCAATATGTAAGGTGTAGGGCTTTGGGAACCTCATCCCAAAAATCACTGAAAACATATGGCAGAGCTCCTGGCTGGGCTCCCTGCTCTGTCGCCTCACTTTCTCCCTCTTCAGTATTTTATCCAGGTCCCAACTCCCCAGTTACTGCTGGCAGCTCCAAGGAACTTTGCCCATCTCTATGCCCTGGGTTATATAGAACAAAAATTAAAAAGTAAATAATATATAGCTCTTTCATTCAAGAAGTTCATTTCCTAGGAAAAAGAATAAATGTACCAAATGAAATCCTGGTACAAAATGATTAGAGCTATAAAAATGTACAGGATGAATTAGAAGGCAGGTAGAGACAGTGGAGGGAGTGAGACCAGCCAGCAGACTTCTGAACTGGTCAGGATGGAAGGGGAGGGAAGAGGTGAAGGCGGACAGAACAGGGAAGACTTCAGACTTCGGAGTTGTCCTGCTATGTAGAGTGTGGCTGTGACTCAATGCTTATTAATGCATGGATCACATTTGCCTTCTGGTGACTTCTTTGGCCAAATGCTAGAATGTTAAATCACAAGGGGAAGAAATCAGCAGCAGATTTTTCAGTGTTTTCCTCCAAATATTGTCGAGCCAGGAGGTCTCGGTTTACAGAGGAACTGGGGAAGTTACTAGGACTCGCTGATGGAAAACACAAAGATCAGATCGGGAGTCAACTATAGTTCCAGTTTGATAAACTGAACATCTCACAGCCACAGAGTTGTGATTTTTTTTTACAGTACAATTTTGAACAACTCTCTATTATTCAGTTGTTGGGGTGGGGGAGGAAGACTCATTACCCTGGGGAGTTTACTGTCTCTTATTTTACCTTCACAAAATCAAAATTATAAAGTGGGAATTAATGCAACACAATGCAACACACCATATGCAACATAATGGAACCAAGCCTCCGCCATTTGCTAAACATTCTCTGCCACGTAACACCTAAGTCACAGCTTGCCAGTGCTGGATGGTATAGCTTTTTTTTTTTTTTTTTTTTTTTTGAGGCGGAGTCTCGCTCTGCCGCCCAGGCTGGAGTGCAGTGGCGCGATCTCGGCTCACTGCGAGCCACCGCGCCCGGCCAGCTTTTTGTTCCGTCTTAGTTGTATAGCATTTTTTTTTCTTTTCTGGTATTTAACAGTTCCACTAAAGTACTACTTCAGTGGGAAGAGAAATCTTTGAATTTCACCAGCTTGTAACTCATACACCTAGATTCATTTTAGTCCTGGCAAGAGCAATTAGTTCAACCTTAGCCCAGGCTGTAACAGGAAGGTGATCTATTTGTTCATCAGGTGCACTATTGTTTTCATCAATGGATTGTCATTTTTAAAATTAAACCCTTAACAGTATAGTATCATACCCTTTCTTCTCTGCTAGTTTTCTCTTCTCGGCTTTTCACACATTTTAATATAAGAGAATCGGAAATGTGCTGAAATATACGTGATTGTGCTTTCAATGCTACTGCATAGAAGTATTTCTGAGCTTGTCATAAAATGTCATAAATGACACAGGCACTACCAAGAAGCATTTAAATTCATTTACATTTAATGGAAAGTTATTTTTCATAAATCATGCTTTCCCAAGTAAACTTCCTGATGAATCATCAAGCTTTTGTATCATAATTCAAGTACTGACCCTCTGCAATGAGGACAGCTTGCAGCAAAATTGTACTGGGATTAAAAATTTTGTTTTTCTACCATCTTTTGACAGAGCTTTTATTGATAATCTTACTGTTATTAAAATGAATAGCTAGTATAATTATTATGTATTTCTAAATTCCTTAGAGTCAATAAAAATTACCTCTTGTTTTTGCACAATGGCAATGTCAAGTATTCCTGAGTTTTTATACAATTTCATCAAATCTCTTCATTACGTATTGATTTACAGTATATGAAAATTGTTATTAGTCTGCTGCCGATTGCTTCCATCCAAAAATAAATAAAACAAAATATTGAGAATCACACAACAATGGCATATAGAATTTAGCAATGGGAAGAACTCGGGTGCCTGTTACTCAGCAGAAAACAGGCTGGAGGGTTGAAGCAGATAATATGGAAAATAAGTAAACAACCTGATGAAATTCCCCTCACATTTTTATGATAGCTTTGCTTTTAGTAAAATAATTTTTCTGTGTTTTCTTAGTGTATTTTTGTTGGGGAAGAAATTGCTAGCATCTTTATTCATGTTGGAATATCCTGGAGTGAAATTCAATGTCACTGGTTTGGTTTTTCATATTTTGACTAGATGTCAGTTCACTAGTTGGAAGGTTCTGTGTCTGTAGTATTTCATCAATTGACATTTCTGAAGGCTTTGCTTATGTAGTGTAACAGTCATGAATCGAAAATTGGAATACCATGCATGAGAACCTCCTTAGTAAACATTTACAGTTT
Source organism: Symphalangus syndactylus (assembly GCF_028878055.3). NCBI lineage: Eukaryota > Metazoa > Chordata > Mammalia > Primates > Hylobatidae > Symphalangus > Symphalangus syndactylus. The sequence goes on from NC_072425.2 coordinate 123,251,243, forward strand.
ATCTTGTTCCAGCACTTTAAAAAAATAACTTTATATTGTGTATGAAAAGCAATTTAAAACCTTTGAGTATTTAAAGTACATTTATTTATTGCCTAGTTGATCATGTTTTTCTTTCGTGTCCTAGGCTGGGTTCCCTGGAAATAGACTTGAGATGCAGATGCATATGCAAGTAATATATTGGTATGTGTGCTAACAGCAAAAATTATGAGGGATTGAGGGAAGCTGGAGTGGGTATAAGAAGTTGAATTCTGGTGCAATGACAAAACAGAGGCTGTTTGCACAAGGAGCGCTGAAGCTGGCATAGATCTTCAGAATTTCTGAAACTGGGCTGTGGTTCTTCCACTTCAACCAGTCATTGAATGTAGGCTGCTACTGAGGATGGGATGTCATCATGAGCAACATAGCTTCCTTTGGTTGATGGTAATTCCTAGGGAGAAACAAAAGTGTGAGCTGCCAGGAGCCAATACTTCTGGCAGCTTGCGGAATATGTACCTTTGTCCTGAAGGGAATATCTGGGCAGCACACCACAATATGGAGAACACCCACTGAAAACCCTAGACATGGTATTACTACTTCTGGAGAATTTCTATTAAAGCTTATAGATATTTGACACTGAAAGCATTTAACTACGAAATGGTATAGCATTGCATATTTCAAAATTCATGGTTTAAAAAAATACAGTCTGTTAAAAACTCCACTGAATTGATGTGACTTGAAGTTCTGGGTCTTGCTTTCTTCTTGACTAACCTCAGTGTATTAGTCATGGCTGCCTCTACCTTGAAAAATGCTTGAAGCACTGAAAAAGGATACGTTTACTTCTGAACAAAATGGAGGCTAACGTTATTTTCTGAAAAAATGCTATGGTATAGATATTATTGGTATAAAATAATTTAATAATAATCCTGGTAAAAATCTAAGAGTGAGTTTGAGAAATCAGTATTGAACTCACAAATTTTATTTGTGATCATTTAACCAACATTTATTAAATATCTACCATATGTCAGGAACTACAGAGGAATCAGAAATGATTTCTTATTCTTGAAGAGTTTATAAACTATTTGTGATAATGACAGATTTATGTCATCAATATTTGTTACCCACAGAAAGATGGGATTCTGCCATATTTAAATACAATCACTATGACAGTTCAGAGAAAGGATAGATTTTGAATCAGTAAGAAAATATTTGTGGAAAATATGGCCTTCGATAGATGGAGGAGAACTGGATATTTGGAGTTTGGAAAAGATCAGTATTTCTAGATTTAGGAAAGAATTTGAATGAAAACATAAAGATAGAGGTATGAGATTTCCAGATCAGCTGGAGCTAAGGATAAGTAAGTGTTAGACATGGAAAAGAATGCCAGCTAACTGAGGATCTTGAATGCTGGGCTAAGGATTCAAAGTTTTTAATAGACAAGTGGAAATTATTGAGGAGTTTTGACTCTAAGACTGAATAGATTTCTCTTGAATTAATTCTGAATAGTTTAGTTTCTCTATTTGGTTTTTCTGAAACACAGAGCTCTTAATTTCAAACCATTCAACTAGCATTTGTTGTTCACTTATTATATCCTTAGTTTCTCAAAATCAGTTTCTAGTATACTCTATGGGACCATTTAAAAAATAAAAGAAACACATTTCCAATTTAAATGCCTTCTGAACAATTTTATTAAAAAAATACCGCTGGCACTTGAAGCTCAATATATCCTAAACTACTCATAATTTACATCACACTAGCAAACAAACACACACACACAAACAAACACACCACAAGCGTCACATCCTGCTGGCTCTCATCACAATTAATTATATAATGAGGAAAACTGCGCTATTAAGTCTACCAGTAAACATTTCCACAGTCTAGACAGATTTTTTTTTGTGTGTGTAGATGGTGTGGGAGTGGGAATTTCGATTGTCTGCTTTTTCTTCATTCTGAGAAAACATTAAAATAGGCTTTTTGGTTTTGCCAACATAAGTCTCAGATTGAGACAAAGAAGACCAAAATTATTCTGCCCAATAAAGTAAGAGGTTGTCTTCTTTAGATGAAAATATTATTATGATTTTAATAATTTTTTTTCTGCAGGAGACAGGTTCTTTGAGAATTTGGTACAGTGAGCATATTATATAGGTGATTAATAAATATTTGTGGAATGAATGAATGAACATGCCATTAGTTATGTATAATTAGTTGTCACCATTTTATAGTTGTGGAAAGTGTCACATAGAAAGATTAAATAACTTTCCCAAGAGCATTCCGTTAGGAAGTGGCAGGTCCATGCTCTTGACATATTGCAATATTGCTTCCGGTAACATGGCAGGAAGGGATCAACAGAGCTGCTATAAGCAGCAGTCCTAATCTAAACATGAGAGGCAAAAGGGTATTGGATTTTCTGCAGTTAGACTCCATGGGAGCTTGAGATATTTTGATTGACTATTTACTGAATGGATGATGCTAGAAGAATGCAACACTTGATCACCCAAGGCAAGAATCTTCATGTCAGACTTGACATTTTGTTCACCTCTCATATTCAGTCATTTGTCAGGCTGATCCATTCTTTACCCATCTTTTCAAATCTATCTTCTTCCTTCTAGTTTCATAATTATTGCTATAAAGTTAATGCACTGAGATGATTTTAACGGCATTCTAAATTATCTATCTCCAGATTCATCTAAATCCTAAACGCTTCTCTCAGAATAATCTCTCATTTGTACAATCCTCTAGTTCTTTCCAGACACACATTCTCACTCTTGTATTTCCCCCCATTTACTAAGTTTTAAAAAGATGTTTCTTTTCAAAATTTAAATTACACTTTCCTTTTCTTGCTCCTTAAAAGAGGAAGAAGCTTTTCTTTCTAAGCAATTTTTCTATCTCTGTCTTTATCATCAATATTGCCATCTATTTTAAACTTCAGGTAAATGAAAATCCTTAAATTAAGACATGTTTCTGCTAAACCACGTATCTATCATTTCTCATTTCTATATATTTTGTGTCTTTTACTCTCCCTCTAGGTTTTATCATATTAGATTTAGTCTATTATTTAAGGTGGCTAACATGTTTGGCAATCTTAATTCTGTTATGCAACATTGTCACTACCCCAGTCAGCTCTGAGTTATTTGATGAGCATTCTGCTTATATATCCGTTCAAATTATCTAAAAATGTCAACCCTAGATTCTAGGAAGATAGACTAGGAACTAGAGATATAGCCAATACATGTATAGCACAAAAGTGAGGCTGGTTAGAAAAGGCCATAGGTGCCAATTCTTTTCTTCTCCCTTCTCTCACCATTTGCCATTTCCACCATAAACATTCCCTGCTCCTCTTTTCTCATCTCATCTGTAGGTGGAGATTATCGTAGTACTCACTTTATAGGTATTATAAAATTTAAATGAGATAATACAGGCAAATAATGCATATTAACTATTATCATAATTAAACTAACTACAAATTAGCAAAAACAACAATCTGGCACGCATGAAAATCCTGATTATGGCAGGAAGGATTTGTGCCAAACAGCTCATGAGAGTTCAGTTTTGTTTTATTATGACATGATTTTTATACCACCTACGCATCCAACAGAAATTATTTCCTCTCTAGTTTGCAAAAGATGCAAAGTCAAAGATCACAAAAAAGAAAGTGGCCAAAAGCTATTTGCAAAGCTGTTACCTGAATTTATAGTCTTTTTTTTTTTTTTTTTTTTTTAAGGAATCTAGTTAGTTTGGCAAATCATCTATACAACATTTGTTTGAGGTCAGTATTATGATTTCATTTACAGCATTAGCCTACTTCATGGACTATTTATGTCAATATTGTAGTTTGGAATTTTGATTAAAGATGCAAAAAAAAAATGTGACTGCGATGTGAGTAACACCTTTAGTTTACAATCGGATTTAGCTCCCTTCCTTTATTCATCAGGGTGAAGAAATTACTTTGTTACTCAAATACTAATATGAGCACTTAGTAATTTATCTGTTATTCAAGTTATTATGGAAAAAATATCTATAAAAAAGGCTAACATAACATTTAGGAGATTAGAGTTTTTAAAGTTCCCGTGTTAATATCATATTCATGTCATTATTTTAAACTGGAATTCAAGCTCCAGATTTATGGGTTATATAGATATGCAGAATTAGAGTGGACGATTAATTTCTTCCTCTCTCTCTTGCTCATTCTATATAGCAGCTAAAATTCACTCAGAGTCTTTTGTATACTATGTTGTAATCTATTTTAACAGCATCTTAACAAATTGATAGGTTTAGTAACCAAGTTACATATACACGCAGAGGAAAATATGTACTTTGAATAAAAGTTTCTATTTATTGCCCATGTATCTAATACTATATAAATATATACACACACACATATATATATACATATATATTCTCAAATCATCATAACATTTTTGTAACATAAATTTTATTAATCTTGTTTGTAAATGATAAAATTGGGGCTTGTGGACTATAACTAACTTGCCTTAAGTCATAAATCAAAGATTTAAGATGTTTATTTAACTTCAAAGCTTGCATATTATCCATTAAAACATAATGCTTCTGCTAATTTCTTTTACAACTACGTCAAATAGCATTTGTTAGGATACAGGTAAGGCTTCCCTAAATTTATGTTTACCGGTAGTATTAGGGATTGGAAGAAATATAAAAATAGTAGGTGGAGCAGAATGGCAGACTAGATTTGCTAAAATTCTACCTGCTAAAAAAATACCTATATGTAGTATAAAATATATTTTATTATTTTGCTTGGTCCCAGATTTAAGGGAGCATGCGAAGGGTTTAAGAAATAGAACAGGAGGCTGATTCTTGAGCAGTAAGCTCTAAATTAGGTTTTTCTTGAAGGCAAATACTTATATTAGCACCATAACCAAGAGACTAAGCATTGGATTAGCTGCAAAGTGGGGAGGGTGAACCTGAGCCTCATGGGTTGAACTCAGAAGGGTAATAAAATGACCCCAGTCTGCATTAAAACCAGGGTTCAAAAAAATATAAAAGCAAATCCTCCCTGGAAAAAAGCATCATAATGTTAGGTGTCTAGATTTCCCATAGATTAACATCTATGGCTCTCAATTGAAATGTACCATACACACAAGAAAATAAACTACTATGAATGAAAATCAGCAGAATAAACAAACAATAAAGGTACATCTCCAAAGAATTCCAATGTTAGAATTTTCAGATAGATAATAGAAAATAATTCTATACAAAATACATGGAAGACATAAAAGAGTTAGAAAAATGAGCATGTAAAAAGAAATAACCAAAAATAATACACAGGAGATTTGAAAGATACAAAATAGAACTTTCATCATAAAACATGATTGATAAATAAAAAGTGAATAAATGGGTTAGTTAGATCATATATAACTGAAGAGAAAGTTAAACTGAAAAATGGATGTACAGAAATAGCACAAAATATAATACAGAGACAAGATGAAAACTATGAAAAAATAAGATTTATGAATGACAGAATAGCAGTTCTAACTATGTTTAATTGTATTCCCAGAAGGAGGATACAGAGATAATAGAAGAGAGACAATATATTGAGATATATTGTATATTAGTTTAGCCTGTGCTGTAGTAAAACAACCTCTATCCATCTCCATGGCATAAAAGTTTGCCATTAGTCAAGTGGATGCTCTCAGTTCTGTTCTTCTGTTCTTCATGTAGTGAGTTCAGTAATCTAAACTGCTTTGATCTTGACCCTGTCTGCCACCTCTATGCAAAGTTTTCATGTTTGCTTTGAACAGAGATGAAAGAAATGGAGCAATACACAGGACTTTTCACCATCTCAATCTGGAGTGATACATATCTCTTCTGCTCACTTGTCATTGGCCAAAACAATTCCAAAACCTTTACAAAAGTATGACAATTAGACTGAAAGTAGATTTCTCAATAGCAATAATCAAAGTCAGCAGGGAATAAAATAACATATTTGAAGGGCTGAGAGAAAATAATTTTCGGCTTAGAATCATGTTCTCAGAAAAAATATGCATCAAGATGGAAGGCAGATTAAGATATTTTCAGAATACATATACATATATATTATTTAAATATAAAACCATAAATGAACTTACATTGAGGGACCTACCAAAGAATCTATTTCAGCAAGATAATAAATTTTCTCAGGAGGAATACCCATGATGCTTGTGGAAGAGTGGTAAAAAAAAGAAATTGGTAAATAAGTCGTGAAATCCAAACAGATGTTTTTAAGTAAAATAATATATAATTTATGGCATTTGAGAAAGGAAGAGAAATAAATTATTGGACAAAACTTTGCCTGTAAAATGAGAGATGATTGATCCAAATAATGTGTTATAAATATCCTGATATTGAGAGTATAAATTATGATACTAACTTTAGAATGGAATAGGTTAGAATATAATGGTAAACCTCTGAGATAATCACCAAAAGAATAGAAAGAGAGGATATACCAGGAGAAGAAAATAATAAATTCAGAAAAATAAAGAAACCCAATAAAATCTCAAGAGAGCTAGAAAGCAATAAAATAGAAAACACACACAAAAAAGCCATTGATTAGATAACACCTCACTTCCTCAGAATTTGTCTTAAATGATATTTTCAAGAACTTGTCAAAACATATTCATAGGAAAGAAATGGTAAAAGCCTACCAGTCTTAAATACTAATTTAAAGAACCTTAAGGAGCAATACTAAGATAAGACAAAACTGACTTTAAGAAAAATGGCAATTTTAGTAATCTTTTATCAAAAAGATTACTGCATAGTGCTAAAAAGTTCAATTGAAATAGCAAAATGAAACTAGTTTAAATCTGTGTGCATCTAAAGTAATGACATTAAAAAGATATAAATACAAAGCCAAAAGTTTGTTTCTTTAAAACATTAATAAAATAGTTTAACCTCTCTGAACATCAAGAATAATAGGAAAAGTTAGAGATAATTAGTATTACAAATGAAAAGTTGTCATAACCCCAGAATTCAGTCTGAAAAGATAAGAAAATAATGCAAACAACTTTATGCCAACAAAATTTATTTTTAAAAAATCATGGCCAGGCAGGGTGGCTCATGCCTGTAATACCAGTACTTTGAGAGGCTGAGGTGGCAGATCACTGGAGGTCAAGAGTTGGATACCAGCCTCACCAACGTGGTGAGACCCCATCTCTACTATAAATACAAAAATAAGCTGGGCATGGTGGCACATGCCTATAATCCTAGCTACTTGGGAGGCTGAGGCAGGAGAATCGCTTGAACTTAGGAGGCGGAAGTTGCAGTGAGCCAAGATCGTACCACCGCACTCCAGACTGGGCGACAGTGAGACTCCATCTCAAAAAATTTTTTAAAAATGGGAAGAAAAATATAACTTACTAACAGTTATTAAAGAATCAGATTCAATTACCAATAAAGAAGTTCAATACATAGTTTAAAATCTTCCAACAAAGAAGCCAACTGGCCCACTTGGTTTAATAAACAAGTCTAGTGAACCTTCATGAAACAGATAAATATTATCCTTCACAAAACTTTTTAGAGAAGAGAAAAAAGTTTACAGACCATTCATTTTAATAAACTAGTGTAATATTTATAACAAAACACAGTGTGACAAATGTAAATCACAGACTAATCTTACTCATTAATATAGACCAACATTCTAAACAGAGTATCAGCAAGTCCAGCCATATAAGCATGACAATACATCATGAGTAAGTTGAGCTTATTTCAGAAATAACTTGAGTTCAACACTGAAATTGTTTAAAGAAAAAAAGTGATAAATAGTAAGTATCTTAAGGAATGCAGCAAAACTGTTCTATGAAATTCAATTTCTGTTTATGACCAAGAAGGCTTATAGCAAGTATTCATTCTATTTTTATTTTTATTTTTTATTATTTTTATTTTTTTTGAGACAGAGTCTTACCCTGTCACCCAGGCTGGAGTGCAGTGGCACCATCTCAGCTCACTGCAACCTCCCCCTCCCGGATTCAAGCAATTCTCCTGCCTCGTCCTCCCAAGTAGCTGGGATTACAGTCGCACACCACCACACCCGGCTAATTTTTGTATCTTTAGTGTAGAGATGGGGTTTCACCATGTCGGCGGCTGGTCTTGAACTCCTCACCTCATGATCCGCCCGCCTCAGCCTCCCAAAGTGCTGGGATTACAGGCATGATCCACTGGGCCCAGCCAAGTATTTATTCTTAATATATAACATGTCTGAAGCATTCCCACTACCACTGCTTCTGTGCAACATTGCACTGGAAGTTCTAGAGGTACTATGTATACTAGCTAGTGAGGTAAGACAATAAAGAGGAAGTCAATGGTGTAAGTAAGAATTAGACATAAATCATAATATGATTGTCACATAAAAAACTCTTGGCCGGGCGCGGTGGCTCACGCCTGTAATCCCAGCACTTTGGGAGGCTGAGGCAGGTGGATCACGAGGTCAGGAGATTGAGACCATCCTGGCTAACACGATTAATCCCTGTCTCTACTAAAAATACAAAAATTAGCCAGGCGTGGTGGCGGGCGCCTGTAGTCCCAGCTACTCGGGAGGCTGAGGCAGGAGAATGGCGTGAACCCAGGAGGCGGAGCTTGCAGTGAGCCGAGATTGGGCCACTGTACACTAGCCTGGGCGACAGAGTGAGACTCCGTCTCAAAACAAAACAAAACAAAAAACAAACAAAAGAACTCTTAAGTCCTTATAGACAAATTATTAGAAATTGTAAGAAAGGTGGCAATATAGTTGTCTCTAAGATCAATATACTTAATTTCTACACATCATAATAAAGAGATAGAAAAGGAAACTTTGTAAGTTTATGATTTAAAATTGCAATAAAAACATAAGATACCTAGGAGTAAATCTAAGAAAGATATATAAGACCTATATTCATGAAACTTTTAAGCTTTGTCAAATGACTTTAAAGAAGAGCTAAATAAGAGTTTTTCTAACTTAACAAATAGAGAAATTGATCTCATTACACTTTTGATCACTTTGGTAAATTATATTTTTCCAGACAATTTTCCATTTTGTATAGATTTTTTAATTTACTTGCACTGAGTTATTAAAAGTAGCCTCTTGATTTTTAAAATTCTGTTTTGGCTACTTTTATATTTTTTATTTTGTATCTTAAGTTTTGAAAATACATAAAATAACAAGAAAAATGAATCATCCTTTTTTAAGCGTCATCTTTTTGATCATCATTCAACGTATCTTATACTGGTAGGATATTGCCTTAGGGGAGCCCATAAAGAAATTCAAAGTATCATAAAAACAAGAGTCTTGCTTCTTTGTAACCTCAGTCCTCTACGTGTATCCTACTCTCTGGCCATATTCATATTATAGAAAATATTTTTCGCAAAATTAGGGATATGCTTGGTAAAATTTTTATAAGTACATCTTTTTTATCCAGTGAAATACTGAAAAATTTGTATTTCACTGAACCAACACTCTGCAGACTTTACTCATTAGGGTGTAGATGTCTCACATTGGCAATTGAAAACAGAATTGAAATGGAATAGGAAACCAATTTAAATAAATTCATAGAAGCAATTCTTTTCTTATATAAAGGTTATTTTCTTAAAGGGAGGAAACTTCAAGTTTAAGAATGACTTCTTATAAGAGAACATGGAAGAAGCCCTTCCTATTATAGTCACAACAAACAGATTTGATTTTCTCCACCAAAAAGAAAATGTCTCAAAATTAGGCTCATCAAATCTATCAGAATGGTATATTTTTCAAAAGAAAACTTGTCATCGAATGATCATGCACATTCAATGCTTCTGAAAGCAGTACTCCCCAATGCAAGCATAGCTTTCATACTGAATATAACGTTACAGTGTTTATCTTTTTTCTAGGAACTTCAGCATACAAGTCAGAAAAGAAAATCTCTCTTTCACAACAGGTATCCCTTATTGTGTAAACTTTGCCTATGCCCAACTTTAAAGGACTGCAGCTAGACAGAGGTGAACATGGATAACATTGTTCTAAATTTCATGTGTGTACACAAAAATATTCGGCATGACTGCATAGGTGCTTCTGCCTGGCTGGTAGTCATTAGAAAGAATGTTAGTGGTGTCCAGTGCATAATAACAGTATCACCAATGCATGCGCCAGCACCATTCTTGCTCTGACTAATATCTAAGCAGCAGTGAATGGGCTTAGTGATGTCTAATACGGCCTTAGAGAATGATCGAGAATGTGTATACAGAAAGCAAATAATAAAAGTACAACTAGTACTAATGATAACATCTATGTAATAACAGATTTCTGTATGCCAGGTGCTCTATTGAACACTTTAAATATATTATTCCACTTAATTTAGTAAATCCCTTATAAGGTAAATATTTTCATCCCCATTTACATATGACCAAAAAAACAAAGTTTAGAATGGCTAAGTAATTTGCTCTAGGTCGTATTGCTAGTCCCTAGCAGAGGATTCAAAGGCATTATATCTGTCTGCCTATAAGCGTGTGCCACTATGCAGCACTGATTTTTAAAATATATGCATAGACAAATAAGCAGAACAACAGGAAAGAAAACCAGAATGGGGAAATTGATTAAGGATTTACATATTTTATAGATAGGAAGGTTTATATCACACTGTATGGTACAAATCTGGACACACAGTTTTAGTGAAGTGAATGTCTCTCAATTATGTCTCTCCTCTCTCTCTCTCCCAACTATTTATCTATTATCCACCTGTCTGTCTTTTTGTCATCTATATTATCTATTTTCCTATCTACTTAGCTATCTATTTTTGCCTACCCAGCATCTCTTCTTTACAAAATCACCCCATGAACATGTTAGGCAGACTGGCTAATCAGGGTACCTCACTATCCTAGCACAGGGATTCGACCAGTGATGGGTTCATGTCCCAAGAAGGGCCAGAGTCTTTTGGTAGGATCGATCTAGACACAGAGGAATAGAAGTATCCTGACATATCTGAGACATAATTGCTAAAGGCTACATAAATATGGAACTGCCATGAGCTCTTTTTGCTGCCCAGAAAGAAAGCTTGCTTAGACATGAGGCAAACCAAGAGACTATGGATGGTCTAAATAAAAAGGTCTCATGATATAATTTTAATTCTGAGAGCCAGCTATGTAGAGAGTTCATGTCACCCCTTAGTTATTCAAGTAGAATAAGTCAAAATATGTTTGTTTGAAAAAATGTAATTTGAAATCAGCTTCTGATATGGTTTGAATTTGTCTCCCCGCCCAAATCTCCTATCAAACTGTAATCCCCAGTGTTACAGGAGTAGCCTGGCAGGAGGTGGTTAGATCACAGGGGCAGACTTCCCCTTGCTGTTCTTTTGATAGTGAGTGAGTTCTCTTGAGATCTGGTTGTTTAAAAGTGTGTAGCAGCTCCCCCTTTGCTGTCTTCCTACTTCTCCAGCCATGAAAGATGTGCCTGTTTCCCCTTCACCTTCTTCTATGACTGTAAGTTTCCTGAGGCTTCCCCAGCCATGCTTCTTGTACAGTTGCAGAACTGTGAGTCAATTAAACTCCTTTTCTTTATTAATTACCCAGTCTTAGGTAGTTATAGCAGTGCAAGAACAGACTAATACAGCTTCTCTCTAAGGCAAAGAGCACTGTCTCATTTCCATTTAAACTATGTCCTTTTATATTTTTCTGAAGATTTCATACTCTTTCTTCTCCACTTTTTTTGTATGCTCTTTCTGCATTGTTAGTCTCCAATCTCCCTTTTGGCAAAGATGAGTAATGTAGTGCATCCATGGAGAAACAATTTTGGTGCCTTTTAATGCAAGGTAATACATGCTAGTTATCAGATGAGATTCTCTCTGTATGCAGGAGAATAAAAAAGTACCGTAAAATTAGGTAGTTTTTGTCCCAAATATCAGGCCACAAAAATATAAAGATTAAAATCTGAAATGCAAATGCAGTCAAAACATGTTTGAGCCTGCTCTAGCTATGATCATCACATAAGCCTAGTTTAATTCCTTCAGGCGGCTATAACAGTATTTCATAAACACTTATTCCAGAATTCCCAAGAGTTGCACATTTCTCTATGTGGTATTCACTTGAGGAATCTCTGATATATAACCTTTGATAATCAACTGATGCCTCAGCTGAGTTAATGTCTTTATCAGTATGATTTAAATTAACTTTAACATTTTAGTGGCAAATTCAGTATAGTATTTGGCTGCTTTATTAGTAAATATTTGTCAAATGATGTATATATGTGTATACTAGTGGAATGAAAAGTATATCCCTGCTACATGCTTTCTGCAATACAAGAGATATATGCTAGCCATTATTGTGAACACAAGGACTATTATTTCACTCTAGATGAAAATTACATCTGTAGAATTATGAGGTGTGTTATGTAAAACTCTCAATGAAACATACAAACGGAATGTCTATTGAGTATTGGTTCTTAATTAGATACACAAATATTAAGAGATTGTTGAGTAGTTAAATAAGAAAACTGAAAATACCATGTATAGTGCTTCACACTGCAAGTTTTTCTTGGATGCAGCTAGAGTGAGTTAAGAAGGGAATACATCTTAAGATGTTTTGAAGGAGGAATTTTTTTTTCATAGATTAGGAAATACAAGTTTTCAGTTTTGAAGACAAGTTGGTTCAACTTACTTAAAATTAGGAAAGTAGTTCCTGTACAAGAAAGGAATACTTTCTTTTGGGAAAAGCCAAATAGGACTAATCATTGGTGAAACTTAGGAATCAAACTCTCAAACCCTCAATTTTAATTACTTATAAAAACAATTTATTTAGAGATTGTTACTAAAGTGCTTCCAAATTGCTTAAGCAAGTTGAAAGTAATTTCAGTAAAAGTGGCTTTGTGGGTCATTTCTGAAGAATTGCTTTGAGAACAATGATGATAAGATGGAAATCCATCTGGCAGAAGGGCATGTGGAATACAGGTAAGATACGAAAATTGTTCTGGGAAAATCCTTCAGCTTTTAATCTCACTGGGTTTCAATTCATAGAAGTTGATGGAAGCTTCACTCCTTACAGAGTAGCTGAGTGGATTTCTTTAGCACAAGTGGAGGACACTAGAGACTTTCAATTCAAGGCACGTAGAAGAGATATTATTTGATATGCAAGATACTGTAATTCACATATGGTTTTTAAGTTACATAACTTTTAGCTTCCAGAATTTTTCTAAGAATCAAGACTTTTCTAATAAATCAAAAATGTTGTTTTTATTAATTGTCCATGTATTTTTTCTAAAACTTTGCTGTTTATGGTTCAAGACAACTAAATAAATCAAGAAATAAAGCATATTTTAAACAGCCTTGTCAGGTATGCCCCACCACCTAGCCTCCCACTGACATTTCCATTACCTGGAATGTATAAAGAAAAGAGTTGCTGAGCTCTTCAAAGATGAGGTGGTATATAAATAGCAACGTTATAGAAGGGAAATTGCAAAGTCAAAGAGAATAAATTTGAAATATGTGCATTGACTTGATCTATGAGCACATTTTAGAATAATAAATATTCCTGTGATAGATAGCAGCTTTATGCAGATAGCACCAGAAAGGAGAAAAGCAATCATTCAGAGCAGCTGAGGAGAAAGCAGATCATAAGTCAGAAGACAGAACTTTAAAATGAAAATTTCCCGCTAAACAGTGAAGGTAGAAATTGTTCTTTTCAGTGACCCTGAGTTTAACCACACAGACACCCATCTAAAACAATCACATTAAATATCAACACCAGATTATATGAACAGGAACATGACTGATTGACATCAAGACTAAAGAATACCCCCTTCAAAATGTCTATAGAGTTTGGAAAAATACATTTTCCTCAGCTCCCTGTTTCACCAACCCTTTGGTTTTTATGTAGATTGGTATAAAAATTTTTGGCTTATGAAATTGACTAAAAAAGATTAATTTTATACAATTTATATGGAAGTAAACAAAAATTTTAAAGGAATAATTTGATGATAATTTGATTGTAAAAGAACAATTTCACTGAATATATTAGTATCTCCCAAAAAGCATCCTTTTCAACACAGTCTTAGTAATGGTTGGTATATATTTTGTTTTATCCATTGATATGTTAAGTCCATGTTTGTTAGAGTCCTAAGAGAACTCATTAGCTAAAGAAACAATTTAGCAAATGTCTTTATAAAGTGAGGAATTACTTCCTATTCTTATGTGTCACAAAATTTTTATAAGAGTTTTTCTTTGAAAATTTTCTCCCATTCTGTAGTTTGCCTGTTCACTCTGATGGTAGTTTGTTTTGCTGTGCAGAAGCTCTTTAGTTTAATTAGATCCCATTTGTCAATTTTGGCTTTTGTTGCCATTGCTTTTGGTGTTTTAGACATGAAGTCCTTGCCCATGCCTATGTCCTGAATGGTATTGCCTAGGTTTTCTTCTAGGGTTTTTATGGTTTTGGGTCTAACATGTAAGTCTTTAATGCATCTTGAATTAATTTTTGTATAAGGTGTAAGGAAGGGATCCAGTTTCAGCTTTCTACATATGGCTAGCCAGTTTTCCCAGCACCATTTATTAAATAGGGAATCCTTTCCCCATTTCTTGTTTTTGTCAGGTTTGTCAAAGATCAGATGGTTGTAGATATGTGGCATTATTTCTGAGGGCTCTGTTCTGTTCCATTGATCTATATCTCTGTTGTGGTACCAGTACCATGCTGTTTTGGTTACTGTAGCCTTGTAGTATAGTTTCAAGTCAGGTAGCGTGATGCCTCCGGCTTTGTTCTTTTGGCTTAGGATTGACTTGGCGATGCGGGCTCTTTTTTGGTTCCATATGAACTTTAAAGTAGTTTTTTCCAATTCTGTGAAGAAAGTCATTGGTAGCTTGATGTGGATGGCATTGAATCTATAAATTACCTTGGGCAGTATGGCCATTTTCATGATATTGATTCTTCCTACCCATGAGCATGGAATGTTTTTCCATTTGTTTGTATCCTCTTTTGTTTCATTGAGCAGTGGTTTGTAGTTCTCCCTGAAGCGGTCCTTCACATCCCTTGTAAGTTGGATTCCTAGGTATTTTATTCTCTTTGAAGCGATTGTGAATGGGAGTTCACTCATGTCAATACAGGAACACCCAGATTCATAAAGCAAGTCCTTAGTGACCTACAAAGAGACTTAGGTTCCCACACAATAATAATGGGAGAGTTTAACACCCCGCTGTCAACATTAGACAGATCAACGAGACAGAAAGTTAACAAGGATATCCAGGAATTGAACTCAGCTCTGCAGCAAGCGGACCTAATAGACATCTACAGAACTCTCCACCCCAGATCAACAGAATATACATTTTTTCTCAGCACCGCACCACACCTATTCCAAAATTGACCACATAGTTGGAAGTAAAGCCCTCCTCAGCAAATGTAAAAGAACAGAAATTATAACAAACTGTCTCTCAGACCACAGTGCAATCAAACTAGAACTCAGGATTAAGAAACTCACTCAAAGCCGCTCAACTACATGGAAACTGAGCAACCTGCTCCTGAATGACTACTGAGTACATAACGAAATGAAGGCAGAAATAAAGATGTTCTTTGAAACCAATGAGAACAAAGACACAACATATCAGAATCTCTGGGACACATTCAAAGAAGTGTGTAGAGGGAAATTTATAGCACTAAATGCCCACAAGAGAAAGCAGGAAAGATCCAAAATTGACACCCTAACATCACAATTATAAGAACTTGAAAAGCAAGAGCAAACACATTCAAAAGCTAGCAGAAGGCAAGAAATAACTAAAATCAGAGCAGAACTGAAGGAAATAGAGACACAAAAAACCCTTCAAAAATTAATGAATCCAGGAGCTATTTTTTTGAAAAAATCAACAAAATTGATAGACTGCTAGCAGGACTAATAAAGAAGAAAAGGGAAGAATCAAATAGACACAATAAAAAATGATAAAGGGGATATCACCACCGATCCCACAGAAATACAAACTACCATCAGAGAATACTACAAACACCTCTATGCAAATAAACTAGAAAATCTAGAAGAAATGGATAAATTCCTCGACACGTACACCCTCCCAAGACTAAACCAGAGAAGAAGTTGAATCCCTGAATAGACCAATAACAGGCTCTGAAATTGTGGCAATAATCAATAGCTTACCAACCAAAAAAAGTCCAGGACCAGATGGATTCACAGCCGAATTCTACCAGAGGTACAAGGAGGAGCTGGTACCATTCCTTCTGAAACTATTCCAATCATTAGAAAAAAAGGGAATCTTCCCTAACACATTTTATGAAGCCAGCATCATCCTGATACCAAAGCCGGGCAGAGACACAACCAAAAAAGAGAATTTTAGACCAATATCCCTGATGAACATTGATGCAAAAATCCTCAATAAAATACTGGCAAACTGAATCCAGCAGCACATCAAAAAGCTTATCCAACATGATCAAGTGGGCTTCGTCCCTGGGATGCAAGGCTGGTTCAACATATGCAAATCAATAAATGTAATCCAGCTTATAAACAGAACCAAAGACAAAAACCACATGATTATCTTAATAGATGCAGAAAAGGCCTTTGACAAAATTCAATAACCCTTCATGCTAAAAACTCTCAATAAATTAGGTATTGATGAGACGTATCTCAAAATAAT
The DNA here is from genome assembly GCF_028878055.3 of Symphalangus syndactylus. Lineage (NCBI taxonomy): Eukaryota > Metazoa > Chordata > Mammalia > Primates > Hylobatidae > Symphalangus > Symphalangus syndactylus. The sequence continues at coordinate 123,267,787 of NC_072425.2, forward strand.
AAGAGCTATCTATGACAAACCCACAGCCAATATCATACTGAATGGGCAAAAACTGGAAGCATTCTCTTTGAAAACTGGCACAAGACAGGGATGCCCTCCCTCACCACTCCTATTCCACATAGTGTTGGAAGTTCTGGCCAGGGCAATCAGGCAGGAGAAGGAAATAAAGGTATTCAATTAGGAAAAGAGGAAGTCAAATTGTCCCTGTTTGCAGATGACATGATTGTATGTCTAGAAAACCCCATTGTCTCAGCCCAAAATCTCCTTAAACTGGTAAGCAACTTCAGCAAAGTCTCAGGATCAATGTACAAAAATCACAATCATTCTTATACACCAATAACAGACAGAGAGCCAAATTTTATTATTCTTTTGGATGCTCAAAATACTCCATATCTGGCCTGTGAAAATCCCTTCAGTTGGGCTTCCATGTTGTATTAACATGGCTTCATTTGTTTTTGAATATTTTCTTGCCTTCTGGCATAACAATATGTCCTAGGCTCATCTTGTACTTTCCCTGACCCAAATCTGTCATTTTTCTTAGAGGACTTGATTTTAGTTGGAAATGAAATATAGAAACCAAGATGTGGGCTCTACGTGTGCTTATTGTTAATGAGTTATCAGGACTCCTCGGCATTTCAGTGAACAGAGCTAGAACATATGTATACACACATACATATATATTTAAAAATTGTGGATTTACTGTGTTTAGCAGTGGTTGAGTACAGGGGAGGAACTGACTAAAAAGGGAAAACAAGGGTATTTGAAAAAACTCTTCTGTATCTTGATGGTGGTGGTGGTTATATAAGTTTATGTATATAAACGTAGAAAACATTATGAGTTCATACTCATACATTAAATTCAAGTCCAACTCCAATTAGACTTCTCCTCACTTTTCTTTATTTCAAAGTTGTATCTCCCTTCCCCATTGAAAACCCTGGTTCTCGACACCACCAGTATATTTACTCATATGCTCTCCCTTACAGCAAATATAAAATAGATTAAAATAGTTTCAAATTTCAACATCAATGTAACTACCAACGATGGCCAATTTAGTAAGTAAAATTTAAGATTTTTTGCATTCCTTTTAAATGTCACAATAGATCCAATTAATGCGTAAAGTTTATGTACTGTGTTCAAAAGTCACTTGGATTACTTTATATGAATAAGAAAACCACATAATAAAACTATATGTTTTTACAAATATACGGTGAGGTTCATATGTATTCAATTTCACGGTTTGCTTCTTTACATTATAATTTTTTTGAACATGTAAAACCTTTTCCTGGTTCAAAAATGAAAAATAATAGAAGAGAAACCATATTCCCATCCAATCTCCTACATTCTATTTCAATTTTGTTTGCAAAAATAAGCATATATTTTTATTTCTTCTTTCTTGCCCAAGTGTTAGTACATCATAAATACTCTTTTGAACCATGCTTTATTCACTAACACTATCTTCATATAAATATTCCTCATTCCTCTTCACCCTATTGCGTGAATGTGCCAAAAATATTCAACCAGTCTCCAATGGACATTAATTTCTCATCTTTTACTGTGATGTACATTGCCCCAGAGAATAATCTGGTGACATGTTTTGTATTTAAGGAGATTTACTTATAAAGTACATCCCTAGATGCAAGAAGGCTAAGTAAAATGGTAAATACATCTATAATTTTGTCACGTATTACTAAATTCCTCTGCAGAGCAGATGTACCATTTTATCCTCCTAGCACCAATGGAGGTGCTGAGAGATCTGTTTTCTCACAATCCCACAGGCTCACCAAAGAAGTGTATTATCAATTTTAGCTAATCCTATATGTGAGAAATTATAGCTTAGTGCAGTTTTAATTTCTGCTTCTCTTATGTGTAAAGCTGAGTATATCTCTATATGTTTAGTACTGATTTTGATGCATTTTTCCATTCATACTTTTGTTTAATGTTCGGTGGAGATTATAGCCTTTTTTACCTTGATTTTAAGATATCTTTAAGAATTAAAGAGATTCATCTAATTATGAATAGATTGTAAATATTCCCTCATTTTAAATTTTGACTTAATATTTTATGCAATGATGTTTCTTATTGCATATTATTGAATATAAATAATGTTTTTATTTCTACAAGGTAGAATTTATAAAACTTTATTTTTTTTCTCAGTTTTTAATCAAATTAGAAATGCTTTTCCCTCAACCACACTTAGGTTAAAAAGGATTCTTATTTTTCTAGTAACTTATATAGTTTCATTTGTTGCATTTAGATATCGGATGGATTTGCAGTTTATTTGTTTACATGATCTTCATTTTGGAATCAGTGTTGTCATTTTTAAATGGCTAATCACTTGTTCCAGTCTACTTATTGAAAAACGATTTGGATCCCACCTTCATAATGCAGTAAGTTTCCAAATATACTTGGGCCAATTTGAGGGACTTCCACTTTAATGTCTGTGTGTCTGTTCATGTACCAGTTTAACACTGTTTCACCTAAAGAGGATTTATGATACCATAGTCCATAGATGCTTTTTCTCAGTCAAGAATAGGTGTTCAATTCTGTTAAAGCTTTTTAAGTATCCATCATATGATTTTTCTTCTTAGATATATTAAGATGACAAATTATAGTTATGGTTTTTAAAAAATTAAACCATCCTAACATTTCTGGAATAAATCTCCCTCAATCCTAGTGAATTATTTTTCATGCGGTATTGGATTATATTTGCTAATATTTTATTGAAAAAATTGGTATTGATAGTCATAAGTAAAATATGAAGTAAAACTATAAAGTGAAATATAAAGTAAAGTAAAAGTGAAAACTTTATAGAATTCTTTTTCTTTTAGAAAATTTACTTCGTGTTGAGAATAACTCTTTTTTGACAATTTGACAGATGTCTTCTATGAAATTTTCGAGTCCTTTTTTTGTTTTGATATATTCTTCAATAGCTTTTTCTATTTATTATAAGAAAATTATTTTTGTTTCAAAATTTTATTTATCTTACCTGATTCCTTTTTCTGTGTCAACATTTTCTTTCTTCTCTTTTCACAGACAGGGTCTTGCTCTGTCACCCAGGCTGGAGTGCATTGGCACGATCATAACTCACTGCAGCATCAAACACCTGGTCGCAAGCAATCTTCTCATCTCAGCGTCCCAAGTAGCAGGGGCTACAGGCATACACAACCACGTGTAGCTAACTTTTTCCTTTTTTTTGTTTGCAAAGATGGGGGTCTCACTATGTTGTCCAGGCTAGTCTTGAACTGCTGGTCTCAAGCAATTATCTCATCTCTGTCTCTCAAAGTGCTGGGATTACAGGTGTGAGCAACAATCTTTTTTTTTTTTTTTTTTTTGAGTCGGAGTTTTGCTCTTGTATCCTAGGCTAGAGTGCAATGGCATGATCTTGGCTCACTGCAACCTTCACCTCCCAGGTTCAAGCAATTCTCCTGCCTCAGCCTCCCAAGTAGCTGGGATTACAGGTGCTCCCCACCATGCCTGGCTAAGTTTTGTATTTTTAGTAGAGACAGGGTTTCACCATGTTAGCCAGGCTGTTCTCAAACTCCTGACCTCAGGTGATCCACCCACCTTGGCCTCCCAAAGTGCTGCGATTACAGCCTTGAACCACCACACCTGCCCCCACCATCCTTTTTAACTCCATAAAGCATAGAGGTTAAGAGCAAACACTCTGGTATTAAATTTGGCTTTAGTTAAAATCTTAGTTTAAACTGCCAGTATATGATCTTGAGAAATTTAATTTACTCCTTACACTTCAGTTTCTAGATCTATGTATTACGTAACTTGCAAAGTTTTTGTGAGGAAAAAATTAGTCTATATGTAGGCACCAGCACATAATAAGTGCTCAATAAGTATTAGCTATTGTTACTCTTATTCACTCATTTATTCATCAATTCAGTAAACATGTCAAAACAGCGTTGAGAAACTGAAAATGCCAGATATTGTGTTTGATGCTAATGCTACAAAAGTGAATGACATAGATCATGTTCTAAAGATAAGATCACACTGTAAAGAGAAAGCCAGACAAATGTGGTAATCAGGAGAGGTACAAAGAGAGACCAAAAAGAAAACTAAACTTTGATTATCATTTCATGTGGAGCAAATGACATATTTGAGGGCCTGGAAGTATTTAATATTTCAGGAAATCACCTGGTCTGAGCATGTGTACTGAAAGGCTATGCAAGTGCTAGATTTTGAAGGGCCTTTTAAATCATATCATAGAGTTTGAACCTTATCTCTGCAGTGATGGACAGTAATTAAGCACGTAAAACAATGTCGAGTTATGGTCTGATTTGTGTTCATGAGAGATTATTTTGTCAGCAATGTGGAGAATGGGTGGGAAGGGGAAAGACAAAATAACCAGCAGAAGAAACAGTTGTCAAACTTTACGGTACATAAGAATTATCTGGGGAACTTGTGTAATAGTATAAATTGTCAAGCCCTATTCTCAAAGATTTCTAATTAGCAGGGCTAGTGTAAGACCCTGAATAAGAATTTTCAAGGAATTTTGCTGCTAATGGTGGCTGATGGTTGTCATACACTGAAATAGAAGGCCATTGTAATTGTCCAGATAAAAGATATTTAAACTGTTGTATAGCAGAAGTGGTAGGGATGGAGATCAGAAATAATTATGTCTATATCTATGTCTATCCATTTATCTATCTATGTGCATATGTGTTATGGACTCCAGATTTGTGTCCCTACAAGATTCATATGTTGAAATCCTAATCCCCCAATGGGATAGTATTGGGATGTGAGGCCTCTGGGAGGTAATTAGGTTGTGAGGACAGAGACCCTATAATGGGATTAATGTCCTTATTAAAACAAGAAGAAAGTCAGCTAGGATACAAAGAGAAGATGGCTATCTGCAAACCAGGAAGAGAGCCCTTATCAGAACCCAGCCATGCTGGTACCTTGATCTTGAACTTCCCAGCCTCCAGAACTATGAGACATGAATGTTGTTTAAGCCACCCAGTCTATGGTATTCTGTTATAGCAGTCCAAACTAAGGATACACACACACACACAGACACACACACACACACACACCAAAATTTTTAGTCAAACTTATGGTTTAATAAATTCTATAAATTTACAAACAACATATCTTGTTAGTTTAATTATTTACATTTCTTCTACACTTTGTTAGTTTGGGGAAATTTTAATACATCCTAAAATTCAAGTTTTGTTCCAGCCTTAGAGCAAAAACTGCTGACAGCACAGTTTAACTGCCAGGAAGATTGTGGAAGGAGAAGATTAAAATCAAGTACAAAGAGGGAACTAATACCAAAACCAAAAGGAATATAAAATGAGATTTGCAGAAGATGAGTTATCTTCCCATTGCAGTGAGTTTAAAGTTTTTCTGAACCATCTGGGAAGCCTTCAAAGGCATTAGGGATCTAGATCTAGATCTCAGAGAATAGATTCAGGCTGGGGATAAAATTCAGGAACCATCAGCATATTCGTAGTGCCGGCTGAAGCCAGAAGAGTAGACAACACTGCGCAGGGAAATTGATAGAGCGAAAAGAGAAGACGACTCAGGAAAGAATTTTGTGAAAGCATCAGAGGCAGAAAGGGAAAAATAATTTGTAAAGAGGCTAAGTAAAGCCATATTAAGGCATAAAAAACATAAATAGAAGAAGTGTTACTGTGTAAACCATGAGAACAATGGAATTTGAAGAGATAAAATGATGGTGGAGGGTGTCAGATGCCTCAGGGAGGTCTGTAAATAAAAGAGAGTTCAGAAAATGCAAGCCGAAGATGCTCCAGGGATATGAATAAGCTCCAGTGGCTGCCGCTGAGTTTCAGTGAGATCAGTTGCACTGCAATGCTGAGAGCAACAGCCAGGTTCTCATTGTACATGAGCGAAGGAATGTAAGCAAGGGAAGGCAGCACATAGAAACAAACAATTGTTTTGAATTGCTGCAGAACAGAGGGAGGAAATGGGGGGAAACCTCAGGAGGGATGTGGCATGTTTTCTAAGATAGGAGATACCTGAACCTATTCTGTAAGCAGAGAAGGGTCTGGTCGGGAAGAAGAGAGTAAGGGAATAATCATAAAGATAGCATTATGTAAAACCTAGGGAGGGGATAGGACCTCTTGTATTCTGAAACTGCATGAAGAAAGAAAGCAGGTATGTGAGCACAGATTTGCTTGGAGATTAGGGTTCTGTGAAGTAGAGCGAGTTGATGCCTGACATTCTCCATTCTTTTTTTTTTTTGCAGTAAAATGAACAGGGTTGTCTGCTGAGAGTAAAAGGATTAAAGCCTTTAAAGGCACTAAGTGTTGATAATATTCGGTGCATTGCTCTTACTCCACTGTATTTAACTGTCCGGGGGAGGGGGGTGAAGAAAATCTGATTTATCTTAAAATAATACAAACCTATAACATGTGACGAGATTAAAGTAGACAGATTTTCTGATTGTTTCTCTTCTTTATTGATGCTGCTGCTGTCCTAAGCATGTGCTTAGCTTGCCTTTGAGTCATTCAGCAATAAAAAGTTTGAGAAAAGCCACTAAGGTCTGGAACAGCTGCATTTAGGAATGGAAGAGCAGAGGAAAGAACATGCAAAGTTCGTGCAGAAGGCCTTGATAAAGTTTGCAACTGAAACATTTTTGCGATTCCAATCCTCATGGCTCTGTGACTTGCCTCCAATTGCTGTTGGCAGCCCTTACGTGTACATAGCCATGGGAAAGGCTGCAGTGGGGGCCACAGGCCTCACTTTGTGGGATCATTTTATTCTGGTACAGTTTGAGTTTTTGCAAGTCACCAAGGCCTTAGCTAGACACTCAGAGAGGATGAAACTGTGCTTGTGCTAAGTAATGGATTTAATTAAGTTTTTGTGCTTCTTCTCAGCCCTGTTTCAAAAATTTTACATGTATTAACTAATTCAATATTCCTCGCAACCCTATGAGACAGGCACTAATATTAGCTTAATAAATAATTTGCCCATGGCTAAGGCTACTAAATGGCAGGGTTAGGATTTAAACCTAGCCATTGTGCCTTTCCTTGTTACAGTGACAAATAATTAGGAAAATATGAACTAGTGTTTAACAGTTAAAACCCGTTTCAGTAAAGAAACGTATGTAGGAGAAAGGGTGAGGTGGGGAGAAGGGGACATTCTATAGTAGCAAGAATCTCAGCTTTGACATTGTTCTTAAAATGAAAAACAACAAGTCATCTTAGTTCACAGGCAGAGGTAAGTTTTCAAGATCCAGTCATGCTAATTTCTCCTTGTAAAAAAAAATCAATAAAACTATTAAATGAGTGTTTAGTGTTTAATAATTTTGAATTAATGCCCTGTGACCACTTCTTGGTGTTCAATGGCCCTGACAGTTTGGGTGACTGGCTGGGGAACAGTGACTGCATGTTAGGATTAGGTACATGCTTCATGCATGGGAGAAAGTTCAACTGTCCCCAAAAGCAGTCCCATAAGTACCCTGCAGAAAATTTCACCAGTTTGACCACTCAGTTATCCATTATTCTTTTGCTTATGTTTAGTAAGTTGGAAAGAAGAAAGAAGGCAAACTTGGAGAAAAATTAAAAAGCAAATGGAAACTTACATAGATTTCTTATAGAAAAAGAAGGAAAGCATCAGAAGAGCAACAGTGGGAATGGTTCTCCTCTCTCTCGTTTGCCTCCCCAGCCTCCCCAGCAACACATAGGTCCATTTGGATTATCCTAGATATTCTGATTGAGCACTGTGCCCTGTCTTTCTTTCCACTTACCCTGTAGAGTACCCTTTTTTTTTTTTTTTTTTTTTTTTTTTTGAGATGGATTCTCACTCTGTCACCCAGGCTGGAGTGCAGTAGCATGATCTCGGCTCACTGCAACCTCCACCTCCCAGGTTCAAGAGATTCTCCTGCCTCAGCCTCCTGAGTACCTGGCATTACAGGTATGTGCCACCATGCCTGGCCAATTTTTTTTTGTATAAATTTTAGTAGAGATGGGGTTTCACCATGTTGGCCAGGCTGGTCTTGAACTGCTGGCCTCAAGTGATCCATCTGCCTCAGCCTCCCAAAATGCTGGGATTACAGGCGTGAGCCACTGTGCCTGGCCCTGTAGGATACTTTTAACAGCGAAACTTTCCACTGTGGTTTGTTTTTGTTTGTTTGTTTGTTTGTTTGTTTTTGAGACAGAGTCTCTCTCTGTCGCCCAGGCTGGAATGCAGTGGCGCGATCTCGGCTCACTGCAACCTCTGCCTCCCAGGTTCATGCCATTCTCCTGCCTCAGCCTCCAGAGTAGCTGGGACTACAGGCAACCGTGACCACGCCTGGCTAATTTTTTGTATTTTTTTTAGTAGAGACGGGGTTTCACTGTGTTAGCCAGGATGGTCTCGATCTCCTGACCTCGTTATCCACCCCCCTCCGCCTCCCAAAGTGCTGGGATTACAGGCGTGAGCCACCGCGCCCGGCTCCATTGTTTTCTTTTTGTGTAGATTCTCCTCCTCTTTCTCATTTGGTGAAAACTTACACTGGAAATCATTTTAGTTCCAAATTAAAATCCTACCTCTTCATGAAGATTTGCTGATTATCTTCAATTGTAAGAGATTTTCTACTCTTCTGAACCCCACTCATATTTAATTTATACCAATTGTGCAGCATTTAACAAAGTCTGCTTTTTATGTTTATTTGCACAGGTTGCAGAACTGGCTTTGAAGTAGAGAGTGGTGGTAGTTATTGTATTTGCATGCCTGGCCTGTTGGGACTGTCAGTGTTAGCATCCTGTCCCTTCCCACTCCTCCCCACCCGTTGCCCACCAACAACTTCACAGGGGGATGAGCACATGGCTCAGCTCATTGTAATCTTCACTGGGATCAATTTATCAACTTTGCAAGGAAGAGGCTGTCTTTCTGTTGAGGTTGCTAACCTGAAAATATGTGAACATGGAGCTACTGGCAGCCATTTGTCAGCCCTTTCATAAAGCTCATCTGAGAAACGTGCCAATCAAAGAGAAACAGAGTCAAGAGAAAAGGGAGACTGAGCCCTGAACTCCAGGAGTAAGGCTTGCCTGGAGTGAGTTTCCTTGTATAATACTTCCCATTTACCTTAGTCATATTTTTCTACTTTTTTGCTTACAATCATTTGTGTTATGTTTTCAGTTTTATCGAGTCATAAGTAATAAACTGACAAATTTGTAAGTAATTTAAGATCAAGATTCAGGTGTGATTTATCTCTTTTCATCTTTGATATAGACAACTGGAAAAGTGAATGAATTAATGAAGGAGTGGTGCTTCAGAAAACTGTCTTTAATTCTCCCAATTGCATGCACTGGGAAAATCCAAGATCTCGCTTTCTACTGCAGCCAATTGAGCTGATATTTGTGATTCCTCAGCTTAGTATTTATTTACGTAGGAATCTAGACTGTTTGTTGGACACTCTCCCTTCTGACCTGTTTTCCAGAGTGATACTTTATCTATTGAATATAAAAGAACAAGCTGTTCAGCTGCTCTGTTCAAGCCCCAGGTGTAGAGAGGAGAATGCTGGATTTTAAACAGGTGGATAGATGTTAAGTCAGAGGGGCTCTGATGCATTTTGTACACACTGCACACACATTTCAAGGACTCACATGTATTATGCTTCTATCATTTAATTTTTCCTGGTTTCTGTGATTAAATCTTTATAGCATTTTCTACTTTTTAATTCTTTATTATAGCTTTATGAGATGTATTTCACATATCATAAAATTCACCCATTTAAAGTATATAGTTCAGTAGGTTTTAGTATATTCAGTGTTATGCAACTATCACCACTATCTACTTTCTGGACATCTCATGATTCCCAAAAGAAACTCCATACATATTAGCATTCGTTTCCTGTCCCTGAACAATTCCACTCCCTGGCAACTACTGATCTGTTTTCTGTCTGTATGGATTTGCCTGTGGTAGACACTGCACAGACAGAATCTTATCAGTCTTTTGTGTCTGACTTCTTTCACTTATCACAATGTGTCAAGGTTCATCCATGTTGTAGCAGGTATCAATACTTCATGATTTTTTATTGGCTAATATTTCATTGTATATATACACTACTTATTGTTGATAAGTTTATCAGTTGATGGACATTTATATTGTTTTCACATTTTGCTATTATGAATAATGTTTCTACAAATACTCATGTACAAGTCTTTGCATAAGCATTTCTTTTGGGCGTACACCAAGGAATGGAATTACTGGGTACTATGGTAATCATATTCTTCACTTTTTGAGGAAGTGCCAACTGTTTTCCAAAGGTGCTGCACCTTTTTACTTACGCTAGCAATGTATGAGGGTTTCCACTTTTTCTGCATCTTCACCAACAATTGCTAATGTCTTTATTAATGTAATCATTCTAGTGGTTGTGAAGTAGTATCTCATTTTGGCTCTTATTTACATTTATGTAATGACTAATAATGTTCAGCATATTTTAATTTGTTTATTCGCTTTTTTTTTTTTTTTTTTTTTGAGACAGAGTTTCACTCATGTTGCCCAGGCTGGAGTGGAATGGCATGATCTTGCCTCACTGCAACCTCCACCTCCCGGGTTGAAGCAATTCTCCTGCCTCAGTCTCCCGAGTAGCTGGGATTACAGGCATGCGCCACCATGCCCAGCTAATTTTGTATTTTTAGTAGAGATGGGGTTTCTCCGTGTTGGTCAGGCTGGTCTTGAACTTCCGACCTCAGGTGATCCACTGCTTTGACCTCCCAATGTGCTGGTATTATAGGCATGAGCCACCACATCCCACCTATTGGCTGTTTTTATATTATCTTTGGAGAAATACCCATTCAAATCTCTCACTGATTTATTCCTTGGGCTATTTGATCTTTTTATTGTTCAGTTCAAAGAAGTCTTCATATATTCTGGATACAGGTACCTTGGCAGATATAACATATTCAAATGTCAAGTATTTTCTGCCTTTCTGTGGGTTGTCTTTTCACTTTCTTAATGATGTCCTTTGATACAAGTTTTTATTTTAATGAATTCCATTTCATGTATTTTTTGTTTTGTCTTTTGTGCTTTCATTGTCATTTCTAAGAAACCAGGGAGTAACCCAAGGTGGTGAAGATTTCAGGAATTTCTTAACTGTAGTAAATGGTCTGTGGAGGTAGTTGTCCACAGACGTCTGATGAGGCCTTTTTATCTTTCCAGGGGGATCTGGCTGAGACATGATTTTAGTAACAGCTATTCATTTGGAGGAGGCTGTTGCAAGGATCTCATGCACAAGAAGCTTGGGGGTCTCCCGAGATTTAAAAAATTTTTCTTTACACAGCTCTTGATGTAATTGCACACATCACAGGCTGTGACACTCAGGGCATTCTCTCAATCACCTACACATTTCTTCAGTAACGCACATACCTTCTCCCCAAGGTATAACCCCTGGATCTGGGGCAGTTGTGGCATAGAGATGTACCTGTCTTGCTGGTGCCCAAGACCATGATTCTGTCTTTAAGTTCCCGCAATAAATCACCCTTTACTGACAAACTGGATGTCTGCCTCCATTTTTTGGTTTCTTGATTCCTTCAGCATTTGGGGGCAGCTTTGCATACACAGCCTTTCCATGGGATAAATCCCACATTGAAAGTGGCTTATTAAAATCTCCAATTAATAAACCTGCAATTTTTTTGTCTTCGATTCTGTCAGATTTCTCAATATGTATTTTGGTGCACTGCTGTTAGGTGAATATATTTTTATAATCATATCTTCCTGATGAATTTATGGTATTATATAAAATATCCTTCCTTATATCTAGTAATGACTTTTCTTGTAAAGTCTATTTTGTCTGATATCAGTATTATTATTCCAGCTCTCTTTTGGTTACTGTTTGCTTGATGCATCTTTTTCAATTTTTGTACTTTTAATCGGTTTCTGTTTTTGAATTTAAAGTATATCACTTGTAGACAACATAGAGCTGGAACATTTTTTAAAAATCCATTCTTCCAATCTCTGCCTGCTGATTGGAGTGTTTAGTCCATTTACATTTAATGTGATTACTTATAATGGAGGATTTACATCTGCTGTTTTTCTATTAATATTTGTTTTCTATTGGACTATGTTTCTTCTTATTCCTGTCTTTCAAAAATATTAAATGGATATAATCCAGTTTATTTTTAATTTCCTTTTTCTTTTAGTCCATATTTTTAGTAACTTTCTTAATGGTTGTTCTAGAGGTTTCAGTTAGCATCTTAATTAATGCAATCTAGTTGAGAATATTACTAACAATTTTACAGTGTATAAAAATCATTTTGCTCTAATATAACTTCATTCTTTTGTCCCTGTTTTGTATTATTATTATACAAACTATATCTTTATGTTACAAGATTATCAATACAAATATATAATCTTCCTTTATGTCGTTGTCTTTTAAAATAGGAAGAGAAAAGAGTGACAAACAAAAAATACATTTTTATTGTCTTTCATAGTACCTATATGGTTAGCTTTACTGGTGTTCTCACATCATCATGTGGATTCGAGTTACTATCTAGTGTTCTTTTATTTCATCCTGAAAGTCTCCTTTAACTATTTTGTAGAGCAGGTCTGCTAGCTATGAATTCTGTTTTTGATAATTTAGAAATGTCCTTTCACTTCTGAAGCAGAGTTTAACTGTATATAGAATTTTGAGCTGACAGTCTCTTTTTTAACACTTTGAAACTTTGACAATGTCATTACTTAGTTTTCTGGCTTACATGCTTTCTGATGACAATTCAGCTATTAATTTTATTAAGGCTCTTTTTTTATGTAGTAAGGTTTTCTCCTACTGCTGTTTTTAAGATTTTTCTCTTTGTCTTTTTGGCATTTTGAATACGATATGTCATAGGCATTGATCTCTTTGAATTTATCCTATTTGGAGTTCATTAAACTTTTTGAATGTATAGATTCATATTTTTCTTTAAATTTAGGAAGGTTTTGGCTATTTTCTCAAGTTTTTTAATCATTTTTTGTTTTTCTTCTATTTCTGGAAATTCCATTATACATAGTTTGGTACACTTAATGGTGTTTATCAGTTCCCTAAGGTTTATTTATTTTTCTTTCTTTTGTTTTTCTTCATGCTCATCAGATTGGGTAGTCTCTATTGACATATCTTCATATTTGATGATTCTTTCTTATTCCAGCTGAAATCTGTTGTTGAACCTTTCTATTAAAATTTTTACTTCATTTGTACTTTTCAACTTTATAATTTCTTTTTGGCTCTTTTAAGATAATTTTTTTCTTTATTAATATTTTCTCTTTAGTGAGACATCATTGTCACTCTTTCCTTGAATTCTTTAGACACGGTTTCCTTTAGTATACATATATTGATAATAGTTGATTTAATGTCTTTGTAAACTACATTCATACTTAAAGTTTCCTTATGAAATGTGGTGTTTGCTGTTTTTTCTTTGTGCATGTGGCTTACTTTACCATTTGTTTGCATGTTAATATATATTTTTTGAGTACTGGTCATTAATATATTGTGACAATATTTATGTCTCACAAAGATGTATTGTGTTCCTATTTTTATGTTGTCAGTTTAGGTTTTCTTTTTGCTTCTTATTTGCTTGTGACTTTCATGGAGTCATTCTGTCTGTACTGCTGTGTGTGTCTACTTAGTTCTCTACCAGCTTGTTAATAAATGTTTTTGTCTTCATTTTTAAGCTTGGCTTTCTGAGAGTAAGCCCTTGATGATTATAACCTCGTGGTCAATGATTGGCCAGAAGATTTCTTTAAATGAGTTTCCTATATGTCTCCCACTTTTTATTTTTTGGCATCAGTTTACAAGATAACCTTAGCTTTTACTTCCTGTTTGATCATGGCCTTAAGGCCAAGAAGAGATGAGTGACTATTGACTTTTCCTTGCTCAGGTGTTTGCTATGAATGCACACAGCATTGCACGTGTTCTGTCTTTTAGATTCCTAGGAATATGTAGAAGCTTTCAAAGTTCCTCACTCTGATCCCTGTACCCCTGCTGAGCTGAGCCTGTGTCAAATCAAATAGCTACCACATCCTGAGAATACCCACTTTCTAGGAATCTACAAGTTTGTGCAAGAGTTTGACTGTACTTTAGGGATGGTGCTTTTCACAAAATTTCAAAAGTAATCAGATTTCTCTGTTGTCTGAAATTTGCCTACTTTTGGTTACGGAGCTCCTGAGCAGGGGAGGGAGAGAAGATGCACATAGCCCCAAGTTAAAATGTTACGGAGTATGCTGTCTTACTGAAATTCAGTAGGTATCTTGGGTAGATGATTCTTGGTTCATTTTGCAGCTTTGGTTAATTGCCTGCATTCTGAAGTGGTTTATTTCTGTTTTGTTTTGTTTTGTTTTTTGTCTATACTGCCATAGTTTTAGAGGGAGAGTGAATTCACAGAGGTGGTCACTGGGCCATTACAGAAGTTGATTGCTGCTTTTTGTTTCTTGATTATGTATTTTTCCTTATACTGTTATCAAACTCTTCTTCTATCTGTTTAGTATTTTCCAAGATAATAATCATATCATGAACTTATAATCCTTTGTATTTTCCTCTTATTATAGTGCATATAGTAAATATTCAACAAATAATTGAAGGTTGCTATATGATATGTTGCCAGATGTTCTACAGGGAGGAAAATCATGCATGATTGAGAACTACTGATATACAATTATTTCATTTAATCCCTGCCACAATTCTTTTAGGAAAGTGTTATTATCTCCATTGTACAGTGAGCTAGAGAGCTACATATTTACCTTACTAAAGTTACACAGCTAGTTAAGTGACAAAGTTTGATTTTAAATCTAGCCTTCTCTGACTCCAAGGCCAATCTTAGTTATAGTTTATAAATTAAGAGGAAGGACTTCGTTATTTTTATTTTTTAAATTATGACACACCTTTGATCTTGTCAGCATTCCAGGACGTTACATTTTATTTGTTCTATAATTTTGGCAGTAGTTTTTGGATTAAAGTATACATTCTTATGAGGTTTTAGGGCTCCAATTAATTGCGCATTCAGCTATGAATACTAGGTTATCTTAGCCCTTTTTTTTTTTTTTTCCAGTGCAATGACCTTGAACTCAGTATGACTGAGTTTGTGGGATGTAGGGTGCTCACAATGCAAGATTTGGTAATACTATTCTTCTGTACTTTCCTTCTGCTTTAACAATAAGTTCTCAAAGGAGGCTAGCTTTGAGTTGTGCACACTCACCCACATCCTGTTTGTCTTGTCAACAGAATACATGGAGTGCATGGAAATGCCCCAGGCAGGCTTCCTTACATCCTGTTGCCAAGGCAACAATGCCATGATTCCCCACGTTTTATGTCTAAGATAGCAGCAGGCCAGCACACACAGAAACTCCACACGCCCACCTGTGTCTTACTATCTTGGGAGAGCATAAGAAAAACTGTGCTTGAGTTGGTCTTGGCCAGGATTCTTTATGATTAAGATTTTACTCAGACAATGGGTGAACCTTTGATGCTTTTTTTCATACAAAGTTCTATCTACAAAATCGTGTCCAATAAACCACGTAGCTGCTAGAGGGCTCCTTGGAGTCCTAGAACATGTATTGGAACCCTGATTTTGTCACTAATGTGTATCCAAGTCTTGAACAAGATCTCAATAACTCTTTACAAGCCTCAGTTTTCCCTTATGAGGGAAATGGAATAAACCTCAATTACATCATTGAATAGTTTTAGAAATGAAAAGAGTGAATAGCCCTCAAATCGGTTAATAAATGATAGTTATTCAGATGCTAATTTTAATTGTTTTAAACCCCATGCTTCTTTTTTGATACCACTTTATCCCCATGTGAAGAAATTAATCAGTGACAAGAAAAGATGTTGAGCTGTTTAAGGTCAGGAATCATATTTGTAAGGAGGGTAAAGTGGTTCCTTGACTAATGATGATTAGTGCATGGATGTGACTTCTCTAAGCTCATAGTCACTGCCACTTAGAGACCAGGCTCAGAAGGACTCACTAGTGAATACCGTAGTAGTGAACACTGTATATTCTTCTTGTCTTCAGGATACCTCAGAAGCAGTCCCCAATTTTCAATGAAAGTTTTGTCTCTATAAATATAAGCATTTATGGTAGATTTGTTTGTCATTTTTATAAGGTTTATATGTGTGTTTAAAGTCCTATCATTTTGATGTACATTAATATTTTATTCAGTTAGCTGAAGGATGAGCTATATTTTATGAATAATCTTTGACAAATATACACACACAGCTGTGTTTAGCCTCAGCACTACACATTGTAATTGAAGTAAAAAATAAAGGCTCACATGCTAGGAAGCAAAGAGTAGCTCCAGCTTTCACCTTTGCACCTTCTAAACCATTTCAGCCTGTTAAAAGCAGGCTAGAAATGGTTTTAATTTGAGTCAGTATGAATCAATTATAGAAATTGACACAGTATATTGAGAAACAAGATAATGGGTCTGAGCAATGAGATATTTTCACTATATCCTTGGAAACTATGCACATATCATTCTCAACATTCTCAAGCAAGGTTCCAGTCCCTTTCTGACTTTAATTTTTCTTTAATTTACATTTGGAATTTATAAATTCAAAATGTTCACAATTGCAGAGGATATAGAGAGATAATTAGTCATATTATATATGACTCCTTTTGAATTCATCACTTGCATATAAACACATAAATACTTGCTTTGTCCATCTCATAAACTATGAAATGACAGAGACCATTGTAAGTTCACTCAACTTAATGTCTAGAGCTGCATCAGATATAGATAAACAAGCATTCAATAACTTTTTATTCTGAATGAGATCAGCACTACCTCTGTTTTTGAAACAGAGCTTTCATTGCCTAAAGTAGGCACCTTGGCTGGGCATGGTGGTCACACCTGTAATCCCAGCACTTTGGGAGGCCGAGGCGGGCAGATCACAAGGTCAGGAGATCAAGACCATCCTGGCTAACACGGTGAAACCCCGTGTCTACTAAAAAAAAAAAAATTAGCTGGGCGTGGTGGTGGGCGCCTGTAGTCCCAGCTATTTGGGAGGCTGAGGCAGGAGAATGGCGTGAACCTGGGAGGCGGAGGTTGCAGGGAGCCAAGATCGTGCCACTGCACTCCAGCCTGGGTGAAAAAGCAAGACTCCGTCTCAAAAAAAAAAAAAAAGTAGGCGTCTAATAAGCATTTGCTGAATAAAAAGTTAAGGCACAAATTAAAAGGCATCCGCAGAACAAAAATACTGGATCACTGCACAAACAATAGCACAGACATATCTTTATTAGTGATTTGCAGTTGCCTGTGTGTATCAGCAGCAAAAGGTCATCTTAAATCCATAAAGAAATGAAGATTCTCATAAAGTCTTTTTTCTCAATATATGTAGATCTGAGAACTTGATCTACAGTGATTTAAGTGTTAATATTGTGGTATTGCATTTAAGTCAAAAATGTAATCAAAATATCAACGTATGTGTGTAAAAATATGTATATTTACTTTCAACACCTTAACAGCAGGGATAATATTTGGTTTCACATTTTTCTCTTATATTGTCCAACAAGAAACATTATTTTGTATCAGGGAGCTGGCAGCTAGTCATCAGTTTCAACTAATCAAGATGCTTCAAGTAGTCTGGAACGTTTTTGCATTATTAAGTGCTTTAGCAGCACTTGGGACTTTTACTCTGCTATCCTCAGAATGATTTAGCATTATTATTTTTGAATAGATTCCCACATGTGTTCATCTCTTTCAACTGAAAGTCCCTTGGTAGGGAAAAGAGCCACACAAACCACTTCCTTCTGACCCCGTCAACCAGCCAGATTCAGAATCACAGTAGCATCTAAAATAAGTCCACTTATGTCCATCCACAAAGAACAAATTGTTGTGGCCTAAAGGATTTTCATTGAGTAAATACTAAAACACCACATAAAATCCACTTTCCCATGACATCACATTTCCATCCCCTCTGGTTAATTAATGTCTGTTGATAGGTTGTGTTTTATACATTTGGATAGAACATATACACCCTTGAATGTTTCTTCCAGAAGCTTGCCTTTGAAGTACTTGATCCAGGTACATCATATCTCTAGCAAGATGGACTGTACAATGATATTCTGGTCATTATAAATTTAGCTTAAAATAAATCCTTAATTCATTTAAAGCCGATCTTATGGGAAGGACAATTTCTTTCTTATTGTCTGAGAGGGATAATTCTGATTCTTTCAACCTGGTTAAGGATAGTTATTTGTTGAAAGCAGCATGTTAAGGCAAGTATTGAGTGAGAATAAGGGAATTTTTAATGAATGGAAGATAAAAGCTTGTCCAAGCTGAGTGAGTGTGAAATGGAGAGAACTTTAGAGTCCTAAGTGAAAACAGGTTATTATACATTAGAGGATAGAAAGAGGCTCACTCTGTTGAATGTCATGGTAATATTGAAACAGAAATCAAATGTTAAAAAATACACAAAAATAGGCTTGCTCTATTTGAGACAACTATAAAATCATAGATCATGGTATTTACTAGTTTCATATGACACGTCTCAGAAGACATTACTCCAAATTATAGCTCCTTGGCATACTGAGTAGTTTAAGCTGAAGGAAATTGAGAAAAACCACAGAAGCATGAAAGTCACTCTCTGATATGCTTCTGCCCTTCTCCCCTGAAGGAGATGATAAGACCCTCATTACCATCTTTATCTCTGAAGACACAGGGGTATAGACAAGAGTCTGTAAATGCAAGCCTGGCTAAGTCACCCTCCCCAAGTTTATTACCATTAGTTAAAACTCTTGTCCTCCAATCATACTTCTGCATGACTGTCCATAAAAATACATAGATCTTCTCAAAAACCAGGCCTGGCAGGGTGGCTCACACCTGTAATCCCAGCAGTTTGGGAAGCTGAGGTGGGTGGATCACCTGGGGTCAGGAGTTCGAGACCAGCCTGACCAACATGGTGAAACCCCATCTCTACTAAAAATACAAAAATTAGCTGTGTATAGTGGTACGTGCCTGTAATCCCAGCTACTCGGGAGTCTGAGGCAGGAGAATCACTTGAACCTGGGTGTCTGAAGTTGCAGTGAGCTGAGATTGTGCCATTGCACTCCAGCCTTGGTGACAGAGCGAGACTCCATCTCAGGAAAAAAACCAAACTTTTGTTAAATGCATTTGTATACTTTTGTTAATGTGTCTTTTGTTAGCAGAGCCTCAGCTATGAATCTTGCAATGGGTGAAGAAAAGATAATATTTTTTCTCCCCTATACTAGAATGCATGGCTTCATCAAGGCAGACGCTTTTATTTCTTGGAAGCACCATTGTATTCTTGCCCAGAGCCTTCCTCTAGAACTGGTGGCTTGCTGTAAAGATGGAGAAAGTAAGATAGAGGAGATCAGGTCAGCAAAACTGGTCTATGATGGCTGTGTTGCTGATGAGGTAAATTTGTCTCCTGCATCTTATTCCTGTATGTTGTTACAATCAAATTCCTTCTGTGGGGGCCAAGGGGAAAGGTTCACTAAAAAATCAACTTGCAAAAGGCAGATTAATAGGAGAGAAGGCACAAATATTTGGTGTGTATACACGGGAGCCTTCAGAATGAAGATGGAAAGATACTGGGGAAAATTGTTCGTTTTTCTGGTTGTATTCAACAAAATATGGATAGCTGTGTAGAAATATGATTGGACAAAGAGGGTATGATCTAATGTTAATAGACTGAGTGAGGAAACCCGGCAAGTCCTCTTTCTAGATTCTTCTTGGTGTCTCTGAGCGTGCATTCCTTCCTTCTGGGTGTCAGCATGGCCCTGTCTGGAATGGGGGCATTATGACCTCCAATCAAACAAGATAGGTCAGACAATTTCTTTATGGCCAGTTTTTACAGAGAATATTTTTAGGTTTTATGTCTGGCTTTTGAGAAAAGGGTTCTGGTTTTTATGACCCACTTTCAGGAAGAATGATTCTCATTTCTATGGCTAGCCTCTGGGGAAAATGGTCCTGAGAGACCAGAGGACAGGAAAAGGTCAGAGAAGAACTTTTGCTTGTGAGACTGCTGCTGAGGCTTTCATTTTGGGGAATTGTTTTCTCATGCCTAACTCTTCACTGCACGTGATTTGTAAATATTCCTTATCAGACCAGTACATGAACCAGAAATTTCTATGTGGGATTGAGAGGATAAAGTACTTTGAAAGAAAAAACACAAACTTGGAGAAAGAAATCTGTTTCTAAATTTGCCCTCAGCCCTTTTCTGGAAATCACCAAAAATGAATCTCTAGATGAATGGTGTCCAATAGAATTTTTCTGACCATGAAAATGTTCTATAATATGTATTGCTCTGTGGCTACATATTATACTTAAACTGACTGATCACTTGAAATATAACTAATGTAACTGAGAAACTGAATTTTCAATTTTAGTTACGGTTAATTAATTTGAACTTAAATAGCCACATGTGGCTAGTGGCTACTGTGTAGGACAGCACAGATCTCTATCTATGTTAGCTGAAGTGGTGTGTTTATTGCTGAGGTGGAGGACAGGGGGTCATGACAGTAGAATACTTTCTGCTAATTGGTGCCAGGGTCAAAGAGGGCTGGTGCTGGGTCACAACACAGTACATAGCTTTTTGGAATGGATATTCTTTCAAATAAGGAAGTTGTGTTTTCTTTTACAAGAAGAAAGCAAAATCAATCTTTCCCTTATCACATCGTGGCAGGTCATTATACAGAACCCAAAGGAGGCTATAACAAATCAAGTGTTCCCAGAAGTGCATTTAGTAAGAAAAAACAATGAAGGTTTGTGATGTTTCAGATGAAAAGGGAGTGTTTGGCTTTCTTTGTCAAAAATAGCACTTAGATTTGCAACCATACCTTTGACCTTCAGATCTGATAAGGAAGATAAGAGGAGTTTATTGCTAAACCTCAGATCTGTCAAGTCAGGGTCAGATGAAACATTGCATTCCTATCTGATAATGAAAAAAGCATTTGCAGAAAAAACGGCCAGCTCCATTAGACCACACACGGAGATGGAGATGGGAAGAATTTCAAGTAGCATTCTGAGAGGAAGATAGGAGACCAAGCCGGGGGAAAATGAGCAATAGTTGGTTTATGTTTAAGCAAAGGAAATAAGAAATAAAATTTAGATTTTTGTATTTTTATTTAGAGCATGTCCCCAGAAAATATGGTTTCTCATCAATCACGCTGTTTGGAGTGAACAGAAGTACCCCTTCTGAAGGGAAATTTGGCAGTAGTTACTCAAGAACCATTCAAATATGTAAATTTTGACTTAGCAATTCAATTTTTAGAAGGATATCATAAGAAACCATCTTAACTATGCAATGATACAGCTAAAGTCAGTTAGCTGAGGCAGCAGTTATTGCAACATTAATTATAATGGACAAAAATAATAATTGAATGTCTATCAGTAGAAGGTTGGCTAGTTAAATTATATTACTTCTGTACAAAGGAACATTATGCAATCAAAAAACATGTTGGGAGAGGCCTATAAACATGAAACAATTTAATATTATATGCACACATACTGTTTTTCTTCATCAGTATTTTAAAAATATTCTTCATTACGTTTTCAAATTTTCTTAAATAATCTTTTCAAGTATATTAGTTTTATAATTAAAAGTTATTTTTTTCCAAACTGTTAATGATATTTTTGTTTTTTTTTTTACCATCCAGGTTTTTCTATTCTATGAACTCCTTGTCTTTGGCTGTCAAAAAGATCTATTTGAATCTGCAAACAAGTAGAGATTACAGTGTGCAAAAAGTAATCCTTTTTGGCACCTCTAGTAAGCTCTGCTTCTTGCAGATCTCGGAGGATCTTAAGCCATATAAGCCATCACTAAAAACCATAGTTAGTGTGTAAGCTGCTTTATCCACTTACGATTTTCTTTTGGCTCAGGAGATTTACATTCTGCCTATTCATCACATTTACTAAGTAGAGAGCTATTTCACAGCTACCATCCTACAATTACTCCCTGCTGATTGTTTCCTAATTCTCCTTGGAGAGATCTGAGTCTCTAATTGGATGGCTAGAGGAAATTATCCTCAGAGGTCATGTCACTATTCTGGTCAGTGAAAATTTGCATTAGATTTTCCAGAAAGTATAAAGTCTGGGCAGTAGAGGCCCACTGCCTCTGTCTCTGCAATGCCATTTCTGAACACAAGGAATTTTGGCTTCTCAATTCTTTCAAACAGTACAAAAGCAACACTAAAAAGGGTGAGAAAGAGAGATAACAGTACTGGAAGAGGAAAAAGAAGAAGAAGAGGAAAAGAAAAAAACAATAAGAAAAAAAACCCAACCTGTATTTCACATATAATGGTCATGGGAAGCACTAGAAGTCTAGAGTCATCCTTATTTGTTTTGATTGCTCATATTGAAAACCACAGCCAATTTTCCAATCTGCCACCTTCACTCTAACTGAGTTAAAGTAGTATGCATTAGGAAGCTTTTGCAGAAATTAAATTATTTCACCAGGAATGATCCCGGAAAGAATGTTCTCATAACAAAAGGCCATGTTAGGTCTTTCTCATTTCTTTTGGGGAAGCCAAATCTCATGAAACAACAACACATATATTCCCAGGAGTGACAGGACATGCCTTTCCTATCAGTGTCATGTTGGACAGAATGTACACAAGTCGTGGGAATATCCAGAAAGCTGAGTCTACTGCAGGAATGCTGATAGCTTAGCTAGACTTCAACTCATACCAACATTACTGTGTAATTTGCAGACTGTAGATATTTTCTTAAGCAGATTTTATCAGACAGACTAAAGGTACCCCTTGACACCCACACTCAGGTTTTATAATACAGGTTCTCAAAGTAACTTATACCTCTGCACAGCAGCATATACCATATATATGAAATAACTTGCTCAATGTCTGTCTTTCTCTGTATCATTATGAGCCTCCTGCTTTCAGGAACTATGCATTTTTTGTTCACTGTTGTATTCCTTGGGCCTGGTGCTGTGCCTAGGACAGAGTTGATACTCACATAAACCCTGCATATTGAGTGAATGAGAGGAGTGTTTGAGGGAACCTGAGAATACAAGACCTCACTAAAATGGCATAAAGAGCAGTGCTGACAAAATGTCGTGTCCATCACAAAGTACTACAGGTCTATTTGCTGTCACTCTCCATTAACCTGAAAATAATAATAGTTACCATTTATTGAGTATCTACTATATATTCCAAGGTCTTCGCATACATTATGCCATTTAATTCTGAGAATGCTACAAGGTAGCAATTATTATTTCATTTTGTAGATTAAAAAACTGATGTGCAAAAAATGTAAGATCACAGCTGCAGAGCACATAGTAGGCTCTTAACAATGACTTATCAAAAAAGGAATGCAAGGGAAGAAGAATTTAACCAGTCATTTTAACCTAAATCCTATTTTTTTTTCTACTCATTGTATCCCACACCTTCCCAGATAAGAAATTTAGGTGAATCATATTTGTAGAATGCATATACCTACATAATACTGAGCTAGCTACTGCTAACTAGGCTTCTGCAGAGATGGCCAGGCTGCTTCTAGAGTGGTACTTAGGCCTTTTGCATCATGAGAAGACAGGGTGCTCAGAAAGATGGGATAAAATTCCACTCAGGTAAGCTTCCTGGGTGTAAAACTTAGGGATGAGTTTTTCTGTCTCTGAGAGTGAAACTTAATGAGAAACACTGCTAAGGGTTTCAGCATTTTCCTGATGCGAGGGAGGAGCAGCTCCACGGCAGCGCGGTGGTAGAAACCAAGAACCCCCAAAGAGACAGCAAAGATGAAGTGGCAGTAGCAAGGCATGGCTGAGGCCAAGGCCACATCTGGAAGAAGTAGGAGAAACCATGGGAGAACAACTCCAATTGGGCTCATCTAAATCTCACAGAAGCAAATGCCCACACATAAAGGGCCAGTCTATGTGTGATCAGTTAGATTTTTCATTTTCTAGGCACTAGTGAGCTTGCTTCCAGAGGACGTGGGGGAAATGTGAAATCCTAAGCAAGCCTCTGACTCCAAGGTCTGGTTCCTGGGCCCTGGAAACTTGTTTGGAGGAATGATGACCTTGATGGGGTAGGTGGTTGTGTCAGAAAGCACCCCTATTGATTGTGGCAAAATGCACTTAATTTCTCTATTTAATTTCTTCCACACTTGGCTTCAGGGCATTGAAATATGCTTACGGGGAGCAATAGATCCTTGCAGGATGGGGCCCTCTGTGCCATTCACAATGGTTGAGCTTATTCTCCTACATCAGTCCCCTGCCAAGAGACAAATAGCAGGAAAAGAACTCAATGCTTGTTAGGACTTTCTTGATACTGAGATTAGGGACTGATAGCTAAATTGGGTTTAGATTGTTGTGGCCTAACATGTCCCATCCCTATCCATATGTTGAAGTCCTAACCCCCAGTCTCTCAGAATGTATTTGGAGATAAGGTCTATAGCTAGGTCATTAAGTTCAAGCGAGGTTCTTAGGGCTGGCTCTAGCCTAATATAACAGGTGTCCTAAGAAGAGGAAATTTGGATATTGACATGCGCAGAGCGATGACCATATGAAGACACCAGAAGAAGACAACCATCTATAAGCCAAGGAGAGAGGCCTCAGAAAAAATCAACCCCTTTGACACCTTGATCTTGGACTTCTAGCTTCCAGAACTGTGAGAAAATAAATTTCTGGTGTTTAAGTCACCCAGTCTGTGGTACTTTTATGTCAGCCCTAGCAAATGAATGCAGTGGTCCAGGGTTCTGAAGATATTTCAAAAAGGCTTAGGGTAGATGAAGCAAGGCTGAGGGGGAAGATGAAATACCTGTGGCCCCAAACTTTGCCTGTATAATTCAATCATCAGGTTTTGGTGTACTTTAAAGCAATGCACAAGCAGAATGTACAACTGTTCATGAAAAACAATATTATAGAAATGATAGTCACAGTGATTTGTGGAATGTTTATTGCATGCCAGCCTCTGTTCCAAGTACTGTAGAAATGCTGTTTTATTTAATTTTCACAACAGCATTCTGAGGTAGGTAGCCTAAGTATCCCCATTTTATGTGTATGGAAACAGTCATAGATGATTAATTTAGCCACAGAGAGTAATTTACTCAAGGTCACCCAGCTAGTTGCAGGGCCTGGGCTCTGACAGGTGAATGGGCTAAATAAGACTCAAAGGCACTTAGTAGTTATTCCGAGTCATGAAATGAGCAAGCAAGTAGCAGAGCTAAGACTTCCAATCAGCTGCTTTGTCTTCAGATGTTCCCTTTTGAGTTTCTCACAGGCTGCCATGAGTTAGACAAATGGCACTAACGCACCGAGTGTGTCTCCATTACTCTTGAAAGTCTTTCATAAGCAAGAAAGTTAAAACAGCAGTGATGGTCAGCTAAAGATGGCCTCCTTCAATTCTATTTTTATTCAAAACTTTTCTTCCTCACTTCTGAAACTCCTCAGAAAAAAAATCTTCTGCTCATGCTTAGTGTTTATTTTACGTGATTGATCTCACCACTGGAATTATGCTATGCTATAAGGCTGCAGTAATCCTTAACCAGTGACTCACACACCCAGCTGGTGCTTAATTTGTATTGCAGTCAGCAGTGTGGAAGCACGTTTTTCTGTTTTTCAGACTGAGTAAACATACGAACCCAGGATCAATATAGATTGGAGACTGTTTGCAATTAACAAAAAATGAGTTCAATGATATTATGGGGGGAAAAGAAGAAAAGCAGGGTCCCTCATTTAAAAATTCATCCAGGTGCTCTCATTTTGAAATGTCTGAATAAATTATTACAGAATTAGAAAATTGTGTATAATTAAGGTTTTTTAATGCACCTGTGTTAAGTGTTAAAACACAAACATACAGAAAAAGAAGCTTTTGAGAACACATATTTGTTTTGATTAAGGATAAGACATTTGATAAAAGTTAATATATTTGCCAGTACATTACAAATGAGCATGAAGATGATAGATTTTTTTGGTGTGTATCTTCACTCCTATTTGTGTGATAAACAACTGCCATGTATTCCATATTTTCTATGGTTATTGTTAAGACTTGGACTGACCTCTCAATCATATTTTACTCACTTATTTAATCTGTAAACCAAAAATAAAATTCTACACCCGCCTCAACCATCTGAATGGACTTCCTCCTCAGCCAGGGCACTCTTAAAACTTAACATGAAGGACTGGTTCAGGCCATGATGGGAAGTAGGGATCAGGTATGCCTCATTATACCTCTCCATCATTAACATCAACACATACTTTAGGTCTGATAAGAAACTTTTTACAGCCTATTTTCTCTGAAGCCTACTACCTGAAGGCTTCCTCTGCAAATAAGAACTTTGGTCTCTACAATCCTTTATCTTAACCCAGGCATTCCTTTCTATTAATTCCAGGTCTTTAGATAAACTCAACCAATTGTCAACTAGAAAAACTGTAAATCTATCTATAAGCTGGAAGCCCCCACTTCAAGTTGTCCCACCTTTCTGGACCAAACCAACGTATTTCTTAAATGTATTTAATTGAAGTTTTATATCTCTCTAAACTGCATAAAACCAAGCTGCACCCCAACCACCTTGGGCACATGTTCTCAGGACCTTCTGAGGGCTGTGCCACAGGCCTTGGTTACTCATTGTTGGCTCAAAATAAATCTCTTCCAGTATTTGACAGAGTTTGACTCTTTTCATTAACACTTCTATTCACCCATTCAAAAATATTTATTTCTGGCCTACTCATGCTCAAAACTGGAGATAAGGCAGTCAGTATAACAAAATATGGTCTTGTTTGTTGAAGATCTTCGGGTCTGGAGAGGCAGTGAGTCACCAAACAATCATGTGAATGCAATGTTGATAAATGCTGTGAAGGAGGCATAAATGGTGTTCCAGCTACAAAAATAGTTGACTCTAACTCCCAAACTAGAATTATTTCTCTGATGTGTTTGCAGAGGTGATATGAAATGCTGTTGACTATGGGTGAAAGTTAAAGAATAGTCAATGCGTTGGTCTAGAAATATTTTTCTTTTGCCACGTTTAGCTTTGGGTTAATTGTTTGGTAGAACTTATTTTGTAGCTGCCTGAAAATATGAAATCTTCTAGCTCAGCAGTCTTACACACTGCTCATTCACAACGATTCATACTACATCAAGTGGTTAATGTGAATTAACC
Source organism: Symphalangus syndactylus (assembly GCF_028878055.3). Lineage (NCBI taxonomy): Eukaryota > Metazoa > Chordata > Mammalia > Primates > Hylobatidae > Symphalangus > Symphalangus syndactylus. The sequence continues at coordinate 123,294,787 of NC_072425.2, forward strand.
CAACTAAAGGATTAATTTAAAAGTTTCTTCTTCTGCTTTTTTTTTTTCTTTTCTGGGAACCCAGTGGCATCCTAGGGATTTTTCAGAACACTGTCAACAGAAGAAGAATCAGGAAAAGAATGAAAAGTCCAGCTGCTCCCAGCCCTTTCCAGCCTCCACTCATTATGCTTTAGTCTGTTCCTACATAGTGGGCGGTTTCATTAGGGCTGCATGGTGTTTGTCCCTGACTGGAGTGGAAGTTTCAGAAGAGTGACCTTTTGGAGAACTGAGAGTTAAGTTAGCCTCTTTACAAACTAGATAGATGTTTTTTTCTTTGGAAACGAGTTCTTTTCTACACAACTTGTATCTAGAAAACCAGTTAGCCAGTAAATATATGAGGTTCAAAAAAAGTCTGAAGGAAGTACGAATGGTAGGGAGAAAGGAAGGCAGGCAGAGAAGTCAAGATTTTGAAAATCAATAAAAACTGTTATGAGCAAAAGCATTTCTTTTTGACCAGCTAACTTTGTTCTGTCAAACTAAGTTCTAGCCAGATCATCATAGCTACTGTATAATAATGGAAATTTTTTTTATTGTGCTGTGACATGCCTGAAATAAATTTCATTACAACTGGTTATTGTTATATGAGGCTTAAGTAGCAGAGGAAGCTTAAGCTGTAATCAGCCAATGTTTTAGTATTTTTCTCAGTATTTTAGAGCATTAGTATTCTTTATCAATATAAATATTTAAAACCTATGAATTGAAAAAATAAGCAAAAAGAAATGGAAGTTAAAGATGATATTTCTATTTGATAGGCTGTAATGTTAAGAGGAACTAAATATAGAAGACAAGACTTCTAGAGTTTCCTAAATCTCTAAATGTTTCCCACTGAATTTTATCTAAATAGTTACTACATGCCCTATAAGAGAAACTGATAAATGATTGACACTGAGGGGAAAAAATCAGAAAATATTCAGACTTTAGTTTCTGGCAGACTAGAAGAGATACATTTTCACATTGCTTTAATCTCTAATCAACATTAAATTAGAAAATGAAACAAATGTTCTGAAACAAAGAAAAATCAATGAAAAGACACAAAGAGCATAAATATGTGGAATGTAATCAAAATTGTACCTAATTGTTATGTTGAAAAAATTAGCTACATGAGGACTGAATAAAATAAACTATATGAAATTGCAGACATTTGTAGTTCGTTCAATATGCAGCATTGTTCAAAATGCCAAGTGTTAGAAATGACTGTTGTAGTCACTGTTTTGATGTGAAAGAAGGCAATTGAACAAAAGTGATGAAGTTTAAGAATAGGAAATTTGGGGGACCTATAAATTTATAATAAAATTAATAAATGAGATAGAATACATCCTGGACTTAAAAATAGAAGAATCTAAATAGTAGCTAGTGTTTTCATGAGTTCACTTTCAACATACATGAAAAATGGAGATAATTCTTTTAATCCCCTATTGTACCAAGGACAAACAAACCAATACATCAAAAGCCCTTTGCGGTCCTCAGGGGAAAGGCAAAGAAAATTCATCGATGACTTCAAGCTCTAAGCTCATGGTAAATAGAAACACTCACATTCTGTTTAGTTAACACTTAACGGAGATACCTGGCAAAGTGTCCTCTTGTGAAATCATTCAGGATTGAGCAAAGTTGTGGACAATAGGATAAGCAAAGTGGAAGTTTCTTTCATGTATCTATGAATCTCTTGGGCTCATGCAAAGCTTGGAAATTTTCTCCAAGTTATGTAGCTACATGGGGCTGCTCGGGGCAGAAGGTTATCTTTGTAGCCACCTCCTATCATCTCCTCTTATCATCTGGCAGCCATTTTGCGAGGCAGAAATGTAACACCACATAGTCCTTCCTTAACTGTGTCTTACAAGCTTGGAATCTTCTTAAACTTGACATGCAGGCCTGAAAGTAGCTTAGTAAACCAAGTCATCTCTTAGGTATAACTTTCTCCACAACCAATGAATCTCTGTTGTCACTTAACACATAGAGGAATAAAGATAGGTGTTTTCCCACCCTCATTGTTGGAGATAATTGAGAGAATACAAACAGTGAAGAAACAAATCAAGTTATTAATGCCATAGGGGCATTGCCTCACATCTTTAGTTAAATTGGTACAACATGTTCTGAAAGGAATTGGTTACTATGAATCAAGGATCAAAAAATGTTTAAATCCATTCATTTAGTCTTCTCATTCTAAGGAAATACAGTAATTCAAAAGAAGGTAAATTATATGCAAAAAGGTATCAAACACATGTTTGGTAAAAGTTTTCTCATAACAATAAGCCAAGTGGAAATAAATTAGATGTCCAGAAATAGTGTTACACTTATGGCACTCAGCTAGAAGAAATATTAAGCAGTCATTTAAATGTATCATTATAAAGGTGTGGCTATGTAAGTGCTTATAATATTTAGTAGAAAAAAATCTAAAAAGTTATATGCATAGGATAATTGCAAATATATGTGAATATATATGCAGAAGAAAAATAGAAGGGAAACACACAAACAAAATTTGGTAAATATTGACTTAGTGCCAGACTCTGTTCTAAAAATTGAAAGAAAGCAGTGAAAAAAGACAGGACACTGTTCCCTTAACATTTACATTTAGTGAGAGGAAATAAGCAGTAAAAATGAATAAACAAGAATATGTCAGATAGTGACAAGTGGTATAAAGAAAATGATTTTGATAGACTATGTAGGGGGAGGTTATTTTGGATTGCAGAGTTGAGGAAGACCTCTGAGTGGATGGACTGTCATCAGGGGTCCAGACGCTCTGACTATGAGCTACTTTAGGCACTTGTTGTGACCTCAGCCCTCTTCACATCCTTCCCAGCTGCCAAATGGAAGTCATCATCTTATCTACATCCTGGAGGAAGTTCCTGAGAATGGAGTCATTCTCGTGTACAGGGGCAAAGGTTTTCTTCTGCAAGAACAGAGTGACCAGAACTTCAGCTCGTTTGCTGCAAGTCCTACGTCCTATGTGGCATTCTTCAGGGGCAGTTATCTGAAGGGTAGTCAGCATTTGTAGGTCCATCCAGTGGAAGCTGCTGACCTGAGTGTGATTTCTTGCATCTTCAGTTTATACAGTCTCCAGTTCAAATCAGAACCAAATGCTAACCCCATGTGGTGACCACAACCTCGTATTGCATTTGGAATCAGCTCTTTTTCCTTCCACCTGCCCAGTGTTCTATCTGAATACATCTTTCTCTGACTTGTTTCTTCTAGTGGGGAGCTGGAGGGATTCAATCCTGGTGAATCTCTCATGGAGGACTCAGATGCTGCAATTAGCTGCCAGCTCCCCTTACTTGCAAACTGTGCACAGTGCCTGGGGCAGAAAGAGGAAATGTGATGCAGTTTGCTCTGCTAGCATCTCTGCAGGAAGAGTACAAATAAAGGCATTTTTCTTACTTAAGTTTGTTAAGCCTGGATTCTTCCCTCCTTTCTTCCTCATAAATAGCATACTTAATGCCCAAGTGGCCATAAAGTCATTCTAATTGCTAAACTTCAGCAGTGAGATGGCCTTGAATAGGGCTCCTGTCCCCAGTGTGTGTATGACAGCAGTCCAAGGGCCTTAACTCTTCTCAAAGTCACAAGTATTTGTTTTTATGACTGAAATGAGGCCTAAAGTTCTGCAAAGAGAGACCTGATGAAATGGTGGCCTTCCACCCACCACTAGACAGGGAGTTTGCACAGGACTGTGAGGGGAGTGGGTAGTAAATTGCTGGTATTGATGAATGTAGGATTGATTCCTCATTTACCTTGAGACTCATATTACATTTAAGATCATCTAGATCGTGTTGAAGAAGAGGCGCAATACTCTTGGCAAACCTGATGTATTAAAATAAAGCTGTCAGCTACAATCTCTCAGTCACACATGGTATTACTGTAGCCAAACCAGTGTGTGTCTCAGCCATGGAGATAGACTGCTCTTAACTTGCACAGCACCTTGAGGGAGCAGGCAATATGTGGATAAGGATCAGGGTACAGAAGGACCAATGGGAATGTTGTCATCCTGGTGGTCAGAGCGTCTGGAGGAGGCAGATGGACCTCACCAGGGAAGTTTCCTTGGGTCAGTTTTGTGCAGAAATTTCCTATAGCTAAATTACCAACCCTCCAACTCGTCTCGCTAGTATATAATGCCTGAATGGAATTATAATCAACTGCATTGCATCAAAAGCCTTAAAATGAGTCAGAGGCTCCTCCCACCCAATGCCATTTCTCACCCTCTAATCCTACCTGATCTTTAACAAAACTGCAGTAATTCTAATGACAATCTATTTTGTTGGACTTTCTTATAGCTGTTAAACTAGTTGTGCTATAATAAATTAATGAATTAATGAATAAACCAACAAAGGCCTGAATAAGAGGAATGACAAGGACTATTTTAGGGTGGGATTTTAGGGAATTTGCTCTCCCACCAATTCAAATTATCTAAAATGCTATATTTAAAAAGAATCATTACATGCAACTATGTTTAAGAATATTAAGGTGAGAAATTTCTTATACTTTATGTGTGCACCGCATCTGGTTCTTAGAGCAGATTTGAGATTGGACTTGCTTGAGAGTATCCACTATGAGTAATTTTATTTATTTCCTTGTTTCCTCCCCACCCTTTCCTTTGCCCTCATCTCTGTCTGTTTCAAAGACAGTGCTTGCTTCACACCTGCTTGGTATTCTGGCTCTGTCTTGTCTTATCAAAATGCTAAGGCTGTGCTCACTGCAGCCTCAGGTCATGAATTTTAAATAACAACAGGAAATTGCTATGAGGATGTATGTAATGTTGCATTGTCTAAAATTTTTCTCCACAAAAGATACATTTTTGGCATCTATAGATATTTCTTAGTCTTATTTCATTGTAAATATAATGCATTGTATAAATCCATGAGTCATTTCCAATCACTCGACAGATTGTACTCAAAAGACTGTTTGGCAAGACCTCAACGTAATGCATAGTTAGTCATCTGCTCCACCATCTGTCACAAATATGTTATTTGGATACCCTTAAAGCTTTGATCTATATCAATTCATTGTGATTGACAGGAATCCATCTTAGAACCTTAAAATATAGTCTGCCTGATTTTTTACAGCTTTCTTTACAACAAAATTCAGACACATAAATACACTGTGTTTTCTATGCTCAAAACATCAAGTTGGGGAGATATCAGTTTGTGGATTAAGGTCTGATTTGCTTCAATTATATAAACATTAACTGAATATTAGGTCACTGAGGTTGTTCAACTTGTTTGTAACCGTCTCAGTCAGATTAGTATCAAAATTTCATCTCCTCCAAAAAGTCTCCCATGTTTGTATCTGCTTCTAATAATTTGTGGCTGTATAGCAACAAGGCACTTTTATACTCAATATGTATGATATTTACCAAGTGTCCCTTAATGGGAAGATTTTGGGGGCATTTGGAGGTGGTCATATCTATAGCTACTCTATCTGTCAAAGGTGCAACTTTTATAGGAGCTGCACTCCAAAGATGACTTCCAACAATTCCTCCCTCTATATATGTTCATGCTCATGCTCAAATCAAGAAGTAAAACTTACCTTTCTTCTTTCTAAATCTAGATGAGCCAACAGAAAGCAGTGAAAGTGGCATACTGGGACTTCTAAACTGAGATATTAGAGAGTTAGCAACTTTCTTTTGGAATGTTTTTATCAAAATGGCCCCTCATAGAACTCAATAGCTATTCTGTGAAAAACTCAACCCACATGGGAAGGCCATTTCACTTCAGCTGACAGCCTCAGCTGAACTCCCAGCTGAGAGCCAGTATCTACTGCCATCCACGTTGGTAAGCCCACTTGGACATTCCAGCTTAATTAGCCCCTAGGTGGCTAAAGCTCTTTGATGAAATTGTGTGGAGCAGAAGAACCACCCAGCTGAGCCCAGTCAAGCCAAAGAATCATGAGAGATAATAAAATGGCTGTTCTTTTACACTACTCAGCTGGATGCTGCATGGCACTAGATAAATAAAAGCCTTGTAAGGTCTCTGTGCCTATCAGGAGCCAGGGTCTTCAGTGGACAGGTGTCTTCTGTGGGGAAAAAATGTTACCAGCCCTGAGAATAAAATTTACAAAGCAGGCTCCTGATGGACCTATAGTCAGGGTTTCCCAGAAAACCACAACTCTATTGAAGTTCCTCACTCTGAGACAGAGAAAGATGAAAAGCCTGTGAGTAGATGTATTCTTGCTTTCACCAATTTCATTCCTACACCTGTTGGCACGTTATTTTTACAGGTGTTTTGTAATTTCCATGCATTTTCTTCCATATTGCATTATAAGCTATTTGTGGTAAAGGGGGAAAAAGTACAAGCTCCTTTCCAGGAGTATAGCCTTGGCATGATACTTGGATCTCCTGTAGTCTGTTTCTCTTTCAGTTAGATGAGGTTAATAATATCCACTTTGCAAGATTACTGTTAGGATCAAGTGAACAAACTTAACTGTTTTCTCTTTTACAATATCCTAAATACACTTCTAAATTTTTTTGATATGCAGAATTTTGCTATATTTCTCTTCTTTCTTGTTTGCCTTGTCTTGTATATTACAGAGACTTGACCTGTTTAAATGATGAAAACATTGATTTAGGTTTGGAAACAATGTGATATTTATCTCATTTTTTTCTTCCTGGAGGATTTTCTGGCAGTATATAAATGGATACTTTGCCTCATATGATAAATTGTAGCACCACAACAGAGTGAACAGTCCCAAGGCACATAGTTTCCCAAAGTGAGTATGATTAAATTCAGTAGGAGGGTGACAGATCACTGGCTGTCCTGAACGTTTGGATATGCAACTATTAGAATGCCCTTCCTGGCCAAGTAAGGCTGAAGAGTTTTACAAATGGTTCTGGTAGATAAGCTATGAAACTAATCAGAAGTCTTTTCAGGATGCAGAAGTTCAAAATGGTGCCATTTTATAATCAAGTACAGCACTGAAATTGCAGTTTCTTGTTTCCTATTTTCTCATTGTTTAGAAATAAAATCCATTTGAGCAAATAATTCAGATAATGGTGTCTTGCCATGCACATGAGCATGACACCTTTAAAAATGAACTTTGAGATTGGTATGCTTCTTTTGGCTTGGCTTGAGATGCAGGAAATCTGAGCTCTTTTTATCCAGACTTACCTGTGAGAAGATTATATTTCTGATCTCAGTTTATTTAACACTCTGTGTCCCAGGACATTGTCACTTCTGTAAAAAGAGAAAAGAAAAAAACTGCCTCCTGGGGTCTCCTGACTTGCATATCCTTTAAGATAATAGAGTAAATGGTCTTAAATAATTTTACTGCTCTTTAAGGAATGAGCCTAACATATGAAAATTTAAAGAGACACAACATGAAGTTGTTGTTGTTGTTTTTGTGTGTATGAATGTCTGTATTTAATTTAATTTTAACAGCTTTTTCAAGGTGTAATTGTTATACAAAAAACTGCACTTATTTAATGTACATGATTTGATGGGTTTGAACATATGTATGTATCTGTGAAACCATCACCATAATCAAGATAATAAACATCACTTCCAAAAGTTTCCTTCTGTTTCACCTTCTTTTTCTGTGGTAAGAACCCTTAGTTTGAGATCTGTCCTCACAACAAACTTTTTTTTTTTTTTTTTTGAGACAGAGTCTCACTCTTCCCCCAGGCTGGAGTGCAGTGGTGTGATCTTGGCTCACTGCAACCTCCGCTTCCCAGGTTCAAGTGGTTCTCATGCCTCAGCCTCCAGAGTAGCTGGGATTACAGGCGCACACCACCACGCCCGGCTAATTTTTGTATTTTAGTAGAGACCAGCCAGGCTGGTTTTGAACTCCCGACCTCAGGTGATCCATCCACCTTGGCCTCCTCATAACAAACTTCTAAGTGAACATTTTAGTATTAGTTATAGGCACTATGTTGGATAGTAGATCTCTAGAAATTATTCATCTTGCATAACTTAAAATTTATATTTGTTGAATAACATCTCTCCATTTTCCCTCCTCCTAGTCCCTGGTAACAATCATTCTACCTTCTGCTTCTGAGTTTGACTATTTTAGATACCTCATATGAGGGAGACTATGCAATATTTGTCCTTCTGTCCTTATTTCACTTGTCTTTATTTCACTTGCCACATTGTCCTCCAGTTTCATCCATGTTGTCACATATGGCAGGATTTTCTTACAATTATATTACATTGTTTGTATATACCACATTTTCTTTGTCTATTCATCCATTTATGAGCATTTAAGTTGTTTCCATATCATGAATATTGAGAATAATGCTACAATAAACATATGAGAGAACATATCTCTTTGAGACCCTATTTTAATTTAATTAAATATATACCCAGAAATGAGATTACTGAATATATAGTTTTTTTTTTTTAATTTTTAGAGGAGTCTTCATACTGTTTTGCATAGTGGCCACACCATTGTACATTCGCACCAAAAGTGTACAAGGCTTTAACTTTCTGTACATTCTCATCAACACTTGTTATCTTTTGTCTTTTGGACAATAGTCATCCTAACAGGTGTGAAGTGATATCTTGTTTTGGTTTCAGTTTGCATTTTCCTGATGATTAGTAATGTTGAGCACTTTTTCGTACACCCGTAGACGATTTATGTATCCTCTTTGAAAAAATGTCTACTCAGGTCCTCTGTTATTTGCTTTGTTATGGAGTTATGGGCATTTCTTACATATTTTTGATATTAACTCCTTATCAGATACATGGCTTACAAATATTTTCTCCTATTTCATAAGGTGCCTTTTTATTCTATTGATTATTTCCTTCCTTTGCTCTGCAGATGTTTTTAGTTTGCTGTAATCCCACTTGTCTATTTTTTCTTTTGTTATCCGTGCTTTTGGTGTCATATCAAAATCATTGACAAGACCACTGTTATAAAGACTTTTCCCTATGTTTTATTCTATGAGCTTTATAGTTTCCAATCGTGTAAGTCTTTAATTCATTCTGAGTTGATTTGGGGGTATGGTGTAAGAAAGGGTTCAGTTTTATTTCATGTTTTGTATGTGGATATCTAGTTTTCCCAATACCATTTATTGAAGAGTTTATTCATTCCCTATTGTGTATGCTAAGCATCCTTGTCAAAGACAAGTTGAGCAGACATGCATGTGCCTATTTCTGGTCTCTCTATTCTGCTCTATTGGTCTCTATGTGTATATGCCAATACTATATCATTTTATTTACTGTAGCTGTATTATATTTTGAAATGAAGAAGTGTGATGCTTCCAGCCTTCTTTGTCCAGAAAAATTTGGCTAGTCAAAGTCTTTTGCAGTCTCATAGGAATTTTAGGATTGTTTTTCTATTTCAGTGAAGAACGTCATTGGTATTTTGATCAAGATTTCATTGGATCCGTACATTGTTTGGATAGTGTGGTCATTGTAACAGTATTATGTCTTCCAATCCATGAATATGGGGTGTCTTTTCATTCAATTTGTATCTTTTAAAAATTTATTTCATCAATGTTTTATAGTTTTCAGTCTACAAGTATTTTACCTGCTTGGTTAAGTTTATTTCTAAGTATTTTATTCTTCATGATGCTATTGTAAATGAGATTGTTTTCTTAATTTCCTTTTAAAAGAGTTCATTGTTAGTGTATAAACATGCAACTGATTTTCATACAGAGATTTCGAATCCTACAACTTTCGGATTTCATTTATTAATTCTAACCATTTTGTGTTGTTGTTTTTAGGGCTTTCTATCCATAAAATTGTCATCTGCAAACAGAAATAATCTTACTTCTTCATTTCTGATTTGGATGACTTTCATTTCTTTCCCGTACCTAATTGTTCTGGTTAGAGCTTCCGGCACTATGTTGAATAAAAGTGGTGAATGGGCATCCTTGTCTTGTTTCTCATCTTAGCAGGAAAGCTTTCAGTTTTTTTACTTTTAAGTATGAGGGCAGCTGTGGACTTGCCATATATGACCATTATACTAAGGTATTCTATACCTAATTTGTTGAAAGTTTTTATCATGAAAGTATGTTGAGTTCTATCAGAGGTTTTTTATGTATCTTTTGAGATGATCATGAGATTTTTACCCTTCATTCTGTTAATGTGATGTATCACATTAATTAATTTGCAGATGTTAAACCATCATCCCAGGGATACAATCCACTTGATTATAGTGTTGATAACATTATTGGAGTTGTTTTAATGTAGAAGAATTATTTGCTTTTTCTTTACCTCCAAATGGCAAGTTTCCTTAAGGTTTTTGAAACTGAATTTGATTTATAAATCCTACAGGCACCCAACTTTTTCAGGCATGCTTTCATATTCTATAGCTCATATGTACATAACTGTAAATTGCTATATATTATATAGTTATATGTAAGAGTGGATGAGTACTGACTACCTTCCAAAGAAAATCTAGAGACACACGAGCAAATAAAACAGGAAGCAAATCACATGCAGTAATCACTGGACTCACTATTCCTATCCAAAGCTTCAGAAATAAGTTGTCTCTAGGTTGGAAGGGCTAAAGGACTTTCTCTCTTGCTCTTCTCAGATATTTGAACCAACACTGAAATATAGAAAGAACAGCTAAATGTTTCTTTTCTTTCCAGACTCTTCACTTCCTCTTTCGCCTATCTGGAAATTTTTCCTCTTATCTTTCTGACCTAGGGTTCTTTTCATCTGCCATATTCTGGTCCAAATATTACCCCTTCAGAGAGGCCTTTAATCATCACTTTATCCAAGGAACCTACTCACCGTATTCTGTAGCACACCCTCTTTATTTACCTCACAGCAGTTATTGCTGTCTTTGATTATTTATTTTCTTATCTATTGTCTATCCCTCCCACTACCACATGACATCCTCAAAGCTAGGAATTATTCATTTAATCTGTTTATATCCCCAGTTTAAATAAAATAATATTTACTTGAATACTTGTCAAATAAATGAATGAGATTTGGGGAGACTTACAAAGTGATATATTTATTAAACTGCATTGTCTACAAAATTGGGGGTAAAGGTAGCTTCTAGAGACTATTTAAGGGAATAAGATTAATTGCTTAGTTTTCTGCATATGACTTACTTTGTAGATGTTCTTTGGCTAGCTTTATTAGTATTCCACAGCACCTCCTGCTGCCACGTAGAACATGTCTTGACTGTCTTCCTCTGCTCTGATTAGAGATGTGCTGTCTGAGCACTCATTTCAGTATCAGTTAAGCCAGACATAATTGAGAAGGGAAATGAGCTGCTATGCATGCAGATGCATGTTTCCCCAAAACAAACAAACAAAGCTAGTGAGCCAGAAAAAAATCAGTGAATTGTAGCCAGAAAAAAAAAAAAAAAAAAAAAAAAGATTTGGTCTTAGAAACAAAAGATCCGAGACTCAAGTCTTTCTCCGCAATTCAAATTCCCTTGATTAAGTCACAAGGCCTTTTTGAGGCTCAATTTTGTTAACTATTATGTGGGTATAATAGCAACTGCCCTATGCTCTTAGAGTTTCTGGGAGAAATGTATGGCATGGAAAGCACTTGGAAAACTGTAAAGTTCCCTCTTCACAAAAGGAATTGTTTTTAGAGTATAATTTAAATATTAGGATCTATAATATGTAAACAAAATCCTGTGAAGTAAGGATGTAACATCCTACATGAATCTCACAATCTCACATGGTTCTGGCCACTAAGAAACTCAATATTATATGTTTATTCCACAAACATCCAGGCTCTAGGATTGACACTGTAAGAATAAGAAAGATACAGTATCTGTCTCACATAGCTTATAATCCAGTGGTGAGAATGAGCTAAGAGTAATAACAGCATGTAATAAGTGTAAAGTCAGAGTTAGCATAATAAGTGCGATGTCATAATCCATGCTAGCAGAAGTACCAGGACTCCAGGAAGGGTGTGAAAATATTTCTCTGAAGGAGATACATATATATAATCTAAGACCTGAAATGTAAATAAGAATAATGAGGTTAAATGGTAGGAGAATGCTCCAAAAAATGATAGTATTTTTGAAGTCCAAGAGTAAATAAAAGAGAGAACATAGAGGTTTTGAGGAAAATATAAGATGTCATTATGGGTGAAGCTCAGTGTGTGAGGTTGGGGTTGATAGGAGGTAAGGTTGAGAAGTTCTGCTGGAGCCATGAAGTGAAGGAGTTTAACTTTATTGTGAAATCAGTGCAGGGATCTTCAAGCATTTCAAAGCACAGTGGTGAAATAAGATTCTGTTTTAGAAGGGTTACTCTGACTACAGTATAGAAAATAATTAGGCAAGAGTGGGAATAGGCATATGAGTTAGGAGTTTGATTAAGGATCCTAGGTAAGACATAGAACTGAGTGTTGGCAATGGGGGTGGAGAGAGATATAGATGCTTGGTTTAGTGAGAGGAATGAGTCAGGTTCTCTAAATTGTGATAACCCCTATGTCTTCAGACTTCAAACCATTCCACATTCTCCACTGGGAAGTAGAAGAAAGCTTCATAGTGGTTTGACTTTTTTTTTTTTTAAATTTCTGGATCTATCTTTAAATATCCCAATGAGCTTAGGAAGAAAAACTCAGTGCATAAGAAATTTTGTGCTGTGACTTCTTCAGAGAAGCTCGTGAGGAAAAACTACATCTTTAAAAATTAGGAATAAAATGTATAGATTTCTATTCATAAGGTTTCAGGTTATTTGCTTATTTAACCAAGTATTCAGCAAAAGAGAAATCATTATTATTGCTCAAACGATTACAATACTGTGTTAATATGTTTTGTACTGCTCTAACAGAGTACCTGAGACAGGGAATGTCATTTTCTGCTGCCATAACAGAATACTGAAGCTTTATAAAAAACAAATTTATTTCTCACAGAGCTGGAGATGGAGAAGTCCAAGATCAAGGTCCAGCTTCCGGTGTTAAATGAAGGCCTTCGTACTGTGTCATCTCATAGCAGAATGCAGAAGGGCAAAAAGGGACAAACTCTGTGTCCTCATTTGGCAGATGAGCAGCAAAGAGAGAACGCACTCCCACGGCCCTTTTTATAGTGGTGTTAATCCATTCAGGAAGGTGAAGCCCTCATGACCTAAACACCTTCTATTAGGCCCCACCTCCTAACACTGTTGCAATGGGGATTAAATTTCCATTGCATGAATTTGGATTATAGCCAACACAACATACATTTAATGCTAAAATACTTGACATTATTTACTATTTGTATTGACATTCTTTAGAGACTTACAGAGGCACAAGATCATTATTATAAACCCTACCTTTTACTTACAATTATGGGTGTCAAAGGATTGACAGGTTGGAATGAGAGACCTTTATTGATACTAGCATTACTCTGCAAGAATAAATTCTTGCTACCGCCTCATCTGTTTTCATTAAAAAATCACGTGTAGAATATATAAACTGTAAAAAAAATCTGTTTTGGTTTTTTTTTTAACTCTCTGATTGCTTAGATTCCAGGTAAGTATTTAAAAAAATCCTACAGATAAAAAAATTATACTAAGGATTTAGACTGTTAGAGTAGAAAGACAGTAGAATAATAACAATATTTGCATTGATTGAGGAGTTACTACTTGTCAGACATTGACCAGTAACAGAAATACTGGGGATTTGAATCCAGGTCTACCTTTAAAGTACATGATAGGCAGTTTTCTCAAGGTTTTAAACCGGCATCATGCAGTCTACAGTAAGTCCTAATCTTACATTTTGCTGACCTAATGTGAACCTACATAATGTTTTAAGTTTATTTTTCATTTAATTGCCAACATTTTAAAATTGAGGTGCTTCAACCATATTCTTGAATTTCTAGTTTCTTTTTAAAAATTGTGAAATATGACTTTATTTTCTCACCAAAAAAAATCAAAGTTCTGCTTTAGTATAGTGTAGTGTAGCATAGTCCAGTCCAGTCCAGTCCAGTCTAGTCTAGTCTAGTCTAGTCTAGTCTAGTATAGTATAGTATAGTATAGTATAGTGTATATAGTATATACAGTACGGCACAGTGCAGTATAGTCTAGGAAAGCTTATACCATGTACTCTGAAGTTTACCCTAATGCTCTCTGTTGCATTTCTATCACTGAAGCCAAGTTTAAGTTGCGCTGATGATGAATACTTGTCCTACAATTTTAAGATAGAGTTAAAAAGAGTGTTGATTATTTATCATGTATTCATGTTTCTCTAATGTTAAAAACTGAAAGCCCAAGAGGATTGCATGTTTAAAGAAAAATGGGAGAAAATATACGTCTTTGGGGCTTTGAAAAATTACGTCTGTTTACATGAAGTTCCTGGCCCACTGAGTTTTTGACAGCTGTTTAGCCTTCTTATTTGTTTATTATAACTTTAGAATGGAGGCTCAGGCACAGAATGGAGGCTTGAGTATTTTTTTAAAGCTTCCAGTAATCTTAAAGAGCAGCTGAGTTGAGAATCACTGGGTTAACCACACAGCTGGTTAGTGCCAGAGCCGGGTCCCCTGCCCTAAGTGTGCCCTAAGTGTGGGTGACTCACACGAAAGCAGAGAAGCAGCTGCTGTAAACCCACCCCCACCCCGTAGCAAGACAAAGCCCCCCATTTAAGTAGAAAGAAAGGTCTTTTGTGTTTTCCTTTTATCTTACATTTTCCAAGCTTTGCTTGTTGCTGTTTACTCTTGGAAAATATTTTTTAAAATCTTTACAATTTAACACAGCCACTCACCTATTTATAACAAGCCTGCAGTTGGGAAGAGCTGTATTGAAATTTGGTGAATCATCATCCCCTTCCAGCAGGAAAGGCATAATTTATATAACAGGAAGTGGTGGAAAGGTGAGCTATTTCATACTCAACTAGAGGTTCAGGAAGTTACTGGGACATAGTTTTTTACCTGAAAATCAAATCAAACTATGCTAGAATAAATCTCCCAGGGCCCTGTCTCTTGACAGCCAGGGGAAGCAAGGGTAGAGTGAGAACATGTAAAAATTGAAATGGAGCAGAGTCCAGTTTTCCTATAGGCAACAAGTGCACAGAGCATAACAGAGCTTTATGCTTCCCTCAAGAATTGCACATATCAGTTTGGGAGATGAACTGACAGCAATGGGAATTAAGTGAGGAGTCTTAGGAGTGGCTCAGTTCAACTGACTTCTGATCCAGTGTGTCTCTGTAAAACTCATACCTTTGTTGTCATTGGGCACACAGTGAAGAACTGAGAATTTGTAGTCCAAAAATAAATACAGAGGTATATCCATTTAATACCTGTTTAAATATTTAAAATCCTGAGGAGGAAAGCCTTAAACTTGGTATCTAATTATCCGTTCAATTATGAGCAAATTTTCAATCGGATCGAAGCCTCCAATGCTTCTCAATATTGATGGATCATTCAATTTGCAGAAAAACCAGAACTAGGCACTCTGGCTTAACTAGTAAACTAGTTAACTAGTCAATTAGTAAACACTGGTGTTGATTTCAGAAGATCCTTGAAATCTCCAAACAGGTTTCATTTTAGTGGTGAGTCTTGGCTGGGTAGAGGCAGTCGAATTTGTGAACCTACTTGGTAAAAGCATTTTAAAATGACAGTGAGCTTATAATATTAAATCTGTGTTGTAAGCCATACCTCACAGCTCCTGAACTTTATGTGTTTGGGTGCAGGGAGATAGGATTTAGCAAGTGGAATGACACATCTGGGTTTTGATGGGCTGTTCTATGGGATTCTACTTTATTTATGTTTAATTTCTGAATCTATTCTACCGATATGTAAGTAGTGATTTCTCTAGGTGTTCTTCTGCACATTCAGACCATTGCCAATTTTGCAATGATTAATATATCAATATTGGAATCTGTTAGATTTGAATCTGAATTTCTCCTAAAGTATGTACAAGCTATATGACCTCAGAAAGCTTGTTTATTTTTTTCTAAATTTCAGTTTCCTTGTATGTAAAAATGAAATAATAATAGTCCCCACTCTGTAAAACCATTGTGAAGATAAGATAATGTATATTCAGAACAAACAAGTGTTTGGATCCCAATCAATGTTTAATGTAAGATATCATCATCATCGTCACCATCACCATCCTCATTCTCATCATGACCATTAGATCTTTAGCTACCAAACACTGCTTACGTTTAAAAGTGTCATCCTCCACAAAGCTTCTACTTTTTGAAATCTCCAATCTTTGCAGTTAGAATTTATGTCTTTCTCCTCAACTTTCCTTAACACTTTGTTTAAGCCCTTATTACTCTAAAACGAAATTATAGCCTGGCTTATATCAGAGAATTTATTTCCGTAATATGCAGTGAATTCCTCAGGAAGAGTTTCTATCTCTTATTTATTTTTATTTTCCTAAGATATATTAAAATGGCTAACATGCAGAACATATTTGTTGTTGTATTAAATGCTTCTAGGTGACTAGTTACTGTTTCTAAATTGGTCTTATCTTCCTGCTGCTTAGTGCTGATGCATTAAAGATATTCATAATTTCATGATAGTACAAAAGAAAGAAAATAAGGGAAAAAACAGAAGGCAATGACTAAAATATTTATGCATTTTAATAGCATTTTTTTCTAGCTGTAAAAAAAATTGGTAAGTACCAGAAAGTGTAAAGAAATATGGGCCGGGTGCGGTGGCTCACACTTGTAATCCCAGCACTTTGGGAGGCCGAGGTGGGTGGATCACGAGGTCAGGAGATCGAGACCACAAAGAAACACCGTCTCTACTAAAAATACAAAAAATTAGCCGGACGTGGTGGCGGGCGCCTGTAGTCCCAGCTACTCGGAGAGGCTGAGGCAGGAGAATGGCGTGAACCCGGGAGGCAGAGCTTGCAGTGAGCCGAGATTGCGCCACTGCACTCCAGCCTGGGCGACAGAGTGAGACTCTGTCTCAAAAAAAAAAAAAAAAAGAAATATGAATAAATTTATCTTTGGCTCCTCTACTACAAAGCAATTTCAACTTATGCATTTTGACATATATATTTTTAGTGTTTTATATATATATACATTTTGAGATGGAGTCTCGCTCTGCCACCAGGCTGGAGTGCAGTGGCACAATCTCAGCACACTGCAACTTTCGTCTCCCAGGTTCAAGTGGTTCTCCTGCCTCAGCCTCCCAAGTAGCTGGGATTACAAGTGAGCACCACCACACCCAGCTAATTTTTGTATTTTTTGTAGAGATGGCATTTCACCATGTTGGCCAGGATGGTCTTGATCTCCTGACCTCGTGATCTGCCTGCTTCGGCCTCGGGAAGTGCTGGGATTACAGGCATGAGCCACTGCGCCCAGCCTAATACAGTTTTAATAGAAGTTGATCACACTGTATGTATGCACACACATATAAGAATATTTTGTATGCTTTTCATTTTACTGTTGTTTAATTATTCATCTTTTCCAATGAAATTAAAAATCTCTTCACAAAGACTTCTTCACAAACTTTTTTTTAATGGTACATATTATTTGATCTCATAGCTGGTTCATAATTTACTCAGTGATTAACACTAATTTGATTCATTCCAGTTTTCATTATTATGATTAATGTTGAAACGGATATTTTGCACATAAATATGTGTTTACATTTCAGATTATTTCTTTGGGACAAATTTCTATAGATGGAATTATTGAGTCAAAGTATGATTCACAAATACTCACAGAGTTCTAGACTATGTTTTAATATAAACCTAAAAGTGGACTTCCCAATAGAAAAATAAAGTCAAGGAATAAAAATTAAGCAAATCCCCAATAAACAAATAAGAAAATGCAATCTTGTCATTATCAAAAGAAAATCATTATTAAATTTATGACTTGTTACACTATTATTGAAATAATACTATTTTAGTATACACAAAAAGATTTTTTAAAATTGTATGACATTGTCTTGAGAAGGAAACGAGTACATGGTATTTGTGAAAGTATAAATTGCTGCCAAGTTGTGCATTTTAACAACACTTAACGAGGCATTAGAATAGTGAAAACGTTTTGACCCAGGAATTTATGAAAATAAATGTATGTAAATATATTTCTTTAAAGGTTTTATATTACATTTTTTTGTAACCTTTAAACATTTTTAGCAACATAAATATCCATTTGAAACATCATTCGTAATAGTATCAGTATTTTATTGTGTGGATATATTACAGTATTTTTTTTAAAACAAGCACTATTTGTCAATCACTTAGGTTATCTCTGATTTTCCTTTCTTATAAAAATTGCTGTGCTAAATATCCTTGTTGCCAAATCTTTGAGCACATGTCTCTTTTTAATGCCTAACATACATTTTTAGAAGTCAAATATTTGGTACCAAGTTTTTAACTGTGGTTGCTTTGGAAAGTTGATGCAGTGAATATGTTTTACTTTTTTCTCTTTCTTTCTTCTGCCTGTATCCATTTGTTAGTTTTTTCTGCAAAGAGTATACACAACATTTGTTAAAAAACAAAGATGGTGAATTGTATGCATACATTATTTACCTACTTCCAAGTCCAACAAAATATTAAATATAGTGTTTTAAAACATAAACCTGCCAGATAAAAAGCTATAAAGTAGCTGACACGTCAATTTTTAAATTTTTTTTAAGATTAAGAAATTTATTAGTAAATTAAAAAGTATTAACTTCAAAACCAATAAACAACTGACACATGGTGTATGATTTAACATCTCAAAGAAACTAATGCCTTTTTTTTCTTTTTTTGAGAAGGAGTCTCCCTCCTTCACCCAGGGTGAAGTGCAAACTCCACCTCCCAGCTTCAAGCAATTCTCCTGCCTCGGCCTCCCAAGTAGCTGGGACTACAGGTGTGCACCGCCACACCCAGATAGCTTTTGTATTTTTAGTAGAAATGGTGGTTTCACCATGTTGGCCAAGCTGGCCTTAGACTCCTGACTTCAAATAATCCTTCCGCCTTGACCTCCCAAAGTGCTGGGATTACAGAGGGGAGCCACCACAGCTGGCCTCAAAGAAACTAATTATTAAGCTAGGATTGGAAGTAGCTCAAAAGCAGTCAAATTTGTATGAATAAAAAAGTCAGGGAAAAAAAAAAAAGAAATGGCAGCACAAGGTAATTATGCAAGTAGGAATAAAAATGAGATAAAAATAGAGAGATTGGTTGGAAGTAGTGAGACCTACATTCCCTACCCGATCTCATGCAGTCAGATTATTCATCTTTCCCAAATGTAAGCAGATAACTGAAGGTTTATTACCTGGAAGATAACTGAAAGTTTATTATCTGTAGAGATAAAATTGACAGTTTCTGGACTGGGAGTCTTAAGCATAATTAAAAATAGGGGTACCTACTGAAAACAGCAGTACTAAGTGGAATTCCATATACTAAATGAAACAACCCCCAGCATCTGTCCTCACTCAACTACCAGAATTCTAACAACTAGGTCAAAAACTACAGGTGATTGCCAGACTTTTATATGAAGAATTGCATAAGGCCAAAAGAGAAGAGTTACAGACATAAACAATTGGAGAACTGGTGGTGGGTGCAGGGAGGAGGGGAATCAATAAACTAATTCAGATCAATTATTTATCATGAAATCAACCAGTGACAATATTTGCACATGTGCTTTCTGTCTCTCTTATACACACATCTCTTCACCCAGAAGTGCCTAAATTTAATATGAATATATAGCAGCACATCATCAGGCATTTGAGCAAATAATTCAACATGAAATAGATAACAAAAATATTTTTAAAAAGAAGATTAGGAAATTTAAGGAAATAGTAACAATTCAAGAGCACTTTTTTAAAAAGTATAGTTTTCCCACAGGAACAAGAAAATATATTTCATCTACAAAATAAGAAAGAATAGAAAGGAATATTCTCAAAAAATGTTTGAAATTAAAAGTCTTGAAACCCAGTAGAAGGGTAAAAAGTTACATTTGAGGAAATAGCCTACAGTGAATCAAAAAGACAAAAAGTTGAAAAAAAGGGAGAATATATGAATAATTAGAGAATTGGTTTAGAAAATCCACTCTTTGATCTTCAAATAATAGGTGTTGGAGAGAACAAAGTAAATGAAGGAAAGGAGATTATCAAAGAAACAATTCAAGAAAAACTTCAGTAGCCTAAAGATGTAAATTTTAAGATTGAAAGGGTCAATTAAGCACATAAGAAGCAGATAAAAATTACTCACAAAACACTGTTAAATTTTAGGAAAGCAAGGAAGAGGAGAAGATATTAGTTCTCAGAAACTGTGAGAACATAGTTAACAACTACTATTTGTCAAGCTTGGATAAAAGATTTGTTGAATCTTTCAATTCATAAACATGGTATATCTTTTCACTTATTTAGATATCTTTGGATTATTTTTATCAGTAACTTTGTGGACTTCAGCATATACATCATGTTCATGTTTTGTAAAATTTAAACCTAGTATTTTATGTTTTAGGCAATGTAAATGATGTTGTACTTTTAACTTTATTGTCAACATGCTCTTTACAAGTGCATATGAACACAATTGATTTTTGTGTGGCTAAAATATTGTATCTTTGTTGAATTAACCTTGCAGTTCTATAGGTATTTTTCTTGAGATTTTCTATGTAGACCACCATATCATCTGTGCATAGATATAGTTTTATTTTTTTCCAATCTGCATGCTTTTTGTTTTCTATTTCTACATCATGGTGATAACTAGAACTTCCAGTACTAAGGTGAAAGTAATAATAGCGTGGGCACCCTTTCCCCTCTCCCCTTAAGATCAAGGCTATTCTGCCATTCTGTGAGTTTCCACATGCTGTTGTGTCCCCCCAAGTGGGAGCTGCATGTTAGTCCTGTCTCCTATCCGGCATTTTCCACAGTCTTCCAGTTAGCCTTTTTTGGTTAAAGGTGTTGTTACATTCTATATACTTGATTCTTTTCTGCCTAGTTATTATATAAATTGTTGAGATGAGGTGCTTCACTTAAAATTGTGGATTTGTCTATTTTCTTATTCAATTCTATCAGGTTTTGCTTCACTTATTTTGCAGCTCTATTGTTAGATACATACACATTTTGTATTATTTTGTCTTCTTGGTGGTGTCTTGGTGATGTCTCATTATTAATGATTAATTTTTTTCATCATTAGTAATGTCCCTCTGTCTCTTTCGATTTTCTTTCTCTAAAGTTTACTTTATCTGGAATTAATATAGCTGCTCTTGCTTTTCTTTGATTACAGTTTGCATAATGTATTTTTTTAACATTTTATATTCAAGTTGCCTACATTATTTTATTGAAGCGAGTTTTTAGTACAACACATATTGTTAAGGAATATTTTAAAATTAACTCTGCCAAACTTTGTCTTTAGATTGGTGTATTTAGACCACTTACATTTAATGTAATTATCTTCGTCAGTTTGGGCTGTTATGACAGAGTACAATGGACTAGGTGGCCTAAAGAACATTTATTTCTCATGATTCTGAAGGCTGGAAATTCCAAGGTCAAGGTGCCAACAGATTTAGTATCTAGTGAGAGTTCACTTCCTGGTTCATAGACAGCCTTCTTCTCACTGTGTCTTCACATGGTAGAAAGAGCAAAGGAGCTCTCTGGAATCTTACATAACCTCACTCAGGAGAGCTCTACCCTTATGACCTAATTATGTACCAAAGACCCTACCTCCTAATACTATCACTTTGGGGATCAGGTTTCCCACATATACACTTTGAGAGGGCATAGACTGTTAATCTGTAGCAGTAATTATTTTCATACTAGAGTTTCAGTCTTCTATTTTGGTTTTTGTTCTCTTTTTTTTTTAATTCTCTGTTTTATTTTTCTGGCCTTTTTTAATGGGTTACTTGAAAATCTTAGATTTCTACTTTATCTATAGGGTTTTTGAGTGTATCTCTTTGTATAGCTTTTTTTAGTGGTAACTCTAGTTAGTATATAATTTATGGCAGTCCACTGGTGTCATAGTGGACTTCCACTGAGCCTTCCACTGAGGTTTTACCAGTTAAAGAAGGTCTTACCTCCCTAAGTCCTTTTACTTTCCACTATTTATAATATAAATTTCCTGATTATGTTTTTTACATATATTTAAACTGCATCATATAATGTCATAATTTTGCTTCCATCATCAACCATAAGTTGAAAACACAAAAGAAGAAAATGTATTATATTTATTCATATTTTACTTTGTTGCATTTTCTACCTTCTTCATACATGGAAAACTTTCTCTGTAGAAACTTTCTGTGTAGAAAACTTTCTTTAGCCATTTTTTTAGTATAGGTCTACTGGCGACAAAATTTCTTTTCTTTTAATCATTATTTGAGAACCTTGATTTATCTTTTACTCTTGAAGGACATTTTCACTACATGTGGAATTCTAGTTTTACAGTTCTTTCAGCGCTTGAAAAATGTTGTGCCACTTTCTTCTGGCCTCCTCCCATGGTTTCTCATGAGGGATTTAGTGATTTAGATTCCCCTATTTCTATGGGTAAGCAGTTGTTGCTTTCTTACTACTTTCGATGATTTTGTTTCGTTGTTTCTTTTTTAGTTTCCAGAGGTTTTACTATGATTTGTCTTGCTATGAATTTCTTTGGGTTTATCCTGTTTGGGGTTCACTCAGCTTCTCGTATCTATAAGTTATGTGCCTTGCCAAATTTACAATGTTTTCAGCCATTATTTACTTCAGTAATTTTTCAGCTTTGACCTTACCTTCCTCTCCTTCTGAGGTTCTGATGGCACTAATATTTTAGTTTTTTAAAAAAGAAATAGTTTTTCAGGTTTCTGAGGCTCTGCTTATTTATTTACGGTTTTGTTTCTCTCCACTATTCAAATTGGATAATTTCTTTTGATCTATCTTTCAGTTCATTTACTGTTTCTTTCCTCTCCCCTTTCCATTTTGTTGTTGTTGCTGTTGTTGCTGCTGCTGTTGTTGCTGAGCCTTCCACTGAGATTTTTAAAATTTTTTCAGTTATTGCATTTTTTTTTCAGCTGAAAAGCTTCAATTGAGTTTTGTCATTTGGATTTTTCATTTGTTTCAAATATGTTCATAATTACTTATTGAAATGTTTTTATGATGATTCATTTAAAATCTTTCTCAGATAATTCTAACATTTCTGTCATCTTGATGCTGGAGTTTATGAATTTCATTTTTATATTCATTTTGAGCTCCTCTTGGTTCTTGGAGTGATCAGTAATTTTTGATCGACACCATGACATTTTGGTTATTATGTTACGAGACTCTGGATCTTATTTAAACCTCCATTTTACATTATGCCTTCTGATACCACTCTATGTGGGGAAGGCACAGCCTCATTACTACCAGTTAGGGGTAGGTGTCCAGATTCTCTACTGGGCTGCCCCCTGACATTACAGATAAGTGGGTGGAGCCATTAATGCTGGGTGGTTATAAGAGTTCTGACTCTTCATATGGTCTTCTACGGTATCATCCAAGAGAAACAGAGGGTCATCCATTTTCTGTCTGGTAGGAAATGAAAGTTTAGGTTCCTTACATTGGTCTCCATTGGCATGGCTAAGAGAAGGGAAATTTGTTAGCTTGCAGCAGAGATAAAAGTCCTGGCTCCCTACTTACTCTTCTCTGATACTACTCTGCCAGTGAAGTTGGAGTGCTTCCTTATAGTCTAGTGAGAATGAAAGTCTAGTCTCAGCCTTTGTTAAAATGGCTGGGAGTGGGGCCACAGATTTTTTGGTTCTCTTCCCTGTGCTGTTTGGCTGGACTATAGCAGTTATCCAAACGGGCTAGGATGCCCCTTTGCTGGTTCTTTTACTAGAGAAAGCAGGCTTTATTTGGGTTTATTTATTTATTTATTTGTCTATGCCCATTAGAATTTCTAATTTTTTTCTAAAAAAAAATGTGAATCAATGGAGAAGGAACAATCTTTTTATCAACTGGTGCTGGAACAATAAGACATGTATATAAAACAATTGACCTCAATTCTTACCTTATATTATACACAAGAATTAGTTCAGAATAGATAATATAACTAACTGCAAATCCTAGGAATATAAAACTTATTAACAAAGACAGAGGGAAAAATATTCATCACTATGGATTAAGCGAAGATATCTTGGGTAAAGCACAAAATGCACAACCCATAAAAATGGATAAAATTTGGAGTTTTTCAAAATTAAAACTTTTGCTTAATGCATAGTCAGTATAATAAAAAGACAAGTAACAGACTAAAAAGTATTTGCAAAACACATATTTGGTAAAGGTCTTGTATCTAGAATATGTAAAGAACTCTTAAAGCTCAATCCTTAGAAATCAAATAAGCTCCCCCAAAATAGGCAAAAGATTTGAACAAACACTTCACCAAAGAAGGCACAGAAATGACAAATAGGCACATGAAAAGAAACTCGGTCTCATTAGACATCAAGGAAATGCAAATTAAAATCATAGTGAAATACCACTTAGAACTTAGATAACCTTAAATGGCTTTCAAAAAGAAAAAAACCTCATGAGAATATGGAGCAATTTGACCTCTGTGTATTATGTTGGAAATGCTAGGTGGTACAGCAACTTCGGAAATCAGTGAAGTTAAATAGTACCATATGACCCAGTAAAATCACTCCTGGATATTTATTCAAGTAAAATGAGAACAAATGTTCATACAAAGACTTGTACATAAATGTTCACAACAGTTTTATTCATTATTGCCAAAAACTGAAGACAGTCCAAATTTTATCAACCAGTGAATAGAGTAGGAAACTGTGGGACACCCACAAATGGAATTCTACTCAGCAATCAAAGGAATGAATTACTGATACATGTAACAATGTGGATAAATCTCAAAAGCTTTATGCCAAGTCAAATTAATCAGACTGCAATGATTACATACTCTATTATTCCATTTACATGACATTTTGGAATAGATGTATGTACAGAAGGAAAAAATCTGATAGGTGGTTTAGAGAGGCTTGTGTAGATGCACAAGGGAATTATTGGTTAATGGAAATGTTTGATATCTTGATTATTATTATTATCTTGCCCTCATGTGCTTCTTGATTATTGTGGTGATTCTTATGCCATGTATGTGATTGTCATAACTTACATATTTGTACACTTTCGAAGTGAATATTAAACCTCAATTTAAAATATTCTAATAGTCATCTGGATCTCAGTATTATTGGAAAAGTGAATTTTACTGAATCAAAATAACGTTAATGAGCATAGAGTTTAAAGCATGGTATTTGTAACCCTTAGTGTTCAGTACCTCATAAGTCATTTAATAACGGTTGAATGAAGTTGTTGAATGGGATATCAATCTTTCAATCTTGTAGCTGCAGCATCGTATAAGCAAAAGAGTTATGGTTTAACTGAGTATACAGATAACTATTGGGAAAATAATCTACATAGTGTGAATAATTTTCAAAGTCATACTCTAGGACAGAAGTATCGCTGTAAATTATAAAGTTCTACTTGTTCACATTTATATCAACTGGGACATTTGTATTGATTGATTCTTTTTTTTTTGAAATTTACATGTCAGAAATAATTTATGAATGCAGAAGTAAATTTATCAGTCATTTAATAAGCAGTGTAACAAACTATCAAGAGATAACTTTTAAGCACCTGGAATATTTTTAGCTCCACTGTAGCTTTCATGAGCTATTTTTCATCACTGGGCTTTATTTTATTTTGTCATAGTACTGTAGTGTGAAAGTATTAACACTCATAGGGTAGAATATTGTATTAGGGTCTCCTTAGCTCAAAGAGACTTGAATAAATCTCAGCGAGGCCAGTGCCCCTTTGTTATCCTTGGGACTGTCAGCGAAGTCATATATATGAATGTGGAACTGACAGTGTTAGCTGTTGATAAGTTATTCAATGGTAATTCAACAAATATTTACTGAGCTCCTTCTCTGTAAATTCTGCAACATGGGCCTCTGAAGGCTTCACCCTAGGCATACATGTCTGCTCAAGCTGTTTGCTGCAGTTGCACGCTGCCATATGTGGCTATCTGGGTGACTCAAATGCTGCTGCTTATGCAAATTATGTTTTATTTTATGCCTGAAAGATCACAAAGGAGAAAAATGTCAATTTCATCTCCACCAACACAAAAAGCATTTAATGAGTGTCCAGGAACTCCTAGAAGTTGCTAAGGGGACATATAATGTGATAGAAGACAATGGGCTTCAGGATAAAATCAACTTGAATCTAAACTCCAAGCTATGTGACTGTACTTTGCTTCTCTACTTCTTCTCTACTTTCCAGTTTCCTCATTAAAAGAAGGAAAGAGAGACAGAGGAAGAGGGAGAAAGAGAAGGTGAGGGAGAGGGGGGGAGAGAGAGAGAGAGAGAATAATTACATCTTCCATATGGTATTGTAAGTGTCAATATGTGATATTTTCAAATTGTGTGTGAAAGTATAGAGCATGAGCAATAAATTATAGTTCTGTTTCCTGAGGCATAAACTGTGAGTTAAAGAGAGACAGTTTCTATCTTTGTGGGTCTTATAATTTGGAACCTGGAATAATAACATGAATATACCTCGAAGAACACAGACCATAGGAACTGTCTATAAATTGTCTTCTCAGAGATATATTCCCCATCTCTCTAGAATAATCCCATTGTCCATGTAGTTATTTCTGAACCTGATAAATTATTGCAGGACCTCACCCAACCACACTGGATTTTATTGATTGAGAGAAGGCCCTGACCCAAGGTCTTTTCAACTGGAACAGTCAGTGGTAGAAGTTGTATGATGTGAAATCTGGAAGCTCTTTTTGCTATTTAATCCTTCCAAAATTCCATGAGCTAATTTGGTAGTATTTCTGCCACTTTTGACCAAAGTTAAAACTTCCCTAATTTATAGATAGGAATTATTTAACATAGATAAGACATTTTCAAAGCTTGACTTTTGGAATAATGGAGTAGAGATTGGCTTGGAGTGAAGAAGCTGGCCTAGGGAGTATATGTGAATTTCCTAGATCACAAAGCAAGTTCTTAAAGTTATGACTAGTTTTACACCTTGAGATGTTTATTGAGTAATACTGCAGTCCATCAGGTGATGGCATACCAAAAATACCTAGAACAGTGTATGTTTTGGCTCAAAAAAAATTAGGAAAAAGAATCGAAAGCTTTACCCCCAGCTAACTTGGATGCCACAGATTTGCTTCCTCAAGGTTACATTGTGAGAAACAGTGGCCTGCAGAGGAGCATGAGGAATCATGCACCACTTATGCAAAGGTTTTCTATAATTGATTCCCATTTAATCATTGTGTGACTTTTTTCTTATAGTGTAAGATGTTGAACAATATTAAAGATATAGAATTAACAGGATTTAATGATTGATTAGATAGATGGACAGGATGTGGATAAAAGAGGAGAAGAAATGATACGCATATTTCTTGCTTGGATTGAAACATCAAAATATTCTGAGATAAAGTACACAGATGGGGCAGGTTTTGGCTTGAACAGTATCCCTCCAGTCGTAACTATGTTCTTTCCGTGAACACTACTCCCTTTCCCATCTTTGGAAGATAATGCCTGTAGTATGTTAATCTGCTTCTCTGGGCCATAGTTTATTGGAACAAGGGTGAACACTTGACTCAGACAGAGTTCAAACTATTATATTTTTATGAAATATTATGAAAACTATTATATTCATATGAAATTTGGACCTCGACTTCAGCTGCACTTGCTGCTGAAACTAAGAATATATAAATTCAAAGGCAGAAGGTACCCTCATCTGTAATATATGGGAGAAACCAAGGAAGCTGGTCTTTAGAGTGAGAAGAGGAAGATATGCATAGTGAAGCAGAGAAGACAGAGACAAAGAGAAAATATCCAGTTGTCTTGGTTTCTGCCAGCTTTTCTGTTCCTGGCTTTGAACATTGGTTTGTCTGGCTGTTCTAATGATAGCCTCTGTGAAATCTATACTATATTCTTGAGAGGTAAAGGTTAACTTGTCCAAGACTGATTTCCTGCAGGTTGGACACAGAAGCTGGCCTCCTGCAAACCTCCATGGAAACCCTTTATGACCTAGGGCTTGAAGCAAATTAACCTTAGCCAAGAGCAAGGCTTGGACCCAGCCCTGGTCACACCAGGAGTGGGCGTCCCAATTAATCACCAACACTGTTGTGTAAAACCTTGCTGCTGAGATGCGGGAACAGTGGCTCACACCTATAATCCCAGCACTTTGGGAGGCCAAGGTGGGCAGACTGTCTGAGGTCAGGAGTTCGAGACCAATCTCGCCAAGATGGTGAAATCCTGTCCCTACTAAAGATACAAAAATTAGCTGGGCGTGATGGCGGGTGCTTGTAATCCCAGCTATTTGGGAGGCTGAGGCAGGAGAATTGCTTCAACCCACGAGGTGGAGGTTGCAGAGAGCCGAGATCGCGCCACTGCATTCCAGCCTGGGTGACAGAGCGAGATTCAGTCTCAAAAAAAACAAAAAACAAAAAACCAAACTTGCTGCTAGATTGCCATATTATATGACCACACCAAAAACTTGGACCCATCTGGTCTGTGATCACACCAGAGGACAGGCTGGTTCCCACCCCAACATGAATACTGAGCTGGCAGGAAGATAACACAGCCCAAGGACTAAAGATCCTTCACTCTAGTCTGTCATTTGAATTTGTTTTCTATGTCTGTACTGACCTAGAATGCTATGGCAACAGGGAACTGGCTCAGCAGCTCTTGCTCCTTTGTCCAAGACCTTTACCCTGCTGAATACTGCCTCATCAAACCTGTTGTGTTCTTGTCCACTAATTTGTCATCTTTTTTTTGTCTGTTTTTTGAGATAGGGTCTTGCTCTGTCACCCAGGCTGGAGTACAGTGGTCCAATCATAACTCACTGCAGCCTTGACTTCCTGGCTCAAGGGATTCTCCTGCCTCAGCCTCCCATGTAGCTGTGAACACAGGTGTGTGCCACCATGGCTGGCTAATTTTTGTTTTAATTTTTGTACAGAGAGGGTCTCACATTGTTGCCCAGGCTGGTCTCACACTCCTGGGCTCAAGTGATCCGCCTACCTTGGCCTCCCAAATTGCTGAGATGAGAGGAATGAGCCTCCACACCTGGCCTGTTGTTGTTTTTATGATATTTCTTATATCTTCCTCTTTTTGCCTAATATATTTATGATTTCTATTATTATCTGACAAAAGATTAAAGAGAGCAGGGCATAAATATAAATGTCTACTGTAATATTCCACATTTAGTAAGGGTCACTCCTATCGATAGCTGTAACTAAAGACAAGAAAATTCCTAACTCTTGATAGTTATGAAAGCATATAGAATAGATGTCGTTATGTGCCGCTTTTTTTGTTTGTTTGTTTTGAGACAGAGTCTTGCTGGAGTGCAGTGGCGTGATCTCGGGTCACTGCAACCTCCATCTCCCGGGTTTAAGCAATTCTCCTGCCTCAGCCTCCCAAGTAGCTGGGAGTACAGGCACTCACCACCACGCC
This sequence comes from Symphalangus syndactylus, assembly GCF_028878055.3. Lineage (NCBI taxonomy): Eukaryota > Metazoa > Chordata > Mammalia > Primates > Hylobatidae > Symphalangus > Symphalangus syndactylus. The sequence continues at coordinate 123,324,012 of NC_072425.2, forward strand.
CGGCTAATTTTTGTATTTTTAGTAGATACGGGGTTCCACCGTGTTGGCCAGGCTGGTCTCGAACTCTTGACCTCATGATCTGCCTGCCTTGGCCTCCCAAAGTGCTGGGATTACAGGTGTGAGCCACCGCCTCTGGCCTATGTGCTTCTTTACAGTGTTTTCTTGCATTGTTCCTTGACTGATAACCTGAAACCATGATTTGAGGAGGTACAAAGTTATCTGCATGGATTGGCACTTCCACCAACATCACAGAAATGATCAGGATTTAGAGCTCTTTTTCTAGTATTAAGAGGTCCAGTCGACTTCACATTGATCTGTGATCCTGGGGCTCCTCAGTATCCCCTAATTCTATGAAATATTACCACGCTGACTATGAAACCTTAATATGGTAACATCCCAATATGTAAGCAGGGCATTCTTCATGCATTTACTCCATGTCTTGTGAAGTCCCTCAAGGGTATACTTTATCCAAGTAAGTATTCTATCTTTTAATATAGGGCCACCTCTACCTTTTGACATTAGGATAACTTCTCTGTGATCAATAGCACTTGTTTTAGTTTGTTCCTTCTGCTACAATAAAATGCCTTAGACTTAGTAATCTGTAAACAACAGAAATTTATTTCTCACAGTTCTAGAGGCTTGAAATCCAAGATCAAAGCACCAATAGCCTCAATTTCAGGTGAAAACCTGTTGCTCACAGATGGCAACTTCTCTGTGTCCTCATAAGGTGAGAGGGTGCAAGGGACTTCACTCAACTCAAGCCTCTTTTATAAAGGCACTAATCCCATCTGTGAGGGTGGAGCCCTCATGACTTAATCACTCACAGAAGGTCTAGCTTCTCAATACTATCACATGTTAAGTTTCAACATACAAATATTGGGAGGACACCAGCATTTAGATAATAGCACTGCTTTTATTACTTTCATGGTAGATATTTTGGATAATTCATCCACATGTTAATTTTTGTTCTATAACCTAAGTGGCTGTACGGGTACCGGTTCAACACTCATCACAGACTGGTAGAATTTCCAAGGTGTTGGGCCTGTGGACAGAGGCTAAGGATTCCAAGTGATGGAATATCTTTCCAATTTTAAACAAATATCATTGTTTTCTTATTAAAAATGCTTTATGTTCAAAGTGAAAAATTATAAGATAGAGTAGAAATTTTTAAATACTTTAAATTTTACTAAAAGATGTGAATTGGTAGAATTTTAAGGAAAAAATATATGTCCTTGCAGTCTCATACTAATTGCTTCTAGAAATCTCCTTTTCCTTTGAATTCATTTTCTTTCTTGCTTGCTTTCTTTCTTTCATTCTAGAGTTCTTAGCTGATAGTCTATGGGAAGTAAATGTTTTTAGTCTCTCTTGTTTGCACTAAAAATCTTTGTTTTCCCTTCAACCCACCTATCAATAATAATTTAGCCTGGTATAGAACAATAATTGTTTCACCATTTTGATGATAATACTGTGTGACATTTTCTGTTTTGCATGAGAAATATACCATCCATCTGTTGGTCTTTCCTTTGGCTTTTTATTATGGCAGGTTTTTTTTTTTTTTTTTTAAGTTTTCTTTGGGGTTGGGTTTGTTTGTTTATTTAACTAAGGGAATCATTAGACATGATTTGAGGGTTTTGTTTTGTTTTGTTTTTGGCTTTGTTTTGTTTATACCCTGACATCTACTTCCAAGGATTCAGTCTTTCATCAAATTTTTAAAAATGTACGTGTTTAAGCATTTGAATATTACCTTTTCTTCTAAAAATTACTCTATGTAACTTGGAGGTTTTTGATGCTATTCTTCATGTCTCATAACTACTTTTTCACATTTCCAATAAATTAAAAAAACTTCCTGTGCTGCTTTCTGGTTGATAGATCTGTTTTCCTTTTTAAAAAATTTGTTTTTTAGTTTATACATTTAAGAGTTAACAACATGTTATTTTGATATATATATATATATATATATATATATATAGTTAAATGATTACTATAGTCAAGCAAATTAACCTACATGTCACCTTCCATAGTTACTTCTTTTGTGTGTATATGTGATAAGAGCATCTAAAATTTACTGTCTTAGCAAATTTCAGTAAATAATACAATATTATTAATTATGGTTCTTATGCTGTACATTAGATCTCTAGACTTATTTATCCTACATAAGTTTTTACCTTTGACCTACTACTACTCATTTCCTGCCCCTCCCTGCTGCTGGTAACCATTGGTCTATTCTATTTCTATGCATTCAAACTTTTTTAAGATTCTACAAACAAGGGAGATCACACAGTATTTTTTTTCTATGTCTGGCTTATTTCACTTTGTGTGATATCTTCCAGGTTTATCCGTGTTGTTGTAAATGGAATTATTTTCTTCCATGTATGGCTAAGTAATATTCTATTGTGTGAGATATATAAATACATGTATATCTCCCTTATAATTTTTTATTCATTTATCTGTCTATGAACACTAAGATTGTTTCTATATCTTATTATTTATTTGTTGTTGTTGTTGCTGTTTTTGAGACAGGGTCTCACTGTCTCCCGGGTTGGCATGCAGTGGCACAATCATGGCTCACTGCAGCCTTGAACTCTTGGGCTCAAGGGATCCTCCCATCTCAGCCTCCAGAGTAGCTGGTACCAAAGGAGTGCGCCACCACACCTGGTTAATTTTTTATTTTTTGTAGAGACAGGGTCTTGTTTCGATATCTTATCTATTATGAACAATGCTCCAATGAACATGGGAGTGCAGATATCTCCAGGAGGTAATGATTTCATTTCCCAAAAGCATATACACAGCAGAGGGATTGTTGAGTCACATGGTAGTTTTATCTTTAATTTTTTGAGCAACATCTATACTGTTTTCTACAATAGCCATACCAATTTACACTTCCACCAACAGTGTACAAGTGTTCTTTCTTCTCCATTTCTTTGCCAACACTTGTTATCACATCTTTTTGATAATAGCCATCCTAACAGGTATAAGGTGATAATTCATTGTGGTTTTGATTTGCATTTTTCTGATGATTAGTGATGCTGAGCATCTTTTCATATTCCTGTTAACCATTTGTATGTATTCTTTGGAAATATATTCATTCAGGTCCCTTGCCCACTTTTTAATTGGATTATTTGATTCTTTTACTATTGAGTTATATGAGTTTTTTTATATATTTTGAATATTAACCCTTTATCAGATACATAGTTTGGAAATATTTTCTCCTAATCAGTAGTCTGCCTTTTCATTTTTTCAATTGTTTCCATGGCTGTGCAGAAACTTTTTAGTGTGATGTAGTCTCACTTGTCTAATTTTGGTTTTGTTGCCTGTGTTTTTGGTGCCATATCAAAAAAATCATTGCCAAAATCAGTATCAAGTAGCTTTTCTCCTACATTTTCTTCTAGGAGTTTTTTGGCTTCAGTTCCTAATTTTAGGTATTTGGACCATTTTGAGTTTTTTGTGAATAGAGTAAGATAAATGTCCATTCTGTGTGTGTGTGTGTGTGTGTGTGTGTGTGTGTGTGTGTGCGTGTGTGTGTGTGTGTGTGTGTCTGTGTCTGTGTGTCTGTGTGGATATCTAGTTTTCCCAGTACCATTTATGAAACAGAATATCTTTTCTCCATTGTGTATTCTTGGTGAACTTATTGAAAATTGGTTGGCTGAGATGTGTAGTTTTTTGTTCCATTAAATTATGTGTTTGTTTTCATGCCAATAGTATACTGTGTTGATTACTATGGCTTTGTAATATAATTTGAAATCAGAAAGTGTGATGTCTCCACTTTGTTTTTCTTAAGATTGTTTTGACTATTTAGAGTCTTTTGTGGTTTCACATAAATTTTAGATTTTTTTTTTCTATTTCTCTGTGAGAAATGCCATTGAAATTTTCATAGAGGTTGTGTATTATTTTGGATAATATGGACATTTTAACAGTATTAATTCCTATAAATCATAATATCTTTTCTCAGATCTATTTTTCAATTCAGTAATTCCCACTTGAGTTGTATCAACACTACTGCTTACTCAATTAGAGTATTATTTTTTAAGTTTCAATCATTATATTGGCATTTCTAGGTTTTCATTTCACTGTACTTTGAATCTGCCATTTTTGCCTCATTAATCCTATTCTTTTATCTTTTTGAACATTTTGAAATTGTTATCTCAAAATATCTTTTCAATTGCTCTGTTATCTCTAGTTCCTTGGGCTTGACTCTTATTTACAACAGCTATCAATATCTCATGGCAATAGATTCACTGTAATCTTTGTAATTTTGTCTCTGGGCTCATCTTCATTGAAAATTATCTTCTTCAGGCAGCTGTTGTGAGCCATCATAATGGAGATATCCCTGTGAGATGGTTTCATGTGAGATTGCTAAGATTCTTAGAGATTCATTGTTTCTAGATCATTTTTATGTTAATTTCTTTGCTTTAGGTTTTAGCACCTCTCACATTTTAACCCAAACTTATGGCTCAAAATTTCATTCTGAGTAAACTACCATTTCTGTTACTACTGGGGCCCTGGCCAGGCAGCTTGCTTTGTGCTATGTCCTTGGATTAGAGAGCTGCAGTTTTCAAGCCCCCATTCATGGAGGAGATAAATATTCCTAGACTCCTATCTTGATATTTCTAGATAACCTTCTGAACATAAAACCTATAGCCTGACGCTCATCTATTCAACCTGATCATTAGAACTGCTAACCCAAAGTCTATATATTGGATTTGCTTAATCCTTAGGCCTTAGAATTTTAACTCCTTCTCCCTCTTATGAGTTACCTCTTAAATTCTGACACTTAGTTTTCATCTTGTTTGTGTATTTTATAAAACAAAGTTTATTTTATCTACTATTTGGTAGGCATGAGGAGAAAGAGGAGATTTTCCTTTTCAACTCAGGCCGTAGCAATGAAAGCCTCTGTGATAGCCTCTGTCAATTTCCCACTGACATCTCTCATTCCGTAGATAAAATTACCTAAATTTGTACTCAACTGTTTATTGAATAAAGCCACCATTGCCTGGTGTTACTTAGTCAATGAAAGCTGAAAAAACTGAGAGGAGTATAGTCATGGCATACTTGATATTTTTTGGTAAGGCAATTTGTTTAGATAGGAGGACATAACTTTGATTATGGCCAGATACATAAGATGGTCAGCTAGCTGCTGGCAATAAATTGATTTCCCAGTGGCCAAATTAATCAATTAACATTTGCAGCTAAATGCACAGAAGTTAATATTTTTCATTAATTGTTAAGATAGTTTAATGCAATTGAAATTTTGATGGTGTCGTTTTTCACCTCATGTTTTATTTTAATGGAAGGTAAAGCACCATTTAGATGGGTTCTATATAAATCACTGGTGACATAAGATGGACATAAACTACGAATAACAGGTTAAAAATAATGTTGATCATAATCATTACGGTAAGGCTACTTGCTTGCAATTATTTTCCTTGTGTTTCTTAATGATTTTTAACAAGTTCAGCATTTGTTGATCCATTTAATGGAAATAATTTTTGTGTAAAAACAGAATAGTTGTCATTAAATATTTCATAGACCTTATAAACAATAAATATCTGCACTCACAATGTTTTTCTGATAAGGCTGCCAAAGTACTTCACGATCAAATATACTACCGTTAACCTTGTTTTGCATGGGGGAGTTAAACTTTAGAAGACTAAATATAATATTCAAGTTTACATAGCAAATCAGTACCCAAGAGAGAAAATGAGCCCTTCTTGGGCTTCATCCTTTGCTCTGGCCTGAACACAGCATATTATCAGCATAAATCTATTCAGAACATCCAGGGCATTCATTAACTAGGTCATGTGGATGTGCCTGGAATGTACAGTGATGTTACTGAGCGCTGCGGAATCACAAACAGCAACCCTAAGTTAAATAGACCATGAAATTTCAAATCTCCAGACTGATAAATATATGTTGCAAAGGGAAAAGGTGATAAAGTTGAGAAGGGCATGTCCTCATTCTACTAAATTTCAAAGTTTATAAAACCTTTATTTTGATAATTTATAATCTTTGCTTAATCATAATGAAGAGAGCAAACATATTGAAATCATCACATAGAGGTATTGACAAGCAGATATTTTTACTGTGTTCAAACAATGAAGGAAAGGTTTTGATAAAGTGTGGCCATCCTGATCCCCAATTGTTATAAACTGTTCTTTAGGTAAGCTACCAGACAATTGAAGAGAATAAAGTTGGTATTTGAAATCTCGTGTTTAATTTTTTGCTGTGCTTCTAACCAGCTTCATATGCTTTGAGAAAGCCATTGGACTAGCAATATTATACATCTTTATTTGGTCAGATGTATTCTTCTGTAAAAAGAAATGCCAAATATTAATTTAAGATTTTAACACATTTGTATATATAGTATACTTCAATAAAATATTAACAGTAGTTACCTTGGTTTATTTTTAAGTGACAGCATTTTCTTTTGTAAAATTTACATAGTATGATTCAATTTTATTTAAAAAAATAAAAAAGGTATATTCACATCTATGATACATTATTGTGCATGCATGGAGAAAGTTGTAGTAGAATAGATACCAACCTGAGGATTTATGACTTCTTTGGAGGAGTGGGAAGAAGAAAATAATTGAGACACTTAAAGAAAATGGTCTATAATATATTGAGCGATGTATGTGTATACACACACATGCAGATATATTAACACAGATGTATAATTTCACACATATATGTACATACGAAATGTATGTATATATTTAAACAATGTATATACACTGCTTTTATTAATTGTAACACATATACCTGCAACCTGATTCTAGAGTAGAGGTATGTGCTTGAAATATTTTCATGTTAACACGTACAGATTTACCTCCTTTTCGGAATCTGGTACTTAGTTTCCATGTTACTAATTTTCTTAAAGACACATGTAAATAGCAGACCTGAAATACAAGACTAAACAGTATGGATTCATCATTCCTATTGTTAAAACTGTAGTAAAGCTTCCTAGTTGCTGGTTTTGTTGGCTGTTGTTCTTCATGTTGATTTTCTTCATGCACCTTGCGTAAAAGGAATTTTTTTTGGACTTTTCATCATCGTACCTTTTCTTTGAATGTTTTCTTTAAAAATTTTATTCCATGTACCACAGAACTTAAAGCATAAAAAAATTTTATTTATTCATACATAATAGAGGTACATATTTTAAGGTACATATGACAATTTAATAATTCATGTAGTTTGTGAAATCAAATAAATGTAATTGGGATATCTATTACCTTAAATATTTGTCTTTATCCTGCATACATTCAAATTATTCTCTTCTAGCTGCTTTGAAATATACAATAGATTATTGTGAACTATCATCACTTTACTTATCTATCAAATATTAGGTCTTATTTCTTCTATAATATCAAATTGTGTATTTGTACCTATTAATCAACCTTTCTTAATCCCCCTCTATTCTTTTTCCTCATATTTTTCTCTTCTCATTTCTTTTTTCATCCTTGTTTCTCTTAATTTCTTTTCATATCTGTTATTTTGATGTTTTGCCTTCACCAAGATACTGTTCATAGTTGAAAATTGGATATTACATTGGTATTTGGGGGCATTCTTCTTTTTCGGCATCACAAAGCCAAGTTCTTGCTCAGCAGTAGCCTGATGCAAGTCCTGGCTGACCAGCTATCTCTGCTCCTTTCTTGTAACTCAGACAGAAGTTTGATGGAGGTCACAGGCCGAGTAAAAATTTTTAGCCTCCAAACTAGGGCAGAATCATGTCCGTGTGAGCCTGGCTTTGTTTATTAGCTATTTGTAGGCTTCTTTGGGTCCTAGTTCTCTACCTCTGCAGGACTTGAATTATTGACCACATCTGCTTTGATTCTAGTCAAGAAGTTGTGCATATCTTCAATTTCAGCACCTTTTACCACTCTCTCCTTTCCAAAGCAGTTATTATCACATTTATTTTGGCATATGTAGACCAGTAATGATCTCAAAATGAATAGGCAACTTTATCAAGGGCACCTTGTTAGTAATAGTCAGATCCAGGTATTTAATCCTTAGCAGAACAACTCGAGTCTGTATCTGTCTACTGTATTACACATTCTTCCATAACATAGATACTAGATGTGGATCCAGTGGGCCAGGTCTCTGGAAAGCCGTAAGTTAATCCATTCTTCAAATTGAAATGCGTCTCATATAGTATCTGTGGAAAGATTCCTTACCGCATTGCTTTTCTTTGCTTCACTGCTCACAGGGAAGGCACTGGCATCTCTTTCTAATGAGAAAGATGGTAACATGATGAGATTGAATATCAGGGTCAAAAACTGAGTAGTGTCATATGCACATAGATTTAGCAAAGGCAATGTGAATTTATTAAACACTTGCCTCTAGGACAGGTTAGAAAAGATTCATTACATTGGTGGGATAATCTTAGCAGCAGTATGTAAAAATACTACCCAGCCTGCTAGTCTTCACAGCAGCCCAGAAGGGACATGTCAGAAAGGGAAAGAACTCTATGGACTACCTGTGTGGGCAGGCATCTTCAAGAAATTTTGCAATTATTAATTTACTTAATTTTCTAAAGAACATTAGGAGTTGGGTATTTTAATGCTGAATTGCTATCACTGAAAAAAAAAAAAAAAACAGAGTCTCAGAGATATTAAGTAATTTTCTCACTGTCACGCAGCAAGTAATAGAAAGCCCAGGTTTCCCTGATAACATACCAGGACTTTCTCTTTTTTACTATCTATCTTCCCTTTTTCTATCTTCTTACCGGGCAGCTGATAAAAGACCTCTACTTCATGAGCAATTAGTTTAGCTTAACAAATGCTTTCCTTATCTTAAAAAAGGGCTATATTCTCTATCAATATTGGTCTTAGTTGCTGAACTAGATGCAAATAGATGTTTCAGTGTAAAGATGATGACCTTTCTCATGTTGACCTTCTGTGGCAACAGATCCTGGAACATGACCTAGGCTGGGCAAATTATAGTTCTTATCACCTGAACACAGTGATTGATTAAAGAGCTGGGTAGATCCATCACCCACATGGGGCCAATTTGAGCTCTTCCTTAGATATGACAGGATATATGATGTGATATGATATTACATGATATGATATGATGATATGATATGATATGATATGATAAGACATGATAGAGAGAAGACCTATGTCTCCTGGAATCAGAGAAACTTAAATTCATCCTATCAGGTCACGGACAAAATTCACGTGGAGTTGAAGAGAACAGAGCTAGTAAACTGAGAGAAGCATAAGTGGATGATAGACAGTTTTCTAGTCCCTGCATCCAAGCATTGGTAAGAACAAACCTCCTCCTGCCTGTCCGTGATTGGGTTATGCAAGCCAATAAAGTTTGCTAATGCTATTTTGAGTTGAATTTACATTATCTGCAACCAAAAACAACTTTGACTGAGACAGATTATTTCAGAAAAGAACAACAAATTACAAATGAGACATCATGGTTCTTTTGCCCATGGAGTATTTTGTTTTTGTTCCTCTCCTCTGCCTCCCACCAAAAGAAGAGCAGTGATAGAAGACATTGAATAGGGATGTCCCATGACATCTGTAAGTGGCATACCTTCTACAAATTACATCACAAAGTGCAAACTCAGCACATCCCCCAAATTATACAAATAAGAAAATGCTCTGGAATTTGTGTGTGCTTTCTTTATGACATAACCAAGGACTTGGCAGGAGTGAGAAAGAATAGATTTTTCTCAGAATTGTTCAGTGTCCTCTCCAACATCTCTGATTCAGGGAGTCAGCGTAGTAGGCAAGAGAATCTTTGCTAACCATTAAACAACCCCACACATTAAGCTACCAGGGTCCGATAATTGTTTTTTTCTGTTTCACTTTTAAAAAGAAATGCTTTTGGTTTCCCTTGAAAGGAACCATGGGGGACAGTCCTGAGGGTGGTACAATTCTGTCCCCTGCTGCCTCAGCAAACACTGAGTGCCTGTGGAAGGAAGTTGTCAGTGGTGACTCTGAAGATGGGACATTATCATCGACATCAACCAAGGACTACTTTAACATAGGCAGAGGTGGAAATTCAGAAATAAGAAGTTCCAGCAATTCCAGCAGTGACCTATGTCAATCAGGGGGCCTCATCTCTCAAATGGAAGTGGCTCTTTCCTTTATGAAACTCTCTTCTTCTTTGAAATATGCCTGCTTCCCATCTCATTCCTTTAAAACCTTTCTCCGATATAAACAGATTTGTTATTTTGTTACTCATTCAATTCTGAAATAATGCAAACATTTATTCTCAACTTCCAGTTGATAAGTGAATAGCCAGTGAATAGTGGAGTCTTCCCTGGCTTGGCTCTCAGGGATGTTCACTCTTCAGTTCACTGTTCGCTGGACTTTACCCCCGTAACACTATTAGAAGCCTTCTACCGTAGGGGCCAAAGAAGACGTAATTACTAATACAATAAACATTGCTTTTTATATTTGATTTGAAATCTTAGAGAAGACTCCCTCCTGGGAAATGTCCTTTGAAATCGGTAACTCTCCCATGGTGTTCTATTTCTGTGGTCAATCCTCAGATTAACTTACTAGACTCTTTGTTCTCTTCTAAACATCAGGGTTTCCCTAACATTGTTTTAGGACATTCTTTTTCACTCTACTGTCTCCCTGAGCTGTCCTATTTTTATGACTCCAAAGCTCTTATGTGAACTCCAGGTCTATATGTCCAAGTGCCTACTGAATATTTTTAATTTAAAATTTTCTAGCAGAATATCAAGCCCAGTTTGTTCAAAAACTCAAACTCATCATTTCTTGAACTACCTCAAAATTCTTTCCTGTCCAACATTTTCTATTTAAATGAATTCTAATACAGAGTAATCCAAGATCTTTCATTTTCTATTATCTCAAACCTATGAAGGCCTTTCATTGTTACTTTTAAGTAATCCTAGAATTGGTCCTCTCTTTTAAACTCCTGCTGCTATTTCACATCTTCGTCATTTCTATTCTTAATTACTTTCATGACTTAACTGATTTCCAACCTTTAGTTTGTCTTCTATACTGCTTCTAGTGTGAGTTTTCAAAAATAGGAATCTAATCAGATTCCTCTTCTTCTGGAACATTTTTAATGGTTCTCGCCATCTTTAGTAGAAAATTCAGACGTGTAGTATAGTGTTCAAAGCTCCTCATATGTTGGTCCCTGCCAGTCGCTCCAATCTCATCTCTGACTTCTCTCACTGCACTTTATCCTCTGACAGTTGAAGTCCCCTGACCATTTTAGGACTCTGTCCCATGGAGAAGGAACAGAGCACAGACTTTAGCTTCTCACTATACAGTTTTATTTTCAGGTGAAGAAATTGTTCTATTTTTTGTGAGTATTTTTTCTGTATTCCAAAATAACTTCCAAAATGTAATGTGTTGATTCTGAGAAATTCTCTATAAATATCCAAATAGCTCTGGAAAGAGATTATTATAAATCAATAAACGCTATTCTAATTCCATTGGAATATGTTAATAGGAAGGTTTTTTATATATATATATACATACACACACACATATATATACACACACATATATATATACAAAATAACGTTTTGAATACTTCAGTTGTATAAATTTGTAAAATTCATTCTTTGTGATCAGCATCATCACCAATAAACAAAAAAGGAGGTGAAAGAAATAATTGGATTAATAGGCCATGGCAATGGACAAGTCTTGGTTAAATGTGCTTTGGAGGAACTTCCTAAAATGGGGAAGAGGATCATCTGAAAATGAGAAAGAGATCCACATCTGATTTGTAATTTTGAACCTAATAGTTTATTATGTATATTTGAGAGTATCCTAAATCTGCTATTAGCAGCCAAAAATGAATACAAGAAAGTACAATCGTTATTTAAAAGCAGCAAGTTATAGTTGACAAAGATTAAAATGTTAAAAGTTGTTTGAAGTTTAGGCAACTGAGAATAACAGAACAACTTATCAATAACAGTAATGAAGTTAAAAATTATAGAGCATTTGCTATAACCTGAGTATATCCATTTAAACTTCACAACTTTCTTAGATTAGGAAGCTGACCTTCAGATAAGTAAAATTATATCGGAAAGGTCCTCATAATTCACAGTGCCAAATCCAGATTTTCCCTGACTTCCCCAAATGCCACTTATAAGATAATTATTATTCATCCCCTGATGACTGCAGGAAAACCTCTGTGGGTAAGTAGAGATAAATGTGAGGAGCAAAAGCAAAGAAAAGAGCTAGCAGTAGTGAATGTTGAACTTTATGTGCTAAATTGGTGCGTGCCCATTTCTGATACAGCCACTTTGAGACGAGGGCTATATCATCCATGAATTGGATCTTATGTCCATTGCTGTATTTTTACTTCTCTAGTTTTTAAGAAATTTAGGCTGTGGTTCACATTGTGTATTTGAAAGATAGAACACCTCGTTAACTAGACAAACAAAAGCTTTGTTCTAAAAATATACTTTCCTTATAGCAGAAGTAACCTGCAGAGATGTAGGATGCCTGAAGAGAGATGGATCTCTGCTTACTGTGTCTTTAGAACAGAAATAGTGGTTTTCAACTTCACAACTCTGAATTGAGCCCTCCTTTCACATCTTCCCTGTACCATTGCAGAATTGATCTGAATAATTCTTTTTATCTTAAGACATTTTTTTGTGTGGCTTGAAAAAATAAATTTGCAATAGAGGTGAAATGGAAAAAATTATCCTTCACTTCCTACTCCAAACTGAGGATAAACAATTATTCTTGGAAATTCCACCATAGAATTGAATTCATTGTACTGTGCGAATTGCACCTTTTAAGCTTTTAAATGATGTGGCATTTTTATTTAGCAGCAATCCAAAAGGGACCATGAAATAAATGAGCTCCCTGGTTTTGCAGCATTTTATAATTCCAATATGAAAGTTTTAGCATTATTACTAACTGAAGAATCAGAAAGGAAATTCATAGACTGTCACTTCTGGGTTTTCAAGTATTTTTAATCCATGCAACTCTTCCTCCAAACTTTTTCTTCAACTTCTCATGAGAAAGTCAGCATATAAAGTTCTTAAAAGCTGTGCTTCCCTGACTGAAATGGAGATGAGAACCATGGTGGGAGAATGTATCTTTCCCCCTCTGGAGTCCTCTAGCACCTGCAGTGGTCTCTGGAAGAATTCAGCAGAACTCCCAAGTGTCAAGGAGCACATATTACAGAACAATGGACTGCAGAAATTCAGATAGATGAAAACTATAGATCATTCTAGGTACTTTGTTCCCAGACTTATAATACTCCCAATAGCTTCTCTAATGTATGACCAAGTGGCTGTCTGCTGTAATATTTTCAGAGATATAATGTTTATACCTAACCTTGTATATTTATGTCCAAATTGGCTAGTATATTTTGGCTTATTCTGAGCAGTAGCTGCTAGATCTATCTTATGGTACACATTAGGTCTCTTCCTTCTTTCACGGTTCTTCTTGACATAATGCTACTTAAAAAGTCATCCCTTATCAAAATCAAATTTCATTATTTTAGTCATATCACATCCAATATTTAATTGTGTAAACCACTTTTTATTCTAGCTATTCATCCTCAGAATTTCTTCTGTTATAAATGCTGTTTTTGAATAGACATCCTAGAGTAGAAGAGAAAGCTCCAGATATGATCTGATGGGGGTGAAATATACTTGGACATTACTTTCCTTAGTATGGATACTATATCTCTATAGATGACATGCAATGTTGGATTATGTCTTCAAAAAATATGATCTAGGGACAAGACATAGCAGAGGAATTGTTAAATATCACAGTTCAAATTAAAATCCCCAGTCCATGGTTGCTTATTAAAATACTTTTAAGCCTTAATTTTTATTATAATTTCTTTTACTCACTATGGTTCATTTTGATATTTTTATACTGATTCTGCTATTAGTTTGCCACCTACACCAGTGATAATATGCCTTCTGTGTCACTGTGTAGCTTATTTAATTAAAATAATGAAAACTTCTACTTCTCAACTCGGAATAAAAGGAAATAGATTTAACTCCCAGCATAAAACTACTAAAAAAAAAAAACAGAAAAAATGTATGAAATAATGGCACTCAAGACACTGGGCATAAGGCAGCAGAGCATAATGAACCCTGAGGGAAGAAAACAGAAGAGCTGAGTCCTATAATTCTTGGTGAAAGTTTCCAGGTCATACAACAGAGGGGTGCAGGGACAAAGTTTCCATGGTTTAAGGATCTGTGTGCCTAGAAAAGCCCAAGTAGCTAGAATTCATAGTGCAAAGTCCCAAAAAGGAGAGAGCTGCAGAAAAAGAGAATTATGAACATCTTCAGAGAGTCCCCCTTGATTATTCAGTTGAGTAACATTCAGTTCATACATGAGGAAATCACTCAAGATAGAGAAGAAACCACTTGAAAAAGATCACAAGGAATGGTACTCAGTGCTCACACAGGGCCAGGAATATGCATATTCTGAAAGGCCAGAGTAGAATACCTCAAAATTTGTAGTGTATTAGTTAAAAGCCAAGGAAGGATTCTTCCTTAGTATTTATGAGAAATTAGCCCTTAAGTAAGCACAGGTCTTATCCTGTCTAACAAGTCAATAGCAAGACCTAAGAGGATCAAATGGTTTCCAACTAATTTACAATGTCCCAGGTAAAATCTCAAGAATGTTTATAGAAATACAAAGATATCTAGCATCCAATAAGACCAAATTCACCAAGCCTGGCATCTAATCAAGAAGTAAAAAGAAGCAGGAAAGTTCAATCTAAATGAGAAAAATCAATCAATTGAAATTGACTCGAAATGATTAATTTTTTTTTTTTTTTTTTTTTTTTTTTGAGACAGAGTCTAGCTCTGTCGCCAGGCTGGAGTTCAGTGGTGGGATCTCGGCTCACTGCAAGCTCCACTCCCAGGTTCAAGCAATTCTCCTGCCTCAGCCTCCCAAGTAGCTGAGACTACAGGCACGTACCACTATAGCCAACTAATTTTTGTATTTTTAGTAGAGATGGGGTTTCACTTTGTTGGCTAGGATGGTCTTGATCTCCTGACCTTGTGATCCACCCACCTCAGCCTCCCAAAGTGCTGGGATTACAGGTGTGAGCCACCGTGCCCAGCTTAAAAATTTTTATGACTATATTCCATGTGTTCTAGAAGCCAGATGAATGATTGAACTTTAAGTGAAGGCATGGAAGATATAAACATAACCCAACTAAACTATCTAGAATTGGAAATTTAAATGTCTAAGGTGAAAGAACATTTCATAATGTTAGCATAAGCTTAGACATTACAAGAGACTACTTAACAGTAATAAATAGTAAAACAAACACAAAGAGATAAAATAAGGAAGAAGGGTCAGAAAAATGATTTGAAAAAACTAATGCCTGACAGCACACTACTTGACTTCAAAATATACAACAAAGCTATAGTTATCAAAACAGAATGTTTGTGGTATACGAACAGACACATAGAACAATGGAACAGAATAGAGCACCCCTCAAAAAAAATTCCACATATTTACATCATTTGACTTTTGACAAAATTGCAATGAACACACAATGGGGAAAAAGAGTCTCTTCAATAAATGGTGTTGGGAAAGCTGGATATCCACATGCAGCAGAATAAAATGCTACCCTTATGTTATACAAAAATCAACTCAAATTAAAGTCTTAAACACTGGACCTGAAACTATAAAACTACTAGAAGAAACCATAGGAGGAATGTTCCATCAAATTGGTCTGTGCAATGGCTTTTTGAATGTCACCCCAGAAGCAAAGGCAACAAAAGTAAGAATAAACAAATGGGATTGCATCAAACTAAAAAGCTTCCTCACAGCCAAGGAAATAGTCAACAGAAAGAAGAGACAATCTATGGAATGGGAGATAATATTTTCAAACTGTACATCTGATAAGGGATCAGTATCAAAAAAACATAAGAAACTCAACCCAATAGCAAGAAAACAAATAACCCAATTTAAAAAATGGGCAAAGGACCCAAATAGGCATTTCTCAATAAGGCATAAAAATAACCAACTGATATATGAAAAGATGCTTGACATCATTAATCATCAGGGGTATGCAAATTAAAACCAAAATGAGCTATCATCTGACACCTGTTATTAACAGAATGATTATTATCAAACAGGTGAAAAATAAAGAATGTGGAGAAAAGGGAATCCTTGTACACTGTTGGTGGGAATGTAAATTAGTACAGCCACTATGAAAAACATGAAGATTCTTTAAAAATTCAAAAATAGAATTATCAGATGGTTCCACAATCCCACTGCTATGTATATATTCAAAGGAAATAAAATCATTATCTTGAGAAGAGATACCTTCACTTTCATGTTCACTGGTGCATTATTCACAATAGCCAATGGATGGAATCAACTTATATGTCTATCAACAGATGAATGGATAAAGAAAATGTGATATATATGCACAATGGAATACTATTCAGCCTTAAAATAGGAGAGTTTGTCATTTGCTACACCATAGATAAAACTGGAGAATACTGTTAAGTGAGATAAGCCAGACAAAGAAAGATATCTACCATATGATCTCATTTATTTGTAGAATCTAAAAAGTTGAACTCATATAAGTAAAGAGTACAATGTTAGTTACTAGGAACTGGAAGGAAGTTGTGGATGGGGAGATTTTGATCAAACAATACAAAATTTCAAGATATCTATTGCACAACATGGTGACTAGAAATATAAATAGATCTGAAAAATTATGAATATTTAGAAAGTAAATACCACACTTGGAATAACACTGTCAAATAGCAATCAAAGAGGAAATTTTAAAGTATTTTGAACTGAATGAAAATAAAACTATAACATATCAATATTTGTGAATTGTTGCTAAAGCAGAAGTTAAAGGGAAATTTATAATTAAATGCCTATAATATTTTAGAAAAAAAAATGCACTAGCAGCTTTAGCCCATCAAATCCGAAAATATAAAAAGAATAATACATTACAACCAAGTGTGATTTGCCCTCAAAGTTCAAGGTTGGTTTAATATTAATAAAATTTAATATTCAAAATGCATTTAATTCATTGTATTAACAGACTAAAAAATAAAAAGAATAAAGAAAAATCTATGACCAATATAATAGATTCAAATAAAGCATTTGACGATTTTTGATATTTACCATTTATTTATGGTAAAATGTTTCAAAATCTTTCAAAAAAACTTGAGAACGTTTGTGACAAACCTAAGCTAAAATTGTATTTATTTATTTATTTATTTATTTATTTATTTTTTGAGACGGAGTCTCGCTCTGTTGCCCAGGCTGGAGTGCAGTGGCGCAATCTCGGCTCACTGCAAGCTCTGCCTCCCGGGTTCACGCCATTCTCCTGCCTCAGCCTCTCCGAGTAGCTGGGACTACAGGCGCCCGCCACCACGCCCGGCTAATTTTTTGTATTTTTAGTAGAGATGGGGTTTCACCATGGTCTCGATCTCCTGACCTCGTGATCCGCCTGTCTCGGCCTCCCAAAGCGCTGGGATTACAAGCGTGAGCCACTGCGCCCGGCCAGCTAAAATTGTATTTAATGATTTAAGACTACATGCTTTCCCTGTATAACCACGAATGATGCCCATTTTACTAATTCTATTCAGTGTTGTACTTGAAGTTCTAACCAGTGCAGTACGATAAGAAGAAAATAATAAAAATGTATCCAGATTGAAAAGGATGATATAGAATTATTTTTATTTATAGATGAGTTGATTGTCTACATAGAAAACCCCATGGAATCTACAGAAAGAGCTATTGTAACTAACTAGTGAAGTTAGCAACATTGCAAGATACAAAGTCAGTACACATAAACCAGTTGTATACCTAATAATAGCATTTTTTTATTAAAATCTTATTTACAATAATATTAAAATATAAAATTTTCACACCTATATCTGAGAAAAGACTTGCAAGACCTAAAAACAGGTTAAACATTCCTAATTCAAGAATCTGAAATCCAAAATGTTCCAAAATCTGAAACTTTTGACACATAGAAGTGGAAAATTCCACACCTAATGCTTGCTTTCTGATGGTTGACTGTACACACACTTTGTTTCATGCACACATTTTACCTTTGGGCTACGTATACGCAGAGTATATAAAACATAAATATATTTTATGTTTATACTTGGGTCTCATTCTCGAGATTTCTAATTATGTAAATGCAAATATTCCAAAATAAAAAAAAGAAAACTCAAAACACTTCTGCCTCCAAGTACTTTGGATAAGGGCTACTCAACCTGTACTGAATAGATACTGTGTTTATGGATTGGAAAATTTATTATTGTTAACATTTCCATTCTGTCTAATTGATTTATGGAAACAATGCAATTTTAGGTAAAATTTCAGCAGAATTTTTATAGAAATTAAAAAGTTGATTCATATGGTAATATGAAACAACTTTGGAAAAGAACAAAATTGGAAGACTCACACTCCTGGTTTCTAGACTTACTTTAAAGCTACTATAATCAAGACAATATGGTGTTGGCATCAAAATAGACAACAGATCTATGAAAAAGAATAGAGACCAGAAATAGGTTAACACATATGTTACGGACAGAATGTGTTTCCACTCCCCCCGACCCATATGTTTAAGCCCTAACCTCAAGTGTGGCTATATGAAAAGATATTCTATAAAGAGATAATTAAGGTTAAATTATTCATAAGCGTGGGGTCTTTGTCAGATAGGATTAGTGTCCTTATAAGAGAGACCAGAAAATTTGTTCTCTCACTCTTCATGGCAAGAATCTATAAAAGACCATGGGAGGATATAGCAAGAAGGTGGCCATCTGCAAGTCTGGAAGAGAGCCCTCACTAAAAACCAAATCAGCTGGAAACTTGATCTTGGACTTCTAGCCTCCAGAATTATGAGAAATAAATGTCTGTTGTTTAAGCAACCAAGTCTAAGGTATTTTGTATTGCAGCTCTTGCTGAGAAAAACAACTATGTTGTTAGTTAATTAGTCAATTTTTTTTGATTAAGATGTAAAGGAAATTTTGTGAAGAAAGGGTAACCTAATTAACAAATAGTGCAGAAGCAATCACATGTCCATATGCAAAGAAAACTCTCAATATATGCCTAACCCTACATCTAAAAATTACCACAAAATGGATTATAGACCTAAATGTGAAATCTAAAGCTTCTAGAAACTTCTAAAAGAAAACATGAGAGAAAATATTTGTTACTCTGGGTTGGGGAAATATTGTGTAAATACAACATAAGTGTATAATCCATAAATTTAAAAATTGATAAATTGAACTTTAAAAAAAGCTCCTTGTCTTCCGAAGGACACTGTCAAGAGAATGAAAATACAAGCCATCGATTGAGAAAAAATATTTGCAAATTATATATCTGATAAAGGACTTGTAACCAGAATATATACAGTATCCTCAAATTTCAGTAAGAAAAAAATTAATATACAGTGGGAAAAACACATGGATAGACAGAAGATGTATAGATGGCACATGAACAAATGAAAAGATGATCAGTCAATATCTTTAGGCATTAGAAAGTACAAAGTTTTTACTTGTAAAAACAAGTAAACAATGATATACCACTACATACTTACTAGAATGGCTAAAATTATTAATAAATATCAGCAATACAAAGTGCTGGTGGGAAAATAAAATGGATACCACAACTTTGGAAAACTGTTCAGCAGTTTCTTAAAAGTGTTAAACATGCAACTACTCTATGACTCAGTTATTCTACTCCTAGGTATTTACTCAAGAGAAATGAAAGTATATAAGTCTGTACAAAGACATGTATTTACTATAAATTTTTATAATAACTTTATTTGGATAGCCCCAAACCAATGACAATCCAAATATTCATCAACAGATGAACATACTTAAAAACTGCACTATACTTATAGAATTGAATTCCACTAATCGATAAAAAATGAATAAACTGCTCGCACAAAACTATAGGTATGACTGTCAGAATAGTTATACTGAGTGACAAATGCCAGACAAAAAAATTGAACATACTGTGTGATCCCATATATAATAAATAAATATAAACATATACTACAATAAATATATAACATAATATAAAATTCGATATACATGGAATATATAATTACATAAAATGTAAATTAATCTCTGCTATTAGAAAGAATATCCGTGTTGCCTAGTAATAACAGACTTGGATAGAGTGGGAAGGATTGTAAAGTAGCATTAGGAAACTTTTAGGGATGATGGATATGTCTGTTATCATGGTTGTGATGACGGTTTCATGGGGACTTATATTGGTCAAAATTGCTAAATTGTATACTTTAGATATTTTCAGTTTGTTGTATTTAGATTATACTGCAATGAAGCTATTTTTAAAAACCATAATGATAATAGGTTGTTATTTCATACCAGTAGGAACATCTCTTTAGTGGTGAGTGAATGAACACCTTTCATTAATTCATTCCCTAAATTACATTATGTTGCCTGTGAGTTCCTATTTCTACAACAATGCTGTGCACCCATGTGAGATTCCTGTGACATGTATTTCCAGACGGTTGAGCATTGGTCCAAGTCGTTTCTCTGTCAGTATACAAACAAGAAAAGAGATTAGGATGATTCAAGTTTTATTTACAAAGATACTGATTGCTGGGGTGTGGTTGGGATGTAAAGAAACCAGAAGGGATTGTGCAAGATCCCTGGGAAAAATCAACAGCAATAAAATTGCTACACCCCTCAACTCAAGAAAAAGGTTTTTAGGACATTTAGGGAAAGTGTAACATTCAGACTTCTCTTGGGAGATGTGATGTTTGGTGGTGGCTATGATACATCTGATACATCACCACCGTGTGACCATCCTACAGGGTGGGAAACCAAATATTCGATTTTTCTTCTTTCTCAAGTCTCCTGCCTGGACTCTCAATGGCTCAGCTCAGCTAGAAACCAGAATGCGTAAGAACTCTGTTGATGTAACCCATAGAGGTCAAGCTCCCAGGGAGCAGAGAATAAGTTGAAGAAAGGTGAGGCTCACAGTGAATCTAGAGGGGCATGTGGAGGACATGTGGCATAGGGTGAAAGTAATGTCGTTTCTAGAATGCTTGTAGAAGTTGGTTCTCCTAACGGTGGTACGGGAGAGTTTCCCCTCCTCTCTATCTTCATGAGAAACCTGATGCAACACGTTGCTCAATTTTAGGTATTCTTTTTCTTGATAAGCTCTCGGTTACCACAAGAAAAGTTGGTAGAAACAAACAAACAAAAAAGGTTAGTTTGAAAGAATTACATTTAGTGAATTCATCCTGGATCCTATTACCTTGGGTCACTACTTTTAGAGCTGATTAGACAAGGATCAATATGAAATTCACTGATAAAAAATTTGACCCATCTCTACTCTTGGCGTTCTATGTCATTTTTGGTGATACTTCAAAGATTATTAAAATGGTTCTATAATCACAGCTGCAGATGTTTTCAGTGCTCTGGCAAAGGGTGATAGGAAGAAATGAGGAGAATCTAAGGGGCAAGATTAGCAAGTTTCTTCATCATACATGGCACTGGTTTCCTAATTTGTAGGGTTTGGGACTGGATAATCTCTAGATTCCTTTCTAAATTAAGATCCTATATTTTGGTTAAAAAGAATGTTCATCTACTCTGGTGATAACAATAATTTCAGATGCCACTATTTGCATATTGAAAGCCCTTGAAGACAAAAAGGTCATGTGG
Organism: Symphalangus syndactylus; assembly: GCF_028878055.3. Classification (NCBI taxonomy): domain Eukaryota; kingdom Metazoa; phylum Chordata; class Mammalia; order Primates; family Hylobatidae; genus Symphalangus; species Symphalangus syndactylus. The sequence continues at coordinate 123,345,622 of NC_072425.2, forward strand.
GTATACTGGATGAAATCAGCCACAGGGCTGTGTTTCTTGTGACTAGTCACTTTTGCTGAACTCCCTTTGTTGACCCAGTGATCACACAGCAACTATCAGCTTGCTGACATTTTCAGTCTGTTTATTGAGATTGAGAATTGATCTTAATTACCAATCTTGAGATTGAGCTACCCATCTCTCTTATTTGTTAAATCTCCCTTGTCTGATGATAGCTTTGGCCCAATAGACATTTTATTCCATTTATGTTGCTAGCATCAGTGTAAAAGTAATTCTTTTCAGTACATCTATCCTCATGCATGTCCATTAACTCTGATAGTATTTATTTGTATGCAAAGCACATGTTCAAATGCATATGTATAAGCACATCTGTTATAACTGTCCCCTTTTTGATTGCCCTGTGCATAAAATCCAGCTTCCTCTATCCCTTATCACAAGCTCCTTATGGTCAGAGAAATCTGGGAATCCAGTAGTTCTTAATAGACCACCTTGCATACAGCGTTCACTCAAAGAGCATTTGCTGCTCCTTAGCTGATAATCAAACAGGAAAATAGAGGCTAGGCTCAATCCACCCCTTAGCCACTGCTTTGAATTTGCCAACACATGCAGCCTCTGCAAGAGCAGTTAATAAGTGACGGGATTGAATTAGGTGTCCTTCCGTGATGGAAATTTTAATGAGGTGGGTAATGAACCAAAGGTAGAAAGAATCAGGCAAAGGAAGAAACTAGAGATGCATGAATAGTTTGGAAAACATATAACCCACCAGAATGATAGTGCCTGGACTAAACCAGTGAGTTCTTAGGATATTTCTAAGCACTGAATATTTTTTAATGGAGTCATGATTGGTCTTTTCAAAAGAATAAACCCAGAGAAATAGGCATGCAGTTTAGAAAAGTCTTTATTTAGTTTTTCTTACCTCTCAGTAACTAATTTTTCTTGAATATTTGAATGTGATATTTTCTAAATGTTAGAACTTCAGACCCTACTAGAGAAAACTGGAACTAAACATTTTCAAGGGTATCCTTTTTCCTACATTTTAGTCCATGTGCCATTCATCTTGACTGTTAACACAAATAGCAACTGTGTCAAATTGGCGAATATACTCCTGAGGTTGTGTTGCAATAATTAAATTGTGAGGGTGACTAAACGATAGAAGGAAGAAATACAGTGTCAGCCTATTTCTGGGATTTTTTTTTTTTTTCTCTTAGCAGCCTTTATTTGCCTGCTGCTCTTTTCAAACTGTTATTTTATGTATTTCAGCTGGAAGATTCCAACAATTTTTTTTCTAGGAATCATGAATATTGTATATTATTTGTAAGGGTCCCTAAGGGCATCTGAAATTAAACAGTTGATCTTGGGGACTAAGGAGAAAATTCAAACGTAATTTCAACTTAATTTAGCATTTAGGCAATGTGGTATGATAGAGCCCAGGCTTTTAACTGGCTTTGATTTAAACCTAGTTCTGCTACTTATACATTATACATCCTCAAGCAAGTAACTAACGTCCCTCTAAGACTCAGTGTACTCATCTGTAAATGGCGTTTAATTTCTCTTAGCTTTAATGTACATTTGAGAGATTAAATTAATTTCAAAGATAAAAATTTTCTAGGTAACAAACCTGGGATATCTTTTCGAAAACCCATAAACTAGGGAGTAGAAACAGTAGAAATAAAAAGGATTCAGAAAGGATATTTTGATGCCTAATTAGAAAGCTAACATGGGTATTTCTTTTCTAATTAAAATAATTATAATTTTAAAAACACCTCACAGAAGGTAGATAAAACGGTAATGGAAGACATCAATCAGCCATATATTTACTAGAGATACTCTGTCCAAAGTAGTTTCTATTATTTTTTGCCTTGCTTCATCGACAAGTTTTGCTTTCCGAAGTTTATGAGAGAAATACAGAAACATGTCTGGTTTCCTTTCCACTAAACAAGAAAAAACTGGTTAGTAAAGTGGAAATGAGGGCAATATTTGGGGAAAAGTGTAGTCCTTAATAGCCAAGAAAATGAAAACTAGCTCATATGTTTATTGTAAATGCTTATTGTAAAATAATTTTTTCAGGAGAAATTTTTAAACGCAGATACCCTAATCCCATTGCCAGCGAATCAATGGGGATGGATAGTCCAATAATCTGAATGAAACGTTTCCCATGTCAATCTTGTGTTAGCTAGAATTTGAAGCAGATGTCCTAGACAACAGAGTAACAAGTATTATAAGGTTCATAGAAAACCATAAACCTATAAGGGGAAGATAGATCTGGAGAAATTGGAGATTCTCAGATTGGATTCTGATGACGAAGAAAATAGGGAGATCTATAAAGAAACATCTGAGGCATTCACATTTTTAAAAGACTTGTAGATAAGGTGGAAGGACAGATATGTTAACCAAGGACATAGTGACATAATTTTGAGGATGTCAAATTTACATGAACTAAAAGTCCAGTGGTTGGGACAAATAGAGTAATATTAAAAATCACAATAACTAAATAGCATCCTCAGCTCCTTTTTTTCCCCCTTTCTGTTTCCTATAACCGACAGCGATCTTTTTAATTAGGATAAAGCAGGTTGTTAGTTAAATATTGCTGCATAACAAACAACCTCAAAATCTCAGTGGCATACAGCAATAAGCATCTATTTCTCTTTTATATGTTGGCAGGTGGATCCTCCTCCTGGGACCAGCAGCCAAGCCAGAACATGTTCTCAGGAGAATGGCAGATGTATAGGAAAGAATGCCCAGTCGTATAAATCAATGCCAATGTTCTGTTTGTACCATTTCTGCTTACATTCCATTGGCCAAAACAGCTACATGGCTGAGCCCAAAATCAAAAGACCCTTTTTAGGAGAAGCAACATTTTTGTCATTGTGAAGTTGAAGGACAAAAAGAATAGATAAAAGGAAGAGCAAATAATTTGGGTCAATAATTTAATCTACCACAAACACTGATGAAATCATAATGTAATACCTATTTTTATTTTATTATGTCATAAAATTGAATGCCAAAGTATTAAAACATTTATTTTCTGGCTGAGGAAGCTGATCAAAAATATGAAACCTGTGTTCTGACTTTAAACTCTGTTGTCTCTCCAATGGAAATATACTGCCTCAAAATATCTGAGGCATAATTACATTGCTAAATAAATATATTCAAATTTTTAAATCCTTCAAAATATATTCATTTATTTGTTCAATATTTACCGAGCTTCTGCTATGTACAGGTACAGGGTTCAATCTAAGGATTTACTAGCAAAAAAATCTGGTTCTTGATTTTAAAAGCATACAGACTAGTAGCATTGACTTAAAATGGAAAGTTACCTAAAAATTTCCAAATACCTTGTTAATTTTGTAAAAAAAAATTCCACTTAAAAAAGCTGAATACAGATCCAGTAAATGAATACTTAAGAAGGTGAAGGTTTCAGAGTCAGTAGTAATGAGGGGTTGTATGGCATAATAGGGCGGGGGGAACATTGGATTAAAATCAGAGCATGTGCATTCTAAGGTCTAAATCTGCCTCTTAATAGCTGTGCTGACATTAAGAAAGTGATTTACCTCCTCTCAGCTTCTGATTTCACATTAGTAAAATTGGGATAATAATATCTGTTCTTCCTACCTCAGGTAAATGTTACATATCAAACCCGTGAAAAATATAAAATGCTTTAAAATTGAAGCACTATTAAAACGTTATTAAACAAGTATCAGAAAACAGATAAAATAATAGTCAAACTTGCTGGCGCAAATCTAATCTGGCACTCTGCAACTGTATGTTACTTCTCAAAGCACCAGAGAAGAAAGTTAAAAGAACTGTTTCAAAGGACCTTCTAAATGCTATGACTCTACTTCTGTAGACAATTACAAAAAAAAAAAAAAAAGTTTTTTTCCTCTGGACCGCTAGAGTTTGAATTTGTTGCCATATTGCAGAAGGCTGAATGAATATCAAACACCAACATATGTTCGTGTTTCAGCATCCCATATGGAGAAAAACAGCTGACTTCACTGCTATTTTTGATAATCTGTTACTCTGGTGAAACTAGATACTCTTCCCTCCTCTGGAAGCTGACTGGAGTTACTTAGAATGGGATCCATTATTAGTTGTGTTTGAGTTTTAATTAGGAATTAGCATTTCATTCAGGGGCAAAAGCTCACCTTCATAGATTCCTGTGTTCTGCAGTCAAAGAGCTTCTCTGAGATCATTCTTTAGTGAAACAAAGATGCCTTGTCTTATTTTATTTCTGACACTAATTGGACAACTTCAATATCTATAAGCATGATTTTGTTGTTACAGCCTCTTAATTTTAGCCTCTTACTTTTTTTCACTTTTTCTGGTCCTCAGTAACCTCCACATCCATCAGTAACCCTCCCTGGATCATATTATTCATACTTCCATCCTTAAATAATATACCACCTCTGAAATATTCACTTCTCTGCATACCACACCGCCTCCCATCCTTCTAGCTTACCTAGTGTGGCTATTCCATTCCAGCAATTATTCAACCTCTGCAGAGTTTTTTCTTTTCTGAATTTGTTTTTAAATAAACTATTTAATTTTAGACTAGTTTAGATTTAAAGAAACATCAGAAGAGAGTATGGAGAGTTCTCAGATGTCCCACATCTAGTTTCCCCTATTATTAACTAACTTCTTATGTTAGTGCAGGTACTTCGTCACAATTAGTGAACAATATTGACACCTTATTTTTAAGTGAAGTCTCTATTCTGTTTTCTTTAGTTTTCACCTAGTACTCTTTTTCTGTTTGTTTCAAGATGCCTTACAGACTCCTTTCCATGATGACGTTTACCTATCATGTTTCCTCAGGCTCTTCTTGTCTGTGACAGTTTCTCAGACTTGCCTTGGCAGTTTTAAAAAAAACACTGGTCTTGTGTTTTGTAGAATGGAGATTTGTCTGTTGTTTTTCTCATGATTTGACTGAGGTTGTGGGAGGAAGACCACAGAGATGTACTGCCATTCTCATCATATCATATCAAGGTTGCATAACTATCGACATGACTTATCATTGTTGATGTTAACCTTGATCACCTGGCTGGAGTAGTGCTTGTTAGTTTTCTTCACTGTAAAGTTACTTTGTCCCCCTTTTCCATACTGCAGTATCTGGAAGCCAGTTACTATGCACAGCCCACACACAAGAGGTAAAGAGTTATAGTCTACCTCCATAAGAGGTGGAGTATCTACATAAATTATTTGGAATTCTGTATCACAGATTTATCTCTTCTCCCTATTTATTTATTCAATCTTTTGTTTACATCACTATTGACCCAAGGACATTTGTTTTATACTTTAGGTTATAATTAAAAGCTACCATATGTATTTTGTTGCCAAAATTGTTCCAGCCTTGGCCATTATAAGCTGTTTTAGTTGGCTTTCATGTCCCTTTGACATACTTCGCATCCTTGTAGTTATTTTATTTTCTAGCACTTTCCTACTTTCTAGCAATACAAGATGCTTCAAGCTTCAGTTACATATTTCTTGCCACAGTCCTAGAATTGGACGTCTCTGCAAGGAGCCCTGGTTTCTATTATTGGAGAATAATGTTAGAAACAAAGATTAGGGCACTATCCTAGAGACTTTGATTCATTAATCTACTACTTTCTCACATGAATGAGCCTCTACTTTTTCCTCCTGTATTCTCATTTCCACTCTTCAACCGATTACCTAATAACTCTTTTCTTCTCAAGATTGATCATCCTGATCAATTCTTTTTACCTTTACTTGAGGATCTTGGCTCATGTTTCATACTTTACTGAGTAAATAGATGCAAAAGAAATCTCTCATATTTTTATCACCAAAACTACCAATTGATCCATTTTTATCTAAATTATGCTTCTCCATCCAACACTGAGGTTGATATGTCTACATCTAAGGACTGAGAGAATGAGAGAAAGGTGAATTTCTTGTTATTCCATTTACAGAATTTCACACAATCCCCTTGCTTCCAATATCACACTCATCCTTGTACACAGCTATTTCTGTGCGCCTGATTTCCCTGAGTCAATTGCTCCTCAGGTTCAACTTCTTCAGGGAGTAAATATCCATCTTCTGCCTGGGCGGAGGCAAAGTATCACTGGTAAGAGGAGAGGAGATGGAGTTCCTACTGTTTCAGCCCACTTTAAATGCTAACCTTGAGAGACACATAGACCCACTGTTCCTTGCACCTTTCCAGGTTCTTTGGTTTGAAATCCCTTTGTTTGGCCTCCACTCTCTCACTTTGTTCCACTTCCCTTACCTCAGTCTTTGCCCATCCCCAATCACTTAGGTTTTTCTTTCTTTGCTAAAATCAGTTACCATTCATACATTCATAAATATGCTTTCCATAATCCAAAAGGTTTTACTTGCTGTGTTCTCCTCTCATCATCTGTAGGATTTTTAATTTTCATATTTATTTATTCCTATTTCAGTGAGACTTTGGGAAAGAGGTGAAATAAATAAAGATGCTCAATCTGCCAAGCTTTATCAAAGTCTCAGTGAGATTTTGAAAAATCCTGCCGTCTTAGATTAACTCTTTTTAAAAATCACCTATTTGCTTCCCCAACTTCCAGGTTCCATTATCATTGTTAGATCTGAATGAGCAGAATCTAGTGTGAAAAACCTTTTGTCCTTAGGCCAAAGAGACTTTGTTTTGGTTCCTAATTGTTCTGTCTGTGGTCGTATAATATCAAATTTAGGAGCTTATTCTCTGAATAAATTGCTGGAGTAGCTTGTTTTATTTCTTACTATCACTTTGACTTAACTTTTTTTGTCTTTAAATGTGTATTTAATAATATAGCCTTATAATTTTGTTCTTTCTAATAAATGAATTTATGTGAAATACACTAACTCATTTAAAATTCAGAACAAACCTATGAGTTCCATATTATTTTCTTTGTATCACAAATGAGAAAAAGCCTAAGCTTGAGTGGTTTACGCAAAGTTAAGTGTTTGAAACACATGAATTTTAGAAAAACAAATGACCCCAGAGGGCGTTATTGGTGCAAAATACAGGTAACTCTCTGTCTCTGTTTTTTCTCTCTCTTTCTTATTGTAGGCACACTGAATTACTTGCCTTTCCCAGGTCATAGCAAAAACATGGGCATGTCTGTACTTTGGTGAATGCCATTTTTCTCTGCCTGTATTGAACATTTGCTCTCCATGCTGTGTCTGATGAAGACTGAGCTCTGAAATCTCTGCCTCACAAATGAGTTTCTTGGAGACAGCGACAAGGCCTATATATAGTTCCTGGTACAGTGTCTGACACATTATAGGTACCTAATGATTACACAATTAACAATAGCTACAATAATAGTAATAATAATAACATTAGGTTGGCACACAAGTAATTGTGGTGTTCACCATCATTTTCAATGGCAAAATTGCAATTACTTTTGCATCAACTTATGATGGCATTCACCTACCAATTTATTCATCTTAGACACATTATGTAAAAGATACTAACATAAACTTTTGTGATAGATGGCTAAGTAGATAGATATATAGTTGATGGATTCTATCCAATATTCATTAAAATGTGTAAGGAAGGTGTATTCTTTTCTGTGGCTGTTATAATGAATTACCTCCTGTGGCTTCAAACAACAAAAATGTATTCTCATTGTTCTATGGGCCAAAATCTACGTTGCACTGCTCCATAGGCTCTAGGAGGAATTCCATTCCTGCTTTTGGCTTCACCATCCCTTGGCTGTGGCTGCATCGTTTCAGTCCCTGTCTACGTTTTCACATGGACTTCTCCTCTGTGAATGTTTTTCTGTTCCTCTCTTTTACAAGGACACATGTGATCAACTCTCTCATCTCTAAATCCTTACCTTAATTATACATGCAAAGACTCTTTTTCCAAATGCTAGTCACAAGTTCTAAGGATTAGGACTTAATATGTTTCAGTGGGCATTATTCAACCTATTATACTAGGTGTTCAAGTCAGAGTATTTACTTGCAAGCAACAGCAAACAATAGAAATTGACCTACGTTGTCTTAGAAAAGCAGAAATTTGTTGTAGTATGCTACTGAAGGTTCACAATTGATTGGTTATCTGAAGGTCAGTTTTGGAAAATTATAAAGAACAAGGAGCTGGGTGTTGAGAGTCCAAGTGATAGTAACAGGAGGCAGCCAAATGTCTAGGCAGATAGGGGTGGGTCCTGGGTGAAACCCCACCTCCAAGCCAAAAAGAGCCGCTGAACGACTGGACTGCTGGTTCTGGATTAAACCTGCAACCCAGAGTGAGGACTTCTGTTCCTGTTTGCCCGCCCTTCCCAGACTGATTCTTTCTGAATAACACCTTTTAACCAATCTAATGTTGCCTTTTCCAATGCTATCTATAGCCTGACCTTCTGCTATTCTGAGCCCATAAAAAGGCCTGGACCCAGCTACATGGGGAGGAGAGAACCACCTGACTACACGGGTGGGGAACCACCCCCTCATCCCCTCTCCGCTGAGAGCTGTTCCGTTGCTCAGTAAAATTCTTCTCTGCCCTCCTCACCCGTCAATGTCCAGCATATCCTCATTCTTCTTGGGTGTGGTACAAGAGCTTGAGAACTGATGAACCAGGGTAGAAGCTGTAATACAGGCAAGCTATGGCATACCAGCATCCTCAAGGGAGGGGAGAATGGGGCTCTACCACAAATAAGTATTTCAAACAAGGGGTTTGGGGTTAGATATTAGACACTAAAAATAAAAATTTTAAAAATTGTCCCCTAGGAAGAGTTACTATATTCTTCAATTAAAAAAAAATGAAGAAACTAATACTCAATTCAGTAAGTATAGGAAATAGGATAAAAATCCCAGGGCTGCATAACTCCATAGATTACATTCTTTTCACTCAATGATGCTTCCTTCTGAAGTATCAAAATTCACTTGACTTATAGAAAAGTTTTAGAATAATGATCAATTGTATATATCTTCCCTAATTTGCAGAATAAATAAATGTCAAAAATTCAAGTAACTAGTTTGAATGAGAATCAGGCCTTCACTTCATAGAGTGCAAAAACATTCAAACTTCATTCTTTAAATATTAAACAGTGCCCTTTAAAATCACATTATAAAAAGTCAGTTTTTTTCAATAATGCTGTCATTATTCAAAGCAATTTTGGAACTCATTCCTATTTTTAAAATTACCACCAGAGTTCCCATATTGCAAGTTTATGTCTTAAAGACCAATCAAGCATGTTTAAATTACATTATTGTGCCTATTAAAATTTTTCCTTTAAATGTCATTCTGGAAAAAAATGATTATTTCAAAAAACAATTTTTGACATAAACTTTAATCTGCAGGCCATTGGTCAGAACAATGCAGGTTGCTACAGAAACCTTAAATGCAGATTTCATGTCCTGCAAAAATTTAAGGGAAGAGGGAGAAATAGACTTATGATGATATTCATGACTTGCCAGCTTTGTAACAAAACAAAAATCTTTATTTTATAATTGAAGACACTAAGAAAGTTTATATACCTGTTTCAAAATCTTAAAACTAGTAAACATTTTTAATTCTGCGTTAACACAAATTTTAAACTGAAAAAAAAGATAAGAGCAAGTGGAGTTACATCCCAGTTCTCTTTGAAAAAAAAAAGATAGCTTGTAAAGTACAGTGAGGGGAAAGAATCATGGAGTTTCTTTTTTGTTTGTTTGTTTATTTGTTTCTCTCACTTAATGTAGAATTGAAAGATGCTCCTGGAAACAGTGGTGGGAAAGAAGGATGTAGACTTCAGTAGCAAGTAACACCTTCATTGTCTTCCAAGGAAAAGCAAAACAAGGATTGTGATTTAAAACAAGTACTTGGTGAAAGAACTATGAAACTGCATATGGTCATTTTTTTCTATAAGAAAATGCCCCTTAACAATTCTAAATTTAATCGTTTTAATGAACATTTTTCTTTTTGATTGTTTTTAAGATAGTATATGAAAGGGAAAATGCTTCTCTCTGTCTCTCAGTTCGCCATTAAGTGACTCTAATTTTTCAGACAAAATCAGGACATATAACCTGAGATTTGATGGGATATAGTTATAAATATTGAAATCAGGATCATTTGGGGGAATATCAAAAGTTTACTTAATGGCTTCCTACACAAATCACTTGATATTTGCTGGTTCCTCTGCCTAAATGCCCTTTTAATCTGGTAGCTTCTACTTATTTTTACACTTAGTTCTATAAGGCCTTATTCAGGATTCCTAGTAATATTGACGCTATCTGAACCATGTTATAATTATTTATAAACCTCTATCACACATATCCATGAGTGCCTCAAGGATAGGACTCACCTATTATGAAGCTTTCCATTCTAAATGCCAAGTATAGCACCTGATGAAACTTACTAAGTTATCATTAAATATTTTTAGAGTAGATACATGGTATATCAGAATGAATAGATGAGAGAAGAAATTGAAGGAACAAAATTCTATCTTACTTGGGAAAGGTAACTGTTTAAAATATGCTCATTCACGAAGTCAATCATATGTTTTCTTTATTAACTCTAGCTTTTACTTATTGTCCCTATCACTTGTATTGGTTATTTTGTTCACATTCCTAGGAAAATGGTAAGAAGAATAGCAAAGAATGAATATAAAACAGCTTGAAACTTAAGATTGATAAAAGAGACTAGCCCTGTAATAATCTCTGTCATATTGAAATCCTCCCCAAGCCAGTTCCTAGAGCCACTTAAATACCTCTCTCAGATTAAGAGGGACTTTGCCTCTGAGCTGGGGAGTCCAGGGCTCAGAGTCTGGTACTCAAATGGCAAACATGAGAGTATATTTGAACTCTTAACAAGTTGAAGCCATTCCTTGACACTTAGCAGATTTTTCCCACATAACAAAGCATTGACATCTGCAAAGCTGTGGAGCATTGCTACTGAAAATTTACTGGAGAAGCAAACATTTTCTTGTTTTTCTAAATGTGAAAAAATAAACATTTCTGAAGTATGTGTGTGTGTGTGTTTTTTTTGTTTTTTTTTTTTTGGTATATAGATGAGAGGTTTCTATGTTGCCCAGTCTGGCCTCGAATGCCTAGCCTCACCTCCTTATGCTCCAGGACAACAGGCCTGAGCCACTGCGGCTCCTGGTTTTTCATCTGAGATTTCAGAAAAGTGTAGCAGGTGAAATTCTTGTCTCAGTAGTAGTGTTTTTGAGGAGAAGGAGAGGCAGTTGTTTATATTTCTTTTTTTGTTTGTTTGTTTGTTTGAGACAGAGTCTCGCTCTGTCGCCAAGGCTGGAGTGCAGTGGTGCGATCTCGGCTCACTGCAACCTCCGCCTCCTGGGTTCACGCCATTCTCCTGCCTCAGCCTCCCGAATAGCTGGGACTACAGGCACCTGCCACCACGCCCGGCTAATTTTTTTATATTTTTAGTAGAGACAGGGTTTCACCGTGTTAGCCAAGATGGTCTCGATCTCCTGACCTTGTGATCCGCCCAACTTGGCCTCCCAAAGTGCTGGGATTACAGGCGTGAGCCACCGCGCCTGGCTGGCAGTTGTTTATATTTCTAAGAAGATTGAGACATCTGATTTCTTCTATGTTAACTGGTAGCTGCTTTGTGAATATTTATAGGAATGACAAAAATCTCAAAGAAGGTTAATGAATATACAAATTTTCTCATTTGAGTAAAGGAAAACTGTAAATCCTCCTACTAGGTTTTTCAGCCAGGGGATTATCAAAGCCTTACGTTTAGGCAAAAATGATTATTAAGTCAATTAATAGGGAGTAAAAACATTGGTGCATGCTATTTATATCCATTTGAATTAAGCATATATTTTCTAATTTTGCCATGTGGAAGAGCTGGTAATAATACACTATATTCACCTACAGTTACTGATAGAAGTCTGGTTTTCCTTGTAAACTATAAACTTCTTGAATACACGGGTCAGATCTGTACTGTTTTTTAGCTCTGTTGCTGCTTTCTCACTGTATACACAGTCACTGCGAGGTGCTGATATAACTAAAGGGTCAGCTTTTTCTTTTTAATTACAGGCTATTTCCTGCTAATATTTTGGAGGAAAGAGGGGAGAGGTTTTCTGAAACTCTCTTCTGAGTTATCCACTTAATTACTACTTCTGGGAAATGCTTGATTTCAGATCTGGGAGAAGAAATATAGAAGATAAATCTGGAACATTGTGTGCCACAAAATAAGAAAACTGTGAAAGGAAAATGAGGCATTGTCAAAATGACACATGAGCCAGCTTGAGTAGACTTTCACTATCCAAAGGTGAGACAATTAAAGAATCAATAATAACTATGATTGATTAAAACACATTTAAGATATAAAAAGCCATGCATTGTTAATATTTTAAAGAGAGAGAAACAATAAAAACTCTTGGGATATTGGATAAACATTAGAGCTTGTCTGGGCACCAAGTCAATATTCTGAAAATTGTCACTGAAGGGAAAGAATTAGGCATTTACCTTGCCATTCTGAAGTAAACTGTATTTCAGGGTGTCCCAAAAGTCCTGTAGGTATGGAAAAGTGTATTGTATAGAAACAGTTCAGTTAATAAATATAGGATTATGGTAGAATTAGAAAAACACTTTGCAATCTCTAATGAAATAACTGACTAAGGTAATCATCATCAATATTGAGGTTGATGGGTAATTTATTGTCTAAATTAATTACTAATTTATTAGACTAGTAGTAATTTATTAGATTTATTAGTAATTAGTAATTAATTATTAATTTATTAGAGTAAAATAATCACTCTAATAAAATAAAGAGATACTTTGTGAGAAAAAAAGGGTGCACTATTGATAATTATGCCAGGAAACAGGCATAAACTGGTGCGATTCCAGGCAAATATATGTCAGGTCAGCCTGTACTGGGGAACCTGACAATAAAGAGAACAGGCTGTCACTGGCTGAACTCACTGATTAATTTTAGCAGAATAAAGGTAAGACAATAAAACCTTATATGCCTCCTGATATGAGGTAATATGAAGAATTCAGCATTGTCTATGATGCATTGTATACATATATAATATCTCAAATATGTGTATATATAAGTGTGTATACATGTATAATATTCAAGAATTTAAATCTTATCCCCAGTATACAGAAAATACAGGGGATGGAGAAGCAAGTCAAATGGTACCATGGGGAAGTATATTTGCTGATTACTACTTATATGACTAATAAATGCTTACATAGAACCATATTCTACAGGATCACAAATTTAGGCATGTTTTCTGTAACCTGGAGAACTTTTCTTAGTGGGCTCAGAAGAATATTGAAGGTGGTGGAGTTTGATGATGTGTCACTTTCTTTCATGGTAGTGGCTTTTGAATTAACAGTAATGTTTAAGACCTAGTATCACAAAGAAAACTTATAATTATGTTATAGAGATAAAGCCAATCTTACCATATGAAGTCAAATAATTATTCAACAGATGATCTACTTTTAAAACCAACAAAATAATGCTTCAATAATGAATGCAATTTTCAAGACAGAGGTAGGAACAGTAAGTTCTCTAAGGATTAAAAGTAGATAAATTCCATTTAATCTCAGCGGACCAGGAAAGCTTTATAGAAGAGATAAGTTTTGAGCTTGGCTTTTTAAAAAATGTAGAATTTATATAGAGAGAAAGAAGAGAGAATTCCAGACGGTCAGAAGAATATGTGCAAAAGCATTTAACAGCCAAAGATATTTGACAGTTTACAAACAAGCTCTACTGGAGTGGAGTTAATGGGAAATAAGACTGGAAAGATAGGTTGCTAATGCCTTCCTGGGTCCCTTGCATAGTTCCCCCAAGCATTCAGACCCTGTCCATCATGGAGGCATATTAAACCACATAGCTCAGTAGCTCACTAGCGTAATAATGAGTCAACCCTGTTACTGCACATTATAGAACTTTGTGCTTCTGGTTTTCTTGTTCTCCCCTACTTTAAGCCAGTCTTTTAGCTAGCTCTTGCCTGAGTGTTTGCCTCTTGGTGTTTCAGAAACAGACAAATCTTTCATGAGATCCCAAACAAGCCCATTCCTAATATGTCTGAGATGTAAAATAATAAAGATTACAGATTTGAATACACTTATTTTATTTATGCAAACCCAGACTTCAGACTTTTAATTTTAATGGTGCTTTGCTATTCTAAAACAAAGATATTGATTTTTATTATTGATTGTTCTTTTTAAAGTCCGTTTCTAATATTCCTCGTTTTTGTTGTTGTTGTTGTTGTTTGTTTTTTTCTACTCTGTCTAGTGAAAGTTTTCTTGTTTGCTTTGTTTAATTGATTCAGGAGCTTACTACATTGACCATTTTTTATGAGATAGGCTGATTTCAGAATATGTGCTCTGATTGTTTTAGCTAATTGCTCTTAATAATCTACTGCCGTGCAAAACTGGCACGTTAACGTTTTCATTAAAGGCACTGCTAACTCCAAATAATCAAAGCAATATTCATCATCCTTGGCCACTGTGCTGCCAACCTTGCCCACCACATGCATGTGAGCAAACGAACACAGGTTACATTAAAAACTAATAGAGTCTTTGGTTGCTTAACATTAGTGGCTCATTTGTTTGCAAGGAACAAATATCTTCTAACACTAGGTCAATTAAAGTTTATTCTACAAATACCAGTGATCTGGAAACTAAGCATTTACAGGGCTGAGGCAGTCCCAGGGACTGGATACTCAGTGTCTCTCTGTTACCCTCTTTTAGCATCTCTACTTTTCTCTGTGAATCTGCTCCAGGCCTTTCTATATCAATCAGGGTTTTTTCACTTTCCAAAATTCTGATCCTTCAAAATTTTGTCTTTGCATTACTATGGCCATTCCAGTCTGAATTCTTTCCCATGGGATGCCTCCATGCAAATGTTGCCTTCTCTTTCAAATAAATAGTCCTAATCTAAGAATTCCCAAGGGAGAAATTGATTGCCTCATTATATCTTACCACACCAGGCTATGGATTTTAAATGTGAGATAATACAGTAATTTGTTGACTTGCCAGTTGACTATACTTGGGTCAATTGTACAACCTTCGTCTGATAGTCTATGATTAAAGAACCAGGAGATTTTGCTATAAAATATGGTCACTGTTCACTTATCAGTGCCATGGGCAGAGATATTTGTTTTTGAAGGGGAAGTAGACAGGGTCATCTTGTTTTAACTTGTATGCTTCCAAAGATTGAAAACTTATTTCAAGGGGCTATTAGCCTGCTGAAAAGCACTAGCCCTGAAGGGAATGTCATCTTCAATTGTGTTCAATATTTATTTGTTTTTTTAATATGTTTGTTGGCCATATAAATGTCTTCTTTTTAGAAGTGTCTGTTATTTCCTTTGCCCACTTTTAGTTTGTTTTACATCACTGATCATTAGAGAAATGCAAATCAAAACCACAATGAGATACTAACTCATGCCAGTCAGAATGGCAATTATTAAAAAGTCAAGAAACTATAGATGCTGGTGAGGCTGTGGAGAAATAGGAACACTTTTACACTGTTGGTGGGAGTGTAAATTAGTTTAACCGTTGTGGAAGACAGCGTGGTGATTCTTCAAGGATCTAGAACCAGAAATACCATTTGACCCAGCAGTCCTGTTACTGGGTGTACACTCAAAGGAATATAAATCATTCTACCATAAAGACACTTGTCCATGTATGTTTACTGCAACACTATTTACAATAACAAAGACATGGATCCAACACAAATGCCCATCAAGGATAGACTAGATAATGAAAATGTGGCACCTATACACCATGGAATACTATGCAGCCATAAAAAGGAATGAGTTATGTCCTTTACAGGGACGTGGATAAAGCTGGAAGCTATCATCCTCAGCAAACTAACACAGGAACAGAAAGCCAAACTGCATGTTCTCACTCATAAGTGGGAGTTGAACAATGAGAACACATGGACACAGGGAGGGGAACAACACACACTGGGGTCAGTCCGGGGGTTGGGAGCAAGGGATGGGAGAGCATTAGGACAAATACCTAATGCATCCAGAGCTAAAAACCTAGATGACAGATTGATAGGTGCAGCAAACCACTATGGCACATGTACACTGATGTAACAAACCTATACGTTCTGCACTTGTGTCCTGGAAATTAAAGTAAAATTTAAAAATATATATTTATGTTGTATTGTGAGGGAGAATAGTTTATGAGTGTTCTCAATTGCCTGGGCATTCATTAAGATATAAATAACAGAAACAGATTTTGAGAGCTAAAGCACAGCGTGAATGTATTAATGGAGTATGTCTATCTCAAAAAATTCAGAGCACAGCCAAGCAACTAAGATTTGGGAAAAACAAAAATCAGAATTTCTCTGGGAATATAATGAGTGCTACTTTTTAAAACTTCCCTCTAAATACTGTAAGTAATGTGACTTAGTTACACGTAACTCCTACCCCTGTGTTTCTGAATTTAAAATTCTAGATTCCTAAGACAGAATAATTGACAAATATATATATATATACACACACATATACATATATATATACACATATACATATATACACATATATACATATATATACATATATATATATATATATATATATATATATATATATATATGTCAGCTGTTCACCTTTCAATAGTCTGCTGCAGGATCAATTAGCAGAAACATGGCTTCTGGAGTTTCTCCTGGCAGATGCATGGGCAATTTTGAGAGAAATGAACACTAAAACCAGAAATTAAAGTCCAAACCCTTTCACGGAGTACTCAAATGTGTCAGTGTTCTTGTCTCACTCAACCTCTATTTTCAGCCTCATGTTTTACTACTTATTTTCCCTTTCCAGATCTTTATTTAGACCACACTGTATTACTTGACAGTGACTGATTATACCATTTACCATCAAACTTCTTGTCCCTGCTCATACTGTTCCCTCTGCATGGTAAACGTATCTAGAACTGTCCCAACAGCACCCCATTTTAAAATTTTAATTTCTATAAATTAGTTTAAAGGCATAATCTTCCCAGATACAACCACTTGCAATTGTTTGGCTGCTTGTTTTGATATTTACGTCCATATTGCTAAATAAAATATTTATACTGCATTTTACATTTTTTTTCCAGCTTCACATCTAATTGTTGAACTCCCACGATGGTAGCTTCCTCCAACTACACAGGCTTACCTCCCTTCTCCATGCTTCCAAGATAGTTTATATCTTTATAAGTTTTCACTTGATAACTACTCAATGTGTACATCATTATATCCATGTAAATACTATTCACAGGTAAACCAGATAATATACATTTACTTTTTGTATAATCTTTTATTTTTTCTTGGAGTTAATCATTGATTCATTTTTGGTTGCTTTATTTTCTAATTACTTGGTACTAACATATCCACAAATTCTCTATCATGGGTATAAATCATCCTGATATGTTTAAACATGCTGAGTAATCTCACCATTTCATCTTCTTTTTTTTTTTTTTTGAAACAACCCTTCTGGAGCCTTTCTTTCTCCTAATAAAATATGGATCAGCTGTTTCCTAGAACTGTGGAAACCTAATTAACCTTGGATATCTATTTATAGTCTTTTTGGGGATTCCCTCTCTTTTCCTGTATTCTATTATTTTCCTCTCCTGGTTCCCTCCAAGTGCTACATGAAAAAGCACGGGTGGTGAAATCTGGAGAACTTTTATGACTGAAATGTGTTTATTCTATCCTCCCCCTTGATTATTTGGGCTACATGTAGAATCTTATGTTGAAAATCATTTTTCCTCAGAAGTTTGAAAGCATTGCTCCATATTAATTTAGCTTCTATCTTTACCATTATGAATTTGATGCCGTTCAAATTCTTGACACTTTGCATATATATTCTGTTTCTCTCCCCAACTCACTTTCTCCATCTCGTTCCTTCTCTCTCTTATTCTCTCCCTCCCTTTCTCATCCTCTCTCATCTTTATTTGTGTCTATTTCAGATTTTAGAATCTTTTCTTTGTCTACATGTTCTCAAATTTCTTGACGATATCTGTTGCTGTTTGTGCATTTTCTCATTCGTTTTGCTAGACACTTGATCAGCACTTTCAACTTGGAAACTTTTTCCCTTCGTTTCCAGTAATTTCTTTTTATTTATTGTTTGGTAATTTATTCCCTTTAGATATCTGTGTTGTGTCTGTTTTCAACTCCTACTTTCAGTTTCAGAATCTGTGGGATTCATCTTACGTTTTTTCTGTGTTTTTTTTTCTCTCCTTTTTCCTATCTTGTTGTCTTTTTCTTGTTGTTTTACTTTCTTGAGAATTTGTTCATGAAACTCCCTCAAAGGAAAAGTTCGTGATGAATATGTGTGAATGTCTGTGTGTTATTTGGATTTATAATGCATAAATTATGAATATTTTGCAGAGTGCCCCTATTAATTCTCTAAATAAAGGTTTGTTAATTGGTGATTCTTTATACTGTATTTCTCAGAGCAGCCAAATACTTAGGATTTTATGTTACAATCAAAACCAAGATACAAATGTCCTAAAAGAATGCTAAAGCTGTCAAAGTTTCTGTTTGTATTGCATATTAACATCATTTGGCTACTGTGTAATTAATTTAGAAAAATTAAAATGGTCCTTTGCATCATTTTCTTGATAAACCCATTCTATGAAGACCCACCTTGTTATACAAATAAGGAGGTAAAACTAGTTTTTGACGTGCTTTTCTTTTAAATGCCCTCTCCAACTCTGACCACCCTGGCTATCATACAGCACAATTATGCTTGCTACTTCTCCCCACATAAAGACCCTCCTGTCTACAAGTAATTGAAGGTTGATGATTATCACCATCAGGTAATATGTCTGCAGTTTTCCAGAAGCTCTCTTTTCCAATGCCTTAACCCAAAGGATAGTGATTAAAGTGGCACTAGCAGTCATCTACTCCTCTAGGGGTAGACTGGAAGAAGAAAACATTTGGAGCCTCCCAGATCACATCATGTAGGTAGGGCTGCCTCACTCATCTACTGTATGGAAAGCTGGAATACAGAAGAAAATGAATGAAGTTACCTTCTCCCAAAGCCTACCTCTTCATGAATATTCCCTTTTAGTAAATGGCATGGTCTAAAACAATTCCTAACTCTTCCTTCTCACTCCTTCTGTTGGTCACCAAGTCCTTTATTATACCTTAAATGTCTCTGGAAATCCTGATATCTTCTCATGTTCATTGCCATTCCTGAGTTCATATCCTAATAATTCATTTCCAAATTACTGCAGTAACTTCCTCGTTGTTTTTCTATCTCCAGACTTGTCCCCATTTGATTCATTCTCTATTCTACAATCAATGTTTTTGCTACAAAATAAACAACTGACACCTTCAGCTTAAATTGTTTTTAGAGGCTGCTATGACTTTGAGGAAAACTCAAACTCTAAACCATGCCATTGAGGTTGTGACATAGCTGGCCTCCTGGGACCTTTCTCACTACTGCTCACGCTAATTTATGTTCCAGCCAGGACTGATCACATAATTTGCGGGGCCTAGTGCAGAATGAAAATATAGACATCTTGTTCAAATATTATTAAGAATTTTAAGAAGACGACAAGAAAGCATTTAACTAAGTGTGGGGTTCTTCTAAGCACAGGACTTATGTGACTGCACAGGTTGCACGACCATGAAGCAAGTCATGACCTGCACGACCAATATGCCATCCTATTTTATTTCATTTTTTTAGCTTCTTTTGCTCAGACTGTTTCCTCTGCCTGCTACCCTTTTCCATTATTACCAAGCTAAATCCTATTACTCCTTACAAACTCAGTTCAGATATCTTGAACTCTCAAAATACTTTTCCTGATCTCACCCCTCCCCTTATTTCCTGCTTTGAATAAATATCCCTCTTCTATGTTCCTAGGATACCCTGTACGTACGTTTGTGATAGATTCTATCATTAAATTGTTTATATCTTTCTCTTTCAGTCTGTACACTCTGACTTTCTCCTTGACATCCCAGAGTCTAGAACAGTTCTTGGCACACAGTATGTGCATAAATGTTTGTTTAGTATAAAATTAAAAATAAATGCATTTTAGAATTAAAGCTCAGAATTTTAATTCAGTGTTTCCTTTCATAACAGCACACATAATTATTCTTTTTGCACATACTTAGGAGTGCATATTTTGCTGGCGTATATCAGGTCAAGTGTTAAAACACAGACCTCACTATATGTTATGAAGATTAGAAGGAATAATTTGACCTGTAAAATTGATATGAGTCTATACTATAGCTATTAAGTACACAATTTTAACTAGCCCTTTGATGCGTATGTTAGCCTGGTGAATGATTACTTTTTCAGAAGCTTGGCATATTTTAAAAATACTTTAGGGATTTTTAAAAAGAATATGTTTCTTAGTTTCTTACTAATGTTCTGAGTGATATTTAGTGTCTAAACTGAGAACCAGAGAAATTGATCTATCAGTATTTACCCTTTCCTAGAAGGCTTTAGCTGTTTTTTGCTCTTACTGAAGATGTTATATTTGTAGTAGACTTTTACAGCAAAATACGGTCTCCTGTGGAGTCATTCGGACAAATATAAAACCCCCTTTAACTCAATTAGGTAAACTGTGCAACAATTTTATTCCTGTTTTAAAGAAGTGGAACTCTAACTGCCTAACATGGTGGATACCCCAAATTTACTCATTCATAGTATTTTTTAAGAATAACCTAATAAAAAGTAAAACCATCTCATTTATTTCAATAAAAAGAATAACCTAATAATCCAATTAATTACTCAAAGTATTCGAAGCTAAAGTCTTTTCGCCAATGTATTTTTAGATATTTGAAAATGTACTTAAAATTTTCACTTAACCTCATATCAAAATTATGTCCCTGTTATTAAAAACCTTATTATCATAAGTATTAAAAATTACATGTTTTTATGTGAAGATGGCATTATTAACTTATTATTTCCCTTTGTGTAAGTTTTCTGTTGTTGCTAAGTTTTTCTGAAATGAATAGCATTATAATAAATATATAGTAAATACATATAATTGGGTCAAATTGCATTATCAAATTGCTTTCTACAAACATTGTACCAAACTACATTTTAAATATCTGTGCATTGATCATTTCTAACATGTATTTTCTTTTTCTCTCAATATTTTACAAAACATTTACTAATTCAGTGAAAATATTGTTTAAACATGTATTTGATTATTTATGAGATTTGAGACTTTTTTTTACAAATTTTTATTATTTGCTTACATTTGTTTGAATACAAAAGGAAGTAGTAAAACTTTACATTGGTATCACTGTATTAATTATTTCCCTGAGCCATTTTCCTACTCCCTTTGATTAATGGAATTCTAAATAGTTCTTGCCTTATAGTACATTCCGGACTCCTCTTTTTCTTTCTTCCTCCTCTCTTTGTCTCTTTTATGCTTATATTCTCAGGCTTTCTTCTCTTCTGCCTATACACTCCCCATTTGATTTCATCTGCTCTAAGTGCTAAGGAAACCATTTATATTTTTATCTTCAACTGACGTGTCCTTTTCCTTCCTTTGAGCTTTAAACACAGATTGCCAACTGTTTACTGAATGCCTGTAGTTGGCTCTCTGATAGCTACTTCAAAATTAACAAATCTAAAATTTAATAGGTCATTTCCCCCATCAAACTTGAGCAGCCCCAAGCTTGCCCCTTTCTGATGTTTCAGTCATTGGATAATCTATAACCATCATCCAATAACTCAAAGGCATATATTATCAGCCTTTAAACCTTCAACTATCAGATTTCATCAATTATAATTTTGAAATATTTCTCAAATTGTGTTCAAACTCACTGATATCATCCTTGTCCAAAATACGTTGTCTGGACTATTTAAATAATCTCTTAGCTGCAACCCTCCATTTCCAATCAATTTGCACATAACAGTGAGAATTATATTCTTAAATGCATATTCTATCATGGCACTCTCATTCTTAAGACCTTTAAGACTTCAGCTTCCAGCCAATATGGAGTAACCAAGACTAGATTTGTCTCCCACTTAAAACAACTAAGCGTGTTGACAAAAAATATGAAATAATAGCTTTCTTAAGGTAGATGTCAAGCAGTGAGAGGCAGTGACACCTGAGAGACAGGAAATAAATTGTTCAGTCACAGCATGGAGAATTTGTAGGCATACAGTAAGATGTAGGAGAGGAAATAGCTGCACAGAAAAAGAATTGCTAAAATCTTTCAAAAATCCTTTTCAATAATTCAAGAAAGAACTGATCAACACGTGTATGTGAGGAAACTCTAAAAGCTTCTTTCCAAAGCTGAAGGAAGAATCACCTGAAGAAATTAAGATTAGAGAAAACAGCAGTGGGAATATTTTATTTTGTCCTTGGCAGAGTGGAAAATCTTCTATTCTGGAAGTTTTACATAGGGCATTACATAGAATACTCAGAGGAATTGACTTAGTGAGGAATAATTAGGACTAGACTAAAGATTACTCTGACTACACTTAACCAATCTTAAAAGCAAGACATGAAATATTTCTCAAAAATTGAGGTATAAAAAGTCATTTTTTGGCTGGGCACAGTGGCTTACGTCTATAATCCTAGCACTTTGGGAGGCTGAGGTGGGTGTATCACCTGAGGTAAGGAGTTCGTGACCAGCCTGGCCAACATGGTGAAACCCCATCTCTACTAAAAATACAAAAATTAGCCAGGCGTGGTGGCGCATGTCTGTAATCCCAGCTATTCAGGAGGCTGATGGAGGAGAATCGCTTGAATCCAGGAGGCGGAGGTTGCAGTGAGCCGAGATGGCGCCACTGCACTCAAGCCTGGGTGACAGAGCAAGACTCTGTCTCAAAAAAAAAAAGTCATTTTTTTAGACACAGAAAAGCTGAAAGAATTTATCACCAGCAGAGTACCCTACAAAAAATATTAAAGGAAGTTCAGACAGAAGGAAAATGCTACCAGATAGAACTACACATAAGAACAAAAAGCATTAATATGGCAACTACCTGGGTAAATACATAAGATTTCTCATTATTATTTAACTTACATTAAACAATCATTAATTTTTAAACAAAATAACAATATAGGGTTGGGTTAATAACTACGTGGAAGAAAAATGATGAAAATATTGGCACAGAACCAAGAAGGGATAAGTGAAATTATATCAATATAAGGATTTTAGACTATCTGTGAAATGATATAATATCACTTAAAGATAGACCATGCTAAGTTGAAGCTGTTTAATATAAACTTGAATGTGACCACTGATATAACAAGGCAGGGTCATAGCTAATAAGCCAGAAAAAAGGACATGAAATGAAATAATTAATAATAATCCAAAAAAAGAAATGAAAAGAGGAAAAAATAGTTAAAAGAAGAGATGGAACAAATAGATGAAAAGCAAGACGATAGATTTGACCTTAATCATATTAAAAATCAAATAATTATAAGTGGTCAAAATATACCAATTAAAAGGCAAAGATTTGTCAAGTTGGATTTTAAAAAGCAAGGCCCAGCTGAATGTGGTGGCTCACACCTGTAATCCCAGCACTCTGGGAGGCCAAGGTGGATGAATGGCTTGAGCCAGTAGCTCAAGTCCAGCCTGGGCAACGTAGCAAGATTATGTCTCTACAAAAAAAAAAAAAAAAGAAATCAAAACAATTAGCTGGACATGGTGGCATGTACCTGTAGCCCCAGCTACTTGGGAGGCTGAAGTGGGAGAATCACTTCAGCCCCAGAGGTCAAAGCTGCAGTGAGCTGAGATTGTGTCACTGTACTCCAGCCTGGGCGACAGAGTGAGACTGTCTCAAAAATTTAAAAAATGAAAAAGCAAGGCCCAACTAAATGCTATCTTCAAGAAAGTCACTTTAAACATAAAGACATAAATAGGATAAAAGTCAACAGGAAATAAGGAAATGTCACTTTAAACATAAAGACATAAATAGGAAAAAAGATACAACATGATAAAACTAATCAAAATAAAGCTGGAGTGATGATGTTAACAGCAAAGTAGGTTTCAGAGCAAAGACTGTTACTAAAGTTCAAGTTCATTTCATAATGATCAAGAGTCAACTGCTCACGAGGACAAAAATTTAGATAATTTCACAATTTCAGTTGGAGATTTCAAAACCATTCTCTCACTAGTTGATATAACAAAAATCAGAAATCCATAGAAATACAGAAGACTTTAACAACACTCTCAGACAATTGAGCGTAATTGATATTCATAAAATAAAAACGTGAGGATGTTCATTATTTTTATGTGCACATGCAATATTTATTAAGATAGACCTTATTTGGGGTCATAAAGCAAGTATCAATAAATGTAAAAGAATTTAAGCCATAACAAATATGTTCTCTGACCAAAAAGAAGGATAAAAATCAATAATGGAAAGATATCTGAAAAATACCCCAAATATTTGGAAACTCCAAAGAAAAAAATCAAAGGGGAAAACAAAATATTTTGAGCATAATAAGATGAAATAAATATCTAAATTTATTGGATGCAGCTAAAGCAGTAACTTTATGGCACAAAATGTCTATAATAGAAAAGGAGAATCTCAAATCAATAACTTCAATATCACCTTAAATAACTAGAAAAAGTAGAGCAGATGAAGCCCAAAGTAAAAAGAAAAGTCAGAGTGTAATTCAGTGAAATAGAAAACAGAAACAATGGAGAAAATCAGTACAATCAAAAGCTCGTTCTTTAAAAAGATTTATGAGATTAGTAAAACTCATCCATATTGGTTAGACCAAATAAAGAGAGATTGCGTATATCACCAGTATCATGAAGGAGACACATATCCACTATAGGTTTTACAGATATTGAAGGGATAATAATAAGGAATACTATGACAAATCTTAGACCAAAAAGTAGAAAATTTAGATGAAATGTACACATTTCTTGAAGGACACAAGCTAGCAAATATAACTCAAGAAGAAACAGATAACCTAAATCATCCTATATAAAAGAAATGCGTGGCAGTTAAAACATTATACACACATTCACAGTTCAGATGGTTTCACTGGTGAACTCTAAAAACTTTTTAAAGGAAGTAAGAAAAAGTCTGTATAATATTTTCCATAAAACTGAAGAGTAGGGAACACTTTCAAATCAGTCTATCAGTTGAACATATTATTTCAAAACAAGACAAATATATTACAAGAAAAGAAAACTATAGGTCAACATCACTTGTAAATGTAGATTCAAAATTTCCAAACTAAGTTTTAGCAAATCTAAGTCATATATATATATATATATATATATATATATATGACCAAATGGATTGATCCTATGAATGTAATGTTGATCTCATAAAGAGATCAATAATAACTAAAGTTATTAATCCTATTAATAAACTAACAAGAACATATGATTATTCCAAAGGATTCTGAAAAAATGGCAATATCCAACATCTATTCCTAAAAAAATCCTCTCAGAAAACTATGATAGAAGGGAAGTTCTTGTACTTAATAAACATGATCTACAAAATGTAAAGTTAACATCCAACTTAATAGTGACACACTGGATAATTTCTCCCAAAGAAGAAGGACAAGGTAGGGATTTCTACTCTCACCACTCTTATTCAGCATTGTACTTGTGGCACTAGCCAGTAAGATAAGAAGTAAAACATACATCAAAATTAAAAAATAAGATATGAAATAATCTTTATTTGCAGAAGACATAACAGTTTATGTAGAAAATGTTTTGGAGTTTGCGAAAAGTAGCTCCTACAGTAACCAGTATGTATGTTTAGCAAGGTTGCACAATACAAAATCAATATAAAAATATCAATTATATTTCTATATTCAAGAAACAATCCAGAATTGAAAAAAAAACATTCCATTTAAAATAGCACAAAAATATAATATGCTTAGGGACAAATGTTACAAAATATGACATACTTAGAGATGAATCTGACAAATCTGACAAAACTACAATCAAAACATGGTTTAAAAAATCAAGGAAAACATAAACAAATGGAGAGAAATACCAACTTCGTGGGCCAGAAGACCAAGTATTGCTAAGATGTCAATTCTCCCAAAATTCAAATATTCAACACAGTCCCATAAAAATCTCAGAAGACTTTTTGATTAATTGAAAAAGTGATTTTAAAATTCATAAAAAATGCAAATGGCTCTAGAACAGCTACATTAAACTTGAAAGTGAAGATCAAAATTAGAGGACTAACAATACTTGAATTTAAAGTTTAATATAAAGCTAAATTTATAAGGAGTGTGTGACATCAGCATAAAAATTGAAAAAGCAACCAATAGAACTAAACAGATCATCCTGAAATAGAACCCTACATGCAGGGACAGCTAAATTTTGGAAAAGGTGTAGAGGCAGCTCAGTGGGGAGAGAATATTATTTTCAGCAAATGGTGTTGTAGCTATTGAATATTCACATGCAAAAAAAGAACTTTAATCCATACCTCTTACTATATCAAAAACTCAAAATGGATCATATATTTATATGTAAAACTTGAAACTAAAAACATGTAAAGGAAAACATAGTAAAGAACATTCTTTGTGACATTGGATTAGACAAACAACAAAAGCGTAATACTTAAAAAGATAAATTGGACTTTAATATTAAAACCTCTGCTCTTTGAAAGACACTGATAAAAGAATGAAAAGGCAAGCCAAAGACTGAGAGAAAATATTTGCAAACTATACTTCTGATAAAAACTTGTATCCAAGATATGTAAAGAATTCTGTAATCTAAATAATAAGAAAATAAACAACCCTAAATAATAAGAAAATAAACAACAAATAAAAATTGGGCAAGATATTTGAACAGACACTTCATCAAAGAAGATATATGGATGACACACATGAAAACATTCAACATCATTAATCATTAGGAAAATTCCAGTGATATCACAGAAAATTCCAGTGACATCACAACATGTTTATTAGAAAGGCTAAAAGACAACTAGCTCTACCAAGTGTTGACAAGAATATAGAGGAACTGGAATTCTCATACACTAATGGCGGAAATATATTGTTTTAGTCCAATAGAGTTTGGATGTTTTTTTCCCCTCCAAATCTCATGTTGAAATGTGATCTCCAATACTGAAGGTGGCCCTAGAAGAAGGTGTTTGGATTATGGGAGTGAATCCTTCATGAATGGCTTAGTGTCATCCTTTTGGTGATAAATTAGTTCTTGCTCATTAGTTCTATTAGTTCTTGCTCTATTATTCCACACTAATGCTCTATTAGTTTACAAAAGAGCTGGTTTTTTAAAAGGCTTCTGGCACATCCTCCTTTCTCTCTTGCTCCATCTCTCACTATGTGATAGGCCTGCTTCTCTTCACTTTCTGCCATAAGTAAAGCGTCTTGGGCCTCATCAGAAGCCATGCAGATGCTGGTGCCATGCTAGTACAGCCTGCAGAACTGTGAGCCAAATAAATCTCTTTTCTCTATAAATTACCCAGCCTCAGGTATTCCTTTATAATAATGCAAATGGAATAATACATAGTCACAGGTACTCATCTAATAGAAAAGCATATGTTCATACAGATATTTTAAACATGAATGTTCACTGAAGCTTTATTTATAACAGCCCAAAACTGGAAACAAATCAAATGTCTATCAAGAAGTCAATGGTTAAAGAAAGTGCTATGTCTTCATTAAAGGAAATACATGTCGGGCATCCCAAATTCAAAATTCCAAAATCTAAAATGTTCCAAAATTCAAAACTTTTTGAGTACTGATATGATGCTTTAAAATATGTTCATTGTAGCATTTGGATTTTTAGATTAGAGATGCTTAACTAGTAAATAGAATGCCAATGTTTCAAAATCTGAAAAAAAATAAAAAATCTGAAATACTTGTGACTCCAAGCATTTTGAATAAAGCATACTCAACCTTACTGTTTACCCATAAAAGGGAATAAGCAATTGATACATATAGCAACATGGGTGAATTGAAAATGATTATGCTGAATAAAAGAAGCCAGACAAAAGAGGGCATATATATTTTTTTCATTTATATAAAATGTTAAAAAGTGCACACTAATCTATCATGACAAAGATGTTCAGTGATTGTTTTAGTATGGGAAGGAGTATGATAGCACAGAAGGGAAAAATGACAAGGGGATGTGAGAAAATATTTGGGGTTGATTAATACGTTCACTATATTCATTATGGTGATAGTTTTTCTGTTTTTATGGGAATAGTTTTACAGGTGTATACATCTGTCAAAACACCAAATTGTGTAAACTTTATATATATGCAATTTATTATATGTAAAGTATATCTGTATAAGAAAAAAAAAGCCATAGACACTTTAAGCATAGAGGTTAGCATTTTAGCCTGTGCACATGCTGACTTTATCCAAACCTGATTAAATCCTACTCTACCAGCATCTTTTAGCTTAAACATCACCTTCTGAAGAAGGCCTCCCTGAACCCCAGGGCGTCAAAATTCCCCTGCTACATGCTCCTATGCTGTCTCATATTTTTTCTTTTGTACATCCAGATGCAAAACTTCCTTTTCAGACTCGCTTGTAGCTTGTCTGAAAACAGAAACTGTCATTCTCTTATTTGTGCCTATGATCTGGAACCTTATTCAGTGTCTGGTTCATAGTGAGCTTTCAAAAAGTAAGATTTCATTATATTGTAATTGAATTGAGGAGAAAGAAAGGAAACACTTTTAATCGGGCAAAATTTCCCACTACTCACAAAATGATTCCAGGTAGAAGCCCTCTTCTTTGTCTACCCTCAGATTTAAACCTACCCTTTTTTAGCCAAAACCAAAATTATACATTCTCTGTCCTTTCTTCTGAGGAATTTAAACTGCCTGTTAAGAGGGCAAGAAATCCTTTCAAGTGGTCTTCTTAGCTTAGCTAGAATAACTAAAAACAGAAAAGCAAGTTAAGAAAGTTAATGTGAACTTGTTCTTTTCATATTGTTATCTCCAGACTGTGGACACTCTGAGCTGGCTTTATTTACCATCTGAAAGATGAAATAAACTCAATAAACTCTTAGTGAAGGAAGAACTATGACCCCACAGCAATGGGAAAAAATATTTTAGCTCATTCAGACTCTTCTCTTGATAGAAAAATTAGAGGACCTCAGAAAAAAAGGGGAGTCTTTTCCCAAAGAAATATTCACACATAAAAATGCATAAAATGTGACCTGCCCTAGGTTCTTGTATGCCATTGAACAGGATTGTGTTAAGCAAAATGCATGATCAGGAACAAACTACATTGCATACTTATTCATGACATGTGCTCAATATTTTTGTACAAGTGATATATTTTTATCTGCACAAAAAATGTGTATTCAACATCTGACATGTACCCATCATTGTGCTATGAACTTTAGCTATAGCAGTTGTTTTCAAGTGGGAGCAATTTTGCCTTCTGAGGGGGGATTTAGCAATGCGTGGACACAGTGTTAGTTGTCTCAATTTGGAGGTAAGGGGTGCTGCTAGCATCTAGTCTGTAGAAGCCAAGGATGCTACTAAACATCCTACAGTGCATAAGACAGCCCCACACAGCAAATAATTATTCAGCTCAATATATCAATAGTGTCAAGGTTGGGAAACCTTGGGCTAGAACAATAAAGTAGGTTGTGATGGCCCCTGCTCTCAGGTAGTTCCTATCCTCAGTGAATTTGTGGTTAAAGTAACCCTTAAGACAAATAGTTACAAAGGCAGCAATGTGACTGTAAACACACTTATGTCCAATTCATATTTTCACCTGAACTGTACAGCATAGTTTTTAGTCCATTGTAGGTGAATAATGAACATGTGATGAGTAATAGAATAGGTGATGCAAGTCTTCTTACTTTTCCTCTCTATAATTTTATTTAGGTATGGATGTAGAATGTGTGTGTATTTGCATGAGGAGATACATAGTGTGCTGTTGGGATTTTATGTTAATTTCTTTTAATAGCTTTGTTGAGATGCAATTGGCATACAGTATACTACATACACTTCAAGTATACAATTTGCTAAATTTTGAGATGCATATACACCCATGAAGACCTCATCAAAATACAAATAATGAACATATTCCTCACCACCAAAAAGTTCCTCATGATATTTTGTAATCCTTCCTACCTGCCACAATCTATTCTTTGACTAGCAGCTAACCACCGACCTGCTTGTTGTCACTATAAATTAGTTTGCACTTTCTTGAATTTTATATAATGGAATAAGAAAGTATGTATTCTGTCTTTTCTATCTACTTTCATGTGGCAAAATTATTTTGGAAAACAATATTGATTTTGTGTATCAATAGTTCATTCCTTGTTATTGCTAAGTAATATTTCATTTTATACCACAATTTCTTTATCCATTCACCTCATGATGGACATTTGGGTTATTCCAGTTTGGGGCTATTAAAAAAAAAAAAGTTGTCATGAACGTTCGTGTCTTTTTGTTTGAGCACATGAGCTTTCATTTCTTTTGGATAAATACCTAAGACTGGTATGGCTATATCATATGATAGTGATGGCAGCAACAGGCCATCGGAGTGGCCGCTGCCATCAGCTGGCTGCAGCAAGGAGGCTGCAGCAGGGAGGCATGGGCAGTGGTGGCAGCAGCTGCAGGTGCAGCAATGGTGGCAGTGGGTCCCCTGTGCCCCATCCCCAAAGCAGTTGAATGCACTGTCACTACCCACACGTGGCTGGACAGGACCTGCCCCCAGGCCTGGAGCTTCCATGGCTCTGGACCCTGGCCCTCTGTTGCTCCCCTCCTCCACCGCTTCTGCAGGGAGGGCATGGGGAGGAGGTGAAGCTGGGCCCAGGGGGGTGCAGCACTTCACAGAGCCAGAGGGAGCCAGGGGCAGGGGAGCAGCACAGTCAGGAACAGAGGGACAGGCAGAGAGGGTGCCCAGTGAGGACCTGGAGCCTCTGCCCCAGGCTCTGAGGAGGCCCAGCAGGAGCTGCTCCATGGTGGGGGTTGGGGGGGGGGTGGGAGCCCCACCCTCCCAGGTGCAGGAACCCTGAGTCTCTGCACTCTCAGGGCCAGGAAGGCCCTCCTGCCCCTGCCGGCTGAGGGGTGCCTGCTCCTGATTCCTGACCTCTCCCAACTCCCTGCATTGCTCCGATCTTGAAGTGGGGTCGGGGCCAAGCCTGGTTACTGTCACAGCCCAGAAGGGTGTGTGCACACTCGAGGCAGCACTGGCATGCCAACCTCCTGCTGCCTCAGACCCCTCTGGACTCTGGGCACTAGCGAGCAGGAAGGAAGCTGAGGGTGTGTGAGGGTGACTTGGTGCTGGCCTACAGGTGCCCCTTGGCACAAGCAGCATGAGTGCCATGGATGGAAGCAGGAGGCAGACAGGCTTCTGGGCAGAAGAGAACAGGTCCTGGGTGAGGCCCCACCTTCAGGTCAGGGAAGGCCTGAAGGCTGGAGGCCAGGCTGCCAGTCCCACAGACTGAAGTGGGAACTTGTGGTGCCTTTCCTAGGCTCGCTCATGGACCAATCAGCCTGCACTTCCTCTTCTCTGAGGCCCATAAAAACCCAGGGCTCAGCCAAAGCTGGACAGATGATGGGACACCCAGCTGCAGAGAGGCGCTACTCTCTCTGCTGAGAACTGAACACTCCTCAGGATGACCAGCTGTGGAGAGGAGCTAAACACTTGTTGGGATGATCTGCCTGCAAAGAGGAGCTACCCTCTCTGCTTGGAGCCAAACACTCCACAGGACACCTTGGCTGTGGAAAGGGAGCTGCCCCCTGCAGGTCTCCTCTGAGCTGTTCTATCACTCAGTAAAGCTCCTCTTCCTCTTGCTCACTTTTCACTTGTCTGCGTACCTCGTTCTTCCTGGTCCCAGGACAAGAACTCAGACCCGTTGAATGGCAAGGCTAAAAGAGCTGTAAAAAACAGGGTGTGAAACATGCCCGTTGTTCACTACATTTCAGGAACAGAGAGGGAGAGAACAGCTGTGGCCCTGTGAGGAGCCCTGACCTGGGAGCTCCCTGAGCCCGGGCTGTGAATTCCTCTTTGGGGCCCTGAAGTTCCTGGCATCTCCAAGCTTCTGGGTGCCACTGCATTCTCCAAGCTTCTGAGTGCCACTGCATTCTCCAAGCTTCGGGGTGCCACTGCATTCCCCAGTGCTAGCCATGGAAGCTGCTTGCTGTGTACCTGGTCCTGCCACAGCCTCACAGATAGCCAGTGTCTGGGATGGCACCTGGAGCTGCCCACCCTGCTGCAGCAGCCAGCATGTCTGACTGTGCGCAGTGGCCAGACCCCACCCTCACTCACACACTCCTTGCTGCTCCACGCCTGACTTGCCCTTGGCAGGCATAGGATCCAGGCTCTGGACAGGCATGAAATCCAGGCTGGTAGCATGAGCCAAGTGTAGCCTGTCAGGCCAAGTGGGCAAAATGAGCCCAGTGGGCCTGAGCAAAATTTGGGCAAAGGTGCCACCAGCCACAGGACTCTGGCCAGAAAAGCAATACCCCAAGGATCCCATAACAATAGGTGTGTGTTTAATATTTTAAGAACCTTTCCACTGTTTTCCAAAATGTTTGGACTATTTTACATTCACATCAGTGGTATAAAGAGCTCAAGCTCCTACACATCCTCACCAACTTTTGTAATGGTTACTTTTTAATTTCAGTCATTCTAATAGGCATGTAATAGTATCTCATTATGGTTTTAATTTGCATTTCCTTAGTAACTAGTGATGTGGAGCATTTTTCCATGTGTCCACTTGCTATCTATTAACATATTTGGTGAAATATCTGTTCAAATATTTTGTCCATTTTTATTGAGTTATTTGTATATCCAGTTTTGAAAGTTCTTTCATGTCAGTGATACAAGTTCTTTATCAAGTATATGATTTTCAAATATTTTCATTATTTCTGTCTCTTATATTTTCATCTTCTTAACAGTATCCTTTGAAAAACAAGTTTTAAATTTTTACTAAATTTTATTTAATTTTTTTCTTTTATGGATAATTTTGGTGTTATTGAAAATATGAAATCTTTGCCTAAGGCCACAAAGATTTTCTCCTGTAGCAGCTTCTAGAGGTTTTTAATTTGTGGTTTTATATTTAGGACTATAATCCATTTTGAAGTAGTTATACATTTTGGAAGATAGAGATCAAAGATTTTTTTTATATGAATATACATTTAATTACCTTGCAACTACATTAAAAAATCAATTGATCATTTATTTGAAGTTCTATTTTTAGGCTGTTTATTCTGTTCCATTTATTTATTTGTCTGTCTTGGTGCCAACACCTTACTTTGTTGATTACTGCTGCTTAATAATAAATCTTAGGCTGAGATACTGTAACTTCTTCAACTTGTTTTTTTTTTCAAAGTTGTTTTGGTTATTCTAGATCCTTTGTATTCACATTCCATATTTTAAGTTCTATGAATTTCAGAATCAAGTTGAAAAGTAGTTCTCCTTCAATTTATTGGAAGAGCTTTTTTTTTTTTCTTTTTTTCTTTTGAGACAGAGTCTCACTCTGTCACCCAGGCTGGAGTGCAGTGACTTGATCTCAGCTCACTGCAACCTCCACCTGCTGGGTTCAAGCAATTCTTCTGCCTCAGCCTCCCAAGTAGCTGGCACTACAGGTGCATGCCTCCACGCCTGGCTCATTTTTTGTATTTTAGTAGAGATGGGATTTCACCATGTTGCCCAGGCTGCTCTCAAACTCCTGGGCTCAGGCAATCCTCCTGCCTCGGCCTCCGGAGTGCTAGGATTAGAGGACTGAACCACTGTGCCTGGCCTGAAGAGTTTTTATAGAACTGGCATTATTTCTTGCTGAGACAGCAAGGCTTTATTGTCCATTGTCACAGTGCAGCACTGAGTTCAGTGTAAAGTCCCCTAGTCACTGTGCTCTCCTTCCCCAAAGTGCATAGATTCTCTATATCCGCGCCCTGTGTCTCTGCCGGGGAATGGGGGAGGGGTGGCATCAGCAATTCAAGACTGTCTGTCCTGCTCTCCTCAAAGTCTCCCTCAGCAATATAAAGTTAAAACCAGGTACTGTTATTGCTCATCTGATTTTTGGTTCTTGTGATGGTGTTTGTCTGTATGCAGATAGTCATTAAAATTTGGTGTTCCAGTAAAGGTAGGGGAGGGACAAACGGTGTAAGCTTCCATTCCACCATCTTGCTCCCAGAAGAAATTTTCATTGAGTGGAAAATTCTAAGTTGACATTTAAAAATTTTCTTTATCTCAAAAATGTGTATTACTGCCTTCTAGCTTGCATTGTTTCTAATAAGAAATCTGCTGTCATTCTTTTTTTCCTCTATTTGTAGCAGGTCCTGTTTTCTCTGGGGTCTTTTAAAATTCTTTATCACTGGTTTTAAGCAATTTTGTAGTGATGTTGAGAGGTGAAGCCAGCTGGACTTCCTGGGTCAAGTGGGGACTTGGAGAACTTTTCTGTCTAGCTAGAGGATTGTAAATGCACCAATCAGCACTCTGTAAAAATGCACCAATCAGTGCTCTGTGTCTAGCTAAAGGATTGTAAATGCACCAGTCAGCACTCTGTAAAATGGACCAATCAGCACTCTGTAAAATGGACCAATCAGCTCTCTGTAAAATGGACCAATCGGCAGGATGTGGGCAGGGCCAAATAAGGGAATAAAAGCTGGCCACCTGAGTGAGCAGCAGCAACCCAGTTGGGTCCCCTTGTCCACGGTGGAAGCTTTGTTTTTTCGTTCTTCACAGTAAATCTTGCTGCTGCTCACTCTTTGGGTCTGTGCCACTTTTATGAGCTGTAACACTCACCGCGAGGGTCTGTGGCTTCGTTCCTGAGTCAGTGAGACCACAAACCCACCAGGAGGAACAAACAACCCTGGACGCGCCACCTTTGAGAGCTGTAACACTCACTGCGAAGGTCTGTGGCTTCACTCCTAAAGTCAGCGAGACCATGAACCCACTGGAAGGAAGAAACTCCGGACACATCTGAACATCTGAAGGAACAAACTCTGGACACACCATCTTTACGAACGGTAACAGTCACTGCAAAGGTCTGTGGCTTCATTCTTGAAGTCAGCGAGACCAAGGACCCACCGGAAGGAACCAATTCCGGACACAATGTGACTTGATGTAGTTTTCTTTGTTTCTTAAGTTTCAGGTTTGTTGTGCTTCATGGATCTGCGGGTTTAAAGTTGTATTCAAATTTGAAATTTTGCTTTATTTAAATACTGCAAATAATTTTATGTCTCCTCTCGCTCCCTTTGATAAATACTATTACATATATATTGGGCTGCTTTAAGTTGTCCCATAACTCACTAATTCCCTTTTCATTTTCCTTCAGTCATTTTTTTTTTCTTTGTGTTTTACTATGGATATTTTCTATTGTTGTGCCATTAAGTCCTCTAATTGTTTCTTCCACAATGTTCGACCTACCATTAATTTTATTCAGTGTATTTTTCATCTTAGACATTACAGTTTTTCTCTCTAGAAGTTTGATTTACATCTTTTAAAAATATATTTTATATCTCTAGTAAACATACTCAATCTTTCCTTTCACTTCTTGAACACGTGAAATGTTTAATTGTCCTTTTCAGTTAATTCAATCAGGCAATTTTTCTTCCTGACCTTGGATAGTTTGCTCACAGGGTTTTACTTTTAAGTTCTCAGCTGAACACATTAGGAGGACCTTGTGCCTGTCTCCGGAGTAATTTCTCTTTGCAAGCTTCTCTCATCTCTTGCACTCTGCTCTGTGAGTTAGTTGCTTTGCCTTATTCAGACTCCCAGCTCTGTCTCCTCAGCTGTGGTAGTCTGCCTTAATTCACCCTTCCTGCAGTCAGGCCTAAAAACTATTTTGAGACATTAATCTGGGTGAATTATAGGGTTCATCACATTTGTTTTGCCTCTCTCATGGAAAACTATCTCTTGTTGCCTGATAGCCAAAGTTAAAGCCATTGTTTCATATAGTTTGTTCAGTTCATTTAGTTATTTCATCTGGGAGGGCAAGGCCAGTCTGGGTACTCCATCTTGGCCAGAAGCAAATCAGTCATTTTGGAATTTGATTTTTTTATCTCCTTAGATTCAGTTTATCTTAAGCCAGCTAATGAATAGACCATTTGTCTCCTCTGCCATGTGCCTTAAGTAATAGTATTTTAGAGAAGAATGCTTGCCTCCCCAAAGATACAGTCCCCATTTAGTATATATTAAAGGTGGAGAAGAATGTGAATATTACTTAGTTATATTTTAAATTCAATGTAATTGAAAAGATTGAAGTCTGTGTTTTAAATTATACAATTCCAGTGACTAAAAGGAGAGAGAAAAAAAGATTGAAAATGTTCCCTTATAGAAGGTACTTCCAAATTCGTATGGAAAATACAAAATCACATATAAAGACATATAAATAAGACAGGATGCATCATTATAAAAGTATAAAGGTGATACTAAAGAGTTTCTTAAGAAGGACAAATACCTTCTTGGAGGAAAAATTAAGAAAACCATTTCAAAAGCATCCACAAATTTCTATCACCACGTCTATTAACCTGCCCTTTTCTATATCCAGATATTCTGGCTTCTTTTGTGTTACTATTAATGATCCTTCAGTGACCTAAAAAAACCTCCAGACTCCCCTATTTGCATATCCCCTTTCTATTCATCAACATTGACCCAGACAGTCTCCTTTTAATCTCCTGCATCAAGATTTTTCTTTTCTTTGTTTTATTCCTCCTGTATCTTTTTCATCAGCTTACAGGCTTGCTTTTATTACCCCCATCTTAACAAAAAAACAAACCTCTTGACAATAACTTCTTTTTTATGTACCAGTGCATTTCTCACCTTCCTCATGAGGCCAAACTCATTACTTTCTCCAATATTTCTCCAAGATCCTCTCTGGAGTTTTACTCCAATCTGGCTCTCAACCTCTACAGCTTTACCCAAACTGCTATTATCAAGATTACAAACATGTTTGTTTTGCTAAATCTTAAGTTTTTCATCCTCATCTTCCATCAACTAACAGTATCTTACACACTTGATCACCGATCTCTTCAAGAAAAAACAAAAGCAAACAAAAACGTCTTTTTCTGAACAGAAATTACCCCACAGGCTTTTTCTTATCATTTCGGGTTAATTTTGTTTTGTCTTCTTTATCAGTTTTTCCACACCTCCGAAGCTTTTAATGTTAGAAGACTTGGTCTTTGGATCACTATTCTTCTCTTGCTATATTCTTTTTCTCAATTATCTCATTCTTTATCATAACAATATAATAGTTTGCTGTTAATATTTTTTTAAGTGCAGCACATTCACTTGACTTCTTGTAGTATCTCTTTTATAGCACCCATAGTATATTTTATAATATAAATCATGAGGAGACATATAAAAATAATAAGACATTAAATTTTAACCTCCCTTTATATTTGTTACCTAGGATTATATATAAAAAATTTTATCTATTTGTATACATAAAAAGAGCCTGTGTCTGAACTGGTAATTCTTCCAGTTAGATGTTCATTCCTGGCTTTCAGCTATTTTCTAACTATTTGTTTTTAAGTAATTAAGACAATGATTTTAATCAGTGCAAACTGCTTCCAGGCCCTACTGCTTCTATAGCTTTTCAAAATCTACAACTTGTTTTATTTGTGTAAGGCCCAGATAAAGCATATTGCTTGCTTTCTTTTCCTATTTCTTTCTGTTTCTATTTTGCTTTATTTAAAATGTTAGCTAAAAATACATCTTTATTATTAACATACATTTCCAAATTTATGTCTTCCTACATGATTTCTTCTTGCATTTAACTTTGCCATACTGTTAGGAAGGTGACAGCATAAATCACTTACGAAATAAGCCTTCCACAATGATGACATACATCCACATGGTATTTTTAAGTAGAATTTGTAAGTCTGATGGCAAATTGGCATCATGAGTGGGTTCTTCTTCCTTGGTTTTGCCAGCAATAACAGCTTAACTTTTCAGATCACTTTCTATTACCGATAAAAATATTAACCCAAACTAAACCTAAGAAAAGTGTATCGTTATGAGCCAGTATTCACTTAGCATTCTAGAAGACAGAAATAAATAATAAACTAGTCAAATAAATAAATTTATAGAATGCTGCATTGTAATATGTGATAAGGAAAAATTAAAGCAAAGGAAACAAATGATTCTTTTGAGGAGGGAGGCAGTTTGAGTTAGTGAAGTCAAGGATGGCCTTAGGTGGTGTAAATAGCCTAGAGAAGGCAAGGGAGAAAGCCATGTAGTGGTCCGTGGAAGCAATGAACACTCAGAAGGAATAGTAAGTCTGAAGGTGCTTAACTGGCATATTTAGAGGACAGCAGGGGACTTGCTTGGTTGGAGATGAGTAACTTCGAGCAGGGGTTCCCACCTCCCAGGCTTCAGACCAGTACCAGTCCATGGCCTGTTAGGAACAGGGCCACACAGTAGGAGGTGAGTGGCAGGCCAGCAAGCATTACCGCCTGAGCTCAGCGTCCTATCAGATCAGCTGCAGCATCAGATTCTCTTAGGAGAGCAAACCCTATAGTGAACTGCGCATGTGAGGGATCTAGGTTGTGTGCTCCTTATGAGAATCTAATGGTAAATGTAATGTACCTGAATCATCCTGAAATGATCCCCTCCAACCCTCCATCCGTGGAAAAATTGTCTTCCACGAAACCCGTCCTCGGTGCCAAAATGTTTGGGGACTGCTGAATTAGCGAATAGTAGGAGATGATAGCACAGAAGAAAATGGGTTGAGAGAAGTACATTGTGTATGCCTTTCAGTACTTACTAAGAATTTAGGCTTTTTCTAACAGTCAGTATGAAATCTGTTGGGAGGGTTGGAGCAGGGGAGAGTTGTAATCTGATTTAGGTTTGAACAAGATCACTGGATTTTATATTGAGAATAGACTATCGGTGGCAGATGATAAGACAAAGGAAACCAGTCAGGATGCTATTGCAATATTGCAGTGAGATATCGTGATGGTTTGAACTAAAAAGTTAGTGGTGGTGTTGGTGGGGAATGATTCTGGGTATGCTGATACATTTGATATGGCTCATTAGAGAAAGGGAGGATTCAAGGATGACTCTTGAATGACTGGAAGAATGGAGTTGTCATTTGCCAAGATAGAAAAAGAAATCAATTTTTGGTCATGTAAATTTGATCTTGAGTAGACAGATGGTTACATGAGTCTGCAGTTAATGTCAGCAGTGTAAACTTGAGAATAACCATTGTATAGTTTGCATCTAGAGCCATGATTCTGGATTAGGTCACCAAGAAAATGGGCATAAATTGGAAAGAAAAGAGGTCTAAGCACTAAGCCCTGACATATTCTTACAATAACAAGATGTTGAAATAAAAGGAACCAACTAAAGAGACTAAAAAGGAAAAGTTAGAGGATAGAAGAAAAACCAGCAGAGTGTTTCAGAATGATGGAGCAGATAATAACCAACTGCCTCAAACACTACATCTAGATCAAGTACAATGATTATTTACAAGAGAATTTACTCTTGCATTTAGTACTATAGAATTCATCAATGACCTTAATGAGAGAAGTTTTATGTTTTTTTTTTTTTTTTTTTTTTTTTTTTTTTGAGACAGAGTCTCGCTCTGTCACCCAGGCTGGAGTGCAGTGGCGCGATCTCGGCTCACTGCAAGCTCCGCCTCCCGGGTTCACGCCATTCTCCTGCCTCAGCCTCTCCGAGTAGCTGGGACTACAGGCGCCCGCCACCACGCCCGGCTAATTTTTTGTATTTTTAGTAGAGACGGGGTTTCACCGTGGTCTCGATCTCCTGACCTCGTGATCCACCCGCCTCGGCCTCCCAAAGTGCTGGGATTACAAGCGTGAGCCACTGCTCCTGGCTATTATGATGTTTTATAAGAGATTAGAATGGATTTAGGATAGAATAAGAGTAGGAAAGTTGGGGAAAGCATAGACAACTTTTTCAAGAGATTTTTCTGTAGAGAGAAGGGAAGAAATGGAGCACTAGATGAAAGAAATGATGGCAAAAGAGAGTTTTAAAAAAAAGATAAAAGCAATAGCTTGTTTCTTGACTTACAAGAAAGATCCAGTAGTGATGGACAAAACTAATGTTGTACTAACAAAAGAGTATGTGCTAGGGCAGTATCCTTGAGTAGAAGAAAGAAGTGTGATTTAGTGCTGAAGTGTAGGGTTACTAGGATCACTAATGTTATATCCATAGAAAGAGAAGGAGTGGCAGATTCTTGGGCAACAATATAGGCAGGGGTAAAAACGTGGTGGTGGGAATGTCTGGAAGTTCTCTCTTGACTATTTTTACTATTTTTTAGTAAAATTGTAGGGAAGGTTATCAGCTGAGCATGGCAATGGGGAAAAATGTTGGCATTTGAGAGAAGAGTATTAAATAGCTATCTAAGAGAGAGGGAGAACAAATGAACTAGAAAAATATAGTGGGCATTTATCAAATAGGTTGTTACTTGGATTCGACTTTTGGCTTAGAAAAGTGAATACAGCAAGAAAGGGGCAAGGAAGTGGAGAATGTAAAGAAGGTGTGATTATGACTGGCCATGATACTAGATCAAAGTCTGGAGGGAAAAGACTTGAGGGGGTAAGGGACAGTGAAACGTTAATAAGACAAATTGATTTTATGTTACCCAATTGTTTGAATAGTTGTTGGAATTAGAGAGCTACAGGAAATGAGCTAGATAGGAAGTGGAGTTACAAAATATGGTGCTTGAAATTCAGCCAACAGAGAGGTTTTAATTATTGTTAGTTTTATAGTAATAGAATGTGCCCATGGGTGGGAGTGGCTGAGTTGGGATGAAGGAAAATGTTATTGGAAGGAAAGTGTTCTAGAAGCTGCAATTATAATAATATGAATGGTGTCCATAGATATCAGTAGGGATTCTATAAATTGCCTCTTCTCTTACGCAATGGTTTAAATGTATGTGTCCCCACAAAATTCATATGCTGGAACTTAAGGGTCAATGCAACAGTATTAAGAGGTAAGGCCTTTAGGGGGTGATTAAGTCATGAGAGTAGGACCCTCATAAATGGGGTTAGTGCCTGACATCATTTGGATGTGTGTCTCCTCCAAATCTCATATTGAAATGTAATCCCCAGTGTTGGAGGTGGGGCCTGGTGAGAGGTAATTGGATGGATCATGGGGCATATTCCTCATGAATGGCTTAGTACCATTCCCTTGGTGATGAGTGAGTTCATGCAAGATCTAGTTATTTAAAAGTGTGTGGTACCTCCCCTCTCTCTCTCTTGCTCTCATTCTCACCATGTGATGTGCCTGCTCCCATAATGCCTTCTGCTATGGTTGTAAGCTACCTGAGGCCCTCACCAGAAACTGAGCTGATGTTGGTGCCATGCTTGTACAGTCTCTACAGAACCTTGAGCCAATGAAACTTTTCTTTATAAATTACCTAGCCTCAGGTATGTCTTTATAGCAACACAAGAATGGCCTAACAGAAGCCCTTATAAAACGGTTTGAGGAAACTAACTTGCCAATTTCCCCTCCCATCCTTCTCCCATATGAAGATACAGCACTTGTATCATTTTCCCTTTTTATCCCTTTTGCTTTTTCATCTCTTCTGCCATGTGAGGACTCAGCAAGAAGCCACACCGGACACCAAATATTGGTGCCTTGATCTTGAACTTCTCAGCCTCCAAAGCTGTGAGAAATAAATTTCTGTTGTGTATAAAGTACTCTTTAATTCCCATTTATACGTCACCACATGAAGCCCAGGCTTCCCCAGTCATCCCTATTCCTTCAGGCTGTGATTTCCTTATAGCTCTGTACATTTATTTTTCTGACATGATCTTCCACATTTACCCATCTTCTGAATCTTTCACTGTACTCCCTCTGTAACTTAAAGCTGTCTCTCCTCTGAGGATTATTCCCACATTGGCTTTCTCTCCCATACCTCTCTTACTTTAAACCTGGAGGTGAAGATTCCTCATTGCCTCAACCGCATCATTTTCCTGCATTTTCTTACATCATACCAGCTTTGACTGTCATATCGTTAAACAATACCATTGACACACCTTCCTTGTTTTAGCGATCTTCTGCCCCTACATAAATTTCTCTTATTCCTTGAAGGTTGTGTCTACATGCCCCCTTCCAATCACATTGTCAAACTCTATTCCTGTCAAAATTCCTGATAACTTACATATCCTTCAATAATATGGCCAGTATTATGTTAGATTGTCATTGGTTTGAGGTGATAGAGGTGCTCTATCCCTAGAAAGTCATCAAAGAGACTAGATACCATCTTAGGACATATTTTACACAAAAAAATATGAGTTGGTAGACTGAGAAAAAGAAAGATCAAGAGTTTTAAAAATAATGTCTATTAAAGATATATGGCAATCATTCTCAAGTGGGGACAGTTTTGCCCCCAGGAAACATTTGGCAATGTGTGGAGACATTTTTGGTTGTTGCAACTTGGGGTGGGGGTGGGATGTGCTACTGGCACTTAGCGAGGAGAGGCCGAAGATGCTGCTAAACATCTTGCAACTCACAGCACAGGCCCCTGCAACAAAGAATTATCCAGCCCAAAAGGTCTATAGTGCTGGTTGAGAAACCCTGGTGTATGGTAATAATTGCCCTTCATTTTAGGATTTCCAATCAGGAAAATGCACTGATTTATCTCTCTTAAGCACACTAGCAGCTTTTATATAGAGTAAGAATACAGTAAAAACTTTTTTTTAAAAAGCCTAAAACCTATGGAGGATTACAGGATTTTTGAAATATAAAAAGATGAAGTTCACACTGTTAGAGCCTCCATGTTTTTAAAAATTTCCTCCCCCATGAGTACAGAAAGCCTAACTAGGCGTTTTGTCTTAAGTTGAAATGTGGCGTGGTTCATGATTTCAAGTTATCATTTTTTATTCACAGCCTAAGGAGCTTTGCTCTTAGACTCTTTACTCCTGGACTTACATTTGGAAGAAGCATATTTTCAAGCAAATGTGTTGTCATTGGTAGAAAGAAAAATCTAGCCTGGTCTTTCAAGCTGCTTTATTTAAAAGTGAATGGAAGGGGTTTGTTAGCCTCATTTATGGTCCAATGGCATTACTCTGCAGAGTGACTGGCTTGAGTTCACTGGCTCTCATTTATTTATATATGCATTTATTTTAAAAGTATTTATCGAATTCCTACTATATGCTAAACAATGTGTTAGCAATGGGGATACTCAGATAAACAGAAAAAGTCTCTGGATTCAAATTTCTTTCCATATGGTCAAGGATGAAAACCATAGAAATTATAATAATAATTTAGTAAATTGTTATTTAATGAATTAATTTAATCAATTAAGATAATAAATAATAAAAAGTAGGTAATAACACAAAGACAGGAGTGACTTACAATTCTGTGTAGTATTGGAAAGTAATTTCAGAAGTGTTACAAGATAAAATGATACTTAAATTGAAATTTATGGGTAAAAAGAAAGAGAAATTTAACATTTGGGGTAGCCTACCATGTGTCAGACCCTCTACAAAGCACTTTATGAGCTTTTCTCTTTTAATCTTCACAATAACCTTGTATGATACAGTTATTATCCACATTTTGCATTTGAGAAAACAGAAGCTTCAGTAAGTCAGTCAAGGTTACCGTGGAAAGAAGTGCTAGAACTGAGATCTGGGTCTATGTCTAACTCCCAATAGATATGTATGTTGTTTTCAATAAGCCAAAAGGAGGAGACAGGTTTAAATACTGAGGATGCAATTTACTCACATTTACCAAGTATACCAGAGTTTTATTTCTCATTTAACCCACCTCACCTAAAACTCCCAGAGCATCTGATTCCCTCCATGTTGCCATAGTTGCCCTGACCCACAATGAACCTA
Source organism: Symphalangus syndactylus (assembly GCF_028878055.3). Classification (NCBI taxonomy): domain Eukaryota; kingdom Metazoa; phylum Chordata; class Mammalia; order Primates; family Hylobatidae; genus Symphalangus; species Symphalangus syndactylus. The sequence continues at coordinate 123,389,148 of NC_072425.2, forward strand.
TCAATAGGTAGGGCTGAGTCAGTGAGATCATTTTTCAAGAATATGAACAAAAATATTGTACTCAAAAAGATCTTATGCCTATGGTGATGGCTTGCTGCTCTGCTAAGTCACTTCATGCTGGGGCTGAAGTAGACTAGAAAGAAAAAAATTGAGTCAATATTGTATAGAGGCAACATGCTGTAGGATCAGAAACCACAAGGAAGCAGAGAAAGCTGTCAGGGGAAGAAGAAAGAAATTTCTGGAAAATAAAAGACACCAAGGCAGCAGCAGATACAGCTCTTGAAGGAAGCTTTCTGTTTCCTGTTAGGCCTGGCATCTTACAATATTACCCCTCTCCTCACCACCACCATGCTTACAACCCTTTAACTGGAGCTCAAAGTTGGTTAGATCACTTTTAATGAAAAGAAAAATTTGAACTGGAATAATATTAGTAAAAATACAGAGCTATGGGACAATAAGGAAGAAGTACTTTAGAATCACGGGAGCACGGTGGGCACCTGGTGTACACTAATGAACTGGAAGAGGAAGGAGGAAGGAGGGCAGACTGAGAATGTAAAGTGCCTTTTCTGTTGGCCCAAGGATTTGGATCTTATTCTAAAAGCTTTGAGGAGCCTTTAAATGCTTTAAAGCAGCTCTTGAAACTAGACTGGTTTATTTATCTCTGTATCAACAGCACCTGGCTGAGAGAGTTATACAAAGTTTATGTCTGATAAATATGTATTATATCAATGAAAAAAATAAGTGAGGAAAATAAAAATAACCATGGAGTTCAGTTCTACATCACAATTATAGTAAGTAAAACCATAACTGATAAGAAAGCCGGTTATAAGGAGCTTCAAGGATCAGGTATTAGAGGACACCTGCTAGTAAGCCAACAACAGAATATGGAACTCCAGCCACGACATGGAACCATGAGGTGGGGGTGAGTGATGAGTAGTGTGATACAACTTTAAAGAACAAGGAAGCGTTGACAAAGGGTGAGGTAGAAGAGATCAGCATGAATCTCTTTAAGAAAGACCTAGTATGATCTGCTAACAATCTTAACATTGATGTTCTATAGTTTATAAGCAACTATTAAGGATTTTCCATAGAGGAATTAATTTATTAACTCCCTACAACATATAGTTATTGAGAAACAATTACATTCCAAATATTATTCTTCATGCAGTGAATACCTTGGTGAACAAGATGGTAAAAAAGTTTATTGTGGAATTTACGTTATATTGGGAGAAGACTCATGAGAAAATACATTTTCTTGTTTATTATTTAAGCATAATAAATAAGAAAATGTATTCAACTTCTTAGAGGTAATGTGTGCTATGGAAAAGAAATTAAGCTTGATTGTGTGCTAAAATCTTAACAGAGTGGTTGGTGTAGACATCACTGAGAAGATGATGTTTGAGCAGAGATTTGAAGGAGATGAGGAAGTGAACCTGGCAAGTATCTAGTGGAAGAACACTCCAGAAATGAATTTTCTCCAGTCACCACAAATGGCCTAAGACAAGAGAATGTCTAGCAAGCCAGGGAAATCCAGGGGAGCTGTAAGGACAGAGTAGAAGGGGTGAGATGAAGAGAAGGAGATAAGATCAGAGAAGGAATGCAAGGCAAGATCCTGTAAGACTTTATAGCCAGACATATATTTTAAGGTGACTATTCTGTCAGCTATGCAGAAGATATATTTTAGAGGAATAAATTACTTGGTATAATTTTGGTTCTAAGCAATAGAAATTGCAACAAAAAACATATTAGGTCATATTACAGTATATGAAAATTAAAAGCTTAGAACAGATTAGACACCGAAGAAGAAGTATAAAGGTGTACCAGTAGACTATCCAAAATAAAGCACAGAAAAGAAAATGAAAGTGTGAAAATGGTAGCAGAGCAGCATTGACCTATGCGATCTAACATATGTTTGAGTCCAGGAAAAATGGAAAAACAGAAAAAAAAAGATAAAATAATGGACAAATTTCTTTCTAAATTCAATTAAAACGATAAATCCAAGACTCAATGATTTTAGTATACTCCGAGCATCATAGAGAAAAACCACACTGCACTGGTTAACCATGTTGCAAAAAAATTGCTGAAAACCAGTGGTAAAGGGAAAATCATAAAAGAAGCAAAAGAAAAAAGACACATTGCATACAATGGAACAAAGTTAAGAATTACCGTAGACTTAAATTAAAAATACACCTCATTACAACTCCATGAACTAGATAATGTATGCATTTTACAAATACGAAAAATGATGTTTGAGCTACATAGTAAAATCCTGTTGATCTGAACAGTATTATTCAGCAATTCTATGTAACATTAGAGATTGTAATTGGAAGCAGTCTATCACCTTAACTCCAAAGTTCACAACTACCATAATTTGATGAAGGTAACAAAAAAATTACTACAGACTTGGTGTCAGAACCCTTGCATAGCTTGCTTGCCAGAAAATGATGGAGAGATATCTTTAAACTATCAAAAGAGAAAAATAAAGTCAACTTAGAATTCTCTATTATGCAGAAGTACCTTTTACAGCTGACTATGAGATAAAGACTTTTTAAATAAACAAGAGCTGAGAGAATTTATCTCTTGTAGACTGGAGCTACAAGGAACAACAAAAGTAGTTCTTTGGCATAAGGAGAATTATGCCAGATAGAAATTTGATCTGCACAAAGAAAGATTGCCAGATGTGCTATATATGTTGGTGTATTAGTCTCTTCTCATGCTGCTAATAAAGATATGCCTGAGACTGGGTAATTTATAAAGCAAAGGGGTTTAATGGAATCACAGCTTCACATGGCTTGGGAGGCCTCACGATCATGGCAGAAGTCAAAGGAGAAGCAAAGGCATGTCTTACATGGCGGCAGGCAAAAGGGCATGTGCAGGGGAACTCGTCTTTATAAAACCACCAGATCTCATGAGACTTATTCACTAGCTACCCCCCCCCATGATTCAATTACCTCCCACTGGTTCCGCCCACAACACTTGGGGATAATTACAATTCACAGTGAGATTTGGGTGGGGACACAGAGCCAAACCATGTTGGTGGGTAAAGAGAAAACACGTTTTTCCCCCAAAATATCAATTATTTGTTTATCTAACATTACTGCCACATTTAACACTCTGCTAGCCCTCTGCACCAAACCACTATCATCTCTCAATTTATCTAGATTTCTGCATGAGCCTTCTAACTGTTCTCCCTGCCCTGACTCCAAGACAGTCTATTCTTAACACAGTAGCCAGGCTTTTAAAATATGTCTTGCAGATTATCTCACCCCTTTGCTCAGATTCCGCCAATGGCTACTCAGCTTGTTTTTAGTAAAATATGAAGTCTTCACAATACCCAAAAGGCCTTATAACATTGACTTTCCCATTATTCCCCTCATCTCTAAGATCTTGTGTTGGAGTACCAGCCCATTCATTGATTGTATCCAGCAACGCTGGTCTCCTTGCCTAGTCTTTGACACCAGGCATTGTTCTACCTCAGGGTCTTTACCCTCATTCTTCTCTCTACCAAAACACTCTCCTCCAGGATATCCACATAGCCACTCCCTCATCTCCCTTGTTTTTTGTACAGTGGCACCTCAGGAAAGCCTTCCCTATCCATATTTTAAAATCACACATCCCCAACCCCAATATTTCGTCTCCTCCTTCCATGTTACATTTTTTATATAGCATGTATTATCATCTGCCATACTCTATATTTTCTTATTCTGTGTACTGTCTGTATCTTTTACTAAAATGGAAGCTGCATAATGATTCAGATGTATTCACTATGAATTTTTTTTTTTACTTTTCCCAGGACAGTTGATCCCCCCTTCAGCTTCCCGTTCAGACCATAGTGCGTGAGAATTCCAATTGATTACGTTCTTGCTAATACTTGGTATTGTCAGCCTTTTTCTCTATGGCCATTTTGGTGGTGGGGGAGGATTAACTCCCCAAAAGATGGAAAGTGTTGTTTCTGGGAAAAGGAATACATGCTATCGAACAAAAAGCACCAAATACTACACATGATTTCTGGGGAAATACCACTGTTCACAGAACTTACAAAAGTAAAACTATAAAATGAGCTCAATTCCATTCCAAACATCTCTAGGTTAAACATTCAGCTGAAGGGCAAATAGATAAAAAGGTAGAATATTTCAGTGAATTTATGACATATGCTGAATTATTTCTCTTGTTCTTCAGTAAGCACTGACAGCAGATCCTTGTCAGGCAGATCATTGTTGATTTCATGCTTTTGACAAGGCTGAGAGATTTTAGAGTCCAATTATTTAAATTGTTGTTGAATTCACTAGAGCAAATTTTAACTAGCAACTTGTGTGGAGAACTCTTTATGTATCTTTTTAATGTTATTGAAGTAAAATTTAAATACAGAAAGTGGCACATATCATAAAGCTCAATGAATATTCATAAATTGAATACACCAATGTAAACCTTGCCCAGATCCAAAAGCAAAACGTTGCAAACATTTAAGTCTCCTTTATGTTCTCTTCTACTCACTATCCATCATCACTGATAACCACTACTCAGACTTCCTCCTGATTAGTTTTGCCTATTTTTCCATTTTCTGTAAATTCGATCAAATTATGTTTTACTATTGGTGTCAGGTTTCTTTTGCTCAACCATTGTATTTGTGACACGCATTCGTGTTGTTGATTGTAGTTGTAGACTGCTTATTCTCATTGCTTTGTAGTATTCAACAGTTCCTTTCTGTATTCTACTATTAGAGGGCATTTGAGTATTTACAGTTTTGAGCAATTTTACTGCTACTAACATTCTAGTGCATCTTTTTTGGTGAACAAATACATACACAATTCTTTAAAATATATATCAAAGAATAGAATTACTAGCATATGGATCCACCTGTGCTTAACGCTGGAAGATACTGTCAATGTTCTAATTTTATTTCTTATTACAAATAGTGTATTTGATTGGACAAAGTGTTTTACTATATGGTTATTGCAAGGATGTAAGTAAGCTGCTAATATATGCAAAATATGCAAATTTATCTTTAAACTATATACCATAAGAAACTCTCTTATTAGTTTCTTTTCCCTCAGGGAATTCTGTACTGTCTATTGTCCAATATTTGTTTCATACATTATTTCCAGTTTTCTAGCTATTTATAGTAGGGGAGCAAAAACAGGCAATCTATTAAAGCTAGAAACAAGTCTCTTTCTTTATTTTGTCTTTATTTTCTCTCAACATGTTTTAAAGCTTTCTGTGTAGGGTTCTTGTATGGAATGTATTTATTCCTAGATATTTTATGGTTTTTAATGTTATTGTAAATTGTATCTTTTAAAATATTTTCTTTTATATTTTGCTGCTATATATAAATACGATTGATTTTAAAATATTAACCTGATATCCAGCAACCTTGTTGAATTTGGTTATTAATTTTAATGATATATCTGAAGATTTTTTTTATTGTCTCAGTATGCAGTCGTGTTCAAATAATGACATTTTAATTTCTTCATTTCCAATCCTTTGTTTCTTATTTCATTTCTTGCACTATTATGGTGACTGGAATATCCAGTATAATGTTACATAGAATTGGCATTGAATAGTGAGAATTCTTGTCTCATTCCTACTCTTAGGGGAAAGCATTGGATATTTCATTGTTAAAATGTTTTCACTAAGTTTTTAAATTTGTAGACATTATTTAGAAAATTAAGGAAGTTCCCTTGTATTCCTGGTTTGCTAAAAGTTTACCTTAAAGAGGGCTGATTTTTTTCAGTGCTTTTTCTGCATTAATTGATTTTTATTCTTTATTTCTCTTAATGTTTTCTATCAAATGATTTACTTTTAAATGCTAAAACACATTTGCAAACCTAAAATAAACCACCCTTGTAGTGTGATAGCATCCATTTTATACAATTAAAGTTGCTTATTTTGTCAGGAACTTTTTCGTGTATATTCTTGAGAAATATTAATCTGTAATATTTCTGCCTTGTAATGTCATTGAAGACTTTGGAATCAAGGTTGGCAGTTTTTGCTTTTAAAAAAGAATTAGAAATCACCCCTCTTCCGTCTGTCTACCCTTCGGAAAAACCTATACCTGACTGATGTGGTTTATAAGAATCTGATAGTAAAGCCATATGGAACTGGCTTTTTACAGGCTCCCTGCCAGAAGGGTTTTAGTAAGAGATTTACCTTCTTTAATAAATGTAGAAGTACTTGGATTTTAAAAATTTTTTAGCTTTGCAAAATACAGTTTTTGAGAAATTTGTCTATTGAATTCAAATAGTCCAGTTATCTCTAATATTGCCTTATCTTTTTAAAATCTGTACAACAAATACTTCTGTTACTTTTGCAATATTAATATTGGTTATTTGCAATTTGGGGTGTTGTCAGTATGAGATATATTTTCAAAGATCGAATTTTTGCTTTCTTGAATTTTCTATATTGTGTCTCGTATTTCATCAGTTTGGTTTTACTTTTATATATTTTAGTATAATTTCTTTGGGCTAAATTTGCTCTGTCCTATTTCCAGATTCTCAAGCTAGAAGTCTAAATTATTGATTTTCAGTCTTTCTTCTTTTCTAATATATGTATTGAGGCTACAAAGTTTCTACTATGTTATGATATGAAAATATCATATCTTCAATTCCTTTTACTTAAAAATATTTTTTAAATTTCTACTCTGAATTCTTTTTTTTAAAACCAATGTGCCATTTAAAAGTCATTGCTAATTTCCAGGCAGTTGGATTTTCCTAGTTATCTTTTTCTTATTGAATTTTAGCTTATCCACCTGTGGTCACAGAATATACTCTGCGATCTTCTACATTTACTTAAGTTCTTTTGTTTGTATTTTTTTAATAGCACAGCCTATGGTATGTTCCATGTATAAATGAAAATAATGTAATTGTGGTTAATAGAAACAGTACTCTGTTGCCCTAAATATCAATTTGATTGAGTTTATAATTATTCTCTGCAGATCTTCTAAATCCTTATTGATTATATGCTTGTTGTACCAGCAATAGAGAGAAATAGGCTGAAGTCTTCACTAGGTTTTGGATTTATCTATTACTTGTTTTAGTTCTGTTAAACTTTATGTTTTATGTTGTGAAGCTATTAAGGACAGACAAATTCAGTGGTTATATATCCTATTACATTGGGCCTCTCGATATTATGAAATGACTTTATTCCTAGCAATGTTTAAAGTATACATTGTTGTTGCCATAGCTACCCCAGCCTTTTCATAATTAGTGTTTCCGTAACATATATTTTCTCCTCTTTTTAGTTTCAACTTTCTGTGTCTCTTGAGAGATTCATAAAACTGTTTTTGTTTTGTTTTTAATTCAATCTGGTTATCCTAGTCCTTTAATTGAAGTGTTTAGTTCATTTATATTAAATATAATTACAGAAATAATTGGGTTCTATTTTTCTGTTTCTTTCATATATTTAACTAATAAAGTATGTGTTTTCTTATTACTTCATTTTTTCTTCTAAGAACATGCTGGTGATATTCTATTAGTAATTTAGAGACTAAAATATGCATCCTTGACTCTAAAATTTTATACAAATTATAACATTTAAAACTTCCCCCAAACTTCTAGGACCTTAGAACCCTTTAAACCCATTTACTCCCTCTCACCTATTGTATCATCTTTCTTGCATTTTAATTCTATATATATTTTAGACAACATAATGCATTGCAAATATCATTTTATTTAATCAGTATTCACTTTTTTACCTACTCATGTACTTTTCCTGAAGCATTTTATTCCTGTGGCAGTTTTCTACCACTGTTGAGATAATTTTCCTCACAAACCTAAGAACTTAAGCCTTAAAAGCTCTGTCTAGTATTTCTTGTAGTGCAGATTTTCTGTCAACCAATTATCTTAGTTTTGCTTTGCTGAAAATGTCTTTACTCGACTTTATTTTTGGAAGATATTTTCATTTGATATAGAATTGTAGGTGACAATGTGGGATTTTTTTTTTTCCCTGAAAGCATCATAAAATTGTCTTTCATTGTCTTTTGACTCCCATGGCTTTAGTTGACAACTCGGCTGTACATTCCACAATTGCCCCAATGAAGGCATTCTATCTAATTCCTTTGGCTGCTTTTAAAAATGTCTGTAGTTTCTAGCAGTTTTACCATGATATTCCTAGTGTGATTTTCTTTATATTAATTTTCTTCTTCAGTTTCATCAAACTTTTTGAATCTTTCGACTGATACTTTTCAACAACTTTGGAAAATTTTAGGACATTCTCTCTTTATTTTACTATTATTTTATTCTTCTATGTCTCATCTTGCATTTAACCTATCCAGCAAGTTCTTAATTTCAGACACAGTACTTTTCAGTTCTAGAATATATATTTGATTTTTTCAAAAACAATTACAATTTTATTTTAATTATTTTTTCATATTTTCCTTAATACAGTAATCATAGTTGTTTCAAATTACCTTTCTGAGAACTTCAATATCTAGATCATCTGTGAGTCTGTTTCTATTGAATGTTTTTTCACATCTTCATTAGTCATATTTTTTACCTTTTTGTATATAGAGTAATTTTTGATTGTGTATAAAAGAACTAGGCACTGTGTATTAAAAAACTACAGAGGGTCCTCGTGGTGTTATATTTCAAAAAGAACATCCTATTTTCTCTGTTGGAGAGATAGGGTGAATGACTAATTTTAATACAGTTAGAGGTTCTGCTTGTCTAGGGCTGGGCTTCAGTTTTGTTGAGACTTTGCTTACCTCTCTTTACCTCCATTTCTAAGGTGTGACACTGCTGAACTTTTGACTGAGGTCCTGGCAGATCTTCTCATTTCCAAAAGACCATAGGAGATTTAACTTTGTTCTTCAAAGACTCTCAGCCCAGCTCTCCAGCTTTACTCCTTCAAAATATGGTAAAATTCTTAATAAGGAGACAAGTTGTGTGCTTGAGACAGCCTACATAGTCTTGCAGGCTGGTTTTTTTTTTCTTTCTTTTTTTTTTTTTTCCTGCAAACATGGCAAGTCTGTAACTCTGCCTTTAGAAGCTTTCAGTATAGTTTTGCAGGCTCCTGTGCAAATTTCCAATGAGAAATTTAACGTTTTAAAAATTAGTTCTCAAAATCGCTAGTTTTAAAATTATGTATCTTTCCGGGCCAACCTGGATCCTTAGCCAGTAACAGAATTTTCAAATTCTCAAAAAAAAAAAAAAAGATAAAACAGGTAGCAATGTCAGTTTACCTCAAAGGATTATTTTCTTTCCTCATAAAAATTTAATTCATCTAGTTCTCATTTTCTCCACAGAAATCTGATATCTTTAAAATACTCTTCTGAAACGAATTTCCAGATTTTAAAATTTGTTACAGCAAGAACATTGGCTTGTTGTGCACAACTATGTTATTTGGAAATGGATATCTCTTTGTAACTTCTACCTGTTCAAATTTGATTTGCTAAAAAGAGGAACTTGGGACAATTTCTGTAGAAAACATGTTTTTTCTAGAAATACACAAGGCACAATCAGTCCTAGAACCCAGCAAAGTAATTTCTTAAACCCCAAAATGATCTCCTCTATTTACTTATTAGTACTCAAAGTGTCACCACTTGAGAATTTTTTTAATATGAATTGTTGTCTTTGTTAAACTGGAATGGGCAACACTCACTTTATGCCCGTATGCCATAGTATGAATTAACTTAATCAATTTTATTGAAAGCAAATATAGGAAAAAGGCAGATTAGAAATGATCTGAGGACACAAAGTACCTGGGCAAGAGAGTGAGAAGGGATATAAACGAAGAAGAAAAAAATAAAAACAAGAAATTTGCTGCCAGTTACCAAATCAACCAAGTGTCATACAGATTTCCTGTCTTCATCATCAGTAGGCATTGGGTAAGCACTAGTGATTCAGATCTTGTAATAGTTGCATTTGGTGTTTATTAAGTACTGCTTGCTCTTGTAAGTGCTTCTATTATTGTATAATTTCTAACATTGATTTATATTTTACTTGACAATAATTGTATATATTGATGGTGCACAATATGTTATTTTGAAATATATATACACTGTAGAATGGCTAATTGAACTAATTAACAGATGTATTCCCTCAAATACTTACTATTTTTGACATTTAAAAAAAATTTTTATTTATTTATTTATTTTTCCATAAGTTATTGGGGTATAGTTGGTATTTGGTTACATGGGTAAGTTCTTTAGTGGTGATTTGTGAGATTTTGGTGCACCTATCACCCAAGCTGTATACGCTGCACCATATTTGTAGTCTTTTATGCCTTGTCCTTATCCCACTCTTCCTCCCAAGTGCCCAAAGTCCATGTATCATTTTTATGCCTTTGCATCCTCATAGCTTAGCTCCCACATATCAGTGAGAACATAACAGCATTTGGTTTTCCATTCCTGAGTTACTTCACTTAGAATAATAGTCTCCAGTTTTATCCAGGTCACTGCAAATGCTGCTAATTCATCCATCATATATATATGATGGAATACTACACAGCCATAAAAGGAATAATATATATATTATGGAATACTATACAGCCATAAAAAGGAATGAAATATATATATATATCTATATATATATATATATTTCATTTATCTTTTGTATTTTTTTTTGAGACGGAGTCTTGCTCTGTCTCCCAGGCTGGAGTGCAGTGGCACGATCTCGGCTCACTGCAAGCTCCACCTCCTGGGTTCATGCCATTCTCCTGCCTCAGCCTCCTGAGTAGCTGGGACTACAGGCACCCGCCACCACGCCTGGCTAATTTTTTGTATTTTTGGTAGAGACGGAGTTTCACAGTGTTAGCCAGGATGGTCTTGATCTCCTGACCTCGTGATCCTCCTGCCTCGGCCTCCCAAAGTGCTGGGATTACAGATGTGAGCCACCGTGCCTGGCCTTATCTTTTGTATTTTTTTGTTGGTTTGTTTGCTTTTTCAATTTCACTTAGTTCTGCTCTGATCTTGGTTATTTCCTTTCTTCTGCTGTATTTGGATTTGGTTTGTCTTGTTTCTCTAGTTCCTTGAGGTGTGACTTTAGATTGTTTGTTTGTGCTCTTTCAGACTTTTGATGTATATATTTAGGGCTATGAACTTTCCTCTTAGCACCATCTTAGCTGTATCCCAGAGGTTTTGATAGGTTGTGTCATTATTGTCATTCAGTTGAATAATTTTTTAATTTCCATCTTGATTTCATTTTTGACCCAATGCTCATTCAGGAGCAGGTTATTTAATTTCCATATATTTGCATGGTTTTGAAGCTTCCTTTTGGAGTTGATTTCCAGTTTTATTCCACTGTGATCTGAGAGAGTTTTATTTGAGGAGGCTGAATATAGGGCCCCAGTCCCTTTTAGCTTATAGGGATCTGCTGAGAAATCTGCTGTTGATCTGATGGGTTTTCCTTTATTGGTTACCTGGTGCTTCTGTCTCACAGCTCTTAAGATTCTTTCCATTGTCTTAACTTTAGATAACCTGATGACAATGTGCCTAGGCAAAGATCTTTTTGCAATGAATTTCACAGGTATTCTTTGTGCTTCTCGTATTTGGATGTCTAGGTCTCTAGCAACGCCGGGGAAGTTTTCCTTGATTATTCTCCCAAATATGTTTTCTAGGCTTTTAGAATGGTCTTCTTCCTCAGGAACACCATTTATTATAACATAATCCCAGACTTGTTGGAAGCTTTGTTCATATTTTCTTATTCTTTTTTCTTTGTCTTTGTTGGATTGAATGAATTCAAAGACCTTGTCTTTGAGCTCCAAATTTCTTTCTTCTACTTATTCAGTTCTATTGCTGAGACTTTCTAGAGCATTTCGCATTTCTAAAAGTGTATCCAAAGTTTCTAGAATTTTTTATTGTTTTTTCTTTAAGCTATCTATTTCCTTGAATATTTCTCCCTTCACTTCTTGTATCATTTTTTGGATTTCCTTGAACTGGGCTTTGCCTTTCTCTTGTCCCTCCCTGATTAGCTTAATAACTAACCCCCTGAATTCTTTTTCGGGTAAATCAGGGATTTCTTTTTGGTGTAGATCCACTGCTGGTGAACTAGTTTCATTTTTGGGGGGTGTTTAAGAACCTTGTTTTGTCATATTACCAGAATTGGTTTTCTGGTTCCTTCTCATTTGGGTAGGCTGTGTCAGAGGAAAGGTCTAGGGCTGAAGGCTGTTGTTCAGATTCTTTTGTCCCACAGGGTGTTCCCTTGATGTAGTGCCCTCCCCATTTTCCTGTGGTTGTGGCTTCCTATGAGCCAAACTGCAGTGATTGTTGTCTCTCTTCTTGGTCTAGCCACCCAGAGAATCCACTCAGCTCTGGGATGCTACTGGAGGTTGTCTGCACAGAGTCCTGTGATGTGAACATGTATGGGTCTCTCAGTCATGGCTACCAGCGTCCGTTCCAGTGGAGGTGGCAGAGGGTGCAATGGACTCTGTGAGGGTCCTTAGCTTCGGTGGCTTAACGCTCTATTTTTGTGCTGGTTAGCCTCCTGCCCGGAGGTGGCACTTTCTAGAAAGCATCAGCTGTAGTACTGTGGAAAGGGACCAGCGGTGGGCGTGGCCCTAGAACTCCCAGGATTATGTGCCCTTTGTCTTCCACTACCATGGTGGATAGGGAAGGACCATCAGGTGGGAGCGGGGCTAGGTATGTCTGACCTCAGACTCTCCTTGGGCGGGTCTTGCTACAGTTGCTATGGGTATGGTAGTGAGATTCCCAGGTCATTGGAGTTGTGTCCCTGGGAGGATTATGGCTGCCTCTGCTGAGTCATGCAGGTTGTCAGGGAAGTGGGGGAAAGCTGGCAGTCACAGGACTCACCCAGCATCCAAGCAAACCAAAGGGGTGGTCTCACTCCCACCATGCCTCCCACAACAGCCCCGAGTCTGTTTCCAGGTGGAAGGTGAGACGGTCTTGAAAACTTGCCTGAGGCTTTATGACTCCCAGAGTATTTGGAGTGTCTCCCAGGTCCTGCAGGAGCAGTCTGCTTCCTTCAGAGGGTCTGTTAGTCCTCTCAGGATAGCTGGTTTGTTCTTGCAGTCAATCTGGAGGTGTCCAATAACTCTGTTTCAGCTACTCAACAGACCATCCGTAATGGGATCTGTGCAGCCAGTTCTAGCTGTTGAAAGTCTGGGATCAAGATGTTAGCAGAGGGGTTTCACCTGAGGTCTCTCTCCTTGGCTTGCAGATGGTCCTCTTCTCTCTGGGCCTTTACATGATCTTCCCTCTGTCTTTTATTTTTTCGTGTGACAGAGTCTCACTCTGTCTGCCAGGCTAGAGTGCAGTGGTGCGACCTCGGCTCACTGCAACCTCTGCCTCCCTGGGTTCAAGTGATTCTCCTGTCTCAACCTCCCAAGTAGCTGGGGATTACAGGCACACACCACCATGCTTGGCTAATTTTTGTATTTTTAGTAGAGACGGGGTTTTGCCATGTTGGCCAGGCTGGTCTTGAGCTCATGGTCTCAGGTGATCCACCCGCCTTGGCCTCCCAAAGTTCTGGGATTACAGGTGTGAACCGCTGAGCCCAGCCTATTTTTGTATAAATGTTATAGACAAGAAAACTGTAGCAGAAAGTTTGACTTTTCAAAGATGACATGGCAAGAAAGAAATATATCTAGGTGTTTAAAACAGAGATACATTAGGACTGGAATAGGGCAGCTTTTTGCTTCTTTTTGGGGATGCATGAAAGTCCAATACTGACTTCTGCCGCATAATAAGGGGAGGGAGGGAGCTAGCTAATAATTTATTATGTGCTATTTAATTCTAAAATTGTCCTGGTGGCACCCATAGTCAATTTGTTTACATTGTTTATGGATGAAGAGACTGATGAATTATACCCAATTTAACTGGTTCCTCCAACATTTCTTAGTAGTCCATTATCTAGAGGTGAAATACATTTGCCACAACTAAGAAAGAACTTGGAGAGCTGTATTTTTAAATCTATTGCATCTCCATTACTTGGCTGCATTTTCTTTCGCCTTAGGTACCAGATCCTTTACCTTTATTAAAGTCTAATATGCGTATGCTTTGTGGAGTCTCGTGACAAACTGTTGAACTTTGTGTAACCCAGCCAGTCCACATTCACATCTACTGCCTCTACATAGATACTTTTATCTCCTAACTCACTCACTGTCTTTAACAAGTTTGCAGTGACTTGAGGGAGATGATGCTTTAGTCTGTTTGTGCTGTTATAACAAAATACTTGAGACTGGGTAATTTATAAAGAACCGAAATTTATTTCTCAGAGTTGAAGGCTGGGAAATCCAAGATACAGGCACTGGCAGGCTCATTGTCTGGTGAAGGCTTCTCTCTGCTTCCAAGATGGTAGCTTGTGGCTGCATCCTCCAGAAGGGAGCAATGATGTGTCCTTACATGGCAGAAGCCAGAAGAGCAAGAGAGTTGAATGAAGCCTCTGTTATAGGGGCCTTAATTCCATTCATAAGGGGAGGAGTCCTCATGACCTAATCATCTCTTAAAGAACCCATCTCTTAATACCATCACATTGGCCATTAAGTTTCAACACCTGAATTATGCAGGGGACACAGTCAAGCCATAGCAGATGATCTTGAAAATAAGTTACTGTTAGGCAATGTAATTGCTAAATTACATATTTTCAGAGGTGAAATGTCAGAGTTAGGAATATGCAGCTCTAAGTCCAAGAGAGGATTACAGAAAGGCTTCTCAGTGGTGGTGACACTCAGATTTCAACTTGAGTGACAAATAGGATGTACCAGTTACAATGAAGGGAATAGACATTTTAGCTTGAAGGAACAGTCTGTTCAATGATAGAAAGAATTGACAAGGAATGGTGGATTCTGACATTGTTAGAAGATATAGAATGGGTGTGGTGGAAGATTATAGAAAAAAGAAAGAACCAAATGGGAAAAGTCCCTGCATGTCAAATCAGGGAGTTTGGAGATTTTTCTACTGAAACTTGAGAGTATTCATGTATTTTAGTAGAGGAGTAAAGTGGTCAGTTTTGAGATTTAAAGACTCTACCCCTACAGCTAGTGCTGTCATGTGTAGCCACAGACATTATGCCTTGTACAATTCTAGGGGATGCCATTTACCTCTACTGCTGTGTAAATAATGCCCTCTGATGTTGTGTAACAGGCAGTCCTGCTAGTGGAAGCATGGAAGATAGTTCTAAGAGGTGTTCATAGAGACAGGGAGACTAATGTTAAATGAAAACAAATCCAGACTGAAATAAGTAGAAAGTTTATTTGAAAAGATATAGAGATAGTTCTCTCTCTTGCCGGTAGAGAGAACTCTACCTATAAGATCTGCAAGTATCTTAAAGGTCAGACAGAAAAAGGCCTTTCTTTTATATGGCAGGGTAAACAAGGCTAGAAAGAACCAGGTTCAGGGAGTAGGACAGAGAATGGTTTTCCTGAGATCAGCTATGATGCTTGGGAGGTGCCTCAGGAGGAGCGGTTCTGCCTTATGCTGCTGGATCAGGCTAGAGTCAATGTTCAGGTCCTATGGGGAGGAGAGAAGTTTCACTTTGGCCAAGTCAAGTAAACTAACATTTTGTTGACCAATGGAGACAAACAATTTAGCTAATCACTTATGAGGCAAAAAATGGAAATTGGAGGATCTGTGTCTGGCCTTGTCCTAAGGAAGCAAGGGGCTATTAAGAAATCTTAACTTCTTAGTCACATCAGGAGGACTGGCTCCTTGCAGTAAGTTTTTTCCAGGAACACAAAGGTTAGGAAGATTTTTTTTTTTTTTTAACTGTTGCTGTTTCCTGGGATTACAGGGATTAAAGTTAAAATCTCTCTTGACTTAGCAGACTGATATGAATGTCTAGGGAAAAAGAGTGGTTAGAAATTAAAATATTTACAGTTCCAAACCCAATGTGTTTGTGAGACACGATGAGTATCAACAAAGTGACATGCTTTTCTGGGGAAGAAAACAGAATTAATGTTGTTGTTTTTCTGGCAAAACTAAATGTCTGCCTCCAACTGTCCCCACAGTAGAGCCCCTTTCTCTGGTCTAAATACTTACCTTTTACTCATGGATCTTCTGATACTCTACTCCTCACTATCTTATTAGGGTTGTTGTAAGTACTATAAATTACAATGAATGTAAAGCATTAATAGCATTAAAAGAAAAACTTTAGACAAATTAAATTTAACAGAGTTTAACTGAGCGAAGAACAATTTGCGAATCTGTCTGAACCAGACAGGTTCAGAGTGACTCCAGGTCAGCTATGTGGTCATATAACATCGCTGGAC
Source organism: Symphalangus syndactylus (assembly GCF_028878055.3). Classification (NCBI taxonomy): domain Eukaryota; kingdom Metazoa; phylum Chordata; class Mammalia; order Primates; family Hylobatidae; genus Symphalangus; species Symphalangus syndactylus. The sequence continues at coordinate 123,405,306 of NC_072425.2, forward strand.
AAAAAGGAAAGCGACACAGAAACTTTAAGTGAGGGACAGAAACAGCTGGACTGATTACAGCTGGGCGTTTGCCTTATTTGAACTGCTTTGAACAGTTGGCAACTCTTGGCTGGCTGAGACTCAGCTACTTTTTACACAAATAGGTTCCAGTCACCTTACACATCAAATTAAGTCACAGTTCACCATGTATGGAGAAACCTTTAGGCCAAATGCAATTTAACAATACAGAGCTTGGTATACAGTGAGCTCTCAATAATTGTTACCTGCTTTTGCTTTTTTTTCATTCTTTTCCTTGCTGTAGCTGAACAAGAAATATGTTGTAAGTATGCAGACCAGCACAGGACCTTATTTAATGCATGGATATGGGAAACAGACTGAAACAAGACAAATCTGATTAATTGCTGGTCAGTTTCTCTAGAAATGTATTATAAATCCATGTATATAAACGAATGTTCCAAATGCCAAGGATAAAAGAAGCATTTCTGCCCCACCTCTTCCCCTTACCTGCCTTTTCTGCAAGGAGAGGGTCCAGGTATGAAGTATTTCTACCACTTATCTAATTGGTATGCTATAACTCATGTAACTTAGAGGTTGTTTTATTCCCCTATCCTTCTTAGAATTCATTGTCTGCAAGTTTCTGGGAGATAACTGGGAAACTCTTTCAACACTCTCCATTCTATTACTTCCAGCAATTACCTGTAATTATATCTCCAACTAAGACAATTAGTAAATAAATACAAATTCTTTTTTCATGATTTTTGTTGATGCTATTTAAATTCTAAGAAGGTTTATTAATTTTGGCTGCTTATAATAATTTCTTTCTTTCTCCTCTAACCAAAATTGTTTAGTGCTCTGGTCTCAAAAGCTTGCTTGTTAGTCAATGAATTGCATGCAGTAAGTAAGACTAATATTCTGAAGGAAAAAAACAAACTACCTTAGTGAAACCACTGAGACTACAGGGTGGTAGCAATTATATCTTAACAAAGAAAGGACACTGAAATATTTACTAAATATTTATTTACATTCATAATAACTAAATGTATTAGTTTGACATGCATATATTTATCTATCAATGCATCTGTTGTTGTTTTTTTTCTTGAGGAGAGTTTAAAATAAAACAGAGATATACTTATTTGCTCAAATGCTCTGCCTTCAGACATTGCTATATATGCACAAAAACTCCCAGGTAGTCTTACATGTAAATTTTAAATAGCAATTCTCTCAGCAGTCACAACACATGCAATCATATCCCACCAATTCAAGCCAATAAGATGACATGTATTTAATTTAGACCTTTGCTTGCAAAGTGCAGTTCACGGAAGCAGTAGCTGTATCACTCAGGATCTTGTTAGAAATTTAGAATCTTGGGCTCCACCCTAGGACCCCTGAATCAGAATTTGCACTTTAACAAGAACTCCACATGATGCAAATAAACGCACATACAATTTGAGAAGCTCTGCTCTAGCCCAGGATGTACATTTCAATCACCTTTTAAAAACGCAATTGCCAAGCTTCTGGGCCAGATTTACTGAATGCAAATCTCTGAAGCTGAGTCCCAGGACTTGGTAAAGATTTTTACAGGTGATGTTCATAAAAAGCCAGGACTGGAGATCTAAGGGAATTCTTTAATGCTGTAACAGAGTGACTTCCTCTGACCCTAATTCGCTAAACCACTTGTCTGCACTTTAGAAAAGGAGATTTTGACAAAATAAAGAGGATAGATTCTATGTGTTCTCAGAGGCAAAAATTCAAGAATGGAAAATATCTCAGTATACTGGAAGGTTCTCTAAAGTCCATATTTGTATAAACAGTTGCATATTAATAGCCTTTTTGGAAAGGAGAGTTGCTGAGTAGTAAGGAGTCCAAAGTGCTCAGATTTTAATATACCATATATAGAAGATGGGTTAGAGCTGGCTAAGAAAATGTACAGCGAAGTGTCATAAGTCTATTATTATTTTGTAATAATATGAAAACTAAAACCTAGAATCCATTTATTTATTCATCATTTCTTTTTATGTATTTATTCTGATAAATATTTTATTTTATTGAATGCATCCTAAGTGCGTACCTCTGTGGCAGAAGCTGATATAAGCTGAGCTATAAAAAGTATAAAGATGATGTACAAACACATGCTTTTTAAATTAATTTTTTAAAAAAAATTTTGAGTACATAGTAGGTTTATATCTTTATGGAGTACATGAGATACTTTGATACAAGCAATAAGTAATAATCACATCATGGAAAATGGGGATCTGTCCCCACAAGCATTTGTCCTTTGTGTTACACACAATCTAATTATACTTTTTTAGTTATTTTCAAATGTACAATTAAATTAATATTGGCTATAGTCACCCTATTGTGCTATCAAATACTGTCTTATTTATTCTTTCTAAGTATACATATATTTGTACTCATTAATCATCCCCCACTTCCCCCTTACAGCCTCACTACCCTTTGGTTACCTCTGGTAACCAACCTTCTATTCTCTATCTCCCTGAGTTCAATTGTTTTGAATTTTAGATCCCACAAATAAGTGTTAACATGTGATATTTACCTTTCTGTGCCTGACTTATTTCACTTAACATAATGAACTACATACAGTTCCATCCATATTATTGCAAATGAAAGTATCACTTTTTTTATGTCTGCAAAATCCTCCACTGTGTATAGGTACCACATTGTCTGTATATATCTGTCTATCGATGAACACTTAGGTTGCTTCAAAATCTTAGCTATTGTAAACAGTGGTGCAACAAACATAAGAATTCAGGTATCTCTTCCGCATATTGATTACCTTTCTTTTGGTAGGTACCAGTAGTGGGGTCACTGAATCATGGTAGTTCTATTTTTAATTTTTGAGGAACCCCCAAACTGTTCTCCATAGTGGTTGTGATAGTGACGGGGGACAGGAAAATCCCTAAGCAGACAGGGATGGATCCCCAGTGAAACCCAACTTTCAAACCAAGGACAGTTTAAAACCTGAAAACCAAGCTGCCAGTTCCAGATAAAGCCCATGACCAGAGGGAGAACTTCCATCCCCATCTTACCCACTCTCTCTCTATTGGTTCCTTCTGAGTGATGGCTTTTAACCAACCAAATGGTGCTTTTTCCAAGACCACCCATGGACCAATCAGCATGCACTCCCCCATTCTGTTTTTTTGTTTGTTTTTTTTGAGACCAAGTTTTGCTCTTATTGCCCAGGCTGTAGTGCAATGGCATGATCTCAGCTCACTACAACCTCTGCCTCCCGGATTCAAGTGACTCTCCTGCCTCAGCCTCCAGAGTAGCTGGGATTACAGGTGCCCACCACCACACCCGGCTGTTTTTTTGTATTTTTAGTAGAGACAAGGTTTCACCATGTTGACCAGGCTGGTCTCGAACTCCTGACCTCAGGTAACCCAACCGCCTCAGCCACCCAAAGTGTTGGGATTACAGACATGAGCCACTACACCCGGCCTGCACTCCCCCATTCTAAACCCATAAAAATTCTGGACTCAGATTCACAGATGGCGACCCACTTTCAGGTTCTCTCTCGATGCTGAGAGCTTTCTTTATGTCGCTCAATAAAATTCTCTGCCTTACTCAGTCTCCCATGTCCACATACCTTATTCCTCTTGGTTGCAGGACAAGAACCCAGAACTTGCAGAACTGTGACAGTAAAAGAACTGTAGTGCTCCTGCTCACTGAGCTGCTGGCAGCAGGAGTAAAAGAGCTGTAACACTCCCTCCTGCTGGCTGAACAATGAAAGAGAAGAAGCCGCACGGTACTAATTTACATTTTCACCAACAGGGTACTAGAGTTCTCTTTTCTCCACACCCTTGCCAGCATTTGTTATTGCTTGAATTTTTGGACAAAAACCATTTTAACTGGGGTGAGATGACATTTCATTGTAGTTTTGACTTGCATTTCTCTAGTGATCAGTGATGTTGAGCACCTTTTCATATGCCTATTTGCCGTTTGTATGTCTTCTTTTTGAGAAATGTCTGTTCAAATCTTTAGCCCATTTTTTGATCAGATTATTAGATTTTTTCCTATAGAGGTGTTTGAGCTCTTTATATATTCAGGTTATTAATCCCTTGTCAGATGGGTAATTTGCAAATATTTTCTCCCATTCCGTGAGACTTCATCTCACTGTGTTGATTATTCCTGTGATGTGCAGAAGCTTTTTAACTTGATGTGATTTCATTTGTTCATTTTTGCTTGGTTGCCTGTACTTATGGGATATTACTCAAGAAATTTTTACCCAGGTTAGTGTCCTGGAGAGCTTCCCCAGTGTTATCTTGTAGTAGTTTCACAGTTTGAGGTCTTAGATTTAAGTCTTTAATCTGTTTTGATTTTTGTATATGGTGAAAGATAAGGGTAAAGTTCTGTTCTTCATACAGATTTCCAGTTTTTCCAGCACCATCTACTGAAGAGACTGCCCTTTCTCCAGTGTATGTTCTTGGCACCTTTGTCAAAAACGAGTTCACTGTAAGTGTATAAATTTGCTTCTGGGTTACCTGTTCTGTTCAGTTGTTCTATGGATCTGTTTTTCTGCCAGTACCATACTTTTTTGGTTACTATAGCTCTGTAGTGTAATTAGAAGTCAGGTAGTGTGATTCTTCCAGTTTGTTCTTTTTGCTCAGGATAGCTTTGGCTATTCTGAATCTTTTTGCACGCAAATTCTTAGAGCTACATTCAGATCAATGAGATGAGACAGGGCCATTGCTTGAGTAAAGCTATAATTTTACAAAGAAAAACATTATGGAGAAATAAAGTAGTTCTTATTTTACTTCTCTCTTCTCTGCCATTAAGAGTAATACACATGGCTGGTCACAGTGGCTCACACCTGTAATTCCAGCACGTTGGGAGGCCGAGGTGGGTGGATCACGAGGTCAGGAGATTGAGACCATCCTGGCTAACATGGTGAAACCCCGTCTCTACTAAAAATACAAAAAATTAGCCAGGTGTGGTGGCGGGCACCTGTAGTCCCAGCTACTTGGGAGGCGGAGGCAGGAGAATGGTGTGAATCCGGGAGGCGGAGTTTGTAGTGAGCGGAGATTGCGCCACTGCACTCCAGCCTAGGTGACAGAGTGAGACTCCATCTCAAAAAAAAAAAAAGCATAATACACACTAACAGAAAGGGTACATGAAACATTACATACAATGAATTAAAACCCAAAAAGGAAATAAGTTGTTAACAGAACATATAGTTATTGTTAATTAAGTCATGCCTGCAAAATTACCTGGCAGTGAATGGGAAGAACTTGCAGGTGTGTTCCTAGAAATATTATAAACATGGAGAATGTTACCTTCACTTGAAAAGTAGCACTTGCCTTATGGTTTTATCTACCAGTACCTTGCCTTTTTCACTGTACCATGGAATATTCCCTCAATATTGTTTAAGTGAATTTTCTTGACAAACTCTTTTGTTACAAACAGCACAAAATATCTTCTAACCTAGTTGCATTGAAAACATATTAATTTTTAATTAAAATATGTCACTTGTGAGTTCTTACATATATTATTAATTCTGGGTTCTATTCAGTGGTTACTGGTTTCTACACGTTCAGGAGCACCAGTTTTGTGTAGCTCTTCCCAACTCTGGGTTCAACAATCCCATTGGTTAAAATTGGTCATAATGGGAGCATGGGAAATTAGTAAATGCTACAATTCAGGGTCTTTTTTTTTTGAGATACGGTTTATTAACATATCATTGGACATTCCTGATGAATGTATTGGTGAAGATCTATAAAAAAATGCACTGCAGGAAAAATATAAATTCAAGTAAACCTAAAAATTGTTTAATTTTTATAGTCTTTTTCATTACCAGTCTTTTTTTTTCAGTTGCTATCATTCTAAAAAAGATCTTAATCGTTTTCCTGGATATAATACTGGAATAGCCCCCTTAGTTCTTCTAACTCCATGGACTGTCTATTTCTGAACACTATATAAACTGACTCATTCACTATATATTATTTTGTGTGTGGCATCTTTTGTTAAATGTGAAATTTGTTTATACTGTTGCATGAAACTGAAATTTATTCATTTTCATTGCTATAAAATATACTCCATAATATGCTATAATTTATTTTTTATTTACTATTTATAGACATATTAATTATATCCTGTTTGAGGATATGATGATTGCACATATATATGCATTTCTATTCAAGATTCCTAAGACTGAAATATCTGGGTCAAAGAATATGTGTATGTTCAATTTCATCAAATACTACTGAAGAGTTTTCCAAAGTGGCTGTAAAAATTTATATTCCCATCAGCAATGTATGAGGTTTGAGATACTCCACATTTTCATAAACACTTGACATTGCCAGTCTTTTTAATTGTAGTCATTTTGATGTATGTATAGTGGAGTCTCATTAGGTGTTAATTTGTTTTCCTCCAATGAGTAAGGAGGGTAAGTACTTTTTCAATACTCATTGGCTCTTAGGATGTGCTTCTTTTTTGGAATTCCTCTTCAAGTTTTTGTTTTTGTTTTGTTTTGCCAAGATTTCACTATTTTTTCTATTGATTTCTAGAAATTCTTTATATATTTTGAAAATGAGCCTTCAGTTGGATGGAAGTATGAAATCATGTTCCAATTTGTGGATTTGTCTTTTCACTCTTTTAATGGAATATTTTTATTAACAGAATTATTTCAATTTTATCACAGTTAATTAAACCAATGCTTTTATACTACGAAATCTTTACCTAAACCAAGTTCATAAAAATTATATTTTACGTTATCTTCTAATAGCTTCTGGAAACTTTTTTATCTTTCTTGTTTGGATCTAATTTCATCTGGAATTTGTGTTTATGTATGAACTAGGAGTCAGGTCAGTTCCTCATCACCTGCCATACATATGCACACGTGTGTGCACGCACGCATGCGCACACGCGCGCACACACACACACAGATAACTAGGTGTTCCAGCACTGTTTTTTGAATGGATAATCTTACCCTATAACCCTGAAGTATGTGCTTTTTTGTAGTTCAAAAGTTTGTATATGTATGAACTTGTTTCTAGTATATCTATTCTAAATCGTTGGTCCATTTGTGTATCCTAACGCTAGTATCATGACCTAATTAATGTAGTTTATAGTAAGTCTTGATTGATGACATACTGTGTCTTCTCTATGTGTTCCTCTTTAACATCGTCTTAGTTATTGCTGGATGCTTAGTTTACATGTATATATTAGAAATAGCTTGCCAATTTACACACATATACCTGAGATTTTGAAAAGGATTATATCGAATCTATTATATTGACCCTTCTCATCAATGAATACTGTATAATCTCAATTTATTTAGGTCTTCTATAAATCTCTTAAAAATGTTTTAGACTTTTAATATATCCTTAGGTTTGGCTTGCTCATGTTTTGTTTAAGATTGTTAAAGCTGTTTGCATGGGAAATACTACCTGTAATTGTCCTTTTGTAATGTTATTTGTTAGGTTTTGATATCAAGATTACACAGATCTCACAAAACATCATGGTAAGTATTCCATTCCAATTTTTTCTCTAGAATAATTTTTGCAAGATTAATGTCGTCTCTTTAGCTGTTAGAAATCACCAAACTTCTAGTAGAAAACATCTGAGCATGGAGTCTCTTTTGGGGAAGGTTTTGAATAATGTATACAATTTCTTTCGTAGATATAACTAATCTGATTTTCTTTTTTCTGTAGGGGGAGGTAAGTTTGATGAGTTGTATTCTTTATAGGATTTTTCTCCATGCCAACCAAATGTATAGCCATAAAGTTTTCACCTTTTCCTTGTAGTATTGTTTTCAATTTCTGAATTTCTTTTCTTTATTATTTCTCTTATTTTCTTTGGGTTAATATTCTGTTCTTTGTCGAACTCCTTGATTCAGATGCTTAGATTATTGATTGTCATTTGTAATATATAAACCTAAGTGTATAATTTTCTCTGTAGGCATGTATTTAGCTATATTCCATAAATTTTCATATGTAGTATTTTCATTATTATTTGGTTCAAAATATTTTCTACTCTTCATTATGATTTCTTCATTGACTCATGGGTTATTTAAAAGTGCATTTTTAAATTTCCAAATATAAGAGAATTTTTCAGTTATCTTTTTTATTATTTCTAACATTATTCCACTGTGGTCAGGAAACATAGTTAGTGTGATTTGAGCCCTTCTAAATCTGCTGAGACTTGCTTTATCACTTACAATATTTTTAATTTCAGTAAATATTTTACATGCATTTAATAAGAATGAGTGTTCTAGAGCTTTGTATGTGGTTATTATATTGTATGTAGTCAATTAGGTCAAATTTGTTAAATATATTGAAGTATTCTACAGTCTTAGTGACTTTTTTGGTCTTGTTCTTTGTGTTACTGAGAGACATGTGCTGAAGTTTTCCACTATAAATGTAGAGTTGTACATTTCTTCTTATACCAATAATTTATTTTATCATAAACCTCCTTGACAAAAAATGTTACCTGAAGAAATTAGTTGTTAAAACCAATAGCTTGTAATGCAGATCTTTTACTTTCAATCTTATATCCATAAAATATAATGTTCTACTTATATCTTTATTGATACAATATGATGGACAGAAATGACCAGGTTCCTGCTCCTACTCACTGGAGCCTCACCATTGCATTTAATAGAAACTAATCAAGAGATTTGCAAGCTGGAAGACCCTGGATTCAGGGCCACTGTTGGAGGATAGCATTGATGAATAGCAGACAAGAGCTCAGATTTTGTTACTCACGCCATGCATAAAATAGCCATGGTACCACCACTGACCCACGGGCCATACATCCTAACTGCAGGTGAAGTATCCATGTGAAAATAAACTTACTTCGGCTGCTACTACAACACTAAAAATATAAATTGAGAAAAAATATTTATAGTTCTTAGGCATGAGGAAAACCTTGAGTATCAGATTCAATCAACTGATTTCCTCAAAGACAGGGCCTATGCCTTATGGATCATTTTAGCTTTGGCACTAATTTTTCTATTTGGCTTTGATAACAGTTGATAAATATTTGTTGAAGGAAACTCTTGGTCCTGCTTGAACAGAGAGAGAAGAACAATAAGTCATGTTTCAGTGAGGCTAGAAATCCATGACAGCACAGATAGGTCTCCAAGGCTTCAGCAGTATCAAATACAATCACATTTTCCCTGGTAGAATACAAAACCACAAGACAGAAAAGGCTTTTTATAGCAGGATCACCTCTCCTATGACTATTATCTTCCTATGTCATAGATCATTGGAGGAAAAGCCCTGGAAACTGGATCACCTTGCCTAAGATAAATCTGAGTTTCTCAATGATTCTTTTTTTCTTTCTCCTCCTCTTCTCCTGGTGTCCAAACCTAAAATGGCTTCCCTGCTGATTATCCTCCAAAGGCAGCATCCATTCTCCAGAATCACTAACTAAGTTCCAACAGAACAAGGCTATATCTAATTTGGAGCCCCACAGATTAGTCTTCATTGCAGCATATTTGCAGAGATAATTATTTTAAGAGTAATATGCCCTTTAAAAAGCACACTGGTTATGTCTTCAGTTCGTAAGAAGAAAATTAAGTTTGAACATAAATGAGTTCAGGAATCAAGTCTCTGTGCCCTTATATACTGGGCTAGTTACATGAAACTTGTAAGAGAGGAACTTCCGTTAGCTGTTAAATATTTGGGGTCTTTCTGACACAATGCAGTATCCCAAGTACACATAAGAGAATTTTGTTGTAGATTTGTCAAGGCCCAAAGGGTAAAGATCTGTAATGGACACCAATATACCAATATCTGTAAGTTTAGCTATGATCTCTCAGCAGAAATGATGAGTTGGACATAATACCCTAGCAGGACAAATGAGTAAAGTCAGTTAGGGTGCCAAATCATTTTCATAGACCAAGATAGATGGTATTCATCCTGCCCTTTCAAGGGGCTTCCTATAATTCTTGGTGTTTGTTTTTGAGGCAGGGTCTCTCTCTGTTGCCCAGGCTGGGGTTCAGTGGCACAATCTCAGCTCACTGCAACCTCTGCTTCCTTAGTTCAAGCTATTCTCCTGCCTCAGCCTCCTCAGTAGCTGGGACTACAGGCACACGCCACCACACCCAGCTAATTTGCATATTTTTAGCAGAGATGAGGTTTCACCATGTTGGCCAGGCTGGTCTCTAACTCCAGGCCTCAAGTGATCCACCCACCTTGGCCTCCTGAAGTGCTGGGATTAAAGGCATGAGCCACTGTACCCAGCCACTTCTATTTTTAAGTCATTAGTGGAAATAATTCAAAGAACAGGAATTGCCATAACCTTTCCTGAAGAATTACCTCTTTCAGAGAAACACCGACCACTTCCTTTGATGTATAATTGTCTCATCTGTGTTTGGCCACTGGCTGCAGCAAAATCTGTAAGACCTTCTTATAAAGGAGTTGCATTCCACCCAACAGGTGGTCTTGAATCTGTGCACTGTATGTTCACAGCTTTGAACAAACCTCTAATTGGAAATACCACCAATCAACAGGCGAGATCTGGCTTACCTAGATTAGGGCAACAAGTTACACTCAAAAACTTGCTAAGTTGAAAGTAACTGGTTTCAATATTAATATTCAGGTCCTCTTGCCTCTCTGCTGTGAGTCAAATTCAATATAAAGCCAGTGGATCCCTGGAACTCCACTGATTCCCAAGATTCTCCAGTGTGAATCAGCCTCCTTGCCATCTTTCACCTACATCCGTTGCATTAACAAGTCCTGTCAAATGTACTTTCCATGTACATCTTGAAGACACGCACTTCTCCATCTTCACTCTGTCTGTCCTAACTACCATCTTTTCTCCTCTGGTCTACTTTAATGTCTCCTAACTGACCACTCAGTGTTTACTCCTACCTCCCTGCAGTTATCTCCATACAGTTGCAAGAATAATCTCTTAACACAAAAATGTGATATTACTGTCGAACTTAAAATCTGTGGTAGTAAATGCCTGTAATCCCAGCACTTTGTGAGGCCAAGGCAGGCGGACCACTTGAGGTCAGAAGTTCGAGACCAGCCTTGCCAATGTGGTGAAACCCTGTCTTTACTAAAAATATAAAAATTAGCCAGGCATAGTGCCAGGCGCCTGTAATCCCAGCTACTTGGGGGGCTGAGGCAGGAGAATCACATGAACCCATGAGGCAGAGGTTGCAGTGAGCTGAGATCACGCCACTGTACTGACAGAGTGACACACCATCTCAAAAAAAAAAAAAAAAAATACAATAAAATGAATAATCTATTAATGACTTTTTTCGTTTTACTCCAATCTCATTATTAACGTCTACCTATTTTCCTATTTTGAAGTTAATTTCATGAGGGCAGAGACTGTAACTTTCTTGTATGCCACCAAATTCTAAAACCTAGAATTAAATAATGGGCCAACCAAACAGCAAGCCAGCTTTCTATCACAGCAGACTCACCACAGGGTCACTGGACTAGATTCAGAGCCCAATTCAGGGAATTCCTTTCCAGATAATGCCCTGAGGACTGGGTCCTGGAGGTCTTTGAGAAGACTAATGGTATTGTCCCTGCCCCACTTTTGCAGCACAAGAGGCAATGGAAGTATTACTGAATGCAGTTTCCATAGGGAGTTCCCGGCCAGAGCCAGGAATACAAACTGAAAATGAGTTAGCCAACCAAGCAGGAATAGAGAAAGAATAGAAAGATAAGGAGGCAATTAAAATAAAGAATAAAAGGAAGCTGGGAAAAGATCTTTAGAATCACATGCTAAAGAACTAGTGGCTCATGCCTGTAATCCCAGCACTTTGGGAGGCCGAGGCGGGTGGATCACAAGGTCAGGAGATCGAGACCACGGTGAAACCCCGTCTCTACTAAAAATACAAAAAATTAGCCGGGCGCGGTGGCGGGCGCCTGTAGTCCCAGCTACTCGGGAGGCTGAGGCAGGAGAATGGCGTGAGCACGGGAGGCGGAGCTTGCAGTGAGCCGAGATCGCGCCACTGCACTCCAGCCTGGGAGACAGCAGCGAGACTCTGTCTCAAAAAAAAAAAAAGAACTAGGACTTTAAAAATGTCTGATCCTAAGAGTAGATAGAGTGATAAACTTTAATACTCATGACATGACCCTTCTGGAAGTGAGTAGTGTCAGAAGCAGAGGGTCCACACGTTTCAAACCCTCACCACCATGTTAAATGCACACAATTCACTTCAAAATGTACTTGTTCACTCATTCACTTATTCATCCATTCATTTATAACATTTCTTGAGAATTTGTGAATATTCTTTGGAAACATTAAAATACACTAAAATGCAATTTACTTCAAAGCCTCTGGCTGTTCATCTGTAACGAGACAGATTGACTTTCTCACTTCTCATACTCTTCCTTCTTTTGCTCATCACTCAAGATTCAGTCCAAGTCCTCCTTTCATCTAGAGTTTTCCAAGTTCCCTGCTGGTTTCCCTTTATCTGAGCTCCATTAGCATATACGATGGCATCACATCTTTTAAACCGTGAAGAGTGGCTATCTGTATTATTTCTTAAAGACTGGCGCATTTTATTATGTCTGGTGTGTTTCTCACATTGAACTTAGCTCAGATATGTGTACTTAGTGCGTGATAAATGCTTGGTACATATTTCAAACATATTGGCTGGTTAGTGCGGTCATTGTTCCCAGATTAAAACTCTAGTTGAGTTATTCCTCTTATTCTTTAGTTAAATTGTGTATATGGAAAGATCTTTCTCAGCAGTTATAGACGTTTATTGCATCTGTCTGCCAGCCAGAACCCATTCTTGTGCTCTCCCAACTGGGTCCTATAATCTCTCTTTGGCACACTAATCCCTGCTGGTGGATTTCTATTTATACCATTTGGGTTATTGGCTGCCTTGTATCCTTTAATGCAACCAATATAGGAATTCTGAAACTTTAAAAGTAAATACATCTTAAATATGTATACACAAACACATACTCATTTAAAGAATACTAATAAAATAGCATTTTTCAAGATTATTGTACTTTCTTATTTTCTTAAATACATGGAAATCATAAATGTTTGACAGAGAAAAGAAAATCCTTATAATCCCAACTTCACAATAAACTTTGCATTTTGTAAATATGTTGGCATTTTTGTACATTTCTGTCCAAATGCACACAATCTGGACAATTCACTTTGGAGCCTGCATTTTTCTTCTTCTGCTTCATATAGAAATCAGTTATCATATACTTGTCAGTTACTTCATATTCTTTGTTATCCACTTTGTTTTGAACCTGTCAACTTCCCCTGAGAAGATGAAATGAAATAAAAAGAAGGTATGGTGTAGTAAATATTATATTAGAAATATTAATTTTTCTGTATTGTATATCCTTGAAGTATTTTTAATATTTCTTTGGTATTTTATACATTACTTGTATAATTTTAACTGTTACTAATATTGTAGCCACCAATTCATGGGTGGAGGCAGCAATGCAAACACTAGTTTCTTTTACTTCGGCTTGTGTAACTGGTTTCCCACCCCTAGATGTCTGTTGTCAGATCACACATACACAAACACCTGCAGGATATGGCTCTGTGAGGGGTGGTCAGAAAAGGCATATCAATCTCAGGATGTGAAAGGGCGGGAGGACAGACAAGGCAGGATGAAAGGAACTCTCAAGTGGAGTCTTCTTCAGGTTCAATTGCTTTTACAGCTTTACTCTTGCTCTTTGTGCAGAGTTGGAAATGTGTTATTTTAAAGTTAGTTTTTATAGAAACAAATGTCAAGAGAGGTGAGTCATCCTGATGTCTCTAAAAATAAACTCAGGTTGTCAAAGAAATCAAAACTTTGCCTTCAAGCTTAGCCAGCAAGAGAACAAGTCTTCCCACCCATGGGCTGTGCAGCTGCTCGAAGTAATCCCAGATTTTGAGGGCAGTATGGGGTTGGAATGAATGAAACTGTGAAGCAAAAAGAACTTTGGATTTTGGCTATATGCAACTCAAAAACGTCCTGTAGGAAAGAAGGAGAAAAATTATTTGACTATTTCAACTGAGGCCCAAGATAGGAATTCCTAAGGGAATACTATCTGTAGTGGCCAAGGGAAAGCTTCTCTTCCAGTCTGAAGGTTCATGGAAAGTGAACTGACAACAGACAGGTTAATAGGAGAAAAAAGGCATGCCAAATTTAAGGTACATAGCATGGAGGGAATTTCAGTTGAATGGCTACCCAATAATTCAATGAGTTCCAGATGTTTATATACCCTTTTTCATAGAGGGGTGGGGGATGGGGATGTAGGAAATTAATGAGCCCAAAGAATAATGGCCTGGGACAAAGTTCTTCTGTGCTCTGGGGGAGGTGGAAGAAAGGTGGTGGGGGCGGGGGCAGTGCATAACTTTACTGTGAAAAAAAATTATCTTATTATTCAGATAAATCCTCCCTGGTAATCTTGCAGAGATTAGAATAGTCTCTGAGAAGAATCTCTCAGAAGAATAGATAAAAAGCCTGTCTAGGCAAGGTGACAACTCCTGGAGAACTTCTGTTCTCCAGCTCTCCAGTGGTTAATCTTTCCTGGTTATTGGCTGAGATCTTAGGGAGGGGGTCTTAAGCCAATTGCATTTCTTTTGGAGAGGAACTTTCTTAGATAAAGAAATTCCTAGGAGATTTCCTCCCAGTGCTTCAAGAAAGAGGATCAGAGAGACAGGGAGGCAGGGAAAGGTTGACTAGAGAGCTTGAGGCTGCTTCTTCAGTTCAGCATGTCAAAGCATTATATTTGGGGCTGTCGTTTTCTGAGCCCCAAGATTTCCATTGTGCAGATTTTAAATGTAGCTTTGTCAGCAGCCTAGAGAGTTAGCATGTGATAATGAGCATCAATAGTGATCTGAGTTCTGAGGGAGAAAAAAATGCCAAAGCCCTCAGTAGGATATTTAGGATCTCAAGCTGTGGTCAATCAATATGTGCCCTAATGTAGACATAATGTGAAGATCAAAAGGAAATAAAAATTGAGTTCTAACTTTAGAGATAGTAAAACCATCTGATATAATGTGGCTGTGCCCCCACCCAAATCTCATCTTGAATTGTAGCTCCCATAATTCCCTTGTGTTGTGGGAGGGACCCAGTGGGAGATAATTGGATCATGGGGGAAGTTTCCTCCATACTGTGTTCCTGTTAGTTACTAAGTCTTACAAGATCTGATGAGTTTTAAGGGGAAACCCCTTTCACTTGGCTCTCATTTCTCTCTTTGCTGGCCGCCATGTAATATATGCTTTCCACTTCCTGCCATGATTGTGAAGCCTCCCCAGCCATGTGGAACTGTGAGTCAATTAAACCTCTTTCCTTTATAAATTACCCAGTCTTGGGTATATCTTTATTAGCAGCATGAGAACAGACTTAATACACCATCCTATGTTTGTTGTGCTCTCACCTTCCTCCTCCGTGGCCCTCTCTCGCATTTCAACAGTCACCCTGATGGCCCGTACCCTTTGGCTGCTCTGTCTTGGCCTGCCCACTCAGTGACTGCATACTTCCTCCCACCTGCCTGAGAATCCCAGCTGGTCAAGTTTTGGTTTTGTTTTTTTGTTTTAACTGAGCACCTCCCTAACCTGTACTCAAGACTGATGATACAATGGTGAACAAGACAAAGTCCCTGCCATCACAAAACTTACAGTGAAAAATGACCCTCTCTCTCTCTCTCTCTCTATATATATATATATATATATGTAATATAGATACTATATACTATATATAAAAATAATATAGTAGAAATAATATATGAAATAATATAGTATCTATATTATATATATAGAGAAATAATATATGATAATATATAATAATATAGTAGAAATAATTTATGAAATATATATTATATAGCATGAAATATATATATACTATATAGCATATATATACTATATATAGTATATAGAATTTCATATATTATGAAGAAAAAGTAATATATGAAATTCTAACATATGTAAAATATAGTAGAATTCTACTATATATAGAATTCTGTATATAGTAGAATTTCATAAATGAAGAAAATATAGGGTAGAAGAAAGAGTGTGTGAGGGTACAGAGGTCTCAGAGATATTCTTTCTTCCATTTATACATGTCATACTTGCATGTGGTATATATTCAGAAGTACAAAGAGGTATACAGTTTAAAAGAAGCCTGTGTGTGCAACCTTGGCATTCCAGCCACACAGTACATCCCTAGGAGGCAACCACAGTTAGTGGTTTTTCAGATATCCTTCCAAAGATATTCTACGCATATTCAAGCATAAATTAACTTATATGCTCATGCATATAAAACATTTTATTATGAAAACTTTTGAATATGTAGTAATGTTGAATGGATTTTACAGTAAACATCCATATACTCACCACTTCGATTCTACCACTAACATTTAATAGTTGTTTTAGCATTTATCTATGTATTTATCCACCTGGCTTGGACCATTTTGTGTTACTATAACAGAATACTTGAGACTGGGTAATTTATAAAGAGAAGAGGTTTATTTGGCTCTGATTCTGCAGGTTGGAAAGTTTGGAGGCATGGCACTAGCTTCTGGAGAGGGCTTCTATGGTGCATCATAACATGGCAGAGAAGTTCAAAAGGAAAGTGACACATGTAAAGAGACAAAAATCCCAAGAGTGTCTTGGCTTTTTAACAACCAATCTCCTGGGAAACATTCCCTCAAGAACTAATCCAGTCTCATGAGAGTGAGAACTCACTACCAAGCCATTCATGAGGGATCTGTCCCATGACCCAAACAGCTCCCACTAGATGCCACCTTCTAATATGACCACATTGGGGATCACATATCAACATGAGTTTTCGTGGGGACAAACTATATCCAAACCATAGCACTATTTCTTTAATCATCTCTCTTTTTTAATGCATTTCAAAGTAAATTGCAGATATTACAGCCCTCTAAACATTTCGGTATGTATACCATTAATTTGAGCTCAGTATTTGTTTACATTCTCTTTTGATATAAACTTGAAATACAAAAGTTTTAAATGTCTTTCAATCCATGACCATGCTATGGTTCTACATTTGTTTGCGTCTTTTAAAATTTCTCTCAAAAATGTTTTGCAACTTTTCATGCATTTTGTTAAATTTACTTGTGTGTTTTATGTTTTCTGATGCTACTCATACAGCATCATACTCAATGGTGTGAGACTAAAAACGATTCCAATAAGATTAGGAATAAGATACAGATGCCTGCTTTTGCCACTTCTATGTAACCTAATATTGCAAGTTCTAACCACAGCAATTAGGCAAGAAAAATAAACAAAAGTCACCCAAATTGGAAAGAAAGAAGGGAAGTTATCTACATTCACAGAGAACAAAATCATACATGTAGTCAACCTTAAATATTTGACATAGACACAAAAACAGTTAGCAAAACTGTTAGAAATAATACATGAATTTAGGAAAGTTGCAGGATACAAACTCAACACTCAAAAATTAGTTTTATTTCTATATACTGACAATGAACAATCCAAAAAGAAAATTAAGAAAACAATTACATTTACACTAGCATCAAAAAGAATAAAATAGGAATAAACTTAACTAAGGGGGCACCAGGGTTATATGCCGAAAACTACAAAATACTGCTGAAAGAAATTAAAGACATAAATAAATGGAAAGGTATCTCATGTTCATATATTGGAAGACAATATTGTTAAGCTGTCAATACTACCCAAGGAGATCTACAAATTCAAAGTAATCCCTATCAAAATTCCAACAATGTTTCTGGCATACGTAGAAAAATTTATCCTCAAAGTCATATGTGATCTCAAGGGATCCCAAATAGCTAAAACAATATTGAGAAAGAACAAAGTCGGAGGGCTCACACTTTCTGTTATCAGTATCTACTATGTGGGCACCAAGGCCCTTGTCCCACTAAAGGTTCACTGAAAATCGCTGACATGAAACAGATTGATTAGTAGGAGAAAAGGCATACAGATTTATTTAATGTGCATACACAGGTGTCTTCAGAATGAAGACATAAAGATACAGGGGAAATTGTTCATTGTTATGCTTACGTTCAATGAAGTATGGACAGCTATTTAGAACTATGATTGGACAAAAAGTCTATGATCTAATGTGAATAGACTGAGTGGGGAAATCCAGCAAAGCCTGTCCATCTAGATTCTTTTAGCCTCTGTGAGCATGTATGTCTTCCTTCTGGGTGTGAGGGCACAGTCCTCTCTGGAATGAGGGTCTTAAGATCTACATTCAAACAAGGCAGGTCAAATAATTTCTTTATGGCCAATTTTTACATAGAATATGTTTAGGTTTTATGGCTTCTTTTCAGGAAAAGGGGTTCTGGTTTCTACAACCCAGCTTGAAAAAGAGGGGTTCTAGTTTCTATGGCCAACCTTGGGGGAGGATGGGACTGAGAGACAGGAGGGTAGGGGTAGGTCAGATAAAATCTTTTGTTTCTGAGGTTGCTGCTGACTCCTTCATTTTGGGATATTGTTTTCTGAACTCCAACAACTACAAAGCTACAGTAGTTAAAGTAGTGATACTGGCATAAGTATTGGCATATAAGCAAATGGAATAAAATAGGAAGCCCAGAAATAAATCCTTGCGCATATAATCAAATAGTTTTCAATGACGATGCCAAGATCATTTAATGGGGGTAAAGCATTCTTTTCAAAAAGTGGTTCCGGGAAAACCAGGTATTGAAAACCATGTGAAAGAACGACTTTGGACCCTTGTCTTTCACAATACGTAGACGTTAACTCAAAATGAATTTAATACCTAAATGTAAGAGCTAAAACTGCAAAACTCTTAGATGAAAACCTAGGAGAAAGGCTTTGTGACAGTAGATTTGGCAGTAATTTGGTGGACATAACACTAAAAGCATAGGCAACAACAACAACAAAAAATGATTACATAGGACTACATGAAAATTTATAACTTCTTTGCATCAGATGACAAAACAAGCAGAGTGAAAAGGCAACCATGGAATGGGAGAAAATATTTGCAAATTACATATTTGACAAATAATATGTAGAAAATAATTTCTAAAAGTCTTACAATTCAGCAACAAATACAACTCAATTTTTTTAATGGGTAAATAATTTGAGTAGACATTTCTTCAAAAGAGATATACAAATGGCCAATAAATACATAAATAGATGTCCAGTATTGCTAGTCATTAGAAAAATGCAAATGAAAACCACTTCACATCCATTAGGTTAGCTATTATCAAAAACAAACCAACCAACAAACATAAAACCAGAAAATAGCATGTGTTAAGGATGTAGAGAAATTGGGGTTCAGAGAACCTCCACTCCTCAGCATGAACAGTAGAGCACAGGTTGAACACTAGAAGTAAAGTACAGAAATAATTTGATTGATTGGTTACCGCTAGCTGTTTGCCTCATTTGGATATGTTCTGAACACTTGGCTGCCTGTAACTAGCTGAAGCTATTTGTGAATGTCTAAGACCCTGCTATCCATTACAAAAAATAAACTCTGAAGTCAGGTTTCAGTTTGTTCATATACTGAGTTAGGTTGTAGTTCATGACCTCCTGCTTACTTAGTTTAACATGGTTGAGAATCTTGGGTGCTCTGTCTTGTAGATAGGTACTGGTTAATTCAGGGACTGTAAAACAAGCATTTTAAAAACGATCGAATATATTTCTCACCATTGCTGTGAGGTGACATAGAACGCATGGAAGGTTGTTGGGACAAACATACTGAAAATAGAACTCTGTATCTTTAGCTTCAGACATTACACGGATCACAGAGTGGTCAGAAATAGGATAAGCTATTTTGAATTTAAGAGATACCCTAAGTAACAGGTAAAAACAATTTTTTGACTTTTCTGAAAATCAGCCTGATTGTTTTTCTTTTAATTCATTCTTTAAATAATTACTCAGAAATAAGATTTAAATGGCAAAAATGGATACTCATGTATCTTTCTGAAATATATTTAATTTATATATTTTTTCTACCAAGATGTCCAAAGTACTTTATAACATTATCAAAATGTTTCACCAAATGCCATTTTGCAGAGAATAGGGACATCTTTCAGTGGGAAATAGATAACTGGAGGTAAAATAATGTCTATCGGATTACAAAACAAATTAGAAGTGGAGACCTTAAAGGAAAAAAGAAACGTTACCACATTCTCAAACTGAACATGCCTTATGCCATTTCAGTAGTGCTGAATAGCTCTTTTTGCTGCAAATCATTCTTTATTCCAGTTTTTTATTCTACCTGAAATTCTGCCAATTAGAGATTCATTTTCAATAACAATTCAGTATGAAATAGGAAATAACTCTGGGACTCTGAGGCTGTACATTGTTCACACATTTGTATGATTTAGTTGAACTTATTTCTCTTTCTTTTGCTTTAACTGAACTGAACTGTATTGAAGAAAGTGACAGAGGTTGATGAAAGGGGAGTAGAGAGGAGAGAGATAATTGGAAAAGACTAGGATATTTATAATGATATTATCTGGCTTCCCTACTCTAAGACAGTGGTATGCATCCTGGTTGCATATTAAAACTGCCTAGGGAGCTATTTTAATAGGAAACAAAACAAACTCAAACAAGCAAGCAAAGATCAATGCCTGAGCTCCTCATCCCCTAAGGACAATTATATCTGAATCTTTGTCAGGGACAGGGTGTTTAATTTTTTCTTTTGAAGGCTCACAAGGTGATTTTAATTGAACAACTGAGACTGAGAACTACTCTCTCAATCTTGATGCCGCGGTCATACCTCATACCAATTAAGTAGAATATCTGGAACAAGGGAGCTAGGCATTGGTATTTTTTAAAAGATCCCCAGATAATTCTAATGTGCAGGAATGTTTAGGAACCACTGCTCTTGAACTTACATCAGGATAATCTAGAAGACTTATTAAAACACAGATTGCTAGGCTCCACCCCCAGAGTTTCTGATTCTGCTGGCAGGGTGATTTGCATTTCTAACAAGTTCCCAGGTGAAACTGATGATACAAGTGTGGGAACCATTCCATAGGATCACTTTGCAAAACTCCTTAGCCTTAGGTGCTAAAATTAAAGTTATGCATACCCTACCTAGCAATTTATGCACTCAGTAAATTTATTACAGAATTGATGTTTTAATGCAACAGGTTACATGGATAAAAATGTTTCTTAGCAGTATTATTTTTAATGACCCCAACCGGCAAACAATCCAAATATCTACCAGCAATAGAATAAAAACAATTTACTCAGACAATAACATGACATATAGCAATAACAATGAATAAATACATCTATATACACAGTATGGATGATTCTATATTTTATTTTATTTATTTTTGAGAAACAGCCTGGCTCTGTTGCCCAGGCTGGAGTGCAGTGGCACCATCTTGGCTCAGTGCAACCTCTGCCTCCCAGGTTCAAGCGATTTTCCTGCCTCAGCCTTCTGAGTAGCTGGGATTATAGGTGTGCACCACCACACCCAGCTAATTTTTTGTATTTTTAGTGGAGACAGGGTTTCACCATGTTGGTCAGGCTGGTCTCGAATGCCTGACCTCATGGGATCCACCTGCCTCGGGCTCCCAAAGTGTGGGGATTACAGGCGTGAGCCACCACATCCAGCCTACACAGTATGGATGATTATTTAAAACGTAATGTGGAACAGAAAAAGCCAGACACATATACAAAACACATACAATATTATTTCACTTATATAAATTTTAAGTAAAATGAGCAAGACGAAACTATATTGGTTAGGAATTCATACTTTGGGGTAAATCTAGTTTAAAAATTAAGTAAATTCCCTTAGTATGAGTAGTGGTTTCCTTTCAGGGGTGAGAAAATATTGCTATTGGGAAATGCCTCACAGGGTCATTGGGGTAATAAGAGTATTCCCTCTCTTTACCCAGGAGGTTGTTATGTAGATGTTTTCTTTACAATAATTAAAATAGACTTGTTTTACATATGTTTTTATATGTCTATAATATTTCACCATAAAATAATCAAATGTAAAACAATAAAATTAGGAAGGCCAAGTAACTAGAAGATATTACATAGAATCAAACACTAACTTCAAAGTGACACCAGATGAATCTCAAGTTGTCTATATTAAGGGAAATGTTATGTTTGAAGTCAATTCTATAAAGTAAATGGGGAACATTTTAATTATTTTGTTTGGAAAACTAGAGGAAAACCATTTTCAATTATTTTGATCTTTTGTGAGAAAATGGTGGTAACTAGGGCCTTGTTTGTAAGGTATACTGGTTTGTACATATTGTTCCAGTATAATTATTAATAGTGTCCTCTCACTGTCAAAGCGTTCTCATTTAGACAATGAGTTGTAAGTTTTATTGGAAAAATATGTTTTTTCAATGATGAATTTTAGTCTGTAGAATAATTTTCAACTGAGTGAATGCAGAATGGCTTCTTCATATGTTTATGGTTTTGAAAAAATATTATGCATTTCCAAAGCCATAGCATTTCATTTGTATTACAAACTTGTTTCCTTTCTCTTGATCTAAAAGATTTTGCCTAATGTAATGGTTCTGCTGAAATTAATCACTTTACAT
Organism: Symphalangus syndactylus; assembly: GCF_028878055.3. Taxonomy (NCBI): domain Eukaryota; kingdom Metazoa; phylum Chordata; class Mammalia; order Primates; family Hylobatidae; genus Symphalangus; species Symphalangus syndactylus. Next base: position 123,427,742 of record NC_072425.2, read on the forward strand.
GCTTATACTCACCTGTCAAAAAATAAGCTGATTTCTTAAGAACAATGAACAAAGGACATAAATTTATGTCCAGACCCCAAAACAATAATTAATAGTCTACAGCCAATGCCCCCACTTTTAAATCTAAATGTCATTTGCAGAAGTAATTCTCATCATCAGTGAAAATTGGAATCATGCAAGAGAACTGCGAGGAGACTAGAAAGGGGTTAAGAAGCGAGATGAGATGTCAATGCACAAAAAGAAATAAAACTCGGTGCTAAGTTTCTTCTAACTTAAACTTTCTAAGTAAAATCTCCAAGTACAACATTGGGAACATCAAAGTGTTCCCACGTAGTCACATGCCCCTCTTTTCCAACCCACTCTTGAAAAGGAAAAAGCTAAAGCCTTCAGATCAGATTGAAATAACTCAGCAAAATGTATTAACGCTCACCTAATTCTTAGGCCCTCAGGATAAACTCCTATTGACGTCAGCAGGAGCTTTCTCTTGCAGACAGTTGTGAATTCATCCCAATAGGTTTCATCTGGGTTATTTAGAGCCCTGCAATTTTAGGATGGAGCTTCAAAGACCTGACCTGCCACTGCTGAGAAATTGGCATTGAGAACCTGAACCCTCAGGTGGTGAAAGATGCTGCTTGAATTTTGTTATCTGTAATGGAGAAACAGTACGAAAGTTTGCTTGACTCTAGAGGTTGCTCATTTGTGGCCATTGTCTAGTTAAGATTGTGAGCACTGGCCAATAGAAATGATGTTTCTGATTAAAGCGCCAAGAGTCAATTTATGCGCATACAAGCTGTGTTTGCATGTACAGACTGATTTGAGGAGGGAGAGTGAGTTAACCCAGACAGACCTTTTTTTTTGAGACAGAGTCTTGTTCTGTCTCCCAGGCTGGAGTGTGGTGGTGCAATCTCGGCTCACTGCAACCTCCACCTCCTCAGCCTCCCAAGTAGCTAGGATTATAGGCGCGTGCCACCACACCTGGCTAATTTTTGTATTTTTAGTAGAGACGGGGTTGCACCATGTTGGCCAGGATGGTCTTGAACTCCTGACCCCAGATGATCCACCTGCCTTGGCCTCCCAAAGTGCTGGGATTACAGGCGTGAGCCACTTGCACTTGGCCCAGACAGACCTTTTTATAAAATAATATATCAGCCCAGGATCAAGTGGCAAGAAAGAAAAGCCTGTGTAAGCTAGCTTAAGTTAAGGAGAATTTATTTTAGGCTAAAGCAACCTCTCCATCATTTAAGGATGAGAAATGAAATAAAGCCAAGCCACATGGGGACAGACACTAGGACAGAAAAATCAGTTATAAGATTATTCTTCCTGTGCTTCTAAAGCATGAAGTATCCTCCTCACCTTGCCTCCTTTTTTCTCGTTTGGCTTCACATGGTTCCACATTCCTCTACTTGCCCTGATATTTTCATTTTCAATTCAGTTGTCCACAAATAGTCCCTGTGCCCTCAAGGGCAACTTCTCAAGAGAAAGAATCGATTAGTTCAACCCAGTCTACCCACTGTTGCTTCTTATGTTGGCATTCAACCCAAGCTGACTCAGCTAGTGGTGAGGAGTTGCTTCCTACAGAGGGGCTGTGAACGGGGTACATTCTCAGAAAGGCAGAATAGATTGGGTGGGTTCTCCCAAAATGTCTACTATAATAAATTAATACAAATTATTTAAATGTACTATACCCTGGATGGAGCCGTGTATAGATACCCAAAGTGCTGGCCCTTCTTTCCTTGTCTTCCAGGTCAATATGAAATTTAGGAAAGTGGTAACCCACAAATGACAATTGTTATTTCAAATGACAATGTGACAGATTCAGTTAGAGTCTTCAGTGTCCTGCAGTGCAAATATATTCACACACACACACACAAATGTTTTCAAAGTCCAAGGCTTTCTTTCCTCAGAAGGCCTCTTGCCATTCTCTTAATGAAGACTCATGCATTTCTAACACGTTTCTGTTTAATATTCACCCTCTACATCTAAAGTGAAGAGTTGTTTTTAATGTTACTTTAATAATAAAAATATAGTTTAATTTTCCTAGCAAATGCCAAGATTTTCAAAAGATGATATACTTAGGTGCTGCTGAGCCTCTCAGAATAAATTTTAAGAACCAGTGGAGTAAAATCTTAATCAAGCTTTTGTTGTCCTAATTTTCTATTGTTTTGATCTCATCTTTTAGCTAATTTGTTCCCTAAAGTTAGACTATTTGGTGTATTTTCTTTGAAAAGGAAAATAAGTATTGGTTATTTGTTTCAATCCCTTCAAAGTGAGTTTTTGCAAAAATTACATATTGCAATCTACTATTCCTGCTAGAAGATTACAAAAGGCATATCTGGCCCATTTCCAGGAATAATAAACTACTTTTTATGTGACATATTTTTTGGTGTTAACATGCAGAATCTGAAAGCTTGGGGTGCTTTTATCAATATCTTAATGTACACAATTCCCTTTTAAGTTTTTTAGATTTTTCAAGTTTTAATTATCATCATTTAGGGGTGGTAATGAAACTTAATATAGACATTCATTTATTTACTGTTAACCAACTTGACTTATGCCTCAAAACTTATGATCTGGGATGAGGCAGGGAGGTGGCAAGATCTTTCAGTTACTTATCTCTAGCCAAGAGATGTTACCTGTGGCCAAGCTCAGATAACTCAGTTCTGGCCATGAAAGTAGTTTGCCCTTCTAGTAATAACTGTGGCCACTGTTTCTCCTGGCTAAGTCATGGTACACCTGTGCTATGGTTTGAATGTCCCCACTAAAACTCATGTTGAAATTTAATTTTCATTTTAACTGTATTAAGAGATGGGACCTTTAGGAAGTGATTAGGCCATGAGGGGGTCTGTCTTCATGAAAAGATTAATACTATTATCTCAGGAGTAGGTTAGTTATGGCAGCAGTGGGTTCCTGATGAAAGGAGTGAGTTCAGCCTGATTTTTTCTCTCACATACACATGTGTGCTTTCTCACTGTGTGATGACTTCTGCTGTGTTTTGACACAGATGGCATCACATGGTGAGAAAGCACACAGAAGCAGCCCCTTGATCTTGGACTTCCCAGCCTCCATAACTGTGAGCCAAATAAACTTCTGTTGTTTATAAGTTACTGTCTGTGGTGTTCTGTTATAGCAGTAGGAAGTGGACTAAGACAAGCAGTCACTTGATGAATATCTTTGGGAGGTAACACTGGAGGAGATGTCAACTGGTAAAAGTGGTTACCTCTTTGAGTAGGAAGCAGGTTGATGACTGTGGTTTTATTCACTATTTTATTGATTTAATCATTCAACCAATTAAGCAACTATTTTTTTTTTTTTTTTTTTTTTTGAGACGGAGTCTCGCTCTGTCGCCCAGGCTGGAGTGCAGTGGCGCAATCTCGGCTCACTGCAAGCTCCACCTCCCGGGTTCACGCCATTCTCCTGCCTCAGCCTCTCCGAGTAGCTGGGACTACAGGCGCCCGCCACCGCGCCCGGCTAATTTTTTGTATTTTTTAGTAGAGACGGGGTTTCACCGTGGTCTCGATCTCCTGACCTCGTGATCCGCCCGCCTTGGCCTCCCAAAGTGCTGGGATTACAAGCGTGAGCCACCGCGCCCGGCCTTAAGCAACTATTTTTTTAACAAGTGTTTATTGAACTGCTACTATGTACCAAGTACTCTGCTAGGATTCGAAATAAAGAAGTAAACAAAAGAGATATGACCCCTGCTTAAGCTCAGTGGGGAATACAGTCACATAGATAATTTTTCTGTGAAGGGTTACAAGGATCTGTGAGAGAGTATAGGAAGATAGAATAATTGACACTGTGGATCAAAGAATGCCTTTGTATGTGGAAACAGCATTGAGGCAAATAAATGAATGTTACATAGGAGGCAATCAGGTAGTAAGGTTATGAGACATGGAGGAAAATTTTATATATGAAGAACAGAAAAGTCAAAGCACCTAGCCCATAGAAAACACTAGCTAAAATGGCTCAAAATAAGACCGGGGCTGTGGACACAGATCCACATATCCTGGGCTCATAATCAATATTAACCATTGGGGCTTGATCCTAAGTACAATGGAAAACCATCCATGTGTTCAGAGCCATGGGTGAAATTATCTCATTAACTTAAAAAATAATGCTGAAATGGAGTGGAAAGGGTCAGAGATCAAGAGTAAACAGACATTCAGTAAAGTGACTTTAAATTAGAGTGGAGACAGTGGAAATAAGCAAAGTGGGTTGATTCAAGATATCTTGAGAAGAAATATCCAATCTAACAGCAAGTTTGCTTACTTATGGGCATTTAGCTAATAAGAGTGAGCCCCATGATTTGGAATTAACCAGTTGAGTGGATGGTAGTCCCCTTTGCTGAGATGGGGAAGATTGAAGAAAAAGGGTGCTGTGAACTGGATTTTGTCCTCCTTTCCAAAATATTGTATGTTGAAGCCCGAACATCCAGTGTGACTGTATTTGGAGAAAGGCCTGCAAAGGGGTGATAAACGTTAAATGAAGTCACAAGAGTGGGGCCCTAATCCCATAGGACCAGTGCCCTTACAAGAAGAAGACTTGAGAGGTCAATCTCTTTCTCTTCCATGTGAGGACACACCAAGAAGGTAACTAATTGCCTGCAAGCCAGAAAAAGAACGCTCATTGAATCCAAATTGGCTGGACTTTGGTCTTGGACTTCTGGCCTCCAGAACTGTGAGAAATAAATTTCTGTTGTTGAAGCCACTAAGCTGGTAGTATTTTGTTATGGTAGTCCGAGCTGACTAAGAGGTGCTTTGGAGGATGTTTAGAGTTTGAAACATGTGTTGACTAATTGATATAATGGGTCCAGAGCTCAGAGTGCAGTCTAGGTGGCAAATCAAAATCTAGACATTATTAGCATTTAAAAGACATTTGAAGTTACAAGTGAATGAGATTATCTAAAGCAAATGTGTAGATAAAGAGCAAGACTCCTCAGGACTCCTTCCATATAGAGTTTGCTACTAGAAAAGTAGCCAGACAAATAAATTGAGAAGGTGAGAGATTTATTATCAGGAGTTTGTGGTGTTCGGCAAGTCAAAACAAGAAAGCAGAAGAGTACTAGTCAAATATGCTGAATGTTACTGAAACGATAAATAAGAGGAAGATGAAGCTTCCAGTAGATTTGGCAATATGAGAGTAGTGAGCTATGGGAAAACAGTGTTTGTGTAGTGGTGTAGTAGAATCCATATTTGAGTGGGTCAAAGACTAAATCAAAGGTAAAGAAGGGGAGGCATCTTTTAGAGACGTGTGTGTGCGTGTGTGTGTGTGCATGTGTGATATTTGATGGTTGCAGGAAGCAGAGTAATAGGAAGGTAATTGAATCTAATGTGTGCTAATGACTCCCCTGGTTCTGGCCTAGGATGAGTCACAGTTGCTCCTTAGGCAACGAACATGCCTCTATACCTAGTACTCTATAAATGATACAACAAAGTTTCTCACTACCACCTCTTACAGAAAAATTACTTCTGAAATACTGATTTTAGGGTTAGGTTTTCAAAAAATGCACTTCATAGCTATGGCCAGGGTTGTCTACATTTTCATTTCTTTGAAAATGGAATCCTTTGATATGTTCTCCACAGTCCTTCCAGGAATTTGCCTGTGGCCCTGAATCCCACCTACTTTATTTGGGTTTGTTACTTACTTTCAGACTCTCAGAGCAGCCCACCTGCCTCTCTACCTCTTTGTCTCTTATCAGCTTCCAGAATTTCTGTATATGGATTTTTATATCACCTTCAGGAACTTGTTTTCTGCGTACTCTAAACCTCCATGATGACAACTTGACTTCCTGAACTATGTCTCATTAGTTGGCATTTGCCCTCTTTTGGCCACCTGGCATCCATGCCATCTATGGGCTACATGTATGGTGGTTAAGAGCTCAACCCCTGTGGAATAAGAGATGTGGATGTGAAGACCATTCATACTACCTAACAGCTATAAGTCCTTGGTCATATTTAGTTCTCTAAGCCCAGGATCCTTTTCCTGGAAGAAGGAGATAATATCCCTACCTTTTGGGTTACTGAAAATACAAAATGAAATATTGTCCATGAATATTTTAAGCCTGTTGAAGTCTAATTAATAAAAATGATTTTAAAAACTGTTTTCCTTCTTTATTTTAGAAATTAATAACTTTAAGCAGTCTGTAACACTAAACAACAGTCTGCCCTTTGATTGTTTTGTGGCTTAACTCTTTGTTTGTTTGTTTTTGCAAATAGGAGAAAAGAATCTTTACACATTGCTCATTGGCCATGTAGTTAGTTAATCCATGTGGCATTTCTGGACTCAAGAAAAATCACGTTCCCTAAAATACAGTATAGGGAAGAGCACTGACGAAAGAATAAGTAATATGATCAAGTCTTCCCAGAAACTCAAGTGCCGCATTGTACTCTTGCCTTCTTCCCACTACTTCCAGACTCACTACTTCACTCTAGTACTAAGTCAGTATGAGGAGAGCTCTGTCCAATAGCATCATAATACAAGCCACATCTGTGATTTTAGATTATCTAGTAGTCACATTTTTAAATAAATCATTTTATATTCGCATTTTATTCACTATATTGGTTTATTTTTATCAGCTTTATTGAGACAATTGTCATATAATTTATTTAAAGTGTACAATTTAATGGTTTCTAGTATGTTTGCAGAGTTGTTCAACTATCACTACAGTCAATTTTAGAACATTTTTATTATTCCAAAAAGAAACTCTTTGCCATTTAGCAGTCATTCCCCACTTACCTCCCAACGTCTTGCCCAGCCCTAGGCAATCACTAGTCTATTTTCTATCTCTACAGATTTGCCAATTCTCCTATTCTGAACATTCTCTTTTGTAGTTCCCAGGTAGTCAATGGCAGCATGTAGCCTTTTGAATATAGCTACTTTAACTAGCACAATGCATTTGTGATTCATGAGTGTGGTGGTGAGTATCAGGAGTGCTCCTTTATTAAGGAGTATTCCACTGTATGGATACGTTACAGTTACTTACTCGTCTGTTGATGGACATTCGGTTATTTTCAGTTCAGATGGTCATTAATAAAGTTGCTACAGACATTCTTGTACAAGTTTTATTGTAAACACAACTTTTAATTCTTGTTAGGTAAATATCTAGAGTAGGATTGGTGGCTCATAAGGGAAGTATTATATTTAACTTCATGAGAAATTGTCAAACTATTTTCCAAAATGGCTCTACCATGTTAAAGTCTCACCAGTAGTGTATGAAGTTTCCAGTTGCTTCTCATTGTTGCCAGCACTTGGTATGGTCAGTTTTCATTTGTTTGCCATTTTAATAGGTATGTAGGGGTATAGCCACATTTTTAAATGTTAAAAAAAGATGAAATTATTTTTTATAATATATTTTATTTAACCCAGTGTTTCCAAAATAGTACCATTCCCACATGTACTCTTGAGATAGCACGTGGTCAAAGCAAATGGTTAGTTTCATATGGTATATATGGTACTTAGTGTGATAGTACTGAACTGAACTTAGGATGGTCATGTCTATATTGAATTGAGACCCGGAATCTAGCTGAATTTTTCTCTTTTCATTGAGTTTTATCAGTGTTGAGGAAACTCTGTTTTGAGTAGCTGCTTTCAGCCCATAGGATCAGTTTATAGTCCAGATAAAGAAACACATTGATTAATAGCAGGGGTCTGCCTAGCAGGTGTCTAATTCTATCATTGAGAGCAGAAATCATATTTCTGCCTTACAGTCAGGCTCAGATTCAGTGGTGAAAGTAGAGGAAAACCTCAAGGCAATTCATATAAAGCAAAGGTCAAGAAGAACACAGTGAGGAGATAAGATCTAGTGGTCAGTCCAGTGTTTAGACCAAAAAAGAAGGGCTGAGAGAGACATTTGGAGTGAGGGAAAGGGGGAAGCATTGCTCAAGCTTAGAAAGCAAATATGCCATCAGAGAGAGAGAGAGAGAGAGACAGAGAGAGAGAGCGAGCAAGCCAGCCCCCTCAGAAGACCAAGAGACAGTATCAGCAGATGAGTAGTCCAAGCCAGAAGCAAAGTTTTAACAGAGATGTTAGTGATCAGGGGCTGGAAGAATCTGAAAAGCCAGACTTCTTATCCTATTGTTGGTTCAATTCCTAGGACTCGCAAAGACCCACTTGTACATGTTGTTACACCAAAGATCTCTTCTTGAGAGGGACTTGACAAAAAGCCACACCAGTTCTCAAGACCAAAGGGCATAGGGGTAAAAATTAATTGGAAGTTAATCTGAAATAAAGGGAGATAGCAGGCCATGCATAGACAACAGCATTAAAATGTGTACTACAAAAGCCATTTTTACAGATTTCAATGATAGGCCTACTACCAGAAAGGCAGCTGAGCAGGGCCACAATAATGCTTCTGCTGCAGTTCAAGCTATGACTTGTCCAACTGGATAGTAAGAAAGCAAAGCCTGTTGGAGAGAGAGAGGATGCTTAGGGTAACCATATAATTTATTGAGACTGCAAGGAGTTGCTAACAATGCGACACCAGATAATAGACATAATTTGTAACTTTCCTGGGCAAATTAGAGCAAATAGTTACCCTGGGATGTTTTTTCACTGTTATGGACTGAATTGCATCCCCCCAAAACTCACATATTGAAGCCCTACCACTTAGTGTGAATATATTTGGAGACAGAGCTTTTTAAAAATGGTAAGTAAGATTAAATGAGTTCATAAAGGTAGAAATTCTTAAGGATGGGATTGTAATCCAATAGAACTGGTGTCCTTGTAAGGAAAGGAAGAGAGACCTCCTCTCCATATGTGACAAAGAACAGGCTTTATGGTGACACAGTGAAAAGGCAGCTGTCTACAAGTTGGGAAGAGAGGTCTCACCAGAAACCAAGTCAGACAGCAGCTTGATCTTTGACTTTCAGCTTCCAGAAATGTGAGAAAATACATTTCTGTTGTTCAGAGCACCCATTCTGTACATTCTGTTATGGCAGACCAAGACTAAGCTGACTAAGACAATCACAAAATCAGAATCTTCATTTCTTTGACTAGAGCTACAAACAGAGTAGAACAAATGTGAATCAGGCTAATTTTGCTGGCTGCTGCCTGACATGTCCTAATTTCAGAGGAATACCACTGAAGTGGCTCTAGAATTGGAATGAAAACATCTTGAAGATCTGTTTCTAAATAAGGCATTCTGTTTGTGTTCAGGTGGGGCTTCTCTTAAAAAAAATCCAAGCAATATCAGGTATTCTTAGGATGCATTTATTGCTATTCAGTCCAAAGCTATGCACAGAAAAAGTCAGGATTTGAAAGGCAGCACTGAGGGAGAACAGTGGTAAATTGCTTTGACTTCATTCAAATCAAAGCTTACCTCTTTTGAAAGTGGAAAGGCCGTGTGTTTCTGTTTCAATAATAACATTTATTCCTCTAGCATTTGTTATGTTTGTCCTCTATGCCAAACACCATACTACGTAGAAGGGATGTAGAATGAGAAGGATAAATCCTCTCTGTTTTAATCAGTTCAGGTACACGCATATTGTAGAATATCATAATGTTATTTAAACCAATTTATTGACATGGTAAAATGTTTATGATGGTGTTAAATATATTAAAAAGCAAGCTTCAGACCAATTTGTATACTATTTTGAGTGTGTAAATGTTTATAAAACTCTAAATATTATAAATTTAAATATATACATAGAAAGTGTCTGGTAGCACATATACAAACCTGTTACTGATTACATCTGGAGTGTAGAATTGGGACTGGAGGTAGGGAGGAGAGATTGACTTAATTTCACTAAATACCATTTGTAGGTACAGGGTTAATTAATTCAGTCTAGTTACAAAGGAGATGAGTAAAAATAAATGAAATAATGTATTCTAGGTGCTATAACAGAAATAAGCATAGAATTAGACCACGATATAAAGAAGGGAGTGTTCATTTTCATATGGAATGATCAGAAATAACTTTTTAAGGGGAAGTAACGTGTGAGCTAAGTTTTGAAAACTGGATAATAAGAAAGGGAGCAAGGAAGCCAAACATCTCAAGGAAGAGAGAACTAGAGCTATGTAACATTTTAGAATGTTAGAGGATCTGCAAGTGGTCCTCTATACCCACTCTAGTCAGCCAGATATCTGGGGCACAATGCAGGGATTGTGCCCCCATCTCATCAACTTTATCCATGGCAAAGTTGATGAGAGAAGTAATCATAAGCAAATACAAAATTTAGTGAACCATGTTGAGTGTTAAATATTGTGCTATGAGCTTTGTCATTGCAGATGATGGTGAGGAAATTGAGACAAACTTTTAGAAAGGTCGAGGCCGGGCACGATGGCTCACACCTGTAATCCCAGCACTTTGCAAGGCCAAGACGGGCAGATCACTTGAGGTCAGGAGTTTGAGACCAGCCTGGCCAACATGGTGAAACCCCGTCTTTATTAAAAATACAAAAATTAGCCGGGTGTGGTGGTGCCCACCTGTAATCCCAGCCACTCGGGAGGCTGAGGCAGGAGAATCGCTTGGACCTGGGAGGCGGAGGTTGCAGTGAGCCAAGGTCACACCACTGTACTCTATAGCCTGGGTGACAGAGCAAGACTCTGTCTTAAAAAAAAAAAAAAAAAAAAAGGAAAAGAAAGAAAGAAAGTTTGAATAGGCAACAGTATGAAATAGTACAGGAAAGATCAGCCATCAGAGACCTGGGAAGAGATTTGACTATTAGGAGATCATGGTTACCTCTCATAGTGTTTAGTGAGTTGAAGAATGACGGGCATTTTGGGCAATGTTGGTAAACGACAGTGCCACAAGGTGGTTGATCACCATAGGAGCTTAAGTCTCAGGTAGCCTGAGACACAAAATGAGATATTAGGTTGCCTTTAAGCCATATGTAGACTGGAAGTTGCTTAGTCATCATTCTCAGGCTTGGAAGGGAACTTTGCGTAGAAAGTTGCTGGGGAACCTTCAGCTCAAACCAATGCAGCCCAAGTGAGTGGGCCTGTTACAGCTTCATAGCAGGCAACAAAGAAGCTTAGAGCATCTGGGGGAAAGGGCCCTGATGGCTGTGAGGCTAGAAGCAGCCAGGGTAAAAGAGCCCTTGAATAAAATAATTGTCTTTTGAGAGTTTCACAGATAATTAAAAACTTCTGTCCTATAAGGACATTTCTAGGGATGAACATCTAAATATTTTCACGTCTGGCTCTATCCAGACCTATTATTCCCTATAAATGGCCCTTGGTGTGCTAATTCAAATGTCCCATTGAATTCACTTTTGCTTTAAAGGTTAAGAACTAGGTTTTGGCATCAGGTCGATCTGGGCTCAGATCCTGGTTTTGTCACTTGGTTAGGTTATGGGATTTATCCAAGCCTTCACTGTACTACCACAAATTGAAGAGAGTATGTGAATTACCTCCTGAGTGTTCTTTGGAAGTTCCATTGAGAGATAGTATTCATAGGCCTTAGCATAAAGTCATGCAGAAAGTAAGGACCTTAAAGGGGAAAGAAAGCTAGATTTATTTTATTATTATTTTAATAATTTATCTTTTCATAATTTTATCTGACAAGTTTTGCTCTTCCATAAACTCAATATAATTTTTTTCAGGTGCTCAGTTAATCTTGAATTTTAATAAATATTACTGATGGTAAGCTATCTGAAATCCTTTTGGCTATAAATATTATTATTTTTTATTAAATAACAAAACACTAACTGGATATAGAAAATCTTCTATTTTCTGTGACTCTATACTCAAATGTAGTGAATTTATGTATTATTGCTCACATTAGATGTATTTGGAATATTGCTGTGATTTGTCTCAGTATAGTAGAAAATGCTAGTTTCACTTTGAGGTTAGATAGGCTGAGTCTGATTCCTGAAACTGCTACTCATTAATTTTATGGCCTCATGCAAGAGACTCCAAACTAATAAGCGCTAAGATATATTGAGCATTTAGTACATACTAGTGCATTCCTAACTTGATTCTTATAATACACACCTGAAATAAGTACTAATAATTCCATTTTATGAGAATTAAATGCAGAAAGGGATAGAAGCAAACATCATTTGCCCAACATTGCCGGTAAGGAATACATTTGAACCCAGGTCTGTGAGGATGTGAATTCAGGTTTGTGAGATTTGAACCCAGGTTTGTGAGACTACAAAACTCATACTCTTCACTCTAAGTTATGTGCTGTGGCAACCTTTCTGTCAGTAAAATGAAACTAAAGAAACTTATTTTGAAGAGTTATTATGAAGACTGGTGATAACATATATCATTTTCACATGGTGAATGTTCCATAAATGTTAGTGATTTTTAAATTCTCATTCATGTGAACCATAGTAATTTAAAATGGAAAAAACCCTGATATTTTGAAACTTATAATATATTCATAGATTTCCAAATTATCTGGCAATAAAATGCATAACATGGACAGAATCAGTACTGAGAAATTGCAAGAATGTCATATGCAGTGAAGCTTCTGGTTTTCAATAGGGAAAAACTGGTAGAACCACCATTTAGATATTTACAAATAATGGGCAGTATCTAATGTTTAGATTTCTACCAAACGGCCAATTTTACCCAATGTTTGTGGGTGTGTGTGTGAAATACAGAATACCTCACAGTTCAGTTAGAATTTTAATCAACAAAGAATTTGTGTTCTTTTAAAAACGCCTTTTTATACAATAAAAAAATCAAAATATGTTCTCAATGTTTTGTCTAACTCAGTATTCCCTGCATGACCTGCCTTCTAACTGACCATTTTATTCTTCTTTTTGTCTTAATTTTTACCAATTCTCGTTTAGGTGAACTCAAAGAGCACTTTACATGAAAGCAAAGAACGTAACATTTTCAAACGCATCAAACTATGCCAGATGAGATGCAATCTGCTATACATATTTCAAATGGCAAGTAACTATTAGGATTGCTGTGTTTGACTTCAGAAATCGAAAAGAAATAACTAAACTGATGTATTTTTAATAAAGAGTTCAAAGAACTGTGATGATAAATGAGCCATTCCCCAAACTCTAAGTCCTCAGGTTGAATCACTGCTAAATTATCCAAACTAATAGAGAGGAGGAGAGGTGCGGGGCATTGGATGGGTTCAGTCCACTTCATGGCTGCTGCTACCACTCCCTCAGAGCTGGCCTCTCATGGCCAATACCTAGCCTTTCCATTTAGAATCCTGTCTCTTCAGCCCTACCTCTACTGGCCTGTTCCACCCACAGACTTTCCCATGAGACAAATAAAAAACAAGCCTTATTTAAGTTTCCATCTTGCTCAAGGAGTGAAATAAGTTAAGCCTCAATTCATTTATAATTCTGGGCTTAGTTTACCACCATTAATCAAAGATATGTATTCTCTTTGATGGCTACTCAACATCCTACTAGTAGGGAACATAATATTCACTTGAAGTTAGAACTTCTATTTAAAGTTATGCTGAAAGGCTCTTTTACCCTCCAGAAGTACCTTCTATTCTTTTATCCTTCCTTCCTTCTCCCTTTCCCCCTTTTTCTCTTTCTGAAATATGGGCATGAATCTACTTTATGATGAAGAAAAAATTCTTGAAATATTCTTTTTTTATTGTATAAAACCAATACACCAAATATTTGTTCATTGCTTTAAAAATGTGCTTTCTTCCTTTCCTCCCTCCTTCTTCCTTTCTTCTTTTTCTCTTTCCCCTCTTTCTTTCTCCCATTTCTTCTTTCTTACCATTTCTGCCTGTCTTCCTGTCTGCACTTTGTCATGTGTGTTGTGTGAAATGCTACATAAACATAAATAAATGATAAGGCAAGATCTCATCAGGAAATTTGTAATCCTACTGGCCTATTGACCAGTCAATTTAGCTTATTCAGTAAAACCTGGTCAAAGAGATCTTAAAATTATATTTTAAAGCAAGAAACAAATGCTTGGTATATTGATTTTATCCAGTAAGTAAAATAAAGAATATTTCAAGATTTTTTTTCCATTGTAAAGTAGATTCTTGCCCATATTTCAGAAAGTGGCATATTCTCAAAAAGTGACTTTTTTTTTTCAAATTATAGGGTTCCTGTTAAGGAAACTAAACAGAGAAAATGACTTGCCTCACACCGCTTTTATTAGGCAGTAAAGAGGTACCTTAGGGAGAAACTGTTATTTTTCTATTATTTTCATAATGGAGATGATGACATTGAAATGCTGTATTTCTCTCCACTCAAGCTACGCTTTAAGACTGTTAAGCTACTGCTTTTGCATCACTAGTACTGAACATTATGATTTCATCAGGACGTCTTTTATTGCAAAGCAGTCTCAAATGAAATTCAGGGGAAATGACATAAACCTAACATGCTGTTGCTTTGCCAAGGCCAATCTTCTGCTCACAAAATTCAAGTGCCACTTGTCTTTGTAATTGCAAGCATAGGGACATATCTTCCCTCATTTAGAAGCACTCACATAGTACTAGATTATTATCAGGCAAGAGAGCATTTGAATCTTAAATGATCACGGATCCATATTAACTGTGCAATTTGTTACATAGTAATTTGGTGAGGGGGTCAAGTAGGAAATAAATTTTAGGTTTCTCTTTATTCAAGTTGACTGCATAAAAGAGAGTTCAAATATTACTGTGCTTTCTACAAAGACAAATATACTACGATTTTTTTTTTTTTTTTTTTTTTTTTTTGAGACGGAGTCTTGCTCTGTCGCCCAAGATGGAGTGCAGTGGCATGATCTCGGCTCACTGCAAGCTCCACCTCCCAGGTTCATGCCATTCTCCTGCCTCAGCCTCCCAAGTAGATGGGACTACAGGCGCCCGCCACTACGCCCGGCTAATTTTTTGTATTTTTAGTAGAGACGGGTTTTCACCGTGTTAGCCAGGATGGTCTCGATCTCCTGACCTCGTGATCCGCCCGCCTCGGCCTCCCAAAGTGCTGGGATTACAGGCGTGAGCCACCGTGCCCAGCCTATACTACGATTTTTTAAAAGGCATACTTCATTTGAATATAAATAAATTATTCAGTTTTGACTATCTTTTTTTTTTTTTTGGTTTTTAGAAAATGCTAAGCAGCTTTTAGAGACTATCATGTTATGATTGGCAAGACGACAGGCATCAGATGGAAAAAGAAAGCAAGTATTCTCAACAAAGAAGATTGACAGTGTGTTAGTCCGTTTTCACACCACTATAAATAACCACCCAAGACTGGGTAATTTATGAAGAAAAGATGTTTAGTTGATTCACAGCTGCATTGGCTTAACAGGAAGCATGACTGGGAGACCTCAGGAAACTTACAATCATGGTGGAAGACCAAGCATGGGCTTTCTTCACATGGTGTCAGGAAAGAGAGAGAGAGGGTGCACCAGGAGGAAGTGCCACACACTTCTAAACAACCAGATCTCATGAGAACTCTATCAGGAGACAGCACTAAGGGGATGGTGCTAAACCATTGGAAACTTCCCCAATGATTTAATCACCTCCCACTAGTCCCCACTGTCAACACGTGGGGATTCCAATTAGACAGGAGATTTGGGTGGGGACACAAAGCCAAATCATATCAGACAGTGAGAGTGGGAAATTGCCTTTATATTCAATTTGAAATAAATAATCATGGGCATTGATGTAAGCCAGTGCTTTCATGATGGTAAATTATCTTCTTTATTTTTTGGTTTCTGCTTTCTCTGATGAAGCTGGAGTTGAAAATGGTTACTCTGAAAAAATAATCTAAGCCTTTCTTCAGATGAATTGTAGACAGGTCATTAGAAGTCTTCCTTGAAAAAAGATGTGAAACAAAACAAAAACAAGAAGCAATCTGCAAGTCTGACACAAGCCTAGCTAAGAGCATCTTCACCTTTTTTTTTTTTTTTCTAATCTCAGGAAAAAAATTGAGTTTCGTTTCATCAATTTAGGATTTTAGAAAAAACATCTAATTAAGCTAGGATAAGAGCAGTTAATTAAGCAACTTTTGACCACATCTGTGCTTGTGAACAACCTTGATTATATCAGTATGCATATATAATAAGTGGCCTCTGAACATTGCATTTCAAATATAGAAATTAATAAATTGATGTTACTTTAATTAGCAATAATTACATAATATTTAGCAACACTCATTAATACAGTTTTTAAGACTCTCATAAAATGTAAGACAATATTGATTGCAAGACCCATTATTATTTTACAAACCATTAAGAAAGACAGAAGCTCTGCCAAATAAAATATGGCACAAGGCATTAAAGAAAATGTTGTGTTATGTATGAATTTTTCACACAAGCCTTTTATTGCTTGGAAATTATATCCATCTATTTTAAGAATGTTGATAGTTTATCCTGACTTTTGTTGAGTTGCCTAGCATGAGTCAGGCAATCCCTTTACACATTCTGCACAAATAGAATGTAACAGAGTCTTATATATTCACAAGCATCTTCCTTTCTTTGATCTCCTAAAGTACTTGGGTGTTTTGCAAGAAAATGTGGAATTTAGGTTGTCCTTACAACAATGAATATTTGCTTCCCTCTCTTCTTTCTCTATGTTTTTCCACATAAAGAAAAACTTTTGTTTCTACACTGAAATGCTGTGTGATCTTTAACATATTTTAAATAGCTCCACACTACTCAACAAAGGTAGTATTGACTATGATGATAAAGCCAGAAATATGAATACCTATGACCCAGCTCATTCATGTAGGAATGAAAAATATGGCGTGATTGCTGTCTGGTCAAAAACAACTATAAGCACCATAAATTTTAAGATGCATTCTTATTTTAGAGATTTATAAACATAACCGAAAAGAAATGTATCTTAATGAAAAGATAACTTATTTATAATGGTATATATTCACATAAAGAAAAAGGCATATATTTTATAAGTATACTAATGAGTACTCTGGGAGCTTGGATGTACAAAGGAGAGAGCCACAAAAATGCAGTCTGAGCCACCGGGGGATTTTAGTGTTTGAAGACAAAGTGCCCTAAAGCACTTTTTGCAAACTCAACTCTGTAAAGATATGCCCATATAAAGGGGCAATTGTGTATGAAACAGAGTGCTGATACTTTGCTAAAAATATCAGGGTGAAAAAATATTGAGGCAGAAATCTTGAAAGAAAACAGACAGTGTGGGGAAATAATAATTACTTTTTATCAATCAGTAAGGAATAAACAATAGGAACAAGTCTAGTTATCACAGTTCCTTAAGAAATACAGTCTTGAGTAGGGGTTAGAAAACTTTGTGAAGGGCCAGATGATAAATAGTTTAAGCTTTGCTGCTTACGTTCTCTGTTAGATATTTTTCTTGTTTTTATTTTGACCACTTTTTAAAGTTGTAAAAACCATTCTTAGCTTGGGGCAGTGATATGGTTTGGCTCTGTATCCCCACCCAAACTCACCTTGAATTGTAATAATCCCCACGTGTCATGGGAGTGACGAGGTGGAAGGTAATTGAATCATGGGGATAGGTTTTTCCTGTGCTGTTCTTGTGTTAGTGAATAAGTCTCACGAGATCTGATGGTTTTATAAAGGGCAGTTCCCCTGCACATGTTTTCTCTCTTGCCTGCTACCACGTAAGAGGAGCCTTTCACCTTCCACCATGATTGTGAGGCCTCCCCAGCCACGTGGAACTGTGAGTCCATTAAACCTCTTTTTCTTTATAAATTACCCAGTTTCGGGTATGTCTTTATCAGCAGCGTGAAGCAGACTAATACAGGCAGTAAGAGGCTGTGGGCTGGATTTGTCTCTCGGCTTGTGGTTTGCAGACCCCTGGTTTGCACTAGTGGTTGTCAAATTTTAGCATGCATAAGGGCTTCCTGGAGGGCTTTCTGACACAGATTGCCATTTAGAGAGCTTTTGATTCAGAAGGTCTGGGATGGGGCCTGAAAACTTGCATTTTTAACAAGTTCCTAGTTGATAACTGATGCTGTGTATGCAGGAATCACACTTGGAGAATCACTGGTCTAGTAGTGAAAAGCAGCTTTGGAGTAGAGTAGATTTGGATCCTTACCCTGTCACTAACCATCTATGAGAACTAGTTAGCTGATTGAATACTGAATCTTGGCTTCCTCAGCTATAGAATGGACAGCAATGGGACCTACACAAGTTTAACCTCACGATTACAATTCACGAGTAAGATCTGGGGAGCACATAGCACCGTGCTTGGCACACAGTGATTGCTACATACATGTTAACTATTAATCATCCCAGATGGAAGACCATTTTGAGGAACCCAAATTGGAATGAAAAAAGTTATATTATTTTACCCTCCATCGATGTATTTGGAGTGAGAAAAAATATCAGTGAGAAAGTTAAAAAGAAGGGAAAATGGAAGTAGCAATATAGGCCTAATTGAAAAAGTTACCAGGTTCTTTTACTTGTGAAAAGGCGTGGCATTTTCCTGAAGATGGATTCCTGGGATAAATGGCTAGATTTGTAGCCCATGAGCATTGCCTTGTGATGAGCCATGTACCATGCTGCTCAAGAAGTGAAACATCTGGGAGGCTCTTTTACACTAGAAACATGGGACTCATTTC
The DNA here is from genome assembly GCF_028878055.3 of Symphalangus syndactylus. Taxonomy (NCBI): domain Eukaryota; kingdom Metazoa; phylum Chordata; class Mammalia; order Primates; family Hylobatidae; genus Symphalangus; species Symphalangus syndactylus. The sequence goes on from NC_072425.2 coordinate 123,446,167, forward strand.
TAGTGACAGCACATGTGATAAACATCAACAGCTGTTGATGTTTCCTTGTTTTAACGTCTCAGCTGCTCAGAGGATACTTGAGCAAAGCCTCTTGCTACCTGGTGCAGCTGTTAGATAGTTGCGAATGCACTCTCTGGATCTGTTTGGTGTTCGTTCCTGCTGTGTAATAATGCAATAAAACTGATTTCCCCTTGGAAGTAAACAACTCAGCTATCAAAGGCACATTTGGGAGTTGGAATACGATTCACCTCTACCAAGACACAGATAAAAAGAGTGGGCTTCCCAAGTTAAGGAAGCTGTCCTCCTCTCGAACTTGCCTGGTATGTAATATATGCTTGTCACTAACAATTGCAGAATTAACAATGCTCCTAGCACCTAGTAAATGGTAGCTTTTTGCAGATCACCTTTAAAAGACTCATGGTGAAGCCAGTGATCCATTTGTCTTGCCTTAGGCTATTTCTATCACAAGAATGTCCATCTTCTAAGACAAGCTTTTTCTTATCTAATGATGGATAAAGGAGCTCAGATGTTGGGTCAGATAGGCCTGGACATGCATTATGAATCTACGGAAAGTTTTTAACAAATCATTGAACTTCTCTAAACATCCGTTTCTTCTGCAATCTTTAACCGGTTTCATGCTTTACTCTTGCCTTTGTAAAATCCATCATTCAGAGTTAATTTTTTGAAAAGCAAAAGCAAATCACATCACTTCACTGCCCACTTAAGACCCTTCTGTGGCTTCAGTAACACTAGAATTTTATACAAACATCATATCAAAACCCAAAGCCTCAGTATTCGAACTGTGATCTGCAGGATCACCTGGGAGCAGAATTGCAGGCTCTTCTACAGACCTTCTGAGGCAGTTACTGTTTTTTAACAATATCCTTATGTAATTCATATATACATTAAAGCCTGAGAAGCAGTGGCCTGTAAGGCCCTTCTAACTTTCCCATGAGTCTTACTTCATCTTCAACTACTCAACCTCTCATTCATTACACTGCGTGTACTCTTCTTCTATCTGAGAATGCAAGAGGCTCAGGGCCTTTGCTCTCTGCCTAAAATATCCAGTTCCAAGATTGGCTTCTGGCCAGTCCCTCCTTGTCATTTGAGTTTGAGGTTAAAATGTTACTTCCTCAAAATCACCATCCATCCCTTTGTTTGGTTTTGTTTTTGCTTTTCTATTGTATGCCTCCACCTTACGAGAATATAAGAGCTGGAAGAGGTGGGATCTGATCTGTCTTGTTTATTGCTCTATCACTAGTACATAGAACAGTGCCTGATATATAGTATATAGTCGACAAATAATTTTCAATAAATCCAGAAATTATATTCACCTCTCAAGATTGTTTTGGGGATTCAATGATAGACTATCTAAGAAACATTAGCACATCTTGGTTGCTTACTCAATGTTAGCGCCCACCCTTTCCCTTCTTCTTCCCTTCTTTGCCTCTATAGATTGATACGCAGTGATGCCTAGGTTGTGTAGGTCATCTCTGTGATAATTGGAAACCCTCTATTCCACAATCTTGAGAGAAAGTTTAGCAGTTGCATCATTCATTGACTTCTCTGAACATCAGTTTCATCTGCAATCAATCCCTAACAATTTGTCCACAAGTCAGAAGCACAGTTAAGAAAAGGGATGGTCAAAGAGAGAATAGAATAGAGTACTTAGTCTGCCAGATAGAGATGGAACTGCACCCTTTACCTGCCTCAGGCTGGCCCTGGTTCTTGTAAAGATAATTCTAACGGGAATATGCAGTGTGAGTGATAATGTAAGTGTAAATTTGAGTGCTGAGAGTCATAACCTATGCAGTTCATTTAATTTTCTGAACATTTGGTTGTGAGAATATGAAACAATTTGTGACAAACATAGGCAATTACCTATCCATGCCAAATATTGAAAATATTTCACTTTTAGTACAATAGAAATATGAGGAAAATGCTAGAGGTTTAGAATTGAGGGAATGGGAAAAGCTAAAAGATCCATGAAACTTCTGGAAATGAGTGAAGTGGTGCACCTGTGAGAAACAGTTCGGAGGTACCTTTGTAGTGGCAAGAGCTTTGACTTCAGAGTCAGATGGACACAGGTTGGAATTGTTAAGCAGTAGGTAACTGTGAAATATTAATTACTTAATATTACGTCTGGCCCTTGGTATTCTAATCTGTAAAAGGTAGAAAATATTAATACTTAGCTCACAGAGTCAGAATAAATGATCTATGTGTCAGAGTTTCTCAGTGCACATGGCAGGCAAACCACCTGACACAGTCTCTAATCAAGACACATTTGCCATTGTTATAGTTATTGGAAGTCAGGGGGCAGATGGACCCAGTGCTGTCATGTTTGTTCTGTTTCTCCATAACAACCATAACAAATATGTGTAAATATCTTTTGGTATTTTTTGAGACTAAGTCTTGCTGTGTCACCCAGGCTGGAGTGCACTGGTGCTATCTTGAGTCACTGCAACCTCTGCCTCCCGGGTTCAAGCGACTCTCCTGCCTCAGCCTCCTGAGTAGCTGGGATTGCAGGCTTGTGCCATGATGTCTGCCTAACTTTTGTATTTTTAGTAGAGAAGGGGGTTTCACCATGTTGGTCAGGCTGGTCTCGAACTCCCGACCTTGTGATCTGCCCGCCTTGGCCTCCCAAAGTGCTGGGATTTTCAGGCATGAGCCACCGTGCCCAGCTTTAAATGTCTTTCAAATGCCCCTGTCTTTCCTTTTTATACCCTCACACATCCCTCTGTCCTCTTCTACTTATTTCCTTCTTCTGGAAAAATTTCTCCGACTACTATTTGTATGGGTCAGAAACACAGAAATGGAAATACTAAAAGAGGGAAGGGGCCAGGCTGACAAAAAAAAAAAAAAACATACAAGTTTCTCCTGTTGTATCAGGTTTCATTGCTGTAACCTGATACAATTGGCTTTCTCTGGAAGTGGATCCCACTTAGAACAACTACACATCTGTGAAAGCAGTGAAGGAGAAAAATGAGACTAAATGGAAAAAAATTGTTATCTACATTGCAAGTAGATTTCTGTGCTTGCTATATTAACTGCAAGAGTAATTCTTCCCTTACCTAGCAAACTAAAAGTAGGTTAATATTCCACATGATTGTACTTGAAAAATTAAGCTATAGTGTAGCACAGATGGAATGATTTAACTAGCATCCGAAGAAGTATATAATTTATATTATGTAGGACAGTGCACACTGAGATTTATTCTAATGAAATGTCTGCTTTTTTTTTTCTTCTTTCATCTAAGATAGTTTTAATTATGTTGGTGGCAATGTCTAAATTAATTTAACTTTTCTCCTTGAGATTCTGTAACTATTTTTATTAAAATAATAGTAACATAATGAATGTCTTGTTACCACTCCTCATGGACTTTAAATTCTATACAGTTTATTTCTCACTGAGCTGTACAGCTAGGAGCTATATAAAATATGGCATTTATTATTATTCTGAACAGCTGACATAAATATTGGCAAATAATCTGTTTTATTCTTGATAAAGAAATAAATGTACTGGAATTACCATTAAAAACAATTTACTTGTAATCTAACCCCCTCATTTTCCAAACAAGAAACATAATTGCCCAAATACACAAGTTAATGATAGAGCCAGGAGTATAGCTGAGCTCTCTCTCACCTGAACCTTATTCCAAGCTCTTACCATGACACCGTATTGATTCTTTTTACATACATATGTTTTATAGCTTGAATGAAAAATACTGAAGACTCCCAGATTTTAAGCTTGAATTCCTGGTAGCTTGCCGCAGGCCTGGGATTGATTCTAAAACCTGCTGAAGTATAAACCAGTGATGGTCACTAAATCTCTTAAGAAGAAGAAAAGTGTACCATGAACAGCTTTATCCAACAAGGAATATTAGTTTCCTGTTGCTACTGTAACAAGTTACCACAAACGCAGTGTATTAAAAAAATTATTTTTTGACGTTCTCATGCTTAAAAAGCCTAAAATAAGTCGCAGTGGGCTAAAATCAGCAGATTTTGAAGGTCTATGGAAGAAACCATTCCCTTGGCTTTTCCAGCTCCTAGAGGACCCCTGCATTCCTTAGCTTGTGACCTGGCATCACTCCAGTCTCTTCTTCTGCTGTCACATTTTCTCTTCCAACTCTCATCCTCCTGCCTTCCTCTTATAAGAACCTTAGGATTACCTTGTGCCCACTTAGATGATCCAAGATTATCTCCCCATCTCGAGGCCTTAAATTTAATCACAAAAATCCCTCTGTAATGAAAGATAGCATATTTACAAATGCTAGGGATTAGGATGTGAACATCTTTCGAGAGCCATTATGCTGCCTGTCACATAAGAATACCATAAGTCTGTCAATTTTGTGCCTTGGCCTAACTGAGTCACCCCCTAACAAATACGTACTGTAATTACTGATGTAGGGGAAGGTGGAAGCAGTTCACATGTGTTTCCCCACCGCCATTCATTCTGTATTCTCACAGTGAAAGAGCTATCTCTAAGAAATGCCACCTAAAGTTTAACCTGTAAAGTTAAATCAGCAATTCCCATCTGTAAGTTTTATTTGTCTTTGTAACATTTTCTAGGGGGTTTGAGATTGCTCCTATTCTACTCTGCAAAACCTGGAAAGGGTTGGGTGTGACTATTCAAAAATGAATGTCTTCTGTAGACAACTGAGGTGATAGCAAAAAAAAAAAAAAAAATTGCTGTCAAAAGAGATTGCAGACTTTCTTAACTAGGCACTGCCTGAGTGCCTATATTACATACTGAACACTCAGAGCTCTCAAGAAAGAATTCATGTATCCTAAAGCTCACTGCACATTCTATATGCCGTATCATGTTTTTTTTAAAAAAAAAAATCTTTTAAGCACAAAGAGCTATTCAGGACCTCAACATGAATTTATTAAATGTTGACTCTCTCCCAGACATTGGCCTATATTCTAGGATAAAAAAGTGAATCAGGCATAGTACCTATCTTAAAATAAGGTATTGTTCAATGCGGTGGTTTTTAATGAACTAATCAGCATCACCTGAAAAGTTAAGAAAAATGCAAATTACGGGCCTCATTCAAGACCTACAGAGTCAGAAACTCTGGGGATGAAGCCCAGCCATTTTTGTTCCAGTAAGTCCTTCAGGTGATTCAAATGCATGGTAGCTTGAGAATACTGGGCTCATAAGTGAGCTAGAAATAGAAATATATTACAATACAATGTAATCAATGTTTTAATAATGTTGTGTATGTGATATGGAAACACAATAAGGCAGTTATTGGGAAAATTATACAGGCTTTACATCAAGGTGATGTGCCACCTGGAAGGGTGAGTAGGGGACTTTCTTAGGTTGTCCTTAGAATCTTGATAATGCTTTGAAATTGTTGAAGTTCAACATGGCTGATCTACATTGTGTGTGTCTGGGTAGAGTAAGGACTATTTGACAAACCTAGGAGTTACAAAGGAGTTAGATTTTGAAGGCTAAAATGAATGGCATGATCATATTTTCTTTTTAGTTAGAAGACTCTGGCACCAATATGAACATGGATCAGAGAAGATAGATATCTGTGGTAAGGATATCAGATAAGAGCCTGGAATAAAATCAAAATGGCTAACAAAAAGGGCCTTAACTACGGGTATCTAATAATTTTTCTAAAATTTTAGAAACAAGCAGCAAAATTAAAAGAATTTTAAAGTGAACACACATATAAACATCATCTAGACATTACTATTAACATTTTCCTAAACTTGCTTTATCATGTATCCATCCGTTCCTCTATTACTATAGCCAACCACCCACTAATTTTATTTTTTATCTACCACAAAGTAAATTGAAAGCATCACTTGCCTTTTCACTGCATACATCAGCATTCGTATTATTCACCAGCACTTGATATTTGTATGCAATTTTATCTTTTGTAGTATCATTTATGTACAATAAAATGCACAAATCTTCAATGTACATTAGCTACATTTTGACAAATGCCTATACCTATTTGACTTATATGAAGATAGAAAACCTTTCCTCCAGAAAATTCTCTCATTCCACTGCCCAGTCATTCCCTATGTTCTGCCCCAGAGACAAACACTGCCTTGATATTTTTTTGACTATTAGTTTGGGCTACTCTAGGAATTTATATAAATGATATTATACAATATATACTCTTTGTGCAAAGTGTGTTCCACTCAGTATAATGTTTTTGAGATTCATCTGTGTTGTGCGTGTCATTAGCACGTTCCTTCTTATTGCACAATAATAATCCTTTGTATGAGTAATTATACCACAGTTTGTTCAAGCATTGTTGTATTGTTGAACACCTGAGCTGTTTCTAGTGTTTGGTTAGTACTAATTAAATTTCCATGAGCATTCTTATACAAATCTTTCATTTTTTCGGGTGGACGTTTTAAGAGTTAAAGAGGAAAGAAACATGAAAAGTAGCTGAACAGTCAAAGACACGTTTGTTTTGGAGGATAAACCTGAGAGGGGCTTCAGGAGCATTCTCTCTTACAGACTAAGAGTATTTAAGTGTTCAGGGCGAGAGGGCTTATCACAGGCTTGGAATGTTTCTGTGTCAGGGAGAAGTTTATTGTGGGTTTGGAATGTCTCTGGTCGGAGGGGAGGTTATCTTGGGGCTGGCATGTCTCTGGTTGGGGAGGGGTTTATCTTAGGGTTGGAATGTTTCTAGCTGGAGATGGCATTTGTGATTTATGGTCACGCTGACATTAGCCATTAGGCTGATACCCTTTGGGTTGGATTTAGGTGGTTTTTGATCAAGGGGAACTTTAAAATGGTGGTGCTTGTCCAAGATGGTGATGCTTCTGCTCTGTCAGGTATACATTATGTTTTATAAGAAATTATCAAATAATGTTTCAAAGTTATTGTACTCCATTTACACTCCCACCTAACAATGTATGAGGATCCCATTTACTCCATATCCTTACCAGCATTTGTATTTGTCAGTCTTTTAGGTTTTAGCCATTCTGAAGGATATGTAGAGGTATCTATTTGTGATTGTAATTTGCATTTTCCTAATGAGAAATGAGATTGAGCATTTCTTCATGTACTTATTGGTTATTTGTATATCTTTTTGTGAAGTTTCTGCTCAAAACTTTGACCCATTTTTATAGGTTGTCTTTTAGTTGTAAAAGTTCTTAATATATATTATACTAGACATGGGTCCTTTGACAGATATTTTGTGATGCTTAATAATTTGAGAGTCAGCATGTTTAATAAGTCTTAGTATTGGCTGCCTAAAGTTTATTGAGGTAAATTTTGAGATTGTAGACAGATTGAACAGGAAAGGATTCATGATCACTTAACACTTGCCATGTAGACAAGAAAAAAAAAAAACTAAACTTATATTCTTGTTCTTGACCAACACAGTGTCAGTGCAGATAGAATGGAAACAAATTTCTGAGGCAAAATACTGCGAATCTGATCACAGTATAGATGATGGAACAGAAGGAAATAGAAGAGTTGAGTAAGATTCTAGATTACTAGCTCATACGAATAGGTGGGTTCAATTATAACAATACAAATAAGAAGTAAGTATAATGAGTTTGGTTTGAGACTTGTTATATTTGAGATCAATTTGGGCATAGATGTCTGATGAGGAGTATAGATGTCTAATGGGGAGCTGGATTTAAAGTTCTAGAATTCCTTATGAGAGAGCTATTCCCCTCCTCATTTGACAGATTAAGAAACTTGATGTCTTAAAGAGGAAGAGAGACGGTATCAAAATCTCAGTGGCAGCTCTAGGTCTAGATCCATGTTTCTTGCTCCTTCATCTTGTATTTTCCCTACTGGGCAACCCACAGATGGCATTCCCACAGCTGAAGTCAGAATATTAGTGCAGAAACAAAACTTTATTTGGTAAACATTTAAATCTTTTCCCCGAAGAGCAGCACAGCACTGGGAAAATACTAGATGTATCCTGCAGTTTATTCGCTGGTTTAATGCCAGCTGCTGGATTTACTCACCTGTGGTAACTAGAGGTACAAGCTGCATCATGTTTCAAATGATGCCTGGTGTAGTTCAAAGTCCTCTGGATCTTCACCTTTTGCTATTAAAAAAAATTGATTTGATGCCCAATATGATGCAGCTTAATTGACTACCTGATATCAAAACAACTTGCCAAAAAAACAGGCATTTCCTAAAGCAGATGCAAGGAGAGACAAAAACATAGCTGTTGTGATCCTATATTGAAGCATTGTTGGCGTCTCACATGGAGGCAGAAGAGACAAGAAGTGCCATTTTATCTTATTTCAGATTTAAATGTCAACAATTTCACATCTACTATTCTTGCAAAAGCCTTGAACTCCACTTCTTAATACCCAAAGCCAAGACCAATGACTTCTTAGTAGAATAGGCCCCATCCACCAACCCTACCAACCTCTAGATTCCAAGCATTTCTAAAATCAATTTATATCCAAGAGTTCCGTTAAGAATTCTGGGACTTAAAGAGAAAGTTCATGAATATGACTTTATTGTAGGGAATGCTATCAATTTGAGCTAGAAGATATCTCACATTCACAAATAATAAAATAACAGATATACTGGGGAAGAGTTGATGTTATGCATGTGGGAACAAAAATTAAAATACTCTAGCTCCTATTAATGTAGTATCCCACCATTCAGTATAGGAGTAGAGAACTTCTTTAAATTGAGATTCCAAATGAGAATTAAATAAGAATCCTTACTAAATACTCAGGAATCCCAGACCCTCATCTGAAATCACTCATTTTCCTGTTCAGCGTATGGCACACCAATTTGGAACTGCTACCTTAGATGTGATTCTTCCTCCTTTTTCCCTCATCTGTAACTCAAATAGAAACAAGTTCTCAGTGATTGTACTTTTAAAATCGTAATAATACATTTGAGGAATTATTTTCTTTATCACATTATAGCACCAGTGTTCTGGATTTCTTCATTATTATCTAGGTCCAAAAATTTATTTAACATTTTAAGTGCCAACTATGGACCATGCATGGTCCTGGGTGCAGGGTATAAAGTGAGAAATACGAGAAAGAAATGGTACCATGGGGTTTACATTCTACTGGATAATAACGCATATTTATATAGTGCCTATTCTGTGCTAGTCATGCCCCAAGTGGGTTACATATACCGTGTTAACATCATGTAATCTTTGCTACACTCTAGTACTTCATTACGCAGATAAGGAAACCAGGGGACGGAGAGATTAAATAACATGCCCAAAGTCGGAGAGTAAACATCAGCTGGAGTACAAACTCCTTTCTATTCTATCCATACTCATTCCCATGGGAATTTCATGTAGTCTCATGTCGTTAAACAACATTTATGCAGCAATGACCACCAATTGATATCTCACTTATATTTCTCCTAAATTTCAGGGGCATAGATCCCATTGCCTATCCAATTTATCCACTTGGATTTCTAACAGATTTCAGTTGAAAATGTAACTAACTGATCTCTTGATACACCCCCCAGACCCGTGCCCTAAAATTACTCCCCTTGCAATAGCCTTTATCTCAATTGGCAACAACTGCATCTTTCTAGTTGCTCAGAATCCCCTGTTTCTATGACACCTCATGTACAATCCGTCTTGGCTCTACATTACAAAATTTCTGGCACTTTGCAGCAGCTCCACTGCTACCACCCTAGCATGAGCCACATCATCTCTCCCCTGAATTCTGCGGTGGCCTCCTAACTTGCGTCTCTGCTTCCAATCTTGCCTCCGTATCACAGCCTGATAATCTTTCTAAATTTTTTCAAGTCCATCAACTTTGAAGTCATCTCTGATCACTCTGCTTTAGCAATGCTGGCCTTCTCGATCTCCACTGAACAGACAGGCTCTCACCTTGGGGCCTTTGCGCAGTCTCTGGCACCTACTGGGATGTTCTTTCTTCAGGCATCCATACACTAAATCTTGCCCTTTTTCCAAGCCTTCGTTCAAATGTTACATTCTCCAAGAAGTCTATCCTGTACTTGGTATTTAAAATTATAACATCCCTTTCCCTCGGTATTTCTATTCCTGCTCCAATTTTTTGACACTTACTCCTTTTGTCTTCTAAGACATTATATAATTTGTTTATTTAGTCTACTGCTACATGACTGTAGGCCCCAAGAGGGCAGCATTTTTTGTCTGTTTTGTTCATTAATGTATCTTGATAACATACAATGTCTAATATCTAATAGCTGCTCAGTAAGTAATTCTTGTTTTAATTTAAACAGAACCACTTATAAAAAGTCAAGTGGAACAGCATTCCAAAGTTAGAAACAATTAGAGAAAAGAACTTGGGTGGATATGAGCTTGGCAGCTTCTTGAACTGAAAGATCAGTGTAACTGCAGCCCAGTAACTCAATAGGAAAGTGGTATGAAGCTGTGCTGCTGAGGCAGGAGGGGCAAAACTGTGGAGGGCTTTGTAGGCGACAGTAAGAAGTGTGGGCTTCATTTTTAGTGTTGTATGAATCACCCAGAGGTCTTAAGCAGAGTAGAGACATAACTGAGCTTATATTTTAAAAATATATTGGGTGCTGTATGCAGAGTCAGTTGTAGGGAGGCAAAATTTAACATAGGCTGGTGGCATCTTTAAAAATTAAGACTATTTTGGAAAACTATTTGGCATTATCTTCCAAAGTTGAACTTAGATGTGTCATAGACTCTGCAATTCCATGCTTAGTTATAACAAATATATGTATTAACCTGGGCACTAAAAAGACAGGCACAAAAGGTTCATGAAAGCATCGTTCATAACAGATGAAAATTAGAATCAGCCCAAATGACCTCAAGAGTAAAATGGATAATTAAATTGTGACACATTCATACAATGGAATATGGCATGGCAGAAAAAAGACCCTCAACTCCCACTGCAAGGAACTGTGAAAATTGATTTCACAATATCTTCCAGCAAAAGAAGCTCAACACTAAATGATACATACTATGACAACTGGTCTCCAAAGATGGCCCCTCAATGAACTAGGCCTCTAGGAATTCACATTTTTATGTAATTCCCTACAGCATTGAATTCAGCCTCAGTTGGGACTAACTTAAACCCACAGATTATCGTAGAAGTGACATGTGCCAGTTCTAAGCGTAAGCCTTAAGAAGGCTTTTTGTGCATTTGGGAATTCTGACCTGCATGCAAAATCAGCTATCCTGCTGAAAAGACCACTTGGACAGGCCCCATGATAAGGCCACGTGGAAAAGAGAGGCCCTGGGACTACTTTGTGGGGGAAATACCCAGATGTCCCACGTGACATCAGCTGCCATCTGACTGTTAGCACACGAGACAGCCAAGGCAAGCACCACCCAGCTAAGTCCAGCCAACTTCCAGAACCATGGGAGATAACAAATACTTGTTGTTTTAAGCCACTGAGTTTTCGGATGGTTTGTTAGAAAGCAGTAAATAATCAAAACATAATTTAGAACATATTTATTAGAGAACAGTTCTGTTTACAATATAAACTGCTCTAACAAAAACCTAAACATGTAGCATTGGCTTTGGTAATGGGCAACATTTCGAGGCCAGAAGGCCCAAACCTTACTGTTAAAGGAGACTACAAGGACAAGAAGGCTGCAATAATGGTGACCCTTGGAATGCAAGGACGAATAGTTTGGCAGCACTGTCATCTGTAGTAACATAGAAAATAGAAAATATATCTAATAAATAGTGCATATTTGGTTAAGGAGATTGCTAGGCATAATGTTAAAAGTGCCAGCAATTTTCCTTTAGCTGTACTTAATCAGATCCGGATACAGAAAAAGATTAGGAACTATTCAATTTTCAACAAGATAAACATTTGCATGTCAAGACTTTCTGGGTCCCTGGCAAAATACTCTAAAAGAAAGAAAGAGCCTTAGGGGGAATATCAAACCCAGTGTTTTTCATTTAAAATGTGATCTCAGGGTAAATGTCTCAAGATCCTTTTTTTTAAGATCTCAGAAAAAATGAAGATGGTGCCTCAGAGGCCCCCTCAGCTAGATGTAGGGCTTTTAAAATCCTAAAGATACTGTTTCATAATATCCTGCCATAGCAGTTACTTAATCCAACATAGAGAGAGACCTGTCTTACAGAGATACGTGGGTATGGCTTTTGTCTCATGCTATAAATTATAATTTGAATTACAAGAAAACCCTCAAAGTTTTAAAAAGAACTTATGTAATTTTGAACTGAAAAGGAAAGAAGAGAAGCCATTTGAAATAGAAGAAAAAAAAAAAAGCAAACCAAAAGGTCTTTGGGCCCCTAAATTCTGACGAGAGGGAGCAAACCAAGAAAACAAACAAATTTTTTATTAAAAAAGGAATAATGACTCAGAAGCTGGAGCCAAAAGCTCTGAGGGTAGAACTAAGAGGGGAAAACCACTTCCAGGGAACAGAAATGGGCATTTATCAGGAGCTGGCAACAGGTGCCTGCTGAAAATCTAGAGTTCAGATTTGTTATGAAGGAGTGACTGCTGTGTGCTTGCTGGTTTTCCATTCTCTTTTTAAAGGGAAGTGTCTACTGTGGTCCTTTCATTGCAGTCTCATCACTGTATGTTGGTGGTGGATGAAAAGTGGGGAGAGAACATCTCTTTAGTTCACATGTCTTCCCCTGAGAAGTCATACTCAGCCTTATCCACACCTGGGCCTAATTTAAAAGACAAGATCCTAAAATCCAACCCTTAGCCTGATGCTATATTAGAATGAGATCTGAGAATGGGACATGGTGGGTGCATTTTACACCTGGGAATGACATGACTCATTGGGGGCCATGTGGCAAACTGGTAGCCATCCAAAGATGGCTCCCCAGTGAATACTTCCTGATGTTTATGCTCTTGTACAGTAATTTTCAGGATCTCTTTCTCTGTTTATCCTTCACTTAGCATCGTGTTCTTGGTTTATGGATGCAATAATCTTCTTAATCTTTCTAGAGATACTAATTAGAGTTACTCTGATATAAAGTGATGCTCCCTGTCATACCCTGAATTAGCTCGTATTCCATTTGGAATTATTTTCTTCTATATGTGTGTGTATTTTTTTTCATGTTGCAACCTTTCCTCAAATAATAGCTGATATTAGGTTGCCCATATATACTTAAGGATTAGATACTAAAACTGACTGAAACAATGGATGGAGCTTGTCAATTAGCAAGGCTTCATTTTAAGATCAACATTTGTTCCTGCCACAAAGCCTTGTACTGGTTGCTCCTCCTACCTGGGAATAGTTTGAGAGGAAATTTGCATAGCTAATTTCTTTGGGTCATTTTAGTATCATTTGAAATGTCCCATATTCAGCAATACCTTCTCTGACAAAAGTATTAGTATTTAATATTACCTACTACTAATACCTCCCCTCAACCAGGTACATGCTCCCTCTACATTTTATTTTCTGAAGACTGATTACTATTTTAAATGATCCTTTTGGTTGACTTGTTTGGCTGTCTTTTGTACTAGAAAGTAAAACTGTGAGGGCAAGGGTCTCATAAGCTTTGTTCACCACAATGTCCCAACACCTAGAACAAGGCACTGAATGTTGCATGTTCTTGATAAAAATTCATTGAATCAGTGATTGAGACCCAGGCAGCCACCTTGTTCTGGAAGTCTTGCACACGTATCTTAACTCCCATTGTCCAGTAAACCCTCTCAGTGCTCTAACGAAACTTTAGGAAACTGACTTTGAAAAGTTACAATAAAAACTGTTAAAGTCCACTATGAAACTCTCTCCTTATGGCATTACTACTAAATCACAAATCCAGGCCGAGGAGACTATTTTCAGCAGAGTTTTTATAAGAAAGATCATCTCATACACCAATTGTCCTTTTCCTATAGAGCAGAATGAGGCATGGAAAAAAGAACACTAGAATTAGGTCAGAACACCCGGGTTTGAGTCTGGGCTCTGTCACTTATTAGTTGTATGATCTTATTCAAGTTGCTTAAAATCTCTGAGCCAATATCTTTATATGTAATTTGAGGATAATACACAGTTGAGGTTCTATATGAAAATATCCACATAGTGCATGTCATGAGTAGTGATTTAATGAATAATCCTTTTCTTCCTACACTGTATTTTACAATTAGGAAGCATTTTTCCTGTCTAAATTCCTCTGTTCTTTGTTCTTAAATCTGTCTATTCTTTGTTCTCTATTGTGAATGTACTAACAGAAACTACCCACCAGATATGGTGATTCTAAAGTTTTACTTTAATTCTCAAACCAAGCAGGGAGTGGGAAAAGCTGCCTGCTTTGTAAAGAAAATCCCTGAAATACAGCCATATTCATTCTTTTACATACTATCCAGCTTACAGCTGCTTTCATGTTATAACATCAGAGTTGAGTAGCTGCAATGGAGACTGGATCTGCAAAGATCAATATATTTAGTTCTTGCCCTTTAGAGAAAAAATGTGTTGAGCCTTGCTTTAATCCATTGGCAAGCAAACTTTTAAGCAAATAAAATGTTTAAAACAGAATTTTAAAAGTAATTTTTGTATTACAAAAAGTTAAGGCAAAATGTGTAGAAGTCTTAGGTGATTGACATGTTTTAAAATCCCATTAAAAAACAAATTCAGAAAAATCATAAAAATTACTGTTCTCTAAGGGACGAAGCTTTTACTTTGTAGAACAGTGGCTTCCAACTGGGGGAAATTTTGTCCCCCAGTGGATATTTGGAAATGTTTGCAGACATTTCACTGTTGTCATAACTAGGGGTCAGGCACTACTGGCACCTAGCAGGTAGAGGCCATGGATTCTGCTAAATAGCCTGCAATGCACAAAGCCTCCCCCAACAATGAATTATTCAGCCTCAAATGTTAATAGTGCTGAAGGCGAGATGGAGGGACACGGTGTAAAACAAGCTGTGTACATAATTAAACAGCTCCTTTGGGATTTGTCATGGTATCTAGTGTAGCTTTCAAAACCTTTGACATGCTGACCTTGCTCTCCAAGGAGAGTCCAAAACACTCAAGTAAGTCAGCCTTCTACTTATGACTGACTGACAAGTGTAAAAGGCATATGGCTGTTTATCACAATAATACAGATGTTTTTGTTGTCCCTACATTCCCTCTTCCCAGGGTGCAAATAGTTACACCTTCCCAGGTTCCCCCATCTCTGCCTGCACCAGAGGCAGTGAAACAAACCATGTCAGGTCATTAGCCCCTAAATGCTGCCCCGTGGCTGAAAATGTCCAGATAATGTCCACGTGCTTCTGCCAGCCATTGCTAGCCAGCATTTCCCTAATCATCACCATTACAGGCTTATTTTAAATAAGGCTAAAATTTTTATTTCTTCTTCTAATCAGGCAGTAAAGGTATTAAGAAATAGCACCTCTGTATGAAAATTGGCTCCAGTGTCTGGTCCTCAAAATAGCATTCAGACACCGAAAAATGCTTTTGGGAGAACAGAATAGTTATAATGAACATTTATTATATATCATTTTCTCCCCACAGGAGAATAAATTGACAAATGGACAATTTAGTGTACCCTCAATGATTTTGTCATTAAAAGTGTTTTTATGCAAAGACAATGCTAACAAAGATTCTCTGAACACATCATATGCACAGCATGTCCCAGTTCCCTTTCTTATGGGGCCTGTGGGTACATTTGTATACGTCCACTTCAATATTGAGCTTGACTCATTTTCAGACACAACATTCTATGGTAGTGATGTAAAATAATATCTACTCTGTGCCTCTTGTCTTCTATAGTGTCACAAGTATTAATCAAATAGAACATTTGATAGCCAAAGTTATTTCAGTCCCTGTAGTTGATTCTATGCTCCTCTGTGATGGTTAATACTGAGTGTTAACTTGATTGGATTGAAGGATGCAAAGTATTGATCCTGGGTGTGTCTGTGAGGGTGTTGCCAAAGGAGATTAACGTTTGAGTAAGTGGACTGGGAAAGGCAGACCCATCCTTAATCTGGGTGGGTACCATCTAATCAGCTGCCAACATGGCCAGAATAATAAGCAGGCAGAAGAACACGAAAAGACTAGACTGGCCTAGCCTCCCAGCCCACATCTTTCTCCCATGTTGGATGCTTTCTGCCCTCCAACATTGGACTCCAACTTCTTCAGCTTTGGGACTCAGACTGGCTTTCTTCCTTCTCAGCTTGCAGATGGCCTATTGTGGGACCCCGTGATCGTGTAAGTTAATACTCCTCATTAAACTCCCATATATATATATACACACACATATATGTGTGTATATATATGTGTGTGTGTATATATGTATATATGTGTGTATATATGTACATATAGGATATATATATGTGTATATAGGATATATGTATATATATAGGATATATGTGTGTATATATATAGGATATATATGTGTGTGTGTATATATATAGGATATATATATATATATCCTATTAGTTATGTCTCTAGAGAACCCTGACTAATACATCCCCCATACCTCACTGCATGAACAGATAGGAAAACATGGGCAGCCAAGCACTTCTGGGCTATATAATGTTCTGGGGCTAGTCTACTGTATTAGTCAAGGTTCTCCAGACTAACAGAACGAGGATATAGATAGATTCGATAAATATGGATATAGATACAGGCTTTTAAAAATTTTGGAGATTTTTATATTCTCTCTCCTTTGTTTCTTTTTCTTGCTCAATTAAATAGGGTAAAATTATTGGCTAAGTTGATCAAAGAGATCTGAGAACCAAAGCCAAGATGTAATGTAAAAATTGGATCCTTAATTATCAATAACTAAGTAGTCAGACTTCTGGCTATGCCTACCTTTACATGTATAAGTATTATGCCCCGGAAGAAGAAAATGCTTACAACAATAGCCAGATCTTACTAAGGAAAATTTAAAATTGCAACGGAACATTCCAAATCCACAATAGTGTACTTTTAGAAGTGCATGTAAAAAAGAGAGCTCCTGAATTAGGTTAAACCAGGGATGTATATTGATATGTGAAACCTTCATAAAAGATTTTAATATTTTTAGTGCCTCTTTTAAAAACTCTTTACAAGAGGAAATTAAAAGCTTAAGTGACTAATAACAAAACTTAAATCTGCTCACCATTTGGCTTAGTTAGTATTGTACAATAAAGGCCAAAGAAAGGTGGATAACGTGTTTATGAAAGGGAGGCCCTCAGATAATACAGGCTTGCTTCTTTTTCAGAGCTATTCATGCTGAGTCCCTGCATAGGGAATGCTTTCTTTGCCCTACTAGTTAATGGAGTCTTTTCTGAACTCAATAGTTTTAGCTAACAAACAGTGGCTAAGTTAAAAATATCTATATCCAAAATATACCTTTCTGGTATTTAGCTGGCTATTCTGAAATCCTTTTTAAAATAAATTTATATCTATAAAGAAAATCTCCATTTGTAAAGATGTTTGCCTCTGCAATGTGGAGTGAGGAAGGGCTGAGTCACTGGTAACCCTTACAATTGGCTTAAATTTACAAACAAATCTTACTTTTGTTTAAGGTGCTTTTTCTGATCATCCTGTCTCAACTGGCCTTCACCTAAACCCTCCATCCTTGGTTTGGGCAAATGATGATACAACATATATACCTGAAATCTCAGATTTATGCTTTTGAGATAAAAATTTTCTATCTTATTTCATCTAGCAGTCAACTGTTTAAATATAAAAATTTAGGATTGCTTAGCTAACAATTGCTTAGGGCAATGAAACAGGTAATTGACAAATTGATAGTATGAAGGGGAAAAGGAAAAAAGTATTTGGAAAGTGGCAAATGAAAAATCTGTATGAAAGCTGTAACATCTACTTCTGTCTGTGTATCTATGTCTTTATGTCTGTGTTATGTGTATGTGATATCTCTAATATTTGGCAATTAAAGCTAGCTTTAAAATTGGTGGTAAAATAAAATAGGAATGTCTTCAGAATTATTAGTATTAAATATAATTCAGACTTTTTGCCTGGGTCTACTCATCAGACTAATTTATACTGTCTCTGCTAGATGTTTGAAGGTAATAACATTCCTACTTTCATAATTGTTTTGATACTTGCTTGATTTGTCCTTAAGCCGAAGCTATACGAGCTGGCTGCTGGGTTCCCCCAAAGCTTTGCACACACCTTACTGTGAGCTTGTGTCTTTGGTTTGGAGCTTCTGGATTCTGAGGTCTGGACAGGTGGCCATGATGATGTCAGGAATATATGGGATTCATAGTGCTTGGGCCACCATTTGCAAAGCAAACGCAAGCTCAATATGGCCCCATCCTTTCTGGCCTAGCTGCCTCTTGACCATGCTGAGAGGCATCAGTTCCTCTGAGCATCAGCTGCACAACTCTGTCTTCTGTCCTGAGCTTTACATTTGCTATGTAAATTTAGGGCCCAGACAGGCCATGTTCTTCATATCCTTTCTTGGGTGCCCCATGGGTTTTTGAGAACCAGGACAACTGGGGAAGATATAAGGAAGAGTACTTGTGTAATAGTTTCAAAACTATTTTTAGTAATTTAAAATCCTAAAATCATGTTATGTTAAGTAACATATTACCATAAAATGTATGAGGCATCTCTAAGTAAATTACCAAACCATTAATTTTTAAATGTAAGTTTAAGTTTATATATGTTGGAATCTTATTTTTTATGGTATAGAAAAGCTAAATATATTTAGATCTAATAAACATAAAAGATGAGAAAAGATTTATAAAATTACATCTACAAATTTCAAATTGATGGAATAAAAAGAAATATAGGTAAAACTAGATTAATATATAAAGTTGGGAAAACAAAAAGAACAGATAAGAATTATAAAATGTTTATGGAAATCTCAATGTGGTCAAAAGCTAACTGACATTGGATGAATTTGTTTATAAAATTTTATTAAAATTAGCTAATACAAATTTGGTTTTCTTTTTTGAACAAGATTTTCATGTAGTATTAATATGAAACAGTAGAAGATTTTTGTTCACCTGTTGAGTAAACTGCAAAACAAGAACAAAAACAAACAAAATACAAAAGAAAAACAGAGGAGAGATGAGACTAATTCCATCTCATGCTGTTGTTATTGGGTCTTTTAATTGTTTGGAAAACTGAGTCTCCACTCTGTAAAAGAGTAAAAATACTTGCTTTTAAAAAATTTTTTTAGTTATAATTTGGCTAAATAAATTATATTACTTTACATTGACCTGTGATTTGATTTGGATTAAGTATTAACCTTTGATGTATTTAACAGACTTTCCAAAATCAAATTTTAAATTCTAAAATTGTTTATTGACCTCAAACTAACTTTGAGATGTTCCCAAGGGCTCCTGAAGCATCCAAAAGACTGATAATTACAGGTTTATTTGATATGTTATGTTACATGGGAGGCATTGCAGTAAGAAATAATATTTAATTTTTAAGTTATATTTCTATAAATATAACTTAATTTGTGTTTCAGAATTGTATGAGGTTTCTAAAACTCTGATATGTTTTGGTATATGTTATCACACATAATTATGGCTATTATTTTAAATCATTGAAGGCCACAGAAATTACTGAATTTTTCATCAATTGTGTCTATAGTCATGAAAATTTGTCTTGTCCCAGTTAATTGCTTAATTCTGATTATTTCTCTACAAGCTCTTTGCAAGCAATTGTAATTCTAAAGTATTGTTTCTTCAAGGAGATTCATAAACAGAATGAAAATAATACTGACAAGCACTCCTGAATAAAAGTTTCTGATAACATTAGGATTATATCATTTGGCCTGGGTAAGAATTCCCAGCAATCTAATGGAGAGACTGAATGGATTATAAACCAGCTAGCCCATGCAGAACAATAAACAATTTAATACCAACAAAATGCTTTGCCACATTTTCATGCTAAATCAGCCAGTATTAAAATGCTAAGATATGCAATTTGAATGAGCTCCAAGCTCAAAGGTTCAATTTACCTCTGGTCTCCCATTTAATAATCTGTGCTATGCACCTAAGCTAAAAAAACAAAATTGGTATTTAAGAGGATATAAGCTTAATGTGGACTCATGGAGAGCTTGGATGGTCTCCTGGTTCTTCTGAGTCCTTAAAGCTTCCTTTATTAAAAGCTCTGTATTCCATGACTCATCGTGGAAGAGATAAAATGATCTAAATAAAATACATATACACATGCCCATATATAGTGTGGTGACTGTTCTGACTTTCTGAAAGTTTATACCAATGTTTGTTTTGTCAAATCTTTAATCCTGGGAAAGAGAACTTCTGGTTCATTCTGCTACCTGATGGATCCCATGACATTAATAGAGATATTTCCTTTAACTGCCATTTTCAATACGTTTTCTGGTTTTATAGAAACTCTCCCAATCAGGAAGTTGATATAACAGTAGCTAAAATGTTAGGAACCGTATTTCTTTCATGAGACTTATTTGAGAAATATCCATTGATAGAAGTACTTGTTTTACTAGACATGCTGTAAAACAATTAAATAAGGCATTACAGATACAATTGCATTAGGCAAAACTAAATGAATTGAGGATTGCCTTGGTGAAAGGTATTACAGATTTGTAGCAATTGGATCCACTTTCAGTGTAAAGCAGAAGTTGACACCTTATAGAATAGTCAGTGGAAGGCTATTTATGTATCTTCTACGTATCTTCTCATGTATCTTCCACTGCTTAACTCTGCTATGTGTAAATGCTGTGAGGCTTTAATACATTATGCCGAAGTGTATTTTCAGCAGGTAAAGGAAGCTTTTCATAATCTACTGACTGAGAGCAATCAAACCCTTCATAATCTAGAACTTAGAGACTGGATCTTCTGAAAACCAAGAGAAAAACTGTCTTTTCCACACGCACTTCCACAAGCCTTTGGGACTTCAAACCTTGGGTCTGTAATTTCACAACTTAGAAGGGTTTCTCCAAACTCTTCGAATATGGCACACCATTGGAAACCTTAAGAGTCGAGAAAGCTTTTCCCCAGAAGCAGATGACATCCTAGATTTGGACAGTTTCCTCAAGATCACAGATCAGTACTTCTCTGCCATCACAATACTTTTAGCTCTCTTAATTGTTTTCCTTGCTATGAACAATAGAACTGGAAAAGGGGCCTTGTATTTACCCACTTCTATTTGTGAAGGATTTTGCAGCCAGTCTTATACATGGGCAGTCTTATGCCTTGATGAATGAAAGGTGAAAGTCTAATGTGGGTTAGAAATTTTAATGGTACCTTTGTTACTTCATAGTTAGAACATTGGTCAGCAACTCTTAACCTACATCATAGGTTAGAGAGAACAGTGCCAGGAGTGTTAGGTAACAGGGGTACCTTAATGGCGCCGGTTCTGGTTCTTTTCCACTCCTTGACCGGGCACTGTCTGAACCCGCCAAAGGAGGGCCAATCAGAAAGAAGCATCTCCTGCCTTCCCTTGGGCCCGCCCCACGTAGGCCCAAGGGATATAAAACCCAGCACACCAGCAGCTCTCTCTCTTCTCTTCTCCTCTCTCTTCTCTTTCTTCTCCTCTCTCTCTCCTATTCCTTCTCCGCTCGATACCTCCAATAAAGATCTCTTGACTGCGACCGGTGTAGTTTGGTCTCCGCCCGGCCCCTTTCAAGGAGGACTTCACCTTTCTGGCTGGGCATCAGTTTTAGGTCACTTTTTCCACGGCTTGGAGTAAATGAGGCAATAATCAAAAATTTATCCCTCATAATAAGCTCTATAGCAGGATTCCACTGCGAGGTTATTGTTGCACAATAGAATTTCAAAAATTATTTTGCTAAAATTGTACTAGATTATAGAATTGCTCAAGATTACCTACTGGATGACAAAGGAAAAATTTGTGCAGTTGCTGATATTTTTTGTTGGACACGGATGAATATATAATGCATTATAAAGACTCAGTTGCAGGGGGTTAATGAACAGGCTGCTTGGTTAAAGCAAGTAGACTCTTCATTTGGCTCATTCTTTGACTGATTTGATTTTAGTTGGCTTGGATCATGGGGACCCTGGCTAAGGAACATACTCCAAACTTTGGTATTATCCTCCTAATAATCATAATGGTAGTCTCCTTGGTGTGCTACATTCTTTCAAAAGTTTAAATGTTTACATGCAGCCATTAATACAGTGTCAAATGGTCGCTCTTCAGCTAGAACGACAACAACTCAAAGAAATGCATAATCATAAGGACAACATTATCCACAAATGTTATGCTGAGACCGAAAACCCAAAATGATGTTAACTGGGAGTAGCATTAAAGCCCCAAGTTTTGGTCACTCTCACCTAACTGAGAACCTCATCAAAAGGGGGTAATTGTAAAATAAAATTATGAGAGGCAATTGTTTTGGACTGAGCTTGTACACTACATCGCAAAAGACCAAACCAAAATAAAGTCACTCATGCTAAGTGCAATATAATCAAACTGAAACTTTAAACAAACAGATATAACCCTAAACAGACCAGCTTTTTTTTTTCTGCTAGAAACAGGAGATTCCAGCAAAATAAGAAAGTCTTTTCTGCTCTAACCCTTACAAAAAAGTAAGCTGAAGTGACCTTATGTTAACCCATTAGGTTTTTTTTCCTATTGTTCTGTTTCCTTGTTTGCAGCATACAAAACCCACTGATTTGTTATTTCCCAGAAAAGTGGGAACAGATAAGTGGGAATAAGTAGGAACAGATAAGTACCCCAGTAAGTCCATTTATAATGGTGACAGAGTGATGTCAATGCCTGAAGTTTTGGTCAATATCTTTGGTCAAAATTGAGAGGCTGACCAAAAGGGAGGAATTATTATATCAAGTTTAGCCTAAAGTTGCCTCCCTAAAGGTTTTTCCATACATAGTAAACTGTAGCATAACTGAATGTGTAAACAAACTGTAACCTACTCATGTAACAAGTAGCAGAGTCTCAGCCAATCACAGGCAGCCAACTGTTCAAACCATGTTCAAATAAAGCAAACACCCAGATGTGACCAGTTCAGTTGTTTCTGTACCTTGCTTTCATTTTCCTTCTCTGTCCATAAATGTTATCTGACCGTGTGGCAGCCGGAGTCACTCTGAACCTATCCAGGTTCTGGAGGCTGCCTGATGTGTGAATCATTTTTTGCTCAATTAACTCTGTTAAATTTAGTTCATCTGAAAAGTTTTCTTTTAACACTTAAAAATGCCAATTGGATCAAAGACTTAGTAGAAAAATATAATTTATTAAATGACTCTATTAGACCTAGAAAGCTTAACAGAACAATTCAATATAGGAAAGAAAATGGAAAAAAGCCTACCAAGCTTTTAAAAATCATATATTTCTAGTGCTACTTAAACTGTACCAAAATTGGAAAAGAAACTAATTTAATGAAAAGAATATAATATTGTTACTAAATCTTGATAAAGATTATTTTAAAAAGAAAAACTACACACCACTTAATAGTTACAAAAGCATAACCATTATCCTATACAATTCAACTGCATATTCAAAAACACATTATAATCTACTGGGGTTCATTCCATGAATCCAATTTCAATAAGTAGAAAATACAATTCATTGTGTAAGTAGGTCTGAAAAGAAAAATTCCGCTTACCTCCATAGATATTTTAAAATCCTCTAACTTTTTATTTAATGGGGAACCATTAGAGGCATCCTAGTAAAGTGAAGAAATGACACAAGCATGATGACTTCTGCTACTATTTAGCAAGCTATTGGTAGCATTATGAGATGTATTTAAGTAAACAAAAGCAATTAGTCAGATACCTAGAAACTCACAACCTAACAAAACTGACTCATGAAAAATAAAGTCTAAATAAAACTATACTACTAAGGAAATTGAATCAGTAATCAAAAAACCTCCCAACAAGGAAAAGTCCATAACCAGATGGCTTTACTGATAATTTCTACCAAACATTTGTAGAATTACCACCAATACTCTTTGAATTTTTCCAAAAAACTGAAGAGAATACTTTTGACAAAGGTTATAAGTTGTCTCAAAGGGGGCAAGGCAGTCTTCAACTAACGTTGTTGAGAAAACTGGATATGAACATAGTTATAGAAAACCATGAGCAAAGAACTAAAGGAAATCAGAAGAATAAACAGTGAGGATGTCAATAAAGAGATATAAATTATTAAAAAACCAAGCATAATTTCTGTGCTTAAAAGTACATTAAAATGAAAAATTTGCTACAGGAGTCAACAGTAGATTTGAACAGGCAGAAGAAAAATGTGAGTGAACTTGAAATTATCCAATCTGAGAAGCAGAAAGAAAAAGAATGAGATTGCCAGTTCTAACCTCTCCTATATAGGCTCCAGAGCTGCCACTAAAGATAAAGTATTCTATTTTAGCCCTCTTTACCACTCAAGTGTCTGTATTCCCTTTGCAAATCTAGTTCTGGATGAAGAAATTGCTGGATGAAGGAAGATCATCCTTTCTGGCCAACTCCAGGGGTTTGCTATATCCTGGTTGCCTTTTTGGGTATCAGCACTTCGGAAGTCAAGAAAGCCTAGAGAATTCTGTGCTTCAGTGATGTTTACAGATTGTGCCTAGGCCTCCTCAAAATATATTTTTCCCTGCACACGCTGTCCTGGTGAGTGGGAGTTGCGATCCAGATTCATAGGAAGCCATTTACATGAGTATAGAACATTTACCTTGACCTGAAAAATCTCAGAGATCCTTTCATCTCAAAGTGTTTTCCAAATACTTATCTCACTTTGCAGAAGTGTTCCAAGTCTTCTTCCTGTGTATATACTTTTGACATTTTCAGTCTCTTCCTTTTAACCTCTCTCTGGAAGCTCTTCAGAGACCTGCAGTTTATCCTGATTATAGAATGTCAGGTTCTTTTCTTAAACTAACTCCTTAGGAAAAACATTGTTTTCTAGATTTAAGAAGGAAAACTTACAGTTCAGCCTTCTCAATGTTCTATATTTAATTAAGGATAGCTAACCCTTTGCCTTTTCTTCACATACCAGTAAGCACCAACAAGTTGTGAAAACTAAAATTTCAAAACTTACGAATTCAACCAAAACCAGTAACTTAAATTTTACTATTGTTTATATTTGTGCTCTCATTTGTTCATACATGAATACAAAGTAAAATATAGTTAATGAAAGTTGAATATATCCAACAATGTACTCATCTTAATTAACTGGAACTCTGTCAGCCTATATTTCTGCTTAAACCCTATGTACTGTTATTGGAAATTTATTAAATAGCCTTGAAGCACTTAAAGAAATGAAAAAAAGTAGAATTAGTAACAAATTTTTAAAAGTAAAGCCTGCATTTATTTGATAAACTTTTAGGTCTGAATACATTTGAACAATTGTAAACTGGTAATTTTTTTAGTGATGTGTATAGAAATTTTCTGTTAACTGAAATATTTGATTAAATCCTGATATATCAAAACAAGAGTGACAGTCAAAATATTTAACAACTTGTATGGTACAGACAACTTCATCGGAATGGGCATTAGTCATAAACAACCAGTTTGACCCATACTACTGAGTCTCTATTATAAGTCATTTTGGGAGTTTTGACCTTAATTTTTTTTTTTTTTTTAGCTTTAATAGTAGGCCATCTTCCTCACCACCATGCTGTTTACATTAGGCTTTAAGAATATTACTTAATGTCAATATGCTGAAACCTGTCGATGAGAACATTTCAGATGGTTCAAGATATTTTATATAACAGAGTTTTATTTTGCTCTATATTCTCTTATACCATGCAATCAACAAAAAATATACATGGTCTCTTAAATAACATCTAAGTTGTGATCTAGCTCTGATTTCTTAAGAAATCAGATGGCACTATGTGTCATCCCATTATTTAGCTTTATCAAATATTATTTTTGTCATATTTGTTTCCACTCACTCTCTTTAAATATATATTAAACGAATACTGACAAAGTGATACCTTCTGGATACCCATGTCTGAACATATTTATCACCAGGGGTTGTCAATATTGTGAATTTATCCATCTTTATACGTCCATTTTTCATTCTAGCTAATTAGAATTATGTTGTATGACTATATTACATTTTAAAACTTTTTTTTTTTTTTTTTTTTTTTGGAGACGGAGTCTTGCTCTGTCACCCAGGCTGGAGTGCAGTGGCGCGATCTCGGCTCACTGCAAGCTCCGCCTCCCGGGTTCACGCCATTCTCCTGCCTCAGCCTCTCCGAGTAGCTGGGACTACAGGCGCCCGCCACCACGCCCGGCTAATTTTTGTATTTTTGGTAGAGACGGGGTTTCACCGTGGTCTCGATCTCCTGACCTCGTGATCCGCCCGCCTCGGCCTCCCAAAGTGCTGGGATTACAAGCGTGAGCCACCGCGCCCGGCCTTAAAACTATTTTTATACAGGTCTCCTTCTGTACATATGCATGCATTTCTCCTGCATATTAAACATAGGCTTGGAATATGTGGTATCTGTAACTTCAGTTTGGCCAAACCATGGGTGGGGGTTGTTTTGTTTATGTTTTATTTCATTTTAAATTGACAATTATTGTATGTACTTATAAAGTGCATTGTATTAGTCTGTTCTCACACTGCTGATAAAGACATACCCAAGAGTGGGTAACTGATAAAGAAAAAGAGGTTTAACGGAGTCACAGTTCCATGTGGCTGAGGAGGCCTCACAATCATAGCTGAAAGTGAAAGGCACGTCTTACATGGTGGCAGACAAGAGAGAATGAGAACAAAGTGAAAGGGGAAACTCCTTATAAAACCATCAGATCTCGTGAGACTTATTTATTACCATGAGAACAGTATGGGGGATACTGCCCCCAATGATTTAGTTTTATCTCACCAGGTCCCTCCGACAACATGTGAGAATTATAGGAGCTACAATTCAATATAAAATTGGGGTAAGGACACAACCAAATCATGTCATTCTCCCCCTGGCCCCTCCCAAATCTCATGTTCTCACATTTCAAAACCAATCATGCCCAACAGTCTCCCAAAGTCTTAATTTATTTCAGCATTAACTCAAAAGTCCACAGTCCAAAGTCTCATCTGAGGCAAGGCAAATCACTTCCACCTATGAGCTTGCAAAATCAAAAGCAAGTTAGTTACTTCCTAGATACAATGGGGGTATAGGCATTGGGTAAATATAGCCATTCCAAATGGGTCTCCTGCACACAAAGGGGCTACAGGCCCCGTGCAAGTCCGAAATCCAGCAGGGCAGTCAAATCTTAAAGCTCCAAAATGATCTCCTTTGACTCCATGTCTCACAACCAGGTCATGCTGATGTAAGAGGTGGGCTCCCATGGTCTTGGGCAGTTCTGCCATTGTGGCTTTGCAGGGTACGACCCCCCTCCTGGCTGCTTTCACAGGCTGGTATTAAATGTCTGTGGCTTTTCCAGGCACACGATGTAAGCTGCCAGTGTATCTCCCATTCTGGGGTTTGGAGGACGGTGGCCTCTTCTCACAGCTCCACTAGACAGTGCCCCATTGAGGACTTCCCACTGGAGAAGGGAAAACCCCACATTTCTCTTCTGCACTGCTCTAGCAGAGGTTCTCCATGAGGGCCCTGCCCCTGCAGCAAATGTCTGCCTGGACATCCAGGCATTTCCATATATCCTCTGAAATCTAGGCAGAGGTTCTAAAATCTCCTGTGCACCTGCAGGCTCAACACCACATGTAAGCTGCCAAGGCTTGGGCCTTGCACCCTCTGAAGCCATGGTCTGAGCTGTACGTTGGCCCCTTTTAGTCATGGCTAGAGCAGCTGGGATGCAGGGAACCAAGTCCTTAGGCTGCACACAGCAAAAGAGCCCCACTAAACGGTTTTTTTCTTCCTAGGCCTCTGGGCCTGTGATGGGAGGGATTGCCGCAAAGGTCTCTGACATGCCCTAGAGACATTTCCCCCATTGTTTTTGGCTACTAACATTTGACTCTTTCTGCATCCAGCTTGTATTTCTCCTCAGAAAATGGGCTTTTCTTTTCTATTGCAATGTCAGGCTGCAAATTTTCTGAAATTTTATTTTATCTCCCTTTTAAAACTGAATAATTTTAACAGCACCCAAGTCACCTCCTGAATGCCTTGATACTTAGAAATTTCTTCTGCCAGATTCCCTAAATCATCTCCTTCAAGTTCAAAGTTCCACAAATCTCTAGGGCAGGGGCAAAATGCTGTCAGCTTCTTTGCTGAAACATAGCAAGAGTCACCTTTACTCTCATTCCAAACAAGTTCCTCATTTCCACCTGAGACCACCTCAGCCTGGATTTTATTGTCCATATCATTATGAGCATTTTGGTCAAAGCCATTCAACATGTCTCCAGGAAGTTCCAAACTTTCCCACATTTTCATGTCTTTTTCTGAGCACCCCAAACTGTTCCTACCTCTGCCTGTTACCCAGTTCCAGTTCCTTTCACATTTGCAGGTATCTTTACAGCAGTGCCTCATTCTACTGGTAGCAATTTACTGTATTACTCTGTTCTCATGATGCTGAAAAAGACACACCTGAGACTGGGTAATTTATTAATGAAAAGGGGTTTAATGGACTCACAGTTCCATGTAGCTAGGGAGGCCTCATAATCATGATGGAAGGCAAAAGCCATGTCTTACATGGTGGCAGACAAGAGAGAATGAGAGCCAAGTGAACGGGGAAATCCATTATAAAACCATCAGATCTCATGAGACATTATCATCAGAACAGTGTGGGGGAAACCATCCCCATGATGCAATTATCTACCACCGGGTTCCTCCCACAATACATGGGAATTATGGGAGCTACAATTCAAGATAAGATTTAGGTGAGGACACAGCCAAACCATATCACGCAGTGTGGTGTTTTGATACATATATATGGTGTAATGATCAGATCAGGGTATTCAGCTTATTCATCATCTCAAACATTTATCATTTTTTTGTGGTGAGACAATTGAAAGTCTCTGTCTTCTAGTTATTTTGAAATATACAATATTGTTAACTATAATCATCTTACTTTGGTTTTCAATGGAACACCAGGACTGATTTCTCCCATCTTTAACAATAATCCTTTCCTGTAATATTTTCCTTTATAGTTTCTCTGGGGCTTACATTAAAAATCCTGTAGAAGACTATTTTCAACTGGTAACAATTTAACATTGGTCATATACAAATATTCTAGACTTTTATCTTCCTTCCCCATAATTTGTAATTTTGTTACCTTAATTTGCATTTTTATAGGGTGTATTCCTTAACAACTTATTGTAGCTATAGATATCAATGTCTATTTTGATGTTTTATCTTCATAGGGGAGACTTAAAAGATTATGTGCCATTATTACAGTAATGAGGTCTTCTGAATTTAATTATGCATTTACCTCTACCAGTCAGTTTTATACTTTCATATAATTTCATGGTAGTAATTGGCATCCTTTCACTTCTGGTTGAAGTATTGCCATAAACCTTCTTTGTAAGGCTGCTGTAGTGGTGATGAATTCCCTCAGCTTCTGCTTACTTCCTTTCTGAAAGATAGCTTTGCTGGCGATATTCTTTGATAACAGTTGTCTTCTTTTCAGCATTTTGAATATATAATCCCATTCTCTCCTCACCTTCAAGGTTTTGCTGAGAAATCTGCTGATAATCTAATGAGGATTAAATATGACTTGACACTTTTCTCTTGCTGCTTTTAGAATGTTCTCTTTGTCTTTGATGTTTGGGAGTTTGATTATAATGTTCCTTGAAGAGGACCTCTTTGGATTTATTCTAATTGCAACCTTTAAACTTCATGTATCTCATTGTCCATGTCTCTCTCATGACCTGGCAAGTTTTTAGCTTTTATTTTGCTAAATAGCTTTCCGTGCCTTTCTCTGTCTCTTCTCCCTTTGTAATGCCCATAATATAAATATTTATGAGTCCATAGGTTTTGAAAGATATTTTCACACTTTTCATATTGTTTCTTTATTTTCCCTCTGACTAGGCTATTTCAAAAGACCTGTTTCGAGTTCAGAAATGGTTTCTTCTGCTTGATCTAGTCTGTTCTCAAAGCTCTCAATTGTATTTTTTATTTTATTCATCAAAGGCTTTAGCTCAAAGATTTTTTTAATATCTATCTCTGTTAAATTTTTCATTCAGATCATGAATTGTTTTTCTGATTTCACTGAATTGTCTATGTATGTTCTCTTTTATCTTGCTGAGTTTCCTTAAGATCATGATTTTGAACTCCTTTTCAGGCAATTTGTAAATTTTCTTTGGGGTGAGTTATTGGAGAGTTATTTTGTTTCTTTGGTGGTTTGAAGTTTCTTTGCTTTTTCTTGTTTTTCTTTTTTCCCTGCATTGACATCTGTGCATCTGGTATAAGAGTTACCACTTATAATTTTATAGAGCATCTTTCACTGGGAAAGATTATCACCTATAGATACATCTTCTGGTGTTGGCTTTGGTTCCAGGTGGGCACAGAAGTGTAGTCTCATGCAGTTTCTTTAGCTTTAGTCAACTTCAGTGATGCCTGCCAGTGACTCAGTGGCTTAGGCTACAGAAGTTTGTGCAGCTTCTCAAGAGCAGCCTCCCCACTGGAGCCAAGGGCACCAGGTTGTTCCATGCACCAAGGGTATACCAGGGCTGCTCCACCACTGGGTGTGCCATGACCTCCCTGCTGGTGATGGGAGCACTGAGCTGTGCCATGGTCAAAGGTGCCTGGGGGCGACTCCACCACCAGTTCAGTCACAACCTCCATGCTGGGCAGGACTGCCTATTCCTTGGAAGGCAGGGCACCTTGTAAGATTGAGTGCTCAGATTGTGGCTATTCTTCTGGGTCTAGGCTTCGAATAGCAGGGTCAGGATTTTGCACCAACTTGAACGGGAAAGATACAATGCCTCCTATACAGTTTATTCTGAGAAGGTACAGCTGTAGCTCCTTGGCTAGGGGATGGTGTGTTATGTGTGAGCACTGTGTAGTGGCAGCAGAGCCTCAGGTTTGGGGAGTTGCAGTGGCTACTGGCCCCCAATGCAGGACACACTAGCAGTGGCTTCAGTCTCCAGATAGCACCTTACAGCAGCAGCTTGGATCATGTCATGAGGTAGAGGAAGCACGATGTAGACTTCCACTTTGGAGAAATGCAGTCATGTGAACTCTTGGCAGCCCCACCCCAGACTGGGCTCAGGACCTGAGAGTACTAGATCATTCTCAATCAACAAAGACAATACGTTTTGACAGTTTTAATTAGGACTTCTGGGGACCTCCTGCTTACCTTTTCCCCACAGGAAGAGTCTCTCCTAGTTCCAAATTGACCCCAACTAGGGAGATGGAGTAGCAAAAACACAGTGTTTAGTTTCCTTTTCTATGCATCCATTCTGATCTGGTTTGCCTGTGTCCCACCCAAATCTCATCTTGAATTGTAATCCCCATAATTCTCACATGTCGTGGGAGGGACCCGGTGGATGGTAATTGATCGCTGGGGGCAGTTTCCCCCATGATGTTCTCATGATAGTGAATGAGTTCTTATGAGATCTGATTATTTTATAAGCATCTGATATTTCCCCTGCTGGCATTCATTCTCTCTCCTGCCACCCTGAGAAGAGGTGCCTCCCACCATAATTGTAAGTTTTCTGAGGCCTCCCCAGCCATTGAAACTGTGAGTCAATTAAACCTCTTTTCTTTATAAATTACCCAGTCTTGGGTATTTATTCATAGCAGCCTAAGAATGAACTAATACACATCCCATGTCTCCATGCTCTACAGGAGATCTGCCAGTCCCCTGCTGCACTCCGGCACTCTGCTTCAAGTACTTTGGTTAAAATATGGTTGTTTGTTTGTTGTTTGGGTTTTTTTTCTTGTAGGGGAGAAATGAACATTAGGCATCTCTTGTTAGCCATCTTGCTGACATCACTCCTAAACCTTGATTTTGTTAATTTTTGCCAATAACTGGATTTGAAATGGGATATCATTGTTGTCTTAATTTGCATTTCCATGATTACTAGTGAGTAGCACACCCTTCATATGTGTATTGGCCGTTTGTGCTTCCTCTTTTGTGCTACTTATTCTCATGCTTTTCCTTTGTAGTTTTTGTATCTATACATTTGTCTCTTCCCAAACAATATATTTTTAGATTTATTTACTCTTGAGTATTATACAAATAAATCATATTTATATGATTTAAAAAAATTGTTTCTTTTGGTCCACATTATGTTTTAGAGATTTATTAATGTTGCACCATATTTTATTTCATCAATTTACATGCCTTTTCTTAGATCATTTTAAGAGCATACCATAACTGAATTAATCTTTCTATTGTTGATAGACATTTGAATAGTTTTGGGAGGTTTTGCCTTAAAACAAGGATTTTGTAAATATCCTTGTACCTGACTTCTGGTGCATATGAAAAATTTCTCTCACATGTAAATATACTAGTGGAATTAAGAAGCCATAGGTTATAGGTATGTTGTGTATATTCAGCTTTAATAAGTAATACAAAACTGGTTTTTAAAGTAGTCTTCCCTACTTTATATTTGTACCAAAAGTGAACAAACATTTCAATTTCTCTACACACTCTGGCCATCACTTGATATTGTTTGATTATTTAATTTTGTCCATCTGGAGGATGAAAATGGTGTCACATGGTGGTTTTAATGTGTATATCCCAAATGATTAATGGCTTTAACATTCTTCATATGTTTGGGACAATTATAGTATCTCTTTTGTGAAATTTTCTTTTGTTTATTAGGTAGTTGATTTTTTTTACTTATTTTCGGAAGTTCTTTAATATAGTATTCCTTTTCTAAAATGCTTGGGACAAGAAATGTTTCTGATTTTGGAATATTTTCATATGTATAATGAACTATCTTGGGAATGAGATCATGTCTAAACACAGAATTTATGTTTCATGTAGACCTTATACACATAAACTGAAGTTAATTTTATATAGTATTTTTAATAATTTTGAGCACAAAACAGTTTGTGTACATTAAACCACCAGAAAGCAAAGGTGTCACTACTTTAGCTACCCATGTGGACAATCTGTGGTTGTTTGGCATCACCATCATTCTCACTATACATTCATAAACTCCCTATAGGCAATCGTTTTTTACATTTATTCACACGTAAGCACTTAACATTAAAAAAGTGCCACATTTAACACAATGAAAACATAATGTGTTCAGGGTAACTAAACAGCACAGTAGCATCACCAGAATACCTGTATCAGTTATTCAACAACAGTAACAACAAACAATATTGTCTTTTTTGGTCTCCATCTATGAATCTGTGTTTTGATTAAATGGTTACTATACACTGTATTTTAAATTTTTTATGAGGAGAAACATCAGAAGGAATTGAGGGCCCAGAAAGTAGGTTCTCTGGGGATGAACAGGCATTCTGCTGGATGGCTTTTAAAACTATTTCTTCCCGAGTCATTTTCCTCATTAACAATAGTTTTTGTCTTAGAAGTCTCTCTTTAATTTTATAAACTGATGTGATTTCTTGTTCTGTTATGAGGGCATGCTGCTCTAGTACGATAAAACCACATCACACATTTTCACCATGTCATCTATAGGCACTTTTTCTCCAGTGTTAACATCATCTTCATTGTCACTATTATCACAATCACCTTAACTTGGAATTATTTTAACTAATTTACCACTGGTTAATGAATGAACAACTGGAGCCTCATTATTGATGTTAAAATCTTCAATATCTACTTCTTCCAGTTTACAGATGGACTCTGAAGGTACATATTTAGCATAAAGGAAATGAAACATACATTTTTTTTCTCATTTGAATACAGAATCAAAGTCACCATCTTGTTCATGATCCCTGTACGTAGCTCAGGCCAGAGGTTGTGCCAGGCATGCACACTGTGTCTTTAGTCACCGTGTTCCAAGCATTGGGAATAGCATGAATGGCATCTTTCATGCTAAACTTATTTAGAAGACTTTCCGCACCCACACCTCTGTTCACTGCTATTACCATGCCATTCGAGAAAGTGTTTTTATATCTACTGTTCATTGATCTAAGGATATCTGGTCACAGAGTTGAATTAATAAAGTCATATTTGGAATAAAGTACATGACATAAACATTATTTTCAATGGGAATTATAGCTGGAGAATGAGCATAACAGTTGTCAAGAAATAACAAAATTTTATAATCGTTATCCAGTCTTACTTCACTGCAATCAGCATGTGCTGCTAGTACAAAATATTTGTGAAATCAATCAAAAAAGATGTTCCTAGGGATCTATGCCTTCTTGTTAGCATAATAATATAAGAAACTCACTACTTGAATACTGAGAGAATGCAAAGTTTTGCCTATCACAGCAAGTTTACACTTATGCATACTTGCTATATTAGCACATCTCCACACAATTATTATTTACTTGGCATCTTTAATTACAAGGCTATCTCATCAACTGTAGTCAATGTCCTCCGAAACAAAAATGCCAAAATAGTGATGCTTCATCATCACTATTTTTCTCTTGGAGATGCTGAATGATTGTGCGTTGTGTGCCCACATTTTGACTGTGACTCAGGTCAGGGCTAAAATGAGTAGTAGGGAGAAGAAGTTACATTTTCGTTTACTCTCACATCAAAGGTATAGTTCTTTGTGGTCTGAGTTTAAGAAATGAAGGCAAAATACTGGGTTTATCTTCTATTTTCTGATGATACTAAGCTCTCAACTCACACATGTTCAATTCTACTGGATATGATAAAATGTTCAAGGGTAGATTGGCTTTATGGCTCTTAAATACTTGGCTCATGTTCTATTTCTTATACCTCAATTATACATATATAAACACACACACAAGCACACACACACACACACACGTAAATTATTTTTAGTATTCCACAGAAAGGCTGCAATGGGCAGACTGAGTGCTTGCAAAATTCATATTATAATCTTAGCCCCCAATGTTGTGGTATTAGAAGGTAGGGCCTTTGGGAAGTGATTAAATCATGAGGTGGAACCCTCGTGAACAGAATTTGTAACCTTATAAAGGCCCAAAGGAGCTTGTTTATTCCTTTCATCAGGTGAGGAGACAGCTAGATGGCACCATATGTGAGGAAGCTGGCCTTCACCAGACAAGTGTGTGTGTGCTTTGATCTTGGACTGGCAATGTGAGAAATAAAATTTTGCTGTTTATAAGCTACCTAGTTTATGGTATTTTGCTATAGCAGCATTGAAAGACTAAGACCAAGGCCTAGGCACCTGGACTGTTCATCTTTCGAGAAATTGAACAAAGTATTTCTCTTTACCACTTAAGCTGAAAATTATCATTTTTGGACTGGCAACATTAATTGATTTACATTATTGTCATTACTCTTATATTTATACACATTCTACTTTGTATTTTTTCTTGACCATGCCTATGTATTCTCTTTTTCTGTTTCTTTGTATTAATTGAAGCTTTTTTAGTTTCTTTCCACACACTTATTTTTTCTTTGTTTTCTCTTTCTGTGTTTGAAAGTTTACAATTTATTTCTGTTTCTGTTGAGTTTACTTTTAAATTGTAACAGGCATAACTGATGTAGAAAGTCTAATGTTGATCAACATTTATATCCTCCTCTCAAGAATAAGCCTCAAAAAACTTAACTCTGATCACTTATTCTCATTTTACATGTTGTTATTTTCTGTATTATCCCACTTTGATTTTTTTAGTCTCCTAAATCAGCATTTTGATTTTTATTTATGTATATAGTCAGTGCTTATTTGCATTTACCAAAGCATGCATTAATATCTTCCTTCCTATTCTTCCTACATCTCAGATCATCTTTTCTTCCAGAAATATATTCTTAAGTAGCTTTTTGTGATGAGTTCATCTTCATGTAAAAATGTCTTTATTTTGCCCTAACTTGTGAATTCTAAATTTATAGTCTTTTTCTCTCAGCACACAAAAATATACCAACTCCTTTCTGACTTGTGTTATGGTTACTGAGAAACATGCTGCTTGTCTAAATATTATTCCTCTGTGGAAATTCTATTTCTTTCCTCAGGTTACTTTTAAGGTCTACTTTTTTTATAAGATAATTCTTTTGTGTTTACTGAGATCAACAACTCTTCTCCTTTCTGTCATTTTCTGTTTGTACATTTTTGGTGGAAGTTTTTTTTCTGCTTCTATGTCTTGAAATTTTAGATTGCGAACTAATGTTTGGTAGTGCTTTATCTTTAGGAATTCTATTTCTTCTGGGTTGGAATAATCTCATTCCAGAGATATTTTGCATTTTCTTTTTGTTAGGCACCCAAGGAGTTTTAGCATTTCAGGGGAAATTTTTTATAGTAGCATAATTTCAGTAGCCTAATTCTGGCCTGTGGTCATCAATTCTTAGGAGAAATTATTATTTGTGTTCCACCTGAGTCATACTGAGACACAAAAACTTCCTCCATGCAACTGTCCAGGAGAGGGTGGATTTTTTCTCCCAGTCCACCTTTTTACTGACCCCATATAAGTTTTGAATTTCTCCCAAGTGTTTCTATTTCCCTGTGGCCTATGACCTTGTGTCTGTTAGATGTAAAAATTTCTTATTTAATGAGACCGACGGTCGTCTTTTTTTCTCCCTCTCCTCATACCACTACAGGGCTTCTGAAGCATCAGCTCAAGTGTTTCTCTGACTTTTTGGCTTCCAGTTCATCCTCTTACTTTCTTGTATGCCAATCTATATATTTCATCCTTCATTTCTACCTCTTTTTTAGAGGGGCATTTTCAGACTTTCTCCTCTTTTACAGTGCTGGAGATAGAGGCCTCTCTTCTGTTTTTTTAAAACTGCCACTCACCCATCAGAACTCAGCTCAAAGTCTACATTCTCAGTGATTTTTTTCTTTCATCTCTATTGTACATATCACAGTACTTCTTAAGATTCCCATATCACATCATTCACAATTTGTATTTATACATTTGATTGTGCAATTCTGATTAATCTTTGTCTCCTTTATAATTTATTCAGTTCCCTGATGGGAGGAAGCAAGTGTATTACTCATGATTGTCCATGAGCCAAGCACAGCTCCAGGCACAAGTTTATGTTTAGTAAATAAATGTTTGATAAATTAGTGAATGTTAGAACCTGGATAGGGATGATGAAAAATTAACACAAACCATTCAAGGGTTGCAATTCAGGCTCTTTAATGTAAGATGAAGAAAACTGGAGGTGATTTTAAGACAGGGAAAATTAACAAAAGGAAAGGTTTAGTGTTCATCTGTAAATATTGGAGAAATATGGGTAATAACACTGAATCTGATGTTTAGCTCTGTAATCTACCAGGTGATTTTGGAACCGTTGCTAATTCTCAGTGTTCTCTTTTTTGACCGATAATAACAGATACGCACATACTAATGTTAAGATGGGGACAAAATGAAATAAATAATGTAAAATGGGACCTTACACATAGTCCAAATTTACTAAACCATAGCCCTTTTTTTACCTGGAAAACTTTAAAAGAGAATTTACTATTAAACTCAGCCTTAAGAAACCCCTTCTGAATATAAAGATGTGCAAGGATTGGCCATGAAGCTTGGTGATAATTGGGCATCTTCTGTTGGAAACCTGCATGTGGGGTCATTGTGATTATGTACAGTGGTTCCAGTCATCTTGTGCTGAGGTGGTGGGTGGATTAGGTAGCCATTCTTATCTATGAGTCTTGATTAATTGCACATAACCAGAAAAAGCAGCAAAAGTTGTTTGGGGAGTCATTTTCATCTTAACTGGCTGAAAGTCTTGCTCTACATTTAAATATGTTACTCAGTGTGTATCAGGTATTTAAATCAATCTTCACTCTCTTATATTAGCACTAATAAACTCAGAGTTGCATTAACTTATTGAGACATATTTATATTTGGTCCCAAAGCAGAAAAATCAGTCTTCTGGCTAGATACATGTTCAGTATTACCACTGATCATGAACCTCCTTCCGTAAGAGCATGTAGGAATCCTTGGTGAATGATGAGGAGCAGACAGAAGGCAGAGAGACAGGCTTTAAAAAATCTGTTTTAAGATTTTAATATCTCTCCACATAGTAGATTCTATCCCAAAGTCCCTACCCTCAATACAGTTAATAATTTAAAAGAGGCATGATTTAGCAGTGATATTAAAACTCACATTACCTTTTATCTGGTCCTAGAATTGCTTTCATGCGTATACAAAGCAGGAGGCTACCTACATGATGTGACTTATAGGATACTAGGAACTAGCCTTCATCTGAAAATATTACCTTCTATGCGCTATTTCATCACTGATGTTGATTCCTACTTTGAAAATGCAAATATCTCTACTACACTGAATTGGTTACACTGGGTACTAGATATGTCTAAAATGTGTTGCATATTTTGGGTGACCCACTGGCAGATTAAATAATCCTGAGATATTTGGCATAACTATGGCTAGCCTGCTAAATCCACTCCACCCTTTTCCCATTGGATAACTGCCAATCAAAAGCTACATGGATGCTTATTTATTGCCGTAAACTATCAGTATAATTTTCTCCCTCTTTAATTCAGGCTGGGGTTCAGGGATGTGTTATAATCCAGCTTCCACTAGTGAGGGTACAGCATTCCTCCAGTCAAAGCAATTACTTTAAATTTGTTTTATGCTTCACATCAGAACATAATCCAGAGAAAGAGAGAGGGCCTTCTTTTCCTTCAATGACTGAAGAAAAGTACTACCAAAGCCATTTTGTTTTACAAGAGAAGCCAGTCTGCAGACCAAACTGACAGGATAAAGAGGGTGGAGTCACAGGTACACAAAATCTGTGCAGCAAATCTAAATTCTTCAATTCTATGAACCTATAATTTTTCTTTTTTTTTTAAAAGCCCATTGCATTCAGTTTTCTGTTACTTGCTAGTATACCCATCTTAAAAGACACTCTTGCTTTTCCATCGTTGGCTGTTAATGAATAATGGTCTGTTCTGTTTTAGATTCCTAAGGCTGGGACAACCTCCCTCCAATACTAGTGTCCCACAATGGCATTAAAGTCCGTTGGGAAGAAGATAAGAAAAATTTCATAAAGGCAGAGATAATAGTGGTCACACTGAAGAGTGGATAAACATTCTCTAGGTAGGTCAGGACAATGAGCAAGTATTCCTGCAAACTGAAAAATGAACATCTGTTGTCAACTGTGGCTCTCAATACAGCTAAATTGGGCTTTCTGTTACTCAACCTCTAAATTAAAAGCTGTTTTTCAAATTAAATTGATTTAGCAACACATAATTTTTTTTTCATTTTTTTTATGAACAAAGAAAGTTTTTACATATAAGTGCTGTTTCATGGACAGTGCTAGTGAGGCATTGTCTGGGTAAGAGACAATTGCATCTGCCATATTCATGACAGCAAGAACCACAATGCTTTGGTTGAGGGTGGAAAAGAAGTTATCTAAAGCAGAAACTTCAGGATTTGATGATAGCAAACACGTATTATGTGTTACATTTAATTATGTGATAGAGTGCTTTTGTGTGACCTTATCTCTAAAAACTCAGTAACATTTTGAATTTAAATCCTCTCTCTAAAGTTTAAACAGATCTTTTGGGGAGGACATCTCTTCCACACTCTGTTAAATTCATCACCTGGGCTTTGAAACAGCATTCCTTATTGTCTGGGTAGCATGTGAGTCTTTAGCAGAACAACTTTTCAGCTTTGGCTTTTGGAGTTCCTTCCTATTTAATACTCCCCAGGAGTCCCTGGGGCCAGGTTGGGGAGCAAATACTAATGTTTCTGTTTTTCTCCTTAGAGCCCACCTATAACTCCGCCTTCCCTTTAGCATGTGAATAAATATCTTCAGGTTAATCAAATCATGCACATAAACAACTATGCTTATTCATCCAATTCTTTTTTTTTTTTTTTTTTTTTTTTTTGAGACGGAGTCTCGCTGTCGCCCAGGCTGGAGTGCAGTGGCGCGATCCCGGCTCACTGCAGGCTCCACCTCTCGGGGTCCACGCCATTCTCCTGCCTCAGCCTTTCCAGTAGCTGGGACCACAGGCGCCCGCCACCTTGCCCGGCTAATTTTTTGTATTTTTAGTAGAGACGGGGTTTCATCGTGTTAGCCAGGATGGTCTCAATCTCCTGACCTCGTGATCCGCCCACCTCAGCCTCCCAAAGTGCTGGGATTACAGGTGTGAGCCACCGCGCCCAGCTTATTCATCCAATTATTAAATTAGCTAGGACACTCTGTAGCCCATTTTTTTCCTTTTAATTTTTTTGCCACATAGTAATCGTACATGTTTATGGGATATAGAATGATATTTTGATACATGGATACAATGTATAATAATCTTATCATGGCAATTAGCATATCTATTACCTCAAACATCATTTCTTTGTGTTGGGAACATTCAAAATCTTCGAGCTTTTTAAAAATATACAATACATTGTTAACTATATTCACCTTACAATGCTATAGAGCACTAGAACTTTTTTCTACTATAGAGCTATAACTTTTTATCCATTAAAAATCCTCTCCCTGTCCTCCCCTGTCTCCTCCTCTTCCCAGGCTCTAATAACCACAGTTCTACTCTTTACTTCCACGTGCTCAACTTTGTAGATCCCACATGAGTGAGAATGTGCATTATTTATCTTTCTGGGTCTGACTTACTTCACTTAATGTAATGTCCTCCAGGATCATCCATGTTGCCTCTAATGACAGGATTTTATTCTTTTTTGTGACTGAAGAGTGTTCCTTTGTGTATATATTCAACATTTTCTTTATTTATCTGTTGATGGGCATTTGGGCTGATTTTATATTCAGGCTATTGGGAATAATGCTGTAATTAACATGGAGATACAGATACCTCTTTGAAACACTGATTTCCTTTCCTTTGCATAAATATCCAGTAGTGGGACTGCTAGATCATATGGTTTTATCTTTAGTTTTGTTGAGGACTCTCCATACTGTTTGCCATAATGGCTGTATAATTTACATTTCCACCAATAATGTATAGGAGCTCCCTTTTCTTTGCATCCTTGCCAGCATTTGGGGTAAGGTGATATCTCATTGTGGTTTTAATTTGTATTTCCCTGATGATTAGTGATCTTGAGAACTTTTTCATATACTTTTTGGCCACTTGAATGTCTTTTTTTGAAAAGTGTCTATTCATATCCCGTATTTTAATGGGATTTTAAAAGAACCCTTGTGTTATTTGACTCTCTTGCATATTCTGGATGTTATATGGATACTTGTCATATGGATAGTTTGCAAAGATGTTCTCCCATTCTGCAAGTTGTCTTCTCATTCTGTTGATTACTTCCTTTGCTGTGCAGAAGCTTTTTAGTTTGAGATAGTACCATTTGTTTTTGTTTTTGTTGTCTGTGCTTTTTAAGTCGTATCCATAAAGTATTTTACTAACCAATGTTCTAAAGCTTTTATCTTATGTTTTCTTCTAGTGTTTTGACAATTTCAGGTCTTTCATTTAGTTCCGTAACCTATGTTGAGTTGATTTTTGTATGTGATGAGAGATAGGGGTTTATTTCATTCTTGTAAATATGAATATCCAATTTTCCTAGCAGCATTTACTGAAGAGGGTGTCCTTTTTCAGCAGTACATTTAATGTAATTGATTATCTAGACATTTAGCATTTATCTAGCAGAAATGCATTAATGATTACAGCCAAGAACATAGTGAAATGATATGTAGAATAATACAAAATATTTAAATCAAATATGCATTTGATTAAGAGGTCGATCCCAAAACCTATAAGATCAAGAAAGTGGAAACATTGAGCTGCAGCTATATTCTGATGAATGTTCTCTTAGTAACATCCTACTAATCAATACTTATCTTGTTACATAGAGGACACTATATAAATAAATCTTGAGA
Source organism: Symphalangus syndactylus (assembly GCF_028878055.3). Taxonomy (NCBI): domain Eukaryota; kingdom Metazoa; phylum Chordata; class Mammalia; order Primates; family Hylobatidae; genus Symphalangus; species Symphalangus syndactylus. The sequence continues at coordinate 123,487,672 of NC_072425.2, forward strand.
TTATAATTTAAAGATAGCTAATATTGGAAATTTAGCTTTTGGAAGAAGATGTAATTGGTCTAATCTTGGATAATTAGCTCTTTGTTACAACAACAACAAACTTAATGACAACTCCTGAGACTAAGGCCATCTGAATCACTAATGCTGTCAAAAAAGTTGTGTGTGGAAGTCACATAAAATCAACATATTCCCTCCTATTTGTATGTAATTTAAAAGTAGAGCGTGTGATTTTTAGTCAGCCCCTCAAGCATTCTGCATTGAGAGACAAAGTTTATTAGTCACAGATCCAGCATCAAAGAACGTTTTAAAATGTAAGCAATTCCCTTCTTCAAAGTGAGAAGATCAGCTAAGTTACATGCTAAAATAAGGAAATTAACAATGTCTCGAAGAGCCTTATCTTGTCTTAAAAAAGAGACTCATGCCAGTCTTCCCATGGGGTTTATTAGAGGAATGGGAAAAGAATTTTCCAATTTTACTGGAAATCTGGACTGACTGAAGTACAATTATCTAATTTAGTAGGAATATTTTCTTGTCATTTTCTAGCTAATAAATTCCACAGCTGGAACAGAATACAGAACCCAGAAATAAAGCAAAATACTGATCTTTGACACAATTGACAAGAACATACACTGGGGAAACGACATCATTTTCAATAAGTGCTGGGAATATTGGATTGTTGTACGCAGAAGAATGAAATTGGACTCCTATCTCTCACTGTATACAGAAATCAAGGTGGGTTAAAGACTTAAATGTGAGACCTAAAATTATTTTTTAAAAAGTACTAGAAGAAAACCACGGGAAAACTCTTCTGGACATTGGTCTAGGCAAAAAATTCATTGTTAAGACCTCAAAAGCACAAGAAACAAAAATAAAAATAGACAAATGGGACTTAGATAAACTAAAAAGCTTCTGCACAGCAAAGGAAATAATCAACAGAGTAAACAGAAAACCTGCAGAATGAGAAAATTTTTGCAAACTGTGCATCATTCAGGGGACTAATACCCATAATATATAAGGAACTCAACAAAAAACTCCCCAAATAATCCCATTAATAAGTGGGCAAAGGGCATGAATAGACACTTCTCAAAAGATGACATACAAATAGCCAATAAGCATATGAAAAAATGCTCAACATCACCAGTCATCAGATAACTGCAAGTTAAAACCACAATGGGATATCAGCTTACACCAGTCAGAATGGCTATTATCAAAAAGCCAAAAATAACAGATGGAGAGGATGCGGAGGAAAAAGAATGTTAGTGGGAATGTAATATAGTTTGACTGTGTCCCCACCTGAATTTCACCTTGAATTGTAATAATCCCCGTGTGTCAAGGGCAGGGCCAGGTAGAGATAATTGAATCATGCGGGTGGTTCTCCCATACTGTTTTTGTGGTAGATCTGATGGTTTTGTAAATGGCAGTTCCCCTGCACAAGCTTTCTTGCCCTCCTGCCATGTAAGAAGTCCCCTTTTTTCTTTCTTCATCTTTCTCCATGATTGTGAGGCCTCCCCAGCCATGTGGAACTATGAGTTCATTAAATCTCTCTCCTTTATAAATTACCCAGTCTTGGGAATTAGCAACAAGAAATGGACAAATACAGAATGTAAATTAATACAACCTGTATGAAAAACAGTATGGAAATTTCTCAAAGAACAAAAAATAGAACTACCATGTGATCCTGCAATCCTACTACTGGGTATGTACCCAAAGTGAAAGAAATTCTTATATCAAAAAGACACCTGTACTTATCTGTTTATCGCAACACTATTCCCAATATGGAATCAACCTGTGTGTCCATCAATGGATGACTGGATAAAGAAAATGTGATACATATATACACATAATGGAATCCTATTCAGGTATAAAAAATAAAATTGAGTCTTTTGCAGCAACGTAAATGGAACCAGAAGCCATTATCCTAAGTGAAACAACTCAGAAACAGACAACTACTACCCTCACTTATAAGTGGGAGCTAAATAATACGCACACATAGACATACAGTGTGGACTGATGGGCATTGGAGATTCAGAAATGGGGAGAGTTGGTGGGCGGGGGGTTGAAGGAGGAGAAATTACTTAATGAATACAATGTACATTATTTTGGTAGTGGATACACTAAAAACCCAAACTTGGCCAGGCACAGTGGCTCACGTCTGTAATCCCAGCATTTTGGGAGGCCGAGGCAGGTGGATCACCTGAGGTCAAGAGTTAGAGACCAGCCTGGCAAACATGTTGAAACCCCATTTCTACTAAAAATAGAAAAATTAGCTGCATAGTGGCACAGGCCTGTAATCCCAGCTACTCGGGAAGCTGAGGCAGGAGAATCACTTGAACCCAGGAGGCGGATAAATAAATCTTGAGATTATAATTTAAACATAGCTAATATTGCACATTCAGCCTTTGGAAGAAGATGTAATTGGTCTAATCTTGGATAGAGCCAAGATTGCGCCATTTCACTTCAGCCTAGGCAACAAGAACGAAACTCCATCTCAAAAATTAAATAAGTAAATAAATAGAAAATACAAACTTAGACTTCACTTCTACACAATATATCCATGTAAAAAAATTGCACTTTACCCCCTAAATTTACATAAATAATAAATAAATGAATAAATAAAAATAAATTGCATAGCTGAGATTGATTCCAGGTCTGTGTAATTGTTAATATCACACACTTAAATTATAACACCACGTACTTGCTTCTTTTGTTTCTGTAGTCATAACTTTGAACTAAAAGGCAGACATTCAGGTCAAAATCTGGTAACGTGCTTCTATATAACTTTTGTATCTTGAAAATTGAAATCGTACAGGTATTGCCTCCTCATAATGGAAAATGTCCTAGGTTTGAAGTCTAATGCTGAAAACCTAGAACGGTATGTAATCTATCCAGTACTGGGGTGGAAAAGAGTTATTTACTTCCCTTGTTCTGCTCATTGTAATTCTAATGGCATATGCACTTTGCATATGCCAACAGTTCTATTCAACTGGATCATTAGGCCCTTTTAACTTAGTGCTTGGCATATAGATGAGAGGAAATAGTGATGGGGGGAGGCTTTGTCCTAAGGAATTTATGTTACCCTCTATCCTATTTGATCATGGTGATGACTACACTTTTCATTGAAGTCCCTTCCTGATTAGTATAGCTCACTCAAGAGGAAACTGAGAACCTTGTGGGATCTGTGGTCTAGTCAGTGTTTTATTTGGGGGACTTGTTAGCAGATACTAATCATCATTTGGTTAGAACATCTCTATCCATGGGAATTAGAGAACCAAGACAATCTCATAGCTGATATTATAATTATGATTTTGAATGATCTGAACTCTGTTTTGAATATAAAGACATAGCTTTAATTCTGAGATAGTTTCATTTTCCTGAGAATAAGATAATAAATAATCTCAAAAAATACAATTGTGGCAGAAATAGCTGTCCACCAAAATCCTTACTCTTCTTTCTGGTGACAGTGACTCCCTCCTAGACCAAATCTGAGTCAGGGTCCTCTCAGCCCCCTGTCTGATTAGGCCCCAACCTTGTCCTGCTTAGCCAGTTTTAGCATTAATCCTGCTGAGTCAGCTTAGAGAAAATGGCTCAACCCTTGATATCTCTCAACATTTGATCAAATTGCTCATATTCCACTCTCAATATCTCATCATGCTGACCTCTCATCAGCAGGAATCCTGTCAGATGTTTAGCCAGAATTTCCCTAGCTTTGATGTTTTCTTTTGGTAATTTTCCATCCCTCCATTGACCCCCACCCTGCTCGTTGGCTATAAATCCCCATTGGTCCTTGTTGGAGTTAGAGTTGAGCCCAATGTCTCTCCCCTACTGCAAAGCCCCATTGCAGTATCCCCCAAATAAAGTGTGCCTTATCTTTAACAAGTGTTTGAAAGATTTTTCTTTAACACTGGTGTGCAACTGGCGTGCATTTTCCATCTTTTTTGCAGTTTGATATGGTTGTGTGACTGATTCTAGAGGTGGGAATGTGATTGAAAGTGTTCTGTGCTGTTACCAGGCCTGGCCTATGAAATCTTTTTTTTTTTTTTTTTTTTTAAGACAGTCTTGCTCTGTCACCCAGGCTGGAGTGCAGTGGCGCGATCTCGGCTCACTGCAAGCCCTGCCTCCTGGGTCCATGCCATTCTCCTGCCTCAGCCTCCTGAGTAGCTGGGACTACAGGTGCCCGCCACCAGGCCCGGCTAATTTTTTGTATTTTTAGTAGATTTGGGGCTTCACCGTGTTAGCCAGGATGGTCTTGATCTCCTGACCTCGTGATCCGCCCGCCTCAGCCTCCCAAAGTGCTGGGATTACAGGTATGAGCCACGGCGCCTGGACCTGGCCTATGAAATCTTAACAGGTAGAGTCCCTGTCAGCCTGGGCCTCTAAATAGCATGAAGCAGCTTTACTCCAATCTGGTACCCTTTTGGCCTGATATATTAGTGGGAAATACACATTTATTGCAAGAGGTCTTTATCTGTTTGGATTGTTTAACCTAGCCTAAGTAATATGCAGAATATGAAGCCTTGAAGATGAGTGCTCCTAAAACAGAAGCCTAAATTCTGTGGCACTGGCTGAGAACCCAGGTGGGAGTTTCTGAGATCAAAAAGAGCTAGGTGGTAGCAAAACACTTGGTAAATATGCTGACCTTGGATAACTTGGAAGGCAGATCAAGTGCTCTGAGTGTCTACATTTACAGGAGAGTGGTTGAGGGGAACCAGAATATCAGTAAGTGTTGGCTTCTTCTTGTGTTACAAGAAGGTTTTGGACAAACCTGGGTGGTTTGCAGGCAGAAACTGGAGAATGCCAATGACTTCTGTCCTTCAAAAAAAAGGAGACAAGATTGATAAGGACTGAAAAAAAGCAAGTGACTCATTAAGACTTCTCATCTTAACAAAGGGACTCCGCCCCGTAGCAAAGATCAGATAAAGAGTGCTACTTTCCTTCCCAAACCTTCCTTCCAGTTCTGTGCAACATCGGAGTAGCTGCCATTAAATTAAGAGACAAAGAAATAAGGCAGGAGTAAAAACTTTATCTAGGAGAGAACCTTGGTTTGGATGTCTCACATGGGACAGACTGGAAGCAAGCAGATCAGAAGCCTTTCAAGTTTTAAGGTGACTGTTTTGTCCAACAACAAAGACAACTGTGATCCTGTCCTGGATCATATTTCCAAATGATCCAATGAGTCAAATTTACTGCTTCATTACAAACATATACTAGCAGGGAGTGGGCTGTGAAAGCTATAAAGCTCCCAAGGAGGGCATGTTTCCTAATATCCACTTCAGATGCAGCCATGATATGGAACGAACAAGGAAGAACTTCCCAGCCAATGGGGAGGAGTGCTACAAATGGAGCTGGAGGCCATAGATAATGATTCCCCATAGGGACTTCAGCCAGGGCAGGGGCTTCTTAGTACCTGTCTATCATGCCATGAACCAGAGAATTACAATGTGTTTTCCCTTTCTTTGAAATTTTTTATTGAAATTATGCCTTTGTCTTTGTCTGCCTTTCACTCATCTATCTATATGACTATGCATACACACATATATTTATGTGGGAGTCTGGGTAGAGAGGGATAAAGCAGACATTTGTGTTTCGGTTTCTAAGTGACCAGGTGATGATGGAGATGACTGCATATCACCCGGCACATCTGGACTTGAGCCAGCTGTTGTAACTGAAAGATACTCTATACTGTCTTCCTTGCAGAGGGACCTGAGGCATTCTACTTGTTCAGGAAAGTGTACAAATCAGTATTTGGCATGCAGAAGGGCAGTTGTGTCAAAAACTGCCAGTCCTTTGCCAAAACCATTTCTAGTTTTCCTGAGCACAGTAGCACTTAACTGCAGTTTGCCTTGTAGTTCAGTTCCTGAAAGTTCAAACTGTTAACAAAAGGCGTCATCATGTATTAAGTAGCAACCACCTTGGCTATGCCACAACTTCTTAGTCTCTCTCTCTCTGCTTAAATTTTCTTACCTCTAAAATGAAGAAAGCAGGATTTTATAGGATTATTAAGATGTAATTGAGAAAATTGTTCATAAAAGCACTTTTACCATGATTATCGTTTCAGAACTATTCAATAAATGTTTCTTCTTTTTTACCTATTCAGTGTCAATTCTCTTATGGTCAGGGAGGTGATTCTCAGGAGTAGCATGGCTTCTGAGCAGCAGATAATACGAGGACAAGGGCAGAGGATGAGAACAGCCCTGTTTTGTGAACACAGGATGAGGACGCCCTTAGAAACTTCTAGAAATAGATGGAAATTTGTATGGTTGAGACTAAATGGTTATAGAGGAGAGGGCCACTAAATAATGAAGATAACGCGATTCTGCATACATAGACTGCTGGAGTATAGGAACATCAGAATAAAATGGTCCTCTTGTAGATATGTGCTGCATCTCATCTAGTTGATGGTTATGCTCTTGAAAGTTACTCAGCGGGCATTCAAATGACATTTAATTATGATAGTAATATGAACCCTTTTCTCTGTCCTTTCAAGAAAGCAACTGGCTAGTCAGAAGACAGCTGAGTTATGCCTTTTCTTTGTCATATATATCTGGGTTACATAGCACTACAGTAATTATAATGTGTGCTCTTTGGTTTTGCAAGAGGATTAAAGAGATATTTCATGTTAAAAAAAATTCAAAATTGGCCTTGTCAAATATTGTGTTAGCAGCTGCATCTGCAGCCATAAAGGTAATGCATTATGAACATCCCATTCACTCCTATATTTTTTCCCCCATTCTTTCATCTATTATTCATTCACATTCTTAGGCATTGTTATTCACCTTCACTGTATGCGAAAAAATGCTAAAAGAATGTTCAGACTCCTTTTTGGTATTATTTATTGATTTAAATATTTTATAAGTGACAGTTTGGACACTTTTAAGGTAAATAAATGCATGACTTAACTAGACAATTTTGTAATGAATTATGTAAATATAACACACAACTATCATTTCCACTTTGTTTTATAAGAATCCCACGTTTCCATCACTTATTTTTCATATACAAATTCACCTTGTTCTGCAGTCTGTAAATGCAAAGACATTTTACATCATGAAACATGCTATTTACATTGTGAATGATTTAGAATAATAACAAATAAGAATGAGTAAAAAGTGGTGTTACATGAAAAGCAAAGAAGATATTGTGGATATTTATAATCCTATATGAGTTATACTTTTACATGTATTCTTAAAATTCTAGTGAAATGAGGCATATTTTATCATTTCAATCAGAAAAAGTTTCTTTAAACCTGTACTACTAGATAAAGAAAAATATTTTAAAATATAATATGAAATACCAAATGAAACTTTTTTAAAATTAATGGTACAGGTTTAAGAGACGCATTCATTTTTTTAAAAAACAAAAAATAGTTGACATTTCAAAATATATGCAATTTAATCATGCCCTACATATATATTAGTATATATACCTGGTATTAGTTGATGATATTATAAGTTTTTGATAACTCAATTTTTAAAAGATATTATTCACAAAGTAAATCTAATAACAAAAGATGTACAATATAATTTACATTGCAAGCCAAACCAAAAATTTAGACCCATGAAATTGCCACAAACAAATTAGCCAAAATGTTAAAATAATTCAGGTTAAATGAAAACCACCCCATGCAGAGGATGCTAATGAAGGCCGAGCACATTATAACTGTGTGTTTTCATGAAGTGATTTTGGAAACCTATTTATTATTATATAGTGCCTGAAGACTTGATGGAAATGCATTGGCTGTTTATGCATTGAAATGAGTATTAATAGGATTATTACTATTAGGATATTACTATTAGGATGATATTTAAAGTACTGTTTGGGAAATGAGACCCTTTGGTTTTGTAAAATGGCTACTCACATTTGAAGAGTCAGAATTCAGGTAGGTTGATTTTGAAATGAAGAATGATATGTATTATTTCTGGAATGCACTTAATCAGTATTTTAAAAGCATAATGAGACAGTTTTGCCACTTGATTACCAAAGTTATAATGTAGCTACAGGCAGCTGTTATAAAACTTCTGACTTTTTCGAAGGCAAAATTCTCAGGAGGACTTTTTTTTTTTTTTTTAATAAAGAAAAGGCTTTCCATCCAACTTGAAGAAAAATCAGAAAGTACTGTTCTCCATGGACCATTATTCTATTTGAACCTAACCTGAATTCCCTCATAGTCAAAACCTGCCATGATGATATGAATTGATTTCCGCGTAGTCAGAGTAATTTTTGCTCCAAATTCTTAAAGGAGACAATGAATTAGTAGCTTGTAAATTTTGCAGATCTGGGCCTTCGATAACTTACTAGAAGGCAATAAAATAGAGGGAAAAATGGGACTGGGGATTACAACTGTTCAAATTTCATCTTAATTTCTTCTGTTTTTCTCAACCATATTTCTTCTATTTTTACAATCATTATTAAAATATTTCCCTAAAGAAATAAAAATGGTAAAGGTATTAAAAGTCATATTTCTTTATCTGAACAAGTATTAAGATTGTCTATCAAGACAAAGGGTTTCTTAACAGTGAAAATCACAGGAAGAAAGTAATCAGTATTTTCATAGGTACCAATTTATATGGTAGCTGCCTGTTTTTTCACAATTTCAAAATAAGTCAGTATAGGATAAACAAAAGTTAACAGAGAAATTCGCCCCTTTTGAAGTTTTAATTTTTTTCAAATATTTTATACCCCTTTGACTACCTCATGTGTTAGAATTTAAGACCCCTGAGGTACATAACAAAAAAGTCTACGTAAGAAATGAGAACCAAAATTCAAGGGTATTTAACTCATTGAAGCATATCTTTCCACAGAGGAACAAATCATGTTTTTTTCTATATAATTTTCTATTAACACAAACTTATGTCATGAAGATAATTTATTAAGTGGTTTCAATATAATCTTAATACATAAAAATAAAAAACCAGAAAGAATACAATTTTAAGTTTGGGAGATTATAGATTCTTTAAATCTCATTCAAGATTTGTTCAAATTATTATAAAGTCAATGAGAAATACCTACAATGGAAGAATACCCTTATTCTTAAAGAAGATATTTGACTTATTTTCCCTTAGGAATCAAATACTCTGCTAGAAATGATTTAATTTTCCCTGAAAAATAATAGCTTTGGATTGAGATTTGTAAATGTTTGATCTCTTGATCCAAGCTGTATTTTTTTTTGTATTTAATAAAATGGCAATTTGTAAATTCTGGTGAATACTCAAAATTGTAGCTAAAAACAGCTATCTGAATATAGGTTTAAAACCTCAAAGACACAGAGCTAAGAAATATGGAATACATTGTATATTGCTTTTTCAATAGAGTAGACATAAAATTCATGACAGATGTTTCCAAACCCTCAGTAAGAACTCAAAACATCATACTATGCCAAGCTGAATTACAGAGGGGTATCTAAGAAAGAAGACAGTGCATCAGTTATCTCTAGATAAAGAGCCAGTAAAATCAAGTTGCATTTGATGTATACACCTTATTGGGAGTAGTTTTCAGAAAGCAATTTACCTACAAACAGAAAAAGCATTTTTTTTTTTTTTTTTCTATTTCAGTCTTTAGCAGTGTGGTACTCACATAAAAAAAATGGCTACTTGAAAGTAAGAGGTTTTTCTAACTTAAGACATTTGTAAGGGGGTAAAAATAGGAGAGTGTCCAAACAGATTGACCCTGATACTTCTTGAAAAAGTGTTTAAATTCAATGAAAATGAACACACATAGATTTTTATAGACCCACATTTCTCTTGACTGACAGTCTCTGGAAGTCAAGGTCCCAGTTCTGTCGGTCACTTCTATCCTCAACTGATCTGTATCTACGTACTCATCTTCTTTCCCCTTTCCTCACAAATCCACAAAGCGTTCAATCATGCGAAAGTGAAAAAAGGAGGCCCCAGCCCAAATAGTAAAGTACTATTGTCATTTATCTTATAAGAGCTAGAAAAGAAATAAAGTAAAGAGGGAGGGAAGGAAAGGAAGGAAGATAGGAAGATAATTCAATGGAAAAAAGAGGAGCTAAGCATGCTGACAAGTTTTAAAGCCTAATTTACTGCACATAAAACCTATATATACAAACCATTCATTTCACATTCATCAAGAATTGTATTCAGGAACACCAAACTCACTTGATTCAAGCTATAGCCACACTTGATATTTGGACTCTTGCATGGTTTCTCATTAGCACAAAGACTATACTAATGTTTAATTAGATAATGCAGCAAATGTTGATTGAAGACATACCAAATTTTCCCAGCAGATAATAAATTCTGCACTGGGGAGACATCTATATGTGACAAGTTCTTTTTGTCCCTTTAAATATTCACTCTAATTAGCATATTTATTAAATTTCTTGTTTGTTTTATCAAAGTTTTGACATGCTGAATTTCATGGCATTCTGTCATTTTTATGACATTCTGTTAAATATAAATACTGTGTTTAAAAATCTATTATTTATCCTTACCATCTATTTTCAGCTTGCTTCTAGGTTAACAGGATTAGACAACAGATCTAATTTTGATGTAAGCGAAGTCTGATTTTTGTGTCTCTTTCCATCTTCTCTACTGGTATCCATTCCTTTCTCTAAGTTGCATTCAAGCTGAATTCAATTAAATATTTCATACATGTTCATAAAATGGGACTCCTCCTATAGCCAGGTAATCATTTGCATTTTAGTAGGATAATTTTTTTTTAGACAGAATAAAAGTGTTTTTAAGGATCAAATGAAAAAGCATGAGCACCTATTATTTCAGGTCATTGAGTTATATAACAAGTAAATGAATTTTATGAGTGCCTGGTGACACACTTGAAACAAATTTTAAAAGAGGAATAGTAATTTGGGCTGCCATCCATTAATAATAATTTTTACACAAGAACAAAAATTAAAGAATTTTTCTAAAAATCCCCCTGAATTACTTTAGATAATTATACAGTCCTCTAGTTTATCTAGACCTTCTTGGCTAGAGTTTGATCTACCATCAGAAATAATTTCTTCTTTTTCAGAATACTTTGTAGTCAAAGAATACAAAAGCAATTTATCTGAGAGTCCAAGCCAAGGTTAAGTTTTGGTTTCAGTGTGGTAATTTTTACCAAAAAAAATCAGAAGGAGGGTTTCACATTATTGATAAATCAACTAGGTGTTTTCATATTTTGCTTCATTTTATGGAAATTTTAACTTAAAAGGCCATAAAAGGAGACAGCCTTTCAAGTGGTTAGATACATAAATATTGATCCAGATTGCCCAAACCTCAGAAGAAAGTAATATTCATTTGCTAGCTTTTAAAGAGTGATATTGACCATGAAGAAATACTTCTTGGGAGGTAATAAAAGTAGAATTGCTGTAGGAATTGAGGCTTCATTGGGTATGGAAATACATAGTTTCTTACTAGTCAGAGGTGATGTAACAATATTCATATTGGTTGTTCAAATGATTTGAACATAAATTGGTTTTGACTTAGATTTTATTCCGAGAAGTTTACAGTGCATTGTTCTATATTCTAATGTGAACAAGTTGAAAATACAGTATTATTTGACTGTTATCCTTAATGTTTATGTTATTTAAAAAAGTGTAATATTTTAAGTAAAATAATATTGCCAAATTTGCAAACCCTGGCTCCATGCCACAATTTGTAAGTCTGTCATATTTATGACATTTTTTTCTGTAACAAATGGAAAATATAAAGTAAAAATCTCTTAAATGTAATTCACAATTAAGTGTTATCATCAGAGGATAAAACTCTAAGGAACCTAGAAACAAAATTAATTGAATTTCTCATTGCTGAAGAAGTTGACACATTCAGAAAACTTTCAAAAGTCTCTGACATTCTAAGTTTTGGATATGAGTGAGTTGACTCTTTCAGGACAATAAATCTTTGTCTTAAATTCTTTTTCTAACTGATAATTTTGATTAAAAATTGCTCAGGTTTGTTCCCTCCTTTTAAAGTTTCTGTTCTAAACAAACTCTGCATGAATTAACCAGTTACATGTAAGTGAAAAATCTTTGATGATTAAGGTACTACTTAACCACTTTTAAGTTAGAAGACTAGAGTCTTCATATCTCACAGAATACCATTAAATGCTACGGGGTGATTCTCTCTCCAGCTCACATACTCTGGCACACTCTCTAAGAGATAGATGGACATTTTTCTGCTCTAAAATTCCACACTTGTTTTGCTAGCAGCCAAACCCAATTTGAGAAGAGTGTGAAAAAGAATATGGTGTAGAGTACAGCCGCCAAAAGTTTAAAAATTTCAGGATACAAAATAAATATTTCCTATTATTTGTGATTAAATTTTTCAACTAAGGGAATATGTAATTTCTTTAATGTCAGAAGAACAACAATTTTTTTAAAAGACGCATAAGAGAAAAGTATATTCTTCTCACTGAATGCTAGCTCAGCCAGCCATGTTATAAAAGGAAAAAATATAGTTTGTTTTAATATCACTTGCATAGTGTTAGTTTTTCTATGCTAATTTTAGCAGGGTTTTCTGTGGCATATGGCAGAGCTGGTATTTGGCCTTCTTTGTTCCTTCAGCCCAGATGTTCTGACACTTTCATTTACCTTCATCATTGTAACCAAGACTAGTTCTATCTGCCACCTTCAGAAAGCATCTATTTGTAGCTCTGTAAGCTTCTATCCCAGCTTCACTGAGATGTGCAGCTGCCGAGAGGTTGGCACTACCTCCTAGGAAAACTAAAAATGGCTTGTGAAGGGCTTCTCTTTTTTTGTCTTTCTCTTTTCTTTTTAAAAATGAGTGACCAGTAGTCAAATAAATCATTTGGCTTCCATTAAACCAGAGGTGTTTGTTACTGAAATTGCCTCTCCTTTAAGAGTCTCTACATCTTCCTGAATAAAAAATTAACTCTCTTTGCTTCATCTCTTCTAAAGCTCCTGCCCACCTCACTCACTCCATTTGTCCCTTTGTCCTGAGTCTGCTGTGTAAATGCCAGGCAGCAAAATGCAAAGAAGTGTCTTCAGAAAGTGAGGTGGTGTGAAGAAACAATTTTGCACATTGCTGATTTTATTCCAGTTAGTACTTTCCTCTTAGATATAGGTTTAATGACATTTAATAGACCACAGTAAAAATATATTAAGTAGAATTCCTTCTTTATCTGCAAATAGCGAAAAGTCCACAGAGGAAGACTGAATATAAAGTGATTTCTTCATTTTAAAAATATGTATCAAAAGAATCAAAAAGAAACTATTACTCAGACATGCCATTTTGTTTTTCTTTTCTGCTTTTAAATAATAAGCAACAGTACTTAAGTCTAATATAAAGAATGATCTGATCAGCAACTAGATGAATTAGCTGGAAGGATAAATTCAGTGTAATTTAATAGATTCAAATTAAATATTTTCCATTATTTATTTAACCCCAAACCATTCTTACTAAGGATTTAAGGATCCAGTGATATACAAGAGGATAATTGTCAAAGCCTCAGTAAATCAACAATCCTGTTTGATTTTGATAGGGAAATTTTCCAAACTGTGGGCAGGAGGATGCTAAAATTAAGTTTTGCTATGAGTAATAGAAAGGTAAAGACAAAATACTACCAAACACACCGACCATTCAAATGTGTTCATATTCATGTTTATAGGATTGTTTACCTCGCAGGGCAATAATAGGAGCTGTCATCTTATTTAGACGCTTAGGAATGAATCCTAAGCTTATATGCTAAATAATAATCTGATGTTTAGATATTGTTCAGTATAAACATAAATTTACCAGTTGATTTTAGCTGTAATCCTTATACATTATTCTAAATGATGGAGAAGTAAATTTAACTACTAAAGAACTGATTATCATTGACTATGCCACATTCTATTAAAATTGTATTTTAAGTAGACTAAAAACATGATTTTTTCATTTCAAAATCTGAAAGCTTTAGTGTTTTTTCAATATTACTGAATAATCATTTTCAGACATTTATTGTGCTACAGGTGACTTTCAGTCAATCATATTCTGAAGTCAAAATACTATCATACTTACCAAAAACTTGTGTAGCTATCATTGAAAACAGTAATAATGAGCTCTTTTATCTTTACTCTTTAATCTTCCAAGACCATATCAAACCAACATTTGAATTAGTTAATCTGCCGCAAGACCCATCTATATTTTTGCAAAGCCTACTTTCTCAATCACCTCTTCCAACCTATGCTCTACTTCCACTCATTTATCCATCCTTAACTTCTTCTTTACTATTATATACTACAAAGATCCAAAACTCGGGCAACATTATAAATAATACATAAATCTCTTTGACAGGAATAGAAATCGTGTTTTTATAGCCATTTTAAAAATTATGCACCAGAAATAATCTGATGTATATTAATCACTTTACAGCATGTTTGCAAATGAATAACTTCTGAGATAGATTAAACATGTCATTTGCCCAAATATTTTTAATCTGAGTCATTACTTGCTGCTCATTTTGCTACAGAATAATGAATATCTTTAAAAAGTCCACACCAGCTATATTATTGCTTGTATAAAACATGTTTCTGTTTTCACAAAGGCTCTATGAAATGCAAAGAAGTGCAAGCTTCATATGGCATCATCACCATGGCTTAAATTATTGCTTGAAAGGTTGTTATAAGGTATTGCTTGGAAATCACTTTTCAGATAATGTACAATTCAATATGAAAAGTACATAGTGAGACTAAGTATTAAGTTGATGTCTTTTCATAACATAAAAATCAAAGCATTCAGAAGTAAGGCTGTCACTTTGATATTTGCTTCTGTGTCCCAAAGGTCATAGTTTTTACCTCGGTGGTGAGGATTAGCAAATGTTGTAATATACTGCACAGCTGTGGCAGTAACTAAGAAAATGGTACTGTATCTAGTATGCCTAATAGCCCTATAGTGAGCAATATTCATCCCTCATGCTTATCAGTGTTGACGTCTGTCTCTAAGTTTGAAGATTTATGCTCAGAAAGAAGACCACAAATTGGAAATCAAAGCTAAAATTAAAATTTGTGAAAGAAATAATGGTATGAGGCCTAGAGTATTTAACTTTTCAAAATAACTACAAATGAAATAATATTACTATCCCAGTCAACTTATATTTATTCCTAGTAATTGGGATTATTTGAATACTTTTCAATGATTCCCAAGTCTGGCTGTGTATTAGCATTACTTAGAGTGATTTTCTAAACACAGATTCCTAGGCCCTACCTGAGACCTACTGAATCCTAATCTCTGAAGGTAAAGACTAGTCTTCTGTATTCCTAAAATTCCCTACGGAATTCTTATGAAGCCAGCCAGATACTTCCAAGCAGATCAGTTGAACCACTGAACTAGGTCATTTCTTAATAAGGATGGGATGGCAATGAGGTACTTAACTGAAACCGTGATCTGGTTATAACATATTAGAAATAAAGACGCAAACTTTACTTCTCTGCATTCCCAAGTCCTTCCAAAGAAACTTATTTCTTTCAATCATGAAACATCTACATTCAATAAACACACATACAAACTAAAAATATTAATCACTTTATAAAACTATTTTAGAATATGGGATTAGCTGTGATACTTTCTGTGTTATAAATGTATCAATGACCTTTTTTAATTAAAGGAGAGAAGGAACAAAGGAAGGAAGAAAACAAGGGATAGAAGAACAGTAATACGCAGGTTTCAATTGTTTGGATCAAGTGTGAGGAAGGAATTTTGCACACTATCTCAATATAGCCTGACAAGATTGTTAATCTGTACGTAATATCAGTGTCTGCTCTTCATTCACCACCACGAGGATCTTGAAATTGAGTCCATAGCTGGGGTCAACTTACCCATTTAACAATAAATTTTGTTCAATCACATGAACACAATTTATGTGTATGTTAAACCAGCTGGTTGTGGTTTAGGAACATTCATATCAAGAGCTGCCCATAAATCGTTTAGAAATATGTTAAACTTTAATAATTCAGTCTCATGCATCATGATTTTTGGGCTATATCTATTATTAAGCTATGCTTATAGAAGCCTCTAAAATGACATAATTTTTGTAGTTGAAGGTCTATAATCTAATAGTAGAAACAACTAAGCTACGATATAGGGCTTGGTTCTTGAATTTGAGTTTCTAGATATTGTCAGCCGAAAGACACCTGGTGCTACCCAAAGCCTATTCAGAGTCATTTACAATTAATTTCAAAGGAACATTCAGTGAAGTTGCATGAAGTGCTTGGAGTCAGACTGTGTTTTGAAGAAGAGCAGAGGGTGAAGCTGCAGATATAATCAATGCCCCGGCACATCCAGTTCATTACTACACTTCAGAAGTACATTGTTGCTCAGGCCTGACTGTGTGTGGTCCTTCCTATCTGCCTGAATGAGGCACCAGCAACCCTTTCTGTAGCCATTCTGGGTTCAGAAGCGAAGAGAGAATGCTGTTTGCTGTGGCCAGGCTTGAGGGGGTGAGATGGTTTCTAGTGACAGAATGGAGTAAGAAAGGGTCCAGAATGGGCTGAGTCATTTTCAAAATGACAAGACAGAAACCTGTGTGTAAAAGTTTTACTTTTTGCCTTAACCACCCACAACACCTGCCCTCAGAAAGTCAGGGACCCAAGGAGCCTTCAACAAATATATTTAATGATGGTCATAATCTTGAGCTCCTACTTGATGCCTTACGACTTTAGATATACACCAGTTTCATTCAGCAGCAATATGATTCTGTACAACACACAGAGCCTGGTGGGGTTTTCAGAATTCTCCATGGCTTTGCCTTTTGTTATCTATCAATTTAATTTTGCTTTATTGCTGGAACTCTTTGGAGGCATTTGCAAAGTTAAAAGTCTTGCTCCCCTTGTGAATGAGATTTTGTTTAAGTTGTTATTGTCCTCTTTTGCTTTGTTTTTCCTGGAGAGACATACACAGTCACACTAAACTACTGTGTCCTGACACTGCTGTTACTGGACAAGAGGAAGGAGTGCAAGACTGTGAGAAATAACATTTGAAGTGCTGAACCTATGGACCCACTCTCAAGTCTCAGGCATCAGTGTCTGTCTCAGAGTCCCAGATCAAAGCTCACTTGATTCCACATAATCAGATATTAAAAGGAAAATCTGAAATTACTTAAAATATGGAGCAAGAGATTAATATAAAGGCAGTTGGGTCCCATGTTACCTGGAAGCTATGTCTTCTTCCCCTTCTTCCCCTTCTCTACATTATGTAGACAAGAGATCCAACTACTATGTTTCTGAGGCATATTATTATTTTTTATTATGGCCAATGTTACCTAATGATTAAGGTCCACAAAGAAGATACAGGGTAGTACATTCTAAGTACATATTGGGGGATTCTGATTTTGTTAGATAACTGATTTATTTGCAAATGATCATATTCTCTCCATCGAAATAATCCTGATACTAATGTGATGCTTTGGTGCTAATGGCTAGTTATAAGGTGACTTCTTCCAAATAGCAGCTTAAAAGAATATTAAAATGCAAGAGCTATAGGTGCCAAATTATATTTTAAAGTATCCCTTGCAGAGTGGGTTAAAACCATTTCCCCAATTTAATATCATTTGGTTTCTAAGGGGACATCACATAAATTTCTTTTATCTGCCTTACTAAAATGCATGCTGTTGGTAATAGTTTGTAAGTAAGTGAGAATACTGTATAGATAAAAGTCATATGAAATAACAAATGCCACCACATTGTTACAATCAATCACAATTCCTAAGAGAAGAGATGTAGATGGCATTATGTAGGACAAATAAAAATATAATTCTTTCTCCATCTTCTAACTTCTGTGATTGAAGTTTGAATGAACAGACATTTTATATAGTACCTCATAAACATATATAGCAACATTGTAACTACAATAATCAACTATAATAGATTAGCAAAATAACAAATTGGACCATTATCTCAGACTACAGCTTTGAAAATACACTTAGATTATAATGTATGAAAAATGTAGTTGACATCCTGTCAGTGATACATAAGAAATCTCTGGCACATTCTTCATCGTGACATTTATGGCAATGTAAATGGATACTTATTCTCTAAGTAAAATCATAAACTAATACAGAATTTGTGATTCTTCTGACAAATTGAGATATATAAATACAATACTTCTCTCCAGGCCTATCACTAGTAATGAGGTGGATTTCCAATGATGCTTTTCAAATATGCTTCCCGTAGATATTAAGTATGGAGATAATAAATGTGTTTAGTTGCTTAGACAAATCTTTACAAAAAGTGAGAGAAATAGATTGAATATTCCTGGAAGTCCCTTTCAGCCTTATGGTTACAAAACACATTGTTCATCACCAACATTTTATTGATTTAATATACCATAATAAGTTCTAAGTTACTGAAGACAATAGGCATAAATGACATCAGTGAGCTTGTCCTCTCCCCATGCTCCAGTGCTACAAGGAGCCCATAAACATTGCTAAGGCATTTTCTAATATAAGCATGAGGATTGAGGTGCTCCCAGCCTGCTCTGCTCATACTGGCTGTAAACCTCCCCATTGTCCAGAGACATAGGCCCACAGAAGAGGGGGTCAGGCAAAGGTTTAGAGCTCAAGGTCTATTTCCTGTCTTCTCCACATAACGAGTGTTGCACTCATGTCCTTGTAAACCCCCAGGGCAAGAAAATGACTCAAATTATAAAAGGGATCATGATTATAACATATTTGCATATCTACAAATGCCTTCTAGCCACACACATAGAAAATTTAAAAACATTAAATGAGCCTCATAAACTACTTTGGAAATTAGTAAATATATTCCTTAACTGAGTTATGTCATAACCAAACCATAATGCAGCCAAAATCCCTGAACAGAAAAGAATATTGCATTCAGTAGACATAAGCTATCAATGAGTAAGAAAATGACCGCTCCAAGGCTTCAAGGAAACAAATGCTTCCAGCTTATTAACCTCAATAGAAACTTAGATTTTATATCTGATCCCAAACAGGAAAACTCTGGACACCTGATGCTCCTAATTTTAGTGTGAGCCAGTAATATTTTCATGCAGTATTGATTCATGAGAACAGGTCTTCATTTGAGCAGGACATGCGATGGAATCCTATCTGTAACTATAATGATTACTAGTTCTGAAGATTATACCTACTTCAGTATTCATGAAGGTGATTCACTGAATTTAAAAGCCATTATCAATCAAATTGCAGAACATTTTTTAAAACCTCAAAGCCATAAAATACAGAGGTTTCCTTGCTTTGTGTTGTACAAGAAGAAACAACATTCTTGGCAAAATGTCCTGACGCTTCTTTGTCACTAATGCCAGTATCCAAGAATTTGCTCTCAAGAATAGCAGTCGGCTCTTAGGAGGCATCAACTGGGGAAGAGAAACGGGGTAACTAACATGTCATTTAGTTGAATGCTGTTTATTAGAATGCAGTTTAGTGTTGCAAAAGCTACCTATATTTATAAGTGCTAAGTTGAAAAGGATCCAGTGTAGCAAAGCATTTCATTTTAACTGATATTTGTTAGAAGGTGGCAAAAAGACCTTTCTTTAATCTTAGTTACAGATATATCTGGTGTTAGGAAATTCCATTTCCTCTGGATTCCATGCTACATTAATTAAATCTAAAAGATATATTTACTAAGCAGACATATAATGCTTTCTCGGTATCTGAAATCCTTGGTTATATGTATTCTCAGTCCAAGCACTGATTTCTCTAAATAAGGGAAACTATATTAGATTAATAGGTTAGCATTATATATAATATACTAACAATACAGAAGCAGATTCTGAAAATCTAATAATGTTGTGTGAAATGTAGTTATCTAGAAGACATATGTATAAAAATAGGTAATATCCCTAAAATATTTTGCCGAGTTACAATTCTTCCGGTTGGGAAGTTTACCACACTGCCATGATACATGTATGAAATGTCTGTTCAGAAAAAGAAACTTAGAAAATATTCCTCACCCACCAACTCACTAAATGTAGGAATATATAATCAAAACTGGCTCTCAAAAGTGGTACAAATATATAGGGAAAGATACTTGTATGTGTGATAAACAAGAAAACATGGAATCTATTTATTGGTTAGTTCTGAAAGGGGACCCACACTTGTAATTAAAATATATGTGTATATATATGACCAAAAACACTCATATGAATGGACACATCTTATTTCCCTCAACCTCTGGCTTTTTATTGACAGCGGTCACCTCCATCTTTTAGTAGGATTATTGCCTGATATAATATAGAAATTTTGCTGCTTGTTCTCAACAAAGCAATGAAAGAGACACAATCTCTTTCCACCCCCCTGTGGTGACCCATGTTCTGGGCTTGTGCTTTTTGGAGGAGTCTTTGATCTGTAGCAGGTCTCAGAGGCTTGTCTCCCGGAGAAACATGGTGCCGATGTTGTAGGAAACCTTTTTTATTCTCGACGAAGAAAGAGAAGGCTTTGGTGGCTTTGGACCAGTCCTTACCTCCAGGAAATAGCAGATCCCAGGAATTTCCTTTGGAAAGTTGTCTGGAAGCTCTTCACGAGACCGCGGAATGAATGTGAAACTTTCTTCTCGTTTTAATAATCTAAGAAGAAAATACAGAGCACATGAATCAAGTAGGCCAGGGAAATGTAAATACATGGACAGAAATTTTAAAGGCTCAGGAAGCCTATCTCTGACTGTTCATGGTAACACTTCTATTTCTTTGTAGAAATCTATGTGGCCTTCATCAGATTCCAAATGCTAGGAAATGTTATAACTCAGAAAAGATCCCTTCATGTGATAATAATAAAAAAAACCCCAAAGCTGAGTATGGTACTACCTGAAAATATTTGTTCAAGATTAATTTCTTTCTAAACAGCATTCCTTGAAAATATTTGTTCAAATGTTATTGTTTTCCCTAAACAAATGTCCAAGGAAACTGCATAATACAGGTTTTATTTCAAGCATGCAGGATTTACCTTGTCTGTTTTTAAAACCTGCCCAAATTCTAGTGCACTCCTTTTATGTTTGTTAAACTGTGAGCTTTAAATGTGTGTCCTGTATGTAAAAAACTTTAATCAAGTATTTAACTTTGTAGAACAACACTTCATGACTCCAATGTCTCTGATATCTGCTTGCTGATTTCTGGCCAAGCATGCTATCCAAACTCGATAGCATTATGGTTGAACAGGTTGATTCTTCTCTTCCAGTCACACATAAAGACTCTTTTTCAAAACAATAACATTGGAATAAATTTATTCTTTAAACTCGTCCAGTTTCATGAAAGGTTCAGTTTGATACTTGTATCTAAAAGTGTGGCCCAACAATTCAATTTAATTCAACAGCTCTTTATAGACTATTTCTTAATGCCCAAGAAAAGCCTCCTAGACACTTCTGTGAATATAAGAAGTGGAACACATCTAAAAAGCTCACAGTTTTGTCAACAGATAGAGAAACAGAATAAAAGAATTAAAAACCCCAATAAACGAACAAAACACAGAGTAATATAAAAGTATAGAACGGAATAGGCTAGATGCCATCAGAAAAGTAGACATGAAAATTGCAGAACTCTAGAAGAAAAAAAGTATTTGCAGTGGGAGGACCACAAAGCTTTCATGGACTAGATGTTATGTAAAGGCACATACAGTTTCAACAAGTGGATAAGGAAAACAATGTAACCAAAGGGTTAGAAGCAAGAATATTGTAAAGTTTCTAACCATATGATAGCATTACCCAGTGAGGTAAGAATGAGGGTTAACGCTGGGGCGGTAGGTTAGGAAAAAATTTTAAAGCCCTAAACTAAGAGTTTAGACTTTATTTGGAAAGCACCTTGGATCCAAACTCATTATCTTTTTCTTAAAAACAACCCATCCTCCTAAGACAGATACATGTTAGCAGCAGCTCCAAGTAGGAGACAGGTCAGGGCAAAAGAAACAATGAGCACAAGAAGAATAAAGGATGTGTGAACATATAAGAACACTGCACCATCAATTATGAGCATCTCTAAGGAGAAGAAGAGAATATTCCTCCTCGAATGCTATAAATGGATAGAAAATATTACCTAAAACAATAGTTGGTAGTACTAATAAGTTATAATATGAGCAGTCTATATTTAATTTTAAAAACCAGAGCTATAGTATTTTGATTGCTAAAGGATATAATGGCAGTTTAAAAAAACCCACAAAATGATTATATTCATTTGGTATATAAAAAACAAGTCTCCTTCTAACATTTCAAAATTCTTTCAAAAGCTAAAAGTATAAACTATGCATCCAACAAAGGTCTAATATCAAACATCTATAAGAAACAAACAAATTTACAAGAAAAAAAACACAACCCCATTAAAAAGTGAGCAGAGGACATGAACAGGCATTTCTGAAAAGAAGACATACATGAAGCCAACACGCATATGAAAAAAAGCTCAACGTCACTGATCATTAGAGAAATGCAAATCAAAACCACAATAAGATACCATTTAACACCAGTCAGAATGGCTATTATTAAAAAGCCAAGGGCCGGGCACGGTGGCTCACACCTGTAATCCCAGCACTTTGGGAGGCTCACAAGGTGGGCAAATCCCAGCACTTTGGGAGGCTCACAAGGTAGGCAGATCACGAAGTTAGGAGTTCAAGACCTGCCTGGCCAACATGGTGAAACCCCATCTCTATTAAAAATACGAAATTTAGCCGGGCATGTTGGCACGCCCCTGTAATCCCAGCTACTTAGGAGGCTGAGGCAGGAGAATCACTTGAACCAGGAAGTGGAGGTTGCAGTGAGCCGACATCATGCCACTGCTACAGCCTGGGTGACAGAGCGAGACTTAGTCTCAAAAAAAAAAAAAAAAAAAAAGTAAAAAAATAACAGATTCTGGTAAGGTTTTGGAGAAAAAGGAACATGTATACACAGTTGTTGGGAATGTAAATTAGTTCAGCCATGGTGGAAGACAGTGTGGAGATTCCTCAAAGACCTAAAGACAGAAATACCATTTGATCCAGCAATCCCATTGCTGGGAATATACCCAGAGGAATATAAATCATTCCATTATAAAGACACATGCATGTGTATGTTCATTGCAGCACTATTCACAATAGCAAAGACATGGAATCAACCTAAATGTCCAGCAGTGGTAGACTGGATAAAGAAAATATGGTAAATACACACTATGGAATACTATGCAGTCATAAAAAATGAGATCATGTCATTTCCAGCAACATGGATGGAGCTGGAGGCCAGTATCATTAGCAAACTAATGCAGGAATAGAAAACCAAATACTGTATGTTCTCATTTATAAGTGGCAGCTAAATGATGAGACCACATGGACACATAGAGGAGAACAACACACACTGGAGCCTTTTGGAGGGTGGAGAGTGAAGGATGGGAGGAGGGAGAGGTTCAGGAAAATAATCGGCAGTAATCTTAATACGTGGGTGATAAAATAATCTGTACAATGAACCCCCATGACACTCATTTACAAATGTATATATGTATGTACATACATTTGTATGTAACAAACCTGTGCTTGTACCCCTGAACTTAAAAGTTGAAAAATGCTCATCTCCACCAAATTTATAGAGGGCGAAAATGAGTTCAGAATAAGTTAGACTGATTTGCTCAAGGAAACAGCAAGACAGTAGTGACAATGGAACTGGAACCTAGACCTGTAAACACAGTCAAGTTTAGCCCAACAATAAATAACAAGACTACCTAAGATAGCTCTCCATCACAAAACCACTAAACTAAGAAACAATGACAATAAGAATGGAAGTCATCAGTACTTTTTACTTGCTTTTCATTTTCACAAATGTCAATTTTCTTTACTATTAATATATAATCAGTCACTTCAGAAATAAAATGTAAAAAGCCCTATACGGTAGTTTAATTTGGCAGTGAATTCCACAACAATTTTGCTAAGCTCAAATAGAACAGTCATCAATGTGTAATACATAGGTGTCAATCATTGATGTCAGTCAATCAGCAAACTTTCTTTTAGTGGTTGTGACATTATAAATAGTCCTCTGAATGGAGGCAAGTAAGTGGGGACTTGCAGAATAAGTTAATATAACTAAAAAGACAAGAAATGCTCATTGAAACAAATTAGCAATACAATGATACAACATCTGATACAATCTAAAGGAAGAAATTCTACAGGAGAAAGGGAAAGATGATGACTATGGATTTAAGTACAAGAGTTAAGAACCACATATAGCCATAGTTCAGTCTTTCCACAAAGTTTCCTTAAAGCCCATAATCAACAATTAGGACTCCACATGAGCTACATTCCCTTCTCCCTATCTTTTAAGTCCTCAAATGTATCTTTTACAGTTGTTTGTCTCACCAAGATCTTTGTTTTGCTATAATTGAGATTTTCAACCCAAAACAAAAATGGGGTTACATCTATGAAAGTACTTGTAAATGACTGAAAGAAGATGGTACCAGCTGCTTCAGATGTCAGAACTTTTAAATAATTCACTGCACATTGGCTGGGAGGAAACTTTTCACAAACAATTGATCTCTTGACATTTTAAATAGATCTCATGTACTTTGCTAGAAATTACAGAGACAACAGCTTTTATGAAATGGTATTTGCTTTTCCCAGTAAACATTTTGGTATCCATAAACTAAATACAGTTTTAAATTTCAATAGTAAAAATGACAGCATGTAACGATAAATTGATTCAAGCTCCTATGATATCCAGTATTTATTACAGCAGACTTTGTAGATAAGAACACTGAAGGGCAATATTCAGTTGACTTCCAATAGGACAATCTGAATGACTTGGGGGTTTGTGGAGGAGGTCAGGGGAATTATTTCACACAGCATGCCTGTTGATGATATGAGTCATGGTGCTGAGTAAGCAATCAAATGTATACAAGGATTAGGAATTATTTAGAACCTGATCATCCCAGAGCCTCGGATCCCCTCTCAAATGCTTTATTAAGTCCAAGTCCCTGGGTTGGCTCTAAAGCTCTGCCTAACAATCCATTTCTTTAACACCCCAGGGCTGATATGGAAGCTTAGATTCTATATAAATCTAAATTAATCCCCAGCTGTAATCCCCAGCTGGTTGTTACACACTCTGGGAGTTTTGGCAACATGTTTAATAAGCATTTGGAAATCACACAAATCCTAGTTTACCTGCCTGTCACCCTTTCTCTGCTAAACAGTTTTTTCTACAAATTGTTTTTCAAAATAAAAATCTACTGCTGCTTTGGATCAATGGATGGCTCCCAAGCATGTGCAGAAAGCTTGATTCCATGGAGGTCCATGGAGCTTCTCCATCACAGCTGCAGAAATGAAGCTGGTTTCTGACTCTCTCACCTCTTGTTTGCAGGCTCATTTCCCCCAATTTTCACCAAGCTCTGTGCTCTGTCCTACATCTTACCTTGGGAAAGAGTCTGACACTTACTCATACTGAAGTACAAATGATCTAAATGTAGTTCAAATTTTAACACAAAACTCAGAATTTTAAAAAAGGGTCAGTGAGTTCAGCAGTCAACTGGTCAACAGGTAATCATTAAGTGCTTTCTGTGAGCTAGGCCTGAACCAATGCTTTCCTATCTCTGATGATAATATGTATGGGATAGGAGAAGACTGAGAGGGAAACGAGAGAATTTTGAGTTTTGCTGAAAATGTCTTTTCATAGTGATTATTTTTATTTGCTAAGTTGCCCCATGAACAACCCCATGGACAGAATAAACCTTGCTGAAATGAATAGATCCAGTTCCAGCCTCTAATAGTGGCAGACTAGTATATATAGCTCTCTGACACCTGCACGTTTGAAATCGTTGTGTGAAACTGGGAAATCTTTTGTTTATTTCAATAACTGGAAGGATCTGTGTAATGCGCAGAGCTGCAAGAGAGTGACATTCTCAGAATGCTATCTACCAGAGGGTATTCACAAACTTGTCTACTCAGTACCCAGCTACTGCTCACCAAGGGATACTTGAAGGGCAAAGGAGGAGGCAGTAGAATCTGATGCATCTTGTAGAGGGGTAGAAAAGGTATGAGGACAGTGACCTTTTAAAAACTTTAGATGTCAAAAACATCTTTAATTCATTCGTCTCTCAACTTAATTGGTTTAATTAGGTATTAAATTCTTGTTTGGAATTCATTTTCTCCTCCGTATTTGGCTGTTAAAAAGTAAGATGTCATTCTGTTTTTTAATCCTGTGCATGTGAATTTTCTCCTAGTCTTTCTTATCAACATCATCATCATCTTTCTATCTCTGGTATTGTGAAAATTAATAATAATATGGCTAATTGCATCTTTTTTATTTGGTACAATGACAATTAGTGGATCCTTTTGAAGCTTTTTATGTAGCAAACTATGTCTTTCAGTTCTAGGAATTTTTAAAAAGTTACTTAATAATTTTGTATGCCTTGTTTTATATGTTTTCTTTTTATGCATTTTGGCTTAGACATTGGACCTGGTAAATTAATCTTCTAATTTGTTTTCCTTTTTCTCAAATTATTCCCTCATTTTAAAACATTCTATTTTCTGGAAGATTGCATCCAACATTATTTTCCGACACATAAAGAATTTTAAAATTTCAGATATTTCATTTTAATTTCCACTCTTGTGGTATGATTATTTTTTCTTGTGTTCTTACTATTTTAAATCTATGAGAATATTAATCATCTTTTTATAGTTTTCTTTAGTTCTCTATATTGTCTCTTTTTCCTCTAGATATTAATGGACTAGATTTTGTTGTTTGCTTTTTTGTTTTGGTCTCTTTTTTCATGTCAAGGCATTCAACAAATTACTAATGTCTGTAAATATCTTTCTATTTAAGTATAAGTCATTATGACATGGTTAGAAGGTTTGTGTGTAGCAAAATAATGTTGAATTGTAGGTTTAACCTGACCATTTCATTAGGGTTCCCAAATATCAATATATTTACTGTTTTTCCTTTGGTCCAGTTTGTCCAAGTAACGATATTCCAATCATTCCTATGGGATTTACACCTGGCTTCCAGCATTCTGGAAGTTGAATTTAGGAAATAACCTGGGAATCTCACTGTTATGAATGTAGACTTTTATTTAATCCTCCCATATTTACCTTCCTGAATTTAGAATTCCTCTGGTTCAATGTCTCAGGAGAACAAACCTCTTATATCTTTCTAGAGTTAGCTATGCCCCAAAATTTGTTCTCCCTTTATTTATTAGTAATAAAGTTCTACAAAAGTACATGGCTACCCAGCTTGAAACTACATTTCCCAATTTCCCTAGCTACTATGGTTCTGAGTAATTATTAGGTTCCTAAATTAAGACTGACCTGACAAAGTTTTGAATGGCAGAAGTGAAGTAGATTCTATTTCCCTTGGCAACTGACCATTAACAGTGACTATTGATATTGGAGTTCTGCAGAAGCAGGCTCCAGTTTTTAGCTTCCTAAGTGTCAAGAAAATGGCCCAGTACTGGTGACATGTTAGTCTAACATCTAACTTCATAATCATGGGAATGCATATTTAGGCATCCATTTTTCAGTTTCCTGATGTCCAAAGGCTGGTATGGCTGTGGCCATGGCTCCTGACCTAGACTATTATAGTTCCTGTGGTGAGCACAGGGGTAGGAGCTTGTGCACCTGGCCAGTTCTATATTTTATGGGTATCATTTCAAGATATCCAGCTTAGAACCTGATTTTTATCTCTTCTCATGATTCTGTAAGCACACTATTCCCTGTGTATCTTCCGACTTAAAATACCCTAGAGTGTTTTCTACCCTTGTACTCTTTCTGGAATCTTTTCTGGTCATATTTTGGATGTTTTAGATTATCCTCCTAATTAGGTTGTGTGTGTGTGCATGCATGTGTGTGTGTAAACAGGCTGATATTTAGATTTAGAGTGAATATACTTGCTTCTTACCCACTCACTCTTCTGTAAGACCTGAAACTTCAGATTTCTTTTAGACATTAAGCCAAATATCACTCAGGCATACACTTTCCACCTTCCTCTCTTCCATTTTTAAATCCTCTTCCAGTCTTTGTGTGTTTGTATGTGTATATGTCATTTTGCTCCAACAAAATGGAAGAGAGGAAGGTGGAAAGTGTATACCTGAGTGATATCTGGAAGTCATTTTGTTGTTGTTTCAAAAAAGATTAATTATTAACTTCAGAAAAGGATAATGATAAACTCAGGGCCTCAATTTGCTTAATTAGAAATTTCTGTTGTTACAAATTATTCACCTGAATATCTTTTTTTGCTAAGGAATGCATTTGGATTCTATTATAATAGCAATGGGCACTGCATTTTTGGGTGTAGGAGAAGGATGACGGTTCTGAAAAATGAAAATAAAAAACATCAAGACACATGTTTTCCTAAGTGTTGTAAAGTTCCTGAATTTTTCCTATTTACCTTCTTCTTTCTACTTGAGTGGAAGAAAAGAAGGAACTCTGCCCTTCTGCTTTGTGCTTCACTGCTCCAAGATCAGATGCAGTCTGAAGATAGGTCCAATGGAACTGTAGTTATTGAGTCGGCTAGACAGCCTGAAATCCCTTGAAATGCAATGATTCATTCTCTGGAAATATACCTTTCCAAATAAGGAAAGTAAGAATCTAGCTCATGATGAAATAAAACAGAAAAAGGATCTCACCAAATGTTTATGCATTTTAAGGTTGCAAATATTTTTACTTGCAGATGTTGAGGTAATTTTATAATTTGAGGCAATCTGTGGGATCTAAAATTCAGGCCAATAAGTTCTCCTAAAGGGATAGTCTTCCTGTATGTCCCCTGAAAATGATAAGGCAGAGAGTCTCAGAGGCACTTCAGCAACACCCCTGCACATTTTTTCTGCAACCCACCCAGGAGTAGGTACTGATGGCAAAGTGTGCTTAACTATAGGTTTCATACTCTGCATACCTGATACCTGCTAGAGAGTATACATCTTCTGGGATGTTCCTATTTGAGTGGCAAAACTAATGCCCTTTACATTCTTGAATTTTAGGATGCTAAATAACTAAAGAGCATTCTACCCCATTGACTTCTCTGGACCCTGTCAATTTTGACCTTTAACAGCCTAAAAAGTCCATTTCTAGTAAATGTCAAGGAATTTAAACTTTAAAACATTCATGCAAAAGTTTAATATGTCTACAGACAGAACTTTAAAAAGAGATGGTAAGTGAGAGATTAGAAAAGATAACTGTAAGCAGTTCTTGTAAGTTAAATAATTTCCTCACATTTTTCACTTCTCTGACCAAAAGTCTTTCTTAAAAACAAGTTCATCATTGTGCTGGTCTTTCTGTATAAAAGATAAAGAAGTGGAAAGAAGAAAATATGCACAATTATTTTAAAACATGAATATTAGTTGATTTCATTACTTAAAAATTAGTACCAAATTAGATTCCTAGACTTAAGAATTCTATGTTCTCTATTTTCTATATTATTCAACCAATCAGAAATAGAGTTAGCCTAAATGTATTCTAAGGAGATCATGCAAATTTTAATAACTTCAGCCCCCAAGAAGGCAAATCAACCTAGGAAAATATTTGGAGGCTAAAAAAAGGGCATACTTTTTTCCTTTTCTTTAAGAGTTCAACCGACTTCTTATATGAACAATGTTTTATAGAAAATATTCCTTGCAAATTCCACTAAAATTATGCTTCTCAGAAATACTCATTTTTGTAGAGAGAAACTATGAGAGAGGAGAAGAGGTATAGGTAGGCTTAGTAAATCTGATCTCTTATATTTTAGAGTTTTTCTTTCCCTCATACAGGTTAGATAGAGAAAAATTAGTTGATGGCATTAGTTAAGTCGCTTAAATTCTCTGGTTTCTTAATTTCCTTGTGGAAAAAGAAAGATTTTACTCTAATTTATTTCAAAGATTAGTTACAGCTCTAACATTTAGTGAGGCTTGAGAATTTATAAAGTATTCAGTTTATAGAGGATCATACAAAGCAGCATGATCAAACATGTTAGTTTTAGACTTGCAAATCTGAAAAATTTTCAAGTAAGATCTCCAGAGGAAACACTGTCATGTTGGCCAATATCACAAAAACTGATTACAAAGCAATTTTGATTTAGTAATAGGTGACTAATGCATGAGAATCTTTGCACTTTAGTAAGAGCCACAGAAAGGATTCTTAACATAGCATTTAGAGCAATCAGATTTTTCCTGATGCACAGTGTTTCACACAAAAGAGCAGTGGGAAGAACTGACTGCTAAAAGATTAAGGCCCAATTAAGACTGGTTTCAATTCTCTAGTTTAAAAATGAATACTCCAAACATACTGTATTTTATTAAATATTAAAATGTATTTAAATAATACAATTCATGATCTGTTTTTTGGAAGGTAGACTGCCTTGTTTTGAGGGGATTTGAAACAAACATATTTCCTTAATATAACATAGTACCATAATCAAACAAACAATATAATATAAAATTTTGCCATTTCCTTCAGAGGACAATGTACACACAATTGGAAAAAAGGAGAAATTTAAAATGATATAGAGGCTTGATTACATGCTAAACCTAAAAGTAAGAACTTTAAAGTTAAAAATATATTCATAAGGCATTAATTCTGAGAGTGAATAAATATGGCTTTCCAATTTCAAGGCACAGTATTAACCATGCAATATATAGAATGGCTTTGTGTTTTTGCCCATTCAGCCCTGTCAATTATTTCTTTAAAGTTTTTTCATACTTTCTATACCTCTATTCCCACGATCATGGCCTTAGTTCATGACTGTACCTTAGGCTTGGAACAACGCTGTTACCTCTTCTCTTATGGTCATTTCACCTCTAGGTGTTCCCTACTCCACTCCCTGTGGAACATCGCTTCTAAGTAAGCTTTTCTTTGATCATGTTGTTTCCAGGCTCAAAAACATTCAGTGGGTCTCTAATAGTATATAAGATCCTCTGTTATGTAAGTTGAAAATAAATTCACAGCTTTCACTGAATGTTAAATATATATATATATATATATATATATATATTTTTAAAGACAGGGTCTGGCTCTGTTGCTGAAGCTGCAGTACAGTGGTGTGATCACGGCTTATAGCAGCCTCCATCTCCTAGGCTTAAGCGATCCCCCTGCCTCAGCCTCTTGAGCAACTGGGACTTTAGGCACATGCACCATGTGTGGGTAATTTTTTTTTTAATATTGGTAGAGATAAGGTCTCACTGTGTTGCCCAGACTGGTCTCAAACTCCTGAACTCAAGGGATCCTCTCCCCCGGCCTCCCAAAATGCTAGGATTGCAAGCATGAGCCACTGTGCCTGGTCTGGATGTCAGAACTATAATAATTTTTTAAGTAAGGATTTTTTGGAATAATGTTAGATTTATAGAAGAATTGCAAAGATAATATAGTATAGAAGAATTGCAAGATATATAGTATAGTTCTGCAAGAAGTGAGTTCACTTATAGTCTTTACTCAATTTCATCTAATGTTAACATTCCACTTAACCTGGGTACATTTGTCAAAACTAAGAAATTAACAATGGTATATTACTATTAAGTAAATTGCAGACTTTATTCAGATTTCACTGATTTTCTATTAATGCTACTTTTTCTGTTCCAGGATTTAGTATAAAATATTTTTAGAATTATCTAGACCTAACCTAGTTTATAAGTAAATGAAAGATGAGATCATTTATGTGGCTTATCCAGGGCCATAAACTAATTAGTGGCAGAACAGGAATATGAAATTCACATTCTTTTATTTGGTCATTCATTTATTTAATCAGTCAGTAGTGATTCTTAATATTTTCTGAATCATGGTCCATTTTGAAATCTGATGAGAATATTAAAAAAAACTGTTTCCAGAAACAAGCACATGTGAGTATGCATAGAAAATGCTTCATAAACACACTAATCATAAGGCTTAAATGCAACAGCAGCCCCCAAAAACCTCAACAGTAATACTTTTATCTATGTTCTACCTTGGATTTTAAGTCAGATATTACTTGAATTGTTTCCACAGCCAAAACATGTTTAACACTTACTTTTCTAAAGAACTTGGCCTTTTTAGCTAAACTGTGGACATCTAAAAGAACCTTCAGAAAGGATTATTAAACCTGTGTTAATTACAAAATAAATATTGACCTTCAGGCCACTAGAAATGGTGCCATTTTTAGTGGAGAAAGGGAAAGGAAAATACAAGGAGTGACTTTTTCTTTTGCTTTAAATCATGCTTAATTAGTAACTAATTTTCACCTTATAGTATTTTAGATAATGTGGAAAATTTATTTAAGGTTGGCATTATTTGTAAACGTTATTTATGACATATATTTATGTATATGATTCCCACATTTAAGCAGAGTTGCCAATCACAGTATTTATACTTCAAGGAAATTCTTTTTGTGTGTGAAATTAACAGATATCTCCCATATAAATAGGAATTATCGACATGAATACCAGATTAATGCCTTTAAATTCTGAATCCTAGAACTAGGTAATTAACTTTTTAGCAATGCCGTCATGAAGAGAACCACCAAGCTTTCCCTTCATACTAGTTAGGAATGGGACCTAAAGAAAAACAGCAAAACTTTATTTCTAGATTTAATCTTAAGCCTAATCATATAAGCCAAACCTATGCCAAATAATAAACCAAATCATAAAGAAAAATATGTCTTTTTTCTTTTTCTTTTTTTGAGACGGAGTCTCGGTCTGTTGCCCAGGCTGGAGTGCAGTGGTGCAATCTCAGCTCACTGCAAGCTCCACCTCCCAGGTTCACGCCATTCTCCTGCCTCAGCCTCCCGAGGAGCTGGGACTCCAGACACCTGTCCCCTCGCCCAGCTAATTTTTTTGTATTTTTAGTAGAGACGGGGTTTCACCGTGTTAGCCAGGATGGTCTCCATCTCCTGACCTCGTGATCCGCCCGCCTTGGCCTCCCAAGGAAAAACATATCTTAAATTGCCAGACATACTCTTCATTTCTTATCTATGAAAACAACTAACCACTTTTGCACAGTACATAATTATATATTTTCTCATTGATTCTTACAAATTTTAGCAATTAGACCTTTAAGAGTAAGCTAATAGGTAAGTTTTTACTATTTTTACTGTAAAAATAACTGCAGCATTATATTCTGATTTTTAAAGACTTCACTACAATGGCCTTAAATATGCTGGTAAATATATGGAATGACTGAAGTGGAATATTCTAAAATACCCCTACCCCCAAAAAAGACAAGATTTATTTTTAAAAAATTGGGAAGGCATCAGATTCCTGATCCACAGAATTACATTTTCTGGGGAAAATGCTTTTTGATATAGCAGGGAGACAAAGAAAGATATAGTAAAAAGACATATTGAAATGAATAGAATATCTCATTCAATTTTGCTAGAAATGACTTTTATTGGCACATTTAAAAGGGTAATATTAATGTTGCTGTTTGTAATTGGAAAAATAGAAATATAATTCTTGAGGCACAGCTCCAGTTTATCCTTTTGGGAAAACTATTAAGTCATTTGTCTTTACTGATTACATTTCTTTCGTAAAATATGTTTACTGTTTTGGTGCTTCCATAGAGAAAATGATACGATGATTAATAAAGTTATTTAAAAGACTGAAGGGTAGTAACATGCCAGCCCGAATACTTTTTATTTTCCTTAAATATCAAATCACTAGTGCAGATAAGCATGTTGTTTTTTTTTTTTTTAAGAAAAGGCTACGGAAAAACTACTAGATAAGAATTTCTTGAAGTTTCTTTGGATCTTTCCCCACATTAAGCATCCATAGGAAGAAGAGTAAATATTTATAACATAGTATCTCACCCTTGTATAATAATTATATTGACAAAGGAACAGAAGCAGAGTTAGTGTTTTTGACTTGTATTACTGATTATTAAACTATATCGAACGTATAGTTTAATGAAATAAAAACTATACCCAAGGAATGTCATCATTCTTCAATTACTCCATTCATCTTTCTCTGAATTTACCAGAAAGATGCATTCCTCCAAATTGTTTATAAAGTAAATTCCTAAAAGCAAGCCTATATTCCCAGTAAATTATTATATGCATTAGAGACATGCTTACACAAAATGTTTTTTAGCCTCACAGAGGCAACAGACAATTTTCTTTTTCACTTGGAAGCTTCCACTTGCCACAAGTTTGTCCCATATACTCATGTTCATTTCAGAGCTAGAGACAGAGATACTAATATAGTTAGAAACACAGACACTCCAAATAAACACGTTAGAATATCCTTCGTTTTTATTATCCTGAGTATAAAAACAACTCCAGAACAGCAAAAGTTCAACCTGAGGGCATTATATCTGCAAAGAGAAAACGAATCTCCCTTGCTCTAATTCCACTTTGCTCCCCACTGCTCTCTTCACCATTTTCTTGCAGAAGAAATCCTCTCATCGAGGCTAGTAATATTCAGAAATTAATGGGTTTTTTAAAAAATAAAATTTGTGCTCATAAAAGTAGAGAGTAGAATTGTGGGTATTAAAGGCTAGGAAGGGTAAGAGGGGAGGAGACGATGTAGAGAGGTTAACAGATACAAAATTTCAGCTAGATAGGAGGAATAAATTCTGGTGTTCTGCAGCACTTGGGGTGAATAGGGTTAATGGTAATTCACTGTGTATTTTCAGAAAGCTAGAAGAGTGGAGTTTGAATGTTCCTCACACAAAGAAATGATAAATGTTTGAGGTGATAGATATGCTCATTATCCTGATTTGATCATTATGCATTGTAAACACTTATCAAAATGTTACTCTGTATCCTATAAACATGTACTATAATGTGCCAGCTAAAAAATTTAAAAATTATTGTTTTTTTCCATGTTATTTCAAGTAGTTTTCAACCCAGTGGGACAGCCTGGCCACGGATAAGATCTCAGGCTTTAGAGTAGGGCAGCTATGGGTTTGAATTATGACTCCTGCACTCATTTAGCTCAATGTTCTTAGTGACTTATTTAACCTGAGTTTCAGTTTTTCTCATCTGAAAAAGATAATGACAATTCAGAACTCACACTCCTCTTGCTGTAAGGATTAAATGATAATATAAATAAACTGTAAGTAATTCAATAAATGTTTGCTGTGACTATAATGAGATAGGAGCTAAAAGATGCATGAGAGCTCATCTAAGTCATCAAATAGCTTAACCAATATTAGATGCAGTTCTCTTAATTCCTAGGGTAGGAATTATGCACTATATTAAACTCTTGCACAAAAATGTGGTCTGTGCAATTTTAAACTTGGTGCTAGAGGTCTAAAGATAAATATTATAACTTCTTGAGTTTTGTAAGAGATGGTATGTGGGTATCCATGTCTGAGGGCAGGTTATGCAGTGAGAGGACTGCGGTCATCTTTATAAAAATTACTTATTTCTCAGGGTAGCTTCTTAGTGTCTTCTCCTCAAGCCAAGGGCTCTACTGCTTCTTAAATATAGAAATATAATTCAGTCCTACACTAGATTCCTGTCTTCAGGAAATCTATATCTTAAGTCCCAGTAGAAATCCTTTATAAGCCATAGGTCTCATTTGTGAAAGTCCTTTTTCCTCCCCAGATTTTGCTTACATAATTTGTATTTTTTTTTTTTAATCCTCAAAGACAGGTATGCAGAAGTAAGATTGGGGCTATATTTCTAGGCAGGTTTTAGCATTTAAATTTTCCCTTGTTGTAGGAAGAATAACCCGCACCTCCCAAGATGTCCACATCCCAATCCCTGAAAAATGTGAATATGTTAGGTCTCATGGTGTGATGTTTAATATTGAGTGTCAACTTGATTGAAGTGAAGGATGCAAAGTATTGTTCTTGGGTGTGTCTGTGAGAGTGTTGCCAAAGGAGATTAACATTTGAGTCAGTGGGCTGGGAAAGGTGGACCCACCCTCAAGCTGGGCGGACACAATCTAATCAATTCCAGCACAGCCAGAATAAAACCAGGCAGAAGAACATGGAAAGATTAGACTGGTTTAGTCTTCTGGCCTACATTTTTCTTTCATGCTGAATGCTTCCTGCCCTTGAACATTGGACTCCAAGTTCTTCAGCTTTGGGACTTGGACTGTTTCCTTGCTGCTCAGCTGCAGACACCCTATTGTAGGACTTCACCTTGTGATCCTGTGAGTCAATACGCCTTAATAAACTCCCCTTTATACATACATCTATCCTATTAGTTCTGTCCCTCTAGAGAACCCTGACTAATACACATGGCAATGATGAATTAAGGGTGCAGATGGAATTAAGATTGCGAATCAGATGACATTAAAATAGAGAAATTACCATGGATTATCCAGTGGGCCTGACATAATCACAAGAGTCCTTAAAAGTAGAAGAGGGAGGAAGAGTCAGTAAAAGATATGTGATGATGGAAATAGAATTAGAAAGATGAACTATCATTGGCTTTGATGATGGAAGAAGAAGGTTCTGAACAGAGGAATGAGAGTGGCCTCAAAGCTGGAAAAGGCAAGAAAGCATGTTATCACCTAGAACTTTCAGCAAAGAATGAAGGCCTCATGATGCCCACGCTGATTTTAGCTAAGTGAGACCTGTGTCAGACTTGTGCCCTACAGAACTATAAAATAATGTTTGTGTTGTTGAAGCCAACAGTAAGTAATTAATCTAATTAGTAAGCAATCACATATATATGATTACTTACTAATTAGATTAATTACATACTATATATACGATTACATACATATATATGATTACTTATTAAGTAATGATTACTTAGTAATCATATATATATAGATATACATATATGATTCCCACATTTAAGCAGAGGTACATAATTCAATTAATCACGTGATTAATTGAATTATGTACCTCTGCTTAAATTTGGGAATTTTCCATGTACACAGCCAATTTTTAATCACATGACTATGATTTAGATACTCATCAGTAAGGGACTTTTGTTAATAAAAACACATAGGAATAAACTGATTACTATCTCAGCTCTTAGTTACAGCTCAAAATGCACCTTTGACCAAATTACCAAACCCATTCTTTCTCTGGGATTTCCAGATGAGGTCTGTAATCCTACCAGCACACATCATTCATCATGGCTAAATTTATAAATTATGAGATTCAAGTGCAGGAATAAGATGGTTTCTTCCTCCATGGAAAGAACAGGACGAAGCAGTAAATGAATGTCTACTATGTTCCAAGTATAAGGAGCTTTAAAAATATCACATTAAATGCCAACAATAATCTTCATAAACATGTACCCATTTTAAAGATGAGATAACTTGGTCCAAAGAAATGAAGTCACTAAAGTTCATGTAGACAGTAAACGTTAGAGCCTGGATTCTATTTTAGGCACTTTGATTCTGAGCTCATGCACTTCACCACTGCCTAATCTGCTCGACTGTACATCCCCTCATACAGTGAGCTGTTCAGGTATCAGTGGTTAGTAAGAAATTTGGTTTTAACAGAAAGAAGCCTTTCACAGTCAATTAAAAATAGGCATTCTAAAACATCTGGAAGTAGATCAATTGTAAAATGAGAAAAGCAAAAATGCTTAAAGATTAAGAAAAATTTCATACCAAAATAATTCAAGTCTTTCTACATTTTTAGTTTGCACTGTAGCAAGAAAAAATAATTATGCTGAGAGAAATCATTTATTTCAAAATTTGCTAAAGCTGTCCTTTATATAAGCAATTATTTCTGTTTTACAGATCAGCAGCATGATGTTAAGACAGTTGTTTGTTTATAATATGCACTATTTTAAAATATATATTATATGCAGTATTTAAAGTAATATATTAGTATATAGAATATATATATTATATGTACTATTTAAAGTGCATATATTAATAGTGCATATATTATGTGCACTATTTAAAATCCATATCCCATAAAAAACTTATCCCATAATTGGGATGATGGGAACAAAAATGTATGTAAACACATTTATTGAAGAAAAATCAAAACATCTAATTTGGAAAACTTAATAAAAATTTCTTTTTTGTAATGTCAGGTAAATAATGTTCATAGGAACAAACTTTGTGATAATTAAAAAACAGAAAATATACTAAGTGTTGATCAACAGAG
This sequence comes from Symphalangus syndactylus, assembly GCF_028878055.3. Classification (NCBI taxonomy): domain Eukaryota; kingdom Metazoa; phylum Chordata; class Mammalia; order Primates; family Hylobatidae; genus Symphalangus; species Symphalangus syndactylus. Next base: position 123,525,499 of record NC_072425.2, read on the forward strand.
GAATATATGTATGAAATACTAAAATATGGTGGAGTCATACACTGGAATGTCATACAGCGATTAAAATGACGAGCTAGAGCTGTCTATGATTTAGACAGTCATCAGTAAGGGACTTTTGTTAATAAAAACACATAGGAATAAACTGATTACTATCTCAGCTCTTAGTTACAGCTCAAAATGAACCTTTGACCAAATTACCGAACCCATTCTTTCTTTGGAATTTCCAAAGAAAGATGTTCCAACATGGATAGATCTTAAAAGTATTAAATTGTGTTTAAAAGAAACCAAAGTTAGTGAAACAGTCATACAGTAAAATACCGTTTATGAAAATAAAACATCTAAAATAAAATTATATTATTAATGGATACATATGTAGAAAGTTAATATATAAAACATGGGAATGGGGCAGGGCGCGGTGGCTCAGGCCTGTAATTCTAGCACTTTGGGAGGCCAAGGCAGGCGGATCACGAGGTCAGCAGATGGAGACCATTCTGGCTAAAAAGATGAAACCCTGTCTCTACTAAAAATACAAAAAATTAGCCAGGCGTGGTGACACGTGCCTGTAGTTCCAGCTACTCGGGAGGCTAAGGCAGGAGAATCCCTTGAACCCAGGAGGCGGCGGTTGCAGTGAGTGGAGATTGTGCCACTGCACTCCATCCTGGGCGACAGAGTGAGACTCGTCTCAAAAAAAAAGAAAAAACAGAACAAAACACGGGACTTTGAAACACACCAAACTCATTAGGATGTCACAATGAAAGATTTAGAAAATTCCAAAGAAAATATTTTGTTCATTTTTATTAAGAAATATCTGAAGCAAAATATAAAGTGTTTAACTGTGGTGGGATCATGGCTATTATATTATCTTCAGTACTCCACAATAGTTATAAAAATATTTTTAAAATTCAATTATTTGAATATTTCAGACCAAATGCATTTGGAATGAACCATTCAAAAAATGATTTCAATTTATCATAATATCAAAACAGTCCACTTCCAAAGTTTATAATAATCATACAGTTTTCAAGATAAACAGGTAATGTTGGACATTCTACAGAATGTAATTCAGGGATAAAACAGAGATTTCAAACTCTCATGAGCTTAATACTGGGTTTTACTTCATAAATTATATTTGTTCTAAGAATCTACCCACCTGTCAGCTCAACATGTCTATCTATGGCTCTGTTTGATTTTGGGGGGCCTGGGGGTGAAGGTGCAGAACAATAACACAACAGTAAGCTTCAGTGTATGTAGTAGTTGAAATGATTTCATTCCTCAGACCTTGTTAATCACTAAGGATCATCATAAACTAACTGTGAAAAAGACTACAAAAACTCTGAGTCACCACCAAAATGCACAGACTTGTATGGCTGGCAGAGTTTTTTTTTTTTTTTTTTTTTTTTTTTTTTTTTTTTTTTTTTTTATCTATCACTATGTAAACAAGGCCAGCTACTGTTATGATGTCTAAGCTCCGGGCATGAACTCCTCACACAGGTTGGGCCCATTCTTTTACACATCTTTCTTTCTTTCTTTTTTAAATTTTTTTTAAGTGAAGTTGTCACAGAAGACATAAATTTACACTATGTTACACAAACATGGAAAATAAGTATCAATACCATGATGGGAATAAATGGAACCATGTAATAGGATATGAGTGAGGTAGCTGATCTTCAGTAACTTTTTTTCATCGTATAGAGCAGAAAGTATCAGAGTCACTGATCTCTACTAGAGAATTTGACAAAATTCAATTTGCTATGGTAATTATTGTCAGATCATCTGTAATATGCCCAGAATTGTGTTGGGAAAATTGGGAGAAGTTTAAAAGATGTAAATCTTCTTATAAACATCCTGAAAATAGCAGATAGTTCTTAGATAAGTAATGATTAGACAGAATCCTGAAACTTTGTCCAGAAGTTATCTGTGAGGCTCTCAAAATCTCTTGGGCTCCTTAAAATTAGTAAGAGGTGTGTCTTTATTCAAAAACAGTAAAATCAAGGTATTCACTACTTTAATGAGCTTAGCAAGAGCTTTAAAATGTATTTTTAATGTGAACTTTCTCTTGATTTTATATTTGTAATTTCAGTTTTCTTTCTCATCTATTTTGCAGAATCTGGAAGTATCTGTTTTTCATCTAAAAACTTTAAATTCTCTCTCTGAAATTTCTGATACCAAATTACCCTCTAATTTGGTATCAAAAGTTTGAAAATATCACTATTTTATTTATTATTATAGTCAACTTTTATTATCTTTATATTCAAGTTTTCTGCTTCAGTTTTTTGTAACCATGTCAATAGAAAAATCAATGGCCACTATTCCTACTTTACATTTTTTTCAGTATGATTCTAAGTTACTTAAAACATGAAATTAATTAAGTAGCTATACAATAATGCCCGGAATAAAGCCAAAGTGTGATAAAGTAAGATATTTTCATGCTTTTCTTTGCTGTTAATTTTGAAGATGTCCATCTTATCAGTGTATTTATTCATTAATTTGATAAATATAGAGTGCTTATTATGCGCTAGACATTTTTATAAGTTTGGGGATATAATGATGAGCCAAACTTATCATTATGACTGTGAGAGACACAGTCGCTGCCCATATATGGGGCTTAATATCTAATAGGGGAGATTTCTACCAGACACAAAATAAGAATGAATTCAGGAGGCAAAAATGTGTAGTGTTGTCAAAGATTACCTTTAAGATAAAAAGAATTTAATGTTTTACTCTGTACCTGGTATAGCAGAGCATTCAAAATCCCAAAGTCCAAAATGCTCCAAAATCTGAAACTTTTTGAGAACCAACATGTTACTCAAAGGAAATGCTCTTTAGAACATATTGGATTTCAGATTTTCAAATTTGGGATGCTCACCAGGTAATATAATGCACAAATATTCCAAAACTCAAAAAATTTCAAACCATAAAACACTTGTGGTCCCAAGCATTTTGAGTAAGGGATAATTTATATATATATATAAACTTAAAGAGTCTTTATTTATTTATTTATTCAAAAAAAAACAGTCAAACCACCTTTTCTTTTTTTTATTTTATTATTATTATACTTTAAGTTTTAGGGTACATGTGCACAATGTGCAGGTTTGTTACATATGTATACATGTGCCATGTTGGTGCCAACCACCTTTTCTATCGTATTTCTTTAATTCTTATAAACAGAAACATTTTGAAAATGTTGAGATTTCTATTATAATGTAGATCCTTAAGAATATTTGCTCTCCTGTATTTTAAACAGGTATACTTAAGAAGGACAGAGACTGTGGGAAATGACAAACCTATATTCACCTCTCAGTCATGTCAGATTTTTCATGCACTCTCACAGAGTGCAAATAAAAGTTTGTGTCACAATTACTATCTATCTTTGGGTTTGGGCAGTTCTACTCATAGTATCTTAGAGAATGACAGGATCAAGAAAAAGAACAGGGTCTCACAAATGACAGCATAGCAGCTCAAAACAAAGCCAAAGACAGGAAGGAGGAGGCCAGAGAACACTTACTGGTAAGTGGTTGGGCTGACATTGATGCGCCGAGGGTGACTTCCCGACTCGAATTTGCTTGCCAGTGTGACATTATTTCCAAACAGGCAATAACGTGGCATTCGCACCCCAACAACTCCAGCCAGCACAGAGCCCGAGTGAATTCCTATCCTCATCTAAAGAAGAATGAAAGAGGAAAAGGAACATATTTGTTTCCATTTCGTATGCAATTATTTTAATGAAAGGCACTGCTAATTAAAAAACAAAAAAACAACTATGAGCTCCTCAAAGACAGGAACTGAGTACTGGTCATTTTTGTGAGCCTAATAGCTGGATCATTATAGGGCTCAAAGAACATAAATGCTCTTGAATACACAAATGAATGGATTAAATATACGAAAAAATTTATGTTTAATTTGCTACATAAATCTGGTTAAGTTACAGGTTAAATCAGATTTCATCTGTACATAATATGGTCTAACTGGAAAAGTATATTTTTCTCCACTTTCTCCCTCCAGTTGTTCTTAAATAAAACCTTATTTGTTCCTTTCATGGCATTAAACATAATTAATTATAAATTAAATATTTATATTTCTGTTTATTTTGTTTAAATGTTGGATTTTCCCATCAGAGAAGGATATAGTTACATATATTATATACATGTATATAACATATAGTTATAGTATATATATTTCTTTACTGCCGAATATTAGACATTTAGTATAGTACCTAGAGCAAAGCAGTGATAAATGTTGAATAAATTGGCTGAATTCCCCATTTAACTCCATTTTAAAATGGAGTTAAAATAGAGACTTCAACCCTTGAGATAGTCAATAGGCATTGATTAAAAATTCTGAAGAGTAAATTAAGTGCTGTGTATTTACTCTCTGATTAGTCTGTCTGGTCCATGCCTTGAAAAAGCCCTCAATGTACAGTTGATATATAATTAAACATGATAACAGTAATGGGGTTATATTGACACAGTCTACACCAAAATAACTGAAGCTAATGGATAACAAGTGGGAGATGATATCCTTAGTTCTAGGAGAATGTGGAGTGTTCCTTGGAGGGGGGAAACCTGACCCCTAGATGCCTACCAAGTAGCCAAATATCACCCCTTCACCACCAGGCTGTCTCTGCCACTCTGGTTGTAAGCATAAAAGTCAGTCTGAGAACAACCCTTGTCTTGGGGCTGGAGACTTCTGCATATATCAACTCATAGAAACACAGGTTGAAACTAATGTGACCTAGCTGCATCCCCTGATAATCTTTTCACCTACTTTTAAAAAGCTGACTCTAAAATTTATTTGGAAATTCAGTATGGTAGAAAGAGTCAAGATATATCCGAGAAAGATGACAAGTTACAGTATTTGCCCTACCATAAACATCTAATTAGTGCATAGACAGCATCATATAAACAAATAGACAAATGGAGCATTTAACCCAGAAAGGCTGCCATGCATATGTAGGTGCTAGATTTTTATAAAAGAGTTGGCATTTCAGATAAGTGAGAAAAAGATGTCCTTTTTATTAGAATGCTCTGGATCAACTTTGTTTTATGTGGAAAAAAAATTCCAAGTAAATTAAAGATCTTGATGTAGCAGACACAACTTCACAGCTTTAAAAATAATTGTATTAATTAAGAAACAGTTGGTAGTATCAGTAAAACTGCAAAATACAGATACTTTAAAAACATAGACTTTTATTTGTCTCTCAATAATAGTTCCTAGGTGGGTCATCCAGATTGCCAGGCTGCTCTGTTCCCCTCAGTAATTCAAGGACTGGTCCTTTTCATTCGTCCTTCTCCACGTCTTGGCACATATCCAGAGCACCCTCATGTTCCAACTCATGGGATGTGGAAAGATAGCAAATTTATCATTTAAAGTGATCTTCATTTCTTTGTGTAGATCCATTTGTATCTGGTATCATTTTTCTTCTTCCTACAGGACTTCTTAAATATTTCTTATACTGTAGGCCCACTGGTAATAAATTCCCTCTGCTTTTTTATGTTTAAAAGTCTTAATTTTGTCTTCATATGTTAAAGATACTTTCACTGCATATAGAATTCTAGGTTTAAAGAGTTTTTTACCCCCAGTAGTTTAAAGATGCTGCTCCACTGGCTCTCATCTTGCATCATTTTAGATCTAAAATCTGCTATCATCTTTATCTTAATTCTTCTATATATAACATATCTTTTACTTCTGGTTGCTTTTAAGTTTTTCTTTTATCATCAGTTTTAGGTAATTTAGTTACGATTTCCCTTGATGTTTTTTTCTTGTGTTTTGGGTTTGTTGAGCTCTTGGATCTGTGGGTTTATAGTTTTTATCAAATTTGGAAATTTTCTATTTCTTTGAATATTTTTTTCTGTCTACCTCTCCCTCTCAGAGATTCCAATTACACATATGTTAGGAACTTGAATTACTTCCAAAGTCCACTGATGATCTATTCATTTAAAATAATTTTCTCCATTTATTTGGGATAATTTCTATTGCTATGTCTTCAAATTTATAATATTTTCTTTTGCAGTGTCCAATTTATTATTAATCACATTCAACATATTTTTCATCTCAGACATTGTAATTTTCCTCTATAGAAGTTCAATTTGGAATTTTTAAAAATCTTCCAGGTATCAATTTAGCTTTTGAAAATATGGAATACAGTTAAAAATTACTGTTTTAATGCCCTTGTCTGCTAATCCTAACATTTGTTTCAGCTCTGTACCTATCCATTTGGATTAATTTTTCTCTTCATTATGAGTCCCATGTCTCAGATTTTCTTTATGTCTAGTAATTTTGGATTGGATGCCAGATATCATAAATTTGACTTCTTGAGTGCTGGATAGTTTTAGAATCTCATAAATATTATTGAGCTTTGTTCTGGGATGCAGTTTAATGACTTGGAAAAAATCTGTTCCTTTCAAATCTTGCTTTTAAGATTTGTTAGGCAAGACTGGAACAGTGTTTCATGAAGGGCTAATTACCCTCCCTTACTAAGGCAAGAACCTTGAGTACTCTCCCCAGTGTCCTTGATTTATGAGGTTTTCCATTCTGCCTGATGGAAACAGGCATTGTTTTCCAAGTCCTGTATAAGTGCTAGGTGCTTTTCCATCTAATCTTTTGGGTATCTCCCTCACACCAGGGCTCAGGTAGTTTCTTCACATATGTGCACTAATCATTACCCTGCAGAATACATAATGAGGATCCTTGGAAGATGTCAGAGGGTCTTTTTGCAACTCTCACTTCTCTGATACTCTATGACCTTTAGCCTCCTTGGTTCTCCCAAGACTCTCAGCTCCATCTCTTCAACTCAAGTAGTTTGTTGGGTATCTCCTGGTTTGCCCCTCCCTGAGCCACAGCCTGGATGCCTCTCAAGGCATTTAGCTAGGACAATCATAGGGCTCATTTAATTTGTTTCTTATCTCTCAGGAATCACTATCTTCCATTGTCTAATGTCCACTGTCATGAAAACTGTTCTTTTGTATATTTTGTCCTGATTTAAAAAAGTTTTTTTTAAGATGAGACTGTAAATCTAGTCACTGTACTCCATATTGGCTGGAAGCAGAAGTGAGACCTACTTTTTTTTTAAAAGTAAACTATTTGAAAAAAGGCTGTTTCTGATGAGGGATTCTCTATTTGGATTTAAAGCAAAACATGCTGAGTAGCAGTATTCCTCTTAAACAAACTAGGTGTAAAGCACCTTTCTCTAAAATCAGCGAAGCACACTGCAATATTAGTATGTTTCTTTTTTTTTTTTTTTTTTTTTTTTTTTTTTTTTTTTTTTTTTTTTTTTTGAGATGGAGTCTCACCCTGTCGCCCAGGCTGGAGTGCAGTGGCGTGATCTCGGCTCACTGCAAGCTCCGTTTCCCGGGTTCACGCCATTCTCCTGCCTCAGCCTCCTGAGTAGCTGGGACTACAGGCGCCTGCCACCATGCCCGGCTAATTTTTTGTATTTTCAGTAGAGACAGGGTTTCACCGTGTTAGCCAGGATGTTCTCAATCTCCTGACCTCGTGATCCGCCCTCCTCGGCCTCCCAAAGTGCTGGGATTACAGGCGTGAGCCACCGCACCCAGCCCAGTATTAGTGTATTTCTTTGGGTTTGTTTACTTTCAGAAGGCCAATTTATATTGTTATCTTGTGCAATGCATGTTTGCTAGAAGTACACCCAAACTTTAGAAGCTAAGACTGTCAGTTTGAGATTCTAATTACTACGGCGATCTTTTCAAGCAGGAGGAGAGCAGAAGTGAGTATTACATTGACACATTTTACAGACTCTTTTTTTCTCTTCCTTCTCTTAAAAAAAAAAAAAAAAAAGACTCCATACACCATACCAACTATTTGAAAGGCTTATCTAGTTCTATTTCTGCCTCCTTTCAAAAGACCTGAGGCTTTCTTTTCAGCCTAATTTTTAGAATTATAATTTATTATAACCTGAAAAATGCTGAAGACAAAAACTCTGATATCCTTGAGGGGGCAGAGGGTCATAGAGAGGAATAGTCATTAAATTTAAAAAAAAAAAAAGTCTTGTCTCTTAGAAAACTATCTAAAAGAGGCACAAGAGTATCAACAACCACATAAACAGCACTGACCCACTGTCACTATCCTGTCATGGAACAGGACTCAGAGAATTATTTAGTTTGGGAAGTAAGGCAATACCACTGGAAACTTACAAGCTGAATCAGCAGACTGTTTTCTTTTGCATTTCTTCTGACAATTTATTGAGATTTCCCAGGAACTGTTGCCTATATAAGGAAGTCACTGATTGCCTCATTCAGAATGTGCCAAGAGTATCTAGCACTAAGACAAACAGTGAGATACATTTAATTATCAATGAGTGCTTTACATTTATTTGGGCAAGATTTAACTTTGTTTAAATGGGTTAACCAAGCAGTAGCTTTTGCATCCATCTGGCCAGTATGCTCTAGTTAAAGGGGATTACTTTGCACTAAACCAATGGTTCTCACCTGAGGTCATCTGAGCCCCTCAGTGGACATTTGGCAATGTCTGGTAACATTTTTGGTTTTCACAACTGGGAGGGAGAGGTGCTACTGGCATCTATCTGGTAGAGTTAGAAATTCCTATAACAGCTCCCCAGCCCTGGAAAAGAATTTTCCAGCCCCAAATATCAATAGTGCCAAGACTGAGAAACTCTGTACTCAGTAGACGTCTAGCAACCTATTAATCTTGGTAAACGAGGATAAACAAAAATATAAACGCTTTCATCTGATCAAAGATTTGACAAAGCATACTAGACTTTATTTTAAGAGAGTGTTCATGGAAAAAAAAAATTTGTCCTACGGATTTATTTAAAAACACAAAAACTTACGGATATATCGTGAGGTTAGGCTATCACCCAATCTTTTATACATTCAATGTATAAAATAATGCAAAACTCTGGGACATGTTAAAGTCCCCAATTATCAAAAGATTCAGTTATTCTCACAATATTCTGCTTCTTTATTACCAGGTTCACAAACAACTACATTAAAAAAAATTCCTCCTGCAACTTTTAAAAGTAGAATGCTTGTACAGTTCTATCTCAGCAAGCCAAAACTCTCTTTTAGCTTAGTAAAGGAGTGTTGGGTTAGGAGGGCAGCACAGATCCTTTAGTCCAGCTCCCTCATTTTACAAATAGACTGAAACTCAAAAGAGCACAATGAAAACATTACATTAGTGTTAGGGTCAGCTCTAGATCGTAGTTCACTTGGCTTCGAGTTCAGCGCATTATAAAAAATGCCCAAATTGAAGTGATGCCTCAGGCTGTTTCTCCTGGGCCCATCAGACTTAATCAGATAAAACAAACAAAATCAGATTTAATCTGGTTTTACCTACTTCCTCTACACAGAAGAGTTAGCATATTCCAATTGAAACTCAGAAAATACTAGTTACACATTTATTAAATCCAACACCAGAAACCTTCCATCCCTTCTCCATCTTATTGTTCATGCTTTTCTACACTAAATATTTCCTGACTGGTCTACTCAGCACACTCCCTAAAATGCTTGATGCATTCAAGCCTGTGAGCTTTTACTCATATTGATTGCCTCATCTAAAATACATCCAACCTTAATCACAGACTCCGTTCTAAGTGCTCAGAGTATAAACAGAAATGTCTTCATTTGTTGTTTTAGAGTTTTCATTTGCTGTAAAAGATACAATAGCTAATTGAAATTATGATCATTGCTACAAAGTTAAAGTATAAAAGAGGGCAGGGCACTACTGGCAGGTGGATGGGGCTGACCAAGTCTGGAGAATCAGTAGTCTTTCTCGATAAAATACTCTTTGAGCTCAATGCTTCCCCACCTTTGGCTAGGTTTGGAAAGAATGATGCAGCTGTAGTCAGAGGGGTGGGAGGAGAACATCCAGGTACAGTGAAAATAATGTTCAGAGATCCTAAAGCCTGAAGAGCTTTGGAACATTTTTGAAACTGAAAGGAGGCCCCTCAAGGTAGCTGCTGCTTAAAGAAAAGGGGAGGGAGGCGGTTTGTAAGGCTGAGGGAATACGCCCGACAGCTCATCATACAGCACAGGGTTTCCCAATGTTGGCACTATTGACATTCTGGGTCGGATAATGCCTTTTCATGGGTGGCCTGCATTGTGCATTATAGGATGATTACTGTCCCTGGCCTCTAACCACTAGGCCAGTTGTAAACAGAAGGAAGAAGTTATGTCCTGTTAGTTCTGCTGCATAACTGGCAGAGTACAGACTTTATATCCAATCCTGGCTCTACTATCTACTTAATGGTGGTAGAAATTCTCCAGCCAACAGCATTGTGATTTTCTTTAGGCAATTCGCTTTCTCCCGTTCTCAGCTAGGTGTGGTGGGACTGACTCCACCCCCAGGTCCAGGAACAGACCCAAACTGGCAAGGGTATGACAGTCCCCCGAGGTTAGCAAAAAAATTAGCCAAGCGTGGTAGCGGGCACTGTAGTCCCAGCTACTCAGGAGGCTGAAGCAGGAGAACGGCATGAACCCGGGAGGCAGAGCTTGCAGTGAGCCGAGATTGCGCCACTGCACTCCAGCCTGGGCGACAGAGCCAGACTCCGTCTCAAAAAAAAAAAAAAAGAAAAGACGAGTAAATCTCAGGAATTGTAAGAGAGCTATAAGGAGAGATCCTCTTTTCCCCCAGCTGGTGCAGGATACATTTGTGAACACGGTATAGCGTTCCAGTGAATGGCTAGAGCCAATCTGACACCATAGTTGTCTGAGTGAGGGGGACTTGGGCTGTAGCAGATCCCCTTGTAGAGCCTGAGGATAAGGCCAGTGCTGGGAAGGCAAATCAAAGAGAACAACAGAGATGCCAAGTTCATGGTAATATCAATTTTGCAGCTATATCTAGCCTCTTCGAGAGCTAGTCCTACTTCTGGGCTTCTGTTATTTGAGTCCGTGGATTCCTTTAATTGTTTATGCCAGCTTATTTATTTTGTTGCTTGCAAAAGAAAGACTCTTAAAAGATACTCTAGCTGTGTGAATTTTAGGCATGTCAGCTACCTCTGTGAAGTTTTTATTCATAAGATAATAATGATAATACCTTCTTGGCATGATTAATACCTTCTTAGGTGGGCTGTTAGCAGAATCAACTGAGAGAAACAACAGGCCCATAGTAGACATTCAAAAAGATATAAGTTCCTTTCCCACACTGATAGCCATTATATTTCTCATGGTGTCAAGGACAATGCCACACACCCATTTATAATTAAATAAATAGATTTATTCTGGAATGTGCAAGTCAAACTGAAACCATGACTAACGTTATGAGCTAGCAAGTTAATAAATACAAATTTGTATTGAAACAGTCTTATTTGTGCAAGAAAAATGTCCAAATTAAAATAGGTCTATAATAGAAAAAGAAGAAAGTCTTTTAGTAGAAAAAGCCAGTAAGCTCTTCACTCATGTTTGCATTTAAGTATTGCTTTTAGATTTATGTGATTAAGATTTTAGACTTTGGAAAAGTCTTTAACTGCTTTAACAGAAAGGAGCTTAAAATCATTGTGTAGTAAGGGCGAAACAAATATTTAATCCTTTCACCAGAATTAGTTAAAATGTATCATAAAGTTTTATTAAATACTCCTTTAACTAATAAAATTAGGTAAGTAAAATTTCTTTTTACATTTTTGTCTCGTTCTTTTCTTAATAATCAATATTTTTCTGACAAGAAAGTCAATTAATATTTTAAATTCAAATGTTGAAAGCTCAAGATTCTTAGGAAGAAAACAATCAAGCTCACTCTAGTAGCTTTTAAAATTTCTGCTTATTTTCCAGATGTGCAAGGAAACAGGGTGAAATAATCTCTGTGGCTATGTGGCATTTTTCTTTTTATCAGAGGACTCAGCCTCCAGTCTGATGGTGTCAGAATGTCACATCAAGTAATACACTAGGACAAATAAATAGCACTTTAGGCAAAATATTTTACTGTGCTTACTGTAAACATTACAGAAGCACCATTCATAGATAAATTTAACTTTACAGAAAGTATTTGACCAAATAATTATTCTCATCACTGGTAATTTCAGACCATACAATATGAACAATTATCACTTGTATAAAATAAAACACGGTAAAATTTTAAATAATTAATATTTTGCAGTTGGGGAAGATAGTGGGTTTGTAATCTTGTTTACATTTTCTGATGAGGAAGGATAAAACCCTATAAACCACTGATTAGGAGGGCATGTCTAGAATCATATAGCTGATAGCACTGAATAAAATGTCAGATATTGCTGTGGGGATATAGCAATATGGCTCAAATTCACCACCACTTTCTCACAGGGCACTCATTAATGTGTATGTTTTTATTTAAATATATTCGATATCTGATATTTAAATTTGACTCAGTTTGTAGGAGTGTTATTATTAAGGCCTATAAGCTGAATCTGAAATTTACCTCTGTGCAAAAAAAGTCTTAAAAATCTTCTCAAAGTAAGAAACTGATTTAAGTCAACTGAGATACTTAGATTGAATATGCATGTACTTAGAAATAACCAGCATATAACTTAGCTGTTGAAAAAGAAGATCATTTTGTGTTAGAAATGTAGACAGTTGACATATTTAACAACATAGTGACATACTTGAAGCACATATAAACTGATCACTATAATGAAGAGTAATAGCAGAATTCGAGGATGAAAAACATATTTAAGGAATTCAAGAAAACAATTGTGACCTTTTTCTATAATTCGATTTTGATTCTCATATGTAGAAAAGAATTGGAAACCTTTCTCTGACATCCAGTCTTTGGCTATCTAACCAATGGCACTAAGGATACATTTATTATACTAATCACATTTATAGCATTAATCAAATCATTCTGTGATAATTTAGTTAGTAATAAAGACGTCTTTATTGTATAATTGCCCAGATTGAAATCTACCTTTTATTAATATCCTTGTTAGTGGCTTCATTTTTAACAAAGTCTGTTAATTGCTAAAACTTCAAAGCTCTTAGAAGTTTCTATCTTGAGACTACCACTGGAAAATACTCCTACCTACTTATCAATTCACTCAGTTAATAAGGAAAATCATTTTCTGTCAAAATGCAGCTCTTAACAGATAATCCAGAACAAAATTTCTAGGAAGAAAAAAATTTCATAGAAGCATGAATTTAAAAATGATTTTAAAAACTTTAAATATGTAGAAATAAAATCCTTTGAAAATAGATAAAAGGATTTAGGAAAGGATCCTCATAGTATTACATGTGTGTTTATCAATTATTAATTCATTCATCTAAATTACTCAGAGAAAAAACAATGCATTTGACAGAAGTATAAGAAAAAAAGGAATTTTAATAATGAGTTTGACTGTTAAACATAATAATGCTTATCATCTTTTGTAAGCCATATCTTCTTTTAAAAATAAGGATAAATAGCATAGCTAAGTTTATGCTGCAGAATAAAAGTACAGGAACAATATTAAACCCCCCTGAGTTACAATTTAGAACTCTTGGCTACACACTGGAATCAACTGGGGAGCTTTAAAATTGCTGCTTTGAATTTGATTACTGGAGAGTAAGATTTAGCTGGTTTGGAATGAAGATTGGGTATTGGGATTTTTAACCCTCCCTAGGGTTTCTAGTGTGCATCCAAGGTTGAAATCTATGAGTGTACAAAAATCACTTAATGTTTTACAGATATATTCACAAATAATCAATACTGCAGGATCCAAGTAATTTATATACTTCTACTCTTTGCCCAGGAAATCATTTTCGCCAGTGTTCTATAAATTCCTTCACATCCATATACACATACATACTACTTCTTCAATTAGGAAACACAATATTCCATTTTGCTCCCAGGACACTGAAGTTATCAACAAAATATTCCTTTATATCTCCTGATGGCTTTTAAAGGCCACAAAAATATATGTTTAATTAAAATAGTAGCGACTAGGGCAGAACTGTGAGCCCTCCTCAGACTTAATGCATTCCAGTTGGTGTAAGACAGAAGTTTTCTTGAGACCTCAGCACATCTGTTTTCGTGGCAAACACAAAACAGTTTGGGTGGCAACCCAGGCTCATTTATAAAGCATTTTATATAAACTTCTTTTTATATAAAATAAAATGTGCTTGTGAGGGGCAATGGGACTCCAAAGGGAAACGACTTTGTCTTGGGCGTTGGTCATTCCAGAAGCCCTGGCAGCAGCATGGTGCTGGGGTGGAGGGCATTTTAAGCTTCTGCATGCCGAAAGACGTGTTAGCTTTTTGGAAGGCGTCATCGGCTTTAGAATCTGACCCATCATTTATTTATTATATTATATTGGCAATCTTGGCAAGTTAAAACATTTTGATAATCCTCTTTCTTAACCCTTTTTTTCATTATTAGAGATGAACAATGCATAATGATAATGTATGTTTATACAAACCCCTATAAAACTGATTAAATAGTCATGCAGTGTTATCAAGGGAACAGAACAAGGGAAAGTGTTTTCTGAAAAGTTAAATTGTTTTAAGATTTTGAAAAATAACAGAAAGCTAAAATAAAATTCAAAGACATACAATATCAAATGTAAATCAAACTGTCATAACTAAGCCTAAGGAGGTATGACTACCAAATGTAATGTGGTGTCCTAGATGGGACCTTGAAACATAAAAGAACATTAGGGAAAAATTAAGAAAATATGAATAAATTATAGACTTTAGCTAATAATAATGTATTGATACCAGTTTGTTAATTGTAACAATTGTACCATATTAGTTTTGGGTGAAACTGGATGTGAGATACTTGGGTATTCTATGGACTATCTTTGCAAATTATTCTGAAAAACGAAAAACATTCTAAAATCAAAAATTTATTTAAAAATGTAAGTCGTATGCTTCTCCACCAATAAAAAGGACATATTTGCAAAATGTTTCTTTCTTTTTTTTTTTTTTTTTTTTTTTTTGCGACGGAGTCTCTGTCACCCAGGCTGGAGTGCAGTGGCGCCATCTTGACTCACTGCAGCCTCCACCTCCCAGGTTCAAGCAATTCTCCTGCCTCAATCTCCCGAGTAGCTGGGACTACAGGCGTGCGCCACCACACCCGGCTAATTTTTGTATCTTTAGTAGAGACGGGGTTTTGCCATGTTGCCTAGGCTACTCTCGAACTCCTGGCCTCAGGTGATCTGCCTGCCTCGGCCTCCCAAAGTGCTGGGATTACAGGCATGAGCCACCGCGCCTGGCCAACAAAATGTTTCTTATTGTTAAAAATGTTTCTTATCTTCAAATTCAGACAGTAAGGGACTGTTATGTGAAATAAAATAATTGAAAAGATAATATCAAAAAATAATTAACAAGTGTTAGAAATTAGTCAACCAACCAATAACAAAGTTAATTCCTTTGTACATACACCCCATACTCTAATCCTCTGTGTATTAATGTTGTTACCAACATTTATTCTATTTGGGCAGTAGATGGCGCTTATGGTCATTTTACTGAGCAGGTTGGCTCTTTAATGTCAGCAGTAGGTCTCTCAACTGGAGAAGTGTCTTTAAGATTTGACCCAATATTACTTTTAGGGGTTAATTATGAAAACGAAATCAACCTTATATTAAGGATAAAAACTTTGGATTGGGTGGCAAAATTCAAACAATAAACAAAACTGGAAATTAAGAAATTGCTAAGCAAAATTCATAAGTCCCAAGGAATCCAATGGTGGGCTTCAAGGCATCCTCCTCAGCCTCACTGAAGTTATGAGCATAGATGTGCCTATGTTGCATCCATAGTATCTATCACCTTTTCAAAGAAGTTCATAGATTTCTCAAATTTTGAGAACAATTACCTTAAGTTTCTTTTCAGTGCCAAATCATTGCTGCATCATCAACACCCACCAGTAGATTTTGTATTTAGTAGGCAATCTTTAAATGCTTGTTGATTGAATGAATAAGTGAATTAATAAGCAGAAGAATAAATGAAAATGAAAGGAGATGCTATGCCAGGCACAAATGTTCCTCTCTCCCTCTTCTAAATACTTGCAGCATGATATTTTTGACACTGAAGTGATTGGATGCTCATTCATCTTTATATTCCTCAAGATTTGCAAACAAAGAATGAGAAGCACCATTTAAACAAGAAATCTTGAATCAATGCTTTATACCTAGTACTACTTCTGCTTGTCAGATTATTCCAATAACTGATAAGGTAATCTCAGACTGGACTTTATAAAATTGTATGTTGAGATCCTCCCAAATTTAGCTATTTTTAAAAAACTAGTTAATGGCTGCAAAAAGAAAAAAAATCTTGGTAGTGGGGTCTAAAATCACTACTCAAAACTCAAGATTTTTCTTTTAGTGTTTCAGTACAGCTGTGATGTTTTTATTTATTTTGATAATGCCATTAGTACAAAATAAAAGAATAATAGAACCATGAACCAGTGAGTCTATGGACTAGAATATGTCATCTGATTTAACTAGGGCTCTTCTTTTAACCGGGGCTTTGAGAAAAAAGCTCTGAAGTTTGAAATAAAAGGCTTGTTAGTATTTATTTATGATCAGCCAGTCATCAATCCCATTCAAGCAAACAAAAGAAAAAAAATAATAGGAAATTTTCTTTTTGAGAAAGGGCACCTGCTAAATGAAGAACTTACACAAAATAGTCATCAAAGACCAATTCTCTGTGCATGTGTGTGGGTGTGTGTGTGTGTGTGTGTGTTTTGTACACAATGTCAATTTTAAGGAATCCCTTTGCATACAGAACCAGAATGGTTAGCACTGGTTTGTTTTGTTTTGACCCCATTCCCCCAGACACATGAAATTCAGAATAAGAAATACGTAGTTTTAACCAAAGCAATATCTTCAATAGCAAATGAATTTATCACTATTATTTATATGTTTACATATGTGTAATTTTATAGGACTATTAAAATAGTTATTTTGATATATTTTATTATGATACAAAGTCAACTGCATATCTTAAAACACAGCAAGCTGTTTGTCTCCCCTGATCCTTTATTATTGTTTCCTCTGACTGTGCCCCAACACTTCTCTTGAGAAATTCCCATCACCACAGAGGCCCAGCTTAGCCATCATCCCTGCTCCATGTCTGTGTCTAAGTTGTTTCCTCTGGTTTTCTCAACCCTTCATCTAGCTGGGTAGTTTCTCACTTTTCAGACCACAACTTAGAAGTCACTTACTCTGGGAAGCCTTTCATCAGGAACTTAGGAATCCCTGGTATGACCTATATTCACGATTCTTCTCTCCTAACATTTCCTACACTTTATTTTGATTGTTTCGTTTTGTTTTGTTTCCATTACCTGTCTCCTTTGCTTAGTACTGAGCTCTGGGAAAACAAAGATATAACAACATTTGTCTTACTGTAATATTCAAAGCACCCACCAGAACCTTCCTGGTACATAGCAGTGACTCAATATTTAAGTAAAAAATGGCCAGGCTCAGTGGCTCATGCCTGTAATCCCATCACTTTCGGAGGCCAAGGAGGACAGATCACCTGAGGTTGAGTTCGAGACCAGCCTGGCCAACATGGCAAAGCCCTGTCTCTATTAAAAATACAAAAATTAGCTGGGCATGGTGGTGCATGCCTGTAGTCCCAGCTACTTTGGAGGCAGCTACTTTGGAGGCTGAGGCAGGAGAATCACTTGAATCCGGGAGGTGGAGGAAGCAGTGAGTCAAGATCACGCTACTGCACTTCCAGCCTGGGCAAGAAGAGCGAAACTCCATCTCAAAAAAAAAAAAAGTAAAAATATGAATTTAAACCACTTCTTAAAACATCTTTTAACATAAATTAATATGCTTTTTGAATTAGATATTTGAAATGTATTTTGTTTTCTTCAACTGTTTCGCCTCCTAAAGGGAGTTTCTTAAAAAATGAATTTAAGTAAATAATAATTTGACAGAAACTTGCTTAAGGTATTCCTCCATTCATTTTCAGTTTGCTTTTTCTACCAAGTTATAAACAACCACATGAATAAACAGAACAAGCTAACTTGGGTCAAGTGAGTGTATCCAAGCCAGGGCACCTGCCCTGTGGAATTATCTAAGGGTGGCCTGAGCCCTTTCAGAGATGTACACCAGGAACCAGTAACACAGCAAAAGGCCAGGACAGCTACTGTGGGCCTCAGCCCCGCAAGCAGTCTAAGGGCATATGGCAGGCAGAATTGGCCAACACAAGAGTTTATTCATCAGACTCAATTTATCAGACCCTTCTACTTCTCAAGTTAAAAGGAAGAAGAGTACAAGAACCCAGTAAGGAACTTTTGTTGACCTGGGTTCATTTTTCATACTGTCACATAGCTAGATCCACAAAAATTGGCTCCAATCTCTGAATCTAATCACCCTATCCTTCCCTCCTGCCCTAACTCACTCTCTCTGGTCACCTGCCCTTAAGTGCCTTTATCCTGTTTGCACAGGAGGAAGCTGTGGCTCTCTTGCTCTTGAGTGCTTATTCCAACCACACTGTGTAATCAAGGCTTTTTATTCTTCAAATTCTGAGAAGTCGTTGCTCAAATCATGGTTTAAGAGTCTTGGATTTAAGCCTATTTGAAAAATCAGTGTTTCACTCCTGGTTATGCAATATATTATCTGCCTGCCCTTATGAGTGAGTCATTGTTACTCTCGCAGCTTTCATATCTCTATGTGTAAAATGAGGAAAACATGATAACCTGACAGTACTGATGTGAGCATAACTATCCTCATCATCTCTGGCATTTTATTGAGCACTTAGAGTGCACAACACTCTGTGTCAAGCCCCTCGCATCTATTATCTCACTTGATTTCATTTACTAGATTAGCTTTACCACCAAATCTTATTCTCCTACTCAGATAAGCATATCTCCAAGTATACAGACAGCTTATGCAGATAATGTTTATTAAAAAGCCTCCAACAATCAATGTTATTACTTTTTAAGAATACTTTGGGAGGCCGAGGCGGGCGGATCACGAGGTCAGGAGATCGAGACCACGATGAAACCCCGTCTCTACTAAAAATACAAAAAAAAAAAATTAGCCGGGCGTGGTGGCAGGCGCCTGTAGTCCCAGCTACTTGGAGAGGCTGAGGCAGGAGAATGGCGTGAACCCGGGAGGCGGAGCTTGCAGTGAGCCGAGATTGTGCCACTGCACTCCAGCCTGGGCGACAGAGCGAGACTCCGTTTCAAAAAAAAAAAAAAGAATATTAATTTTCACAATACAAATTTAATTACACTGTGCAGAAATAATTAGGATTTCAGATTGAATTATTTAAGAAATCCTTTATTTTGGTAGAGAACAACTCAGATATTTATGGTATTTCTATGTATCTTCTTATTGACATAAATTCTTCTTATTGGCTAAAATTCGAACTATGATATTTATTTTCATGATGTATATTTAGGAGAGTATACATATTCTAAAATTATCAGAATTATACCAAATAGTTCAATTTAAAAATATATTTTTAAAAGTTAATTTAATCAGGTAAAGGTATTATCAAAACAAAAATGAAGCCATGGTAGAATATCATGTATAGTATACAGTAATATTTTAATATGTAATTACTTTTTATCACAATATTAATAAAGTATTTGTTCCCATTGATTGATAGAGGTTAGTAATATTTCAGAGTACTTTGAGCCAAATGTTTGAAATGGTAAATTATGAGCTTAAAAGTAGTCAGTGACAGGCATTTGCATGTTTAATTAAATGCTTGACTCTCCAGTGACTACTAAAATGACAGGAGTGGACCCTAGTTTCTTACTGCAGATCTTTTTTTTCCCTCCTTTTATATACCCATCCATAGTCTGTGCAGTACTCTGGGGAAAAGGAGAGGATGAGGAAAAGTAGTTCTTACCCATTGCAATATCCCATTTTTCAGTTGGTAGGCTGGAACAGACTAGGATTTTATGAACTGTAAGGGCTTTTAACGGATTCTGAAATGCATCAAGAGTATAAGATTGACTAAGTATATTTTATTTATTGTGATAACACTGCATTCTCCCACAGTGCCTGACATATAAAAAGCAGATCAGGCTGGGCGTGGTGGTTCACGCCTGTAATACCAGCAATTTGGGAGGCTGAAGCAGGCAGATTGCCTGAGGTCAGGAGTTTGAGACAGCCTCACTGACATGGTGAAACCTTGTCTCTACTAAAAATACAAAAATTAGCCAGTCATGGTGGCGGGCACCTGTAATCCCAGCTACTCAGGGGGCTGAGGCAGGAGAATCACTTGAACCTGGGAGGCGGAGGGTGCAGTGAGCCGAGACCGGACCATTGCACTCCAACCTGGGCGACAAAAGCAAAACTCCATCTCAAAACAAAACAAAATAAAAACAAAAACAAAAACCACAGAAAAACAGATCAATAAGTGTATCTATATTGGGTAAGAAAGCAAAAATTAAGTAGTACATTGACAGATTGTATTTCTGTTTTAGAGTATTAATATGGGCTACAGGATGGAGAATGACCTTAGGGGGGCGGGCAGGAAACACTACAGACTAAAAGTTTTTAGTGACATTTAAGTGGTAATGGTAGTGGAAAGAAGGAGACTGATTAGAGACACATGTAGGAGAAAAATTGATAAGACTTGGTGACCGACTGGATATTAAAGATAAGAGATAGCATTACAAGGAAGGGTGTCCCAAACCTGGCTTAGTGGGTTGGTGTCATGGATTGGAATAAGGACTAAAGGAAAATTAACAAGTTTCCTTTGGGTGAGATAAAGGTGGTGGCAGATTGTGAAATAATTTTGAATGAAAGAGTTAAATCTGAACTGAGAGATACCAGCTTTGAGGTGGTTCTAGATGTTCTGGCTGTGGCAGACTTACCAAAGAGTATGTGGCGTGGGAAACAAAAAGAGCTGGATGAATAATTTTGAAACATGAATATTTAAAAGATTCATAATCGGGGTAAAACCAAGGACCTGAAGCCAAGTGGAGAGTGTGAAATTTTAGAGCCAACAGGTTGGGATTGTTGGTCAGAACAAAATGGCGGAACAAAACTAGGAAGCAAGAGATGCAGGAGAAGTCAAGTGTTGAAGTATAAGGTAAAGTGTGAAAAAAAGGAGTCCTTGATATCAACGCAAATCTGTTAGGACAAGGGCCATTCCCAAAGCAGGGCCTGTGTAAGGTCCGAAGAAAGAAGGAAGCTGCAAAGAAGGACATCCACGTTGTGGTGAGCCAAGTCATCCTGACAACATGAGACCAGATTCAAGAGCTGTCCAAATTCAAGAGCTGTCTTGTGGGACGCAGCCCATCTTGAGAGTTTCCTGGCTCAGAGTCCTCTGAAGCAGGCTCACTGAATCTGCAAACAGAAGCCAGCCACTGGCATTTTTCCACATCTGCAAGATGAGAACATGCGATGGATGACATGAACTTCTCTATTAGATGACCTTAGTCTCTTGATCTTGGAAGAAAACCACATTCTTAATTTCTTATGCCCCTGAAGAATTTTCAATCTACTAAACACAGTACTCAGGTCACGTTTTTCAAGGACTCCTTTGCTCAAGTCATTTAAAAAGAATTCAGTGAAAAAGGATATATACATTTATGGAAAAAAATCACAGGTTTCTTAAAAATAAAAGGAAAAACAACTTATATTCAGAAACTAGACTTTGTACAGTAAAATCGCTTAGGAAGTATCTGGCCAATTTTGCCTCCTAAATGTCTCTCATATTTTGTTCTTTTCTCCATTCCTACTGTTTCTACTTTAGCAGGGATTTTCCTCCTCTTACCTGGCCAATCACACTAATCTAATTTCTCCACCTGACTCCAGCCAATTTCCCCTTCAAACTTCCAATACACAGCTACTAAATGGTACTTTCTAAAACATTCTACGACATTCATCTGAACAGGTTTCTCCCAAATTAGAATCTCCCAATGGCTCCCAGCTTCTCACTAATAATATCCAGAGATCCCTGTGAAAGGAAGTCATAATGCCTAATGGCCTGGGTCCTCGTAAATGTCCCATTTCATCTGATGCTCCTCCTGCCTTTATAATTGTTTCTCTTAAAACACTGCACGCCTTCTTGTTTACTAAATTCCCCAAACAATTTCATATTTCTGGTATTTTATACATGCTATTTCTTCTTCTTGCACCATCATACCTACCTTAATTACCTAACAATTTCCTATTCGATCTGTTAATCTTCAATACTCATGTCATACAACTTCTCAGCAAAGGATCTCCTGGCTTCTTGCCCTCCTTTCTCTCACCCTTTACTAGCCACAGTTTATCATCCCATCCTCTCTGCTATCCCAGTTTCTTGTATATTCCTGTATTTTAGTATATATATCATAGTAGACTCTGAGAATTCTACTGAAGAGATAGAGAAGACATCTTTTTGGAAATCCAAACAAATATTTGGAAATTCCTGAATTCATGATGCCACAGCATCAAATCATTTTTCCCAAAAAATGTTTATCTAAGAATGAGACAGAACACAAGCCATGTGGATGTGCAGATGGTGAACACTAATCTAAAATCACTGACTAGCTCTCTACTCAAGCCTTGCAGCATGGGTGATTTAAATGCATGCATGCTTAGGCAAAAATATATTTACTATATATAACTACTCTGAGATCACTTCTGAATAGTTAAAACTGAAGATGTAAATTTTATAATTACCAAAGATCAATATTATGACACTTACTTGTTTGCATATTTGCAACCCCATCTAAATCTACACTCTGAGAGGAGGGACTATGTCTATTTATCTTTATGTAAGAAGTAGTAGATGTTCAATAAGTGTTGATTGCAATGTTTAAACAATCACAAAATGCTCATTTCCCTCTCCCTTACTTTTGATAAGAATGACAGTGTGACAATGTCTTCATATTTATGAAAAGTATGATTGCCAAGGAGAAGATTTACTTCATTCAATATTGGTTTATTTCACTTATTGATTCATTCACCAAATATTTGTTGAGTTTGTAATACATGCTTTATATTGTTCCATGCACTAGGTATAGAGGAATAAATAAGACAGATGAGATGTCTGCTTTTATGGTATTTAAAGTAATGGAGACAGGCTATAAGCAAATAAATAAAAATCCCATACTGCCCCAAATTCATTTTTTAAAGTCTTTTATTCTTTTTAAAACCTGGGAAGGAATTAGGTGGGAGGAAGATATGGGGATTGAAGCTAGAAGGAAGAATTGGTGGGGACTGCTGTCTTACTGCCGTTATCCAATACATACTCTGAGCGTTTATCACTTCAGATTCTGAGGATCTTTTAAGTCTTTTCAGTGTTGCTAATTACCTGTTTGTGTAAAAAGCATTGCCAAATGAATGACTAAAATATGTTTTTTTTTAATTTCTGTGGGTTGGGTGTGTGACTTTGCAAATGAGCAACTTTGCCAGGAAACTGAGAAATATATTCAAAAAATCTTACTTTTGTCATAGGGACTATGTCTTGCTGAGAAAATGGAAAGGAAATTAGAAGATACAGCCATTTTGTGGAAACTGCTCTTTAGAAGTTCAGGAAGATTTAATTATAGACCACTTTCTGCAATGACACAAGCCAGCTTATTATTATAATATCGGCATGGCAAAAAGTGACTCCCTCAATGACAAAATAGCTGTTTTTGTAAATTTAGAAGATGTCATACTTGCCAGAGTCATCACAATTAATTATGCCAGGCTAGAAAGAGTGAAAATATCTTGATATTATTTCTCACAATTGCTATCTCATTTGGAATAATTTCCCCTTTACATGTCTTTCAAGGTCTAACTAAGGGATCACATTGATCCCTTATTTTTTATAAACCTGTTTCGTCTCTTGATTGTAATCTTCTTGTGTCTATGTACATTTCTAACCCCCAGGAATTATCTTTGTGGAATGCATAGATTGAATGAAAAATTATAGTCTATTTTCTACATTGGCACAAACAGGCACATTATTCTCAAGTGATAAGCAAAAATGTCATTCTTTAATGACAAAACTGCTTTCTTTAACCAGCATGGAATATATATATATATATAATAATATATAATATATACTGTTTTTAAAACTTTTAGGTTCAGCGGTACATGTGCAGATTTGTTATATAGGTAAATTGCATGTCATGGGTGTTTGTTGTACAGATAATTTCATCACCCAGGTAACAAGCATAGTACCTGATAGGTAGTTTTTTGATCCTCACTCTCCTCCCACCCCCTGCCCTAAAGCAGGCCCTGGTGTCTGTTGTCCCCTCTGTATGTACATGATGTTTAGCTCACACTTAAAAGTGAGAGTAAATACGTGATATTTGGTTTTCTGTTCCCGTGTTAGTTCACTTACAATAATGGCTTCAGCTCCATCCATGTTGCTGCAAAGAACAAGCTCTCATTCTTTTTTATGGCTGTGTAGTATTCCATGGTATATATGAACAACATTTTCTTTATCCAGTCTACCATTGATGGACATTTAGGTTGATTCCATATCTTGCTATTCTGAATAGTGCTGCAATGAACATACACATGCATGTGTCTTTATAATGGAACGATGTATATTCCTTTGGGTATATACCCAGTAATGGGATTGCTGGGTTGAATGGTATTTCTGGCTTTAGGTCTCTGAGGAATCACCACACTGTCTTCCACAATGGCTGAACTAATTTATATTCCCACCAACAGCATATAAGCATTCCTTTTTCTCCACAACCTCACCAGCACCTGTTATTTTTTGACTTTTTAATACTAGCCATTCTGACTGGTGTTAAATGGTATCTCACTGTGGTTTTGATTTGAATTTCTCTAATGATTAGCGATGTTGAGCATTTTTTCATATGCTTATTGGCCATGTGTATGTCTTCTTTTGAAAAGTGTCTGTTTGTGTCCTTTGCCCACTTTTTAATGAAGTTTTTTGTTTTTGGCTTGAAAATATGTTTAAGTTCCTTACAGATTCCAGATATTAGACCTTATATTTTCTCCCATTCTGGAGCTTATCTGTTTACTCTGCTGATAGTTTCTTTTGGTGTGCAGACCTTTAGTTTAATTAGATCTCCTTCGTCAATTGTTGGTTTCGTTGCAATTGTTTTTGGCATCTTCCTCATAAAATCTTTGCCCATTCTTATGTCTAGAATGGTATTTCTTAGGTTATCCTCCAGGGTTTTTTATAATTTTAGGTTATACATTTAAGCCTTTAATGTGATTCATCACCTAAACAGAACTAAAAACAAAAACCACATGGTTAACTCAAAAGATGCAGAAAAGGCTTTTGATAAAATTCAACATCCTTTCATGTTAAAAACCTCAACAAGCTAGGCATTGAATGAACATATTTCAAAATAATAAGAGCCACCTATGACAAATCCACAATCAGCATCATACTGCATAGGCAAAAGCTGGAAGCATTTCCCTTGAAAACTGGAACAAGACAAGGATGCCCTCTCTCAACACTCCTATTCAAGACAGTACTAGAAGCCCTGGCCAGGGTAATCAGGCAAGAGAAAGAAATAAAAGGCATCCAAATAGGAAGAGAGAATGTCAAACTAACCCTGTTTGCAGACAATATGATTCTATACCTAGAAAACCCCAGAGTCTCTACCCTAAAACTCCTTGATCTGATAAACAACTTCAGCAAAGTTTCAGGATACAAAATTAATATTTAAAAATCAATAGTATTCCTATACACCAGCAACATCCAGTCTGAGACCCAAATCAAGAATGCAGTCCCACCAACAGTAGCCACCAAATAAATAAATAAATAAACTACCTACCTAGGAATACAATTAACCATGGAGGTAAAAGATCTCTGCAATGAGATTTACAAAACACTGCTCAAGGAAATCAAAGGTGGTACAAACAAATGGAAAAACATTCTATGTTCATGGATAGGAAAAATCAATATTGTTAAAATAGCCATACTGCTCAAAGCAATTTATAGATTCAATGCTATTCCTATCAAACTACCAATGACATTCTTCACTGAATTATAAAAAACTATTTTAAAATTCATATAGAACCAAAAAGAGCCCAAATAGCCAAGGAAGTCCTAAGCAAACAGAATCAAGCTGGAGGAATCACACTACCTGCTATAGTAACCAAAACAGCATGGTACTGGTACAAAAACAGACACATAGACCAATGGAACAGAAAAGAGAGCCCAGAAATCAGGCCGCAAACCTACAACCATCTGATATTTGACAAAGTCAACAGAAACAAGCAATAGAGAAAGGACTCCCTATTTAATAAATGGTGTTGGGATAACTGGCTAGCCATATGCAGAAGACTTAAACTAGACCTCTTCCTTACAAAAATTAACTCAAGATGGATTAAATGTGGTATATTTTTATATTCATATTCTTCAATTTTAAGTACATAAAGTTAGCTTTATAAGACATTTAGCCTCATTTATTGAATTTGTTCACTAAGACAAAATGGAATATTTAGTGAATCTTTAGCCTACTAGAAAATATTTAAAATTTTTTTAATTTTAATTTTTATTTTATTATTATTATACTTTAAGTTTTAGGGTACATGTGCACAATGTGCAGGTTTGTTACATATGTATACATGTGCCATGTTGGTGTGCTGCACCCATTAACTCGTCATTTAGCATTAGGTATATCTCCTAATGCTATCCCTCCCCCCTCCCCCCATCCCACAACAGTCCCCGGAGTGTGATGTTCCCCTTCCTGTGTCCATGTGTTCTCATTGTTCAATTCCCACCTATGAGTGAGAATATGCGGTGTTTAGTTTTTTGTCCTTGAGATAGTTTACTGAGAATGATGATTTCCAGTTTCATCCATGTCCCTACAAAGGACATGAGCTCATCGTTTTTTATGGCTGCATAGTATTCCATGGTGTATATGTGCCACATTTTCTTAATCCAGTCTATCATTGTTGGACATTTGGGTTGGTTCCAAGTCTTTGCTATTGTGAATAGTGCCGCAATAAACATACGTGTGCATGTGTCTTTATAGCAGCATGATTTATAGTCCTTTGGGTGTATGCCCAGTAATGGGATGGCTGGGTCAAATGGTATTTCTAGTTCTAGATCCCTGAGGAATCGCCACACTGACTTCCACAATGGTTGAACTAGTTTACAGTCCCACCAACAGTGTAAAAGTGTTCCTATTTCTCCACATCCTCTCCAGCACCTGTTGTTTCCTGACTTTTTAATGATGGCCATTCTGACTGGTGTGAGATGGTATCTCATTGTGGTTTTGATTTGCATTTCTCTGATGGCCAGTGATGATGAGCATTTTTTCATGTGTTTTTTGGCTGCATAAATGTGTTCTTTTGAGAAGTGTCTGTTCAAGTCCTTCACCCACTTTTTGATGGGGTTGTTTTTTTCTTGTAAATTTGTTTGAGTTCATTGTAGATTCTGGATATTAGCCCTTTGTCAGATGAGTAGGTTGTGAAAATTTTCTCCCATTCTGTAGGTTGCCTGTTCACTCTGATGGTAGTTTCTTTTGCTGTGCAGAAGCTCTTTAGTTTAATTAGATCCTATTTGTCAATTTTGGCTTTTGTTGCCATTGCTTTTGGTGTTTTAGACATGAAGTCTTTGCCCATGCCTATGTCCTGAATGGTAATGCCTAGGTTTTCTTCTAGGGTTTTTATAGTTTTAGGTCTAACATGTAAGTCTTTAATCCATCTTGAATAAAGATTATTGTTGCCTTTCCACACTGCCAACAATGCATTTAGATGGTGGTAATGATGATGATGAAGCATATCCTTGAAATAAAACAAAACAAAATCTTATTCCTAACAATGAAATGTTTAGTAGAATTGGATTTAGTGAAAAACCATTAGGAGAGCAAGAAATTCTTCAAGTTCTGCCTTTAGGATGGACAATTTTTCTCAGAAAATTTTTTCAGAAAGATTTTTCTCAGAAATTAAGGAATGAAATATGATTGATTGACTCATTTGTGAACATATACACACAAGGCAAATAGATGCAGAAGTCATTTCTTAATGGAAGCTGAATGATAACATCAATTTAAGAGGAAACATATCAGAAACAAGATTGGAATAAAATGTAGCCTAGATTTCATAAAAACAATATCCTTACTTTCCCTGTCTCATTCATCTGCTACAAAATCACATTTAGAAATTTAGTCCCTGAGAAAAATAACACAGGAATGGAAAATTCAGATTTGGAATAATCACAGACAACTGTAATCTAAGATTATTTGGTATACTTTCTTTCAACACTATAATGGTTTCAAAAACGCTTGTTTTCCAGTGAGTAACATAAATCACCAAACATATTCCTGTTCAAGCTTGCCAAAAGGACATGTTACATATCATGGTTTTTTAAACTGCTGGTTGCAATCTTTCAGTGAGTTGTAAGGCTAAGAGTTTTAGGCCGGGTGCGGTGGCTCACGCCTGTAATCCCAGCACTTTGGGAGGCCGAGGCGGGCAGATCACGAAGTAAGGAGATCGAGACCATCCTGGCTAACACAGTGAAACCCCGTCTCTACTAAAAATACAAAAAATTAGCCGGGCGAGGTGGTGGGTGCCTGTAGTCCCAGCTACTCGGGAGGCTGAGGCAGGAGAATGGCGTGAACCCCAGGGGGCGGAGCCTGCAGTGAGCCGAGATCTTGCCACTGCACTCCAGCCTGGGTGACAGCGAGACTCTGTCTCAAAAAAAAAAAAAAAAAAAAGGCTAAGAGTTTTATTTTTTAAATGAATCTTTTGTTTTAATTAGATGTACTTTTCATATACATAAACATATATGTGTGCTCTGGGTCAGGATGTAAAATGTATTATGAGCTGTAGTCAAAATATTTGAAAGCCATTGTTTAGAGACTACGAATATGCTAACAATGTTTAATGAATATTACTGCCAATAATATGTTGGTACCGGACTGTAAGCAATATTTTCTCAAGAAGTTAACTCCTCAAACACTGGCCATGGCATCATTCTCTCTTCTTCCCTTACCAGAAAGTCTCACCATTTAGTACCTCTTTAGGGTTAAGAGAATAGCTGCTTAAAGATCATATATAAAGTAATACTTTTTATTAAAATGAGATAAAATTTTAAGTCTAGTGTATGAAAGCAGCATTTACTAGACTGAAGACACAGAAAGACTGGCTCTGAAGAACAGAGATACGGAGCAGACACACGAGGTTTAGAAGTACTGAGTGAACTGACCGAGTGGTGGGGACAGGCCAGGGGAACTGATTGGAACTAATATGGAAAAGATGGAAAGGAGGAGGAGCTTGGACAGGGAATCCAGTCCTCAAGAGCTGGGAAGAAAGACTGAGGAAGGCCAGGAGAAGGAACCTTGGCAATGAGATGCCCAAACTTGTATATCGAAGGCTATCAGGGAATCTCTCTTAGAAATATTATCATTCCTCTCTTGAAAATGCATTCATCAACTCCTCCTAGGGGAGCATTCCTCTATCTCCTAGAGACTCTGAAACATTTGGCCACATGTAGACTGTAGGCTATAACTGGTCAGTCACAGTGTATGACTGTGGATGTGAATAGGTAACAATATAGTTATCTCCCTTGAGACAAATTATACTGAGTTTCTTTTCTGTTTGTAAAACAGGCAAAAAAGGAAGAATGATTTAATAGTATTTTATGGCACCTTTCAAATACACTTTTAACGAACCTTATCAATATCTCCAGAGAAAATACAGAGTTGACAGGACTCACACACATCCACATACCAGCAACCATTGGAGCAAGAACTAAAACCTGAGTCTGCACTCCAAAATCTTTGCCCTTTGTTTACACTGACCTGCTTCTCTACTTGAGAGAGAACAGAAAGAGTCAAAATCAAAGATATATTTTGCTTACCTCATGGCTCTGCCCTTAGCCTGCCTTGGTCTAGGGATATATAAGAATATCCTATAAACTTGAGGGTCTTGCTCTATCCTATCTTTTATGTACTCTTTTACAATAGGTTTTAAAAAATGTATTTCATAGAATGTAAGACTCCATCAATAGCAAAAGGTATGAGTATTTTGTGTACCACCAAGAAAAAATACAACCAATTAAACCATGACACGTTTTCATATCTTAGTATTTCCTTTAACAACTGCTAAAATATTTCTTTTAGACTGATTTAGATACAGTTTTTATCATATTCATTCTATTCACACATAAAAAGAAAATATAAGCACAATAATTCTGTGAAGTTATTGCCAAAGTTCCTCATTTTCAGGGTCTAACTCTTCTGAGTCACTTTTCCAAGTTGGAGGTATTGTTGTCCATGTTTTCCCACCTGTTTCATTCTCTGGGACATCAAGAATATTTCTTAAGTTCCACTCTTCAGGCTTTGAGGTTGGAACATCTCGATTTTACCGGAAGATGAGCAAAAGAATGTTTGCAATCACTAGGACCCATGGTCTTTCTTCAAATATGGTAAGACATATCCTGGGTTCAGTGATTTTAAACAACAGGAAGGAAAAAAGTGTGTTTTAGAATTAATGAAATAAAATACTCTCCTAGTATTTTCTTTTAATTTTAATTTTTTTAATTTTTTATTTTTATGGCTATATAGAAGGTATATATATTTATGGGGTACATAAGTATTTCGATACAGGCATACAATGTGTAATAATCACATCAGGGTAAATGAGATATCCATCATTGCAAACATTAATCATTTATTTGAGTTATAAAGATTCCAGTTGTATTCCCTCAGTTATTCTAAAATGTACAAAAAATTATTCCTGACTAGTCACCCTGTTGTGCTATCAGATACTATATCTTATTCATTGTATCTAAGTATATTGTTATACCGATTAGCCAATCCCATTTTCCTCTCTCCTTGCCAGTACCCTTTCCAGTCTCTGGCAACCATCATTCTACTCTCTATCTCCATGAGTTCAACCATTTTAATTTTTAACTCCCACAAATGGGTGAGAACATGGAATAGTCATCTTTCTGAGCTGGGCTTATTTCACTTAGCATAATGTCCTCCAGTTTCATTCATGTTGTTGCAAATAACAGGATCTCATTCTCATGGCTGAATAGTATTCCATGTGCATATGTACCACATTTTCTTTATTAATTTGTCTGTGGACAGGTTGAATGCAAATCTTGGCTATTGTGACTAGTGTTACAATAAACATAGGAGTGCAGTTATCTCTTCAATATACTGATTTCCTTTCTGTGGGGTATATAACTAGCAGTGGGATTGCTGGATCATATGGTAGTTTTATTTTTAGATTTTTGGGGAACCTCCATACTCTTCTCCATCAGAACTGTACTAATTTATTTTCCCACCAACAGCATATGAGTGTTCCCCTTTCTCCAGATCCTCAACAGGATTCATTGTCATCTGTCTTTTGGATAACAGCCATTTTTATCTAGGTTGAGATGCTCATGGTAGTTTTGTTTTGCATTTCTCTGATGATTAAGGATGTTTAGCACCGTTTCATATACCTGTTTTCCATTTGTGTGTCTTCTTTTGAGTAGTGTCTATTCAGATCTTTTACTCATTTTTTAATCAAATTATTAGTTTTTTTTCCTATTGAGTTGTTTGAGCTCCCTACATGTTCTGGTTTTGAATCCCTTGTCAGATAGATAGTTCGCAAATATTTTCTCCCGTTCTGTGGGTTGTATCTTCACTTTTTTGATGGTTTCCTTTGATGTACAGAAGCTTTTTAAGTTGATGTGATTCTATTGGTCCATTTTTGCTTTGGTCAGCAGTGCTTTTGAGCTACTACTAATTGAATATTTTCCCACTCCAATGTCCTGCAGAGTTTCTACAATGGTTCCTTTTAGTAGTTTCATAGTTTGAGGTCTAAGATTTAAATCTTTAATCTATTTTTATTTGATTTGCATATGGTGAGAGACAGTGGTCCAGTTCGTTTTTCTACATATGGATATCCAGTCTTCCCAGAACCATTTATTGAAGAGACGATCCTTTCCTCAATGCATGTTCTTGGCACCCTTGGCAAAAATGAGTTAACAATAGATGTATAAATTTATTTATTTCTGAGTTCTCTATTCTGTTCTATTAGCCTATGTGTCTATTTTTATGCCAGTACCATGCTGTTTTGGTTACCATAGCTCTGTAGTATAATTTAAATCAGGTAATGTAATTTCTCCAGTTTTATTCTTTTTGCTCATGATGGATTTGGCTATTTTGGGTCTTTTGTGGTTCCATATATATTTCAGAATTATTTTTTCTATTTCTGTGAAGAATGTCATTAGTATTTTGATAGTGATTGCACTGAATCTGTAGATTGCTTTGGGTAGTATGAACATTTTAATAATATTCATTCTTCCAATCCATTAATATTAAATATCTTTCCATTTTTTGTGTGTCTTCAATTTTTTTTTAAAGTTTGTAGTTTTTAAAGGTAGAAAGTACAGGATTGCCTTTTATCTCCAACAGTGACACTTACAATGATCATTGCATTTTGCTTGTTTCTGATGCTCAGGTGCTACCAGTCTCTTTGATCTGGGGAGCATACCACCACATTGCTCTCAGGGAAGCCAGTCCTTCAGCAGTATCTTTTGTCTATGGAGGGCAAGACTGGCCTACAGAGGGCAGCTCCACTGACTTTACTAACAATGTTGGTACCCATCCTAGTAGCAAATCCCTTAGCATTTTGGTAACTCAAACTGTCATTGCTTTTCATTGTAGACACACATTTTGATTTTTAAAACAAGTACAAAAAAAGAACAAAAATTTACCAGTTTTATCACTTGGTGTCCCAGCAAGAAACAGATGGTACACTCAAAGTGGTTTAATGAATAGAAGAGAACTTAACATACTTACTATTGCTCCCCCGTGACAGTTAACTAGTTAGTTGTATGGCTTTAGATAGTATATCCACTTTAGAATGCTTATTCATTTGAGGTATTTGATTACTTCTTCTTTTTTAAGGTAGATTTGGTGGCTCCACTTCTCTTAGAGTGGACCATCTCTTTTTCTTTTCTTAAATTATACTTTAAGTGCTGGGGTACATGTGCAAAACATGCAACTTTGTTACATAGGTATACACGTGCCATGGTGGTTTGCTGCACCCATCAACCCATCATCTAAATTCGGTATTTCTCCTAATGCTACCCTTCCCCTAGCTCCCCACCCCCACAACAGGCACTGGTATGTGATGTTCCCCTCCCTGTGTCCCTGTGTTCTCGTTGTTCAACTCCCACTATGAGTGAGAACATGCGGTGTTTGGTTTTCTCTTCTTGTGTAAGTTTACTGAGAATGATGGTTTCCAGCTTCATCCACGTCCCTACAAAGGACGTGAACTCATCCTTTTTTATGGCCGCATAGTATTCCATAGTGTATGTGTCCCACATTTTCTTTATCCAGTCTATGATTGATGAGCATTTGGGTTCGTTCCAAGACTTTGCTATCGTGAACAGTGCCACAATAAACATACGTGTGCATGTGTCTTTACAGAATTATTCATAGTCCTTTGGGTATATACCCAGTAATGGGATTGCTGGGTCAAATGGTAATTCTGGTTCTAGATCCTTGAGGAATCACCACACTGTCTTCCACAATGGGTGAACTAATTTACAGTCCCACTAACAATGTAAAAGTGTTCCTATTTCTCCACATCCTCTCCAGCAACTGTTGTTTCCTAACTTTTTAATGATCGCCATTCTAACTGGTGTGAGATGGTATCTCGTTGTGGTTTTGATTTGCATTTATCTAATGACCAATGATGATGAGCTTTTTTTTCATATGTTTGTTGGCTGCATAAATGTCTTCTCTTGGAAAGTGTCTTTCATGTCCTTAGCCCACTTTTGATGGGGTTGTTTATACTTTTCTTGTAAATTTGTTGAAGTTCTTTGTAGATTCTGGATATTAGCCCTTTGTCAGATGGATAGATTGCAAAAATTTTCTCCCATTCTGTAGGTTGCCTGTTCACTCTGATGATAGTTTCTTTTGCTGTGCAGAAGCTCTTTAGTTTAATTAGATTCCATTTGTCAATTTTGGCTTTTGTTGCCATTGCTTTTGGTGTTTTAGTCATGAAGTCTTTGCCTATGCCTATGTCCTGAAGGGTATTGCCTCGGTTTTCTTCTAGGGTTTTTATGGTTTTAGGTCTTAATGTTTAAGTCTTTAATCCATCTTGAGTTAATTTTTGTATAAGGTGTAAGGAAGGGGTCCAGTTTCAGATTTTTGCATATGGCTAGCCAGTTTTCCCAACACCATTTATTAAATAGGGAATCCTTTCCCCATTGCTTGTTTTTGTCAGGTTTGTCAAAGATCAGACGGTGGTAGATGTGTAGCGATATTTCTGAGGCCTCTTTTCTTTTCCACTGGTCTATACATCTGTTTTGGTACCAGTACCATGCTGTTTTGGTTACTGTAGCCTTGTAGTATAGTTTGAAGTCAGGTAGTGTGATGCCTCCAGCTTAGTTCTTTTGGCTTGGGATTGTCTTGGCTATACGGGCTCTTTTTTGGTTCCATATGAAATTTAAAGTCGTTTTTTTCTAATTCTGTGAAGAAAGTCAATGGTAACTTGATGGGGATAGCATTGAATCTATAATTACTTTGGGCAGTAAGGCCATTTTCACGATACTGATTCTTCCTATCCACGAGCATGCAATGTTTTTCCATTTGTTTGTGTCCTGTCTTATTTCCTTGAACAGTGATTTGTAGTTCTCCTTGAAAAGGTCCTTCACATCTCTTGTTAGTTGGATTCCTAGGTATTTTATTCTCTTCGTAGCAATTGTGAATGGGAGTTCACTCATGATTTGGCTCTCTGTTTGTCTATTATTGGTGTATGGGAATGCTTGTGATTTTTGCACATTGATTTTGTATCTTGAGACGTTGCTGAAGTTGCTTTTCAGCTTAAGAAGATTTTGGGCTGAGACAATTGTAAATATACAATCATGTCATCTACAAACAGAGACAATTTGACTTCCTCTCTTCCTAATTGAATTCCCAGGGAATCAACGAAAAAAGGATACATTTCAAAATTATTTAGCCAAGAGTGGTCAAACAGAAAACTAACATTTATTTAACATTTACAGAGTACCAGACACTCTTTTACCTTGTTTCTAATTCTTAGACTTTACTTTTTACAGATTAGGGAATTGAAACTCAGAGAGGGTAAGCAACTTGCCTACAACCTAACGGCAGCACAGGCCAGTGCCTGAATTCAAACCGGTGGAGGATACTGCACTGCCTGAGCTATAACCCTCAATTTTCTCTTATGCTCCTAATTAGTTTCCTATTATCTATAAAACATGTCTTTTAGAATTGATTTTCCCTACTGTCTTCATTTCTTTCTGCCTCTTTTTCCTTTGTTCATGTTTCCTCACTCAACAGATACTTTATGGTGAACCATAAGATATCCCAATTCTCAGGAGACATACTATTGGGAAGTGTTACTCTTGTGTTTCCCCTCCCTCCTGGAGTTACACACGGGTATAGGTGAGCTACTTCTTTCCCATTTCAGTAGCTAAAACCAGAGTTTAGCTCCTCAGAGGTCCCTAGCAGCATGACTGACATAGCATCTTTCTAGTCTGCTGTTAAGTACCACTTCCTTTACACCCTCATTGAGAGGAACCTTTTTTTCTTTTTTTGAGATGGAGTCTTGCTCTGTCACCCCGGCTGGAGTGCAATGGCACATCTCAGCTCACTGCAACCTCCGCCTCCCAGGTTCAAGTGATTCTCCTGCCTAAGCCTCCCAAGTAGCTGGGATTACATGCACCCACCACCATGTCTGGCTAATTTTTGTATTTTTTAGTAGAGACAGAGTTTTACCATGTTGGTCTGGCTGGTCTCAAACTCCTGACCTCAGGTGATCCATGTGCCTTGGCCTCCCAACAATGTGCTGTGATTACAGGCGTCAGCCACCATGCCCGGCCTGAGAGGAACCTTTTTTTCTCAGTGGGAGTAGGTAAGGAAGTAGAAACAGATGCTTTTAAGAAAAACTGGTAAGCTTAAAATATTTTCTGGATAGGTTTTTATTTTTCTATGGTTGGCCATAGAGCAGTGATGTGATAAAATAATATTTGAGGTGACTATTTTAGCAGCCTGTTTCTTGTCACCAAGACTTAACTTACATTGTTTTCTGTACTTAAAATGCTAACACCATTGCCCTCCTTCTATGATGATTCAGTATCACTTTTTCCATGGATCTTTCCTCTAATGCCCTGTTAGAAATGTTTACTTACTCTTCTCTTTACACCCTCCAATGGACCATATCACTGTATGTATGTATGTATGTATGTATGTATGTATGTATGTATGTATGTATGTATTTAGAGACAGAGTTTAGCTCGTTACCCTGGCTGGAGTGCAA
Source organism: Symphalangus syndactylus (assembly GCF_028878055.3). Taxonomy (NCBI): domain Eukaryota; kingdom Metazoa; phylum Chordata; class Mammalia; order Primates; family Hylobatidae; genus Symphalangus; species Symphalangus syndactylus. The sequence goes on from NC_072425.2 coordinate 123,561,539, forward strand.
TGGCATGATCTCGGCTCACTGCAACCTCTGCCTCCTGGGTTCAAGCTATTCTCCTACCTCAGCCTCCTGAGTAGCTGGGATTACAGGCATGTGCCACCATGCCCGGCTAATTTTGTATTTTTAGTAGAGATGGGGTTTCTCCATTTTGGTCAGGCTGGTCTCATACTCCCAACCTCAGGTGATCCGCCTGTCTTGCCCTCCCAAAGTGCTGGGATTACAAGCGTGAGCCACCATGCCTGGCTCCACTTTATGATATTATAGGTAGTCTAGCTGCACAGTCTTGGAGCAGAGAGCATGCCCTCTTTAACCCTAGTGTCCTTTATTGCAATGCTGTCCAATAGAAATACAATGTAGGCCACAGATGTAGGAGATGTACACAATTTCAAAATTTCTAATAGCCATATTAAAAACAAAACAGTTAAACTAATTAAATAGCATTTTATTTAATATATTCAAAGTATTATTAGTTCAAACTGTAATCAAATTAAAAATCATTAATGACTTTTTAAATTTTTTTTTGTAGAAAGTCTTCAAGTCTGGTATGTAGTTTTTATTTATAGCACATCTCAATTTTGACTAGCCATATCTAAAGTATTCAATAGTCACATGTGGCTAGTGGCTCTGGAGCTGCACACTGAAGCATACATGTGAGCTGGGGACCTTACATTTTTATTGAACAAAAAAGGCAGTGCAGTGGAAAGATCAGCAACATGTGATGGCATTGTGTATCAAAGGAGAAGGAAGAAGGAAAAGGAGAAAATAACCACAGAAATGGGGCTTGGGAGAACAGATTATGCTATTACATTAGTAGACACCAATAAATTATTGCAAATAGAGGATGTAAGGGACCAAAATAAAAGATGATAAGTTTTTTACTATTGTTGTCAGAATTATCCTGGAGAAAGCAAATGTAATGCTTTTAACAAAAGTGTGGTGCCGGGCGCAGTGGCTCACGCTTGTAATCCCAGCACTTTGGGAGGCCGAGGCGGGCGGATCACGAGGTCAGGAGATTGAGACCACGGTGAAACCCCATCTCTACTAAAAATACAAAAAAAAATTAGCCGGGCGTGGTGGCGGGCGCCTGTAGTCCCAGCTACTCAGAGAGGCTGAGGCAGGAGAATGGCGTGAACCCGGGAGGCGGAGCTTGCAGTGAGCCGAGATCGCGCCACTGCACTCCAGCCTGGGTGACAGAGCGAGACTCTGTCTCAAAAAAAAAAAAAAAAAAAAAAAAAGTGTGGTCATTCTACTAGCACCACCCACATACGGATATTTAGAAAAAAGTTTACAATGGTGATAATGATGAGAAGACAAATAGATGTAACCTTTCCTCATTTTGCAGTCACAAGCAATTATCATGAAGATGATAGATTTTACCATTAAATAAAATGTCAACAATCAAGTGCACTGAATCCTTTTAGTTCTTAATCTAGATAATTACTTCATGAATTTGACTTGCATTCACTTGCACGTAGTGCATACAGCTAGATAGATAAAGTGAATGAAGTTATGACATTTGCATGTATAACAAGGCTGTTGATTTTTGTTCTCTCCAACTAATATATTTATCACTTGATTAAAAATATGACCCCACTATACCTACTTAGTATTACTTACCTAGCAATTACTGCCTTTCAATTGCATGCCATTTTATTCACAGTTCATGTTGTTATCAAAATACACTCAACAAAATCAAATAATAAGTGGGGAGAAAAAAGTAGCACATGAATTTCAAATGGATGAATTTTCTTTTTTTTTCTCTCCAACTTTTATGTGCAGGATGTGCAGGTTTGTTACACAGATAAACGTGTGCTATGGTGGTTTGATGCACAGATCATCCCATCACCTAGATATTAAGCCCAGTATCCATTAGCTATTCTTCCTGATGCTCTCCGTCATTCCACTCACTACCCACTGAAGGGCCCCACTGTGGGTTGTTCCCCTCATGTGTCCATGTGTTCTCATCATTCAGCTCCCACTTATGAGTGAGAACATGTGGTATTTGGTTTTCTGTTCCTGCGTTAGTTTACTGAGGATAATGGCTTCCAGGAACCATCTGTGTCCCTGAAAAGGACATGATCTTGTTCCTTTTTATGGCTGCATAGTATTCCATGGAGTATATGTACCACATTTTCTTCATCCAGCCTATCACTGATGGTCAGGTTGGTTACATGTCTTTGCTATTGTGAATAGTACTGCAATGAACATATATGTGCATGTATCTTTATAACAGAATTATTTATATTCCTTTGGGTACATATCCAGGAATGGGATTACTGGGTCAAATGGTATTTCTGCTTCTAGGTCTTTAAAGAATTGCCACACTGTCTTCCACAATGGTTGAACTAATTTACACTTCCACCAACAGTGTAAACGCTTTCAAATGGATGAATTTTCAATGAGTAAACAGATATTACTTTCAATAAGTAAACAGGTACTTCTGAAGTACCCTTTTCATTTTTTTTTTGGTATTTGCCTATTAATCTGAGTCTTCTTTAGGTTTTGCTAATATGGAAAAGTATAAATATATTCTTTTGATGTTCAGTAGGTTCCCATTAATGTCATAGTACCACACCACTAAATTGCTACTACCCAAGCTATAATTCTAAGGGTAGTCTTTTATTCCTTCACGTACTTCATCTAATCAAGTAAGTTTATATACATATATATTTTTGAATCCTGCCCCATTTCTTTATCGGTAACACTCTGCCTGAGTTCAGGCTTTTGTCAGCTTTCACATGACTCCTATAGTCACCTCCTAACTGATCTTTCTGCTCTCAAGCTTGTCCCTTCAAATTCATAATACATAAAGCTACCAGAGAGGTACCTTCCCTGCTTGAAAAAGGTCAGGCTTCTCAGCTGACCACAATGGTTCTAACAAACAAAAATGTAGGGCTTCCATTAGCTCCACCCACATATGGGTATTTAGAAAAAAGTTTACAATGGTAATAATGATGAGAAGACAAAAAAATGTAACCTTTCCTCATTTTGCAGTCACAGGCAATTACCATGAATATGATAGAATTTACCATTAAATAAAATGTCACAAGTGCACTGATGTGGTTTCTGCCCAGCACCTGTCTCTCTTCCTGTCACTCAATTACCCTCCACTGACTTTGTATTAATAATGAACTCAGGCCGGGCACGGTGGCTCATGCTTGTAATCCCAGCACTTTGGGGGGCCAAGTCGGGCAGATCACGAGGTCAGGAGATCGAGACCACGGTGAAACCCCGTCTCCACTAAAAATACAAAAAAATTAGCTGGGAGTGGTGGCGGGTGCCTGTAGTCCCAGCTACTCGGAGAGGCTGAGGCAGGAGAATGGCGTGAACCCGGGAGGCGGAGCTTGCAGTGAGCCGAGATTGCGTCACTGCAGTCCAGCCTGGGCGACAGAGCGAGACTCCGTCTCAAAAAAATAAATAAATAAATAAAAATAATGAACTCGTGGTTTCCATGACTAGAGGGCAGGATTGGGACCTCCTTTACCTTTCATATGCTATCCATATACTAATTTTGTATTTATTTTTCTGTATTTTAATTATGTGTTTCTGTATTTGTCTCTTCTACTAGTTTGTAAATACACTGAGGCCAGGGAAAGCCATTAAGTTTGTAAAAAGTCTAGTTATTTGCATAATGTAGAATGTGATAGGATGTTGATTGGACAACCAAAGTCCTAGGGTAATGTTTTACGTGTAAAGTGGCACTGAGTAAATATTTGTTGACATGAATTAAATCTATGAACATGCCCAGAACTGGACACAAGATTCCAGAGCTGAATACAATATTCAGAAAACTAAAAGGTTGCCTTTTTCTGTAAGTCCCTAGTTTAAGAATCCACCCCATTTTTAGATGAATCATGTTCTAATTTAGAAACCAGCTCAGAAATGAACTACCAAGAAGACCATGGATGTATAACTACATCATTATTAAATAAGGAGTATTCCTATCACCATTCATTACTCCATCAAGGAGAAGAAATACAGTTTCCTATCATTCATAATTGAAAAGAGTACTGAAAACAAGAAAGTTGAGAAGGATATGAGAAACTCTGTAAACTTCTAGTATAGCAAATATCTTTCTGTGTCTCATCAACATAAATGCTTTTTTTTTTTTTTGAGATGGAGTCTCGCTCTTTAGCCCAGGCTGGAGTGCAGTGGTGCAATCTCAGCTCGCTGCAAGCTCCGCCTCCCGGGTTCATGCCATTCTCCTGCCTCAGCCTCCCAAGTAGCTGGTACTACAGGCGCCTGCCACCACGCCCGGCTAATTTTTGTATTTTTAGTAGAGACAGCATTTCACTGTGTTAAATAAATGCTTTTTAAATCATCAGAATGGTTGCCTTCCCAAAGAATTTAGCTTTTGTCTTGTACAAGCTTTCCCCACCCTTATCCTTTTGACTTTACATTTTCTTAGACATTTTTGAAGACGTGCTTATAAAAAATAATAAGCAGGAAGGTTTACTTGTCATGTCTTATAATAAGCTTGTTTTAGGAGTTATTTGAAGAGTAATATAAAACCTGTTTTACTGAGTGAACAAAGAAAGAGCTTGCTAGGGCTTCCCTAACATTCAAAAATAGTAATTTGTCATCAAAGAATGATGGAGTGGGGGATGGGGCAGAACTTATATTATGGTCCATATAAAAGCAGCTAATTATGTACCTCATTAAAAATTATATTTTGGTGGGTACTCATGTTGTCAACATGGATAATGATTGACTTCTCTTTGTCCTTAAACTGCTATATACTTAAGCATTACTACTTTGACATTTCGGAAAAGGCTGCCTCATCAAATAATTTTAAAAAAAAATCTTGTGAGTGTAAACTACTTTGTATAAAATTATTTAAAATACTGTCTAAAACACTGTTAATTATGAAGGAAAAGAATAAAAATTATTAGATTTAATAGAGAAAAACAGGTTAAATTTACCATGAGTTAACAAAAGTATAGAAAAAAAGGAAAGGATTGAACGATTTGTCATGGTTTATCCTCTGAAATATTCATAGTAAGTGCAACAAGCAGTTACTATATTACTATATTTAGACTGAAAACTAGTTTCTGTATTTTTATTTAATGGCATCTGTATTTAAAAGGGTCTTACTAAACCCCACACTGTTCTAGGGTAATGTGTAGTGACGTGTGAATGGACACACACACCCACACACTCCCTTTCTCTCTTGAAAAATAAATGAGAAGTACTTTGTCTAATTGGTTCTCCACTTCTTAAAAAACAGTGAAATTTATTAGCCATTTTATTATACCACTGGGTATTATAACTCTCATTAAATTGCCTCCCATTTTAAACAATAAAAACCTATCAAATATTTATTTTAATTACCATTTGTTGCCACATACCAGCATTTAGTGAATTGAGATTTTAATATTCAAATACTTTCTTGGCATGGTGTAAACACTAATCAATGTTTATTCTGTAGCAACAGCAGCTAAAGAATATTTCCTTCTTAACTACCAACCCATCTGTATACAATAGATATTCCATAAATAATGATTAACCATATGTAATGACTGTCCTAATATGCACATACAACTGTTGTCAGAATGAACTATATTTGCAAATGTGGTCCCTCATGGTCTCTATGATGTCTTGCATCTGGATAATACATTTCATCTTTTGCCATGAATTCTTCAAACATTTTTTAAATTCTACTAGAGTTCTGTGCTAATGACAGCCAGAGGGATATATTTTGAACCCAGCAAATCTGTGCTATCTAATGTTACTTCCTCAGTTTATACTCCCTTTTTGTAGGCTTTTGCTTTGAAGCTTGCACATTTTCAATCATTTTGGTGGTCCTTATCAGTATCTGTTACAGGAAAAAATGGCGAATTTCCATCTTTAGCCCCACTACTAGGACAAAAAAACTGGGGCAAAAACAAAAATATTTTCTCTTTGGCTAAAGGACAGGCACTGACTGCCTGGTAAAGTAGAAGCCATGAATGAAAGTCACTGGAATCTGGGGAGCATATCAGTCCTGGCACCTAAGAGATGATCAAGCCTGGAGATCAGTAGCTCATAGTGGAGGGAAAAAAAAAAGCTTTGAATTAAAACTACCTAAGTTTGATTTTTGGTTCTGCCATGTATTACCATGTGACTGGGGCAAGTCTCTTCATTTTTCTTGGCCTGTTTTATTTGTAGAGTGAAGAATGTGAGACATACTTTATAGGGTTTCTGTGAGGACTAAAAAATTAACATTTACATATGCTCTGAATAATATTTGCAACAAAGTAGAGTCTCAATAAACTACCAGTACTACTACAAATAAAAGGATGATGATATTTGAATAAATGAATAAGGATTATACTCAGGGAAGTAAATAATAACCAATATGCATAGCTATATCCTCTGTTTTCCTTCTCCCTATAAGTGAAGCTCATTACCTTTTCAGTACCCAACTCCATTCCACTTTAATGCTGATCCGGAACCAGCTGGATGGACACAGGAAAGGAGAAAAGGAGTTCACTCCTCTGGGGCTTGAAAAGTCACACTGAGAATCCAAGTGAATCAAGGGACAAAAATCAAAAATCAATACTGTGACATTTTTGGTTTGCAAATACATATAGCCATGATTTTGTAGTTTATGGCCAATGTCACTGAGGTTGACATTGGTGGTACAATAAAAAGATTATTTGGCATAGGAAGCTCTGTCATTTGAAGGGATGAGAGAATATTCCAAGGGAACTTAGAGGGGCAAAGCATCGTAGAAAAAGGAGTGTAAAGGCACCCACGTGATAAAAAATGGCACACTGGGCAAAACCTTATTTTCCATACTGAGTTGTGCAAATAGTCACTGTCCTTTAAGAATCAAAAGATGTGGATTTTTTTTGTTTGTTTGTTTTGAGACAGAGTCTTGCTCTGTTGCCCAGGCTGGAGTGCAGTGGCGCAATCTTGGCTCACTGCAAGCTCTGCCTCCCAGGTTCATGCCATTCTTCTGCCTCAGCCTCCCGAATAGCTGGGACTACAGGCGCCTGCCACCATGCCCAGCTAATTTTTTTGTATTTTTAGTAGAGATGGAGTTTCACCGTGTTAGCCAGGATGGTCTCGATCTCCTGAGCTCATGATCCGCCCGCCTTGGCCTCCCAAAGTGCTGGGATTACAGGCATGAGCCACCGTGCCCAGCCCATGAAATAATACATGTGAGAAATTCTAGGTTTGAAAAGTTAAATTTTTTAACCTTGATACCTTTCAGAATCGCTAAAGTGCTAACGTGCTTTGCAAATCTTCATGTAGTAGGCGACACTTTCCGAAAGTTACTTTACCACCAAATTGTCATTTCACAAGACACCAATTGACTTGACAATGAGGTCAGTTTTTCAGATTGCTCTACTGGAGGATCTACTGCAATGAGAACGCAATAACTGCTTAAGGATTAACACTAATAGTGTTTATTAGAAACAGCTGTGTACTCAGTTGTAGAACACATCCAGCAGTAGCTGGCAAAAGGCACATGACATTCTGGGTTGTTGCATTTTTTCCCTTTATCCACCCCTTTTGGGGTTTATTTTCCAGTAACTGGAAGATAATCAATTACAACTGAGATTTGGTGAAATATTGATATTAATTGGTAACCTATGGGCACACACTCCTGTGTTATCTTTCCCATGAGACAGATTTACAGGAGTGCTGGGGCGGGGTGGGGAGGTCGGGCTTCCAGGAAGAGGTGTACACAACAGCAAAGGTGGAGCTTGTAAGCATGAGGGACCTGATGGAAAGTTATGGCTTGTGCGAGGGTTACTATTCCCTTACTTGTTCACTTACTCTTTAAACTGTACTCTTTTGAGACAAGTCTTACAACAGCAGTGCTTGCAGATCACTGTGGCCGTGATATCCTTAAACACAACAGCTGACAGTAGAAAGAGGCAGCAAAACTCAGAAACTTGATGGGATTTCCCATATTCTTAAGCTCTCATTTCCTCCAAAGAAAATGAAATAAGAAATAATAAAGAAGTTTCTTTAAAAATATCCATTTGATTTTAAGGGTAAGGTGGGTGGCTGAATTATGATGATACACCTTCAGAGCATAAAAATTACAGGTAATTTTCTCTTCTAAAAGGTGATTATGATAATAGAGCTATCCTCTTAGGAGACTGAAAGCTCTCTATGAAAAGAGAAAAGAAGCTTAAAAGTGACAACTGTCAAAACAATAAACCTGAAACAAACATAAGATGCAAAAGGATCCTGAGATAGGGCACTAGGCAGCTCTACCTATAGGGTAACATCTAGCTGGCTGTGTATATGTACACATACTTATACAGGGTGTATATATGAATTCTCCTCACTATATGTATATGAATTGGGATAGCAGGAATCACAGCAGCTGAGGTAAAACAAGGAGACACAGCACCTCATTTTTCAGCCCTCTGTGTTCCCTCCCTGTTAATTCTCTTAGGAAGCTAGATGTTCTTTATCCATTTGCAGATTCTGAAACACTGACAGATGAAATCTAGAACCATGGTATACATTTAAACCATGCTACTCTATTTTCTAATTTCTTAAGAATTGAGTCTTTCTTGACCTTAAAACTATGACCTTTATTTCTAAACATCTCACTGTATATGGCTCAGGTTACATGATTTCCATTATTTTTAATATGCTAATGCTTACCTTCTTAGGTAAATTAATTATCTTTTTGGCCAATGGTTTCCAAACCATGGATTTAAAAATTACTTTAGGGAGTTATGAAGAGCAGTGTTTAATTAAATAGAACAGAATAACACAGCATAGAACAGAATAGAAAACATCATACCTCATTGTGCATAGCAAGGGTATTATTTCATAAATTTTTGTCTCTGTATGCCCAGCAGAATCATATACAGTCATGTGTCACATAATGACATTTTGGATAATGATGGGCTCACATATACAATGGCAATCCCTTAAGATTATAATACTGTATTTTCACTATGCCTTTTCTTGTTTGGATACATAAATACTTACCATCATGTTACAATTGCCTATAGTATTCAGTACAGTCACATCTGGTACAGGTTAAGCAGCCTAGGAGCACTAGGCTATATCAGATAGCCTAAATTTGCAGCAGGCTGTACCATCTAGGTTTGTATACGTGCACTCTGTGACATTTGCATAATGATGAAATCATTTAATGATGCATTTCTCAGACCATATCCTTGTCATTAAGTGACACATAAATAAATGTATGTATTGTCCACAAGATAAAATATTTGAAATCTATTGTTTTTGGTGCTATTTGGGTGTCAGGTTTTCCTTTGGGCTGTGGAATCATGTTACATAACCCCTGCCTAATGGAATCCTTCTGCTGCTCCACCTCACAGCCTCTGGACCCACCTCTGAGTTCAGCCATAGCTACTGGACTGTTCTTAGGAGCTTTTAGGCTTGTTCTACACTGATCACCTTTTGCCTTGAGGTAAGTTAATGCAGCCTGGAAGTGAGAAGGAGTTAATGTCCTTGGGGTGTTAACCAATATAGGAGAACCAGTGGATATATGTTCTTGCCTGCTCTTCCCTAGACAGATAATTTAGGAGGTATTCTCTATGCCTCTTAGGAGCAATCCCCAGCGGAATCTAGTCCACATTGCTCACAGGGGCATGACCTTGGGTGCACTCGTACATTGCCCTTTCCTCCTCCTCACTCTTCACTCTCATTCCTGACCCTGGGATCTCCTTCCAAGTAAACTACCTACACCCAAGACCTTATCTCAGATTCTTGAGAACTCACACCATTATATCATGTAAACATCTAGCACTAAATATACCAGTAATACGATTGTATTAGGGTTCTCCAGAGGGGCAGAAACAATTGGATCTATGTATATATAAGAGAGTTTATCAGGGAGAATTGGATCACATGATTACAAGGTGAAGTCCCGTGATAGGCTATCTGCAAGTTGGGGAGAGAAACCTATAATTTCTCAGTCCAAGTTGGAAAGACTCAAAACCAGAAAAGCTGACAATGCAGCCTTCAGTCTGCTGCAGAAGGCCTGAGAGCCCTGGGGAAGCCACTGGTGCAAGTTGCAGATTCCAAAAGCCAATGAACATGGAGTCTGGTATCTATGGGCAGAGAAGTGGAAGCAAGTGTCCAAAACGGGCAAAAGAAAAAGAGCCGGCAGATTCAGCAAGCCAGCTTATCCCACCTTCTTCCCCCTGCTTTATTCTAGCCATGCTGGCAGATGATTGGATGATGCTAACCAACACTGAGGGTGGGTCTTCCTCTCCTAGCTCACTGAGGCAAATGTCAATCTCCTCTGGCAATAACCTCACAAACACACCCAGAAACAATGCTTCACCAGCCATCTAGGCATCCCTCAGTCCAATCAAGTTAACACCTAATATTAACCATCACAACAACATAACAAAATATTGAATATTTTCATGAGCTATTACAAAGCTAAAATTTTAAATTATTATGCAGTAAAGTCCTTGCTGCAATTAGAAAACAGTACCAATTCAAACTGCATAAAAATATAAAATGATACTACTATAAATGAAACGAATTCAGCACTATAAATGGTTGCTAAATAAGAAAGATATTTGATTTATACCAATTACCCCATAACTAAAGGATTTTTCCAGTATAGTGGTTTTAGCATCACAGTGGATGTAAAAAAAAAAAATTATGTATTTTCATCACAAATTAAGCTCTTAATTACAAATGCAGTTTCCTTTTTTTTCTATAATATTTCTTTCCTCTTGGGAAATATTTTCAAGATGTCCCTGGATTACAAGAATAGAAACACTTGATGGATCCTACTTGTCAATCAAATTGACAGCTATAAAATAAAATCAGTCATTCTGCTAAAGTATAACTTTTAAGGATGAATTTTTAGCTCAGAAATTTAATCATATGAGTGCTTCTGAAATAAAATGATGATGCCTGGTTAATTCTATGTGCTACTGAATATTAATTCACACATCTCCTCTTTAAGAATACCATTTCAATGGGATATTGTCATTGTGTAAAATGTATGACTAGCCCAACTGTTGGTGCAGTTTGTATTTTTTCTAATTTTCACTGCAAAGGTTGATAATGATAAATCTAATAACTAGTAAAGGGCAGAAATAGCTAATTATTCAACCTTTGGTAACTTCACTGAATTTTGTAAGTAGTCCTCTATATTCAAGACATTAAAATGTACACATATCAAAAGGAAGAATCTTCTCTATGTCTATTTCTAGAGTCTTGCCAGCTAAGGCAGTAAATGATATACAACAGAATTGGAAATGATCAGTTTCATTAAACCCAGCTTATAAAGACTCTCTTTCAAAGTTTTATTCTCCTGTGGTTACTATCATGCATCAAATCATTAAATAGCATCCTCTTCTCTATTCCCTTAGGGATTCCCTTCATGGGACTTGACACAGGACAAGGTTTTCAATGTGTCTGAGTAGTACTGATATGAATAGTACTGTATCACATCCCAGGGTTCTGAGCTGTGGTTCTTAAGAGACCACGTGCAAAAACATTTGCCAGTATTTTCTAATTTACGTTTTAAAATAAACTTTCATATTTTTATTTTAAAATATAAAGTCAATATTATATTCCCCAAATGCTACCAGAGTGAATTTATTTGTAGAATTAAATTATAAAACAAATTTCAGTTTATTTAGTACCTTGTATTAAGCACATGGTAGTGTCTTGATAAATATTTTATACGTAAAACCAAGGTATGAAAAATGAATAAAGAATTAAATGTATATCAGGATATAATTTTCCATATTATGTTGCAGAATTTTATATATTTCTACATTGATAAATCTGTTTAATTCACAAATAATAACTTCTTTGCACTATGATATACAAAGATGAACAGGACATAGTCCCAAACAGGAAAGTTCTCACAGCCTAGTACATACAACACAGGAATTTACACATACAATTTATTTGCAAGTTACAGTATGTTAAGTACCAACAGTAAATTGTGGCAAAGTTATCAGTTTCCTAAGGAAGAAGCAAGTAATTGCTACTAAGGAGATTGTGAGTGTTGGAGATGACTTCTTAGGATTTGAGCTGGCCAAGAAAGATGGATAGAATAAGAAAATAAACAAAATATAAACATAACAAACCCTAATATAAATATAACAAACCAATTAACAACATGGCTAAGGTAAACTTGGTGAATATAGTAAAGAGATAGCAATGTACAGAATGGCAATAATCTGGAATGTTTAGTGCCATATTATGGTTCCAAAAGGTTTATTCAATAGAATATAGTTTTATTATACTTTAAGTTCTGGGGTACATGTGCACAACATGCAGGTTTGTTACATAGTTATACATGTGCCATGTTGGTGTGCTGCACCCATCAACTCATCATTTACATTAGGTATTTCTCCTAATGCTACCCTTCCCCCAAGCCCCCACCCCCTACCCGCCGACAGGCCCTGGTGTGTGATGTGCCCCTCCCTGTGTCCCTGTGTTCTTATTGTTCAGCTCCCACTTATGAGTGAGAATGTGCGGTGTTGGTTTTCTGTCCTTGTGATAGTTTGCTGAGAATGATGGTTTCCAGCTTCATCCATGTCCCTGCAAAGGACATGAACTCATCCTTTTTATGGCTGCATACTACTCCTTGGTGTATATGTGCCACATTTTCTTTATGAAGTCTATTACTGATGGACATTTGGGTTGGTTCCAAGACTTTGCTATTGTGAAAAGTGCCACAATAAACATACATGTGCATGTCTTTATAGTAGCATGATTTATAATCCTTTGGGTAGATAGCCAGTAATGGGACTGCTGGGTCAAATGGTAATTCTGGTTCTAGATCCTTGAGGAATCACCACACTGTCATCCACAATGGTTCAACTAATTTAAACTCCCACCAACAGTGTAAAAGCATTCCTATTTCTCCAAATCCTCTCCAGCATCTGTTGTTTCCTGACTTTTAATGATCATGATTCTAACGGGCGTGAGGGCATGAGATGGTATCACACTGTGGTTTTGATTTGCATTTCTCTAATGACAAGTGGTGATGAGCATTTTTTCATATGTCTGTTGGCGCATAAATGTCTTCTTTTGAGAAATGTCTGTTCATATCCTTTGCCTACTTTTTCATGGGGTTGTTTGTATTTTTCTTGTAAATTTGTTGAAGTTCTTTATAGATTCTGGATATTAGCCCTTTGTCAGATGGATACATTGCTAAAATTTTCTCCCATTCTGGAGGTTGCCTGTTCACTCTGCTGATAGTTTTGCTGTGTGGAAGCTCTTTAGTTTAATTAGATCCCATTTGTCAATTTCAGCTTTTGTTGCCATTGCTTTTTGTTTTAGTCATGAAGTCTTTGCTCATGCCTATGTCTGAATGGTACTGCCTAGGTTTTCTTCTAGGGTTTTTATGGTTTTAGGTCTTACATTTAAGTCTTTAATCCATCTTGAATTAATTTTTGTATAAGGTGTAAGGAAGGGATCCAGTTTCAGCTTTCTACATATGGCTAGTCAGTTTTCCCAACACTGTTTATTAAATAGGGAATCCTTTTCCCATTGCTTGTTTTCATCAGGTTTGTCAAAGATCAGATGATTGTAGATGTGTGGTGTTATTTCTGAGGCCGCTGTTCTGTTCCATTGGTCTATACATGTGTTTTGCTACCAGTACCATGCTGTTTTGGTTACTGTAGCCTTGTAGTATAGTTTGAGGTCAGGTAGCGTGATGCCTCCAGCTTTGTTCTTTTGGCTTAGGATTGACTTGGCAATGCGGGCTCTTTTTTGGTTCCATATGAACTTTAAAGTAGTTTTTTCCAATTCTGTGAAGAAGGTCAATGGTAGCTTGATGGGGATAACATTGAATCTATAAATTACCTTGGGTCAGTATGGCCATTTTCATGATATTGATTGTTCCAACCCATGAGCATGGAATGTCCTTCCATTTGTTTGTGTCCTCTTTTATTTCATTGAACAGTGGTTTGTAGTTCTCCTTGAAGAGGTCCTTCACATCCCTTGTAAGTTGGATTCCTAGGTATTTTATTCTCTTTGAAGCAATTGTGAATGGGAGTTCACTCATGATTTGGCTCTCTGTTTGTCTATTATTGGTGTATAGGAATGCTTGTGATTTTTGTACATTGATTTTGTATCCTGAGACTGCTGAAGTTGCTTATCAGCTTAAGGAGATTTTGGGCTGAGAAGATGTGGTTTTCTAAATACACAATCATGTCATCTACAAACAGAGACAATTTGACTTCCTCTCTTTCTAACTGATTACTCTTTATTTCTTTCTCTTGCCTGATTGCCCTGGCCAGGGCTTCCAATACTATGTTGAATAGGAGTGGTGAGAGAGGTCATCCTTGTCTTGTGCTGGTTTTCAAAGGGAATGCTTCCAGTTTTTGCCCATTCAGTATGATATTGGCCGTGGGTTTGTCATAAACAGCTCTTATTATTTTGAGATATGTTCCATCCATATCTAGTTTATTGTGAGTTTTTATCATGAAGGCTGCTGAATTTTGTCAAAGGTCTTTTCTGCATCTATTGAGATAATCATGTGGTTTTTGTTGTTGGTTCTGTTTTTGTGACGGATTACTTTTATTGATTTGCATATGTTGAACCAGCCTTGCATCCCAGGGATGAAGCCAACTTAATAATGGTGTATAAGCTTTTTGATGTGCTGCTGGATTTGGTTTGCCAGTATTGAGGATTTTCACATTGATGTTCATCAGGGATTTGGCCTAAAATTCTCTTTTTTTGTTGTGTCTCTGACAGGCTTTGGTATCAGGATGATGATGGCCTCATAAAATGAGTTAGGGAGGATTCCCTCTTTTTCTACTGATTGGAATAGTTTCAGAAGGAATGGTACCAGCTCCTCTTTGTACTGTGGTAAATTTGGCTGTGAATCCGTCTGGTCCTGGACTTTTTTTTGGTTGGTAGGCTATTATTGCCTCAATTTCAGAACCTGTTACTAGTCTATTAAGAAGTTTGATTTCTTCCTGGTTTAGTCTTGGGAGGGTGTATGTGTCGAGGAATTTATCAGTTTCTTCCAGATTTTCTAATTTATTTGCGTAGGGGTGTTTACAGTACTGTATTTCTGTGAGATTGGTGGTGATATTCCCTTTATCATTTTTTTTTTTATTATTATACTTTAGGTTTTAGGGTACATGTGCACAATGTGCAGGTTTGTTACATATGTATCCATGTGCCATGTTGATTTCCTGCTCCCATTAACTCATCATTTAGCATTAGGTATATCTCCTAATGCTATTGCTCCCCCCTCCCCCAACCCCACAACAGTCCCCGGAGTGTGATGTTCCCCTTCCTGTGTCCATGAGTTCTCATTGTTCAATTCCCACCTATGAGTGAGAACATGCGGTGTTTGGTTTTTTGTCCTTGCGATAGTTTACTGAGAATGAGGTTTTCCAATTTCATCCATGTCCCTACAAAGGACATGAACTCATCATTTTTTATGGCTGCGTAGTATTCCATGGTGTATATGTGCCACATTTTCTTAATCCAGTCTATCGTTGTTGGACATTTGGGTTGGTTCCAAGTCTTTGCTATTGTGAATAGTGCCGCAATAAACATACGTGTGCATGTGTCTTTATAGCAGCATGATTTATAGTCCTTTGGGTATATACCCAGTAATGGGATGGCTGGGTCAAATGGTATTTCTAGTTCTAGATCCCTGAGGAATCGCCACACTGACTTCCACAATGGTTGAACTAGTTTACAGTCCCACCAACAGTGTAAAAGTGTTCCTATTTCTCCACATCCTCTCCAGCACCTGTTGTTTCCTGATTTTTTAATGATGGCCATTCTAACTGGTGTGAGATGGTATCTCACTGTGGTTTTGATTTGCATTTCTCTGATGGCCAGTGATGATGAGCATTTCTTCATGTGTTTTTTGGCTGCATAAATGTCTTCTTTGGAGAAGTGTCTGTTCATGTCCTTTGCCCACTTTTTGATGGGGTTGTTTTTTTCTTGTAAATTTGTTTGAGTTCATTGTAGATTCTGGATGTTAGCCCTTTGTCAGATGAGTAGGTTGCAAAAATTTTGTCCCATTCTGTAGGTTGCCTGTTCACTCTGATGGTAGTTTCTTTTGCTGTGCAGAAGCTCTTTAGTTTAATGAGATCCCATTTGTCAATTTTGGCTTTTGTTGCCATTGCTTTTGGTGTTTTAGACATGAAGTCCTTGCCCACGCCTATGTCCTGAATGGTATTGCCTAGGCTTTCTTGTAGGATTTTAATGGTTTTAGGTCTAACAAACATTTAAGTCTTTAATCCATCTTGAATTAATTTTTGTATAAGGTGTAAGGAAGGGATCCAGTTTCAGCTTTCTACATATGGCTAGTCAGTTTTCCCAGCACCATTTATTAAATAGGGAATCTTTTCCCCATTTCTTGTTTTTGTCAGGTTTGTCAAAGATCAGATAGTTGTAGATATGTGGCATCATTTCTGAGGGCTCTGTTCTGTTCCATTGATCTATGTCTCTGTTGTGGTACCAGTACCATGCTGTTTTGGTTACTGTAGCCTTGTAGTATAGTTTGAAGTCAGGTAGCGTGATGCCTCCAGCTTTGTTCTTTTGGCTTAAGATTGACTTGGCGATGCAGGCTCTTTTTTGGTTCCATATGAACTTTAAAGTAGTTTTTTCCAATTCTGTGAAGAAGGTCAATGGTAGCTTGATGGGGATGGCATTGAATCTATAAATTACCTTGGGCAGTATGGCCATTTTCACGATATTGATTGTTCCAACCCATGAGCATGGAATGTTCTTCCATTTGTTTGTATCCTCTTTTATTTCATTGAGCAGTGGTTTGTAGTTCTCCTTGAAGAGGTCCTTCACATCCCTTGTAAGTTGGATTCCTAGGTATTTTATTCTCTTTGAAGCAATTGTGAATGGGAGTTCACTCATGATTTGGCTGTCTGTTTGTCTGTGATTGGTGTACAAGAATGCTTGTGATTTTTGTACATTGATTTTGTATCCTGAGACTTTGCTGAAGTTGCTAATCAGCTTAAGGAGATTTTGGGCTGAGACAATGGGGTTTTCTAGATATACAATCATGTCATCTGCAAACAGGGACAATTTGACTTCCTCTTTTCCTAATTGGATACCCTTTATTTCCTTCTCCTGCCTGATTGCTCTGGCCAGAACTTCCAGCACTATGTTGAATAGGATTGGTGAGAGAGGGCATCCCTGTCTTGTGCTCCTCAGCAAATGTAAAAGAACAGAAATTATAACAAACTAACTGTCTCTCAGACCACAGTGCAATCAAACTAGAACTCAGGATTAAGAAACTCACTCAAAACTGTTCAACTACATGGAAACTGAACAACCTGCTCCTGAATGACTACTGGGTACATAATGAAATGAATTTGTTTGCTCTTGCTTCTCTATTCTTTTAATTGTGATGTTAGGGTGTCGATTTTAGATCTTTCCTGCTTTCTCTTGTGGGTATTTAGTGCTATAAATTTCCCTCTACACACTGCTTTAAATGTGTCCCAGAGATTCTGGTACATTGTGTCTTTGTTCTCAGTGGTTTCAAAGAACATCTTTATTTCTGCCTTCATTTCCTTATGTACCCAGTAGTCATTCAGGAGCAAGTTGTTCAGTTTCCATGTAGTTGTGTGGTTTTGAGTGAGTTTCTTAATCCTGAGTTCCAATTTGATTACACTGTGGTCTGAGAAACAGTTTGTTGTGATTTCTTTTCTTTCACATTTGCTGAGGAGTGTTTTACTTCCAGTTATGTGGTCAATTTTAGAATAAGTGCAATGTGGTGCTGAAAAGAATGTATATTCTGTTGATTTGGGGTGGAGAGTTCTGTAGATGTCTATTAGGTCTGCTTGGTCCAGAGCAGAGTTCAAGTCCTGGATATCCTTGTTAATTTTCTGTCTGGTTGATCTGTCTAATGTTGGCATTAGGGTGTTAAATTCTCTGAGAATAATGTGTGGGAGTTTAAGTCTCTTTGTAGGTTTCTAAGGATTTGCTTTATGAATCTGGGTGCTCCTGTATTGGGTGCATATACATTTAGGATAGTTAGCTCTTCTAGTTGCATTGATCCCTTTACCATTATGTAATGGCCTTCTTTGTCTCTGTTGATCTTTGTTGGTTTAAAGTCTGTTTTATCAGAGACTAGGATTGCAACCCTTGCTTTTCTTTGCTTCCCATTTGCTTCGTAGATTTTCCTCCATCCCTTTATTTTGAGCCTGTGTGTGTCTTTGCATATGAGATGGGTCTCCTGAATACAGCACACTGATGGGTCTTGACTCTTCATCCAATCTGCTAGTCTGTGTCTTTTAATTGGGGCATTTAGCCCAGTTACATTTAAGGTTAATACTGTTATGTGTGAATTTGATCTTGTCCTTATGATGCTAGCTGGTTGTTTTGACCATTAGTTGCTGCAGTTTCTTCATAGTGTCAATGGTCTTTACAATTTGGCATGTTTTTGCAGTGGCTGGTACTGATTATTCCTTTCCACGTTTAGTGCTTCCTTCAGGAGCTCTTGTAAGGCAGGCCTGGTGGTGACAAAATCTCTCAGCATTTGCTTGTCTGTAAAGGATTTTATTTCTCCTTCACTTATGAAGCTTAGTTTGGCTGGATATGAAATTCTGGGTTGAAAATTCTTTAAGAATGTTGAATATTAACCCCCACTCTCCTGGCTTTTAGGGTTTTTGCTGAGAGATCTGCTGTTAGTCTGATGGGCTTCCCTTTGTGGGTAACCCGACCTTTCTCTCTGGCTGTCCTTAACATTTTTTCCTTCATTTCAACCATGGTGAATCTGATGACTATGTTTCTTGGGGTTGCTCTTCTCGAGGAATATCTTTGTGGTGTTCTCTGTATTTCCTGAATTTAAATGTTGGCCTGCCTTGCTAGGTTGGAAAAGTTCTCCTGGATAATGTCCTGAAGAGTGTTTTCTAACTTGATTCTATTCTCCCTGTCACTTTCAAGTACACCGATCAAACGTAGATTTGGTCTTTTCACATAGTCCCATATTTCTTGGAGGCTTTGTTAATTTCTTTTTACTCTTTTTTCTCTAATCTTGTATTCTCACTTTATTTCATTAATTTGATCTTCAGTCACTGATATCCTTTCTTCTGTTTGATAGATTTGGCTATTGAAGCTTGTGTATGCTTCATGAAGTTCTTGTGCTGTGTTTTTCAGCTGCATCAGGTCATTTATATTCTTCTCTAAACTGGTTATTCTAGTTAGCCATTCCTCTAACCTTTTTTCCAGGCTTTTAGCTTCCTTGCATTGGTTGAGAACATGCTCCTTTAGCTCGGAGAAGTTTGTTATTACCCACTTTCTGAAACCTACTTCTGTCAAGTCATCAAACTCATTCTCTGTCCAGTTTTGTTCCCTTGCTGGCAAGAAGTTGTGATCGTCTGGAGGAGAAGAGGCATTCTGATTTTTGGAATTTTCAGCCTTTTTGCACTGGTTTCTCCCCATCTTTGTGGATTTATCTACCTTTGGTCTTTGATGTTAGTGACTATGGATGGGGTTTTGGTGTGGGTGTCCTTTTTGTTGATGTTGATGCTATTTCTTTCTGTTAGTTTTCCTTCTAACAGTCAGGCCCCTCACCTGCAGGTCTGTTGGAGTTTGCTGAAGGTCCACTCCAGACCCTGTTTGCCTGGGTATCACCAGAGGAGGCTGCAGAACAGCAAATATTGCTGCCTGATCCTTCCTCTGGAAGCTTTGTCCCAGAGGGGCACCCACGAAATGCCAGCCAGAGCTCTCCTGTATGAGGTGTCTGTCAGCCCCTACTGGGAGATGTCTCCCAGTTAGGCTACATGGGGGTCATGGACCCACTTGAGGAGGCATTCTGTCTGTTATCAAAGCTTGAACGTGGTGTTGGGAGAACTACTGCTCTCTTTAGAGCTGTCAGGCAGGGATGTTTAAGTCTGCAGAAGCTTTGCCCACAGCTACCCCTTTCCCCAGGTGCTCTGTTCCAGGGAGATGAGGGTTTTATCTATAAGTCCCTAACTGGGACTGCTGCCTTTTGTTCAGATATGCCCTGTCCACAGAGGTGGAATCTAGAGAGGCAGTTGGCCTTGCTGAGCTGCGGTGGGCTCCACCCAGTTTGAGCTTACTGGCAGTTTTGTTTACACTGTGGGCATAATACCACCTACTCGAGCCTCAGCAATGATGGACGCTCCTCCCCATGCCAAGCTCCAGCATTCCAGGTCAATCATGGACTGCTGCACTAGCAGCAAGAATTTCAAGCCCATGGATCTTAGCTTGCTGGGCTACATGGGTGTGGGACCCACTGAGCCAGGCACTGGAGGGAATCTCCTAGTCTGATGGTTGCGAAGACAGTGGGAAAAGTGCAGTATTTGGGTAGGAGTGTACCGTCCTCCCGGTACAGACTCTCACGGCTTCCCTTGGCTAGGAAACAGAAATCCCCCGACCCCTTGCACTTCACAGGTGAGGCAATGCCATGCCCTGCCCTGCTTCGGGTCACCCTCTGTGGGCTGCACCCACTGTCCAACCAGTCTCAATGAGATGAACCAGGTACCTCAGTTGGATATGCAGATATCATCCGTCTTCTGCATCAATCTCACTGGGAGCTGCAGACCACAGCTGTTGCTATTCAGCCATGTTGAAAGCTCACCAGAATATAGGTTTCAACAACTAGCTTGAGAACACATTAAAGGTACTCATTGATTAGGATTTAGTTCTTATTTCCTAGGCAATGGAGAGTCAACAGAGTGGCTTTTCATTATTGTTTGATCATAAACAAAGAAGCAGCATGTAGCATAGTTAGAGAGGGAAGCTTTCAAAGAAAATGACATTTTTGCATTAATTAAAGAGGAGATTTTGTTGACACACTGGGGCCAGTCAAAGGGGAGAGATGAAAGGCAGAGAAGATATTTGAAGAAAGAATAGTGTTGGGGAGGGGTGTGGAAAGAATGTCAAGTTTATTCATATTGATGTCTTCTAGCATTTCATTTAGTTAGGAAAGGAGGGGTCTGTTTGGAGTAAGAGTAGCAAAGTTAAAAGTCAAACAAATGTAGTGACTATGCTCACTACCTAGATGATGGGATCATTTGTATCCCAAACCTCAGCATCACACAACATACCCATGTAACAAACATGTACCCCTTAATCTAAAATAAAAGTTGAAATTATTAAAAAAAAAAAAAGCAAGTATTTGTAACAGTCATAGGTAGGGGATGGTGAAACAAGATCCCTATAGATTTAAGGCCCAGTTGAGTTCAAAACATATGCATTCTTAATGGGTATTTTATTACCATGATTATGTAATTTTCACCAGTAATGTCCATCAATTCCAGAGCAAGAATTTTCTACTTAGATAGTTCTGTATGATGGAAGACAAAGAAGAATAAAATTAGAGGGGTGATAGGAGCCATGTTGAGATAGGCGATAATGGGATTCTTCTTTTCTAGATAAGAAGGTATTATGGATGGAATTGTGCCCTCCCCCCTTAAATTCATATAGTGAGTTCCTAATCCTCAGTATCTTAGAATTTAACCTTAATTAGAAGTAATTGCTGATATAATTAGTCAAATTGAAAATTATTAATATGAGTTCCTACCAGAGTAGGGGGGACCCCCTAATCCAATATGACTAGTATCCTTGTAAAAAGGAGAAATGGCCAGGCATGATGGCTCATGCCTGTAATCCCAGCACTTTGGGAGGCCGAGGCGGGCAGATCACCTGAGGTAAGGAGTTCGAGACCAGCCTGCCCAACATGGCGAAATCCTGTCTCTACTAAAAATACCAAAAATTAGCCAGTCGTTGGGGCAGGCACCTGTAATCCCAGCTACTCGGGAGGCTGAGATAGGAGAATTGCTTGAACCTGGGAGGCAAAGCTTGCAGTGAGCAGACATCATGCCACTGCATTCCAGCCTAGGTGACAAGAGCAAAATTCCGTCTCAAAAAAAAAAAAAAAAAAAGAAATTTGGACACAGATACATATATGCCCACAGGGAGAATGCCATGTAAAGATTGGAGCTATGCTGCCAAGGAACTACCAGAATCCAGTAATAGTAGAGAGACCTGGACAGCTTCTTCCCTAGTGTCTTCAAATAAAACATGTCTTCAAATAAAATGGGCAACACGTTGCTCGGGATTCTAGCCTCCAGAACAGCGAGACAACAAATTTCTGTTGTTCTAAGCCACTTAGTTTGTTGGTTCTTTGTTATGTCAGACATAGAAAACTAATATACTCAAAATAGACTGGAAACCTAAGAATGGATAAAGGCTTATACATCACAGTGATGAGTGAGAATGGTAGAATAGAAAGCAGCAGAAGAACAAGTAATGTGACTATGAAAAGACATTTGGAGTTGAGATTCTGTAGTTGGAACAATTCTAAGCTATGATGAGTTTGCAGGCATGGCTATATGTGAATTTCTAAAATGGGCCGAACTTCAAGGAATGATACATAAAACGATCGTTCATGTGAGCATATATTTTTTATAACAGTCATAGTTTTTCACTTTTTAATACATGAATAGTATTTACAACTTGATATTTGGACAAAGTAGGTAAAATAATTTTATTCTAATTTTTTGACATACTTGAGGATGGTAACATACTTGAGGATGGTAACAAATAGAAGAAATGATGAAAAAATAAATATTCCTAAAGATGCACCACTATTTTTAAAGATCTGGTATTTTCAAAAAATTAATGTGTTCTGAGAGATAATACAGAAGAGGCGTGGGGATATAAAGGTACACATTTATTGTTTTGTCCTTCTTTTACAAGCTAACAAATAACTGGCCCATCATTTCCATAGAAAATACTACAGGTTAAAAGGAGACAAAAATCCATGTCAACTTTGGCTAAATTCTATGTGAATAATTGCCCCATATTCATAATGAGAGGCTCTCGCAGAAGGAAGACAGGAACTGGGGAAAGAATTAATAGTTTTAAAAGATTAAAAATGAAACAGTAAAAATAGTAATACACTGATAATAGAGAAATGACACTCAAGAGGTCAAGATAATTGGACCTTCTGCCACAGATTTGTGCAATTTTCCACCTCTTTCATGTCATAACCTCAAAACACACTTTCCAAATTATACGTCTTCTATCATGATGAACAGTTGCCAGAAAAAGAAAAACTACAAAATTATTTCTCCTTCTTCTGACCTTATCTTCTTCATTAGCTTGCCTGGTGAATTTCACATGTTCAGATCCTATTGCTAACTAACTAGTTAGATAACTTAAGTATAATCAAATACTTTTTTGATATCATCTTTTTATCATGTATGAAATGAGAGTTGATCTTCAAATTTCCAACTTTTAAAAGCTTACAAAATGTTAGTTATTCACAACTAAATTTCCTAAGCTACTATATAATTATCCTTTTGTAAATTATCTCTGGTGCATTTCTGGCTAAGCTAAACCACAAGAAAAGTAGGATGGGTGTCTTAGCCCCAGTTCAGTAAAGCAAAAAGGCTGAATTTACAGTTATAGTTGCAATGTTTCTTCAGACACCAGCAGCAAGTCAGAAAACATCTGGAGACCTCAGGCAAATACATTTGGCTCTAGAATCTGGCATAAATTGGCCATCAAAACAATGCCATAGAGATGGATAGAAATATGTTTGCCTGAGATAATTTTTAAATCTAAATATCAATCTACTTGAACACACTAATAACTTTCCCAGTGTAAAATAGGAGTTAGTAATTTTGGAGCAAATTTTTGAAGGCATAAACAACCCTTGAAGCACCAAGTTTAAAAGGGAAGCTTTGCCATGATTGTTTGTGGCTGACACATTACGCTTAGATTTCTGATAAACTGCATATTTTTAAAATATGGTATGACTCTTGCTTCCCTGGACAGGCCTTTTTAACCACAAAGTAAGAGGTTTCACAAACTACAGTTAAAATGAAGAGAAAAATAACACAGAACAATGTTTGGATATAGTGTGCTACAGTAACATAACTAACTAGTAAAGAGATTTTAATATAGCACAGGATGCTGCACTGCATAGAGCACAGTGTGATCACTGTAATCATAACCTCATAAAAGGTATTCTCACTGGTGTAATGAGGGAGGTCTACTTTACTTCATTATACTTTGGGTAGCAAAATTACTAATTTATATTTTGAGTGCTGGGGTAAAATATGAGCATGGGATAAGTTTAGTATGTTTCAAAAGGACAAGATTATGAATATGCAATTTAGAGTATGAGAAAGATGAGAAAACACAATAAAAGAAATGGAGAATACTATAAGTTTATTAAAAACCTGGAAGTCAATGTATTTACTTATTTATATATGAGGTAAAAGACATGGCAAAAAGTTGCAAATATAAAAGAATATTTACTTGTGCGGCAAAGGATCAGAGAGATAAAAACTATAATCATACAAAGATATAATAGCTATCACTGCCACAACTAAATAAAATTCTCTACTTTCTCTTACCAGTTGGCAACATTTAGTTTATTGAGCATGAATGTCTAGAACCATGATACAGCTTCTGTTAATTCATCAAATAATTCCTTAGGCTAATAAAACAGTCATAGTTCAAGACATTTGCACCCCAACAAAGGAGTACAAAGATTGAATGAAATTTACTAATACTGAAGAATTATTATGAAGAAAATTATTTTCTGGACTAAACGCTATTAAGTCAATTTAATTCCTTGATCTATTTTCTATATACTACATATAACTTGATTCTAATATTTTACATTTCCAGTTGTGTCCCTCTGAAAATATTTTAATTGGCATGAATTCTTTCCCATTGAAACTTTACAGTGATGATTTGTGACTCATTAAGCAGTAGTTTGCTCATATTAATTTCTGCCAGTATAATTTTCTTTTATGGTCATTATTTCTATAAACCCTCATTAGGCTGGCCAAATGTTTCACAGTGTAATTTTGTCAAAGACATTTGATGCTCCCACTAATTTTTAGCCAATAAAAATTTTTATTTTGTGCAGTTTTAGGCATTGCCTGCTGATTATTCCTGTGAACCAAATATATAAGTGAGAATTTGTGCTTACTTTAGAAATTATGAGTTATTTTAAGTATAGGAAACTTTAAAGAAGGAAAGAAAAATGGTCCATGATGGCAACTCCCATATAATTTCTATAGATACTAAAAGGCAATACATAAATAATTCATACATATATTGGGAAAGTGGGAACAGATATAAAACTATAAGATCAAAAATGGAAAAAGCTCTTTCCCCTAAGTTAGCCAGTATCAACAGTTTTACGTACATTATTCATAACAATGTAATTTTTGTTGGTAAGTCGTTCTTAGGTAATTCATGGAAAATTGATGGCACTTTTAGGAAATTGAGAGAGAAATGGAGGCTGAGCAGTCCCGAGAGTGGGGGTCAGTGAGAGATGGGTGAGACCAACTCAAAAAGGAAGGCAAACAGTATAGGAGGCAGAAAACAACATCAAATCTGTTAAAAGCTTGATGGAGGTGGGAGGAATAGAACCTGCATTTTCTTCCCTCCATAACTGTACTTTTTCATACATAAGATGCCAAGTACTATTGAAATAACTAAATATACGCTATTGCCTATTTGACATAGCTTTCAGATAAACTAACTAATTAAGGCAAACAAGTTGAATGGAATCCTAGAGTCAGAAAATCTGGGCGGTCAATTGAATTTTTGACTGAATGGATTTAAGTGACCAGATGTTTGGGTATTGTTGTAGACAGAATTTTGACTTGAGAGCCAAGAAAAAAAGCAGATTAGTATTTGGCACTCATGTAGTTCAGTCTGCAACTCAATTATGTGGTTTTGCACATGAGAGAAATTCAGTAAAGGCTTGCAGGCTGACTGATCAAACTATTTGACTACATTTTTCATTTTTAATCAGTGCTTTTCGTTATTGTAAATAAAAAATAATCTTAGATAACTTAATATCCAAAAAGGATCAACTGATACCATCTGGAAGATAATATGTCCAAAAGAGCAAATAATGCCTTTTGGATTCTCTGATACGGTTTTAAATTTCACTTTCCTAGTTTTTGGATTATTATGTTTCTACAAAAAGATCATTTCTTCTGTTTTTTATAAAAAGCTAATATTACAGAAGTGTATATTTCAATATTATTCCCAACTTAATTTTTTCTTCAGATATTTTGAAATTCTATAGAACTATCAATTTTCAACTCATTCTGTTAAATGTCAACATAATTGTCCTCATTATTTCAACATCTCGATGTAGAGTTACAGTCAAGAGCTTGCCTCGAGTTAGAATGCCTTCAAGACATTGCACTGCTATTACATCTTCACGCTTCTTTCTTAAGGAACAGGGAAAAGCAATAATTTTTTAAGGAAGATTAAAGTTACTAACTTAGTCATAAGATTAGAAATCATATTAAATACATTCTAATTGTATTGTGAGTGGCAGTATAGGGTAATGGTTAAGAGTATGGACTTTGAAGTCAAACAGATTTGAATTCCAATTCTGAATCAATTCTTATTTAGTATTATTATTTACTCTTGACAAAAAGTCCCTTAACCTTTCAGTCTTGGTTTTCCCATTTATAAATAGAGATAACATCTAATTCATGGCCCATGATTGTTCTAATAATTATGTATATACAGTACAGGCATATTTCACAAATATGAAAATATGCCTAAAACATACACATACATGTAAATAGTTATACAGGTGTATGTGTATATGTATATATATTAGGAAGGGAGAGGACATGTAAGACAGAGAGTGCCCACGCACTCTAGCTCAGCATAATGCTGAGCACGTAGTAAGCACTAGGTGAGAAGTAACTCTTGTTATTAAGTACTCAGGTAGTAAAATTCTACTCTGGGCATCCTCCAGTTTCCTATAATGAAAAAAAGCAAAGCTTTTTTTTTTTTTCCCAAACAGTTATATCTGGATTCAAATTTAGTTCTGCAACTGGCTAGCTACATAACCTTGATCAAATTACATAAACTTTCTAAATCTCAAATTCTTTAAATGTAAAATAAGATTAATGAAACTTACTTGGCAGCATTTTTTTTTTTTGGGCGGGGGGTGGGGGGGCAGGAATAAAAAAGTGCATAAAGACGTGGCACAAGTCTGACATCTGGAAAGTGTGCAATATGCATTTTTTTCCTCTATAATCTCACACATATTTTTAACCCCTGATGTCTTTTATCTTTTAAGTATATAAAAATTGCATATATGCCCTTCATAGTTGTTGTGTAGATTAAGTGAGATAATATGTAAACTGTCAAGCTAACCACTACCACACAGTTGGTTTTTAATGCCTTTCATCCCCACTTCCCTAAGAACATATGAAATCTACAAAAACACCAAAATAATGTAGGTCTGAATGTAAATGACATCTTGAATATTTGCTCTACAAAGAATTATATTTCTAAAAGCCTAACCCAAACCTCTCGATGTTAAGGTGGAAAGGGTATTGAGAGGAAACTGAGTCTATTTCTCCTTCCTCACCAAGTTAGTAATTTGTAGTTGTTGGTTCCATAGACTGTAATTCTTGGGAGGATCAGGGATGTACCTGGTTTGCTTACCCTCACATTCCTAATACCTAACCAATTGTTTAGAAAACAATAAGCATTCAAAAAACATTTGTTGAATAAATGAGTAAAAGTCGCTGCCAGCAAGGCTCCAGCCAGATTCATGTAGAATCAGGCTTCATGTGAGTTGAAACAGCAAGCCTCCAAAGTAAGCCTTTTCTCCCTTGGGACACCCCATGCATACTCTGGACCTGTGTTTCTAACAACCTCCTGATTACATGGTCATTTGACCATCAAAATTACTCTGTTTCTTCAACTTCAGGAGGTTCCCCACTAAGAACTATTTGCATGTATTTTGGAATTTGTCAAAATTACCATATTTCCCTAAAGAGTCTGAATTAATGAGGTTTTCTAAATTCATTTTTTATGATTGGTTTAACCTCTGAACAAACACATTAAAGCCAAGTGATAAAGCAAAATAATTTCTTAAAATGGAATCTACATGTAAATTTGGTCTTGTAACATTTACACACAAGGTGACAATTTCTGATGCAGTAGGAAGCATTACAAATGTGCAGAAATGAATTCAGCCATTAGGAAAAAGCAAGAGTTGCTAGGAAAACCACATTCCAAATAAGGAATATTGTAGTGGTGACCCAGACAAGTACCATATGCCTGACATGACATCAACAAAAAGCTTAACATATTTTGAAAAGCACTTGTGACACTGAATTGTTAGTACCACATTTGCAACTCAGGTGATTAAAGAGTTACCTTCCAGTGTCTCAAAAATTCAATTGTAGGAACAGAAAAATACAAGACCTAAGTGAGTTAATAATAATGAAAGATTCTTCCTAGGGCTAACCAAGTTTTTTCTGCATGTTTTTCTGCATCTTTGGTATACTGTGTGTCATGACCTTACCAAGTTGAATGAAGCTTATTCAGTTTTTAAAATAATCTACTTTTTAAGTCCATACCTTCTATTTCTATGTGTTTATATTGAATGTATGCACATAAAAAGACTTTAAAGATATATAAATAAAAATGTAAAATATGGCTATAATTGGTTGGTAAATTATAGGTGATTTTAACTATGTTCTGTAATACTAGTTTTCAGAGATCATTTTATTGTAATTTTAGAAAACTAATAAAGAGATTAAATAATTTTTAAACTTTTATTTGAAACGAGATATGAGATCTCAAAACAACAGGTCAAAAAGGTAAAAGCTAACTAAATCAATAGTATGATTAGCACGCAGATAGCACATTACTGTCTTATGTATTGTATCTTGCTATTTTCATGTCATTTTTCATATTGTAAGAGTCAGGCTACTCATGTTGGCCTATATGCATATAGCCTTAAAAGAGACTAAGTTAAAGTGTCAGTAAAAGATTAAAAACCCATTCAAAAACACCTAAAAAAGGGACCATATGCTAAAGATAATGGGCTAACCTCCTAAATGGGTTGATGAAATCACATTTACTGTCTCTACGGTGGAAAAAATTGGCAGATGGAGATTCCCATTCTTTACATAAACGTCAGATAAATAAAAACATGAGCTTCCTAACTGCTTGGAAGTTTCACACTTCTAAAGCACACCACACAAAAATCAAATAAAAATGAGTGAATTTGCTAATATAACTTTTAGCCTCTTCTATGGACATTGTTTCTGGAGACAAGAGGCAGGATAAAATACATGAAATAGATTATAACTAACTTATTTAAAGGTAGTTATCCTCATAGTGATAATATTTAACTAACAAAATACTCAAACCATGCCTCCACTAAAGAATATATTTTTCTTCCAAAAATGTGAAAGTCAAGACTGCTGCACAAAATCAAACTAAGCAATTTTGTGCTTTGCATGCACAGTTTCATGTGAATCAGTTTAGCTTTTTTTCCATCACTCGATTTTGTTTTTCCTTTCACTAACTTATTAACTATTCTTTCTTGTAGCATAAATATGCAAATATATTCACAAAAAGACTGCTTGGGAAATCTGTTTGACAAATATCATAATAAAACTTTTCAGTAAGACTAGCATTTTTAGAAATGTATGCCTGATAGACTATTTTATAGTCTGAAAATATGATTAAAATTCTGTGATTATATACAATTGGAATCTTTCATGATTACAGATAAAAGCTAAAATAAACTAGCAGTGGAATTCTGTCTCATTGACATACACATCACAGATACAATATTGTGTTTTAAATCATTATGCTGATATCTTATGGAGGAATTGTAAGGCATTAAGGATGCTCTGTCTATTAAAGTTCAGCATTACAGCATCATGTCAGAAGAGTAATTCTATAATTAAAACAAATAATGTGCTCAATAAGTAGATTTGTCTATAAATAAATTTGTGTATTAAAGTTCAGCACTATAGCATCATGCCAGAAGAGTAATTCTATGCTTAAAACAAATGTGCTCAATAAATAAAAATAATTAAATAGAATATGACCTAATCTTTAAATTCAATGACTACCCTATGAAATAATGTAAATATAAAACGTTTAAATATGTAGCTTCTGCATTACAATCCACAACAAACAATAAACAAGGGGAAAATATAGAAAAAAAAGCAGAGCATCATGACTAATACATCCCCCACCCAATCTGGCCAGTGATTGCAGTTTACAAAATGATAGAAATAACACTCATTTTTTTCACATAACTGAATTTAATCAATCCCAATCTCTCTCTCTCTCTTTCTAGACAAGGTATTGTTATGCTGTCCAGCACAGGCTGGTGTCTAACTCCTGGATTAAAGCAATCCTCCCTCCTCAGCTTCTCGAGTATCTGGGACTACAGGTATGCCCCACCACCACCACCACATGCAGCTAGAATGTCTCTTACTTTCTAATTTAAAAACAAATTATTTTATTTTTGGATGGAATACCTTTAAAATAGAGAACTTATTTCTACTTTTTCAAAGAGGACATCTAACATACATTTAAATTTCTTGAAGACTAAAGCCATGAAAAGTCTAACTTTAATGGAATATTCAAGGCAATAGGAAGATTTGACAATATAAATGTTATTTAACATGCTTTTATTTAATGTATACACAGTATATATATTAGAAGCTCTGATTAACTATTTTTTATGCTTATTTTCTTCATTTACAAACTGGAAATAATAGCAATACTTCCTTCACAGAATTATTTTGAAACTTAGCATATATACATATAAAATAGCAGGTTATATCATTTGCATTACCCTATGCTGGTCAGCTAACAAACTAATGAAAAATTTTTGTACCAAGATATGGCAGAAGATAAACCTGAGAAGTGAACAGTAAACTTGGCGGTGCTTTTATCCTATGGGCATCTTCTGGCTCCAGAAAATGTAATGGAAAGATTGAGAAGCTGAGCAGCATTTTTGACAGCCAGGGCTAAGGGAACATAAACTGGAGCCTAAGAATTCCTAGGGCAAAGACGTTAGAAAGCCCTCCCCACTTTGAGATGGGACCATGACCACAAGTATAAGGGTAATACCAAAACATAGAGGTGAACCAGAAGTAGACAGGTCCTCACAGAGACCAAAACCCAGCTTTAAATCTCCTGATCGCTGACTGCTAGAGCCCCTAGTCTCTTTCAAGAAGCACACTAAAATTTCCCTGCAAAATCACCCTAAGTCTTAAATTATTTCTATAATATTTTATATACAATCTCCAGCACTCAAACAAAAAAAAGTGTAATTAGTCACACAGGAAACAAGTAACATGACTGAAAATTAAGTGAAAGAACAAATGATGTAATAGACTGCAGGAGTTCTAGAGACTGACTTACCAGGAGAAGCATTTATAATCATTACAGATGATTTATTCAAGAAAATAAATAAAAACAGTATGAAAAATTTTGTCAGATAAATGGAACTGCAAAACACTATAAACTGCTATAATCAGCATTTAAGCATCAAGTGGATGAGTTTAATAAATAATTTTTACAACCAACTGAGGGAAGTATTGGCAAGTTAGAAAATAGATCTAAGGAGAGTATATAGAATGAGGCATTGATTATTAAAAGGAAGCAAACTACAGAAGAGACTCATAACTTTGCTGGTACACTCACAAATATTAATACTTTAAATAAATACTTTTTAAAAACAAACAAATTTATAGTTCCAAATAAATTTACTATGCAGAATGATAAATCTATCGGAAAATATATCTAGTCGTAAGTTTCACCAGTAATATTATATAGTATTTTTCCATATTGTTACAATAGAACAGTGACTTATGAAAACTGCTACTGTATGTATTATCTAGGAGATTAAAAGCAAATTTAAATACTTCTAATTGATAAACATGAGAAATGAGGATAACTGGGATCAGTATCTTAACAGTAATTTTATATAATGCCTATGTAGTTTTTTCTGACCCCTTAGGTTTTTCTCCTTATATGATTTTAATCTAAATGCGATTAAAAAGTACTAATTTGAGTTTTATAAATAAATAATTATCAAAGAATCTTAGAAAATTAATTAGGTTACCAAATACAGTCGACCCTGTGTATCCACAGATTTCACATCTGCATGTTCAACCAACTGTGGATTAAAAATATGGCATTAAAAAAATAAAATTGAAATATAAACAAACAAAAATAATTCAACAATTAAAACTACAAACAAAATGATATAGTATTACAATGATTTATATAGCATTTACTTTTTGTTAGGTATTATAAGTAATGTAAGAGACTTGCAGCCCTTATATTAAGTAGTGTTGTATATGCATATAACCTATGGACATCCTACCACATACTTTAAATCTTTAAATCCTCTGTAGATTACTTATAATATGTAACATGTTGTAAATAATGAGTAAATAGTTGTTATGCTGTATTATTTAGAGAATGACAAGGAAAAAATGTCTATACATGTTCAGTACTGAAGCAACTATCACTGGCCTACCTACATTTTGACCCACAGTTGGCTGAATCAGAGGATGCAGAACTCATGGATATGGAGTGCCAACTGTAATTGGCTTTTCTTTTTTCCTAAATACAGTCTCAGGCTGAAATCTGATAGGGTTAATTAAATATTGCAATATTTCCAAAACCCAAATCCCTCCAAATATTAAAATAACATCAGGTTTCCTTTGCAAATAGCAAAAACTATTTAAAAATTAAAAATTAATTAGAGAATAATTATTGCATAATCTCAAAAAATCTTGTAAGCTCATTAAAAGTTGAAGCTTAAGGAGCTATAATTTACTGTGTTACAATACATGTAAATTGTACATTAATATTCCTGCTTTTGCACCAGTCAGTAATACTAATGTGTTTAGCAATCTCAATTGCAAATCAGGGAAATGCTATGAGTCTTTTTCTCATAGCATTTCCCTGATTTGCAATTGAGATTGCTAAACACATTAGTATTACAACATGATTACACATTGTTTAACTCTAGTTCACAATGTTTCCTCCACACTTGCCTCATTATATAAAATGCACTGTCTTTGAACTAATGAAGAAAATTTGAATTTGTATGCCTATGAGATAAAATTTAATGAAAATAGTTTTCAAACTAAGTACAGAATTAAAAGACATTTGGACATACTCAATATTCTTCAAAAGCCTTAAATCGTGAAAATGCTATTTGTCTTTCTCATATACCCTAGGCACATTTTCTAGTTAATCCTTGACCCAACTTCCCTTTCCCTATCAACAGTGTTTTTTAAAGAAGGAATAAATCATAGGCAGTAATAAATATTTGGTTATTTTAATCAAAGTGTGGTTAAACTATTAGTACAAGTTAGCCAGTGAGCACTAAAAACTATTCAAAATACCTTTGGGTTCACTAGATTAGAGAACAGTGTAAAGTAATACATTTTTCTAGTGAATTCACAGTTTGCTAGTGCAAACAAGGAAGAGAGAATATAAATATAATTTTACTTTTCAATTGTCTACTGTTTAAAATGTAAAAATTCAGTCCTGGCATGGTGGCTCATGCCTGTAATCCCAACATTTTGGGAGGCTGAGGCAGGAGGACTGCTTGAGGCCAGGAGTTCACGACCAGCCTGGGCAACATAGGGAGACCCCCATCTCTACTAAAAAAATTTTTTTAAATAGGTGTGGTTCCATGTTTGTGGTCCCAGCTACTTTAGAGACTGAGTTGGGAGGATCCCTTGAGCACAGGAGGTTGAGGCTGTAGTAAGCTGTGATGGTGCCACTGCACTCCAGCCTGGACAACAGAGCAAGACCCTGTGTCTCGAGGGAAAAAAAAAAAGAAAATCAGATTCTCCCTTGAGAAGAATAAAAAGGAAATAGTCATAATGCTGTTCTTCCATATTTTCAGCCAGCAGAAGAAATACCATATTGATCCAGGGTGAAAAAGTTCTAATTACTTTTTATAAAAGCAGTTCTAATTAAAGTCAACATGAACTGATTTTTCAGAATGTATTGTATAGATAGACCATACTTATGGATGCTTTATAGATATAGTCTAGAAGTAGCCTCTGAGTTTCATTAGAGTACTTATTGAATGATAATTTACTTGAGTATTTATAAACTGAAAAAACAAAATGCTACATTCTCTGGTTATTTTCAAAATTAAAAAAACATAAATGCAGGCAGTTTTACAATTAGTGAGTCAAGGGCATTACCAATCATTTCCAAGCAATTGTATATGACAATTTTGGCTCCTATTTCCCCTCATTACAGGATGCCTTAAAGGTTCATAAAACCACATACAAATTATCAATTTACTTTTCAAAGTCTGGTTTCAGTTTTAGTCAATTATTGCAATTATAATAACTTGTAATTTAAATCACCTAAAAACTTACATAATTTGAGGTAAACACTAAGCTATCACATATCAACTCTACTACAACACCCCAACAGTTTTATAATAAAAGATTCTCTCAATAAGTTTGGAAATGTTCCCACAGCACCAAGCTAGAAGGCAATTTAAAATCAAATTAATATGCTGAAAAATAATCCCAAATCATGCAAATACTATAAATTAGTAACAAAACTAAAATTACTAAGGTGGTTTATTATTTTGAATTCTCTTTCTGCATTCTTATTAAATCTTTATGGACATTTCCTCTTCTGATTTAATAAGACTATCTGATTCATAAGAAATAGCTAATATTAAATCCCACAAATGAAAATATTGATGAACACACTGTAAAACACAATTCCCTGGTTTTGTTCTCGGGTAATTTAACTGTACTATGACAATGCTAAATTCAATACAAACATACTCTCCATAAAAGAAAATCCAACATCAAAAACAATCCCAAATGAGAAGCCTGTGCAGCTGGTAGTCTTGAAAATTTAAGAACTGATTAGTTCAATCTGGAATGTTTATATTTGCAGTGTGCAGCAAATCTGAGACAGTATTTCTTTTGTTTGTTTTCCTGGCAGTGGCAGAAGTACTATTCATATATTTGAATAACTCAATAATTATGCCCTGAGGGAACTTAAACTAGATTTTTATTTTTAACGCTTTTCATCATTAAAACTCTGATAGGAGTGGTTAGAAAACTCTCTTTCCACTTTTAAATGGTTAAATATGAACATATAAGTGCATATTAAAGAAGAGTAACAAAAAAATTTTATACTATGTTTATTTTCCCTATTGCATCGTCTTACTTCCCATCATCTTTCCCTCAGAGATAAGCACCAGCTTGAATTTTGTATTAATCATTCCCTTTTTTTTTTTACACTTTTTGCCATCAATGCAGGTATTTCTAAATAGAATTGTTTCCATTTTTCCAGTTTTAAACTTTAGTTAAGTGGAATAATACTACAGCATTCTTTAATGACTTTTGTTCAAGATTATGTTTTTGACATTCATCCATGTTGATGTCAGTAGCTGAGGTCATTCATATTCCCAACTATATGGTATACCAAGGCATAAATATATCACAGTATCTATCCCACTGTTGATGGATCTTTGAATTAGCTGGAGTTTCAGACTATTACAAAAACTATTCTTGTGTGTGACTTTTTCTACACGTGCACAAGTACTTCCCTTGTACATGTGTAAACATCTAGGAGACGAAATGCTGTGTTGTAGGACATGCAAAAGTTAAACTTTACCAGGTAATGCCAAGTAAATTGTACCATTTATACTTCCACTAGCTATGGGTATGATTTCCTGCTGCTACAGATCCTCACCAACAGTGGCACTGTCAGACTTTCAAAGTTGTGTCAAACTAGTAGGGAGAAATGCTATATGATAGTGTTGTAAATTTCTATTAATTTGATTACCGACAAGGTTAACTAGATACTTATTGATTACATGTGTCACAAAAAATATTCTCCTAGTTTGTAGTTGTATTTTAATTTTTTAGTTCTTCTTAACAGGAAGGTTTTAATTTTAATGCTCTAAACTTTTATATTATGATTTGCAAATTTTTGACCTGATGAGTTCACAAAAAATCCTTCCCTACTTGTCAAAATTTTCTAATGACAAATTTATAGTTTTATAATATGAATTTTTACATTTACCTCCCCACACCAAGAATTGATTTATATAAAGATTCATCAAGTACAATACCAATTTCAATTAGTTTTCTTCATGAATAGCCAATAGTCCCCCAAGCATTTATTGAATACCTTGTCCTTTTCACACCAATCAATGTCACTTTTATAATTTTTTTTTTTTTGAGACGGAGTCTCGCTCTGTCGCCCAGGCTGGAGTGCAATGGTGCAACTCGGTTCACAGCAACCTCTGCCACCCGGGTTCAAGCAATTCTCTGCCTCAGCCTCCAGAGTAGCTGGGATTACAGACACCTGCCACTACACCCGGCTAATTTTTTGTATTTTTAGTACAGACAGGGTTTCACCATCTTGGCCAGGCTGGTCTTGAACTCCTGACCTTGTGATCCACCCCCTCAGCCTCCCTAAGTGCTGGGATTACAGGCGTGAGCCACCGCGCCCAGCCTGTTACTGTTATAATTTATCAATTGCTCTTTTTCTCTGATGCCCTGCAGTCTCATTAAGATGGGTTTAGTTTTGGATTCCTATGGCTTAACGTTTGCAGAATTCTTTGGAAGTACTGTGT
Organism: Symphalangus syndactylus; assembly: GCF_028878055.3. Taxonomy (NCBI): domain Eukaryota; kingdom Metazoa; phylum Chordata; class Mammalia; order Primates; family Hylobatidae; genus Symphalangus; species Symphalangus syndactylus. Next base: position 123,597,885 of record NC_072425.2, read on the forward strand.
CTGGGTACTGATTACTGTGGGTACTGACTGACATCTTTTAATAGTTCCTGAAAATAATTCTCTTTTTTGTATTCACTCTGTTACCTCCATTTGGAACCTCAATTGAATATATATTACATCTTTCCACTCTCTCCACCCTGTCTCCCACATATTTTATATTTTACATTCTCTTATTCATATTCCCCATTTTTAAATATCTGAACTTAGTTACTGATAATTTCTTCAGTTCTTTTAGTGAACAAATTCTTGCTTCATCTATGTCTAATCTGCTTTTAAACTTGTCCACTTTGTTCTCTTAAGCATTATGTTGATTGCTTAGAAGTCCTCTGATTCTTTCCCAAGTCTTGTACCTTTCTCACAGTTTTCAGCTCCTCTTTTTATTTTATAGTTACGTTAAAAATTGTCATTTTAATTCTATGTCTGATAAGTTTGATATCTGAAAACATCCCAGATAAGTTTGTTCACATCTATAATTTCCCCTGGTTCTTCCCCATAGTACTTTGTTTTCGTGTGTGTGTGTGGCTTTTTTCTTTTGTTTTTGGTATTATGTTATTACTCATTTTAAGAACCTTTATCTTCCAGGTGGGTTAAATGTAAAAAATCATACTATAAAACTGCAAATTTATCATTAGGAAATTCTGACTTAAGTCGGGAAGGATTTTTTGTGAACTAGTCAGGTCAAAAATTTACAAATTATAAAAGAAAATATGTGTCATTTAAAACATTAAAATTAAACCTTCTGGCTTATCAAGAACAACTAAAAGATAAAAATACAACCACAAACTAGGACCTTATTTTTTACAACACATGGAATCTGTGGAAATAATTTGAGGATAGGATGGAAGTTGGCATCCTCCAGGGGGAAATAGTATTTCCTAGTTTCCTTCTATCATTGCTAATAACAGGGCTCTTAAGTTCAATTCACCAATTACGTTTTTTTTTCAATCTACACACATAGTGTAATTGTCAGGTTTTTCTTTTTCCTATGAGCTCAGAGAAGTGCCTAATAGTTTTTTTAAAAATATTTTTTGATATATTTAACGCAACATTTTCATAATTTTAATCAGATGGATTGTTCAGGGTCCCCAATCTGCTATAACGCCAAAACTAGAATGGTACTCATATTTTTAGCCATTTCCTGCGCCCCACCACCACCCCCGTGTTTTCTTAACTCTTAGCTGGTAAGCTGTTATAAAAGGGTGGACTTGAATACAAGTTTACTTCCCCAAATATAAGATTTCTGATTTCAAAGTAATGACACTTCTGGGATCCATCATTGGGCTCAAGCAGAAATATGGTAGATGACCTCATTCATTCCCAGAGGCAGACCTCAGATTGCAGACCATCAGAACCAAGAGTACAATACACCAGGATCTGGACTTTCCACTGTTTTTAAAGTTTTCACAGTTACTAGGCTGCAATCTTCAAACTCTGCCACAAGAAAATCTCCAGAAGTAACTCTGAGGTCTGAAGTTTCACAAGGAATACCTGTATACTATCTACAGGAAGTTGTGCAGGTCCTCCATTTTCTTGCTTTTTTTGTGTTTTGCTTCTTGAATTACCTCTAAAACTCCAAATCTCATCATCATTCTTGCTTGGATTTGGTGACCTGGTCACTGACAGTAAGTTCTTCCCTTGGGCCTAATCTTTTAGCTCTTTCTTTCCTCCACAGTAATTTGCCTTCCACAAACCTTTTCCTATCTTGGTCCTATTCCATTTGTTCTTTTCCTGGATTTATGAGTTATCTCTAGTCACTCCTTGTCCTCCTTAAGCACCCAACTTGTCTAGATCTGTAAATTACAAAAAGTGGAACTTGGAAGGGAATTATTTGCCTCCTCCAGTTAATGGTGCACTTACTACTCAAACTAGATTGTTGGGAGGGTTACCTGAATAGGTCTTCCATCAGGTGTCAGCACCTCTTCTGAAAGTTCCATCATCTTCAACGCCATCAGAGCAATGGGTTTAGCATGGCAGAGGCTTTTTCTGTGGAGCCCTGCTGCAACACAGTAGGCATCACCTATTGTTTCCACCTGCAGCAATCAGACAAATCAAATGCAAACGTATGATAATGAGCCTGAAGAGAAATGATTAGTTATCTGCAATCACAAATGTTGCTGAAAACCATGTCGGCAAAACATCAATAAATTAAGCAATTAGACAACTGCGTATAATCACAGCAGAGTTTGCAAACAGCCACAGTCAAATACTGACATCTCACTCCAGGGTTGTTCATTAACATTATCACTAGAGATGATCATTGAAATTAGGAACAGCTATAATATAAAATAATTATCCCCCACGAAAATAGAACTGTCAGTATTTTGCCTAGATAATTTCCAAATAATCGCCTTTTCCAGAGCCATCCCTTCATCTCCTTCCAACTTTCAAGTATTCCTGTGGAAAGTATTTTTTTCCCAGTTTTTCCACCTGAAGAAAATTGTTCCACACTTTTAGATATATCTGTAATTTTTCATCAGGTCTGTTCTTTCTTACTCTTAAAAATTGTAATGCCTAATGTTTCTTAAATATTCATACTCCATACCATTAATTGTGTCAACCACTTTATGTACATTGTCTCATTTTATCTTCACAAATTTCCTACATGAAAGAAACAAGTATTGGGCCGGGTGCAGTGGCTCACACCTGTAATCCCAGCACTTTGGGAGGCTGAGGCAGCAGATCACAAGGTCACCAGATCGAGACCATCCTCCAACATGGTAAAACCCCATCTCTACTAAAAATACAAAAAATTAACTGGGCATGATGGTGTGTGCCTGTGGTCCCAGCTAGTAGGGAGGCTGAGGCAGGAGAATCATTTGAACCCAGGAGGTGGAGGTTGCAGTGAGCCAAGATCACACCACTGCACTCCAGCCTGGTGACAGAGTGAGACTTGGTCTCAAAAAAAGAAAAAAGTGGCACGTGTACACCATGGAATACTATGCAGCCACGAAAAAGGATGAGTTCATGTCTTTTGCAGGGACATGGATGAAGCTGGAAGCCATTGTTCTCAGCAAACTAGCACAGGAACAGAAAACCAAACACTGCATGTTCTCACTCATAAGTAGGAGTTGAACAATGAGAACACATGGACAGGGACATCACATGCTGGGGCCTGTCGGGGGTTGGGGGGCTAGGGGAGGGATAGCATTAGGAGAATACCTAATGTAGATGACAGGTTGATGGGTGCAGCAAACCACCATGGCACGTGTATACCTATGTAACAAAACCTGCATTTTCTGCACATGTACCCCAGAACTTAAAGTATAATTTTAAAAGAAGAAACAAGTATTAGTGATATTTGAAGGATGAAAAATTGAGGTGCAGAGGCCCATCCGTAACCATATAATTGAGAGTTAACAGCTACTGTAGGGGACTTTCCAGACCCTCTTCTAATTCTATTGTCAACATCCATTCTGAATGTCCATTGCTGTTGATAAATATTTTAAACATTTACCCCAGGTTAAAACTCCCAAATTTCCAAAGCATAGAACATGGAATAAAAGTTCTATTACTTTAGAGAAAAGCTCTCTAATTATCCACAATAGAGATGGTGGTATTAATGGCAAAAACTGCAATTACTTTTGCACCAACCTAATAAAATCCTCAATAGTTTTAATATTATTAATTAGGCTGAAGTGATGAAAAATTATACTAAATGCACAATTCCAGTGTCACTTTTTCAGTGATGTGCTCCATGTTCCTTCCTTTAGTTTTTATCAAATAATTTCTCAAAGAACTAATCCTTTCTTTATTCTGTTTCGACAGCACTTCCACATCTCTCTGCTTTAACAAACATTCAGCACAAGCTATAATCAATATGTATCTATATAAAGTCAGTACATATCCCTGGCTACGATGTGAGCTTTTAAGAAACGGGACTATGTTCAGGAGATCAAGACCATCCTGGCTAACACGGTGAAACCCCATCTCTTCTAAAAGTACAAAAAAACTAGCCGGGCATGATGGCGGGTGCCTGTAGTCCCAGCTACTCGGGAGACTGAGGTAGGAGAATGGTGTGAACCTGGGAGGCGGAGCTTGCAGTGAGCGGAGATCACGCCACTGCACTCCAACCTGGGCGACACAGCGAGACTCCATCTCAAAAAAAAAAAAAAGAAAAAAAGAAATGGGACTATGTTTTTTCTATCTCTGTATTCAGAGCTTAGCATAATGTCTATAATATAGCTATTTATTAAATATCTTATATTTATTGAATATTTGCTAAATGAATAAATAAGCCAACCATGCTAACCATAATTACAATAAGTAATTTTCACTGTTTGCTTATTTTCATCATTCATTTTATGAGCGCCATCTAGATCTGTGTGCTACATAGATCTGTATAGGAAAAATATGCGTCAGTGATGGAGATGCTTCCAGCATAAATATACCAAGAATTATAAAATATTCTATTATTTTTAATATCAAAAATTAAATTTCCATGTAAAAGCATTCTAACACTACAATATTAAAAAGATATACTGCATGAAATTATATGAGCACTAATTTAGGGAATATTATGAGAACACTTAAGAAGCTCATGAGACCAACAGTGCAAAACTTATCACTTGATCAGCAGGAAATATGCATCAAAACTGATTCAAATACCCCCAGATCTATCATTATATTCAAAAATTTCACTTTAAGACCTGTTTTCTGATGCCAGAAAAATGAAAATAAAATTATACTGTAAGAATAGAAAGACAATGCAATATGAGTTGGCAAAAGTTTTATTCCAAAGACTAAAATATACTTCCTAGAAATAATTCTCACTGAGGAAGACACCCATCAAAGAATAAACATCTAAAATGTGGCTATTTACCATTTTCCCCCTAATAAGACAATGTTCTTTGCTAATCTTCACATTATCCCACCCTTTCATATTTGTATACGCTTTAAAAATCTATGATGCTATTAGCTGTGTACTTTGAAACTTATTTCTGGTAGTCAGATATCAGAACATATAGTCAGTAAATTGCCTGCACAAATCAAAATGCTTTGCAGTAGCTCTGAACATCCAAGTTCCTAGAGCACAATCACTTCCTGAAATGTCTATCATCATCATCGTCATACTCATCAGCATCTCAATTATCTTTTCAGAAAAAAAGTGATTTGAATTCCATTAAATGTATATTACTAGAATTTGCACAAGAATACATGGAGATTAGTTATATGTTGCATTTTCTCCTTAGGAGTATGTACTCTAATTGCATAGAAAAGTTAGACCAATATGTTACCAACTGATATATAAATGAATGAAGTACAAAATAAATGTGGGCACAATGTAAATATGACAAATTCATATTACAATCCATACATGATTGTATAAAACTTAAAGACTAGGCGTGGCGGCTGACACCTGGAATCCCAACATTTTGGGAGACCAAGGCAGGAGGACTGCTTGAGTCCAAGAGTTCAAGACTAGCCTGGGCAACACAGTGAGACCTCAATCTCTACAAAAATAAAAATAAAAATTATCCAGGTAAGGTGGCCCTTACCTGTAGTCTCAGCTACTTGGGATTGCTAGAGCCCAGGAGATCAAGGCTGCAGTGGGCTATGATTTCACCACTGCACTCCAGACTGGGTGACAAAGCAAGAGCGAGACCTTTCTGTCTTTCTCTCCATAGGTGTGTAAACTAAATATATATATTTAGTTTCCAAATATTAGAAACCAAAGGTTTCTATAGGACCAAAGAGGTAGGGAAGACACAGACATCAAAAAAACAGTGACACATATTAGGAAATGAAATTCTCACAATTATTCATAAATATCCAACATACAGAAACCTAAAAAATGTTTTCATAGGCTGGGTTAGATTATGATATAGTAACAATTTAACCTCCAAATCTTAATGTACTAAATAAGCAAAAGTGTACTTCTCATTCATTCTACATATCCATTTGGATTAAGGGATTGCAGTGAAGGAGAGAAACTGTGCCACATCTCTTCACTCCAGGAACAATGCTAACAGAACCTCCACATTGGGAACTAGTCGCCACAGCAAAGGAAAAGAGGTTCTGACCAATTGTACAGGAGCTCTTAAAGCTTCCTCCCAGATGTGACATATATATCTTCTTTTCACGATTCATTGACCAGAGCAAGTTACATGGCTATGCTTAATGTATAGAGAATGGGAAATGGCAAACTACCTTGTGCACTGCATGAATGAATAAATAATCACACATTCTCTAATATCAAAATGTCTGGAAAGTTTAAGTAATTGGCATATACATTAAGTAAAGTGTAAGTAATATATCTTTGTGTTTTTTTTTCTTTCCAGATATATTCGGCACCTTAAGAATATTGGCAGAAACACAACTGTCTTAATGCAGCTTTCCAGGAATGCTCCATTTTTCTCTCTTCTCCCTTCCTCTAAGGCAGCTCTATACAAGTTTAGCAAAATTAAATATATGTGGAAGTGTTAGTGGATTCCTTCAAAGTAATTAGTGGGTTTTGCTTCATGAGGAGCAGGAAAAGTGAAAGTAGAATGTATCAATTCCATTGCTCCTGAGTTTATTTCCCTGAGCTAAACCAAAATGAAACAAGTGGACATTGTAAACAGACTACAAAAAAAAAAAAAAAAAAAAACTGTCTAAATGTTGACTTTGTTCTGAATTCCTTTATAATTGCCTCAGTGTTTTCATATAGTTTTGAATACAACAGACACAGTTTAAAATAGTGCATTTCATTTATTTTCATCATCTCCCACCTGTTCGTGAATGGCACTGGATAAGAATAAAGATGGCTAAACTAAGCATGGAGATGGGGAAAAGATAATGCTTATGCAAATGTCTGAAAAAACTTACTTACATTATTTTCTGAACATAGAAGAGGAGGCTTAAGTACTAAAAATACATACAACTGCTCCCTTACATATTAATATAGCTGTTTTTATAAAACTTTAATTTGCCTATCTCAGTTTATCTTTTCTCAAAACTTTAGAATCAAAATCTTTACATTATTCCAGAAATAAAGGTGGTGTAAATAAATATATTAGAGCTATGCATTCACCTTGTTTTTTTTAAGACACGGTCTCACTCTGCCTACTTAGACTGGAGTACATTGGCATGATGTGGGCTCTCTGCAACCTCTCCATCCCGGGCTCAAGCAGTCCTCCCACCTCAGCCTCCCATGTAGCTGGGACTACAGGGGCATGTCACCATAACTGGCTATTTTTTTTTTTTAATTTTTGTAGAGACAGGGTTTCACCATGTTGCCCAGGCTAGTCTCAAACTCCTGGGCTCAAGAGATTTGTCCACCTCAGCCTCCCAAAGTGCTGGGATTACAGGCATGAGCCACCATGCCCATCCCATTTACCTCATTTATTTTAGTTTTAGACCATTTAAAAGAATTTCTTTTCGCTCCTAATAGAATTTTATTCTCATAACATTTTTCTCCTTGACCTCTAGGCTAATACTTAAGAAATATCTGGGAATTTCTTGGATATTTGGGCACAGATGGAAGAAAGAAGTCAGGATGAGGGGGTCAGTATTGAGGATAAGATTAGCCAAAAAGAACAATGTACACAATTAGGCAATTAACCATCCCTGTTCCATGGGACTCGTGACCACCTCAGTCCTTCAATCCGACAGTCCTAGGTCTGTCCCTCTTTGAATTTTCTATGGGGCATAAGAGCAGAGGGTCAGAGAGCTCCGGTAGTCTACATTACTGAACCATCTTCCCAGGACACAATCAAGAGAAGCAGCAAATTAGAAAGTCTGCTTTCCAGCCGTTTTGTGTTCTAGGGTGCTCTGGTGCCTTAAAAAGAGACAGAGAGAGAAGAGATATTGGAATGAGATGTAGGCAGACAGATATAGATAAACTTTAAAGATGAGAAATGCTTTCTTTTCTCTCCTAGTATCTCACAGAGCACCTGGACACCTCATCATGCTCAGGTGGGTGAAAGGGGACTGATGAATTGTCCCATATTTTTCATGAGCTTATTGGCTGTCACCAAGAATGCTTGGTTCTTAGAAAGGATGCCGTATTTCCCTTGCTGAGAGAACCGGGCCACATCTGCTAGCCGAGTCAGCTGACATTTGGTGTGGTTCCTGGGTGACAGGGAGGTTGGGGCACAGTAGAGGGCTTCTCCAATGGTTGGCCGAGAGTCTGAGTCCATAAGCAGTTGTGGAAGTCTTTGGTGACTAGAAACTGAACAATGAGGTCAATGGCGGTCTGCACAAGAATATCCAAAAGGCTGGCCAGGAAACACACATACACACACACACACACACACACACACACACACACACACACACAAAACCATAGCCCAGGCCTTCATGGATACTTACTAGTAACAGAAGAGCAAGAAAAACTATGGTCTTGGGTAGATTAAGAGGCCCTCTACTTTTTGTCCTTCACTTCAGACATACACAGCAACTTGCCACTGTTTATGTCCCTGTTTTGCCAGATACTCAGTAGGGTGGCTGAAATGAACTCCTAACCAAAGATGAAAATCTATGTGATTGTGGTCAAGCAAAGGTATTAGGTCCATGGAATGCCCACGGGACATACTCGAAGATACGCAGCTTGCCACCAGCCTTGAACCCAGCCTTTCGTTGTTCCTGAGATTGCGGTTCTTAAAGATACACTGACCTTCTTTGAAGCTAACTCGTAAATACCTACATCAAAAAGAGACAGGAAGGCTCTGACACAGACAAGGGTTCAAGCCGTGTAGAGGGAAGAATGCAGTTTTCACCATTTTCCTGGCTTAGACAAAGTGATGGGCATGTTCATAAAAGCCACATTCTTGAAGCTGGGAGCACTGAAAGTCCAGAGAAGCCAAGATGCAAGGAGGTCAGCACATAGACATCACTGTTGGCCAAACACAGGTCCAACAATAGAGGGCAGATGATCTGGAGCAGGGGCAACTTCCAAAAGTAGGAGTTGGCTACACTGATACCAGAACAGCCTGAGTATCTCCATGGGCTGTCCTGCTGAAGGTAACCTGGCTTTCCCTCCACATAACAGTTGGTATTTCAGGAGCTGGGCTAGAGATCCCTTTAAAAATAACAGCAATCTTATCAGGTTCTGGAAGGCTGTAGTCTGAGGACCAGGTGAAGAACCTATAGGTGATACCCTGCTCCTACAGGACTGGGGCATGGGATCCTTGCCATGTGACTGGAATGAAAGGAAATGCCACTTGTCCAGAGGCTCTGACCCCATATTGTTTAATGATTACCTTGTTTCTGAAGTAGAGGTTTGTTCGAAAAAAGATTTCAAACATGTAGCATGTCCTTCGATGTCTGAACTCTTTTTACCTCTTAATTGAGATGGCCCTCAGCAAATCTGCACCTTGGCCCCTATGCATGACCTTTGGGTGGGGGTGGTTTCAAGAGGTGGCCTCCCAGAAGGTGAGTATATTTTGTTTGACGAATCTGTGGTCTTATCTCAGTGTCACCATATCCACCCAAACTTGGGCTCCAGCTGGAGGAAGGCCCTGTTAGCCTGTGCAGGTACTGTCTCCAGCTGCAGCCTTCAGAAAGTCCTTGGCATTCAGAGGCCAGGGCTTTGCCTCCTCCTTCATCTCTGTCACTTTATTTTCCTTCATCATTTCCTCTTTTCTCGACAAGGATATCACTTCATCAGCTGTTCTTCAACCTACATTTCTTCCTCCACCAGCATCTCTCCACCTTCTTTTCACCCACAACCTCGGCTGCTTTCCTCACCTCTCCTGCTGCTATTGAGAAAATGGCACACTCCTCAGTTATCACTTTTTTAGCCAGCTCACCATACCAGCTATTGCGTGAGTCCCGGTCCCAGCCATAACCCTGTAGGTTATTCTCCCAATATTTATGGGGGTTGAGAGGGCACTCCTTCCTGAAAGCAAGATGCTCACCAAGACCAGTGGTGCCAGTAGAAAACTAAGTCATCACAGGCGATGACTGGCAGGGTTGGGTAGCCTGAAAATTGCCATACCTCTGTCTCCCTAGCTCTAGAGGAGGGAGTGCCCCTGGTCCCAGTTGCTGGGACCAGAACAAGAGATAAACAAAACTGAGGAAGAAGGGGCTCCACTTCCCATAGGGAACAAAGAAGCAGCCTCTACCTCTTTGGCATCTGGGCATAAGCATATGCATTTTAATCAGACATTGTATTGTGACTCTACCTCCTCATTTTAATTTTATCCTTCCCCATAAATGTGATTACCAAAAAGGAAAGTTAATAAGATTTTTTTAGTTTCTGTAAGTAATCTTGTAGTCATTCAATATGAAGATCTGCATTATACGATCTTATTTTATGATGTTAAAGGTTAATATTCTAGCAATAATTTTTGTATATTAATGAGATTAATGTTGCAGAGGCTGGAGCTCTGTACTTGTCCTCCATATGAAGTCATGGGTAATATCTACAGAACTAAGGTGTGATAAAGAGTCATTAAAGTAACCTTATAATACCTCTGACTTTCCATGGGCATTACTATCTGTCATATGAGAACTGAAAGTCCTCAGTTGGCACTGTCATTAACCTACACAGGCACTTCAGAGAGAGGAATCTGTGTACATAGGTATCACTCCTTGCACAGGCTCAGGAAAATAAAAGGTCATCTGCTCCTAAAGCCCACCATGATTTTCAGATGTGGGTAGCTTTTTTCTCCAGTACAGCTTTAAATTCAAAGTCTGATTCTCAGAGACCCTAACAGAGAGGATGGATTGAAACTAGGCTTATTTACTCTTTCTAAAGGCCCCTGAAAGCCTCATGGATGTACATATTACTTTTAAAGGAGAAGATGCAAAAAGAGAAGAAAAGCCATTTCCACTTCACTGAGTATATGACTTTTTAAGGGCACATCCCAAACAAAACTGCAAAGTATGCAAAGTCTATCTCAGGACTCAGCCCTCAGTATTTTCAAGTTTTCTCTCCTGATTTCTAGATCTGTAACTTTCTTTCTTTTTGTTTGGCAAGGGGGGATCTGTAACTTTCTTACAACCATACCTGATGGACAAATTTCTATCATCACTCTCACAGTATGTATCATGTTAATGTGTGTGTGTGTGTTTATACTCCTCTCCACCTACTAGATATTTACTTAACTTTATATCCCTGGACCTGAGTACAGTATCAGGATGCCCATAAGAGTTCTATTAAATGCTTTAAATTGCATTCAATTTCTACATTTAGGGGTCAGAACTGGCCCTTAAGCAAGTTTTCAATTGCAAAACTCAGGACAACCTGCATAAGGATCACCCTGAAGGTATTTGTTAAAAATTAGATTCCCAGGCTCCACTTGGATTTACTGAATCAAAATATGGATATAAGGGCCAGCTATCTGCATTCACAAGCTTCAGTTGTTTTATATGATTCCCAAAGTCTGAAGACTTCTGTATATGAAGTGAGTTAAAAATAGTACAATATTCACCCAGATATTCACCTTTTTTTTTTTAAAGAGCAGTGGCTTTCAGAAAGGAGAAAAACACTTCTAACCTGACCCCAGCTATTCCCATGTACTCCTTCTCTGTCTTCCACTCTATCCATAGGGGTAATAAACTTTTCCAGATATTTCCTTGTTTGTTGAAAGTGCAGACTACAATGACCAGTCCAAACGTGCACATGCACACGCATACACACCACACATGCTGAGAATCTGGCACAGTAGGCATTCAATGATCCAAAGAAAGTTTGTTGAGCTCAATTAAACACACCCAAGCTCATTGTACATAATGATTTAGCAATTCAAATGGAAACAAGTTTAAGGATTTACTGACCAGGCTACAAAACAACAACAACAACAAAAAAAAACAAAACAAAAACAAAAACAACTTCTTAAAAAAAATGTGTCTAATTACACTCATTTTGGTTGATATTTTTGACCCAAATACGGCTGCTTTTAAGGATGTCTCTACACAGTGCTCGGCTGGTACAGTGTTGAAAAGGAGGTCATGGATATAAATAGAACAGTGATTTGGCCTGGGAACTACTCCCAAATGAAGGAAAATGGATTCCAAATGACTATCTATCACAGAAAGCTGTCCTCCTGATAAAACTCCCAGTAGGTCTTTCAATGTGCATTCCAGTTCCTGCACAGGAATCTCCATCGTGTGGAAAATACTGTTTCTACCTCCCAGGTTGTTTATCATAAAGGACATTGAATACTGAAGCATGTTAGGAAAAAGAAATGCATTAAAATATCTAGTCAAAATTTCATTCTAAATCATTGTTAGATGTGGGCAATTCAAAATTTCTGATAGCCCTGTAAGATCTTCAACAATAGGGCTCCAGTTTCCCAGGTTCATCCACCTCTACCACTGTAATTTACTCCATGTTCCAATCAAAATGGATCACTCAATGTTCTTTGCAAACTTTCTGTACCTCCCACTACCATATTAATACTCAAAGTTATTGCTCTACCTAGAGTTCACCCACTCACTTTTTATAAAATAATATTGAGTCTATTATTTTTCAAGGATTTCTGATTTACCACAACTTTAAATATATCCCCAGAGAATGGCAAATGTCTGCCATATTTTGAATAAACACATAAGGAGTGCTAAATAATGTTAATTGATGTCACAAAAGTAAATCCTGTGACCCAATTTAGCATATCATGTGAAAATATTACGAACTGATTTTTTAGTATTTTTTTGTGTGGTGGTTTCTTTTTTATTAATTTTTTATTTTTAATTGTGGATACACAGTATATATTGCACATATATAAGTACACTCTTTTAGTTATTTTTAAATGTACAATTAAATTATTTTTTACTATAGTCATCCTGTTGTGCCAGCAAATACTAGGTCTTATTCATTATTTCTCTTTTTTGTGCCCATTAACCAACCCCACTTCCCCATGACCACCGTACTACCATTCCCAGTCTCTAGTAACCACCCTTCTGCTGTCTATCTCCATGAATTCAATTTTTTATATTTTAGCTTCCACAAGTGAGAACATGGGAAGTCTTTCTTTCTTTTTTTTTTTTTGCTTGAAAACTTTATTAAAATCAGGATTAAACCTGAAAAAAGAACAATCAGAATGCCAGCCCTTTGCATAAAATCCGCAAGAAAAAGGAAAGGGAGAGAGAAAGAGAGACAGAGAATGACAGAAACAAAAAGGAAAGAAAAAGGGAGGGGAGGGGAGGGGAGATGGGGGGAAGGGAAGGGAAAAAGAGAAAGATAGAATGAGAGAGAAAGAAAGAAGGAAGTTTGTCTTTCTGTGCCTGGCTTGTTTCAATTAACCTAATGACTTCCAAGTCCATCCATCTTATTGCAAATGACAGGATCTCATTCTTTTTATGGCTGAATAGTACCCCATTGTGTATATGTACCACATTTTCTTTATTCATTTGTCCGTTGATGGACACTTAGGTTTCTTCCAAATCTTGGCTATTGTGAATGGTACTACAATAAACATGGGAGTGCAGATATCTCTTCCATATACTTGTTTCCCTTCTTTTCGACATATACCTAGGAGTAGGATTGCTGGGTTGTAGGGTAGCTCTATTTTTAGTTTTATGAGGAACCTACAAACTATTCTCCATATTGGTTGTATTAATTTACATTCTCATCAACAATGTACAAGGGTTCCCTTTGCTCCAGATTTTCTCCAGTATTTATTATTACCTGTCTCTTGGGATAAAAGCCATTTTAACTGAGGTGAGATGCTATCGTATTGTACTTTTGATTTGCATTTCTCTGATGATCAAAGATACTAAGCATTTTTTCATATACCTGTTTGCCATTTCTCTTCTTGTGAGAAATATCTACTCAGACCTTTTGTCCATTTTAAAATCAGATTATTAGATTTTTTTTCCTGTTGAGTTGTTTGAGCTCCTTATATATTCTGGTTATTAATCCCTTGTTAGATGGGTAGTTTGCAAATATTTTCTCCCATTCTGTGGGTTGTCTCTTCACTTTGTTAATTGTTTCCTTTGCTGTGCAGAAGGTTTTTAACTTGATGTGATCCCATTTGTCCATTTTCACTTTCATTGCCTGTGCTTGTGGGATGTTTACTCAAGAAATCTTTGCCCACTCCAATGTCCTGAAAAGTTTCCCTAATGTTTTCTTTTAGTGGTTTCATAGTTTGAGGTCTTAGATTTAAGTCTTTAATCCACTTTAATTTGATTTTTCTATATGGCAAGACATAGTGGTCTACTTTCTTTCTTCTGCATATGCATATCCAGTTTTCCCAGCATCATTTATTGAAGAGACTGTCCTTTCCCAAATGTATGTTCTTGGCACCTTTGTCAAAATTGAGTTAACTGTAGATGTATGGCTATATTCTGGGTTTTCTGTTCTTCTCCACTGGTCAATGTGTCTGTCTTTATACCAGTACCACGTTATTTTGGTTACTACAGCTCTGTAGTATAATTTGAAGTCAGGTAATGTGATTCCTCCAGTTTTGTTCTTTTTGCTGTATAGCTTTAGCTATTCTGGGTCTTTTGTGATTCCATATACATTTTAAGGTTATGTTTTATATTTCTGTGAAGAATGTCATTGGTATTTTGATAGGAATTGCATTGAATGTGTAGTTTGCTTTGGGTAGTATGGACATTTTAACAATATTGATTCTTCCAATCCATGAACATGAAATATATTTCCATTTTTTGTGTCTTCTTCAATTTCTTGAATCAATGTTGTATGCCTTTCATTGTAGAGATCTTTCACTTATTTGGTCAAGTCCATTGCTAGGTATTTAATTTTATTCCTCTGACTGTGTATTTTCAAATAGCTTGTCTTCAAGCTCACTAATTCTTTCTTCTGCTTGATCAATTCTGCTATTAAAGAGACTGATGCATTCTTCAGTACGTCAACTGCATTTTTCAACTTTAGAATTTCTGCTTGAGGTTTTTAATTATTTCAATTTCTTTGTTAAATGTACCTGATAGAATTCTGAATTCCTTTTCTGTGTTATCTCAGATTTCTTAGTTTCCTCAAAACAGCAATTTTCAGTTCTCTGTCTGAAAGGTCATATATCTCTGTTTCTCCAGGATTAGTCACTGGTGCTTTATTTAGTTCATTTAGTGAAGTCACATTTTCCTGGATGATCTTGATGCTAGTTGATGTTCACCTGTGTCTGTGCATGAAGAGTTCAGAATTTATTGTAGTCTTCACAGTTTGGGGTTGTTTGTACTTGTCCTTCTGGGGAAGGCTTTCCAGGTATTTGAAAGGACCTGGGTGTTATGATCTAATGCCACCTGCATTAGCTCTGCATTAGTGGGCACCCAAGCCCAGTAACGCTGTGGTTTTTACACACTCACAGAGGTACCACCTTGGTGGTCTTGGATAAGACCCAGAAGAATTATCTGGATTACCAGGCAGAGACTATTTTTCTCTTCCCTTACTTTCCCCCAAACAATAGGAGTCTCTCTCTCTGTGCTGAGCCACCCAGGGCTTGGGATAGAGGGAAACAACCCTGTGGCCACCAAGACTGGGACAGTGCTGGGTCAGACCTAAAGCCAGTACAACACTAGGTCTCGCTCAAGACCTGCTGTAACCACTACCTGGCTACTGCCTTTGTTTTCTTAAGGCTCTTGGGCTCTGAAAGCAGCAGGTGGCAAAGTTAGCCAGGCTTGTGTCCTTTGCTTCATTGCAGTGAGTTACCCCCAAGGCCCAGAGAGGTCCAGAGATGCCATCTGATAGCTAAGGATTGGAATAAAAAAACTTGGAAGTCTACCTGGTTTTCTATTCTATTGTGGTTGAGCTGGCCCTGAAACCATGATACACCTTCCTACTCTTCCGTCGCCTTCCACATGCAGAGGAGCTTCACCCTGTGGCCACCATCACCATAGGCCCACAGGGACATCAAACAGGCTACTGCTGATGTTCACTTAACGCCCAAGGGCTCTTCAGTCCACTTGCGTGAATGCTGCCAGGCCTGGGGCTTATCCTTCAGGGCAATGGGCTGCCCTCTGGCCCAGGGCAGGTCCAGAAATGCTACGCAAGAGCAGTGCCTAGAATCAGGAACCTCAATGGCCTACTTGTTGCTCTACCTCACTGGGGCCGAGCTAGTACCTCAGGTGTAAGACAAAGTCCCCTTTACTTTCCCCTCTGCTTTTCTCAACCAGATGAAGTCGCTCACTATAGCCTCCACAACTGAGACTGCTGAGTCTCACTTGAAGCTAGTGCATCTTAGAGTCTTGTTCAAGGCCCACAGAATAGTAGCTGGGTATCGCTGGTGGTTATTCAGGGCCCAAGGGCTCTTTAGGTAATGGGTCCGGCTAGGACTGGATCCTTCCCTTCAATACAGTAGGTTCCCTTGTGGCCCATGGTGTGTCTGGAAATGTCCGGGAACTAGTGCCTGAAATGGGGGCCTCATGACTCTAACTGGTGCCCTATCCTGCTGTGGCTGAGCTGGTATCCAAGATGCAAGACAAAGTCCTCTTTACTCTTCCCTCTCTTCTCCTTAAGCAAAAGGAAGAAGTCTCTTTTGGAGATGTAAGTTGCACTGCCTGGGGTTGAGGGAGGGGTGCTGCAAGCATTCCCTTAGCTGCCCAAGTTGGTATCTCAGTAAGTTGTGTCTCCCACAAGTCCACTGGCTCCAGGCCCAGCTCAGCACTAAAACTTGCAGTACTTGTGGCCTGGACTGATTTCAAGTTTATTTAAGACCCCAGAGCACTTTAGTCCATGGTGGAGCCGTCAGATTTCCTGATTTCAAACTAATCACTACAGAATTGTAATGAAAATAGTATGGTGATGGCATATAAACAGACACATGCACCAATGAGAGAGAATGAGATCCCAGAACTAAATCTACACAATCTTTTACAAGGGCACCAAGAAAACACAATGGAAGAAGAATCTTCTCTTCAATAAATTGGTTGGGCAGCTAGACAGGGTTGGGGAAATGAAATTAGATCCTTCTCTTACAACATACAGAAAAATCAACTCAAAATGGAATAAAGACACAAATGTGAGTCCCAAAACTGTAAAACTCTTAGCTAAAAACATAAGGACAAAGCTCTGTGACACTGGCCTTAGCAATGAGTTTTTTGCATACAACGACAACACAGTCAACAAAAGCAAAAATAAGCAAGTGGGATTACATCAAACTAAAAATACTCTGCATAGCAAAAAAAAAAGCAGTCAACATAATGAAAAAGGCAACCTACAGAAGGGAGAAAATACTTGTAAGCCACAGGTCTGATGAGGGGCTAATATCCAAAATATTCAAAGAACTCATATAACTCAATAGCAAAAACACCAAACAGCCCAATTCAACAATGAACAAAGGACCTGAATAAACAGTTTTCAAGAGAATACATAAAAATGGCCAAGAAGTATATGAAACAGCTCAAAATTAGTAATCATAAGGGAAGTGCAAATTAAAGCCACAATGAGATATCACCTCACACCTGTTAGAATGATGATTATCAAAAGTCTGAGATAACAAATGCCAGTGAGTGTATGGAGAAACGGGAACATTTGTACACAGTTTTTGAGGATGTAAATTGGGTTAGCTATTATGGAAAACACAATGGAGTTTCCTAAAAAATTAAAAGTAAAACTAGAATTTTCAGCAACCCCACTTCTGGATACATATCCAAAGGAAATGAAATCAGGATATTGAAGAGATATCTGCACTTCCATGTTCATTGCAGCATTATTGAAAATAGCCAAGATGTAAAATCAACCTGTGTCTATCAACAGGTAAATGAAGAAAATGTGATACACACACACACAGATGTATGTAATGAAATATTCAGCCATAATAAAGAACAAAATCCTGCCATTTGTGGATGAATCCGGAGGACATTAAGCTAACTGAAATAAGCCAGACACAGAAAGATAAATACTATATGATCTCACTTATGTAGAATCCAAATAACTCTCTGTGTTTCTCATATGAACAGAGAGTAGAATGGTGGTTGCTAAGGGGTGAGGGTGGAAGAAATGGGAAGATGTTAGTCAAATGGCAGAAATTTTCAGTTATAAAGACTACATTCTGGGGATCCACCATATAGCATGCTGACTATAGTAACTAATACTGTATTTTATACTTGAAATCTGCTGAGAGTAGATATTAAATGTCCTCACTACACACACACACACACACACACACACAAACACAAAGGTAATTTTGTCTGATAATAGATCAACTATGTATTAATTTGATTGTAATAATCATTATACAATCTATACATATATCAGACTGTCACATTGTAAACCTTAAATTTATACTATTTTTATTTAATTATTAATATAACTCAAAAAAGGTGGATAAACAAACACATAAAATCCAATAAATAAATCCAAATCTAATAAAATAAATGTCTCAATAGTGTTATTACCCAATGCCTAGATTAGTACTTAAACACAGTATGTGATCAATAAATTATTTATTGGAAGTGAAATTAATGAATAAACATAAAAAAATTAGCATGGTACCTAGCACATATTAGGCATTCAACCAATATCAGTCCCTGTCCCTTCTTTCATAGCAAATTCCTAAAGACATTCTCTCTGATCTTGGTCTTCTTTCATATGAATAACTCCAGATGGAGTCAATTGCTGATAATGTTGATTAATTTACAACAATTTTCCACATATATATTGTTATTTTGAATTATGAATAGACAAATTCCAAACAATAGTCATTGCCGAACAAGTTTTTTGTGTCAACTGCAACAAATATGTGAGACCTATAATACTGCTCCCATTTTATAGACGCAGAAGCTGAACACAGATAAGTTATGTGACTTACTCAATTAGGTGACAGATATAATTAAAATCAGGTTTTCAGACTTTATCTTCAATACCCTTTCCGCTACATTTAGCTACCATTGCACTGTCATAGGCAACTACAACAGTCCTCATCTGGGCTCTCTCTGATGACCAAAGGACCTTATATTAAGCAGAGGGCTGAAACATGCCTGACTGGATATGAGGCAGTGACGCTAGTTATGGAATTTGGTAAGGGAAAAAGAGAGAAGCACAAAGTTGCCCTTTGATGACAGCATAAAAAGCTATCCAATATTAAGCTTTGACTATCACAGGAAAATATAACATTAAAAAATGCTTTGGACAATCTTAAGAACAGCATTATCTCAATAGACAGCTTTCATAGACTCCAACACATGTGCTCCTATACATGTGCATGCCCTCCACCCCCAACACATACAGCTAAATCAGCAGTCTCACAGGGATTTTGCTTCAACTGATTTCTCATCTTTTTCCAACTTGAAAGTCATGTTACCCATTTCAAAGCTTGAAAAATGCATCAAAACTTATTTATATCCATTTTAACCCAAATTTAAGATGACAGAGTTAAATTCTCATCTTTCTACTTTAAAAGATGTTTGCAAAAATAAACACAAATCATTTAAAACTTATTAATAGGGAGGCAGCAGCATTGATTTGCAGTTTGAAAACATTTTCCTAGCAAACTACATACAGCTCCAACACTAAGAATTTAGAATCTTAGAATCTCATAGAATCTAATGTTGACAGTGGGGTGTTAAAGTCTCACATTATTACTGTGTGGGAGTCTAAGTCTCTTTGTAGGTCTCTAAGGACTTGCTTTATGAATCTGGGTGCTCCTGTATTGGGTGCATATATATTTAGGATAGTTAGCTCTTCTTGTTCAATTGATCCCTTTACCATTATGTAATGGCCTTCTTTGTCTCTTTTGATCTTTGTTGGTTTAAAGTCTGTTTTATCCGAGACTAGGATTGCAACCCCTGCCTTTCTTTGTTTTCCATTTGCTTGGTAGATCTTCCTCCATCCCTTTATTTTGAGCCTATGTGTGTCTCTGCACGTGAGATGGGTCTCCTGAATACAGCACACTGATGGGTCTTGACTCTTTATCCAATTTGCCAGTCTGTGTCTTTTATTGGAGCATTTAGCCCATTTACACTTAAGGTTAATATTGTTATGTGTGAATTTTATCCTGTCATTATGAATTTAGCTGGTTATTTTGTTCATTTGTTGCTGCAGTTTCTTCCTAGCCTCGATGGTCTTTACAATTTGGCATGTTTTTGCAGTGGCTGGTAACAGTTGTTCCTTTCCATGTTTAGTGCTTCCTTCAGGATGTCTCAGCATTTGCTTGTCTGTAAAGTATTTCATTTCTCCTTCACTTATGAAGCTTAGTTTGGCTGGATATGAAATTCTGGGTTGAAAATTCTTTTCTTTAAGAATGTTGAATATTGGCCCCCACTCTCTTCTGGCTTGTGGAGTTTCTGCCAAGAGAGCTGTTAGTCTGATGGGCTTCCCTTTGTGGGTAACCCGACCTTTCTCTCTGGCTGCCCTTAACATTTTTTCCTTCATTTCAACTTTGGTGAATCTGACAATTATGTGTTTTGGAGTTGCTCTTCTCAAGGAGTATCTTTGTGGTGTTCTCTGTATTTCCTGAATTTGAATGTTGGCCTGCCTTGCTAGGTTGGGGAAGTTCTCCTGGATAATATCCTGCAGAGTGTTTTCCAACTTGGTTCCATTCTTCCCGTCACTTTCAGGTACAACAATCAGACGTAGATTTGGTCTTTTCATATAGTCCCATATTTCTTGGAGGCTTTGTTCATTTCTTTTTACTCTTTTTTCTCTAAACTTCTCTTCTCGCTTCATTTCATTCATTTGATCTTCAATCGCTGATACCCTTCTTCCAGTTGGTCGAATTGGCTACTGAAGCTTGTGTGTTCATCATGTAGTTCTCATGCCATGGTTTTCTGCTCCATCAGGTCATTTAAGGACTTCTCTACACTGGTTATTCTAGTTAGCCATTCATCTAGTCTTTTCTCAAGGTTTTTAGCTTCTTTGCGATGTGTTCGAACTTCCTCGTTTAGCTCGGAGAAGTTTGATCATCTGAAGTCTTCTTCTCTCAACTTGTCAAAGTCATTCTCTGTCCAGCTTTGTTCCATTGCTGGAGAGGATCTGCGTTCCTTTGGAGAGGGAGAGGCGCTCTGATCAACATTAGACAGATCAACGAGACAAAGTTAAAAAGGATATCTAGGAATCGAACTCAACTCTGCACCAAGTGGACCTAATAGACATCTACAGAACTCTACACCCCAAATCAACAAAACATACCTTCTTCTCAGCACCACATTGCACTTATTCCAAAATTGACCATATAGTTGGAAGTAAAGCACTCCTCAACAGAAATTATAACAAACTCTCTCAGACCACAGTGTAATCAAACTAGAACTCAGGATTAAGAAACTCACTCAAAACTACTCAACTACATGGAAACCGAACAACCTGCTCCTGAATGACTACTGGGTACATAATGAAATGAAGGCAAAAATAAAGATGCTCTTTGAAACCAATGAGAACAAAGACACAACATACCAGAATCTCTGGGACACATTCAAAGCAGTGTGTAGAGGGAAATTTTAACACTAAATGCCCACAAATGAGAGCAGGAAAGACCTAAAATTGACACCCTAACATCAGAATTAAAAGAACTAGAGAAGCGAGAACAAACACATTCAAAAGCTAGCAGAAGGCAAGAAATAACTAAGATCAGAGCAGAACTGAAGGAGATAGAGACATAAAAGACCCTTCAAAAAATCAGTGAATCCAGGAGCTGGTGTTTTGAAAAGATCAACAAAATTGATGGACTGCATAGCAAGACTAATAAAGAAGAAAAGAAAGAAGAATCAAATAGATGCAATAATGATAAAGGGGATATCACCACCGATCCCACAGAAATACAAACTACCATCAGAGAATACTATAAACACCTCTATGCAAATAAACTAGAAAATCTAGAAGAAATGGGTAAATTCCTCAACACATACACCCTCTGAAGACTAAACCAGGAAGAAGTTGAATCCCTGAATAGACCAATAACAGGCTCTGAAATTGAGGCAATAATTAATAGCCTACCAACCAAAAAAAAGTCCAGGAGCAGACGGATTCACAGCCGAATTCTACCAGAGGTAGAGAGAGGAGCTGGTACCATTCCTTCTGAAACTATTCCAATCAAAAGAAAAAGAGGGAATCTTCCCTAAATCATTTTATGAGGCCAGCATCATCCTGATACCAAAGTCTGGCAAAAACACAACAAAAAAAGAGAATTTTAGACCAATATCCCTGATGAACATCAGTGCAAAAATCCTCAGTAAAATACTGGCAAACCAAATCCAGCAGCACATCAAAAAGCTTATACACCATGATCAAGTGGGCTTCATCCCTGGGATGCAAGCCTGGCTCAACATATGCAAATCAATAAAAATAATCTAGCATATAAACAGAACCAAAGACAAAAACCACATGATTATCTCAATAGATGCAGAAAAGGCCTTTGACAAAATTCTACAGCCCTTCATGCTAAAAACTCTCAATACATTAGGTATTGATGGGACATATCTCAAAATAATAAGAGCTATTTATGACAAACCCACAGCCAATATTATACTGAATGAGCAAAAACTGGAAGCATTCCCTTTGAAAACTGGCACAAGACAGGGATGCCCTCTCTCACCACTCCTATTCCACATAGTGTTGGAAGTTCTGGCCAGGGCAATCAGGCAGGAGAAAGAAATAAAGGGTATTCAATTAGGAAAAGAGGAAGTCAAATTGTCCCTGTTTGCAAATGACATGATTGTATACTTAGAAAACCCCATAGTCTCAGCCCAAAATCTCCTTAAGCTTATAAGCAACTTCAGCAAAGTCTCAGGATACAAAATCAATGTGCAAAAATCACAAGCATTCTGAGACACCAATAACAGACAAACAGAGAGCTCCATTCACAATTGCTTCAAAGAGAATAAAATACCTAGGAATCCAACTTACAAGGGATATGAAGGACCTCTTGAAGGAGAACTACAAACCACTGCTCAACGAAATAAAAGAGGACATAAACAAATGAAAGAACATTCCATGCTCATGGATAGGAAGAATCAATATCGTGAAAATGGCCATACTGCCCAAGGTAACTGACAGACTCAATGCCATCCCCATCAAGCTACCAATGACTTTCTTCACAGAATTGGAAAAAACTACTTTGAAGTTTATATGGAACCAAAAAAGAGCCCACATTGCCAAGACAATCCAAAAGAACAAAGCTGGATGCATCACGCTACCTGACTTCAAACTATACTACAAGGCTACAGTAACCAAAACAGCATGGTACTGGTACCAAAACAGAGATATAGACCAATGGAACAGAACAGAACCCTCAGAAATAATATCACACATCTACAACCATCTGATCTTTGACACATCTGACAAAAACAAGAAATGGGGAAAGGATTCCCTGTTTAATAAATGGTGCTGGGAAAACTGGCTAGCCATGTGTACAAAGCTGAAACTGGATCCTTTCCTTACACCTTATACAAAAATTAATTCAAGATGGATTAAAGACTTAAATGTTAGACCTAAAACCATAAAAACCCTAGAAAAAAACCTAGGCAATACCATTCAGGACATAGGCATGGGCAAGGACTTCCTGTCTAAAACACCAAAAGCAATGGCAACGAAAGCCAAAATTGACAAATGGGATCTAATTAAACTAAAGAGCTTCTGCACAGCAAAAGAAACTACCATCAGAGTGAACAGGCAACCTACAGAATGGGAGAAAATTTTTGCAATCTACTCATCTGACAAAGGGCTAATATCCAGAATCTACAAAGAACTCAAACAAATTTACAAGAAAAGAACAACCCCATGAACAAGTGGGCAAAGGATATGAACAGACGCTTCTCAAAAGAAGACATTTATGCAGCCAAAAAACACATGAAAAAATGCTCATCATCACTGGCCATCAGAGAAATGCAAATCAAAACCACAATGAGATACCATCTCACACCAGTTAGAATGGCGATCATTAAACAGTCAGGAAACAACAGGTGCTGGAGGGGATGTGGAGAAATAGGAACACTTTTATGCGGTTGGTGGGACTGTAAACTGGTTCAACCATTGTGGAAGACAGTGTGGCGATTCCTCAAGTTTCTAGAACTAGAAATACCATTTGACCCAGCCATCCCATTACTGGGTATATACCCAAAGGATTATAAATCATGCTGCTATAAAGACACATGCACACGTATGTTCACTGCGGCACTATTCACAATAGCAGACTTGCAACCAACCCAAATGTCCATCAATGATAGACTGGATTAAGAAAATGTGGTACATATACACCATGGAATACTATGCAGCCATAAAAAAGGATGAGTTCATGTCCTTTCTAGGGACATGGATGAAGCTGGAAACCATCATTCTGAGCAAACTATCTCAAGGACAGAAAACCAAACACCGCATGTTCTCACTCATATGTGGGAATTGAACAATGAGAACACTTGGACACAGGAAGGGGAACATCACACACCAGGGCCTGTTGTGGGGTAGGGGGAAGGGGGAGGGATAGCATTAGGAGATATACCTAATGTAAATGATGAGTTAATGGGTGCAGCACACCAACATGGCACATGTATACATATGTAACAAACCTGCATGTTATGCACATGTACCCTAGAACTTCAAGTATATATTTAAAAAAAAAGAATCTCATAGAATTAGGGGACCTACTGAAAGTTGTTCCTACCTGCTCCACCAAAAGGTTGTGGCATATCACTCCTGTGATCAGAGCATATGCTTCTGCCAGTCTATTTCATTGTTACAAACACGAATTTTCTTAAGGATCTTCTACTGTGCTGAAACTATTCTTTTAACTTTTGTACAAAGATCCTCTTTAACCTCCAGGAGCCAAAGAGAACAAGTATTTATGATATCCAACACATATTCAAAAATAGTGCACATTTGTTGAATACTTTAAAAAAGGAAACCTAGTTATATTTTTACCTCTAGGGTAGAATTCAAATTGCAATTTACAAATTCATGTTCATCTTCTAATTACTACATTGAGGGCCTCATGTTTGTAACAAGGACCTTTGGCTGATAGTTCTTTTCAGCCTCAAAATAGTCCTGTGACATACTATTGTTTTCATTTTAGAAAGATGAACTCTGACTAGTAATTTGTCAAAGTTGCTGGAGAGACCGTACCAATTTATAAATGAATAAATATCTCATTTTATGTATTAAAAGTAATGGCAAAACCCACAGTTACTTTTGCACTAACCTATAGTATATAAGTGCCAGAACAATTTTTTTGTCCTGGTTCTGCATCTAGGTAATTGGAAACACTAGCTATCTGACACATGAATGATTTAAACCATTGCTTTCTAAAATTCGAGCTTTTAACTAAATCAGAACTAAATTCAAGTAGCATCTGCAACTTACTAAACTCATCTTCAAAAGGGACACTTAGTATTTGATAGCACAACAGAGCGATCATACTTAATAATAATTTAATTGTACATTTTAAAAGGGTCTAACTGGATTGTTTGTAACACAAAAAGTAAATACTTGAGAGAATAGATACCCCATTTTCCACGATGTGATTATCACACATTGCATGCCTGTATCAAAACATCTCACGTACTCCATAAATACATACACCTACTATGTACCCACAAAAATTGAAATAAAAAATTTAAAAACACAGAAGAGACATCATAACACCTATTCCACAGGATTGTTCTGGAAAGTAAGTGAAATATCACAATTTAAAGCACTTAACACTGAGACTGGAACACAGTTTGTATTCAGTAAATGTGAATTCTGTTAGTTTCATTTTGCTTTCAGAAATTTTCACTTTTTAAATCACTGTTATTAAGTGATAAATAGTGGGAGAAGTATTTACGGCATTTCTACTATATAAAAGCATTAATTAAAGGTTTGTTTGTTTAAAAAAGGTAATAGAAACACCTGAATTCAGTGAGATTTGCATATTGCATTAAGGCTATCCTATCAGATAAGTGAGAGATAACGGTCCTGCCTGGAAAATCAATTTCCATTTTAGTAAACTCACCCTATGTACAAACTAAAAGCAAGTTGTTCATACCGTTCTGCTGAAGTGGTAGTGGCAAAGATAAATGAGCAGCTTGAGCTTAGACCTTAACTTCTTTACAGTTTATTGATACACAAAAGAGAGATACTGTGTAATAACACAATTAACTCTATAAGGCTAATGAAAATCTTTATTTTCATTAATGCATCAATGGGATGGTAGCATTTATTCTTTTTTTTTTTTTTTTTTTTTTTTTTGAGAGGGAGTCTCGCTCTGTCACCCAGGCTGGAGTGCAGTGGCGCGATCTCAGCTCACTGCAAGCTCCGCCTCCCGGGTTCACACCATTCTCCTGCCTCAGCCTCTCCGAGTAGCTGGGACTACAGGCACCCGCCACCACGCCTGGCTAATTTTTTTTGTATTTTTAGTAGAGACGGGGTTTCACTGTGGTCTCGATCTCCTGACGTCGTGATCCGCCTGCCTTGGCCTCCCAAAGTGCTGGGATTACAAGCGTGAGCCGCTGCACCCGGCAGCATTTATTCTTATTAGATACAGGAAATCCTAGCAATATGGACTAATCTACTTAGAGAACTTACTAGAGACTTGTATCATGAAGAAATTTCCACACTGCCTGTAGAAGTGATATACCTTCTCTTGGGATTTCATTCTGCTCAGGCTGCTATACCCAAACACCATAGACTGGGTGGCTTAAACAACAGGAATTTATTCCTTGTAGTTCTGGAGGCTGGAAAGTCCAAGATCAGGATGCCAGCCAATTCACTTCCCAGGTGAGGGCTCTCTTCCCAGCTTACAAGTGGCTGCCATCTTACTGTGTCCTCAAAGAGGAGAGAAAGCAAGTTCAAGTTACTTCTTATAATGATGCTAATTTCATCATTGAAGACCCCACCTTCAAGACCTCATCTAAACTTAATTAACTCCAAAATACTCTACCTCTAAATAATATCACATTAAGTAGGGCTTCAACATATGAATTTTGGGGGGTCATAAATATTCAGTTCATACTGTTTGTAAAAATCAAAAACATCAATCTGTTTGCAGTTGCCACCACTCTTTAGAAATTAAATATCAATAGGGAGAATAACCTCAAAACACTTTGAAAAATTCAGCAAGACACGGCATTAATATTAACTTCTGCTTAGCAACTGAAAGTATTTTAGCCTTCTGTCTTCAGAATATGCCACAACACTAAAAGAAATGTTCTCTGAATATAGAAGAAAAATAATTCAGGCTGCCATATTAGAATATAAGAAATAGACATTTGGGGTTCAGTTTCATAGTATTGGTCACAGACATCCCACGGGTCATTATGGCTTTCAGAAATATTGTCATCTTTATAAATTTCGTATTGTAATTCAGAGTATGCAGATGGAACCATCTTTAAGAATCTTTGAGGCCCCATGAAGATGACACAAATAATGCATTTCAGAAAGCTATTTATCTCCCTCCCTCCTTTTATTTCTCTATCCTTCCTTCACAGTCTTTGGCATACAATGCAATTCTAATAACCTAAAAGAATAAATCCAAATAAATAAGCATTTTATCTATTTCTAATAAGCGTTGGACACACAATGTTTATGTACATAAAAATGCCTGCACATGTACAACACACACACTCACACAGACACACGTGCTTCCCATATAGGACGAGATATACCTGTTTGGAAAGTAATAATAGCTAATATGTACATTTACTACCATGAAGCAGACACTGTTCTAAGCACTTTACATAAATCTCACTTAAAAGCTCACGAAATAAAACTATAAAGTGATAAAATTAGTCTCTTATTTACAGATAATAAAGTGAGGCAGAGAGATTAAATAAGCCATGAAAGGTGGAAAGATGAGAACTCCAACTAGTGCACTCAAGATAGCACTGGGATTCCACAGCCTTGGCTGAGTGGATTGAAAGAAACATATCTTACCCTTGCCTCTTCCTTATCTCCAACCAAAGTGCTCGCCAAAGGCAAATGTATAAATGAGATTAAACCCTCTTCAGGTAATTTTTACAGCATTATGGTATTTTGAAATTGACAATATAACTCCTCCCATAGAAAAGCTATCGGAACAGAATGCTTATCTGTGACTTTCACCTTACTTCCTAAAGCATATAAATGAGTTCTTTTCTATTCATTAAAATTGTTCTAAAAATACATGCTAATTTCCATAACATTTTTAAGGTTCTATGGAAGTCATGGCTCCTTATCAAACGAGTTGTAACTGTTTATTGACTGAATGAATGAGTTGAATAAATTTTTGACTTAAGAAATTCTTATTTCCTAACTAAAAAACATTGTTGCTTTGTTTCCAACAAAATATCAGTAAAAGCAAATGATGTTGGTATTGATGGAGACTACTGAAGAGAACGAACATAAATCTTAAAGTGCTCAATTTAAAAAGTGTGTGCACTGATCATTAAAGGAGAAAATATGTAAACCTTGGGGAAAAATGAAGCAGTTACTCTTTACTAAATGGAACTAGCATTTCATGCTGCAAATGATGTAAAATGGCATATACATATTTATAAAATTCCAACAATAACCTAAGTACCTACGTACTTTGAAAGGATTTCTGTTTTAAAACAAAACAAGGTGGAAGTGAAGCATTTCATTCTTCTGTGAAATCTAATTCGTGCTGAAGTGATGTCCTTGAGAATCTGTTGCATTTTCTGGAGGCTGGCTGAAGGTCCAGCGAAGAAGAGAGGGCTTTAGTAACTTCCTATCAAGTGGCAAGACAAATCAAAATTCTTGAGGCATAAAGCTGTGTAGCCCTAAAACTCTATGTCAGCAACATCTGTTTTCAGCTTTTACAAAGGAGGTTAAAGACGGGGATTTATGTCTGCTATAGCTCCTTAGCCAATGTACAAACTCAGCTGCTGTGAGTATATCGGTGAAAAGCCCCGGCAGTCTTCACCAAGATACCCAGACTAGAAGGGCTTGCCTGACTCTCAGTTTCCCTGGGATATTAACATGCACACTCAAAAGCAAACACTGATCACTTATATATAAGCTTATGCACAAGCGTCTCTATCATGGATATTTATCACTATTCATTTGCATTTTGTATTTATTTTTAGAATGTGCTATGGTTTGAATGTGTTCCTCAAAATTCATATGTTGTAAACTTAATCCTCAATACAAAAGTATTGAGCGTGGGACCTAATGGGAGGTGATGAATATGGAGCCACTATTTGAAGAGCTTGTAGGAATAGGTTCACTCTGCTCTCTCTTGCCCTTTTGCATTCACCCACATGGGGATATAGCAAGGAGACCCACACCAGATGCCAGCACCTTCATCTTGAACTTCCCAGTCTTAAGAACTGTGAGAGATTAAATTTCTGTTCTTTATAAATAACCCAGTCTCAGGTATACTATTATGACAGCACAAAATGTATTAAGACAGAATGTCTAGATTTTTTTTCCCACAAAGTGGTTAAGGAATTATAGTTAATAGGAGTCTATAGTTAACAGAAGACTAAAGCATAATAATATGCTGGCATAAATTAAATGAAACGTACATGTTCGTAATGGCTTTTCTGACCCCTTTAATTGGCATTATATTTATGGAGTTTGCAATTTATAAAGTTAACACAGTGTTTTCATTGGCCTTAAAAGACTTCTAGAAGAAGTCAATGTATCTAGTAATTTTCACACTGTATTAATTCCAAGAGTGTCCCCAAGCACATTTTCTGCATTTTCAAGGAGGGATATAACCAGCTCCTAACTCTAGTATCTCAGTGATTCTAATCCTGTTTTAGCATTTAAAAGCTCAGTGGACATCTCTATATCCTTTGATGAGGTTGCCATATTCAGTTCCCCTTTGACACTGTAGACTTGTCCTGTGCACCCTCTGATTCTAAGCTTAATTCTGTCCAGGGAAAAGACTCTGCTTCTTTATCAAAGTTTGTACTGATACCCATATTTATACTTTCTACCTAGACATGTTGCCTGGTTTCCAGTTCCTGTCATCTAGTCCCCTTGGGCCCAGTCCCAAGGTCTTATATTCCCTATGAGTGAGCCTGGATTTCCTACTTTGCTAATTGGCCTGAACTCTGCTTTTCCAGCTAGACTTATAATACTTGCATTTCCTTGCCAATATGAACTTTGTGTTGTTGTTTTTCAGATTTTTAACATCAGATTCCCTAATGTAATAGAATTTGGGTGCTGGTATTTCCTGGTTGCCCTATCTTGTCTTACTGTTTCTTCTTCCCAATCTAAACCTGACAATGTTTAATGCCATGGACATTTGCAAATCACACTTGAAGGCTGTGATGGGAATACTCTCCCCGCCACCTTTACTCTGACAGAGAAAACTATTTTTATCACTAATATATATTTTTTTGAGACGCAGTCTCACTCTGTTGCCCAGGCTGGAGTGCAGTGGCATGACCTCAGCTCACTGCAACCTCTACCGCCTCGGTTCAAGCAATTCTCCTGCCTCAGCCTCCTGACTAGTTGGGATTACAGGCACCCACCACCACGTCCAGCTGATTTTTGTATTTTTAGTAGAGAAAGGGTTTCACCAGACTGGCCAGGCTGGTCTCGAACTCCTGACCTCAGGCGATCCACCCAACTCGGCCTCCCAAAGTGCTGGGATTCCAGGTGTGAGCCACTGTGCCCGGCCATCACTAACATTTTTAGAGTTACCTGGGCAAGATGATTTTTAAAACCAGATCAACTTTTATTCCACTTCACTATTTAAAAAATATACCTCTTATTGCCTGCACCTGGGACCACTGCTCCCACAATACCTCTTTTGGTATGCTACTTTCCATAGGAGGAATGAAGACAGAGGTGCTGGCTGGTTTCTAACAAAGAGTAAAGATGGCAGACGGGAGAATCTCCAACTTGACAGTATAACTACAGTTATTGATTCTGTAATGTCATTTTTAAACAGTTTCCACTCTTTGTTTCTATCATTTCATCTTTGTCTAGATCACAGCCTAAATTGTACAAAAACTATAGGCTTTAGAATCAGACAAGTCTCAGTTCAAATTCTGACTTATGAGCTACGTTATCTGGATTTAACCTTTCCAAAACTCAGTTTTCTTATCTGAAAATGTACGTAATGCCACATGTTATTCAAGGAGGGATTAAATGAGATATTTTATTCTTTTCTAAAAAGCTCTGGGCCTACTAGGTATGTATGTATACACACACACACACACACACACACAATCACATAACACACATCCCTGTATGTCTAGATAGATACACCTGTCTGAGAAGTTCTAATGGCAGCTAATATTTACATTTACTACTATGTACCAGATGCTATTCTAAGCTCTTTGAGTATAGGAAAGCTCACTGAAATGCTTATAATGTAACTGTGAGACTGATGCACTGAATATCTTTATTTTATGGGGTATAGAACTGGAGAAAAGTCAAGTTAAATCGGTTAAAGGTGAAAAGATGGGAACGCTAAAGATTGTATTTAAAATAGCACTGGAACACTGCAACCACGGCAGAATGGAATCAGAGAAAGGCAAAGTCTTTCTCCCTGCTTATCTAAAATCAAAGGTTTTCCCAAAGACAAATGTAAAACAAAGCAAAATGTACACGAATTTGCTTCAATAGTCAATGCCATTATTATTATTATTATTATTATTATTATTTATATGCCATTGATTTACAAAATTAGATACTGGTTCTTTATGTTCATGTGAGAACAATCTGAGAAGCAAAATATTACATATGTTGTTTATGTTGACTTTTACTGAAAATTTGCCTTTCTAATTACAAGAGTAACAAAATTATAACCCAGGCTTCCTTCAATTTGCCTAGCTCTTACTTAGTATTCATACACCTGTAACATCTTGGTAGTTAAGCATTGGAAAGGCTTTCATTTTCTCAATGCTTGATATATACACAGCAAAATCCACAGCTTCTTCCTCAACCCTCTACTTTACAGAAAGCTTGATTATTTTAGCAGAATGGTCGTATTATGTCTTAATTTATCTGAATTCTACCACGAAATTATAATTCTTAACTCTATCATCTACCTGATGATAGGAAAACATGGAGTAATGACATGAAGAAGAGAGGGGCAACCACAAATTTAGAGACTAGTATCTCACGTCGTAGCACACTATGAAAGCCCCATGTGGGCCACTCCATCTAGTTCTTTTCTCTTGGCATTTAGTTTTACCTGGCTTCCTTTCACATTTCTAACATAAAAGGCGGGCTGTACCTTATTTTTCTCTGTGGTATGGTTATTCTACATAATTACCCAAATTCTATACATACTTTCAATCTAGCAAAACTTTTCATTTCATAAAATAAGATTCGTGGTCCTTACAAAAAATTCTACCACCTCTGGGATTCTTTGTTTCAACAGCCATTAAAAATTTAACAAACATAGTTTAAAATAGCACATGGTATATTTTCTAGAAAATACACTAGAATGTTTATGAAGATTACAAATCAGCCTGCTCAAACAGAAGTTTTCTAATTTATATCCCTCCTAATGCATTTCTCCCAATGTACTTCTTTTATCCTATACAGGACTAATATCTTTTTATTTGTCTTTCCCTCTCTGGCCAAACCATTATTGCTATGGATTTAGCATATATTGTATTTCCAGTCTGGATCTCCGAAACTCAACCTCCCTAATCCTGAATAAGCAGCCAAAGCTGCCCTATATACCTATCCTAGATACATGTACTTACTAGCTGTGATAGTTAATATTGAGTGTAAACGTCACTGGATTGAAGGATAAAAAATACTGTTCCTGGGTGTGTCTATGAGGGTGTTGCCAAAGGAGATTAACATTTGAGTCAATGGACTGAGAGAGGCAGACCCACCCTCAATCCAGGTGGGTACCATCTAATCAGCTGCCAGTGTGACTAGGATAAAAGCAGGCAGAGGAATGTGGAAGGACTAGACTGGCCTGAGTCCTTTGGCCTCCATCTTTCTTTTGTGCTGGATGCTTCCTGCCCTCAAACATTGGACTCCAGGTTCTTTAGCTTTTGGACTCTTGGACCTACACTGGTGGTTTGCTTAGGGTTCTCAAGCCTTCGGCCACAGACTGAAGGCTGGGCTGTCGGCTTCCCTACTTTTTGAGGTTTTGGAACTCGGACTGGCTTCCTTGCTCCTCAACTTGCAGATAGCCTATGGTGGGATTCCACCTTGTGACTGTGTGAGTCAATACTCCTTAATAAACTCCCTTTCATATATACATCTATCCAATTAGTCCCGTCCCTCTAGAGAACGCTGATTAATACACTAGCATTGAAGATATGTTAAGAACACCAAGCCCTGGAATCTTATTTAGTTGTAATTAATTGCAAAATTTCCTAAACAAGTTTAGTTTAAGAAAAGTTGTGAACTAGAATTATTATGTGTGTATGTGTGTATATATATTTATATAAACATTTTGTAAGTTAAAACTTGTTGATTATTATTCATGACTATATGAAACTGTCCATGGTTTAATAATATATAGGAAAATTTGAAGATCACACAGAGTATTTCTACTGTTTTTCTGTGAGATGTCCTAGCTTATATCAAGCGAATGAATGCTTGATGTCTAAGAAATCAAATCATATTTTAAAACCTTGAGCCTGTTTTGGCATACTCAGAAGCATCACATTTCTTCTTTTCTCAAAATCTAACTGATACTTATGTTTGTCAGGGATTCCCGTGTTTTTTCCAGAGAATAATTTATTTACTTATTATCATTCTCATTTAGTTGTAAAAACTTAGGGCTAAAACAAAACAAAACAAAACAAACAACATGACTGCTTTAACTGGAGGAAGCGAACACTGCAAAGCAGTAGTTTAGAGGGAAAAGATTGGTTGTTGCAGAGACTGGTGTAATAGTGCCCCAAGTATGGAGGAAGGAAAGTGTTGCCAAATTCAGCTGATCTCCTCTGTCCTGGAAGTGACAGTTTAACATTATAGTATCTCTCTGGTTTAGAATCAGACATTTGGCTACCCTGCTGTAAATTATATGCCAATAAATTATAAGGGAGTTAAAGATAATTTATAAGAACTTAATTTTCTATAACAAGGAAAATCCCTCATACATACTTCATACTGAATGTTTACCACTCAAGAGATTCAATTAAAATATTTAACATTGGCTATATAGTCTACATAATGAAACTAAAGAGCTCCTTTCCCCAAGAAGACACGCCTTCATAAAAACACCCTCTGGATGATAATATAAAATTTACAAAGTGAATCAGACAGGTTGTTTCCAAATCTGCTTATGTGAAGATCATACTATAAAAATAAGTAGCTGGTCAATATGTATTAGTAAAGAAGCAAATAAAAACTGCAGTTCACAACTATTTATACTAAAAGTACTTGATTCCCTTCATATAAAAAAAACCCTATGCCCTGACATTGTGCAATCTACGTAAGATTCTAGGTAAAGTTGTAGAGTTATTGATTAGGTAGATATGGAGCTAAATGACTCAAAATATTGCTATGATCTTAATAAGAAATTAATAAGGAGTTCACCAAATCAAACCAATATTGGTGGTTGGCACCAATTTTGGAAATTTTTCCATTATGTAGCTTGGAAAATTAAGGTACTTCCTCAAAAACTCATTAGTCATTTGAGCAATAGCTAGAGTATTTACATATAGGTTTTTTTAGAATTAAAGAGATCTCACTTAATAATGCAGTGCAAAATACTGATTAGCCATATTTGACAATACAATGCATGTTTTAATATAACTTGCTATTTCTTTTTAACTGTCAAAATAAAATTCTTAGTTTATATTGGAACCCCATTTTCCAAGCAAGAATAATTATGTGGTAAAAGCTGCCTAGAATTCAACAAGTTTAATTTTTTTAATAAAAATAAACTTAGAGGAGTAGCTATATATAATTTTTCCTTACTGAGCAATATCATGATTCTTCACAGTTATCTATGTCAATACAAATGAACTCATATTGAAAGTTTACTCATAAAGAAGAAATACCTGTATTATCTAGAAAGATTTCTAAATTAAAGAGTTGTCAATTATTTAGTATCAAGTTTAAGTAAAAACATCAATTTAATTAACATGACAATCTACTATTAAATACATATATATATAAGTAACTAAACTCCCTTACCTTATAAATATCCAAAAATCCACACTGGTGGTCAAATCTGGTGTACAGTTCATTCAGCATGCTGATTACTTGCATGGGAGTACACTGGGCACATATGGCTGTGAAGCCAACAATGTCTGAAAAGAGCATGGTGACATCATCAAACTTTCTGGCCTGTACTTGCTGTCCTTGCCACAATTGCTGGGCTACATCACCAGGGAAAATAGAATATAGAAGATCCACTGTCTTCTTTTTCTCTTCTTCCAGGGCCTGGTGAGTTCTTTCTAAAGTTGCCTTTAATTTATCCATCCTTTTCTTCAGCCCATCTTGGGCCTTTGCCTGCTCACCAACCAAAATGACATCTCGGGTGGCATCATGGATAGGGATGTCTGAGAGATGTAGCCCTCGGCCCATGAGTTCATCCAACTTGTCCACACACGGAGAACCCAAAAATAAAATGGAATTTGATTCTGGAACATGGATCATTTGTCCTTTGACTTCCATCACCTGTGAAATTAGCATGGAATTTTGATCAGTACTCTTCACATAGTAGATTCACAAAATTTAATGTATTATCTG
This sequence comes from Symphalangus syndactylus, assembly GCF_028878055.3. NCBI lineage: Eukaryota > Metazoa > Chordata > Mammalia > Primates > Hylobatidae > Symphalangus > Symphalangus syndactylus. Next base: position 123,633,244 of record NC_072425.2, read on the forward strand.
ATGAATAGAAAGAAAAAATGTTTTATTAGCAATACTGAGTTACTGCATTCATATAAGCAAATTTAAATCTGATTTTCAGCCAGTTTAAAATTCATGGTTCTGAAGAGAAACAATTGTTTTATATCTCACTCAGCTACTTTCTAAAGACAATAATGAAATGGAAAGTGAGATCAGTGAAAAATGAAACAGGAAAACATTTTTTATTCAAGATGACACTCCAAGGTACATCATGAAACTGGTTTATGAGCCAATTCTAAAGCTTTCAGCCTGCTAAATAATAATAAAATTATGGTAAATCTATCTGTCAAAATAACTATATTTAACAGTCATTAAAATAATACCCCTTTCAGAAAATAAATCCAGGAGGTTAAAATGAATCAAAATAATTGTTTGGCCTTATGTAAATCATTTTTCAACTATTATAGTACTTTGAAAATGTACTAGTCATTGCACTTGTTAGATTAGTGGACAGTTCTCTTATTCTTAAAAATAAAAATATAAACCAGATATTAAGCTAGCATTATCAGAAAATATCACTCAACTAGCATGTTCATGTAAGCTAAAAATAAATGAAAAAATATTAATTATAATACTAAAAGAATTTGGGTCATATGATAAAGAATCTGAGGGTAAAGTAATTTAAATCTATTCCTCTTTTCTATGCTCTTTCACTGGAGAATTTAGGGAACTGAGATTTAGTGGGAAACTTAGTGAACACAAGCTTATGCCCGGCAGCCTAATGAACACCTTCAGAGGGCACAAACAACGAGCACCAGTAGAAAAAGAAGGTGAAGCTGGGGTATGGCTACAACTATAACTATTTGGATTGGACTAAGGTTAAACTAAGCACACCTGGAGAAGAAGCTAGTTGTAATTACTTAGAAAGAATAGGCTAAAAGTCGACCAGTTGGGACTGTGCATCAGTTTCATCTATGTTCCACTACCACATGGAATGTGCTCAATACATGTATTTTCCTGTCTTCTTTATAGCTAAATAGTTAAGCTAGTTGATAAAAACTGGTGGCACTGAACAAATATGGAATAAACTATTGGGATTTGGATTTTTAAGTCTGTTAACATTTTTACTTTTCTCCCTTGTACCATTCACCAAGATCTTGTTTATATAAGAAAATAAAATGGAATCTTGCTTGATGTTATAATTTTTATGGAATTAAATGCTCACTTTACCTTATGTAAAATTTCTGCTGAAGTTCAATATTTCATCCTTTTATTTATATTACTCGTATTTATTCACTAAAATATTGATTATTTTCTATTTACTAGTAATGCTCTGCTCTGGATGATAAGGATAGAAAGATAAAATATGGTTCCCCTTTTCAAACGTATCACAGTACAGTGGAGAACCAAATCTATATCGGCCAGAGAATAGGAGGAGGAAGACATTCTAAATTCACCACTTAAAATAGGCTCTCAAAATACTGCAGGCTATGGTTTGAGTAAAAAGAAAATAATTGTCCTGTAAAATATTTACAGATTGTTTTGTATATGTTTCGTATGTTCTTTGGGGGAGGAGTGTTGCTAGTAATACATACTTTCTTGTTATTAGGATCTTAAGGGCATGGTAAGGAAGATACACATAATGTAAAATCCCATAGTTTAAAAATTATTATATAAATTTTTTTAAGATTGACATGAGTGCAAAAATCTTGATAAGCTTAATAGAGTTAATCATATTTTTAAATGGCAATGATAACATCTGATACTCATATATTTAAACATCTATGTAGTCTCTCCCTCTTCACATTTCTTTCCAATTACTTCTTTTTTCCTTCTACATCTTGCTTTCTTCTTTCTTCTCCCTTGCTTCTTGGAGTTACACATTTTTCACCCTCCTCTCTTTATTTGGTGTTTGTCTCTCCTTCTTCTGGTCTCTCTTCTTCATCGCTTGGACTCTATCATTTTTTTTCCATTGGTTCCTGTTTTTCTTTCTCTTTTCTTCCTAGGTACCAACTTTAACATTTACCATCACAACTAGACGTTATTCTCTTTTGCCTTTATCATCTCCATCTTAATTTTAAATATGGAATCAGTGTATGTATGTATGCATAAATTAATATATATTATTTCCTATATGTAATACATTTTAAATATTAATTTATAAAAAGTCTAAATTGAATAGTTCACATTCCTGTCTCAAAAATATAAGACACCAAATATGTCCTTGATTTATATGTGGCCATTAGTTTGTTTTCTGAATCTCTACATAAACAGACCCTGAAACAAGAAAAAGTTGTTGATTGCCTACACTACAGAAAAACAATTCATAGACGATAAGCCCAAACAAATAAAGTAAATAACTTCCTTTTCAATATTTTCTATCAGTGAACTTTTTATTTAATAAATGGGCAGATTCAATGGCACCATCTGTATCTCTGTCACCAATGAATTTTTACTTTAATTGGAAAATAATATAAATTATCCTTCTTGAATTATGTTTCTCATAAATTCAGAAATTCATCATTATTTGCATTTATTAACTTAGCAATAAGCAAAACTATTATAAGAACTACATATTTGTATGTAAAAGAACTGTGGAAAATTGCTTAAAATATAAACATCTATCTAAGGTTTTATTGCATCTTACATCATATTGAAGTTTCAATGAGATAGCACAGATGACATCAGAAAAAAAAATTGTCATAACATTTGTCAGATTTCAGAAATTGGCAAGCATAACAAAGGGGAGTATTTTGCTCTGAGCTATAGTAAAGGGTTAAATGTCATACTATCACAAACCTTGGTTGTCAGGTTCTGTTAAACTATCTGCATTATTTCTTTTTTCATTTTACTTTTATACTCGGTTGGGGGGTACATGTGCAGGTTTGTTATATAGGTAAATTCATGTCATGGGGGTTTGCTGTATGTTAATGCACGATAGTTCTATGAAAATATTTACCACTGTTATCAATAAGTAATCAGAATTGAGTAAGTCCAGGTCATGTAACTGCACATTACATGTTTTATATTTTTGCATATCTTGAGCATGGCCTAATCCATGCTCTCATGGAGCTTCAAGTATTATAAGAAAATCATTTGATGCAGTGTTACATAATAGTTTGAAAAGAAGGATTTGGAAGAAGTCAGGCCTGAATTTGAATTTCAACTCTCCTGACAATTAAGTGAGAAAACTGACCTACGTTCAGTTCCTTATCCTTTCAAAGCCTCAGTTTCCTTATCTATAAACTGGAAAAGATGATAATGATGTTGAGGAAGCTGATGCCTGTAGCTAACTCAACACATCTGTGAGTACTTGCTATTGCCCATGTACTGTGCTGAGTTCTTAATTAATACTTAATTTATACTTTGTTACTGAATTTTACTCTTTTGCTAGCTATCACTATCCTCAGTTTTAAGATTTAGGGAGGTTAAGAGATTTGTTAAGAATGCACAGCTAATAAGCAGTAAGGTCAACACTCAAACCCAAACTGGACTGACTCCAAAGGAAACACTCTTAACCACTGTGGAAGCCTGATGGTGAAGGAGAGAGAAGCGAAGCAATTACAATTTTAAATATAAATCAATGTGATGGCAAAACAATCTTAAAGAGATGTTCACAATGGGCTGTTGAAAAGAGAGAAGTTGTTGCTACAGATATAGATGTAGCTGCTGATATAGATTTGCATGACTATTCTTTAAAATTCAGTTCAGTAACAAAAAATGGGCACTTCTAGATTTGGTTTCTGGTCTTTCAGATCCCTGCAATGTAATTTATGAAAGCACAAACAGAATGATATGTCCCCAGTGCTCCAATAATTAAAGGGGCTTCCAGAAGGGCTATTGCTCTCACAGAGCAACATTTGCTTTCAAAGAACTAGCTCTAGCTAAAAAAGCAGGAGACAGTGCCCAGCCTGAGATGCTTCCATGTCCTTAATGTCCTGATATTCTCCCTCTCACACCCACCATCACTCACTACCCAAGAAATTGTATGGCTAGAGTCACCAGCAAGAGAAATTTTGCACAACAAATGCCCAGCTAGGAATCACTCTTCATCCACATGGGCTGAAAAATCCCCTCCATATAGAGACATAAGGATATCTGACCTGGAGAAGCTTGCTCTGCACCCTCAAGCAGCATTACCAAGGACAGTGGGAGCCATGAGGCATGAAATAAACCAAGATGAAAATAGCACCACATAACCTCTGAAAATTACACAGTCATTGCAACTAAAACCCACAAAAGTAGGCCAGGACCTACATGCCAAACCTAAATAGAGGAATTGACTGTTAAAATAAAAATTTTAAATAAAATCTAGAGTCTCCTAACACAATACCCAAATTATCAAAAATATAATAGAAAGTCAACCATCATAATAAGAATCATAATAAGAACCAAGAAAATCACAACTTGAATGAGAAACGACAATCGATTGATGCCAACACTACAATAAATCAGATGTTGGAATTATCTGTCAAGAATTTTGAAGAGGGCGTAAGAAAATATTTCAACGAGCAATTATAAATTCTTTTTAAATGAATTTTTAAAACACAAAATCTCAGTAAAGCAATAGAAATATAAAAATAACCAATGGAAATTATACAACTCAAAAATACAGCAACAAAAATAGAAAACATGCTGGGTGGGCTCAAAATTAGAATAGAGATGACAGAGGATAGAATCAGTGAATTGAGGACAGCTTAATATAATTTACTCAATCTGAACAACAGAGAAAATAGGCTGAAAAAAAAAGTCTTAGGGATCTTTAGGACAATAAAAAAGAAATCCACATTCATATCCTAAGAGTTCCAAAAGTATAGGGGAAAGTAAGGTTGAAATAGTATTTGAATAAACTATAGATGAAGACGTCTTAAATTTGGTGAAAGACATAAACCCACAGATTCAACTATATGGATTCTAAATAAGGATAAACTCAAAAGAATTCACTCCAAGATACATCATAGTTAAACTTCTGAAAATTAAATCCAAAGAAAAGAATCCTGAAAGCAGCCAGAGAAACATGACACATTACTTACAGGAAACACCAATTTGAATGGCAGCTGATTTGTCATCTAAAATTATAGAGGCCAGAAGAAAGTAGCACATTGTTTTTCAAAAACTGAAAAAGAACTGTCAACTGTGAATTCTACATCTGGGGAAACTATCCTCCAAGAATTAAGTGGGGTGAAAGGACATCTGCAGACAAACAAAAACTAAAAATCTTTGTCCTAGCAGATCTACTCTTAAAGAATGGCTAAAGAAAGGTCTTTAAACAGAAAGAAAAAGATAACAGAAAAAAATCTTTGAGCACCAGGAAGGAAGAAAAGGAACAGAAGGACTAGAAATATGAGTAAATACATAGATTATCTTCTCCTCATGAGTTGTCTAAATCATATGTGATGACTGAGACAAATATGATAATATTATACATTCTGATACTTTGATCATGAGTGGCCTCACAAGAGGAAGGCAGAGGGAGACCAAATATGCACACACACACACACACACAAACACACACACACACACCACACACAAAGGAGAAGGTGACATGAACAAAGAGACATAGATTGGAGTGATGTGACCTCAAGCCAAGAAACCTCAAGACCTGCCAGCAGCCACAAAAAGCTAGAAGAAGCAAGAAACGGATTCTACCCCAGAGCCTCTGGAGATAGCATAGTCCTTTTGACACTTTGACTTCTGGCATGCAGGACTATGAAAAAATAAATTTATGTTGTTTTAAGCTACCAAGTTTGTGGTAACTTGTTACAGTAGCCATAGAAAACTGATACCTTAACAACAAAATCTACAAATACGATCTAATTGATATCTAAAATAATTTGACAATCCAAAAACAGCAGAATACTCGTTCTTTAAAAGAAAAAAAAAAACCCAAGGAGATCATGGAACATATACCAACCAAATCCTAGGCCATAAAAAAACACCAGAATAAATTTCAAAAGTTGAAATTGTACAGAATATGTTAACTAGGTGAAATAATACTAGAAATCAATAACTGAGACAACAGAAAAATCCCTAACAATGTGAAAATGAAACAACACTTTTCTACACAATTCATTTTAAAAGAGGAATTGTTAAGAGAAATTAAATTGCATAAAATGAAATCAAAATGGAAATACAGCATATTAAAATAAGTAGCATGCAGCCAAAGCAGTGAAGAGAGTGCTTATAATCAAGGTGAGAACAAATCACGAATCAATAATCCAAGTGTCTACCTCAGAAAACGAAAAATATAAGAGCAAAATAAACCCAATGCAAGCAGAAGGGAGGAAACAAAAACCATAAGAGAGGTAATCAATGAAATTACAAACAGGAAAACAATAAAGAAAATGAGCAAAAAAATGGTTTCTTTGAACAAACATCAATAAAATCAGTAAAGTCTAGCAACACTGATGAAAATGACAGCTAAGTAAACAAAAATCAACATAAGGAACAAGATAGGGGTTATCACTATAGATAATATAGCCATTAAAAGAATAATAAGGGGATATCACAAACAGCTTTACATTAAAAAATTTGACAGTTGAAATGAACCAACCCCTTGAAAAAACACAAACTACCAAAACTCAACCAGGATGAAACTGATAATCTGAATAATTTTATAACCATTAAAAACATGAAATGTATAATTTAAAACTTTTTGAAAAAAATCTTCAGGCCAAATAGTTTTGCTGGAAAATTCTAACAACTATTTGAAAAAGAATTAACACCATTTTTTCAGTCTCTTCCAGAAAATAAAAGGTGAAGGAACATTTAAATGTGGTGCAGTTCCACCCCTTCCTAAAGATTACATCAGCTAAGTTAATGAAGAAATAATTCATTTGTCCTCTAACATTCATCTTCTAGCTAGGATATGATGAAGCATATGAAATGACAGTTATATCTGGACCAAATTAAACAATTACATTATGAATTTTCCTTAAAACATATTGATAGATGTCATCTTGCCCCAAAGATTTACCATTATGCAGTTTATCCTTTAAGCTTGGAGTATTTGCACTAGGACCTCCAGCCAAAATAGCTCCTACAACTTTAGTTCCAATAGTTCCTATTTAAGACTAGAAACTAACTACTAAAAGAAAACATAGAGGAAAAGCTCCTTGACATTGCTCTGAACAGCAATTTTTTGGACATGACCCCAAAAGCACAGACAATAAAAATGAGAATAGATAATGAGATTCTATCAAATTAAAAAGCTTCAGCACAGCAAAGGAAACATCAACAGAGTGAAGAAACGACATACAGAATAGGGGAAAATATTTGCAAACTATATATCTTACAAGAGTTTAGTATCCAAAATATATAAAAAACTCAACTAAGAAGAAAACAACCAAATTAAATGGGCAAAAGGCCTGAATACAGACATTTCTCAAAAGAAGACATACAAATAGCCAAGAGAAATATGAAAAAAATGTCCAACATCACTAATCTTCAGATAAATACAAATTAAAACCACAATGAGATATCACCTGATACCTGTTAGAATGGCTATTAAAATGATGAAGAATAATGAGTACCAGCAAAATGTGGAGAAAAGAGAACCCTTGTACACTGTTGGTGGGAGTGGAAATTAGTACAGCCATGATGACAACCAGTATCAACATTCTTCAAAAAAGTAAAAATAGAATTACTATATGATCCAGCAATCTCACTACTGAGTATATATTTAAAAAATGAAATAAAATGACAGTCATCTGCACCCCATGTTCACTGCAGCATAATACACTATAGCCAAAATATGGAATAAACCTAAGTGTCCATCAACAGATGAATGGATAATTGTGGTATGGAGTGTGGTATATACAAGCATACCTCATTTTATTGTGCTTCACTTTATTGCCCTTTGCAGATATTGCATGGTTTTACAAATTGAAAGTTTGTGACAACCTTCTGTTGAACATATCTACTGGTGATATTTTTCCAACATCATATGCTCATCTCATGTCTCTGTGTCATATTTTGGCAATTCTCATAATATTTCAAGCTCTTTCATTATTGTATGTTTTATGGTAACCTGTGATCAGTGATCCTTGATGTTACTATGGTAATTGTTTTGGGGCACCACAAACCACACCCATATAAGACAGTGAACTTAATCAATCAACATCGTGTGTGTTCTGAGTGCCCCACCAACCAGCTGTTCCCAGTTCTTCTCCCTCTCCTCAGAGCTCCCTATCCCATGAGAACAACAATATTGAAATTAGGCCAGTGAATAACCCTATAATGACCTCTAAGTGTTCAAGTGAAAAGAAAAGTTGCAGGGCTCTCACTTTAAATCAAATGCTAGAAATGATTAAGCTTAGTAAGAAAGGCATGTCAAAAGCTGAGATAAGTGGAAAACTACACCTCTTAAGTCGGTTAGCCAAGTTGCGAATGAAAATGAAAGGTTCTTGAAGGAAATTTTAAAAACTGCTACTCCGGTGAACACACAAATGATAAGAAAGTAAAACAGCATTATTGCTGATATGGAGAAAGTTTTAGTAGTATGCATGGAAGATCAAATCAGCCATAACATTCTGTTTAGCCAAAGCCTAATCCAGAGAAAGGACTTAAATCTCTAATTCTATGAAGGCTGAGGGAGGTAAGGAAGCTACAGAAGAAAGCTTGAAGCTAGCAGAGGATGGTTTATGAGGTTTAAAGAAGCCATCTTCAGCATTAACAGTTTGGAAGAAGTTTATTTCAACCCTCAGTGATGATTTTGAGAGCTTCAAGACTTCAGTTGAAGATATCACTGCAGATATAGTAGAAATGGCAAAAAGCACTAGAATTAGATGTGGAGCCTGAAGATGTGGCTGAATTGCTGCAATCTCATGATAAAACTTAAATGAATGAGAAGTTACTTCTTACGGATGGGCAAAGAAAGCGGTTTCTTGAGAAGCAACCTACTCCTGCTGAAGACGCAGTGAACACTGTTGAAATGACAACAAAAGATTTAGAATATTACCTAAAATTAGTTGATCAAGCAGCACAGAGTTTGAGAAGACATATTCAAATTTTGAAAGCAGTACTACTGTGAATACAATGCTATCAAACAGCATTGCAAGCTATAAGGAAATGTTTTGTGATAGGACGAGTCAATCGATGCAGCAAACTTCATTGTTGTCTTATTTTAAGAAATTGTTAGAGCCACCCCAATCTTCAGCAACCACTACCCTGATCAGTCAGTAGCCATTTACATCAAGGTAAGACCCTCCACCAGCAAAAAGATTATGACTTGATGAAGGCTCAGATAATCATTAGCATTTTTAGCAATAAAGTTTTTTTATTAAGGTATATACATTTTTCAGACATAATGCTATTGCAAACTTAATAGACTACAGTACAGTGTGAAAAGAACTGTAAATGCACTGGAAAGCAAAAAATATTGTGTGATTTGCCTTCTTGTAATATTTGTTTTATTGGAGTGGTTGTAACCAAAGCCACAGTATCTCCAAGGTGTGCCTGGATACACAACAGAATACCATTCAGCCTTGCAAAAGAAAAATATAGTCTTTTGAGACACCATGTTTGAACATGAAGAATATTATGTAAAGTGAAATGAGTACAGAAAGACAAGTACCCAAATACTGCATAGCCTCACCTATATTTGAAGTATAAAATTCAGACTCATAGAAAGAGATTAAAATGGTGGTTACCAGAGGCTGGGATATGGAAGGACTGAGGAGATGTTGATCAAAGAACACAAACTTTCAGTTAAAACATAAATAAATAAAAATAATGTAGAAGACGTTTGTTTTCCTTGCTTATTTGTTTTCCTTGCTTGTTTTAATCATTCGATGTGTATGTGTATTTTGATTCTTAACACACAATTATTCCAAAAAAATAAGGTGCTTTGAAACAAAACCAACTTTCCCCCATAAGGCTATTTTTTAAAAAAATATCATCCTAATGTCTGCATTTATAATAACTATTCATTTATTTGTTTTAAAAATATTTACTTAATATCTAAAACCTACCAATACTATGGTCTTCCTTAAGAAATTGTCACAGCCACTGCAACCTTCAGCACACACTACCTTGATTAGTGAGCAGCCAATACTAGGCTAAGCAGTTTTTAAAAAAATATTATTTATTTAGAGACAGAGTCTCACTCTATCACCCAGGCTGGAGTGCCGTGGCATGATATTGGCTCACTGCAACCTCTGCCTCCCAGGTTCAAATGATTTTCCTGCCTCAGCCTCCCAAGTAGCTGAAACTACAGGTACACGCCACCACGCCTGGCTAATTTTTTTATTTTTAGCACAGACAGGGCTTAAACATGTTGGCCAGACTGGTCTCAAAGTCCTGCCTCAAATGATTCACCCGCCTCAGCCTCCCAAAGTGCCGGGATTATAGGCATGACCCACTGCACCCGGCCTAGCCTAAGCACTCTAAATATGCAGGAACTAAAGCAGAAAGGATTTGCCTTTTTACTGAAGTGAACCATAGAAAAGTGTATGTGTGAAGAGGGGATATTAACTCAAGGCTAATTATGCTACTGTTTATTCAATAGATTGAAATGTTGCCTTTGTTGAGATGAGATACTATATAATTCATATTGTTTACTCATTAAATAAACAAAAATACCAAAAATATAGCCCTTCAGACAATTTATCTTTCTGTGCTTTTTTATTTTCTTGTGTGTTTGCATTTAGTTTCATTCCTATTCTTTAAATCTCAGAAATTCATTCTAAAAATGGATTTGAATTCTTTTTTGATAAAGAAGCCATAAACTATATAACCAAGTTGATTTAATGTTCCATGATTAGATGCCACTTTTCTTTTTAAATCACAGCAGGATTCATATAATATTTAAAGGAAATAGGTCTATGCTTTATAGTTGAAAGAAGAACATCAACAAATATTTTGGCATTCTGTTGTGCAAATTTTCCAAATATGAAATGTTTGTTTTGCTTTTAGATTCTTTATTCGATTTTACTTAACAAGCATTACATTTTATGCTATGTGGAGAATATTAAATTTATATGCAGTCTTTAATATCTTATACAAACAAACTGCCTTTTTTCCCATAGGGTGAAAATGATTTTATTTTTCAGCACATACACGCAATCAGTAAATCATACACATTAAAGGCACAGAAATAGAAGTTTTCCTTGCTTTAAAACCAGCAGTTAGCCTGAACCCCTGGGGTGCTTTTGTCACCACACTGTCATTCACACATCCCATAGGAGATGTGGGTTCTATTTCTACATATCTGGTGTATATAACTACACTTCAAAAAGCTATAATAAATATATAGCACCAGCATTCAATGTTCTGCAAAGACAGAAAATTCTACACTTTTTTCAAGGAAATATTACAAAAACAATTCTGCACAAAGCACTAACACAGTGTCACACAGGAATGAATGAAACCTCCTCAGCGTACTAGAGAGCCATTTGGATGTGTAAAATCTTATTGGCCATTCTGACCCAGCCAATTTAACACAGAATATTCTGATAAAGCCTTAAAAAAGACTAACATCCAATTATTATTATGTTTGTGTATTATTTTATGTTATCATTAAATTATTATTATTATTTTACGTTAAAATGTATTTGTTCTTCCATTCCTCATTTCAATTCTGTGGATTAAGGGTGAGGAACAAGTCAGGGGTGTTTGTTTAATATATTGCTTAGTAATAAGGATAGTATTTTGACATTCTGGCTGAATTGCATTAAATATTTAAAACAAATAACTGGAATTTAGGCTGGGACCCAAGTTGGCAAAACCCATTGTTACATACTGAGAATCCTGGCTGTTGCATAAGCAGAATTAAGAAAATTTGAGTACAAAAGGAATTTTCTAAAGGAATAATAGAACAGTTGCTTAGTCTATGGCTAAAGAAATACAGAGAGCTGCTAAACTTGGTTTTATTTATTTTGCAAATTTTAGGATTCGTGTAGAAATTCAAGACTTATCTTTTTACATTACCATATGAACAATTTGCTTTTTTCTTTGCTTTGCTAAATATTAAAATTTTAATTGACCATGACACAGAAGTAAAATTATGAAATTTTCCACTATTATTGTTTTTTTTCTTTTCTCAACTTTTATTTTAGGTCCAAGGAGCACATGTGCAGGTTTGTTACATGGGTAAATTGTGTATTGCTGTGGTTTGGTGTACAAATGATTTTATTACCCAGGTAGACAGCATAATACCCAACAGGTAGTTTTTTGACCCTCACCTTCCCCTCAGCCTCCTCCCTCAAGCAGGACCCAGTTTCTATTGTTCCCACCTTTGCATCCATGTGTACTCAACGTTTAGCTCCTACTTATAAGTGAGAACATACGGTATTTGATTTTCTGTTCCTGTGTTAATTCACTTAGGATAATAGCCTCCAGCTGAACAATCTGAATAAGTAATACAAATTCCGAGAGGTTTGGTCTCAAAAAGGTCTAGAGTTTAAGAAGAATATTTTTTAACTCCTGTACTCATCATTTTCCCTTATCAAAGTAAAGCATTTCTTTCACAGGTTATATAGTAATACCTCTATTAATGAAAAAAAGACACATTTGAATATCACAATTTGTCATCAACAATTTTGTGATTAAAATAATAGTTGAAGGCACTGGAATGTATTCTAGGAAGAGGGAGAATAGGGAATAGGATATAGAAGATACTATTTGTAATTGCTACTTTTTTAAAAAAAATGTATATTCTAGTGCCAGGGTTTGGACTGCTACACCCTGTTGTTTTTCAAGTGCTGTGAGATCATAGGGAAGAAAATGATATTTCTGTTTAGTTTCCTAAAAATAAAAACAATCACTTATTTTCTTCTGAAAAAAAAAAAGTAGATTCAGGGGGAACATGTACTGTTTGTCACATGGGTATTTTGAATAATGTTGAGGATTGGGCTTCTGGTGTACCCATCACTCAAATATTGAACATTGTATCCAAGAGGTAATTTTTCATTCCTCAGAGCCCTCCTGCCTTCACTGCTTTTGGAGTACCCACTGTCTACTATTTCCATCTTTATGTCCATGTGTACCCACTGTTTAGTGAAGACTTATAGGTGAGAAGAGGTGATATTTGATTTTCTGCTTCTGAGTTAGTTCACTTAAGATAATGGCCTCCAGCTCCATCTATGTTGCTGCAAAGGATATGATTTCATTCTTTTTCATGGCCACATAGTATTACTTGGCATGCATATACCACATTTTTAAAATAAAATCAACAGTTGGCAAACACTTAGCTTAGTTCCATGACTTCCCTATTGTGAGGTACTGTGATGAACATTCAAGTGCAGGTGTCATTTTTAATATAATGATACCCAGAAGTGGGATTGCTGGGTCAAACAGTGGTTCTATTTTTAGTCCTTTGAGCTATTTCCATACCGTTTTCCATAGAGATTGAACTAATTTACATTCCCAACAGTGTGTTCCTTTTCTCGGCATCCACACAAACATCTATTGTTTTTTGACTTTTTAATAATAGCCATTCTGACTGGTGTATGATGATGTCTTAGTGTGGTTTTAATTTGCATTTCTCCAAAGATTAGGGATACTGATCATTATTTCATGTGTTTGTTGGCTGCTTGTATTTCTTCTTTTGAGAAATGTTTATTCATGTCCTTTGCCCACTTTTAAGGTAGCTCTTCATTTATTTTTCTTGTTGAGTTATTTGAGTTCCTTGTACATTCTGGCTATTAGTTCTTTGTTGGAGGCATAATTCACAAATATTTTCTCCCGTTCTGTTATGTTGTCTGTTTACTCTGTTGATGTTTTTCTTTTGCTGTGCAGAAGCTTTTTAGTTTAATAAAGTCACATTTGTCTATTTTTGTTTGTTGCATTTGCTTTTGGGGTCTTCATCATAAATTATTTGACTAGGCCCATGTTCAGAAAAGCTTTTCCTAGATTTTTTTTAGGATTTTTATAGTTTCAAGTATTATGTTTAGGTCTATGATCCATCTTGAGTTGATTTTTGTATATGATGAGAGATAGGAGTTCAGTTGTATTCCTATGTGTATGGCTAGCCAATTTTCCCAGTACCGTTTATTAAATAGGATGTCCTTTCCCTATTGTTTATTTTTGTCAACTTTGTCAAATATCAGTTGATTGCAGGAATGTGGCCTTATTTCAGAATTCTTTATTTTAATAACACCTACACATGATGCAAAATATCAACTAGACTGGGGAACTATTGTCTCAAATATCATCTTGTCCAATCCATCCACTCAATGGTATAAATGAAAACAAGGCATGGAGAGGAAGACAGCTTGCATGACGTCACAAGGCAAACTGGCAAGAAGGCAAGGACTGAACCCTGACCTCTTGACCTACACAGCCCACCATAGAAGGCTCTGTGCCAGAATATGTTTTCAAAAGAATGAAGGCTAGAATGTGGAGTTCAATGGAATCTCAGAGCTAGGACATGAACAAGTCCATCAAGTAGCCTGTAAATATATTAATCAAAGATGAATCACAGAGCTATTTCAACAAATACTCCAGAAAGTATTTGTTTTAACAACTTTATTAATGATTTTCCTCCACATTCGTGAAAACATTAGAGATGTAAAGGGGCCCTTACATTTTCAGTCGCACTGCTATATAAGAGGAATTATATGTTTGCTTTGTTTCCAATTTGGAGATTTGAGTGCTCTGGGCATATCCTTAATATTTGCCAAGAGTCTGCTCAACAAAGTCAATCTGTGACTCAATAAAAATCTTCTAATTATCCCTCGGATTTGTATAGCATGTTGGAATTTTCAAAGTTTCCACATACCTTGTTGCACTTTATCGTCCTGCAGTGGTGTGGAACACACAATCACAATTACTGTAATCAGGGAAGCTAAGATGAGGGAGGGTTGGGTGAGTTGCCAGAGATCACACAGTTTATAAATTAGGGAGCCCTGATTGGGGCCTGGACTGCCTGTCTCACTCAGTATTCTTTCCATACATGGTGTGGAAGGATGAAAAGAGTGAGACTTTTGAAACTAAAAATGGCCTGACTTTAAAGCCTAGTTCCACTACTTGCTGGCTGAGTGACGACAGGCTGATCACATGGTCTCTCAGGGTCTTAGCATCCTCATCTGTAAGACTGGGATAATGATAATTTTAACAGAACAGGATCAGGATGAATATGATGATTAATATTGAATGTCAACTTGATTAGACTGAAGGATGCAAAATATTGAAGAATGCAACAATTCTATTAAGCTAGAAGTTAAGATTGCCACCTGGATACTTTGAGCTCCTCCTACCTTTAAGTCAACAGGCTAAGGGAGTTACAGTGTAGACTGGGGTGACTGACCTGGACTATCAAGATGAAATCAGTCTACTACTTCAAAATGGAGGTAAGGAAGAATATGTGTGGAATACAGGAGAACCCTTAGAGTGTCTTTTAGTATTACCATGCCCTGTGACGTGATTAAGGTCAATGGGAAACTAGAACAGCACAATCCAGGCAGGACTACAAATAGCCCAGATCCTTCAGGACTGAAGGTTTGGGTCACTCCATCAAGTAAAAAACCACGACCTGCTGAGGTACTTGCTGAAGGCAAAGGGAATACAGAACGGGTAGTAGAAGAAGGTAGTCATCAATACTAGCTACGACCACATGACCAGTTGCAGAAATGAGGAGTGTAATTGTCACGAGTATTTCCTCTTTATTTTGTTCAGAACATGTTTGTGCATGTATACACTTGTACTAAGAAAATATCTTCATTTCATTCATTTCTCCTTTATCATGTGACATAAGATTTATTGACTTCATGTCAGCATTTAAGTGTTATTACTTTATGTGACAGCATTTGGGTTGGGGATTGGTGCATTTCTGGTTGTACAAAGGATAGTTGTATTATGTGTAATTACGAACTTACTATTGTCTTTATTTGAAGATTATGTATGATTTCAGGAGATATGTATGGGTTCAAGTTGACAAGGGGTGGACTTGTGATGGTTATTACTGAATGTCAACTTGATTGGATTGAAGGATGCAAAATATTGTTCCTGGGTGTGTCTGTGAGGGTGTTGCCAAAGGAGATTAACATTTGAGTCAGTGGACTGCGAAAGGTAGACCTATCCTCAATCCAGGTGGGCACCATCTAATCAGCTGCCAGCACTGCCAGAATAAAAGCAGACAGAAGAAAGTTGAAATATTAAACTGGCTTAGCCTCCAAGCCTACATCTTTCTCCTGTGCTGGATGCTTCCTGTTCTCGAACAACAGACTCCAAGTTCTTCAGCTTTGGGACTCACACTGGCTTCCTTGCTCCTCAGCTTGCAGATGTCCTAATGTGGAACCTCACCTTATGATCGTGTGAGTTAATACTTCTTAATAAACTCTCCTTTATACATTTATCCTATTAGTTCCGTCCCTCTAGAGAACCCTGACTAATACAATGAAGTTTAAATGAAATAATACATATCAAAAGCATAGGCCAGTACCCACATATACATGTACATAACAACTACTATCAATTATTATTGTTGTTATTAAGCATTATGACAATGATAATGATTATTCAGCTGGCATATGAAAGATACTACCAACAGGAACTATTAATAATGAAATTATGTTTAAGAATTTATAATACATTTTATGAAGTTATATAAGCTTCATAAAGCTTATATAGCTATAAGCATGGAACGCAGATTAAAAATACACCCTTATTCAGTAAAGCATTGTCAGTAACAGTGAAACTCTGGAAACAACTAAAATGTCTATATATTTCTGCTTAGTTTTATCAATTAAAAACAGTTTCATAAAGCATAAAAAGTGCCACATAATTATAATATCATGATGAAGGTTGACTTTGCACTAGCAAAATGTCTCAGATACAGATAATCAGAATTTGTCTTTCTAGACATTCCCGTGAACATGAACAACGTGTAAAAAACTCCTTGACAAGCTGATAGTTCAACTGAAGAAACATTCCTTGGAAGCTTGCTGTGATGGTGAAAAGCACATGGGTTATTGGGATATGGCAAGGAAGTGCCCCAGGATCGGTAAAGGAAAGTTCAAAGGCCCAGAAGGAAAAGAAAATTGCATATTTAGAGTATTGAAGAAAGGCCCATATGATGATAGCACAAAGCAAAAGGTTATTGGTCAGGGTCTTGTCAGGTTACAGCTATACTGACTGAGTTATGACCATTGGAATGTGAGTTTAGCCTATGTGACTCTCCACTTCTCTCTCTACTCCTTTCTCAGTAACCATGGAGGCCACATGTCTAAGATGGTAAAATCACAAGATAGGAGACTGGATTCCACAGTCTCTCTCGCAGCAGAGCTGCTCAGTAGAGGCACCTAACCTGCCTCAGACCTATGATGTGAGCAAGAAATAAATGTTTCCTGTTTTAAGGGACTGGGATTTCACAATTGTTTGTTATAGCAGCTAGCAATACTTACCTTGACTAATACACCAGGTCTTGGTAAGAAATCATTTTCCCCCAACTCCATCATACACTTGAGATGTGATCTAGACTCGCACCTCCTCCATATTAAGACTGTGGTGAAAAGAATCCATCAAGATTCTTTCCCAACCCAGTCTGACTATATTCACTCTCATTTTAATTAATATACTTCCCATTTTTAGGTTCTATGCCATAAATTAATTAAAGGCAAGTCCCAAGATTAACACATATTTTAATCTATAATTCTGAATCCAAAGCTTTGCTTAAAGGACTAATATGTAGTTGGTTTTATACTCATTCAACATTAATCATCATGAATTATAACTTCATATCAATTTTTATCTCTTTGAAAGTAATTGTATGTGTAGTTTGCATTCCAGTCAGATGGTTTTAAAGCCTTTCAAGTATTCCGTAAATAATTTAAATGGTTTCTTAAATTTCAGTGTTCACAAGTGGTGTATAAATTAATACATTATTTGAGAAAATATTGAAGGGATAATCCCTCTAAAAATGAAAATCTCTAGGACAAACTATGTATTAGAGACTTTATTCCTTTTTGATGTTTATTTTAACACTTAAAATTATCATCTGACTTAATTGTATAGTAACCTAGTTAGTATTAGAAGGTGTAAGATGGAGGCTGAAAGAAGTGATGTGTCCAGTCTATGGCTCAGGAAACAGAGGTGCAGGACTGGGATACAGGTATTCTTGTCTGGAGCATGTCCTTTGCCTACGTCTTTCACTATCCCTAGAGAATGAGCTTTTTAAAAACTTGCATATGTGTACATGTGTTATATGACACCCTCAGGAAAATCCCCTATATAAGGTCTAAGAATGTCTGCCCTGCCATGTAATGTTTGCTTGAATGTTTTCCTGACATCTTTAAAATGGAAATAATAAATGAACCTATATAACACAATTGTTATTTGGATGCACATTGGTTAATATTTAGAAATTTTCTAGAATAGTCCCTAGTATATCATAAACATTATATATTTGTTAAATTAAATGAAAGTAGCTATATAGTGGGCTAGAAGTAATTTTAGAGCCCTTAGCTCAGCACCTACTATTGTCCTACATACTATTAAGCTGTCTATATTAGTTTGCTAGGGCTGCTGTAAGGAAGTCTCACAAATTGAGTGGCTTACACAACAGAAATTTACTGCCATATGTATTGGAGGCTGTGAGTCTGAGATCATGGTGCTGACAGAGCTCCATTCTCTCTCCTAGGTTCTGGTAGTTCCTTGGCTTGCAGCAGCATAACTCTAATTTTCACAGGGCATTCTCCCTGTGTTTGTGTCTATGTCCAAATGTTTCCCTTTTTGTAAGGACAGAGGTCATACTGGATTAGGGCCCACTCTACTGGCCTCATTGTAAGTTGATTATTTCTGTAAAGAAGTAATAGAGAAACTTACCTGTAAGGAAACTTATCTCCAAATAAGGTTACATTCAGAGATACTGGGGGTTAGGACTTCAACGTATCTTAGAAAGAGGCACACAGTTAACCCATAACACTCACTCTCCTAAACAATCTGTTCACTAGATTATGGGAGTGATCCGCCTGTGATCTAACAGTCCACAGAATGCATTAAGAAAATGCTCAGAAGCAGTGAATCCATCTACCCATCTAATATTAGAACAACTTTCACCATTCTTGATTCCTTTTCCAAGCTTTATTTTTCTCCTTAGCACCTACCATCTACCATACTATTTATTTTACTATCTTTTCTCATTTATGTCTATCATGATGATAGGATGCTAGATCCATAAGAGTGGAGATTTCTATCTATATGTTCTTTGCTATGTTTTCTACCATGTGGAACAGTACACACCATGTAGGCACTCTATAGATATTAATGGAATGGTTAACTTATATGAACTTAATCAACCATAAGTAAAGATTATTAACTATTGGAAAAATAGACAAAATATCTTTTAATGTCTTAGACTTTTCAATGAGTCAATTCTCCATTTTCCCTTGAATTTTCCATTGCAAAGCATATTAGAATAAAGAAAAAAGAAGTTTTAAGAAGAGCTATGCAGGAGTAGTCTCCGAGTGGCCCAGTCACCACTCTGTAAAAGAGAAATTATTTTTTCAGCCTTATTAAGGTACAATTGATACATTAAAAATTTTATATATTCAATGTGCACAACATCATGTTTTGATACATGTACATATTGTGAATTGATTACCATAATCAAGCTAATTAACATATCCATCATTTCACATATTTATTTTTTGTGGCGAGAATATTTAAAATCTACTTTCTTAGCCTATTTCAGATATATAGTACATTAACTATAGTCATCATGCTGTACATTAGGTCCCTAGAACTTATTCATCTTATACCTGCAAATGTGCACCCTTTGATCAATACCTGCCCATTTCTCCCATACCTCAACCCCTTGGAACCGCTATTCTGCTATTTGCTTCTATGTATTAGCCTTTTTGCAGTTTCCACATATAAATGAGATCATGCAGTAATTGTCTTTCTGTGCCTGGTTTATTTCACTTAGCATAATATCCTCTGGGCTCATTTTAAATATTTTACTAATACAATATTTTAGGTTGCATCCAAATAGCACAAAATAGCAAGAATCAGTAGAGACTACTAAACTGGACAAATCAGATGCCAAGCTCATTTTTGTTTGTTTATTCTAAAGTATTCCAGTTTGGCTTACCTATGTTGATCAAAACAACTTGATAATTTCCATACTGATACTGTGCTATAGGCAAAAAATATCTATCATTCAGCTTCTGGCAGTAGGCTGGAAGGATCCTCATGAAAAACAAACAAAAAGAGTAGATTTTGCATAAAATATAATTTTTATAACACTGCTGGGCTTAAAATACGTGAGGAAAATCTCCAAGGGGCCTAAGCAAAAATAAAAGCAAAACCGTTGAGCTAAAAGCTTAACTATGAGCTGTAAGTGCATACTTAAGATAGGATAGCTTGAGGGTAAATGCCAATCTCTGCACTGTGGTTTGGAGATTTAGCTTTACCTTAGCAGCAAGGAAGATAAGCTGAAAATGAGATTCTTGGATTATATCTGAAACCTTGGAAGGGGCTAAATTTGTTCTAGGTTTGTAATGCCTCCAAGATCCCTGTGGAAACACATGAACCTTCTCTTACATGGAATGTATCTTTAAATTAGGCATCCTAGTTTTCCTCAGAATAAAATAAGGTCAAATATAAGGTCATAATCAACAATCACCAAATTTACAATAAAACTTACCACCGGAAATGAGAGCAGGTAGGAAAAAACACAATAGATTTAGCTCACCAAGGGCATCAAATACTAGATTCTATGACTTGGAATACAAAATATACATAGGACATTTAAAGTAAAGAATGACATCACAAAATACAATGAGAGCCAATTAAAAACTGATGAGGGATATTTGGAAAAGAAAATAGAACCTTTATAAATTTTTAAAAAATGGTTGAAAGTAAAACAAAACAGCAGATGGGTTAAATAAAATATTAGATGCCACTAAAGAAAGTAAATGAACTAGAACTGGAAGATAGATGTAAAAATACTATAACATGTAGAACAAAGAGCTAAAGAGTAGAAAATATGAGGCGATCAAGTGATATATGATATAGAATGTGAAAATCTAAATTAATCAGAGTACCTGAGGGAAAGAATAAAGAGAATAGGGGAAAGGTAAAATTTGAAGTACCAGATTGTGAAACTCCCTGAAGTAATGAAAAATATGAACTCACGATATCAAGCACGATATCAAGCACATCCACCAAGAAATATAAATAAAACAAAATCCAGAAGTAGACACTTAGTCATGAATCCACAGATACTCAGCACACAGATCATAAAAGCAGAGAGAGAAGACTGACACTAGATAGCAGTAATAGAAACCAGAACACAATGGAATAATATTTTCAATGGATTGAGAAATAATAACTGTCATCCTAGTGTGGTACACTCAGAAAAGCTATATTTTTATAATGCTAATGAGATCAACACAAACCAAGAGACTTCTCCATGAATAACACAAAAGAAAATTCTAAAAATGCATTATTGAAACAAAGAAAAATGAACCCAGAATAACCTAACATCAAAAAAATAGGAAACAAAGAATTGGACAAATGTAGGTAAATCTAAGCAAAAATTTTCTGTGGAAGATAATGGAATAATTATATTAATAACAATTGTAGTATGCTATCTTTTACAAGCATCCCAAATGATTCTTCGTATTGAGTTTAAGAAACAATTATGTAACTGACAAGTTTTATAAACCATATAGAGATTAAAAGGAGTAAATTATTAAGATTGAAAAAAGTGCAGTTGGCCCTGGAACAACATGGGGATTAGGAGCGCTGGTCCCCCATGCAGTTGAAATTCCATGTACAACTTTTGACTCCCCTGAAACCTAACTACTAATAGCCTACTGCCTACCAGAAGCCTTACCAATATCATAAACAGTTGATTAACACATATTTTGTATTTTATATTATGTATTATGTTTTACAATAAAGCTAGAGAAAAAATGTTATTAAGAAAATCAAAAGAGAAAATACATATACAGTACTGTACCATATTTATCAATACCATAAGTTTACACTGTCTGTATACAAGATGAATCATCTGTCTGAAATGACAGGCAACTGCAGCTGCAGGCCGCAATATACAGTATGTATAAAGTATTTCAACTTTTTCTTGTAATGTCATGACTTTTCTCTGCCTCAAGGAAGCACATTCAGCATCACTAGTGGGACTTCATGTGGGCCCCATGGTGTTATTCAAGAATTACATTATTGCACTAAACACAGTAAAAAATACACAAAAACCAAGAGAGGTAACTTTTTACTGTAATATGCAATTTACTGGAGAGATGAACTGCTCTTGCAGATCTGATTAGCATCACATGCCATTTTAAGAGGATACAATAGGACTTCAACAGCAACAAGAGGTGGTTACGAAATTATTGCAATAGTACAGTATGTACTATAGATAATCTTAAGCAGTTATGATGTAATACTACATCTTTACATTTGTTTACATTTCTCTCAACTGCACGTGGTAGTGCCGGGTACAGTCAGTGTTTGTGTGCATAAGTTTTTATAAATTTCAACTTTTTGCAATATATTTGTATATATTTTATAGTAGTACATGATGAAATAGACTAGTATCTACATTTTTTTTAAACTTTTATTTTTGGTTCAGGGGTACATGTGTAGGTTTGTTATATAGGTAAACTTTTTAACAGGGGTTTGTTGTACAGGTTATTTCATCACCCAGGTACTAAGCCTAGTACCCAATAGTTATTTTTTTCTGATCCTCTCCCACCTCCCAACCTGCACACTCAAAGAGCCCCAGTGTCTATTGTTCCCCTCTTTGTGTCCATGAGTTTTCATTACTTAGCTTGCACTTACAAGTAACAACATGCAATATTTGCTTTTCTTTTCTTGTATTAGTCTGCTAAGGATAATGCCCTCCAGCACCATCCATGTCCTTTGCAAAGGATGTGATGTAGTTTTTTATGGCTGCATAGTATTCCATGGTGTATATGTACCACATTTCTTTATCCAATCCGTCATTGCTGAGCATTTAGGTTGATTCCATGTCTTTGCTGTTGTGAAGAGTGCTGCAGTGAACATTTGTGTGCCTGTATCTTTATGGTAGAATGATTTATATTCTTTTGGGTATATACCAAGTAATGGGATTGCTGAGTCAAGTGGTAGTTCTGTTTCTAGCTCTCTGAAGAATCACCACACTGCTTTCCACATAACTAACTTTTAAATTATTTCAATATATCTAGGCCACAAGTTTCATCTGCAAGTTTTCTCAAATTGTCGCAGATCTCCAAAACATTTTCCAATGTATTTATTGAAAAAAGAATCAGTACATAATTGAACACACACAGTTCAAATCTGTGTTGCTCAAGGGTCTACTGTATACTGAAAAATTAGTACATATAAATTTACAGTCACCACTGTATTGCAACTGTTCCCTTCCTGCAAACAAATGAATCCCTACCATATTATTAGTTTCTTCCTGAGAAGAATCCCCTTGCTATTTATGTTTAATAATAGTTTTTGGTTATTTTTCCATTTGTAGAACATGCAGTCTGGTCACCATTCCAAGCCACTTCAACATCCTGTCTTACTCCACGCTTTGCATCTTCTCTATTCTGAGAACACATTCTATGCTAATACTTTCCTCACAGGCTGGAAAAATGTACTTTAATCCTGCTACGTCTCTGTCCTATCCATTCTGGGAGATGCTTTCCCAATGTCACCTCCATTATAAAATTGTCCCTGGTGTGCAACCCTACCCTTTCAAGTAGAAATAACCTCACTTATCTCAGATGTAGAATGGCTTTGCACAAGTTTTTCTTTTGGTGCTTAGCACATTCTCTCTTGTAGTATGTCTTCGTGTCTTACCCCCTTTCTAAACTGAAAGCTTTTTCAAAGCAATATCTGTTTAAAAGTCAACTTTAAAAATAGGGTCTAGCATGGTACCTAACACACAGTAGTGTTTCAGTGAATATTTGTAGAGTCAATCAATGTATGAATGAATAAATGAAAATGTATAAAGTTGAAAACATCTTGGAAACAAGTAGAATTCAGTTGTAATTTCAGAGGGATCAAATATTTGCAAATTTATGTACATATATTCATAATTTTATTCATATCTACTGTTAACTAATAACTCTTGGACAAACAAATTTTCATCATTATAAGCAGTCACAGACCGTGGGCAATTGGTGTAATGTATCATAAACTACGTATCAGAATAATCCCACATTTGGCAATATCAGAGCCTACTATATACAAATTTTCCGGGTTTCTTCGTGATTTGAAAAATGTCATTCTAACTGGTGAGAAATGATATCTCATTGTGGTTTTGATTTGCATTTCTCTGATGGCCAGTGATGATGAGCATTTTTTCATATGTCTGTTGGCTGCATAAATGTCTTCTTTTGAGAAGTGTCTATTCATATCCTTCGCCCACTTGTTGATGGGGTTGTGTTTTCCTTGTAAACTTGTTTGAGTTCTTTGTAGATTCTGGATATTAGCCCTTTGTCAGATGGGTAGGTTGCAAAAAATGTCTCCCATTCTGTAGGTTGCCTGTTCACTCTGATGGCAGTTTCTTTTGCTGTGCAGAAGCTCTTTAGTTTAATTAGATCCCATTTGTCAATTCTGGCTTTTGTTGCCATTGCTTTTGGTGTTTTAGACATGAATTCCTTGCCCATGCCTATGTCCTGAATGGTACTGCCTAGGTTTTCTTCTAGGGTTTTTATGGTTTTAGGTATACGATGTAAGTCTTTAATCCATCCTGAATTAATTTTTGTATAAGGTGTAAGGAAGGGATCCAGTTTCAGCTTCCTACATATGGTTAGCCAGTTTTCCCAGCACCATTTATTAAATAGGGAATCCTTTCCCCACTGCTTGTTTTTGTCAGGTTTGTCAAAGATCAGATAGTTGTAGATGTGTGGTATTATTTCTGAGATATCATCTCACACCAGTTAGAATGGCGATCTTTAAAAGTCAGGAAACAACAGGTGCCGGAGGGGATGTGGAGAAATAGGAACACTTTTACACTGTTGGTGGGATTGTAAACTAGTTCAACCATTGTGGAAGACAGTGTGGCAATTCCTCCGGGATCTAGAACTAGAAATACCATTTGACCCAGCCATCCCATTACTGGGTATATACCCAAAGGAATATAAATCATGCTGCTATAAAGACACATGCACACGTATGTTTATTGCGGCACTACTCACAATAACAAAGACTTGGAACCAACCCAAATGTCCAACAATGATAGACTAGATTAAGAAAATGTGGCACATATAGAAGATGGCCAAATAGGAACAGCTCCGGTCTACAGCTCCCAGCGTGAGCAACGCAGAAGACGGGTGATCTCTGCATTTCCATCTGAGGTACCGGGTTCATCTCACTAGGTAGTGCCAAACAGTGGGTGCAGGACAGTCATTAAAGCGCACCCTGTGCGAGCCGAAGCAGGACGAGGCATTGCCTCACTCAGGAAGTGCAAGGGGTCAGGGAGTTCCCTTTCCTAGTCAAAGAAAGGGGTAACAGATGGCACCTGGAAAATCGGGTCAGTCCCACCCTAATACTGTGCTTTTCCAACAGGCTTGGAAAACGGCACACCAGGAGATTGTGTCCCGCACCTGGCTGGGAGGGTCCACGGAGTCTTGCTGATTGCTAGCACAGCAGTCTGAGATCAAACTGCAAGGCTGCAGCGAGGCTGGGGGAAGGGTGCCTGCCATTGCCCAGGCTTGCTTAGGTAAACAAAGCAGCCAGGAAGCTCGAACTGGGTGGAGACCACCACAGCTCAAGGAGGCCTGCCTGCCTCTGTAGGCTCCACCTCTGGGGGCAGGGCACAGACAAACAAAAAGTCAGCAGGAAAGTCTGCAGACTTAAATGTCCCTGTCTGACAGCTTTGAAGAGAGTAGTGGTTCTCCCAGCACACAGCTGGAGATCTGAGAATGGGCAGACTGCTTCCTAAAGTGAGTCCCTGACCCCCGAGCAGCCTAACTGGGAGGCACCCCCCAGTAGGGACAGACTGACATCTCACTCGGCCAGGGACTCCTCTGAGACAAAACTTCCAGAGGAACGATCAGACAGCTGAATTTGCGGTCTCACGAAAATCCGCTGTTCTGCAGCCACGACTGCTGACACCCAGCCAAACAGGGTCTGGAGTGGACCTCTAGCAAACTCCAACAGACCCGCAGCTGAGGGTCCTGTCTGGTAGAAGGAAAACTAACAAACAGAAAGGACACCCACACCAAAAACCCATCTGTACATCACCATCATCAAAGACCAAAAGTAGAAAAACCTACAAAGATGGGGAGAAAACAGAGCAGAAAAACTGGAAACTCTAAAAAGCAGAGCTCCTCTCCTCCTCCAAAGGAACACAGTTCCTCACCAGCAACGGAACAAAGCGGGACGGAGAATGACTTTGACGAGTTGAGAGAAGAAGGCTTCAGATGATCAAACTACTCCGAGCTACGGGAGGAAATTCAAACCAATGGCAATGCAGTTAAAAACTTTGATAAAAAAACTAGACGAATGTATAACTAAGATAACCAATGAAGAGAAGTGCTTAAAGGAGCTGATGGAGCTGAAAGCCAAGTTTCAAGAACTACGTGAAGATTGCAGAAGCCTCGGTAGCTGATGCGATCAACTGGAAGAAAGGGTATCAGTGATGGAAGATGAAATGGATGAAATGAAACGAGAAGGGAAGTTTAGAGAAAAAAGAATAAAAAGAAATGAACAAAGCCTCCAAGAACTATGGGACTATGTGAAAAGACCAAACCTACGTCTGATTGGTGTACCTGAAAGTGACGGGGAGAATGGAACCAAGTATGAAAACACTCTGCAAGATATTATCCAGGAGAACTTCCCCAATCTAGCAAGGCAGGCCAACATTCAGATTCAGGAAATACAGAGAACGCCACAAAGATACTCCTCGAGAAGAGCAACTCCAACACACATAATTGTCAGAGTCACCAAAGTTGAAATGAAGGAAAAAACGTTAAGGGCGGCCAGAGAGAAAGGTCGGGTTACCCACAAAGGGAAGCCCATCAGACTAACAGCTGATCTCTCGGCAGAAACTCTACAAGCCAGAAGAGAGTGGGGGCCGATATTCGACATTCTCAAAGAAAAGAATTTTGAACCCAGAATTTCATATCCAGCCAAACTAAGCTTCATAAGTGAAGGAGAAATAAAATACTTTACAGACAAGCAAATGCTGAGTGATTTTGTCACCACCAGGCCTGCTCTAAAAGAAGCACAAAATGTGGAAAGGAACAACCGGTACCAGCCACTGCAAAAACATGCCAAATTGTAAAGACCATCGAGGCTAGGAAGAAACTGCATCAACTAACGAGCAAAATAACCAACTAACATAATAATGACAGGATCACATTCACACATAACAATATTAACTTTAAATGTAAATGGGCTAAATGCTCCAATTAAAAGACACAGACTGGCAAATTGGATAAGGAGTCAAGACCCATCAGTGTGCTGTATTCAGGAAACCCATCTCACGTGCAGAGACACACATAGACTCAAAATAAAGGGATGGAGGAAGATCTATCAAGCAAATGGAAAACAAAAAAAGGCAGGGGTTGCAATCCTAGTCTCTGATAAAATAGAATTTAAACCAACAAAGATCAAAAGAGACAAAGACGGCCATTACATAATGGTAAAGGGATCAATTCAACAAGAAGAGCTAACTATCCTGAATATATATGCACCCAACACAGGAGCACCCAGATTCATAAAGCAAGTCCTGAGTGACCTACAAAGGGACTTAAACTCCCACACAATAATAATGGGAGATTTTAACACCCCACTGTCAACATTACACAGATCAATGAGACAGAAAGTTAACAAGGATATCCAGGAATTGAACTCAGCTATGCACCAAGTGGACCTAATAGACATCTACAGAACTCTCCACCCCAAATCAACAGAATATACATTTTTTTCAGCACCACACCACACCTATTCCAAAACTGACCACATAGTTGGAAGTAAAGCTCTCCTCAGCAAATGTAAAAGAACAGAAATTATAACAAACTGTCTCTCAGACCACAGTGCAATCAAACGAGAACTCGGGATTAAGAAACTCACTCAAAACCACTCAACTACATGGAAACTGAACAACCTGCTCCTGAATGACTACTGGGTACATAACGAAATGAAGGCAGAAATAAAGATGTTCTTTGAAACCAACGAGAACAAAGACACAACATACCAGAATCTCTGGGACACATTCAAAGCAGTGTGTAGAGGGAAATTTATGGCACTAAATGCCCACAACAGAAAGCAGGAAAGATCCAAAATTGACACCCTAACATCACAATTAAAAGAACTTGAAAAGCAAGAGCAAACACATTCAAAAGCTAGCAGAAGGCAAGAAATAACTAAATTCAGAGCAGAAATGAAGGAAATAGAGACACAAAAAAACCCTTCAAAAAATTAATGAATCCAGGAGCTGGTTTTTTGAAAAGATCAACAAAATTGATAGACTGCTAGCAAGACTAATAAAGAAGAGAGAAGAATCAAATAGATGCAATAAAAAATGAAAAAGGGGATATCACCACCGATCCCACAGAAATACAATCTACCATCAGAGAACACTACAAACACCTCTATGCAAATAAACTAGAAAATCTAGAAGAAATGGATACATTCCTCAACACACACACCCTCCCAAGACTAAACCAGGAAGAAGTTGAACCTCTGAATACACCAATAACAGGCTCTGAAATTGTGGCAATAATCAATAGCTTACCAACCAAAAAGAGTCCAGGACCTGATGGATTCACAGCCGAATTCTACCAGAGGTACAAGGAGGAACTGGTACCATTCCTTCTGAAACTATTCCGATTGATAGAAAAAGAGGGAATCCTCCCTAACACATTTTATGAGGCCAGCACCATCTTGATACCAAAGCCTGACAGAGACACAACCAAAAAAGAGAATTTCAGACCAATATCCTTGATGAACATTGATGCAAAAATCCTCAATAAAATACTGGGAAACCGAATCCAGCAGCACATCAAAAAGCTTATCCACCATGATCAAGTGGGCTTCATCCCTGGGATGCAAGGCTGGTTCAACATATGCAAAACAATAAATGTAATACAGCATATAAACAGAACCAAAGACAAAAACCACATGATTATCTCAATAGATGCAGAAAAGGCCTTTGACAAAATTCAACAACCCTTCATGCTAAAAACTCTCAATAAATTAGGTATTGATGGGACGTATCTCAAAATAATAAGAGCTATCTATGACAAACCCACAGCCAATATCATACTGAATGGGCAAGCCTGGAAGCATTCCCTTTGAAAACTGGCACAAGACAGGGATGCCCTCTCTCACCACTCCTATTCAACATAGTGTTGGAAGTTCTGGCCAGGGCAATCAGGCAGGAGAAGGAAATAAAGGGTATTCAATTAGGAAAAGAGGAAGTCAAATTGTCCCTGTTTGCAGATGACATGATTGTATATCTAGAAAACCCCATTGTCTCAGCCCAAAATCTCCTTAAGCTGATAAGCAACTTCAGCAAAGTCTCAGGATACAAAATCAATGTACAAGAATCACAAGCATTCTTGTACACCAATCACAGACAAACAGAGAGCCAAATCATGAGTGAACTCCCATTCACAATTGCTTCAAAGAGAATAAAATACCTAGGAATCCAACTTACAAGGGATGTGAAGGACCTCTTCAAGGAGAACTACAAACCACTGCTCAACGAAATAAAAGAGGATACAAACAAATGGAAGAAAATTCCATGCTCATGGGTTGGAAGAATCAATATCATGAAAATGGCCATACTGCCCAAGGTAATTTATAGATTCAATGCCATCCCCATCAAGCTACCAATGACTTTCTTCACAGAATTGGAAAAAACTACTTTAAAGTTCATATGGAACCAAAACAGAGCCCGCATCGCCAAGTCAATCCTAAGCCAAAAGAACAAAGCTGGAGGCATCACGCTACCTGACTTCAAACTATACTACAAGGCTACAGTAACCAAAACAGCATGGTACTGGTACGACAACAGAGACATAGATCAATGGAACAGAACAGAGCCCTCAGAAATAATGCCACATATCTACAACTATCTGATCTTTGACAAACCTGACAAAAACAAGCAATTGGAAAAGGATTCCCTATTTAATAAATGGTGCTGGGAAAACTGGCTAGCCATATGTAGAAAGCTGAAACTGGCCGGGCGCGGTGGCTCACGCCTGTAATACCAGCACTTTGGGAGGCCGAGGCGGGCGGATCACAAGGTCAGGAGATCGAGACCACGGTGAAACCCCGTCTCTACTAAAAATACAAAAAATTAGCCAGGCATGGTGGCGGACGCCTGTAGTCCCAGCTACTCGGAGAGGCTGAGGCAGGAGAATGGCGTGAACCCGGGAGGCGGAGCTTGCAGCGAGCCGAGATCGCGCCACTGCACTCCAGCCTGGGTGAGAGGGCGAGACTCTGTCTCAAAAAAAAAAAAAAAAAAAAAAAAAAAAAAAAGAAAAGCTGAAACTGGATCCCTTCCTTACACCTTATACAAAAATCAATTCAAGATAGATTAAAGACTTACATGTTAGACCTAAAACCATAAAAACCCTAGAAGAAAACCTAGGCAATACCATTCAGGACATAGGCATGGGCAAGGACTTCATATCTAAAACACCAAAAGAATGGCAACAAAAGCCAAAATTGACAAATGGGATCTAATTAAACGAAAGAGCTTCTGCACAGCAAAAGAAACTACCATCAGAGTGAACAGGCAACCTACAAAATGGGAGAAAATTTTTGCAACCTACTCATCTGACAAAGGGCTAACATCCAGAATCTACAATGAATTCAAACAAATTTACAAGAAAAAAACAAACAACCCCATCAAAAAGTGGGTGAAGGACATGAACAGACACTTCTCAAAAGAAGACATTTATGCAGACAAAAGACACATGAAAAAATGCTCATCATCACTGGCCATCAGAGAAATGCAAGTCAAAACCACAATGAGATACCATCTCACACCAGTTAGAATGGCCATCATTAAAAAGTCAGGAAACAACAGGTGCTGGAGGGGATGTGGAGAAACAGGAACACTTTTACACTGTTGGGGGGACTGTAAACTAGTTCAACCATTGTGGAAGTCAGTGTGGCGATTCCTCAGGGATCTAGAACTAGAAATACCATTTGACCCAGCCATCTCATTACTGGGTATATACCCAAAGGACTATAAATCATGCTGCTATAAAGACACATGCACACGTATGTTTACTGCGGCACTATTCACAATAGCAAAGACTTGGAACCAACCCAAATGTCCAACAATGATAGACTGGATTAAGAAAATGTGGTACATATACACCATGGAATACTATGCAGCCATAAAAAACGATGAGTTCATGTCCTTTGTAGGGATATGGATGAAACTGGAAATCATCATTCTCAGTAAACTACCGCAAGGACAAAAAACCAAACACCGCATGTTCTCACTCATAGGTGGGAATTGAACAATGAGAACTCATGGACACAGGAAGGGGAACATCACACTCCGGTGACTGTTGTGGGGTGGGGGAAGGGAGAAGGGACAGCATTAGGAGATATACCTAATACTAAATGATGAGTTAATGGGTGCAGCACACCAACATGGCACATGGATACATATGCAACAAACCTGCACATTGTGCACTTGTACTCTAAAACTTAAAGTATGATAATAATAAAAAAGAAAAAAAAAAAGAAAATGTGGCACATATACACCATGGAATGCTATGCAGCCATAAAAAAAGGATGAGTTCTTGTCCTTTGTAGGGACATGGGTGAAGCTGGAAACCATCATTCTCAGCAAACTATCGCAAGGACAAAAAACCAAACACCGTATGTTCTCACTCATAGGTGGGAATTGAACAATGAAAACACTTGGACACAGGAAGAGGAATATCACACAACAGGGCCTGTTGTGGGGTGGGGGAGGGGGGAGGGATAGCATTAGGAGATTTGCCCAATGTAAATGACGAGTTAATGGGTGCAGCACACCAACATGGCACAGGTATACATATGTAACAAACCTGTACGTTGTGCACATGTACCCTAGAACTTAAAGTATAATATACGTACATATATAAGAAGAAAATTGTCTACTGTAAAATAATTCAACATGAGCCACTGAATCCATAAAGTTTGAAAATATGATATTGTAAGCTGGTTAAGAAATCATTCCTTCAGTTGTGTCCATCCAGCTATACATTCACCTAAGAAATAAGTTCTCTCTCATCTGTGCCAAAAATGACAGTATTGTTATTGGAAGAAAAGAAGCACTATTGATTGCACTATTCTTTTTTTCTGTGTTAATATCCATCAGGGCTACTGTAGTGGTGAAAGAAGATACTTGGAAAAATAATAACATGGAGAAACATATGATTGACAGGATCCCCAGTAATTCTGACAGTGATCTTATGATGGGTTTTGACAATACATGTTTATATGAAATGACACCGTCTGCATTAAACCCTTCTAGCTCAAGAGGGACTCTGCATGTCCTTTTTGCTTGGCTGGAATTCAAAGAAATACATATTGGTCGTGATTTACCTCCTCCAGAAAGGCAAAATAACTATATTGATATAGAAGTATCAGTAAGCTGAAGCAGTAGATGAAGAAGTTTGAAAGCAAATGCTGACAAAGAGATTAAGAAATTCCAGCAGTAAGAATACACACATACATACACATAGAGGAGTAAAATTTATTTCCTAATTATTCACATAATTCTGTGATACTTTTTGTATCCTACTTTTGGCAACAATCAAT
Source organism: Symphalangus syndactylus (assembly GCF_028878055.3). NCBI lineage: Eukaryota > Metazoa > Chordata > Mammalia > Primates > Hylobatidae > Symphalangus > Symphalangus syndactylus. The sequence continues at coordinate 123,665,884 of NC_072425.2, forward strand.
TTAAAATGGTTCTATCTTTATAAAATTGCTAATAAAGAACACTTACCAATTTCCTTTTAAAAGATGTTATTACTTTAATATACAGCAAAACATGACAGAAAATTCGGAACAATTCAACTATTTTCTTAAATTAGAAGTAAAAAATAAACTTTGGAAAAAATTTTGAGAGAAATTCATTCTTGTGCTTATTTCTCAGAAAAACTTTAGAAATAAACACATCAGCATAAAGTTTTAGTTCAAAATGGTAATAATAGAAGTCCAAATTTTATATTCATAATTTTTCCGTTTGATGGAGTGACTCATTTACTTAGAATATTTTAATACCTTTCTAGTGCTGTAGGATAGAGGACAACACCACACTCCCTTTACCTTCTGCTCTAGTTATAATAGATTAGTTTGACTTGGTTAAATACGCCATGATCTCTTTTCTCCCTGGGCCTTTTGAACACGTGATCTTCTCTGCCCTTCTACTAGTACAACCCTGCAAACACCCTCATCTCCACTGGCCCCCAGCTGCCCTTCACCTTACTATCCTCTATACCTGAATAACTTCCTACTTATACTTCTTAAATGCTTCAAGGAGGCTTGTTTGGCTCCCCAATATAAGTTAGGTGTATTTGATATAAATTCCTTAAAAAACTCCATATTTCTCTTTTCAAAACACTTATCATGCTTGAATTGTGTAATTAAAGTCCATCTTTCAAACAAGATTACAAATTCCCTGTGGACAGGGAATTTGTTTTGAATTTCTGACTTGACTCAAAGACATTGCCTGGTATATAGCAGGCGCTTAATAAATATTGGCTGAATGAACGAAATAAAGCATTCCATTCCATGTGCATATTATAAACATATTTTATATTTTTGCCCTTCAACCAATATCATAGCTCTCTGAGGGAGGGACCATGTTTTATACTTTAGTGTCCTTAGCAGTGCCTACAAAAGGGTATGTGCTTGATAGAGATTAACAACATTCTCTTATTAAAACTTCCCACAGCAGAAGAAAGTATAAAGTCTCTTCAAAGTACACATTTTCTGCTACATCTCACTATGTCTTAGAAATTCCCCCTTGTGCTTAATATATGTGTATGAACATATATGTGTATGAACATTTATGCAAACAAAACAAGCAAATGAAACCGTTCCATTAGAATTTTACTTTATTACCCTTTTTTCCCCTATTTACAAATCTAACTATTTATCATGTTAGATATTCTGAATTTCCTCTTCAGAATCACCCTCCACCTTCTGACCCTGCTCTGTACCCCAGGAAGATGACTTTTCTGGACTGCATCAAATCATTCCCCTGCACTCTAGTTTCCAGATAGGTATGGCCAATGGTAAACGATGGCAGGTGACCAGAGTGGGAGAGGAGAGAAAGTCTGGTTTATTCATTTTCTTGGTTTGTTCTCTGCTGATCTGTGATTTGGCAGTGGCTGTATTCTTCCACCTAAGGCAAGAGATCCCACAGTGGGCCCTTCCCACCGTTAAAGCTTTCCCTAGGTTCCATCCCTTCCCTTGCTCCATCAAGATTAACAGTGTTAGTTGTTCCTACCATTGCTAGTCCCTAGGGGGCTTCACCGTCCCTTAGTGGTTTCCTTAAGATTGCCCACAACTTTGTTAAGAAGTCTCCCATTGAGTGTGCCATTAAGTTCCTGCTGAGGCCCTGACTGATATGCTAATATACATAAAGGCCACTATACAGTCCCTTTCTTTGAGTCAATGTTGTAGAATAAACAGAGCAATGGACTGTCTACTAAATAAAATAAAACCCTGCATTCTATATTCCCATATTTCCATAAGACTCTAAAAATGGCATCAGTGCCACTATTTCTTGTTCTTCTTGCACACTGGGCTTCCAGCTGAGAATCAGTCAGTGTGGTGTGTGAAAGGACAAAATGAACATCATTCATCTCTGAGTTAACTAGTCCAGTAGTCACTTTTCAAATGGACTTGCATCTGTATCTAGGAGCTTCTCAAACTTTAGTGTGAAACGGATCATGGTAGTGAGTAAAAAGGGGGTGGGGAGGAACGAAGGAGGGTGGTGGGTGGAAGGGGCCTGTTAGAATGTAGATTTTGATTTAGTAGGTACCACTGGAGCTTGTGATTCTCTGATAAGCTTCTGAGATTCTGTATCCCTAACCAGTTGATGCAGCTGATTCCTGGACCACACTTTGAGTAGCAAGGCCCTTGGGTGTCTGTGGCAGTGCCATGTCAGTCTCATAAGGATGGGAAAGGCTGAAAGGGTAGGACTCAAGGACTTCTCCTGCATCTTTGCCTTCATTTGTTTACATATTATGATTCCAAGTAAGAGTTCATTCAAGGGAGAAAAAGGTCCTATTTATTTATTTTTAAAAGTTAAATCATCAGCAAATTCCAAATTTATTATGTTCTTCCACACATGTAAAAATTCCCGTAAGGCTCTGCTTGTGAAAACAATTGCTACCATTTTGAAAAGTTTCTAAGGAAAACATGTAGAACGGATGAGTAGCTTAAAGGAGTAATAAGATACAATATCTGAATATTTTTAAGAAAAAAGTAATTAAACGAAATGATACATTGGACTTTGGGGACTCAGGGGAAAGGGTGGGGGTGGTGAGAAATAGAAGACTACACACTGGGTACAGTGCACACTGCTTGGGTGATGGGTGCACCAAAATCTATTCATGTAACCAACCACCACCTGTTTCCCAAAATCCTATTGAAATAAAAAAATAAAAAATTAAATTAAAAAGTGGATGAACACAGAGGGCTACTGAAAGGCAGGGAAATACACCTGTAGAGATATATTAGATATATTAGGGTGTAACAGCAAGTGGGAGAAGTTGAAATTAAAAACATACAAAAGTAAAGAATAGGAAAAAGGGTTAGAACTTCAGGAATAGTTTAACTGTAAAGGTGGAGGAAAGAAAGTTTTCTATACTATACTGATAAAGGTTCTATTTCTTCAAACATTTGGATTTTATTGAAATACTAGCCTAATGTTCATTTTGCAAGTGAAATCAATAGGTAAGATGGTTTACCCAAAGTTTCTAGCTAGTTGGTGACAGAGACACAATTAGAATTTAGTTCTCCTGACACCATACTAATTATTCTTATTACTTTACTGATTCTTTTTTCCGTTTCTCCTTCTTATCCTTATTTTTAATGTCACATTACTTTGAAAATTGTGAGAAAAATCTCCTATTATTACAAAGATTGTTGACTCTCAGCACCATAGGATCCATCATAGAGCACCTAGAAACTTTCAGGAAATGAGGTGTAACATGGGTCAGCATCTCGTCATATCATTGGAGGGCACTCTTAAAGAAATCATTATATGAAAAAGACACTTGCACATGTATGTTTATGAAGTAAGCATCTTCTTATACAGAGTTCCAAGGCAATATTTGCAAATACAAAGAAAACTTGTAGTTGTTTATGTTTCAGATTTGGCTGGCATTACTTTTCCTTTGTATTCTGGAATCTGTGGACATAAGTATTTTTAACCTCAGGTACTAATTTAGATTTTCAATTTACTTTTGACATGGAAATATGGCCCATGCTGTCTGCCATTCTGCTTATATGATTTCTCTAAAACTTGTGCCTTTCTGAAAATATAATACAGGAAAACATTTCTGAAGGGTTTTTTCCATGTTTTTATGTAGTATATGTATTTATGAATTCGGAATATGTGCAATGCCTAAGAAACATTTATCACCAGACAAATTCAGTAGTATGGATCATCAATATTTACTCATATTCATCTTCAATTTGGCTCTTCTCAGTGGATATCAAACTTGAAACCTTACTCTGATCTGAAGCCCTGACAAAGTTGGGTTTATTCTTTTCATCTGGTAGCTATCTGTGACTCACTGCTCTTAATTACTATTCCTTCAAAATATTTATGTTTCTTGTGTCTCACAATCAATATTTACAGGCTTGAAATACACGTTTTAAGCCTGTGGTCAAAGCAGAAACATAAAAACCAGTTTTGCTCTTTTTCAATATCATTGCTATTATCAGACATGTTTTCAATAAATCCTGTTTTGTTTAATATCTTGCCATGGATGGGCCTAACAGAATCAGAGTGGAAGGGCTTATTGTGCTATAAATGATAAGTGGCAGGATGTTATCAAGAACAATATCTTACTCTTCTCTAATATCACAGAAATGCTTTTGCCTGTGATTCTCACAAGTGAGTGAACTTTAAGGCATCATTTTTCCAGTTACCTTTCAGGTAAACATAACAGAAAAAAAAGGCTTCATTTGTGGAAAAGAATGGCAAATCCTTGCCATCAGTAGGTTAATCTTTGCTTATGTTATTTCCTTCACCTAAAGTTACCTCCGGCAATCTCCACATGTCCAATTCCACCCATCTTTCAAGTTGGAGTTACCTGTTCTTCAAAAATTTCTCAACCCTGGCTGTATATTAGAATCACCTGGAGATGTTTTGAAATATTATCAATGTCCAGAGCCCACCCCAGGCCAAGTATATAAAAAGCAAATGGCTTATGTTTCATAGAAGTAATGGTTTCTTCTTAATTAAAATAAAACAAAAAAACTAACAAAAATCCCTGAGGCTGATTTAAAAAAAATGCTCCATTTTCCAATAATAGAGTAGGGAATTTGAAGTCCTTACAGTATTGCTCCCCCTCTTCTTTCAGAACGAGTTTTATATTTGCAATTGGGTGTTTCTTAACTGTTTACATGAAGGAAAGGAGACATATCCAAGGATGAGTGCTAGAGACAAACATGTTACGTGGATTGTCTTTGCTTTCCTGAAAGATCACTCAGGTGCTCATTGACTATCTCTTCCATATTGGAAGAAGTTAAAGAGCAAGTCAATGTAGGTACAATTTTTTTGTGCTCCCGATGCTCATTAGACATTTAACACTGTACTTACTTCTTTTTTGTAAAAGAGATCTCACTGTATCTACCAGATAGTTTTAAAAAAAAGAGGCCCAGAAAATTTGGGATAGCTACCTTAATGAGGCCATAGTTGTGCTTAAGAAGATTAGGAGCAGAATTAGAAAGTCACCATTTTGCCACCACTAATACAATTGATTCTGGCAAGGATCATTAGTGATTTCTAAATCTATTCAATGAAAAGTTGTTGGAAAACAGGGTATGTTCACATGGTCTAAAGTGTCACCCTACAGATAACTTGTTAATTACCAAATGAAAGTTATCCTTTCAATGAAAAGATTTACAGCCAAAACCTTAACTAAGTAATTTAAGATAACATTACAAAGAATAGGATAAACTACTATTTTGTACCACTTAATTGATACAGTTCTTGCCAAACACATTTAATCTAATCTAATCATGAGGAAACAGTCATAAAAATTCAGATTGTAGAACTGTAAAAAATGTTAAGATTGTGAAAACAAGAAGGGGACACTATTTAGAATAAAGGATGTTAAAGAAACATGAAAACTAAATGCAATGTATAATACTCAATTGGATCCTAGGAGAGACAATCTCTAAATAAAATTGTTGAGAAAATTGGGAAAATGTGAATATAAATTACATTTTTGGTAATATACTTTCAAAGTTAGTTTTGGGGGATATTGTGACTGTGTAGATGAATCATCTTCTTTGGAGATACATGCTGAAATTTTAGAAGACAGTGGAATTTAATTTTAAAGAGTAATCAGCGAATCTAGATTTGTTTTAACATTTTGCTAGTTTCCAACTTTTCTGGAAGCTTAAAACTTTTTAAAATCCAAAGTTGGTGGAAAAAAATCTAGATTTTAAACTAAAGCATTAATATCTTTTGTCTTTACAGGACTTAGCACATGGTAAATACACACTAAATGCGGGTTAAATACTTAAAAAACGATTAAGAAGGAGCAGTGCTCTATCTGTACTATTGTAGGGAGTCTATGATGGCTGACACAATATGGAGATCTTTAGGGGAAACATTTTGATTGGGTTTCCCAGACATTCTCTGACCTCTTCGACACTACTTGTTCTGAACTGTACATCTGATACCTTTCCTTCATCTTTGCTTCTTATAATGTCTAATATCAACTTAGCATCTAACCATTTCATATTTTCCTCTTATTTTCCTAAAGTAGAGAACTAAACAAATGAAATAGAAAATTATTCAAAGATATAATACAGGAACGTCTCTGTGAAATAGAGAATTCAATAGTAAGATAGAAATGGCACACCACGTATCAGGGGAAAAGGTTATTAAACTTCAATATTAAATTAAAAATATTATAGGCACCATGCAGAAATAAAGTAAGTCTCAAGGGACCAAAAAGAGGCCAATTTCAAATGTCCCTAACAAGAGGATTAGATATAAGAAAATAAAAGGTTCTGAGGAGGAAAATGTAATCCAGGTTTATTCTGTACAGAATAATTTGCTCGAATTCTCATTATGAGCAGAAACAATCCCTATAAAAACCATTGTTACACATATAACTGAAAAATTATATAAATCCATTCATTCATTCCACCAATATTTAATTGGATACTCAATATCTGCCTGGCAGTAAACCAAGATACACATTTGTTATAGCGATATTGCAAAACTCAAAAAAAATATATATATATATATAAAATTGTGGTTTTTATAAGGAAAGTTACGTTTTGAATTTTATTTAGAATTCCAGTAAGTCAAAGTCTTCTAAGCCAATTCTATTTCATAGAGCTACCATTTTCTGTACAAAAATGAGCTAGTAACTGATGAGCCCTGTAAGATCGTATAAAGTATCTTTAATCTTTGCAAACTATTTATCCAACAAGGGACTAATACGCAGACTATACAAGGTGCCATTCTATAATTTTCTGGATTACTGATAAAAGCCACTCACATTAATGTTCAACCCCTTCTCTCTGGTATAGAGACTGGCATTATCTACTACCCAACTAGAAACACTTATTAATTAGCTCATATATGTACTGAACTGCATTAGGTCTTTAGGAAACTTTAAAAAGCTTTCGTCTATTGATGTACAATTTATAAATTAAGCTAAATACATATAATATGCAAATTATTATTTTACATATATTATATATGTAATATATAAACATATATATTTAACTTTATACAAGCCTGCATATGGTAATTATAAGCAAATTATAGAAAAAGAAGTATTACAGAGGTTCAAAGGAGGTAGCAATTAGTGTTTTGTGGTTTAAGCTGTTGGATTTGAAAGCTAGTACATAGTTATTTTGGTAAATATATTTGATTGAGTGTATTTTGAGGAATAATGTAGAAAAACACGAGCTATAAAATGTAATTTGAGCCCTCTCCCAGCTCTATAACTGAATTTTAAATCTTTTATTATATATCTACAGCTCTGTTTATATAAACATTTTATAATGTTCCAAAGGAAAAGGTAACCCCCATTTAAGACACTCTTTTGAAAAATATCTAATGGAAAACCACCAAACCTACCTGAAAATTTCAGCAAAAGGAGAACAAGTATTCCATCCAAACTGAGCATTATCTTGGAAAGAATTTAGGGAAAACAGTCACAGGAAGGAGAACATAATATAGGTGAAGAGGCCCCTTTGTCTTTACTTTTAATAGTTTTATTTAGATACAATTAACATACCATAGAATTAACCCATTCAAAGTATACAATTCAGTGGATTTTACAGATGATTCAGAGAATTACAGAATCATATCATAAACCCTTTTAGAATAGTTTCATCACCCCATGAAGAAACTTTGTATTCCATTAGCAGTCAGTCTTCATTTCTCTCCCTCCCTGCCTCAGTATAGGCAAACTACTAATCTAGTCTTCACAGATTTGCCCATTCTGATGTTTCATATAAATGGAACCATATTCCCATGTTTCCTTCTAAGAGATTTATTAATATCAATCGAGTTCTCCATTTAGGTCTACAATCCATTTTTCCCTTTTTCTAGTTGACATTTAATAATTGTATATATTTATGGAATGTAGAATGGTATTTCAATATGTGTGTACAATGGGTAATGATCAAATCAGGGTAACAAGTGTATCAATCACCTCATTTATTATTACTTTGTGTTGTGAACATTCAAAATCCTCTCATCTAGCCTTTTGAAAAGACACAATAAATTATAGTTATCCATATTCACCGTAAAGTGCTGCAGAACACCAGAACCCATTCTACCTATCTAGCTGTAATTTTTGTATCTGTTAACTAACCTCGTCCCATCTTTCTCTATCCCCTACACTTCCCAACCTCACCCACAATTCTACTCTCTATTTCTATAAGCTCAAAATGTTTTTTTAGCACCCACATATGTGTGACAACATGTGGTTACTGATCTTTCTATGCCTTATTAGTTGTGTTTAATATAATGTCCTCCAGGCTTATTCATGTTGTTGCAAATGACACTGTTGCATTCTTTTTTTATTTCATTGTGTATATGTACTGCATTTTCTTTAACCATTCATCCATTGATTGACACTTAGGTTGATTCTATATATTAGCTATTGTAAATCGTGCTGTAATAAACATGAGAGTGTCAGCATCTTTTTAATATCCTGACTTCACGAGCTTTGGATAAATACTCAGCAGTGGGATTACTAAACTGTATGGCAGTTCTATTTATAGTTTTCTGAGAAACCTCCATGATGTTTTCCATAATGGCTATACTAATTTACATCCTACCAACAATGTATAGGAGTTTCCTTTTCTCTGTATCCCTGCCAGCATTTGTTATTTTTTGTCTTTTTGATAATAGCCATTCTAACTGGGGTGACATCTCTCATTGTGGTTTGATTTGCATTTCCCTAACAATTAGTGATGTTGAATGCTTTATTCATATATTTGTTGGCCATTTGTATGCCTTCCTTTGAGAAATGTCTGTTTAGTTTCTTTGCCCACTTTTTAATTGGGTAATTTCTTTTTTTTTTTTTTTTTTTTTTTTTTGGCTGTTGAGTTGTCTGAGTTCCTTGTATAGTCTGTGTATTAGTCCTTTGTTGGATAAATAGTTTGCAAATATTTTCTCCCATTCTACAGGTTGTCTCATAACTGTTGATTGTTTCCTTTGCTGTGCAGAAGCTTTTAGTTTAATATAATCCCATTTACCTATATTTCTTTTTTCTCACCTGTGCTTTTAAAGTCTTACCCATAAAATATTTGCAAACACTAGTGTCCTGAAGTGTTTTCCCTATGCTTTCTTCTACTGGTTTTATCATTTTCATTTTACATTTAAGCCTTTACTCCATCTTGAGTTGGTTTCTGTCTATGGTGAGAGAGAGGGGTCCAGTTTCATTCTTCTGCATATGGATATCCAGTTTTCCCTTCACTATTTATTGAAGAGTGTATTCTTTACCCAATGTATGTTCTTGGATCCTTCATTGAAAGTCAGTTGGCTGTAAATATGTGGATTTACTTCTCCATTCTGTTCCATTGATCTATGTATCTGTTTTTATACCAATAGCGTACTATTTTGATTACTATTGCTTTGTAGTATACTTTGAATCACACCACGCCAGGTGGTGTGATGCCTACAGCTTTGATCTTTTGCTCAGTACTTCTTTCACAATTAGGGTCTTTGAGGGTCCCATACAAATTTTAGGATATTTTTTCAAATTCTGTAAAGAATGTCATTAATATTTTTGATAGAGATTGCATTCAATCTGAAAATTTTGGGGGGTAGTATGGCCATTTTAACAATATTAATTCTTCCAATCATGAGCAAGGATGTCATTCCATTTGTTTGAGTCCTCTTCAATTTCTCTAATCAGTGTTTTATAGTCTTCATCATAGCAATCTTTCACCCCTTTTGTTTAATTTATTCCTAGGTATTTTTTGTAGCTATTGTAAATGGCATAGTTTTCTTGATTTCTTTTTCAGCTAGTTCATTATTGGTGTGTAGAAATGCAATTTTACTGAACTCGTGTATCACTTCTAAGAGATTTTTTTTACGGGGTCTTTAGGTTTTCCTATAAACAAGATCATGTTGTTTGCAAAGAGGGAAAATTTGACTTCCTCTTCTCCAATTTTGATACCTTATATTTCTTTCTCTTTCCTGATTTCTCTGACTAGGACTTCCAGTACTATGTTGAATAAGAGTGGTGAAAGCAGACATCTTTGTTTTGTCTCAGTTCTTAGAGGAAAGGCTTTCAGCTTTTCCCGATTCAGTATGTATGTTAGCCATGGGTCTGTCATATATGACCATTATTATATTGATGTATGCTCTTTCTGTGCCTAATTTGTTGAGTCTTTAACATGAAAGGATGCTGAATTTTATCAAACGCTTTTTCTGCATCTAGTAAAATGAACATTTGGCTTTTGTCCTTCATTCTATTGAAGTAACATATCACATTTATTGAGTTGTGTATGTTGAACAACCACTGAATCTCTGGGATTCCTGTCTGATCATGGTAAATGATAATTTTGATGTGAAATTGGGTTTGGTTTGCTAGATTTTGTTGAGGAGTTTTGCATCTTTGTCCATCAGGAATATTGGCCTGTATTTTTCTTTTTTCTTGTGTCCTTGCCTGCTTTTGGCATAAGGGTAATGTTGGTGTCATATAATGAGTTAGGAAGAATTTCCTTCTATTTGATTCTTTGGAATTGTTTTGATGGATTTATTTCTCCTTCATGTTTGAAAGATAGCTTTGCTGGATATAGGAGTTTTGGCTGGCAGTATTTTCCTTTCAGCACTTTGAATAGATCATTCTCTTTTCTCCTGGGCTGTCAGACTTCTGTTGGAAAATCTGCTGTTAGTCTGATATGGCTTCCCTTACATGTAACTGAACTCTTTTCTCTTGCTGTTTGTAGAATTCTCTTTTACTGTTGACTGTTCGACTAAAACATGCATCAGAAAAGATATTTTTAGATGAAATATGTTTAGGAATCTCATCTTTCTGTATCTGGATGTCTATATCTTTCAAAAGACTTGGGACATTTTCAGTTATTATTTCATTAAATAGGTTTTCTACAGCTTTGCCCATCTCTTCTCCTTCCGAAAATCCAAATATATCTGTTTACTTTATAGCATCCCATGTGTCACATGGATGTTCTTCATTCCTTTTATTTTCTTTTGGCTTTTTAAAATTTTTTTGGCTTTTTGTTTTTATTGGGGCTGGGTTATTTTGGAAAATCTATCTTCAAGTTTAATTATTTCTTCTGCTTGATCTAGTCTACTGTTGAAGATATCAATTGTATTTTTAAAAATTCATTGAATTCTTCAGTTCTACAATTTCTGTTTGGTTCTTTCTTACATCTATCTCTGTCAAATTTCTCATTCAGATCATAAATTATTTTTCTTAGTTCTTTATATTGCTTATCTGTGTTGTCTTGTATCTCACTAAGTTTCCTGAAGATCATTATTTTGAATTTTTTCAGACATTTAATAGACTTTTCTTTCTGTAGGATCTGTCACTGAAAAAGTATGTTCCTTTGTGTCATGTTTCCTTGCTTTTTCATTCTTGTGTCCTTATGTTGATACCTCTGCATCTGTCTTAATAGTCGCTTGTTCCAATTTTATGGACTGACTTTAGTTAGGAAAGATTTTTTTCCCTGTAAGTAGATCTTTATTGTTTGTTCAGTAGGGTGTTTGGCTTTTATTCTGGGAAGGTGCAGTAGTGCAGTCTCTGTATGATTTCTTTGGCTGTAATAAATGTGAGCAGTATCAGTGAGTTCCTCAGTGACATTGGCTGCAGTTGTTGCTGGCAGCTGTGACAAGGACTTGCTGGGGACAAGGTCACCAGGTGGGCTGGTCCTTGGGCATGAGTGATGTTGCTGGTAAACTTGGCATTCCAGTCCTTGGGCCCTTGGGTAGTATACACCGGCACCAGTAATGGCTGTGGGGTGACCCAGGTAGGCTGATCCTCAAGCCCCAGGCAGCATGCTTGGGCATTAGTGGTAGCTGAGGAGGGCCAGGTTGGCATGTCTTTGGGCCACTGGACAGTGTGCATAGCACTGGCAGTGACAATAGCAGTGGCAGGACAGCCTTAGGCCCATGGGAGTGAAGACACCAGAAGTAGTATTTGTAGGCTGGGCAGACCAGTCCCTAGGATCTTGGATGGAATGCCTAAATGAGGAGTACAGCAGCAGGTTGAGTGGCCTGTCTCTGGGGGCCTGGGAAGTGCACATGTGCAGTGGCAGTGACCATGACAGCAGATGGCAGCAGGTAGGCATATGCCAGTGGCAATGAACATGGTAGGCCTGTCCTCAGTCTTCTGGCTAGTGGACAAGGGTGCATGTGGTGGTGAGAAGGATGGACTGATCCTCAGGCTTCAAAATAGTGCATGCAGGCAAAGTGGGGTAGTACTACGTAAGGCAGACAAACCCTCAGGCTCCTGGACAGCATGCACAAGCATCAACAGTGGCGATCAGGGCAGGCCTGCCCTCAGGGCCCCCGATGGATGAGCAGGTGGTAGTGGTGGCAGCTATGAGTGGGGCAGGCCAATATGCAGGTATCCAGAGGGTGTATGTGGGCACTGGAGACAGTACTGCCTATGGAAGTCCTGTCCTCAGGCCCTATGAAGGTGCACACAGTTGTGAAGTTGGAGTGGAGGGGAGGAGGTTGTTCTCAGTTGCAGCAGCCCAGGACAGGCAGCTCTAAGGCTCTGGGGAGTATCAGTTCCTTTTGTATGGGGGGCAGCCACCCTGGTGTGCTATACCACCTGTTCTCCAGGGTGTAGTGCACTGCATAGGCCAGAATCCTGGGGACCAAGCCACAATGCCAGATTTAGCTATCATTGTGATGTTGCAGCTTTCTACGTGAATACAGGGGATATAAGTGGGACTTTGGGGATGTGAAAATGCAAGGCCTGTTGGGCCTCAGGGAATAATGAAGTCTAGTGGAAGTTGGGTTCTCAAAGTGGCTCCATGCTGCAGCTGCTTTGGTCTCGGGGAGTGAGTGGGAGCCAGTGTAAGTTCCCTCTCTGGAACAATTCACTTGCACAGACCCTAGGCAGCTCCCTATACTAGGCTAAGGGCCTGTGAGTGCTGAGTGGCTGTCTTGTGGCTAGTATTACCAGCCATCTGTGGTGGGAAAGTGGATGGCTGGGGATCTCTCACCTACCTTTTCCCTACAATGAAGACACCTTCCTCATTCAAACCGATCCTGGCCAGGCCAGCTGCTTGGCTGCCCTCTCCCTCCCTCTATGCCTCAGAGGGTCCCTGTCACTTCCTTGCTGAATTTCAGTGTTCTCTTAGATACGCTATTCAATGTGTGGTTATCCCCTTGCTGTTTTGGTTCTTTTTTTTGTGGAGGAGGTGACTGTTGGACACTTCTAGTCAGCCACCTTGATCTTTCTCCCAGGTCTACAACCCATTTTGAGTTAATTTTTGTATATGTTTTAAGGTAGCTGCCCAAACTTATTTTTTCACATGGAGATAGACACTTGTACTAAAAACATTTGTTGAAAAAAGACTATTCTTTCCTTGCTGAATTATCTTGGCATCCTTGTCAACAATTAATTGACCATAAAGGTAAGGGTTTATTTTTGAACACTCAATTTTATTACACTGACCTACATGTCTATATTTATAGCAGTACCACTGTCCGATTAAGACCACTATCTTAATTACTGTAGTTTTAAAATAAATTTTGAAATCAGAAAGTATTAGTCCTTCATACTTCAAGGGTGTTTTATCTGTTTGGGTCTCTTGTATTTTCTTTTTTATTATTTATTTATTTATTTTTGGTGACAGGGTCTCATTCCATCACCCAGGCTGGAGTGCAGTGGTGTGACCTCAGCTTACTGCAGTCTCAACTTCCTGGGCTCAGGTGATCCTCCCACCTCAGCCTCCCAAGTAGCTGGGACTACAGACATGTGCCACCACACCTGGCTAATTTTTTTTTTTTGTATTTTTTTTTTTGGAGACAGAGTTAAAACTACAAAAATTAGCCAGGCATTGTGGTGGGTGCCCATAATCCCAGCTACTTGGGAGACTGAGGCAGGAAAATTGCTTGAGCCCAGGAAGCAGAGGTTGCAGTGAGCTGAGATCATGCCACTGCACTCCAGCCTGGGTGACAGAACAAGGCTCCATCTCAAAAAAAGAAAAAAAGGCCGGGCGCGGTGGCTTACGCTTGTAATCCCAGCACTTTGGAAGGCTGAGACGGGCGGATCATGAGGTCAGGAGATTAAGACCACGGTGAAACCCCGTCTCTACTAAAAATACAAAAAAATTAGCCGGGCGTGGTGGCGGGCGCCTGTAGTCCCAGCTACTCGGAGAGGCTGAGGCAGGAGAATGGCGTGAATCCGGGAGGCGGAGCTTGCAGTGAGCCGAGATCGCGCCACTGCACTCCAGCCTGGGCAACAGAGCGAGACTCCGTCACAAAAAAAAAAAAAAAAAAAAAAAAAAAAAAAAAACATGTTAGCTAGAAGAAAGCTATTCCTTCTTTACATGCCCAAAAGCCTGGGCATTTTGTTTCATCGTCATTTTACATAAGTAATATGACAGAAAGAACCACAGAGAATAAAAAAGATCTGCCTTTTTTTTTTTTTTTTCTGAATCTGAAGCTATATGAGTTTTGGCAATCTTATTTTCCTTATCTATAACTCAGAGATAAGACCATCAGTTCTATCTGTCTTCAAGGATTAATTTTGAAGATAAAGTGAAACTACGTATATAAAATATTTCTGTAACTAGAAAGTTAAATTCTTCTATATCCTATTACGCTTATTATTTCTTGAATATAATATAAAAAATTATCTCTGCAGACAGTCAAAATTTCCATTAAGTATCTGAGAAGCAAGCCTGGCACCTTAATCTATGTCCCTGGGGTAAGTATTACAACACCACAGTGTGCATTGTACTGAAATGAGTACCCATGGTGATGTGTACCCCGTTCCTTTTTCTTTCCATTACTCTTTCTTCTAAACTCTGTGGCACCAAAAGTAGAAGGCAGAGCTCTGCCAACTTCCCTACTTGGTGTCTTTATAAGAAATGCAGACATCATCTGGACATTCTTTTCACTTCAACCGAACAGTTTATACTAGTCCCCATAGTGCTTTTCACTTCTAGAAAACAAAGCTAATCTCCAAATAACTGGCATGTTCCCTTAAAATGGACTATATCCTACCTACAGAATTACCTAAATGAGCTATTACATATCTACTTCTATGTCCAAACCTAGCATTAAGTGAATTAACTTCCTCATTTCTATAACCTTGGGAATAAATTTAGTCCATGTCTTAGCTAGGGCTGCTATAACAAAATACCACAAACTGCATGGCTTAAACAGCATTTATTTCTCATAGTTTTGGAGGCTGGAGGTCCAAAATCAGGGTACCAGAAGGGTCGAGTTCTTGGTGAAGACCCTCTTCCAGGTTTTAGACTGCTGACTTTTCACTGTATCCTCACATGATAGAAAGCTAGCTAGCTAGCTCTCTTTTTCTTACACAGGCACTAATCTCATTCCTGAGGGCTCCACCCTCATGACCTAATTACCTCCCAAAGGCTCCACCTCCAAATACCAACACATTTGGATTAGAATTTCAACATATGGATTTTGGGGGAACATAAACATCCCATCAGTTGCAGTCCCCTACTTACACATAGCTTCATATAAAACCAGTCATTACTGCTTCTCATATCTTGCTTTCTCAACCTTCAGCTGACCTGACCTTTATTCTAACTCCTCCCTCTATTGTAGGTCACCTTGCCTTTGCCAAATGATTCAGTTTTTTGAGAACGTACAGTCAGCCCCCTGTATCTGTGGGCTCCACATCCATGGATTCAACCAATTGTGAATTTAAACTACTTGAAAATAAACTGCATCTGCACTGAACATAGATAGACTTTTTTCTTGTCATTATTTCCTTAAAAATACAGTATAGCAACTATTTACATAGCATTTACACTGTATTACATATTCCAAGTAATCTATAGATAATTTAAAATATACATGATGATATACATATGTTATATGCAAAGGTTATATGCAAATACTATACCATTTTATATCAGGAACTTGAGCATCTTTAGATTTTGGTATCTGTCAGGGATCCTGGAACCAATCCAGGATTTTAGGAAGGAAAAGTACAAAAGGAAAAAATATATGATAGAAAGATTAAACTTCTGCAAACTAAACCCAAGATAGGCCTCTCAGCAATGACAACCAACCTGAAAGGCAATGTGCCCCAAATGTACCTTTCACATATATTGTCTAAAGCTTTCACTTCAATTCATCATCATGCCTAAATTTTCAATACTTAACAGATTTCAAAAAAATAGGTATCTCTTAAAACATAAATAAGTCTTGGAGAGTTATGGTTACCAGTGATTCACATCTTAGTAAAAATTAATGCAGCTAGATTGTTTACCTTTTAACATCTATTTAAATTCTATGAATTATATAAAGAAATGAATTATTTGTCAGGGAAAAAGTAGATTAGATCATCTTGAATGAGAAGCAATTTGTAAAGCTGAAAACTTTGGCTGTATACCACATTAAAGGACTTAGGGCACTATAATGTTAATACTCATCATATATTTGGTGAGTTATGTCATTTAATCTTCTTGACAAGCCTATGAAATAGATACTATTGTTATCTCTGTTTTGTAGATGAGAAAACTGAGACTATGAGGAATTAAGAAACTTGGCTAGGAATACAGCATCAAGAGGTAGAGGCAGTAGGATTTAAACACAGGTCCATCTAAACTCAGCACCAGAGTTCTAGGCCTCTATGATGACTGGCACGTATAGACCCAAGACCAGAAGTATTATGACTTATAAGGCAGATAAAAATGGATTACAAATATGTGAGAGAGGCAAATTCCTTTGACAACCTTTTTTGGTATCAAATATTGTTCTAGGCCTAAATCTAGAAGACAAGGAGAAAAATCACTATGTTGCCAGCCCACTCCCAGCTTTCTTCAGGCCAAAATCTTAGATGAGTACAATTCCAGGCCACTCTATTTAGATAACAGGTTTTCAGAAAGTAGCCTGAGAACATAATAAGAAATATGTCATATAAGCAGATAATTGTGTTTTGATTACAAATGGCTGATTTAAAATTGAAACATTGGAGCAGGGGCCATTCAATAGTTCCAGATTCCTTGATCACATATAAGATACATATGTCATAAAATCTAAAAACTCTAAATTAAAATTAACCCTGGCCTCCTTTTGTCATAATTTTTAGGGACTGTAGTTCATTGTTACAATAATTTGACCTACTACTGACATTATGTAAAATTAATGAATTCAGATTAAAATGAAGGGTAACACTGCAGTAATTATAAATAATCTTACATCTACAATTCAATTATCAGGCACCAAACTGTGAACCAAGATTGTCAGTGAACTGATAACTTTAAATCTGAATCCAATCCTGTGTTAAGGCTTGGTATTTTTGTATGAACATTTGAACTTCCCTGAAAAAACAGTACTTTATTCCCAACAGGGGATAATAGATATTGTCTCATACTTAAATTGAGCTGGCCATCCATGCTTAATTTATGTATTTATTCTGCTGAACCTCATCAGTCTATTTTCCCTACCCTGTTAAAAAATAAATTACAAGAAAGGTATAGTGCCAATGGAATTGTACAATAGATTTAATTAAGTGACTTCATAAAAGTTTATTAAGCATCTATTATGCAAAAGGCATGATCAAAAATTTAAGTACTAGTCAGACAGATTCCTGTTCTCAAGAAAAGTGCATTTTTAAAAGTGAAATAAGATTCTACAAAAAATAATGACAATACAAATACCAGGTAAATGTACAGTCATACATCACCTAACAATGTTCCCAGTCAATGACTGACCACTTATACAACAGTAGTCCCATAAGATAATACCATATTTTTACTGTACCTTTTCTATGTTTAGATATGTTTAGATACACAAATATCATGTTACAATTGCCTAGAGTACTCAGTACAGTATCATTCTGTACAGGTTTGCAGCTTCAGAGCAATAGGTTATACATAGCCTAGGTATGCAGTAGGCTCTACCATCTAGATTTCTGTAAGTATATTCTGTGATATTTGCACAATGATGATCACCTAAAAATGCATTTCTCAGCAATCATCCCCATGGTTAAGTAATGCATGACTGTACTGTAATCTAGCGCTAATGGGAGGAGTTTCATCTAATTCAGCATAAATAAATGAAGTTACATGAACTAATATGTGTAAAGCGCTTTTAATTGCTATTTTACTATTATTACTCGACATATTTAAATTTTATAAATTACTTAAGTTTATGTTTTAAAATACCAAAATACGTTTCAGTGTTAACATATTGGGTTAAAAAGAACTAATAATGTATACATACAGTGTTCTGCTGTTTTCCAGAGTACCCAGACATAACTAATAGTATGAGCATTGATTTTTTTTTTTTTTTTTTGCTGTGATGTAATACAGTAATGCTTGCAGAGGAAAAAAGGAAAACACATGACATGAACTAAGTGTCTAGTATTTATCAAACACTTTACATATTAAATATGTACTAAAATGTATATTTTAATATTCATTAGAGTTTCTGTCTTTCAAATTATAGGTCATTTTCTTTTATAGCCCCATTGACATCAGATTTTCCACTATCACATTTGCTGTCATTAGGGGCAACTCTACCCAACCATAGTGTATTTTACCATATTGTATCTAATCTGTTGTGGACTGGGAAACCAGATAACCAAGCATATTCAACTATGTATAAAGAGAGTGAGAGCATAATGAACTTTTTACGTGCCTGGTGACCCAGATTTTGTGGTCTATATTTTAGCTTCTCAGAGCTTTCTATACATACTTGGCTGAGTTCATAAAACTTGAAGCTGTCAGATAATGCAACTCCATAAAAGGAGGTGCCAATGTCTATTCTTTCACTTATTGTTCTAATGGCTGAATTAACTCACAAAAATTAAGACAGTGCATCTTCTGTTGCTGCCACTGAATATGTAATGTCATCATAAATAGCTAAAGAATACCCACCCCAACCCTCATTTCAGCTTGACTCCAGTCCAAGAGATGAATCACAGATAAGAAAGGAAAAACTCCACTCTTCCTGTTATAAACATAAATTTTAAGAAGGAGGAGGAGGAGGAGGAAGACGAGAAGAAGAAGATTATTTGTTTATGAAGAGAAAGGAGGCGACTTTCTTCTCTCATCCTCCTGAGTCTCCTTGAGAACACAATGTGCTTGAGTCCTCTCTCTAACCTATTAGATACAAATGGTCTCCACAGGGTCTAGATAAACCCAGTCTCTAGTTTCACATTGCCAAGATGTCTCCAAGGTTGCAGACCTCATAACCCCTTGAAATATAAACACTCTTAGAGCTAATCTAGGAGCCTATCTTGAGATGTAACTGAGGAAACAAGAGAAATGTTATTTCATTTTCTTATTCTTTGCTGTATAAATTGTGTGAAATGTCATTCTGTCTTCAAAGGTTTTGTGTGCTGTCTACATGCACGTAGTCTGTTGTGTTTACTCAATAACAAATCAGTATTCTTTTTTCCCATATTGATGTGGATAGGTCTGTCTTTGTTGCTAGGACTTTTTACTTATAAACTTCCCATTTGTCAGCCATGTTCCCATCAACTTCCAGTTCTGAAATCATCATCTTCCCCAAAGCACCAAGCTTCAGAAACAAGTTTGGGCTCTATCACCAAAAGTCATTACAGCTATGGTTAGCAAGTTAAAGGGATGCTCTTAGGATAATAAATACATCCCTAATTCTGAAGGCAGAGATGTGTGTAAAAGAATAGCATTTAAAATTAGGATTTCCTTTTATATATTACATACTCAAGCTTACAATATGGTAATGCAATTTTTTCTTGAACAAATATGCTATTAAAAATGAAATGCTCAAAATCAAATATGGGGAAATTACTCATTTTAAAAAACACTTTTATCTCATTTTTCTATATTTTATTCCCTTAACAACACTTATCATTATCTAACATTAGCTTTTATTCAACAAACCATTTCTTTCTACCAAATTTTCTGTAAAATAACAAAACTCTGATAAACTAATGGTGAAAAGAGGAAAACTTCTAAAAGCAAGTGTTAAGGGCAGTTTTGGTTTTCCTCTTCATTAAACACTGTAGAGAAATCTGTACCTAAAGACATAATAAACGAAAAATGCAAAATTATGTCGTTGGTCCCTTTCGTCAACACAGATGACGTTAAGTGCTCTAAGAATGCAACACATAGCATCTATTGTTCTGCCCACCCCACTAATAGGTTTAGAACGCCGTTTTCTTCACTGGAGTCTGTTAATAGTGGAAAGACTAAATAGGCTGTGAGGTCACAGAAGATCTGTGTTTAAATAAAGTATCTATTACTCACTGACCTCAAACAAGTTCCTAAGTTTCTCATTGGTAAAATGAAGATAATACTACTACTTTCATATAATTGTTATGAGAATTGAATGAGATATTAAAAAAATCACATCAATAGGTTAGTTTCTAGTACAAACAAGGAGGTTAAATGGTAGCTGATATTATTATCATCATCATCATTTAACCACGCTCAGCATCCCAGCCAGAAGCATCTTGCTCCTGAACAGCTCCTGGATTTTATTTAACTCTGTAAGAAAAAACAAAAACAAAAACAAAAACAAAAAAAAACAAAAACAAAACAAAACAAAAAAAACAGCCTTTTCTATTGTGAAAACTGAAAGAAGCAGCACCTCACTGAAGGAACAAAGAAACATTTAAAACCTTTGTGGGCACTCTAAGTGAATACTCAGAGAAGAGTGATAGTTGCTGTCTTCCTTAGGTAATTAATGCTATACTGAACCGTTTTTGCTAGATAAATGGGAGATTCTATTCCAATTCCTTCCCTGATCAGAAACTGGAATGAGGAAAAAATTCTCTGCGAATTGAATTTAAAAAAAGGGAGGCACGGAAGGGGCTCTGTAAATGACTCTGTTCTAACGGATCCTTGGCTGGATTTTCAGATACATTAGGACAAAAATCCTGGGAAGTACAAACTGCTCTTTGTTTCTATGCTTTTACACTTATCTCTTTCATTGAGATACCTAGAGAAGATTTCTTTTGAAAAATGCTATGCTTTGTAAACTAAGAGGAAGAAAGATCTGCTAACTTTAGGGCATTTGTGAATCATCTGTGACCTGGGACAGAGGTGGCTGGGGCTGTCCCTGACTATGCTGCCCCCTCTCACTGCTTAGTCCTCAAAGATAAACTTGTAAGAGATTTGTATTGAGGCTAAACACAGAGGGAGAGTGAAAGATAATCCCTTTTGCTGTGCAGAAGCTCTTTAGTTCAATTAGAACCCATTTGTCAATTTTGGCTTTTGTTGCCATTGCTTTTGGTGTTTTAGTCATGAAGTCTTTGCCCATGCCTATGTCCTGAATGGTACTGCCTAGGTTTTCTTCTGTGGTTTTTTTGGTTTTTGGTCTTACATTTAAGTCTTTAATCCACCTTGAGTTAATTTTTATATAAGGTGTAAGGAAGGGGTCCAGTTTCAGTTTTCTGCATATAACTAGCCAGTTTACCCAACACTGTTTATTAAATAAGGAATCCTTTTCCCATTGTTTGTTTTTGTCAGGTTTGTCGAAGATCAGATGGTTGTAGATGTGTGGTGTTATTTCTGAGGCCTCTGTTCTGTTCCATTGGTCTATATATCTGTTTTGGTACCAGTGCCATGCTGTTTTGGTTGCTGTAGCCTTCTAGTATAGTTTGATGTCAGGTAGCATGCCTCCAGCTTTGTTCTTTTTGCTTAGGATTGTCTTGGCTATATGGGCTCTTTTTTGGTTCCATATGAAATTTAGAGTAGTTATTTCTAATTCTGTGAAGAAAGTCAATGGTAACTTAATGGGGATGGCATTGAATCTATACTTACTTTGGGCAGTATGGCCATTTTCATGATATTGATTCTTCCTATCCACGAGCATGGAATGTTTTTCTATTTGTTTGTGTCCTCTCTTATTTCCTTAAGCAGTGGTTTGTAATTCTCCTTGAAAAGGTCATTCACAAGCCTTGTAAGTTGTATTCCTAGGTATTTTATTCTCTTTGTAGCAATTGTGAATGGGAGTTCACTCATGATTTGGCTATTATTGGTATATAAGAATGCTTGTGATTTTTGCACATTGATTTTGTATCCTGAGACTTTGCTGAAGTTGCTTATCAGCTTAAGGAGATTTTGGGCATCTTTGAGGCAGGGCATCATACACCCTGCCTGTCGGGAGTTGGGAGTGATAGGGGATGGATACCATTAGGAGAAACACCTAATGTAGATGATGGGTTGTTGGGTACAGCAAAACACCATGGCACATGTGTACCTATGTAACAAATCTGCACATTGTGCATATGTATCCCAGAACTTAAAGTATAATAATAATAGTAAGAAAGATAATGCCAGACTTGAATTCTTTCTACCCAGGATTTTTTTAAAAACTCGTATGGCAATTATCATATAATTTATATATAATTACATAAAAATGGGGTTTTCTAAATGTACAATCATGTCATCTGCAAACGCAGACAATTTGACTTCCTCTCTTCCTATTTGAATACCCTTTATTTCTTTCTTTTGCCTGATTGCCCTGGCCAGAACTTCCAATACTATGTTGAATAGGAGTGGTGAGAGAGGGCATCCTTGTCTTGTGCCAGTTTTCAAAGGGAATGCTTCCAGCTTTTGCCCATTCTGCATGATATGGGCGATGGGTTTGTCATAAATAGCTCTTATTATTTTAACATACATTCCATCAATACCTAGTTGAGAGTTTTTAGCATGAAGGGGTGTTGAATTTCATCGGAGGCCTTTTCTGCATCTATTGAGATAATCATGTGGTTTTTGTCACTGTTTCTGTTTATGTGATGGATTACCTTTATTGAGTCACATATGTTGAACCACCCTTGCATCCCAAGGATGAAGCCGACTTGATCGTGGTGGATAAAGCTTTTTGATGTACTGCTGGATTCGGTTTGCCAGTATTTTATCGAGGATTTTCATGTCAATGTTCATCAGGGATATTGGCCTGAAGCTTTCTTTTTTTGTTGTGTCTCTGCCAGATTTTGGTATCAGGATGATGCTGGCCTCATAAAATGAATTAGGAAGGAGTCTCTCTTTTTCTACTGTTTGGAATTAATTTCAGAAGGAATGGTACCAGCTCCACTTTGTACCTCTGGTAGAATTTGCCTGTGAATCTGTCTGGTCAACTACTAATTACTACGTTAATTTCAGAACTTGTTATTGGTCTATTTAGGGATTTGACTTCTTCCTGCTTTACTCTTAGGAGGGTGTATGTGTCCAGGAATTTATCCACTTCTTCTGGATTTTCTAGTTTATTTGCGTAGAGGTGTTTATAGTATTCTCTGATGGTAGTTTGTATTTCTCTAAGATCAGTAGTGATATCTCTTTTATCATTTTTTATTGTGTCTGATTCTTCTCTCTTTTCTTCTTTATTAGTCTGACTAGCAGTCTGTTAATCTTTTCAAAAAACCAGATCCTGGATTCATTGATTTTTTGTGTCTCTATCTCCTTCAGCTCTGCTCTGATCTTAGTTATTTTTTCTTCTGCTAGCTTTTGAAATGTGGCACATATACACCATGGAATACTATGCTGCCATAAAAAAGGATGAGTTCATGTCGTTTGCAGGGACATGGATGAAGCTGGAAACCATCAGTCTCAGGAAACTAACACAGGAACAGAAAACCAAACACCACATGTTCTCACTCATAAGTGGGAGTTGAACAATAAGAACACATGGACACAGGGAGGGGAGCATCACACACCCTGCCTGTCGGGGGGTGAGGGTGATAGGGGATGGATACCATTAGGAGAAACACCTAGTGTAGATGACGGGTTGTTGGGTGCAGCAAAACACCATGGCACGTGTATACCTACGTAATAAACCTGCATATTGTGCATATGCATCCCAGAACTTAAAGTATAATAATAATAATAATAATAATAATAAAAAGAAAGATAATCCCAGACTTGAATTCTTTCTGCCCAGGATTTAAAAAAAAAAACTCATATGGCAATTATTATATAATTTATATATAATTATATAAAAATGCATATGGAAATTATTGCCTTTGTTAGAATGTAAACTTCTTGAGAAAATAAACATTGTCTTTCTCTTTGGTTTTCTCCACAGCATCTATCATAGCACCTTGCACACAGTAAATGCTCAATACATATGTGTTAAGGCTTATAATATTCACTTATGCTTTTATTTTAGTATGCATATTATAAAGAAGCAGTGTATGTGGTGCAAAAAGAACTAAATCATGAACATCTAGGAGCTAGTTCTGGCTCTGGCAGTAATGAACCTGTTTGGGCCTTAGTTTCCTCAAATGAAAAAGTTAAATTGGATTATCTCTAATTTAATTTCAAGCTCTTGAATTCAAAAAAAAAAATGAAAGAAGGAAGGGAGGACAGGAGGAAGAAAAGGGAAGGGGGAGGTTAGGAGACAGAGAAGGAAGTAGAGAAATGGTGCTTCTCTTGTTAGACTGATGAGTCACAAAACATTTCCTAAGGAAGCATACTTGTCATTTAATGACTTCAATGCATGACCTGAGACAGTGTGGACATCGCTGCTGCTATTCGACTAAAGACAAATTTCAGTACACTGAAAGAGATTTGGAGAGAGCATGACTGTGCTCGGGTAGATGCAAGGAAGAGAATGTGGATGAGCCACTGAAAATTGCCAGTTCCCAAGGTCATTCTGCAAGTTGGTCCTTCTATGTTCAGTTAGCATTTTTGTACCTTTTATTTGGTCTGTGGTAATAATGACATTTCTCCCTTAGTTTGCTAAAGCCTGAGCATTCATTCAACAGCTCCTCATCTTTGTAATTCAAAAAGTGAAGAGGCAAATTAGTCAATTAAAATGCATAGTATCTGTGGTGTGTACCTCAGTGTCTTAGAATTGCTATCTGCTGCTCCATGGAATAACATAGAGAGAATCTTTTCTGAAATGCAGACAATGAGGATCTTATCTTGTAGTAACAACCTCCAGTAATGAATTATGTTGCCATTAGTTGATTGATACTAGTAAAACCTTTTCTAATACAAAAAAAATTCTATTTCAAAAGATAGCACAGGTCTTAGCTGCCCACCAAATTTCCACAAGCCCTAGGTACTGCTTTAGTATAAATATTAACCAAGCTTTCTTTAGAATACTATCTATGCACTTCAACAAATAATACCAAGTTTCTCCCAAATTAATTAATTAATAAGTCAGTTAATTAAAAATAAAGTGCTACTGGACTCACTCCTTTAGGTAGCTAAAATATCTGGTGGTTCTCAAAGAGAGGTAATCATCTGTGTTTATTATAAAGATAGTTGGTTTTCTACAAAAATGTACAATTTATTTTTAAAACATTATCCAAAGTATATTATGTGTTAAACACTACACAGGGAAATAAAAGAGACATAAAGATATTTATCAGCCTGCTGTCACAATCTCAATCTTATTTTCTACCATTCTGAAAACACCACAGTGTCTAGGAGATAGACACACGTATCAGACACCAACACAAACTATGAGCAATAGAGACTCCCCAGTTAGGAAGAGAAAACAGAGCACACACTAAAACAGAATTATTTTCTAGTTGAGACTAGCTGAAAAGCCATCTTAAGTTTTCAGTCTGTAGAGAATCCTCTAGAATTAAAATTTACTCAGACTGGCTAAGTTTTAGTACTTCCTCATCCAAGATCCAAAATATCTAATCAGCATCTTATAACATATTTAATATAAGATGGAATAAATTAAATCCAAGTTCAAGGACACAACATGAATGCTAAGGACCATTGTAACATTTTAAGAACAAAATTCAAGCTTAATAGACTCCTCTGAATAAGTTAAAAATTTCAAAATAAAACAGGCCAAATGAATTTTTGGTGCAGATCACTGAATTGTTGATTTTATATCAAAGACTAGAATATCAATATTTAGGACACAAAAGAAAAAAGAGGAATGGAACAGAATTCAGAAGTTTTTAGTGGCCATGGCATGGTAGCTCAGTGCTAGTAAGCACATGAATATTTATAAACTAATCTGCCTATGGAATGACATTTGTTCCAAATTTATTATTGAATCTATGTGAGACTTGCCTCTCCCACCTTAAATACACACCCTCAACCTCCAAAAAACCCTCTGGTCTGGTGACAGATATGCAGAACAAACTAAAAGTAAATCCTGAAAGCTCTATTCCTAAAGTGAGTCAGTAGTATGTAGACTTTGGTTTCATGAAGTTCAAGATAAAATACTGAATAAAACTGCATAAACACAGGTTAGGGACCATAATCTAAAATTTGGTAGCTATAAAGCTATGCCTGTACCTAGAAAAGGCAAGACTGAGTAGGTGAAGTGATAAGTAGTCATAACATTGAATGATAATTTACAATTAAGGAAAAGTGTGTCTCACATATTCAACCTAATAAGCAATGCAGTTTTGGTCACAAATCTATCATAAATACTGCTTGTTTGAGAGTAAGTAGAGGTTCCACAGGGATACATTGATGCTGAAACATTAATGAGATGACCATAAACACAGTCCTTAAAATTCTGAGTGAACATAGCATAATGTTGACAGATGGCTGTTAGAACATCTTTACAGTTATTGTAAATATTAAGTGATAGACACATAAGCACAAGCCTATTAAGTATCCAGCTCTGTGCAAATTAAGGGGGTTAAAGCAAGAGTTCTATTGCCTTTAAATTACTTTTTTAAAACTATTCAACATTTCCAATATTGCCTTAATTCCATCCTCTGTTACTTAAAAAGCCTATGACACTAATTCACCATGGAAGAATTCGAAAGTACTATCAACCTGCACATTGTGCACATGTACCCTAAAACTTAAACTATAATTAAAAAAAAAAGAAAATATTGAAGCTCAAAATTTAGATTTCGCTGAGAAAAATAAACCTAAAACTTCTGGTAATTAAAAAAAAAAAAGAAAGTATTATCAACCAAGTAGCCAATTTCTGAACAAGAGTTTTCTGAAACAGCTCCTATACTGTAATGATATTTTATATTAATATTGTGTTTTTAGAAAGATTTTCATTAAAATAGATGTGTTTATCTTTGAATCCCTTCATCTAATAAAGAATCTAAATGCCCACTGATATTTAAAAATAATATATTTTTGAAATAAATCTGTTTAAAAAATCTGAAATCTAATTTACATTATCAAAACTATAATTGTTCAGTGTCTTGGAAAACAAAAATAAACAAGAGTCATCGTTAACCAAAACATGGAATATAAATAGCATAATTTAGAAACATATGAATATATGATACAGTTTAATTTCAAATATAACTCATTTTTTGTGTCAACAAAAATAAATAAATTATAAGAACTAAATTGTTCAACAGTAAGTACTTCATCCAGTTACAACCTTGCAATGTTTTATCAAGTCTGAGATATCACGGCTGTCCCATATGGTAGGGGCTACTGAGCACTTGAAATGAGGCTTGTGTTAATGAGGAACTGAATTTTCAATTCTATTTAATTTTAATTGATTTAAATCTAAATAACCCCCTTTGGCCAGTGGCTACTATATAGGACAGTACAGATACGTACAGTAAAAAGTTATCATGCAATTTATTATGTGTTAACTCTGCTCTCCAAATATAATAGCTAAGCGTAGTCCTGGAAATGATTGTCTCACTACCTATAAAAGACTTAAAACTCCATGAGGAAAAGAATCTGGTATTTTTAATCCAACTCTGTTATCATCAGTACTTCCCACAATACCTCAGTAACTATTGCATAAATACATACGAATATATATATACATACATACGTACTTTTGAATGACAAAATAAAACAGAATATCCTTCTTTCAATGATGTTTTACTAAGTCTTTATTACCCATGTGAATAAGGTACAAACTGAAAAAACAAACAAACCTGATAGGAGAAAGGCAAGGTCAGTCCAATCTCTTGCCTTAAAATGTTTTAATGTAACACTTTTTCAAAACAGAATGAATCCACAACATTTCTAACAAAATTTTAACTTCTTATAGAATACATTCAGTATAACAAAATATTTTGAATGATCACTATGTATTATTACACAACTTAAATGAATCTTTGTTTGAATTTAGGTTAGGTTTAAATAGCACAATTTTTGTTGTCATAGATTAATGAGAAAAAATAGGTTGCATTTGCACTAAGTGAAAATGTAAGAATATCAGAATGCAACAGACAGTATTTTACAGTGGTCGAAAGGAAAAAGGTTAGCACCAGAACTGAGTTATTACCTGGTACATGGGAGTAAAACCTATTTTATAAAACAGCTGCTGACAGTGTTAATCTATGAGTTTGGCTGTAGTCTCTAAAGCAGGCAATTGGAAACAAGAATCTATGACTTTTGTTAAATTATCAAACTTTGCTAAACTGTTCTGTTAAATAGTCAAACTTTGCCTTTGATAGTATTACTTTTTATTCCTTCTTGTCTGGTTGCAAATGTTTTAATGCCAAATATGTATATTTCTGTCATTAAATTTCATAATATTTTATTAAATTGCTAAATATTTGCTAACAGCTTTTGGTAAGTTGGAAAATCTTAGAGAAGAAATTGCATATTTTCATTCAAAGTTTCAAAGTACCATGCTGTTTTAATTAATGCTACATGGACAGGATAAAACATGTTACTAAAATAAGGAACTAATCTGGAAATTTTTTAAAAAACTACACACTATCGGGCAGTTCCAAGATGGCCGAATAGAAACAGCTCCAGTCTACAGCTCCCAGCATGAGCGACACAGAAGATGGGTGATTTCTGCATTTCCAACTGAGGTACCGGGTTGATCTCACTGGGGCTTGTCGGACAGTGGGTGCAAGACAGTGGGTGCAGTGCACCAAGCATAAGCTGAAGCAGGGCGAGGCATTGCCTCACCAGGGAAGCACAGGGGGTCAAGGAATTCCCTTTCATAGTCAAGCAAAGCGGTGACAGACGGCACCTGGAAAATCGGGTGACTCCCACCCTAATACTGAGCTTTTCCAATGGTCTTAGGAAACGGCATACCAGGAGATTATATCCCACACCTGGTTTGGAGGGTCCCACACCCACGGAGCTTTGCTCATCGCTAGCACCGCAGTCTGAGATCAAACTGCAAGGCAGCAGCGAGGCTGGGGGAAGAGCGCCCACCATTGCTGAGGCTTGAGTAGGTAAACAAAGCAGCTGGGAAGCTCGAACTGGGTGGAGCCCACCGCAGATCAAGGAGGCCTGCCTGCCACTGTAGAATCCACCTCTGGGGGCAGGGCATAGCCCAACAAAAGGCAGCAGAAACCTCTGCAGACTTAAATGTCCCTGTCTGACAGCTTTGGAGAGAGTAGTGTTTCTCCCAGCATGGAGTTTGAGATCTGAGAATGGACAGACTGCCTCCTCAAGTGGGTCCCTGATCCCCAAGTAGCTGATCTGGGGGTGACCAACATTCAAATTCAGGAAATACAGAGAATGCCACAAAGAAACTACTCGAGAAGAGCAACTCCAAGATACATAATTGTCAGATTCACCAAAGTTGAAATGAAGGAAAAAATGTTAATGGCAGCCAGAGAGAAAGGTTGGGTTACCCACAAAGGGAAGCCCATCAGACTAACAGTGGATCTCTTGGCAGACACCCTGCAAGCCAGAAGAGAGTGGGGGCAAAGATTCAACATTCTGAAAGAAAAGAATTTTCAACCCAGAATTTCATATCCAGCCAAACTAAGCTTCATAAGTGAAGGAGAAATTAAATCCTTTACAGACAAGCAAATGCGGAGAGAGTTTGCCACCACCAGGCCTGCCCTACAAGAGCTCCTGAAGGAAGCACTAAACATGGAAAGGAACAACCGGTACCAGCCCCTGAAAAAACATGCCAAATTGTAAAGACCTTCAGTGCTAGGAAGAAACTGCATAAACTGATGAGCAAAATAACCAGCTAAATTCATAAAGACAGGACCAAATTCACACATAACAATATTAACCTTAAATGTAAATGGACTAAATGCTCCAATTAAAAGACACAGACTGGCAAATTGGATAAAGAGTCAAGCCCATCAGTGTGCTGTATTCAGGAAACCCATCTCATGTGCAGAGACACACATAGGCTCAAAATAAAGGGATGGAGGAAGATCTACCAAGGAAATGAAAACCAAAAAAAGGCAGAGGTTGCAATCCTAGTCTCAGATAAAACGGTCTTTAAACCAAAAAAGATCAAAAGAGACAAAGAACGCCATTACATAATGGTAAAGGGATCAATTCAACAAGAAGAGCTAACTATCCTAAATATATATGCACAGAATACAGGAGCACCCAGATTCATAAAGCAAGTCCTCAGAGACCTACAAAGAGACTTAGACTCCCACACAATAATAAAGGGAGACTTTAACACCCCACTGTCAACATTAGACAGATCAACGAGACAAAAAGTTAACAAGGATATCCGGGAATTGAATTCAGGTCTGCATCAAGCGGACCTAATAGACATCTACAGAACTCTCCTCCCCAAATTAACAGAATATACATTCTTCTCAGCACCACACCACACCTATTCCAAAATTGGCCACATAGTTGGAAGTAAAGCACTCTTCAGCAAATGTAAAAGAACAGAAATTATAACAAACTGTCTCTCAGACCACAGTGCAATCAAACTAGAACTCAGGATTAAGAAACTCACTCAAAACCACTCAACTACATGGAAACTGAACAATCTGCTCCTGAATGACTAATAGATACATAAGGAAATGAAGGCAGAAATAAAGATGTTCTTTGAAACCAACGAGAACAAAGACACAACATACCAGAATCTCTGGGACACATTCAAAGCAGTGTGTAGAGGGAAATTTATAGCACTAAATGCCCACAACAGAAAGCAGGAAAGATCCAAAATTGACACCCTAACATCACAATTAAAAGAACTAGAAAAGCAAGAGCAAACACATTCAAAAGCTAGCAGAAGGCAAGAAATAACTAAAATCAGAGCAGAACTGAAGGAAATAGAGACACAAAAAACCCTTCAAAACATTAATGAATCCAGGAGCTGGTTTTTTGAAAAGATCAACAAAACTGATAGACCGCTAGCAAGACTAATAAAGAAGAAAAGAGAGAAGAATCAAACAGACGCAATAAAAAATGATAAAGGGGATATCACCACCGATCCCACAGAAATACAATCTACCATCAGAGATTACTACAAACACCTCTACGCAAATAAACTAGAAAACCTAAAGTATAATAATAAAAATAAATAAATAAAAAAAAATAAAATAACATAAAATAAATAAATAAATAAAATCTAGAAGAAATGGAAAAATTCCTCAACACATACACCCTCCCAAGACTAAACCAGGAAGAAGTTGAATCTCTGAATAGACCAATAACAGGCTCTGAAATTGAGGCAATAATTAATAGCTTACCAACCAAAAAAAGTCCAGGAACAGACGGATTCACAGCCGAATTCTACCAGAGGTACAAGGAGGAGCTGTTACCATTCCTCCAGAAACTATTCCAATCAGTTGAAAAAGAGGGAATCTTCCCTAACTTATTTTATGAGACCAGAATCATCCTGATACCAAAGCCTGGCAGAGACACAACAAAAAAACAGAATTTAAGACCAATATCCCTGATGAACATTGATGCAAAAATCCTCAATAAAATACTGGCAAACCAAATCCAGCAGCACATCAAAAAGCTTATACACCATGATCAAGTGGGCTTCATCCCTGGGATGCAAGGCTGGTTCAACTTACACAAATCAACAAACGTAATCCAGCATATAAACACAACCAAAGACATAAACCACATGATTACCTCAATAGATGCAGAAAAGGCCTTTGACAAAATTCAACAACACTTCATGCTAAAAACTCTCAATAAATTAGGTATCGATGGGACGTATCTCAAAATAATAAGAGCTATTTATGACAAACCAATAGCCAATATCATACTGAATGGGCAAAAATTGGAAGCATTATCTTTGAAAACTGGCACAAGGGATGTCCTCTCTCATCACTCCTATTCAACATAGTGCTGGGAGTTCTGGCCAGGGCAATCAGGCAGGAGAAAGAAATAAAGGGTATTCAATTAGGAGAAGAGGAACTCAAATTGTCCCTGTTTACAGATGACATGATTGTATATCTAGAAAACCCCATTGTCTCAGCCCAAAATCTCTTAAGCTGATTAGCAACTTCAGCAAAGTCTCAGGATATAAAATCAATGTGCAAAAATCACAAGTATTCTTATACACCAATAACAGACAGAGAGCCAAATCATGAGTGAACTCCCTTTCACAATTGTTTCAAAGAGAATAAAATACCTAGGAATCCAACTTACAAGGCATGTGAAGGACCTCGTCAAGGAAAACCACAAACCACTGCTCAACGAAATAAAAGAGGATACAAACAAATGGAAGAACATTCCATGCTCAAGAATAGGAAGAATCAATATTGTGAAAATGGCCATACTGCCCAAGGTGATTTATAGATTCAATGCCATCCCCATCAAGCTACCAATGACTTTCTTCACAGAATTGGAAAAAACTACTTTAAAGTTCATATGGAACCAAAAAAGAGCCCGCATTGCCAAGTCAATCCTAAGTCAAAAGAACAAAGCTGGAGGCATCATGCTACCTGACTTCAAACTATACTACAAAGCTACAGTAACCAAAACAGCACGGTACTGGTACCAAAACAGAGATATAGACCAATGGAACAGAACAGAGCCCTCAGAAATAATACCACACATCTACAACCATTGGATCTTTGACAAACCTGACCAAAACATGAAAAGGGGAAATGATTCCCTATTTAACAAATGGTTCTGGGAAAACTGGCTAGCCAGATGTAGGAAGCTGAAACTGGATCCCTTCCTTACACCTTATACAAAAATTAATTCAAGATGGATTAAAGATTTAAATATTAGACCTAAAACCATAAAAACCCTAGAAGAAAACCTAGGCAATACCATTCAGGACATAGGCATGGGCAAGGACTTCATGTCTAAAACACCAAAAGCAATGGCAACAAAAGCCAAAATTGACAAATGGGATCTAATTAAAGAGCTTCTGCACAGCAATAGAAACTAGCATCAGAGTGAACAGGCAACCTACAGAATGGGAGACAATTTTTGCAACCTACTCAACTGACAAAGGGCTAATATCCAGAATCTACAAAGAACTCAAATTTACAAGAAAAAAACAACCCCATCAACAAGTGGGCGAAGGACACGAACCGACACTTCTCAAAAGAAGACATTTATGCAGCCAACAGACACATGAAAAAATGCTCATCATCACTGGCCATCAGAGAAATGCAAATCAAAACCACAATGAGATATCATTTCACACCAGTTAGAATGGCGATCATTAAAAAGTCAGGAAACAACAGGTGCTGGAGAGGATGTGGAGAAATACGAACACTTTTACACTGTTGGTGGGACTGTAAACTAGTTCAACCATTGTGGAAGACAGTGTGGCAATTCCTCACGGATCTAGAGGTAGAAATACCATTTGACCCAGCCATCCCATTACTTGGTATATACCCAAAGGACTATAAATCATGCTGCTATAAAGACACATGCACACGTATGTTTATTGCGGCACTACTCACAATAGAAAAGACTGGGAACCAACCCAAATGTCCAACAATGATAGACTGGATTAAGAAAATGTGGCACATATAAACCATGGAATACTATGCAGCTATAAAAAAGGATGAGTTCATGTCCTTTGTAGGGATATGGATGAAGCTGGAAATCATCATTCTCAGCAAACTATCACAAGGATAAAAAACCAAACACCGCATGTTCTCACTCATAGGTGGGAAATGAACAATGAAAACACTTGGACACGGGAAGGCGAACATCACACACCAGGGCCTGTTGTGAGGTGGGGGGAGGGAGGAGGGATAGCATTAGGAGATATACCTATTGTAAATGATGAGTTAATGGGTGCTACACACCAACATGGCACATGTATACATATGTAACAAACCTGCATGTTGTGCACATGTATCCTAGAACTTAAAGTATAATAAAAGAAATATATCTACAAAAAAAACTACACTACAGCAGGTGCAACTTAGTTTCAGCAAACATTTACATTCATATAATTTAACACTGTTAAATGGAATTTGATTAGTTTTGTGGGAGTTTTTTGGTATTTAGTTTATAAATATATTTTATTTTATAGTTGTATGCGAATTATATGTACAAGAATTCCAAATTCCTTTTAGGTTTGAACGTAACCAATTAACATTAATGTAAAAATAATTTAAGTAAATACTGGGGATCAGCAAGAAGTTATTTTGTATGTTTTTGTTGTTGTTGTTACTTGTTTGTTTCCTTTCCTTTGAAAGAGCTTGCCATACAACTAAAGTTCGTAGGGGTGTGAGCTATTGTAATAGCTACGTATGACCTTCAGAAAGAAATCCAAGATCTCTCATGAAATAGCTCTGGCTAACTTTTCCAGCCTTCTCTCTTCCCTGCCACTGACTGTATTCCAAACAAATCTACTTACCTAGATTTCCAGAAAGCTTCTTGTTCTCTCCCATCTCCATGTTATGCAACGTTCTTTCATTCTTTTGTTTTATTTTTAATTAATTGATTTATTTTGCTTAGCCTAAAGCCATACATCATATTATATTCAACCTTAAATTCAATGCTATGGAAAACTTCCCAGGTTTCTTCCCCCTATTCTTGCTTTCTCCTAGGACTACAGGTATCCTATTTCATTACACTTGTTGCTCTAAATTACAGTGATATTTTCATTGGCTTACTACGATAAGCTTCTTAAGTCCAAGGACCATGTCCTTATTTCCCGTGTCTAGCTTAGTTCCAAGTGCATAATTAGCAACTAATAAACAATTTTAAATGAGTACATAGTGGAGTAAGTGAGCATCTCATCTGACTACCTGGAATTTGTATAAACTTAGAGGAACATTAAAATATCCTAATAATGTGATGATTAATCAACCTTCAATAATCTTCAGAGAAACATAGAAAACCAAATTATTGCCAGAAGAATTAAGATGAGTATATTTTGATCTAATTTCAAAAAGGGGGTAAAAATGAAATGTCAACACTAGCATTATGTCAAGGTTTTTAATTTTCTACAAACTGGCAGTCTTAAAATAATAAACATTTATTCTCTCACAGTTTTGGAGGCTAGATGTCTAAAAATCAAGGTGTTGACAGGATGATGCTCTTTCTAAAGGCTTTAGGAAGAATCTCTTCCATACAGATCTCTTAACTTGCAGTATTGTCAGCAATCCTTGCTGTCCCTATGCTTTCAGACATGTGAATCCCATCTCTGCCACCATGGTCACAAGGAATTCTCCCTGTGTATCTGTCTTTGTATTTCTTCTCTTCTTACAAGGATACCAGTTATACTGTATTAAAATAATGACCTCATCTTAAGATCATTTGATTATATCTGCCAAAAGCTTATTTCCAAATAAAGTCACATTCACATGGAAAATGAAATGGACATATTTCTGGGACTCAACAAATGTGCATTAAAAGAAAAGATATGTCAAATTAACACGATTTCTATTTGCTTTAAGGTTATTATACTATTTGATCTGGGTAATGTCAAAGATGTAGTGTACTTTGATTTAGAAGATATTTAACAGACTCATTATGAATTAGGAGTATAGACAGGAAAATATTAGCTTGTTTAGGTGAATTAAACTAATTAGTCAAATCCCCAAAGTATTTTATATTGCATATTCTGCATATTACCAGCCTTGACGTGTATTCTATAGTGTTCTGCTGTAGATCTTGTCATGTATCCTTTGAAATTCTACATTTTTATCAAAAGTTAGAATTAAAGTATATTTATCTAAGTTACACAGTATTAAAAAACAAGCAGTTGATAACACAGAGAAACAGAATGAAGATTTAAGTGTCTCTACAGGCAATTATGCTAGACCAAAATTAATTATAATTAAATTGAACAAGAATAAATGTAAAACCTTGTACATAGGGATCATCTGCACGATTACAGGATTGGGCAGAATCGACACAGGAGTGAGTCTTGGAAAACTAATCTATGGCTCTTAAAGTCAATATATACAAATAATATAATGTAGCTGACAATTATAGCAATAAAAATACTAATATTATCATAAGTGACACTCATATTCCTACTCGCAGAATCCAGAGAAAGGTCACAACATTGCTACATACCAGTCAAGCTGCTTATTAATTAGACTATCTAGATTCTGAGGCTGGAATGTTCTATGAAGAGCATGATAAAGAGTTTAAATGACTGGAACTTTAATTCTGAAGACTAGAAGATAAGAAAGAGACACTTTTAAATATCTGAGGGATAGTCATATAAAAGAGCTTTATACTAATTTTAATTTATGGAGTTGAGAATAGGACCAGTGAATACAAATCAGAAAGAGAAGATCTCAGCAAAATATATAGGCAAAAATGCCTGGCAATTAGCACTATTCAAAAGTGTAATTGCTGCTTTGTGAACTCTGGATATGAGCATGCTGTCCAGATGACCAATTTAAGTCCCAGTTCTTCAGAATGGTTAATGTGCACACACACACACACACACAAAAGCTGTTCGTTTTTTTCTTTTTTTAAAATTTTACTGTAAGTTCCAGTATAAATGTGCAGAACGTACAGATTTGTTACGTAGGTATACATGTGCCATGGTGGCTTGCTGCACCCATTGACCCGCCCTCTGAAGTTCCCTCCCTTCGCCTCCCATCCCCCAACAGGCCCTGGTGTGTGTTGTTCCCCTCCCTGTGTCAATGTGTTCTCACTGTTCAACTCCCACTTACGGTTGAGAAATGCAGTGTTTGGTTTTCTGATCCCGTGTTAGTTTGCTGAGAATGATAGCTTGCAGCTTCATCCATGTCCCTGCAAAGGACGTGATCTCATTCCTTTTTATGGCTGCATAGTATTCCGTGGTATATATGTACCACATTTTCTTTATCTGGTCTATCATTGATGCATATTTGGGATGGTTCCATGATTTTGCTATTATAAATAGTGCTGCAATAAACATACATGTACATGTGTCTTTATAGTACAATGATTTGTATTCCTTTGGGTATATACCCAGTAGTGGGATTGCTGAGTCAAATGGTCCTTCTGGTTCTAGATCCTTGAGGAATCGCCATACTGTCTTCCACAATGATTGAACTAATTTACATTCCCACCGACAGTGTAAAAGCATTCCTGTTTCTCCATAGCCTCACCAGCATCAAATGTTTCTTCACTTTTTAATAATCACCACTTTGACTGGTATGAGATGGTATCTCAGTGTGGTTTTGATTTGCATTTCTCTGATGATCAGTGATACTGAACTTTTTTTCATATGTTTGTTGGTCACGTACATGTCTTCTTTTGAGAAGTGTCTGTTCATATACTTTGCCCACTTTTTCATGGGGTTGTTCATTTTTTTCTTGTAAATTTGTTTAATTCCTTGTAAATTCTGGATATTAGACCTTTGTCAGATGGGTAGATTGCAAAAATTTTCTCCCATTCCGTAGGTTGCCTGTTCACTCTGATGATAGTTTCTTTTGCTTTGCAGAAGCTCTTTAGTTTAATTAGATCCCATTTGTCAATTTTGGCTTTTGTTGCAATTGCTACAAAAGCTTTTCTTAATACATTCTTCACCAATAGACCAGTTTCATCTCATGTCAATCTGTTAATAATTCTCCAAATCGTCTGTGATCCCCCCATGTCTCCATGTTTTTGCATATTGTCTCCTCTGCCTAGCATGTTCTTTGTTTTCTAAGCTTCATGTTCAAAGCCTAATTCAAATGTTAGAGCTTTCTGGAACCTCTGATATATACATCAATGTTATCCTTTATTATAGAATATTTTAGTAGCCTGTTCACTTCATTCGTCTATCTCATTACATTGAGAGTTTCAGCAGGAGGGTATTTTGATCTTATTTATCTTTGATGTCTAGCACAATGTCTTCTAATTAATATGTAATCAAAAATATTTGCTGAATACATATTATATAGTGCACTCTCCCACTGAGCAGGATGTTATGTTAAATAGCCTTACTTAAGGGCTCTTTAAAATCCAATAGACTGTGGCCTTTGTAGAATAGGATTGAATACAGAAACCGAGTAGTCCAGGAATTGATTAATAAAGAAATAGCACATATAAGTATTGAGGAACAAAATCAGCAATCATACCGTAGTCTGATAATAATTAAAAGGTGATCTAATTATTTATCCAAGAAGAAAATTTTTGAATCTTCCCTCCGTCTGCCTATCTTATGTCACAGTCTCAAAGCAGAGTTGTTCTGAATTGCAGACACTGCATGCTGACTTCGCTCTGTTCATTTGTTGTTTCCAAGTAATTTTAGTATGCCATTGTTATTTTCCAAATATTTCTGTAGTGCCACTTATATGTAGAATTTAGGCAACTTTCTTTTCCAAAGAAGAATGCCAACCTTATTATTGGCATAAAAATCTCAGCAAACCAGAAAAGAGAAATGGGCACAACTTCTGCAAGAGTTAGCAACAGAACTACTCTCTCTGCCTCTTAAGTTATATGGGGTGATAAGAAAGGAGAGCCACTAAAAGAAAAAAAAAACTAGAAAAAAATATTGTAATATTTAATCTTTGAAAAAAAAACTTGGTTAAAGTTTCTCCCTAAGCAGAGATTATGGGTGAGAATCAAGACTGATTCCTATCATTTACGGGATATCTCACATTCAATAAAATCTTTTAAGATTATTTTAGCAAAACTATCTCTTACTCCTTATAAATACCTCAGGAATCCCCCAAAATTTATTGCTACTGAAATAAAGAAATAATCCGTTATAGTAATAGATAAATTGAAGACAGTCTTGTGTTCATTCCTCTAATTCCATAAATAGGAAAAATATGAAAAGATTTATCAACCAGGTTTTGGTCCCCATTATGGCAATTAAATATTTTTCCTTTAGAATCCCTGTATTAATGCTACTATAACAGTATCATATTTGAAGAGAGTTGTACGACTCAGCAAATTACCAGGAGGTAGCAAGGAAATCTAGCTCGCTCCTTCTGCCAAGATACAAAGTGAGGGAGCTGAAGGGGAAAACTCAACACCACGAC
Source organism: Symphalangus syndactylus (assembly GCF_028878055.3). Lineage (NCBI taxonomy): Eukaryota > Metazoa > Chordata > Mammalia > Primates > Hylobatidae > Symphalangus > Symphalangus syndactylus. The sequence continues at coordinate 123,704,778 of NC_072425.2, forward strand.
AAACATGCCAGAGAGGGACCTTGAAGAGACTTTGGAGCCCATGTGAGAGTTCTGGTTGTATGTGTACTGTGCAAGAGTGGAGTCTTGACAGAAACTGATAGATGAACAACTAAAATCAGTTTAAATAATTAAGAAAATATACTGGTTTATAAACCAAAAGAAGCAGAGAAATATTTCAGTTTAAATCATGGTTGGATCCAGCGCTCAAATCATCTCACCAACACTGAGACTTTTTTTTTTTTTTTCACTGAGACTCTTTTTTATGGGCTTTGCTTTCCTCTGCACTGATTTCATTGTTAAGAAAACTCTCTCTAATGGTGACTCTCAGCAGCCTCAGACTTAAGACTTACCAGCTTATCCACCTCAGTAGAGAGTGGGTGTCTCATCTCCCAAGACCTAGCAAAAGTTCCAGCCACAGGTTACAGGCCAACTATAGAATTCATTACTCTGATACTAAATGACCATCAGAGTTGGAGAAGGGCAAAATTCATGTATTGCAATAGGGAAAGGATGGAGAAGGTGCCTATCACCAGCAGAAAAATAGTATATTTTGTATCTTTTTTTATATCTATGCTTTTTTATATCTATGATGCATGCAGTCCTTTCCATTCTGGTGCCAGAGGAAATGTGGCACTTTACTCTGACGTTAAATATAATGAGGACACCATGGTCTTTGGACCATCAAAAACCACATCGCAGTTGATACTCCATTACAAGTAAAAAGGTGAATCCTTTTTATCCAACTAAATGTTGACCCTTTCCAGGTGAAAGCAATAAAAGCTCCAGTTAAGATGTATTTAAAGTAAATATTCAGTCTGATATCAGTATCTTCCCTCTTGGAAGAATTCACTAATATCACAAATTTAATAATTAAAGAAGAAAATGTATAACAATATCTAAAAAAAGTAATTTACCATTCCTAACATAAAGTTACTTTCACAAGAACACATAAGATTTCTCTGAATGAGAAAAAGAATGAGAAAAAGAAGAATCCCTTCAGAATAGCCATTAACAAATAGGTGTTAAGACAGAGAGAAAGACGATGAGGAAGCAAAGAAAAACCACTGACTGACAACGTACGAATTGACAACCATCACTATGGTCCAACTACAGATATGATATAAAATAACTGAATTGTAAAAAATTTAATAATTACTATTTTAATTCAAAAATACAATTTTTGAGTCAAACAATTTATAGAAATGTATTGTATCCAACATATGTAAATAACTAAGCAAGGTACTACATCTAACTGTACATTTACCATTCTTCCTGCCATCAAACTTTCTCTCCACCAGGCTCTCCTACAAATCATACATGACCAACCTCCCATAAATACCATTTTCATAACAGTAGCCACTTCTTAAAAAACTTGGAATGGTCCCCTGGAATTAACTGCATTAAATCTAAATCTCCTGTCCTGAGTTTTAAAGGGCTTTGTAACTTATACCAGCGTGCTTAGCAATCCTGTTTGCCACATTTCTTAATATGTACTTTACATTGCATTTTGATCTTTTTGTTATTCGGCTATACACTCCATGCTTCTTTCAACTTGCGTAACTTTGCTCATGCTGGTTTTCCACGGTGGTAGAAAGAATAATGGTCCCCAAAAGATATCCCAGTCTTAATTCCCAGAATCTGTGAATCTGTCATCTGACATGACAAAAGAGACTTTGTAGATGTAATTAAGTCAAAGATCTTGAGATGGAGCAATTATTCTACATTATTCAACTGGGCCCAATAAAAATCACAGGGCCCTTATAAGAAGGAAGCAAAGGTTATAGTGATGCAATTTGAAGATGCAGTAAAGGGCCATAAGCAAAGGACACAAGCAGCCTTTAGAAGGTGAAAAAGGGTTCCTGATTTGGCTTTCAGCTTGACTACTGTACAGAAATACTAGTGATTTTTGAATGTTGATTTTGTATCCTGAGACTTTGTGAACCTGCTTATCATCATAAGGAGCTTTGGGGCTGCGACTACAGGGTTTTCTAGGTATAGCATCAAGTCATCTGCAAACAGGGATAGGTTGACTTCCCCTCTTCCTATTTGGATGCCCTTTATTTCTCTTGCCTGATTGCTCTGGCCAGGACTAAGCAAAAATACCAAGGCAGGAGGCATAATGCTACCTGACTTCAAACTATACTATAGGGCTACAGTAAGCAAAACAGCATGGTGCTGGTACAAAAACAGACATGTAGACCAATGGAACAAAAGAGAGAGCCCAGAAATAAGGCCATATACCTATGACTATCTGACCCTCAACCAAGGTGACAAAGACAAGTAGTTCAGTAACTGGTGCTGGGATAACTGGCTACCCATACACAGAAGACTGAAACTGGATCCTTCCTTACACCACATGCAAAAATTAACACAGATTAAAGTCTTAAATGTAACACCCTAAACTATAAAAACTCTGGAAGATAACTGAGGTAATACCATTCTGGACACAGGAATGGACAAAGGTTTCATGATGAAGATGTCAAAAGCAATTTCAACAAAAGCAAAAACTGACAAATGGGATATAATTAGACTGAAGAGCTTCTGCACATCAAAAGAAACCATCAACAGAGTAAACAGACAACCTACAGAATGAGAGAAAATTTTTGCAAAGTATGAATCTGACAAAGGTCTAACATCCAGCATCTATAACAAACTTAAACTTACAAGAAAGAAAAACCCAAACAAACCCATTAAAAAGTGGGCAAAGGACACAAACAGACACTTTTCAAAGAAGGTATACAAGTAGCTAACAATAATATGAAGAAAACTCAATATTACTGATCATTAAAGAAATGCAAATCAAAACCACAATGAAATATCATCTCACACAAGTAAGAATGGCTATTATTAAAAAGTCAAAAAATAACAGGTGCTGGCACGGTTGTGAAGAAAAAAAGCACTTATACACTGTGAGTAGCAGTGTAAATCAGTTCAACCATTGTGGAAAACAATGTGGCGATTCCTCAAAGACCTAAAAACATAAATACCATTCGACCTAGCAATCTCATCATTGGATGTATACCCAAAGGAATACAAATTGTTCTGTCATAAAGACACAAGGAACATCTATGTTCATTTCATCACTATTCATAATAGCACATAGAACCAACCTAAATGTCCATCAATGGTAGACTGGATAAAGAAAATGTGGTACCTATATACCACAGAATACCATATAACCATAAAAAAGAATGAGATCTTGTCCTTTGCAGGAACACAGATGGACCTGGAGGTCATTATACTTAGCAAACTAATGCAGGAACAGAAAATCAAATACTGCATGTTCTCACTTTTAAGTGGGAGCCAAAAGATCAAAACACATGGAAACATAGATGGGAATACCAAACACTGGGGCCTACTGGAGGGTAGAAAGTGGGAAGAGGGAGAGGATCCAGAAAAATAACTAATGGGTACACTAGGCTTAATACATGGGTGAGAAAATAAATCTGTACAACAAACCCCCCATGACATGAGTTTACTTATATAACAAACCTGCACGTGTACCTTTCAACTTAAAACTTAAAAAAAAAAAAAAAAAGAAGTTGGGAAGGGGAAGCAAATGGATTTTTCTCTGGAGCTTCCAGAAGTAATGCAGCTCTGCCAATACCTTAATTCTGGCTTTGTAAAACTCGTTTCAGACTTCTGACCTACAGAACTATAAGATAATTTGTGTTGTTTTAAGACATTAAGTTTGTGATAATTTTGTTACAACAGGACTCAGAAACTAATATAACTACCAACACTGCTTTCAATAAATACTTTTAATGTTCAGCACTATCCTATTCCTTGTAATGGATATGTCCTATATCAAGGGTTTCACACAAGAACAGTCTTTTTTAGTGTGTTAATTGTCTGAAGTACACTGTAAACCTTTTGAGAGAAGGGATCATCAGAGCTAATGCTTCACATACTCTACTGTAGTTACACACTTATGCATGCTTTTGTCGTATGTGTGTTTATTCAGCAAACATTCATCGATGGCGTGATTCATACAAAGTAATTGCCCAGTACCTGTGGAACTTAGTAAAACAAGCTACTGTCCTTGTCCTCTAGAATAATATCTTGGGAGTGGTAAAACATGTACTCAAAAAACTAAGGGAAAATCCAGAACAGGGTAAGTAAAATTAGATTCAAGAAAGAAAAGCTTTAGGAGTTTAGACGTGGAAGAGTTAAGTTTGTTGAGTGATTCAAAAATAACCTCCAGGACATGGCACATTGCCCCATTTATCTTTAATATGTCCATGTTTGATGTCTTTTCATCCTTTCTACTTACCTCACACTAATCATCTTTCTTGCATCACTTTCTGGTATTTTTACTTGGTTTGAGGTTTGTTCCAGTGAGCAAGAGATGGGCCTAAAACAACCCATCCCTCTGAAATGGCTCTGAATCTCTTCTCACTTTCCTCTGTTTCCATTGCCATTGCCTAATACCTGTATTTCCATTATTAATTATTAAGTACCATTTTCATCAGTATGCCCTCCAATCAGTTTTCATTAGCTAGAACCTTGTTCTCTCTCCAGAGTCCCTTCACCGAGCCATGAAATGAAAAGATTTGAAAGCACTTATGGAATACCGACCTCTCTATTGAGCAACTGTCTAAGTCCATTAAGGTAGAGCTATATGCTGTCATCAGTTAACCTAATTTTAAAAATTGACCTGTTATATTGTATGGCAGATATACCTGACAGCAATGATGACTTAAGCATACCCTTAGAATGACCCTGTATGGCCAGTGCACTTGACAGCAATAACTTAAGCATACCCTGAGAATGACCCTGTATGGCAGATGCACCTGACAACAGTAACTTCAGCATGCCCTGAGAATGACCCTGTATGGCAGATGCACCTGACAACAATAACTTAAGCATGCCCTGAGAATGACCCCATGGCCTAAGAAGAATGTGTGTTCAGAGTTCTGAGCTAAGAAATCCAGGAACAGCCAACCTGAAGATTCATTCCTTATCTATAAGGAACTTCTGAACCCCTGACCCATCCTGTGGAATGCAAGCCCATACAGGGAGATTAAGGCCTTTTGTTTGGGGTTAAATGATGGTTGCCAGGTGAAGGTTCCTAAGGGGAGGGTGCTAAGTGAAGACTGCATGCTTTTTACAAAATGTAGTGGTTCTCCTGTCCAGCCCACTGCCGCTGGACCACCTTGTATGTAAGTCCCCTCAATAAACCCCATGTCTCATTCACTGGATCCAAGTCTCTCCTTTATCCTCTTCTTTATCCAACACAGTGCTGCTATCCCTACTGAAATCAACAGGGGTTTGGCATGGCATATATAATCAAGTTGCATGCTAACAATAAACAATCTAATTTTATAGCATTATCCAAACTTTCTTTCTTAAAATGTACTGGTTGTTTAGCATAGAAGAGGTTCAGTTGTCAAAAAATTTGGGGAAGACTGGGTTAAATGGTTACATAGATTCCTTTACTGTAGGGTTTCTCGGAGCCTTTACTATATTAAAGTGCATTGTGAATCCACAAGGGATACATAAGATGCAATATTTCAAAAAGTTACTGTGCCACAAAATCCTGGTTTTATTATTGTTGTTTGTTGTGATTGTTTGTTTTGGTTTCACTCACATGAAAAATTTTGGAAATGACAATTTGGGAAATCCCAATACAGTAGAAAGGAAGCAGAGAGGAAGCTCGGAAATTTGAGTTTTAATGCTAGCTGTTCCATTAACTAACTGTATGACTAAAGCTTCTGTGGACTGTAATAATTTCCTATTTATAACTGAAAGGGGTAAATTAAATTATCTCTGAGGTTCCTTCCAGCTCTAGCATTCTATGATTCTATTTTCCCTGAATTAAACTAATTGTCCAGTGGTTTGGATTGTGTTCAGACAGTGAACAACTAATACTTTCACTTCCAATTGGCACATCCCTTTTAAATGCTGGAAGTCCTATAATAACTTTATATAGGCCGGGCACGGTGGCTCACGCTTGTAATCCCAGCACTCTGGGAGGCCGAGGCGGGCGGATCACGAGGTCAGGAGATCGAGACCACTGTGAAACCCTGTCTCTACTAAAAATACAAAAAATTAGCCAGGCGTGGTGGCAGGCGCCTGTAGTCCCAGCTACTGGGAGAGGCTGAGGCAGGCGAATGGCGTGAACCCAGGAGGCGGAGCTTGCAGTGAGCCGAGATTGCGCCACTGCACTCCAGCCTGGGCGACAGAGCAAGACTCCGTCTCAAAAAAATAAATAAATAAATAACTTTATATAAATATGAAGCAATGTTACATATAGGGTTAATTGCATATAAACATTAGCCACACTCCAAATGTTCAAAGGATGAATTACAAATAATCTAAATTGGTCACAGAACTAAAGTAGCCTCAAAAGATGGCCATAACTCAGTCAACCTCTGACTTCATGAATTATCACATTTACTATTTTTGGTTTTTTTACCAAAAGTTCCTCAAGATCCAGAATGAGTATACAACTTGCTTGCAAATTCACAGAACTAGTCACTGTTAAGTCTGCCTTATGGTGTAGTATCCTTATTAAAAATTTATTACATATGAAAGTCTGCCTTATGGTGTATTCTTACTTTAAATTTATTGCAAGTGAAAAAGAATAAGAAAATGAATACCAATTTACCGACTGTCCACCTAAAGCAGTAAAATGTTACCAAAATGTCACCTATGTTACATTCTTCCTCTTCTCCCCAGAGGTAATCCACAGTACTTTCAACAGTAAATAAAACAAGAATGTAAAGAAAGCTCTACAGTAAATGCCAATTGCAACCAATTCGAAAGACTTGTCCAGATTAATTTGATGTATGGATTTTATTGATTTAAATGTTCTCTGCATGAACACACATTTAGTTTTATAGGATTTCTGAAATGTTGCATACTAATAAAGGGATATTATTATAGGATTCATACATAAATGACTAGGCAATGATACAAATATTATCATAATATTTTTTTAAAGTATCAATCAAAAATCCTTCAGAATATTTCCAGACTATCAGTGGGCTATCTATCAATGACAAGGCTTCTAGCATTATGAGTAATTTTTTCTCCACTGGAAATTTTCAAAAAGCGCTCTCATTCTCCTTCTTTTCTTTTCTTTTCTTCTCCTTCCTTTCTTTCCTTCTCTTTTCTCATTTCTTCACATTTTATATATTTTGCCAAAGAAAAATAAATATTGACTCAGTTTTTTACACTACATTTCAGTACATAACATCTGGAGGTGGGAGGTTTATAGATGCATCACCATTATCTAAGTGGCCAAAACATTTACTAAAGGTTATTACATAATTTGTAGAGATGTGGAGATTCTAAATGAAAGACACAGTAGGAGTAGGCTAGGACTTACATTGTGCAAAATGGAATTTTACATGAATCTAATTATTCAGGTGATTGCTAACTGTGCACCTTTTCCCCAATAGCAGCAGCTTCCAAAATGTTCTCCTAAGAATTTAATGGAGTCAAGATTTGTAACAAGTAGCTCAAAACTGGGGTGGAGGGTGAGAGAAGAAAGAGGAAAAAAAACTTTGAACAATCACGAACCATTTTCTAATGGTTACAGTAAGATAAAACATGTATTAGAAGATTTAAAATGTCTAGCGAACACAGACATAAAGCACTCTCCCAGGACTTTATAAATCTAATCCATAAGAGAAGCTATCTGGATATAGGGCTTGGCATGACTGTTGATCCTCATTTAACAGTATCTGTAATTTCCCCACTATTATTTCGCAGAAAGTTACACATGTCAAAAATATGCACTTATTGCCATCAAAATGTGTCCCCAAAAGAAGAAAATTTGTCCCCAGAGGGAAAGGAGTAGTATATTTGGTAGTGAAATATAAGAATATAATCAACTTACATAATAATTAGAGATGTGATATTAAGATTTTATCAGTTCTCATTGTGAAACTATAAAACCAACCCATGTTAGAAGTTCTCCAATTCCTCATCCAATCATTCAGATTCTCATCAGAAAAACACATGAAAATTTAATTCTGAGGGTCGTTTAGTTAAGTAGCAGATGTTCCAATATCTCTATGTCATCTTCCCTGCACATACAAGCCTGTGTTTAGAGAAATAAAAATTATATTTGCCTTTGATATTACACACTGAAGGTATCTAGAGAAAGTGAATTATTATTGAAGGGAATTAAAATAACACTACTGAACAACTTAAATTCATTCTTTCCTCTGCCTGCAATTGCATCTGTTAAGTCCCACAACACTGAGAACAAAGCCTACATCCCAACCTCAAAACCTGATGATTTGACATTGATCTCTCATTTTTCATATGTGCTTTGATGCTCAGTTCAGCCAATAAATAAGGAAATTCCTGGATGCCTTTATCTATGTGTGTATACCTTACACAAAAGTATTTTCATAGTGCATTATTTATATCTATGATAATGTATTCATTCATTCAAAAATATCGTGCACTTAGTATATGATGAACATTGTACTGGACACTGGGGATTAAGTTGTTAGAAAAGCAACATGGTTTCCGTCCCCATGGAGCTTACTATGTAATGTGTAGGAAGAAGAGCTAGAGGATGCCATGAGAGATATACCAGGCAATTTTTATATATCAGAATTCAGGTAAGGCTTCTCTGAACAAATGATAATTAAATTTTGATCTAATTTAAATTTAATAATTAAATTTAGGCTTGTATATGCTATTCTTAAGATAAATATACCTTCAGAAAATTTACTCTCAAAGATAAGAGGCTAAAAGTACTTTGTATTAATTTGAACGCCCACTGGGGTAGAAAATATAAATTATGTCCTCTTGAGCAATGTACGTCACCAGCTCAAAAGATCATGATTTGAGTCAGGTGTTGAAAGTGTGGCACACATACACCATGGAATACTATGCAGCCATAAAAAAGGATGAGTTCATGTCCTTTGTAGGGACATGGATGAAGCTGGAAACCATTATTCTCAGCAAACTATCGCAAGGACAGAAAACCAAACACTGCATGTTCTCACTCATAGGTGGGAACTAAACAATGAGAACACTTGGACACAAGGTGGGAACATCACACAGCAGGGCCTGTCATGGGGAGGGGGAGGGATACCATTAGGAGATATACCTAATGTAAATGACGAGTTAACGAGTGTAGCACACCAACATGGCACATGTATGCATGTGTAACACACCTGCACATTCTGCACATGTATCCTAGAACTTGAAGTAGAACAAAAAAAAAAAAAAAGGAAGAAAGAAAGAAAGAAAGTGCTTCATTTTGCCTTTATGGTGATAACATTTACCAGGGCTCTGTTTTTACAAAGTAATATTGCAGAACAAAGATAGTGAAATTCTCTGATTATTTTGCACAATGAATATGTCAAAAACCAATTAACTTGTAGACAACATTTGTATGTTACATTAGACATTAGAAGCATAGAAGTTAACCAGTAAAAATTCAAGGGAAGGATACTTCAGACAGTGAAAATAGCATGTACAGTGTCTCTGAGAGTGACAGAGAGCACGGGAAGAATGCTAGGAAGTTTGGGAGGGGTACAGAGGAAAGGAAGGGCTAGGAAAAAGCCACGTGGAAGGCTGGGTGGATGAACACAAGCCTGCAAAGTAAACTAAGAAAAAACAGGCAAAAGGGTTAGAAAGAGAAAAGGAAAGAGTGAAGATACAGAAACCAAAGAAAGAAGGTATTTCAAGAAGTAGAGAGTATTCAATAATAGTATTACTGAATGGAGAAGTTTGATGGAATGAAAAATGTCCCTGGAGGTAATGAATGTTAGCAAGAAGCTCTACTTCCAGTTTTTATAATTTTATCGGAGTACCTTGTTTTAACCCTTCATTAGTGGTCAAAGTTTCATTCTGGTCCAAATGAGAGTTTAAAATTTGAACGATATCGCTTGGGTTTCTAAGTAAAAATTCAGTCTTTTCAAAAGAGGTAGCTCAATTCCTGGCCTAGTCAGCCACTCAATAGCTTTCTTTTTTCTTTGCTATTCTTAAGATAAATGTACCTTCAGAAAATTTACTCCCAGTGATAAGAGGCTAAAAGTACTTTGTACTAATCTGAATGCCCACTGGAGTAGGAATTATAAACTATGTCCTTTTGAGCAAGGTACATCACCAGCTCAAAACACCATGATTTGAGTCAGGTGTTGAAAGTGCTTCATTTTTGCTTTTGTGGTGATAACATTTACCAGGGCTCTGTTTTTACAAAGTAATATTGCAGAAAAAGATAGTGGGATTCTCTGATTATTTTGTACAATGAATGTGTCAAAAACCAATTAACTTGTAGACAACTTTTGCATGTTACAATTGCAGGGAAATACATGATTGATGAGTAAATTTATCTATCAATCCTACTTTAACTGAGCAGCACCACACAATTGATCTGTCCTATTAGGAGGAGAAAACAGTTACAGCTAGGGGTAAATGGGATGCTCTGACCATGGCCAAGATAGCACTGCTCAGGTAGGTGGGAAAAAAATTCTCGAATGCTAATTTATCAAACAAATGACAAGAATTCATGTCCACTAGCATACATCCATTCAAATTAAAATACAAATTATTTTCTAATTATCCTCTGTTCTCGAAAATCCATACTATTATTCCCTTCCATTACTAACCCTAAAGTAGGGGTCAGTGAATACCAGTCCTAGTTTCAATATCAAACCACATAATTCCATTTCCCCACATATAAAATAGGGATAGTACACCATCCTATTTACCTTAAAAATGTTATATAGATTATATGAGATAAGTGTGAATGTACTTTTGTAAATGTTTTTAAAGCTCTATACAAATGCAACTTATTACAATCATCACATGTAGTATACATTAAGCCAATTACATAAACACAAGCATTTCAAAAAACACTTGTGCTTATAAAATGTTATTATTGCCCACAAAATGTGTGTTGATGGCACGTTCCTCCTATTGGAAGAACTTCTAAAAATATGCTCACACACATATATCCCCCTACATATATAGAGAAAGACAGAGAAAGAGAAAAAGAGAGAGAGAGAGATTCTCTGCATAGAGTTACTGGGGAAAAAGGAGGATAACTACATGTATCTGGCATACACAGTTCATTCTCATGCTGTATTCCTTCTTCCCCTTCTTGATCACAAAAGAGTCACCACTATTAAGTGGGTATACTGCCATCCAGAAAGGATAATATTTTATAGCCCCTCTTACAGCTAAGCGAGGCTCTAGGACTAAATTCTGACCAATAGAATATAATTTAAAATGTCATGTTGAATGTGTCTTTATAGTAAAAGTGTCCTTAAAGTCTTCCATCCTTTCCTCCTTCCTGTTAGTTGGAATGCATACGTGATGCTGAAACTCAAGCAGACATCCTGGACCATGGGGAAAACCTACAGGCTATAAGAAGCAGAACAAAATGATAAAAGGTTTCTAGATATCTGAAACACAAATAACAACTCTTGACTGCCTACATATTTCTTTCTCAAGAAAGAAATACAAACTTCTGTTATTTTGAGTGTTCAGTGACTCATGGACAAACCTCATCCTATCTGGATACCACATATGTATATGATATTTGTATATGTATTTGTATACACGTATACAAAGTGTGTGCTTATGTTATCTACAATGATCTGTACAACTGTTTATAAACATAAATATATATACAAATATTTATACATGTATGAACACATAAATTTGTTCATGTTTAATTTGAAATAAAACAAGAAAAAAGATCATGACTATTCAACTGTCTAGTAGTACAGACATTTTATTTTTTTATTTTTCTTTATTTTTCTTTTTTTTTTAGGGCAAGAAAAAGCTACAATAAGGAGCTCATTTCACTACAACAGCTGCATTTTACATTCTTTTTTTTTTTTTAATATGTACTTTAAGTTCTGGGATATATGTGCAGAATGTGCAGATTTGTTACATAACACATGCCATGGTGGTTTGCTGCACCCATCACCCATCATCTGCATTCTAAGTGGTCACTGGGCCCTTAAGCTCTCCTCACCTTCCTAATGGATGTTTTCGTCCTTACTCACTAGAATTTCATTCACTCTCCTGTAACTGTCACATGAATTTCTTTTTTCCATTCCCATCTATTTTCTCCTGGTGGGACAGACACTTTAAACATGGAACACTCCAAAAGGCCCACAGTATTACCCTCTTCAAAATCTCTAAACTGTCAAAAAGATAGCCACCAGAAATTATAATTCTAAATTTGATCTTATCACAGTCCATCTTAGAGTCCTCCAGTGGCTCTCTATTTCCTTCAGGACAAAGTCCAAATAATAATTCTGGGTTGCTAAGGGCGTACCTTTATTCCTCCTCTGCATGCATCCTGTACTCCAGCCTCACCCTGCATCTCTGCCTCTGTACAGAGAGGCATACCTCTTTTGCTTCAAATTCCTCACTCCAGCCCCTACATCGACCTTGCTGATGGCTAACTATCCTTTAAAATTCAACTCAAATCTTATCTCCTCTGAGTGTCTTTCCACGACACTCTTCCACATGCATCTGCTTGTTGCCCCTTCTGGGTTAGTTCCTTCATGCTGTCTTATGATTTCATGCATAAATTTATTCTTTTGAAAAAAATCTAAGTACCTACCAAGCAGCAGGCACTATTTCTATTATAATCATCAGGTATATTAGTCATCAACTTTTCAAAACCTGCCACCACCCAATCCTGCAGCACATAAATAGTATGTTTTTCAATTTATTTGATCCTTTACACCATGTATATGGTGTTCAGTAACTGACTGATGAGTTAATTAGTTTGGGGCAATCTGCCCTACTCACCCTGTGGTCAGAGTTTCTTGACTTCATTTATCTTCCTTTCTCCACTTATATGGTGTCTAAATTTAGATAATATTATCCAGGGACAAAGATATATTAAATCTCAAAATCTGAAAGTCAAATTTTTGATCCATAAAGTAACTTCTTGCACTGTTCGTTCTCCACCAAAACTGCACTTAAGCGTCCAGTCCAACTCCATGCTTTTTGCCAGCCACCAAAGCCCTGCCTGCTTCACTTCATTTCAGATCCAGCTGAGACCTCATGCCAATCACTTCAATGACTCTGAGTCACACTACTGAGTCCCTCATTCCTGCCACCCTTATGTTGTATCATGGCTACCCAACAATCATTACAACTGGTTCAACTTAATTATTTGTTTACAACAGCAGATGCTACTGGGAGAAGAAATAGGAGCCTTTGACAGAGATGAAGATGCTTAGGTTAAGTGACCGTCATAAAAACTAAGGTAGGTAGAGATATTCAGTGGTATACACTGATTAAAAGCCAGCGAATTAGGTCTCTCGAATCAGAATTAATTCCAGCCTTATATTCCCATTATTACATCAGAGATTGTCAACTGCTGCAATTTACAATGTCAACTTTATCTTTGGCCAGTAGGGCTAGAGTCCTCCCTAGTTCTTTATCAGTCTTTGAAGGTTATTACCAAAGTGATCCTGGATAAATCACTTCAAAACTTGCCTGAGAAAGTCTCTCTCTGAAGGGTGCGGGTTGGGGGAATGAACAATCACCTGTGCCTACCCAGGGCACAGGTGATTCTCTGGGTAACTTGTCTAAAAAAGTATTTTAAGGATGCTGAGAACCAAAAATGATTTTGAGGCCGGACGCGGTGGCTCAAGCCTGTAATCCCAGCACTTTGGGAGGCCGAGGCGGGCGGATCACGAGCTCAGGAGATCGATACCATCCTGGCTAACATGGTGAAACTCTGTCTGTACTAAAGATACAAAAAATTAGCCGGTGTGGTGGCAGGTGTCTGTAGTCCCAGCTACTTGGGAGGCTGAGGCAGGAGAATGGCGTGAACCCGGGAGGTGGAGCTTGCAGTGAGCCGAGATCGCACCACTGCACTCCAGCCTGGGTGACAGAGCAAGACGCCGTCTCAAAAAAGAAAGGAAAAAAAAGATTTCAAATGAGCAAGCTATTTATTTCACAGGGTTTGAATGAGAAATTCATCATCACATGCTGCTGGGAAAGTGACACGATTGTTTTTGTTTCCTTTCCTTTCTGGTTTAAGAGCTGTCCTTTATAGCCAACAGGTGTTTGTACCACAGTAAGTACAATGATTTAGTAAACATCTAATTCATCATTTCTAGTTGCTGAATAACAAAATTACAACAATGGTTTCCTTGTCCCATAAGAGTCATTTTTAAAAGTTCATTGCTCTAGTGCTTTACTTCCTTTGATCATTGGAAAAGGAATCTGATTTCCTTTCCAATTAGACATCTTGATGTATCCTCCTACTTTGGCCCATTCTCTACCTTAGAACAACAAATTATTTTAAGACTTCTTGAGGACAGGAAGACCCGGGAGAGCTATAGATAATACAAAATGGCTATTCAAGACATAGCAAGAAAAGCCTCTTCAAAGGCACAACTTAGAAGGTTATAGGTTAATCCAGTATTCTCTATTTAGAAAAAAAAAACCTTAAAAATTGTCCATTAGATTAAAAAAATTACAATGCACTGTATCTCTTAAAATAATAAGCATTTCATAAATAAAAACTGGTTCCTCTAAATGACTTTTTGTTGCCATGACTCCAGGTTTCCACTTCTATTAGTCATTTAACAATACTTCCAAGGATAAAAATGTACTTTAACTCCTACCTTTCAGAAGACAATCACATTATACATTCTCAGAAGTTTAGACACAGTATTTTTGGTATATTTTTTAAAAATGTTCTGCAAGGTAAGTTCCTGTGTGTTTAAAAAAGTGCCCAGAAAAACTGTGGAGATAGAAGCTTCAAGACAAATTAGACACAAGTCAAATGACAGAAAATAAATGACCACGTAACAGATTCTCATAAACTTCTGAAGAGCCCATAGAGAATCCTGACTTCCTATCTCAGATCTGCTTAAATCCAACCCCTCACGTCTCAAGCATTTCAAAATCTATTTCAATTGTCTCACAACTCACTTCCACAGCAAGAAAAATGCAGTGCTAACACATTTATTACAGGACCTTTGAAACCTGAAGAAATTTCAGAGCAAAGATAAAAAAATGACTTTATTTTACACAAGTGCTAAAACTGTTGGGTTTTTTCTTCATTTTGAAATCTCTTGAGATGGCTGCAAAACTATTATATGTCTTGGCTGCTTCACCTCCCACTGTCCAATAAAATTCCAGTCATTTCACAGTATCAGCCAACTACATATTGTGCCTTGGCTTTACATAACTGCCAAGAAGGTGTCTGAAGAAACTGAAGCCTACATTACAACCAAAGCTCCTTCAGTGTGATAAAACATATTAATTTTTGGCATTATGCAATTTAATGTATTTCAGAGGGTTCTTTAATGCTGATTTTTATTTATAATAGAAAAGCAATTACCAAAAATGCAAGCTTGCAAAAACTTCCGTATTAAGAGTCCACCTTATACAATTAATAAATCTCTTAACCTCTCAGACCTCACATTACTAAAATGATGCATCTCTGCATGGTGTATTTTATGATCACCACCTAATTTGTCACTTCACCTGGCCCATGCTGCCCTTTCTTCTGATTTCAATTATTCCAATTAAGTAGTAATAAATTGTTACCTGATCTTCATTGCCCGTTAAATCTGCTACTGTATGTTTTTCCTTGCTTTAAGTTCAAAATCTGTGAATTATCTATATGCTATAGGGGTACTTCATCAAAATCCAACACTTCACTAAACATTTCTCTAGTCTTAAGTGCACTTGTAATTGCATAACCAGCAACCTGTTCTAGCTAATTTAAGTAACTTCTCCTTTATTATGCTTTGCAATCTCACTACCTACAATAATATCGAGAGAAAAACAGTAGCACAACCCTTCCTTGACGTTCTGCTGATACTCTTCAGGATGCTGGTTTCTGGCTCTTTGGCTGACTTCACTTCTTCCACCTGAAACTTAAGTTCTAGTCGAGAAGGCTCAGTAAATGGCCACTGCTACATGCCTTCTCTACTCACTATTTGGGAAATTCACGATTCTGATTTCTTCCTGTATGTGATGGTTCATGACCTTAACCTGCCACACTTACCAAAGTTTTTCCTGCTGGCCACAGAATAGAACCACTGGGAGATTATGCTATCCAATCAGTTTTTACACAAAATTTCATCTAGTTGATTACACACAACCACCTCAGATATAACTGCAATCTTCACAGCTCACTGTACTGCCTAAACATTGCAGAAAATATCATTTAAAAAACATTAGGCTTCTGTTCTAGATGACTCTTTAAGTTTAAGCCTAGAGAAACTACTGAAGTTCCACCACACTGCAATGATGACAAAATATAAATAGAGAACATTATAATGTTATACCCTATTAAAGAGCAATTGGGTGGTTTCCTGGTTTGGGAAGTTATTCACAAAGCTGTTGGAAACATTCGTGTGCAAATCTTTTTATGAGCATTTTACCTATTTCCCTTCAGTATATTCCCGTTAATGAAATTGTTAGGTCATAGGGTAGAAGCATGATTAACATTACTAGTGATTGCCAAATAGTTGTGCAAAACGGTTATACCAGTTACATTTCTACCAGCAAAGTAAGAGAGTTCAATTTGCTCCTTACCCTTGCTGATATTTAGTATTGTCAGTCTTTCCAATGTGAGCCATTGGTAGTGGTATGTCACTGTGGTTTTAATTTACATTTTTTGATAACGATAATGTAAGCATCTTTTTCTATACTTTTTTTGTCCATTTATAAAAAAATAGCTGATCAAGCCTTTGCTCGTATTAAAACTGAATTGTCTTTTTATTGATTTATAGTAATTCTTTATGTACTCCAGATATAAGTCTATTTTCAGGTATATTTATTGCAAATATTTGCTCCCTGTCTGTGTATTGCCTTTTCACTTCCTGCCTTTTGATGAAGAAAATATTTAATTTTGATGAAATTTAATTTCTAATTGTTTTCTGTTATTGTTTGTGCCTACTATATTCTATTAAAAATGTCTTGCCTTTTTCAAGATCATGAAGACATTTTGTGATTTGCTCTAGAAGTTATATTTATGTCTATGATTCATCTTGAATTAATTTTTGTTTATTTATATGAGATAGGCTCAAGTTTGTTTTTCCATATAAATACTCAGTTACTGCAACACTATTTAATGTAAAGGTCTTCTACTCTTTATTGAATTGCTTTGGTGCCTTTGTCAAAAATCAATATATATTTGAACCTATTTCCGAACTTTCTATTCTGTTCCATTAATCTATCAGTTATTATGCCAATACCATACTGTGTTATTTACTGCCAGTTTATAGTAAATCTTGGGTCTTGCTTGTTCTCTAACATTGTTCTCTTCTTGAAGAAATGTCTTAGCTAACCTAAGCATTTTGTATGCTCATTTAAATTCTAAAGACAGCAGCAACTACAAAAATGCAGCTGAATTTTTATTGGGATGCACTGGAGTTATGTATCAGTGGGTAGAGAAATAGCATCTCGATGATAGTTTTTAAATCCATGAACATAGTATATTTCAACATTTACTTAAGTCTCCTTTAATTTCTCTGCAAAATTTTGCAATTTGGGGTATAGAGGACTTGGACAGCTATTATTTTAGGTATTGGCATCGTAAGTATTTCCTAGACAGCAGTTGATGCTATTGTAAATGGCATTTTAAAATTATTTATTAAAAATTATTTATTTATTGTTACTTATTCCATTTTCCAAATGGTTTGTTCCTAGCATATACAGCTGTCTATGGTGACATAGTAAACAATAACTACAAATTTAGGGCCATTTCCCTTTGACCAATGCTATCTCTCATTTTCAGATCTTTCTCTCATATTCTGGACCTGTAATATATTTGCAGTCATCATCCTAGCCAGATTATAATTGAACTTTTGTAATAATTTCTTGCTTTCTGGACTTTCAACTAAGACCAGAAATTATAGCAGAATTGTTACTTTTCTTTTTTAATTGATATGTTTACTTTCCCAAAAACTTTCCAGTGTCCCAGTCCTGAGATCTGTCAATCTTCCTACCTTTGTTCTTACAACTTATATCAAGTTAGCTAGCCCTAGCATTGCACCAACAGGAGTTTCCAAATTTATTTAATGCCCTTCCTCCTTCAACAAAGAATGTTCCAAAAAATAGTTGTGTATCATTTTTCCTGATTTAAGTAAATGATGTTCAAAAATTTCTTTATTTCCTCCATCTAGTAAAGAATGCTTTAAAAGTCATTGTAAAAATATATTGAAGTGTGATGGGGGTCTTGGCATGAAAATTATCAAATGCCTAGAAAATGTTTGGGGTTGGCAAGAAACTTGTATTCAGCAAACTTGGTTAAAGCCATTATTTACATACAAGAGAATTCTTAAAGTCCTTTCCAACACTGAAAATTAATTATTCCTAGAAATGATTATTAAATAAAATAATTGTATTTAGTTCACCAGTCCATTATATGTGTTTAGAGACTACAAAAGTGGGGCAGATGTATTTCTTTATAAGGAAACACTAACAATAACAAAAAAAAAGTTTCCTGCAAGGAAAGATGTTCACATAGGAAAATCTTCTTCCCCAAAAACGTCAGGAACAATGTTTAAGAGGAGCTTTAAAGGTATCTGTTATTTTTGATATTTCAAGTGTGCAAATCAAAACCAGAAAAATATCTTACAAGATCATCCTAAACATCTCCTCAGTCCCAGGGAACTAGCATCATATATGTGACATAATTTTTGGCTAAGCCAGAAAGGACTTTAACTTGACTTTAAAGGCAAGTAGCACATATTTATTTGTAACCACTGAATCAAAAGCATGTTGGTTAAAGACATCTTGCTGAAATCAAAATGTACAAAATTTCATGGAAGGAAAGAGAAAATAATTTAGTCTTTAAAAAAAAACTTCCTCAATGTTTAGGGAAATAAATAATCCAATAAACTGTTTGTTTCTTATTTCTGTCACATGTATGCCAAATATATATATACCACCTATACTGAAATATAAAATTATAGAGTACAATGTAACTATATAATTTAAAAATATATGGCGGTGGCCTCCAGTTTCTGGTCCCACATGTAAGGAACTTGGAAGTCACCACTTCATCCTAACAATAAGTAAAAAGCAGAATAAACTGAAAAATCAACAACTCTTCTTAAATCTGTAAGAGAAATGATGTCACTGGGCAAACCACTGCCCCTAAAATTGGAGAGAAAGACAGGCAGATACAGAGAAAAATGACTTACTGGAGCAGCAGCCCACAAGCAAAAACCTCCTTGGGAACTAGTGCCACAGTAGAGAAACGTGAACAGCAGTTTGCAATTACTGGAGGCTCGGTGTGGACAAGTCTGAGAGATTAAAAACTCCAGGGAGACCCAGTCATCCCAGAGACTGCACACTTTTGTGATTATTACTTCATGGAGATCTACTAGCTTCTCACAGTGAATACTAGAGGAAAATTCCCTTATGATTCCCACAAGGGAAGGAGGAAAAGACCCATTTAGAAACACACCAGATCATTTTGTACTTCTCAAAAATGTCTGCCCTCAGGGGAATATACGTAATCACTGCCTATCCTACTAGGGTTTTGTCAGAGCCTAATTGACCTAGGTGAGAGGAAATACCCAACTCCAACAGCTCTAGCCTTCTGCATGGAGGAAGAAAAATACCCAACAGGTCAAGAAACAGAGCAAGTAAAGTTATCAGGGATAAAGAGGGTCATTACATAATGATAAAGGGGTCAATTTTCCAGAAAGACATAACAATCCTTAATGTGTATGTGCCTAACAACAGAGTGTCAAAACACATGAGACAAAAACTGATAAAAGTTTAAGGAGAAATAGAGGAATCCACTATTACATTTGGAGACTTCAACACCACTCTACCAGAATTGGGCAGATCTAACACGCAGAACATCAGTAGGAACATAGTTGAATTCAACAACATCAATCAACTGGATATAATGCACGTCTAAAGGCTACTTAATCCAACAAAAGCAGAATACAAATTATTCTCAAGTTCACATGGAATATTCACCAAGCTAAACCACAATCTGGGCCATAAAACACACCTTAACAAATTCAAAAGACTAGAAGTCTTACAATGTCTTGAAATGGGGTTAAATTATGAATCAGTAACAGAAAGGTCGCTAAAAAATCGCCAAACACTTGAATAACCTATGTCAAAAAAGAAATCTGAATAAAAATATAAAAACATTTTTGACTAAATAAAAATAAGAATACAACTTAGGAAAATTTGTCATTCAGTGAAAGAGTGCAAAGAGAGTAACACCACTGAATGCATATATCAGGAAAAAAGATCTAAGATCAGTTACCTAAGCTTTCACTTTAGAAGGCTACAAAAAGAAGAAAAAATTAAATCCAAAGTAGGCATGAGAAAAGAAATAAACTCAGAATAGAAATCTATGAAATTGAAAACAGGAAATAAACAGAGAAAAGTCAATGAAAACAAAACGTGGTTCTTTGAGAAGGTTAATAAACCTAATAAGCCTCTAGCCAGGCTAACTAAGAGAAAAAGAGAAAGGATACAAATCAATAAGACCAAAATAAACAAGGAGATCTCACTATGCATTCTCTGGACATTACAAGGATAACAAAGAAATACTCTATGCCCACGAATTTGATAACCTAGATAAAATGGATCAATTCCTTAAAGACACAATCTGCTGAATCTCACACAAAAGATAATAATCTGTAAAGCTTTATATCTATTAAATAAATTTAATCAATAATTAATAACTTTCCAAAACAGAAATCACCCGGGCCAGATGAGTTCACTAGTGAATTCTACCAAACATTTAAGAAATAAATTATACCATGCCATTTTTCTAAATCTTTCCCATAATATAGAAGTGATGAGAATACTTGTGATATGGTTTGGCTGTGTCCCCACCAAATCTTATCTTGAATTATAGCTCCCATAATCCCCATGTGTCATGGAATGGACCTGATGGCAGGTAAATGAATCATGGGGGCAGGTTTATTCCATGCTGTTCTCGTGATAGTAAGTCTTACAAGATCTGATGGCTTTATAAAGGGCAGTTCCTCTGCACATGCTCTCTTGCCTGCTGCCATGTAAGACATACCTTTGTTCCTGCTTCACCTTCTGCCATGATTGTGAGGCCTCCCCAGCCATGTGGAACTGTGAGTCCATTAAACCTCTTTTTCTTTATAAATTACCCAGTCCCAGGTATGTCTTCCTTAGCAGCATGAAAATGGACTAATACAACTTCCTAACTCATTCTGAGGCCAGTATCACCCTAATAACAAAACCAGACAAAGACATTACAAGAAAAGAAAACTACAGACTGATATATCTTACAACATAAATGCAAAAATTATTAACAAAATAGATTCACAAATCAAGCTGGGTACGGTGGCTTGTGCCTATAATCCCAGCTACTCAGGAAGCAGGAGAATCGCTTGAATCTGGGAGGCGAAGGTTTCAGTGAGCCGAGATCGCGCCACTCCAGCCTGGGTGACAGAGCAAGACTCTGTCTCAAAAAAAAAGAAAAAAAAATATATGTGTATGTATGTACATCTATACAGTATACATACATACAGATATATATACACATACATGTATATATTCACAAATCAAATCCAAGAATGTATAAATATAAGTATACACCACAACCAAGTAGTATTTTTCTCAAGCATGCAAGTCTAGTTTAATACTTAAAAATAAATTAATGTAATCCATCAGATCAATAGGCTAAAGAAGAAAAAAATCACATGATCGTATCAACAGGTGCATAAAAAGCATCAGACAAAATCCAACGTCAATTAAATCTCTCAGTAAACTAGTAATAAAGGGGAACTTCATCAACTTAATAAAGAATATCTACAAAATCTCTACAGCTAACATTATTCTTAATGGTGAAAAACTAGCTTTCCCACTAAGATGAGGAGCAAGGCAAGAATGTACCATCTCACTACTCCTTTTAAATATTGTACTGAAGTCCTAGCTAATAAAATAATAAAGGGAAATACAATTACTATGGTTTGAAAAATGTGGTCCTCTCCAAAATTCATGTTGAAATATAATCTCCAATGCAACAGTATTAAGAAGTGTGGCCTTTGGAAGGTGATTATCTCACAATCCACTCTCATGAATGGGATTAGCATCCTTATAAAAGGGCTCGAGAGTGAAAAAAGTGCTCTCTTGCTATTCCATCCCTTCTGCCACATGAGGATGCAGCACTCTTCTCCTCTCAAAGAGGGATATTGGAAGCACCATATTGAAAGCAGAGAACAGCCCTCACCAGACACCAATCCTGCCACTGCCTTGATCTTGAATTTCCCAGCCTCCAAACTGTATGAAATAAATTTCTGTTCTCCATAAATTACCAAGACTGTGTTATCACAGAACAAATGAACCAAGACAAAAAGGTGTAGTGATTGGAAAGGATGAAATAAAACTGTCTCTGTTCAGAGATCACATGAATATCTATGTAGAAAATTCAAAAGAACCAACAAAACAATTCCTGAAACTAATAAAATGATTATAGCAAAGTTACAGTGTATAGGGTTAAATATACAAAATTCCATTTCTTTTCTGTGTAACAGCAATGAACAAGTAAAATTTAAAATTAAAAATACAATACATTTACATTAGCACACCCCAAAATAAAATACTTAGGTATATACCTAAAAAATATGTACAAGATCTTTATGAGGAAAATAACAAAACTCTGATGAAAGAAATTAAAGAAAAACTACATTAGTGGAGAGAGAGTCTATCTTCATAAATAGAAAGATACAATATTGTCACAATATTAATTCTTCTCCACTTGCTCTATAGATTCCATGAAATCTCTGTTAAAATCCCAGCAAATTATTTTGGAAATATCAACAAACTAATTCTTATGTTTACATGAAGTAGGCAAAAGACTTGAAATATACAACACGATATTGAAGGAGAAAAATAAAGTTGGAGGACTGACATTACCCAACCTCAAGACTTATTATAGAACCACAGAAATCAAAACAGAGTGATATTTGCAAAAGAATAGACAAATTGATCAATAGAACAGAATAAAGACCCCAGAAATAGATCTACAAATATATATAGTAAAACTGATCTTTGACAAAGGAGCAAAAGCAATGCAATGAAGAAAAGATACCTTTTTTCAACAAATGATGCTAGAACAACTGGATATTGAACTACAAAAAAAAAATTGAATCTAGATACAGACCTCATATCTTTCACAAAAATTAATGCAAAATGGATCACAGACCAAATGTTAAACGCAAAACTATAAAATTCCTGGAAGATAACATACAAGGTAATATAGAACAACTTGAGTTTGGCAATGACTTTTTAGATAAAATGACAAAGGCATGATCTATTTTAAAAAATTGATGAACTTGACTTCATTAAAATTAAAAATCTATGCTCCATAGAAAACAATATAAAGAGAATGAAAAGACAAGCCACAGACTAGGAGAAAATATTTGCAAAATACATATCTGGTTATTATGCAAAATAGACAAAGAACCCTTAAAACTCAGTATTAGGGAAACAACCCAATTAAAAAACAGAACAAATATCTTAATGAATACCTCACCAAAGAAGATACACAGATGTCAAATAACTATAGGAATATATGTTCCACATCATATGGCATCAGGGAAAAATGCAAATTAAAACAATGAGATACCACTACACACCTATGAGAATGGCCAAAATCCAGAACACTGACAACATCAAATGCTGACAAGGGTAGGCAGCAGTGGGAACTTTCATTCATTGCTATTGGAAACGAAAAGCAGTACAGCCATTTTGGAAGACAGTTTGGCAGTTTCTTACAAAGTTAAACATACTCTTACCATATGATACAGCAATTGTGCTTCTTGGTATTTACCCAAATAGGTTGAAAACATGTATGCACACAAAAACCTGCACATGGATGTTTATAGCAGGTTTATTCATAATTGCCAAAACTCGAAGCAACCAAGATGTCCTTCTATAGGTGAGTAAATACACTCTGAACATGCAGGCAATGAAATATTATTCAGTGCTAAAAAGAAATGGGCTATCAAGCTATCAAGCCATGAAAAGACAAGCAGAAAAATTAAATGTGCATAATTAAATGAAAGAACTCAATCTGAAAACGTTACATACTGTGTGAGTCCAACTATATAACATTCTGGAAAAAACAAAAATATGGAGACAGTAAAAAGATCAATAGCTGCTCTCTGGGGTTAAGGGGTAGGGAAGGAGGAATAGACAGAGCACAGAGGATTATTACGGCAGTGAAAATATTCCATATGGTACTATAATGGTGGACATGTCATTATACATTTATCCAAACCCATAGATTACACAACACTAAAAGTGAACTTTAATTTAAACTATGAATTTTGGACTATAATGATGTATCAGCGTAGGTTAATGAATTGTAACAAATGTATCACTCTGGTAGAGAATGTTGATAATAGAAGGCTATGCCTGTTGAAGGGACAGAAGGTATATGGGAAATCTCTGTACCTTCCACTCAATTTTGCTGCGAACCTAAAACTACTTGAAAACATGAAAACTATTAAAATGTTATTAAGCCATATATTTAAGATTTGGGTTCTTGACTGTATGTAAATTATACCTTTAAAAATTAAAATTTTTAGAATCTGGTAGAACATGTACATAGAAAATACTTTGTAATGAGGCCCCCAAAGTAAGAAATTTTTGCAAGAGAAAGATATTAAGAAATAACATTAGGAAACGACCAAACAAAAAACACGATAATGAATGATGGCAAGGAAATCAATCCATACAATGAAAAGCTGACTCATTTAAAATGCATTTTAAAAAGAATATTAAACTTTACTGCATTTCCAGAAACAGTTCAAATGAAACAATAGAATCTAAAGAATATATCCTTAAATATAAAAGTATAAATAGCCTGCATATGAAATATTTAGTAGCAGCTCAAAGCATGCTGTTTCCTTGGAGAGATAAATAAAACAAGTGTGGGTGAATTTCACGTATTGTAAATTAATTCAGACATAATTAAAGGACTTAGGCTTTGTCTACATAATGCCAGAACAACAACTACAGAGAGAAAATTCAAGCAACCTGTTGTTTAGTCTAACTTACTTTAAAAATCATATTTTCCTCCCCACAGAATTAAAATATTTATAGTTGTTCTTTAATTACAAAATAATTGAAACTAAGTATTTCTAAGAAATTCTTTTGATAATCTGATGAACCTTCATCCCAGAAAATGAATCCTATGCCAAATTTTGCATGTTAATAATGCAGGGCTTTCACAGAGCCTCTGAAACACACACATACGCCCTACATTAAGAATCTATGGCCGGGCGCGGTGGCTCACGCCTGTAATCCCAACACTTTGGGAGGCCGAGGCGGGCAGATCACGAAGTCAGGAGATCGAGACCATCCTGGCTAACACGGTGAAATCTTGTCTCTACTTAAAAATACAAAAAATTAGCCGGGCGTGGCAGCAGGCGCCTGCAGTCCCAGCTAATCAGGAGGCTGAGGTAGGAGAATGGCGTGAACCCGCGAGGCGGAGCTTGCAGTGAGCCGAGATCAGGCCACTGCACTCCAGCCAAGGCGACAGAGCGAGACTCCGTCTCAAAAAAAAAACAAAAAACAAAAAAAGAATCTATAATATATGTAGTCAATCAATGTAAGATACCTGATAACTGCAAAAATGTTTTCACAAAACAAACAATTTTATATTATTATGATTATGATTATTATTTTGAGACAGGGTCTTCTCTATCACCCAGGCTGGAGTATAGCGGCACTATATCTGCTCCCTGCAACCGCCACCTCCTGGGCTCCAGAGAGCCTCCTACCTCAGCCTCCTGGGTAGCTGGGACTACAGCTGCAAGCCCCCACACCCAGCTAATTTTTGTATTTTTTGTAGAGATAGGGTTCTGCCACGTTGCCCACGCTGGTCTCAAACTCGGCCTCCCAATTTACTGGGATTACAGGCATGAGCCACCTCTCCCAGCCACAAAACAAACATAATTATTAATCTAAAAGACATAATTGCATGGGCCAATTTAATGAAGTAAACATAACATATTTATACCTGAATAGGCATGTAATATCTGCAGTAAATCTGAATAAGACTCGTGTGTTTCTAATGATAAGCTCCCTTTTCTGAATAATTTCTGAAACTGTCGTCTATATATCCAGTTTTTCTGTATAGGCATAGCTCAGAGATATTGTAAGTTAGGTTCCTGAATACTAAAATAAAGGGAATCACATGAATTTTTTTGTTTTCCCAGTGCATTTACAAATTATGTTTACACTATACTGTAGTCTATTAAGTATGCAATACCATTATGTCTAAAAAAGCGACAAACATACTTTCACTTTAAAATGATTTATTGCTAAAAATGCTAATGATTATCTGAGCCTTCAGCAACTTGTAATCCTTTTGCTGGTGTAGGTTTTGCCTCTGTTGTTGGCTGCTAACTGATCAGAGGGTTGTTGCTGAAGGTTGAGGTAGTTCTGACAATTTCTTAAAACCATAAAGTTTGCCATATTGATTGACCCTTCCTTTCATGAAAGATTTCTCTGTAAAATGCAATGATATTTGACAGCATTTTACCCACAGAGGAACTTCTTTCACAATTGGAGTCAATCCTCTCAAACCCTGCTGCTGCCCTATTATGTAATATCCTAAATCCTTTGTTGTCATTTCAACAACGTTCATACATCTTTACCAGGGGTAGATTCCATCTCAAGAAACCACTTTCTTATAAGAGTCAACTCCTCATATGTTCAAGTTCTACTGTGAGACTGCATCTATGTAGTCACATCTTCAGGCCCTACTTCTAACTCTAGTCTTCCTGCTATTTTCACCAACATCTGCAGTAACTTCCTCCACTAAAATCCTGAAGCCCTCAAAGTCATCTCTGAGAAGTGAAATCAATGCATTCCAAATTTCTGTTAATATTGACATTTTGACCACCTCCCATGAATCATCAATGTTCGTAATGGCATCTTCAATGATGTATCTTTTCCAGAAGGTTTTCTTTTTTTTATTTTTCTAAATTATACTTCAAGTTCTAGGGTACATGTGCACAATGTGCAGGTTTGTTACATATGTATACATGTGCCATGTTGGTGTGCTGCACCCATTAACTCATCATTTAGATTAGGTGTATCTCCTAATGCTTTCCCTCCCCCTCCCCCACGACAGGCCCTGGTGCGTGATGATCCCCTTCCTGTGTCCAAGTGTTCTCATTGTTCAATTCCCACCTATGAGTGAGAACGTGTGGTGTTTGGTTTTTTATTCTTGGGATAGTTTGCTGAGAATGATGGTTTCCAGCTTCATCCATGTCCCTACAAAGGACATGAACTCATCCTTTTTTATGGCTGCATAGTATTCCATGGTGTATATGTGCCACATTTTCTTAATCCAGTCTATCATTGATGGACATTTGGGTTGGTTCCAAGTATTTGCTATTGTGAATAGTGCCGCAGTAACACGTATGTTTACTGCGACTTTATTCCAGAAGGTTTTTTATTTAGTTTGCCCATATACCCCAGAGGAATCGCTATCTATGGCAGCTGTAGCCTTCCAAAGTGTATATCTTAAATCATAAGACTTGGAAGTTGAAATAATCCCTTGATCCATGGGCTATATAAATGATGTTGTGTTAGCAGGCATGCAAACAACATTCATCTCCTTGTACGCCCCATCAGAGCTCTCGGGTGACCATTTACTTTGTCAAAGAGCACTATTATTTTGAAAGGAATCTCTTTTACTGAGCGGTAAGTCTTAAAGCTTGGCTTAAAATATTGAGTAAACCATGCTGTAAGCAGATGTGCTGTCATCAAGTCTTTGCTGTTCTATTTATAGTACAGGTAGAATAGATTTAGCATCCTTTTTAAGAACCCAAGGATTTTCAAAATGGTAAACGAACATTGGTTTCAACTTAAAGTCACCAGTTGCATTAGCTCCTAACAAGAGAGACCATCTTTTGAAGTTTTGACTTCTCCTCTCTAGCTATGAAAGTCCTACCTAGATGGCATCTTCTTCCAATAGAAGGATGCTTCATCCACAATGAAAATATTTTGTTGAGTGTAGCTGTCTTCATTAATTATATTAGCTAGATCTTCTGGATCTCCTGCAGCTTCTGTATCAACATATGCTGCTGGTTTTCTATTATAACAGTGAAAGTATTTATAGTCAGCCATCAATATCCATGGATTCCACATCCAGAGCTTCAACCAACCATAGTTTGAAAATATTTTTTAAAAACCTGTTTCTGTACGGAACATGTACAGACTATTTCCTTGTCATTGCTCCCTAACAATACAACTATTTCTGTAGCATTTAGATTATAGTAGATATTACAAATAATCTAGAAATGATTTAAAGTATACAGGAGGATGTGCATAGGTTATATGCAAATACTACACTATTTTACACAAAGAACTTGAGCGTCCGTGGATTTTGGCATCCATGGGAGGTCCTGGAACCAATCCTCCCATAGATACCAAAGGACGACAGTACACGTGTCTTGATTATGAATCTATGTCTTGCAAAACATTTCAAATTTAAGAACTCTAACTGAACTTCAAATATGTCCAATCACTTACTGTGCTCAAACACTGATTTTATTCTTTAGAATGTAAACTTCTAAGAATAAAATAAATCTGTGAAATCTTTTTAAAAGATGCCAGCAAAGTCCCAACAGCAGAATGCTAAATAAATATTATCTAATAATTACTACATCTTCTGAAATGATAAAAAAAAACATTACCAATTTCTGAAGCCTTTCACAGCCAGTCAGTTTCATTCTACTCTTCTTTAATGCTGTCTAGCCACATCCAATTTTCTCAGTTCAATTGTATTACACCACTATCTTGATTCAATTTACTTTGACCTTTACTGAACTATCTCCAGAGAAACAATGATATGGAATTTCTTTATATTACATTTCAGCTTTACATGTCTTGTGGATTATATTCCACCAAAACATAAAACCAAGACAACTAATGAACCCATAGAATTTGCCTCGGAGACTTTGGTCAGAGTCCACTTTAAGGCATCCTAGTCCTCAGGCCCTGGTTGAATCTGTAGCTAACCATTCAAATGAAAGCTGGGTTTTTTGTTTTTTTTTTAATGATTTTGCTATCTGGTTTGAAATTGCTAGATACTATCCGAACAGAGAGTCATGCTTTTTAAAATACAAACTCTGAGTATATATTGTCATCTAAATAGCAAAGGAGACTGCCAAGGGCAGGGAAGATGATAGAAAGTGATAAAGAAAGTTCTGTGAAGTGTTATTACCTCTCTTGTAATTTACCATCAGGCCACAGAATGGTCACAAAAAATAAAATTGTCTACAACTGCTTGCAAGCCTTCTTGTAAGAATACTAGCAACATAGCAGCTCATAATTCCCAGTTAATAATATAAAGATATTATTATGTTATAAAGATAATATAGCTGATGTGGAACATTTTCTTAGAAGGTAGGAAGTATTTTTCCAATCCAGCTCCTAAACCTTTCATTAAATCACAAACTGTGGCTAAATAAAGGACATTGGAATAACCAGAATAATACTCTGCCTCACTAAACAGAAAGCCATCAAATTTCTCATAGCTATCATAGTCTAACCTAAAGTTATTATAAGTAACCAAATTTATTTGATAGCAGCCACAAAGCCAGAGCTACTGATAATAATATGTTTTACAAAAAAATTTATAAAACAATATATAGATGTCTGATACCTATTCCTCACTTACCTCCACCTTTTCTGAACAAAGCTGCGGCTAATTATCCACAAAGCAGCAAAATATATACAGGACTTGGCCTGTATCTCATCCAAAATGGAGATAAGTAACATACTGAAAGTGTTTATCACAATAAGTTTTCACTGTTTTCCTTACGTACAATGACAATGAAATTGTGTAATTCCTACAGTGTTATCTCAATATCCCATTACATTGATTAAATGTTTAGAATGTGTAACCACTGATTACTGTGTTAGGAAACATCTATGTCTCAGTAACTCAGAAGTTTTCATGAACTTCTTTGGAGATGTTTACCAAAATTACTCTTTGAGGAGCACTTAACAATCAATTTCAGAGTGTTTCAAATTTTTACATGAATTAATTTTGATCCGATGGGCTTTTTAAAGTTGTTTTTTAATGTACAACAAATATCTATTCATCTAGTCTCCTAATACGTTTCAGGCACTGAGGTAGATGTTGAATGAAGCTAAATAAAAGACAAAAACTTTTCCCACACTTATCATAAAATACATATTTTATTTAGGTCCAAAATCTACTACAACTTTAATATATCCAATCTGAGAGTGAGAGCTCAAAAAAACAGATAGGAGAACAACAGATTGCTATGACATATCTCCTTGAGGAAAAAAAGTATGATGCCAATTGGTAAAAAATAATTAAGTGTAATTATCTTACTTTCTAGGTAGTTCTGGCTCTTGAAATGACTCCTGCTCTGAAAAAAAATTAAGATATGTAAGCAACACTATTTTGCATTACAGAAGTCTAACTCACAAAGTGTTTCAGTGACCTAATTGAATTACATGGCAAAATAATTTCACATCCTGAGTGTCAGAAAAGACAGGAAATGATGCATAATGCCTAATCATGAATATAAGGCACTGAGGTGGCTAGAAAAAGTAGTTGCCATTTCACGTAGTTCATTAGGAGTCAGCAAACATGGAAAGATACAACCAATGGCTCATTTACTTTATTTAATGCCTAAACACCCTAGAACAAAAATAGACTGTTATAAAATCATTTCTAATAGAAAGCTGACTCATCATTCTATCTTCCAGAGCATTAATTAATATGACAATCACTCTAATGTCAGACAGTGTCTTAGTCAGATAAAGCTGCAATAATATCATAGATTGGGTGGCTTAAATAACAGAAACTTATCTGGAAGTTGAAAGGTACAAGATCAGGTGGTAGCATGGTCAGGTTCTAGTGAGCGCACCAGTTCTATCAGACCAGGGCTCCATCATTATGACCTCATTTAACCTTAATCACTTCTTTAAAGTCCTTATCTCCGATACAGTTACATGAAGGGTTGGGGCTTCAACATATGAACTTTTGGGGGCAACACAACTCAGTCCATATCACTTAGAGAATTGGGATCAAGCACTTATCACTGACAAAAAAAGAAGCCCAAATAAGCCAAGACCCTGTGAAAGTTGCAGATACCAGGATGGAATCACTCATGGCCAGTCTAAACAAATTAGAGCCTGGAAAGCACAAAGGAGGGCAGCTCATGCTTACATGTCTGAGATAAGAACTGTCTCAAAAACTTGCTAAAATAACCCCATGAGAAATTCCTTCATGTCCTTAATGCAGCTCATGCTTTTCATGACCTACGTTTTGCATGTATGTACAGATTTCTACGACAAGGTTTATCACTAGTTATT
The DNA here is from genome assembly GCF_028878055.3 of Symphalangus syndactylus. Classification (NCBI taxonomy): domain Eukaryota; kingdom Metazoa; phylum Chordata; class Mammalia; order Primates; family Hylobatidae; genus Symphalangus; species Symphalangus syndactylus. The sequence goes on from NC_072425.2 coordinate 123,736,086, forward strand.
CTTTAGAACTGCAGCAACACGGATAAGATGCTTTTAAAAGAACACTTGCTTACACCTTATACAAAAATTAACTCAAGATGGATTAAACACTTAAACGTAAGACCTAAAACTATAAAAACCCTAGAAGAAAACCTAGGCAATACCATTCAGGACATAGGCATGGGCAAAGACTTCCTGACTAAGACACCAAAAGCAATGGCAACAAAAGCTAGAAGTGACAAATGAGATCTAATTAAAGAGATTCTGCACAGCAAAGGAAACTATCATCAGAGTAAACAGGAAACCTACAGAATGGGAGAAAATTTTTGCAATCTATCCATCTGACAAAGGGCTAATATCCAGAATCTACAAAGAATTTCAACAGATTTACAAGAAAAAAGTAACCCTGTCAAAAACTGGGCAAAGGATATGAACAGACACTTCTCAAAAGAAGACAGTTATGCAGCCAACAAACATATGAAAAAAATCTCATCATCACTGGTCTTTTGAGAAATGCAAATCAAAACCACGAGATACTATCTCACACCAGTTAGAACGGCGATCATTAAAAAGTCAGGAAAAAACAGATGCTGGTGAGGCTGTGGAGAAATGGAAATACTTTTACACTGTTGGTGGGAGTCTAAATTAGTTCACTCATTGTGGGTGTTCACCCCTTCCTCAAGGATCTAGAACCAGAAATACCATCTGACCCAGAAATCTAGTTACTGGGTATATACTCAAAGGATTATAAATCATTCTACTATAAAGACACAGGCACACGTATGTTTATTGTGGCACTATTCACAATAGCAAAGACTTGGAACCGACCCAAATGCCCATCAATGATAGACTGGATAAAGAAAATGCAGCACAGATACACCATGGAATACTATGCAGCCATAAAAAGGATGAGTTCATGTCCTTTGCAGGGACATGGATGAAGCTGGAAACCAGAATTCTCAGCAAACTAATACAAGAACAGAAAACCAAACACTGCATGTTCTCACTCATAAGTGGGAGTTGAACGATGAGAACACATGGACACAGGGAGGGGAAATTCACACACTGGGGCCTGTCAGAGGGCTGGGGGCTAGGGGAGGGATAGCATTAGGAGAAATACCTAATGTAGATGACAGGTTAATGGGTGCAGCAAACCACCATGGCACGTGTATACCTATGTAACAAAACTGCACGTTCTGCACATGTACCCCAGAACTTAGAGTATAATTTAAAATAAAAAGAACACTTGCCTAGTAACAGCAGCTCCACCAATGAACTGGGACACTAACTCCATTTCTGAGCCTCCTGAACCAAAGAACTGTTGTTTCCAAGCAGCTTATATTAACTTCTTTTCGCCAAATAAAAGCTTCCCCTGCCACTCTCCTCTTCAGGTGCACCTATGGCTTGCCACAGTTATGCCTGAATCCTTTTTTGCTTACTCCCAAATACATTCATTGTATTAGGAGATATTTTTCTCTGATGTCTTTTTTTAGGGTGACAATTCATTTGCCTGGGATTCTTCTAGCTTTGGCCGAGACACAGTAATTCTTATCTTTATGCATGTAAGTTTATCCACACAATCTCAAGAAGATATAAATAGAGTTTCAAATCTTTTGGGCAGATTTCTGCAAATGAAAATTACACAATCCAAATACAATAATGAGAGAACTTTATTAGGATTATAACAGAAACTTAAGTGTTAGTAGTATAACACACATCTAAATATTAGTTCATGTACAGCAAATGTAGTAAAAATAATTAAAGTCTGGATACTAAAAGCATCATCAAAGAGATATTAGGCAAATGGCATTAGGGGTCCCTCATTAAAATCTTAACAGAGAAAGGAAACATACATATTATCAATTGTACTGCTTATCATTAGAACTTTCTTTACTAGGCATGCACTAAACATAGTGAAAAACTCAATTTTTCTCAAATTAATCTATAAATATAATGTAATCTTAATCAAAATTCTAGTTGAATATTTTGAAGAACTCAACAAACATGAAATTTATGTAGAATAGAGATCTTTATATAACTAAATTACTTAAAAAGATATATATGGCACAATAATATTTATGTTAATGTGAAATGCATGCAAAATGTTACAAATTTTACAAGGATATACCTATACATGAAGTAGAAAATTGAGTGGGAGTATTGGAGTGGGAGCCGGTGACAAAAAAAGAAGTGATAAATAACATATGAATAAAGAAAAAAAAGAAGGACTTTGCAGAGAGAGAGGATGATAAAGGGTTTTAAACTGAAGATGTGAGGAATATCATTACTCAATTCCCCTATTTAGAGCAACTCTTAAAAAAGTGAATAAAATCAGATTCTTTTTGTAATAAAATAAGAGAACACTTTTAACAGCATAACTTATTGACCAATAGGATATAAATAGGTACGACCAGTACTTCAGGCACTAAATCAACCAGGGCTGGTCCAGAAATCCTTTGGCAACTACATTTAAAGAAAACAAAAATAAAAAGTGTAAAAAATAGGCTGGGGTCTGAGCTACCATACAAATAGGTCAATGACATATTTGGGATCATATGTTCAAACAAAAAGGCTAGAAGAAGGTGAAGAAATATTTTTGGAATTGCTGTTACATGCAATAATTACTAAAAAGTAAAAGAAGAAAATTTGGGCGGGGAAACAAGAAAAGGTCTCAGAACATTTAACTACCAGCCAGGAATAGTGGGGAATGAATAAAAGGGATAATTTCCTAATTACAATTACAGAAAAGTTTAAATCATCAAACAACAGAACCTTATTATATAAAAGATAATAAGCTATATAATAAATTTTGTGCACTACATTTTAATCAAACTATTTTGAGATAATTATAAATTCACATGAAGTTAGTTGCAAGAAATAATAGAGATCTTGGATGCCCTTTACTCATTTCTCCAATAGTTACACCTTTAAAAACTGTAGTACAACATTGGAAACAATATTAACGTTGATAAAATCTATCACCTGATTTTCCTGGTGGTACTCATCTGTGTGTGTGTGTATGCTTTTAGTTCTCTGCAACTTTTTCACACGTGTAGGTTTGCAATATCCACCACCATAATCAAGAGACAGAAAAGTTCCCTTACCAAAGAGTCCTGGTGTTGCCCCTTTATAATCACACACTTCCCTGCTTGCTCCTCCCCCTAACCTTAACCCATGGCAACCACTAACCTATTCTTTTTTTAATTTAAAAAATGTTATATAAATTGACTCATGCAGTATCTAATCTTTCAGGGCTGTCGTTATTCACTCAGCACAATTCTCTGCAGATGCATCCAAGTTTTGCATGTGTCAATAGCTCCATCCTCTTTATGGCTGAGTAGTATTCCATATGGATGTAGCACAGGCTGTTTAACCATTCACTCAGTTAAGGAAATCTGGGTTGCTTTTGGTTTTTAGCCAATATGAATAAAGCTGTCATGCAAATCCCAGTATAGGTTTTTGTATGATCATAAGTTCTTATTTCTCTGGGATAATACCTAAGAATGAAATTTCCGGGTCATCTGGTAATTGCCCACAACTTTGTGGGCACATTCATTCCTGCTCTTTGGAAGGTAAATTGGCATAAATTCTTTGAAAATCAAATGAACAGTGTGTATTAAGAAACTTAGATATATTCATATCCTTTGAGTCACCAAGTCAACTAAGCTAATTATCAGAAATGCAGGTACGCATTTATGTATAAAAGTTATTCGCTAAAAACATACTAAACAATGAAAATATTATCAATTCCATCAATAAATGTATAATTAAGTAAGTTATAGTATATCCTTATGACAAAAATCTGTAGGGCCATAGTAAATAATGTTTTCACATACATCTGTGGCATGAAAAAAGCTCAAAATATCAGTTTTAAATAAAAAATCCGAAACTATATGTAATATGACCCCTATTATATTTCAAAATGCATGTAAAGGGCCAAAAATACAACAATATTATAACATCCCCTTGGCTATGATTAGGGGCAGATTTAGCATCCTTCTAAATTGTTTATATATATAATAAGTCTCCCACACAACTCTAGGAACATGTTTTTGTAAACAGGAAAAATGGCATAGAACTTATTTTTAAGGTTTTTAAATTAAAACCATAATATCTTTGTGAAAACTACTAGTTAGTTCTGGCTCATCCATGACTATGACTCCATGACAATGTACATCTATCAGAATTCATTCCCCGCTTCTTTCTAGGCACAGGCCTATATTCCTTTTCTCAGTTTCCTTTGCAGTCAGTCTGGATATGTGACTATAAAATGTGAATGGAAATTATGCATACTGTTCTCAGGTCTGGTCCACAAACTCCCTTGCACAATACTCCACTCTTTGTATCTTCTTACATTGGCTGAAATGACTCAGACCCACGAAGCCATACATCAGCCTTGGTCCCTTACAGACCCCCATCATCCCAATTTGAAACATTGGCTGGGAACTGTTTCCTGAGAAAGACTTCAACTTTGCTTGTGCTAGTACATGTTGATTGTATTTGTTACAGCAATGTAACCTACCCTAGCTAATATAATGACTCTGAGAGAAGGGGACTTAACACTTGCACCAAAACCAGTCCGCTGAATGTATGGGCAGTTATCTGATTGTGCCCTTAGTTGTCTATGAAAACACATTTCCTCCAGGGCTCCACTGTTAAGATGCAGACATACATTCTAGCACATAGTTGAAGTTCAGTAAGTATGTATTAAAGGAAGGAAGAAAGGGAGGGAGGAAGGAAGGGAAGGAATAAAGGGGAGAAGAGGAACCTGAAGAAGAAAAACAAACTCTTAGGAAAAATGGGTAACATACTGAATACAAGCTGTACAATTTAATGTTTTTACCTAGAGCTAACCTCACTATATATAAAAATGTTTAAAGTTCTCACAATAGCCACTTCTACTGAAGACTACTAGAAAACTAAGCCCAAAGTAAAAGAAAATTCTTGATGATCCAGGAACACGGAAAACAAAAACTATGCAAAAGCCACATATCATGTTAAACCCACTTTAATCATTTTGTTTACACTCTTTAGCCAAATACGATCAGTAATAAAATTAACTAATTTGTATTGAAGGCTCTCCTTCTTTCCTGCTTCTTCCTCTGAGAAGATAACAATTAGCAAAGAAATAAACAATAAACAGAAGCAGCAGAAGTTAAAGCACAGGATTTAGGTAATCCTTAAATTAGACAATTATCCTTTAAATGCCCAAACGTTGATTTTGCATGTAAGTTACAATTTTAAAATCCCAAGAGATATAAGTCCTGAGAGTTTCACAAAATGATACTGAGTTATATGCACAGCACCTAATATTTTCGTTCTACTATCAAGAAGGAAGAACCTTATTTTTGTGTGTGCACAAACATGAATGATGCTTTGGAAATACATGTTTTTTAAAGTCCTTTTTAAAGAAAACTATTGAAAACTATACATAATATATCAAATTTGTATTTAGCTTGAGAATTTAGAAGTTTCTAAAATAAAATTCAAAGTTATAGTACATATTTAGATTATATTTTGGATGGCAAAATGACCAAATACTCTAATATTTCTGGTATTCCAATTAATCACTTGCATCCAATTGTTTGCTCTAATTTTTGAATCCATACAGAATATTTGAAAGAAGTAATATGTTTATTGCTAATAATTAGTCTGAGTAGAAATCCAAAACTGCAGGAAATCTGTACTCCATTGCCACATCCCTTCAATAAACTAGCTGCTAAAAGAAAATAAAAATCAATACAAGTTTTATATTGAAAATCACCTGAACTCTTTATCTATATTCTATAGCTCACATTAACTCACTGGTTCTTACTAATTCATACCTAAATTTCACATCAACTCCCATCCTTTTTTTAACCAATTCCTGATGCAAATCCATCCTCAAAAATATAAGATTAAATTGTCTCAAATACAATTCATATTATGACTTAGAATTCTGCCTGCCACTTAAAAAATATTTAAAAATACTTGTTGAGCCATTTCCTATTTCATGGATCTTTCCAGCATTTTTCAAACAAATCTATGGAGAAAAGGCCAAAATTCCTTTTGAACCCAAACCTTTTCCTCTGACCCATATAAGCATTCTCTTGTTTAAAAAAATATATTCTCCCCAGAACCAAATAAACTGCTGGGGATAGTATAAATCTCTATTCTGTAGTATCTTCCATCTACAGACACTCATGAACTAAATTTTCCTTTTAAATTTGAGAAAACTGCAGTGGGGTGAGGTTTAACTTTGCAGTTCTCTATATTCAATTATTATGAAGGCTTGAGAAGAAGCTCGGCACAATCCTGTCAATGAAATAGACGAAATGATTTCTCTAAGCTCTAACAGCACTTGGGTGCTATAATAATGAAAATAAAATATCAACCTATAAAGAAAAAAGAACAGCGCTGTACAAAAAGAAAATTGTTAACTGTGCTCTTTAATGAAAACTTCTGTTTCTCTATTTGACTAAAGTTATGTCTACACAACATAAGAACAATCAGCTCATCAGTGAAAACTATTGTTAACCAAGTAGCAGTTTGATCTGCCTGCTTCCGAAAAACCTATACTGATTTCTACCACTGATTCTCTCATAAAAATTAAATATTTTGTATCAAACAAACACAAACTATTTGCCTTCAGCAAACACACTGTGGTGACATTTTCCAAACCTAGGAAAACACGTTGGCTTTAGACACAGTACCAGCATTCTATACACAGTTACGAATGTAAGTTGATGTTTTTGCTTATGTTGTGGAATTTTTCTTCAAAAGATATATATATAAAAGCAATCAAATGTTTTAACACAATTTGTACTAATCTATGAAACACACAAACACATTGTCTTAGTTCGCTTGCACTGCTATAAAGGAATGCCTGAAGCTAGAAAATTTATAAAGAAAGATTTACTTGGCTCATGATTGTGCAAGCTGTACACAAAGCATGTCACCAGCATCAGCATCTGGTGACAGCCTCAGGCTACTTCCACTAATGGCAGAAGGTAAAGGAGAACTGCTGTGTGCAGAGATCACATGAGGAGAATAGAAGTGAGAGAGGGGGGAAGATGCCTGCCTCTCTGTAACAACCAGTTATTATGGCAACTAATACAGTGAGAACTCACTCATCACCATGAGGAAAGCACCAAGCTGGTCAGTCATGAAGGATCCAATGCCAGGACCCAAACACCTCCCACTAAGCCCCATCTCCCAGCACTGCCACACTGGGGATTAAATTTCAACATAGGATTTGGAGGGGTCAAACAAACCATATTCAAACTATAGCACACATAGACATCAAAGTACAGCTCTTCAAAATACAAATCCAGTACCTAAGTAAGGCTAGACAGGTGTAGACCTAATGCGCTATGTAAATTTATAAGCATGACTTGCTTCATCTCAACATTATTTAAGTTAAAATACTCAATACTCTCCCACTAAATTATTCTTAATTAAATGCCAAAGAGATTTCCTATAGGGGAAAATACCTTATGCCTGAAGGCCAAAGTGTTCCTTAGCCACAACATAGAAAAAGTACTAAATGTTAATCAGCAACCATCAAGTATAATCTGGCTAAAGACTGAAAGAGTGCTAATGTTTGTTGAGTCATTGATTTGAATCAGGTAACGGAAAAAGCAAAAAAAAAATAAATAAATAGACAGAAAAAAAGAGAGAGAGGGAGGAAGGGAGGGAGGGAAGGAGGGAAGGAGAAAAGAGAGAGAGGGCCACTGAGACGGAAAGCAAAATCTATTTGTAGGGGAGACAGGCAAGTAAAACAAGCAACTGTGTAGTAAGTATATTACATTTAATACTATGGGAGCATATACTAGTGGGTCTTAACATACATGAAGATATCAGTATCTATACAGATTTTCACTGAGTGACATGCCCTTGAACTTAATGGGTCACACTATCCTTCATTTACTCCCACCAAATATCCATTTATAGTGCCACTCCTAATGTACATAATTAATGTGAAAATGACTCTCTAAGTTTTTTATGCAGACAAAATTCAGCTACTGTTACTCCGATGCCATCAACAAATGGTGATAACAGCCAAGTAGGCAGATGTTTAGTTATCTTATCATGTTGTAAACAGGTTTCACTTGGCTTGGTGTTTCTATGTTTGATTTTGAGGTATTTTAAGAATGTCACTAGCCACGCTACGTCCAATAAGTACAAACACAACAATACAACATTAAAAAGAGAAATAATTACAAAGAAAATTAAATAAAAATAAAAAATAATAATTACAAGGAAATAATTACAAGGAAAATTAAACGATTACAATATATTAAAAATTGAAAATCTGAGGAGAAATAATTACAAGAGAAAATAAAGATAACATTTAAAAAATTGAAAATATGAGAAGACTAAAAATGTGTCATGGGTGTTTGGAATTTTGCAACAGTATAAAGTATTTTGAAAGACAAAGAGTAAGTCACAAAGGGACGTCTAGTTTCAGTTCTAACATGTAAAGACCTTGTAAGTTGTCACTCCATCTTCCAACAAGAAAAAAAGATGAACAAACAGAAAATCAACAACTTTTCTTGGATCAGACAATGCAAGCAAGAAGAGAGTGGGCTGAAACATTTTCTGTTGAAATTTAAAAAAACGCCAACCTAGAATTGTATGTACAGCAATCCTGCAAAAGTAAAGAAGAAATAAAGACTTTTTCAGACAAACAAAAGCAGAAAACACTGCTAGCAGACCTGCCCTGCAGGAAATGTTTAAAAAAGTTCTTCAGGAAGAAGAAAAATTATACAGATCAGAAACTTGGATCTTTTTGAAGAAAGAAAGAGAGTTGGGGAAAGAATGAAGGTAAAATAAAATATTGTATTTTCCTTATTCTTAACTGACTCGATAGACAACTTTATTCAAAGTAATAATAGTAACAATGTATTGCTTGAATATAGCCTATGGATCAAAGCATATCAATAAGTGACAAGAATGGCAGTAACCTTATAGGGGACAGGGAGGGAGGGATTGGGTATACTATGTTACAAGGTATCTGTACTACCCACGAGGCAATATAGTGTCATTTGGAAGGGAATTTAGATCAGTTGGAAATATGGGTTGAAAAATCTAGGGCAACCACTAAAAACGACAACACATGTAAAAGTGCCACATTGTGCAACTGACAATCTATCAGCAGGAGATAAAAAAACACTTTGTAAAATGTAGCTAGAACATTGCCTAATTTTAATCCTGGGCAAGGTAAAAAGTTTATTCAAGAACATGAAGGAAACATGGTGATTATCTCGCTGTAAATTCAGAAGTCACTGAAGTATTTCTAAGTCACTTCCAGACATTATAGAAAAAGAGTGCTTCTTGGTTCAACCCAATTTTAATATAAATGAGCCATGTAAACCAAGTGAAAAAGAACGATGTCTGGTTTTAAGATTTCACACTATTTGTGCATTTTAAATCTCATAACTGCTTGTTGGAAAGGCACTTGAGCATTACAGGCTGAAACCCCTTAAGTCACTTTGGATTTAAGAACAACTGAAAAACAGCCTTCTGGGACCTAACCTGAAATAGAGGAGCTTCTATATACACAGCATTTTTATCTGTTGTGGTTACTGCCACTCTTACTGTAAAGAAAAGAAAAAAACAAATCCATGAAGGGGAACAAGGGAAAGTAAGGGGATAAGATATATAAAGGACATGATCAAAATGCACTAACATCAACACACTAATTTGTGACTCTGATTATAAAGACAGCTTTCTAAACACTAGTCCTACAAAGTATTCCTTTGATTAAACATAAAAAGACAAAAGATTTAGTTGACAATTTAGTCATAAGCATAAAGTACTTTTTGGTTAAATATTAAGACTACTTTGAGAATCATAAATGACAACAGCTGTTATATCAATCCTATTAGTTGTTCAGGAAAAATCAAGAATTTATTTAGCAAAATCCAAAATTTTCATGGATTGCAAATTATCAGTCTATCAGCCTATGTATATAAAACAAATGTTATAAATTACTGACTCTCTCTAATCCACATTGATAAAATCATACCTATCTTATTTGGTTGTTGAGAGTATTAAATATAAGTAAGAAATCAAAGCAGGTAGCCCTGGGCCTGGATCATAGTACAGACTCTCAAATATCAGCAGTTATAAATATGGAAGGGATTTCAAGATATCCTTTATGTTCCTGCTTAAAGATTGTGCTTAAACCAGATGAGCCATATTTTAACTAGAGTGAAATGCGGTTTTCAAGTACACAGGAACACAGATGTATATGTATTTTTTTAGATAAAGGTAGTATACCAAAATTTACATCAAAGAAGAATAAGTAGCAAATTAGCATAGCAGGGTTCTGTCACGTTTTTATCTACTGCTAAGTAAACTGACTCGTTGGTTCAGTCCAGATATATCTTGATTACAGACATCATCACAGGAAAACCTGGGCTGAGTCTGCTCTTTCATATGAAAGACAACTTACATAAAATGTATAAACACTTGCAGAAATAAAACCTTATGATGATATAAAAAATTAGAATGTACAAACTAGAAATTGCAGAACTGAATATCCATCATTCCTAAATTAATTTTTAAAACATTTAATGAGAATCTATTATGTAATTAAAATGTTGTTCTAGGAGCTCACTGGGAATACAAGATGAAAAACAAAATAAGACGATTAGGCCCATGCCTTCATGTCACTAATATCTTAGTGAGGACACAAGACAATAAAGAAACAAATCATTACAGATAGTAGTGTTATAAAGAAAATAAACAGAGCACTGAGACTGGGCTACTTCTATTTCACATAGAGCAAGAGAAATGCCCCTCTGAGGAGTTGATATTTAAGCTAAATCTGAGCACTATGAAGCCATTTAAAAAGTTAGGGAAAGAGCATTTCAGACGAAACAAGCAGCATATTCAAAGGCCCTGTGGCAACCAGAAGGAGCTTAGCATATTAGGAAAAGATGCAGGATTGGGGCGGCTGGATGAGACTGCTTGTGGTACAGAGTGACAAGACAAGGGTTGGAGGTAAACAGCAGCCAGACAGATCAGGCAATGCTCTTAGAAATTAGCAAAGCCATCCCATTACTGGGTATATACCCAAAGGATTATAAATCACGCTGCTATAAAGACACATGCACACGTATGTTTATTGCAGCACTATTCACAATAGTAAAGACTTGGAACTAACCCAAATGCCCAACAATAACAGACGGGATTAAGAAAATGTGGCACATATACATCATGGAATACTATGCAGCCATAAAAAAGGATGCGTTCATGTCCTTTTTAGGGACATGGATGAAGCTGGAAACCATCATTCTCAGCAACCTATCACAAGGACAAAAAACCAAACACCACATGTTCTCACTCATAGGTGGGAATTGAACAATGAGAGCACATGGACACAGGAAGGGGAGCATCACACACCAGGGCCTGTTGTGGGGTCAGGGGAGGGAAGAGGGATGGCATTGGGAGATATACATATTGTTAAATGATGAGTTAATGCGTGCAGTGCACCAACAAGGCACATGTATACATATGTAACTAACCTGCACATTGTGCACATGTACCCTAAAACTTAAAGTATAATAAAAAATAAATAAATAAATAAATTAGCAAAGCCCAACAAGGAGAAGCGGGTACCATGGGCAGACAATAATGTGATTCCTCTTCAAATTTAAATTCTCATAAAATAATTTAAACATTCTTTAAGCATTTAGTAGGAACTACTGCTCTGGGTAGAACAGAGAAGGAGAACGAAGGGTACAATGCCCCTGTTTGCCTGCCCGGCTCTGCAAAACATGCCTGCAGTTCACTAGTTCTCCTTGGAGGGCACTGTAGGGACTATCTGTTGTGATGGAGCACACCATAGATTTACTTGCAACCACCTGTGTTCTCTCCTTGAAAAAAAATTGTGGTAAATGCAATTTTCTCTATTTATTACATTTGCAGTGACATTGCAGAGCCCCACATTGAATGTAGCACTTGGCAACTGTCCAATTTGCCTTCCCTTTAATTCTGCTCTTTGAAAGAAAATATTTTACCCAACACACCATTTTTTTAAAAATCCCACTCTTAAACAATGCATAATTCTACATATTTACTTGTAAGGAGACAACAGAACTCAAATTTGTTTGCATATTCCTCCTCGCCATGGACATCAGACATACGTAAACACACACAAATTCTCTCTTCCACACATGTGCACACACATCACACATAGGCATTACAAACACATAGACATTACACATGTCACATTAATTTCAAATTCACAAAAAATGAAAGGAAATTTTCTAAATTTATTGGTGACAAGACCTGTGAATCTATTAGATCACTTACTCAGGCAAACAACTAAAGACAGAAAAGATTTACTGTGCACAATTCATCTCATGACAAGTAAAAAAGGTTAACAGCTTTTTATCTTTCTTTCCAGTCAATGAATTACAAGGTAGTTACCCACTCAAGTGTACAATGTACCTAGCATTTCAAATAATCAATATTAGAAAGCCAATAAAATCTTGATTTATCATCTTCTGCGATATACAACTTCAAAGTAGGCAACATCTTTAAAAACCTGATATTTAACCTAAATTTGATACTGCCCAGGTATATAGCCAAACAATTGTCTGTGTATTTCATCTTTAATACAAGACTATAATTACATTCACTTATTATCTATTTATTGAATTCCTATATGCAAAACATTTTAGAAGACACTGGGTACATATTGGTGGATAAAGGAGGCATTGTCTCTGCCCGCATGGATCTTTCAGTCAAATCACTGTACAAAAAACAAGCATGATTATATATTCTTATGGTTGCTCATGTTTTCTGTCCAATGTTCATGTTCAAAAACATGAAGAAACATAAGAATATATAATCACAAATTGGCATACGTTGGTCAAAGGCTACAAACTTTTTCAGTTTTAAGATGAATAAGTTCTAAGAATCTAATATACAGCATGATGACTATAGTTAACAATACTGTATTGTACACTTACATTTGCTAAAAGAGTAGATTTTAGATGTTACCACAATAACAAAAAAAGGTATCTTGGTGAGGTGATAGATGTGTTAACTAATTTAATTGTGATAATCATTTCACAATATATACATATATCAAATCATCATGTCATACACATTAAATTTATATAATTTTATTCATCAATTATACCTTAATCAAGCTGGAAAAAAATTGGCATAGTGCAATGTGGAAAACTAACAATAGATAATAAAGGCATGTGGACTCCCCAGGTAAAGTGGTCAAGGAAGGAAATCAAATAACAGCTGAGATCTGAAGGACAAAAATTAAGTCAGTGATGCTAAAAAGAGGTAGAAGAGTATTTTAGGAATCAAGAACAGTGTATGCAAAATCCCTGAAGTAGAGAAAAGGTTTACATATCTGAGGAAATAAAAGGAAAATAAAGTGGCTAGAACACAGTGTGAAGAGAAGAGAATAACATGAGTTCACACTACAGAGAACCCACATTTTATTTTTTAAAATCTGAGCTTACTCTTGATGGAGTTTATCTACCAAAAGTAAATGAGTTAAATGTTACCTCCACTGCTTTACTCACAAGGACAACTGTGAAGATGTCCAAGAAAATATGTTAAAGCACTTTAAAAATTGAGATGTGCTAAACTACAGTTCAAAAAATTATAGGTTGACTCATTGGGCAATAGATAAACTAGCTTATACCTAACCTCAAAAATCTCTGACATATAATTACATTTTTTATAAAGCTTAGAAACAAGTAAAAGTAAACAAATATATTTACAGATATGTACATTAGGGGAAGGCCATTAAAAAAAACCACACACACACACACACACACACACACACGTACCAGGGCAATAACACCAAACCAAGAATGGTTATTTCAGTGGATGGAGCAGTGCAGAACTGGGAAGAAAGTGAAGAAAGTGGATGCAGGGAGTTTCCCAGTATAAAACTGGGAATATTTTAACTGTTACATTAGGCAGTGGATTCACAGGTTATAATCTTATTTATGCTTCATGACTTGCATTTATATTACATATTGATTATATTCTTTTGTCTGTATAAAATATTACTTAGTAAAAGATAAAAAGAAAAACTTCTAATGGCTTTTGTCATTAAGTATTAAATCACATTCCACCAACTCAAAATTTATAATACATTAACGTGGGTGGAGTGTACCTTTATTAACCATTGAAAGTGTAAACATGATTACGATTCGAGGGAAATTTTAATCTATTAAAAGAAACTGAACCATGTTTAATGGATTAAACATTTCCATTTGTTTAAACATTTCCATTTGTTTATCATTTAGATCTTATAATTACAAATGACACTTAAATAGACACTAAAGCAATCCCTGTAAGCTACTTCTTGTTACCATTTTGTTAGAAGCTCAAGTAAACAGCAGAAAATTAAGTTGTTGGTTTCTTCCACAGTACTGAATAAAGTCGATCATAATAACAAAATCGTATTTCCTTTTTAAAAATCTATACTTTATGGGTTCTTCTATTCTAATTGTCCTTATTATACTTACTCTCAAATAATGGTAATTCAGTGCTTCGTTAACTACTGGAAAGCAATGACATTCTAGTAATAAAAAGCAATGGAGTCTCTGCTTTCTCTGAAATTGTCTCATTCAGAATCCTATGATGAACCTCATTTTGATTTTTCTTTTTATATTTTATAATCAACGCAATATTTGCAACATGAACTAAAGCCAGTGAAAATATTAGGGTGTGTAAGGTCAACTGTTACATACTCTGCCTTACTCAATCCATGTGCAATGTAATATAATTATGTGATACCATGGGAAAAGCCAAAAACAGGGCATGGAAGTCACCTATTTTTAAAACTTGTTTATGGATTTCTCATTATTATTTCCATAGTCACTGAATTCAATTCCCATATCCTGAAATGCTCCAAGACCAGAACTTGCAGCATCACTTCTCTTACTGGACCTGACCAGAAAAATCCCTCAGATGTTTCCACACTTCTAGCCAACCAGAGCATTCTAAGATGTCCTTTCTGCATATTCCCAGGAATCCATGCCAGACATGTGATCTTAAGACAAAATGTGGTCCAAAAAAGGCTTCAAAGATTATTAAAGGACTAAAACAATTCTAGTTTTTAAAAAAAACTGCTACTCTTTTACTAAAAATGTGCTTTAAATAAATCTTTTAGATCTCTTCCTTGACCCATTATGACCATACCATTCTCCTAGTCCCAGTTTCCTTCTCCAATTCCTCCACAAAGAAACAATTGTCCACTCATTGATGGCCCCACAACACAATAGTCAAACTTCAATTTTCTTATCTGTAAAATGGCGATAGTAATTTTACCCCCGAGGGCTGTTGGAAAGAGTAAATAAAACTGTGTCTATAAAATGCTTATTCCAAGGCCTTGCTCATTGTAAACTCTTGATAAAGTAAGCAAACAAGCAAAAAAACAAACCCCTTCCATGTTAGCGGTTACCACAATGTATTTGCTTTTGCCTTCCACTTGAGTGAAAGCCCATTAACAACATGTGTTGTATTCATCATCATATCTCTAACATCTAGCACAACACAGTGACTAGTACAAAGTAGGCTCTTGGGAATTAATAAAATTACTGAATTTACTAAGAGAGTCACTCATTTCTTTGTCTAAGTAAAATGTTAATATAAAGTGCACATCAGCTCCACCCCCAAAAAGCATTTATTCTATACAGTTTGAAAAAGTGATGAACTTTTAACACTTGTACAATTAGCTTTTTGCCTAGGTTGCTTTCCTCATGAAATTGATTCTAAGTGAGGTATCAGCAGACCAGGGTGCTAGCACCACAGCATATGGGAAATCAGATAACATTTGTTTCTCTGTTTCTTCAACTATAAAGTGTGGATGACAAATACCTGCCCTTTTACTTTAAAATATTAAGGTGAAAGAAGACTTTGAATTCAGGTTTATAAATGAAATATTTTTATATGTGCCCTCCAAACATAGGATAAAGTCTTTGTGAGTTTCTTCATTCAACAATTGAATGTCTACCTTATGCCAGGCACTGTACTGGGTGCTAAAGAAACACAGATGGATAGGATATAATTCATGTCCTTAAGAAACTCACAATTTAATAAGAGACAGACATAGAAACAAATATATATGTATATATTCAACTATATATTTGTATATAAATACATATATTTGTTTATATGCCTCTCTTATTAAATTGTGAGTATACACACACACAAACACATATATATATATATGTTTTTAAAAAATCTATACTTCATGGGTTTCTTTTATTCAAATTGTCCTTATTATAATTACTCTCAAATAATGGTAATTCAGTGCTTTGTTAACTACATACATATATATGTACTCACAATTTAATAAATATATGAGTGGTTAATTTAAATATATATGAGTAGTTAAGACATTTCTTTAGGACTGGAAATCTCTCATTTCACATGTATACTCCCAATGTACTTGCAATGAAATAAACGTTCAAAAATGGTCTTGAACTGAACCCTGACTGAATATACACAGGCGACAGTGGCAACGAAAGAAGATAAAGGAAGGTGACTAGGGACTCCAGGTCAAAATTCGGACTACCTGTTGTAGAAACATACTAGAAAATGAAAAGGAAATATAACAACATTGAATTGCTATGTTATGGGCAATAACTGAAATTGGACTAATAGTGAAAACTGGGGACCCACTAGGAAATGACTTCATTAGGGTTTTCTTTGCAATTTATGCCAGGCAGATTATAATGACAAGTATATTGGAGAAATATTGTTTAAGTAATCAGATTATTTTATGTTAACAGTGAATGTTTAAATATAATCACTAATTAATGGATGAATAATTGTATCGAATATAATACCTTACATAAGCAGTGCCCTTTAAAATGCTGTCACATGTATTCTCCTAGTTTGGCCTTAAAAACAAAACAGAATAAATTACAAAATCCTTAAATCGCTTGCTCAGCAAACATTTCCTGAACACCTGCTGTATGCAAAGACAACGGCTAAACGTCAGAGATAAAATAATGAACAAAACTCTACATGTCTGACTGAAAAACATGAAAGATGAAAACAACGCACAAATGCGTCCTACATGTGACTGGCCTAGGTGAACTCCAAGGACTCCTTTGCAAGGCCCACAGTCACACATCCCCGTAAACATGCCATGGTCAATATGACATTATGTACAAGTTTAATGAAACATTGCGGAAATTTTTTTAAAAACATATGACAAAAAGGTATATTAGGAGAAAGCTTTTTTTTAATTTTTACTTCAGCAAATATTGACATATAAAATGGGGATGGTAACAATATATGAAAACTATATTGAAGAAAATAGGGAGAATAATAGACTACACTATAAATTTATTCTGGATGAGGAGACACAACAGGTTATAAAATAAAATAAAAGCCTTGTGAGACAAAGGTTGAGAAGTTTTAAAGTATTAAACTAATCTGGAACCTGAAAGAACTATCATATATCAGAGGAAATTTTTGTGGGGTAAAAACTGACAGGTTTTCCCAAGACCATTTGTAAAATAAAACTAAAATGACAAAGATAAGACTTGCCATCCATCTATTGAGATAAACCAATATTATAAGAATAAAATATATATTCTTAAATCTTTGAAGAATGTTACATAAAGCAATCAAGATGATATTAGGAATTTTCTTATTTGATTTTAGAATAGGTGGTAGGAAGGAAACTTATTTCAATTTTCCAGAAGCAGTACACATATGTTTTGTCATAACATTTTTAAAAATTACAATTGCCAGTAGACTGGCAATTACTATAATCTACACTTGTGTCCACAGGACAATCAAAATAATTACTTAAATGTAACATTTTTTTAAATTAAAAATTTTAATGTTTAATTTTTTAAACATTAATTTAAAATGTTACTTAAATGTAACATTTTTTAATTCAGAATAGGTGGTAGGAAGGAAACTTATTTCAATTTTCCAGAAGCACTACACATATGTTTGGTCACAATATTTTTAAAAATTACAATTGCCGGCCGGGTGCGGTGGCTCACACTCGTAATCCCAGGACTTTGGGAGGCCGAGGCGGGCGGATCACGAGGTCAGGAGATCGAGACCACGGTGAAACCGTCTCTACTAAAAATACAAAAAAAAATTAGCCGGGCGTCGTGGCGGGCGCCTGTAGTCCCAGCTACTCGGAGAGGCTGAGGCAGGAGAATGGCGTGAAACCGGGAGGCGGAGCTTGCAGTGAGCCGAAGGTCGCGTCACTGCACTCCAGCCTGGGTGACAGAGCGAGACTCCGTCTCAAAAAAAATAAATAAATAAATAAAAATAAAAAATTACAGTTGCCAGTAGAATAATCTACTGGCAATTACTATAATCTACACTTGTGTCCATAGGACAATCAAAATAATTACTTAAATGTAACATTTTTTAATTCAAAGGAAGAACATTACAAGCTCACACTGATTATAGTTCAACGGACAACTTCTTTATACCTTCTGCATTAATCATGATCTCTACATATATTTATATCTCATTCCCAAAATTGATCCTAGACTCCATAAAAATAAGAACTTTATACAGAGCCTATCATAGTATTTTTTTGCAATAAATGTTGTGTGATATTCTTTCAGAAGGATACACTAGTGAAGTTTATTTCAGGCCACGCATTGTGGCACAGGCTCTATCTAGAGCCTGACCATTTGGATCCAATATTGTCCTTGGCGTGTACTAGCTATATAACCTCAGAAAAGTTTTCTTAATCTCTTTGTATTTCAGTTTCCTCATCTAAGAAGTAGGGCTTAGTATGTTTCTACCTCACATATTTGCAACAGGAGTTAAATAAGATAATACATATAAGATGTCCAGAAGAGAGCCTGCTACTAAGCACTCAACAAATACACATCATCGCCCAGCTCGGTGGCTCATGTCTGTAATCCCAGCACTTTGGGAGGTCGAGGAGGGTGGATCGCTTGAGCCCAGAGGTTCGAGACCAGCCTGGCCAACATGGTGAAACCCCACCTCCACAAAAAATACACAAATTAGCCGGGCATGGTGGTGCGTACCTGTAGTTGCAGCTACTGAGGAGACTGAGGTGGGAGAAATCACCTGAGGCTGGGGAGGTCGAGGCTGCAGTGAGCCAAGATCACTCCACTGCACTCCAGCCTGGGTGACAGAGCAAGATCCTCTCTCAAAAAAACAAAACAAAACAAAACCATGTGTCATCATTATCACCTTAATAATCATAATCTTTGAAAGGGTAGGAAGAAACTATTATGCTTATCAGGCTAATTTGCATTCTGTACTTATCAAAGTCCATTAAAATCCTGAAAAAGTTTTCAAAAGAGAGAGACAGAGAGAAAAAAAGACAGAGAGAGAGAGAGATTTCAACCAGAAACTGAAAGCCACTAACTTTAAAGAAAAATCATATTATTTTTAAACTTCAATAAACTCTATCAATTATTCAGAATAACTGCTGTAATAAAACATTGTTTTATATCTGCACTGGTAGAATTTTAGAGCACATTCTTCTGTCTCTTACTGCCAGTGAGTTTTATACCAAGAGGTATGAAACCTGTTTTAAATTATCCTCAGTTATGAAAGGGTAAATGATGTCATAGATTCTGGGCCTCCAATTCAAGTTAAATAAAAATAGATTTTTAAGTGTTTTGACTAACTCTAGTAGAAATATAAATGGAATAAATACTTAGATGATCATTTTTACGCTAATTTTTGGCAAGACAAATACAATGATTTTTGACATTTTATACTAAAAATAAAGAAATATATTGTCTACATTATAATACATAATAGTTTATAAATAAGTTAATGGTTGGTCTGATAAGCAGTCTTGAGACTCCACGCTATCAACACTCAAAAGCTTCTTCCCAGTCATAAAGTGTGCTTTTGAAAAATACAACTGAAACTTACTATATGCTAAAAATAGTGTCTTATCAATTCACCTATGCCATTCCAAGAAAAATCAATCCAAACATTAAATGCACACAATGACAAAGGAGATAGATAAAATCGGGAAATGAAGTGTCTTAAATAAAATAAACGTAGAATTTTGAAATAAACCATTCTTTCTGGTGATAGCAATCTCTGGTTAGGGTAAGGAGTAAAGGAAATATAATTGAAAATTAACCCAGGAAGCCCTCTCACCTATGATAGTACGATCTGTAAAAGTAAATAGAATGTAAGTATAATGAGTCAAGAATTAACAAGTGTAAAGATAGGAAATAATACTTCAGTCCATTTTTGTACACATAATAACAAAAACATTTAGAAATTTATCAGACTAGGCCAGGCGCAGTGGCTCACGTCTATAATCATAGCACTTTGGGAGGCCAAGGTGGGCGAATCACTTGAGGCCAGGAGTTCTAGACCAGCCTGGCCAGCATGGCAAAACCCTGTATTCACTACTACTACTACTACTACTAATAATAATAATAATACAAAATTTAGCTGGGTCTGGTGGTAAACACCTGTAGTCCCAGCTACCCTGGAGGCTGAGGCACGAGAATTGCTTGAACCTGAGAGGTACAGGTTGAAGTAAGCCAGGATCAAACCACTGCAATCCAGCCTGGGTGACAGACTGATACTCTGTCTCCGTCTCCAAAAAAAGAAAGAAAGAAATTTATGAGACCATTTTTCCACCTTCAGGAAAGACGAGGTCAGAGCCTTGCTCAGATTATAGAGAACAGTTCATACCAGACCCACTGAATCATCTCTTCCCCTTAGAATTATCAAATTAGTAGTTAAGGGAAACATAGCAGATAGACACATACTCTATATTTAGACTTAAAGAAGGCTCCGAACACATTTTTTAAATTAATTAATTTAAATTGTTATATGATAGTGGTGAGAAGCAGCCCTATAAACCGAGTATCGGCAGTGCCCCAGAGGTCACACTGTAAAACAATGGTTTGCTCGAAAGAAATGTCGGGGAAAACTAAAGTGACCCAACCATATATAATTTCTGTAATTTCTGTGGTGAAGATTCAAGTTTAAAAATCGTATCTAATTAAAAACAAAAAAAAATTAACAGGGTAAAATGTAAAATCTTTGAAATACATAATCCTATAAAATCAAGATTAGAGGTCAGGCGCAGTGGCTCACGCCTGTAATCTCAGCACTTTGGGAGGCCAAGGTGGGGAGATCACATGGTTAGGAGATCGAGACCATCCTGGCGAACACGGTGAAACTCCGCCTCTACTAAAAATACAAAAAAATTGGCCAGGCGTGGTGGCAGGCGCCTGTAGTCCCAGCTACTCGGGAGGTTGAGGCAGGAGAATGGCACGAACCCGGAGGGCGGATCATGCAGTGAGCAGAGGTCATGCTACTGCACCCCAGCCTGGGTGACAGAGCGAGACTCCGTCTCAAAAAAAAAAATCAAGATTATAGAGAAACAAGCAACAGAACTATAAAGAATTTATTAGGTACTATTTATTTCTATAAATTAGGGGGATAAGAACACAAACTTCACAAAATTTTCTTTTTCAGTTGACATAGAATGTAAACATTGTATATAAAATAATATATATTATTTCACAGAATAATAAACTCTTATATGGAATAAGTCTTTTTTTTTTTTTGAGTCAGAGTCTCGCTCTGTCACCCAGGCTGGAGTGCAGTGGTGCCTCGGCTCACTGCAAGCTCCGCCTTCCGGGTTCATGCCATTCTCCTGCCTCAACCTCCCGAGTAGCTGGGACTATAGGCACCCACCACCACGCCCGGCTAATTTTCTTTTTAAATATATTTTTAGTAGAGATGGGGTTTCACTGTGTTAGCCAGGATGGTCTCGATCTCCTGCCCTGGTGATCCACCCGCCTCAGCCTCCCAAAATGCTGGGATTACAGGCGTGAGCCACCAAGCCCGGCCTGGAATAAGTCTTTATAACCACAGAACAGGGTAGAATGGTAATTAAACTACTGAAAAATAGCTGTCATAATTAGTCATATTAAGACAGTAAGATAAGAATTTATAACCTACCTAAAAAATGTATCAGAGTAGCACAAAATTCTTTTAATGTAAGATGTTAAGAATTTCTTTCTAACTCCTGTTTATGGCAATTCTATTGTCAGATCTACACCTACCTTATTCATAATAATGTCTAAATTAGAAAAATATTAAAATGCAGGCTGCCATAAATCATAGTATGAGTTCTCCATATATGTTCACAGAGAGAAAGAGATTCCCTCACACCTCTTCTACAGTGGATGGAAGGATTTCTGAGCTGGTGCTCAATGGCCAAAAAAGAGTCATTGATTCACTCAAAATTTTGAGACATGTAAGCTTGAAATCACAATTCTTTGAAGGATGTACACATGTTATTACAAGCATTTTTAACATCAGCCAACAACAACTTCACAGATTGAGTCTGTGCTGACAAGAAATGTAATTCTTGACCTCTCCTTCAAAAAGCAAGAGTTTTGGAATCTTCCACTGCTTGTCACCTACAATAAGCTCAGATTTTTGACCCCCCTGAATCTCCACGAGAAAAAAAAAAAAAAACACCATGTCTTCATTAGGAAAAACAGAAAACGAACCCAGATTATTGTGTGATTCAAACATAAATACAGTCATGAATCACTTAACAACAAGATAAATACATCTGAGAAGCACACTGTTAGGCAATTTCACCATTATATGAACAACAGAGTATACTCACACAAACCTAGAGGCATAGCCTACAATGCACTTAGGCTAAATGGTAAAGCTTATTGCTCCTAGGCTGCAAATCTATACAGCATGTGACTATCCTGAATACTGTAAGAACTGGAACACAATAGTATTTTTGTGTCTAAACATTGAAAAGGCATGATAAAATAGGGCTTTATAATCCTATGGGACCAGTGTCATATAGGCAGTCAATCTGACTAAACCATCATTATGTAGTGTATGACTGTACTTTGATTTTGATTATTTTCAGAAAAATAAAATGTGGTAAACTGTACTCATTTCTTCACAGAATAAGGAAATGCTGTTAAACAGAACAAAGGGTTCTCGAATCATAAGTACAATAGAAACTGATCTCTCTAGTAACTGATCATAATCTTTAGCCACCAGTGTAATAGAAATGTGTAAACTAGATTTAATTGTCTAACAACTAAACTGAAATAAAACTTGTTAATAACTCATAGCCTAATTACTTGTTTACTATTTTACCATTTCTTAAAGGTTCAATTTCATGGAGGCTGAAAAATATAAATAAGTGGCTTTCTTATAAAGCACTCTTACAAGTTCAAAATGTTTTAAAGGCAGCTTTTACTATATATAAACTATTCATCATAGATCATAGAAATCAAGTTTTCACTGCATTTTGAGGAGCAGAAATTGTCTACTAAACTTGGAATCCAAATATAGGTGGCATTTTAAAGATACTTTATTGAGTTGAATTTTAAAAGCTACTATGTACTAAGCTTTGAAAGAAGAAGAATTGCTAAATAGTCAAAGTTTTTCTAAATCTCTCTATTCCACCAATTCATTATTTTTTAAGGTTAAACCATATCTGCTATGAAAAGAAAATAGAATCAAAGTTTTTTTTTCACAATAGCACAAAATGTTTATAACATGGATACTCTCCCTATTCCTGAAACTAGCATCACAAAAATAATGTGATCATATTATTTACCTTTAAAGTTTGGGTTCCTTTTATGAATCTTCAATAAAATATCCCTGAGTGACTGTCATTCATTTTCTTTATGAACTCTTAAGTATTATATAGCCCTTTATTTCACTAGGCAACTCCCTCCATTTTTAATGTCTCCAGTTGTTGGAAAGTTCCTCTTAATTCTTAACCAAATCTACTTTCTTATAACATCTATTCTTTGACTCTGGTTTTGCCTCCTGAAACAAAAACTTTATCTCATTTTTATATGATAACTATTTAAATATTTGAAAGCAGTTTTCACTCCTTTCTTATAACATTTTCATGCAAGACACTTAAAACAGTGCCAGAAATGTTAAGATACATAGATACAGATAAATACTAACGGATAGATAGATATGCCTTTTAAATACTAGTATTTTGGCATTTTTCACTAAGAATAAATGATACTAAAATTTAACAAAAGGAGTAGGGCTTAGTCAAAACTAAGGATTAAAAATGAGAAAAACAACTAAGGGAATGTTAAATATGTCTTCAGTGATAAAACTGAAACAAGTAATAAACATATTTGTGGAAGTCAGAAGAATGTGGTAGTTATTTTACAAGGAAATGGGAGCAAAGAAGAGAGGCCCACTGACTATGAGTTTGACAACGAAAACAAGCTTCAAAAAGTTAACTTGCTCAAGGTTACCCAGCTAGCAAATAACAGTCTGAAATTGGGAAGTCCTGCTACAGAGACTGTATTCTTCTTTTTTGAGACAGAGTCTCGCTCTGTCACCCAGGCTGGAGTGCAATGGTGCGATCTTGGCTCACTGCAACCTCCGCCTCCCGGGTTCAAGCCATTCTACAGAAAATGTATTCTTAATTATACACAATACTGTCTCTCAATACTGCTTTTTTCTGTGCTTGCTCCAGGATGATGCCCTATCAAAGCATATGTAAAGCTAATTGTTTCTATTAGAATTATAATAATTAGAAATTACCATAAAACCCACTTGCAAAAAGAAAGATGCTATAGCTTAAGTCATGCTTCAAAAGTTGCTACAGGAAAAAATACTAAGTTGTTATCTGAGTTCTGGAACTCAATTATACCAAATCTCAAAATCCTCGAAAAGTAAAACTATAACAAAATAATAAGAAAAGAAACCTAGTGTGTTATGTTGCCATGCCTTTGATATCTTTTCCTGTTTTGAATGTACTTTGGGGCCGGACACAGTGACCCACACCTGTAATCCCAGCACTTTGGGAGGCCAAGGCAGGCAGATCACGAGGTCAAGAGTTTGAGACCAGCATATGGCCACACAGAATATATCCAGAGGAAAAACTGTTATTTCAACCTAAGATATCAATAGAAAGGATAAAGTGCAACTGAAGGAGATACTGAAATATGTAAACAGTGTTGATTGATAAAGCCCAGACTTACATTTCTATGAATGAAACTTTCTGAACAGAAGTTTCTCCATAAATATTTTTAAAGGACAGTAAATTGAAGATTATACAAGACAACTGCATAGGAAGTATCTTTTAAAGACAGTATCATATCTAGAATGTGTATTTTTAATACAATTTATTAATAGGAAAGCAAACAACAAGTATGGACAAAATATTTGTCTACATATTTAACTAAAGAAATTACACCAATGACTAAAAAGTATAAGAAAAGATGTTTACCATCTTTAGTCATCAGGGAAGTATAAATTAAAACCCAAGACACCACTTTGCACTCATTAGGAAGGCTATGATGAAAAAGACTGACAATACCAGGTGTGAGTGAGGTTGTAAAAAAGTTGAACCTTCTTACACTGCCAGTCAAATGGGAAATGGCATAAGCTCTTTGAAAAACAGTTCAGCAACTTCTTTAAAAATTAAACATGTACTTACTATATGATGCAACAACTCTTCTCCTGCAAATCAGTTCAAGAGAAATGGGAATATATCCACACAAACTCTTGTATGTGAATGTTCATTGCAACATTATTCATAATAGCCAAAATCTGGAAAATCCAATGTCCATCAACTGGTGAATGGATAAACAAACCGTAGTGTATCTATGCAATAGAATACTGTTCATCAGGAAAAATTAACAAACTGCTGATGCATACTACACTACACATAACCTCAAAAACATGATGGCAAACCAAAAGAAAAAGAAAGGTAATTAATTGTATGATTACATTTGTAAGAAATGAGTAGAAGAAGCAAATCTATAGAGATGAAAGTAGGCCAATGGTTGGCTGCGGTTGGAGGCAGGAGCAGGAATTAACTGCAAATGGGTACAGTAAACTTTTACGGATGATAAAGTTTTCTAAAACCACATTGTTATCATAGATGCACTATTATATTCATTTACTAAAAATTATTGCACTGTATACTTACCAAAAATGTACATAAGAACAAACAGGAAACTATCAAAAATGAAGAGGTAGACAACACATTGAAAACATGTATTTTTTTTTTCACTGAGACTTAAAGCTATTGGCTAAAATGATTCTAACTTAAAAACAAAAGGAACAGTTAAAGGAAGATTCTGTATGATTTTTAACTGAAGGGATTGATTTTTCTCCCTGAGAACCTACAAACCTTTAATAGAACTAAATAAAAATCTGATCTCCAATAGGAGGTACCTCCTGTTATGCTCAGGGCTACAATCTTTCTTGTTAACAAAAATTAAATATGGCAAAATAAGCACTTTAAGCCTATAGATGACTATTGGGAATACATAATTCATCATGTAATCATGTACAGTGTCCTCTTACTATACACAATAAAGTAACTATACAGGAACAGTGCCATTAAGCCTCCTGTGTGGTTCATTAAAAAAAAATACCATACAGCAATTTTAACCTTATACTAATTTTTAAAAACCCAGAACCAGCATGAACATCACTAATATCTGCATCAAAATATCATACATGAGCCTTGTCGCTCATAGTTTAGAAGAATCAGTATCATTAAAATGGCCATACTGCCCAAAGTAATCTACAGATTCAATGCTATTCCTATCAAGATACTATCATTATTTTTCACAGAACTGGAAAAAACTATTCTAAAGTTCATATGGAACCAAAAAAAGAGCCCAAATAACCAAAGCAAAAAGAACAGAGCCAGAGGCATCACATTACCTGACTTCAAACTATACTATAAGCCTACAATAACCAAAATAGCATGGTATTATTACAGAAACAGACACATAAACCACTGGAACAGAGCAGAAAACCCAGAAATAAAGCTACACACAGCCATCTGATTTTCAGCAAAGTTGACAAAAATAAGCAATAGGGAAAGGACTCCCTATTCAATAAATGGTGCTGGGATAGCTGGCTAGCTGTATGCAGGAGAATGAAATGGGACCCCTGCCTTTTACCATATACAAAAATGAACTCAAGATGGATTAAATATTCAAATGTAAGACCTCAAACAGTAAGAATCCTAGAAGAAAACCTAGGAAACACCATTCTGGAATCTGGCCTTGGGAAAGAATTTTTTACTAAGTGCCCAAAAGCAACTGCAACGAAACAAAAATTGACAAGTGGGACCTAATTAAACTAAAAAGCTTCTGAAAAGCAAAATAAATGAACAGAGTAAACAACCTAAAAATGGGAGAAAATATTCATAAACTATGCATCTAACAAAGGTCTAATAACCAAAATCTATAAGGAACTTAAGCAAGCAAAAAATAACACCATTAAAAATAGGCAAAATACATGAACAGACATTTCTCAAAATAAAACATAAAAGCAGCCACCAGGGGTGGAGCCAAGATGGCCGAATAGGAACAGCTCCGGTCTCCAGCTCCCAGCCCCAGAGACACAGAAGACCGGTGATTTCTGCATTTCTGCTTGAGGTACCGGTTTCATCTCACTAGGGAGTGCCTAACAGTGGGTGCAGGACAGTTGGTGAAGCGCACTGTGCGCGAGCCGAAGCAGGGCGAGGCATTGCCTCACTCGGGAAGCGCAAGGGGTCAGGGAGTTCCCTTTCCTAGTCAAAGAAAGGGAAAACAGACGGCACCTGGAATATCGGGTCAGTCCCGTCCTAATACTGCGCTTTTCCAACGGGCCTGGAAAAACGGCACACTAGGAGATTGTGTCCCGCACCTGGCTCGGAGGGTCCTATGCCCACAGAGTCTTGCTGATTGCTAGCACAGCAGTCTGAGATCACGCTGCAAGGCGGCAACGAGGCTGGGGGAGGGGCGCCCGCCATTGCCCAGGCTTGCTTAGGTAAACAAAGCAGCCAGGAAGCTCGAACTGGGTGGAGCCCACCACAGCTCAAGGAGGCCCGCCTGCCTCTGTAGGCTCCACCTCTGGGGGCAGGGCACAGACAACCAAAAACTCAGCGAGAACCTCCACAGCCTTAAATGTCCCTGTCTGACTGACAGCTTTGAAGAGAGTAGTGGTTCTCCCAGCACGCAGCTGGAGATCTGAGAACGGACAGACTGCCTCCTAAAGTGGGTCCCTCACCCCTGAGCAGCCTAACTGGGAGGCACCCTCCCAGTAGGGACAGACTGACACCTCATTCAACCGGGTACTCCTCTGAGACAAAACTTTCAGAGGAACTATCAGACAGCTGAATTTGTGGTCTCACGAAAATCCGCTGTTCTGCAGCCACCGGTGCTGACACCCAGCCAAACAGGGTCTGGAGTGGACCTCTAGTAAACTCCAACAGACCTGCAGCTGAGGGTCTTGTCTGGTAGAAGGAAAATTAACAAACAGAAAGGACATTCACACCAAAAACCCATCTGTACATCACCATCATCGAAGACAAAAAGTAGACAAAACCACAAAGATGGGGAAAAAACAGACCAAAAAAACTGGAAACTCTAAAAAACAGAGCACCTCTCCTCCTCCAAAGGAACGCAGTTCCTCACCAGCAACGGAACAAAGCTGGATGGAGGATGACTTTGATGAGTTGAGAGAAGAAGGCTTCAGACGATCAAACTACTCTGAGCTACGAGAGGAAATTCAAAACAATAGCAAAGAAGTTAAAAACTTTGAAAAAAAATTAGAAGAATGGATAACTAGAATAACCAATGGAGAGAAGGGCTTAAAGGAGATGATGGGGCTGAAAGCCAAGTTTCGAGAACTACGCGAAGAATGCAGAAGCCTCAGTAGCAGATGCGATCAACTGGAAGAAAGGGTATCGCTGATAGAAGATGAAATGAATGAAATGAAGAGAGAAGGGAAGTTTAGAGAAAAAAGAATAAAAAGAAATGAACAAAGCCTCCAAGAAATTTGGGACTATGTGAAAAGACCAAACCTACGTCTGATTGGTGTACCTGAAAATGATGGGGAGAATGGAACCAAGTTGGAAAACACTCTGCAAGATATTATCCAGGAGAACTTCCCCAATCTAGCAAGGCAGGCCAGCATTCAGATTCAGGAAATACAGAGAATGCCACAAAGATACTCCTCGAGAAGGGCAACTCCAAGACACATAATTGTCAGATTCACCAAAGTTGAAATGAAGGAAAAAATGTTAAGGGCAGCCAGAGAGAAAGGTCGGGTTACCCACAAAGGGAAGCCCATCAGACTAACAGCTGATCTCTCAGCAGAAACTCTACAAGCCAGAAGAGAGTGGGGGCCGATATTCAACATTCTTAAAGAAAAGAATTTTCAACCCAGAATTTCCTATCCCGCCAAACTAAGCTTCATAAGTGAAGGAGAAATAAAATACTTTACAGACAAGCAAACGCTGAGTGATTTTGTCACCACCAGGCCTGCCCTAAAAGAGCTCCTGAAGGAAGCACTAAACATGGAAAGGAACAACCGGTACCAGCCCCTGCAAAAACATGCCAAACTGTAAAGACCATCGAGGCTAGGAAGAAACTATAGCAACTAACGAGCAAAATAACCAACTAACATCATAATGACAGGATCAGATTCACACATAACAATATTCACGTTAAATGTAAATGGGCTAAATGCTCCAATCAAAAGACACAGACTGGCAAACTGGATAAGGAGTCAGGACCCATCAGTGTGCTGTATTCAGGAAACCCATCTCACGTGCAGAGACACACATAGACTCAAAATAAAGGGATGGAGGAAGATCTATCAAGCAACTGGAAAACAAAAAAAGGCAGGGGTTGCAATCCTAGTCTCTGATAAAATAGACTTTAAACCAACAAAGATCAAAAGAGACAAAGAAGGCCATTACATAATGGTAAAGGGATCAATTCAACAAGAAGAGCTAACTATCCTAAATATATATGCACCCAACACAGGAGCACCCAGATTCATAAAGCAAGTCCTCAGTGACCTACAAAGGGACTTAAACTCCCACACAATAATAATGGGAGATTTTAACACCCCACTGTCAGCATTAGACAGATCAACGAGACAGAAAGTTAACAAGGATATCCAGGAATTGAACTCAGCTCTACATAAAGTGGACCTAATAGACATCTACAGAACTCTCCACCCCAAATCAACAGAATATACATTTTTTTCAGCACCACACCACACCTATTCCAAAATTGACCACATAGTTGGAAGTAAAGCTCTTCTCAGCAAATGTAAAAGAACAGAGATTATAACAAACTGTCTCTCAGACCACAGTGCAATCAAACTAGAACTCAGGATTAAGAAACTCAGTCAAAACCGCTCAACTACATGGAAACTGAACAACCTGCTCCTGAATGACTATTGGGTACATAATGAAATGAAGGCAGAAATAAAGATGTTCTTTGAAACCAACGAGAACAAAGACACAACATACCAGAATCTCTGGGACACGTTCAAAGCAGTGTGTAGAGGGAAATTTATAGCACTAAATGCCCACAAGAGAAAGCAGGAAAGATCCAAAATTGACACCCTAACATCACAATTAAAAGAACTAGAAAAGCAAGAGCAAACACATTCAAAAGCTAGCAGAAGGCTAGAAATAACTAAAATCAGAGCAGAACTGAAGGAAATAGAGACACAAAAAACCCTTCAAAAAATTAATGAATCCAGGAGCTGGTTTTTTGAAAAGATCAACAAAATTGATGGACCACTAGCAAGACTAATAAAGAAGAAAAGAGAGAAGAATCAAATAGATGCAATAAAAAACGAAAAAGGGGATATCACCACCGATCCCACAGAAATACAATCTACCATCAGAGAATACTACAAACACCTCTATGCAAATAAACTAGAAAATCTAGAAGAAATGGATAAATTCCTCGACAAATACACCCTCCCAAGACTAAACCAGGAAGAAGTTGAATCTCTGAATAGACCAATAACAGGTTCTGAAATTGTGGCAATAATCAATAGCTTACCAACCAAAAAGAGTCCAGGACCTGATGGATTCACAGCTGAATTCTACCAGAGGTACAAGGAGGAACTGGTACCATTCCTTCTGAAACTATTCCAATCGATAGAAAAAGAGGGAATCCTCCCTAACACATTTTACGAAGCCAGCATCGTCCTGATACCAAAACCTGGCAGAGACATAACCAAAAAAGAGAATTTCAGACCAATATCCTTGATGAACATTGATGCAAAAATCCTCAATAAAATACTGGCAAACCGAATCCAGCAGCACATCAAAAAGCTTATCCACCATGATCAAGTGGGCTTCATCCCTGGGATGCAAGGCTGGTTCAACATAC
Source organism: Symphalangus syndactylus (assembly GCF_028878055.3). Taxonomy (NCBI): domain Eukaryota; kingdom Metazoa; phylum Chordata; class Mammalia; order Primates; family Hylobatidae; genus Symphalangus; species Symphalangus syndactylus. Next base: position 123,767,219 of record NC_072425.2, read on the forward strand.
GCAAATCAATAAATGTAATCCAGCATATAAACAGAACCAAAGACAAAAACCACATGATTATCTCAATAGATGCAGAAAAGGCCTTTGACAAAATTCAACAACCCTTCATGCTAAAAACTCTCAATAAATTAGGTATTGATGGGACGTATCTCAAAATAATAAGAGCTATCTACAACAAACCCACAGCCAATATCATACTGAATGGGCAAAAACTGGAAGCATTCCCTCTGAAAACTGGCACAAGACAGGGATGCCCTCTCTCACCACTCCTATTCAACATAGTGCTGGAAGTTCTGGCCAGAGCAATCAGGCAGGAGAAGGAAATAAAGGGTATTCAATTAGGAAAAGAGGAAGTCAAATTGTCCCTGTTTGCAGATGACATGATTGTATATCTAGAAAACCCCATTGTCTCAGCCCAAAATGTCCTTAAGCTGATTAGCAACTTCAGCAAAGTCTCAGGATACAAAATTAATGTACAAAAATCACAAGCATTCTTGTACACCAATAACAGACAAACAGAGAGCCAAATCATGAGTGAACTCCCATTCACAATTGCTTCAAAGAGAATAAAATACCTAGGAATCCAACTTACCAGGGATGTGAAGGACCTCTTCAAGGAGAACTACAAACCACTGCTCAATGAAATAAAAGAGGATACAAACAAATGGAAGAACATTCCATGCTCATGGGTTGGAAGAATCAATATCGTGAAAATGGCCATACTGCCCAAGGTAATTTATAGATTCAATGCCATCCCCATCAAGCTACCAATGACTTTCTTCACAGAATTGGAAAAAACTACTTTCAAGTTCATATGGAACCAAAAAAGAGCCCGCATCGCCAAGTCAATCCTAAGCCAAAAGAACAAAGCTGGAGGCATCACGCTACCTGACTTTAAACTATACTACAAGGCTACAGTAACCAAAAGAGCATGGTACTGGTACCACAACAGAGACATAGATCAATGGAACAGAACAGAGCCCTCAGAAATGATGCCGCATAGCTACAACTATCTGATCTTTGACAAACCTGACAAAAATAAGAAATGGGGAAAGGATTCCCTATTTAATAAATGGTGCTGGGAAAACTGGCTAGCCATATGTAGAAAGCTGCAACTGGATCCCTTCCTTACACCTTATACAAAAATTAATTCAAGATGGATTAAAGACTTATATGTTAGACCTAAAACCATTAAAATCCTACAAGAAAACCTAGGCAATACCATTCAGGACATAGGCGTGGGCAAGGACTTCATGTCTAAAACACCAAAAGCAATGGCAACAAAAGCCAAAATCGACAAATGGGATCTCATTAAACTAAAGAGCTTCTGCACAGCAAAAGAAACTATCATCAGAGTGAACAGGCAACCTACACAATGGGAGAAAATTTTTGCAACCTACTCATCTGACAAAGGGCTAATATCCAGAATCTACAATGAACTCAAACAAATTTACAAGAAAAAAACAAACAACCCCATCAAAAAGTGGGCAGAGGACATGAACAGACACTTCTCAAAAGAAGACATTTATGCAGCCAAAAAACACATGAAGAAATGCTCATCATCACTGGCCATCAGAGAAATGCAAATCAAAACCACAGTGAGATACCATCTCACACCAGTTAGAATGGCCATCATTAAAAAATCAGGAAACAACAGGTGCTGGAGAGGATGTGGAGAAATAGGAACACTTTTACACTGTTGGTGGGACTGTAAACTAGTTCAACCATTGTGGAAGTCAGTGTGGCGATTCCTCAGGGATCTCGAACTAGAAATACCATTTGACCCAGCCATCCCATTACTGGGTATATACCCAAAGGACTATAAATCATGCTGCTATAAAGACACATGCACACGTATGTTTATTGCGGCACTATTCACAATAGCAAAGAGTTGGAACCAACCCAAATGTCCAACAACGATAGACTGGATTAAGAAAATGTGGCACATATACACCATGGAATACTATGGAGCCATAAAAAATGATGAGTTCGTGTCCTTTGTAGGGACATGGATGAAACTGGAAAAAATCATTCTCAGTAAACTATCGCAAGGACAAAAAACCAAACACCGCATGTTCTCACTCATAGGTGGGAATTGAACAATGAGAACTCATGGACACAGGAAGGGGAACATCACGCTCCGGGGACTGTTGTGGGGTGGGGGGAGGGGGGAGGGACAGCATTAGGAGATACACCTAATGCTAAATGACGAATTAACGGGTGCAGGAAATCAACATGGCACATGGATACATATGTAACAAACCTGCACATTGTGCACATGTACCCTAAAACCCTAAAGTATAATAAAAAAAATAAATAAATAAATAAAAATAAAATCGGAAAAAAAAAAAAAAAAAGCAGCCACCAAACATATAAAAAAATACTCAACATCACTAAATATCAGAAAAATGCAAATCAAAAGCACAATGAGATACCATCTCACACCAGGCAGAATGGCTATTATTAAAAAGTCAAAAACAGATGCTGGCAAGGCTGTGGAGAAAAGGGAACACTTATACATTGTTGGTGGGAATATAAATTAGTTCAGCCTTTGTGAAAAACAGTTTGGAGATTTCTCAAAGAAGTTAAAAAGAGCTACCATTTGACCTAGCAATTGCATTACTGGTCATATATCCAAAAGAAAATAAATCATTCTACTAAGAAGACACTGCACTCATATGATTATTGCAGCACTATTCACAATAGCAAAGACATGGAATCAACCCAGGTGCCCATCAGTGGTGGATTGGATAAAGACAATGTAGTACATATATATCATGGAATACTATGCAACCATTAAAAAGAACGCATAGCTGGATGCAGCTATGCAGCCATAAAAAAAGACGAAGCTTGAGGCCACTATTCTAAGCAAACAAACACAGGAACGGAAAACCAAATACCGCATGTTCTCACTTAAAAGTGGGAGCTAACCATTGGTACTCATGGACATAAAGATGGCAACAATAGACACTGAGGACTACTGGACGGGAAAGGGGGGACAAGGGTTGAAAAGCTATTGGGCACTATGCTCAGGATCTGGCTGAGAGGATCAGTCAAAGCCCAAACCTCAGCATCATGCAATATACCCAGGTAACAAACCCATACATGTACCCACTGAATCTAGATGAAATTCAAATTATTAAAAAATAATAAATTACATTAAAAGAAAAAAGGGCAATGATCAGAGAGCAGTTCTAGAGAAAGGTAAGCAACACACAAATTAAAAATAAAGGTCTCATTCATAGAAGAACAGAGTGAACTCCAGGTAATTTTGAACGAAGTCATGTCTCAGCTCTGCTACTGTATAGAGAAAGCTCTAATGTCAGGTTGTTCATCACTAAAACTACAGTTCAATATTTGAAATTCTCTAATAAAATATTATTATCTGAACAAAGAAGAAATGCTCACACTTTCTCAAATTAAGGTTGAAGTCAAATAATGTATTCTTGACAGCAAGATGAAACTTGTCTTTGAACAGTTTCATTATGGTATAGTAAGATTAATAAATGTATTTAAAAACTTTTCAATCATCACCTCAGAAAAAGGTGGGCAACTGTCTAGGAAAGAGAAGAGAATATTTTGAAAACTGATTTGGCCACAGAAAACCAGACATTTCCTACTTTATTCTTTGAAAATTGTTTCCCAGGGTTTGATTGTAGCTTCTAATTAATAAGACAAATGAGAGCATATTTCTGGGAATTAAAAATGTGTTTTTGTTATGCTTTTCCTCAGTTCCAACCCTGAGAACAAAAGTGAAGATGAATAACAATGCTATTGCTCTGTCATAGGGATGATGTATTTCAAATGCTGGGTTCCTTCCAAGGTGTTATTAAAGTTCTCTCAAGCATTGCTACTAAAAAAAAAAATGTCAAAAGAACTCATGTTATTTATTGTTTCTCAAAATCCATTGCTGCTTCAGGTTGTGCCTAAGTTAACACATCCATTTTATTTTGGAAGTCACTGCACAATGCTCTGATAAATGAACATAAAAGACATTAGTAGATACAGGTAATGAAAACTCGATTCCAAACCTTCATGAATCTGACAAAGAGACCAGAGATTTTAAAACAATGATAGTATGTAAAAAAAAAAATGCAGATCCAAACAGAGCTCCTATAGAATGTGTGACAAGTGGTCTTCTAGTTGTTATTAAGGAGACAAGCAGCAGGGTCCAAGGCATATTTTAGAAAGATGTTAGGTGAGCTCAATATTTCTCTAAAATTATCAAACCTACTGATATCTGGTGCTTTCATCTATAAGGCAGTAAGTGAATAAGGGAATAAATAGGGAGAATGTCATAAGTGGAAAGGAACACAAATAATAATAGCAGTAGAAGTAATAACGAACATTTATGCAGTGCTTAACCCTGAGGTCAAAGACGCTAAGAATTTTACATGGATTATGTCATTTAATCCTCCCAAATAACTTTCTGAGGTAAGCAGCCTAAACTATCAGAGAATTATTTTAACTAATTCTTGATGACAAGATGAGCCCTTCATGGTAGATAAGTCAGATTCTCTGCACCTCTCTTTTAAAATGCATCTGAATTCATTGAAACATAGAGATGAAAGAAAGCTTCATGGCCAGTGTGGTGGCTCACGCCTGTGATCCCAACACTTTGATAGGCCAAGGCAGGTGGATCACGTGAGGTCAGGAGTTTGAGACCAGTCTGGCTTCAAACATGGTGAAGCCCAGTCTCCATTAAAAATACAAAATTAGCTGGGTGTGGTAGTGCACACCTATAGTCCCAGCTACTCAAGAGGCTGAGACAGGAGAATCGCTTGAACTGGGGCGGTGGAGGTTGTGGTAACCTGAGATCACACCGCTGCACTCCAGCCTGGGTGAGACACAGCAAGACTCCATCTCCAAAAATAAAAATTTAAAAAAAGAAAAAAATCTTCATTATCAATTGACCTCATATATATGTATATATGTTAAGTATGATTTGTAAAAGAGTAAAAATATTAGTTTGTCTAGGTTCATTAATTTCCAATGTATAAAACTGAGGTTCAGACGTTAAAAAGATTTACTAAGATCATAGTTGTCAGAGGCACCTCTCTCCCAGCCTGTTGATACTTTCACCACACATCATGACCTTACCTGGCAGAGAAGGAAGCTATGTGCTATTACTCTCATTTCTAACAAAGCTATTCACTCAAGATTCATTCCATACAAAGAAGCTTTGTAATCTATATCAGTAGGTTATGTTTACATGGACTAAATATTAACCTGCAAACTGCTCATTAAGCTGCAAAAAAAATTCATCTCAAATTTACCACAATGTCTTATAATTCAAAAGATCTATGCAATATATTTCCAAATTCTCAGAACAATATTTGATATACATGGGGTGAAAGAGATACACAGCACAAATTAGCATGGATTAATTCAGTCTTTATTCTCTACACTGAATCTGTTGGGTTTTTTTAAAACAACCAATTCATTCATACTTAATGTTTGACATCTGATAAGGAAAGAAGATGATGAAAGGAAGTTCAGTTTAGGGAAAGATGAAAACGTACGAATACTGTAAGTGGGAAAAAGAAAATAGAGAGGGAGAGAGAAGAATATGTGAGGCATGGATAATCACTTAGAGAAAATGCAGAGGAAACCAAGTGACAGAATCAAAGCTTGGTCAAGCCATCTGGAAGAGTTTTTTTCTAACCTCAAGACTGTTGAATCCTGCCACTGATAACTGCATCAGATGCCCCTCAGTGACATCCTTGCTCTTGATTTTTTTTATGGCAGACATAGTGGTTCATTGGTATTAAATGCACAAACAAAACAGTTTAATTATGAGAGCCCTCAATGTTAGAAGAAGAAATAAATATAAATTATTTTAAAATAGCATTTTCTTATAAAAGCCAACTAAAAAATTAGAGACTTCAGACATCATAGAGGTATACATTAACAAGAATAGCTATTATGGGGAAAATAACGAAGACAAAGTCAAACTTATCAACAAAAACACAATTTTTACATATTATTTTTCTTTCTTCTTTCCAATGTGAAATTTGATGACTTACTAATTAAAAAATGTTATTCATCTGGGTAAGACTGTATGTGACAACTTTACTGACTATAGTATCAATTTGGTGCAACTGTAACCTCTCAAATGTCCCATTCTGGCAAACTCAGGTGAATAAGCAGAAATAAACATAAGGATGAGTAGATTTCTATCCTTATTTTAACTAAAAATCCTGCCTATTACTTTATTTTTAAACTGCCACTAACATGTTTAAATGATAATTGCATCTCCTCAATGAGCACAGTTCCTTATTATTGGAATTGGCAGGGGGCCTTGACATTTGAGTCATCATTTCATTATGTCTATTTCTTACCCTGGTATACAAATTAAGTAGAAATAGAAGCCAAATGAAATATAAAGGGAAAAAACCTGAAGCAGTAATTTTAAAATGAATTAATTTTTCCCAAATCGATAAAATATATAAAGCAACAACATTGATGATAATATATTCTAGTTCAGACATATTTCCAAAAATACCAACTTCAATTCTAAAGGCCAAAAATGCTTCAAATTCTCCTAGCCAAATATTGTACTTCTGTAAAACAGAACTGATATTTTGATATTCCCTAAATTACAGAGAAAGAATAACTCGTTTTAAAGCAACTACAAATGTGGACAAAAATACACATTTAACAAGTTTATACCATTCTAAAAGACTTCAAAATGGGTACCAATTATTAAACATACATATAATATACATATGTGACAATTTGTATTTAAAACATCATATGATCAAATAATACTAATTCATTCAGACTAAAATATCCAAATGTGCCAAACTGGAATCCAGGTCTATCCTTAGATATTTTCAAATCACTGAACTTGTATGATAAATTATTAATTTCCTAAATCATCTGATTTCATCATATTGAATAAATGTGCATCTTTCTATCATTCTCAAATAATTTTTTTTTTTTGAGACACAGTCTCACTCTTGTCGCCCAGGCTGGAGTGCAGTGGCACAATCTCAGCTCACTGCAGCCTCTGCCTCCCAGGTTCAAGCGATTCTCCTGTCTCAGCCTCCTGAGTAGCTGGGATTACAGGCACCCACCACCATGCCCAGCTCATTTTTTTGTGTTTTTAGTAGAGATGGGGTTTCATCATGTTGGCCAGGCTGGTCTCAAACTCCTGACCTCAGGTGATCCGCCCACCTTGGCCTCCCAAAGTGCTGGGATTACAGGTGTGAGCCACCGCACCCAGCCATCTTTCTCGAATATTTTTTTTTTTAAAACTTTCCATTGAACTTCAAAATTATAAAAATCATCAATCATGAAACTAATGCTGTATAAAATCCTCAAAAACATGTTAAGTGCTGCTTTCAGAGGGCTATTTCCTCATTTATTATTATTCCAGAATATGTATATTTTCACCGAGTCTTTAATTACTTCTGCAACTCTTCTTTCCTTTAGCCCAGAGCAACCTGTCATTTCTAATAGCTAATAGCTTCCCTCAAATGCTTGAAAACAGGCTAAATAGCCTAAAAGAACTTTATTTACCCTAGTACAAAATGTTGAAAAGACACTCTACTGCAAACTGAATGAAACTGTACAAATTTCTGTTCCGGAAATTAATGTTGTTTTTCCCTTTAATCACCGAAAGTATATTACTAAACATAAAAAATCACGGTTTATTTTTCTTTACATTTTATTATCTATCTTAATGTTGACTATTTAAAATATTTTACCTGAGGGACAAAATGTTCATTGAAACCCAAATATTTTAAGATTTATTTCTGGTGTCTTTTTGTCAATTATTTATAATTTATAATCCAGATTTCCCAAAGGGGATTCAAAGAAATTCACAAAAAATTTCCTAGTCTTCACTTTATTCTCTCAACTAGTGATCATGTTCTAAAGCAATGAATTTCTATTTTAATACTAAAATTTAAACAGAAAAGAAGTCTTGACATAGTCAATTCTCAACTTTTGGGGAATACATTATTCTGCATATTAAGACAAAAATAGGATGTAAACCAGATGTTCCTAGATTATGAAATTTAGAAAAGAACACATTCAAAGTGAAGGTAACTTTTAGCATATATATTTAAAGATATTGCAGTCATGCCCCACAATGTTGAAATGCTATATTTCTCATAGTTTGACTACAGTCAGTGGAAATATTCATGTGTTTATATTATCAGGTTTTTAGTGAGTTCTATCATTTTTGTAATTGCTATAGCTAGTATGAATAAATGTCTTCTTTTTATATGCTGAAATAAATTAATGGAGGAGGCAGACACTATGCAAAATGGCTGGGAATGGGGCCAAATCTTTTTACATACATCCAGGGACCAGTAATCTTCTAAATGGCACTTTAAGCTCTCTTGCCTCAATAATTACAAGTACAGCCACCATGTAATTTACTGAAATAATTATCCACTCTTCTAGTTCCCATCACCCATCTCAAGTCCATAGCCACTTACCTTGTCTTTATTTTCAGAGCCAGAAGCCTCAGGCTTGGTTCTAATCACAAACGGGGTAGACAGTCGCAGCAGGACCCTTTCAAAGGTGGCATTAACCTTTGGAGATACAATCTCGAAGCAGTCCTCAAACTTGAGCACTTTGTGAATGTCACATCGAAGCTGCTTCCTTAGACCTTCCCCCAACTGAAGGACTGACATGCTGGGGTCAAACATCAAGTGGAAAGGGAAGGCTCTACAGAAGGTGTTGATGCTAATTCTGAGGTCTGCAGGAACTTGGGAGGTTCCCTGTGGAAGGTTCTTCGTGATATTAGTATTTTCACATTCTTTGATAAGGAAAGTAAGACAGCTACAATTGCCTGGGTTTGAAACATCAGAGCATAGCTTCTCATTTGCAACCTGTTCCACTTCCACATCCAGCCGATAGATCTTCTTTCCTGCAGCCTTAATCATCCCCAGCATTGCAAACCCCACAATATGGTGAGGGTGGAAGTAGTGGAGCATGAGAGTACCTTCAGGGAGCTCTTTGCATAGGAAAGATGGTGACTCCAGAGTGGCCTGTTTTCCAAAAGAAGTTCTAATGTGTTCCAACAAAGCATCAAAGCCGTTAAAAAAGTCCTGCAAAGTGCCACCTACAGCTCGAAGGACTCTCTCATTCTCATGAAAGCATATATTAAAGAACTCTTCACCAAATCTTTCTTGAATTTCCTCAAACTTCAAACCTAGAGGTAAATGGGAAGCAAATGTTAGTGAAGTCTAATATAAATAATTGAATTTATAGCTTTTTAAGTGCTTATCAAAAGAGTAACTACTGAATAAAGTAACAAAGGTTATTTCTCTTAGATCCACAAATTTCCACATAGGTTAATTCACTCATCTTGAATCAGAAAATATAAATTTCAGTTCATCTTCAGGATGCCTCTGAAATGCTAATGAACATGAACCTTTTTGTTTGTTTTTAAATAGACTACATATTTTTAGACCAGTTTTAGATTCACAGCAAAATTGAGCAGAAGGCACAGTTATTTCCCATATCTCTCTGCCCCCACACATGCACAGCCTGCCCTATTATCATATGTCCCACCACAGTGGTACATTTATTACAATCCATGAACCTACATGACGCATCATTATCATCCAAAGTCTATGGTTTACATTAGGGTTCACTCTTAATATTGTATATTCTGTGGGCTTAAACAAATGTATAATGATATATATACACTTATCATATCACCTAGAGCATTTTCACTGCCCTAAAAATCCTGTTTATCCCTTCCTTCCCCCTAACTCCCAGAGCATCAGCTTTTTAAATGTTGCTAATCTAGCTGTTCACCTTTCAATAGCCTTGCAGTAGTTATCAAAAATAATATATTTTTCTTTTTCTTAGTGATTTCCCCATTCTTCATAGAATATCCAAGTTGCCTACATATTATGTCCATATTACATCCATATTATCATCTTACTTCTTATCGAAATGCATGTATTAAGTGGAAAATATAAACCAGAGAGGAAATCTATGGCACATGAATGGGGATAGGCATCAAGCTATCTGGTGGAAACAAAAGGCTTACATTAGCAATCTCAGGGAAAGACATGCAGGTCAGCTAGACCTCAGGGAAAAGGAGAAAAAACAAGAAAATAATAATGACAGAACTCTGGAATGATTTACATTCTTTCACCCACAAAAGTGAGGGCAGCCAAGAATGGAGTAGGAATCTGATGAGATAGAATTAAAGGTTATTGTTAAGTTTTCTCCACATATAATCAATCCCTGATGCCCTGGCAAAAGAATTCCACCTTATAGTGCTGGATATTATAATGAAAAATAAATAAGTGTGCACAATGTATTCTATAGTCATAAGAAGCAGGATCACATGTGATCACAAGATCCCCCCTTGAGGATGATCTGAGGAAAAATGAGGGAATTTATGTGCCAAGGAGGACTATAACACATATAAAAGATTTTGGCCTGCATATTAAAGACAGCGTCTACCTAAACTCTATTGCTTCTCCTTTGACATTGGTTGAAATCAATACATGTAGTTTACATATTCATATTTTCTTGCCCCATTTGCATCATCTCATTTGAAGTCCTGCAAATCAGGCAGGACTGGGAAAAGAAGGTCACTTTGCTAGCGCCCCATTAGAGTGCAGAGCAATCTAGGCTGTCTACAGCTTAGCTGCTTTCCTACCTTTATCATTCCCTGAGTGTTTCTCCCAGCCAGAAGTGAGGCAAATCAACAGTGAATAATATTATTTTTAAAATAGTCAAAGCACATCTAATATTCTTTAAGAGCTTACTACAGAGTCTAAAACTTGTGGTAGCCAAGAAGTCAGTTTTACAAAGAACTTCTTAAAATCAATGTGATAGGAAAATGAGTAGAAAACCTAAGTGAGAAAGAGTCCCTTTATTAATAAGCATTTCATATTCATTTTGGTTTCATGGATTGGATGCTCAAGACTTGTTGAGAAAGTCACTTATTAAGATAAAAATATCACCACTCATCTCACATTGCCAGGTTACAAGACTGCTCTTCAACACATGTTGCATTCTCTAACAATAATGTCAGCCAGAACTGACAATAATAATACTTACCTGTCCAGTTCTCTAGTGTAGAAGAGAAAACAAGATAGAAATATTCACTGCCATTAGTCTCCTGTTCTGACTGCTCTGTTGAAACTGCTTTCATAAATACTTAAATCAATATATACTGTTTTGTCCTTATCTTACTTAACCTTGTTTGCTGTTTTTCCTTTAATTTGACACTATTAATCACCCCTTCCTCCTAAAACTCTCATCTCTTTAGGCTTTTCAAACCATACTCTTCTGGTTTGATTACTCTGTCTGAACATTAATTCTCACTTCCTTCACTAAAACTTCTTTCTATGCCAAATCCTTACATCACCATCACTATGTTATAACTAGAAAACTCTAACATACAAGTTAAATTTATATACATATTCAATGACAGTCCTTTGTTGCTATGAAATCTTCCAGTTACGAAATTCTTATTAAAAACTAAATACACAATAAATAAAAATTCCTATAAACTGACCATATATGCTGAACTACAATATTCCATGTGTCACTGAAAATATTCCATGGATTGCTTCTAAACTTTGAAGAACTGTATTTTCAGAAGACTTCGGGTCCATGTGCATTGAAGAGAAAAAGAGAAGTTCTTCTAACTTGTATTTCTCATAACATTGAAAAGGTTCTCACAGTTATGGTGCACACAAATGTAAAGACAATACAGTGTAAGCTTATGTTCTGTGCCTAATGCCAGGATCCCAAAGAATCATCCAGAAAATAAGAAGTAAGTTCACCACAGGCAACAAACTAAAAACTACTCTGTGCGCAGCAATCCATTAACTAGAAAGCCTTGCTGCTTTATAAACGACCTATGTACTTGAAGGTACAATATTGTTAATTTCAAATGATGATGCTAAGGAATACCAGATGCTAAAGTGACTGTTGTATCACTAAAAAAAAAATGAATTTTTTTGAATATTACATTAAAATATTATGAATGGCAATTCTATATAAACCCATAATATTCAATTAATAAAGATTTTTATTCCCAGAACTGTTAAACTGCACAAGATCAGAAAAGAAAAAAATTATTGGATTTGAAAATATTAAAACTAAGAAAAGATTACTTCAACTTTTACAAATATACTACAAGTCAATAGCTAGACTTTCATTTTAAACTTTAATCTCAAAATTCAGAAAGCACAGACAAAGTAATTCAATTCAGACAACTGATGCAATTCTGACTCCCAAAGTTCCGCCTACGATTGACGCAAACCCCCTACTTACAGTAAATCATTTGAAACATATAGACAATGCTAATCTCACATCACAAGATTCTATGACAGCTTGACATCTGGGTCTATAAGAATACATTTCCTCAAGTGGCAAAATTTATAACAAAGCTGCTCTTATTAGTGGGTAAGTTAAGTTAGAATTTTTAACTAGTGTTAATTCACCTCTTTAAAAAGGTGAATAGCATAAATGCTGGCATCCTTTAGCTGTAAATGAAATACGATCTGTTCCTTCATGACCTGGTCCTGTTGTCTCTCATCTGCTACCCCACCCCACCTCAGATGGCATTTCTTGAGGACAAGGACCTTGCTCTATTTATGTCTGCATATCTATCACTGGCATAATGCCTGACACCTGGAGAATAAGCATTGTTTCACAGAAATTAAGCATTTATCTAACTATTTGTTTGGTGAATATTACTAACCTTTTAAGGTTGCACTTGTGCCACATCTAAGAATATGAAAACAAAAACACACATGATTTTCTCTCATGGGCCCCTACAAAACAGTAAATCACATTATGGTTGGGCTACAACAGGGGTACATAGGAGTACCCATGGAAGTAGAAGAAAAATAGCATCTGCCTCTCCTCAGAGAGACAATGTTTGAAGGGAGACTTAAATAAAAAAACAGGTTAGGTTGGGCACAGTGGCTCATGCCTGTAAACCTAGCACTTTGGGAGGCCAAAGCAGGCTGACTGCTTGAGTCCAGAAGTTCAAGACCCAGCCTGCCCAACATGGTGAAACCCCATATCTAGAAAAAAATACAAAAATTAGCAGGGCACGGTGGTACATGCCTGTAGTCCATAGTCCCAGCTACTTGGGAGGCTGAGGTGGGAGAATCACTGGAGCCCCGGATGTTGAGGTAGCAGTGAGCCATGATCATGCCACTGCACTCCAGCCTGGGCAACAGAGGCTGGACCTGTCTCAAAAAAAAAAAAAAAAAAAAAAAAAAGCAAAAGCAGGTAGTCCCAGCCTGGACAACATGCCTAAACCCTGTCTTTACTAAAAATACAAATAAACAGCCAGGCATAGTGGTGCAGGCCTGCAGTCCCAGCTACTCTGGAGGCTGAGGTGGGAGAATCACCTGAGGCCAAGAAGTCTAGGCTGCAGTGAGCTGTGATTGCACCACTGTACTCCAGCCTGAGTGACAGAGTGAGACCTTGTACTGAAAATTACTGTAGAAGAGTGTAAATGTCAGGAAGCATTCACTGGGGAGCCATCTTTGGGAGGAGAAAGAAGATCATGAAAAATAACTGAACGGTACCAGGTTTAATATCTGAGTGGCGAAATAATCTGAACACCAAACCCCCATGACACAAGGTTACCTATATAACAAACCTGCACATGTACCCCTGAATTTAAAATAAAATTTTTTAATCTGTGAATTTATGTTTGAAAACATACTTCAGAAATAAATTTTAATAATGAGAAATGTGGTATAATGAAGATGAAGCCAACCTCCATGTGAGTACTCTGAAATGAATTTTTTCACCTAATAACCACATCTAACAAGCGCAGTATCATAAACGTACACTACAAAACTATCAATGTTACTCCTTCCTTCCTTTCAAATCACAAAGCACATGTCCGTGTCTTTCTTATAAAACAGCAGATAGTCCCTTGTAGTATTTTTTCTGTGATCCTTCTATTTTCCATAAACATATTTAGAGGAACAATCTCTAAAAACACTATAATGTAGAATGAGAAAAAAGAAACCAACAGAGGAAGGACTATAACTAAATGAATTACAGAGAGAATTTCCCCTGAACCATGGAAAATCCTAAATCTACAGATGGAAAAAGCATAAATTGCAACCAGGATTGATAAGAAACACACACACACACACACAAACACACACACACACACACACACACACACACACACACACACCCCTAAGAATATCTGGTTGGATTCCTGGAAAAAAAAAAAGAGAGAGAGAGAGAGAGAGATATAAAGATCTTTTAAGTTGCAAGATAAAACAAGTAATTAAAAAAAAATTTACTTTTCATCTGCAACAATGAAAGCTAGATGATGAGAGAAAAATACAGGTGAGATACTGAGAGAACTGAAACCTAAAAGTTTATTACCCAGAAGAGTATCTGGCAAAGATTCAGAGATTCCATCACTCAATGAAACACCTTAGAAAATGAAAAAAAAAAAAAACAAACACGTTAATCGAGCAACAAATCACTCAGAATGAAGAAGTAGAGGAATCTGGTTAAGAGAAGAAGGGAAAGTAGACACATTAGTGAGCAATGAACCTTACAACACACACATAGACACGTGCTTTCTAACGTATGTATACATATACATCATATACAAATGTGTATATACATACAAATGTCCACACATTTATATATATTAGACATGTATTATGCATAATGACCTATTACCTGGACAGTTGTAGTATGAACATTAATTTTAAATTACTGATACAGGCCAGGCGCACTGGCTCACGCCTGTAATCCCAGCACTTTGGGAGGCCGAAGCGGGCGGATCACCTGAGGTCAAGAGTTCGAGACCAGCCTGACCAACACGGAGAAACCCCGCCTCTACTAAAAATACAAAATTATCTGGGCGTGGTGGCACATGCCTATAATCCCAGCTACTCGGGAAGGCTGAGGTGGGAGAATCGCTTGAACCTGGGAGGCGGAGGTTGCAATGAGCTGAGATCACGCCATTGTACTCCAGCCTGGGCAACAGGAGCAAAACCCATCTCAAAAAACAAACAAACAAACAAAAAAGCTACTGATACATAGAAAAACTACCAAACTACCACAAGGTAAATTTTGTTCATATTCTGAAACTAAACAATCTCAGCAAACCACAGGGTTTGGATGGTGAGGACAGGGGAGAAGGTAGAGAGGAGAAAAGTAAACCTGTTCTAAAAGTTTCTTCTTAATGGGATTTGGGGGGATAGGAATAATATAATCTTAGAAAGAAAATAATTGATATTTTGTTTTAAAATAATAAAAAACCCATGGGTCTAATTTTACTAAGAGAAAAAGGAAGATAATCAATAATGAAATGGGAAATTGGAGTAGAACTCTCCAAATACAAGGTCAAATATTACGTATATGTCAACATGATCAAAACAGCAAACGACCAGAAACAAAAACAATGTAAAATAAATACGATAAATCAAGAAAATCATATAGATCACGGATTAAATGTAAATGAATAAATCATCCCATTAAATAAGAAAACTCTCACTCCCTCTACAAGAATTGTACTTATAAAAGGTGATTAAAAAACAAAAGGTTGAAAATGAATCAACAGGCAAAGAATTCAAAGAAACTGCAAGAAAAAAAGGAGGAATGGAGGGGCAATATTACTATCAACAAGGTAGAATTAAGGGGAGAAGTGATAAACAGAATAAAAAGACACAAAGTAAAACAAAATCACAATTTACAAAGAAGACCTAAGAGACATAAACCAAGCAACATTGTAGCTAAGTATATAAAGCAAAAACAATTAGGAATTAATTGCTAATGAGTATGGGGTTTCTTTTTGGAGTGATGAAAATGTTCTAAAATTGATTGTAGTGATGGTTGCAAAACTTTGTGAATATATTAACAACCATCGAATTATACACTTTTGTTAGGTAAATTGTATGGCACATAAGTCATATTTCAATAAAGCATTATATATTTTCAACATTATATATTTTCAAAATTAAGAATGAAAGAAGAGGCCGGGCACGGTGGCTCACACCTGTAATCCTAGCACTTTGGGAGGCCGAGGCGGGTGGATAACAAAGTCAGGAATTCGATACCAGCCTGGCCAAGATGGTGAAACCCCATCTCTACTAAAAAATACAAAAATTAGCTGGGCACAGTGGCAGGTGCCTGTAATCCCAGCTACTCATGAGGCTGAAGCAGGAGAATCGCTTGAACCCAGGAGGCAGAGGTTGCAGTGAGCCAAGATCGCGCCATTGCACTCCAGCCTGGGCAACAAAGCAAGACTCCATTTCACCAAAAAAATAAATAAATAAATAAAAGAATGAAAGAAGAATTCTATACAACTATAATTATAGTAGGAAACATTAATACGTGTCTCTCAGTACCAAGGTATCTAATGATAAATCAGCAAAATCATAGAGAAATTAAAATTGTATACAACAGAACAATGAAGATAAAAGAAAACCTTGATAAAAATAAAATTTTAGTGAAAAACTTTAATGTGTCCTTTTGAGAAATCAAAAGATCAAAAATAAAAAGCAAAATCAGAGAAATTAAATAAATGTTAATAATAAACAAAAACTAATAAAAAGGCAAAGTCCGAAAAATAAAATAGCAAAAGCAACAAACTCAAAACATTTGTATATGAACATATGTATGTATTATATGTATGTAAAATTACAAAAATTGCTCAAATACTTGATCATAAAAATCCCATAAAATATTTTAAAGATTTTACAGATCACATTTTTAATAATAAAAAATTAATAATAAACAGAAATAACCAAAAGGTGGCATATATATTTGAGAGTTAAGCAATACACTCTCTTGGATTACAGGGAAAGTCAAAATTGGAATTATAACTTCTAGAAATCAATAAAAAGGAGCCTGCATCATACACAATTCTGAGGTACAACAAAACTATACTCAAGGAAAATGCCAGAAATGTTTTCAGCAACAAAAATAAATAAGTAAACAAAGAGCTTCCAAATTAAAAAAAACTGTAATGAGCTTAAGAAAAAAAACTACGGAGTAGGAATAGATAAAAGCTGAAATTAAGAAAGAAAATAAGTAAATTGGAATAAGAATACACAGGCACATATTAAGACAAATTAGATAAATCAGAAAAGAAACATGTAACTTTCTGTGAACGAATGTGTAAACAGAATGGAAATGGGTAAGTATCTGGCAAAGTATAAATGACCAAAGTTGATCCAAGAAGAAATAGGCAACCTGAGTTCTGGCTAGCAATTAGGAAAAAAACTAGATAACTGCAAAGTTTTTAAAATATTTTCAGCCCATAGAAAAAAATTAAAATCACTCAATTCTTTTTATTAATCCCATATAACTTTATATCAAAAGCTGATATAGTATACTAAGACCAATTTCTCTTACGAATATTTGCAAAAATAGAAGCAGATAGAATCTAGCAATTTATAAAAGAATAAATCATCATGACCAAGTAGGATTTATATCAGAAATGAAATGGTAGCTCAGCAGTAGAAAATATATCAGCATAAATTATTACATTCATAATAGTAAACAAAATATGATCATAGCAGTAGATTCTGAAAAGTCTGAGATTCAACAGTCTTAATAAGCATTTTGAATAAAATAAGATATAAAGAAACCGTTCAAATATAATAAAAGATCTTTTCCAAAAACCAGAAGCAGCTTATTCTAAATAGTGAAATACTAAAAACATTTCAACTAAAATCAGAAATTTGACAAGTATGCTTGCTATCATCATTTTCAATATTATCTTGGAGATTCTAGAAAATATTGTGAGATATGAAAATAAAATCACCAGTAAACACATTGCAAAAAAGCATAAAATTATGTCTTTTTGCTGAAGTAAATCTGTGTATATGAGAAGTTTTAATATACCGCAGAACAGTATTTCAATTCAAAGGGAAAAGAATGGTTTACTTAATAAATGGCACTAGCCATCTGGAAAACAATAAAATTAAATCCCATCTCATGCCTCAAAGTCAAATTCCAGATCAATTAAAATCTTACAACGCAAAAAGACGAAGCAATAAATATTTTAGAAGATCTAGGGGACTGTAGGTATGCCTTAACCAAAACAAGCAAACATATAAAAAAGATGTAAAAAGATACTTGATTTTGTATGATATAAAGCTAAGCTAAAACTGTCAAAATAATTTAGAATTTTTTTATTTTAATAAAATTACGATTGTGTGTGTGTTGTGTGTAAGTTCATAATGCATCTCCCCTGACATTCTGCTAGTCTCTCTATCCTAAATACCAATACTTTGTTTTAGGCCACCATGATCAGTAGTCTAGAATTATACATCTTATCATACTGTTTCTCTGGAAAGCCCTCCAATGATTGTTGCCTTCTGAATAAAGTCCAAAATCAGCAAGGCTTAGTCCAGCTTTTACTTACTGGCCCATCTTTCCCGCTCTCAATCCCCCATTTCACACCTCTACACCAGCCATTATGAACCACTTTTGAGTTTCCTGAACATACTCAACAATCTCTCTCTCATTTACAGGCTTCTGTACATGGCTGGTTCTGTGTTTTGTTTTGTTTTTTAACTAGGATTCTGTTCTCCTACCTACCCCACTTAGCTAGTTCTCTGCTTCACTTATCTTGCATATCTTCACACCAAAATTCCTTCAGAATGCTTTCCTTGACACTCCGAGACCGAGATAGATGTCTCTACTTGTTAGGCTTCCAAAGCACCTTGTGATTACCCCCAGCCTAATATTTCCCACACAATAGCTGCTAATGTGTCCAATCCCTCAACCAGACTTAACCTCTTGAAGAAGAAAAAGGAAATGTCAACTAGGCCACCAAAAAAGAGTAGATAGATAGGGGAGGAAGGAAACCATTCCAGACTGAAGAAACATACATGCTAAGGTCCAGAAAGAGAAACTATAA
This sequence comes from Symphalangus syndactylus, assembly GCF_028878055.3. Taxonomy (NCBI): domain Eukaryota; kingdom Metazoa; phylum Chordata; class Mammalia; order Primates; family Hylobatidae; genus Symphalangus; species Symphalangus syndactylus. Next base: position 123,786,081 of record NC_072425.2, read on the forward strand.
AGTTTCAGAGAAACTAAACGAAGACCACTATAGTAACCCTAATCTTTGGCACCGTTTCTTGTTTGTGGTGAATCTATAAAAGAATAAACCAATGAATTAATGAAAACAAATACATCTGGATGTGACTGATCATATGTCCGTGCATAATATATGTAGTGATATAAATTCATATGTGTGCATATGTGATTTTTCCATTGCTATATTTTGTACCCTTCAGTATTCACTGGCAGGCCTTTTATCACAAGCTTGGGCAAGTTATGCCAAATGACTAATTTAATACATGTGAATGCTTATTGTTTGACAAATTCTTGTTCCTTTGCCAACAAGGAGCCACAGGTGTTGAGTGCTAAGAAGGGCACAGGTTCAGGGAAGCACATGTCTAATCAGGCAGCCTTCTCAGGCCTCTGTGCTATGCCTGCTATCAGATGCTGGCCACCTGGCAGGTGACAAAGGGCTCATCACATTCCCCAGCCTTCCTTCTTCAGCACCCTGCCACATTGCCAGAGAAGACACAAAGCCAGCAGCAGCCCAGCAGCAGTGAGGTGCAGAGTCAAAGAACCAGCAGACATGAGCTAATTACAAAGAAGAGCTGCAGGAGCACCTGCTTCAGCTCTGTGACCACACCTAGCCCCTTCTTCTGGAATGCAATCTGCCACACTGAAAACAGGGCAGTGGCTCCCAAGCTTTGGAATCTCCCTGCAGATAAGTATTCTCATCACTTCTCACACCTATACTTTTTACCAGTCTCTTACCTGCTGGCGAAGAAGGTCGGGGAAGGGATTACTGTGATGTACACAGATTCTGGCTTTCGCTGATGATGACTAGCCCTGTTCAAATTGGCGGCCACAGAAGAGGCAGCAGGAGAGCATGATTTCCACACGGATCGATCCTCAGAGGGCTTACTCTGAGCTGTTAATCAATGCTAATGCCTCTTTAATGGTCACTTTTTTTTAGTTCTTCTAAAAAAATGGGATACATGTGCAGAACGTGCAGGTTTGTTACATAGGTATACATGTGCCATGGTGGTTTGCTGCACCTATTGACCCATCCTCTAAGTTCCCTGCCCTCACCCCTCACCCTCCAACAGGCCATGGTGTGTGTTGTTCCCCTCTCTGTGACTATGTGTTCTCAACGTTCAACTCCCACTTCTGAGTGAGAACATGCAGTGTTTGGTTTCCTGTTCCTGTGTTAGTATGCTGAGAATGATGGCTTCCAGCTTCATCCATGTCCCTGCAAAGGACATGATCTCACTCATTTTTATGGCTGCATTTTATTCCATGGTGTATATGTACCACATTTTCATTACCCAGTCTATCATTGATGGACATTTGGGTTGGTTCCATATCTTTGTTACTGTAAACAGTGCTGCAATGAACATACATGTACATGTGTCTTTATAGTAGAATGATTTATACTCCTTTGGGTATATACTCAGTAATGGGATTGCTGGGTCAAATCGTATTTCTGGTTCTAGATCCTTGAGGAATCACCACACTGTCTTCCACAATGGCTGAACTAATTTACATTTCCACCAACAGTATAAAAGCATTCCTAATTCTCCACAGCCTCACCAGCATCTACTGTTCCCTGACTTTTTAATAATCGCCATTCTGACTGGGGTGAGATGGTATCTCATTGTGGTTTTCATTTGCATTTCTCTGATGATCAGTGATATTGAGCTTTTTTCATGATTGTTGGCCGCGTAAATATCTTCTTTTGAGAAGTGTGTGTTCATATCCTTTGCCCACTTTATGATGGGGTTGTTTGGTTTTGCTTTTGTAAATATGGTTAAGTTCCCTGTAAATTCTGGATATTAGCCCTTTGTCAGAAAATTGCAAAAATTTTCTCCCATTCTGTAGGTTGCCTGTTCACTCTGATGACAGTTTATTTTGCTGTGCAAAAGCTCTTTAGTTTAATTAGATCCCATTTGTCAATTTCGGATTTTGTCGCAATTGCTTTTGGTGTTTTTGTCATGAAGTCTTTGCCCATGCCAATGTCCTGAATGGTATTGCTTAGGTTTTCTTCCAGAGTTTTTATGGTTTGGGGTTTTACATTGAAGTCTTCAATCCATCCTGAGTTAATTTTTGTATAAGGTGTAAGAAAGGGGTCTAGTTTTACTTTTCTGCCTATGGCTAGCCAGTTTTCCCAGCACCATTTACTAAATAGGAGATCCTGTCTCCATTGCTTGTCTTTTGTCAGGTTTGTCAAAGATCAGATGGTTGTAGATATGTGGTGTTATTTCTGAGGTCTCTGTACTGCTCCACTGGCTATATGTCTGTTTTGATATCAGTACCATGCTATTTTGGTTACTGTAGCCTTGTAGTATACTTTGAAGTCAGGTAGCGTGAGGTCTCCAGCTTTGTTCTTTTTGCTTAGGATTGTCTTGACTATACAGGGTTTTCTTTGATTCCATATGAAATTTAAAATAACTTTTTCTAATTCTGTGAAGAATGTCAACGGTAGTTTGATGTGAATAGCACTGAATCTGTACATTACTTTGGGCAGTATGGATATTTTCACGATATTGATTCTTCCTATCCATGAGGATGGAATGTTTTTCCATTTGTTTATGCCTTCTCTTATTTCCTTGAGCAGTGGTTTGTAGTTCTCCTTGAAGAGGTCTTCACAACCCTTGTAAGTTGTATTCCTAGGTATTTTATTCTCTTTGTAGCAATTGTGAATGGGAGTTCATTCATGATTTGGCTCTCTGCTTGCCTACTGTTGGTGTAAAGGACTTACTGTGATTTTTGCACACTAATTTTGTACCCTGAGACTTTGCTGAAGTTGCTTATCAGTTCAAGAAGTTTTTGGGCTGAGATGATGAGGTTTTTTTTTTTTTTTTTTTTTCAAACAGAGTCTTGATCTATTGCGCAGGCTGGTACACTCTCAGCTCACTGCAACCTCCACCTCCTGGGTTCAAGTGATTTTCCTGCCTCAGCCTCCTGAGTATCTGGGACTACAGGTGTGCACTACCACATCTGGCTAATTTTTGTATTTTTAGTAGAGACAGGGTTTCATCATGTTAGCCAGGATGGTCTCCATCTCCTTACCTTGTGATCCACCCACCTTGGCCTCCCGAAGTGCTGGGATTACAGGCGTGAGCCACCGCACCCAGCCAGGGTTTTCTAAATATAAAATCACGTCATCTGCAAACAGAGACAACTTGACTTCCTCTCTTCTTGTTTGAATACCCTTTATTTCTTTCTCTTGCCTGATTGCCCTAGCCAGAACTTCTGATACTATGTTGAATAGGAGTGGTGAGAGAGGGCATCCTTGTCTTGTACCAGTTTTTAAAGAAATGCTTCTCGCTTTTGCCCATTCCATATGATACTGGCTGTGGGTTTGTCATAAATAGCTCTTATTTTGAGATATGTTCCATCAATACCTAGTTTATTGAGAGTTAACATGAAGCGATGTTCAATTTTATCAAAGGCCTTTTCTGAATCTATTGAGATAATGATGTGCTTTTTCTCTTTGGTTCTGGTTATGTGACAGATTATGTTTATGCATTTGCGTATGTTGAACCAGCCTTGCATCCCAGGGATGAAGCCCACTTGCTCATGGTGGATAAGTTTTTTGATGTGCTGCTGATTCAGTTTGCCAGTATTTTATTGAGGATTTTTGCATCGATGTTCATCAGGGATATTGGCCTGAAGTTTTCTTTTTTTTGTTGTGTCTATTCCTAATTTTGGTATCAGGATGATGCTGGCTTCATAAAATGAGTTAGGGAAGACTCCCTCCTTTTCAGTTGTTTAAAATAGTTTCAGAAAGAATGGTACTAGCTCCTCTTTGTATTTCTGGTAGAATTCAGCTATGAATCCATCTGGTCCTTGCTTGTTTTTGGTTGGTAGGCTATTAATTACTGCCTCAATTTTAGAGCTTGTTATTGGTCTATTCAGGGATTCAACTTCTTCCTGGTTTAGTCTTGGTAGGCTGTAGGTGTCCAGGAATTTATCCATTTCTTCTAGATTTTCTAGTTTATTTGCGTAAAGGTGTTTATAGTATTCTCTGATGGTAGTTTGTATTTCTGTGGGGTTAGTGGTGATATCCCCTTTATCATTTTTTATTGTGTCTATTTGATTCTTCTCTCTCTTATTAGTCTAGCTATTTGTCTACCTATTTTGTTAATTTTTTCAAAAAATCAGCTCCTGGATTCATTGACTTTTGGAGATTTTTCATGTCTCTTATCTCCTTCACTTCTTCTCTGATCTTAGTTATCTCTTGTCTTCTGCTACCTTTTGGATTAGTTTGTTCTTGCCCCTCTAGCTCTTTTAATTGTGATGTTAGAGTGTCAATTTGAGATCTTTCTAGCTTTCTGATGTGGGCATTTAATGCTATAGATTTCCATCTTAACACAGTTTTAGCTATGTTCCAGAGATTCTGGTATGTTGTCTCTTTGTCATTGGTTTCAAAAAACCTTTTGATTTCTGCCTTAATTTCATTATTTACCCAGGAGTCATTCAGGAACAAGTTGTTCAATTTCCATAGAATTGTGTCGTTTTGAGTGAGTTTCTTAATCCTGAGTTGTAATTTGATTGCACTGTGGTCCAAGAAACTGTTATGATTTCAGTTCTTTTGAATTTGCTGAGGAGTATTTTACTTCCAAATATGTGGTGAATTTCAGGGTAAGTGCCAGGTGGCACTGGAGAAGAATGTATATTCTGTTGATCTGGGGTAGAGAGTTCTGTAAATGTCTACTAGGTCCACTTGATCCAGAGCTGAGTTCAACTCCTAAATATCCTTTTTAATTTTTTCTCTCGTTCTAATACTGATAGTGGGGTGTTAAGGTCTCCCACTATTATTGTGTGGGAGTTTAAGACTCTTTGCAGGTCTCTAAGAACTAGTTTTATGAATCTGGGTGTTTCTGTATTGGGTACATATATATTTAGAATAGTTAGCTCTTCTTGTTGAATTCTTCCCCTTACCATTGTATAATGCTCTTGTCTTTTTGTATTTTTGTTGGTTTAAAGTCTGTTTTGTCAGAGACTAGGATTGCAACCCCTGCTTTTTTGTTTTTTTCTTTCCATTTGCTTGATAAATTTTCCTCCATCCCTTTATTTTGAGGCTGTGTGTGTCTTTGCATTTAAGATGGGTCTCCCAAATACAGCACACAGATGGGTCTTGACTCCTTATCCAATTTGCCAGTCTGTGTCTTTTGTTTTCTTCCTTTTTTTTTTTTTTTTTTTTGAGACACAGTTTTGCTCTTGTTGCCCAGGCTAGAGTGCAATGGTGTGATCTTGGCTCACCGCAACCTCCCAGGTTCAAGCAATTCTCCTACCTCAGCCTCCCGAGTAGCTGGGATTATAGGCATGTGCCACCATGCCCAGCTAATTTCGTATTTTTAGTAGAGATGGGGTTTCTCCTTGTTGGTCAGGCTGGTCTTGAACTCCCAACCTCAGGTGATCCACAAATCTCAGCCTCCCAAAGTGTTGGGATTACAGGTGTTAGCCACCATGCCCGACCCAGTCTGTGTCTTTTAATTGGGGCATTTAGCCCATTTACATTAGTACTGTTATGTGTGAATTTGATCCTGTCAACATGATGCTATTTGGTTATTTTGCACAATAGTTGATGCAGTTTCTTCGTGGTGTCATTGGTCTTTATATTTTGCTGTGTTTTTGCAGTGGCTGGTACTGGTTTTTCCTTTCCATATTTAGTGCTTCTTTTAGGAGCTCTTGCAGGGCAGGCCTGGTGGTAATGAAATCCCTCAGCATTTGCTTCTCTGGAAATGATTTCATTTCTCCTTTGCTTATGAAGCTCAGTTTGGCTGGATGTGAAATTCTGGGTTGAAAATTATTTAAGAATATTGAATACTGGCCCCCAATCTTTTCTGGCTTGTAGAGCTTCTGCTGAGAGGTCCACTGTTAGTCTGATGGGCTTCCCTTTGTAGGTGACCTGGCCTTTCTCTCTGGCTACTTTTAACAGTTTTTCCTTTTTTTGACCTTGGAGAAATTGATAATTATGTGTCTTGGGGTTGATCTTCTTACAGAGTATCTTAATGATGTTCTCTGTATTTCCTGAATTTGCATGTTGGCCTGTCTTGCTAGGCTGGGGAAGTTCTCCTGGATAATACTCTTAAGTGTGTTTTCCAGCTTGTTTCCATTCTCTCCATCTCCTTCTGTACTCCAATCAATCGCAGATTCTGTCCTTTTATCAAGTCCCATATTTCTTGGAGGCTTTGATCATTCCTTTTCATTCTTTTTTCTCTATTCTTGTCTGCATGTCTTATTTCAGTAAGGTAGTTTTCAAACTCTGATAGCCTTTCTTCTGCTTGGTCAATTTGGTTGTTGATACTTGTGTATGCTTCATGAAGTTCTCATGCTGTGTTTTTCAGCTCCATCAGGTCATTTATGTTTCTCTCTAAACTGGGTATTCTAGTTAGCAATTCCTTTTATCAAGTTTCTTAGCTTCTTTGCATTGGGTTAGAACAAGCTCCTTTAGCTCATCATAGTTTTTTATTATCCATCTTCTGAAGCCTACTTCTGTCAATCCGTCCATCTGATCCTCCGTCCAGTTCTGTGCCCTTGACATTGTGATCATTTGGAGATGAAGCACTCTGGCCTTTTGGGTTTACAGTATTTTTTCATTGATTCTTTCTTACCTTCCTCAATTTGTCTGGTTTCGGTCTTTGAGCCTGCTGATCCTTGGATAGGGTTTTTTGTGGGGGCCTTTTTGTTGTTGTTGTTGATGCTGTTGTCACTTTCTGCTTGTTTTTCTTTCAATAATTGGTTCCTCTTCTGTAGGGCTGCTGCAGTTTGCTAGGGATTCACTTCAGGTCGTATTCATCTGATTCGCTCCAGTGCCTGGAGATGTCATTCACGGAGTCTGGAGAGCAGTAAAGATGGGTGCCTGCTCCTTCTTCTGGGACCTCTGACCTCGAGAGGCACGAACCTGATGCCAGTAGGATCACTCCTGTATAGGGTATCTGACAACCCCTGTTGGAGGGTCTCACCCAATTGGGTGGCACAGGAAGCAGGACCCTTTTAATGAAGCACTTTGTCCTTTGGTGGAGAGGGTATGTTTCACTAGGGGGAAACCCACTTGTCTGAGCTGCCTGGATTTCTCAGAACTACCAGGAGGAGAGACCAAGTCTGCTGGTCCCCAGAGACTGTGGCCACCCCTCTCCCTAGAGGTTCAGGCCCAGGGAGATCTGAAACCTGTCCCTGAGCCTCTAGCTGGAGTTATTGGAGATCCTGCAGGGAAGCCCCACCCACTGAGGAAGGACGGGTTGGGATTAGGCCTGAAGAGGCACTCTGGCCGCAGACTGCCACAGAGGGTGTGTTGGGCTGTGGGGACAAGTCTTGGGACCAAGTCATCCAGCCTCCCTGGCTTTAGCTCTAACAGGGGAAAGTGCAGCCTGGAGCTATAGAAATGGGTGCGCCCACCCTGCCCAGGGAGCTTAGTGTGTTAGGCAGTTGCAAGTCCCAGCGCTGACTCTTGCCCCTCCCCCCAGGAGCTCAAATGGCTTAGACAGCAGGCAGCCACAGCTGGTGCTGGTTGCCTCTTCTTCCCCCCTCCCCCCCAGCAACCCCTGCTTTTTGAGTTCCATAGGCTTAAGCAGATTTCAGCTGAGAGGCTATAAGAATCTGCATGTTCTGAGGCTGGGACTCTAGGCCCTGGTGGCATGGGTTCACTAGTGGGATCTTCCAATCCATGGGTGGCAGGGTTCTGGGGAAAAAGCAGTTTCCCTAGCGCACTCACTCACCACCGCCTCCTTTGGCTTGGAGGAGGGGGTTCCCCTTCCCCGTGTGGCTCTCAGGTGGGCCGCCTCACTACACTGCTCTTCCTTCTCTCTATGGTCAGGCCAGCCTTCTTGTCAATTTTGACGAGAGAACATGAATACCTTGGTTGCCGATGAAGGATTCACACGCTTATATTTTTTTTTCCAGTGGGAGCCTCTGAACACCGCAGCTTCCAGTCGGCCATCTTGGCCCTGCCTTCAAAAAAAATGGTCACTTTTTTTTAAATCACTAAATTGTGATTGACCCTCCTCAACTGCTCCAACCAAGTGTTGGGAGCTATGCTGCAGTCCAGTTTGAGCAAAGGAACAAACTTTTTTTTTTTTTCCAGAAAAAAAAATGTAAAGAAATGAAATTGATGGAAATCTGAAATTTTTTACAATTTTCCTATTGAATTAGGTAATAAATACTTAGCCAAAGGTCTAAAATGTATTTCATTAGACAAACAGCATTAGATGTTAAGAGTGACAGAAATTAGTATGTTATTGTGTTTCCCTGCTGTAGCTATTACAGCAGCATCACAGCATTTTTACAGCATTCACAAAAAATGCTAATACTTCTATGCTTCTAGAAGATGAAATCTTATGATTACGTATATATTTGTTTAAAGCAGAATTTGTGAATACACCATTTGGTATAACATTGATTCACGAAGCCATCAGGTACATGAGAACTTGACTGATAACCAGTCCAATCTCTCTCAAAACACAGCAGATCTCATTGACAGTCATCTTTCCTCTACTTAAACAGCACTCTGATGAGCAGCTCAGGAAGCTTGCTCTTCCAAAACTGAATATCTCCAGTAATTACAAAACTCCTTCCTTCTTGCATGTGGGGCAAAATCTATTCCTATAATTTCAGTCCACTAGTTCTAATATACCCTCACATACTAGGTGGTGATTTGAACAAATCTCCTCTTCTCACAGAAGTCCTTTAAAGTATCTGAAAATAGTTCTCATGTCCTCCTTTGTCTTCTCATCTTGTATTTTTCAAAGAAGTAATTCCAAGTGCATTGAAGGCAGCTTTAAAGAATTGTTTAATATAAAAAAAAAAAAAGGTACACTAGGAAACACACACACAGTATGTGTGATTTGGAAGGATACTACGAGTTATGCTTTGGAAGGAAATAAGAAAGCAGTTGAGAAATAGGAAGTCTATTTCAGATAAGGGGAGCTAACACGAGAAGCTTTTAAGCCAGGATTACAGTCTTTCGCGTATATGTGCTCTAACCTGGAAAATAGATGTTCAGGTTTATTCTTCTTCACTAGCATATACACTTCAAACTGTTTTTCCAGTATTGTATTTATTGGCCTTGTGCCGTTCACATTTTTCATGCCCAATTCCATTTTGATCATGAATATATAAAATGTTAAGCTGAAAAAGGAAGAAATTTAGAGCCGTGAAAATGAGTATCAATGGTGCATGTACTTACTGAACTCATAAGCACTGCTTTTTTAGCATCATGGGTGAGGCAACCCTAGAAAAGATTAAAAGATGCCAAGCGGAGCAACTATTCATATTCGTTACAGTCTCAAAGTAGGTCTCACAGAACACTGAGCTATGTTTGTCATTATGTCATTATCCCACCCTAACATATTCCACAAATAAAACACAAGGGAAAGGCTGAGACCTGAAAGAATTTTTTTAATGGTCATCTTTTAAAATTGAGTGAGGAGGGGAAAATATATACATGAATTCTTTCATTATTTTAGAGGAAACTGTCATCTGTTTGGTTTCACTGTTTATTTGGTGAAAGGATTATGCTCTCATGGATTCTCTTTTCTTTTGTAACACAGACATGTTCATTTTTTCAGTGTCCCCTCCAGTTTTTGTGCATACTCACACATATTTTATGTACTCGGATTCATAATGTTTATGATGTGCCCAAACACTTTATGTTTAAATTTTTCTTTTTTGTATAATCTGTCATCTCTAACAGATACTGGGAGTGTTTGTAGCTGTCAGCTCTCAACTGAGTCTGACTCTAGGCATTGCCTTCAGTTGAAGAGAGCCTGTTCAAGATCGCCCTGCCCCCGCAGGGGAAGCTGCTTTCAAAGATAGTTCGTTTGGGAAGTGGGGAGTCATAACAAAAAGATACCTCCTTCTTGCCCCAGTCAGGGGCAATTCTGAAGAGATCAGCTGAGACCTCCGTTGTGATCGCTTCTGCAAGAGCAATTCACTTTTTCCCTCTGCCCCATCTACCTTCTTTACATTCTGACAGGGAAACAGTCTGGTAGAACTCTTCAGTTGCAAACATGAACTTACTACCTTTCATGAGAATGACCCAGAAGGCAGAGCTGAGAACCACAAAGGATCATTCTCAGGCCTTGAAACCTAAAGAAGTTTGCCTGGTGGGATCACTGATCCTGAGCACACTACCCAGGAGCTCGCCTGAGTGCAGATCTCCATGTCGGAGTCTTGTTTCCTGGAGAACTACAGCTATACCAACATCACAAACATTTTCCCATGCTGTAGCATAATCTTTCCACGTAGTTCTCATTTAAGTGGCTGCTTAAAATTCTTCTAAGCAGAGCTATCATATTTTAATTGACTCTTTACTTGTAGTTGGACTGTTAGTTGTTGCCAATATTTTGTCCTTTATACGAGCATTCAATAAACAGCACTAAGCTGTTATTTCATGTTTTTTCTTGTTTTGAATTATTTTTTTTAAATCTCAGGTGTGGGCAATTACTAAGATAAAGATATGAAGGATTTCAGTCTATTGTTCTTAAGAATTTATAGATTATAGTACTGTAAGCCATAAGTCCAAGTGTAAGATATATTACCAGGAACACTAAGGAATTAGAACAGATTATTTTCTGTATTGTTGTGTCTTTGATCCAAGACTCAGCATAGGATGCCTGAGAAGCCCAAAATAAAAGGAGAACAGAGTAGTCTGCTATTAATTTGTGCAGCACTCTACTGTACTTGGCTGAGTAAATCAGTACCTACACAATGCCAGCATCTAGTGAGCAATAAATATTTGTTGAATAGATATTTGAATGAATAAATGTATATTCAGGTTCCTTTACATTTTAATTTAAATTCAAGAGGGCTCATTAATGGGGAAATGTAGATAATGTAGAAAATATGGACTGGATACTGATAAGCCTTTGGTTTTAAGTTCTTTTTTTTTTTTTTTTTTTTGAGACGGAGTCTCGCTCTGTCGCCCAGGCTGGAGTGCAGTGGCGCAATCTCGGCTCACTGCAGGCTCCACCTCCTGGGTTCACGCCATTCTCCTGCCTCAGCCTCTCTGGTAGCTGAGACTACAGGCGCCCGCCACCACGCCCGGCTAATTTTTTTTGTATTTTTAGTAGAGACGGGGTTTCAGCATGGTCTCGATCTCCTGAGCTCGTGATCTGCCCGCCTCGGCCTCCCAAAGTGCTGGGAGATTTTAAGTTCTTAAATCATCACCATTCCAAAGCAAAAATGATGATGGTGTTAACAGCGGTAGTGCACGTGAGTATGTTAAATCCTCTTTTCTACAGAAGCTCACACAGAAGGGACTAAAAAGAAGAGTTAAGGAAGAACAAAGTAACAGCCAACACAAGCACCGAGTCAACTAGGTAACAACAAACCAAGTTTCTAATCGTCTCACCAGGACACATACCACAATTTCATGGAAAGGGGTGCCAGAGATTAGAACATATTAGTGAAAATCCAAACCTTTAAATTTGGGAAACAGTGAGGAAGGAAGGAGGATGCTAAATTGAACAAAGTATATCTAGTGAGATGCACTGGCATATCCTGTAGACACAGCATAAGAACCATTCCCTGTTCTTAGTTTTTATAATGCACCAATAAGAATCGCATCTCAGATTAGACTAGTCTCTTCAATGCATTGTGAGCACAACTTGCTCATTCCAACTTGTGTCCTGCCACTCACCCTCCTGAAATGCCCAAAGGAGAACAGCCCCCACCGCAGAGTCATAAACAAACAAAGGCACTCCACTTCTTAGAGAACACAGGGAAGAAAAATATGTCACATAGGAATGTTAAAAACACACGCAGAAGCAGGAAGAAAACAGCACCAGAGACTTAGTTTATTCTCATAAATAGCTTAATAGGTAGACTTAGGGCTGCCTGAGCCAAAAGAGATATAAAACAAAAATGTCTGAATGTGGATTTTTTATTTTTTCCCATAAACTTTTAATATTCCCTCAACACTATTTAACTCCTAAGGAAAACAGAAAGTTGTATGAGAGATCTTTCTCAATATTTGAAAGCAAACAAAAATGCATTATCCAAAAGGTCAACCAAATCTAGTACTTGGCAGGAAAAAGATATTACAAAGCTGTAAGATATTGAATTCACACATGATAAAAGATGCCATATTCCTTTCAAAATGCTTAAGTGTGCTTCAAAAAAGAGTCACAATTAAAGAAGCAAGCTGGCTTTTCTCTTCTCAGTGCATTCCTAGCCTTGCCAGTATATTATTGCTATTTCCTTTCTAGCTTGCAGAAGAATGTCAAAGGTCTACATAGTTTGTTTTTTTCTATCCCACTAACAGTGAATCAGTTGGCTTGGTGCCCTAGAAGTCAAATAGATATTTGAGAAATTTTTCAGCCTTGTGACTACGGTAACCTTGTTCTAAGTAGAAATCTCCCAATGTAGGCAATCTTCATTTTAAACAACTGGACTACAGACTTCAATTCTGCTGTCTGTAAAGCTGACTACTAACATCCCTGTTTCACCACTCAGAACTATCCAAACAAAGACTTAGATAAATAAGAATAAAGTTAAGTCCAATCAAGTTCCTATGCGGAGATACCAAGATTTACTCCATCCCATAAATCCTTCCTATTTTCCCAACATTTATACTGAGGTCAGAGCAGGAACAATGGTCAGTGAATACCACTGTTACTTGCATTTTTGCCTCCTATTAACAGAACTAGATTCATTCTATTATTTAGTTTAAAATTTTTTTCCCAAAGTATCAGGACTATGAGGTCCATGACAGCATGAAAATGTGTATATGGGGCTGGGTGTGGTGGCTCACGCCTGTAATCCCAGCACTTTGGGAGGCCAAGGCAGGTGGATCACGAGGTCAGGAGATCGAGACCATCCTGGCTAACATGGTAAAAACCCGTCTCTACTATAAAAATATATATATATTTTTTTTTGTGGTAGCACGCGCCTGTAGTTCTAGCTACTCGGGAGGCTGAGGCAGGAGAATTGCCTGGACCAGGGAGGCAGAGGTTGCAGTGAGCTGACATCACGCCACAGCACTCCAGCCTGGGCGACAGAGCAAGACTCCACCTCAAAAAAAAAGAAAAAAAAAGAAACTAAAGTGTGTATATGAGTGTGTGCAGGAACTGTGGGAGTAGGTGAGGGGAGTGAAATCACATAGACAGAAGGCCTGATTATGTCCTGCATATGATTGCTTCAAATTTTTAATTTCAAATAAATTTGAAATGTGAGAATAATTTACATAAGCCTCAGTATTTCTATGCAACAATTAAGGTTTTGAGGAATTATATATATTTATATATTTATAAAAAATATATATACACATATATATAATCTGAAATGAACACCATTTTTGAAACTGATCTTTTATCTATTCCAACAAAAAGAGAAATGAATATCCAGCATGTGCTTATGCTCTGACCTGTTATTAATTTAAAAATATAGGCAGTGGTAATAATTTTGACCATGTATAGCTATATTATCTTCTAACAGTTGACTTTACATGCCTATTAGTTCAGTAAACACTAAACACCAACTTAGTGTGATGTCCTGCTTTAAGTGAAGATCCTATGTAACTAATTGTACACAATGCTATATGGAGATACAGAATGTACTGCTACTAAATATACAAATACTTTGATAGCACATTGCAATATTATCTAACGACTGATGACAGAACACGAAAAATAATGTATACTGGCTATTTAAAATGTCAGGGAAGCAATCAAAAAATTAGAGTCTACAGAGGAGAAGATGTCAATGATTGATGAAGCTTCTGAATTCAAGGAAAGTATTTGGGAAGTCCAAAATTATCATAATAGTAAAGGGATGACAAGAAGAAAGCTACATGTCCGTGTATAGATGTCACTCAATATAGTACCATGAAAATCGGAACCTTAAGCAATAGAAGTAGTCAGCAGTTTTATTTTTACTTTTATTCTTTGAAAATGTGATTTTATTCTTGAGCAATAATTTTCTGTGTAGAAGAAAGAAATGAAATGTTCTGGAACATACAGGAACTAATCACCTATTCTGGTATCAATTGCCCTGCAATATTAGATAAACAGAGTGGGACTATGTTCAGACACTACTCCGATTTCATCTTTAATCTCCATTATCACCAAATCACGTTATAAGGGAGACAGAAAACAAAACTTAAGGAAAATAAACCCCACAGTTAGGCTCCAATCTGGACACTAATTATATAGAATTTGATGCATTCATAGATTAAACTAGGAATTTTATACTAGCATAAAAATAGGCTGCAAACTCTTAAACTCACTTATGTTTGTTATTTTAGTTAGTTTTGTGGTGTTGTCTGTTTGTTTTTAATTGGGGATACAACCCAATAAAAACAAAGTTCCTTTGGACTTATAATCTATTTTAACTTTATTCAATCATTTTTGGAAATGTTTATTTTGATATAAATTTAAACTTAGAGAAAACTTGCAAGAATAGTACAAAAATTCTCATATCATCTCAAGTTTCACCATTTGTGAACAATTTGCCCCATTTGGTTTCTTATTCTCTCTCATTCCCCCTTCTCTTTCACTACACACACACACACACACACACACACACACACACACACACACACCATTTGAGAGTAGGCAGCAGACATTATGCCCCTTCATCCCTAATACTTCCTTGTATAAAAATGTACACTTTGACATGATACTATCTTCTAACCCACAATCTATATTCAAATTGTGCTCATTGTCCCAATGATATACCTTATAGTTGTATTATTTCCTAGTCCGAGATCCAGTACAGGATCATGCTTCGCATTTGTTTTTCTTGTGTCTTTAGTTTCCTTTCCTCAAGAATACTCCTCAGTCTTTATTTGTCTTTCAAACAATAATCCTTGGATAGCTACCCCTTCGGGGCCTCTAGCCTTCCTGCTGTAGTTACAAAGAGTTAAAAAGGGCCCAAAGAGTTAAATGTAGGTGCCTGACCACTAGGTACCTACATTCAAGTCAAAGAGAAAGACATGTAAACAATTAGGAAGCACATCATGAAGCGTGCATTAATAGAAGTATAAGCTGGGTTCCTCCTATTTTTATCAGCTCAAAACCCTTGCTCTCTAGATCTTTGTTTCTATCTCTCATTTGGAGTCAGAAAAATACTTTCATACCCAGAATAAATATTGTCAGTGCTCACTCTGGCAGCACAGACACAGAATAATCATTGGCAAAAGGTATTTATAAAATATTTTTGGCTGGGTGAGGTGCCTCATGCCTGTAATCCCAGCACTTTGGGAGGCCAAGGCGGGCGGATCACGAGGTCAGGAGATCGAGACCATCCTGGCTAATGCGGTGAAACCCTATCTCTACTAAAAATACGAAAAAATTAGCCGAGCGTGGTTGTGGGCACCTGTAGTCCCAGCTACTCGGGAGGCTGAGGTAGGAGAATGGCATGAACCCAGGAGGCAGAGCTCGCAGTGAGCCGAGATCGCGCCACTGCACTCCAGCCTGGGTGACAGAGCAAGACTCCATCTCAAAAAAAGAAAAAAATATATTTTTTAATTCAGGCAGTTGGCCAAAATAACATACAGTACCATGTAGCAGTATATACTAATACATACACACAGGGTGTTTATTTTTCTTAGGAAACAGAGGTGGTTCTTTTAATGGAAGATGTGTCACAATTACCACTTATTTTTGGAAACAGAGAAAAATGCAACATGGTAAAAACAGCAGTACTCCTTTCCTGTAGTTTAAAAAGCTGTATTCAAATATAGCTGCAAGCATTTGTTGGCTAAGCAATTTGGAGTAAAGCACTTACACTCTGGGTCTAATTCCTTCATCTGTAAAATGGAAATAATAATACCTAATTATAGACTTTAGCAAGGTAGAAAATAGTATACATGAAAAATCGTTATAAATAGTAAAGCATATATAATTTATACATGTGTATACATACATATGTATATATGTAAGTGTATGTATTTACTTATGTATATAGGCATATTTGTGTATGTGTGTGTATAGAGAGAAAAAGAAAACAACAGCAAGAGAAAGCTTAAGTATGCATTTGATTTGTGGATTTTACTTCCACTTCTCTTGGGATGGCTGTCTTCTAGTGCTCACACTCAAGCAGCTTTGCATTCTGTCCACTGAGAAGAGAAGTTTTATACCTCCTGTCATGTGGTCTTCCCATTAGCTTCTATGCTGATAGAACCAGGACAGCAGAGACGACATCGGCCTTACTCACTCTCAAATCTTCATGGCCAGCACAGGCCTGGCACATGGAGGTATTCAAAACACACTGGTGGAATGATGAACACCACTTGGGACTTTGTCTAGCCCAAAATACAATGCTACAGCCTCACTGTCTCCTTTCATTCATCTTAAATAGATCCAGAGTAGCAAATGTTACTCAGACATCAGTGGAGAAACCAGAACTTTCATTAACCTCAACCTCCTCCATATTAAAGTGAATGTTAAAAAAAAAAAAAATTTCATTTCTGGAGCTCTAAATCCAGAAATATCAGTGAAACAGCACAAATACTACAGTCATATAGAAATCCTATGAGTTGCTTAAATGGATTTAAGAATATTATCATTAACGTATTATTTAAGCCCTTCACACTCTTTTACATTCCATTGTCTTTTTTTTTTTTTTTTTTTTTTTGTTTTTGAGACAGAGTCTCACTCTGTCGCCAAGGCTGGAGTGCAGTGGCACCGTGTCGGCTCACTACAACCTCTGCCTCCTGGGTTCAAACAATTCTCCTGCCTCAGCCTCCCAAGTAGCTGGGATTACAGGCGCCCACCACCAGGCCTGGCTAGTTTTTATATTTTTAGTAGAGATGGGGTTATCACCATGTTGGCCAGGCTGGTCTCGAACTCCTGACCTCAGGTGATCCACCCACCTTGGCTTCCCAAAGTGCTGGGATTACAGGCATGAGCCACCACGCCCGGCCCCATTGTCTTATTTTTCTTCACAGCATGCATCACTCTGAAGTTTTTGTATTTGTTACTTGTCTGTAGTTTTTTACTGCCTGCCTCCCCACTTGCTGTTTTCTCCCTGATGATCACCAGTACCTAGAACAGTACCCAAAAATACAAAATATTCAATAAATATTTGTATTGATGGAACAAAGTACTTAAAAACTATTTCTTTAATAGGCCAAATATTTCCTCTACAATATTATATACAGACTTCTGTGGATTAATCAATCTTTTCCTGCAGTTAATATAACAATATACTAGTCCAGCTGAAACCCTAGTGATCATTTAGAGCTCTGAATTAAAGAAGTTGTATAGATTTGCAGTAAGTTAGAGTTGCTTGACTACTAAATTTGTCAACTAGAATATTAAGCTTAAAAATAGCACTAAAGCAAAAATGTAATGACAAATTAAGAGAAGTAAACTTATGTTTACCAGATTTGAAATGTTGCTTTTTATTAAAATGTAAGATTGAGAATAAGAATAATGAAAATAGAAAGGTTATAGAAACAAACAAAAAAAAGAGGTTAATGAAAAACAGTCTGAGGTACTAGAAGTGAATGAAGAGGTGAATGAAGTCTCACAAAATGTTGTGGGGAAGTACACAGAACCAGAAGAAAGAGAATGAAAAGTAGAAAAATTATGGCAATTGGGTATTTTCAGTCAATGTTTTCCTGGGCACTAATCGCTCAGTGGAGTAACTCACAAGAGTCAGGATCATTTGTCACTGTTCTGCTTGTTCTCTGGCTGAAATCCCTCTTGGTATCTTCTTCGTAAAGATCCTAAAATGACTCTGCTTTATGAAAGCTCACAGGCAAGTATAAACTTCCCTTTCCTAGTGCAGCAACAAATTATATTGCCCACTTTATTTTCTCCCTGGGGTAAGACTGTCCTCTGGGAATTAATAGGATTTCTGATTCTAACAATAGTAATAGTGGACAGGAAAGTGTTATCTAAAGCTCTCAAGTAAAAAAATCTAGCAGTAACCAGGCATTTTATGAAAACTATGCATGACCCACTATTTCTGACATTAGTTTGAACAAAACCCTATTGCATGTCATTGTGGAATTAATGACATGGGATGAATAAAGGGAGGGATTTATCTAGAACTAGGTATGCCCACTTATACATAAACAGGAGAAAATCAGAAAAAAATATGATATTCTAATTGGGTGATGCAAATGATGGCAGTCTAAGCCAGTAATCTAAGCCAGCAGTTATCAACATGAAGGAGATTTGGCAAAGAGATACAGAAACGGCAAAAGGGAGGAAGGAAGGAATGAAGGGAGGAAGGAAGGGAAGAAGGGAGGGAGGGAAGGAGGCAAGGAGGGAGGGAAGCAGGAAGGGAGGGAGGGAGGGATAAATACAGAATATCTAGCAAAAGATAAATACAGAGCAACTAGCAAGAGGCATTAAGCCTGTATCTGGAAGACAAAAAGCAATGAATGAAAGCAGAGCCCCAGTTCCTGTGTGGGATTCAGAAATAGAACTAAAGTCCTGAAGAGAAGTACGAATATGTCAAAAGAATTGGGTGGAGTACAAGGCAACAACCCACTTTCAGAAATAAGACAGAAAGAAACACAGGATTTTAGAGTACCAACTAACAGTAGAGGTGACTTGGTATCAGATGTCCTAAGAATTGACTACAGTTTCTTAAGCATCCTTGCCCAAGAGCAGGATTAGCCTTGGAGTTAAATTGTTAAAAGTCATGGGTGTATACTAAAATTATCTGGAGAATGTATTTTTAAAATACAAAGTTCTGGTCTCTGCCCTAGATATGATTAATCAGAATATCTGGGTATCATGTCTACAGGCCTCTTTTATTTCTTAATGTCTCTCAATGATCCTACTGTACAATCACTTGTGGAATGTAAGGTCCACTGATCTAGAGTCTAGCGTAGACACAAGCATTTTTGGGATTAGGATTCAAATCAATAATGCAATCATATTTCCCTAGGAAGAATAAAAGCATAAATGTATAAATATCAAAATTAAAATTGATATTTTCAGAGTTGGTTTTTCCTCTTTTACTTATCTGGCTCTGGACAATGTTCAATCCTGACCATTATGTAGGAGTCAGGAATTACTTCAGTATCCTTGCTTATGAAAATCACATGCGTTTCTTCTTTAGTTGACTTCTATATATGCTCTACCAGTTTATTTTCATGCCTGTCACCAACACTGGAGGTTCTCCCTCCATTCCATCAATGAGTCACGTCTTCTGTGGGGACCTACACTGGTTCTTCTAACTGCCCTTTTCTACCTGGGAAGTGAAGCCCAGTCCTCACATCCCATACCATTCCCTACCGCCCAACAATCTCTCTTCCCAACCTGATCCTAGACCATAATACTAGTGCATAACAGTGCATAGGCTGCCCACAAAGGCTAAAATAAAATTCATTTATAACACAGTGGAAAATTCTGAAAAGTACTTCCAAAATCTACAACTTCTTTCTTCATACTGGAAACTTACCATTTCCAAGGTTAAGATCAGACTTTGTGGAAATATAGGTAAAAACCACAATAGACCAGGAACTGGAAGTTTGGTCTCAAACTTATTAGATTTGAAGGAGATGTCACTTTAGGTACTACTATGAGTAACAGAAACGGGAAAAGAGCACTCCAAAACACCTATAAAAATCACCCACAATACATAACAGTCCATAGCTACCCTGATGGAAAATTTAACATATGGAAATCTTTAACTGAGCAGACTCAAAGAAAATAAGAGATTAATATTTTTGCTTTTGAAAAATGGGACTAACAGTGGGATAATAAGGGGAATTTACCATATATAAAGTGTCTTAATTTAAGTAACATCTTTATTATGACACATAAAACTCTACTCACCAGATTAATTTAAATAAATCACAATAGAAATACTGTCAAAAGTACTTAAAATTGACTAAAGAACCGAACTCAAGACTAATAAGAATGACAACTCATCTAGCATAGAACCCAGGATGTTTGAATTTAACTCTAATCTTACTTAAATTTTCACTAACTGTCACAAGAATTAAAACAGAATGTTATTAAAATTTGTAGTTGAGTCAGAGTTACGCATCAAAGGACAACAGAAACAGAGAGATAACACAATGGACAAAACATCAGCCTCATGCATGGGAAATAATTCATTTACTTAACAAAAGTCTAACACAAAAGAAAAGGGTTGGGGGAGAAAGGAAGGTGGTATGCTCACTTGAGCTAAAAGATTCAAAGAAATAAAGACAAAAAAAACAGTATTTCAAAAAGCAAATGTGACAAGTCACTATAAATCTGCTCCATGAGATGGCAACAAAATAAGCTATGAGTTTGACATATGAAATGATTATAGGCCCACAATCATGTTTCTCACATAGTAAGGGAAAAATAATCTTCCTTCTAACTCAGAGAAAAAGCAATAATAACAATTACTGTTTGGTAACAGAAGCAGTTGAGGGGTCAATAAGTAATGTAGCAGGCTCTACCATCACAGCCTCATAGTTTAAACACTGCCCTCCCCAGAGGCTAATGGTGTGACCCCATGCAAGCAGCCTGACCTAGCTGTGCTTCCATTTCTTCTGCTCCAAGTCAGAGATAAGTGTTCTTGTTTTGTTTTGTTTTGTTTTATCCAACTAAGGAGTTTTGCAGATTTTAAATGGCAGTAATACTATCTTTGAGAAAACAAAAATAGAAGAGTTTATAAGAAATTTGAGAATTTTGTTATGAGAATGTATTAAGTAAGGAAGCTTTAGTTAATTGAGTTTGACTCACTGGCTGTTGATAGTGTTGAAAGGAATCTTAACTCAGGCAAGCTGGGGGTTAGGAGAGCATAACAATATTAACAAAGACCATTTGTGGACATCTTATATTTCAACATCTTCAACAAATGGGTTGTATCACCTCAAAGTTACACTGAAATTCCTAAAATATTTCATTTCCCAGTGAGTAAATGCTGAATAACTTCACTCCAGGAACTTATTGTTACTAAGCCAAAGAGAAAGAGTCTACCTATTACAGTAGTATCATGGACAATCACTGCTATCACTAATAAATTTTTAAGCAGTTTCTAAATTCAGTCATAATATCAGGAAAAGTATTTAGAATGACAAAACCAGAAAACAAAATTCTTAATTATAATTGGTATATGCAGAAATTATAAAGAGATAACAGGTGCTGCTTCTGTTTATTAAAATTTCAAGGAGGAAGGCACATGTATTAGAATGGCTACAATCTAAAAAACGGAAAATACCAATTTCTGGAAAGGATGAGGAGCAATAGGAAGTCTCATTCATTGCTTTCGGGAAGGCAAATGGCTCAGCCACTGTGTAAGACACTTTGGCAGTTTCTTACAAGGTTTAAACATAGTCCAACAATTGCACTCCTAAGTATTTACCTAACTGATTTGAAAATGTAGTCTACATAAAAACTTGCAAGTGAATGTTTTATAGCAGTTAATTCATAATAACCAAACATGTAAGGAACCAAAGTATCCTTCAATTAATGAATGGATAAGCAAACTGTGGTACACGTTAAATGGAATATTTTTCAGGGGCGTGGGGGGAAAGGAATGAGCTCTCTGCCAAAGACATGGATTAATCTTAAATTCACATTTCTAAACAAAAGTAGCCAGTGAAAAGCCTATATACTATATGATTACATTTATATGACACTCTGGTAAAGGCAAAACCATAGCATGGCAAACAGATCGGTACTTGCCAGGGCTTTGGAGGTGACATGGGGTTGAACAAATGAAACACAGGGGATTTTTTTCAGAAGAGAGCAACTATTTGGTATGATGTTATAATGGTAGATATATGACATTATGCATTTTTCAATACCTATAGAACTTTACAGCAGAAGAGCTAAACTTACTGTATACAAATTTAAATGTGTGTGTGTGTCTGTATGTGCGTTTAGGAGGTCAAAGTATCACAGGATAGAAGACTATAATAAAAGAATCTAGCTGTATTACAAATATATGAAAAAAATCTCACTGGAAGTGGTGGGGTAGAAAGGTGCTTACCTAACTAACCCTGGATATGAGTGAATACTATAAAACTTTATACATAACTACATACTCCTAAACTACCCATAGGCACTGTATTTTAGTTGATAAAATTGTTTCCCCTGGGAGTTTCTGTTAACAATTCTGAAACAACTATAAACGTACACTGGAATTGAAGAATTCAGTAAATGGATGGCTAAAGGGAGTCATGTTTCTCCTTGTTAGAAAGAAGGATAGAGACAAGCAAGAGGGAAAGGTTAGAATGATCCATATGGTAACGGAGTAAAGTTGGAGACATCATATTTAGCATATGATGAATACATATAAAAATGTTTATAGATGGGCATATATGTATATGAGTTAGTCTACACACATATATTCTCTTGCTCTGTCAGCTGAGAGGGCGTAGAAGCAAAACACCCCAATAGCAATGAGTACAACCAATGCCCAGGTCATGGTTTCTAATACCATTCTCCAATAATAGGTATCAGGGCTCCTGAGAGAAATGGCTCATTCTAGACAACTGGGGCAGGAAGTATGAAAGATGAGTCTGGAACATCTTATACTGCTGGGAAGTAAGGAAGTGCTCAAAACACACTATGCACACAAACACACACAATATGGGCATATGTCAGGCCAATGATGGGCATATGGCCACATACCAAAGCAAACAGGAAACAAACAAAAGATCTGACCAGTACACTTGAAAACTGTCAAGGTGATCAAAAACAACAAAAGTCTGAGAAACCGTCACAGATAAGATAAGCTACGGAGATAAGTCAACTAAATGTAATGTGAAATGAAAACCTAGAATAGGAAAAGGTTAAAAACTAAGGATATTGAAATAAAGCATGGAATTTTGTTAATAATAACCTATCAATATAGTTTTATAAATTGGGACCAAAGTACCATATTAATGTATGACGTCAAATTGGGAAAATGGGTGTGGGATATATCAGAACTTTCTGCGCTATCTTCACAGCTTTTTATAAATCTAAAACTACATTAAAACTTTATTTAAAAAAAACTTAAAAGGGAAAGGAAAAATAAACATCAACCTACTGAAGAGTTCAGAAAAGAGAACAAAGACAACCTGAAGAATTTAGGAATCTGAGAGGTTGTCCTTCCTTCACACAAAGAAGAGGTGCTAGACAGAAAGCTGCCAGTGATGGCGAAACAATGCTTTAGAGACACAGAAACAAAAATTTAAAATTAAGAAAAAGGACTGCCATGTTTTTCCAGCAAAAAAGAAAAGCTATGTCTGGAGAAATTTAGCAGGACAAATGGGAAATAGTCTGTCACAAGATTCAGAAGAAGATGTTCCTAAAAGAGAAAAAATATCTAGGAGAAGAAACTACGCCACATTCCACTCAATATCCAATAACCAAAAATGGAAAGAACCAAGGTATCCTTCAATCAATGAATGGATAAGCAAACTGTGGTACATGTTAAATGGAATATTTTTCAGGGGAGTTGGGAGAAAGGAATGAGCTGTCTGCAAAAGACATGGATTAATCTTAAATTCACACTTCTAAACAAAAGAAGCCAGCGAAAAGGCTACATACTCAATATCCTTGTAACTTCTAAAACTGACTTGTATAATTTAAGGATATGTTTTTATTATAGTGTTTATCCTATATATATAGGAAGCAGTGTCCATACACAATGGTCTCATTCTTTCTCAGGACTATCTACTATATCTAACTATTTGAGGAAAAGTATATAAGCAGAGAGCAGAAAACAGAAGTTTTCTCTAATTTATACAGAGCCACTACCCATTAAACAAATTGTTTAATAAGATTACAAATTGTTTAATAAGATGATATTCTTAAACTTTTCCATTAAAAGAAATCAACAGGAGGGAGCCAAGATGGCCAAATAGGAACAGCTCCAGTCTACAGCTCCCAGCGTGAGAGACGCAGAAGACGAGTGATTTCTGCATTTCCATCTGAGGTACCCAGTTCATCTCACCAGGGAGTGCCAGACAGTGGGCGCAGGACAGTGGGTGCAGTGCACCCTGCACTAGCCAAAGCAGGGTGAAGCATTGCCTCACTTGGGAAGCTCAAGGGGTCAGGAAGTTCCCTTTCCTAGTCAAAGAAAGGGGTGACAGACGGCACCTGGAAAATCAGGTCACTCCCACCTTAATACTGCGCTTTTCCGACGGGCTTAAAAAACGGCACACCAGGAGATTATATCCCGCACCTGGCTCAGAGGGTCCTATGCCCACAGAGTCTCACTGATTGCTAGCACAGCAGTCTGAGATCAAACTGCAAGGTGGCAGTGAGCCTGGGGGAGGGGCGCCCGCCATTGCCCAGGCTTGCTTAGGAAAACAAAGCAGCCAGGAAGCTTGAACTGGGTGGAGCCCACCACAGCTCAGAGGCCTGCCTGCCTCTGTAGGCTCCACCTCCGGGGGCAGGGCACAGACAAACAAAAAGACAGTAGTAACCTCTGCAGACTTAAATGTCCCTGTCTCACAGCTTTGAAGACAGTAGTGGTTCTCCCAGCACGCAGCTGGAGATCTGAGAACAGACAGACTGCCTCCTCAAGTGGGTCCCTGACCCCTGACCCCTGAGCAGCCTAACTGGGAGGCACCTCCAAGTAGGGGCAGACTGACAGCTCACATGGCCAGGTACTCCTCTGAGACAAAACTTCCAAAGGAATGATCAGGCAGCAGCATTCGCGGTTCACGAAAATCCGCTGTTCTGCAGCCACTGCTGCTGACACCCAGCCAAACAGGGTCTGGAGTGGACCTCTAGTAAACTCCAACAGACCTGCAGCTGAGGGTCCTGTCTGGTAGAAGGAAAACTAGCAAACAGAAAGGACATCCACACCAAAAACCCATCTGTACATCACCATCATCAAAGACCAAAAGTAGATAAAACCAGAAAGATGGGGAAAAAACAGAGCAGAAAAACTGGAAACTCTAAAAAGCAGAGCACCTCTCCCCCTCCAAAGGAATACAGTTCCTCACCAGCAATGGAACAAAGCTGGATGGAGAATGACTTTGACAAGTTGAGAGAAGAAGGCTTCAGACAATCAAACTACTCCGAGCTACAGGAGGAAATTCAAACCAAAGGCAGAGAAGTTAAAAACTTTGAAAAAAATTTAGACGAATTTATAACTAGAATAACCAATACAGAGAAGTGCTTAAAGGAGCTGATGGAGCTGAAAGCCAAGGCTCGAGAACTACGTGAAGAATGCAGAAGCCCCAGGAGCCAATGCGATCGACTGGAAGAAAGGGTATCAGTGATGGAAGATGAAATGAATGAAATGAAGTGAGAAGGGAAGTTTAGAGAAAAAAGAATAAAAAGAAATGAACAAAGCCTCCAAGAAATATGGGACTATGTGAAAAGACCAAATCCACGTCTGATTGGTGTACCGGAAAGTGACGGGGAGAATGGAACCAAGTTGAAAAACACTCTGCAGGATATTATCCAGGAGAACTTCCCCAATCTAGCAAGGCAGGCCAACATTCAGATTCAGGAAATACAGAGAACGCGACAAAGATACTCCTCAAGAAGAGCAACTCCAAGACACATAATTGTCAGATTCACCAAAGTTGAAATGAAGGAAAAAATGTTAATGGCAGCCAGAGAGAAATGTCCGGTTATCCACAAAGGGAAGCCCATCAGACTAACAGCAGATCTCTCAGCAGAAACTCTACAAGCCAGAAGAGAGTGGAGGCCAATATTCAACATTCTTCAAACCAGAATTTCATACCCAGCCAAACTAAGCTTCATAAGTGAAGGAGAAATAAAATACTTTACAGACAAGCAAATGCTGAGAGATTTTGTCACCACCAGGCCTGCCCTAAAAGAGCTCCTGAAGGAAGCACTAAACATGGAAAGGAACAACCGGTACCAGCCACTGCAAAATCATGCCAAATTGTAAAGATCATCCAGGCTAGGAAGAAACTGCATCAACTAACAAGCAAAATGACCAGCTAAATTCATAATCACAGGATCAAATTCACACATAACCATATTAACTTTAAATGTAAGTGGACCAAATGCTCCAATTAAAAGACACAGACTGGCAAATTGCATAAAGAGTCAAGCCCATCAGTGTGCTATATTCAGGAAACCCATCTCACGTGGAGAAACACACAGAGGCTCAAAATAAAAGGATGGAGGAAGATCTACTAAGCAAATGGAAAACAAAAAAAGGCAGGGGTTGCAATCCTACTCTCTGATAAAATAGACTTTAAACCAACAAAGATCAAAAGGACAAAGAAGGCCATTACATAATGGTAAAGAGATCAATTCAACAAGAAGAGCTAACTATCCTAAATATATATGCACCCAATACAGGAGCACCTAGACTCATAAAACAAGTCCTGAGTGACCTACAAAGAGACTTAGACTCCCACACAATAATAAAGGGAGACTTTAACACCCCACTGTCAACATTAGACAGATCAATGAGACAGAAAGTTAACAAGGATACTCAGGAATTGAACTCAGCTCTGCACCAAGCAGACCTAATAAACATCTACAGAACTCTCCACCCCAAATCAACAGAATATACATTTTTTTCAGCACCACACCACACCTATTCCAAAATTGACCACATAGTTGGAAATAAAGCTCTCCTCAGCCAATGTTAAAGAACAGAAATTATAACAAACTGTCTCTCAGACCACAGTACATTCAAACTAGAACTAAGGATTAAGAAACTCACTCAAAACCGCTCAACTACATGGAAACTGAACAACCTGCTCCTGAATGACTATTGGGTACATAACGAAATGAAGGCAGAAATAAAGATGTTCTTTGAAACCAACGAGAACCAAGACACAACATACCAGAATCTCTGGGACACGTTCAAAGCAGTGTCTAGAGGGAAATTTATAGCACTAAATGCCCACAAGAGAAAGCAGGAAAGATCCAAAATGGACACCCTAACATCACAATTAAAAGAACTAGAAAAGCAAGAGCAAACACATTCAAAAGCTAGCAGAAGGCAAGAAATAACTAAAATCAGGGCAGAACTGAGGGAAATAGAGACACAAAACACCCTTCAAAAAATTAATGAATCCAGGAGCTGGTTTTTTGAAACGATCAACAAAATTCATAGACCGCTACCAACACTAATAAAGAAGTGAGAAGAATCAAATAGACACAATAAAAAATGATAAAGGGGATATCACCACTGATCCCACAGAAATACAAACTACCATCAAAAAATACTACAAACACCTCTACACAAATAAACTAGAAAATCTAGAAGAAATGGATAAATTCCTCAACAAATACACCCTCCCAAGACTAAACCAGGAAGAAGCTGAATCTCTAAATAGACCAATAACAGGCTCTGAAATTGTTGCAATAATCAATAGCTTACCAACCAAAAAGAGTCCAGGACCTGATGGATTCACAGCCGAATTCTACCAGAGGTACCAGGAGGAACCGGTACCATTCCTTCTGAAAATATTCCAATCAATAGAAAAAGAGGGAATCCTCCCTAACTCATTTTATGAGGCCAGCATCATCCTGATACCAAAGCCTGGCAGCACAACCAAAAAAGAGAATTTTAGACCAATATCCCTGATGAACATTGATGCAAAAATCCTCAATAAAATACTGGCAAACCGAATCCAGCAGCACATCAAAAAGCTTATCCACCATGATCAAGTGGGCTTCATCCCTGGGAAACAAGGCTGGTTCAACATATGCAAATCAATAAATGTAATCCAGCATATAAACAGAACCAAAGACAAAAACCACATGATTATCTCAATAGATGCAGAAAAGGCCTTTGAGAAAATTCAACAGCCCTTCATGCTAAAAACTCTCAATAAATTAGGTATTGATGGGACATATCTCAAAATAATAAGAGCTATCTCTGACAAACCCACAGCCAATATGATACTGAATGGGCAAAAACTGCAAGCATTCCCTTTGAAAACTGGCACAAGACAGGGATGCCCTCTCTCACCACTCCTATTCCACATAGTGTTGGAAGTTCTGGCCAGGGCAATTAGGCAGGAGAAGGAAATAAAGGGTATTCAATTAGGAAAAGAGGAAGTCAAATTGTCCCTGTTTGCAGATGACATGATTGTATATCTAGAAAACCCCACTGTCTCAGCCCAAAATCTCCTTAAGCTGATAAGCAACTTCAGCAAAGTCTCAGGATACAAAATCAATGTACAAAAATCACAAGCATTCTTATACACCAATAACAGACAGAGAGCCAAATCATGAGTGAACTCCCATTCACAATTGCTTCAAAGAGAATAAAATACCTAGGAATCCAACTTACAAGGGATGTGAAGGACCTCTTCAAGGAGAACTACAAACCACTGCTCAATGAAATAAAAGAGGATACAAACAAATGGAAGAACATTCCATGCTCATGGGTTGGAAGAATCAATATCGTGAAAATGGCCATACTGCCCAAGGTAATTTATAGATTCAATGCCATCCCCATCGAGCTACCAATGACTTTCTTCACAGAATTGGAAAAATCTACTTTAAAGTTCATATAGAACCAAAAAAGAGCCCACATCGCCAAGTCAATCCTAACTCAAAAGAACAAAGCTGGAGGCATCACGCTATTTGACTTCAAACTATACTACAAGGCTACAGTAACCAAAACAGCATGGTACTGGTACCACAACAGAGATATAGATCAATGGAACAGAACAGAGCCCTCAGAAATAATGCCACATATCTACAACTATCTGATCTTTGACAAACCTGACAAAAACAAGAAATAGGGAAAGGATTCCCTATTTAATAAATGGTGCTGGGAAAACTGGCTAGCCATATGTAGAAAGCTGAAACTGGATCCCTTCCTTACACCTTATACAAAAATTAATTCAAGATGGATTAAAGACTTACATGTTAGACCTAAAACCATAAAAACCCTAGAAGAAAACCTAGGCAATACCATTCAGGACATAGGCATGGGCAAGGACTTCATGTCTAAAACACCAAAAGCAATGGCCACAAAAGCCAAAATTGACAAATGGGATCTAATTAAACTAAAGAGCTTCTGCACAGCAAAAGAAACTACCATCAGAGTGAACAGACAACCTAGAGAATGGGAGAAAATTTTCACAACCTACTCATCTGACAAAGGGCTAATATCCAGAATCTACAATGAACTCAAACAAATTTACAAGAAAAAAACAAACAACCCCATCAAAAAGCGGGCAAAGGACATGAACAGACACTTTTCAAAAGAAGACATTTATGCAGCCAAAAAAACACATGCAAAAACGCTCATCATCACTGGCCATCAGAGAAATGCAAATCAAAACCACAATGAGATATCATCTCACACCAGTTAGAATGGCCATCATTCAAAAGTCAGGAAACAACAGGTGCTGGAGAGGATGTGGAGAAATAGGAACACTTTTACACTGTTGGTGGGACTGTAAACTAGTTCAACCATTGTGGAAGTCAGTGTGGAGATTCCTCAGGGATCTAGAACTAGAAATACCATTTGACCCAGCCATCCCATTACTGGGTATATACCCAAAGGACTATAAATCATGCTGCTATAAAGACACGTGCACACGTATGTTTATTGCGGCACTATTCACAATAGCAAAGATTTGGAACCAACCCAAATATCCATCAATGATAGACTGGATTAAGAAAATGTGGCACATATACACCATGCAATACTATGCAGCCATAAAAAAGGATGAGTTCATGTCCTTTGTAGGGACATGGATGAAACTGGAAATCATCATTCTCAGTAAACTATCACAAGGACAAAAAACCAAACAACCGCATGTTCTCACTCATACGTGGGAATTGAACAATGAGAACACATGGACACAGGAAGGGGAACATCACACTCTGGGGACTGTTGTGGGGTGGGGGGAGGTGGGAGGGATAGCATTAGGAGATATACCTAATGCTAAATGACGAGTTAATGGGTGCAGCACACCAACATGGCACATGTATACATATGTAACAAACCTGCACATTGTGCACATGTACCCTAAAACTTAGAGTATAATAATAAAATAAAATAAAATAAAATAAAATGAAATAAAAATAAATAAAAAATAAAAGAAATCAACAACATTAGAAACACAGCCTTTTTGCAGGTTTTGTGCTGGCCTAATGATGTCTAACATATCAGGCCAGGTACGTAGCAAGATCAGCTTGAAATCTGAGCAAAATCCTGGCACAGTGTTTACTATAGCATAGCTATGAAACCATGTTTGTGTTGTGATGGGAAACACCATCACCCTTAGTTTGCTTTTTCAACACCTAAAATCTAAAGAATAATCCTAGTTTCTAAACTGAAATGATCCAAATTGCAATGCAACTGAACTTTCCTCAATACTGACAAGAAGTCTGTCTCATACAAGCAACTATCCCAAGCACATTTGAAAGAGCAATGCACTAAGCAAAATGTGACATCATGATGATTCTAAGAATTCGGAGAACTGGAAAGATGGTGTGTAATTAGCATCAGAGGAGTGATGACACAGTCAACAACTCTGGAAGGCAGCACAAAGTAATGAGAAGAACATGAGGTTTGGAATCAGACTGAAATGAATTTAAATTCTGCCTCTGTGGCTCGTTAACTCTGACCAAAGATATCAACAAGTTAGTTAACCTTGCAAAGTATCAATTTTCTCACCTAAAACAGTAAGCAAACCTCCTGCGTCTGATGCAAACATTATTTGGGGAATACTCAATAATAATAAAAGCAAACATTTATGTTCCATTTGTTTGTTATATACCATGCTGTTCTAAGTATGTACTTGATATAAATTAACTCATTTAATCGTCTTGGCAACTCTAGGAAGTGTGCAATTATATTATCTCCATTTTGCAAATAAGAAATATGAGGTAAGGAAAGATGAAGTAAATCATTCCAGTTCATACAGCTAGTAAGTAGCTGAGATGCATTTTCAACCCAAGTAGTCTTGCTCCAGTCTTGCTCTAAATCACTATGTTATAGTAACATTATTAAGTAATTTCCCCTCCAACTACCTTAATTCCAATTCATTTTAGTAAAATACTGAAAATATTTACTTTTAATGAAAGAGGAAATTGATCAGTTACCAAGTTATAGTAACAAGAACTATATTGGCAGAAGTTATTTATTGCTATTAATCTTAATTCACCAATAAATATGGTAAGTTGTTACTACACTAATTCTCCAAGATAACAAATATGTTAAACATATTCTCATCTACCAAACAAGTATATTATTTAATTATTCCCAGAAAATCTCCAAGTTAGTCTTAACCTAACCTTAAGCTAATTCTTCACAATTTTATGACTAATTAAAAGGCTCCTAAATACACATTACAAATCATGGTGAAACAAAAAAGTATATACAAGTTGACATATAAGCAAAAAATTATTACTTATAAAAAAAACAGAGTTCCATACCAGCTAAAGATTGTGGAATCAGTGGCATCTTATAAATGATTTCACAGTATTTCAGGATCCCTGATACTAAGAAAATATTGTGAGGAATAAGCCCCAAAGGTCATTTCCTCTATCCTCCTTACTAGCCCTCTCCCAACAAAATAATCCCATGATAACATTGCTCCCATTCTGACTTAAATGTGTTACGTTTTTAGAGAAGATAAAGCAACACTCTGACAGAGAGAGACCTTTAAAACAGAGGAAAACATTAATGAATATCTTTTCAGAACTATGCACTTCTTGACTATTTTGAGAGGAAATGCACTTAGCAAGGGCAGTATAAAACTATACTTTGAGCAATACTTAGCAAATAACTGACGCTTCCTAAACCTGCAAGTCTTTATATGCTGTAACTCATCAGTAAATGAATTAACCTAGAGCTCTCATTTGTATTTGTTCTCTAAACTACTGTGGGAAGTCTTTTTCCTACAACCCAACTCCTCCATCTTGTACCTCCTTAAAGCTCTACAACAACTGAAACACCCACAACACCCTTAATAGTATTAGAACTTGTTAAAACTGAAATAGTCATAACTTCATTTATATTTAACTTGTTATGACAAAGGAGACTATGCAATTTATCATCCTTCTCCCTTAACTCTCCTACTCACTTTGTCTCCCTGCCTACAACACTATGTAAACCCAAGCCATAAGAACAAGTAGCAACATTTCAGCAGAAAACATGGTACACATGCTTTAATACATGCTTCATCATACCATTCAACCATTACAATTTCCAAGAAAATACTAAATGTTGCCTCATAGAGCATAAACACATTTCTACTATTTAATTTGAGCTAAAAATAGGCTTTGCAGATTAGGGCTAGAAGAGATTTTCTATTTTTTGGACAACTAAAATTAGATCATTTTGGTATGCAAAAGACATTACGTACCAAATAAAGCAATAAATTTAACTCTAAAGTCCTCCAGCAGGGAGGGCACTGTCTACTATCTTTCTTGCATGGCCACAGTTTCAAGGGCCCAGCCTCCATTATCACAGCAATTGCCAAAGCACCAAAATGTGGTGAAGAGATGGCAAGAAACAGACCATAATCAACATCTGTAATTTGTAAATGATGAGACAGAAGATAGAAACAACCAGTTTCTAAGCCAACAAAAGGGAAACAGACAGCAAACATTTTGATATCTGGAAGCAGTTCTTTCCCATTACTCCAGAGGCATGAAACACCCTGTAGGGCACAACATGCGCTCCCAGGGAGTCCCACGGAAGAGGCGAGAGAACAAATGAGTAACAGAGGCATAACAGGTCTTCTCCAACTCACTTTCTCCCTCTCCTCACATCCTCATTTTTATTCCATGCCACCCTCTAAATGCAAATTTCAACCTGAAGAGCCAGTAAATGACCAAAATTTCTAGAGGAGTTGTTTATACTAAGTAGGTAGAAATGCTCATTTTGGAAGGAGAAAAATTGCTACTATGATCATATTTTGTGATCTATGACTTCAAGTCTTTTTTGATGATGAAGTATAAATAATATACAAATAAGTGAATAAACCAACACATTTCCAGACTCTAATACAACCCTGTAATAGGTTAAGAAGGTAAAAGAAATATATGTTTGCCAATCTCAGTCCACCAATATTCTAATCACACTCCCCAAAGGTGATAAATCCAACATCTTAGGGCAATCTTCGAAGGGTAACTAAGCTGTGCTGGGCCACCAGTGTCCCCTGGTGGTCACCATTTCAAATTGTTTGACCCAGGGTTTCTTTCCGTGGAAATTCTGCACATTCATTTACAAGCCACAGTCCAACTGCCTTTAGCACCCCAATATAATCATTATCTTTGAACACCTCCTATTCCCTCTAACTCAGTGATTCTAAAAATAGGGAGCATAAAGAAGAAAGATGTGAGGGTCAGGAAAATGTTTAGAAACTGGATAAGAAGCAACTTCTCAAAATATTAAACATCCCTTCACTGAGATTCTGATACATCCCTTTTAGTGTGACATCATCACCCCACCCCTTGAAATCACAATGCATTAAGAGAAATAGATGTCACTGAAAGGAGAGTCCTTGAAAATATAAAATCAGAAAACTTTAAACAGCTCTTAGGTAATGTCTCTTTTAATCTTATCCCTTATTTTCTCCAGTCATAAGATTTACTTGGGTATTGTGACATCCCTGCAGTTGTTCTAAGATTAAGGTGATGAATCTCTGGCCTCCTTTTCACTACCCATCACTGTCCTGCATGCTGTTATAGACAAACCACTAACATCTATATACATCCCCTCACAAAAGGTATACATTTTCTTGTTATACAATTTTGTGTTTACAAAAGTTACCTAGGATGAAAATGTAGCCAACCAGCAGCTGGATTCCCGGCTTGAATGTAAAAGAAATCTACCTCTAGAAGTCTGACATGTTTAAAAAATCTGACAGACTCTTGGGTTGGGGTGACCTGGAAACTGTTTGTAGGAAAAACTCAGATGTCTCCAGGGAAAATACTTTAAAGGAAAGGAAGGAACATGCAAATTGGTTTGCCCTATTGTCCACCACCTGACCCCAAAAGAGATTCTGCATTCTGTGTAGAGTCGCTCACTAAGATTTGTTATTCCCCACTAGCACCCTCCAGCACCCCATGGGTCATAAAGAAAAAAGAATTCCAAAAAGAACTTAAAGAGAAATTCCTCACTAGAAACATCTGTAAGACATTAGGAAAAAAATATTTCTTTTAGAATACTTTGCATGGAATACAATGTAGCTCTCACACACCAAGAACGTCAGGTAGTATGGCAGTACAGCTCAGTTATGGTAGCTTACGGCTGTATAATTGGCTGCAATCTACAACAGTACCTTTTAGCCATGTTAGAGCATCCAAAAACAGCCCCTCTGTCATAAGTACAAATATATTTAAGATGGACACTCCCCCAACCCCAAGTAGGGCACAGACACCTCAGTAGATGACCTGCTTCACTGACAAGGCCACAGAAAGGAACGTTGGATCGTACGGTGTTAAGAGTACCTGTGGGCCACCCTTCTGCCCCAACCAGGACCTCCCAGAAATAATAGAGTATGAATGAGAGGAAAAAAAGATCCTACAACTTTAGCTGAGAATAAGGGCCAAAGAAATATGGATTATACAAAGCTAATACTATTCACATGTGAATATTTGAAATTGTTTCCCTGGAATTTAAGTATTTTTGTTTTGATGTTTTTCCATCTCTAAGTAAGTGTCATGCAAGCAATTTCCACTCAAACATCTTCAGGAGAGTTAACACCCATCACTTCACAAGGTCTGGGTCTCAACTTGCCATATTCTCCACATCTCTCTTTGGTAGAACATGAAACCTTTCCACCTCGACTTTCCCTCTCTTTCATTCTCTCTCAACCATATAAATATATAGTTCATATACCGAGTATATTAGCAGTACACTGAAGAATTCCTGAGACATCTTCAATTTCTTCTTTGTTGGAGTGGTCTGCATAGGAGCATCTGTTAGAGATATTGTGGAAATTCTTTTCTGCATCCCTGTAACTAAGAAGAAAACAAAATTAGCATAAGGAGAAATTTTTGAAAGCATCTGCGAATGCAACTCATATACACACACACAAGCACACACAGTCTATGCTTTCATCATAATCACATTTTAAAATAAGTGAAGCTTTGAGACATAATTCTGGCATAACCCACCATTCACATCAGCATTTGCAGTGTAGACCTGGAACTGGGGGCAACTCTTAACAAGAAAGCTATATGTGAAAAAAATTGAGGAGAACAAAAAATATATCAGCTTTGTATAGCTAATGTATCACTCTGTGAGCACTTCATCAAGGCTAGTGATCTGTTTCTATAAGGAAGCTGCGTAGAAAAGGAAAAGTTAACAATGTTAATTTGGTGTCCTGGCATTCAATGGTGTTGAAAGTAAACACACCATAACTTTTGTCACAGTCAAGAAGACAGCAGCATAGGCCGGGTGTGGTGGCTCACGCCTGTAATCCCAGCACTTTGGGAGGCCCAGGCGGGCAGCATGAGTTCAGGAGATTGAGACCATCCTGGCTAACACGGCGAAACCCCATCTCTACCAAAAATACAAAAAATTAGCCAGGCGTGGTGGCAGGTGCCTGTAGTCCCAGCTACTCAGGAGGCTGAGGCAGAAGAATAGCATGAACCCGGGAGGCGGAGCTTGCAGTGAGCCAAGATTGCGCCACTGCACTCCAGCCTGGGTGACAGAGTGAGACTCTATCTCAAAAAAAAAAAAAAAAAAAAAAAAAAAAAAGAAAGAAAGAAAAAGAAGAAGATAGCAGTATGGTGTATAAATAACATACACCAGGCAGAATTTGAGTCACGGTCTTACCATTTTCTATCTGTGAGATCTTGAGCAAGTAACCCAATCTCTGTTAGTCTAACTTTCCTGTCTCATAAAATGGAGGTACCTCCTAGAGTTCTTGTGAGGACTAAATAACACAATGCCTGTAACTGGATATTGGCTGGGACTTTTTGAGTTGCCTCTGAATGACAGCTAAGACAAAAAAGCTGAGGACATTAAAGGCCAAATCCTCCCACATTCCAAAGGGGTAGCCAAGAAGACCAGAGCTCTTCTTCAGGACTTAAGACGAGACTAAATAGCCACTGCCCCTGTCACTCTACCACCAGCTTACAGAACCAAAGGAACAGAAAGACTTCAAATTAAAATTTTCAGAAGAGTGAGGAGTTGGCCTAGGAAGAGAGTGCTATGGTACTTTTCCCCCTCACCTCCTAGAAAAGGAGAAAAGGGGAGTGTTCCCTGCAGAAGTCCAGTTGGTGAGGGGAGTCCACAGCTAGTAGAGATTGGGGATTACCCATCTCATTCCCCAGTGAATGTCTGCAGAGGCAGTGGATTTCCTGATCATACTCCCCTGTCTGACTGATAAGAGGAAAAAGACTCTGGAGAAAGTTATTGACAAGGAAAAGAAATAGAGCAAAATTGGGAGCAACCTAAAGGCCCACCATTTGGCAGGGCAAATATGTGAGTTTCCCATGGGTTAGGGAAGAGAGAGGCAAGCTTGACTTGTCTGGTTGTCACGGTGCTCTTCCAATCTAGAGGCTGCCAGCCAGGGACAGGGCTCCCACTAGCAAGACCACAAGAGTGAAGTCCTTAGATGCAGGAGCTGGGGCATCCGAAACAGTCAGGGCAGAACTCATACATGCACTCCAGTTGAGGGCATGACAGCCAAGAGAGGACTGCTACAACCCCAGTGAAATTTTCCATTTTCCATTTCATTCCTGCTTCACCCAATACATCAGAAGAGAAAGGGACACAGAAAGGAATGGCCTGGAGAAGAGGAGTGAAAACCCACATCATACATTCTGTCCTGCATTACAAGTCTCTTAGGCCAAGGCCTGACCCAGACAGAGAAAGGAACATTAGAGTCAGACTGGATATCAGAGTAAAGATTTAAATTGGTCTAGAGTGAACTTCATAATTCTTGGAAATACTTAGAAAACAGAGCAATCTGTCTAACCTAATATTGAAGGGGATGTATCCTAGCATGCTTGATGTGAGTGGAGGGAAAAATAAAAAGGTTTCATGTTTGTACACCTCATTGAGATCAGACTCCAATAAACCAGTTAGGCAAAATGCTTACTACAGTTTCCAGAATGCAGGAGTCACTCAAGAGGTGGAACAGGGAGCACAGATGTTAAACACATCGACAATCACAGGGTTATTTTTAATTCAACCTCCACCATTTTTATCAGAATGACCTTAAAAAAGTATTTTTTTCTCTCAGCCTCAATTTCTTCATCTGTAAAATGTGCTTAATACAGTACTCTTATGCAATATTTTTAGGATTAAATAAAAGATGGAAAGTGCCCAGCATATCTCCTCAAACACAGTAAGCAATCAATAGATATTAGCTTTTGTCTAATTTGTTTATGTTCAAAGATAGTTTTTTTCTATGTAAATATATGAAAAAGAAGCTAGATCATTTTTAGATTAAAATAAGCCACAAAATCTGATCATGAAAGCTTAAGTAATATCCTTGAAGTTTGTTTCCCAGAATAATCAGAATTCACCCACTATTAATTTCACTCTGAAATTCTACTGAAATTACTCTGGCTTAAGTTCTCCTCAATTGTCAAAAAAAAAAAGAGAACAGAAGGTTGGCTGTATAAAACAAACATAGGGCCCACATTAATAATTGGAGCAATACAATTTAATTTTAGATGACTATAAGAATTGGTGTCCCAGACTAATATGAGTTTGGCAACAGTCCTACCCATGATATTAACACAACAATGCTTATTCTGGCACACACACAAAAAAGATAAAATTACTGGCATGGTTCTGAATACGTATTTCTTTATTGTTTAAAATATATAGTGAGTGAACACTATATCTCAGAAAGATTATCATATCTCTCATAGTAGTTTACTGAAGAAAACTGTGCTTCGTCTACCCTGCCATGGCAATCCATTTTTGTGAGCCATAGACCAGTAGGAGTCATGTGGTAGAAATATGAGTGAGAGCAGTTGGGTAAAGCCCTCTAGAGACAGAAATTTCAGTCAAAAAAAAAAAATCAACGAAAAAGATGTTCTCTGTAAGAGGAAAACTGTAGCTAGAACACGAACTGGGCATGTTCAGCTCCGGATGCTAAACTACAGATTCTAAACTTTAAAAGGCCCAAGAAAGACAGGAAAAGGTTGCAGCAGGAGGATAAACTGAAGACAGTCAACAAAAGCTGAATTGCAAAAGAGTCATTTACTAACAGTAGTAACAATAATTCAATTCATTTATTGATTATCTTTGTGTACCAGGTACTATGTTAACTACTTTATGTGATTATATGACTTCATACATTATTATCATTCAGATTTTATTTAAACTTCACTACAACCCTGTTATTATTCCCATTTTTAAAATGAGAAAACTGAGGCTCAGGGATTTTAAGTAACCTTTCCAAGATTATTCATAGCAAAACCTGACTTTATGTCTAGTAAGTCTCATATGTCTACTTACAAAACACAATCTTTCCACAACATACAAAGAGAAGAAAGGGCACAATGGCAAGAATTGTATCAGAAAAAAAGTACCATTATAAACAGACATTCCTCTATCCTCAGTTTCTTTTAATTTCTAAAGTGAATCCTGCCCGTCTCCTACTGACTTCTTCTGCTTCTCACTGATCTTTCCACCCCACACCACCCAGAAAGTTAGTCCACTCCCTAGAAGTTTGAGTTAAAGAGCAACTAACATGAAGATGCACATTCAATGCCCCCTTACTCATTCTAGGTGGAGGAAAAACAGTGCTATGGGAACAAGAAGCTCTCCAAGTGAGCATGAATATGTAGAGTTTATATAGTAATCAAAATTTTCCACAAAGTCAACCTGACACGATTGGAGTTTGAGGTAGGTGATGGAAAGATACTTTAGACAGGGTGATCAGGGCAGGCTTTCCTGTAGAGAAGACATTTGAACAGAGACCTATATGTATATAAAGAATAAGCCATGCAAACATCTGGGGAAAGAGCATTACATAAAAATGAAATGATACATACAAAGGCCCTGAAGCTAAGGTTGGTAAGTTGAGAAACCAACAGAAGGTTGAAATGAAGTGAAAAAAAGGGAAGTGAAAAGGGATGAAATTACAGAGGTAGGCAGAAGCCAGATCACAGAAAGAATTTAGACTTTATTCTACCATAATAAGCCATTATATAGTTTAAAGCAGGGGGTTCAAAGTGTGATCCCTGGACAAGCAGCATCAGCATTACCTGGGAACTTGTCAGAAATGCCAGTTTCTTGAGCCCTATCTGAACCTACAAAATCAGAACTTCTGGGAGCAGGGCCCAGTAATACGTGTTTTAACAAGGCTGGCAGGTGATTCTGATGCACATTAACATTTGAGAACCATTGGTTTCACGTAAGAAGGTGGCATGATCTAGTTTTTTAATCGCTTTGCTGTGGTGGAAATACATATTGGAGGACAAAAGTAGAAACCAGAAAATTAGACCAGAATGTCTTGGTGAGAGATGATGACGATAGTGGAGATGAAGAGAAGATTTATCACATTGCATGAATAAATTATTTTAGCACTCATCTCCCCAACTTGAATGATCTCTATGAATAAATAAATGAACAAGTGAATGGATAAATTAAGGAACAGAATAATGTTTAAAGATAAAGTGGATAAGGTACAGAGAGGCTATCTTACTCCCTAACAGGAAGCCCCATCAGCTACTCCCTCCCAGTCCTTCTGTCTGTGACCCTCCGGAACAGCTGCTCTCTGCGTTGAAGTCTCAGTCTTGGCAGACAAAAAAAGCCTCAGAGAGTTTCTATGGGCAACCAGTATAAGAATCCAAGGAGCAGAACTGTACAATCCTAGAGCTCTGATAAACAAAACAGATTAAGGGCAGAGTTTTCAAGGAAAGGAAAAGAAGGTTAGTGGTTGAAGGATAATTAAATTAAAAAGAGAAGGGCTAGCTCATACTCTGTTACCTGTTCTGCTTCAACACCTCAACATAAAGTATTTAAATGCTGAGTTATTTCAAGACAGCTTTAAGCAAGCCCCATTTCAGAGATTAGGAAAAGCATCTCCTTCCCACCCTCACCTGCCGAAAAATAACTAAAATTATGCTTGTCAGCACTTATTCTCAATTCTCAATACAGGGATTCCGAAGTCCCTTTAAGAAACACACTCTTTTTCACAATTAGAGATAGAAAGCCTTAAATTGTACTTTCTTAAGAGGAACAACATACAGTTGTAAACACTTTTTAGTTCACGGGTGAGTGATATTAGCTGCTCTGCTTTTTTGATTGTGAAAAGAGAAATAAAAAGTAGAAAGATGGAGAATAAAAGGCAAAAGAGGAAGTTGGACAGGAAAGTCATCAATGAGAAAAAAGGCAAGAAAGGGGAATACTGTCAAGAAAGGCAAACGTGACAAAATTGCTGCCAACAAGCCCCCTTTGTCTTCATCAGCGTGAATGCAAATAAAGTCAGTGAGCAAAGGTACTTCAAGTCCAAGAAATCAGCCAACACCCAAGCAAAAATATGCTAATAGGCCTATTTGAATCATGCCAGACATCAAGACCCCTCTTTATAGAGGAGTCAAACTCTCTGTTTTCTTTATACTGTGTATGCAATAAACAGAACTAGGAAAAGACCATTCATCCAATAGACAAAGAAGCACCACAGACCATGTCTACATAGGTAGAAGGGGAGGGCTGAGGCAGCCAGCTGGATAAAAGGGAACTCCCTCCATTCTATCAATGGAGAAAAAAATTTTCTGATTATAGCAATATAGTTTGGTTATCTATTTTGATCACATTATAAGAGTCCCACTCCAATTTGCCTTGAAGGTATACTTTAGTTCAAAAATGAGACTATTTCATCAGTTATTTTATTTCAAAAGAGAAAGAGCATTCATAATCCCAGAAAATTAGGCTTTGATGATGGATATTGTCATAAAAATATTAATAATAACAATAAACATAAGAGCAAACAGGTATGTAGTGCTCACCACATACAAGGAACTATTTTAAGTATACTAACTAATTTAATCCAAACACCATACTTTGAAAGCAGCAAATTCAATGAGAGTGATTAAGTTTTATTTTAGGATATGTGGAGAAAGATTAATTTGACATTCTTTATCTCCATTAGGATAAACCATTTAAAATCACTAGTGGCCTCAAACTAAAAGCCATCTCTTGAGTTTAAATAATATGTTTTTCCTAGAACTACACTCTTGAGGATTAGTATGACAAAGTTTCAAAGCAATTCCCTTTGAAATGACAATTAACATAATCATCAAGCACTTAAAGTATATGGCATTGTACTAGGTACTGAGATTATTTTTCCATTAAGATTTCTTCCCTTCTGTTCTGTGGAAAAAAAATCACACTATACCCTAATAGCCAAAATTATGTTCTTGATCCCTATGGCAATGACTATTAGCCATAAATGTTAAATGATCCTGAGAGCAGTTCAAGAAGTACCACAGTTTGAATCTTGACTTCTCAAAAGTTCTTAAAATCTTACAAAGATAAATCACTGTACCATATAAAGAATACTAACAAGTATTCTTATTCTTAATTTACCTAACAAGGTAAATTAAAAATATACATTGCCTCTAATGTCAATAAATTAATCTAAAAGCTAGATTGCATGAGTAAGTAAATTTAGGCTTTCATATTTGCCAGTTGCTTTCTGCCATAGCCAATTAGAGGTGTACCTCATACTCTTTTGGAGTTCTCTGTTTACAAAATGCTTTCATAGAAATTACCTCATTTAATCATTACATCTAATCCTTGATTTAGTTATTATTATCATCACATTTTAAAAAAGAGATAAAGTTACTTAGTAAAAGATCTATGTGCTAATGAGGCCTTGAAGTCCTGTCTTTTGACATCAAGTCTTCTTACTTTACACCACGTCACAACCACCTCAAGAAACAGGCGATAATAAAGAAAAATATGTAGCACGTGACTCTAAGTAAACTAATTCCTCTCACTGAACTGTGTTAAGGCTGTAGTGATTCTTATCAAACTCTACTTAAGGATTCTAAAATCCCATTCAAAGCATCTGGGTTGGTACCAATGAAGCTTACCACATTAGTAAGGCATAATTATATGATTCAACATCGGAATAAAAGAGTAAGAACATGAGAAGACTGAGGAAAAAAAAAGGAAAAGCAATACCAGAAAGTAATTTCATTTAAAAGAATGAAGCACAAATAAGCCAAAAGAAATCACTCCAAGGGACCTCCCCCAATAAGCCTTCACCCCCGACACTGAGAACATAGCCACTATAAAATAAGGTTGACCTGGGTAGCAGAAAATCACATACTCAACAGCTATGTTTGAGTAATTACGTTTAATTTGCCCCCAATAATAACCAAAATCAATTTTTACTTACCCAATAACTTGATGTTCATAATACTGCAGTGTCCTCTTGAGAGTTTGCTGTATCGTCTGAGGCTACAGAATAATAATAATAATAAAAACATATTATCAGCAAATCAGTACCATTCCCACTGTGAGTATCGTAGGCAGACAGGTGAAGCTTCTGATTTATCTCTTGAGAGTTTTCCTTCTACAATATTAACCCATTTTGCATCATGCCGTGTATTTTCCCCACAGGAACTAATATGAGGCATTCAGCAATTACCCAGAACTTCCCAATTTCAATTATGATAGTATTTCCTAGGAATGTGTTCTTCAATTCTTTTGTACCAGCTATTAAGTTCAATAAAATACTCATTGGCTGCCTACAATAAACCCAGGCCTTGGGGGTAGCAGGGAGGGTGCCCTGCAGAAACATGAGTCACGGTTTTTCCTTTCCAGCATATGTAATCTGCATGAGGTAATGACCAACTGAAATGAAATGGCACGTCTTCATATTTTCCTCTACATTTTAACAAGGTTTTCAA
Organism: Symphalangus syndactylus; assembly: GCF_028878055.3. Taxonomy (NCBI): domain Eukaryota; kingdom Metazoa; phylum Chordata; class Mammalia; order Primates; family Hylobatidae; genus Symphalangus; species Symphalangus syndactylus. The sequence goes on from NC_072425.2 coordinate 123,828,721, forward strand.
GGATGGTCTAGCAAGCAGTGATAAATTGAGTTAAAAGAGTCAACTTTATAATAAGAGATATTTTTAAACTTAAATGATCTTTTTTTTTTCCCGTTCTTTGAGAGACTAACAAAAAGGCAGAGTAGGATGGGAAGCAGGTGATCCAGGGCCCCACAGCCACAACTGTCACAGCAGTCAGCCTGACTTCTCCATGTCCCAAGAGAATTCAAGCAAAGGTTCTTTCTGGAGCATACTGGATGGGCCACAAGTGCTTCAGGCAAAAAATGGGGTCTGCAACAAATATCTAAGCAGCTCATGACCACATTTCATAATCTCTTCTCCACGATGGCTCAAGACAGAGGATCTTAATCCCAGATCAAGAAATTAAGCAACAGAGACTGAACTAAGTTTCAGACTTAGAGAGCCATGAATGCGACACCAAGATCCTAGAACCTAGATTTTATTAGGAAGTTATGATAAGAAGAACCAAGTTCTCAGTAGCAAGAGAGAGAATGTTTTAAATAACAAAAACCTGTAGTCAATTAAGCAGAAAAAAGCACTCAAGGCCTCATCAAAACATTGATCCATTACAGCCGAGGATGAATTCTTGGGGAATGCGAATGTAATATAAACTCTTCAAGATGCAAGGCAGCATGGTAGCCTTCTACCTCTAAAAAGGTAATCTGCAGAAAAGGTCTAGCACAGTGCTGATACCTAAGAAGTAGTTAATAAGTATATCAATTTCCAACTGCTAATCCTTCAAAGTGGCTGTCTTAAAAATATATCGTCTAAAGGAGACCCCAGGAGCTGGGCACTCTGGCTCACGCCTGTAATCCCAGCACTTTGGGAGGCCGAGGCATGTGGATCACTTGAGGTCAAGAGTTCAAGACCATCCTTGCCAAATTGGTGAAACCCCGTCTCTACTAAAAGTAGCAAAAATTAGGCGAGCATGGTGGTACATGCCTGTAGTCCCAGCTGCCTGGGAGGCTGAGGCATGAGAATTGCTTGAACCCAGGAGGCAGAGGTTGCAGTGAGCCAAGATCACCCCACTGCACTCCATTCTGGGTGACTGAGTGAGACTCTGCCTCAAAAAAAAAAAAAAAAAAAAGGAGACCCCAGAGGTCTATGTCAAATCTCACTTAGACCCACTCCATGTCCACCTCTTTATAAAAACATCCAAGACAGATGTAACACTCCCCCAACACTCTTCGAATCTTTAACATCCTCCTTGGTAGGCAATGGTTAAAGTTAGAGGAAAATGAGCTTAAATTGAATCAAGGGCATCTACTGAGATCTACTCTACATTACCATGTAGGAGAACCCTTTCACCACACAAATCTAAGGCCTCAGACACCTACTGCACATTAGTCAAACCAATTCACAAATTAATTTTAGGAGGAATCAGCTTCCAAGTGTTCAAAGGAGAGGTACAGAGCAACTTCTTTCAGCAGCTGCTTTTCATTTATACCAGGCCTCAGACTGGCACAAATGTTTCTACTCATCCAAACAGACTCAAAGCAGAGTAAATGGTATGCACCTAGGAAAGAAAAATCATTCCTGAATGAAGAGGCAATGGAATGGTTGAGAAATCTAAAGAGAATGAATCAGACATAGGGATCCTAGTGCACACACAAAGCATGCTTTAACAACCTAATCCATGACCAATCTAAATCCTATCATTATCAGTCACTAGCTCAGTACCCCTTGGATCTGGGCCTCTTGCACTGGCTTGGCAGTTCCTGAGCTAAGATAACTTTCCCCTTGGCAACAAACTGAAAAAGCAGTGGATATCCACAGAGGGATGATCCTTCTAATAACCTCTGGTCACAAAACATGGAACAGAAAGCAGGAACTAGAGTGTACAGTGCCAGTTAAGAACAGAATGACCTCATTTGTACAAAAGGACATTTTTTTTCTGTACCAGGAATTTCCCAGTCATTAAAAAGCACATATTTGTGAAAGGAGTTAAGCCTTTCAAAGATCTAGCTTTTTTCTTGTGTGAAGCAATTACTTCCACTCCCAGCAGGAGTTAAATTTATAGTTTCCAGATACATTAAAAACAAATGTTCTCTGAGCACATCCAACAAAGCTTCAGGTTGATAAAGCATTTATGCACTTCCTATTTCTTGCCAAAGTGGGCTGCCACATTCTAATAGCCTAAACCACAAGCATAGAGGCTGACTGCACAGCATCTCCTAACTTCAGCAATCCAAGACTGACTTCAACACAGCCCTGGCCCCTCCGAATATCTTATCATCATGGATTCATTCCAGTTTTCATAGTGTGTCTGACGGCCTCAACCAATGGCCTTATCAGTGAGAGACAAATTCACATAATCTCAGCCTCTCTGACCTGAGTAAAAAGCATGAAGTGAAGACCCACAAACGGGCCAAAGCCTTCCGTCAGATGACTTCTGCCTCTGGGGTGGTAGGGTTCAGCTCTCAACAAACTTTTATTAAGTGTCCATGTATGCCAGTGATGCAAGTCAATGTAGATCAGTGGGAACAACAAGGGCTTTGAAAACATGCAAACTGTCTATCCTTTTCTTTAAGAATGCAGCTCCATAACTGTCTCCTACTTAAGAGAACTATCCAACATTCTACAGGCCAAGATCCCAGTCCTCTTATGTGCATCTGTCCTTTTCTGCAAGAAGGAGTTTGGAAAGATGATTTAGAAAAGAGGTTGTGAAGTCAAACTGAATTCAAAAGCAAGTTCTATGACTCACTAGCTAGATGACCTTGGGCAATTTACTTAAGCTCTTCTGAAACAAGATTCCTTATATGTACCTTATTTTTTTTTTAGTTTAATGACCTTTTAAATTTTTTTATTATTATACTTTAAGTTCTGGGATACAAGTGCAGAATGTGCAGGTTTGTTACATATGTGTACCTTATTTTTATGGGAATGCACTGAAATAATTAGAGCAACATCTCTGACACACAGTAGGTGTGTAATAAATGAGAGATATGGCTATGCTAAGCTGAAAAACATGGTTCCTACCCTCAAGAGTCTCATAATCTAGTGGAGGAACACAGTCTTCAATTAGAAAACTCATCCCACAGGTACAATGTCTCAAGATCTTCATCACCTGAAAAAAATCAATAAAGCTACTGATACTTCTCATTATGAGAAGTTTACACCGATTCCAGGGAACAGAGGAAAATTCAGAAAAATGGCAGTCAGATTTATAAATATTTCCAATGAAACATTAAGATCAGTTGAGAGAGACGGTGATATAAGCAGAATTCTCAAAATTAAGGCTGAGGATAGTACTAAAGCCAGGCCTGCCAGTGAGTAGGAATGATGCTGAAATATCATAGCTAAGGTCAAGACCCCAGGCATTTACTTTACAGCTGCTAAGAAACACCCATGAGCTTCCTTTCTTGTAGACAAAAAATGTGCAACAGGATTGCTGAGTGGCCTACTAATTTTATAGCCCTATGCTGGAGGATCAAAGAGACAAGGGTGGGAAAGGAGAAAATCCACTGTTCCTACTATCATAAAAAGAAAGTCAAGAGGTCTGTAATTTTTCTCTCCTTCCCCCAAACTAAGACAGATAGTGGCCGCCTAGTGTCCCAACTCAACACGAAGTAGCAATGGAGAGGAAGCCAGCTGGAAAGAGGAAGCAGCCATCAGTGTGCTGCACACATATTTTCTGGGGTTCAAACAGTGGGTACCAACAGAGGGTACCCAAAAGGCTCCATCATATGGCAGCAAAAAGCCATCTTCATCTCTAGTCTCATTAACAGCTTCACTATACTTGACCAACAGTGACTGAACCCCACAGACTAAATGTTATGCTCATGAAAGGTCATGAGATCCAAACAGCCAACCACGAAATAGTCCCAACAGAGCCAGAGAAATGATCCCTGAAGAGTGGGAGAAAGCAGTCCCCAGCAGCTGGCCCTGCAGGCTCAGACAGTCCCGCTGAGGCTCCCACACAGTCCCTGCTCTGGATATCCGCGCCAGATGGTGCGGGGATCAGGCAGGAGGCAGAGAGTAAAGATGTGTGTGTGTGTATGTGTGTGTGTGTGTGCGTGCAGCGTGAAACACAGTTGTCATCGCACAAAATACATGTATTTCTCAATTTTACAGAGATGAAGAAGCTGCAGCTCAGGGAGGTTAAGTAAGTGTCACAAGATTACACATCCAGTAAGTAAATAAATCACTCCAAAACAGGACTGACTTCAAAGTGTGTCCTCTTTCACTAGATGCCTTTGAGGCTCCCTCTTACCTTTCACATTTTGCAAGTCTATATTCTTATTTGATACACACAGCACTTCATCATGCCAAAAAAAAACCACACACATAATTTAAAAATAATCAAACTTCTCATTTCTGCTTAGTGACATATACTCACAAGATACAACCTTAATAGAAACAATAGGTCTGCCTTTAAAGAAACATCCATAGAGAGCCATATTATTTTTTTGAGATGGACTCTTGCTCTGTCGCTCAAGCTGGAGTGCAATGGTGCAATCTCAGCTCACTGAAACCTCTGCCTCCCAGGATCAAAAAGTTCTAATGCCTCAGCCTATTGAGGAGCTGGGATTACAGGTACGTGTCACCATGACCGGCTTTTTTTTTTTTTTTTTTTTTTTTTTTGTATTTTTAGTAGAGATGGGGATTTCATCATGTTGCCCAGGTCTCAAACTCCAGACCTTAAGTGATTCACCCACCTCAGCGTCCCAAAGCACCAGGATTACAGGCGTGAGCCACTGTGCCTGGCCATTATTTTATTTAAACATGACAAAATTATCTCTCAAGGTCAGAAACTAAACGATATAGGTATATATTTAATCACTACTGCTCTAAGCCAATGGTTTTAAATTCTGCCTCACATTAAAATCACTTGGGGATCTTTATAAAAAACACCAAGGTCTGAGTGCCACCCCCAGATTTTCCAGCTGAACTGGTCCGGGGGGACCCAGTTGCTTCCAATGTGTAGTTACAGTTGAAACCTTTCACTTAAGGTATAAACATGATGAACAAGACAAAAACACTGTGAACTTTATCTGAATAAGTCGGCATTAATGAGAATAGTCTCTTAATTCAAGTATCAAGAGAAGTAAGCTTCTGAGATGGATACTCATAACTGCTTAATTCAAACATAGTCCCTTGCATTAACTGTCACTAATGGCTTATAATCAAATATGAATTTGTTAGATAAGCAAAGAGCTATGGTGCTTGAAGCATAAATATGAGATATTTTTCTTTAATTTCACAGTAACCTACTCCCATGGAAATAATTCAGCATTTAGTTTTGTGCTAACATGCACAAAAAAATACAACAGCTAGAATGATGTTGTTTTACACCAGGCACTGCTTTAAGCCCACTATGTATATGAACTTCTTTGATTTTCACATCACCACATGAGGTAGGTGTTATTATTTTTCACGTTTTATGAAGGAGAATACTGAGACACAAACTTTAAGTTGCCCTGTGTCACACAGATAAAAAGGGACAAAGCCAGGATTGAAACCCAGGTAATATGGCTCCCAAATCTAAGCATGTAACCTTCAACCTTTACTGCACACAATATTTAATGTTTTTTATTTGGTTGAGCACTTTACAGTTTGTATTTTTAATACATATTATCCTAATTGATCCTTGCACCAATCAAGTGAAATAATCAGACTGGTGTTATTATCACTAAAAAAGAACCAAATTTAGAGAGATTAGGTAATCTGTTCACCATCACATGACTAAAAAGTAAAGAAACCCTGTTGTACAAAAAGAATGTCTTTTTTTTTTTTTTTTTGAGACCGAGTCTCGCTCTGTCCCCCAGACTGAAGTGCAGTGGTGAGATCTTGGCTCACTGCAACCTCCACCTCCCGGGTTCAAGCGATTCTCCTGCCTCAGTCTCCCGGGTAGCTGGGACTACAGGCGCCCGCCTCCATGCCCAGCTAATTTTTTTGTATTTTTAGTACAGACAGGGTTTCACTGTGTTGGCCAGGATGGTCTGGATCTCCTGACCTCGTGATCTGCCCACCTCGGCCTCCCAAAGTGCTGGGATTACAGGCGTGAGCCACCGCCTGTCATCTCTTAGGAAACTGTCTTCAACAAGAAAGTAGTTTTTTAATGTTACATAAAATTAAAAAATCACGTGTATTCAAAGTAATTGATTTTTTTCTTGAGAACACACAACATTCTTTAAACCAAAGCTGTATCAACAAGAAAACCTATAAGCAAAAGCAGGAATTAAATTTTATTTTAAATAATTCCACTTCCCCTTCCTTAGCTTTCTGTCATCCTCTAGCTCACCTTTCCCCACCCTCTGGGCTCCCAGCGTGTTTGTGTTCCTTTCTGTTAGGCCAGATCCTCACCACCATACTATAAACTCTCAAAGTAAGTATCCAAAAGCCATTCTTTGCATATTCCCTTTCTTTCCCTCATCAAAATTTCAAATCCCTTTACTACCTTGTTCTAAGATGATGCCCAAGAGGAATCCTAACTCCATTCCCTCAAAACCTCAAGCCTGAATCCTTGCTAAGGTAAATGATGGTGTGAATGAGCTTCTCTACAATACAGAAGATGGTCGGAATCTTTAAGAGTTTAATTTTAGTAAACAGGTTTGTCAGGGAAAGATAAATCGTGGGGACAAGGAACCCTTCTCGTCATCCTCCAGGTCACAAAGTGGAGATCACCACCTTCTCCACAACATGAGAACACACAGTTTCTTAGGATACCCTATGTCAAATTCCACAACTTAATCAGAATTATAAAATCTTAGATACCCTTTCTTTGTAGGCAGGCCTATAGACACCAATGGATCAAATTATATGACTGACTTTGTTACTAAAACTAATCCAAATAATGTCATTTCAAACAACCAGTTTACTTCTGGAGAGGTAATTGTGTAGTTATCAATCTTGCTAAATATCCAGACATAATGTTTACTTTCCCAGCCTCTGGCTAAACTTACTACATATAAACCAAAAACTAAAAAATAAAAAAAGACTACAAATTAAATATAGAACTTTGAATCAGGACCTCTATATTACAAATCCAGCTGTGCTACTCACCTTTTTTTAAAAAAAAAATAAAATTAGCCAAAATCTCTTCACCTGAAAGTCCTGGGGGAAAAAAAATGTCTCAATTTTCCCATCTGAAAAACACATGTAAGAAGTATGTAGTTCTCAGGGTCATCTTCAAGTACAGCACTGCAAAGTTTAAGCACTCGGAAATACAGAGTTGGAACACACTGGCGATTAAACAACCTTCTCTGGGTAATCATAATCACACTTTTTAGAAGGATAGCAGCTTTATAGGAAGGTAGGAATACCATTTCAAGTGACCTACACCACTAATTTGCTAAGCAAAACTAGAAGTTCAGATAATTAGTTACAAAATGCAAAAATCCTAGGTGTGCTAAAGGAAAAAATAAAAAGCTAGAGATGCACTAAAATTAGGGTTTTTCTATCCATACTGGTTTAACATCTGGGCAATTTTTTCCAGTCTTCATTCTATTCTCCTTGTGAATACAGGTATATATTTGCATGACCTCATTAGAGCTTGGGGTAAAGGCTGACATTATGCTAATTGACCCATCTGGGGATTCAAATTTGCCTTATTAGAAATGCTCTATTAGCAAACCACAGTGGTTACCATCATTATTATTGGTTATAATTAATTATACTTAACATATAATCAATATGGTAAATAAGTCTTCCTATACAAAAGGTATGTCTGCTTTCTCAGTATTTTCCCCTTTGTTACATCACTTTAATGCCTTTCCAAAAATAGCCATTGAATTTCAATTTGATACAAAACCTAATACCATCAGTACTAATTTGATCTGAAAACATACACTCCCTGAAGTATGAGTTAGTCTTTCTTCTGCCTTCAGGCAAGAACACACTTAAGTCATCCAGGGATGTCTGATGTTTTCAAAGAACTCCAGAAAGTAATACCACCACCTTCGGTTTGCATAACACATCATGGTTTTTACAAATCACTTTTTTTTCCATCCTATTAGATACAACAATCTCACGAGTCTCAGATTTAACTATCCACATTTCACAAAGGAAAACACTGAGCATCAGAGAGGTTAAAGTGTTTTGCCTCAGCTACAGAACTGGAAAGGAACACCATCAAGACCAGGTCGTGGGTCTCCTGTGCTCTTTCTATCACAAGCTGCTTCCTCCATTGGTAATTTATTTCACTTTGGTGACCATTAGGAAATACTTCCCATGTATCTAACTGAAATTCCTTATTTCCTTTTGTCTTTAATGGAATGAAAATGAGATTGTTGTTTTCCCAAAATTGTAAACAGTCACTATTACTTAAATAGTTCCAGTATGCTCATTAACTTCTTAATAGTGAGCTTTTAGGAGATATTAATACTTGCTTCACTGGTCACCATCATGGCCAATTTGGTTCAGTGTGAATGAAAATACTGATGATAAGACAAGATGGCACTTCTTCTAGACATTTTCTCAGGAAAATGGATCATGGTATAGCAAAAGCCTTTTGGTAGACGTGGCTTCCATTTTAAAGCCCAAAACCAAACAAAACTTCACAGATGGCATAGGGCTGATTCAGTCTTCAAAGTGTAAAACGGGGAAGCTTTCTGGGTTAAACACTGTAATAGCAACTAGCTACGTGCTGAGTGCAACACTGGACCCTACGTGTCACATGCATCAAGTCATTTGATCTTCAAAATAATCCTACAGGAGAGTTAGAAGTATTACCCCAGTTTTATGAATGTGAAAAAATGAAATCCAGAGAAGTTTAAAAAACTTGCCCAAAGTCACTTAGGTAGTAAGTGTCTGAGTCAGAATCCCATCTAGGTCTGACTCCCTCCAAAACCTCCAACCCCTTAACCTGCCCCTTCTAAGCTGAAATACATTGTTCTATCTTCACCAACAGCAGAAAAGATTATAGTTGAAAGGGATTAACTCCTGGCTAGCCTGTGTGATTTGGGATACAGGATTTATTTTTCTGAACCTCAATTTAATTTTTGTAAAATGGCAAAATTTCTGAATAACCATTTCTCAGGGCTGTTGAAAGATCAAAATGAAATAAAACTATAAAGTATTACACCAAAATGTGATGATTAAACTCAATGTATAAATCTCTTGATTATGAAGTAGTCAAAAAATTGCTAAATTGAACTAAACTGACCATGTCTAACATCTAGGACTGTTGCCAGCTATGCCTTACAGCCCAAAGATGCCAATTAGTAAATGCTGCAAAGCTAATTAGTGACATTCCAGCTCATAGGTACCCTACTGGATAGCAATGGATCTCATGAGAAAATCATTTCTAGTTCTTTTAGACACCTTTGTGGCTTCAATTTGAGTACTTCCAAAGAATTCTCTATTGTGCCCCGTACTTGGGAGTTTCAGTGAGGTATTTCCCAAGAAGAGTCTGAGAATAACGGAAGTAATATTTCTGCCTGACAGTTAAATTATAAAATTAACACATAAAACAAAGAGATATGTTGTCAACCCTAAATGCACTAACTCGAACAGTAATTTGTAAACCAGTGGCAGAGAATTTGCTCCAGTCACATGCCTGGGTTTCGCTCCAGGCAAAGTAGGCCATTGAGCAATAGAAGCAACATATCTAAAGGTGACCAACAAAGGGAGGATATGTAAGAAGTGGTAAAATTAGAGACGGCAACCCAGAGGAAAAAGAAGGGGAGGGGAACTGTTTATGAAACATTATATCTAATACTGTTTAGGAGCATATGGGCCCTCTGTCACAATGAGAAAGATTATTCCTAAAGTAAGAAAAATTATTCAACCATCTTAACTAAAAATGAGTCTTATGAATGGCCTTGAACATCAGTTCTCACTGGCAAGGCCTTCCCTACAGCTGGAAAGCTCTATAAACTGGATTAAGGAACTTAGCATGAAATTAATTTTGCTTTGACTCTAAATGGATTAAAGCAAACTTCTAATTATGACTTGGTTCCTCACATAGTCTGATCAGGTAAGAAATGTGCTGAGCATTAAGATTTTGAGTAATAAGACACGTTTCACAGTTACTTCTCCTTGTAAATAAGTAAATCATCATTTACATGCCAACCGAAGTGCCATGGGCATTTTGTTTATCCAGTCAGTGGCTGAGAGTCTGATTATTTCAGGACACTGACAAGAACACGTCCTTGGACTTTAAAAGTCTCAGATGCTGAGACATGCAGAAATCATCAAAATACTACTCAGGGTGGGTCCTGCCTAGCTCCATTGCTTCCACCTCTCTTGAAAGAAAAAACTCAGCAAGGGTCTGAATATAATTGGATCTAGTGTTGACTATAATCTGATGATCCAAACGGATATAAAACGTGCTTACTAGGCAGATGTTTGGCAGATAATGACTGCCACATCATCAGTGTCTATGATGCACTAGATTCCCAAGTTAGAGATACAGAATAATCACACTTTTTCTGGAAAAAAAATTCATGCAGGCAGAAGATTAATACTGCATAACATAAAAAGTCTTTTTTAGTTTAACTCTATCTGAGCACATTTTTTAAACTAGGTATCACTCTATTACATATTATATTGCTTCCTCATTCCTTCTAATACATTATTTATGCCAAGATACATGGATGTATGGGTATGCATAGTTTATATACAATATATGTAGAGAAACATATACCCTTATGCATGTAACTATTTATCTGATAATCAAGACTTCCTTCATATTCAGAAATCAGATGTCAAGTAATGTCATTCTTCTTCCCACACTCTGCAGCATAAACTAAGCTGTTGGCAGTATCGGTGGCTTTTGTCACTTTGCTCATAGCTGCCTCACCCACAAAATCCCAGAGCATACAAACATGACAGTGGACAGGCAAACTAGGTCAGCCTAGAGGCAGAGTCCTGAGGAAGAAAGAGCCCTTTATCATTTCTAACACAGGCCTATGTTGTGTAAACTCATTGCACAGTCTGGAACTAAACAACTGGTAAGAGGTGTAAGGCCCATGAAAACTGCTACCACCACTCCTTAACAAGTCAACAAAGTAGGAGCCACAGGGGAGGCAAGATAGGGAACCCCCCCCAACGAACAAGGCTGTATATTAAGGTTAGAACTCTTCGTGGCTACACTGAGAAATAATAGCATGGCAGAAAGAGCTTAGGGTTTGAAATAGGAGAACCAGGCACTAAAATGTTGGTGGTTACCAACTTTGGGCCTTGGTTCCTTCACCTTTACGTTGGGCCTATCAAGAATCCATGTCCTGCCTACCTCATATACTTCCTGGGTGAATCAAAGTGGGATAATGTATGTGAAAAACATGTTTTAGAAACGCTAAAGAGATGTCACTTATTGCTACTGTCTTTTCTGTATGGAAAGTATGTATCAGCACATCAATCTCTCACAGTCCTGAGGTGGGGAAAACTGAAAAGAAAAAAATAAAGTGATGTCACTAATGCCTTGTATTTTTAGATGTTAAAAAAACAGTATAGTTGGGGAAAGCCCTGGCTTTTCAAAATTCTCTTCAAATCTGCTTACTCTAAAAACTAATCAAAATAAGCTGTTTATCACAAAATGGCCATCATGATGTGAATTGTTGTGGGGGACATTTTCGAAGACCTCCAGCAAAAGATGAAAACTTGCTCACTTGAGAACCAAACTGTAAACTATGTAGTATTTCTGGCCATCTGTTTGTCTCATTACCTAATGGAAAATTAGTAACTCGGAAAAGGAGAGGGAGAGGGTGAAAGGATGTGAATAAGAAAGGGATATTGGGAACAGCTGCTTACAGAGGAGAGGAAATGTTTCTGACATGGCATCATGTTTTTTCAAATTCTTCCTAGATATTACATCAGTTTAAATATCTTGCTCTACCATTCAGCTTTACAAATATCTGTCAAACGTTGTCCTGCACAAGTTATATAAGTAAGCATGTGCACATATTCACACCGGAATTTTAATGTTATGATGCTTGAAAACAAGGTACTGATTGGATATCACTTACTATTTTCCAGCTTCTAAAAACATTTTAACTTCCTTGCATGCATAACGACTCTTAACTGGAATTTCCAAGGCAAACCCAGTATGGGGCATGCATTATTACCACAACACATATTAATCCATAAATTATTCCTATAAATAGCAAAATCTCTGGAATCTGTAAGCACTATAAAACATAAGGACAACATCAGCCCCATTTGGTCCTGAACCTTATTTAAAATGAGCCCTAAAGTAGCAGTAATAGCTCATAAAAAATGAACTATTCTAAATGAACATAATCCAAAATTTAAAAGTATAATGCCACATCATCAAAAATGCTATATATTATTATTTTGTTTTTACTTCCCAATCTATCCATGTTATCACTACAGACCAAGAACATTAAATAATTTAGTGTCACAAAGGAGATCTTCAGATGGCTGACTGAGAGACCCCAGAAGCATCACTGCTATATAGTCATCACTACATGGCAGAGTCTTGTGGAGCCAGGCACTAGATTTGATTTTAGGAGCACCAGGAGAGCTATCTCTATCCCATCCACAACCCCAGTGTTCCTCCAAAAAGGTTACTTTCCACCCCTATGCAGGTCCTTAAAATCAAGGGAGGTTCTTTTGAATTAATAATTTTACATGAGGTATTTAAAATGTACATAGTACAATTTATCTGGGAGAGTCTTACAGCAGATTTTTGTGGCATGAGGTTCTGATATATGAATAAAGAGAGAGAGAGAGAGAATAAGGATTACTAAAAGTAAATGTCCCCACTTAACATTTTCTTAACCTTAATCCATAATATATCAGAGATTGAACTAGTATAAAATACCAAGGCAGAAACTGATAGACTTTAATATGCCTGTGATTCATTTCTATTAGTCACTCTGGAAGAGCAAAACCATAATAAACTTTGTTATTTTAGGTTTTTAAGATGTTTTCTTTATGTTATGTAACATTTTCACATGGTTTATAAGATTTGTGGATTTGTAATCACATAAAGTAGCTGAATACCTTATCTAACGGCCAAAATGTGTTGGTTTGATCTTATTTGTAGATCCTTATTAACAGATTCATATTTTACAGTTCTACAATTGGTAATATTTTGTTGACTCATATTTGAAAGTGACTTACTAGTATATATTCTTTGAAAAAGTATATGTCTTGGGGTAACTTGTAGTACAATACTTTTTCCAATTACATGTCCAATGGAATTGTTAATTTCTATCACTATAGTTGCCATTAGCACAATTAAGGTGATATATTCCATCTGTATAATCAAAACAATTGGATATTTGTGTTCACTAGATGTTTGAGACCTAGATTATCTGGATTTTTCTAAATAGTCAAGAAAGCTAGATTGATGGTAGAAAATTATATTTACCACTTAATATTTTATTCTTTCCATTTTTTCCTCACCCGCAACCCAAGAATGCAGCTGAATAAGGAGATAAAGTGCCTAAGTGCTTAGAGAATCAGCAGGCAGCAGCCTCCTCCACCACAATTCATACAGCTAGCCACCTGCAATAAGCTGCAGGAGAATCCCATCCATTCTTCTTCAGCAGGAAAGTTAGGTTTATACATTGCAAGTATACTTTTGGAGAAAAAAATTTAACTCAGAACAAAGGGGAAGATTGGTTTTCTTTGAAATATGTTTACAATGGCAATAAGTTAACACAGAGAAAAAGAGAGAAAGACTCTATAGCTTGCAAACACTGTCAGGTCCACAAAGCAATTTACTGATCTTTATATCAGGCGGAAACAACAAATCTCTCTTCTCCAGTTTCCACACAGAAACTCCCTCATATCTGTCTGAAGCTTCAAATGGAATTACAATAGTCTGTAGCTAAGATTTACTCTTTCCCTCCGTCTCTGTTCCATTACAACCCAATCATCTCATTATTATCACTCCCTACAACAATGCCTTTGGAGGCATACTCTTTTGTTAAGGAAGTAAAAGACATTTTCATTAGTTGTGGCAAATTTTAAAAAGACACAATAAGGATAATTATGCCTACTCCAGATTTCTATTACATGGTACTTTTAAATTCAGAATCCAACAACAGGGTCATCTCTCTTCCTCTCTCCTGCCCTATGAAATCAATAGTAGATTGGTAGATAAATACATAAATATAAATAGATAAATATAGATCTTTCAAATATCCTATTAAAATAAATTTGGGTTTATATGTGTAAATACTATGATAAAAACAATTTGTAAGACTCTCTGCATCCTTTCCTTTTTAGAAAATAACAAACTCCTTAAGCCAAAAAGCAAATAATTGGTAAGACAACATTTAAAATCAAGACATGATTCATATACAAACTAAACCAATCACACAAGGGAAAAAAATGAAATTGGAAGAAGGCAAACAGACTCAGAGTGACCATGCACTGAGAGAATTTGGTCAATACTCATTATAAGATATTTATTTCCTTTTGTTAAGGGCTACATAAACCTACTGAATTAAGATAATAAGCTTCTTACTAGTACAATGACAGGTTTTTCTTAAATTTGCTGAAGGGGTAATATGAATTTTTCTTCCACAAGTTCTTGATTTCTCTTGGGAAGACTTTATACAAGAAAGAAGTTGGAAGAAAGATAAAATCTTTCTGAAATTTCATTCCTGAAATGTTTGAAACAGAATCACAAGAAAATAGGTGGCAGAGCAGTGGGTGGTGATATAGAATTATAAGTATTTTCCGCAAATAACTGAGACATCTCAAATCCCTGGCACAGAAACAACAAATATCTGCTTAATAAAATACTACTGAATTTCTTTAAAATATAGTTAGATCATGTAGACAGAACTTATTTTTTAATTGGGCTAATGACTGGAACCATTTTTTGCTCCACAGATTTGGGGTTCTGGCTCATGACACAGTAAAATTAAACATGCATAGGGGGCATACAGATATATGAAATAACAAAAATTAAAGTAACAGGACATAATAATTATTTACATTTGCATATTCTGTTTTTCTACTTTGTTTTTGCTGTTGTTGATTTTATTTTTCTAAAGTGCATTTGTATTCCGTATCTTTTTTGGTTCTTACAACATTCGTGTGGTATACTTAAAATAAATATCTTTACATTCACTCTAAATTTACTCATTTAAAAAATATTTATTGCCCAGGCACGGTGACTCTTGCCTGTAATCCCAGAACTTTGGGAGGCCAAGGCGGGCGGATCACCTGAGGTCAGGAGTTCAAAACCAGCCTGGCCAACTGGCGAAACCCCATCTCTACTAAAAATACAAAAATTAGCTGGGCATGGTGGCGGGCATCTGTAATCCCAGCTACTCGGGAGGCTGAGGCAGGAGAATCGCTTGAACCCGGGAGGCAGAGGTTGCAATGAGCTGAGATCACAACACTATACACCAGACTGGGCGACAGAGTGAGACTCTGTCTCAAAAAAAAAAGAAAAAAATTGTTGCCCAACCACAATGTGCCAGGCATATTGTAGTCATAAAATTTTGCAGTATATAAAATAGATAAAAATCCTTGCTTGATGAAATTGATCAAAATTCACCCAGAAAAGGAAAGAGAGCCAAGAAGCTATATTTGATGATGTATGTCCTATTTGGCCTTATTTCACCTTCCACACTACCTTTCAACAGTATAAAATATATTTAATATACTGACAAAATAGAGTCCTATTCACTTGGCTCCTAATACCTCGAGAGTTCCTTCCATTAGTGACCTTTCTACCAGTATCAAAAAAGTGTCAAAAAGAGCTCTAACACTGAACAAAGTCATATCAGACATGAAGAGAATAAGAATGGGTGTGTGTGTGTGCGTGTGTGTGTGCGCGCATAAATATATCAACTTTTATAACTACATACATATGTAGATAAAACACTTTTATAAGTAAAACAAGCTAATACAAACACAAATAAAAAAAAGTTCCCTCCATATGGTGTTCAATTTATAAATGCTTATTTTTAGGAGGATAGGAGAAAACCCAAAGTCTAAAGCTATTGATAAGACAATCTAAAAGTTATTTAAGCAGTGGATTACACAAATGAAACAATGTACTCTCCATGACTTGAGTATAAAATTACTGAAGGATGAATTAGTGACATTTCATACCTGATTTGACATCCCACAGTCAGTGCAGCTACCATCATTAATATATATCTAGAGAACTGCAAATTGCATGGCAATTTAAATGTGATAATTGCTAGATATACAAAATTACTGGCCAGTGACTAAGTCATAATGACAAAATCTAGACAAGAATGTAATAATAAATTAGGTATGAATAAAACTAAAATATGACAGTAGCCTTTGCACTGTACTCCTACTATGCCATATTCCTACATTCCCCTTGAGTATAAGGAAAGAAGTGTCCTCATTCTTAGGAAATAGGTTAGAGAATGCCTCTAGAGAGATCCTATCCTTGATCAAGTCTTATCTCATCCATCTCCAGTTTTTTTAATTATCTTTTACCTTCAGACATGAATTTCCAACTCTAATAAACTTAGATTTGGCCTCACAGGTGCTGCTATCTGTCTCTATTTTTATCAAATGTCTTGAATCAGAGATGTATGCCCACAATATCCTTTGTTTACTCACCATATATTCCCTTTTTAAACTTTGTTAAATAGGTCTTTATCTCAGTTGCAGGATTGGCATTGCTTTTCTAAGGCCAGTAGCAACCTCACTCATACTGGATTTGAAAAGATCATCCTTAAATTTCATTATTTTGCAAATATCAACCACTGGGTCCTTGCTCCCAGCTGCTCCCAGTCACCTCCATCCTACAAACACACAAAAAAATCCTGTGACCTCTATTCTTTTTATTCTTTCTGTATATTTCCCCCTAATTCTCTGTTGTTCTTATTTTTCTCTCTCTCACTCAGAGTGTTTGTCAATTTTCAAGATACTAGCTATCACCTCTAAAGTAACTCTCTTCAACCACAAGCTCTTAGCCAGGTTCCAATCCCATATCTTCAATCCTCTACTTATTAAATCAACTGGCAGGTACTTAACTGAGCTTAGTGATTCAGTAAAGAAACCCTTAAAGATCTCACAGTCCAGAGCTGATCATTTTTACTAAATTCAAAATATCCAAATCCAAAGCTATCATTTTATTTATCCCAAATGCCGCCTTCCCCTTGCTAAATCTTGCACTTTTGTTAATGCCATGACAATTCTCGAACTCACCATCATGAGTTGGGCTCTCCAGGAAGCAGACTCTAAGAAGGAGATTAGCATGCAGGAAACTTATTAGGGAGTGTTCTTGGGATCAACAACCGTGAAAGGGTAAAGAAGAAAGCAGAATTGGGCACAAGGAGAAGTTAGACTATGATGAAGACTCAGTGGAAGTCTCGGCTAACCCTACATAGAGCTCTGATCTTAGAGTTGCCTAAATTAGAGCGAGAAGGCTTCGCTTTCTTATTGCATGGTGATTAATCATGGGAATGGGGCATGACTTTGAGCAAGGCCCCTCTCCTCAGGCCAGGTAATATATAGAGAGGACTAATGATTGAGGGCTGACTGTCAACAGAACCCCTAGCATCTAGAGGAATGAGTCCTTCATTACTAAAGGGCCATTTAGGCAGTGAATCACGACATCCACCACATTCACCAAAGCTTGAAATACATAAAATACTGAAAGGCATATGAGGTTTGGAATTAAACAGAACAAGATTCCACCCTTATTTCCGTCAGTAATTAACTGTCATCATAGGCAAGTTACTCAACTTCTCTGAATCGAAATTTTCCTATGAGATTATTTTGAAAATTTAGTGATACGTATTATAAAAGCATTTGATAAATTCTGGCTCCATAGCAGTTGCTTAATACATGTTAATTCTCCTTCACCCCTCCCCCATGAGTTATTTTTAACTATTCTCTTTCTTTTCCAAGCCCTAAGACTTCCTCTGAAATGACAATATACATCAATAAAGTTGTATAAAGACGCTACCTCTAGCTAGGACTATTCTAGGTGCTGCAAAGCCCACAGTGAGCAACCCTGACAAGGTTCCTCCCTTGTGTAACTTAAATTATAAGAGGGAAGACAGGTGATAAATAGGTAAACTAGTGAATAAGAAGATAATTTCTGATGGTAAGGCTATGATGAAAAGAATAAATAAACAGTGATGTGAAGGAGAATGGTTGGTGTAGGAGGGCTACTGTCTGATGAGGTGACACTGAGCTGAAAGCTGAAAACTAAGAAAGAGGCAATCTTGGGAGAACCGAGCAAAGGATGTGGGTGGGGGACATTTCTGACATGAGGAATCAAACAACAGTCCTGAGGCAAAATGACACTTGCTTGGCATATTCAAGGAGTGTATCATAGAACCATGAGTATATAGAGTACCACAAGATGAGGTTAGAGACATAGCCTCTTGATGTTCTCTGTTAATGTCCTATGACCATGGAAAGGCATCACCCCTGCATTAATATTGTGAGTATTTAATGGAATAAAATTAATGGAACACTAAGCACACTGCCCAATAATGGTAAGCACTCAATAAATAGATATTATTATCATCATTACTATAGCTTCAACTGATCTTTTTAGATACATACCGTACTTTGACCCTATGTCCTACACATCATACAAAACTAGAAAAGGTCAGCATAGAATAAGGGGCAGAGACAGACAGAGGAACAGACAATAGCTGCTGTGGACATAATTTGGTAATTTTTTAAATGTGATTCTACATTTTTTAAATTTTTTTGGAGACAACTTCTCACTGTTACCCAAGCTGCCATTCAGTAGTGTGATCATAGCTCATTGCAGCCTTGACCACATAGGCTCAAGTGATCCTCTCACCCCAGCCTCCTGAATATCCGGGACCACAGGTGCACGCCACCGTGCCCAGCTAATTCTTTAGTATTTTTGTAGAGACAAGATGTCCCTATGTTGCCCAAGCTGGTCTCAAACTCCTGGGCTCAAGTGATCCTCCCATCTCAACCTCCCAAAGTGCTGAGATTACAGGTGTGATTTTACATTTTTAAATACAAAAATGACAAGGTAAAATGTTTTTTCTGAGAGCCCCTACTTCATTCATGTGTTTAAAGTATATGGAATATATGCTGAATAAATTAGTAAGTGCTCATTTGATAATAAATGCTGTCTGAATTAATGAATGAATGTGAGAGGCAAGTGAATGAGTGAATAAACAAGAACCTGGTAAGATCGCATTTGTTTTTAAGATTTCTGAAAGAGAACATCTTTTGGAAGTATATTACCCCTACAGAATAACCCTGAAATGTCATATGCCCAAAAACATTGGAAACATTTCTCATAAAAAGCATAAGAGCACTAAACAAGAACCATGACAAAAGGTAGTATCTAGAGCCTTTGCCAAAGATTGTGGCTAGAGGTAATTGAAAGTATCAGAATAACTGGTAAGAAGGTGTTAGAGAAAGGCACCAAAATCTACTGATCATGTGCTATAGTCCAAATACTGTGCTAGGCATTACTATGCTTTTAATCTTCATAATCCTATGAATTATTAACCTCATTTTATACACAAGAAACTGATCCAGAGAGGCGAATTTATCCAATGATGCCCAAGATAACAAGAAGACTTTGCCAGACTGCAAATCTCCTCTTTTCCCAGAATGTAGAGAGTTAAAGAACCTGAAGGAATATTTTGTTTTACAAAAAAGAAGTGAAGCATGCAAGAAGTCATGAGTAATAGTAAACACAATGTCTTCCATTCACTGTTCACATTTTATTACATATTTACCCTTGAGTGAGAGATTAGTGAGATAGATGTGATTTCAGATGGGAAGTGGAGACAAAAGTTATTTCCCCAAAGTCAAATTAGAACAAAAATCAGAAAGCAACATTTATTGAGTTGCAGGATCAGCCTCCAACCATTCTGTGCATGTACATACACAAATGGGCTGATAGGCATTTTTCAAGGAAAACAAGACAAGCACATTCACCAAATTATACAGAAGTCTAAAAGATAGGAAAACGGTTTGTTAAAATCTACTCACAATATCTTTCCCTTGCCTAAGAGACTCCCTGGTGGAATATGAGAAATGGTATGCACATTAACTTGGTCAGACCACAAGGACTATTTACTTTCTCAGTGCTTCTACGTAGAACAAGTTTGCTGTTATCAAGCACTTGATTATCTAAAACACTGCCCACAACAGGATGTTCACACAATCTATAGCAGAGTGATAGTTAATACTCACAAGGACAACACTGAGGCACTGAAACACACAGGTGAACCTTTGGGATTATGAAGGAATTACTAACAAATTTAAAATCCTTTCACTCTTAAGTGTATTTCATAGAAGTTCATCTGCTCTCTTACAAATCGGTACTGCATATGCGATAGCTCACTTAGAATGTCTGATTCACCAGAACGAATCTCTACCTTTTTAAGTAAGAAAATATCCACTGCACTCTCCAACATAACCTGAAATGTTTTGGTGGTCACTGCTACTCTAAAACCCGTAGACTGTCTTATACTCAAGAAGTGATGTATCAAGTCTGAGCCAAGAAAACCTTACAGTATACCAACTATTCATTGGAACCATAAAAAGTACATCAATGATGTAGCTAAATATCCTTGGGCTTTTCAAGGTTTAGTCCTAACTTTGAAAGCATGATGTAAATACTAAACAAGCAGTTAATGAGAACTGAGTTTCTCAAAGACTAACTAGTTACCAGGTTACCTGATTCTGGTTTAGAAGTGGGGTAAACAAATCAGCTACTCCAAGAGAGTGAACTGAATAGTGAAAGAATAGTCTAGATATATTCTAAATAGTCTTAATTTCAGATCGGTGTTCAAACAGAAAAGCTAGAAATGTCTTTGGATTATTGCAGTTTTCCCTGTTTGGACATTCACTCATTATTCCTTAAGACATAACCCTCCACTCCAACGGATTGTTCCCAAACACTTCAAGCTCAATCTGACACATAGGCCTTCTAATGTATAAACAACACTATCATTGCTTTATACTTCTGCAGGCCATACTCATCTTCCCAATTTAATCTACATATTCATTATCTCCAACCTCAACTGGGCCCTCAAAAAACACCCAATAACACTTCTTCCTATTCCTAGGCAGTTCTCTTCCCCAATCTTTAAATAAGCAATTTCTAACTTTACACTTTTTTCAAGGACACTATCCCTCCCTGTGCCACTATTGTGTCCACTAATTATTATTGTAAGATAGATATATGGATATGCTGGTTTGCAGAATTTTATTTAATAGAATGTTTGGTAATACAGGATTTCTTACATGCTAAAATAATAATGAACAACATAGCATGATAGATTTACTGTCCCTCTATCTTAGGATACACATCTCTTTAGGAGATACACATCTCTTTAGGAGATAACATAGGCACCCTTGTAAGTGGCAGCACATCAGCGACCCCAAATAACTGTTGTGTCTACAGGCATTTTAAGATAATCATACTATCCGGCCTGGTGCGGTGGCTCACACCTGTAATCCCAGCACTTTGGGAGGCCAGGGCAGGCAGATCACCTGGGGTCAGGAGTTCAAAACCAGCCCAGCCAACATGGTGAAACCCCTACTAAACATACAAAAATTAGCCAGGCATGGTGGCGTGTGCCTGTAATTCCAGCTACCCAGGAGGCTGAGCCAGGAGAATCGCTGGAACCTGGTGGACAGAGGCTGCAGGGGGCCAAGATTATGCCACTTTACTCTAGCTTGGGCGACAGAGCAAGACTCCATCTCAAAAAAAAAAATAGATAATCATACTACCCAAAGTGAGAGGCGATTTGCATAAAATCTACAGATTATTATGAAGTCCAAATAAAATGTCAGGTAGGAGAATGTTTAGAAAATCTTAACGCATTCTAAAAAATACTGTTATAACTATATTCCCGTTTATGTCTGAGAAAAAGCTACAAACAGAACAGTCAGATAAAAAAATCAATTAAAAATCACAAAATCATTATAGCCAAAAGAGCAGTACCAAATACATCATAAACTACACAAGGACTTATTCAATCATTTATTCATTCTTTTAACAAACATTTATTGGGTGCCTTTATAATTCAGATACTCTGCTAGGCATGGGCATACATAGATAAATAAGACAGGATTTCCATCTTAAAGAGGCAGAATAAACCAAAATCAAGGTACAATACAATAATTCCCATAATGGAGATATGAGTGATAACTTAGGATTCTATAGGGGAAAAAACAGAGCAACAGAAATCAGGATATATATATATATACGTGTGCGTGTGTACATAAAAACAGTCAGAAAAACCATCCTCTCCCAGTATTAAGTTGGAGGGTTCATGTATGAAGAAGCATAGACAAAAAGTAACAAGGAATGGAAGCATGTTATAGAACATTCTAATTTTTGCCATTGGCCACAGTAGACTCACGCATAACAAATATTATACAGTGAAAGGAAAATGAGTCAAGTGGACTTTATGGACTTATAATTAAGGTAACATCAGGACCTCCACACAGATAACTTCCTTTCATGATAGATTATTAGAGTTGTCTGCAAATACAAATTCTTCAAATGTTGGATCACCATTTATTTACTTGGAGAATTCAATGAGAGACCCCCACCCAACTTCACCATTGAATGAATGGCTAAGGATGCAGAGATTAGCAAGCATTAATGTTAGTGTCATATTTTGGTAAGGTTTGAGAGGCGGCCCTATATATCTGATATCTGAACCTCCTATTGTTTTCTTTCCAGAAAAAAAAAATTCTAGCATCCAGATCTGTTTTTTCTCCCTTTACCTTTTTAATTTTTCATTGGCATGTAAACAATCACTCCTCCAAAATGAACCAGTAGATGGAGCATTTGAGAAATGTTGTGTCAATCTCACTCTGAAAAACACAAATGCTGGTGATAACGTCAAATTCACCCTCAAAACCACCCTTCTTTTTTTCTACAATCCCCAACCTTTTCAAATATCTGTTTCTCTGTTTTGGAAAAAGGGATCACAAAATACTTATAGTAATGACATGTGAACTACTGAACATAAACATAAGCAATTAACAAAACATCCTCGAGAAAAATGGGCAGAGTCCACAGATAATTAAAGCTACAAATGGTGAAACCTCAAATACCTTCTACCATACAACCAATAAGATTATTCTGACCACAAAAGATACGGCCATAGGATGTGGGGATAACAGCACCAATTCACCACCTTTATCCCTGTCCCAGTTAAGGTAATAGTTGTCTGGGATACATTAATCCCAAAGGAAGCAACTTTCAGGATCATTCTTTCCAAAAATCAGCCCCTAGAGCTCACTGCTAAGTAGTCCTCAAGGTATGGAATTCAGTCACCTCTAGACATACCTTCAGCATGCTGAGCAATTACATGCAGTTTTGTTCAAAATGTAGTCTGGGCCCCTCCCTGGAACTATCCAACCGGATCCTCTGAGGATGAGGCCCAGGAATCTGCATTCTAACAATTTTCCTCAGGTATGTCTTGTGTTCAATGAAGCTTGAGAGCTACTAGATTAAATGAAGAACTGTTTAATGAGCCTCAAAGCCTGCTCTGGAAGTGATGTCTCACTATTTATAAGAATGTTTACTCTTTCTCAATTCCCTACAACAGCCCCAGCAAATTTCCCGCCTTTCCGAGATACTTCCCACTGCCCTACTTCCTAAATGACTCTAGTCCTCAATGTTATAAGGTACCCTGAGCTAACAGCACGTAATTCTAGATCTTCAAATCCTGTCCTGAAGTGATGTTTAAGGGCCATAATTATGTCATTTCCATCTCCTAGTAGTGCATTTTTGGCAACAGTAGCCTACTTGTTGACAAACATTTCTTCTCATTTGACAGAGAATTATGCAGAAAATATAAACAATCCAGACTCTAGAAGAGTCATTACATTTACCTAACTTCTTAAAATATTATATAAATGGACGACTCAAAGAGTCCAAGGAGGAGGATACTGTTCTATCTGCTCTTTTTGTAAAATGACTTCCTTCTGAAGTTTTGCTTTAAATAGCAGGTGTAAGCAAAATTCAAACAGGTTCGCAAACTTGAAGATGTCTATCACAGGCTGCATGAAAAATCTAAATATTTTGGTTGATGGAACCAAATACACCACCAAAAAAAAAATCAAACACAACAGAAACATTTACAAAATTGAACAATTAAACAAAAACATGTATTTACTTCTCCTGAGCATTTTTTTACTTTTTTTGAGATGGAGTCTTGCTCCGTCACCCAGGCTGGAGTGCAGTGGCATGATCTCAGCTCACTGCAACCTCCCCCTCCCGGGTTCAAGCTATTCTCCTGCCTCAGCCTCCCAAGTAGCGGGATTACAGGCACCCACCACCACGCCCGGCTAATTTTTGTATTTTTGGTAGGACAGGGTTTCACCATGTTGGCCAGGCTCGTCTTGAACTCCTGACCTCAGGCAATCCATCTGCCTCAGCCTCCCAAACTGCTGGGATTACAGGTGTGAACCACTGCACCTGGCCCTCCTGAGCATTTTATTGAACAACCATACTATGCTAAACACAAGTTAAACACAAGAATATCAAGGACAGAGGCTTTAAATGTTAAACTAACCCACGGCCTCATGCATCGAACAAAGGGCCTGTGAAGAAAGCCTGCTCAATAGATAGCCCTTGCAAATATTCTCCCGGCCTATGTGCCTACATGTGTGTGAAATCTCAAAAAAGAAAATTATACCTTCCTAGTAACTCATGATCAACAATGTATATGTCAAATGACAGTGCATTTATTTTCCTATCATATTCAATAAAATATTTATATTATGTTTTATTTTACTTACAGCTCTGTATAATTAACAGCAACAAGACAAAAAGGTGAACAAAAAGACTAATGATGACATAGATGGGAAAAATATATAATAGCACTCAAGTACTTCACCTACGCATCTTAGAGTCCTTAAAGGTAAATAAACTATACACTAAAAAGGAATATATAATCAGGAATATATTATCTATATTAAATATGTATTTTTAATATACATATTAAATATATAAAAATACATATTTATAATATATACAAATATATATTTATAATATATATATTTAATATATATAAAAAGGAATACATAATATATAATACTATAATATATAGTCAGAAGTGTCTGACTTCTACTTACAAACCGAATAATCACTGATGTCATTTCTCATTGTCAAAATATATCTTTAAAGTGAAAGTTCTACTCTTCAGAAGGCTAAGGCAGGAGCAAGACCCTATCTCAAAAAAAAAAAAAGAAAAAGACAAAAGAAAGCCTAGCAATTGAACCAACAGCCAAAGAAGAAGAGAGCACCGTAAAATATAAACAGTATTAGCTATGTAATTGTTGCATCTCACTATCAAGGCCTTTGAACACACATACAGATTAGTCTGAATGCAATAGATGAAGAATGCTTGGAATTCTCAGGCAAATGAAATAAATAACTTCTCTTTCACCTACAATTTTTCTAATTTAAAATTAACTTGTCATGAAATACCTACATTCTACCAAATATATATGTTCTTGTATTTTGATAGAATTTATAAAGTAGTTTTCATATTGCCATACAGCAGTCAGTAATCTGATGGAAATGTTTGGATCTGCAATTTTTATATGTCTGTGTACACACATAAGTCATACCCAGGGGCCAAAAAGGGACTCCAGTTTTAAATTTTTTAATGGATTGTCTGGGCTATGCCGACAAAATACAGTGTTTATTACTTTTTTTTTTTTTTTTTTGGTATTTGACATCTGTTAACCTATTCTATAAACTTTTCCAATTAGGTGACTAGCAAGTGAATTATTGAGAAAAAAAAAAGAAAAGAAAAAATTTAGATCACTTTGAGGCATTCAAATTCAGTTAAAATTAATAGATCTCACCCTGAAACTATCATCTATTGAGTTTGGGAAGCTTTACAAAGAATATTGCTCCTTATTCACAACCAATCTACAAGGTAGTTATTATTCCTAATTCACAAAAGAGGAAACTAAGGCTCAGAGAAGTTAAGAGCTTTCCCAGAGACTCATACATAGTAAGGGGCTCAGCAGAGGATTACTCAAATCTAAATTCGTCAGACACCAAAACTTTGTGCTTTCAACTCTGCCATGTTGTTTCTAAATGATTAGGGATAAGGTAAAGAAAGGCAATAGATTGCCATTAAATTCTGATTTCAGATTATAGTATCTATTTTCAACAAATGTGAAAACATTAAACAACTGAAATAGACTTTATATAATTTTATAATGGTAATGAATCTGTTTCTATAACTTTGTTAGCCAAATTAAGCCCCAAATTTAAAAAGCTTTAAATAAATTACCTAAATTTGTCAAATAGCCTACCCTACGAATATATTTTTTACATTTTTCATTGTCTACATGTTAGTTACACACTTACTTTCTAAGGTTTTTTTTCAGGGTTTATACATGTCAGAGAGCTCATTTTATTTAATATCAACAGAAGCTAAGTATGTATTTTATGCCTTTTCATTCTTTCCTCTATATGTATTAAGATAATTTCCTTCCCCAAAATAATAATTTATGCTTTTTTGTCACTTGAATCTAAGCTTCCCCCTTCATTTTTTCCTCTTCACTGGTCTCTGTTTCTTGAACAACTCCACAAGTCAGTAGCTCTTCTCTTCTTATTTGCCAGTCCTCCAACTCTGTCACTTTTTTTCCTGACATTCTGCTCTCTAAAGCTTCTGAGCTTCTCTCTTCAAAGCCACTTGCAATGTTCTCTGTCAAGAAACCCAGAGAAGCCTTGCCCTTATGTGACTCTAGTGGTGTATCTTCACTGACAGGCTGACACCAGCAAACCCAAAATTGATGTCGCAGTGGTAGGGTAACTAAGCAACTCTCATTTAAGAATAAAATCCAAATAAATAAGTTGCTAAGTTCACCCTTGATGTGAAATCCCCAGCTGTTGCTTAATATGTATTTCCAAGTATTATATTATTTTAAAATAAAGAATGTAATAAATGATTTATACATCTTCAATCAGGTCTTAAAGTCTTGAGGGTTTTTGTTTGTTTTGTTTTGGAGACAGAGGCTCGCTGTCACCCAGGGTCTGGAGCGCAGTGGTGTGATCTCAGCTCACTGCAACTTCCACCTCCCGGGTTCAAGCGATTCTCGAGCCTCAGCCTCCCAAGTAGCTGGGATTACAGGCGTGCATCATCATGCCCTGCTAATTGGAGGGTTATTTTTATTATTATGGATGCACCCCAGAGATTCACAATGAACAAAACTACCCAAAGTGGATAACAAATAAAACTTCCCCTAGATTTCGCCAAGACAGTTGGAGTTCTTATGTTTTCCCTTTATATAGTTTCATTAAAATAAAGATAATGATTAAAGAAGTTCCATGAAATCAGACTAGATATGTTTTGTTCAGCATTTGTCTTTCCAAATGCTCTGCACAATACCTGCCACATAGATACTACAATATTTTTAAATGATTGGGTGGATTAAATAGTATTTTGGTGCCCCTATCTTAAAAAGTAAACTACTTTCCTCAAAAGTTTTAAAACTTACAATATATGCCATGTTTTCCTTTTTTTTTTTTTTTTTTTTTTTTTTTTGAGACGGAGTCTCGCTCTGTCGCCAGGCTGGGATGCAGTGGCGCGATCTTGGCTCACTGCAACCTTCTGCCTTACGGGTTCAAGCAGTTCTCCTGCCTCAGCCTCCCGAGTAGCTGGGACTACAGGCGCACACCACCATGCCCAGCTAATTTTTGTATTTTTAGTAGAGACGGGGTTTCACCATGTTGGCCAGGATGGTCTCAATCTCTTGACCTAGTGATCTGCCTGCCTCGGCCTCCCAAAGTGCTGGGATTACAGGCATGAGCCACCACGCCTGGCCCATGTTTCCCTTTCATATGCCAATATGACAGTTTGTCCAAAGCCTGGGAAATCCCAGACATTTAAAGTAATGTGTCCAGAGATATGTAAGTTTCTCATTGTTCAAGGCAAAATTAGAATCAGGTCTCCCAAATTCTGGAATTTTTTTTCAATTTCACCAATACAACTTACTCTTATTAAATAGTATTAGAAATTATTATAACCTTTATACTCAACATCAGTGCATCTTAAAGTGACTATTAAGCATCAAAAACCTGAGTTTGGATATCCCATGGGTCAAATAACTAGTTTAATAAATAAATTTTCATTTTTCTATTTGCAAATCATTCTGAATAAAAAAGAAATCCCAAGTGACTGAGACATGCCATGATGAGACAACTGACAAAACAGGAGCTTCCATGGCAAGTACAATTTCTCCTGAAGTATATCGTGATGGCATGCAAGAAAGCTCACAACATTCAAAACTACTAGAAATTCCCATCTAAAAAGGCTCTGGTAACGGCTACTCTCAGCAGTTCAAAAACAAAAAAAGTCCAGCTTTCATGAGAGAATAGAGAGGACATAATCCATCTCCTGAAGAGTATTCAAAGAAGTTTCAAATCCTGACAATGTCAAAAAATGAATCTACTGGAACTTTTTGAGCTAGTGTTCTAACTTGCCAAATAAATGAAAATAAGGTAAGGACTACCCGGAAATAAGTCACTGCTTTGAAATATAATCTCTCTCTCTTTTATTTGTGTCACTAAGTCTATTGGTGATATGGTTAACCAAGGAGAATTTTTCTATACATGTGTTATGTTGAAAATGTTTACACTATATTCACCTGTATGTTCTCAGCATCCACCTGACAGACCCTTTTCATAATAGAAAAGAACTATGGCATGGAAAGTATATATAACTGTTGCATTTATTTGATCATCACAATTATTTTCAAATTGCTTATTCTGAAAACCATTCTCTGGATACATTCTTTTCATCCAGCAAAAAGCCAGTCATTCAAATTTAACTTATAAAAGTAACCATCAGAGATTATTTCCTTTCTCTTATTCTGGCAGAAAATACTGCATTTCTCAGTTTCTTTTATCTACTCCTCATGCAAGTTGTTGAAAATAGTCTTAGTTTAAATTAGCATTATCAGAGGCATTGACATTACTTTTTAGAAATCTGTAAATTCTCGTAGGCAAAAAAAAAAAAAAAAACCTCCAAGGTTATATCAACAATTCTCCCCAAACTAATCATTATCTTTAGCAAAATCATTTCATTAAATAAGAATCTGTTGTACTAAATAACTATTTTATTGCACAAATGTTGCTTTAAGTACTGACACAAGCCTACAGATGCTCGGGGTCATTGGACTCCTGTTGTAAATAAATATTTTCAACAATTTGCAACATCAAATAGTTTATAAAATTATGCTGCCTGGGAAATATTGGCAGGGAAGAACAGCAAACAGTAGCCAATCTATTCTGACGATTGTTTTCATCATTAACTGATGAAAGAAAAAGTGGTAGAAAGATATATCAAATAGGAAAATACACAAGAATAGGAAGATGACTGTTTCTCAATATGTGTTCCTAAGAATTAAATTAGTTCAAAATAAATAATGTAATAAGTGATTTACACATCTTCAATCAGGTCTCGTAAAAGAAAAAAATCATTCTCCATTAATACAAGTGCCACAAGAATACTTGTAGAACTGCCTGGTACCAGTACTCAGTCCCCTCAGGGTTCCACTCCTTCTTAGGTCCCTCCTACCATCATTTGCAGTAGTAATCTCAAAAGAGAGACTCAACAGTAATCAAACAAGATCAGTGTTCAGATTCATTTTGGAAACTTTAAAAAAGTAAAAGTCCTAGGGGTGGGTAGGTCAAAGTGCTGTCAGGAGGAGTTAAAGCTCTTGTATCCAAGGTCAGGTTGAGGATAAAAGATGGGTGGAGGTTTGACGCTGAATCTTTTTCAAATTCTGTCTGCAACAGAGTGGATTCCTTCAAAACAGAGCTCTCCCAGACAGGGTAAGATTGGATCAGAGGTCTGGCATTCCTGCAAGAGGTAAAAGCCAAGGGTAGCTGAAATGCCTGGGCAGGAAGAAGGCAGGAGTACTCTGGAAGGATGCCCACAACCAGGGGGAGTTTGGTGTACATCTGAAACTGCTGATACAGACATCCCAAGATGAGCACAAGTTCGGAGAGGCATTTACTCATTCCACAAATATTTAGGAAGGGCCTAATATAAAGAAGCCATCAAAAAATGAGAGAGAAGGCACTAGAGAATCAATTGAAGAAAGAGTAAAGGATGAGGTACAGGTGCAAGAAGTACCGAGGGGTTTAAATAGCTAATGTGAGAGAGAAAGCACTAGAGAATCCATTGAAGAGAGAGTAAAGGATGAGGTACAGGTGCAAGAAGTACAGAGCGGTTTAAATAGCTAATGCATGCGAAGCTTAATACCTAGGTGATGAGTTAGTAGGTGCAACAAACCACCATGGCACACGTTTGGTACCTATGTAACAAATCTGCACATGTATCCCGGGACTTTAAATTAAATTAAAATTTTAAAGAAAGAAAACCAGACACCAGGTTTACCCGGAGAAGAATAAATGCCTAGTGGATAAGAAGGAAAAAAAAAAAAAAAAAGCTACGAGGTGAGGACAACTCGAGATTAGAGATTTCTTCAACAGAAGGCAACTCAGAAAAGTATCTGGCAAAAAGTATCTGAAGATGTGAGAAAAAGGATGCAACATAGAATGCAGATAGCCTGTGGAATTCAAAGATGTCAGAGAAGGTCACGCTAAGACCAAGAGAGTGTGGGAAATAAGGAGAGGAAGGGTTTCCTGGAAGGGGTTGGGGCTCCTCTGGGATGCTGGAGAACAGGATGAAAGACAGGGAAGCCGAACTGCAGAACACAGTGCCTGGGAAAGTTTAGGGGAAAGAAAACAGGTGGGTGTGAAGCAGCACTGGGGCTGCCCAGGGGGAACAGTGGTGAAGTAGGGTTCAAGGCTAGAGGTGGGCAGATAGGCCCCGAATCAGGATACCCCAAAGGAGTGGAATCTTATTCCTTCCCAGTGCTGTAGTCCCCTCCCCTCTTCCGCCCTAGCCTAGGGGATCCTCTGTCGCCCGGAGCCACTGGAACCCTAGGCCGGGCAGGGTGAGGCCGGGCCGCCCCCCAGCGGTCGGGCTCTGCGCTCGCGCCCCAGCTCGCCCAGCGCCAACTTTACCGATCCGCGTTCTCTCCCCCGAAGGCGGTCCCCCCTTTCGCCCCCCGCTCACCGAGGGCGCCGTCAGGCGGCTGATGCTCTCTCCCAGCGAGTCCAGGTTGACCCGCCTCCGGCGCTGCACCCTCCTGGCCCCGGCAGTGGCGGCGGCGGCGGCGGCAGAAGCAGCCGGGGCCGGGGCGGCGGCAGCGGCAGCGGCAGCGGCGGCCGGGCTGGGCTCCAGCGGCCCGGGCGGGCTCCGGCTGCCATTCCAGCAGAGCCTAGACAGGGGGCACTCCCCCTCCTCCTCCGGGCTGGTCTCCAGGTAGTCGGAGCCCAGGGAACTGAAGGACTCGGACGAAATCTTCCTTCGAGACATGCTGCCGGCAGCGCTGCAGCGGCCGAGGCGGTGGCGGCGAGGACGCGAGCGGCGGTGGAGGCGGCGGTGGCGGGACCGGCGAGCGGCAACGTTAAGCGCGTCGGGGCCGCGGGGCGCTGCGGTCGCGCTCGGCGGGGCGGGAGTCCCCGGGGCCGCAGAGCCCCCCGAGCCGGCTGCTCATGGCGGGAAGTTGGGGCGCCGCCGCACCCTGGGGCCCGGGCTCGGCGGCGGCGCCAGGCTGGGCTGGGGGCCGCCGCCGCCTCTGCTGCTGCTCGCGCGGCGCCGCCTCAGCGCCCGCCTCGGCGCATCGCCGTGCGCCGCGCTGCAGCTCACGGGGAGGCTCCGAGAGTGTGTGACCGCGGTCGGCGGGGCGGGGAGGGCTGCGGCCCAAGCAGAAGGGGAGGCAGAGGCTTCTGCCGCCTGCGCGCCTATCTCGCCCCCTTTCCCTCTCTGCTCCCGCCCCTCTCCTCCCGCCTCTCTCCACTTGCTGCCCGCCTCCCTCCTTCTCCCTTTCTCCCCCCGCCCCCCCATGCTCTCCCTCCGCGGGAATCACGTGTCGCCATCATACTCATTGGGAGTCTCTGCCTCGCCTGTCGCCACGTTTCAGGAGCAACGAGGACACTTCGTTGCTGTCCTCTGCGCGCCCTCCCTGCTCCGAGGAGGTGCGCACAAGAGCTCGGGTTGGACTGAGGGCCCCAACCCCAAACGCCTTATCCTCGGCCCTCGGGAGCAGATGGGTCCCGGCGGCGCTGGTGGGGAGAAGGGCTCGGGGCTGGAGGGCGAGAGGCCTCCCCCTGGAGCCACCTTGGGGAAGCCTGACAGTGTGAAGCGGGGGTTAGGGTCCATGTTGTCCTTTCTCATAGTTTATTTAGGAAGTTCCGAGGCAAAAGGGAAAGGCCAAGCGTCCAGTCAGCCCATTC
This sequence comes from Symphalangus syndactylus, assembly GCF_028878055.3. Lineage (NCBI taxonomy): Eukaryota > Metazoa > Chordata > Mammalia > Primates > Hylobatidae > Symphalangus > Symphalangus syndactylus. The sequence continues at coordinate 123,860,894 of NC_072425.2, forward strand.
CAGAGGAGACCCTTACGGGGGAAGGGATGGACAGGGGTAACATTTTGGCGCCCATCCTGCTGTAGCAGCTCCTGAGGACTTGTGTTCCCCGCCTCGTGCGAGGCCGTGTGGGCGCGGAGCGAGCCCAGAACGGGGCGGCAGTGAGGACAGCGTCTGCTCTGACAAGACAGCCCTGTTGCTGAGCCTCAGCCGGGCGGGGTGCGCGGGGCTCCCGGCTCCGCTGGCTCCTCACTAGTGCTGGACAGCTCCGCTTGCCACCTAAAGCCGCCTTTGCAGGCGTTGAGAACTGGAGAACAAGTTCCTCCTCAAACTACCTAGCACCTGGCCCGGGGGAAACCCGGGAATGATCCCACGTCCCTCATCCTCAGGGCTCTTTGCGCCAAATATGCGATCTGTTTGCACCTGACTGCAAATGCTGCTTAGAAAGCTAAGAGGAGTAGGGATAAATGCTTCTCAAACTGACTCGCCACAGCGCGAGCATGTCTTGCCGCGAGTTTTCAGCTGTGCGGCTTCATTCCAAAGCTTATCTCTTTGCAAACCAGTCCTTCCAGCGCCTGACCCCACTGCCCCTTGCCTTAGCCCCAGAAAACTCTCATGCTGGTTCTGAGGATAGAGTAAGGGATGGGAAGAAGGGGCAAATGACAGTATCCCGAAAGAGGGGTCCCAGGCTGTACTTCCCCCTGCAATAAAGTGGATGAGCACCCTCCCCAGCTCCCCCGATCTGCGGAGAGAAAAGTTTAGGGGCTCTGGCTTTAGTTTCCCAGTGAAACCGAAGCCAAAGTGTTTTTTTATTAAAGAACTGGTCCTTCCAGGTGAAGGCAGATGGGTTTGTGTGGACTGTGTTTATTTAAAAAGCAAAACCAAACCACAAAACCTGTGCTGTACCCCCACCACAATTTGCTTTTAACTTCAAATCTTCCCAAGTGTTTGTGAGGGCTTAAATATAAATGCTATTTGAGGTTTCATTTGGAAAAATCCACTCAAACTGGTTCAGAGACGTACCTTTTTCCCCAGATCTTAAATGGGCTTCAAAGATAGAAAAGTGTGTACTATCACTCAGACACTCCCCCTTCAAATTATATATATATATGTATATGTATATATATATATGTATATGTATATATGTATATACATATACATATGAGAAAGAATATATATAATATATATTCTTATATATATGTATTCTCATCCTGCTGAGGAAGTTTCTTTTAAAATAATAATTGTTACAATTATTATTTAAACTGTGTGGTGCATCTACTGTTGATTTCCCCATTACTTCAATTAATTCTATGTGCATTTGTGTCCATTGAAAATTAGACTCAAATTACACTTTTAATGATAAAAAATCATCAATTTTGCTAAAAAGTTTCACTAGCTTTTTCTAAATTACAATGAAAATTACATTATTCTAACTTTGGGGTAATTGTTTAATATTTCTGCTACACAGTATCAATCAGCATAAAGGATTGGAGTTCCTAGCTCTCTTTGGTACTGATTATATAATAGTCAAGTTCTTTAGAATTATATGATTTTAGTTAGTATTAAATATACTAAATAGCATGTGTCCTTCACATTCTTTCAATAAACTGCTGCGCACACAAATAAATATTATGGTAATGGCAAATAAACTTCATATTGAACGTAGAATTGGAACTTTTTATTAACCATTCCAACTCTTGTCTCAAAGTAAAAGTTATTGAGTGCAAGGCAATCAGTATCATTTGTTTCTAAAATTTGTAAGAGGCCCAAGAGCCTTCCTGTTTACACTGGAAGTTTATTGCCAGAAAGAACTCTGAACCTATGGGACATTTTTTCTTTGTGTGAACCATTTGAATCAAAGACTTTTTACAGAATCTAGCCAGATGAAGTTGTCTTACAATTTTCTGTATGAATTACACCCTGCCTTTGATCATTATTTTCCCATGGATTTTTAAACTATAAACAAATCAAGGCCTAGATATAGCCAGTACAACATCTGCTTTGCTTTCAAGGGTTTCCTTTGTATTTCTGTTTAGGAGCAGGGTTCAAAAGCTCTCAATATGAAGAGTGCTGTGTTTATATTAGAATTGACATTTTTAAAATGAAGCATAGCTACTGTCCATTAAAAAAAGAAGAAGAAGAAGCCTTACAGCTAGCAAAAGCAATCTAAATACTGTAGGTAGAGTAGTCCGCTGAGAATGAATAGTTTGTGCTCTGATTTTAGGAAAAGAAGCTTGCGCAAACTCATACCCACAAATCCAGCCCTGCTGGATGTATTGTATTTTAATAAAGCATTTAAAGCCCACTCTCCAACTGGAAAAGAAAAATGCAGAAATATACTTGGTTTATTTGTGAAGTTGGCATAGGCCAACTCAGATTGATCAAGCATTGGGAAAGACTTCCTAAAAAAACAGATTCTTCACTTTAGTCAAGACAATGACTATTTTACATTTAAACATAAAGTAACTATTATTTGTGTGTGCCTTCCTTTCAAATAAATCAATCCTATTTATAAACTCTTTCACTTATATAGCCTCATTTCACCTGATTTTCATCCTCAGAGAAGTTGTTGAAGAAAAGTCACCTGTGTCCAATTCAAATCAAAGCTACAATCAGTCCTCCTTCCCAAAATTCTTTGCATTTCCCAGGTTCAAACTCTTTACTAGTTTCTTTTCATCCATCTAACACTCCAGCAAGAAAATCTGCAAGATTTGCTTAAGCATTCCCTGGAGCAGAGCTCTATCCTGATAGAAGACTGAAGAATTTCTCCCTGTCAATCTTTACATAAATCTGGCAATTCACAGGAATTGTACATGTAATATTAAAGCAAGTTTTCTAAAGAAATATAGTAGCTGGTGAATCCTTAACTAGGGCAAGTTTTTCTGGATCCCTAACCTAGAAAATCACACACACATACACACACACTCACAGTTCACACTGTTCACCTGCTAGTTTAACCCTATGTTTGTGTTCATGAATGAGATCTGTCTACTCTCTCACACTTAACATACCCCCTCTTTTACAAGAGGGCAAATGTGCTTTCTCTGAGAAAGACTGTCAGCAAATAGGAGATACTGTACTTCATATTGTTGCACAATTTTGTAAGTAAAACTAAATATTAAAGATAATATCAAAGTGAGAAGAACCATCTGCTGTGTTCACATATAAAGGGACACACAGAAGACAATGTAATCCATTGTCCTATAGTTATATTTTATCATAAAACCATCCCGAAGGGGTAGGATTCTTGCTGCTCAAAAAAGAATAGAGGAGGAGAAGGCTGGGGGAAAGGGGGAAAGAAAGAAAGACAAGCAACAAAGTCAATGCTACACTTAGTAGAATTTGTGACCCAGGAAGATACTTAAGGGTGTAATAACTGACTTTTTTTGATGCATCAAATCCATGACAGCAAGAAAGAGGCAGGTGATCAGTGCATGTTGGTGCCTCTGGCAGACACTACTGTCTCCTTAAGTGGCTTTACATTCAACCATGCACCACAGAAATCCATACTTCTCTAAGAAGAGACCCTATTAGTCAACAGTTTGAATACTAATATCAGCACCACAGTCTCCTACAACTCTCAGCCTTTTTGTTGCATACTCAACAATCCCAGGTCTCTATACACTTTATTTAAATTGGGATTCTTAATCCCAACATAATAGGACATTTTTCCAATTATAAAGTTATGGAAATTTTGGCACAGAGATTTAAAATATCTTCCAATGTCATGGAGGTGATAAATATTAAAGTCAGAATTCCAATCCTGACTACTAAGCCCATGCTATTTCCACTGAAACACTTTTCCTGCCTGTCTCTTGTCCTCAAATGTCCTAAAAACAGATTTAAAAATATGCTGAATTAAAATCACAATGTGAGTGGGTTATTGCATTAAAATAAATATTAAATACACAATTAACTTGTATGAATTATGTCCTGGAACATAATGTGGAAAAGCACTGACATGTGCAGAAGTTCTACATTCTCATAGTTTCTCTGCTGATAACTATCTCTGTGACCAAAATAAAGTTGTTAACTGCTCTGGGACTCAAACCCTTCACCTCTAAATCAAAAGTGTTGGATAAAATCCTTAGGTTATCATCAATCCTCAAAATTCTATAATTTTTCTCTTTGTTGAACTGTTCATTTCCTTTCCAGATATATCTTGTGCCTAAAAACTGTACCCACATACATCATCATAAGGTTAGATTCTCTTTTTCTTCCCTGTCATATCCTTTCTGAGAGTTCAGTTCTTCTACAGATCCCTCCTTAAACCACCCAAGATCCTCTCCTGATACAAAACTGCCATGAACATGGTCCGTGGAATTAAATGGATAAAAAAAAATATTTCAACTGAATCTTATTTGGTTAGATGCTCACTATCTCTCTGTCTTTTCATAACCTAATTCTTCTGTCTGCTTTATTGTATTATATAAAGGAATTATATCTTCCTGTCTGCAGCTTATTAAGCTTGACAGCTAACAATAATAAGTATGAATTATCAATAAGAATGCCTCAATATAACTTTGTTAATGTTAATAGACACTTACTTAAATATGTCCAATTTATAGTAAATATGCAGTCTGTTATTTAATCATTATTTTAAATAATAAATCTTTTAAAATCCAATTTTAATATGATGACTAAAATTCTTAGAAGTATTAAGTATGAAGTGTGCTTTTGTCACTAGATAAGAAAACATTAGAAAAATGTTACTAATAATGATTAAGTGGAAATGTAATGGATCCCTTAAGATAATCCATAGGTACAATTTTCTGTTTAAAAACTTAACAAATGACAGTGGATACCCAATGTTATGATCATTTCTGGAAAACTTTTCAAGTTGGACATTGAAATGAGGGCCTCAGTTATGAATAATTAGTTCATGCCTAAAAACCCATGTTAATCTTAAAATAATTCTAAAACATTTCTCCACCAAAAGGAGTGAAACTTTTAGAATAAAACTTACATTTACTCACTTCCGGCAGTTCTCCTTATAGTAAGTAAAACGAGCATTAATTCTTTTTGTATACAAAACTGAACAGGCATCTGTACCACGACTGTGAACTAAAATCAAATGTTCCATTTCTCTGTTTCACATGGGGTCTCATTAGCACCACAGAAGTAGAGTAATCCTTGCTTCCAGATAAGCAATATGTACACACAATCATCCCAAAGTGAGCCTGTTTCAGTCCTCTCCTTCAGGAGCCCCCAAGTGACTCTGTGTTTCCCTCCACAGCATGCAGACATAAGCTGGAATCATTTCTGCTCAATCTCCAAAAAATTCTTTGGACTTCTATCTCAGAGAAGAAAATTCCCAGATTTTCTTGGTTTTCAAGTTTTCTCGGTAATTTTTAACAGCACCCTAGGCCAAAAGAAATAGCTAACAATTCAATTTAAAATGTAGGCCAGGCACAGTGTCTCACGACTGTAATCCCAGCACTTTGGGAGGCTGAGATGGGCAGATCACCTGAGGTCAGGAGTTCAAGACCAGCCTGGCCAACATGATGAAACCCCATCCCTACTAAAAATACAAAAATTAGTGGGGCATGGTGGTGGGTGCCTGTTAACCCAGCTACTTAGGGAGCTGAGGCAAGAGAATTGCTTGAACCCAGGAGGCAGAGGTTGCAGTGAGCTGAGATTGTGCCACTGCACTCCAGCCATGGCAACAGAGAGAGACTCTGTCTCAAAAACCGAAAATAAAAATAAAATATAGCCTGGTCCAAACCATTTAATAATTATTTATATCGTAACAAATTAGCAGCATTTGAAAACATAATAAAGTGAAAGAAAAATAACATCTTTACTTCATTATTAACTATAATTATTTTAGCTAATAAAGTTGAACACTGCACAGCTTTTCAAACCTTGGGATCATATTGGACATTGTCATCCTCATATTTTATTCCACACTGATTTTCCCATGGTTATTGCTCGTAATCATAGCAGCCTCCAAAACCCACCTTCACAAATGCATAAAGTGATTAAAATAAGGTAGTACAATCCAATGCTAAAACTATAAACTACCTCAAGCTAATAGTCTGTTTGGTGCTCAACTGACATTAAGCATCACTGTGTTCCTCTCAAAATGTTAAAATATACCTCAGCAGCCATGTGCATCCACTGCACCACCCTAGGACCTGTTGGTACATAGTTTGGAAACCAGGACTCTGGTTGCTCAGCTTCCAAAGTTCTCAGAAAAGCTTGTCTTTTATCTTGATTACAGACTCTGAGTAAATAGGCAATAAGATCTTACAAATATACAATGAAAATGATGTATTTTAAGTCATTTTTGCTGCAATAATTTTGTATACATAGTGTTGCCTATGCATTTGTGGTTTATAAATAGTGCATTATTCTATATTTAAACATTTTATAAAGTTTTAACTGATTGTCTATAAACTGAGCTTCAAATACATAATAAGAAACAAAAGAATTTGGAAAGACAAATTATTTGCTTTTGATATTTATTAAACACACAATTTTTTTTTACCAACAGCTATACATGTGATAGATGAGCAGAATATTATCTCATGAAATATTATTTTTGAAAAGACTTCATACATGTAATTATATACATATATTTCTAAAATTATATATTTTTTAAATACAGACCCTGAAATCTTGATAACCACTCTTTGTTTGGAAAGAAAAGGAAAGTCAAAGGTAGGACCCATTATTTCCTATAACTTCTACTGTCAAGCAAGGGAAAGAAGGCATTTTATTGTATGTTGCTGATAGAGCAACAAAGGCATGCAAAGATGGAGGAAACTGTCCATGGTTCTACGGCACATAGTTAATCACAGGTAAGCTCTTAGCTCTGCAAAATCTTATTTTACAGCTCTAGGGTAGAACGCTGTCTCTAAGAAAGACTATTGCTTGAGGAAAAAAACTAAGTCTGGCTCATTATTTGCAGAGAATTTTATTTGAGTCCTTTTCTCAGGTAGTAATAATACGTTTGCATTAGTCCAGTTACACATAGCCATCATGGCTAAGTTAACTCATCTATTCATCTCAACACATATTTGAGTAATGGAACGTTTAATATTAAACCAAACACAATAAGCATTATAAAGATAATATATGGTTCCTACTTTTGAGAAACTTACACTGTAATAAGCATAAGGAAAAGTTAAATAACATGAAAAGTTAAATGGCCATAGAAAATAGTACTAGATAAGATGTCATATGGAAAATTAGTAATATAATATTCTAGGAGAAAAAGAAATATAAACTCTAAATATTTGCTTATGAAGGAAATGGGGCTTGAACTAGTCTTTGAAGAATGGGTAAAATTTTAATAGATGGAAACGAATTAATTGGGCATGGAGAAGAGAAAGAGTATGTTTTGTTTGAAAATGCTATGTATCACATCCAAACTGGATAAGAGAATGCATACTGAGAAACAGCAAGAAATAGAATAAGAAGATAAAGACCAGATTGGGAAAGGTTCACTGAACTTTCTCTGACAGGCATTGAAAAAAAATAATTTTAACTTTTTGACCTGGGAAATGACACGAATAGAGATTTGTACAAGTCAATAAAAGCTATTCAGTCATCTATAAAGTTCATAATTCCCACGAACATAAACCAGCAGCAGGGTAGACTGCCTCAATGTCCAGGAAACAAGTTGCAAACCATTACTGAGGTATGTGCAGCCTGAGTGACAGAGTGAGACACTGTCTCTAAAAAACCAGAAACAAAAAACAAAGCTAAGCTTCCTTATGCTCTTCCCCCCTTCACACATACACACACATTTTTATATTAGTCAAACTTGAAGCACACCTGCTATAAATTATTTGCTTATTGTATTGTCCAAGAATATAATTCCAGTCAATAAAGTGTATCACCTCCTTATCTCAATTTACTATTTATCTAAATTAGCTAATTTTCCAAGCATATCAGTCTTTAATAGACCAGTAGGATGAAAAGTTAACCTTTAGAGAAACTATTTTTAAAAAATAAAAAAGGTTGGGGGTGGAGCGAAGATGGCCGAATATGAACAGCTCCAGTCTCCAGCTACCAGCCTGAGCCACACAGAAGACTGGTGATTTCTGCATTTCTGCTTGAGGTACCGGTTTCATCTCACTAGGGAGTGCCAAACAGTGGGTGCAGGACAGTCAGTGAAGCACACTGTGTGCGAGCCAAAGCAGGGCGAGGCATTGCCTCACTCGGGAAGCGCAAGGGGTCAGGGAGTTCAATTTCCTAGTCAAAGAAAGGGGTAACAGAGGGCACCTGGAATATCCGGTCAGTCCCACCCTAATACTGCGCTTTTCCAACGGGCCTGGAAAACGGCACACTAGGAGATTGTGTCCCGCACCTGGCTCGGAGGGTCCTATGCCCACGGAGTCTCGCTGAGTGCTAGCACAGCAGTCTGAGATCAAGCTGCAAGGCGGCAGCAAGGCTGGGGGAGGGGCGCCCACCATTGCCCAGGCTTGCTTAGATAAATAAAGCAGCCAGGAAGCTCGAACTGGGTGGAGACCACCACAGCTCAAGGAGGCCTGCCTACCTCTGTAGGCTCCACCTCTGGGGGCAGGGCACAGACAAACAAAAAGTCAGCAGGAACCTCCTCAGAATTAAATGTCCCTGTCTAACTGACAGCTTTGAAGAGAGTAGTGGTTCTCCCAGCACGCAGCTGGAGATCTGAGAATGGACAGACTGCCTCCTAAAGTGGGTCCCTCACCCCTGAGCAGCCTAACTGGGAGGCACCCCCCCAGTAGGGACAGACTGACATCTCACTCTGCCGGGTACTCCTCTGAGACAAAACTTCCAGAGGAACTATCAGACAGCTGAATTTGGGGTCTCACGAAAATCTGCTGTTAAGCAGCCACCGGTGCTGACACCCAGCCAAACAGGGTCTGGAGTGGACCTCTAGTAAACTCCAACAGACCTGCAGCTAACGGTCCTGTCTGGTAGAATGAAAACTAACAAACAGAAAGGACATCCACACCAAAAACCCATCTGTACATCACCATCATCAAAGACCAAAAGTAGATAAAACCACAAAGATGGGGAAAAAACAGAGCAGAAAAACTGGAAACTCTAAAAAGCAGAGCACCTCTCCTCCTCCAAAGGAAAGCAGTTCCTCACCAGCAACGGAACAAAGCTGGATGGAGGATGACTTTGACGAGTTGAGAGAAGGAGGCTTCAGACAATCAAACTACTCTGAGCTACGGGAGGAAATTCAAAACAATAGCAAAGAAGTAAAAAACTTTGAAAAAAAATTAGAAGAATGGATAACTAGAATAACCAATGGAGAGAAGGGCTTAAAGGAGCTGATGGAGCCGAAAACCAAGTTTTGAGAACTACACGAAGATTGCAGAAGCCTCAGTAGCAGATGCGATCAACTGGAAGAAAGGGTATTGCTGATGGAAGATGAAATGAATGAAATGAAGAGAGAAGGGAAGTTTAGAGAAAAAAGAATAAAAAGAAATGAACAAAGCCTCCAAGAAATTTGGGATTATGTGAAAAGACCAAACCTACGTCTGATTGGTGTACCTGAAAATGACGGGGAGAATGGAACCAAGTTGGAAAACACTCTGCAAGATATTATCCAGGAGAACTTCCCCAATCTAGCAAGGCAGGCCAACATTCAGATTCAGGAAATACAGAGAACGCCACAAAGATAACTCCTCGAGAAGAGCAACTCCAAGACACATAATTGTCAGATTCACCAAAGTTGAAATGAAGGAAAAAATGTTAAGGGCAGCCAGAGAGAAAGGTCGGGTTACCCACAAAGGGAAGCCCATCAGACTAACAGCTGATCTTTCGGCAGAAACTCTACAAGCCAGAAGAGAGCGGGAGCTGATATTCAACATTCTTAAGGAAAAGAATTTTCAACCCAGAATTTCATATCCAGCCAAACTAAGCTTCATAAGTGAAGGAGAAATAAAATACTTTACAGACAAGCAAATGCTGAGAGATTTTGTCACCACCAGGCCTGCCCTAAAAGAGCTCCTGAAGGAAGCACTAAACATGGAAAGGAACAACCAGTACCAGCCACTGCAAAAACATGCCAAATTGTAAAGACCATCGAGGCTAGGAAGAAACTGCATCAACTAACAAGCAAAACAACCAACTAACATCATAATGACAGGATCAGATTCACACATAACAATATTAACGTTAAATGCAAATGGGCTAAATGCTCCAATTAAAAGACACAGACTGGCAAAATGGATAAGGAGTCAGGACCCATCAGTGTGCTGTATTCAGGAAACCCATCTCACGTGCAGAGACACACATAGACTCAAAATAAAGGGATGGAGGAAGATCTATCAAGCAAATGGAAAACAAAAAAAGGCAGGGGTTGCAATCCTAGTCTCTGATAAAATAGACTTTAAACCAACAAAGATCAAAAGAGACAAAGAATGCCATTACATAATGGTAAAGGGATCAATTCAACAAGAAGAGCTAACTATTCTAAATATATATGCACCCAACACAGGAGCACCCAGATTCATAAAGCAAGTCCTGAGTGACCTACAAAGGGACTTAAACTCCCACACAATAATAATGGGAGATTTTAACACCCCACTGTCAACATTAGACAGATCAACGAGACAGAAAGTTAACAAGGATATCCAGGAATTGAACTCAGCTCTACATAAAGAGGACCTAACAGACATCTACAGAACTCTCCACCCCAAATCAACAGAATATACATTTTTTTCAGCACCACACCACACCTATTCCAAAATTGACCACATAGTTGGAAGTAAAGCTCTCATCAGCAAATGTAAAAGAACAGAAATCATAATAAACTGTCTCTCAGAACACAGTGCAATCAAACGAGAACTCAGGATTAAGAAACTCACTCAAAACCACTCAAATACATGGAAACTGAACAACCTGCTCCTGAATGACTATTGGGTACATAATGAAATGAAGGTAGAAATAAAGATGATCTTTGAAACCAACGAGAACAAAGACACAACATACCAGAACCTCTGGGACACGTTCAAAGCAGTGTGTAGACGGAAATTTATAGCACTAAATGCCCACGAGAGAAAGCAGGAAAGATCAAAAATTGACACCCTAACATCACAATTAAAAGAACTAGAAAAGCAAGAGCAAACACATTCAAAAGCTAGCAGAAGGCTAGAAATAACTAAAATCAGAGCAGAACTGAAGGAAATAGAGACACAAAAAACCCTTCAAAAAATTAGTGAATCCAGGAGCTGGTTTTTTGAAAAGATCAACAAAATTGATAGACCACTAGCAAGACTAATAAAGAAGAAAAGAGAGAAAAATCAAATAGATGCAATAAAAAATGAAAAAGGGGATATCACCACCGATCCCACAGAAATACAATCTACCATCAGAGAATACTACAAACACCTCTATGCAAATAAACTAGAAAATCTAGAAGAAATGGATAAATTCCTCGACAAATACACCCTCCCAAGACTAAACCAGGAAGAAGTTGAATCTCTGAATAGACCAATAACAGGTTCTGAAATTGTGGCAATAATCAATAGCTTACCAACCAAAAAGAGTCCAGGACCTGATGGATTCACAGCCAAATTCTAACAGAGGTACAAGGAGGAACTGGTACCATTCCTTCTGAAACTATTCCGATCGATAGAAAAAGAGGGAATCCTCCCTAACACATTTTATGAAGCCAGCATCGTCCTGATACCAAAGCCTGGCAGAGACATAACCAAAAAAGAGAATTTCAGACCAATATCCTTGATGAACATTGATGCAAAAATCCTCAATAAAATACTGGCAAACCGAATCCAGCAGCACATCAAAAAGCTTATCCACCATGATCAAGTGGGCTTCATCCCTGGGATGCAAGGCTGGTTCAACATATGCAAATCAATAAATGTAATCCAGCATATAAACAGAACCAAAGACAAAAACCACATGATTATCTCAATAGATGCAGAAAAGGCCTTTGACAAAATTCAACAACCCTTCATGCTAAAAACTCTCAATAAATTAGGTATTGATGGGACATATCTCAAAATAATAAGAGCTATCTATGACAAACCCACAGCCAATATCATACTGAATGGGCAAAAACTGGAAGCATTCCCTCTGACAACTGGCACAAGACAGGGATGCCCTCTCTCACTGCTCCTATTCAACATAGTGCTGGAAGTTCTGGCCAGAGCAATCAGGCAGGAGAAGGACATAAAGGGTGTTCAATTAGGAAAAGAGGAAGTCAAATTGTCCCTGTTTGCAGATGACATGATTGTATATCTAGAAAACTCCATTGTCTCAGCCCAAAATCTCCTTAAGCTGATTAGCAACTTCAGCAAAGTCTCAGGATACAAAATCAATGTACAAAAATCACAAGCATTCTTGTACACCAATAACAGACAAACAGAGAGCCAAATCATGAGTGAACTCCCATTCACAATTGCTTCAAAGAGAATAAAATACCTAGGAATCCAACTTACAAGGGATGTGAAGGACCTCTTCAAGGAGAACTACAAACCACTGCTCAATGAAATAAAAGAGGATACAAACAAATGGAAGAACATTCCATGCTCATGGGTTGGAAGAATCAATATCGTGAAAATGGCCATACTGCCCAAGGTAATTTATACATTCAATGCCATCCCCATCAAGCTACCAATGACTTTCTTCACAGAATTGGAAAAAACTACTTTAAAGTTCATATGGAACCAAAAAAGAGCCCACATCGCCAAGTCAATCCTAAGCCAAAAGAACAAAGCTGGAGGCATCACGCTACCTGACTTCAAACTATACTACAAGGCTACAGTAACCAAAACAGCATGGTACTGGTACCACAACAGAGACATAGATCAATGGAACAGAACAGAGCCCTCAGAAATGATGCCACATATCTACAACTATCTGATCTTTGGCAAATCTGACCAAAACAAAAAATGGGGAAAGGATTCCCTATTTAATAAATGGTGCTGGGAAAACTGGCTAGCCATATGTAGAAAGCTGAAACTGGATCCCTTCCTTACACCTTATACAAAAATTAATTCAAGATGGATTAAAAACTTAAATGTTAGAACTAAAACCATTAAAATCCTACAAGAAAACCTAGGCAATACCATTGAGGACATAGGCGTGGGCAAGGACGTCATGTCTAAAACACCAAAAGCAATGGCAACAAAAGCCAAAATTGACAAATGGGATCTAATTAAACTAAAGAGCTTCTGCACAGCAAAAGAAACTACCATCAGAGTGAACAGGCAACCTACAGAATGGGAGAAAATTTTTGCAACCTACCCATCTGACAAAGGGCTAATATCCAGAATCTATAATGAACTCAAACAAATTTACAAGAAAAAAACAAACAACCCCATCAAAAAGTGGGCAAAGGACATGAACAGACACTTCTCAAAAGAAGACATTTATGCAGCCAAAAAACACATGAAGAAATGCTCATCATCACTGGCCATCAGAGAAATGCAAATCAAAACCACAGTGAGATACCATCTCACACCAGTTAGAATGGCCATCATTAAAAAATCAGGAAACAACAGGTGCTGGAGAGGATGTGGAGAAATAGGAACACTTTTACACTGTTGGTGGGACTGTAAACTAGTTCAACCATTGTGGAAGTCAGTGTGGCGATTCCTCAGGGATCTAGAACTAGAAATACCATTTGACCCAGCCACCCCATTACTGGGTATATACCCAAAGGACTATAAATCATGCTGCTATAAAGACACATGCACACGTATGTTTATTGCGGCACTATTCACAATAGCAAAGACTTGGAACCAACCCAAATGTCCAACAACGATAGACTGGATTAAGAAAATGTGGCACATATACACCATGGAATACTATGCAGCCATAAAAAATGATGAGTTGATGTCCTTTGTAGGGACATGGATGAAACTGGAAAACATCATTCTCAGTAAACTATCACAAGGACAAAAAACCAAACACTGCATGTTCTCACTCATAGGTGGGAATTGAACAATGAGAACTCATGGACACAGGAAGGGGAATATCACACTCCGGGGACTGTTGTGGGGTTGGGGGAGGGGGGAGGGACAGCATTAGGAGATATACCTAATGCTAAATGATGAGTTAATGGGTGCAGGAAATCAACATGGCACACAGATACATATGTAACAAACCTGCACATTGTGCACATGTACCCTAAAACCTAAAGTATAATAAAAAAAGAAAAAAAAAGTACAAAACCAAAAAATAGAAAAATAAAATAAAAAAAAAAAAAGGTTTAAAATTCCCCAAAAACCTAATAAGTGCCACTTCCGTGTTAAGGTCTGTGATGTGTCTTTCACTTAACGAACAGACCCAAAGTTTCTTAATTTGGTGTCCCAATATAATGACTTAGTGGATTCAGTGAAGAGGATTTTAAACCAGATTGATCAATAATAATTCCACCTTGACTCATACCAAATATAGTATGCTCTTATGTTCAATCTAATACATTTCTTTTTTCTATCAGAGAAAAAGGTTTTCAGCTTGCTACCTTTGTTTTCAACTACTGGACAGAGAATGTTCATCCATACAAACTGAAAAGACTAGCTCTCAGGAATTTATTGTCAATTAGTGAATCAGGGTAAACATACACAATGAACACTTGCAGCTAGGTTCAGAATGTATTAGAGGCAGGGAAGAGAATGGAGAAAGACAGATGTATGTGTGAATATTGAGATTTGTCAAGATGACTGCAGAATATCTGAAGAAGGGAGGTGGATATCATGTGCTCAGCTGTAAATACAATTCTAGAACAAAGATTGGCCAACAGGAGTTTGAAATCACTAGACTGGAATGAAACCAAAGCAACGACTAGATGTATTTGCTAGAGGCACACAATATAAATAAGAGCAGCTTAGGAGATAACATTTGATTAATAAATTAATGAGCATTTTAACAAGTGGATTATTTGCAAAGAGAGCACAACTGAAAGTGCTTACTACTGTATTTGAGAAAACAAATGAAAAATGAAGAAGAGTTATTCCCAGCCATCCCATATACACTGTTCATTTTTATAAGGCAGTAGCCACCATTTGTAGCTTTGTTTAAAAGTGCCTCAAAAAGAGGTCCAAATGATTTGACTGGAGTGTAAATCCAAATGTTCCAACCAAATATCATAATTAATTACTTCAAAACTGTCGTTTAATGAGATAACTAAACATTAAAACCACTGAAGGGAAATGCTTGTCTTGTTCTCTATCAGTAATTCTTCTCATTGCTTCTTCATTTTTCTTAGTTTACATGGTGCTTGTATTTTCAGGAGGTTATGTAATTAACCATAATAAAATTAATTGTCTCCAGGCTGATGAGGTCATAGATTTTCAGTGTCGCTGAGTCCCAATTATTTTAGCAGAATTTCTTCCTCAGTTGTTCATTATTTGGTGTCCTATTTCAAAAATGAGCACTTTTCCTTTTTGCTGTTTGCTGTTTGCTTTTTGTTGGTAGTTTTCCATTAGCAAAAAACAAAAAAAAAACAACAAAAAAAAACAAAAAAAAACAGTGCCCTATCCTTATTATGTAAAATGACATAATTTCTGTGCAATCTATCCAGATTTAAAAAGTCACTGTAAATCACTAATAAGTAGTTTCAATTTATAAAATAGATTATAATATTCTTCATACATCTGGGAATTAAGTAAACATGAGCACTGGCAAAACTAGATTGTCACTCAAATTCACTGGAGTATAGCACTAATCACAGGAGCAGCTGATACTAGATTGGAGCAAGGTCCAGCATTCTCAAACAAAGCTATATATTTTTTAACAAAGAAGAACAATCTTTTTTCCAATGTATTGGTCCTCTGTTACTGTGACACAAAATAGATATATTCCTGTTGGGTAAATTGACAATTTTCTGTACAGAAAATTTCCCTTTAATATACGTAAATAATTCCCACTCCAAGAGAGGGAGCTTAATTCCCACTATGCCCCTTGCCCCCACCACAGACACATGTTGAGTGTGAACTAGATTTAGTGACTCGCTTCTAAAGAATAGAATGTGAAAAGGGAAAAATAGTAATCTCACAGTGGAAAAACCTAGCAGACATCATCTTATCTGAGTGATTAAGGTTAACGTCACCAGTGATAAGTCATATTGATACTATGTCCCTCTAATATGTTGTGATGGGAAGGACACTCCACATCTATAGTATTTCTCTCCAAAAAAACTATAACCCAGGTTAATAACGTGAAAAGCATCAGATAATCCAAATTGAGGGACATTCTACAGAATTTTTGACCAGGACTCTTCAAAACTATCAAGATCATGAAAAACAAGAAAAGACTAAGAAATTGACTCAAGTCAGAGAAGACTAAGGATACATGATAACTAAATGCAATATTCTATCTTTTGGATTGAATCCTGAAACAAACAAAAAGGGCATTAGCAGAAAAAATGGTGAAATCCAAATGAAGTCTGAAGTTTAGTTCATAGTAATGTACCAGTGTTCATTTCTTAGTTTTAACAAATGCACCATGGTTGTGAGAGTTGTTTAACAGTAGGGAAATCTGGGTCAAGGGTATATGGAATCTTTGTATTATCTTCACAATTTTTCTGTAAATGTAAAATTATTCCAAAGTAAAATGTGGAATTTTTTTTAAAGTTTGTTGGCAAGTTTTAAAATGCAGAATTTAACATTTGAGATAGTGAAATGTAACCACAGTGGTGAATGATTTTTTTAATGCCAAGATCTAAATATATTAGCTCCATCATATTTATGACCAATAAAAGTCCTACAAAATGTTTTGATGACCTATGGTAGTGATAAATTCTATATTCTCCTTTCAGAAGACATTGTGTTCTTCCTACCACAAGATGATTTGGACAAACTCTCCTTTTTCACTTTGAGAAAGAGGGTTTTAAGCCAGAATCGTCTATCTGTAGGTGAGTCTGGGTAAAGGGCAAAGTACAGATATTTAATTTTAGTGCACTCTACAGGGTGAAATCTTCCGTAATTAGTTTTAATTACTTGAACAGAGTATGACCAGCATTTTAAGACAACATAAGAATGACAGCAAGAAGAGGTCTGGGGCAATGATAGCTCAGACATTCTACTATCATATACTCAATACTTTTTTAGTTTAAGCTGAATATCAACTGGGCTACAGCTAAATGTACCACATAACTGAGGTCTCTCCCTGCTTTGGTCAGCATGTTTTTTTTGTTTGTTTGTTTTTCTTTTTTTTTTTTTTTTTTTTTTTTGAGACAGGGTCTCGCTCTGTCGCCCAGGCTGGAGTGCAGTGGCACGATCTTGGCTCACTGCAAGCTCTGGCTCCCAGGTTCACACTATTCTCTTGCCTCAGCCTCCTGAGTAGCTGGGACTACAGGCGCCCGCCACCATGCCCGGCTAATTTTTTTGTATTTTTAGTAGAGACGGGGTTTCACCATGTTAGCCAGGATGGTCTCGATCTCTTGGTCAGCACTTTTAATGACTCTTATACCTATTATCATAGACAACTGCTTAACATAGAAAACTCTGAATATTCATTAATTCCTTCTCACTACATAGTTTAATCACCATACTACTTTGTCTTTCCTCTCCAAGATTCTGCTTTGCACTCTTGACTGCCGTTCTCAATTTTTTCATCATACCCTCCAGAGTTCTGGTAGTATTGTTAATAAATACCCTTATTAGGTTAGGTATACTTCCAAACAATGAAATACTACTTTACACCCACTGGAATGGCTAAAATGAAAGCCGACTACAGGAAATGCTATGTGGACGAACTGGAAACCTCTTATATTATTATATAGAGTAAAAATTGTATAAATACTTTGAAAAACTATTTGGCAATTTCTTATAAAGTTGAGAATACACCTATACAAGAACTCAGCAATTCCATTTTTGGGTTTCTATATAAAATAAGTGAAAGCATATGTCTTCAAAAAGATGTGTATGAGAATGTTCATGGCACTTTTATTCAGAATAGTCAAAAATCATAAGTGACTTTAGCGTCCATCAATAGAATGAGTAAACAAACTGTGGTATATTATACAAGAAAATAATACACTATAAATAGCCACACTATTGATATACTCAACAACATGAATAAATTTCAAAAACGCTCGGCTGAGTGATAGAAGTCATACATAAAACAGCAAATTCCATTTATATCAAGTTTAAGAAGAGGACAAATTAACATATTGTGATAGAAATTTAAAAAGTAGTTGCTAGGAATAGGAGTGTGGGCAGGATGAATTGACTCAAAATGGGATTAAGGGGAATAGGGAACTTTCTGGGGTGATGAAATTGTTTTATATCTTGACTTGGATATACAAGTAAATATATTTGTCAAAATGTATCAACTGAAAACTTATTATCTGTGCATTTACAGAAACCTAATTACTAAAGAAGTCATTTCTGTCCTAACTAATCTATACTTAATATCTAGTATAGTACTGAGCCCAGAGACTGTGCTCAGTGAATAGTCAATTAACGAATAAATAAATATTATCAATATAATTTTATATTTATGAATACTTAGCACATAAGACCAGATTTCAAACTCTTTGGATGCATATTCCTCCTAACCCAGTGAATTTCTTCAGTTCTATCTGAGCATGCTAGCTTAGCGTTCCCCAGTCATAGAAGTAGGAGAAGGTATAGAAAATGGAAAAACACCCTCAGCATTTTACCTGATAAAAATGAGAGACAGATGAAAATGAGGCAGATAGAAGGAGAAGGAGCAGAGATAATGTCTATGACATGGAGATAGAAACAAAGGCTAGGAAGAGGTATTTCATCACATGGAACGCTAGACAAATCTTTTTAAAAGTACTATTTTATGTTATATATGCAGATACATAATCAATCAGTACAATAAAATGCAAAAAAGGCAAACTCCGCTATTTGGGCAAGAAAAAAATGATATATACATCCACTAAAGTAGATCATTTGGGAAGAAGAAATACTTTTTCCAGAGTTGTTTTAAAAAATATTAGAATGGCGTGAACCCGGGAGGCGGAGCTTGCAGTGAGCCCAGATTGCGCCCCTGCACTCCAGCCTGGGCGACGGAACGAGACTCCGTCTCCAAAAAAAAAAAAAAAAAAAATTCACTTACTAAAGTTTGTAAGCTTTAAATGGTTACATACTCATTTTCCCATCACAATAGCAGCAGCAACAATCACAAAATTAAAATCAGATAAATGCCTGCTCTGATAGACCACAAATATCATTGTCTACTTATAATTTAGCCCCATCTTGTGGTAGTCTAGGAAACTGGACTAAAGGCTCTCACTGTCCGATTGTGTTTTTGAAACTATAGGCATAAATGATACTATTCCAGTTAGGTTTAAGCCAAAAGAAACTAGACTAAGAGGACTACATTTCCAGTTAGTCAAGGGTTTCCCACTCCTTAGCTATACAATAAAGACATTCAAAGAAGTCTGTGAAATACTTTTGTTTCCTTGGACAAGCCACTTCTCTCAGAATAGTTATTTTCACAAAAGACCAGTGCTAAGTAACACAAGCCTTCGTGTAACATTTCTCCTCTGCAAACCAAAAGCAAGAAAGCTCAAAATCTGTCTTTGGGAACTAGTTAGGGGAAGTCAAACCACTTGAAAAGAACAGAATAATGTTGTTCTATCATCTCTATAACCATTAAAATTTTGAAGCAAATGACAGTTTACAATACTATCAACAAAGACATTTTAACAAAGAGTCATGGTGATCAGTGACATTCAGCTAAAAGATTAAATTGGAATTTATTTCTTTGATTTTTCTTTTTTTTTTAACATTCAAAATTATGTCGGGAAATGCATTTTCGCCTGCCCTTTGGCAGTAAAAGTGCTGCTGTTTTTGGAAGTGCCATTTAGAAATGTCTTAAGCCTGACCTTTCAGCACTAAATGAAACTTGTTCTATGTAACCTAAAATAGATATTTCTTTTAATCTAATTTAGAGAGTTGACCATAATATGACTCTGAATATCATGATTACGCATATAAAATTATCAAAATGAGAATTATTCAGACATGACCATGTAACTCAATTTCACTGGATTAGATACATCAGTAATTTACAAAAATACTTTTTTTTTCCTGAGTTATCATATTTCTTTTTTTTTTCTTTTTTTATTATTATACTTTAGGTTTTAGGGTACATGTGCACAATGTGCAGGTTTGTTACATATGTATCCATGTGTCATGTTGATTTCCTGCACCCATTAACTCATCATTTAGCATTAGGTATATCACCTAATGCTGTCCCTCCCCCTTCCCCCCACCTCACAACAGTCCCCGGAGTGTGATGTTCCCCTTCCTGTGTCCATGAGTTCTCACTGTTCAATTCCCGCCTATGAGTGAGAACATGCACTGTTTGGTTTTTTGTCCTTGTGATAGTTTACTGAGAATGATGTTTTCCAGTTTCATCCATGTCCCTACAAAGGACATCAACTCATCATTTTTTATGGCTGCATAGAATTCCATGGTGTATATGTGCCACATTTTCTTAATCCAGTCTATTGTTGTTGGACATTTGGGTTGGTTCCAAGTCTTTGCTATTGTGAATAGTGCCGCAATAAACATACGTGTGCATGTGTCTTTATAGCAGCATGATTTATAGTCCTTTGGGTATATACCCAGTAATGGGGTGGCTGGGTCAAATGGTATTTCTAGTTCTAGATCCCTGAGGAATCGCCACACTGACTTCCACAATGGTTGAACTAGTTTACAGTCCCACCAACAGTGTAAAAGTGTTCCTATTTCTCCACATCCTCTCCAGCACCTGTTGTTTCCTGATTTTTTAATGATGGCCATTCTAACTGGTGTGAGATGGTATCTCACTGTGGTTTTGATTTGCATTTCTCTGATGGCCAGTGATGATGAGCATTTCTTCATGTGTTTTTTGGCTGCATAAATGTCTTCTTTTGAGAAGTGTCTGTTCATGTCCTTTGCCCACTTTTTGATGGGGTTGTTTGTTTTTTTCTTGTAAATTTGTTTGAGTTCATTATAGATTCTGGATATTAGCCCTTTGTCAGATGAGTAGGTTGCAAAAATTTTCTCCCATTCTGTAGGTTGCCTGTTCACAAAAATACTTTTATTTGGATCTGTGTCAAGGTAGCCTGCAAATTTAAGTATGAAGATCAATGTGAATTATAAGCATACTTCAAGTACTATTGCCCAGTACTAATTTATCACACCAATGACATGACATAATACCACAAAGTTCAAGAAACCTTTTCCTATACCATCACTTAACTTTAAAAGGAAGAATATGTAGCTAAAGTAAACAACAAAACTTGGGATAAACAGACATACTCTTGCTTAATGCAATAACATAGGTTCCTGAAATTTAATATACAAGTCTCATAAATTTGGTAATATTTTCATATTTATTTAAATGTTTTATTTTTATTTTCAATTCATCATAAGTTGACATATAAATGTACTGAGGTTTTCATACTTTAAAAGGTGCCCACCTAATGAACCTATGCTAGAACAAATAACAATTATGGAATAAAAAGATTCTTGTTAATGCAAAATTAGATGCATCAAGCTAACAAAATGCATCTAATTTTGTAGAATTCCTTAAAGCAAGGCAAATCTTTGCTATAAACACAAAGTTGCATTGCCTCTAACACTCCCTTTCCACTGCATGACATAATTCCCATACATTTCTCACTGGATTTTATCCCCATTAACACTGCTGGAAAACCATTTTCATAGATAAATGAATCAATTAACTAAAGGTTTTCTTTAAAAAAGAAATAAAATTTTAATGTCTATATTTTAGGCACTCTTGAAATGTGTGTGTGCAAGTTTGCATGTGTATGTGCTTATTCCCTCTGACTTCTATTTTTACAGACAGGTGTAATTATTAAACCTTTCTTCTTCCCCAAATATGTAACACAATCTCATTTTCTCCCCACTTACCCTAGGTTCTGCTCTCCTCTCCATTTATCCTCTGATTCTCTTGCTTTATCTTTCCTCATCTCTCTTCTTTGTTTTTTTTTCTTTTTTTTACTGCCGTATCATAAAAATTCAATAAATAATGTAATTCTTTTATCTTCCTTATTTTATCTCTATCTCTTTATACTCCTTGATTTTATCTTTCTTGATTGCCTGCATGATAAAGCTAATTCAATAAGTAAATCCTGTATGTGTGCATAATTAATTACATATTACTAAAAACTTTATATTCAAAAAATATAAATCATTCTATTACAAAGATACATCCATGTGTATATTCACTGCAGCACTATTCACAATAACAAAGATATAGAATCGGCCTAAATGCCCATCAATGATAGACTGGATAAAGAAAATATGGTACATATACACCATGGACTACTATGCAGCCATAAAAAGGAATGAGATGGAGCTGGAGGCTATTATCCTTAGCAAACTAATGCAGGAACAGAAAACCAAGTACTGCATGTTCTCACCTATCAGTGGGAGCTAAATGATGAGAATACATAGACACTTAGCGGGGAGCAACACACGCTGGGGCCTATTAGAGGGTGAGAGTGGGAGGAGGGAGAGGATGAGGAGAAATAACTAATAGATACTAGGCTTAATACTTGGGTGATGAAATCATCTGTACAGCAAACCCCCATGACACAAGTTTACCTATGTAACAAACCTATACATGTACCCTTGAACTTAAAAGTTAAAAAAAGAACTTTAATGATAGCTCAGTACAGAAGAAATGTATTAATACTTAGAGCTTATGATTATAAAGTATTTTTAAATACTTTAAAATTACATACATATAGTCAGTTCTCATTATTTGTGGAAGCTATGTTCTATAAAGTTGCTGTAAACATTGAATTAGCAAACACTGAAACATTGCTCCTACAGGAAATACAAGGTGAAGTTCCTGCAAGCTTCTGGTCACAACATTTTTATCAACCAATCAATATATAGCCTGTTTAATGATGTTTCTACTTTAAAACCTCTTCTTTAATGTATATCATTGATTCAATAACATTGAATTAGCACCCAATAAAACTGTAACCCCTGCCTGAATAAAGTTCATGTAACCCACATGTGTTCTCCCTAAGGCACATCATAGTGTTATTATGAAGCAGGAAAAAAATAAGCCTTGTACTAGGCTGACACACTCCAAGACCTAGTGATAGGCAGAGCTCTGGCATGGCTTTGATAACGCTATCTGCAGAGCCAGGGCCCTCAAGGGATGAGCCCCAGAGCCTCTCCCTCCCATCCCAGAGCAGGGATGAGAAAAACAAGTTCTTCTCCCCTTTCAGCTTCCCCCTTCTCCCTTACCATTCTTGTGATTATTTTTGCCAGTTTGTAAGAGTTTTGCAAGTTCCGGTTTTGCCATCTGTGCAGTATAGCAAAGGTCATAAGACACGCTTGAGTTGCAGTGTCTGTCACTGTTTGATAAACTGCCTTTGTTCTGCTTCTGTAAGCTTGCTTGCCTGCCCTGCAGGTTTCACACCACTAAACTGGCCAACCCCCTTCAGTTGCACGTATAAAAGTCAAGCCCTGTCTTTGTTCGGGGCTCAGCCTTTGGATTTTAACCCGCTGGACTGTTGGCCAACTAAATAAAATCCTCCTGTTCAACCTATTGGTCTCTCCCATCCCTTAATTCCTGCAACATTTCCACTTAGGAACACTAGATAGTATGTTAGCACTATACTTAATATAAACAAGGAAAATCACCAACAAAAAACACAGAAGATGTGCTAAATAAACCTTAAAAAAGATACTCGTTTATAGTATGATAGCTGAAGCAGGAAAACAGAACATAGCCTTGTTTGACCGCAGCTGGGAACACATGCATTGGGTGACTCATTTTTCTCACTGCTCTTTGCATGTCTGTGAATGACCACAAAAGCGATACAAGTACTGATTGTGGGGTTGCAAATAAATTTTAATGAGTAGGCAAATTTGCAAATACAAAATTGACAAATAATGAGGATCAACTGCACTTTGGTTGCAAAGATATATAATGTCATGATTTATAAAACATATTTGAGTATAAAAACTTCAAGACAGCATTCTGTAGGGAAAATGGAACAAAAATACAAGACATGGAGAAAAAATGATGTATAATTTCTATTAAATAAAAAATTGTTCCATGTATTTTATAACTGGGTGACAATCACTTTATACTATAGGATACATTCAAAAGACTAATATAATTGGTACATTAGATACATCAGAGATGTTACATTTGAAGCTATTTAAACTTGTAATGAAAAACTTTACACGTCAACTTAAAAATGCATGAATGGGTGCAGATTTGTCGAAAACTTCCATAAAGTTCATGACCAAAGATGAAAAGAGACCTTTGTGCCTGATTTTGAAACTGAAGTCTCAGAATAGCTATGTGATATTGGACAAGTCCATTGTATTCTCTGTCTCTTAGGGTCTTCATATTATAGGAACCAAATATCTATCTGAAGGGATTATTCTTATGATGCAAATAAAATAATACAGGAAAAATTTGTATAAAATTTATAATTGAAATAATTAATAATCATAATAATATAATAGCTACATGATGCTAGGACATTGGTAATTCAAAGGTGCCTGAACTCCTATTGGTCTGCGAAAGCATTAATAAAACTGTAGAGCTGTCATTCATCATTTTTAAAGAATGACTAGTGGAAATATCTCAAAAAAGTGAACAAAGGTCTAAAACCATTTTTTCTTTCCTAGCTATAATGTTTCAATTGATCAGAACTTCTGAATTATGGCTGCTGTTATTAAATTGGGAGTACATTTTATTTAATACAGGTGGTTAGATAGAGGACAGATTTCAAACATTTATATCTTCTATCCATTTACTTATTTTTTCAATAATTTATTTTTATCAGTATGGACTCATGGTATGGAGATAGAAAATAAAAGACGTTCTTAATGACTAAAAGAACAGAAATATTTTATAATTAAGATATCAGATTTTATTTATATCTTATTTATCTTTTATTTTAAAATTTTAATATAATATTAAATTTATAAAATCAAAATTAATATAAAAATTATAATAGTTCTTATATATTTTATTTTAAATAATATATTATTTATATATATTTTTATTTATAAATTATTTTATAATTTAAAATATCAGAGTTCTGCTGGGGTTTTGCCACATCTCCCATAGAAAGATAGCACCTGCATTTCCCTCCAGCATACATTCCTATGAAAAATGCTGTTTTGTTGGGAAGAGAGTAAGCCTTCTAAAATGTAAATGAAGATGAATCTGTGCCTATTTATAGCAAACAATAAGCTGATGGCATGTAATTAATTGTACACAGTAATGAGGAGATGCTTTTTGCAGCTCAAGAACATTCTAAGCCAGTTGCTCCCACAGTCAGGGGAGATCATATCACACAATCCCATCTGGCACATACAAAATCATCCTCAGCTCCCTGTCCACATTATGCATCTGTACATCCTAGCAAACGTGACAGATCGATGTGACTGACAACAGACAGATCTAGCTACTTGCCTGCAGCAATGAAACTCCCTTGGCCAAGAACACGGGAGCAGTGCAGTGCATTACAATGAAGCTTCCTAGTCACAGGCCTGATGTTGGTAATGCTTCTTCTCATTTGTCTTTGTGCTTGCCTTTTTTTCTGGAAGCTCCTTAAACCAGCACCTGTTCCCATCACAGAAATGCAACAACTAAATACCAACTTACTAGTTAAACAAAGTCAGTAATGCGATCAAGGGAGATATACAACATTAAGAAATAAAGTACTCTTCTGTCAGTTCACACAGACCACTTTATTAATGTCACATTTGGTTCAGCTTTACTAAAGAGACAGACTAAATAAGAGCTCCACCACAGAGCATCTTTAGGCACCACCAGGCCCATGGTTTGCATGTGAAGAATAAGATTCAGTGGTCATAGCTAATCGTAAGTGATAACACTACTTTGAAGGCTATATTAGATACAACAGCAATCTTGGTATCACAATACTCATCCTATGAACTCTAGGCCTTGTTCCTTTATTGCCACAAACTCAAGCATGGAGTCAAACTGATATGACCTAGCTGAAAATAGCTCTTTTATATGAGGTTCCAACACTGTATTTATTCACTTCTTTCTAGAGATAAGGAGCTTGTAATAGAGATATTAAAGGAGAACAAAAACTAAGATCATCTCAGCCACTATTCAGTTTTTTCTTCCCACGAGATATCCAGCTTCTTCCCACATCATCACTACATAAAAGGCCCAACTTAGAGGCTTTTTTAAAGCCACTAAAACAACCAAGAAGCCAAATCATACTCATCTTGTGACTATTCTAATTTCTAAGGCACTGACCTCACAGTTTTACTATTGCTGTCTCCAGATCAAAGCTTAAAACCAGCAAGAACAATGAGAACTGGCATGTGTGGTCAGAAGCAACAGTCACCGAGTCTGAGTCAACAGAGTGTGGTCTGAGGAAGAATGTGGAAAGTTTAGCATATGTTAAAATTGCCTGGTTGCTAATGCACAAGAATGACTATCTTTTAAACATCAAAATTTCCACACACACAAAAATCTATTCCCTAATTTACATACATGACAGCCCTTCACATTCACAGCTAATAATTGTGTCTTTTCCCTTTTCCACCCCCACTTCCTGCTTTGTGCACAGCAAATTATTCCCACTTTTTTAAAGCAATTATTTGTGTGATTTGGTTGATAGATCTTTCACTAGTCTGGATACCCTTTTCCAGATTGCCAATGTTCCTTTTAAACAGTGATTTGATATTTAGTAAAACTTTACATTTCTACTGCACAGAAAATAAAATAACAGTAACTACCATTTGTGAGCCCTTACAGTCTGCCAGTCAGTATGCTAAGTGCTTTACAAGAATTATTTTTATGATGCTTATTTAATCATTATTGTCTCAGTTTACTAAAGAGGAAACTGAGATGCAGGAAGCGTAAATAAATTAAGTAGCTTACAGCTATTGAAGAGCCAGAATACAAACTCCATTCTCTTTGACTCCAAAGCTATTGCTGGAAAGTGATGCAGTTGAATTGATATCAGTAAAATATGCCACAAAACCAGATATTATATACCCTATTTTCTTGGTTCTAAGAAGCATATTTTCCTCCATTTTTTAAAGTTTCTGTAATCAGAAGGTATCTTAAAATTGGTGTAGACATCATGTGTATCTGTGTTGCTTTGCTCCTCCCTACTCCCCGCAAAAGAGCTGTTATTAAATAAGTGAATCATCTTAAAGCTGACAGGAAAGTAGAATCAAGGAAACACTTGACTCCTTCCTGATTGTTGTCAGGCCTCATCCACCTGTCTGCCTCTACATGAAAGCACATCAATAATAATAATAATAATAATAATAAGGCAAATTCTAGTGGCTGTTGCCCCAACCAACTCTGGCAATACCTCAGCCCCTAGGAAAGTGCCCAAAATGTGTTTGTTCATTCTTGTGTTCACCAGTTCTGTGGAGCTAGGCACCAATGCTGCCCATCTAGGCTGAACCATGACTTAATTCCCAATGTTTCACAAATACCTTTGCTACAAAAGCTCCTGTAGCACCAGCCTGAAGCTTTCTTCCCAGAGAGTCTGATCATGAGGCCAGGCATGGCAGGCAAAAGAAAAGATTCCACTGTGATCTCCCTACCATGCCATCCCCAAGTGCTCCTATAGAAAATTCTGCCTGATAAGCCCCTTATGCCCATATAAATAAACCCATCAAAGAGTTAACTCTGAGTTATGTGCTCCACTAATTCACATGATACTCCAAATACATTTGAATCCCACCAGGCTCAACTGATCTACCCTCAAGACCCCATATCTACCCACTCTACATACAGTTGTCCCAGATGAGGAACCCTATATATTATTCCATCATGGGAACAATGTCATTCTCAAATATATGATTACAATTATTTCCAGAAGTAGAGGGAACTGGGCCAGGTGCAGTGGCTCACACCTGTAATTTCAGCACTTTGGGAGGCCAATGTGGGAGGATCACTTGAGGCCAGTTCGAGACCAGCCTGGCCAACATGACGAAACCCTGTCTTTACTAGAAATACAAAAATTAACCGAGTGTGGTGGCACGTGCCAGTAATCTCAGCTACTTAGGTGGCTGAGGCAGGAGAATTGCTTGGACCCAGGAGGCAAAGGTCACAGTGAGGTAAGATAGCGCCACTGTACTCCAACCTGGGTGACAGAGTGAGACTCTGTCTCAAAAAAAAAAAAAAGTAGAGGGAATCATGATCCTTCTGGTCAGAAATGTTTATAAAGTTGGGGAGACACAAGGGAGGGTCTAAGAGCTAAACTTTTTCAATTAGGAAAACATGAGATTACCAAATTGTGTAGGAGGATTGTTTGGGATGAGGCCACTTTGTCTCAAATTTTTTTGTACAGAAATACCTTAAAGTTAACATTTAATACATGCATGCTTTTTCAGTGCTCATGATGACCACTGACAATGAAAACCAGGCTCCTCCATTAGGAGTAGAGAAAGATCATCGAACAGAAATGCCTAAAAGTGACGACAGTGGAAGTGAGGTGAGCCTAGAGAGGCTGTGAGTAGTACCAAGCAGCACATTTACATCCGGGACAAGTTGCAGGGTCTGTACTTATTTTATAAGAAATCTTTAAGAAAAAATGAGACTACGATGATGTGTGAGGTTCATTGTGCTAGTGCTAGCAATCACAAATAAGTATAGAGCATTGTTTAACCATTTTAAACCTATCCAACATAATAATCATAACAGCCACCATTTATTGAATGCCTACTGTGTGCCAAATCCTGTCCTGAGCCTTTTACATAAGACCATTGTTTATTACATAAGCAAAATGAGCTTTATAAACCAAGCTTTACTAATGCTAAACCAATAATTTTTAAATGTCAAAAGTTAAAAGGTAGACTGAAGGTTGCCAGGGGCTGGTGGGGAGGAGAGAATGGGGAATTACTGTTTAATGGATATAGCATTTCAGTTTTACAAGACAAAAAGAGGTCTGTAGATGGATGGTGATGATGATTACGCAACACTATGAATGTATTTATTATCACTGAGCTGTACATTTAAAAATGCTTAAGATGCTGCATTTTATGCGTAGGTTATATGCATACCACAATTTTAAAAATTGGAGGAAAAGATCTAATGAGAACAAAAGGGAACCGTGTTTTTCAAATGTAATCCTTTTAAATAAAACACAGAATCAAATATTGAATGTTATTAGCACAGATATTCTTCTAGATAGCACGTGCACTTTAGATTTTGGTTTACACATGAAAATAGAAGCAACATCACTAAGCAGCTCCCAAAAGGATTGCAAATATACCCATCACCACCAGAGAAGTCAGAAAGTATGTTGTTAACTCTGGTAATAAACGTGATTTTGAGGATCAAATTGTTGATTAGCATCCAGAAGATAAGATCA
The DNA here is from genome assembly GCF_028878055.3 of Symphalangus syndactylus. NCBI lineage: Eukaryota > Metazoa > Chordata > Mammalia > Primates > Hylobatidae > Symphalangus > Symphalangus syndactylus. The sequence continues at coordinate 123,890,136 of NC_072425.2, forward strand.
TTTTAAACCAGCCCAGAGAAATGAAAACATTCCTAAGACTTCCAATGAGAGATTTTTAGTCCTTTCTGGAGCACTCAATTTCTACGTGAGTAGAGTCTCCTGTCAGAACTCATTCCAGTATTTGAAACTGTGAGAAAATTATTTCTAGTGTGAAAATTTGTACTTCATCTTGAAAAAAAAAAAAAAAAAAAAAACACTTGCCTTCTAGTAGGCTTAAGATAAATTTCAGAACTTAACACGATGATCAAGACCCTTTTTGACCTGGATCCTGCCAATTTCACCAACCTCACGATGCAGGTCTCTCTTGCTGTGACTGTCAGCCTTCTGTAATGAGAAGGCCTTGGAGCTACACGGTGGCTTTGCTCACCACACAGCTCTCTGTCCACCATTTCTTCTGTCTGGGCTGCTCTTCCCTTGTTAGGTGAGCCAATGCCTGTTTATCCTTCAGAGCTCAGTTTAACTGTCACTTCTTCTGGGAAGTCTTCCTTGACTCCCTCAGTATTGAAATAAGCTCCCCTGCTTTGGGGAATCTCCTACAGGACCCATACTTCTCTGTCCCATCATACTGTGAGGTTCTTAAGATCAGGGATTATTTTACTTGTATCATCAATACACAGCATGGAACTATATACAAAGTTGGCATGAATAGCTATTTCTGAATGAATTAAATATGGAGACAGGATGCTGACTCTGGGCATGGCATGACCAAAGCCCTAGGTATAGGACACAATCCTTACTATCGAGGCATGTTTAATCTGTGCAGCATTGATCTAGGTGGAAATAAAAACAATTTGCCCACTGTCTTCTGTACAGTAGCCTTTTAAGTATGTAGGCAGTATTATATAATTCTTATATAGGAAATAAAAGTCTAATGTCTTTAAACTTTCTTTTCAAGCCTTATTGTTCAATCTTTTAGATTTATTTCCTTCTTCTGAACCCTCAAAAATCTTTCAAGACTTGACATCTACAAATTATTTTAGGAAGTAGTTTGTGAAAAGGTTCAGTAGATTCACAATTATTTAGCAAGGTCAGGGCTGGTCAGGGTTTCCTGCTGAATAATTCCTTTCCTAGAGGATCCCTTTGTAAAGCACAAATAAGCTGATGTAATTCCTCTGCTTAAAATCCCATTTTGGTTTCCCATTGCACTTAGATTAAAACTAAAGGTCCTGGCCGGGCGCGGTGGCTCATGCCTGTAATCCCAGCATTTTGGGAGGCGGAGGTGGGCGGATCACAAGGTCAGGAGATCGAGACCATCCTGGCTCTGCTAAAAATACAAAAAAAAAATTAGCCAGGTGTAGTGGCGGGCGCCTGTAGCCCCAGCTACTTAGGAGGCTGAGGCAGGAGAATAGCGTGAACCCTGGAGGTGGAGCTTGCAGTGAGCCGAGATTACGCCACTGCACTCCAGCCTGGGTGACAGAGCAAGACTCCGTCTCAAAAACAAAACAAAACAAAACAAAAAAACTAAAGGTCCTGATAAACAGGTCATACAAGTTCTGTCTTGCCCTTCTTGTTGATTTATCCCCTCCCCTCCAGCCTGCTCCCCAGCCTTATGCACTCCATTGTAGCTGGTACATAAACATGACTTATAGCTGGTCCTTAAACATGGATAGTTCATTCATGCCTCAGAGTCTCATCCCCTTACCTGGTGTACTTTTCCCTTGGGTATTTTCATAACCTGATCACATACTTCATCCAGGTCTCTGTCCAAATATATCCTTGTTAGAAACTCCCCATGGCAGTGAATATTACTCTACCTTGCTCAATTTTACAGCCTTCATCACTACCTGAAATTATATCACATAGTATATCATACGTGTCATACCAAAACACATCTATGTTTATCATTTGCAATTTGCATCTCCCCCACTATGCACACACAATCTGGTCTTGTCTGTCATGACCACTACTGTATTTCTAGCTCCAGAACAGTGCCTGAAGCATAACAGAAGCATATTAAATACTAGTTGAATGGATGTATAAGCCCGTTGATATTTGTTTACTGTATAGGCTGCTTTTAGAGGAGCCATCTATACAAATATTCACCACTTCAATCACTGGAAACTCTTGTGCAGGCCAGGTGCGGAAGGAGAGAGTTCTAACCCCTGATCTGAGTAGACCGGGGGTTGCATCCTGGCTCTTCCAGTTATACGGCCTTGTTACTCAATTTCTCATAGCCATGGCTTCACCTTTATAAAATGTAGATTATAATGACCACTTCCTAGGTCTATTATGAGGATTCAATAAAAGTACCCACAAATTCATGAAAACACACATGCTTCACAAAGAGGGATTTTTATCTCATCCCCCTCAGGTCTAGATTAGTACCTGGCAAGTGGTAGGCAGATCTCTGCTGAATACTCTGAATGATTAATTCAGTAAACGTGTCAAGGGCTCAACACGGTGCTTCAGATGTCCGGGAGGCATACTCAGGGGAGTTCCGCTCTCTATTGTTTCGATGTCAGAAAGAAAAAACTTTGGAATATCTGAAACAGTACATGCTTGAGGAGGAAATTTTTCCCAAGAAATAATTAGGTTAAAAACTTATGAAAATGACAAAAGTTATATGAATTATAATATCCTCAGTGGTGAGGCCAAAAATTCTGATACTTTTCTTTCAGGGACTTTCCAGCCTTCTTTTTAGGCATGCGGAATACTTTTTGTTACATAAACTGTATGTCGAAGACTATAAAAGTAATGTATCTTGACACATTCACTATCTGGACTCACATTAACTTTCTAATCACATCCTTTATAACTCTCCAACCCAAGCTCCATATCTAGTCAGACAAGCACATATCCCTTAATTTTATATCAAAGATTCCTGTGGTAGTGACGGCCTGAAACCAATGCCAAGCACCAATTGACCTCTCAATTGGGAGAATCATAAGGAAGGGTGGTTTTTAATACACTCTTATAAGGACACATGGGGTGGGGTTGGAATAGCCATAAAAGACATTTGATGCCTTTTTAAATATTCTAGTCTACCTAATACGTATTGAACCATTTAGAAGCCCTTAAAACAATCTGTGCATGCCAGTACTAATAAGTAATAATCTAACGTGAGAACTAACTATTGAAACCATCCTTATAAACTTTATAAAATTAGTCAGGGAAGAAGGGAGGAGAAAAATTGAAAATAAACCAAGTTTGCACACAGTGTTATCCATTAGCTCAGCTTGCCCTCTGACCTGCTTCCTCATAGTCATTTGGTGCCTATTGCCTCAGAATCACATAGATCTTGTTGCAAAAATACAGTCCTCCTTAACTGCTCTATAGATAACAACTTTAACACTATAAACATTAAGTTTTCCATTTGAGATATCCTTTCAAGGCCCACATTTTTGTGAAACTACTGATGTCAGATGGTTTGAAGGACCCCACAAGAAGCTGACTCATCAAGGAATGCACTTTCCACATCCTGATGATTTTCACCCCCCCCGGATCTCGACCAATCAATGATCCCAATTATCCAGCCCCTCCCTTTCCATGATCCAGCTCAGAACTCCTTGGTGTTGGATTTGAGAGTCTCCTTCCATCTCCTTACTTGGCACCCTGCAATGATTAAACCCTTTCTTTGATGTAATCCCTGCTATCTCAGTGAATTGGTCCATTACTGTGCAGCAGGCATATGAACCTATTAGTCCTTGATATGGTTTGGCTGTGTCCCCACCCAAATCTGATCTTGAATTCCCCATGTTGTAGGGAGGGACCTGGTGGGAGGTAATGGAATCATGGGGGCAGGTCTTTCTCATGCTGTACTCATGATAGTGAATAAGTCTCACAAGATCTGATGGTTATAAAAATGGGAGTTTCCCTGCACAAACTCTCTCTCTCTTTGTCTGCTGCCATCCATGTAAGATGTGACTTGCTCCTCCTTGCCTTCTGCCATGATTGTGAGGCCTCCACAGCCATGTGGAACTGTAAGTCCATTAAACCTCTTTTTCTTCCCAGTCTCGGGTATGTCTTTATCAGCAGTGAGAAAACAAACTAATACAGTATATTGGTACCAGTAGAGTGGGGTGTTGTTGAAGAGATACCCAAAAATGTGGAAGCAACTTTGGAACCGGGTAACAGGAAGAGGTTGGAACAATCTGGAGGGCTCAGAAGAAGAGAGAAAAATGTGGGAAAGTTTGGAACTTCTTAGAAACTTGTTGAATGGCTTTGACAAAAATGCTGATAGTGATACAAACAGTAAGTTCCAAGTTGAGGCGGTCGCAGATGGAATTGAGGAACTTATTGGGAACTGGGGCAAAAGTGACTATTGTAATGTTTTAGCAAAGAGACTGGTGGCATTTTGCCCCTGCCCTAGAGATTTCTGGAATTTTGAACTTGAGAGAGATGATTTAGGGTATCCGGCAGAAGAAATTTCTAAGCAGCAAAGCATTCAAGAGGTGACTTGTGTGTTGTTAAAGGCATTCAGTTTTAAAAGGGAAACAGAGCACAAAGGCTTGGAAAGTTTGCAGCCTGACAATGTGATAGAAAAGAAAATCCCATTTTCTGAGGAGAAATTCAAGCTGCAGAAATTCGCATAAGTAACAATTAGCTGAATGTTAATCACCAAGAAAATGAGGAAAATGTCTCCAGGGCATGTCAGAGACCATTGTGGCAGCCCTTCCCATCATAGGCCTGGAGAATTAGGAGGAAAAAATGGTTTTGTGGGCTGGACCCTGTGTCCCTCTGCTGTTTGCAGTCTAGGGACTTGGTGCCCTGCATCCAAGCCACTCCACCCATGACTAAAAGGGGCCAAGCTACAGCTTGGGCTGTTGCTTCAGCAGGTAGAAGCCCCAAGCCTTGGCAGATTCCAAGTGGTGTTGAGCCTGCAGGTACACAGAAGTCAAGAAATGAGGTTTGGAAACTTCCACCTAGATTTCAGAGGATGTATGGAAACACCTGGATGCCCAGGCAGAAGTTTGCTGCAGGGGCAGGGCCCTCATGGAAAACCTCTACTAGGGCAGTGTGGAAGGGAAATGTGGGGTTGGAGTCCCCACACAGAGTCCCTACTGGGGCACCACCTAGTGGAGCTGTGAGAAGAGGGCCACTGTCCTCCAGACCCCAGAATGGTAGATCCACTGACAGCTTGCACTGTGTGCCTGGAAAAAGGAGATCATTTTGGAGCTTTAAGATTTGACTGCCCTGCTGGATTTTGGACTTGCATGGGGCCTGAAGTCCCTTCGTTTTGGCCAATTTTTCCCACTTGGAATGGCTGTGTTTACCCAATGCCTGTACCTCCATTGTATCTAAGAAGTAACAAACTTGCTTTTGATTTTACAGGCTCTGCCAAAGGGACTTGCCTTGTCTTGTATGAGACTTTGGACTGTGGACTTTTGAGTTAATGCTGAAATTAGTTAAGACTTTGGGGGACTGTTGCAATGGAAGGCATGATTGGCTTTGAAATATAAGGACATGAGATTTGGGAGGGGCCAAGGGAAGAATGATATGGTTTAGCTGTGTCCCCACCCAAATCTCATCTTGAATTCTCATGTACTGATGGGAGGTAATTGAATCATGGGGGCAGATCTCTCCTGTGCTGTTCTCATGATAGTGAATAAGTCTCACAAGATCTGATGCTTTTAAAAATGGGAGTTTCCCTGCACAAGCTCTCTTTGCCTGCCGCCATCCATATAAGACATGACTTGCTCCTCCTTGCCTTCTGCCACGATTGTGAGGCTTCCCCGGCCATGTGGAACTGTAAGTCTGTTAAACCTCTTTTTCTTCCCAATCTTGGGTATGTCTTTATCAGCAGCATGAAAATGGACTAATATAGTCCTACAACACTATTGTCCCTTTAACAATAAAGTTTACAATTCCAAATATAGTTTTAGTTTTTCAAAATATTCTCCTTTCTGGATGCTTTAACCATGTTAATCCTCATTTCTTTTCCTTCTTTATAACATGCACTTATGCAGAGGAAGAAAGAAAAGCTACGTTCTTTAGAGAAAGTATTTAATGACAACAATTTACAGGAAGTAGACAAATATTTAACCAAACATACATTTAGTACGATTCAAGTGGATGCCAAACCCAGTTATCTCTGCTGTATGCATGCCATCTGCTCAGCAAGGCACAAGAATCTATAACCCTTCTTAGAATGATAGAAGACAGGCTACACAGCATGAAAGATACTGGCAATTTTGAGGCAATTTTGTAATTAAATAAATACCAATTCTTTTAAAAATTATTGTAAAGCAATACTAATATAAAATTACTGTAAAGCAATGGGTACAATGTACACCCATTAGGTGATGGCTACTCTAAAAGCTCAGACTTCACTACTACACAATATATCCATGTAACAAAATGACACTTGTACCCTTATAAATCTATTCTTTTATTTACTCTAAGGCAAATAAAAGAGAGGTTGTCTTGTTCATATGTATGCATGATTTCATCTAAGATCACAGGAGAACACATTTTACAATTTTCATGTTAAATAAATGATATTTTTCCAAGTGTCATTCATAACTATCATATTTGGTTATCACATAAGATTCTATGAAGTAGATAAACCATAATTTATGTAACACCCCTCTTGGATGGTCAATTAAGGTTTCCATTGTATCTTTATTTCGGGTAATGTAAAAAATATAAATGTGTGTCTGCAAATACAACATTTAAAACTTCTATGTCAATTATTTTCTTTATAAATGTTCATATTCATTTTAAATCATTTATTTCCTTATTCAAGAAATGTTTTTAGCTTGCTACTTTGTTCAATGCTTTGTGCAAATAGAAACACTTGCTCAAAAGGACTTTGCTATTCCTCATTGCCATTCTTTAATGACCATTATCATTTAATAATGTGTCACAAAACCTGCAATGAATGTGCTCTTAATTAAAATAAATTAATATCAAGAGGCCTGCAAATTAGATTTACTTTCTATCCAATGTCTTCCTTTGTCTTAGTCTGTTCAGGCTGCCATAAAAAAAAAAAAAAAAAAAAAAAAAAAAACAAAAACAAAACCATCTGGGTGGCTTAAATAAGAGAAATTTATTTCTCACAGTTCTGGAGGTTGGGAAGACAGACGCAGTTTCTGATCAAGACTCTCTCCCTGGCTTATAGATGGTCACCTTCTCACTACATCCTCACATGTTCTTTCCTCTGTCCTTGGGGAATGAGAGTGAGGGGGTACTGGAGCATTCTCTAGTGTGTTTTATTAGGGAGGCCAATCTGCTTTATTTAGTCTGTCAATTAAAATATTAAATTATCTGAAACCACTCTCTCAGAAACACCCAAAATAATGTTTGACCAAATATCCAGTCATCTTTTTTTTCAAAATAGAGGATTAGAGGCAGTGTTAGCATGCCTCTCCCACTTGGAAGGATAGAACAGTGGGTAGAGGTTCACACTGAATTTTTTTTTCCAAGAACCAATACAGGAACTTCACAGAAAAACTGAAAGAATCCACAGACCCTTTGAAAGAAGTGGCAGGCTGCAGCCTACTCCATTAGACAGGTGAAAAATTACAAGTTCTCTGAGGGTAAGAGGGGGACAGCCTGCCCTTGAACACACATACCCCCAACCCCCCACCAGGGAATATGAAGATCCAGGCCATGGGAGAAGGCCTTAACCCTATCCAGAGCTGGAACAAACTCAGGGAGCAGCATGAAATATGTAAGTAGAAGCAGCAGCAGGAAGTACCCTGCAGGCATTCCCAGTCTCCAGTATGAACCAAGGTAAGCCATTCCTGACTATATCTCACAGGAGCCCTTGGGGAAGTCAGCCGAAGAGCTCAGGGAGGTGCCACAGGATGACAGAAGCCCCCAACTAAACTTTGTGATATAATCTCATTTGGGAATGAATTCCTGCTGCTGCTTCTACTTGTGAGACAAAAGCATCAGGTAACCTATAAAGGAAAACCTATCAAACGAACAGCAGATTTCTCAGCAGAAACCTTACAAGCCAAAAAGGATTGGGATCCTATCTTTAGCCTCCTTAAGCAAAATAATTGTCAGTCAAAATCTTGTATCCACAACAACAACAAAAACGAAAACTTCAGGCCAATATCCTTGATGAACATTAATGCAAAAATGCTCAACAAATACTGGCAAACTGAATCCAGCAGCACATCAAAAAGCTTACTACCATGATCAAATAGGAGTTATTCCTGGGATGCAAGGTTGATTCAACATATGCAAATCAAAAAATGTGATTTATTACATAAACAGAACTAAAGACAAAAACCACATGATTATCTCAATAGATGCAGAAAGGACTTTCAATAAAATTGAACATCTGGCTAGGTGTGGTGGCTCACGCCTGTAATTCCGGCACTTTGGGAGGCCAAGGCGGGTGGATCACAAGGTCAAGAGATCAAAACCATCCTGGCCAAAATGGTGAAACCCCATCTCTACTAAAAATACAAAAATTAGCTGGGCGTGGTGGGACTTGCCTGTAGTCCCAGCTACTCAGGAGGCTGAGGCAGGAGAATCGCTTGAACCCGGGAGGCAGAGGTTGCAGTGAGCCAAGATCATGCCATTGCACTCCAGCCTGGGTGACAAAGCCAGACTCTGTCTCAAAAAAAAAAAAAAAAAAAAGAAAAGAAAAAAGAAAAAAAATTGAACATCTATTCATGTTAAAATGCTCAATAAACTAGGTATTTAACGAATATACCCCAAGATAATAAGAACCATATGAATGGGCAAAAGCTAGAAGCATTCCCCTTGAAAACTGACACAAGATAAAGATGTCCTCTCTCACCACTCCTATTCAACTTAGTATTAGAAGTCCTGGCCAGGGCAATCAGGTAAGAGAAAGAAATAAAAGGCATCCAAATAGGAAAGGGGAAGTCAAACTATCTCTGTTTGTAGATGACATGATTCTATATCTAAAAATCCCCAAAAACTTCTTTATTTTTTTTTTTTTTTGAGACCAAGTCTTGCTCTGTTGCCCAGGCTGGAGTGCAGTGGCACTATCTTGGTTCACTGCAATCTCCACCTCCAGGGTTCAAGTGATTCTCATGCCTCAGCCTCCCAAGTAGCTGGGATTACAAAGGTGCGTGCCACCATACCCAGCTAATTTTTTTTTTTTTTTTTTTTTCCGAGACGGAGTCTCACTCTATCGCCAGGCTGGAGTGCAGTGGCTCGATCTTGGCTCACTGCAACCTCCACCTCCCAGATTGAAGCGATTCTCCTGCCTCAGCCTAATTTTTGTATTTTTTGTAGAGACGGAGTTTCACCATGTTGGCCAGGCTGGTCTCTAACTCCTGATCTCAAGTGATCCACCCACCTTGGCCTCCCAAAGTGCTGGGATTACAAGCTTGAGCCACCACATCTGGCAAAAGAAAAAAAAAAAAAAAAAAAAAACCTGAGAAATCTTCTTAAAGTGATAAACGACTTCAGCAAAGTCTCAGGATACAAAATCAATGTGCAAAAATCACTACATTCCTATACACAAACAACAGTTAAGCTGAGGGCCAAATCAGGAACATGCTGTCATTCACAACTGCTACAAAAAGAATAAAATGCCTAGGAATACAGCTAACTAAGGAGGGGAAAGACGTTTACAAGGAAACTAAAAACCACTGCTCGGAAAAATCTTAGATGACATGAACAAATGGAAAAACATTCATGTCCATGAACAGGAAGATCAATAACATTAAAATGGCCATACTTCCCAAAGCAAGTTATAGATTGAATGTTATTCTTATTAAACTACCATGGAGACTCTTCACAGAACTAGAAAAAAACTACTTTAAAATTCATATGGAACCAAAAAAAGAGCCTGAATAGCCAAGGCAATCCTAAGTAATAAAAAACCAAGCTGGGCGCATCACACCACCCAATGTCAAACTACACTACAGGGCTACAGTAACCAAAACAGCATGGTACTGGTATAAAAACAGACACATAGACCAATGGAACAGAATAGAGAAAACCCAGAAATAAGACCACAGACCTACAACTATCTGACCTTTGACAAAACTGATAAAAACAAGCAATGGGGAAAGGATTTCCTATTCAATAAATGGTGCTGGGATAACTGGCTAGCCGTATGCAGAAGATCAAAACTGGACCCCTTCGTTACATCATATACAAAAGTTAACTCGAGATGAATTAAAGACTTGAATATAAAACACAAAACTATAAAAACCCTGGAAGACAACCTAAGCAGTACCATTCAGGACATAGGTATGGGCAAAGATTTCATGAAGAAGATACCAATAGCAATTGCACAAAAGCAAAAATTGACAAATGGACTCTAATTAAACTAAAGAGCTTCTAAACAGCAAAAGAAACTGTCAACAGAGTAAACAGATAAACTACAAAATGGGGGAAAAAGACACATGCACATGCATGTTTACAGCAGCACAATTCACAATTGCAAAGATATGGAACCAATCTAAGTGCCAATCAACCAACAAATGGATAAAGAAAATGTGGTATATATACACCATGGAATACTATTCAGCCATAAGAAAACAATAAAATTATGTATTTTGCAGCAACATGGATGGAACTGGAGGCCATTATCCTAAGTGAAATGACTCAGACACAAAAAGTCAAATACCACATGTTCTCACTTATAAGTGGGAGCTAAATAATGTGTGCATATGCAATTACAGGGTGGAATAATAGGCACTGGAGACTCCAAAAGGTGGAAGGGTGGAAGGAAATTGAGAGTTGAAAATGTACCTGTTGGGTGCAATGTTCATTATTTGGATAATGGGTCACTAAAAGCCTAGACTTTGCCACTACCCAATATAGATGCATAAGAAGTCTGCACTTGTACTCCCTAAATATATATTTTTAAATTTTAGTTTAAAAAATAAGCATTTCTTTTTTTTAATTTCCATATCAAAAAGGAGATGAATGTTACATTTGTTCTATATCCAGCATGAAAGCACCAAAGCACCTCTGATAAAGTCAAAGATTAGTTTTTTAAAGCCAGTGGAGAAAGGGTGTTTTAAAGATCATCTTACTTTACAACCACTGTCTGCAAGGAAGGTCCCCTTCAAGTTACCAGGTCTAGGTCATCTGATCTTTTTAACTCACAAGTCAAGAAGAATGAAAAGGTTTTAAAATGTTAACAAAAAAGTTATTTTAAGGGAATAGCTATCCAGACAGGTCAAATGATTACTGTGGATATGAGGGTAAAAAATGCAGGCAAAGCTGCTTCTTTTGAAAATGCTCTGCTTACTCCCAAAAAGAGGCACTTAGATCATGAATGGCCTCTGAAACCTGCACCTGAAGGCATCCTGTAGAATGTGTCAGATCACTGTTAAGATCTTCTGCTACAGTTTGGGTATGGCTTGTTGTACCCACTAAATCTCATGTTGAAATTTGATTCCCAATGTCGCAGTATTGGGAGGTGGGCCTACTAGCAAGTGTTTGGATCAAGGGAGCAGATCCCCCATCAGTGGCTTGCTGCTGTTCCCTTGATAGTTCCAGAGGTCTCTCTCTGGAAAGATGGCATTTGTCCTCTTAGGAATAGGTTAGTTTCCATGAGAGTGGGTTGTTAAAAAGACAGGATGCTTCTTGGGTCTGGCCCCTCTTTGTACACACCCACTTCCCCTTTGACCTCTGCCATGTTTTGATGCAGGACAAAAGTCCTAAATATTCATCTCTTTTTAGATATGGAAATTTTAAAAGGGATGCTTGTAGTTAATTTTTCTGTTATTATTGTTGTTGTTGTTTTCTCTCTCTCTCTGGGATAGAGAGACGGAGTAAATTTATAAGGTTTGTGCCTGAAGTAAACAAGTTGCCAAACTTGTTTCTAAAATAACCAAAAGCTGAGGAGATACCAGCACCATGCTTTTTGTACAGCCTGCATAACTATGAGCTAAATAAACCTCTTTTCTGTATAAATTACTCAGTCTCATGTATTCTTTTGTATTAACACAAAATGGACTAAGGTACCCTCTGGACTCAGAGAATATCAATCATTCATTCTTTTATTGACTGACAAATCATATATCTACTTTTTGGCACACATTATTAAGCATCTCCTCCTTTTCTTTCTTCATTTCTCACACGCATTGCCAGCACACTCAGTATCACCAGCTAATCTCATGGTGATTTTCTAAGATCTCTTATATAGGGCTCCAACCAGATTTTCTCCCTCTGAAGACCTCTACATTGCAAACTTGTGCTTCAATATCTTTTGCCCAACACACAAACACACACACACAACACACACATACACACACAGCCTTCCATCCCTTCAGCTAAGTGAATATCTCATTAAAGGCAAGTAAGCTGTGAATGATGACTAAAACTTTCCCCACAGGAATGCATGTAAATTCTTAAATACTAATTAGTGGATGATAGGGTATTTTGGAAAAGAGACGGTAGTGAGAATATTCTTTTCTCAACAAATACCACCCACTTCTATGCCCACATCCCCTCTCATACACAAATATACACACCCACATTGTTACAAGAATTGAAATTAGACCCTTAGGAATTAACTTGGAAAAGTTTTCTACTTCTAAAATGTAGCCAAACTTATTTCTAAAATAACAAAGCTGTGTCTTATCTCAAAGGACAGCGTAGATGAAAACACTGCCTCTCTTGGCAATATGAGAAAGATTTGAGTATTTCATTTTATCTGTATGTCTAATTAAAATGCAGAACTGAGTTATTTCATCAACACTTTTAATGCAGTCATCATCATCATCACTTCTTTAAAGGGGAGCAGTAGAGAGTATTGTCTAGTCTACACAACTTTCCAGAAATGTTTGGATTAATTCAATCACAGACTCACAATTTTGGAAACCATTCATTTTTGTTCCTTTCCTGTTAACAAAATATTTCAGGTAGAACACACATTCACTGGTTGTACTTAACCAGTCACAAAGATTAAAAAGGGACAGTGAGTCTTCTTTTGGCTTTGCTTGCCTATGTCTTTGGCTGTGTGTCAAAAGCACTCAATTTTGCCATCATAATGCTTTAATAATGTGGCTTGTAGTATTGATTTCAGTAAACAGACCCTAGAGAGCCTAATAGATTTTAGAGATTTATGAATGATAAGTAGGCCCATTTGGTCATGTCTTACAGAGTAATAAATGTCTGAGCCAATTTCCTTTGCCTTTGTACACGCAGCATCTACTCTTTGTCTAATGGAGGCTTTGAATGGAAGTGGAATTGGCTGATGAAGAGCCCAGGCTTCAGTGCCTGACCACTAGGGTGGGAACCTGACTTTGCCAGTGACTGGTGATTTGGAACTATTCATTTATTCATTCAAAAATATTAATAAATAATTCAAAATATTTATTGAGTACTGACAATCTGCTAGACACTCTTTTAAACGCTCATGATACAACAAAGAACCAAACTAAGCTCCCTGCCCTTCTGGAGTTTATTCGCACAGGAAAAGAGAAAGAGAGAATAAGCAATAGTTATTAGAAAACAAGTAAGTAACTATACATGGCATATTAGACTGTGCTAAGTATAACATGGGGGAAAATACAGAGTCAGTGACAGGGACAGTAAGGTGAGAAGTTGTCATTTTAACTAAGGTAGTTTGGGGAGAACTTACTGACATTTAACAAACATTTAAACAAAAAGTTGAAGTGGGTGAGGGATTTATCTGTGTCTGTAGAGTTCAAGGAACATTATGGAAGCCACTTTAGCTAGAACACTCCAGATTCATATACTCAGTTACTTACCTAACAGTGAACAGCTACAATTGAATGTCACTCAGTCATCTCAAACTTTACATGTCTAAACTGTAACTCTAGATTTTCTCTCACAATACATCTTTGCCACCAACTCCAATCTTCTTCATTTCAGTGAGTAACCCTGACATCTACCCAGTTGCAGAAGTCAAAAACCAAGGAAATGAGCTTGATTCCATCTTACCCCGCCACACCCACATTCAGTGCATAATTAACTTCTGTCATAACAATCTCCAAATGATCTTGCAACTGTCCACTTCCCCGGGAGATTCTCTGCTGCCACACTGTGCTAGGCCCCATCATCTTTTTGTCACCTAACTGTCCCCTAACTAGTCTCCCCATGTCCATTCCCATGTCCATCCTTGTTTTCCTCAAATCCATATATCATGCAACACCCAAAAGGAACTCTTTAAATATAAATCAAACCATATCACTCCCTTGCTTGAAACTATTCAAAATAATAATTCCAGATGAAAATATAGTTGAATTTATTTATAATTCATTTATGCTGTGGGAGTGGAACTGGTCTTTTAATCACAGCATAAAACCTAGGTGCCATAAGGAACAACTTGATAAATTTGACTACTTGAAATCAAAACCCTGGAAAACAAAATACCAAGCTGTGAAAATATATACTCTACTAGGCATAATTTCCTTGATTACAAATTAATCATTTCACAAGGAGCTCAGATAAATCAATGATGAAAAGAATGACCCAGTAGAAACGTGGTTAAAATGTAGGAATAGGATCACAAAAATACAAACATAAAAAACTTATAAACGTAAAAAAAGAAACTCGATTGCAAGAAATTAATTTCAAATGACATTGAGAAACCATTTTTTATTTCCCAAATATAAATTAAAACATTTTCTGATATCCAGTATTGTGGGTTGTGTAGGTAAATAGACACTCTTGTATAATCGGACGGAGCAGTTTTAGGTTGGTGAAGTTATTCTGGAAAGACATTTTAACATTATCTCTCCATGATATTACTTAATAATAGCACTTGCAAAAGTGTGTCATGATGTACCTATGAAGATGTTTCTTGTAGTATTATTTGTCATAACAAAAAGAGAAAGCCATAAAAATATCAACAGGTGACTACTTAAAAAAATCATACATTCATAATATAGAATATTAAGCACTTTTAAATAAGAATGAGATATTCTGTGAGTGTTGATGTATTTTTAAGTGAAAGGGTAAGTACAGAATATGATACAAATATAACATCTATATATATGTATATATAATATACATATATTACATATATATTTGCATAAAATTTTAAAGAAAAGAAACTTTAATAGTGAATACTCTCAGGAAAAGGGCATGAGCATCAGAGTGAGAAACAGAAATATGTGGTGTTCACATGTATAAAAATAAAACTTTTATTTTTAATCAAAATATGCTATTTGGGCAGGAAGATTATGGATCATTTAATTTTTTGCATTTCTCTGTATTAAAATAAAAAAAGTAAATGCCATACAATTTCAAAAAGAGGAGATCTGATCTCAGAAATAACAATGTAAACTCTTTTAAAATACCTTCAATGGTTCCCCATTGCACCTAGAATGATCCAGGCTTCTTACCATGGCCTAGATCCCGTAACCTGCATGCACTAGGCTTTGTCTACCACTTTTACCACTCTTTCCTGCAACTAAACAACATCCTCACTGCATTCTTTCAATTTCTCAAATGTGCCATAGTATGAGAGCCTCAGGAGCTTTGCACATGCCACTAGTTCTGCTAAGGATATTCTTCCCCTGGCTCTGTATGGCTAACTCCTCATTTTTTAGATCTTGGCCTAAATGTCACTTCCTCAGAAGATCTTTTCCCATCTGCTCTAACTAAAGATGTTCCCCTACTCCTAATTATTATCTCCAGTCTTAGTTTATTCCTTCATATTGTCCTCTAATTATTTTGTTTATTTTTTTCTTTTACATTTTTGGAGAGTAAGGGCAGGTGGACTTTCCACTAAAACACATCTCCTCGAGGATAGGGAATCATGTTTCTTTTGTTCACCTTCATGTTTATGTCCAGTGCCTAGCACAAAGTAGGTTTGCAATAACCAAGGTGACCATATAATTGATCACCCAGATAGTGATACTTTTCCAAAAAACAAAACAAAACAAAACAAAAACAAAAACAAAAACAAAAAAAACCGAGGAGCTGAGTAATTCCTCCAGGGCAAAAAATACAAACAGGAGAGTTTTAGATTTCATGCTCAATGATTTCATTAGGAAAAAGAGACAGCTCAAAATAGGCAAATATTACAAATCTGTCTTTAAAAGTCGTTTTCTGAACTCCCCCTCTCCCTTTATGCTGTTTCTTGTTCCTGCTGTCCACAAACAGAAATGGCAAGGTTTCCATTTATCTTTTGGGTTGACCTTCTAATTTAATTCAGCCAGCTAATCTATAGGACTTGCCTCAAAGTATAATTCTTCTCCCTAATTCCAATTGCTGCTCCTTTACTACACTTGACTGAAAAATAACACCATGCAAACGGTCCTCAAGAAAACATTTCTAACTCAGAATTGGACTTTGTCCAGGCAGAATTCAGAACTGCAGTTAAATATGTTGTCAGTTTCCCTCTAAACTGTGATAACTAAATTAACGAGAATCAACTTTATTTTCCACTGCTTGGCCAGAAGAGATTAAAAATAAATAAAGATATAGCCACATATCTGCCATGATCACTCTTATTAAATAATTCAGTCCCCCACAATGCCCTGGAGGGCTATGGATTTATCAGTGTTATTACACAAATATGCATGTGTACACACACATACACTGAATAAAAGGTAGCCTACAAGAGTGTAATTCTTGACACTCTCGGATGTCCACACATCTCAAAGGGACAGGTATATTTCTTTGCAAATTTCTGGGACAATAGTATGAGTTGGATGAACCTAAGTTTGAACTAAGCTCAAACAATAACCATAGAATTATTTAGACTTTTTTCCTTAGTTTCTTATCTTTCTACATGAGGTCAGTTTCTTATCTCTCTACATGAGGTAGGTACATAGTACCTAATTTGTAGGGTTTTGTGGGATTAAGTGGAAATCAAATAGTAAATCTTATTATCCAAATATCAGCCCAGTACTTGGCATATAGCTCAAATGTTCAGCAAATGTTAACTTCTTTGATACTTTTTCTCTCCCCCTACGCCCACTGCAGGAGAGCAGCATGCATTTCCACAGGACACATCAACCTAACATGTATGCTTTGCAGTGGGGAGGAGGGTTATAAGGAAAGAGGGAAGGGGGAAGTGAATAATGAGGGTAATGATCGTAATGATTTGTCATTCTCCCTGTGAAACTATTTTGTGTTCTTAGTACTGCTGCTTGTGTTCCCTCCATTCTGATTCACAAGAGTATTTTCTTAACAGCTTCCAGATACATGATGTTCTGACAAGCCAACTGAATACAGCACAGTTTTACATTTTTGACTTGACCCTTAGAAATAAGCCATTATACTTTTAGCTTTTTTATTACTAAGTATTATACTGTATATAAAAGAAATTCCTCCTTCAGCTTCAGTAGGTATGAATGATGTAGGTATGTAAATCTGGGACAGAGCACAAGTCAAGGGGAGCTATCAACAATGGCAGAAGGATCAAAGGTGGGTTGCAGTCTAGATGGAGCACAGAGTTCAAGTGTCTGCAGGTGCTACTTGAGAACACTATAAACCAGGCTGGGCACAGTGGCTCACACCTGTAATCCCAGCACTTTGGGAGACTGAGGCAGGCAGATCACTTGGGGTCAGGAATTCAAGACCAGCCTGGCCAACATGGTGAAACCCTGTCTCTACTAAAAATACAAAAAATAGCTGGGCCTGGTGGCGCATGCCTGTAATCCCAGCTACTCTGGAGGCTGAGGCAGGAGAATTGCTTGAACCCAGGAGGTGGAGGTTCCAGTGAGCTGAGATCACACCACTGCACTCCAATCTAGGCGACAGATCCAGACTCTGTCTCAAAAAAAAAAAAAAAAAAGCACCATAAGCCAGAATCAGAAGGTTGTTTTTAAGACCCTGAAGCATCCATGGTATCAAACCAGACACCTCAACTGGTCAACTGGTCCCGGTTTACAGGACTCTCTGGAGTTTACAGGTTGGTGGCAGCATTGACTCTTCCCTTCCCCGCACCACTTCATTTAAAAACCTCAGCCCCAGTGTTTTAAAGTTTCTCCGTTAATCAAATGTATATATCCTCAGGCAAATAGGACGGCCAGTAAATCCTTCTATTTTTCCAGAACTCCTGAGGCAGGCACTCAGATTAGAAAGCACCTGCTGGGATTCTTACTACCCAGAAAAAACAATTAGAAAACTTTTAAACTCACAAGGGAGATAATGCCAAAATTTGAATCTTGCTGAATGTCTTTACAACTCTTTCCCATTTTTTGGTGCAAAATATGAATGTAATTAGTAATTAGTGTTTGAAGTTTGTCTATGTAAAGCTTCAACTTAAAATATTTTAGTATCTGCTCTTTCCTTCAGCAATGCTAAATGAGGCATTGAAAATTCAGCTTTATACACAATTATTTTTTGAAAAACAAATCCTAAAAGGATATAATTATTTAAATTTAATTTCATAAAGAAACCAAATTTACCACATTTCCATTTTGTAATTATTTCCCTTTGTTCTCAAGCAGTTATGGCCATGATTGGTTGTTTTTTTCATAGTAATATTTCTTTTCTGGCACTTGAAGAAAAGATACTTAGCTTTCAAATTAACAGTGTTCTTTTACACTATTCTTACCTATTTGGAAACCCTATGATGCACAGGCACTTACAAAATTTGGAAAAAGACCACATTTCCATTTGAAAAAATTGGAAAATAATTACGAAAACTGTCACTGAATTTTTGGCTAACAAAATACAGCGAAATAGAATAGGCGAATGTCAATAAGTGAGTGCATTTAATGTAAATGAATTATTTGCTGTAACAATGATGCAAATTTATCCTCATGACTACTTCTTGCTCCAGAGTGACTCCTTAGTGTTAAGAAGTTAGGACTAGTAATAGGCCAAATGAGGTGTGGGTAGTACTTTACTTTATCTTAGAAGTGGCAGAGCTGACACTGACCTGAGCGAATGACATTAGCTTTCTCTTAATCCTTGGGTGCATTGATGTATTTTCCAGCCCTTCTTTGTGTCTCTCTTGAAGTGTGCCCCTTCCTTCTCACAAGCCCCTTGGGCCTCCTGAAAACATATAAACTCAAATATGTGCATCCCTCCTATAATTAACCACACCTCTCTGAAGTCCTCTGCACTGGAATAATTAACCTCGTGTTCATCTCTGTCACATGAAATTTCAACCCAATACCTGAAGGAGCCAGACAGAAGCTTGTTCTACCTATAATTCCCTGATCAAAGTATTAATGTCTCTGAACTGGTTTTCATATATTTAAATTAATGATGATAATACTTATTTCACACTGCTTCTGTGAAGACTAAGTAGGCTAATATATGGGTAAACCCTAGTGTGGTGCTACTAACCTCTGAACTCTAAACTAGAGAAAGCTGCATTTCTACACACCCTTCAGAACCCTGGTCTTGAGTAAGATTTAGGGTATTTACTTTACTTTTACTCCAGTCCAGCCAAAGATGCTGTAAAATTAATGGTGACAATAGCTACATTGAAATGTGGGGTACCAATCCTATTGACCACAGGCACTGCCTCTTTGTTGGAGGAGTTATTTTCAAAGATCAAGGTTCCTGGAGTTTTACTAACAGAGAACCACTTAGCACTGATCTTTCTATGTCTTTATTCTGTTCAGAACATTATAGAAAAGACTTATATTTTTAAAAGAGTCTCTTTTGTGCATATATTGCTGTGTAAAAAAACAAAAAAAAAACTAATTTCCAAATATAGCAGTTCAAAATAACAAAGTTTCAAACGCAGAGGTTTTGTTTTTAAGCCAGAAAACAAAAACAGCTTAACTGAGGGTCTCTGTCCCAAGGTCTCTCATAAGCTTATGAGGTTGTATTTCAGCCATAAGCTGGGACTGTTGTTTCATCTGAAGTCTTGATGGGGAAAGTGTTCAAGGAAATTTATTTCTAATCTGCATACAGTTGTTGAGAAGCCTTGGTCTCTCACCATGACAGCCTCTTCACAAAACATGGCAGCTGAATTTTCCTAGGGCAAGTGATTTAAGAGAGTGAGTGCTATGGTTTGAATATTTGTCCCCTCCATAACTCATGTTTAAATTTAACCTCCAGTGTGGCAGTATTGAGAGGCTGGGCCTTTAAGAGGTTATTGGGTCAAAGGGCTCTTTCCCTCATGAATGAATTAATTTACTTATAGATTAATGGATTAATGGGTTAATGGATTCATGAGTTTTATGCAAGTGGAACTAGTGGCTTTATAAGAAGAGACCCTTGAATCAGTGTGCTCAGCTCCCTCGCCATGTGATGTCTTGTGCTGCCTCAGGACTCTTCAGAGAGTCCCCACCAGCAAGAAGGCCCTTTGCCAGATATGGCCCCTCAACCTTGGACTTCTTAGCCTCCATAACTGTAGAAAATAAATTTATTTTCTTTATAAATTACTTAGTTTTAGGTATTGTGCTTTAAGCAGAAGAAAATAGACTAAGACCACGAAAGAGTCCACAAGATAGAAGCACAGTCTTTTTTATAACCTAATCTCAGAAGCAACATTCCATTACTACCGCCATATTCTTTTCATTAGAAATAAGACCCTCAATTCATCCCAGACTCAAGGAGAGGTAATTACAACGAGAATAAATACCAGTATATGGGGATCCACTTAATTCACAGACATAATCATTTATGTCTCAAAGAAAGGCTGGATGACTGCTCTCTGGTAGTGACCAATCTGTTGAGTTTCTGGACTGTCAGGGTGCTGCTGCTTTCTCTCTCACTTCTTTACCAAGTTTAGAGGAACTGGAAACCCATCACCCTTTAGGAAAGTTTATATCTGACAAGTATATCACAATGCTTCAGACCATGTTTATAGCCCATGCCTATCTAGTACAATTTCATGATGTGACTTTGTGAAAAAAGTAAATAAATAATATTCTCTAAAAGATCCATTGTCACTGGTATTTCTGTTCAAATTCTGCTCTTGGCCAAGCTAATGCAATATAGTTAGAATGTTGCACATTCTCTGATTGTCCTGGTATTTATAAGTCTTCCAACCAAAGCATGAATATTTCCATAAGCATTAGTTCAGTCCTCTGGAAAGCCATTTGGGCCAAAATGGAATACACCAGTGTATTAAATTTGGAGGTGTTACCCTTGAAGTTTGCTAAATGCTTCTCTTGTGATCTGAAGGAGTTAATATGACACACATGGCTTAATTTGTAATGAGGATGGTAATTGAGCACTGAACATAATAAAGCACTTTATATTGGTGTCCTACTGAGATCTGGTTTATAGTCTTTGGAAACAATGCATAAATATATAATGACTTTTTTCTTTTGTGCCTGGGAAACTAGAAATTATATTTAAACACCACTAGAACACAAAGATTATCAGCCAAAGGAACACACTGTCAATTTGAAAGCTAAGTATCTTTTCTTCAAATGCCAGAGAAGACATATAACTATGAAAAAACAAACAATCATGGCCATAAAGACAATTGAATAAACAACAATTTTCAAACTGCATTAAATGGAGCCTTGGGATTCCCTGTTAAGTGCTCCCAGGGACCTACAGACAAGGGAAAGGACAAGCCAACTGGACAAGGCTCTGAGCTCTCCTGAGTTGGGCTCCCACTCCACTCAAGGTAGCTGTGCCTTGATCTGTCTCACAAATAGGATTAGTTTACAATGTTATGCAAAAATCGAAAATATCCAGCACTGGCAAACTTATGAGAAGTGAGATCTTATGCACGCATTGTAGGTAAGCATGTTAAATATTGTAACAGCTTCAGAGGGTACTCAATCGACAGAGTCTATCACAATTTAACTCTGAATACTTTTTGCTCCAGAGAGTCTACATCTAAAGTACTACAATGGGCTAATAGCCAGATCCTGTGCAGCACAAACTCAAGCAGAATAATACATTTACTAGGATAATTAACACCTTTTGGCTTTGGGATAATAATATAGCCTCCGACTGATTTAATGAATTAAACTATTTTTACCCTATTTTGAAACCCTCTGATATACAGGCAATAAGAAAATTTGAAAAAAAAAAAAAAAGACCATATGCAGGACAATGTTTACCTCTCAGTGGACAATAATCTTTTAGTTTCTGTAAAAGTGTCCATAGTTTGTATTTTCATATCCAGCCAGCACGACCACAAACTGATACAGAGAAAGTGTCCAAAAGATGTTTGCTGAATAGTTAAATGACTAAGTGTTGAATAACATGTAAATACATAAAGAAAAAGCAATAATAACTATCATTGTTTGACAGTGTCACTGGAAATGGCTCCTTTCAGGAAAATCAAACAGCCACTTATTATATACTCTGTCACTTATTTTCTACTCAGATCCACAAAAGAAAGAAACAAGAAATGTGTCATGGAGAATGGTAAATTAAACAGATTGCTCCATGGCCATGGAAAAGGTTGTAAGCTATATACCTATGACAGTAGCAACTCTAAAAGTATTTTTATTATCAAGAGGGCAAGTACTATTTATTTGACATCTCCAGGTAATGGGAAAAAAATGTGCAGTTAGCTTTATATTGTCAGTTAGCTATGAAGTCACTAAAACAATAATTCTACTAAACTTTTTCAGTGATAGCCTAGAGGAAAAGTATGCCTGATCTGAAACATAATTTCCCTTGACACAGTCTGTGTCACTCCATAGTCTCATAACTTAGTGGACAAGATACAAAAATATAGCTTTTTTCACATGCTCAGAAAAGCAAAATCTATATTACAATGCCATCTACACTGCACTTCTACCAAGAAGTAAAAAATAGTTTTAATACCCGAAGTATTATCTCAACAAGGGCAGGGAATATGTCTATTTATATTTCATATTCAATAGCTTGTATGTTATTTGACACATAGTAGATATCAACAAATATTTGTTGTTGGGTGATACTCCTAACAGTCACTATATACACCCTACTCAGTATCAGTTTTCTTTTCTACTCCACTCTCATCTTTGAAAATGAGGGCCAAAATATCTTTAACAGCTATATCCAGGTATAATTCACATACAGTAAAATTCACTTGGGTGGTAGAATTTATATTCTCTACTGGATGGGCCAAATCTCTGAAACACCTATCACTTGCAAAGTTCCTTCTAAGGGACTTCGTCGAGTCCCCTTCTTTTTTTTGAGACAGTCTTGCTCTGACACCCAGGCTGGAGTGCAGTGGCACGATCTCAGCTCAATGCAACCACCACCTCCCAGATTCAAGCGATTCTCCTGCCTCAGCCTCCTGAGTAGCTGGGATTACAGGCATGTGCCACCACGCCCAGCTAATTTTTGTATTCTTAGTAGAGACGGGGTTTCACCATGTTGCCCAGGCTGGTCTCAAACTCTTGACCTCATGATCCACCCAGCTTGACCTCCCAAAGTGCTGGGATTACAGGCGTGAGCCACTGTGCCCAGCCTGTCAAATCCCCTTCTTAACCACTTTCACACAAGTCTCAATGCTACTGCCACATCACCTGTCAAACTAGCAATTAGCTGATTTAAGAAGGGATGGGTCCCTGACCCAAAGGCAGTCAGTCCACAGATATCCCTTGGGCCATGAGGTGAGTTATAAAGGAAAGGTCTCTCCAGTAGGCAAGATGGTGAACACCTATACTGATTATATTCATCTCTGAGAGAGTTTGACCTTGACATATATAGAATTCAGGACCTAGAAGTTAAACTATAACCCCCAGAATGTAGCAGAGGCAAAGTGAGAAACTGTAGCACACCAGAGGATGGAACACAGAACCCCAGCTGTGAGGGATCAAAAAGAGTCTGCTCTCTAGAGCTGAGAGACTATTATAGCCCAAGTCCATGGGGAAGTAAGTGAGCCCTACCTAACAACCGAGGCACAAGGTTTATCAGTGTTCACTGTCTAGCCAAAGCTGCCACTGATCTCCCAAGACATCTTAACAATACTTGGTTTTGACCTTGGTTACGCCCATTTCTCCAGCCTTGTATACTGTCCTTGTCCACAGAGCTTCTTTGATCAAGTCATGCAAGCCCCAGAAGCTTGTCTTATTGCCTTGAGCTGCCAGTCAGAGTGCAGGTCCAGTGATTTATTTTCTTCTAAGTCATTGCCAAAACTATTTTGCTTCTAATAAAAATGGTCGTGGCAATACCTGACATTTGCTGAGCATTTACTCTTTGCCCAGCCCATCTTTATCAGACGAAATTCTTCCAAGAGCCACAAGTAAGATTGGTCATTATCCTTATTGTACAAGTACACTAAGTCTTAGAAAACATAAGTAACTGGACCAAAAGGCAGGCCCTGGTCAAGGAGTCAAGATTTAAGCCAGGACTGCCAGATGCCTCCTCCTGAATATTTAGCCACTAAGTACACTGCCTTGAATTTATTATGTTCAAAGGATAAGGATATGAACCCTGGATGTCCCAGGGAGAGTTAAGTACAAGGAAGAACTTAGAAAAACAGTTAGAAAATAGAGCCAGTAGTGCTCTGCAGGAGTATAAGAAAGGATTGTGACTCAACTGAAACCAAGGACATTGCCACATTCTTAAGAACTAACTTATTGCTATTCAAGGAGAATCTAAAGCCCCAACCATCCTAAAATGAATGAAAGGGACATAAAGCAAAGGCAATCAAGAGCAGCAAGATCCTGTAGCTCATGGGTCTATTAAGATGACTTCCAGTTCCCCTGAGACCTACCTGTGCTGTATTGTCAACTTTCTGTAAAGGCTGTGGTAGAAGTTACTGTCTTCTTTATTCCTATTGATGTCCTCACAACAAATTCCTATTACTTAAAGTAGCATGAGTGTGGCTTAGCTTCTTGAAATCTAAAATCAAAACAAAAAACTCTAACTAAAACATATGTTATTGCAAGGAATGGCATTCATCCTTTGTTTCCTTCTACTAAAGAATGAATAATAGAGCTAAGAAGACAGAAAGATGATGCACGTAACAATTATATCAGTAAGGGTTCCAGCAGGAAATAGCTGGCACACTCAACTTGGAGAATTTGAAAACAGTTGAATAAAGAGACTATTTGCAAAGGTTTGAGCAGGCATGGGGGAAATTATGGGGAATGATGGTTCCATTCGCCTTCTGGCCTGAAATGGTGAGGGAAGGAGAGGTAACTGGAACATACGAACAATAAGAACTGTGTGGGGAGGGTCATGTGAGAGTTGCTGGTGCCTTTGGTCATTGAACAGGGATGCAGCAAGCCCAAAGTGACTGCAGAGAAACAATCTGGGGAATAAATACCCTGACCTCACTATCTTCCTCCCTCCAACTTTGATTCTCCCTGTTAGCCAGAGCAAATGTGAAGCCAAAGAGCCAGGGAGCCTGTTGCTATGGTTCAGCCTTCTGGAGCAAAGGCAGAGTCGAAAATAGCTATGGAAGAGAACATGGGAAGACATCTGCACAGAGTGGCAAAAAGAAAAAGTTGATGGGGATGAGGTTTAAGGAAAGAGAAGAAGGGTGGGCACGGTGGCGCACGGTGGCTCACACCTGTAATCCCAGCATTTTGGGAAGCTGAGGCAGGTGGATCACCTGAGGTCAGGAGTTCGAGACCAGCCTGGCCAACATAGTGAAACTGTCTCTACTAAAAGTACAAAAAAAAATTAGCTGGGTAAGGTAGCACACGCCTGTAGTCCCCGCTACTCAGGAGGCTGAGGCAGGAGAATTGCTTGAACCCAGGAGGTGGAGGTTGCAGTGAGCCGAGATCATGCCACTGCACTCCAGCCTGGGCAATAGAGTGAGACTCCACCTCCAAAAAAAAAAAAAATTTTAAAAAAAGGAAAGAGAAATTGTGACAATAGGGAGTAGGCAGTTAGACAAATGTGTCAGGTTAGTGAATAGCCAAAAAGTACCAAAATTGAATCAAGAAGAAATAGAAACTATGAATACACCTATAATGAATAAAGAGATTGAATTAGCAATCTAAAAATTTCCCACAATAAAATGCCCAGGCCCAGATCGCTTCACTGCTGAATCTACTAAACATTTTTCAAAAATTAATACTAATCCTCCACAAAATCTTCCAAAAAGTAGAAGTGGAAGTAGCACTTCTAAACTTATTCTATTATATGAAGTCAGTATTACTTTGATAGCAAAGCCAGACAAAGATTTCACAAGAAAACTACGAATCAACATATTTTATCAATATAGATGCAAAATTCCTCAAAATACTAGCAATGCCAATCCAACTATATATAAAAAGAATTATAAAACATGACCATGTAGAATTTATCCTAGGAATGAACAGTGGGTTTAGCATCTGAAAGTCAGTCAATACAAAAGACTACTAATAGAATAAAGAACAGAAACCACATGATCACCACAATAGATGCAGCAATAGCATTTGACAAAATTCAACACCCTTTCATGATAAAACACTCAACAAACTTGGAATAGAAGAGAACTTTCCCAATCTTAATAAAGTGCATCCATAAATCCAGCTAATATCATCATACTTTATGGTGAAAAGCAATGTTATCCTCTTAAGATCAGGAACAAAACGAGTATCTGTTCTCCCCACTTCTCTTCAACATTGTCCTGAAAGTTCTAGCCAGGGTAATTAGATAAGAGAAAGAAATGAAAAGCGTTCAGACTGGAAATGAAGAAGTAAAACCATCTCTATTTGCAAATCCATTATTATACATATGAAAACTTCTAAGGAATTTACTAAAAACAAATTATTAGAACTAATAAACTAGTTCAGAAACATTGCAGTGTACAGGATCAATACACAAAAGTCAATTATATTTATTTCTATATATCAGCAATGAATACTTAGAAATGAAATTAAGATTACAATTACATTTGTAATGGCATCAAAAAGGATAAAATACCTAGGAATAAATTTAGGTAAAGAAGTGCAAGACTTATGTGCTGAAAGCCACAAAACATTGTTAAAATAAATTAAGGAAGATCTAAATAAATACAAAGAAATCCCATGTTTAAGAATGAGAAGACTTTATATTGTTAAAATTATAATTGACAGATTCAAATCTTGCCCAAATTCCTACCTTGTGGGTCTAGGGAGTCATGCCCTACAAACCACAAATTCTCATCAGATGGGTTTTATTTGACCCTATATACTGTGACTTACTTTTCAATCTGACTCTGGCATAACATTGTGAGACAAGGGGAAAAAAATATTTAACCCCAAAAGATATTTCCTTGCCATACCTTGAACTTGCCCTGCAAAGTCTCTTATGGGAGAAATCCACATTCTGTGGACAATCCCCTTCTCCCTTTGTTTTCTTTCCTTTCTTTTCCAAATCCAGGAGATAATAAACTAAGAACCAGGCATCCTTTTAGGTCCCATAAGAAACATTTTACAACCTGCTCTCTCTCTGAAGTTTGCTATCTGAGAGGTTCCCCCGAACATTAAAACTTGATCTCCACAATGCTTTATTTTAACCTGAACATTCCTTTCCATTGATCCCAGGTCTTCAGATAAACTCAACCAATTGTCAAGCAGAAAATGTTTAAATTTACCTGTAGCCTGGAAGCTCCCCCGCCCCACCACCCGCTTTGAGTTGTCCTGCCTTTCTGAACCAAGCCAATGTATTTCTTAAATGTATTTGATTGATGTCTCATGCCTCCCTAAAATATATAAAACCAAGCTGTACCCCGACCACCTTGGGCACACGTTCTCAGAACCTCCTGAGGACTGTGTCACAGGCCATTGTTACTCATATTTGACTCAGAATAAATCTCTTCAAAATATTTTACAGAGTTTAACTATTTTTGTCAACACAAGTGACCAATAAATGTGAACTCCATTCTCCTCTTCCCAGAGATGTGTCTTAAATTTATACTAATCTATGACATTTTTTTCTGTGTCACTGGAAAACATTTTTTCTGTCTTTTTTTGGCGATTTCGCTCTCTTTATATAAAATAAGAGCCCCCTGTAAAATCTCCCCATGTTATCTGTGTTGTTCCTGTGCACTGATCCATCTATCTCTGTTCTTCCTCTTGTCTAGAACCAGTGTTTCCCTAAGTGCTTTTTACTGATGAAAAGGCCAGGAGGTGACCATGTGAATATGGGCCAAGAAATGTTAACTTCTGGTTCTGTGAGAAGACAGCATTTGAGTCCTTTCCAAAACAACCCCATCTGTGGAGAGCATCAGATGTTAGCGGGTTGCTTTGCTGTGCTTAAAGTATTTCTGGCAATCTTGTTGGGAAAAAGAAAACATTTCTTCTCTGAAGAAGAATGGTTATCTCCATTTACACTCAGATTCTTATGTTATCTCCAATCTGAGTTGAAAAAGGGAAAAGACAGAAGTATGTAGTTTTTAATAATTACTTTTAGCTTCCATGTCCTAATCAAAGATCAGTTTTGATAGTTGTACCTTGTCCTATCTAAAATTCCTTTCATATTAATGGGACATAATATATTAACTTATTGTTATAAATGGCAGTATTTTATCATCTCATGATTTTGTGTGTGTGTGTGTGTGTGTGTGTGTGTGTGTTTATACTCATAGTACCTTTATTCACAATGGCCACAAACTGGAAGTAACTGAAATGTCCACCAACATGTGAATGGCCAAACAAAATGTGACATATTTATGCAATATACTACCACTCAGAAACAAATTGCGTGATGTTTTAATGTTCTTATACACTAGAAAAATTTCTTTATAAAATCTTCACTTTTTTGAGAGTAGTTTATGATTTTTGCTATCATAAGCTACTATTCTTCTAGGGGCATTTTTGCCTGAATAGTCACAAGGACTCTCGATTATAGAAGTATCTCTTCTAGAAAGTTCTATTTATCTTGCACAAGGGTTCCAAAGGTTTCACCGGTCCCAGACTGGTAATTTTAAAATATCTTTACTAAGGTATAATTGACAAAAATAAAATTTATATGATTAAAGTATATAATTTGATCAATGTTGACATTTGGAGGTAAAATATGCCCAGAAGAAAAAGAAAAAAAAAATTGTCATATATATGCACCCATGAAAATATCATTGCAATACAAAATTAATGTATTTATTACCCAAAGAGTGTTTGTGCCACTTTGTCATTCCTCTCTCCTGACCCCCACACACCCCCACATTCCGAGGCAACCACCGATCTGCTTTCTGCCACTACAAATTAGTTTGCATTTTATAGATTCTTGCACAAATAAAATCATGATTAAGTACTCTTGGTTGATTTGCTTCTTTCATTGAACTACAATTGTTTTAAAATTCATCCATGCTGTTAATTCTTATGGACAGTTTCTTTTTGGTGCTGAGTAGTATAACATTGCATGAACGTACTACCATTTATCAATTCACCTTCTTGTGGACACTTGGAGTTGTTTCCAGTTTGGGGATATTATAATTAAAGCTCCTAAGATTATTCTTGTATAAGTCTTTGTATGGACATAAGCTTTCATTTTTCTTGGGAAAATGCCTAAGCATGGAATGCTGGGATAATATGGAAAACATAAACTGATTTCTAGAGTAGTTGTACAATTTTACATTCTTACTAACAGTGTATGAGAGTTCCAACTCATCCACTTACACATCAGTACTTGATATAGATAGTCTTCTTAATTTTAGCCATTCTAATGAGTATATAGTGGTTTCTCACTGTGGTTTTAATTTGTATTTCCCAACGACTAACTATAGGGTGTATCCTAAGACTATGGCCTCGGGAACACTCTTGTGCAAGTCCACACTCAACCTCCAGCAATTCATCGAAATTACCATGGAATTGTTGCTACCAGAGTTTATGGCTCTAGTGGTTTCTGCTCCAGTTAAGCAGATTTTGAGTTCTCCATCTTTGTGCCTTAGTCCATTTGCATTGCTGTAAAGGAATACCTGAGACTGTGTCATTTTATAAGGAAAAGTGGTTTCTGTGGCTCATTGTTCTGCGGGCTGTACAAGAAGCATGGTGCTTCACATTTGCTTCTGGTGAGGGCCTAAGGAAACTTCTACTCATGGTAGAAGGTAAAGGGACACAGGCATCACATGGTGAGAGAGGGTGCGAGCTGAGAAGGGGGCAGTGCCAGGCTCATTTTAACAACCAGGACCCACAGTCAGAGAACTAATAAAGCAAGAACTAACTTATTATCACAACGATGTCACCAAGCCATTCATGAGGAAATTGTTCCCCATGACCCAAACACTTCTCAATAGACCCCACCTCCAACACTGGGGATCAAATTTCAATATTAGATTTGGAGGGGATAAATATCTAAACGATATCACTTTGGATGTGCCTATGTCTCCATATTTAGGGTGGCAGTTTATCCTAAGACTTCAGTTCTCTGATAGGTCCAAGAAAAGGCATTGATTTTCTAGTTTATCCAGCTTTTCCTTATTGTGAAGATTTCTAGTTTATTACATGTCAAAGCTGAAACTACATCTATGGAAAGGTTTTTAACTAAAGTTTTTAACCAAAATTTAATTTATTCAATAGATATAGGGCCATTTTGGTTATCTGATTATTCTTTTGTAAGCTTTCAAGGTTTGTGTTTTTAAGGAATTTTTCCATTTCATTTAAGTTGTCATACTTATTGGCATAAAGCTCTTTATAATAATTACTTATTATCTTTTAATATCTGTAGAATCTATAATCATGTCTATCTCATTTCTAATATTAATAATATGTGTCTTCTTTTTTCTCCAATTACTCTGGCTAGAGGTTTATCAATTTTATCTTCTCAAATAATCAGCATTTACTTTTATTGATTTTCTCTATTGGGTTTGTCTTCTATGTTATTGATTTCCATTTTAATCTCCATTATTTTATTTTTCACAATTTAGGTTTCATTTGCTTCTCTTTTTCTAGCTTCTTAATGAGGTGAAACCAAGATCACTAATTTAAGAATTTTTTTCTTTTCTAATGAAGTTTAGTGCTATAAATTTCCCTGTATATACCATTTTAGCTGTATCCTACATATCTTAATATGTTGTTTTAATTTTCGTTTAAAAATATTTTTAAATTTTTATTGTTTCTTTGAATCTTATTTAGAAATGTGTTGTTTTTAGTGTATTTTTTCTGATATCTTTTTTTTATTGGCTATTTATCTAATTCAGTTTTGCTCAGAGAACCTGCTTAGTATGACTTGACTCACTTAAAGTTTATTCAGACTTGTTTTATGGACAAGGATATCATCTATTCTAATAAATGTATACTTAAAAAAATCTGTCATTTGGTAGTGCATTCTATACATGACACAGGTCAAGGTGGTCTACAGTATTGTTCAAGTATTTATATTCTTATTGATATTCTGTCTTCTCATTTCAGGTATTATTGAAAGAAGAGTTAAAATGATTGAACTACAAATGTGGATTTGTCCATTTCTTTCTATTCTAACAGTTTTTGCTTTATTTATTTTGGATTTCTGTTAACAAGTGCACAAACATTTAGAAATTTTTTTAACTTTATTTTAGGTTCAGGAACACAAGTTCAGGTTTGTTAAATAGGTAAATTTGTGTCATGGGAGGTTGTTGTGCAGATTATTTCATCACCCAGGTAATAAGCCTAGTACCCACTAGTTATTTTTCCTAATCCTCTCCCTCCTCCCACCCTTTACCCTCTTATAGGCCCCAGTGTGTGGTGTTCCCCTCTATGTGTCCATGTGTTCTCATTATTTAGCTCATTCTATTACATTTAGGAATCTATGCCCTCTTAATAAACAGGTCCTTTGTAACATTACAAAATGACTCTCTTTATCTCTGCTTATATTCTTTGCTCTAAAACCTAATTTGTCTAAAATTAAAATAGCCACTCCAGCTTTCTTTGGATTAGGGTTATTGTAGCATATATATTGTGACCATCCACACTACGTTTAACCTAGCTGTGTCTTCATATTTAAAGTTCCTTGTAGGTTTCTTATAGGCACCATATAATTAGGTCCTGCTTATCTGATCTGACAATCTCTACCTTTTGATTAGGGTGTTTAGAATATTTATATTTAATGTAATGTTTATATTTTTGGTTTTAAACAGACCATCCTCATAGTTGTGTCCTATATATTCCATATTTTTTTTATCATTTTTTTCTCTCTTTCTCCCTTCTTTGGGATTAATTGAGCATTTTTTTATTATTTCATTTTTGCTTCTTTTTGGCTTAGCAGCTATAACTTTAAAGTTATTTTAGTTGTTGCATTAGGATGTATATTTTATATCTTTATTTTGTCACAATTTACTTTTATGTGATTTTTTATCATTTCATTCATAAGGATTTTACCAAAATTCTTCACAGAGGTTCTTTAAAGAAGAAGTTTCAATTCTCCTCTCCCAGCCTTTTTGCTGTTGCTTTCATACATTTTACTTCATACATGTGTTATAAATCCCAATTTATTATTACTTTTTATTTAAAGAGTTAATTATCTTTTAGGAAAAAAATGTAATAGAGAAATGTTTCAATATTTACCCACTGTATTAGTCCATTCTCACACTGCTATGAAGAAATACCTGAGACTGGGTAATTTATAAGGGAAAAAAGGTTTAATTGACTCACAGTTCCACAATGATGTGGAGGCTTCAGGAAACTTAGAATCATGGTAGAAGGCAAAGGAAAAGCAAGCACCTTCTTCACAGGGTGGCAGGACAGAATGAGTGCAAGCAGGGGAAATGCCAGGTGCTTACAAAATGATCAGCTCTCATGAGAACTCACTCACTATCACTAGAACAGCATGGCAGAAACCACCCCCATGATCCAATTACCTCCACCTGGTCCCACTCTTAACGTGGGAATTATGGAGATTACAACTTGAGATGAGATTTGGGTGGGGAGATACAGCCAAACCATATCGTTCCACCCCGGCCCCTCCCAAATCTCATGTCTTTTCACATTCCAAACCAATCATCCCTTCCCAACAGTCCCCCAAAGTCTTATCTAATTTCAGCATTAACTCAGAAGTCCACAATTCAAAGTCTCATCTGAGACAAGGCAAGTCCCTTCCACCTATGAGTCTGTAAAATCAAAAGCAAGTTAGTTACTTCTTAGATACAATGGAGTACAGGCATTCGATAAATGCTGCCATTCCAAATTGGAGAAGTTGGCCAAAACAAAGGAGCTACAGGCCCCACGCAAGTCTGAAATCCAATAGGGCAGTGGCTCTTTCAGGTGCACAGTGCAAGCTGTTAGTGGATCTACCATTCCAGGGTCTTGAGGACGATGGCCCTCTTCTCACAGCTCCACTAGGCAGTGCCCAGTGGGGAGTCTGTGTGGGGGCTACAACCCCACATTTCCCTTCCACACTGCCCTAGCAGAGGTTCTCCGTGAGGGCTCCACCCCTGCAGCAAACTTCTGCTTGGACATCCAGGCATTCCCATACATCCTCTGAAATATAAGCAGAGGTTCCCAAACCTCAATTCTTGACTTCTATGCACCTGTAGGCCCAACACATGTAAGCTGCCAAGGCTTGGGGATTGCACTTTCTGAAGCAATGGCCTGAGCTCTATGTGGACCCTTTTAGCCATGCCTGGGATGCAGGGCACCAAGTCCTGAAACTGCACAAAGCAGCAAGGCCCTGGGCCCAGCCCACAAAACCATTTTTGCCTTCTAGATCTCCAGGCCTGTGATGGGAGGGGCTGCTGTGAAGGTCTCTGACACGCCTCAGAGACATTTTCCCCATTGTTTTGCTGATTAGCACTTGGCTCCACATTACTTTTGCAAATTTCTGCAGCCAGCTTAAATTCCTCCCCAGGGAATGTGGTTTTCTT
Organism: Symphalangus syndactylus; assembly: GCF_028878055.3. Lineage (NCBI taxonomy): Eukaryota > Metazoa > Chordata > Mammalia > Primates > Hylobatidae > Symphalangus > Symphalangus syndactylus. The sequence goes on from NC_072425.2 coordinate 123,923,512, forward strand.
TTCTACTGCATCCTCAAGCTACAAATTTTCCAAACGTTTATGCTTTGTCACCTCTTGAATACTTTGCTGCTTAGAAACTTCTTCCACCAGATACCCTAAATCATCTCTCTCAAGTTCAGTTTCACAGATCTCTAGGGCAGGGACAAAATGCTGCCAGTGTCTTTGCTAATGCATAGCAACAGTCACCTTTATTCCAGTTCCCAACAAGTTCCTCATCTCCATCTGAGACCACCTCAGCCTGGACTTTATTGTGCATATCACTATCAGCATTTTGGTAAAAACCATTCAACAAGTCTCTAGGAAGTTCCAAACTTTCCCACATCTTCCTGTCTTCTTCTGAGCCCTCCAAACTGTTCCAACCTCTTCCTGTTTCCCAGTTCCAAAGTTGCTTCTACATTTTCGGGTATCTTTATAGCAGCACTCCACTCTCAGTACCAATTTACTGTATTAGTCCATTCTCACACTACTGTGAAGAAGTACCCAAGACTGGGTAATTCATAAGGGAAACAGGTTTAAATGACTCACAGTTCCACATAGCTTGGAAAGCCTCAAGAAATTTACAATCATGGCAGAAGGCAAAGGAGAAGCAGGTATCTTCTTCACAGGACAGCAGAACAGAGTGAGTACAAGCAGAAAAAATGTCAGATGCTTATAAAACCATCAGATCTTGTGACAGCTCACTATCACTAATACAGCACAAGGGAAAACCACCCCCATGATTCAATTACCTCCACTTGGTCCCGCCCTTGATACATGGGGATTATGGGGATTACAATTTGAGGTAAAATTTGGGTGAGGACATAGAGCCAACCCATATCACCCATGTAATCATTTCTGTTTTTCTTCATTTCTTTGTGTAAATCTAGGTTCCTGACTGATACAATTTAACTCTGCTTGCAGGACTTCTCTTAGCAAGTCTTGCATTGCAGATCTCTGTGTAAAGAATTATTGCAACTTTTGTATGTCTGAAAAAAAGCCTTTTTTGAAGAGTATTTTCTTTGAAGTGTATTTTTGATGGACATATAATCCTAGGTTAAATTTTTTTTCAGTACTTTTAAAGATGCTGTACCTTTTTTGTGGCTTCGATTGTCTTCAACAAGAAATCTGCTATAATCCATATCATTGTTCTTCATTACATAATGCATATATTTTCTATGAGGATTTTGAATTATGTTTTTCTTTTTAATCATGGGGTTTTTTTTTTTTAAATCATTGGTTTTAAGCATTTGATCATAAAGTGTCTTGGTATAGTTTTCTTGTTTCTTGTACTTTGGGTTCATTGAACTTTTGAATCTGTATGTTTATAATTTTCACCAAACTTGGAACCCTTTTAGCTATTTTTTCTTTAAATGGTTGTTTAATCTCCCCCCTCCATTCTCTGCTTAGGGGACTATAGTTATTTGTATATTTAGTTTCTTGAATTTTTTGCATAGCTCACTGATGCTCTTTTAAATATTTTTTCTCTCTTTGTTTCATTATAGATAATTTCTATTGCTATGTCTTCAAGCTCACTAATCTTTTGAGCTCTATTGTCTACTCTGTTAATTCTACCCAGCATATGCTTGATCTCAGAAATTGTCATTTTTATCTTTTAAAGTTTTATTTGCTCAATGTTTCTTCTGGCATTTGAACATTCTTCTGGCATTTGAAAGCTAACTAAGGTCAGCCAGGCACAGTGGCTCACACTTGTAATCCCGGCACTTTAGGAGGCCAAGGTGTGCGGATTGCTTGAGGTCAGGAGTTCAAGACCATCCTGGCCAACATGCTGAAACCCCATCTCTACTAAAAATACAAAAAATTAGCCAGTGTAGTGGTGAACACCTGTAACCCAGCTACTTGGGAGGCTGAGGCAGGAGAATTGCTTGAACCTGGGAGGCAGAGGTTGCAGTGAGCTGAAATCTCAACAGTGCACTCCAGCCTAGGTGACAGAGCAAGACTCTGTCTCAAAAACATAAAAAAATATAAATAAAGCTAACTAAGGTAGAATAATAAGGGTTGCATTTAGTGTTTTTGTCTTTTTACAATAGCCTTTCTAAAAATAAAACTAGCAAAGAGAATAAAAAGCAAAAACAAACAAGCAAAGAAAACTACTCCATCTCTGATAAAATAAGACACAATTACAACTCCAAATCAAAATCTACAAAGAACAGTGTTCACGTATAGTATAACCTAGACTAAATTCAGGAAAGGGGTTGAGAACAGAAACTTGTCTCTGTAGAACTATGGCAATACCCCAAATCCACAAAAAGTGAGTGGCAAAATTGATGTAACAAACCAGTAATCCATTGCTTCAAATAGCAGTATCTAGGAGGTTGGGCTAAGGCAAAGTCACGAGCCGTGAGATGGAAGGAACAGGGCTTAAGAAGGATTTTTTTCAGACTTAACATCTTTCAAAGTAGGCTATTGGTGAGGCAAGGTAGAATAGAAAGAGTGAATGGCCTGACAGAGAAGAAAAAGAAAAAAAAAAAAAGAGTGAGGAGAAACCAGTTCTGCAACGTATGCAGAAGTCAATGCTACATTGTCCTAGTAAGGGCCAGTGAGATGCACAGTTTCACTACTAGCCAGGCACATATCCAGGTCTCCAGGAGTAGTGATATAACTATGAAAACCCATGACCAGTAGAGTCAATAATTAAAGTGTGTTAGTGCTCCAGCTTGTTCCCCTAACCTTTCCCTTACATTGTACTTCCATAAACACCAGGCCTAGGAATGAAGCCCTTTTTAAAGATCAGAAATATCCACAATGGTTGAACTAGTTTACAGTTCGACCATTGTGGAGGTAGGTGTGATGATTCCTCAGGGATCTAGAACTAGAAATACCATTTGACCCAGCCATCCCATTACTGGGTATATACCCAAAGGATTATAAATCATGCTGCTATAAAGACATATGCACACGTATGATTATCGCAGCACTATTCACAATAGCAAAGACTTGGAACCAACCCAAATGTCCAACAATGATAGACTGGATTAAGAAAATGTGGCACATATACACCATGGAATACTATGCAGCCATAAAAAATGATGAGTTCATGTCCTTTGCCGGGACATGGATGAAGCTGGAAACCATCATTCTCAGCAAACTATCACAAGGAAAAAAACCAAACACCACATGTTCTCACTCATAGGTGGGAATTGAACAATGAGAACACATGGACACAGGAAGGGGAACATCACACACTGGGGACTGTTGTGGGCTGGCAGGAGGGGGGAGGGATAGCATTAGGTGATATACCTAATGCTAAATGACGAGTTAATGGGTGTGGCACACCAACATGGCACATGTATACATATGTAACAAACCTGCACGTTGTGCACATGTACCCTAAAACTTAAAGTATAATAATAAAAAATCAGAAATATCTAAAAAAGATAAGAAACAGTGCATTTATACTATTAAAAAATAAGTAAATAAATAAAAATGAGCAAAATTTAAAAGTGTTATACAACAAAACGGAAAAAATGGAATAATCACCTCTCCACAAATTAAACAAAATATTGCCTAGCTTCTAAAACAGAGATTTCAAACACGAGATGACAATCAAAGTAGATTCAATATGAAACAGTGCAAATGCAAATCAGAAACTGAAGAGAAAAATAAATAATTACCAAGATAAAATTACTTTGAAAGCTACAAAAAGGAGAATAAACATAACATAGCTGGGTCCAGCACATGGTGAACAGCATTGTAGTCAGGCATGGTGGCTCATGCCTGTAATCCCAGCACTTTGTGAGTCAGAGGTGGGCAGATCACTTGAGGTCAGGAGTTCGAGACCAGCTGGCCAACATGGTGAAACCCCTATCTCTACTAAAAATACAAAAATTAGCCAGGTGTGGTGGCAGATGCCTGTAGTCCCAGCTACTTGGGAGGCTGAGGCAGGAGAATTGCTTGAACCCGGGAGGAGGAGGTTGCAGTGAGCTGAGATTGTGCCACTGCACTCCAGCCTGGGCAACAGAGCAAGACTCCATCTCAAAAACAAACAAACAAAAAAAAGCACTGTAAAGTAGAGTATAATAAAATGTAAAATATCACAGTTAAATAGAATTAAGGAGAAAATAATAAATGCAGAATATATACAAAGACTAGTAAACTTTAACGGGTGTCACTGAAGACAAGAATGAAACAAATGGAGCAGAAGAAATATTCACTGTACTATAAAACAAGAAATAAATATCAAAAAGATAGCAAAAATATACAAATATGTGAAAATTGAGCAACACACTCTTGAACAATCATTGGGTCAAAGAAGAAGTCAAAAGGCAAATTTAAAAATATCTTGAGACAAACAAAAATGAAAACACAACATACTAAAACTTATGGGATGCAGCATTCTTGGTGATAAATGCCTAAGTTATAATAGAAGAAAGACCTTCAACAAATCAGTCAATGTTACATTTAGGAACTAGGGAGAAAAAGATCCAAGCCTAAAGCTAGTAGAAGAAAGGAAATAATAAAGATTAGAGCAGAAATAAATAAAATACAGAACGCAAAAGCAATGGAAAAACATCAACAAAACTAAGGGTTGGTTTTCTGAAAAGATGAACAAAAATGGGCAAATGCTTAACTAGACTAACAGAAAAAAGAAAAGATTCAAATACATAAAATCAGAAGTGGAAGAGATGACATTTCAATTGATGCCTTAGAAATAAAAAACATCACTAAGGGATTATTAGGAACAATTATAAACCAACAAATTGGACAATCTAAAAGAAACAGATAAATATATGGAAGCATGCAACCTACCAAGAGTAAACCAAGAAGAAATAGGAAACAGACTCATACCAAATAAGGAGATTGAATCAGTATAAAAATCTCATATCAAAAAAAAAAATCGCAAGACCAAATGGCTTCACAAGTAAATTCTAACCAAACTTTTAAAGAGGAATTAATACCAATTCTTCTTAAACTCTTCCAAAAAAAAGAAGAAAAACACTTTCAAAGTCTTTTTAAGGAGGCAGTACTACCCTGATACCAAGGCCAGATAAAGATAACACAAGAAAAGGTAAATACCCCTGATGAACATGAATGCAAAATCCTCAACAAAATGTCAGCAAACTGAATTCAAAAGCACAATAAAAGAATCATATACCATGACTAAGTGGATTTATCCATGAAATTCAAGAATGGTTCAACATACACAAATGAATCAATGTGATACACAACATTAATATGGGATAAAAATTATAGAATTTTCTCAATCAATGTAGAAAAACCATCTGACAAAATTCAAAATTCTTTCATCATGGCTTGGTGGAAGGTACATCATGGTGGATGGGAGGCAAAACTAGACTGCAGCTTCAACTTGGACAGACAGAGCAGCGTGTGGAGGCTCTCATTGTGAATTTTTGCTCCAGAATGACTGCAGGAATACATCAGGAAATCTGAGAGGACCACAGACCCTCTGAAGGAAGCAGATTGCTCCTGCAGGACCCAGAAGACACCCCAAATACTGTGAATGCTCAAACTGTGGATGTGGGAAGGGGAGATCATCCACCCCCAAACACACACCCTCAATGGGAAAACTGAAGGTCTAGATTATAGGAGAAGATTCTGACCTTACCTGGAGCTGAGTGAATTTAGACAGCTGAGTGAAATACAGGAGTAGAGGAAGAAGCAGGAAAAGCCCTGCTGGGTCCCCTAGGAAACCATTTCTGCCTGGCCTCACATGGGTCCTTCAGGAGGGTGGCTGGAGTCACCGGGAAAAGTATACAGGGAGAAGGTAATATCCAGATGAACTTCGTAACAATTTGAATTGATCAAGAAGAATCCTGGCCAGAACTCAGGGGAGGGCGTGAATCCAGTGGGCAGACTCCAAAAGCAGGGGAAGAATGAAAGCCATACTTGCTTTTGCAGCTGGGAGGCAGGTAGCCTGGGGCAAGACAGCCCTACTTACCCACTGCCTGGAAACAGACTCAGTGCTGTTGGGGGTTACGGTGGGAGTGAGACCTGCCCTTCGGATTGCGTGGGAGCTGGGTGAGGCCTGTGACTGCCGGCTTTCCTACTTCCCTGACAAACTGCATGACACAGTAGAAACAGCCATAATCCTCCTAGAAACATAACTCCATTGACCTGGGAATCTTACCCCCATCCCCCACAGCAGCTGTAGCAAGACCTGCCCAAGGAGTCTGAGCTCAGACATACCTAGCCCTGCCCCCACCCAGTGGTCCTTCTCTACTCACCCTGGTAAGTGAAGACAAAGGGCATATACTCTTGGCACTTCTAGGGCCCCACACATGGCCTAAGCCTCCCCATACTACCACAGCTGATGCTCTCAGGAAAGCACCACCTCCCAGCAGGAGGCCAACCTGCACAAAAATAGTGCATTAACCACCAAAGCTAAGAACCCTCAAAGAGTCCATTTCACCCCACTCCTCCACCAGAACAGGTGCTGGTATCCATTACTGAGAGACCCACAAATGGTTCACATCACAGGACTCTGTCGCAGACAACCCCCAGTACCAGTCCAGAGTCTGGTAGACCTGCTGGGTGGCTAGATCCAGAAGAGAGATAACAATTGCTACAGCTCAGCTCTATGGAAGCCACATCCATAGGAAAATGGGGAGAGTACTACATCAAGGGAACACCCCACGGGACAAAATAATCTGAACAATCGCCTTCAGCACTAGACCTTCCCTCTGACACAGCCTGCCCAAATAAGAAGGAACCAGAAAACCAACTCTGGTAATATGACAAAACAAGGTTATTTAACACCACCAAAAAATCAAACTAGCTCACCAGTAATGAATCCAAACCAAGAAGAAATCCCTGATTTACCTGAAAAGGAATTCAGGAGTTTAGTTGTTAAGCTAATTAGAGAGGCACCAGAGAAAGGGGAAGCCCAATGTAAGGAAATTTTAAAAATGATATAAGAAGTGAAGAGAGAAATATTCAATGGAATATATAGCATAAATAAAAAACAATCAAAAGTTCAGGAAACAATGGACACACTTATATGCTGTGCAAAATGAAATGCAATGCAAAATGCTCTGGAAAGTCTCAGCAATAGAATTTAACAAGTAGAAGAAAGAAATTCAGAGCTCTAAGACAAGGTCTTTGAATTAACCCAATCCAACAAAGAGAAAAAGAATAAGAAAATATGAACAAAGCCTCCAAGAAATCTGGGATTATGTTAAATGATCAAACCTAAGAATAATCAGTGTTCTCGTACAAGAAGAGAAATCTAAAAGTTTGGGAAACGTATTTGGAGAAATAATTGAGGAAAATTTCCCTGGCCTTCCTAGAGTCCTAGACATCCAAACACAAGAAGCACAAAGAACACCTGGGAAATTCACTGCAAAAAGATCACCTAGGCACATTGTGATCAGGTTATATAAATTTAAGATGAAGGAAAGAATCTTAAGCACTGTGAGACAAAAGCACCAGGTAACCTGTAAAAAAAAAAAAAAAAAAAACCTATCAGATTAACAACAGATTTCTCAGCAGAAACCCTACAAGCTAGAAGAAATTGGGGCCCTATATTCAGCCTCAAACAAAACAATTATCAGCAAAGAATTTTGTATCCAGAAAAATTAACCTTCATATATGAAGAAAAGATACAGTCTTTTTCAGACAAACAAATGCTCACAGAATTCACCACTACCAAGCCACCACTACAGGAACTGCTAAAGGGACCTCTAAATCTTGAACAAATCCTGGAAACACATTAAAAACACAACTTCTTTAAAGCATAAATCTCACAGGACCCATAAAACAAAAATACAATTTAAAAAACAAACAAACAAAAATAACCAAGCTATACAGGCAACAAACAGCATGATGAATAGAATGGTACCTCACATCTCAATACTAACACTGAATGTAAATGGCCTATATGCTCCACTTAAAAGATACAGAATTGCAGAATGGATAAGAATTCACCAACCAACTATCTGCTGCCTTCAAGAGACTCATCTGTCACATAAGGACTCATATAAACTTAAGGTAAAGGGGTGGAAAAAGACATTTCATGCAAATGGACACCAAAAGCAAGCAGGAAGCAAGAATAGCTATTCTTTATTTATTTATTAATTTTTTTAGATGGAGTCTCACTCTGTTGCCAGGCTGGAGTGCAGTGATGCTATCTCAGCTCACGGGAACCTCCACCTCCCAGGTTCAAGTGATTCTCCTGCTTCGGCCTCCCGAATAGCTGGGACTACAGGTGCACACCACTGCACCCAGCTAATTTTTGTACTTTTATTAGAGATGGGGTTTCACCATGTTGGCCAGTCTGGTCTTGAACTCCTGACCTCAGGTGATCCACCCGCCTCAGCCTCCCAAAGTGCTGGGATTACAGGCATGAGCCATCACACCCAGCCAGTAGCTATTCTTATATCAGACAAAAAATCTTTAAAGCAACAGCAGATTAAAAAGACAAAGAGGGACATTATATAATGATAAAAGGCCTTGTCCAACAGGAAAATATCACAGTTCTAAACATATATGCACCTAACACTGAAGCTCCCAAATTTATAAAACAATTACTAATAGACCTAAGAAATGAGATCTACAGTAACACAATAGTCGTGGGGGACTTAAATCTCCACTAACCGCACTAGACAGATCATCAAGACAGAAAGTCAACAAAGAAACAATGGATTTAAACTATACCCTGGAACAAATGGACTTAACAGATATATACAGAACATTCCATCCAACAACCATGGAATACACATTCTGTTCAACAGCACATGGAACTTCCTCCAAGATAGACCATATGATAGGCCATGAAATGAGCCTCAATAAATTTAAGAAAATTGAAATTATATCAAGCACTCTCTCAGACCACAGTGAAATAAAAAACTGGAAATCCAAAAGGAACCTTCAAAACTATGCAAATACATAGGAATTAAATAATCTGCTTCTGAATGATCATTGGGTCACAAAAATGAAATCAAGATAAAATTTAAAAATTCTTCAAACTAAACAATAATGGTGACGCAGCCTATCAAAACCTCTGGGATTCAGCAAAGGTGGTGCTAACAGGAATGCTCACAGCCCTAAACGCCTACATCAAAAAGTGTGAAAGAGCACAAACACACAATCTAAGGTCACACCTCAAGGAACTAGAAAAACAAGAACAAACCAAACCCAAATGAAGAAGAAGAAAGAAAATAACCAAGATCAGAGCAGAACTAAATGAAATTGAAACAAAAAAAAAATACATAAGATAAATGAAATGAAAATCTGGTTGTTTGAAAAGATAAATAAAATTGATAGACCATTAGCAAGGTTAACCAAGAAAAGAAGAGAGAAAATCCAAATAAGCTCAATAAGAAATGAAATGGGAGATATTACAACGGAGACCATACAAAAGATCATTCAAGGCTACTATGAACACCTTTACATGCATAAACTAGAAAACCTACAGGAGATGGATAAATTCCTGCAAAGATACAACCCTCTTATCTTAAATTAGGAAGAATTAGATACTCTGAACAGACCAATTACAAACAGCGAGATTGAAATGGTAATTTAAAAATTAACAACAACAAAAAAGTCCAGGACCAGATGGATTCACAGCACAATTCTACCAGATATTCAAAGAATTGATACCAATTCTATTGACACTATTCCACAAGATAGAGAAAGAGGGAACCCTCCCTAATTCATTCTATGATGCCAGTATTACCCTAATACCAAAACCAGGAAAGAACATAACCAAAAAAGAAAACTATAGACCCATATCCCTGATGAACATAGATGCTAAAATCCTTAACAAAATACTAGCTAACCAAATCCAATGACATATCCAAAAGATAATCCACCATGATCAAGTGGGTTTCATACTAGGGATATAGAGATTGTTTGACATACAGAAGTCAATAAATGTGAGACACCACATAAACAGAATTAAAAACAAAAATCACATGATCATTTCATTAGATGCAAAAAAAGCATGCAACAAAATCCAGTATACCTTTATGATTAAAACTCTCAGCAAAATCAGCAAACAAGGGACATATCTCAATGTAATCAAAGCCATCTATGACAAACCCACTGCCAACATAATATTGAACAGGGAAAATTTGAAAGCATTCCCTCCGAGAACTGGAACAAAACAAGGATGCCCACTCTCACCACTCCTCTTCAACATAGTACTGGAAGTCCTAGCCAGAGCAATCAGACAAGACAAAGAAATAAAGGACATCCAAAATGATAAAGACGAAGTCAAACTGTTGGTGTTTGCTGATAATATGGTTGTTTACCTAGGAAACCTTAAAGACTCCTCCAGAAAGCTCCTAGAACTGACAAAAGAATTCAGCAAAGTTTCTGGATACAAAATTAATGTGCACAAATCAGTAGCTCTTCTATATAACAGCAACCAAGCTGAGAATCAAATCAATAACTCTACCTCTTTTACAATAGCTGCAAAAAATAAAATAAAATAAAATGCTTAGGAATATACCTAACCAAGGAGGTGAAAGACCTCTACAAGGAAAACTACAAAACACTGCTGAAAAAAAATCATAGTTGAAATAAATGGAAACACATCCCATGCTCATGGATTGGTAGAATCAATATTGTGAAAACAACCATACTGCCAAAAGCAATCTACAAATTCAACACAATTCCCACCAAAATACCACCATCATTCTTCACAGAATTAGAAGAAACAATTCTAAAATTCATATGGAACCAAAAAAGAGCCCTCATAGCCAAAGCAAGACTGAACAAACAGAACAATTTTGAAGGCATCACATTACCAGATTTCAAATTATACTATAAGGCCATAGTCACCAAAACAGCATGGTACTGGTATTAAAAAATAGGTATAGGCATGGGCAAAGACCTCAAGATTAAAACACCAAAAGCAATGGCAACAAAAGCCAAAATTGACTTTTGGGATCTAATTAAGCTAAAGAGTGCTGCACAGCAAAAGAAATTATCATCAGAGTGAACAGACAATCTACAGAATGGGAGAAAATTTTTGCAATCTATCCATCTGACAAAGGGCTAATATCCAGAATCTACAAAGAACTTAAACAAATTTACAAGAAAAAAAAACCATCAAAAAGCAGGCAAAGGATATGAACAGACACTTCTCAAAAGACGACATTTATGCAGCCAACACACATATGAAAAAAAGCTCATCATTAGAGAAATGCAAATCAAAACCACAATGAGATACCATCTCATGCCAATTAGAACGGTGATCTTTAAAAAGTCAGGAAACGATAGATGCTGGAGAGAATGTGGAGAAATAGGAATGCTTTTACACTGTTGGTGGGAGTGTAAATTAGTTCAACCATTGTGGAAGACAGTGCGGTGATTCCTCAAGGATCTAGAACCAGAAATGCCATTTGACCGAGCCATCCCATTACTGGGTATATACCCAAGGATTATAAATCATGCTACTATAAAGACACATGCACATGTATGTTTATTGAGGCACTATAGCAAAGACTTGGAACCAACCCAAATGCCCATCAATGATAGACTGGATTAAGAAAATATGGCACATATATACCATGGAATACTATGCAGCCATTAAAAGGATGAATTCATGTCCTTTGCAGGGACGTGGATGAAGCTGGAAACCAGCATTCTCAGCAAACTAACACAAGAACAGAAAACCAAACACCACATGTTCTCACTCATAAGTGGGAGTTGAAAAATGAGAACACATGGACACAGGTAGGGGAACATCACACACCAGGGCCTGTCAGGGGGTGGAGGGCTAGGGGAGGGACAGCATGAGGAGAAATACCTAATGTAGATAACGGGTTGATGGGTGCAGCAAACCACAATGGCACGTGTATACCAATGTAACAAACCTGCACATTCTGCACATGTACCCCAGGACTTAAAGTATAATAAAAAATAATAATAAAATAAAACCCAAGCTTATAGGAAAAGATAGGCACATAGACCAATAGAACAGAATAGAGAACCAAGAAATAAACCCAAATACTTACAGCCAACTGATCTTTGACAAAGCAAACAAAAACATAAAGTGGGAAAAGATACTCTTTTCAACAAATGGCGCCGGGGATATTTGGCTAGTCACATGAAGGAGAATGAAACTGGATCTTCATCTCTCACCTCATACAAAAATCAACCAAGATGGATTAAGGACTTAAATGTAAGGCCTGAAACTATAAAAATTCTAGAAGATAACATTGGAGAAACCTTTCTAGACATTGGCTTAGGCAAGGATTTTATGACCAAGAACTCAAAAGCAAATGCAACAAAAACAAAGATAAATAGCTGGGTCTTAATATAACTAAAGCACTTTTGCATGGCAAAAGTCAGTCACCATAGTGAACAGACAACCCACAGAGTGGGAAAAAATCTTCACAATCTATACGTAAGACAAAGGACTAATATCTGGAATCTACAATAAACTCAAACAAATCAGCAAAGTTAAAAACAAAAATCACATCAAAAAGTGGGCAGACCGGGCGCGGTGGCTCACGCTTGTAATCCCAGCACTTTGGGAGGCCGAGGCGGGCGGATCACGAGGTCAGGAGATCGAGACCACGGTGAAACCCCGTCTCTACTAAAAATACAAAAAATTAGCTGGGCGTGGTGGCAGGCGCCTGTAGTCCCAGCTACTCAGAGAGGCTGAGGCAGGAGAATGGCGTGAACCCGGGAGGCGGAGCTTGCAGTGAGCCGAGATTGCGCCACTGCACTCCAGCCTGGGTGACAGAGCGAGACTCCATCTCAAAAAAAAAAAAAAAAGTGGGCTAAGGACATGAATAGACAATTCTCAAAAGAAGATATACAAATGGCCAACAAACATCTGAAAAAATGCTCAACATCACTAATGACCAGGGGAATGCAAATCAAAATAATGCAATACCACCTTACTCCTGAAAGAATGGCCATAATCAAAAAATAGTAGATGTTGGCACAGATGTGGTGAACAGGGAACACTTCTACACTGCTGGTGGGAATGTAAAGTAGTACAACCACCATGGAAAACATTGTGGAAATTCCTTAAAGAACTAAAAGTAGAATTACCATTTGATCCAGCAATCCCACTACTGGGTATCTACCCAGAGGAAAAGAAGTCATTATATGAAAAACATACTTGCACATGCATGTTTATAGCAGCACAATTCACAATTGCAAGTAGATAAAGAAACTCTGGTGTGTGTGTGTGTTGTGTGTATGATGGAATACCACTCAGCCATAAACAGAAGTGAATTAATGGTATTCGCAATGACCTGGATGGGATTGGAAACTATTATTCTAAGTAAAGTAACTCAGGAATGGAAAGCCAATCATCATATGTTCTCACTCATAAGTGGGAGCTAAGCTATGAGAATGCAAAGGTATAAGAATGACACAGTGGACTTTGGGGACTCAGGGAGAAAGGGTGGGAAGGGGGTGAGGGATAAAAGACTACCAATAGGGTGCAGTGTATACTGTTCAGATGATGGGTGCACCAAAATCTCACAAATCACCGCTAAAGAACTTAACCATGTAACCAAACACCACCTGTTCCCCAGTAACCTATGGAAATAAAAAATTTAAAAACAAACAAAATTAAAAATCCTTTCATGATGAAAAATCTCAACAAATTATATACAGAAAGAAGTTGATTCAACACAATAAAGACTATAAATTAAAAACCCACAGTTAACATCTTGCTCAATGAGGAAAGCTTTTTCCCCAAGATCTGAAACAAGTCAAGGATGCCAACTCTCACTACTTCTACTCAACATGATACTGAAAGCCTTAACCAGAGTAATTAAGGAAGAAAAAGAAATAAAATTCATCTAAATAAGAAAGAAAAAAGTAAAGTGATCTGTTTGCAGATATAATGTTATATGCAGAAAACCCTTACAATTTCACAAAAATAATTGTTACAACTAATAAATGAAATCAGCAAAGTTTCAGCATACAAAATCAACATACAAAAATCAGTTCCATTTATATATACTAAGAACAAATTATCCAAAAAATTAAGAAAATCTATTTTTCACCCAATTCTTTAATCTCCTTGGTTAAGTTTATTCACAGGTATTTTTATTTGATATAATAGCATCAAAAAATACTTATGAATAAATTCAGGCAAGGAGGTAAAAAAATTGTACATTGAAAACTATGAAGCACTGATAAAATAGCCAAAAACAAATGAAATGACATCTATTTTAAAAAGTAATCCAACAAAATATAAAAATAATAATTCCTCATGACCAAGTGAGGTGTATCCAAAAATGTAGAGTTGATTTAACATTAGAAAATCAACCAATGTTCCAAGCACGGCTGCATTTTAAATTTTTAAAAAATATATATAAAGAAAAGAAAATCAATGTAATCCACCATATAAACTAACATAAATAAAAACTGTTTAATCATCTTTATAGATGCAGAAAAAAGCATTAGAGAAAATACAACATTCATACCTCATAAACTCTTAGAAAACTAGGAATATAAAGAAACTTCCTCAACTTGATGAAGGCCATCTATGAATCACTAACAGTTTATATCATAATTAATGGTGGGAGATTGAATGCTTTCCCCCTGTGACCATGAACAAGACAAGTCAAGGACTCTTACCATTTCTATCCAGTGTTCTACTGGAGTTCCTGGCTGTGCAGTCAGACGAGAAAAGGAGAAGACCAGGTTAGAAAGGAGTAAAGTGTCTTTATTTGACACATGTTGTTTATGTATAAAATTAAATATAATCTAAAAAGAAGCTACTAGATTTAATAAGTGAATTTATTAAGGTTTCAGGATCCAAGAACAATATCTAAATATCGAATATATTTCTTTTTTTCCTTTCTTTTTATTCATGCCAGAAGACCCTAAATTCAATGTATTTCTGTATGCTAGCAACAAACAGTCCAGAATTTAAGCTAACTAAACAAGCCCACTTACAAAAACACAAAAAATACAAGCTACTTATGGCTGAATTTTACCAAAAATGCATTAAGACTTGTACACTGAAAATAAAAAACATTGCTAAGAAATTTTAAACTACTTAAATAAAGTGACACAACATGTTCCTGAATTGGAAGATTAAATATTGTTAAGATACTGATTCTTCTCAAAATGATCTTAAGATGCAATACAATGTTAAATGTAAAAATTTACAAGCTGATTCAAAATTTTATATGCAAATACAAAGAAACTAAAATAATCAAAATGATTCTGAAAACAAACTTGAAGAGCTTGCACTACTTGATTTCAAAATTATCACAAAGCTACACTAATTAAAACAGTGCGGTATTGATGTAAAGATGACCAAATCAATCAATGGAACAGATTACAGACCCCAGATGTGGACTCACACATATATGGTCAATTAATTTTCAACAAAGTTGGCAAGGTATTTTAATGGAAAAAAATAAAATTTCTACCCATTTTGCAGGAACTATAGTTGGTATGGATTCTAATCTCTCCCTTCACACACAAAATTTACCTAAAAACATATCACAGAATTAAATATAAGAGCTAAAACTATAAAATCTCTAGAATAAGACATGGGAGAAAATATTACTTACCTCAGGCTTGGCAAAGATTTCTTAAATATGACACAAAATCACAAATTATAAAAGGAAAATATCAACAAACTGGATTTCATTAAAATTAAAAATGTACTTTAACAGACACTGTCAAGAAAATGAAAAGACACAGACTGGGAGAAAATATCTGTACAACATGTATTCAACAAAAGACGTGTATCTAGAATATATAAATATTTTACAGGTTAAAAGAAACAAAATACCTGATTTTAAAATATGGGCAAAAGATTTTAAACAGATACTGGCAGACGGGAGGCATTGTTAGCATGCCTGTCCCACTTGGAAAGACAAAATGTGAGTAGAAATTCACCTGTGAACTTTTTTTCCAAGAAGCAGCACAGGAACTTAACAGAAAACTGAAAGAAACCACAAACCCTTTGAAACAAATGGCCGGCAGCAGCATACTTGGTAAATCAAACTGAAAACTGTGAGTCTCCATAGCATGAGACAGGGAGTAACTGCCAAGGCAACACACACTTGAACAGGGGAGCCAAGCCACGCAGGCCAGGGGAAGGCCTTGACCCTTCCCAGCACAGGAGCTGATGTATGGAGTGGTGGGGAGTATACGAGAAGGAGTGGCATTGGGATGTGCTTTATATGCACTCGTGGACTCTGTCAGGGATAGAAGGAAGCCATTCCTGATCCTGCTTCACAGGGGACCTTGCAGAAGTCTGCCAGCTAACTCAGGTAGTGATCATAGGTTGAGAGAAGCCCCTAATTGGAATTCGAAATATAACCTTGAGTGCGGATGAGCCCCATTGGCCAGAACTGAGGGATGAGAGGGACATGTGCTACAGCCATGGGCACAGGAGCTGGATACTCCTGCTTCACGGGCAGACAAGGAGGGGCATGGCCTGACAGCCATGGTTTCTGTCTCCCTCAGGAAGGCTTATGGCCTGGGGCAGTTTTGAGTTCTGCGCACAGGCTGCCTGGAACCTAGCTAGCTACTATTAGCAGAACACTGTGGATGTGAGACCAGCCTTGCCAAGTGTGTGGGAGCTGAATGGGGCTTACTGCTGCCTGCCACTCCCTACTCCCCATGTAGATTCTTTTGTGTGCCTCAAAGGCAGCTGCGCTCCTCCCTGGAATGTTACCCCAGTGGAAAGGGAACTAATCTCTGATCCCCATTGTGGCCACTACTTGTGCCCACATGTGGGGAGCCAGAGCACAAAGAGCACAAACATAGCTGACCTAGCTCCCACTGGCTTTCACTCTCAACCTACCATGGTAGCATAACACAATGAACAAAGACATTTGGTACTGCCACGGTCCCTCCCACTGCCTGAAACACCAGATCACCTCCCCTGGGTAACATAAGGTAAGCACAGATTCCATTGCTCTCATCATAGCTGGTGGTCTTTTGCAAGTGCCACCTACTGGCTGGAGGCCAACTGGCACAGCCCATTACATCATCTCAGGAAAGAGAAAGCTTTTGCTCGACCTCAGCAATTAGCATTGCTTGCATCACCCCGGCTAACCAGGAGGTCATGAGTCTGTCCACATGCCCAGTACATTACTACTACAGGCCCAATACATTACTACTGCAGCTGGCACTTAAGAAAGCCAACACACTAAGGGTATTTATAACAAAGGAAATCTCAGTGTCAACGTCATTCCCATCCCACCCTCATCAGAGCTGGTGCTGGTACCCACTGCTGGAAGCCTAGAGGATAGATCACATCACTGGATCCCTTACAGACATTCCCCAGCACCAGCCTAGAGTGTTGCAGCCCCACCAGATGGATAGTCCGAGAGGGGCAGCAGGATTAACAGTAGGCTGGCCCTCAGGGATAGCCACTCCTAAGGAAGGGTGAGGACAACACATTAAGGGAACACCCTGTGGGACAAAAGAAACCAGACTGCAGGCCTTGAGTCCAGGAATTTTCCACTTATGAGAAGTTTCTTTCAGAAGAGGCATAGGCCCAAAGTTGTGCTCAGTAAGGAAAGTCTGCAACTCTTTATCAATAGTCAGACATCCCTGGTGCTCATGAAGAGTCTTGGAGAAGGAGACTTTTTCTCCCCCTTGCCCACCACTGCAGATGCAGCTGGGGCTTCTCCCAGAGAGCTTGGCATGGGTGCATCTATAGACAGCCTTTTTGGAACACTTCAGGGTAACTACATAACCATAGGAGGCATGCCCCCCAGGTCCAGGCTAGCATGAGAGTTAGAGTTACAATCCCTCTCGCATGGAACGTTAGCATTCCTGCAGATGAAAGGAGGTGCCTGTCTGATCTGAATAGCCAGAACACCAGGTCTGGAGTGCTACTGGGAGGTGGAACATTTTCCTGCTGGCCTGGAAGGAGATCTGTGGTAGCCCCTGAAAACACCTCACTGCATTTTACTGAGAGCTTCTCTAACCACCTCCATCAAAGCTGGGACCTCTGCCCACCACTGGGGTATTGCACTTACCCACCTGCTTTAGCCATAGCTAGTTTTTAGCTAAGCTACATGACATAAGCTTCGTGAGACCTCTGCCATTCCAGTCCCAAAAGAGACAGTGAACATGCTCCCACACCTTCTACTACAGCATCTGAGAAAGTCATCACACAAAGATTCACTATAATTAAGTGTATCAGTCTGTTCTCACACTGCTATAAAGAAATATCTGAGACTGGTTAATTTACAAAGAAAAGAGGTTTATTGGCTCATGGTTCGGCAGGCTCTACAGGAAGCATGGCTAAGGAGGCCTCAGGAAATTTACAATCATGGCAGAAGACAAAGGGGCAGCAGGCACATCTTACATGGCTGGAGCAGGAGAAAGGGGGAGGGGAGATACCACACTTTTAACAGCCAGATCTCATGAGAACTCTATCACAAGACAGCACTAGGGGGGTGGTGCTAAACCATTAGAAACTGCCTCCATGATCCAGTCACCTCCCACCAGGCCCCATTTCCAACACTGGGGATTATAATTCTTTGACATGAGACTTGGATGGGAACACAGAGCCAAACTATATCACAAAGGAATTCATACAGATTCTTCACCATTGAAAACACTCAGAGCCAAAGATAGGTGACAATAAACAATAAACATTAAAGTCACATCCTCAAGGGGAAAAAAAGAAATTTTTAAAAATCTAGTTGAATAAAAAACGAATGCAAAAATGATTAGAATAAATAGTTTACCCAAATTAGAAGAAAATAAAAAAGTAATTCTGCCAATATGAAAAAAATAGCATCTTATAACACCCCAAAAATCACATTAACTCTCCAGCAAGTGGATACAAGCAATGGCAGAATCTTTGAAATACCAGATAAAGAATGTAAAAGGTTGATTATTAGGTTATTCAAGAAGATACAAGAGAAAGATGAAAAACAACATAAAGAAATTTTTTGAAAAATTATCTAAAGAGGTAAATATTTTAAAGAAAACCAATAAGAACTTCTGGAAATGAAAGACACATTTGGGGAACTACAAAATGAAGTGGAAAGTTTTAACAATAGACTACAACAAGTAGAAGAAAGAATTCCAGAGCTCAAAGACAAGGCTTTTCAATTAACCCAGTCAGATAAAAATAAAGAAAAAAAATTAAAAGCAATGAACAAAGTCTCCAAGAAATAAGAGATTATATAAAATGCCAAAACTAAGAATTACAGGTGTTCCTGAGGGAGAAAAAAAGCAAAAAGTCTGGAAAACCTATTTGGGGGAATAATTGAAGAAAACTTCTCTTTGCTTGCTAGAGATTTAGGCATACAAATAAAAGAAGGTCAAAGAACTCCTGAAAAACTCATTGCAAAAATGGCATCACTAAGGCATACAGTCATCAGA
The DNA here is from genome assembly GCF_028878055.3 of Symphalangus syndactylus. NCBI lineage: Eukaryota > Metazoa > Chordata > Mammalia > Primates > Hylobatidae > Symphalangus > Symphalangus syndactylus. Next base: position 123,942,760 of record NC_072425.2, read on the forward strand.
CTATCTAAAGCCAACATAAAGGAAAGAATTATAAGAGCAGTGAGACAAAAGCATGAGGTAACCTATCAAGGAAAACCTATCAGACTGACAGCAGACTTCTCAGTAGAAACCTTACAAGCCATAAGGAATTGGGGTCTTATCTTTATACACCTTAAACAGAATAACTGCAGCCAAGAACTTTGTATTCAGCAAAACTAAGTTTCATAAATAAAGGAGAAATAAAGTCATTCTCAGACAAGCAAACGCTGAGGGAATTTGTCCATTCTAGACCAGCCCTACAAGAAACGTTAAAAGGAGTTCCAAATCTTGAAATAAAAGGTTGATATGCACGAGAATAGAAACTCCTCAAAGCATGCAATTCACATGGCTTATCAAACAGTAACCCAATAAAGAAAACAAAGTCACTAGGCAACTATCAACATGATGGCTGGAATGGTACCTCACATCTCATTGTTAACATTGAATGTAAATGATCTAAATACTCCATCTATAAATATACACATTGACATAATGGATAAAATATCACAAACGAAATATCTGCTGTCCTCAGGAGACACACGTGTAAGGATTTTTGTAGATTTTGTAAATCCTAACATGTAAGGATTTTTGTAGATTCAAGGTATAAAGAGGTGGGAAAAGAAATTTCACTTCTTCTTTGTCAAATAGAGGATTGAGTTATTATCATTGATCCATACAAAGTCCCTCTCTCATTCATTTTAATTCCCACTCCCCATTTCTATTCCCTGTCTTCCCATGTGCAACCTTCCTACTATGTTTGATACGCATCTTTTTGTTTGTATGTATTTTTAGAAAATGTTTATTGTTTTGTGTGAAAAAAAAAAAAAAAAAAAAAAAAAAAAGAAATTTCACACAAATGAAAACCAAAGCAGGGGTAGCTTTTCTCATATCAGATAAAACAGATTTTGAAACAATAATAGAAAAAAAAGACAAAGGAGGTCATTATATAATGATAAAAGGAACAACTCAACTGGAAGATATAACAATCCTAAATATGTATGCACCTAACCCCAGAGTTCCCAGATTCATAAAGCGATTACTACTAGACCTATAAAAAGAGACAGCAGCACAATAATAATGAGGGACTTTAATACTCCTCAGATGGTACTAGACAGATCATTGAGGCAGAATATCAACAAACACGGGATTTAAACTGCACTCTAGAATAAATGAACCTAACAGATATTTACAGAACATTCTACTCAAGAACTGCAGAATATACATTACTCTCATCAGCACATGAAACATTTGCCAAGATAAATCATATTCTAGGCCAAAAACAAGTCTCAATAAATTTGTAAAAGTTGAAATTATATCAAGTAACTTCTCAGACCACAACAGAGTAAAGAACTCCTGGGCCGGGCGCGGTGGCTCACGCCTGTAAACCCAGCACTTTGGGAGGCCTAGGCAGGCGGGTCACGAGGTCAGGAGATCGAGACAATCCTGGCTAACACAGTGAAACCCCGTCTTTACCAAAAATACAAAAAAATTAGCCGGGTATGATGGCGGACGCCTGTAGTCCCAGCTATGCGGGAGGTTGAGGCAGGAGAATGGCATGAACCCGGGAAGCGGAGCTTGCAGTGAGCCGAGATCGTGCCACTGCACTCCTGCCTGGGCGACAAAGTGAGACTCCATCTCAAAAAAAAAAAAAAAAAAAAAAAAAGAACTCCTGAAAAAATCAATACCAAAAGGAACCCTCAAAACTATACAAATACATGGAAATTAAATAATCCACTCTTGAGTGGTTTTGGGGTTAATAATGAAATCAAGACAGAAATTTTAAGAGTTTTCAAAAAACCCAAAGCTAGCAAAAGAAAAGAAATAACAAAGATCAGGGCAGAACTAAGTAAAATTGAGACCACAAAAGATACAAAAGATCAATGAAGCAAAAACTTGGTTCTGTGAAACTATAAATAAAATTGATAGACCACTAGTTATATTAAACAAGAAGAGAGAAGAGTCAAATGAGCTCAGTTAGAAATGGAAATGAAGACACTACAATGTACATCACAAAAATACAAAATATCATTTGAGACTACTATGAACAATGCTATACAAACTAGAAAAGCTAGAGGACATGGATAAATTCCTGGAAACACACAATTCACCTAGATTGAATAAAGAATAAATAGAAATTCTGAACAGACCAATAACATGCAGTGAGGTTGAATCAGTAATTTTAAAACTGCCAACAACAACCACAAATCCCAGGGCCAGATGGATTCACAGTTTAATTCTATCAGACATTCAAATAATAATTAGTACCAATTCTACCAAAACTATTTCAAAATATTGAGAAGTAGAAAATACTCCCTAACTCATCCTACAAAGCAAATATTAACCTGATACCAAAGCCAGGAATGAATATTACAAAAAAAAATAAAACTACAGACAAAGATCCCTAGTGAATATAGATGTAAAAATCCTCAACAAAATATGAGCAAACTGAATCCAAGAGCACATCAAAAAAAAAAATTCACCATGATCAAGTGGGTTTCATTCCAGGGATGCAGGCATGGTTCAACATAAGCAAGTCAATAAATGTAATTCATCACATAAGCAGAATTGAAAAAAAACATATGATCATCTCAATAGGTGCAGAGAAAGCATTTGATAAAATTCAGCACTGCTTTATGATAAAAACCCTCAACAAACTAGCCATAGAAGGGACTTACCTCAAAATAGTAAAAGCCACATATGACAAAACTACAGCCAACATCATAATAAATGAGGAAAAGTTAAAAGCATTCCCCTTAAGAAACGGAACAAGACAAGGATGACCCCTTTCACCAATTCTATTCGACATAGTACTAGAAGTTCTAGTCAGAGCAATTAGGCAAGAGAAAGAAATAAAGGACATCCAATTGGAAAAAGGTAAGTCAAACTATCTCTGTTTGCCAATTATATGAACTTATATCTAAAAAAACCTAAAGACCCCTCCAAAAGACTCCTAGATCTGATAAATGAATTTGGTAAAGTCTCAGGTTACAAAATCAGTGAACACAAATCAATAGAACCACTATACACCAACAACAACCAAGCTGAGAATCAAATTAAGAATTCCATCCCTTTAAAAATAGCTGAAAAAAAAAATACCTAGGAATATACTTAACCAAGAAGATGAAAGATCTCTACAAGAACTCCAAACACTGCTGAAAGAAAGCATAGATGACACAAATAAATGGAAATACATCCCATGTTCATGGATTGGAAGAATCAATATCATGAAAATGATCATACTGTCCAAAGCAATCTACAGATTCAATGTAATTCCTATCAAAATAGCAACATCATTTTTCACAGAATCAGAAAAAAATCCTAAAATTCATATGGAATCAAAAAAGAGCCTGAATACCCAAAGTAATCTTAAGGAAAAAGAATAAATCTGGAGGGATAACATTACCTGACTTCTAACTATTCTACAAGGCTATAGTAACCAAAACAGCATGGTAGTGGTATTAAAGTAGATACATAAACCAATGGAAAACATTAGAAAAGCCAGAAAGAAAGCTAAATACTTACAGCCAACTGATATTTGACAAAGCATACAAAAACATAAATTGGGGAAAGGACACCCTATTTAATAAACGGGTCTGGAAAAATTAGATAGCCACACACAGAAGAATGAAACAGGTTCCATATCTCTCACCATATAAAAAAATTAACTCAAGATGGATTAAAGACTTAAATCTAAGACCAGAAACCATAAAAATTCTAGAAAAAAAAAACCTAAGAAAAACTCTTCAGGACCTTGGTCTTATGACTAAGACCCCAAAAGCAAATGCAACAAAAACAAAAATAAATAAATGGGATCTAATTAAACTAAAAGGCTTCTATACAGCAAAAGAAATAATCAGAGTAAACAGACAACCTACAGAATGGAAGAAAATATTTGCAAATTATGCATACACCAAAAGACTAATATCCAGAATCTACAAAGAACTCAAACAAATCAGCAAGAAAAAAAAACAATCCCATTAAAAAGTGGGCAAAGGATATGAACAGATATTTCTCAAAAGAAGATATACTAATGACCAACAAACATATAAAAAATGTTCAACATCACTAATCATCAGGTAAATACAAATTAAAACCACAATGAGATACCTCCTTACCCCAGCCACAATGGTCATTATTAGAGTCAAAAAACAATAGATGCTGGCATGGATATGGTGAAAAAGGAATGCTTATACACTGGTGGTGGGAATGTAAATTAATAAAAACTCTACGGAAAACAGTAAGGAGATTTCTTAAAGAACTACTCTGCCATTAAAAAAGAACAAAATAATGTCTTTTGCAGCAACTTGTATGGAACTAAAGGCTATTATTCTAAGTGAAGTAACTCAGGAATCAAAAAACAAACCCCACATATTCTAACTTATAAGTGGGAGCTAATCTATGGGTACACAATGGCACACAGCATGATATAATGGACATTGGAGTTTCAGAATTGGGGAAAGCTGGAGCAGGGTGAGGGATAAAAGATTACCTATTGGGTACAATGTACACTACTTGGGTGATGAGTGCAGTAAAATCCTAGACTTCACTACTGTACAATTCATCCATGTAACCGAAAACCACTTGTACCTTTAAAGCTATTAAAATAGAAAAAATTTCAAGATTAAAACGATACTTCATCAAAGATAATATATGAATTAATAAATAAGCATCTGAGAAAAGTATCAACATCATTAGTTATTGGGGATATTTGAATTAAATTCACAGTGAGATACCACTCAGTAGAATGGCTAAAATTTAAAAACTTGATCATACCAAATATTAGCAAATATGTAGAACAACAAGAACTCTCATACATTGTTTGTTGGAATATAAAATGGTACATCCTCTTTGGAAAACAGTTTTGCACTTTCTTAAAATAAATATACACCTACCATACAACTCATCTATTCCACCCCTAGATGTTTATCTAAGACTAGTAGTTGAGCAAATGTTCACAACAAAGACTTGTACACGAACGTTCATAGCAATTCTATTTGCAATAGCCAAAGATCAGAAACAACCTATCAACAGGTGAATGGATAAATAAACTGTAGTACATCCATAGAAAGGAATACTACTCACCAAAAGGAATGAATAATCAGTATATCCAACAACATAAATGAATCTCAAAATAATTAGGTGCTAAGTGACAGAAGACAGACATAAGAGTAGCTTCTTCTGTATGATTTCATTTATTTAAAATTCTAGAAAATGCAAAGTAATTCATAATTCCAGGAAGTAGAGCAGTGTTTGATTGAAGATGTCAGGGATGTGGACAGAGAGGGAAGATTTACAAAGGGGCTTGAGGAGATTCTTGAGGGCAATGGATATATTCATTAATTTGATTGCAGTTATGGTTTCCAGTGTATATTCATACACCACAATTTATCAAATTATATACTTTAAATAGAATCAGTTTATTATATATCATATAACTCTGTAAGGTTAAAAAATGAAAGTGGTACTCTAAGTTTATGGGTCTCAAGGTTTGTGAAAGATGTTTTAGATAATTTTATAAACTTAGCTAACATTTTTATAATTTATAATTGTGTCTATACATTTCAAATGCAAGAGAATTCACTGCAAATTTTCTTTCATCTCCTCTCTTTTCTCACCTTGGATTAAGTCCTATTAGACACATACTATAAAAGCTCAGTGTAACTTCTGGTGGTTTAGATAGGTTTTATAATTACTGATCCCTGCTGCAGCTGTTCATGACAAGCTTGAATTAAACAGAAATACTTCTGACGCTTTCAAATCTAAAGCCAACGCAAAGTCTCATTTTTCCAATATACGATGACAGCCCAAGACCACACATATCTGTCATAATGAAAATGAGAAAAACATAATGAAAATGAAAACATTTTCAGACTGGGTAAAAAAAAAAAAAGTTTCTGTCCATAAGAAATACATGCACATCAAAGTCATTTAGGAAGAGCAGAAATAAAATGGAAGAATTATACTAGGAAAATACACACACACAAACACACAGGGAAACTAGAAGTTGGATATTCACATCAACCAGTGTTTCAAAAGAAATACTGAGATAACAAAGGGCAGCTGATAACAATAAAATGTGAACTTTTTATAAAATTTGATGTATTAAATAGCATAATATCATTTTTCAAAATGCAATCCTCCCAAAAATAGAACAGAAAGTACAATAATATATTAAGGTACTTCCAATTCACCTTTTTCATCTCATAGAAAATTAAGTACATAATCAAAATAAGTAACAATATGGAGAAGAGTTTTTCAAAGTGTGGTCCAAGGACCACTTGCAACAAACTTCCCTAGGATTCTTGTAAAATAAAATATATTTCAAGTCTCTACTCTGGCCTATGAAATCAGGTTTTCTGGGAGTGGTACCCAGAAATCATCATTTTTGCAAGCACCTTAAATGATTTTTATGCATTGAGCATATAAATTATATACTTAATAAGATAATACTAACACATTTACATATAAGTATTGCAGTCAAAAGAATATATAATTTCTAATCCAGGGACAAATAAATGTTTATAAAAATGGACCAGAAAGTGTATTAAATTTTTAAAAAGTAGAAATAGTAAAGGCTACAGTCATTTCAATCATTAAAAAAAGAAAGAGAAAAGCTATAAATAAACGTTTTTAGAAAAGAAGGAAACAACACCTTGACCCGCTGAAAACTGAAAGTTTTCTCTTAATATGGGCCAAAGAGATAAAAGAAAGTGTAGAAAGTTTTAGAAAATAAAATGGAGGTGATGTACACATTAGAACCTATGGAATGTGATTAAGTAGAGCTCAAGAAATATTCATAACCCTAAACACTTAATTACTATGCAAGAAAGAATAATAGCAAATAAATTCAGGGCTCATTTTAATAAATTAGGAATATAACAGCAAAATAAAGCCAAGTAAAAGAGAAGAAAGCAATTATAAAGATTAGAGATTAACGGACTTAAGCTAATTTATATTATATATAACAACATAATAAACACTAGAGCTGCTTCTTAAAAAATAGTAAAGTTAATAGCTGACATGTAATCAAGAACGAAAGATTACATATTCTCTACTTCCATTTATAAAATATCAGTGGTTCCTGGGGCTGGAGGTAGGAACAGGAATTGATTGCAAATGAACACGAGGACACTTTTTTGGGTAATCGTTAAATATGAATTGAAATGTATCAATTTACTAAAATTCATCAAACTGTATACTTAAGATGAATAACAAATGTTGTTTTATATCTTATTTTTACCTCAATAAAACTGCTTAAAATATATATTTGTATAGCTCTCACTACAGCAATAGAAAAGATGTAATACCTAAAAATAATGAAGGTGCTATTTTGTGAAAGACAGTGACTAAGACTTGGATGGATAAAAAGATATGACTTGTTCTTGGAGAAGAGAAAGAATGTAAAATACCCGAGTTTATCTGTACATTTAATGCAATATCAACAAATAAAACAGAGTAAAATGTTAATTAAACAAATCACATTTAATTGGACAAAATCTGATTATTCAGTGGATAGTTGGGATGGCCACTAAAAGAGGGATAAAAAATCAGAGCCTATTTCACTCTCAACACATTAACATACATTCAGTGGAAAAAAGAAGGAAAATATTTTGTGTAATTTAAAGTACAGAGGGTAACTTTTCTAGAGAGCACACATAACCCAGAAACCATGAAGAAGGAAATGGATGAAATTGACTACATAAAAATCAAAAATGCATTAATGGTAAACACACACACACACACACACACACACACAACAAACTATTTAAAAATCCAACATTTTTGACAAAGACGTAATTCTATTGTTGTAGAAATAACTCTTTAAAATTCCACATCCAATGTATCAATAAAACTTGTTGGCTCTATTGCCAACACATATTTAGCACCTGAGCATTTCTTATCACCTTACACTGCTGCCCTGAGCCTGTAACCATCACATCTTACCTAGATTATTTCAATGGCCTTCTAATTGATCTGTCTCTGCCCTTGCTTACTTCCAAGTGATTCTCAAATAGCAGCTAATGTAATCCAGTTAAAACTATGTTAACACTTCTGCTCAAAAACCTCCAATAACTTCCCATTTTAAATGGCTGTCAAGCTAACAACTAGCTGCATGAGCTTAGAAGTGCCTTCTCTAGTTCCAGTCAGTCCTTCAGATGACTGCATTTTTAGCTAACACCTGCACTACAACCTCACAGTAAATCCTCAGCCAGAACCACCAAGCTAAAATCCTGAGCTGCAGAAACCATGAGACATAAGTGTCTTCTAAGTAAGTTTTAAAGTAACTTGTTACATGGTAATATATAACTAATACAGAGCCTCTCAATCTACCTTTCATGTCTTATCTCTTCTTGTACAGTTTGCATCCCTGTATCTGGAAACTACATTATGGGCAAATTCATTCTATACTCTGGTTAGAATCTATTTGGCTGACTGCATTTTTATTTCAATAATGATATTTCTCATAGACATTGCTCTTCTTCTTTTCTTCCTTGTTTCAAGTTTTCAGATTCTTTTTTAGTGAAGTGATACTTTCATCTGGGCCTTTCAACATCTTCAAAACAGTTATTCTAAACTTTTTTCAGGAACATAGTTATAATATTAATTTCATCTGGATTAATTTCAACTGCTAATTATTTATTGTATTGACTGCCTTTTTGACTTTGAGGATCTTCATTTTTAGCCTCATTTTTAGTGAGAAGTGTTTTTGTTATTATTGTTTGTTTGCTTAACATATGTTCACTCTTCCTTTTCTTGTCCTTCCCTCCCTTTCACAAAACTAGTTTTATGGTTATCTCTACCCAGGCTTTTGAGCCACTGATTCAGAACCAGGCTTAGGGTGTGATTTTCATGGTAACCGCCCCATGATAATACCAAGAATACTGTAGATCAAGCCATAAAGCCAGTAATGGCCTTTACTCAAGATTATTTCTGAGAAATTGTGGCCATATCTTCCTGCCTCTTTGGACTTTCAGTTTGCAGCTGCTAAAGACCTGGGCATCACAAAAAGAATAAAATACTTAGGAACACAGCTAACTGGGGAGGTAAAAGATCTCTACAAGAACTCAAACCATTGCTCAAAGAAATCACAAATGACACAAACAAATGGAAAAACATTCCATGCTCATGGACAAGAAAAATCAGTGTCATTAAAATGGTCATACTACCCAAAGTAATTTATAGATTCAATGTTCTTCCTATTAAGCTACTATTGACATTCTTCACAGAACTAGAGAAAACTATTTTAAAAGTCATAAAAAAGCCTGTATAGCTAAGGCAATCCTAAGTAAAAAGAACAAAGCTGGAGACATCACTTTGCCTGACTTCAAACTATACTGCAGCACTACAGTAACTAGAACAGCATGGTGCTGGTACAGAAACAGACACATAGACCAATGGAACAGAATAGAGAACCCAGAAATAAGGCCACACACCTACAACTATCTGATCTTTGAAACAACTGACAAAAACAAGCAATGGGGAAAGGATTCCCTATTCAATAAATGATGCTGAGATAACTGGTTAGCCATAGGCAGAAGATTTAAACTAGACCTTTTTCTTACACTATTTACAAAAATTAACTCAAGATGGATTAAAGACTTAAATGTAAAACCCCAAACTATAAAAAACCATGGAAGACAACCTAGACAATACCATTCAGGATGTAGGCAAGGGCAAAGATTTCATGAAGAAGATGCCAAAAGCAAATTGCAACAAAAGCAAAAATTGATAAGTGGAATCTAATTAAACTAAAGAGCTTCTGCATAGCAAAAGAAACCATCAATAGAGTAAACAGACAATCTACAGAATGGGAGAAAATTTTTGCAAGCTATGCATCTGACAAAGGTCTAATATTCAGCATCTATAAGAAACTTAAACAAATTTACAAGAAAAAAAAACAACCCCATTAAAAAGTGGGCAAAGGACATGAACAGACACTTTTAGAGGAAAACATGCATGTGACTAACAATCATTTGAAAAAAGCTCGACATCGCTGATCATTAAAGAAAAGCAAATCAAAACCACAATGAGATACCATCTAACACCAGTTAGAATGGCTATTACTAAAAAGTCAAAATAACAGATGCTGGCGAGGTTGTGGGGAAAAAGAAACATTTATACACTGTTGGTGGGAGTATAAATTAGATCGACCATTGTGGAAGACAGTGTAATGATTCCTCAAAGATCTAAAGACAGAAATATCATTAGATGCAGCAATTGCATTTGGGTTACATCCAAAGGAATATAAACCATTCTGTTACAAACACACATGCACATGTACGTTCATTGCAGCACTATACACAATACCAATGGCAAGGAATCAACCTAAATGCCTTCAATAGTAGACTGCGTAAAGAAAATGTGGTATATATACACCATGGAATACTATGCAGCCATAAAAAGGACCAATATTATGTCCTTTGGAGGTACATGGATGGAGCTGGAGGCGATTATCCTTAGCAAACTAACACAGGAACAGAAAACCAAACACCGTATCTTGTCACTTACAAGTGGGAGCTAAATGATGAGAACACATGATATCATAGAAGGGAACAATACACACTGGGACCTGTCAGTGGGTAAAGGGTGGAAGGAAGGAGAACATCAGGAAAAATAACTAATGGTACTAAGCTGAATAACTGAGTCATGAAATAGTGTGTACAACAAACCTCCATGATACATGTTTACCTATGTAACAAACCTGCACATGTACCCCTGAACTTAAAAGTTAAAAAAAAAAAAGACCTGAGCATCAGTTCGAAGCAGTTTTTTTTCAACTTCTTATGTGTTGAGGGTTGCACATAGTCCCAATCCTGCACCTGGATTTAAGCAATGGGCATGAGCCAGCCATCTCAAGTGGAGTCCTTTAGGTTCCTCTTATTCCTCAGAAGCTCAAGTCTTAACCAATAAAAAGAGACTAGTCAGAAAAAATAATACATAAAACTGTCATAATCGATGTTTATGGTTCTTCCTGAAGATAAGATGCTTAGAAATAAGTCTGTGCTTACTGAGAGCATAATTTCATGCCTTCCAAGTAATCCTGTCAAATTATGCTAGAGAGAGCCTTTTTTCATAATCCACACCTGCTGCAGGGGGCTCTTAAAAACGTCAAAATTCAAATCAGACAATTTTCTTTTTCTATGAACAATGCAGTGCCACATGCAATTCCCTTACAATTTATATGAGCATATTCTCTGTAGATAAGGACTTTTTCAAGCATAAGAGAAAGTACATTTTTTTCTTGCCTAGATTTCACAAGTCTTACTTATGGTCTTATATTAAAGTGTATTTACAAGATCCATCACAGCTCTCCATAGTTCTCATACTTTCACACTTCAATGCAGAGAGTTCTGCATTCCATCACTTGCTTTTGTTCATTCATGTGTCCAACAGTTTTCATCTTTGAATTAGTCTTCCTTTACAAGATGAATAATGAGATTTTAGATGACACTGCAAAATATTAGGAGTTCCTATATGTGAGGAAATTTTGTGTGTGTGTGTGTGTGTGTGTGTGTGTGTGGTATTAATGAGAAAATACATCATTCTCAACAGTGGTTTCAATTAAATACTTGAAGGCTTGAAAGGTGTGCCTAAGAAAATCCCCCAGAATGTTATGATGCCAAAGATAAGCTGAAGACCCAGCCATGGGAAGAAGTAATGGACTGGAAAATAAGCCCCTAGGTGGGGGTAAGTTCTTTATGTCCAGCCTCACTGCTGACTTGTCTTTCATGGATAAATGGCTACACTACCCTGTTCAGTAGTTCCATTCGCTCATTCTTCTGAGCCTAGCTTCAAGGGCACTTCAAGGCTATATATTTCTATTATTATCACAACAGCAAAATAAGTTTTCTTTTCATATGCACTGCCACAATGCCTTATGTATACCTATATTTTAAGTACATTAAATTGCCTACTTAAATATATGATTACTCCTCAGGCTAAACTGACATCTCAGGGTCGAACTCCTGCAAAAGTATCTGCAACAAGGCTGCCTGCTATGGGAAGCCTTCCCTGACTCTCCCAGGAACACTTAGATTCTCCTCTCCAATGCTTCTGAAGAAAGGCAGGCAAGCCCCCAAACTGCAGCTTATCCCAGGAGAGTTCTTGGTTTCATCCAGGAAAGAATTCAAGGGTAAGCTGGTGGTGTTAAACAGCAACTTCTACTGAAGCAGCAGTGTACACCAGCAGAGATACTGCTCCTTGTGAAGCAGGGCTATCCCATAAGCAGTGTGTCCAGAGTAACAGCTCAAAGGCAGTTCTGCAGTCATATTTACACCCACTTTTAATTACATGCAAATTAAGGGGCAAATTATGCTTTCTTTCCTGCATTAGCAATATTCCCAGAAAGATAGGACAGTACCTGTTATTGTACATTGGCTGATTATTTGCTCCATCTGAAGTTTTATTCTAGTTAAAGAAAATGAATGTTTCAAGAGATTTTTGCTAGTGCTGTTATTTTCTCAACATGTTCTTCCTGTCCAAGATAACTGTAACACCATCTTTACTTTTCAGCCATGCCATACGGTAAGAGCCATGCCATCTATATATTGAGAATGGCCTGGTAAGGGGCTGAGAACAAATGACAATTGGATACCTAAGATGCAACTGACCATGGGTATTTCAAGGAAAACTTGATGACAATTTAGGATTTTTCACTTTACATAATGCAGCATGGATACCTTAGATGCTACTAACCATGGACATTTCAAGGACAACTTAATTTGAACTTGATTCTTTATTTTACATAATACAATATATCGGAAGTTCTCTCTAAAATAAGGTTGGCTCAAAGGTCTAGATCCAGGAAGAAACAGCTGCTTTTATTGAGAAAATGTGCTGCATCCAGAGGCAGAAAGGCAAGTGCTATGATCTGAATGTGTTCCCCACAGTTCATGTGTTGGAAACTTAATCCCCAATGCAATAGTGTTGAGAGGTGGGACTTTTAGGAGGTGATTAGGTCATAAGGGTTCTGCTGTCATAAATGGATTGATGTTATTATCAAGAAAGTGGGTTAGTCATTACAGGAGTAGATTCCTGATAAAAGAATGAGTTCAACTCCCTCTCTTGCTCTCTTTCCTGCCCAAATAATGATTTTCATTATGTTATGACACAGCAAGAAGGGCCTCACCAAATGCATGCCCCTGGACCTTGGACTTCCCAGCCTCTAGATCTATAAAAAGTAAATCTCTTTTTTTAATCAATTACCCAGTGTCAAGTATTCTGTTATAACATTACAAAATAAACTAAGACAGCAAGCATCTTTCTTATAATGGCTGCCACTGCAGACCAATATGCACAACATGTGGTCATAAACATGCAAAAAGGACTTGCTGTCATGAATTGCTAGGCTTTTAGTCATCCATACACTGTGACACATTATTTCAAAGGCCACACTAGCTATTTTCTCAGTTACCAGAAAACATATTATGCTTTCTATAGAATTACTGTCATCATCATTATTAATGTTATTGTTAGTCAGAGGTTTGCAATGGACTAGAAATGGAAACTGTCAAAAGGATTCTCATCTTCAAAGTCACACACACCCCCCCACACACACATACACACACACACACTGTTAATAGTCTCTGTTAATGCTACTTACTGATCTGTCATTACAGGAATTTTCCCAATATGATGGGCAAAAGTAAAATAATTCAAGTGACAGAAACAAGCTTCAGTTGTTTAAGCATGGATTATAAAGAATGAAATTTATATATGAATATATAATTACTGCTACTTGACCAGTTATATAAAGTCCAAATTGGACCTCACTCAAGGAAATTTAATAATGAAAGTTCAAAGTAATTTTTGTCATATGCTGTCTATGTCAAGATCTTAGGTTGAAAGCAACAGAAATCAAGTGTAGCTTGAGCAAAAAAAAAAAAAAAGATATGAAACATTAACAGTAAGAATGGATAAATATGCTTAGAAGTGGGTAAGAACAAAACCAGAAACTACAGAGTCTTATAGCAGAAACAATTTGGTCAAGTCACTGCCCGAACAAATGTATTCCTATCAAGATGCAAATTTCAGGAAGGAAGCAACTAATTGGCTTTGTCAAATGCCTGCCCCTTGGCTAAGAAGGTCAATGCACACGCTTAACATTTCCATCAAATTGTACCCAATAAGAATGACATGACGCTATTTCCTGAAAGTAAATTAGGATGCTTCGGGGTAAAGGAAATAGATACTTAACCAAAAAAAAATCAATTGAATCCAAAAAGAATAAAATAATAAAACCGCCGTTCATATGTACTATTGTTTTTTCATTGGCAATTCCATTACTGAATCAAATTGGGGACATGAAAGTTTATTTAACATTCACTTAATAAATTTAAGACATTCTGAGTTTTTCCAATGATGCATCTACTGTCTAATTAACAGCTAGGGATAATTAATGATGTTGACATTTATAACCCTCATTTGTGTCACCAATTCCTGCATCATACTAATTGGCATTTAGAACCACAGGAAACATGTTTTCGAACTGAACACTGACACCATCATGCTGATGCAGTTTTTTTTTAACTCAAAGACCTATTGTCCTGTTGACATATTAGTATCATTTTTAATTGCATTTGTTTAGAGGGATTACTCTGAGTACATGAGAACTTTGAACAGGTACATGTTATGTCTACTTTTACAGTTAGAAGTTATAAGCATGAGTTCACTCCCTAAGGTACTTTTCAATATTTGTAAAGTAAATATATAACAAGCATGACCATGTGTACATTTGGGTTTAGTAGCAGAAGACTGTTTAGTACTCTAAATTTAAGAGAAAAAAAATACACCTTGCTGAAAAAGTGCATAACTAAGAACACTGCACTCCTGAGCCAAAGGGTGTATATTGTGCCCCCGTTTTTACATAATTACAAAATAAACTGACACTTGTACTCTTTAACATGTTGACTTTATTAGATAGTATTTGGGTTTATGGGAAGAGAGAGGAAAGAGATTGAGGAAAGGAGGGACAAAGGAGAGGTGACAAAAAAGAATGGAAAAAGGAGAGAGAGTAAGGGCTCTCTCCTCTTCCTGTCACTTCTGTACTCTTCTCTTTTACACAGGACCAAATAAATAATTATTCTTCAACAATCTAAGTGACTCATCTCCAGTCACAGGCGCTTCACTCCAACCACCATTAGATTCAGCAAATTTAGATGATTTGCTGAAATGCCTAATAGATATAAACACAGTATTTTTCGGAGCTTCCAAAGGTCCACAATATGTCCATACTTTTATATCAGTTATAGAATATAGTTTCTTACTAGTTCTAACAAACCTCAAGGTTTTTTGTTTTTTTTTTTTTCTAAAGGAAGTGAAGCAAGATAGCCAAATGGAACTCTCTGGCAATCATTCCCCACAGGAAGAACACTAAATCGAACAACTATCTGCATAAAAAAGCATCTTCATAGAACCAAAAATCAGGTGAGTGATTACAGTGCCTGGTTTTAACATTATAGCAAGGGAAGAGGCACTGAAGAGGGTAGAAAAGACCATACTGAATTGCCAATGCAACCCTCCCTGATTCCCCAGCATCGCCATGCAGTGTGAAAGAATCTGTGTGGTTGGGGGATGAAGAGAGCAGTGATTGTGGAACTTTCCATTGGAACTCAGAGCTGACATGTCACAGTGAAAAGGAACACAGAGCAGAATTCAGCCAGCACCCATGGAGGGAGGATTTAGACCTGACCTAGCTAGATGGGAATTGCCCATTCCAGTGGTCAGAACCTGAGTTCCAGCTGGGCCTACCACTGTGGGCTAAAGTGCTCTGGGGTTCTAAATAGATTTCAAAGGCAGTCTAAGCCACAAAAACTGCAATTCCTGGGCAAGTCCTGGTGCTGTGGTGGGCTCAGAGCCAGTGGACTTGGGGGACATGCAACTTAGTGAAACACCAATCAGGGGAGCGTAGGGAGTGCCCCAGGCAGGGCAGCTCACAGCACCAGGAGAGACTCCTTCCTTCTGCTTGAAGAGAGGAGGAGGAGAATAAAGAGGACTTTGTATTGAAACTTGGATACCAGCTCAGCCACAGCAAGATAAGGCACCAGGCAAACTACTAAGGCACCCATTCCAGACCCTAGCTCCTGGATGACATTTCTAGACATAATCTGGGCCAGAAGGGGACCCACTGCCTTAGGATCCAGTCCTGGCATGATCCATAACCTGCTGACTAAAGAACACTTAAGACTTGAATAATCATCAGCAGCACCCAGGCAGTACATGCTGTTGGCCTTGGGTGAGACCCAGTACTGTCCTGGCATCAGGTATGACCAAGCACATTCCCAGCTGTGGTTGCCAGAAGGACAGACTCTTCCTTGAGAAAAGGAGAGGGAAGAGTAAAAGGTACTTTGTCTTGCAGCTTGGGTACCAGCTCAGTCACAGTGGATCAGAGCACCAAACAGGCCCCTATGGCCCCTAGTTCCAGGCCCTGGCTCCTAGGCAGCATCTCTGGACCTACCTGATGCCAGAGCAGAGCCCACTGCCCTGAAGGGAGAGACCTAGGCCTAGCAGCACTTATCATATGCTGTCTGAAGAGCCCATGAGCATTGAGTGAATCTCGGAGGTAGCCAGGCAGTATGTGCTGCAGGCCTGAGGCAGTGGTGGCCATAGAAGAGGCTACTGCTTGAGAAAAGAAGAAGAAAGAATGGGGAGGAGTTTGTCATGTGGCTTGGGTACCAGTTCAGCCACGGTAGAATACAGCACTACTTAGATTCCTAAGGTCTCTGACTCCAGGCCCTGGCTCCTGGATGGCATTTCTAGACCTGCCCTGGGCTGGGGGGCGGGGTGGGGGGGGGGGCTTGCCACCCTGAAGGGAAGGGCACAAGCCTGGCTGGATTTCCCATCTGCTGACTGAAGAGCCTTCAGGCCTTAAGTGAACATCACTGCTAATCAGGCAGGGGTAGCCACAAGCCTATGGTAGGACCAGTGCTTTGCTGGCTTCAGGTCTGACTGAGCAGGGTCCCAGTGGCAGTGGCCTCTGGGATGCTTGTGTCACTCTTCCCCCAGCTCCAAGCAGCTAAGCATAGAGATATGGACTCCACTTGTTTGGGTGAAAGGTATGGAAAAGAACAAGAGTTTCTGCCTGATAATCCAGGGAATTCATTCTGATCTTATCCAAGATCACTAAGGCAAGGCCTTTATGAATCTGCAAGAGTCACAGTGTTCCTGGGCTTGAGGTGCCCCCTAATGCATATACAGCTCCAGTAACCAAAGAGTTAGATCACAAGACTCAAAACCCTTTGACTACTGGGAAAGCCTTCCCAAAAAGAATGGGTACAAACAAGCCCAGACTGCAAATATTACAATAAATGCCTAACTCTTCAATGCCCAGACAATAACAAACATCAAGAACATCTAGGAAAACAGTCTCCCAAATGAACTAAATAAGGCACCTGTGACCAATCCCAGAGTGACAATGATACCCGACATTTCAGACAGGGAATTCAAGGTATCTGTTTTGAGGAAGCTCAAAGACATTCAAAATAACACAGAGAAGGAATTCAGAATCCTATCATAAATTTAATAAAGAGATTGAAATAATTTTTAAAAATCAAATAGAAATTCTTGAGTTGAAAAATTCAGTGGGCGTACTGAAGAATGCATTTGAGTCTCACAACAGCATAACTGATCAAGCAGAAGAAAGAATTAGTGAGCCTATTTAAAACTACACAGAGGAGAAAAAATAATAAAAAAGAATGAAGCATGCCCACGAGATTTAGAAAATAGCCTCAAAAGGGCAAATCTAAGAGTTATTGGCCTTAAAGGGGAAGTAGGAAAAGAAATTGGGATCAAAAATTTATTCAAAGTGATAATAAGTTTTTTAAACTTCCAAATCTAGAGAAAGATATCAAGATTCAAGTACAAGAAAGTTATAGGACACCAAAGAGATTTAACCCAAATAAGAGTACCTGAAGACATTTAATAATCAAACTTCCAAAGGTAAAGGATAAAGAAAGGATACTAAAAGCAACAAGAGAAAAGAAACAAATAACATATAATGAATCTCCTCTACATCTGGCAGCAAATGTGGCCTCCTACAGGCCAGGAGGGAGTGGTATGATACAGATAAAGTAGTGAAGGAAAAATCTTTTATTCTAGAATACCATATCCAATCCAGTGAAAATATCCCTCAAACATGAAAGAGAAATTAAAAACTTTTCCCAAACAAAAGCTGAGGGATTTCATCAGCACCAGACTAGTGCTACATAAAACGCTAAAAGGGGATCTTCAGTCTGAAAGAAAAGCACATTAATGAGCACTAAGCAATCATCTGAAGGTGCAATCACTTGTAATAGTAACTACACAGAAAAACACCCAATATTATAACACTGTAATTATGGTATGTAAACTACTCATATCTTGAGTAGAAAGACCAACAATTAACCAATAAAAAATAATAACTATAACAACTTTTCAAGACATAAACAGTATAATAAGATATAAATAGAAATGACAAAAAGTTAAAAAGTGGGGGATGAAGTTAAAGTGTAGAGTTTTTATTAGTTCTCCTTTTGCTTGTTTATTAAATTGTTTGACTTTTCAGTGCTATTATCAGTTTAACATAATGGGTTATAAGACGTTATTTGCCAGTCTCATTGATAACCTCACATCAAAAAACCTACAACAGATACACAAAAAATAAAAAGCTAGAAATTAAAATGTACCACCAGAGAAAATCACTTTCACAAAGAGGAAAACAAGGAAGGAAGGAAGGAAGGAAGGAAGGAAGGAAGGAAGGAAGGAAGGAAGGAAGGAAGGGGAAAGGAGGGGAGGGGAGGGGAGGGGACGGAAGGGGACAGAAGCGGACGGGAGGGGAGGAGGGAAGGTGTGAGTGAGGGAGGAAGAAAAAAAGGTCACCAAATAATTAGAAAAAACTAACAAAATGGCAGGAGTAACTCCTTACTAATCAATAATCACATTGAATATAAATGAACTAAACTCACTGATCAAAAAATATAGAGTGGTTGAATGGATTACACACACACACACACACACACACACACACACACACACACACACACACACGACCTAGTGATCTGTTGCCTACAAGAAACACATTACCTATAATGGCACACATAGACTGAAAATAAAGGGATTGAAAAAGATAGTCCATGCAAATGGAAACCAACTAAAAAAGAACAGTAGTAGCTAAGCTTATATCAGACAAAACAGATTTCAAGACAAAAACTATAAAAAGAAACAAAGAAAGTCATTATATAATGATAAAAGGGTCAATTCAGCAAGAGGATGTAACAATTGTAAACATATATGCACTCAATACAGGAGCACCCATATGTATGAAGCAAACATTAGAGCTAAGAGAGATAGGCCCAATACAATAATAGCTGGAGACTTCAATACTCCACTTTCAGCAATGAACAGATTATACAGACAGAAAACCAACAAAGAAACATCAGACTTATTCTGCACTACAGACCAAATGAACCTAATAGATATTATAGAACATTTTATCCAATGGCTGTAGAACACACATATTTCTCCTCAGCACATAGATTATTCTCAAGGGTAGATCATGTGGTAGGCCACTAAACAAGTCTTTAAAGAGTTCAAAAAAATTGAAATTATATCAAATATCTTTTCTGATCACAATGGAATAAAACTAGAAATTAATAACAAGAGGAACTTTGGAAATTACATCAACACATGGAAATTAAACAATATACTCCCGAATGACTAGTGTGTCACTGAAGAAATTAAAAAGAAAATTGAAAAAAATTGAAACAAATAAAGACAGAAAAACAACATACCAAAACCCATGGGAAACAACAAAAGCAGTCTTAAGAGGGAAATGTATAGCAATAAGTGCCTATATCAAAAAAGTAGAAAAACTTCAAATAAACAACCTAATGATGCATCTTTAAAAAAATAGAAAAGCAAAGCAAACCAAACACAAGATTAGTAGAAAAAAAGAAATAATAAAGGTAAAAGCAGAAATAAATGAAATTGAAACTAAAAAAAAAAATGCAATAGCTCAATGAAACTACAAGTTGTTCTTTCAAGAAGATAAGTATAATTGGCAAGTGTTTGGCCAAACTAAAAAAAAAAAAAAAGAGAGAGAGATCTAAATAAATAAAATCAAAGATGAAAGAGATGTTACAACTGGCACTGCAGAAATTCCAAAGATCATTAGAAACTACTATGAGCAAGTATAGGCCAATAAATTGGAAAATCTAGAAAAAAATGGAAAAATTCTTAGTCACATACAACCTACCAAGATTGAACCATGAGAAAATCCAAAACCTGAGTAGACCAATAACAAGTAATGAGATTAAGGCTGTAGTTAAAAAGTCTCCAGCAAAGAAAAGCCCAGGAAACAATGGCTTCACTGCTGCATTTTACCAAACAGTTATAGAAGAACTAATACCAACTCTACTCAAACTATTCCAAAAAATAGAGAAAGGAAAACTGCATGTTCTCACTCATTTGTGAGAGCTAAAAATTAAAAAAAAAAAAAAAAATGAACTAGGAGATAGAAAGTAGAAGGATGATTACCCATGGCTGAGAAGTGTATTTGGGGGCCAGGGAGGGGAAAGTGGTGATGGTTAATGGGTACAGAAATATAGTTAGATGGAATGAATATTATCTAGTATTTGATAGCACAACAGGGTGATTACAGGCAACAATAATTTACTGTACACTTAAAAATAACTAAAAGAGTATAATTAGAATGTTTGTAATATAAAGAAAGGATAAATGTTTAAGGCAGTGGACACTCCATTTACTCTGATGTGATTATAATGCATTGTATGACTGTGTCAAAATATCTCATGTACCCCATAAATATATATATACCCACTATGTACATATAAAAAGTTATAAATATTGATAAAAATTTTTAAAAACCTCAATGTGGATGAATATAAGGACTAATCTGGTCAGATCCCTTCGTCCCTGGAAACCTGACTCCCTGACATTCATTGATAGGTAATCACACTATTCCATGGCAGCTATCACCATTCCCAGCCCTTCTCTGTGACATCCCATTTCCTCCCAACTCCTCCTTCAAAGCTGATGAGACAATCTTTCACTCACTTCCTTCGGTGCTCATTTCTACTGGCCCTCTTCCCTCCTGGACCATCTGATAGTCCCTGAAGGGAACTGTATCAAGCCCAAGAATTGAGGCCTGTTCCATCAAGATCCTATTGGGAAACAGATGAAACACTCAAATTAGAGTAATTCAAGAATGAGTTGCCAGGCACGGTGGCTCAAGCCTGTAATCCCAGCACTTTGGGAGGCTGAGGCAGGTGGATCATGAGATCAGGAGCTCAAGACCAGCCTGGCCAACATAGTGAAACTCCGTCTCTACTAAAAATACAAAAATTAGCCAGGTGTGGTGGCACTGATGAGTGCCAGCTACTCAGGAGGCTGAGGCGAGAGAATCACTTGAACCTGGGAGGCAGAGGTTGCAGTGAGCCAAGACCGCACCATTGCACTCTAGCCTGGGTGACAGAGTTAGAGTTCGTCTCAAAAAAAAAAAAAAAAGAATGAGTTAATGAAGACGTAAGTACAGTTCCCAGATCAGCATCAGCATCACTTGCTAGGAGTACAAATGCTCAGGCTTCACCCCCCAACATATGAATCAAGTGGTTTTAACACTCAAGAACCACTGCTGTAGGAAACCACAAGAGAAAGTACAGGGCCCAGGGGCTAAAGAGCTAGTTACTGCCCTTAGGCCTGGATAGAGTACAGAGAAGGTCACCTTCAAGGAGCTGTAACCTTTGGATCAGGAATGCAGCTAATCTGAGAAGACTTACATTGACAAAATTGGGGTAATAAATGCCCCAGCTTCACTCTCCTCTCCCCTTCTGATCTCGTGCCAGGGCTTCCCATTGGAGAAACCTAACTGGAAGCCGAGAATAAAGCAGTCCCCTTATGCAGTCTATACAGGTCAGCCTCTTGAGGGACAGAGCACATCTGGAGAGGTAAATAGATTATATCTGATACCCAGGCAATTCCAGGCTCATCTCATCTCTAGCTGGCCTCACTGACAAAACCTCATCCATTATGCTATTTACAGGGTTTATTAACCGCATACTCCTACGTATTCTTCCATCAACCCTAAAATTCAGCTGAAAAGATCCATAGTGGTTTCCTTGTTGCTATAGTCAGGCAGCTTAAACAAAGACAGGTAGATATCAGGAATGTGATTATACTGTGATGTAAAGCACCACTAAGGAGAAAAGGACTGTCTCCCTTCAAAGGGGCCCCCAAAATCGGTACATATTTCCTAATCTTTTCTTATTTATCCGTAATCAACCCCCAACATCCCTCCACCCCTGAGAGAACACATGGAAGAAAAGGCGAGCCCTGGGCCTAGTAGCTTCCACCAAGGAACCATTAGGGAAACATAATCCACACAAGGACAACATTGTGTTTTACAGCTCAGATGCCAAAACGTCCTTAGCAGCTACTGAATGAATCACTGGGTGTCTTTCACCTTTCCCTGGATACAAAATTAATTTTTCTAAATCCTTAATCATCTGTTCTGGCAATATTCCAAATGAGAGCCTTCTCCAGCAGCACTTAGGCTAATTAACTACCTTGGGTTTTACCTATTTAGGCATTCAAATTACTCCTTTCGTAACAGATATTTTGCTTGCCAACATTTAATTCTTCATATCCAGTGGTAAAACTGATACGGGCCATTAATCCCTAATGCTTTTCTATTAAGGAGATTGTAATTAAATTCTAAAAAAAATGTTTTAAAATGTGTCTCTTTTCATAAAAGCCTAGGGATTCTTTTCCTTTTTATTTTCCCTCAACTCTCTAAAAAAGAAAAGCAAATTAAAATAATTTTTTTATATTCTCTTAACAGAAAATTGCTTTCAACCACCAATCTGTCTTAATGCTGAGCCATATGGACTGACACCTGTGACTTGGACCATGGAAGAACTGTTCATGGCAACATGAACCCAAGGAAGCGTGTGACTTTCATCACACAGAGCTCAGGTTGCCTGATTTCCTGGTCTTTTCTTTGATTCCACCATATCTTTGTGCTTTCACACACACATGTCTAATTAATCCCCCAAATCCTGTTAATTTTATCTCCTAAATTTTGGAGAAAAATCTAGGTGATAAAATTGTACCCTCCTGCCAACTAACCACCTGTGTCTTTTTTTTTTTTTTTTGAGACGGAGTCTCGCTCTGTCGCCCAGGCTGGAGTGCAGTGGCGCAGTCTCGGCTCACTGCAAGCTCCACCTCCCGGGTTCACGCCATTCTCCTGCCTCAGCCTCTCCGAGTAGCTGGGACTACAGGCGCCCGCCACACCACCTGTGTCTTGATTTAAGCTTTACTATCCCTCCTCTGAGCTGTAACATCCACTTCCTGGCTGGCCCCATACTCCAGTTTGTTCCCACTCAATTCCATTTCCACCAAAATGACCTTTTCAAGCTCAAATATGGTATGTAGCTTTCCTACTTAAAACTTCTTAATGGTGCCTCACTGCCTACAGGAGACAGTCCAGACTCACTAATAAGGCACACGAAGTCCTCCAAGGCCTGTTATGCCCAATTCCACATTCTTATTTCCCTATCAAAGCCTGCATCATATCATATGCTAATTCCCCAGGCACAGCATGCACTTTTACACCTCCATGTCTTCGTTCATGCTGTCCTTTCGTCTGGAACATCTTCTTCCCACCCCCTTTGTCTTTTTTTTTTTTTGAGACGGAGTCTCGCTCTGTCGCCCAGGCTGGAGTGCAGTGGCGCGATCTCGGCTCACTGCAAGCTCCGCCTCCCGGGTTCACGCCATTCTCCTGCCTCAGCCTCTCCGAGTAGCTCAGACAACAGGCGCCCGCCACCACGCCCGGCTAATTTTTTGTGTTTTTTTAGTAGAGACGGGGTTTCACCGTGGTCTCAATCTCCTGACCTCGTGATCCGCCCGCCTCGGCCTCCCAAAGTGCTGGGATTACAAGCGTGAGCCACCGCGCCCGGCCCCCCCTTTGTCTTTACCTATCTCCTTTCATGCTTTAAACTCATCCCCAAATCTCACCCTCACTCCCAGTGCCAGGACCCTAGAAGTCCCTCTTCATACTGCTCCAACCCGTGTGCATGCCTCGGTCCTTGCACTTAACATAAGCTGTATTAATCTGGAATTATCTGGAAAAATTCATTTTCTGTACTTATGGGCAGAAATTGTGACTTCATCTTCTTTGTGCACCCATGGCCTGAAAATACCTGAATAAGTGTTGAATAAATGTAGGAACTATTGCTAAATAGCATATTTCCCATAAGCTTCAAGGTTCTTTGCTGCTGCTGCCCCAACATGTCCATTATGTGGTTTACATTTTGGTAAAAATATAAAATGGGCATGATCCTACAACTGAGAGTTTCTCACTTTGGGTAGGGCAGATACAAAAAAACTACTTTTACCTAAATATAGCGTTAAGGTTAGAATAGAGTAGTTTATATTGAGTGTGATCTTTGCTTCGAGTAAGGGAGAAAAGAGAATCATTACCATGAAATTTCATAAACTCGCACAGGAAAGTCATCTCATCCAAGCCCCAGTCACCAGAAAAAGAATGAAGCCATCTTAGCTAGTCCAGGCCTCTCTTTATCTTTTAGTCACCTTGCCATGGAGGCAAATCGAGGTCTAGATTGAGGTAGCTCAGCTCCTTACACTATGCGGTTATTCCAACATGAGCCACTTCTTCCTGCTTACTTCCAAGAAAAGGCAGGTAGCAAAGGTATGAAAGCCAGTAGGCTCATTTTGGTAGCAAAAGCAGCAGGAGCCAATGGCCCAACCCCAGGAAGTCCATGAATTCTTCTCTGCGTTTAACTCCATAACAGCATCCACCGTCATTATCGATGCATCTCAGGAATCATCTGGCACCATCCAGTTTGCTGGATGCAGTGAGACAGTCAGTCCCTGAGTGAAGGAGCGGAGGTAGAAAAGGAAAAGTACAGACAGCCTTTAGGAAGTGTAAATGAAGTGAGTCATTTAGTCAGGGGGGTCAGGGGGGTGGGGGTTTGAAAAAAAAGAATATAAGGAAAATTTGTTATATGATTTGTGGCCAGCACAGTCCAGAGGAGGCAAGTAGCACTTTTACTAAACAGAGGGGATGGCTTCCTGGCCATAAAGACTGAACTCACCTTCAGGACCTCTCTGTTCTTCCAGCTTCGCCTAGTGCTGGGTTTTGCTCCTTTCTGGCCTCCATATTGAATATGTGGTGGCCCTACCCTCAAGGGAGTAGAACAGCCATGCAAGACAGGTTTTGTTTTTGTTTTTGTTTTTGTTTTTTAACTACTTTTTTCCCCCGCCGAGATGGGGTCCTGCTCTCTTGCCCAGGCTGGAGTGCAGTGGCGCGATCTCGGCTCACTGCAACCTCCACCTCCCGAGTTCAAGCGATTCTCTTGCCTCAGCCTCTGGAGCAGCTGGGATTACAGGCGTCTGCCACCATGCTCGGCTAATTTTTTTATTTTTAGTAGAGACGGGGTTTCACCATATTGGCCAGGCTGTTCTCAAACTCCTGACCTCAGGTGATCCGCCCGCCTCAGCCTCCCAAAGTGCTGGGATTACAGGTGTGAGCCATGGTGCCCAGCAACTACCATTTTAAATTACTGCAAAGTATTCTATATTCATTGCAAGAAATGTTTACGACAAATAAGTGGAAAAAATAAAACCTTCCATAATCACACAACTCAGCAATCAAAACATATTATAGGATAAAAACAGAATTATAGTTCTTTGGAAATTTGCTTTTGTAAGTTAACAATAAGTTATGCACATGTTTCCCATGTTGTGAAGTATCCTTTTATAACGTCATTTTTAGTGGCTGAATATTATTTCATTGTGCAGATGTACCATAATTTATTTAACCAATTACAAATTGATAGACATTTAGATTTATATCCAATTCTTCTTATTTTTAGCACTTGCATGATGAACATCTTTGTAGTAAAATGTTTACAATCTATAATTGCCCTAGAAGAAATTGCTGCCAAAGAATTACTGCATCAGATATATAAATGTACTGATGCTATTTATACGTAAAGCTAAACTTCCCTGCAAAAAGTTGCACGAATTTATACTCTCACCTGCAGGAGATAAAGATATGCATTTCCCAATTTCCCACAAAGAGTTTTTAAAAGAAAAGCAACTGAATATATTCTCAAAGCTCCTATGTAGAAACCATCTATTGATCACAGTTTATTTATCTGCTTGATTTCAATTCAACATTTATTGAGTACTTCTGTGGTGAGCAATATGGATAGAACCAATATGCTTAATGAGCCTAATAATAAGTGTTCTACTCAACTTGGCCAAAATAGTCACATTGGCTGATATAGAAACACCTATACAAGTATTTTAAAAGTATTTTAGGGTTAAGATTTCCATTTTGAAATCCTTCTTCTATAGATTATGATGTTTGTTTAGCCTCTAAGAATTAATGACAAAGAGTTCATTACTGAACCAACACATGTCCAAGCTGAGAGTCTTTAATCAGGGAAAGACCTTTATTGTATTAAATTTAAAATTTCTCTATAAATTCCACATATTGGTTCTGCTGTTACCTAGGGAAGAATCTATTTCCTCTTCAAATATGTTATCTGTTCTTCAAGACAAACAGCCCCAATTCCTTCCACATTCCTTATAAAACATTATTTCCAAAATCGTTCCACGATCTGGAATGCCTATAATTATTTTGTGTTCCTTTTCCTACATCCTGTTGAATCTCTCTATTCATCCTTCGTGGTTCAACACAAATGTCACCTTTCTTGACACTTCACCCACTATACAATCTGTCCAGAATTAATTGCTTCCTTTTCTGTATTCCCATAGCATCGTTTTGTACATATCTTTATTATAAGCCTTCACTACTCAGTGTGGTAATTACTTGTTTGCATTACTGTCTTTATGGCTCACCTGTGACCACTTTGAGGACAAAGTCTATGTCCAAAGCACCTGAAACCATACCTATTAGACATCGTAGGTACTAAAAAATGTGTATTAAAATGAAACAGTAGGAGTTTATAATCTAGTACTAATCTAGCATCTAGTAACAAAAGTGAGACATGGATACAAATGACTACAAGTCATAAAATACAGAGATGGTAAATATCATGAGATGATTACAATTAGGTTCTGTGTAACTGCAAAGATAAGGCATTTAAAAGATAAGAATGGTGGATGTCCTTGAAAGCCAAACTGAGGACATTGTCTTCTCACCATAGACAATGTGAACACATTCTGAGCAGTGTTGGCAGGAAAGCTCAGAGGAAGGAGCAAGGGAAAAGTCCACTGACAAGCTATAAAGAGTATAAATCAGGATCAGTAATAGCATAGAAACGATAAACAAGGAAACCAGTGGGAGAAAAAAAGCAATAGCATTTGGTCACAGATAACTTATGGGTCAGGGAAGAAAGAGGAAGAAGGGAAATCCATCCAAGATATCCAGCTTGGGTAATTAGGATACTATTGCTACCCAAATGTAAATTCATAACTCCACAAGATGAAACTTGCAGATGCGGATTTACAGCCCATACACTGAGTTAGCTTTTTCTTTTTTAATTTGAAGGCTTTTAGAAGTAGTATGTTATCTTCAACACACCACAATCCCCACTACTTTCTTTTGTCATGGACTCAGGCCATTTTACTTACTTACATTTCATACCTGGCCCCTGTAGGAATTTGATTTTATGATTCTTAGCAACAAAAATTAAAAACTCAATAGTAGAATAAACTAGTTTAGGACAAACTGTGGTAGCTCAGTAGTTTCCAAACATTTATTTAGCATTACAATCCTTGATTAAAAATTAAATCTCAATTAGAAGTCCCACATATTTAAAAAAAAAAAAAAAAAAAAAGAGTTCTCCAGTTAGTAGAAGCATTAGAGCCCTCATTTTCACAACCATCAGTCCCAACCTCGTTTGGCACTTAAGACATTTTCATGAACCTTAGGGACCTGGAAACCATAGTTTGAAAACCTCTGATATGAATGATAAATTGAGATTTATAGATACTGCTTTTGAGGTACCAACAGATCTACAGGTGAAAATGTTCAGCAAGCCACTGGGTAGAGACAACAGGAGACTGGGAGAGAGTTAAGGTCTGGATAAAGATTTGAGAACCATCTGGAAGAAGGTGATATTTGAAGCCATGGTAAATAAATGAGAAGAGCGAGAAAATAAGTGGGCAGGAAGATAAAAGAATACAGATAAGAATAGGCCTTTTGGGAATGCCTACCTTTTTAAGGTAGGCGAAGAGGGAAAAATCAGCCCAGTAGACAGATGAATAATCTGACAAGTAGAAGGAGAATCTGAATAGTATAAAATATTAGAAATTAAGGAAGCAGTTTCAGGAAGAGAAGAGCAATGGAGAGTGTCAGATAAACCAAGAAGGAATATGGCATTGAGGAAAGGTGATCTGTTAGACCGCTAACAGATGACTAAAACGAGAGCACTACAAGAAGCAACTCCAGAATTATGGTGGAGACAACAGGGAGAGAGCAAATGGGATAAGGAGTGAACAGGCAGAGTGTTTACTCTCTTGAGACCTTTGAAGGTCAAAGAAAAGACACAAATAGGTTGATAATGTGAAGACCTCACCAGGAATATGGAGAGGTTGCTAAGAAATGTGTTAGGTGATAGTGGAAAACATTTTTATGTCAAGTGGATGCTTATATTTCTTTAGTTCAACCTGGCAGAAAAGTGAAGTCATACCACAAGCTCCCCAGGAGTGGTTTCCAAATTGTTGTAGGGGCAGTTGGCACTGAAGGGCTGGTGAAATCTCCTCCAGGCTTGAGTGTCTGTGGCTGTGTATTGGGTACTGTCTTAAAGGAGATCTCCTCCCCAATCAATCAATAAAGATTATATATCAATAGAGCAAGTGAGTTTGTTTTGCTTATGGGGAGACAGAGGAAAAGGAACCATCCTAAGATGATGAAAGCATGTGGATCACCTTCGGGCTGGGAGGCATTCTTCTAGGATGTACCAGATGTACCAATATCTGTTGTGACAATTTGGCTCTGCTCAATGTTGTAAGGTCATGGTCAAGGTTTCAATTCCTGTGTAACAATACACATTTCTTTATTTGATCTGGAGTGTATTATATCCAGGGCCAGTGGTCTTGTAAATGCTCATCACTGAACATAAATAAAATCAGGAGAAAGTGAGAATGTGTCTGAACAAATTATCCTATCATGAAAAGTAATTCAAAGTGATGCCGTAGTGGTGTGAGTCAGAAGAGACTCTTTGCTCTGTGAAGGACAATACTTCTTATTGAAGCCAAGCCCACAGAGAAATAAATTGGACTATACTATAACACACAGATTTCAGAATCTCGAAAATGTAATCATAGAAAATATAATGCTAGGAGTTTGATGATGACAATTATAGCCACTAAGATTTATGAATCCTTTATTATACTCCAGGCTCTTTACACACCTTGTTTCATTTAATCCAAATAGAAATTACATAAAGTAGAAACTTCCAATTTTACTTTTTATTTGAGGAAAGAAAGATTCACAAGGGCTAAGTAACTATCTAAGGTCACAGGGTCAATAAGTGACAGAGCAGGATTATAATTCACATATCTCCTATTTATATATTAGTGGTTCCCCAGCATTCTACACTGCCTGACAGTAATGTTAGTATAACCCTGTAGTCCGCATCTGCAGATTGACTGAAAGAGCCCCATTTACTCTTTGAAGGTCAAGTTTTCACCAATAGACCAAGTGCTTTTGGCAGCTTTCGGCCTCGGCAGTACTGTTTGCATCACTGGGCTCAGACCACACTTCATGTGCCCCAGAAAGGTAGACTGTGTAATGGAAATAAAATATAAAACTGTTTCAGTCTTGGAGCAGCACCAGACAAGAAAGCACACAAATATAGTTGGCAATCCCTGACACCTGGGGAGGCTCCAGATCAGCAGAGTGATCTTGCCCAAATAATGCCACTTGAAAGCCAAGACTATTCAAGTAAGAATTAGAGATGTATGGAGATTTTCCAAACGAGAGGCAGTAAAACTGTTTCTTCACACAAACTATTTTTCCCTACCAAAGGTTTGGGAGGGAAAGAAAGATAAGGGTCCTAGCCAGCCTTCTGCTGGGAAGTGTCAGGCATGCCTAGGAGCCCGTCATTCATCATCATGTGGCACAGATGATTACTATGAACAGCTCAGGCGTCCATAATAACGGATTGGATTCAGTTTTCTATTTATCAAATCCTATCTGTATGGTGGATAAAAATTCAGTCTTGCTGTCAAGTTTCTTACTTATCAGCTTACAAATCAGTTTCTCCTATGCTAATGTAAATCCCAAGGTTTGGCTCCTCTTGCCAAAATGGATCCCATACATACAATACGTACTTAAGGGAAAACAAAAATACCATATCTCTCTTATTCCTGAATGAGTTTCAGGACATTAAAAATTATCTAGTGCCCAAGGGAAAGAATACAGTCATGGGTTCTTAGTTTCTGTTTCTGGTTGGGCCAGTAAAGCCCCTTCCTCATCCCTCTTTTCCACTTATCACTACAGACAGACACTAAAAACCATGGCTTCAGGTTGCTGAAAGCCTAAAACAAAACAAAACAGAAAAACAACAACAACAAAAATAAAGAGGGTTGTACAAACTTGATATAGTCTTTCCCTCTGTGCCTTAAAAAAAAAAGTGTGGCTTCTTGTTCCTCACTATGCTGAGGGCACTCTGGTTGAGATTGGGTGCCATGTAAAGTGATTGTTGAAATTCAGATCAACAATGAAAACAGTTCTCTGACTTAGGGAAAGCTACTGGATTCCCACAAAATCTGGCCAGGTGTGGGCAACAGGGAAAGATGGAGCAGGTGAGAAATGAACCAGATCAGTGGTATCATAATAGTTGTGACTACATTTCCTCATGAGTAAAATAAAGCACCTTGGGAGGCCGATGCAGGCGGATCATGAGGTCATGAGATCAAGACTATCCTGGCTAACACAGCAAAACCTTGTCTCTACTAAAAATACGAAACAAAAATTAGCCGGGCATGGTGGCACGTGCCTGTAGTCCCAGCTACTCGGGAGGCTGAGGCAGGAGAATCACTTGAACCTGGGAGGTGGAGGTTGCAGTGAGCCGAGATGGTGCCACTGCACTCCAGCCTGGGCAACAGAGTGAGACTCTGTCTAAAAAAAAAGAATACCAGTGACAGTGATATCATTCAGAACCACCACCCCATGTGTCAATAACTAGCCCATAAAAAGTCTATGCCCTTCAAATATCACTACCTCTTCAGAATAACCAGGAACTTTTACTGCTTAACTAAAGCAAGACGGGATTCTACCAACCTACTACTTTCTTATTGCTACAGTAGACCAGATAATCTTTGATGTCAAAAATAAATAAATAACCAGAAGTCCATACTGATATAAATATTAATAAATGACTGAATAAATAAATGGCAGAAAGAGACAAATATTTTGTGCAGAAAAATTCCAAATTATATATATACACTGCTCTCAAAGAGATGGAGCATAACTGCTCACTCCTTAAGCATGGGTTGTGCAGTGACTTCCTTCCAAAGAGTATAGTATGAAAGGGGAGAAAAAACAATAACTTCACAGTGGAGAAACCTTACATATATACTACTACAGCCAGGTGATCAAAGTTAACAAAAGTAATAAATTACATTGATAGTATGTACCCTTCATATGATGTGATGAAAATGGCACTTTAGGATGGGCACAGTGGCTGACGCCTGTAATCCCAGAACTTTGGGAGGCCAAGGCAGGTGGATCACTTGAGGTCAGGAGTTCAAGACCAGCGTGACCAACATGGTGAAACCCCATCTCTACTAAAAATACAAAAATTAGCCAGGCATGGTGGTGGGCACCTGTAATCCCAGTTACTCGGGAGGCTGAGGCAGAATCACTTGAACCTGGGAGGCGGAGGTTGCAGTGAGCCAAGATCACACCATTGCACTCCAGCCTGGAAGACAAGAGCGAGACTCCATCTCAAAAAAAAAAAGGCACTAATTCTGTGGTCTTCCTCCTAAAAACCCATAACAGACTAGTTATGAGAAAAACATCAGACAAATCCCAGTAGAAGTACATCCTTCAACATGCCTGACCAATACTCCTCAAAACTGTCAAGGTTGGCCAGGTGCGGTGGCTCACACTTGTAATCCCAGCACTTTGGGAGGCCGAGGCGGGTGGATCACGAGGTCAGGAGATCGAGACCACGATGAAACCCTGTCTCTACTAAAAATACAAAAAATTAGCCAGGCGTGGTGGCAGGCGCCTGTAGTCCCAGCTACTCGGAGAGGCTGAGGCCAGAGAATGGCCTGAACCCGGGAGGCGGACCTTGCAGTGAGCCGAGATTGCGCCACTGCACTCCGGACTCCATCTCAAAAAAAAAAAAAAAAAAAAATTGTCAAGGTCATAAAAAACAAAGAAAGTCCGTGCTATGGTCTAAATATTTGCATCCCCCCAAAATTTATATGTTGAGATTCTAAACCTCAAGGTGATGGTGTGGGAGATTATTAGGTCATGAGGGTGGGGCCCTCCTGAAGAGAATTAGTGCCCTTATAAAGGAGGCTTGAGAGAGACCCTTCATCACCTATACCATGTAATAGGAAGAAGGTTCTATCTATGAGGAAGGGGGCTTTCACTGGACACAAATCTGCCAGGATCTTAATCTTGGACTTCCTAGCCTTCAGAACTACAAAAAGCAAATTTCTGTTGTTTATGTGTCACCTAGTCTATGCTATTTTGTTACAGTAGCCCAAACAGACAGTCTGAGAAGTTGTCACAGCCAAGAGGAAACTAAGGAGACACGATAACCAAAGGTAATGCGGTATCTTGGATAAAATTCTGGAACAGAAAAAGGATATTAGGTAAAAACTAAGAAAATCAGAATAAAATATAGACATCAGTTAATAATAACTAGTAATAGTATTCATAATAATTAGTTGACAGTAAATCAATATTTGTACATTAATTACAATAAATGTATAATATTAATATAAAGTATTAACAATAGGGACACCGAATGAGAGGTATATAGGAACTCTTTATATCATGATCACAATTTTTCTTTACATCTAAAACCATTCTAAAAAGTAAAATCTATTTTAAAAATGAATGAATGTGTAAACCAATAATAGACCATTTTTTTAAGATCCAACAGTAGAGAGTTGCAATGAAGAAAAGATCAATTATGTATCCCATTACTGGTTCTGTGTTAAGGCTGCCTCACCTTCCCAGACCTCCGTTTCCACGTCTGTAAAAGGCAGTGTGGTGTAATGGTTAAGAAGCATAGGCTTTGAGCCAGAAAGTCCTGAGTTTGCATTCTAGCTCTGATTTCTATGAGCTCTATGATCTCAAACCTTGGTTTCATTATCTAATAATGCCTACCCCTAGAGTTAATATGAGGACTAAATGAGATGGTGTACTTGGAAGCATTCAGGTAAGTAGAAAGCATATGAAAGTGTCAGGGACTAGTCATTGGAGGAAGCTGGAGCCTCAGCAGGAATAAAGCCCTGTGATCACTTGTATAAATGGACAAAGCTGTGTCAGACATTGTTAGCAGGCTGATTTGTCCTCAAAGTCAAGTAGCAAGGAAGGCGAGGACAGTAGGGTTAAACCTATGTCACATGCAGAGCTTGGGAGATGAGGCTCCTCTCTTATCTCCCTCTGGGAACCAGGTCTGATAACCTCCCCTCCTAAGAAGGACTAGGAGCTAAGAAAATGAAGCAGAACTGCTTGTCTGGACCTCTAGTTGAAGAGGAACAGGCTGGCAGCACCGTCTTGGAAAATCTATGAAGAAATCGACTGACAGTTTTATTTATTTCAGCTGATTAATGGAGCACATTTTTGTCAGTGGATATTGAAATCTTTGTTCCTTTCAGAGGAACGATTGCTGCACCTTCCTCTTTAGGACCACTCACCTCATGTTTAAAATACAGCTTTAGAGGAGAATGAAATGTTTTTCAAGAGCATGTAGGGGTTGCAGCTTTTGCAGTAAGTTTCCTCATATAGCTTCAGAACTCATCAAAGAATCCACTCCCAGCAGGCCTCGGTCTCTGCTCTCTCATCCTGTGAGCTCAAACTTCCGGGAGCACTAGACCAGGACTATCCTGTATCCCCCTGCCAAAGATGCAGAATTCAAGCTGATGCCCATTCTCTGAATCCTCTGACGTTTACCTAATCCTGTATTTAAAATTATCCTTATCCTTTTCAGCTATGATGTGACCCTAAAAAGGTACATTTAGAATCATTTTCAAGAGTCTTGTCTTGGCATAGGTAAGACTCTTTTCATATCAATCTTTGCCTAAGATCACATTGGGTAACGGAAAGACCTCAGCAATGATTCTTCATGTATCAAAAAAAAAAAAAAGGCAAGATCAGAGAATGGCTCTGGAGTCAGAGAAGATGGATTTAAAATCCTGATGCTGTCACTTATTAGCTGAGTGATCTTCTGGCAGGTTGCTTAACTTGTCTGAGCCTCAGTTTCCTTATCTCTAGAAGGGCAATACAATCTTTACAAGACTCAAGTTAGATGATGAATGCAAAGTGCCTAGTGCCACACTAGGTGCATGCTCGGCATTCACTAAACAATAAGTTTAGCAGAATAGGGGTTTCAAATGAAATAGAGATGGTCCCATAAGCCTTTGGAAATTTGCTTAATGTAGAAGGTGAAACAAGCTACATAAATGGAGCTGAATAATTTGAAATTGGTTGAGAAAAAAATGAACTCTCAATGAGATTACGAATCATTCTAGTTGGTTGCTTGGACTTGCTCCAAGAATAATTATTGTGGTTTTAATTTACAAGATGAAATAGGAGCTGCTTCTGAGAGCAAAGGGAGAAACAAGAGGGTGGTCTGACCAGTCCCCACCACCCACACTCACAACCTGCATGGCCAACACCAACCAGTGGCTTTCCAACTACCACAAAGCCCCTGGAACAGCTTCATGTCCCTAGAAACAGGTTCTTTTCCTATGTATTGTCATGACGGAGGCCCATAGGCCCAGAGAGGATCGCATGTGTTCCTGCCACAGGTGACACAAGTTCCAGCCAGGCTCTTCAAAGCACAACCTGTTCTGTACCCTCTGCCTGCCCCCTCCTGCTAGTTAAAGATGTCAGTGAAGCTGAAGAACTCAAGACTGATTGATAACAACTTCAATCCCCTGAGGCTCACTTGTTCCTTTTTTAAAAATTTCATTCTGCTTGCCAGCTGCTTCTGTTCATAAAAAGCTAGGGAAACATTAGCACCATATGCCTTCTGGTTATCTGGGTGTCTAATGCAAAACGTATTTAAAGGATTTATCAAATTCTAATAGACAAGCTAGAATGAAAGTTCTGGTTTCCTGCAGACACTTCAAATTTTCTTTCTTTGCTTTGAGGAAAGCCACGGCTCACAGCCTCAGACTCTGCCAGCTGTTCCCTCTCCCTCCTCAATTTGCCTCTGGTGCCTGGCATGGAACTTTGCATCTGTTCATATTGCGTAGATATGTACAAAATTTAAGGGAACTGTGACTGTAAGGAGAGAATTGTCCTGAGTTACGCAATTATTATAAAGACAGAGGCTTGGCATCAATTTTCAGTTAGAGTTCCTCTGTGAAGTCCTGAAAATGCATTTGCTCATGATGAATGACAGATTCTTGTATCTCTAGCTATATTTTGGGAATAAGTTAAATACACACTTTTGATTTTTTTTTTGAGGCATAGACTTGGATGCCTAGCATTTAATCTATGAATTGGAGAGAACTACCCTCATTTACCACTTCCGCTGGAGACCCATAAACCCCATTCTTCCTGCCAAAAGACTCAAATTAACTATTTACAGATAATGAAACTATATCCCTTAATTTAAAATCAATAACTAACAATCTCAAGGGCTTACTGGGAAAAAAAAATGCTTGACACTCTTCCAGCACGTTGTCTGTATCTTTGGCTACTGTAGTTCAATTGTAGTTAATTGGTCTCTTTCCTGGTTGTTTTCCCATAAACACTGAAAAATCCTTAATGGAAGGGGCTGCACCTCCATATACACCCCTAGCACTGAGCACAGTGTGTGGCTCATGGTGGCACTGGAATAGGGGGAGACTTGAGACAGGATTAGGTTGTTATTGAAAAAGTCAAGGCAAGTGATAAAGGGATAAAGCAGGCACTGCCCAGGACTACCTTACAGAGAGCACTAGATGCCACACAAATAACAAAACAGGGGACCTAATCAAGTATCTTGCTGTATAAATGAGCATGGCACCCTGGCTTGTCCTGCCCGAAATCCCCACTCTACCACACTCCAGACTGGGCAGCAAAGCTAGAAACAATAGCTCCAAAAGTCCATCGTGAAAACATTATTATCTAGAGATAGCATCTTGCATTCTACGTTTTGCTCAGCACCAGTCACAAGACCTTCTCTGCATGAAAGAAACACGGAGCAACTAGGTCCTGAGCACTTCCATGTAATGCAATAGAAAGATGAGGCCAACCCACTTCCACCAGGTCCCAATATCACAATCTCACCTCTTCTCATTCCAATTCCCACTGGCTGTTAGCCTGCCAGCCTCATTGCAGTGTTTTATAAATTCAGCTCTCAGCACAGACATGCTGTGTGGGGAAAGGAAGCATGTGCAGCAGAGATCCTGCCTGAGTTAAATGCCTCTCCACTGCTTCTGAAAGTGTGACATCTCATCTGATGTGAGTTCACTCCAGCTGCACACAGTCCCCTGGTACAAGGAGCGTGTTCCTGCTTCTCAGTCAACCTGTTACCTCTGAGTCTCTGACAGTCAGGCTTCCTCATGTCTGACTTGTTCCAGCTCCAGCAGGGAAATTTACTGTTTAATGTAACTGTGCAAATGGTTTATCTGGAAATCCATGTGCTTCTTTTGGCAGCTGCGTTTTCTAATAGCAAACTCAAGGGTCACAAGTGTGTTCACTCTTATTTTTAAACAATTTGCAGGAAAGTATGCAAAATAATTTAAATGACATACAATCCAGTTAAGCAATATCTAGCCTAGAGGCCAAGGCAACTCCAGGTTAGCTAGAAAGGAGTCCAGGTAGGCCTAGCTGAAAATTCCTCTTAATCAGAAGATGGCAAAGGAGGACGAAACTGCGAGTGATAGTCATGTATGTTGACTCAGCTGTCTTGAACTAAAGATGATATTTATTAAGGGTTTTAATATCTCACTCTCAAGATATTGTGAAAATTGCAAGAATGGGTTTCCTGAAACCAAAATGCTTAAGAGAAATTTCAATTCTATCCACCACATTACAGCAGAGAATTTTTCATTTTTTTCTAACTTTCAGCTTCTATTTTTATAATATGCTCCTAGAGGCAGGAAAATACCATGTATTACTTTTCTAGTTTTAGCCTGTTTCATTTGGCAGGCTGTGAATTCTTCCCTCCTAGAAGATCCTTGCGGGGTGAAAGCAATGATGGGGCTGTTTACTTGGCAAGGCTTTCCTTCTGAGGGGTCAATAGAGTGTAGGATGCTCGTGGTGCTTGGTTTCCTTCTGTTGGGGGAAAGGTATGCTTAGAAACATGGCAGTTTCTCTCTAACTGATGAACAGATACTCAGAGATAGTTTTAGCCATATAGAAAACAAAGAAGCAATCCCACTTTGAACACTTAGAGAAAGGGAGTTCAGCTCTTCAAATTAGAAACTGCTAAGGAACCCTTGTATGAACGGTGACTGAGGAGACTGAATAAAGAGAACCTTATCTATATGACAAACTGGCAGGGATTGGGTCCCAAAAATAATTAATTGGCAGTTAGCCTTAAGAGAGACACTCATTTAGAGCATTAGATCCTCCTCTTCCTTCTCCTCCTTCCCTGCTTTCACATCTTTTTTTCTAATGTCTTCCCCTTTCCCTCTTTTCCTCCTTCATTCAAAGGAATGAGAAAATCATGCTACAAAGTATAAGCTCTCTGCCGAGACGTTTTAAAATAGCTTTGAAATGGAAAAATACTAAATCTGTAGCTTTCAAAGGGTATGGAGAAGGAGAAAGCGTAAATCCCTGAACTGGATAAATGTGACCATTAGAAACAGTCACTTTCTCTGATTGTTGTCTTACACCCTCTCCATCTTCTGGTCGAACTACACGTGGGGTTGCTACTAGTAAAAAGGGTCACATAGATGTCACTGCTGCACAGATCGGCCTCCCCCCAAGAAGATTCCTTCCCCAACATCTGCTCCTGGGTTCTCCCCCAGGAACCTTTTCCCCTGCATCTCAAGCTCTGCCCTCCTCTACCCCATCTTCTATTGCCCACTTCTTTACTGGTCACCACCTGGAACTCCAGGGCCACAAAC
Organism: Symphalangus syndactylus; assembly: GCF_028878055.3. Lineage (NCBI taxonomy): Eukaryota > Metazoa > Chordata > Mammalia > Primates > Hylobatidae > Symphalangus > Symphalangus syndactylus. The sequence continues at coordinate 123,981,025 of NC_072425.2, forward strand.
CTAATCCAAGCCTTCCTTTCCTTTCCTTTCCTTTCCTTTCCTTTCCTTTCCTGGCATCTGCCCTTCTTTGAGTGAATAATTCCATCATCGAAGCTCCAATGTATGACTCTCAAGCTTATATGGAAAAATACCACTGCCTGGTTCTCCCAAACCACAGTCTCACTTGGGGGTTGTTCTCATTTTAGAAGTTAATCTTCAGGAGTTAATTCTTTCTGTCATCTAAGCTACTTAATGGTGACTCCAAAGAAGAGCTTCAGCAAGAGGTTCTAGAATAAGCTTTGACCTCCAAGTCAGTGTGAAGTGCCAAATGGGGGCTCTGCCTAAGGTTCCAGGGAGTAAGCATGACCTCAAATGCAACAGGAGCATGCCAGGACACACACACACACACACACACACACATGCCCTCACACATAACACAACTTTATAAGATAACCATTTGTTCCCAGAATTGGTTTGTTACTGATCCTTATTGAAGAAAGAGAATCTCCATGAAATGCACATGCCCTACCTTTGGCTTCTCATTCTCATGCAGGATGTGGCAGTCTCGAGTCATGTTCAACTTACGACTTCCAGGTCATGTCCTAGGGTTTCTGTATATTAGGAAGGACAAGGGGCCCCTTAATAGCATCAATAATTTGAAAATTACCATTAAAACAGTAAAATGTTGAAGTTTTTTTTCTCTACCAAACTGGAAAGGTTTAAAAGTTTGACAATACATAGTGTGTGAAAGAAGGTGAGGAAACAAGTGTTACATACACCATTGCTAGGAGTATACATTTGGGTAATCTCTTTAGCAATATATTTAGCAATTTATTTCAAAATCCAAATTTTCCCACATATACAACGATGTGTATACGCATCAGTGTTGGTAATAATGTAAAACTGGAAGCAACTTAAAGTTCCACCAATAGGGCACTGATTAAATACAGTATGGTATATCCCTACAACGAAATAATATACAGCTGTTTAAAAAATAGACATCAATTTGCATAGGCTAATAGGAAAGACCTCCAAGATATATTGTTAAGTAAACAGGCAATCTATAAATACTACGATCTCATATATATTTAAAAAGGATAGTTATGTATGTAAACATATAATCATGGAAATTTTCTGGAAGAACACTGTATCAATCAGTGCCCAGTCAGGAAACTAACTGTCCTAGATATTTCAAATAGAAGAACTTGACACACCTGTTTAGCAGACTAAGACAAAAAGCTGAGAAGCTCAACAGCGCAGGGTGAGACAACATAGGCTTTAGCAAAAGCAGAAAGTCACTACAATCCTTAGGCTGGAGGAAAAAAGCGGGGGATGGTGTCATCACAGCCCTGTGCTGAGGCCGCCCAAAGGAAGCTGGAATCATGATGGGCGTCCCCATTTGCCTTAGGGATGCCGCCCGAAGCCGAGGTGAGTTTCTACTTCTTCCCCCTCTACAGTCTCCCACTGCTGCATTCCATTGGCTGAAGCTACCTGGAAACCACAGGGTAAATCAGAGGATGGAAGATGAGTTCCCTACAATACAGAACAGAGAAAAGAAGGATAGAGACTTGATCTGACAGCAAATAGGCAAATGGCTGGCAGAATATTACAGTAACTCCTTGACTGTGGTTAATTCTTGGGAGTAAAATGAAGTTTAGAGTCAAAGGATGATTTTTCTTTTGTAATCATTGAATATTTTATAAATTGCATAGATTTATTTTCAACATAACAACTTTTTAAATAGAATGAATTGTCACTTTTAAGAATTGTACATTTCTATATTGCATCACCTATGTTTACAGTGCTTCAGCACAGGACCTCTCTTCTTCAAACGAAGTATCAGATCTGAAAAGGACCTCAGAATGTGTCTTTTATAATAGAACTGCTTTATGGACACATAATTTGCACAACTTAAAATTCAACTTTTTAATGTGTACAATTCAGTCATTTGTAGTATATTCACAGAATTGTGCAATCATTACCACACTCAGAAAATTTTCATCACCTACCAAATAAATCTCACACCCTTAGCAGTCACTCCCTGTTCTCCCCTCTCGCCAGTCCATGACAATTACTAATCTACTATCCCAAACATTTCATTTAAATAACATTATACAGTGTGTGGCCTTTTGTGACTTCTTTCACTTAGTATAATGCTTTCGAGTTTCAGCCATGTGTAGAATATATCAATACTTCATTTCTTTTTATGGCTACATAGTATTCCGTTGCATGGCTATACTACATTTTGTTTAATCACTTGCTTCTTTCCCCTTTTATATTATTATGAATAATGCAGCTATGAAAAATTTGTGTACAAGTTTTTGTGTTACCTTTACCAGTACTGTTTATAACTTTCTGTGGATTTATGTTCCCATTTATTGTCCTTTCTTTCCAGCCTGACATACTCTCTCTAGTATTTCTTGTGTGGTATTTCTGCTAGCAACAAATTCTCTTAGATTTTATTTATCTGGGAAGGTTTTTTTCTTCATTTTTAAATCATAATTTTGCTGGTCATAGATTTAAAACACAGATTTGCTGTCAATCTTGACTGACAGTTGTTTTCTTACAGCACTTTGAACATCATTTTGCTGCTTCCTTGTGTCCATGGCTTCTGATTAGAAAAGCTATTATTATTATTATTCAGAATCTTTTCTACATAAGTCACTTTGCTCTTGGTGCTTTCAAGATTCTCTTTGTTTTTCAACAGTTTGACTATGATGTGTCTACATATGGATCACTTTGAATTTGTCCTACTTGATGTTTGTTGAATTTCTAAGATGCATAGATTAAGATTTTCATCAAATTTGAGAAATTTTTTCTCATTATTTTTTCAAGTATTCCTTTCTGCTCCTTTTCTTCTCTCCCTTCTGGGGGATTCCATTATGCATGTTGATATGCTCAGTGATGTCACATAGTTCTTTGAAGCTCTGCTCATTTCTTGTTATTATTTTTTCTTTTCGTTCCCCACATTATATAATCTCTATCAATCTATCTTCAATTTATCTGATTCTTTCTTTGGGATGCTCAAATCTGATGTTGAGCCCCTCTAGTGATTTTTACTTTTCAGTTACACTTTTCAAATTTAGAACTTCTATTTGGTTCCCTTTGATCATTTCTATCTCTCTCGATATTCTCTGTTCGGCAAGACATTGTCTTCATACTTTCCTACAGTTTTTTAGGCATGGTTTATTTGAGTATATTTAAAATAGCTGATTTAAAATCTTTGTAAGTAAGTCCAATGTCTGGCTTTCTCAGGGACAGTTTCTATTAATGCCTTTTTCCTGTATATGAACCACACTTTTTTTTCTTTGCATATTTCTTAATTTTCATTAAAAACTATACATTTTAAACACTATAATGTGGCATCTCTGGAAATCTAATATCCACCTTCGCCAGGTTTTCTTCTTGTTGTTGTTTGGTGACTTTTTTAAACTATAATCATGCTCCACATAACAATGTTTTGGCCAACAATGAACAGTATATATAACAGCGTTTCCAGAAGGTTATACCATCAGATTTTTACTGTATGCTTTCTATGTTTAGATATGTTTAGATTCACAAATACTTACCATTGTATTAAAATTGTCTACAATATTCAGCATAGTAATATGCTGTACAGGTGGGTAGCTGAGGTGCAATAGAGTGTATAGTAGGCTATAACATCTACGTTTGTGTGAGTATACTCTATGATGTTTGCACAATGACAAAATCTCCTGACAATGCATTTCTTAGAACAAATCAAGTTGTTAAGCAACACATGACTATGATTCTGTACTCTACTGTCTTTTTGTGCATGGCCATTGGAGTCTCTGCTTAATTAACTTAGTGATTAGTTAATTATTGGAAAGAGATTTTCTTAAGCGCCTTGAACCAGTAAGCGTCCTATTCTTTGCTGAGAGGCTGTGTGTGTGTTGGGGTATACCATCAATGTTCTGGCAGGCAGTTTACAATTCTTCCTTAGCCTTCACTTCCCAATTGCACAGAGACTCAAGATCAGCCCAAGATGAAAATTTAGAACTTTTTCAGGTCTTTCCTACGTATGCACACCTCAAAGCACATGTGCATGGATGCCTAGATTCCCAGGAATATGTTGAAGCTTTTCAAAACCCAATGAGGACATCTCATCCCAAAATCTTTCCTTTTAAATTTTGTGGTCTACCTCTTCTAATCCCAAGTGGAAATGCAACTTTGGGCAGTGTTATACTATTGCCACTAATTATTTTTGACAAATTCACAGAGTAAGCTCTAAGCTAGGTTAAATAAAGACAAATCCTGGGAATAGAGAATTTTTTAATAAGCTACCAGACAGGTTAAAAAGTGTCAAATTTCTGAAAACGGGACTTTTCAGGAGTTGTAAACCCATTCCACCTCCTCTAGTAGCTGCTAATTTGCAGTTATCATGGCTACTATGGTAGTGAAGGTCTTGGTTTTCATGTCTACTGTGGATCTAGGAAAAAGGAGATGGTACTAGAGCAACTTCAAACACCACAAAGCTTACAATTTTTAACAGGATTCAGTTCATTTTATTGAATAAATATTCCTTGGAATGTTGCAATTTTTAATTTTCAGGGTCCTGAAAATTTTGAGTTTGATAATTTTTACCAGTGTTCTCATTGCTTTTCTAGAGCAGTGAATTTTCAAAGGTCGTTATTCTATCATTCCAGAAGTGTTTCTTCATCTGGAATGCATCTTGTATCTGACTCTGCATTTTTAACAACCTTCCAGATATCTCTCTTTATTTCACACTCATAATTTTACACATATTTATATAAATGGCATTTACATAAAACATATGCTATTATGGAAAGGTTTTTCTCACTTATTACTGTGTTATGGATCTTCCCATATCACTAAATGATCCATCATTTTAAATGGCTGCATTTCACTTAAGACATATTCCCACGTTTTTTAAAGGTTATGTTATATTTGATATATGATGCATATATTTAAATTATGAAGCTGGAACCAAAAAATGAACACCCACAAACTCAACACTCAAAAACATTAAAACTTTCTTTGAAATATTAAATCAGGCTGAATAAGTGAGATATACACTGTGTTAATGGGTAGGAAAACTCAACATTCTGAAGACGTCAATTCTATTCAAATTAATATACAGAATAATGAAATTTCTATGAAAACCTCAACATGTTTTTAGAGGAACTGACAAGCTGACTTTAAAATTGGCATGAAAGAGCAAAGGCCCAAGAAAAGTTGAGAAGACTTGTTCTCCTAGATATTAACTATAAAGCTATAGTTAATATGATTTATTGAAGAAGATCAAAACAATCACTAAGTATAAGAAAAAGACAGACAAAAGTGATTGCTTTAAAATGAAGAATGTATACAAGAGCACATAGGGGTGGAGCCAAGATGGCCGAATAGGAACAGCTCCGGTCTACAGCTCCCAGCCTGAGTGACACAGAAGACGGGTGATTTCTGCATTTCTGTTTGAGGTACCGGTTTCATCTCACTAGGGAGTGCCAAACAGTGGGTGCAGGACAGTTGGTGAAGTGCACTGTGCACGAGCCAAAGCAGGGCGAGGCATTGCCTCACTCTGGACATGCAAGGGGTCAGGGAGTTCCCTTTCCTAGTCAAAGAAAGGGGTAACAGATGGCACCTGGAAAATTTGGTCAGTCCCACCCTAATACAGCACTTTTCCAACGGGCCTGGAAAACGGCACACTAGGAGATTGTGTCCCGCACCTGGCTTGGAGGGTCCTATGCCCACAGAGTCTCGCTGACTGCTAGCACAGCAGTCTGAGATCAAACTGCAAGGTGGCAGCAAGGCTGGGGGAGGGGCGCCTGCCATTGCCCAGGCTTGTTTAGGTAAACAAAGCAGCCAGGAAGCTCAAACTGGGTGGAGCCCACCACAGCTCAAGGAGGCCTGCCTACCTCTGTAGGCTCCACCTCTGGGGGCAGGGCACAGACAAACAAAACTTCAGCAGGAATCTCTGCAGACTTAAATGTCCCTGTCTGACTGACAGCTTTGAAGAGAGTAGTGGTTCTCCTAGCATGCAGCTGGAGATCTGAGAACAGACAGACTGCCTCCTAAAGTGGGTCCCTCAACCCCGAGCAGCCTGAGAGGCACCCCCTAGTAGGGACAGACTGACACCTCACTTGGCCGGGTACTCCTCTGAGACAAACTTCCAGAGGAACTATCAGACAGCTGAATTTGTGGTCTCACGAAAATCCGCTGTTCTGCAGCCACCACTGCTGACACCCAGCCAAACAGGGTCTGGAGTGGACCTCTAGTAAACTCCAACAGACCTGCAGCTGAGGGTCCTGTCTGGTAGAAGGAAAACTAACAAACAGAAAGGACATCCACACCAAAAACCCATCTGTACATCACCATCATCAAAGACCAAAAGTAGATAAACCACAAAGATGGGGAAAAAACAGAGCAGAAAAACTGGAAACTCTAAAAAGCAGAGCACCTCTCCTCCTCCAAAGGAACGCAGTTCCTCACCAGCAACGGAACAAAGCTGGATGGAGGATGACTTTGACGAGTTGAGAGAAGGAGGCTTCAGACGATCAAACTACTCTGAGCTACGGGAGGAAATTCAAAACAATAGCAAAAAAGTTAAAAACTTTGAAAAAAATTTAGACGAATGGATAACTAGAATAACCAATGGAGAGAAGGGCTTAAAGGAGCTGATGGAGCTGAAAGCCAAGTTTCGAGAACTACATGAAGATTGCAGAAGCCTCGGTAGCAGATGCGATCAACTGGAAGAAAGGATATTGCTGATGGAAGATGAAATGAATGAAATGAAGTGAGAAGGGAAGTTTAGAGAAAAAAGAATAAAAAGAACTGAACAAAGCCTCCAAGAAATTTGGGACTATGTGAAAAGACCAAACCTACGTCTGATTGGTGTACCTGAAAATGACGGGGAGAATGGAACCAAGTTGGAAAACACTCTGCAAGATAATATCCAGGAGAACCTCCCCAATCTAGCAAGGCAGGCCAACATTCAGATTCAGGAAATACAGAGAACGCCACAAAGATAACTCCTCGAGAAGAGCAACTCCAACACACATAATTGTCAGATTCACCAAAGTTGAAATGAAGGAAAAAATGTTAAGGGCAGCCAGAGAGAAAGGTCGGGTTACCCACAAAGGGAAGCCCATCAGACTAACAGCTGATCTCTCAGCAGAAACTCTACAAGCCAGAAGAGAGTGGGGGACGATATTCAACATTCTTAAAGAAAAGAATTTTCAACCCAGAATTTCATATCCAGCCAAACTAAGCTTCATAAGTGAAAGAGAAATAAAATACTTTACAGAAAAGCAAATACTGAGTGATTTTGTCACCACCAGGCTTGCCCTAAAAGAGCTCCTGAAGGAAGCACTAAACATGGAAAGGAACAACCGGTACCAGCCCCTGCAAAAACATGCCAAATCGTAAAGACCATTGAAGCTAGGAAGAAACTGCATCAACTAACGAGCAAAATAACCAACTAATATCATAATGACAGGCTCAGATTCACACATAACAATATTAACTTTAAATGTAAATGGGCTAAGTGCTCCAATTAAAAGACACAGACTGGCAAAATGGATAAGGAGTCAGGACCCATCAGTGTGCTGTATTCAGGAAACCCATCTCACATGCAGAGACACACACAGACTCAAAATAAAGGGATGGAGGAAGATCTATCAAGCAAATGGAAAACAAAAAAAGGCAAGGGTTGCAATCCTAGTCTCTGATAAAATAGACTTTAAACCAACAAAGATCAAAAGAGACAAAGAAGGCCATTACACAATGGTAAAGGGATCAATTCAACAAGAAGAGCTAACTATCCTAAATATATATGCACCCAACACAGGAGCACCCAGATTCATAAAGCAAGTCCTCAGTGACCTACAAAGGGACTTAAACTCCCACACAATAATAATGGGAGATTTTAACACCCCACTGTCAACATTAGACACATCAACGAGACAGAAAGTTAACAAGGATATCCAGGAATTGAACTCAGCTCTGCACAAAGTGGACCTAATAGACATCTACAGAATTCTCCACCCCAAATAAACAGAGTATACATTTTTTTCAGCACCACACCACACCTATTCCAAAATTGACCACATAGTGGGAAGTAAAGCTCTCCTCAGCAAATGTAAAAGAACAGAAATTATAACAAACTGTCTCTCAGACCACAGTGCAATCAAACGACAACTCAGGATTAAGAAACTCACTCAAAACCGCTCAAATACATGGAAACTGAACAACCTGCTCCTGAATGACTACTGGGTACATTACAAAATAAAGGTAGAAATATAGATGTTCTTTGAAACCAACGAGAACAAAGACACAACATACCAGAATCTCTGGGACACATTCAAAGCAGTGTGTAGAGGGAAATTTATAGCACTAAATGCCCACAACAGAAAGCAGGAAAGATCCAAAATTGACACCCTAACATCACAATTAAAAGAACTAGAAAAGCAAGAGCAAACTCATTCAAAAGCTAGCAGAAGGCTAGAAATAACTAAAATCAGAGCAGAACTGAAGGAAATAGAGACACAAAAAACCCTTCAGAAAATTAATGAATCCAGGAGCTGGTTTTTTGAAAAGATCAACAAAATTGATAGACCACTAGCAAGACTAATAAAGAAGAAAAGAGAGAAGAATCAAAAATGCAATAAAAAATGAAAAAGGGGATATCACCACTGATCCCACAGAAATACAATCTGCCATCAGAGAATACTACAAACACCTCTATGCAAATAAACTAGAAAATCTAGAAGAAATGGATAAATTCCTCGACAAATACACCCTCCCAAGACTAAACCAGGAAGAAGTTGAATCTCTGAATAGACCAATAACAGGTTCTGAAATTGTGGCAACAATCAATAGCTTACCAACCAAAAAGAGTCCAGGACCTGATGGATTCACAGCCGAATTCTAACAGAGGTACAAGGAGGAACTGGTACCATTCCTTCTGAAACTATTCCAATCCATAGAAAAAGAGGGAATCCTCCCTAACACACTTTATGAAGCCAGTATCGTCCTGATACCAAAGCCTGGCAGAGACATAACCAAAAAAGAGAATTTCAGACAAATATCCTTGATGAACATTGATGCAAAAATCCTCAATAAAATACTGGCAAACCGAATCCAGCAGCACATCAAAAAGCTTATCCACCATGATCAAGTGGGCTTCATCCCTGGGATGCAAGGCTGGTTCAACATACTCAAATCAATAAATGTAATCCAGCATATAAACAGAACCAAAGACAAAAACCACATGATTATCTCAATAGATGCAGAAAAGGCCTTTGACAAAATTCAACAACCCTTCATGCTAAGAACTCTCAATAAATTAGGTATTGATGGGACGTATCTCAAAATAATAACAGCTATCTATGACAAACCCACAGCCAATATCACACTGAATGGGCAAAAACTGGAAGCATTCCCTTTGAAGACTGGCACAAGACAGGGATGCCCTCTCTCACCATTCCTATTCAACATAGTGTTGGAAGTTCTGGCCAGAGCAATCAGGCAGGAGAAGGAAATAAAGGGTATTCAATTAGGAAAAGAGGAAGTCAAATTGTCCCTGTTTGCAGATGACATGATTGTCTATCTAGAAAACCCCACTGTCTCAGCCCAAAATCTCCTTAAGCTGATTAGCAACTTCAGCAGTCTCAGGATACAAAATCAATGTACAAAAATCACAAGCATTCTTGTACACCAATCACAGACAAACAGAGAGCCAAATCATGAGTGAACTCCCGTTCACAATTGCTTCAAAGAGAATAAAATACCTAGGAATCCAACTTACAAGGGATGTGAAGGACCTCTTCAAGGAGAACTACAAACCACTGCTCAATGAAATAAAAGACGATACAAACAAATGGAAGAGCATTCCATGCTCATGGGTTGGAAGAATCAATATCGTGAAAATGGCCATACTGCCCAAGGTAATTTGTAGATTCAATGCCATCCCCATCAAGCTACCAATGACTTTCTTCACAGAATTGGAAAAAACTACTTTAAAGTTCATATGGAACCAAAAAAGAGCCCGCATCGCCAAGTCAATCCTAAGCCAAAAGAACAAAGCTGGAGGCATCACGCTACCTGACTTCAAACTATACTACAAGGCTACAGTAACCAAAACAGCATGGTACTGGTACCACAACAGAGACATAGATCAATGGAACAGAACAGAGCCCTCAGAAATGATGCCGCATATCTACAATTATCTGATCTTTGACAAACCTGACAAAAACAAGAAATGGGGAAAGGATTCCCTATTTAATAAATGGTGCTGGGAAACCTGGCTAGCCATATGTAGAAAGCTGAAACTGGACCCCTTCCTTACACCTTATACAAAAATTAATTCAAGATGGATTAAAGACTTACATGTTAGACCTAAAACCATTAAAATCCTACAAGAAAACCTAGGCAATACCATTCAAGACATAGGCGTGGGCAAGGACCTCATGTCTAAAACACCAAAAGCAATGGCAACAAAAGCCAAAATTGACAAATGGGATCTAATTAAACTAAAGAGCTTCTGCACAGCAAAAGAAACTACCATCAGAGTGAACAGGCAACCTATAGAATGGAAGAAAATTTTTGCAACCTACTCATCTGACAAAGGGCTAATATCCAGAATCTACAATGAACTCAAACAAATTTACAAGAAAAAAATAAACAACCCCATCAAAAAGTGGGCGAAGGACATGAACAGACACTTCTCAAAAGAAGACATTTATGCAGCCAAAAAACACATGAAAAAATGCTCATCATCACTGGCCATCAGAGAAATGCAAATCAAAACCACAGTGAGATACCATCTCACATCAGTTAGAATGGCCATCATTAAAAAGTCAGGAAACAACAGGTGCTGGAGAGGATGTGGAGAAATAGGAACACTTTTACACTGTTGGTGGGACTGTAAACTAGTTCAACCATTGTGGAAGTCAGTGTGGCGATTCCTCAGGGATCTAGAACTAGAAATACCATTTGACCCAGCCATCCCATGACTGGGTATATACCCAAAGGACTATAAATCATGCTGCTATAAAGACACATGCACACGTATGTTTATTGCAGCACTATTCACAATAGCAAAGACTTGGAACCAACCCAAATGTCCAACAACGATAGACTGGATTAAGAAAATGTGGCACATATACACCATGGAATACATGCAGCGATAAAAAATGATGAGTTCATATCCTTTGTAGGGACATGGATGAAACTGGAAACCATCATTCTCAGTAAACTATCGCAAGGACAAAAAACCAAACACCGCATGTTCTTACTCATAGGTGGGAATTGAACAATGAGAACACATGGACATAGGGTGGGGAACATCACACACCGGGGACTGATGTGGGGTGGGGGGAGGGGGAGGGACAGCATTAGGAGATATACCTAATGCTAAATGACGAGTTAATGGGTGCAGCAAAACAACATGGCACATGGATAAATATGTAACAAACCTGCACATTGTGCACATGTACCCTAAAACCTAAAGTATAATAAAAAAAGAGCACATAAAAAAGAAAGTAACAAAGGCTATAAACAGAAAGATGATATTGATAGGATTGTACTCTGTGGGTCAATTTGGGGAGAATTTACATCTTTACAATATTAGGACTTATTTCCCATTGATATGGCAAATATCTCCTTGTATTTATCCACATATAATGCCTTTTAGTGAAACTATGTCATCTTTGTAATATTCAGGTTTTTTGACAAACGTTTTCAAAAATTTGCTGCTCTCAAAGTTAACAGCAAAAGTCCTAAAATCTTCAGTCAGTTAGATATTACACTTGGAATTTTCTAGTCAGTTATCTGTATTTCTGGGGCCAGATAGGAAATTCAGGAGCCTAAGAAACCTGAAAAGAAAGAGGTAAAATTGATAAGCATGATAGCCACTATGAATAGATTCTCTGCCTGATGTTTTATGTGCATCATCACGTTAAATTCTCATTACACCATCTGAGAGAACTGAAGCTCTTAAAGCCAACATCTCACAGCTTACGAGAAATCACATATAGACAGACATTACCACCTTTGGAAAGAAAATAGACTTGAATATCCTCAGTCCCACTGCAGAGTGAGTTTCTTGACACATTGACATTCTATCTTCTTATTGCATCAGAGATAAAGCAGAGGCATCTGTTGATAATTGAGCACTCATTCTGACTTCTGGAACAGGTACAGGAAAGTGCACAAACAAGATTAGCGGTTCCATATTTGGCAAAAAAAGAGAATGTTTCATTTAAGTATTGTGTATAACAACTCATCACCAGATTTAGTGCTTAAAACTATAATGGTTCATTATTTTCCACAACTCTGCAGTCCCAGTGGGGTTTGGCTGACTTTTCTTCTATTTGTGCTGGATCATCCAAGATGACTTCCTTCATATGTCTAGCACCACAGTTAGAATGGCTGGAACCACTGGTGCAGTTCCAGTTGTTCTAGCATCTCTTCATCTCTCTCCATATGGTCTCTCCAATAAAATAGCCAGACCTCTTTTATCTGGTGACTCAGGGATCCAAAAGTGAGCAGTCTTTAAGTACATGCCCCAGTGTACAAGTGCTTTTAAAGCCTATTATTGTGTCATGTTCGCTAATGTCCCATTGATCAAAGTCCAAAGGCAATATGGGAGAAAACGACATAAAATGTGAATATCAAGAGACATGGTTTATGGGCTGTAAAATGTATGAGTTAGAATTTTTAATTTGCATTGTAGGTCTAGTTATAAAGGATAGATCAGACAGAAAAGGCCTAAGAGGAACCTGGAGTCATTAGATCTTCTGAAGATAAGCTGGAAGAGGATCAAGAGGACCTCAACTACACTGCAAATTTCTAGAAAGTCCCCCTCCAGAAAGGTGAAGTATCAATAATAAGTGTTAATCTAGGACAACAGCCAGCCTTAGCCTAGGACATCAGTCAACCTCACAAGGCCTAACATGAGAGAAAAGGGCCTCTATAGATGGGCATAGCATTGCAATATGAAATCCAGAGGCAAATAATATTCAGGAATCAAAAAGGCAGAAAAGTGATCTAAAGGAGCAGATCTAACCATAGAATTCTAATTCCTGAGTAAGTAAAGAGAATAAATTCAAGTCTCAGTTTCAGGCTAAGAGGAACTGGGAATGCTAGAGATGTAGTGATGGCAGATCCTATGAAAATGGGAACAAAACAGTGTCCACATATTCAGAACCAAAGTATTAAGCAAGAAGTTGGTCTCAGGGACTAGAAAAAGTCTACTTGTTGAAAATGTGAAGCAACATCAGAGGTATACTAACCCAAATGTGACTTGGTTCCAAAGCCCTGTGCAATGGTTTGAAGATGCTTAGATTTCCCCAAATCACAGAATTGGTGGGCCCAGCCTATAGGGAGTAGACACATGTACTTTATATATTAAAGCATCCTTTCCTTTAAGGAACCCCAACTAATCCATTCTGCATGGTTTTCATGGAATTATAACTGCCTCTTCTCTACTCCACAGCCACACAATGGGCATGTGACCCAGGCCTTGTCTATAATAACTGTCCCCTCAACAAGAGAGATTTGTGTTAGGGGTGAGGCTGTTCTCTAAATAGGGCTAGTATCCTTCTCTATGATTGATTTTCAACCATGGAAAATAGAACTTTCTTTCTGTTGGGATTGCTGAATTGAGAGAATGTACATCTGAGTCTGAGTAATTCTGTAGGATAAAGTCAAGCAGAAACAAACACACACAAAAGCAAGAGACAGCAAGTCTTGGTGGCTTTCTCTGAGACTAGATTTCCTACAACTCTTCTTTCAATCCTGTTTGTTGTAATATTATCCTTCCCTCTCACAGGAGCGACTGTACTAGTCTTATCAGGCTGCCATAACAAAATATCATTGGCTGGGTAGCTTAAACAACAGAAATTTATTTTTCACAGTTCTGGAGGCTGGAAAATTCAAGACTAAGGTACCAACTCATTTGGTTTCTGGCAAGGGCTCTCTTCCTGACTTGCAGACTGCCACCTTCTTGCTGCATCCTCACATTGCATTTCCTTAGTGCATGCGCACACAGAAAGAAAGAGAGCTCTGCTCTTTCTTCCTTTTCTTATAAAGACACTAAATCTATAGGACAGAGCCCTATACTTAACATTAATTAAGGAGTTAAGGGCCCTATCACCAAATACAGTACCATTGTGGTTTAGGGTTTCAACATATGAATTTTTGGGGGGACATAAACCTTCAATCCATAGCAGTGACTAAATCCATCTTTTTGCCTAAAATTGTGTGTTCCTACCAACCTACAGCCAAAATAATTATGAATTTGTAGAGAAAAGAGCTATTGCTGAGGTGGGAGGGTTGTGAAAGAGACCCTTGTAGATCTCATTTCTTAATTCAGAACATATCAAATAACTGCAATGAATAGGTGCTGGTGCAATTCTATTTCTAGTACTATTCTGTAAAGATGACATCAGGGGATGTACTGTGTTTCATTTACTCAGGGGCATTTTTTAAAGTATCCATTACGTGCCAGACTGAAGTACTAAGGAATAAAAAGTCAAGAAAGACAGCTGCCTCCATTAGAGAACTCTTCTTCTCCATTATTTCTTTCCAAATGCGTTCACACATACTGCTAGAGGCATTTCTGTTATCAAATCCGGTTCTATTTATTATTGAAAACTTGGCAAAACCAAACAGTAGCACAGATTGACAAGGAAAAAGTTGATTACTCATGTAACAAGAAAAGTAAATAGCTAAAATGTAAACATTGAAAATTTAACCCTAAACTCATTTGAAACTAAAAAATAACATCTTTTAAAACTAAATTGCTATGAAAACGTCTTTACCCAAAATTTTGGTCCACAGCCTTTATTAGATTACCTATCAGGGTAAATAAAGTTTAGCCGTGTGAACATGTTCCATTTTATCAAAATATAATCTGGATCAAACTGTCTTTTATAAACTGGTGAGTCTGTGTGTTTTACTGTCTCCTGACCAAAATTCAAAAATGAAAGCCATAAAAAATCTGTGTTTGTGTGTATGTATTTAGGTGTGTTTATGCATATATTTGTATATTATGTTGTTTGATGTGTCTACATGTTAAAATCTGGGATCGGCAGCCAGAAATCCCTTAAGGAATTCTATTCAGATTGGCTTAAATGAGCACTCATATAAAGTATATGAGTGCCAACACAAATGCCTTTTAGTTCACATGACTTAAGTAAATTTTTAATAAATAAGCTGGTTTTAAAATTGTTCGTAAAATTAAAATAGAAATGTCCTCAAAATTGTTAGCATACATTTTGCCTGTTTACTGGTCAAATAGTTTTATGTTTGTTTCTGATAGATGTTTTAAGGTATCTGGGTTTGACACAAAGGTTATAAAACTATAAACCCAGCCTAAAACAGAATGATCTTTGTTTGTACAAATCTTTAATAAGTACGACTAATGTAATATTGTTGGTTTAATTAAAACAGCTATATTTCCTGAGTTATCAGCAAAATATCCATGTATGTAGCTTTAAGTTTCTTAAACACCTGATACTCACAGGCTATAAAAATGGTTAATAGGAAAATAACTTGAAATGATGACTAGCTTTGCCTAATATCTCAGTTTTCATAAGTAATCTAGGTAAATTGTTCAAAATAAATAAGTTAGGTAAACTTAAATGAAATAAACATTTATAAATGGGCTTTTCCTGTAATTTGAAATCTCAAAATTATGTTAAATTATATAATAGATATTAAAGGTCTGGGTCATTTTTAAATAAGATAAAATATGGAAACAAATGAACATAAATATGTTTTTTCTTGGCTTTTTACATTTTATAGAGAGATTAAATATATTTGGGTCTCAGCATATGTGTGAAGATTATGTTATGGAAAAATGTTTCTAAAAATTATAAAATGGTTTTCTATAAAATGCTAATATGTGACAGATAATTCAAAATTACTTGCTATAAATTAAGGTTACTAAGAGTTAAAATTCTGATTACAATACATAGTTCTGTATATAAAGTGTGCCAGGAAAGTAAGATGTGTTTTTTAATGAAAAAAAATTACCAGAAAGGCATAAAATGTGTTTTTATTGAGAAAAAAATGGGAAAGAGATAGAAACAAGATAGAAAGGAACTAGTAAGTAGGAGAGAGAGAGAGAGACGTGAAGAAAGCTACAGGCATTAAGATGTATTTATGGTATGGAAGATCGCAAAGAAAAAAGAATAATTTTATATGAGAAAAAATCTTGTGTGATTTTTTTCCTAAAGGAAAATGATCGCTTATTTAAGAAAGAGGAAGCATAGGACAAAGCAGAAAGTTTAGTTTATGTCACCAATGGTCTGAGTAAGCCACAGTAACCTTCATGAAAGATGAATTTATGAGACGAATTTTTGTGTGATCAAGTTTCTATAATTAGAAGGGAATTATTTATAAGTCTTTCTAAACAATGAACTTTGATTTTTAAAATACACTAATACAAAATTAAAAATGTAGTCCCCTATGGTAGAATCCTGTTTGGTCCCCTACGGTAGAAAGTTTTTGAAGCATTGATCTATTAGTAGTAAAAATTGCAAGAAGTTTTGATTTTTAATTCTAAAACCTGGTTCTTTAAAAGCCATCTTTTAAACTGCAGGTAGTTTGTATTTCTGTCACATTTCTTCCTTAGATCCACTTAATTCCCCTAGTTTCAGGTCAGAAATGCTGTCTTTTTCATTTAGAATGGTAATTTTATTTCTTGAGGTTGAGTTTTCCTCTTCAAGCTTTTTTTGGGGAAACTTTAAAAATCAGAAGACAGATTTCAAAGAGAAATCTGAAATTGCCTGGGGCAATAATCAAATGAATCAGATTAATCCCTCAGAAGTTCAACTCTTGCTGTATCTTGCAGCACATAATTTGTAATTCATGCATCATTGTCTTCAGCTCTTTACCTTCTTGAGATGACCTGGGATAAGTGTCTCCTTCAACTTTTTTGAAAGCTCCTGCAACTCTGCTGTTATGACCTAATGCTGAAAAGTTTATCTTAAAGACATTTTTTTAAAAAGCAATGTTTTCCTCCAGTATAACTTGATTCTGCACTCTTGGTGTTTCCTAATATATCCAAATTATTCCATGTAATAACCAGACACACATTCTTCCTATGTCTGATTAAATTCAAGAACACTTTCATCAGGTTCAACTTCCAGGTTATCTAAATGGACTTTTCATAAGAAGAAGCAATCACATTGCAGGAGGTTTTTGTTTTTTTGTTTTACCTTTTTGGTAACTGGCTGTATTAGGCCGTTCTCACGCTGCTGTAAGGAAATAACTGAGACTGGGTAATTTATAAAGGAAAAAGGTTTAATTAACTCACAGTTCTGCATGGCTGGGAAGGCCTCAGTAAACTTACAATCGTGGTGGAAGGGCAAGAGGCATGTCTTACATGGCGACAGGTAAGATAGAAAATGCACATGGAGGAGGAATTATCAAGCACTTATAAAACCATCAGATCTCATGAGAACAGCATGGGGGAAACTGACTCCATGATCCAATTATCTCCCACCAGGTCCCTGCCCTCAACATGTGTGGATTATGGGGTTTACAATTCAAGAAGAGATTTGGGTGAGGACACAGAGCCTAACCACATCACTGGCCTAAAAAAAAAAGTTACACTTTATCAAAATAATTTCTGATGTTGTCTTTATTTGGTTTATTATTACTTAGGAAACCTAGACTTTGAAATGGTTAAGGGTTTCTTTTTTTTTAATCCATGTAACTTTCTGTATTACTTTTGAAGAATTTTGATTATCCCTCTGGTTGAATGAATGACAATTATTTCACAGTGACTTGTGATCCTATTTTGATCAAGTGTTTTGAACTTTTTGGCATGTTTGGCAGGCTTCTCCAGGACCAAAATTCTAAATTAAATATTTTTGACCTAGAAATAGCTTTGGTATTTTCCAGTGAAGCCCCCAAAGAGCTCGAAAGAATATGCCTCTCATCTTGTAGAGATATTAAATGATTAGGATTATTTGGTAAATTGTATGGGAAACATTGGCAAATGATAAGTAATGTCAGATCTTTCAGTCACATTTATGTGGTATGTTATTTATATGAATGTTCCAATATTGCATAAAACTCTTAGAAATTTAATATGTCATCAGTCATAATTCTAAGTGTTATGTTATATGTCATAAAAGTAACTAGATCTCCTTGTTAACTACTGATTATAATAAACTTTCATTATATTTAAATTTGGCTATTCTAAATATTTGTCACCCAAAATTATTTTTTAAATTCTTTTCTAAAAGCATTTGCACTCAGATTTGTGGAAAACTCTAACCCGCACTCTTAAATACAGGTTTCTAATAACTTTAAGAGTAATGGATTAAATAAAATGTTTTCAAAACTTGAATAAAAAAACTGATGGGGTTATAAAACTGTTAATCAAGACCAAGCAGAACAAAATTAATTACATCAGATTAAATAACTAAAGTTAAGCCAGGCACGGTGGCTCATGCTCGTGATCCCAGCACTTTGGAAGGCCAAGGTGAGTGGATTGCTTGAGCCTAAGAGTTCAAGATCTGGACAATGTGACAAAACTCTGTCTCTACAAAAAGTATAAAAATTAGCCAGGTGTGGTGGTGCACACCTGTATTCCTAGCTACTTGGGAGGCTGAGGAAGGAAGATTGCTTGAGCCCAGGAGGTTGCAGCTACAGTGAGCCGTGATTGTGCCACTGCACTACAGCCTGAGCAACAAAGCGAGACCCTGTCTCTACATAAATAAATAACTGAAGATAACGTTTTTGTTACTTTTATTTAAAACATTATTGGTTATTTTACTTAAATATTTTGTTTTCCAGATTTAGAGAAATCTTCTCTCTTAAGCTACCTATAGTTTACAGCAACTTGGTAAAGTATAGTTTTGTGGACAAAGATAAAAGCATTTGCTTTTTCCTCCTACTCGAGTCCTCCAAATTTTGTAAATTATTTGTGAGTATTCATATGATAAAAGGGTTATTTGCATAAGCCCAATGAAAATCTACTCTCTTTTTACAGAAGAATACAATTGGAAACATTGGTTATATTACCAATGTCTTTTATTCATGTTTTTACTGAAATGTCATATTTGAGAGTATGCATATATTACCTGACTTCAATGCTTCCCATCCTTACAGCGAGTAGCTCAAAATTTTCACTTCCTGGCAGGCCCAGGAACCCTAAGACTGTAGGTAAAACCTAAAGTCTGCCTTGACTTGGCTTCCTGGCTACAAGAGGTTTTAAATGAGAGATTTCTATATGACCAATGTAAGAGAAAAAGTGATGTTTCTAATAAAAAGGCAATAATACACCTGTCATTAGATTGAAGCTCTGTGCATTGTTTTCTGGATCTCATTATCTGCCTATAGGCTAGACTATATATTGAGTTCATATAGATTTCTCTAATCCAAATTTCTTCCATAGAATTATGAAAAATGAAAAATGCTTTAAGGCCTTGTAAGCTAAAACTAGATGAATTTTAAGGAACAAGTCTCATGCCTAATTTATGGGCCACACAAAAAGTTCACCAAACTGCCTGATGCCATAACCAGTGACATTCAAACTGCAAACCAGGATAAGAAATTGATGTTTTCAGGCCATAAACAGCTTTTCCCAAGATATCAGAATAAGACTTCATACTGCAATAAGACTCTTAACTTCTCTTAATGCCTATCTTTTCCAGTTGCCAGGATAATGGTCATTTGACATATTCAATTGGTTGCCTTTAAGCCTAGGTCCATGGTTCAAAACCACTATACATATTGTATTACATATTGCTATAAATTTTATTTTGTATTTTTCCTTTTTAAACTTTTATTTATTACTTGTTAAATGTTTGTGGAAGCACAACTCCTAACAGAATAATGTTGGCCCAACATTTTGAGATGACAGTAAAAAAAAGCTACAGAACAGACAAAATCAATAACTTAATAATGGACTCCAGGAGGACTTAGCCTGAGAGCCATTCCGGTTAAACTCTCTTGTTGCTGAAATGTGGCTAAAAGTTTTGTTCACACTAACTCCTAGTCACCATTCACTTTCTCCAACATGGGATCAGACAAACAAACTGAGATAGGGCCATCTTGGAACTGAGGGACAATCAAACCTAACCACAGGGTGATTAATTAGTGATGCTTTTAGAGAAAGATCTCGATTAAAATGGAGAAATGTGAAAGTTGTCAGAATCGAAATGGAGTCACTTCTTAGGAATGGGTCATACAAAGCTAAGTGGTAATGATGCTATTTGGGGAAAGGTCTTTTTTGCTTAATTTTGTTTTTTAAAACTCTGACATTTGCTTGAGCAACAGGCAGGTTACCTGCCTGGTTGAATTCTGGTTGAACCGTGTATTCTAGTATTTCCAGTTAAGTGGTGACTAGGTAAAGAAACCACTTGGGGTAGCAATTCAACAATTCACTTATGAATGTTTATAAGCCTTCCATTTCCTAGGTAATTTTTAAAAAGCCAGTCAAAACAAAAAAACTTCACTATCTACTGTACCTAAAGGAAATGGCCTTTTTCCTTACTGTCTATACCTCCTGAACCTTGGTATTATAAAGCTCTGGGGACCTCTCAGTTTGTTCTGACCATTCGCTAGTCCGCATGGCCAAGCACTCAAGGATTGATGGATACCACACACCAGCTATATTCACTTGCTAAAAACAACAGCTCTGTCTCCAAACAACTCAAACCCCCAATTCCCATTGCATTCCATTTGGGTGAGATGCAACTAACAGTCCCCTTCCAGGATAAAGGAGTCAAAGAATAAAGCTTGCCTGGAGGCAAAAAATAATAATAATAACAACAGCAAAACCTGACAAATAGAACTAGGGAAGGCCATGAAGAGAACAATTCTCATGAACAGATGCCTGATAACAAAAACTATCACAAAAGCCTAGGCAAAAACTGCAACCTTGCACAAAAAATACTTCTGCAAGGTCATCTGCCCAGCAACTGCCTGTTCAACTTTGGACTAGTGTCACACTTATTATTGACCCTTGTAGTCAAGAGTAATGATCTCAAAACAATTGTGTAACCCTCCTCA
The DNA here is from genome assembly GCF_028878055.3 of Symphalangus syndactylus. Lineage (NCBI taxonomy): Eukaryota > Metazoa > Chordata > Mammalia > Primates > Hylobatidae > Symphalangus > Symphalangus syndactylus. Next base: position 124,002,016 of record NC_072425.2, read on the forward strand.
TTTTTTCCTTAGAAACGTTGCCTTTCTTTACCTCCCTGAATATGCACCTAGCTTACTATGTCTTATATATTCCCATTGCAATGCCCTTATTCCCAAATAAATATTATTTTCTTTTAGATACCTTATCTCTCTGCTATCTAAGCTGACACTGTACCCCAGTTTGGGGAAATTTTAAAACTCAGAAAGCAAAGATTACAAACAGAAATCTGTAATTGCCTGGGGCAATAAGCAGGCAGATTAACCAAGATAAAGATTTAGAAATAGGCAAGGGTCTCTTTGCTCAATCCCCTACTGGGGATCCAGAGCCTTATGTACACAAGTGAATATAATGGTCAGGAAGTGGTGAAGAAAAATTCCTGGGAATCCTTGATATGGGAGCCCCATGCACTGTGGTTCCAAGATTCATTGGTGAAGCCCTTGTTGGGACTACAATTAGATGGAGAGAACATAAAAATGTAAAGGTTGATAGGATTATGAAAGTTGGAATATTTAAACAGGCCTTGTTTAAAGAAGTTGTGTCTCCTTTACATAAATGCTTTATGGGAATGGATATTATGTCTGGCTGGGGAAAACTTCCTCCACCTAGTATTATAAAACAAAAGGCATATAAATCTGCTCTTCAAATGATACTAATTGGATATATGGATATGCTAATAAACGGAACCAGTAAGATTCCGTGAGTCCACACAGTGTAGAACAGAAGCTTAAGAAATGGTAGGAACAAATCCTGAGTGTGATAGCCCTATGTAAAGCCTAGACTATTGCTTATGGCAAAAGACCGTGAACACCTCCCAGCAATTACTACTGGGAATCTGCACTAGAGAATTTCCACTTTAGGGGCATTTACTACTTGCTATGGGATATTAATTGAAGCTAGCCTTATGACTGAAGGACATAAAATGATCTTGAAACCTGAAATATCCATGATGTATTGGATAATGTCACAGAAACACTCTAAATGGAGGTGCTACTGCCCAGAAGCGTTCCATAATAAAATGGAAATGGCTTATAGAAGATCATGCTATCTGAGGAATGCAAAGAGGAAATACTCACAAGCAGCGAGCCTCTGTTCCCCTAGGATTGACTCTGGAAATGTGTGAGGAGCTGCTAGATTCCATAGTGTCCTGTCAACAGTCTCAACTGACTATTCAAGAGCTTTTGGGTTTGCAGATGGCAATTTTCAGGTGAATGGACAACATGCTATTTAGGTGGCTGCTACTCTGGGGAAGGTAAAAACAAATCAGCTTGGTGGGCTGAGTTATATGCTGTTTTTCCAGCAGCAATTCAAGAATTGAACAGTGTTAAAAGCCCCTGTGCTTGGGTTTTTACTAACTCATGGTATGGTCTGGAAAAATGGTCAGTCAGAAAGACAATGGAAAAGGAATGCTCATATGGGCCAAAGCCTTAGGGAAATTTGAAAGGTGCACTAAATTTCAATGCCCAGCAATGCCCAGGTCGGGAGGTGATTTGAATTGACAAGCAGATATTCCTGTGTGTTCGTTTGAGGTGGCCACCTGGGTCCATGAGATGAGTGGTCATGAGGCTATTGCAGCAGTGCAGAGATGGGGCTAAGTCTAGACATGTTCCTTTTGCACCTTCTCAGGCGCATAATGCCAAAAAAATGCCAATAAAAACTGTTCAATCTGCCAGCAAAAGAGACAGAGATTGCCAATGGCTATGGGGCAGATTACTTAGTGGGAAGGCTCAAACATAGCTGGCAAGTAAGACTGATGCTGGTAACCCTGAGGGAATACAAATATGTCTTGACAGAAATAGACACTGATTCTAGGCTTGATTTTGCTTACCCCGTGGAAGGTAAAAATGCTCAGACTGCTACTTAAACAAACAAGAACAGAAGATACTGAATGGATTTGGATGGCCAACCGTTATTCCTTCAGACCAAGGAATATACTGTATATCCCATAACGTTCAACAATAGTCGTAGAGGTAACCTCCTCAGAGTAACAGTTTGATACAGACATGGAATCTGCAATTAAAACATTGACTGACTAAATCAGGGGAAGATAAAAGCATGAAGGGTTGGCTTACACACCTTCACAAGTGTGTGCTCACACTCAACATGAGTGGAGCTAAAAAAAAAAAAGTGTCCCCACTATATTTTCCTTTGTTTCTGGTGGAACTGGGAAGAAGGGGTGGGGAAGGATGCTGGCATGACTATGCAATTCTTGCCAAGGGAAGAATATGCTGTTGTAATGATTATAATTTTTTTCTTTCTTCCCACATTGTCTCAATTTGATTTTTCTCCCCCACCTAATGCAGAGGTCCTAGGACCAGGGCCGCAACTATAAGAGCTAGAAGCTGGGATGATTCCTAAGGAAGAAACTGTAACTGTATGTTTAAACCTTATGTCAGAATTCCTAAGGGCCTGATGAAAGTGAGTTGTACCCCCAGCCCACCTGGAAAAATTGGGGTTAACAGTGAATGCAGCTATACTGTCTGGAAGTAAAAAATAAACCACGAGTTCTGCACCTCATAACCTTACTCTTTGTAAATGGGAGTGGACTGAGAGAGAGGCACTTACTAGATTGGTATTGCTGCCTACAATGTAGATCAGCATAGTGGCCTATACTAATGTCTCTTCAAAAGATTAGAAAAAAGTTTGGTATTAATGAAGAAAAGGAGGAACAGTAGCTGAGGGTAAAGAAATGAATAACTGGGTTACGAATTGAAGGAAATCCAATATTACATTTACACCTTGAAAGAGGCTCAGAGCAAGAGATGACATTGTCTTTTAACTCAATTATACCAGATGCCTCAAAAGGTGAAGCTATACACTTGCCTTTGGAAACTGGCTAGATTGAATGAATGTCTACTTCCATTTTGTCCCTGTTTTGATAAGGAACAAAACAGGGATGCTCACTTCTGTTCAACAAAGTAATGAAAGAGCTATTAAGCAAGAAATAAATAGAGCAATTAAGCAATAAATAAATAAATATATAGTACTATTGAGAACAATTAAGCAAAAAATAAAGTCATCATAATAGGAAAGAAAGAAATGAAATTCTCTCTATTTACTGACAACATGGCCTTATATATAGAAAATCCTAAAGACCCCACCAAGAAACTGTGAGAACTGATAAATTCAGTAAAGTTGCAGGATATAAAATCAACATATGAAAATCAGTACTTTCTGTATACTAATAACAAACTATCTGAAAAGGAAATCAAGAAAACAATCCCATTTACAATAGCATCAAAACAACAAAAATATTTAGGTGTAAATTTAACCAAGGAATTGAAAGAACTGTAGAGTGAAAACTATAAAATACTAATGAAATAAGTTGAAAAAAAAACACAAATAAATGGAAAGATATCCTATGTCCACTGACTGAAAGAATTAATATTGTTAACATGTTCATACTACCCAAAGCAATCTACAGATTCAGTGCAGTTCCTATCAAAATTACAATGTCATTCTTCACAGAAATAGAGAAAAAAAACAGTCCTTAAATTGGTATGAAATGGCAAAGACCGGGGGCCAGGCGTGGTGGCTCATGCCTGTAATCCCAGCACTTTGGGAGACGGAGACGGGCAGATTACCTGAGGTCAGGAGTTTGAGATCAGCCTGGCTAACATGGTGAAACCCCGTCTCTACTAAATATACAAAATTAGCTGGGCATGGTGGTGCATGCCTGTAATCCCAGCTACTCCGGAGGCTGAGGCAGGAGAATCGCTTGAACCCGAGAGACGGAGGTTGCAGTGAGCCGGGATCATGCCACTGCACTCCAGCCTGAGCGACAGTGAGACTCTGTATCAAAAAAAAAAGAAAAAAAAAAAGAAATGGCAAAGACCCTGCATACTCAAAACAATCTTGAGCAAAAAAGAACAAAGCTGAAGGCATTACACTGCATGATTTCAAAATATATGCTAAAATGGTTGTAATCAAAATAGCACAATACTGGCACCAAAACATACACATATGTCACTTGAAAGGATAGAAAGACCAGAAATAAATCCACACATTTACGGTCAATTGATTTTTGAGAAAGGTACCAAACACACATAACGGGACAAGGACAGTGTTTAATAAGTGAGATTGGAAAAACTGATTACTTACATGCAGAAGAATAAAATTTGATCCCTATCTTACACCAGGTACAAAAAATTTACTCAAAATGGGTTAAAGACTTAAATCTAAGACCTGAAATGGCAAAACTACTACAAGAAAACATGGTGGAAAATCTTCACATTTGTCTGGACAGTGATTTTTCAGACACAACCCAGAAAACATAGGCAACAAAACTGAAAATAAACAAATTGTATTAAACCAAACTATAAAGTTTTTGCATAGCAAAAGAAACTATCAACAGAGTAAAAAGACAATCTACAGAATGGAAGAAAATGTTTGCAAACCATACATCTGATAAGAGGTTAATATCCAAAATTTATGAGTAACACAAACACAACTCAATAGCAAGAGAACAAACAACCCAATTAAAAAATAAGCAAACCTGAACAGACATTTCTCAAAAGGCATACAAATGAACAAAAGGTACACAAAGAAATGCCCAACATCACTAATCATTACTAAAATGTACATTCAAATCACAATTAGGTATCAACTTCCAGCTATCAAAATAGCTTTTATCAAAAAGATCACATATATTGGCAAGGGTGTGGAGAAAAAATAACTCTTGTACACTGTTCGTGGAAATGCAAATTAGCACATCCATTATGGAAAATGGCATGAAGGTTCCTCAAAAAACTAAAAGTAGAACTATCATATGATCCAGCAATCCCACTACTGAATATATAGCCAAAGGAATTGAAATCAATATGTCAAGAGATATCTGCACTCCTCTGTTTAATGTAGCATTATTCACGATAGCCAAGACATGAAATCAACCTGTGCCCATCAACGGATGAATGGATGAAGAAAATGTGGGATATATACACAACAGAATACTATTCAGCCTAAAAAAAAAAGAAATTCTGTCATTTGTAAAAACATGGGTGAATCTGAAGGACACTATGCTAAGTGAAATGAGCCAGGCAAAAAAGACGTACTGCATAATCTCACTTATATGTGGAATCTAAAAAATTCAAACTCATAGAACCAGAGAGTAGAATTATGGCTAGGAAATGCTGGCAGTAGGGGTAAGGGTAATGGTCAAAGGGTACAAAGTTTCAAATAGAAGAATACCTTTTGAGATTTAACAGCAGGGTGACAACAGTCAATAGTACTGTATATTTCAAATTACTAATGATAAATTTCAACTACATTGTCATAAAAATAAGTTAGTGAGATTACAGATATGTTTATTAGCTAGATTAAATCATTCCACATTGTTTACATATATCAAAACATCACATACCCCATAATTTGTACCCCATAAATTTAAACAATTTTGATTTGCCAATTAAAATATTAATAAATTAGAAACTAAATACTTAAGTGGAATGACACAACATGTTCACAATTTAAAAAATAAAATCTGTTAAAAAATGTATACACCAACCTTCTGGTGTTTACATTAGTCTTAATGGGCGCCATTTGACCTCCCAGTTCAAGTATTTGTTGGACACTAACCAGAAAATCTGTGTCCTAATCCCCAGCAAAAAGAATATTATTGTACCATCTTGGATCAGATGTTTGATCTACCCTACTCTAAACAACAGTGTCTGGGAATATCTGGACACATGACTCCTGCTGCCAATGTTTGGGCTATGGGAGAAGCCTCTGTGATGTAAAGTGACTAACATGTTCACCAGCTCACCAGCTCTTCACAAATGGAAGAGATCAAACTCCTGGGAGAGGGGGAGGAGGACTGGGTAACTTGAGAGCAGGAAATTTTCCCCTGAATATCAAGAGAAACATCAGGACACAGAGGGGTTACAAAATGGTAATATTCTCATTCTATCATAATTTTTTACCTAGTTGGAATGATTTCCTTATGTCAACCACTTGGTTATCCTATAGTACAGTGTATACAGGAAAGCCATGTCTTATCTTTCCCTTCATTTATCAGTTTTCAAAATAAAGAGTTGATTTCTTAGCATCTTCTAAAGTCTTAATAAATTTTGTGTTTTTTTAATTTTAGTATCAGTACAAATTATTGGACTTAAACATATTTGATGTGTTTCAATCTATTGCAGTTATTATTCTTATTGTTGCTCAAAATTATATTATCTTTACCCAGTGAGATCCTATTCAGGTTGAACTCCAAGTCCTTTCCTGTATCACTATCTCTAATAGGATCAATTTGGAAGCTGTGTATTTTTAGAAAATCATCTATTTCTCCTTTTTCAATGTATTTATATAAATAAATTGATGCAAGATAGTCTTTTACTATTTTTTAAATTTCCTCTATTAATGATATTTACTTATATTTCTAATTTTGTGCTAGTTCTAATTTTGAATGTGCATTGCCTCTTTCTCTTGTTAATTGATACAGAAATATTGTATTATTCTAATTAAAAACATCAAGAAAGCAATTACTTTTTACTTACTCCCCAGTGTGTGGCAAGGATTTTAGCATATATTTTACTTTCACTGTTTATCTTACTCTTATTATTCCTGTTTTTATGATCACTTTCTTTAATGCTGACAGCTTTTAGTAAGTTTACATAGAGTAAAATACATAAATCCTAAATGTATGTATTGTACAAGAGTTACAATTGGTTCACATCTTTATGAACACTCCGTATTATCCATATTTTTGACTGTAGACATTCTGGTGTGTGTATGTAATAGTATCCCATTGTAGTTTTAATTTTAATTCTCCTGGTGATAAGGACACTGAGTACCTTTTAACATGAACATTGCTTAGTTAGATATCTTTTATTAAATGCCTAAACCTTCAGATAATTTTGTATTAGGTTATCATTAAAGTATCAATTAGTAATAGTTCTTTATCATATGCAAGATTAAATTACAAGTGGTCCTTGACCTATAATGGTTTGACATGATTTTTTTTAATTTATGATGAGTATTGGGATATTAAATGCATTTTTGACTTAATGATATTTTCTACTTGCACTGGGTTTATCAGGACATAACCCCATCATAAGTTGAGAAGTATCTATATGGTGAATATTCTTTCCAATTCCTGGCTTGCTTTCATTTTTTTGATGATGACTTTTGTAAGTAGAAGTTTTCCATTTTTATGAGGTCAAATTTATCACTTTTTTCTTTTATATTTAGTGGTTTCATGTTTTGTCTAAGAAAGCTTTGACTATTATTTTTGTCTAGAAGATTTATAGTTTTAACTTTCACTTGGAGATCTATGATGCATTCTCCAATTAATTTTGTATATGGTGATATAGGGCTCAAGTTTCACTTGTTCTAATTTGTAAATCCAACTGTTTGGGATACATAGGCTTATATAAAGCATCTGTATTTATACACATATAATGACATTATATCCTGAGACCTTACTAAACTCACTTATTAGTACAAATAGTTTATTTGTAGATTCCCTTTTCAATTCTGTATGTATATAATCATAAAATATGTGAGGAAATATAACTTCATTTTTTCCTTTCCAAACTTTATTCCCCTAAATTATTTGTCTTGCTTTTTTGCACTGGTTAAGAGTTCAGTACAATGTTAAACAAAAACAGAAAGAGTAGATGTAATTGCCTAGTTCCCAGTCCTAAAGGGAAAGATGTTTAATAGTTCACATTAAGTGTGATGTTAGCTGTAGGTTTTTAACAGATACCCTTTATAAAACTGAGGAAATTTCCATCTATTCTTAGTTTGCTGAGAATTTTTATCTTTAATTGATGTAGAATTTTTTCAAGTGCCTTTTCTGCACCTATTTGAGATAATGGGGTTTTTCTCTTTTATTTTATTAACTTGGTAAACTACACTGACTTTCAAATATTAAACCAATCTTACATTCCTGACATAAAGTACATTTGGTCATATTTGGTCACAATGTATTAGTGTATAAATATAAATATGCATATGTATGTATTGTAAGCGTTTTTGCATCTATGCTCTTAAATGATACTGGTCTGAAATTTGGTGTCTTCAGATATTAAAGCAATACAGTGTTGGTCTCATAAAATGACTTGGGATGCATTCATTCACTGTCTTTTCACTAAAAGATTTTGGCCAAGATCAGTATATCTTTTTAAATGTTTTATAATATTCACCAGTAAATAATGTGAGATTAGAGATGGTTTTTAATTAAAAGTTCAATTTATTTAACAGATCTATAAGTGTTCAGATTTTATGTTATTGTGTCTAGTTTTGAAAAAAATTATATCTTAAGGAATGTGCCCATTTTCTAAGGTGCTAAATTTATTGGCTTAAAAGTTGTTCATGGTATTTCACTTTTATACTTACAATGCCTGTCAAACCTGTAATGATATTTCTGTTTTCAATACTGATTTGTATTTTCTCTTTTTCTTTCAGTTTTATAAATCTTTTTAAAGAAGACATTTTGAGCTTTGTTAATTTTCTCTATTATTTGCTTTCTGCTCTTGTTTTGCTTTCCTTTCTTTGTGTCTAATTTTCTATTTTTTTCTGTCTTCTTAAGTAAAAGCTTACATCAGCAACTGTAACTCTCATTTTCGTTTCTAATATGTGCATTTAAAGCTATGAATTTCCCTCTAAGTAGTGATTTACCTACATCCCATAAATTTAGAAATGTTACACCCACATTGTTTAAGCAAAATATTTTCTAATTTCCATGAGTTAGTTAGATTTATGTTGTTGGATTTCTAAATATTTAGACACTTCTTACTTATCTTTGAAAACACTGATTTTTGGAAAGTTCCATTGTTGTCAGTGAATATACTCACTATGACTTCGATCTTTTGACATTTATTAATATTGATGGCTGGGTGTGGTGGCTCACGCCTGTAATCCCAGCAATTTGGGAGGCATAGGTGTGTGGATCTCCTGAGGTCAGGAGTTCGAGATCAACCTGACCAACATGATGAAACCCTGTCTCTACTAAAAATACAAAAATTAGCCAGGTGTGGTGATGCACATCAATACTCTCAGCTACGCAGGAGGCCAAGGCAGGAGAATCACTTGAACCTGGGAGGCAGAGGTTGCAGTGAGCCAAGATCATGCCACTGTACTACAGCCTGAGTGACAGAGTGAGACTCCAACTCAAAAAAAAAAAAAAATTCATATGGCCCAGAATACAGGCTATAATTTGGTAAATATTCCATGTGCACTGGAAAAAATGTGTAATATGTCATTATTGGGTATATAGTGTTTTATAATTGTCAATTAGATTATAAAGAGTCACAGTATTAAAATCTATGTTCTTTAAATTTTTCTCTGCTTATTCAAATAATTACTAACAGAAAAGTTTTTAAATCTTCAACTATTTTTATATATTTGTCTGTTTCTTCTTTTATATATTTTTCATTTTTTTCTGTACATATTTTGAAGCTATATTTTTGAAAATCATATATTTGAGACTGTTATTAATGTATCTCTTAGATGAAATTTAATACTTTACATTATAGAGCAGTGGTTCCCAATGTATTTTGCACCTGGGACTGGTTTCATGGAAGACACCTTTTCCACAGATGTGGTCAGGTGTGGTCTCGCGATGAATCAAGCATTAGATTCTTGTGAGGAGTGCATAACCTAGATCCCTCGCATACACAGTTTACAATAGGGTTCACACTCCTGTGAGAATTTAATACTGCTGCTGATCTGACAGGAGGTGCAGATAAGGCTCTAATGCTTGCTTGCTCACTGTTCACCTCCTACTAAGCAGCCTGGCTCCTAACAGGCCATGGTCTGGTCCTACTAGTTCATGGCTAAGGATTGGGGAATCTTGTTATAGAGAATTTTTCTGATATCTGGTAATACTTTTTGTCTCAAAATCTTTTTGTCTGACATTAGTGCAGCTTCATTATTTTTCTTAAAGGTAGTATTTGTATGATATATATTTTTCTGTTTATTCATGTTCAGCTCAATGCTGTTCTTTTATTTAAGGTGCTATCTCTTGTAAACAGCATATAGTTGGGTCTTTTAACTATACAATCTGACACTATCTGCCTTTTAACTAGAAAGTTAGTCCATTTACAGTTAACGTAGTTACTGCTGTGGATAGGTAAATTGATTTCTTTTGGTCTTCTGTTTTCACTTTGTATTGGTCTTTTAGCTATATTTATTTGTGTTGTCTTTTATGGTTGTGCTAGAGATCATAATATGAATTATTAACCCTTTGCGATCATAGTTTACATTTATTTAATGTTATTCGACATAGCATATAATGTAAGGACATAAGCATTTAATGTAAGAACCTGTATCAGTAAATTCCTTTTAACTTTCTTTGCCCTTTGTGTCACTTTTGTCATAAATTTTAACTCTAAAATCTGCATAAATCTTATTATACATTTTTAATTATTTCTACTTTGAACAATTTAAGGATATTTTAATGAAATTTTTAATGCACATATTTACCAGTGCTCTGCTTTCCTTTCTGAAAAGCATGCTTTCATCTTGTATTATTTGTCTTTAGCCTGAAGAACTTCCTACTACTATTTCTTGTAGTATGTTTCTAATAGCAACAAATTGTCCTGGTTTTTCTTTATCTTAAAATTATTTTATTTCATCTTCATTTTTAAGGAACATTTTTACTGGATGTAGAATTTCAAGTGACAGCTTTTTTTCCTCAAGATTTTAATGATCACGTTCTATTATTCTAGCTTATTTTTGTTTTCAATGAGAAGTCACTTTATTATTTAAAAGTTTTGTCCTCTTTCTCTGGCTGGTATTATAATTGTTTATATTTTTATTTTTCAGCAGCTAACCTATAAAGTAATGAGTGTAGCCTTCACATATTTATCCTGCTTAAAGGATACTAACGATTTTTGTTTGTTTGTTTTTGAGACAGGATCTCACTCCATCAGCCAGGCTGGAGTGCAGTAGCATGATCATGGCTCACTGCAGCCTCAATCTCCCAGTTTCAGGTGATCATCCCACCTCAGTCTCCTGGGTATCTGCGACTACAGGCATGCACCACCACACCTGGCTATTTGTGTGTGTGTGTATTTTTTCTAGAGCTGGAGTCTTACAATGTTGCCCAGGCTTGTCTTGAACTCCTAAGCTCGAGTGATCTGCCCACCTCAGCCTCCCGAAGTGCTGGGATTAGAGGAATGAACCACTGTGCCAAGACGAGCTTTTTTTAAACTTTAGGTTCAGGGGTACACGTGCAGGTTTGTTATGTAAGTAAACTCGTGTCATGAGCATTTGATGTACAGATTATTTCATCACCCAGGTACTAAGCCTAGTAGCAATAGTTATTTTTTCTGTTCCTCTTCCTTCTCCCACTCTCCTCCCTCTGTGGGAGCTCCAGTGTCTGTTGGTCCACTCTATGTGTCCATGTGCTCTCATCATTTAGCTCCCACTTATAAGTGAGAACATGCAGTATTTGGTTTTCTGTTCCAGTATTAGTTTGCTAAAGATAATGGTCTCCAGCTCCATCCATGTTCCAAAAGGTCATGATCTCATTCATTTTTATGGCCGCATAGCATTCTATGGTGTATATGTCCACTGAAGAACATTTAGGTTGATTCCATGTCCTTGCTATCGTGAATAGCTGCAATGAACATGTGCATGTATGAGTCTTTATGATAAAACAATTTCTATTCCTCTGGGTACATACCCAGTAATGGGATTGCTGGGTCGAATGATAGGTTTGTTTTTAGCTCTTTGAGGAATCACCACACTGTCTGCCACAGTGGTTTAACTAATTTACAATCCCACCAACAGTGTATAAGCATTCCCTTTTCTCCACAACCTCTCCAGCATGTTATTTTTTGACTTTTTAATAATAGTCATTCTGACTGGTGTTAGATAGTATTTCATTGTAGTTCTGATTTGCATTTGTCTAATGATCAGTGATGTTGAACTTTTTTTCATATGCTGTCGGTCACATGTATGTCTTCTTTTGAAAACTGTCTGCTCACGTCCTTTGCCCACTTTTTAATGGGTTTTTTTTTCTTGTAAATTAGTTTAGGTTCCTTATAGATGCTGGATATTAGACCTTTGTCAGATGCACAGTTTGCAAATATTTTCTCCCATTCTGTAAGATGTTTGTTCACTCTGTTGATAATTTCTTTTGCTGTGCAGAAGCTCTTTAACCTAGTTAGATCCCATTTGTCAGTTTATGCTTTTGTTGCAATTGCTTTTGGCATCTTCATTGTGAAATCTTTGCCATTTCTTATGTCCAGATGGTATTGCCTAGGTTGTCTTCTAGGGTTTTTATGGTTCCAGGTTTTACATTTAAGTCTTTAATCTATCTTGAGTTGATTTTTGAATATGGTATAAGGAAGGGGTCCAGTTTTAATCTTCTGCATATGGCTAGCCAGTTCTCCCAGCACCATTTACTAAACAGGAAGTCCTTGTCCCATCACTTGTTTTTATCAGCTTTGCCAAAGATCAGATGGTTGTAGGTATGTGGTCTTATTTCTGGGATCTCTATTCTGTTCCATTGGTCTACGTGTCTGGTATTGTGCTAGTACCATGCTGTTTCAGTTACTATAGCCTTGTAGCACAGTTTGAAGTTGGGTAGCATGATACCTCCTACTTTGTTCTTTTTGCTGAGCAACAAGGGAATACATTTTGAATTTGATGTTGTTCATCAATTTTAGGAAATTTGTATCCATTTCTTCTACCATATTCTGTCTCTTCTGTCTTCATGGGCTTCCAAATAAACATATATTAAACCACTTAATGTTGTGACAGATGCTGGGGTTTTTTTATACTTGTTCATTTTAATTTTTACATTATCTTTTTTCTATTTGCTTCAGTTTGAATAATTTATGTTTCCCTTTCTTTAAGATTACTAGTCCTTTCTGTGCACTATTCAATATGCTTATAAATCCATCCAATTAATTTTTTATTCTAGATATAATTTTCAGTTCTAAAATTTCCATTTAATTCTTTTTATACTTTGTGTTTCTCTGCTAAAACACCACATCTATTTGACTGTATATTTTTTTCTCTAAATTGTTTTATATAAATAATATTTTTATAATGGTAATTTAAAGTCTTTACAAATTTCTACATTTCAGCATCTCTGGGCCTTCTATTGATTGAGTTTTGTTTTGGTTATGTGCCACAGTCTCCTTCTTTACATATCTAGTAATTTTTTATTATATTATTAACACTGTAGATAGAATACTATGTAGATTCTGGATTATTTCATCTTCCTTCAATAAGGGCTATATTTTGTCTAACAGACAATAAATTACTGGTGAATCACTTTGATCCTATAGGTATCTGATTTTAGGTTTTTTGAGGATTTGGTTTAGTTTTAAAGGTAGTCCTAAATACCTAAGGACCTCCATGTTTGTAAACAGCCATTATTCCTAGGATATGGCACCTACTCTGAAAACTATTTCCCTGAGGTCTTAAATTTGATCAGGATTTACACTAAGATCTCCTTACTCTGGCTCCAGTACCTCCTTAGCATTATGCAATCTCTGTTCTACCCCAACAGCAATTCTCTGCTAGCCCTGTAGGCCTTGTTCAGCAGTCTTATCCTGCCTATACACAATTTAGGATTTGGTCGAGAACCTAAGAGGAACCCCTACACAAATTTCTGAATCTTCTTTGCAGCTCTTTTTCTCTGGTACTCTGCCCTTTCAATTCAGCTGCTGTTTTAGCAACCACAAACTCCCATCTCTAATTCCTCTGCCCAGAGAGGCTAAGATTCTCTGCCTGAGTGGCATATCACCATTAAACTCTAGGAAATGCCCCTAATAGAAAACTTGAGTGAATGTAGATCTTACCTTGTATGCTTCACTCAAAGATTGCAACTCCATGCAGTGTGCAATGCCTGAGACTCTTGTTTCATGTATATTTTCCATTTATAGTTGTTTACTACAGGAGATTAAATCCAATACTAGCTATGCCATTGTGACTGGAACCAAAAGTGCCTGTAATCAATTGTTCAAAATCCAGACTAGTACTATAATATTGCTTATTTCTATAATTATGCTTTTTAATAATTTTTTAACATTTATATTTTGCTTTGTTACACTAAAGTATTTTTTATTCTAAGGTCTATATTTACACTGCTTCAAAATTCACCTAATGGCTTATCTATTCTTTAAAATAATAGTTTTGAATTATTAATCTCTCAATTCACTAAAGAATGCCTTTGAGTAATTATTTTTTTCATACCGTTTAAATAACAGACATATTCTAAGGCTTTGCGTTTAAAAAAAAAAAGTCTAGCTGTTGCCTTAATATCTTAACATGAATGGTAGCTCTACTGGGTATTTTCTGTTCATGTTGTCTCATTTTTTATTGGCATTCATATTTTAATAGTGTGAAGTCAACCCACTTGGCATCCATTTGCACAAAAACTACATCTTACTTTCCACCTTGTTGCTCATGAATTTTTATTATCCTTGAAGTTTAAAATGTCTTTCATGATGCCTACAGATGTATTACCATTAATATCACCTAGAACACAGTGACCCTTTATATTAATAATTTATAGACTTAGCCAGAAACTTTTTATCTATTTTACTGAATATTAATGCTTCTGATATATATCAGAATATAAATATGTCAGAAGCATCAATAGCCAGTAAAATATATTCTGATATCTATAAAACATTTATAGATATCAGAATATATTGCTTACTTCTGTAGTTATGCTTTTTAAGAATATATTAACATGTCCTGCTATATCTGATGATATATATATGTATATATATATCTGATGATATATATCAGATATAGCAGGACATGTTAATATATTCTTAAAAAAAAACCTGATATATATCATCAGATATAGCAGAACATATTAAAATATATACATATATATTCTGGTATAGATCAGAAGCATTAAAATACAGTAAAATAGATATAGAATATACGTATCAGGAGCATTTTATATATATATGATAAGAATTATAAATACATCAGGGGAATTTTTATAGACACAAAATTTTTATCTTATTTAGGAACACTTAAAATTCATAGGTTGGCTCTCCATTTCTCAATACTTGCTATTGTTTTGCTTTCTTGCTTTTTCTTACATTCTTTTTCTCTTTAAGTCTCTGAAACTTTTGAACGTTTTTCTTCATCTCCATGATAAATTTTCTAGAGAGCCAATTTTGCTTCCTATAGATAATTTAGTTGTGCCCTTATGTATTGAAATTCTTTCCATTCTTTACCACATGACAACTACCTTCTGTCATGCTGTTCTTTATCCCATACGATTTTCTCTTTATTAGTTGCTCATGCTTCATAAAGGTCATGCCTTCATATCTTTTACTGAGAATGCTGAACAGACATTATCTAACTATTCTGCTACTTCTTGTCACAAATAATTTTTGGAGGCATATTTTTCCTTTGAGTCTTCAGATTAACATAACTTTTTGGTGCTATAGAATATTTTATAGACCCAATTTTGCTTTTCATTGCTTATTTGTTTATATTTATGCCTGACTGAGTTAAGATCTCTTTAGGTCTAGCATTGCCAACAGACAAGGTAAATTGTGTGTCCTTAAGCATCTCTTTATTGCACATTTGGGGCATTAGATGGCTTATCTCAAATCTAAACTTAGAAACATAGTAATGAGCATATCCTTAGTCCAATTTATTGTGTGCAGCAAGTATTTATGCCTTGTGGCTCTGCTGAAATATGTTAAAATATTCTGTTTTTGCTGTTGAATTCTCCATGTTAGACAATAAAAATGCATATCCGGGGATGCAAAGAATTAACGCACATCCTCTTTTCCCCTGTTTTTGTGTACTAAAAGCTAAAATCAGTGTAGGAAGAGATGACTTGTTTTCCTGGTTTAGAGCAGGAGGTGAAATGCTGGGACACTGGTATAAGACGTTTCCTACTTCAGAAAATACTTCCTGTGCAGTATGGGGGTGACCTGCTTGACATGTACAGCCTTTTTGTTCCTGGGCTGGAAGAAGGTAGATAAAATGAATCAAACCCTTCTCATGCAAAGGAGTCAGCATGCATAGCCTAGGGAAGTGTTTCTCAATCTAATCCAGTCAGTTTTTCAATTCCTGGGAACTCCTCTCAAATGTTAATTTATAGTACACTCTTATTCATTCCCAGTACTGTCAAAAATTTTATATATCCTAAGTATTTTTTTTAAAGAAAAATCTGGAGAAGACAGCATGCCACTACATTGCCTCAGAATTTTCAGTGATCTCTTGTAATAGACTTTGTATGTGTTTCCATTTTTTTACTTCCTCCAACTGACAGTCACTACATATAATTTCCCCACCTGTCTTGCCTTTAAGTTTAAAAATCTAATAGCATATATTAGGAGTAAATAGAAGATTATTGAGAGAGTCCCTTATCAAATTAAAATTCTAATTCTCAGTGATGGAGCGCAATCTCTGAAAATAATAAACGTTGCAGTGTATGCACAAACCAGTCCCTTTGCACAGAATCCTCTGCCCATCTGCAGACTACTCAGCAACAGAGAACAAAAAAGTGCACAATTGTAGACATTTTTTAACTTGAAAATAAAATCTCTTTTAAGAAACATTTAACTTTTTTTTTTTTATCTTGCAAAGACCAACTTCAAGCCATCTCCTCCAAGAAATACTTCCCTTCTGATTCTTCCTTTCTGTGCTTAGCAACAAGGTCAGACAGTTTAACTTGAAAAAGCAAAATTGAGTAAAGTAGTTGTTAATAGTAAGTTGCTATGTTGGATTTGGAATACACTGAGACATTTTATCTTGTTTTTTTTTTTTTTTTTTTTTTTTTTTTGAGACAGAGTCTCGCTCTGTCACCCAGGCTGGAGTTCAGTGGCGCAATCTCGGCTCACTGCAAGCTCCGCCTCCCGGGTTCACGCCATTCTCCTGCCTCAGCCTCTCCGAGTAGCTGGGACTACAGGCGCCCGCCACCATGCCCGGCTAATTTTTTTTGTATTTTTAGTAGAGACGGGGTTTCACCGTGGTCTCGATCTCCTGACCTCGTGATTCGCCCGCCTCGGCCTCCCAAAGTGCTGGGATTACAAGCGTGAGCCACTGCGCCCGGCCTTTATCTTGTTTTTTTAAAAATAAAATTCTAAAATATTATTTTATTACTTTTTCTGATAAAATGATTAAAATCATTAACATTGAATTGTGTTCTTTGTTCCTCAAACTCTGGAATCAACCAATAAAATAATGACAAAGTAGTGTCTTCTTCAGAGTGCTACTGTGAAGACTAAGACATGTAATGTACTTAAATAAAAATAAAACTATCAATATTAATGATGAGAAGTGCTAACTATAAGCACAGAACCACAAATTTATTTGTGTATACTAGAGAATTATAAAGGAAAAGGAAGGCAGTAAGTATAGTTTTTGACTCAATAATTATAATTTTTTTAACATTGTGGCTGTATTTTTTTTTCTCTATTCCACAAAATACAAAGCATGATATTCAACCCAGAGCAAAAACGCTGTTGTCTTGATACAATGGTAATTTCAAACCTGCTTCATTAGACTATAAATTCTTAAAAAGTAGAGATTACACCTAGTTAATTCTGCCTATAACCAAGTCCAGAACCATGCATATGGGCACCTCAATGAGCCACGTTCTGTCCTGATTGGACATTATCTAGGTAATCCCTTAGGTATATTTTCAATTCCTACTTTTGATTCAGTTGAATTTTGCAATTTGTGAAATTGATGTGTCCACTATGCCCAGCTGATTAAATATTCATCCAATATTTATTGAGCCCGTTCTAGGAGTCAGCCAATGTGGTAATTGCCTGGGAGACAATCCCAAGTCACCACTTCTATCTTCAGAGATTTCACAGCTGAGCAGAGGGAATAGACTATTTAAAAAAATCACGGCTCAGTAGGACAAGTGCTGTGGATAATATGGAATAAAATTTGGGAATCCCCTGGCTGAACTCATGGGGTCGTGGTTAACCTGAAAAGCAAAGAGGAGTTAACTGTGGAATGAGGAGTCCCACCTGCAGCCAACCTTATACTGCAGAGGGGTTGATGCCTGGACACTGGCAATAGACGCTTGGGTTTGGATTCCCCCTCAGCCAATTCTGAGCTTAGTGAGCTTTAACAAATCCTTTAACCCCTTGGAGATTTTTCTGCAAAATGAGGACTATAATAGTTTCTAATTAATGGAGTCGTGGGGACCAAATTGGTTAAGTAGAGCTTTTACCAGGCCCTGCTACACAGCAAGCCCTAGCTCAGCATGAACTTTCATTATCATTATTATTGGTTTGCTGCTTTCTCCCAGTGGCCTTCCCTGAAGTTTCCAATCAAGTTACAATTTTCCTTGTATGTGCTCACATCTCAGGCACAATAGGACAGCAGCATTAAGGCCATCCAGCAAAGGTTCCGATCAGAGCTCATAAGATCTCACTTAAGCCTTATCTGAATAATGTGCTAGAGGAACTTTCCTGTTGAAAAAGGAAGGAGCTTATCTCTTCAGAGTGCCACTAGACGATTAGAAGCAAACTGTCACGTTGATGTAAATATGAGAGTTTAGTTATGGAAGGTGGGAGTGTTTGCTTAAAATGACACTAAATCTGAATTTTTATGAATGGCTTTTTATTATACAAGACATCTATGTTCACTGAAGAAACTTAGAAAGTATAGACAATAATTTATACAAATTATAATCAGCTGTAATCCCACTGCCCATAAAAAGAGTACTATAGCATTTTGATGCAAATGTTTCCAGTATTTTTTCTACACATGCATACTCTGAGAAAAATGCATGTACCCTTCTGCTTCTCTCCTTACTAACCCCACACATACACTCACTTGAACATCTCTTAGGAAGAGATCGTTTGTCATTTGATTGGCCAGAGTTCATAGTTAACCAGTGGACCAAGTTATTATTCCTTAAACACCCCAAGTCCTCCTTTGGCTCACTTCTTTCTATGACTTGGTGATAAGAAAAACCAAGTAAAACAAAGAGGGTTGTTTGTGTGTGTGTCCCATCTACTCTGTAACTATAATTAAATAGGCAGGGGTAGACTCTGTTTACCCAGCCATCCTAGACGCAGAAGGCTTCACTTAAAGTAAAGGTCTCTGGATGTAATCATGTTTCTCCTATCCATCTTTTAACAGAAAACTCACAAGGTGAACTAGGTGCTTATCCAGTTTTACTAATAAACAATATCATCTCCTATCATTCCTTGAGTATCGCTTGGTTGGCAACACCCTGAGAAAGACACATGATCAGCACAACAGAATCTTCACAGCCCAGCATCTCTGACAATAATACCATTACAGCAATACCAAATTCTCACCACTAATCTCTAAAAATACACACAAATAAACCCATTCGTTTTTATAAAAATGAAATTATCCTGCTCTGTCGCCTGCCATGGCTGCCCCAGCCCGAGTGGTTCGTTGCAGTGTGGAGTCAGATTCCGGACGGTATGTCCAGCAAAGGCTCTATGGTTCTGGCCTGCAGTGGCAGCCTGGACACCTTCTGCATCCTCGTGTGGCTGAACCAACAAGGCTATGACGTCACTGCATACCTAGCCAACATTGGCCAGAAGGAAGACTTCCACGAAGGCATGAAGAAGGCACTGAAGCCTGGGGCCAAAAAGGTGTTCACTGAGGATGTCCACATGGAGTTTGTGGAGGAGTTCATCTGGCCGGCCATCCAGTCCAGCACACTGTAAGGACCGCTACCTCCTGGGCACCTCTCTCGCCAGGGCCTGCATTGCCCGCAAACAAGTGGAAGTTGCCCAGCAGGAGGGGGCCTAGTATGTGTCCCACGGCACCACGGGAAAGGGGAACGATCAGGTCCAGTTTGAGCTTACCTGCTACTCGCTGGCCCCCACAGATAAAGGTCATTGCTCCCTGAAGTATGCCCGAATTCTACAACCGGTTCAAGAGCCACAATGACCTGACGGAATACGTAAAGCAACGCGGGATTCCCACCCCGGTCACTCCCAAGAACCCGTGGAGCATGGACGAGAACCTCATGCACATCAGCTACGAGGCTGGAATCCTGGAGAATCCCGAGAACCAAGCGCCTCCAGGTCTCTACACGAAGACCCAGGACCCGGCCAAAGCCCCCAACACCCCTGACATTCTCGAGATGGAGTTCAAAAAAGGGGTCCCCGTGAAGGTGACCAACGTCAAGGATAGTGCCACCCACCAGACCTCCTTGGAGCTCTTCACGTACCTGAACGAAGTTGCAGGCAAGCACGGCGTGGGCAGTATTGCCATCGTGGAGAACCGTTTCATTGGAATGAAGTCCCGAGGTATCTACGGGGCCCCAGCAGGCACTATCCTTTACTACGCTCATTTAGACATCCAGGCCTTCACCACGCACCGGGAAGTGCACAAAATCAAACAACGCCTGGGCTTGAAATTTGCTGAGCTGGTGTATACCGGTTTCTGGCTTTCTGGCACAGCCCTGAGTGTGAATTTGTCCGCCACTGCATCACCGAGTACCAGGAGCGAGTGGAAGGGAAAGTGCAGGTGTCTGTCCTCAAGGGCCAGGTGTACATCCTTGGCCGGGAGTGCCCCACTGTCTCTCTACAACGAGGAGCTGGTGAGCATGAACGTGCAGGGTGATTATGAGCCAATTGATGCCACCTGGTTCATCAACATCAATTCCCTCAGGCTGAAGGAATTATCATCGTCTCCAGAGCAAGGTCACTGCAAAATAGACCCCCGTACAATGAGGAGCTGGGACCTCCTCAATTTGCAGATCCGCCAAGTACAGGCGCTAATTGTTGTGATAATTTGTACTTGTGACTAGTTCTCCCCGGCTGGCAGCATAGTGGGGCTGCCAGGCCCCAGCTTTGTTCCCTGGTCCCCCTGAAGCCTGCAAACGTCGTCATCCAAGAGAAGAGTGGGGGGCAGCTGCAGTGGAGACCTATAAAATGACAAAAGATACACTAGTCAAAAAAAGTGAAATTATACTGTGCAAATCAACTTATTAACTATATAAGTTAATAAATAACCCAACCATATATTTTTATATTGATGAATACATACATAAACATGTCTGCTTCCTCATTTTTTATTTTTGTACTTATATTAATGATTTTGTGTGAATACTACCATAATTTATTGAATCAATCTTCTTTCATTGGAGAGTTAAATTGTTTTTAAGCTTTGACTATTAAAAACAATGTCTCAGTGACAATCCCTCTACATGTACCCTTGTGACTGTGACTGACTATACCCAAAGACCATATTCTTCCCTGCACCATGGCAAATATACGTAATATCCTACCATCATTTCTACCAAAGCTTGACTTCCCCAGGTCTGTATCTAGGTAGCTAGAAGCAGCTCATAATTACTTCACTTCAGAAGAAACTGCATGTAAATGGCCTGAGCAGCCTGGAGCTCCACAATTGGATTAATTGGTCCCCAGGTAACTAATCTTGAATTTCTAATGAGCCCATTGGAATAGAAGGAACTGCAAATCTGAATTCAGATGTCAGAGTCAGGACTAATAATATGAAGCACAGGCCCAGCGCAGTGGCTCACTCCTGGAAGCCCAGCACTTTGGGATGCCAAGGCAGGCAGATAACTTGAGGCCAGGAGTTGGAGACCAGCCTGGCCAACATGATGAAACCCCATGTCTACCAAAAAATAGAAAAATTAGCCAGGTGTGGTGGTGGGCACCTGTAGTCCCAGGTACTTGGGAGGCTGAGGTGGGAGGATGGCTTGAACCCACGAGGTAGAGGTTGCAGTAAGACGAGATCATGCCACTGAACTCCAGCCTGGGTGACAAAGCAAGACTCTTTCAAATATATATGGCACAATCCACAAGCAGGGAAGCAAAAACCTAACTGGGGCTAATTTATCCTACCTGCTGAAGCTCTCACTGTCTGAGCTACTGGACTGGGGGGCAGGTGTGAGAGGCAACACTTACTGGACTTTACAGTCATGGTAGGCCAGGCTGGGATAATTTAGAGAATATTTTAGAAAGTTTTCAGGATATGGCCCACAAATCAAAGGTGTTTTTTCAAACCTATAATATCTTTCTCATAAGTGTAGATGACTCAAGAGACAATTTTAGGTACTAACATCATAAAATTTTAGGGACACCACAAAACTAGAGTTTTCCAACTCAATGAAACACTGCCATTGATGTGTTTAAAATAGAAACTCAAATTTATAAATAATAATAGTAATGATAATAGTCATCATCATCTTTTAAAATAATTATCCTTCAAAGGCTCATCATGTTTTGTTTTGTTTTTTTTAATTAAAAACAGAGCTGGTGACCTTCACAAAGCAAACTAGGGAATACGTCAGTATCCTGGCACTTGAGCAGAATTTCTAGGGATTTGGGCCCCTGTGAATCTTCTCCAGCCCAGAGAATGACTTAAAGAAAGAAAAAATAAAAGCCTTATACTTTACATCTGTTGTTTTAGTCCTCACCTGATGGAATTGTCAATCACTTATTCCTTCCTCCCTCACCATAACAGAAGGCATGTGACCAGACTGTCCAATCAAAGTACCTCATGCTTCAAGATTGGCCCAGGGGCACATTCATGACCCAAGTATAGCCAATGACAGTCATTTATCAAAAGTTCATAGGGAGCCTGAGAGAGAATTTCTCTCCTACAGAAAGCATAAGCCCACGGACCATGTAAAACACAGTGCTGTTAGGTGGCATCTTAGTCATTACATAGAAAAAGCCTCTCAAGATACTCAAGTTCTCTCTTTTAGTTACCTCTCTTTGAAGTAAATTTATTTTGCAGCTAAAAGAATTCCCATCTAAAACTCCTAGGATCATTTGATTCCTGCAAAGATCATCTGAGTCTAAAGAAAAGGTGAATGTCAAACTGGAAAATTCATCACAATTCAATTATAAGTTGGATATAACATTAAGATTTGGTTCCAGATTGATTTGTGCTTTCTAAAATTACTTGTGTTGCAGAATACGTTTGACCTCACACTCACATTTCTTTCTGGGGAGGGCACTGACCAAACTGAGAATAATTATATTTCCTTCATTACTCATTCATTCATTCAAATTAGTACGTGACAATTTTTTCCATCTTCCTAAAAATCATTTCACATGACCTGCTTTATCACGTTATCTTTATTCAAATAACAACCCCAAGTATTGCTCTTATCCTAAAACATTTTTCAAATAATTGTAACCGGAGGAGGAAAAGGGGAGTTGTGGTTTAATGGCTATAGAGTTTCAGTTCTGTAAGATGAAAAAGTGCTGGAGATGTTTCACAACAATGTGAAACAGCTTGAATGTGGATATACTCAATACACTAAACTATGCACTTAAAAATGGTTAAGATGGTAAATTTTTTATTATGTATTCTTAATACAATAAAAAAGTAACAGCACAAAACAATAAAATATGTTTTAATACTTTATGGTGTTATAGGCTGAATTCAGCTGATGAAGAAAGATATATTATTGGAAAAACTTACTGAAAGACATTTGGAAGGGAAGCTGAATCCCAGGACCTTAAGTTGTCTTGGCACCTAGGCTTCTCAAAATGAGGAGAGATATTTTACGTAACAGATGACAAAAGAGTTGGAGCTCCTAGAAGAAATCTAGGGCAGAGAGATAAAAAACATCAAAATGGTCGGAGGTTGTTGATTTGACCCCTCCCCATGACCACATGAAATGTTTGGTGCCAGTCAATTCTTCTGGGAGCAATTCACAAAGACATTTCATTACACTTCATTACACATCTGGGTCAATGCTGCAGCTCAGAGGAGCCATTGAGAAGCAAGGTTGAAAAGGTCCCAAATGATGTTTGTATTAAAAGAGTTTACAAGGCACTTTCCTATTCAAAATCTAATTAGTCTCCATGGTGACATAAAAATGGGTATTAGCATAAGTTCCATTTTACAGACCAGATAACTAAGGCCCATAAAATCTAGGCATGTTATCCAAAGTCATACAAGCAATAAGAGATTAGCCTAGTCCTCTAAATCAAGATCCCATACTCTTTCCACATACATTTCCACATTGTCCTCCCCTGACACTGTGCAAGTCCACAACCTCTCTTCCAAACCTGAACCTGCTTCCCTAGTGTCAGCTCAAACCACAAAACAGCTCATCTAAATTGTGCAAAATGTGAGATTCGCACAAGTAATCTGAGTATATTAGTCCACTCCAGCACTGCTATGTTGAAAAACCTGAGACTGGGTAATTCACAAAGGTTTAATTTACTCATGTTTCCTCAGGATGTAGAGAAAGCATGGCTGGGGAGGCCTCAGGTAATATACAACCATCGGCAAAAGGCAAAGAAGAAGCAGGCCCATCTTCACATGGCCAGAGCTAGAGGAAGGAGGAGGGGGTGTGCTACATACTTTTAAACAAGATCTCGTGAGAACTCACTATCAGGAGAACATTAAGAGGGGAATCCACCCCATAATCCAATCACCTCCTACTAGGCCCCTCTTCCAACATTGAGGATTATAATTCAACATGAGATTTGGGCAGGGATACAAATCCAAACCATATCACTGAGACTGAGCCCCTTTTTGAGTGAAGAAGCCAAACCATGACTCTATTCATTTTTAAGTCCCCAGTGCTACGTTCCTGGTAGTTATTCCTAATATGTTTGTTGAATATATACCATTTCAATGGTATAAATTTATATCACCTCTCATGCCAACCTAGTAGAATAGAAAATGAATCATATATTAATTTATTGATGGAATTGAATGAATTCCAATTTATCTAATTGTTGCCCTGATGTTTTGGGTTTTCCAGGCTGGGACTTTATTCCACATATTATATTTTCCCTTAAAGACATTGTCTATCAATGCGAATAAAAACCACAATGAGATGCCGTCTCACACTAGCCAGAATAGTTATTATTAAAAATCGAAAAACAACATATGCTGTGAAGGCTGCAAAGAAAAGGGAACACTTATACACTGTTG
Source organism: Symphalangus syndactylus (assembly GCF_028878055.3). Taxonomy (NCBI): domain Eukaryota; kingdom Metazoa; phylum Chordata; class Mammalia; order Primates; family Hylobatidae; genus Symphalangus; species Symphalangus syndactylus. The sequence continues at coordinate 124,026,815 of NC_072425.2, forward strand.
GTGGGAATGTAAATTAGTTCAAGCACTGTGGAAAACAGTTAGAAAATTTCTCAAAGAACTTCAGTCAGAACTACCTTTCAACCCACCAATCCTATTACCGGGTATATATCCCAAAGCAAATAAATCATTCTACCAAAAACACACTTGCACTTATATGTTTATTGCAGCACTCTTCAGAATAGCAAAGACATGAAATCAACCTAGGTGCCCATCAACAGTGGATTGAATAAAGAAAAAAATGTGATATATATATCCACACACACACACACACACACACACTATGGAATACTATGCAGCCATAAAAAGAATGAAATCATGTCCTTTGAAGCAACACGGATGCAACTGGAGGCCATTATCCTAAGTGAATTAACACAGGCACAGGAAACAAAATACTGCATGCTCTCACTTCTAAGTGGGAGCTAAACATTAGGTACTCATGGACATAAAGATAGCAACAATAGACCCCGGGGACTACTAGAGGGGGAAGGGAGGGAGGGAAAAGGGGGCTGAAAAACTTCCTATCGGGTGCTATGCTCACCACCTGGGTGACAGGATCATTCGTACCCCAAACCTCAACATCAGACAATATATCCAGGTAACAAATCCAGCACATGTACCCCTTGAATCTAAAATAAATGTTGAAATTATATATTTTTAAAGGCATTGTATATCCTTAAAACTCCTACAGTAGTGACATGAAGGAGAGCTTATTGATGTGAAGTGCAATTCTCAGAATTAGACCACTGAAAATCTGAGTTCAGTAACCTTTATTATTCCTACCATTTTAAGCTTAAAATCTTTGAAATGCATTATGTCACTTGAAAGACATTGAAATATTCATTTTATTTTTTTCTTTGCATGTAATTATTCAAATGAAAGATGCTTAAAACTTGGTCTCCTTTGGAAACTTTTGCAGTGGTAATTCACTGCCTCCAAATAATTCAAAGTATGTGGTTTTTGAGGTGTGTGGGTGGTTGCGTTTGTACTCTCTTACCTACGATATGAGAGCAGTAGCTTTTTGTTCTCCATTATGCCAATTGTAAGAAACAGTCACAAAAATGTAGACAAAGAAAAGTAGAAGAGGTGACCAGCAGTCTCCTTAAGGCAGTGTGGCAGAATGAAAGAATCGAGTTCTTGAGCTCTGGATTTGTGATCTTAGACCAATCACTTCACCTCTCTTTGTTTTAGTTACTTCACTGTAAAAAATAAAAGGCAGGATCACTTCTTAAAGCCACTTAAGGTTCTGAGGAGGTGCCAGAGGGAGGAAGGGAGTGAACAAAGCCAGCGATCATGTGGTCCCTCCATCAGCTCCAATCAGAAGAACTTCACCTTGACCTATGTTATCAATGATTGAACGTATGAGTAAGATTAAATTCAACCAAAAAGTATTGCATGCCTAATAATACTTCAAAACCACTGATCTACCATCCCTTTATAATTCAACATTCCTTGCCTCTGATCTCATTCTAAAAACTACTTGTCTAAATTTTCCCATTATGCTATTCATAACTGTAAGAGGTGTGTCTACCACTGCAAATTCATGATGCTGTTGTGACCTTTCCCACTGAGGGTGTTTAATAGTATTAAATAGAATACGTTTTAAGCTATTTGCCAGGTGTTTTCACATTTATGATCTCATGTAATGGACACATATTTGCTGACCTTTATCAATTTGTACCACTAAGCTGGCTATTTTAAGAGTTCAAAAGGCATGTAAAGAGATAGTATGGCATGAGTAACTCTATACAAATTTAAAGCAAAACAATATGGTTATGAAAAAGAGCTTGGGGCCAGGCACGGTGGCTCACGCCTGTAATCCTAGCACTTCGGGAGGCTTGAGGTCAGGAGTTTGAGACCGGCCTGACAACATGATGAAACCCTGTCTCTACTAAAATACAAAAAATTAGATGGCATAGTGGCACACGCCTGTAATCACAGCTACACGAGAGGCTGAGGCAGGAGAATCGCTTGAGCCCAGGAGGCAGAGGTTGCAGTGAGCCGAAATTGCTAATTGCGCCACTGCACTCCAGCCTAGGCGACAGAGTGAGACCCTGTCTAAAAAATAAAAAATAAATAAAAAATAAACATAAAAAAGAGCTCGGGCTCTGGAATAAAGCATGTGTGTTTGTCAATGCTGGCTCTACCACAGATGAACATAAATTTGTGCAATTTCTCTAACCTGTCAGGCTCGGGTTTTTCACCTGCAACATGGAGAGAAGGTCTATGTCATAGCATGACTCTTTAAATTAATAGAAACATTTAACATGTATCGAGCGCTTCAAATGTTTCAGGTACTCTAAGTCTTTCACATGGACAATCTAATTTATTCCTCACATTAACCAAATGAGGTTATTTTAGCCCCAGTTTACATATGAAATAATAACTGAAAACAGAGAAGCTTGTCCAGCTGGCATGCAAAGGAGCGGCATTTTAAACCCAGAGAGTCTAACTCCAGAGGCCACAAGCTTAATCACTGCACCATGAGGTACTGCACAGGCAAGCATCTAACACACTGCCTAGAACTGAGTAGATGCTCACTAATAACAAATTCCTTTCTCTGCTAGACTCATTCCACTCTCTTTACAGCATATGTGGAGATGCTGAATAATAAATAACGACACAATATACTACCAGCCACAAACAAATGCTTAAGGACACATGCCTACTGTTCATTCCATGACAAAATAAACATTAAGAAAATAAAGTGTCTGTCAGTCAGCAGAGAGAAATTTGTTGAAGGAGTGAACTTTTGGCTGGACCTTACAGAAAAGGTGTGTTTGAAAAGACTAAGAGAAAACAAGTCAGCATTTGAAAAAACAGACCATAAACAAAGGCATGGAGCTACAGACAAATATGGAGATTGGGGGAAGGAAGATAAGTTGGAGACATACATGATTGCTCTGTAACTTTATAAACATACTCTCCTTTAGGCAGATGTAACATATTTTAAAAATTTTTTGGATTTTCAGGCAACAAATTAGCAATCATCATTAAGCTTACAAAAGTATTCTTCTTAGAAAAATTAGCTGAAGAGGTTCTTTAATGAGCTCCTTTCTGGAATTTAAAAGTGTTTCATTTTCAAAAAATAAATTAACTTACATGCTATTTTTAAATATATGGACATTCATAAAGCAGTGGGATACATGCTTATTCTAAGAGCAGAAAACTTTTCCTTCAAACCAAATTATTTCATAAGATCTCGATATATACAGCAGACAAGAAAAAAAGCACTGTGCTGGCTGAAGTCAAGATGTTAAGTATAAAGTCCTGTGTAACCCTGTAGAGCCTAGATCAGTAAGCAAAAACCTCTCACAAAGGAGTAACACCTCTCTGAGCTCAAATGATTGTGCCAATTTTCTGTGCTCAAAAAAAATGTAATATCCAACCAGCCTCTCTGCCTAATGTTGGTTGTATAATATTACCATTGGCCCAGATTTTATCTCAAACAGCAGTACCAGATGGTGAGAGGGTAGCTGATAGACTCTGCCAACCTCAAGACAGGTAAAGTTAACATAACCCATGTGGAATGTTGTTATGTTGAGTAGTATTTTACTTGCCTTTTCTATTTCTATTTTTTGGTGTGTAATATGTTGCTTCTTCACACCATTTCTTACAAGTTAAAAAAAAGTAAATGACACCCAGAGAGAGTTGGTATAATGCCAGGTTTCTCCATGATTGTGGGACAAAGCCAGGTAGAGTTTTTCTCCCCATTCTTTTATCAATAAACTTGAATTTCTAATATTTTTTAATAAGCACGGCCCACCTAGGTTAGCTGTTGACTTTCATTTTGTGTACAACCACCCACCACACCAAAAGAACAAAATATTAGTATTTTGCAATGTATAACAAAATCAAGCACTTGAGAAATTCAGATCTGTCCAAATGATAATAACTGATAACAGAAAAGGAATTTCCATTCTCTAAAAGCAGGTTCGATAGGGCCCTATAGAATTGTTCCACTCACTAATAATAAAACTGTCTAGTACCGCCAGGATGTCTACAAAAAAAAAAAAAGGAATGAAATGGGCAATCATATCTATCTCCAAAAAAGGAGTATAAACTTATCCATATGTATTGCTTTTATTTTTAATTACTTTCCCTCTTTTTTGTGTTATAATTGATAAATAAAAATTACATTTAAGATATACGTGATATTTTCATATATCTATACATTGTAAATGATTACCGCAAGCTAGCTAACATATTCATCACCTCGCACAGCTACTTTTGGGTGTATTTACGTGGGCTAACAATATTTAAGATCTACTGTATTCTCAAATTTTAAATATACATTGTAGGATTATTAACTATAGTTACCATGCTAAACAGTATATTTGCAGATTTATTCATCCTGCATAACTGCAACTTTGTACCTTTGAATAACATATCCCCATTTCCCCATTCCCCCACCCCCTGCAGACACGATTCTACTCTCTGGTTCCATGAGATCAACTTTTTTAGATTCCACATATAAGTGAGATCATGCAGTATTTGTTTCTAGTTTATTTCATTTAGCATAATGTTATCCAGGCTTATCCATTGTCACAAATGACAAGATTTCCTTCTTTATTAAACTTGTTACTATTTAACTGACAAATATAAATTATATATTATATATATGGTGTACAACATGATATTTTGAAAGATGTATATTGTGGAATGGCCAAATCAAATTAATATATATATGTATTTTTTTTTTTTTTTTTTTTTTTTGAGACGGAGTCTCGCTCTGTCACCCAGGCTGGAGTGCAGTGGCGCAATCTCGGCTCACTGCAAGCTCCGCCTCCCGGGTTCACGCCATTCTCCTGCCTCAGCCTCTCCGAGTAGCTGGGACTACAGGCGCCCGCCACCACGCCCGGCTAATTTTTTGTATTTTTAGTAGAGACGGGGTTTCACCGTGGTCTCGATCTCCTGACCTCGTGATCCGCCCGCCTCGGCCTCCCAAAGTGCTGGGATTACAAGCGTGAGCCACCGCGCCCGGCTATATATGTATTATCTCACATACTTTTTATTTGGTGAGAACACTTAAAATATATTCTCTTAGCAATTGTAAGTTTACAGAATTTTAAATTCCATATAACATACTTAAAGTAGTATATATTGTCATTATACATATGTTAAGAAGAATACAATTATCAGCTACAGTCATCGTGTTGTACAATAGGTCTCTAGAACTTATTTCTCCTAACTGAAATTTTGTGCCCTTTGACCCATATCTCTGCAATCTCCCCCAATCCCACCCAGCCTCGGGTAACCACCATTCTACTCTCTTCCTCTGTGAGTCTGGCTTTCTTAGAATCTACATACAAGTGACATCATGTGGCATCAGTCTTTCTGTGCCTGGCTTATTTCATTTAACATAGTGTCCCCCGGTTCATCCATGTTGTTCCAAATAACAGAGCCTCCTTCTTTCTTAAGGCTGAATAGTATTCCATTGTGAACATATACCACATTTTCTGTACCCATTCATCTATTGATGATCACTTAGGTTGATACTATATCTTGGATATTGTGAATAATGCTGCAATGAATATGGGAGTTCAGTTATCTCCTCAAGATAGTGATTTCATTTCCTTTATACAGGATACATACCTAGTAGTGGGATTGCTGAGTCATAGGTAGTTTTAAGTTTTTTTAGGAAACTCCATACTGTTTCCCATAATAGCTACACCAATTTACATTCCCACTAACAGTGTACAAAGTTTCAACAGCCTCATCAACACTTGCTATCTTTTGTCATTTTGATAGTAGCCATTCTAATAAATAGGAGGTGATATTTCACTGCAGTTTTGATTTGCATTTCCCTAATGATTAATAATGTTAAACATCTTTCCATATACCTGTTGGGCATTTGTATCTCCTCCTTACAGAAATGTCTATTCAGGTCTTGTGCCCATTATTTTTAAAAACTGAGTTATTTGTTTTCTTGCTATTGAGTTGCGTGAGTTCCTTATCTACAAGAGGTCTTTGAAAAAAATGTGGAAATTTCATCTTGTCGAAAAACTATACATGGATTTCAATATTTCTTGTGCCAAAATAGTTTTATACCAACTTATTACAACATGATTAAATAAGTTCTAGTTTGAAACACTAAGAAGGATAAGACATCAGTTTGAAAGAGCCCCTATCAAACGATATGCATTCTGCTAAAACTGAAGCAAGAACAAACATCAAATTTATGGTGAAGCTTGGGTGGAAGAATAGTGAAATCATTTAAGCTTTATAAAATGTTTATGGGGATAATTACCCCAAAGAAATCCACAGTTTACAAATGAATAACTCATTTTATGAAAGGATGAGGTGATATTGAAGATGAAGCCCACAGTAGCAGACAATCCACATTAATTTGCAAGGAAAAAATTAATCTTGTTCATTCCCCAATTGAAGAGGACCAATGATTAACAGCAGAAACAACAGGCAACACCACAGTCATCTTAATTAGTTCATCTTACACAATTCTGACTAAAAAATAAAAGTTGAGGAAACTTTCCACTTGATGGGTGCCAAAACCATTGCACCCAGATTAGCTGCAGATAAGAGCAGGGCTTTCAATGGAAATTTTTAAAAATTGGGATCAAGATCCTGAAGCAGTTCTTCCAAAGAATTATAACAACACATGAAATATGGCTTTACCGGTATGATCCTGAAGACAAAGTACATCAAAGCAATAGTTACCAAGAAATGGAAATGGTCCAGTCAAAGTAAAAACAGGCCAGTCAAGAACAAATATCATGGCAACAGTTTTTTTGGATTCTCAGAGCACTTTGCTAGTTGATTTTCTAGAGGGCCAAAGAATAATAACATCTGCTGATTACAAGCATATTTTGAGAAAGTTAGCCAAAGCCTTAGCAAAAACAAATGCCCGGGAAATCTTCACCACAGTTCTTTTCCACCATTGCAATGCTTTTGAGCATTCATCTCATCAAACAAGGGCAATTTTGCAATAGTTCCTATGAGACATCATTAAACATCCATCTTACAGTGCTGATTTGGCTCTTTTTGACTTCTTTTTGTTTTCTAATCTTAAAAAATATTTAAAGGGCAACCATTTTTCTTCAGTTAATAATATTAAAAAGATGGCACTGGCATGGTTAAATTCCCAGGATCCACAATTATTTAGAAATGGACTAAATGGCTGTTTTCATTGCTTACAAAAGTGTCTTGAATTTGATAGAGTTTACATTGAGAAATGAAGTTTATATTTTTTATCTGTTAATTCTATTTTTCCACAAACTTTTTGAAGTTCCTTCATATTTTGAATATTAAATACTTATCTGATGAATGACCTGAATTTTTTTTTCAATTCTCTGGGTTGTCTCTTCATTTTGTTAATTGTTTTCCTTACTATGCAGAAGCTTTTTCAGTTGATGTAGTCCCACTTGCCTAGTTTTGCTTCTGTTGCCTGTGCTTTTGGAGTCATGTCCAACAAATTATTGCCCAAACCAATGTCAAGAAGCATTTTCCCTAAGTTTTCTTCTGGTAGTGTTACAATTTCAGGTCTTACATTTAAGTCTTTAATTTATTTTCAGTTGATTTGTGTATATTGTGTAATATAAGGTTCTAATTTCTTTCTTCCACATGTGGATATCCAGTTGTCCCAACACCATTTATTAAAAAAAAAAACCTAGTCTTTCTCCATTGTGAGAATTCTTGAAAACTTTGTGAAAGACAAATTGACTGTAGATGTGTGGATTTAAGACTCTCTATTCTGTTTAATTGGTCCTTATGTCTGTTTTTATACTAGTACTATACTGTTTTGATCACTATTGTGGTATATTTTGAAATCAGGTAATATGATGCCATCAGCATTGTTCTTCTTGCTAAAAATTGCTTTTGCTATTTGGGGGTCTTTGGTGGTTCCAAACAAACTTTAAGATCGTTTTTTCTATTTCTGTGAAAAATATCAATGGACTCTTCATAGGAATTTCATTGAATCTGTAGATTACTTTGGGTGGTGTACATATTTTAACAATATTAATTATTCCCATCCATAAACATGGATATCTTTCCATTTCTTTGTGTCTATTTTGGTTTCTTTCATCAAGGTTTTATAGTTTTAATTGTACAAATATTTCACCTCTTGGTTAAATTTATTCCTAAGTATCTTTTGTGTGCTATTATAAATGGGAGTCTTTCCTTAATTTCTGTTTCTGGTAATTAGTTTTTAGTGTATAGAAAAATAATTAATTTTGTAAGTTGATTTTGCATCTTGCAACTTTACTGAGCTTTTTCTTTGGTTCTAACAGATTTTTTTGGTGAAATCATTAGGGTTTTCTATATATAAGATCATATCATGTGCACACAGAGACAATCTTCCTTCTTTGTTTTCAGTTTGGATGCATTTTATATTTTTTTCTTGACTAATTGCACTGACTAGGTCTTACAGGTTCATATCGAATACAAGTGGTAAGAGGGAGCATCCTTATCTTGCTTGTGGATCTTAATGGAAAAGCTAAAGCTTTTCCCCATTTAAGATGTTAGCTGTGGGCTTTTCAATGTTGCATGTGTTAGCTGTGATGTCATATATGGCCTTCATTATATTGAGATACATTCCTTCCATAAGTAATTTGTTGAGAGTTGTCAACAAAAAGGAATGTTGTAAAATGCTTTTTCTGCATCTAATGAGATTACATGGTGTTTTTATTCTTTATTCTGTTGATGTAGTATATCACATTGATTGATTTGTGTATGTTGAACCATGCTTGCATCCCAAGGATAAATTCCATCTGATCACGGTTCATAATTTTTTTAATACGTTGTTGAAGTCAGTTTGCTAGTGTTTTGCTGAGTATTTTTGCATCTATAATTATCAGAGATATTATGGTGGAATTTTATTTTTTTGTAGTGACCTTATCTAGCTTTGACTCCAAGGTAACGCTGTCCTCAGAAGATTAGTTTGAAAGTGTTCCCTTATCTTCAAATTTTTGGAAGAGTTTGGGAAAAGTGGATATTAATTCATCTTTATACGTTTGGTAGAACACACCATTGAAGTTATCAGGTCCTGGACTTTTCTTTGTGCCAGAGGTTTTTGATTACTAATTCAATCTTATTACTCATTACTGGTCTGTTCAGATTTTGTATTTCTTTATGATTCAGTCTTAGTAGATTGTATGTTTCCAGAAACTTATCCATTTCTTCTAGGTTTTGCAGGTTATTGGCAAATAACTGTTCATAGTAGTCTCTTTTGATCCTTTGTATTTTCTTGGTATCAATGTAATATCTCCTCTTTCATTTCTGATTTTATGTATTTTTCTTCTCTCCTTTTTTTAGTTAGTATAGATAAAGGTTTGTCAATTTTGCTTATCTTTAAAAAAAATAACTATTAGTTTTTTACTATGGCTCTTTTAGTCTCTTATTTATTTCTGTATTGATCTTTATTATATTTATTATGTCTTTTCTTCTACTAATTTGAGGCTTCCTTTTCTAGTTTCTTGAGATGTAAAATTAGGCGTTTAAGATCTTTCATTTTTCTTCATTTAAGTGTTTAATTGTACAAAATATCTTAGAACTACCTTTGAACATTCCATAAATTTTAGTATGTTGCTTTTACTTTTTGTGTCTCATGTATTAATTAGGGTTTTTCAGAGAAAAGGAACTAATAAGATATATATAGATATATAGGAGGAGATATGTTATGGTAATTGCCTCATGTTATTATGGAGGCCAGGAAGTCCCACAATATGCCACCTGGAAGCTAGAGACAAAGGAAGGCCAGTGGTAAAATTCAGCCCAAATTTGAAGGCTTGAAAGTGTGCAGTGGGGAGGGCACTGATTTAAGTCCACACTCTGAAGGTCCAAGAACCCATAGTTCCAATGTCTGAGGGCAAAGAAGATATATGTTCCAGCTCAAGAAAAGAGAGCTAATTTTTCCCTTCCTCCGCTTTGTTGTTCTATTCAGGTGGGCCTTCAGTGGATTGGATAATGGTGGCCCACAGTTGTGAGGGCAGATTTTCTTTATTCAGTCTGTGGATTCAAATGCTAATTTCTTCCAGAATTATCCTCACACACACTTAAATAATGTTTCACCACCTATCTAAGTATCCCTTAACCCAGTGTAGTTGACACATAAAATTAACCATCATATGCCAAGAGATTTTATTAAAAATAAAAATTCTTCTTTTGCCAGTTAGTTATTCAGCAGTGTGTTTTTAGTTTCCACGTATTTGTGAATTTTCCAATTTTTTCCTATTTTTGATTTCTAGCTTCATACTATTGTGGTTACCAAAGATACGTGATATAATTTCAATCTTTTTAAATCTGTTAAGACTTTTCTCACGGCTTAACACATGGTCTATCCTGGAGAATGTTCTGTGTGTGCTTGAAAAGATTCTTTCTTCCTCTTGCTGCCTTCCATTGTGATTCATTAGCTTTATATAGTGGTATGTATTGATTCCTTTCTCTTTCTCTTTCTCTTTTGTGTATTTACTACATTTTTCTCTTTACCATGAGAAAACACAAAGCATCTTATAATTATAATTATCTATATTAAGCTGATAAGCACTTAACTGTCATCTCATGGACAAACACTATACTTTAAATTTTCCTCTATTTTATGTTACTGATGTCATAATTTATATATTTTTATATTGTGAATCTATTAACACATTATTGTAGCTATTATAGTTATTTTTAATATTTTTGTTCTTTAACTTTTAAACTGCTATTACAGTATTAGAGTATTCTGTATTTGATAATATTCTTACCTTTACAGTGATAGTTATACTCTAATATGTTTTCATGCTGTTAGTGTTCTTTTGTTTCAACTTGAAGAACTACCGTTAGAATTTTTTGTAAGAAAAGTCTAGTGGTGATGAAATCCCTCAGCTTTTGTCTGGTAAAGTCCTCATGTCTCCTTTACTTCTGAAGGACAGCTTTACTAGGTCTAGCATTCTTAATTGGCAGGCTTTTTTCTTCAGAATTTTGAATTTAACATGCCACTCTCTCCAAGCTTGTAAGATTTCTGCTGAGGAATGTACTGATAAGTTTTATAATGGTTCCCTTGCATCTGGTGAGTCACTTCTGTCTTGTTGCTTCCAAAATTCTTTGTCTTTGACCATTGAGAATTTGATTATAATGTGCTTCAGTGAAGATCTCTTTATGTTTAATCTATTAGGAGTTCTTTGGAATTCATGGAGCTGGATGTTCATTTCCCTATCCAAATTTTGGAAGTTTTCTTGCATTATTTCTGTGTATAATCTTTCTGTCCCCATCCTCTTTTCTCTGCTTCTTCTAAAATTTCCATAATGCATATATTGGTTTCCCTGATATAGCCCATAGGTCCTATAGACTTTTTTCACTCTTAGTCATTCTTTTATCTTTTTGTTCCTCTGACTGGGTAATTTCAAATGACTGTCCTCAAGCTCATTGATTATTTCTTTTGCTTAACCAAGTCTGCTATTGAAGTTCTCTATGGAATTTTTCTGATTGGCCATTCTGTTTTTCAGTTCCAGAATTTCTGTTTGGTTCTTTTTTACAGTTTCTCTTTGTTGAACTTCATATATTATTTTCCTGATTCCATTTAATTGTCTGTCTGTACTCTGTTGTACCTCACTGAGCTTCTTTAAGATGATCATTCTAAATTCTTTGTTAGGTAGTTCATAGATCTCCATTTCTTTGGGTTGGTTATTGGACTTTATTTTTTTTTCCCTTGGTGGTGGCATGTTTCCCTGATGATTCATAATCCTTGTAACCTTGTGTTGGTGTCTGTGCATTTGAAGAAACAGACACCTTGTTCAATCGTTACAGGCCGAGTTAAGCAGGGAAAGCCCTTCACCAGTCAGACCATCCTGAGACTCTGGGTGGGCTGCTGGCACAGTCCACAGGTAAGCTTGTTATTGGGGACTTCAGGCATTCTGGCCTGGTGCCTGGGTTCATAGGGGTAGGTCTACAGCCTGCATTCATTGAGGTGGCTCTGGAGCTTGGGTCCACATGGACAGGACTTGTGCCTTATTTGCCTCCAAAAGAAGGAGTATAAGCCCATCCACATAGAAGTTCTTAAATTAGCTGCATTATATTTTTCAGTATGGTGGAAACTGATGAGTAAATAACCTTTTCTCCAAAAGAGTCCTCCAGTTTTGCCTTTTTATTTCAAAGATACTACTACATTTCAAACACCGATAGCATCCAAAGTATATAGACTATGATTCCAATTCCTACCCACCAAAGGAATGGGACAATAAGGGTATGGAGGTAGAGGGAAAATAGAAAAAAGGAATTGCTCTAATACTGAATAAAATAGTTTTTAAGGGATTCCCCCCAAGAATTTCTTAGAACATAGGATATAGAACTGACTGGCCAACATGAGTAGAAATATTTCTTCTCCTGTTGGCCTAACACAGCAAGGCAGACTGGGATTTTCCAACAGGAACATTTATTTAAAAATTAAAAGACAAAATAAAATACAAGAGGATATAGATAGATGGATTCACAGCACACAGACTTGTCAACATAGGATAGCCTATGTGTTCCCATCTGTATCCATCTAAGAATGAAAATGACATCCCCATTAAATAATTCGGGCACCACACCTATGGAGAGGCACTTAAATATGCATCTCAGATCTTGATCTTTCAGCAATCCTACATGGTAAAATAGGCATTATTAACCTCAATCTCTAGTTACTCAGAGAATTTTAGGTCATTTTCCAAAGGACTTACAAAAAATGGTTAGGCTAGATCTGGAAGTAGAACTCTTATGAATTCTCACCTTTCTGGTCACCAATTGGGAAAGAATTCTCTAGATCTTAAGTTTCTTACGTACCATGAAAATTTATACCCACATGGTGAGCATGGAGCCTAGAGGAGAGATTGAGCAACCTTTAGGAAAAGCGTTTGAAGAGGTCAAAAGTTCTATAAAAGTGCAAGATGTGTACACTAGAGGGTACCAACTTTCCTAGGAAAACATAAATTGTGAAAGGGTAGTTCTCACATTATTGGGTATAAAGTGTTTAAATAAAAACTCTGATCTAAGGAAGCATGGCAAAACATAGTGGCATTGCTCAGAAATCACTATGGCTTCCACATCTTTAAAGCAAGGAGGATTTCATTTTCAGCTCAGTCTCTGAGCTAAAATCTCTCTGAAACATTTAATATCTTCTTTCCTGTGACTAAAACATGACTTAGGATAAGGAAGAAAAAGCAGCCTATGAAAAGAGGGCACAGAATCTATAAATTACCTTGGGCAGTATGGCCATTTTCACAATATTGATTGTTCCTATCCATGAGCATCTACTTTAATGTTCATATGGAAACAAAAAAGAGCCTGCATTGCCAAGTCAATCCTAAGCCAAAAGAATAAAGCTGGAGGCATCATGCTACCTGACTTCAAACTATACTACAAGGCTACAGTAACCAAAACAGCATGGTACTGGTACCAAAACAGAGTTATAAACCAATGGAACAGAACAGAGCCCTCAGAAATAATACCACACGTCTACAACTATCTGATCTTTGACAAACCTGACAAAAACAAGAAATGGGGAAAGGATTCCCTATTTAATAAATGGTGCTGGGAAAACAGGCTAGCCATATGCAGAAAGCTGAAACTGGATCCCTTCCTTACACCTTACACTAAAATTAATTCAAGATGGATTAAAGACTTAAATATTAGACCTAAAACCATAAAAACCCTAGAAGAAAACCTAGGCAATACCATTCAGGACATAGGCATGGGCAAGGACTTCATGTCTAAAACACCAAAAGCAATGGCAACAAAGGCCAAAATTGACAAATGGGATCTAATTAAACTAAAGAGCTTCTGCACAGCAAAAGAAACTACCATCAGAGTGAACAGGCAACCTACAGAATGGGAGAAAATTTTTGCAACCTACTCATCTGACAAAGGGCTAATATCCAGAATCTACAAAGAACTCAAACAAATTTACAAGAAAAAAACAAACAACCCCATCAACAAGTGGGCGAAGGATATGAACAGACACTTCTCAAAGGAAGACATTTATGCAGCCAAAAGACACATGAAAAAATGCTCATCATCACTGGCCATCAGAGAAATGCAAATCAAAACCACAGTGAGATACCATCTCACACCAGTTAGAATGGCCATCATTAAAAAGTCAGGAAACAACAGGTGCTGGAGAGGATGTGGAGAAATAGGAACACTTTTACACTGTTGGTGGGACTGTAAACTAGTTCAACCATTGTGGAAGACAGCATGGCAATTCCTCAGGGATCTAGAACTAGAAATACCATTTGACCCAGCCATCTCATTACTGGGTATATACCCAAAGGAATATAAATCATGCTGCTATAAAGACACATGCACACGTATGTTTATTGCAGCACTATTCACAATAGTAAAGACTTGGAACCAACCCAAATGTCCAACAATGATAGACTGGATTAAGAAAATGTGGCACATATACACCATGGAATACTATGCAGCCATAAAAAAGGATGAGTTCATGTCCTTTGTAGGGACATAGATGAAGCTGGAAACCATCATTCTCAGCAAACTATCGCAAGGACAAAAAACCAAACACTGCATGTTCTCACTCATAGGTGGGAATTGAACAATGAGAACACTTGGACACAGAAAAGGGAACATCACACACCAGGGCCTGTTGTGGGGTAGGGAAAGAGGGGAGGGATAGCATTAGGGGATATACCTAATGTAAATGACGAGTTAATGGGTGCAGCACACCAACATGGCACATGTATACATATGTAACAAACCTGCACATTGTGCACATGTACCCTAGAACTTAAAGTATAATAAAAATACACATATATATATTAAAAAAAAAAAAGAAAAGAGAGCACAGAACACTCACATTGTATATCAGAGTTGCAGGACCCAGATTCTCAGAGAAGCCATTTTCATGGTTATAAGTAACCTGAAGACCCATTCTGCAGACTACATTGAAAAAAAAGTAAAGCAACACTTTGTGAAGATGCCACTAAAGATGGCATTTTCAACCCATTATTTCCTTTGTCATCACAAATAATTTAATACAGTGAGTGCGGACATTCAACTCAGCCATTGTAGAGCAATTTTTGGAAAGATCTTTGTCCACATCTGACAAGGGGTGTGAAAGTGGGTCAATACCCCTTTTGAAGTAGGAATGTCAGCAACAACAATCCAAACAAAGAAATCCTTAATGGATGTAAAATCAGCACAGAGGGTCTGGCAGCCTACCAGGAAATTGTCCTCCCAAAGCAAAATTTTGAGACTTCTGAATTGCATTTCTCAAGGATGGCAGCTTCTGTTTATACTCTAGTTTCAAGAATAAAACTTTTTGCAAGATGGAATAATCTGATAATATTTCAGACTGTTTAATGTAAAATTAGGCTGTACATCATGTGTACGAAGCTCAGTGCATTAATTATAAGAATAGTGTGTGTCTCTGGCCCTGACATAGGAACTCATGGAAAGAGAGGGCAGGATGAGAGGGAGAATGATAACTCACATGCTCTCTCACACACGCAAACACACAACCAGAGAGCTGCTAGAGTAGTCCTGGACTGAGGTCAAAATGTATGGGGTGTCCAGTAGGGGAAGCAGAGACACTAACACAACCCTGAGTCATAGAACTGATCAAACAAAAGGATCAAGAATACAAAGCTCATCTTAGTCCAAACAAATCAAGCCCTGGGAAGCTACTCTGGAGGCTACAGGACAAGCCCATCCTAGAGGAAGCTGTGAGAAAAGGAAATTAACCAATATGTGGTATTGGCTTACTATGTTTTATGCATTGTGCTGGGCAGTACCATATACTGGAGAAATTTACCACTAAGCCCTCCACAACCCCCTTTGTCAGCTGTCTTTCTACTGCCTTCTAAGCATCCCCCAACCACCAATGGTTGGGGCCCCAGGCAGTTTCCTGATGGATTCCACTTGCTCTCCCCAGAAAAGTTTACCCAGGAACCTTTCCTGATCTTTTCCTCCTTCCCTCCTCCAATGTCCTTTCCCTCACGGTCTTGCTAGGTGACAGCTAATCTCAGCAAGAATTAATGTATTTTAATGTATTATGTATTTAATGTATTATTGAGTTTCCCTTCCCAGACTACCCTTGATAACACCTTGACCTGCCAGGAGGTTTCAGGGCCTTTACTTCTAAGAGAATTTTTGTCCTAATAATAAATCAAGAATTAGAAGAATGTAGCTGCTCAAATAAATCTAAATCACCTAGGATTAAAACCTGGGAGGCTTGAGGTGTTTTTGGTTGTTTGCTAATTTCAACTTTTATTTTAGATACAAGAGGTCGACGTGCAGCCTTGTTATATGGGAATACTGCATAATGCTAAAGATTAGAATACAGATTCCATCACTCAAGCACCCAAGTGGTGAGCATAGTACGCAATAGGTAGTTTTTCAACCCATTCTCCCCTTCCTCCCCTGACTAGTAGTCGCAGTGTTTATTTTTCCCATGTTTATGTCCCTGTGTGCTCAATGTTTAGTTCCCACCTTTAAGTGAGAATATGTGGTATTAAGTTGTCTGTTCCTACATTAATTTCCTTAGGATTATGGCCTCCAACTGCATCTGTGTTGTTGCAAAGGTTTTTTTTTTAACATGATTTTAAAAAAAGGGGAGGCCATTAGAAATATTAGCCTCACTTAACACTGGATTCCCAACCTGCCTTGGGAACCCTCTGCCCTCCTCTCCTCTCCAGCCTTTGGCTCGTTCTCTTCATGTTCCAGTCTCCTCAGTAGTGATTTTGTTTTTGTTTTGCTTTTATCTTTGTGTTTGCAAAAACAAAACAAACACCACCACAAAAGTTCATAGGAATATGTTTGTTTTACAAAGTTTACCGTCTTGCAAACATGAGAGGGCAAGAGTCAATCAAACATAAAGAGATCAGTTAGGAATCTGTCCTTGTGCAGGTAGAAGTGTAGTTTAGAATTTTAATCACTGATACAAGCAGGATATGCCTAGTCTTCTTAAGATAATACTCTATAGTATACCAAGCTTGTTGAAGATTAAATTAGAAGGTAGCTAGTTATCTACTGAGATTTTCCTTTATGCAAAAGATGTGAGATGCCTTTTAGGAAATGCCAAGATGCACAGGTGCTTCTTTGAGGCACAGACTGACTTTTTTAGAGTGAGAATGTTTTTGAAAATCTATTCCAACAAAATAATAGTTAAGATCCTGAAATCATTGGCTATAAAATATTATATTCACGCAGCCCTAAGGATACCAGTTCTAAAGAGGAGTTAACTTAGAAAGTAATAAGAAGAAACAAGCTTGCAGTTTGCCTTCCAGAGAAAGGTGAGAAAGTAAAGTGATGAAGCCAAGACTAAGAGCTGTCCCAGATCAATCACTTGCTCAACTTTCTGGCCCACATAATCCCCTGAGATTGCAGGAGAGGAAATGAACAGCCCTCAGAATCAGGAAGCATGATCAAAAGCAAAAAAGAAAGATCTGTGTAAGGATAAGGAAATAGGACAAATGTTATTTTATTTTTACTCCCTTCTAGAAGGAGTGACCCAGTCTGGAAGATGTGGTTTTTCTGATGTGAAATGATGCAATATCCCACTATGAGATTTATCATCCTCAAGAAAAATTCTGATCATGTCAGACATAAAGCAAGGAGGCGTCCACTAGATTCCAGGCTATACAACTCATGTCCTTCTAATTACATTTGGAAAAATCCATCTTCCCCAAATTCTATCACATTTCATATTCGCTGGGGAATGACATGAGAAAAAACCAGCAGAATTAAGGAAATGCGTATGATATTTGTGAGACTAAATATCCCAGGCACTAATTCAAGAATTCTCACTGGCTATCTTCCAAATCTTTCACCCTACTAAGTTTCACCTGAAATTCTATTTCTAAGAAAAATGGAATCCTGCTATCCTCCAGAAACACTAATTCCTAAGGTATCTTGTCTGATTTAGGGATTCTCGATCTTTTGAAACTCAGTGCTCCCCTTGTAAAGGAAATACTCTCTAGAGCCCCCTTAACTCCCCAGACATAAAATTCAAAGATAATCTAGCTACATAAATAATTCAAAGGTAAATTTAAAAAGAAGTAATATATAACAAAATAATACATTTTTAATATTTAAAAGTCACTTGAGACATGGTACAAATCCTTGCTGTGCAAACTCTTCCACACAGTGAAGACTGTCTGATGTCCCTGGCTGAGAGCTCTACAACGCCAATGACCCTTCTCTTCTATCATTGTGACAAACAAATCCTCCTCAATGAATTTCCAAAAAGCCCCTACCAGCCCCATGGAGAACTACTTAGCCGGCTGAGTTGCACAGAACCATCAGTAACAACAGCATACACTTGGAGGTCAACTCTCTCATCCTTGGACAGAAGCCCATTCTGCAAGGAAAGGCACTCAACATCATCCAACAGCTAGATGGTTTCCTCTGTCTAACTTTTTTTTTTTTTTTTTTTGAGAGGGAGTCTCGCTCTGTCGCCCAGGCTGGAGTGCGGTGGCGCGATCTCGGCTCACTGCAAGCTCCACCTCCCGGGTTCACGCCATTCTCTTGCCTCAGCCTCTCGAGTAGCTGGGACTACAGGCTCCCGCCACCATGCCCGGCTAATTTTTTGTATTTTTAGAAGAGACGGGGTTTCACCGTGTCAGCCAGGATGGTCTTGATCTCCTGAGCTCATGATCCACCCGCCTCGGCCTCCCAAAGTGCTGGGATTACAGGTGTGAGCCACCGCGCCCAGACTTCTCTGTCTAAATTTTAAACTGGTTGTGTCCCTTAGTTATCTCTGAATAAAATTTTAAAAGTAGTGTCAATAGTAAATGAAAATTTCAGGATGAAAAGTATAACTTCATCCAGTAAAAAGTGTTGAATTGATATGACACCAACATCTGAATATTTTCAGATACAGGCCTTTCGTCATATATCTACATAATAGACAGCCACATAACATGCAGATGATTGAATGATTTTTCATCTAGATTTTTTTCAAGTTTGCTAGAGTAGAGTGGAAGTGTATGTCTGATGCTGGTCAGTATATAGCTGATCCTAGAATAGAGGGCCCTCCTACCAATGGAAAAGGATTGCTTTTGTAGGAAGAATTTTGAATTTTCATAACATTTTCTGAACACCTATTCCCCACACAATCTTACATTCTTTAGAGATATGTTACATTTCCAAATGGCATTTATTCATGTATTCTTTTATTTGTTCTTCAAAACACTACAGGATGCCCCTTATAAATCATTCACTGTTTGAGTCACACAAAAATTAATAAAAGGGCCTCTGCCTTCAGGAAGCTTATACTCTTAGAGGTCAGACATGAAAAATAATTACAACACATAAAATGCCTCAATAATACACTTATATGCTAAGTTCAGTATTAACAAGAGGTGGCCTAGGATAAAGGTTTTGGAGTTAGGTTGCCAGGGTCAAATCCCAGTCTTTCTATTTATTTACTTTGTGACCTTAGGCAAGTTACTTAACCTTTCTGTACCTCATTTTCCTTGGCTATAAAATGAGAATAATAGTACTGCCAATAACCGTACCTACTTCATAGGGCAATTTTGAGAATGAAAAAATCCAATATATGGAACTTAATTTAGACTGCACTCATTAAGTGCCTGCTGTTGTTTTTGTTGTTATAATAGATGCAGAAAGAAAGGATTTTATTTTAACACACTGAGTAGCAAAGGCTTTTCTGGAAGTTTTGCTCCAGTTTTCCAAAATAATGTTATCTTCTCCTCAACTCCTTTGCCAGTTACCACGTTTTCTGGGCAAGACCAAAAGTCCATTTAAAGATGGGGAAACAATATTGGCCTCTAACAAAAAAAGTAGTTAAATAAATTAGGAGACTTTTCATTTTTGCTCACCACTGTGCTTCAGGACTAGCAGAAGAGCTGATACATAATAAGAACAAATAACTACTTAATAAATGACCAGATCAATGGAATATTATTTAGCCATTAAAAATAAATATCCTTATTTATTGATGTAAAACATCCAGCAAGTACTAAGTGAAAATAGTCACAAATGGAAGAATATGGAAGATCCCTTTTTTGTCTTTAACAATTTACCTAGAATGTATATGCACAAATTCTGAGAAGTAGACCAAGATGGTAACAGTGTTTGTTTCTTAGTAATGAGATTATGGTCGAGTTTTGCTTTACTCTTTGTAAATTACTGAATTTCACTACATCCTTTTGCAATATGTATGTGCTACTTTTATAAACAGAAAAAAGAGTAATAACACTTAATGGGACACTAATGAGTAGCTAAATGGTCAAAGGTAAAGAAAAAAATAGTAATAAAGGGTAAAAATTATTCATTGACAAAAAGGTCATTGACCTAGTCCAGAATTGGCTATTACACAAATAAGCTTTTGAAAATTATACTGAAATTATATATTGTTCACATGTTTGCTTTGTCAGTAGCTAAGTAACCCACTTCAGTTACCATAAGAGCTAGTCTTACTACTGTAATCTCACTATCCAGAATTTATTATTTCTGGTCCATAATAATTGACCATTTCCAACTGATTATCCATTCTATCTTCATTTAAAAACAGAATATTAAAGTCTGAATTTTTGTACCCCTTGCAATTACTTCTCTGTGTATTTTGGAGCTTCCCTGTAGCATGAGTCAATTTATATCTTTATCTACAATGAAAGAAGCATGAATTAACTAAGTTCAAGGGCTTTCTGGCAGTGCAATGGTTAAAATTCCTAGGGTTTGCTGCCTCTTTCTAGCAAATGAAAACTAATTCATTACTTAATTTGTAGGTTGGAAGTAAAGCATAATTACTATGAAATGACAAGTCAACAATGAAGAAGCAGGTGAATTTGCATTTGAACAACTCTTCTATTAGAAGTTGCATGTACAGTATATAAAGGCTGGATTTAACTCTGGGTTACTGGCCTCTTGAACGCTGCAGTAAAAGAGTGAACTAGAACATTCAAGGAAGATGCATTTTCTCTGTAAAAATCAGCATCTTAACTAAAATTTTCAGTGCACTGTGCCACATAAGGACAGCTTGATGGAGCAACAAATGCTGCTCTCTGTATGTCAGCAGAAGCAGTGTTTTGACAGTTCATGGCATATTTTTGCAGGTCTACTGAGACCTCCGGGACTGTACTAAAGGAAGGATTTAGTCTTGTTTCTATGGAAACCATAACTACTCTGTAAGCCTGTTAAACAAGACAGTTTGCAATATGGTATCTTATTCAAGATGAATAGTCTTTGTAATATATCAGTGATAAATTTTTCTATCTAGATTTCAACATCTGCCTGAGAAAATTCTAAATCGGTGTGATGACTCCACAAAAAAAGGATCAGCCAGCCACAGTGCAGACAAGCTCTATTGCAATCTGGTTCATGTGCTGGGAAATAAAAATGGTTTCTACCTTAAAGAAAAAGAAAAGGAATTCTGCCTAGAACACAGGAATACAGGAATGACATTTTCACTTTGAACAATTGACGAGAAACTAGCATTACCTTAACTAGCTTTGATTTGCATTTCTTTTAATTTTTCACTTTTCTTCATGGCAAAGAGATTGGTGATTTTAAAAATAAATTGGTTTAAGGCTTAAGAAACAGAAAATGTGTGTTATCTCCTCTGTCTACTAGCTGTGAATATTTATGCACACGCACTAGACTATAACTTTTGCTATTGTTCACCAGCACTTACCACAACACCCAGCATAGAAGATAAAAAGCAGTAATATTATAACAATATCAACCACCATTTGTAGCAACAGCTTTGCTACAGATATTGTGGTTAGTTCCTTACATGAATTATCTTATTTAATTCTCACTACAGCCCTATGGGTAGATACTTTGATTAGCCCCAGTGCACAGATAAGAAAATTGAAGATTAGTGAGCCTAGGAAACTTGGCCATTTTCACACAGATAGTAAAATAGCAGAAATGGAATTGAAAGTTGATCTGATTCCAAACCTTGTCTTCTTGACACTATCCTATTCTGCATACTGTTAGGTGAGTTAATAATTAACAATACAACTTATCTGAGCCTTCTCTAAAACAAATGGGGATGGACTCTACCTCATAAGAAGTTTATATTGATTCTGTGGTTTACTTTATAAGCAATAAAGAACCATACAAATTTTAACACTGATAATAATTATCAGTGTTATTATTATTGGCTCTTTGCTTTTACAGGCTAGACATCATCTTCATACAACAAAAGAATCATGTTTGAACTTCCTATTTTTTGCATGTGGGTAAGTTTATTTTAATACTGATGTCTTAAGAGCATCACATAGACACTGATTGCAAAGAAACATGCATGTGAGTAAGTTAGACATTAGCCCTAATGGAAAAATAGTTGTTTTATATATTATTTGGTCTTATCTCTGTACCAATTGCCTGCAGATCTGAAGACTGGAAAGAGTCTTCATAAAACTGTGGAGCATCTTTTCATCAGAGCTGGTTATCACATCAAGACAAAGTGGGACCAAACTGCTACTGTGTTTATTGTGGAAGAACTGGGTTTCTGCTGATTGCAAAAGCTCAGGACACAGCTGTGGAAAGTAGTGAGGCAGCCACGAGTACTTATGCAACATTGGTTCATTAGTTGACATGGCTGACGATGACACATAGCCTTGCACACACAGGTATTTGAGTGCTACAGTCTGCCCTTTATTTCTGGTAACAGTTGCTTCTTGTAAGAGCTGTCATTACTGGCAGATTGTCATGCTGTGAGGGTCAACATAGAGCTCCTGGGGTGGAACCAGAGGGCCAAAGACCCCAACAGCTCCACCTCACTCTTGCTGAGCTGCATAGAGCTGTGACTAGCAGAAACATGGGGACAGGTGGTGCAAAAGGCAGTCAACCAGATCCAGCTGCAAGTTCCAACGCCACCATGAACTCATTGTATTGTCTTGGACTAACTAATCATTGTACATTTTGATACCCTCATTTGTAAAATAGAAACTAATAATATCTGTATTGGCAAAAAAAAAAGAAGAAGAAGAAGATAGTGTCAGGAGTGGTATGGAGAAAGAATTCATTGAATGCTAGCTGTCACTATTTTAAAACCTCAAATTAATATCTTTATTTCTTTAATTGAATCTTTACCTTTGCAAATAGACACATTCTGGGTTGGGAGGACTAGAATGTACATAAATAAATGAAGTATTTTGAAATAGTTTTTAAATGCTGCTTGTTATTTTTTCACCTTTGCCCTATCCTACATCCTCTATGTGTTAGTCTGTTCTTGCACTGCTATAAAGAAACACCTGAAACAGGGTAATTTGTAAAGAAGAGAGGTTTAATTGGCTCATGGATTTGCAGGCTATACAGGAAGCAAGCCAAGGAGGCCTCAGGAAACTTACAATCATGGAAGAAGGTAAAGAGGAAGCAGGCACATCTTCACATGACCATAGCAGGACGAAGAGAGAGGAAGGGGAGGTGCTACACACCTTTAAACAACCAAATCTCATGAGAATTCACTCACTATCACCAGAACAGCAAGAGGAAAATCCATCCCCATGGTCCAATCACCTCCCACCAGGCCACACCTCCAACACTGGGGATTACAATTTGACATGATATTTGGGCAGGGACACAGACCCAAACCATATCATTCAGCCTCTTTTCCCTCCCAAATCTCACCTCCTCTTTACATTTCAAAACCAATCATGCCTTCCCAACAGTCTCCCAATGTCTTATTACCCCAAAAGTCTCATTCCAGCATTACCCCAAAAGTCCAAGTTCAAAGTCTCATCTGAGACAAGGTAAGTCTCTTCCACCTATAAGCCTGTAAAATCAAAAGTCAAAAGCAACTTAGTTACTTCTGAGACACAATGGGAGTATAGGCATTGAGTAAATATTCCCTTTCCAAAAGGGAGAAATCAGCCAAACGAAAGGATCTACAGGCCCTGTGCAAATCCAAAATGCAGCAGGGCAGTCGTTAAATCTTAAAGCTCCAAAATAATCTCCTTTGACTCCATGTCCCATATCCAGGTCATACTGATGCAAGGGGTGGGCTCTCTAGGCCTTGGACAGCTCTGCCCCATGACTTTGCAGGGCTCAGCCCCCACAGCTGCTATCAAGGGCTGGCATTTAATGCTTGCAACTTTTCCAGGCCTACAGTGCAAGTTGTTAGTGGATCTATAATTCTGGGGTTGAAAAACAGTGGCTCTCTTCTCACAGCTCTACTAGGCAGTGCCCTAGTGTGGACTCTGCATGGGGACTCCAACCCCACATTTTGCCTTCCCACTGCACTAGTAGAAGTTCTCTATGAGGGCTCCACTTGTGCAACAGACTTCTTCCTGGATGCCCAGGCTTTTCCATACATCTTCTGAAATCTAGGCAAAGGCTCCCAACCTCAACTCTTACACTCCGCACACCCGAAGGCTTAACACCACATGGTAGCCATGAAGGCTTAGAGCTTTCACCCTCTGAAGCAGCAGCCTGAGTACCTGGGCCCCTTGAGCCATGGCTGGAGCAGCCAAGATGCAGGGAGGAGTGTCCTGAGTTTGCGCAGGGCAGTACAGCCCTAGGCCTGACCCACAAACCCATTCTTCCCTCCTAGGCCATCAGAGCCTATAGGGCCTTTTCCCCATTGTCTTGGCTATTAGTACTTCCCTTCCTTTTAGTTACGCAAATTTCTGCAGCCTGCTTTAATTCCTCCTGTGAAAATGGGTTTTTCTTTTCTACCATATGGCCAAGCTGCAAATTTTCCAAGCTTTTATGCTCTACTTTCCTTTTAAATATAAGTTCCAGTTTCAGGTCATTCCTTTGTTCACATATATGAGGATAGGCTTTTAGAAGCAGCCAGGACAAATCTTGAAGGCTTTGCTGCTTAGAAATTTATTCTGCCAGATACCATAAATCATCTCTCTCAATTTCAAAGTTCCACAGATCACTAGAGCAGGGACACAGTGCTGCCAGGTTCTTTGCTAATGCATAACAAAAGCGACATTTGTTCCAGTTCCCAAGAAGTTCCTCATTTACATCTGAGACCTCATCAGCTGGCCATCTCTGTCCATATCACTATCAGCATGTTGGTCAAAACCATTAAGTGAGTCTCTAGGAAGTTCCAAACTTTCCCTCATCTTCCTGTCTTCTGAGCCTTCCACACTCTTCCAGCCTCTGCTGGTTACCCAGTTCCAAAGTCATTTCCACAGTTTCAGGTATCTTTATAGCAGTGCACCACCCCTAGGTATCAATTCTCTATATTAGTCCATTCTAACACTGCTATAAAAAAATACCCAAAGCTGGGTTATTTAAAAAGAAAAAAGGTTTAATTGGCTCATGGTTTCACAGGCTGTACAGGAAGCATGACTGAGGAAGCCTTAGGAAATTAACAATCATGGCAGAAGGTGAAGGGAAAAGAGGCACATCTTCACATGGCCTAAGTAGGAAGAAGAGAGAGAAGGGAGAGGTGCTCCACACTTTTAAACAAGCAGATCTCATGAGAGCTTACTATCACAAGAATAGCAAAAGGGAAATTCATTCCATGATCCAATCACCTCCTTTCAGGCCTCACCTCCAACTCTGAGGATTACAATTTGACATGAGATTTGGGTGGGGATACAGACCCAACCATATCACTGTATGTTTCTAGGTACTGTGAAAATGATGAATGACTCGGTCTTTTCAGAAAATTCATAGCAATATACATTACAGCACATGGCAGATGTTTAATAAATATTCATTAAATTAATTAAATTCATAAATGTGTGGCATTAAAACTTGGTTTCTTATGGCCAGGCACTGTGACTCATGCTTGTAATCCCAGCACTTTAGGAAGCCAAGGTGGATGGATCACCTGAGGCCAGGAGCTCAAGCCCAGCCTGGCCAACATGGTGAAACCCCATCTCTACTAAAAATACAAAGATTAGCTGGGTCTGGTGGCGGGCACTTACAATCCCAGCTATTTGGGAGGCTGAGGCAGGAGAATTGCTTGAACCCAGGAGGCAGAGGTTGCAGTGAGCTGAGATTGCACCATTCCACTCCATCCTGGGCGACAAGAGCAAAACTCTGCCTCACCAAAAAAAAAAAAAAACAAAAACAAAAACAAACAAAACAAAAAACTTGGTTTTTGGGGTTTACTGGAATAAATTTATACCTTGAAACCTAAACACAATATTTTAATTTTAAAAATCTTATCATTTGCTAGTGTCAAAATAAATTGCTCTCTAGAGAGAGGAGGCTCCTGGTTTCAAACTGTGAACTTGTGAGCAGTATTCCTTATCCATGACTAGAAGAGGGAGCTAGACCCAAGGTCAGAAGGAATTACAAAGCAATGCAGAGCTGGATATTTTACCACTAAGGCCTGTTTACTCCAATTTATATCTCTGTTTTCCTGCTTACAGATGGTGAAAAGGCATTATACAATTCTGCATGGCTTAACAACAGGGATCCATCCTGAGAAATGTATGATTGGTGATTTTGTCATTATATGAATATCATACAGTGTATTTACACAAACCTATATGGTACAGCATACTACACACCTAGGCTATATAATATAGCTTATTGCTCCTAGGCTACAAACCGATATAGCATGTAACTGTACTGTACTGAATACTGTAGGCAATTGTAGCACAATAATTAAGTATTTGTGTATATAAACATAGAAATGATACAGTCAAAATATGGCATTATAATCTTATGGGACCACTATTGGGTATGCAGCCTATCATTGACCAAATGTCATTGTGCAATGCATGACTGTATTATATTCACCACATCAAGAAGTCAAAGTTAATGCCATTAGGACATAATCTTTGAAAAACTGATGCTTCAGAGATCATAGTCCCACATTTTAACTTTATTAAATCACAACATTTTAGAATTGAAGAGATCTTAAAGATCAAGTTTTATCTAACATCCTAATTTATAGACAAGCAGTCTGATGTCCAAAACACTTAAGAGTCTTTCTGTGATCATTCAGCTAGCGCAGTGATACAGCCAGGGCTAGACTCTAACAAGACAGTAATAATAAAACAACCATGTTTTTAGTGTTTACTACGTGCCAGGCACTACTGCCTGGGACAACTCTTTCTGCCACGAGATCCTTTAAAAAGAAAGAAGCAGAGAGTTGAGGAAAGATTTTGCTCACATTTATGAAGGAAAAAACTATTTTTGATATGGCAAGAAAATATCATGGCTTCCAATTACTGAGTTTTTTCCCCAGCTTTAGTGAGGTATAATTAACAAAAATTTCATATATTCTTAGTGTATAAAATGTGATGATTTGATATATCCATACAATGTGAAATAATTACTACAATCAAATTAACACATCCATACCCACACATAACTACCATTGTGTGTGTGTGTGTGCGTGTGTGTGTGTGTGTGTGTGTGTTAACAACACTTAAGATCTGTTCTCTCAGCAAATTTCAGGTGAAGGATACAGTAATATTGATGATGATAGTCACCATGTTATGCATTAGGCTGTTACTGGTTCTTTGTGCATTAGTCACAGATTCAAGATCCTGACATTGGAAACTACTTTCCTTTAAATATTTTTCTGTCCCTTAGCAAACAAGAGAGTCCAAACAATTCTTGTACAGCACATGCTAATTAGAAGAGGGTACAGTTTTAAAGAGAGGATTCTGTTGTTTTTAAAGTGGGCAAAAACAATATGGAATGTGACTGTACAACCAAGTGAGAAGCAGTAAATGAGACAAGGCTGGGAAATGAAAAGTCACTCATTTCCTTTCCCTACTTCTGTCGACTCTCCTGAATCTTCTAAAAATGTAAAAAGTGAGTGTCCCTGGGAAAGTAGGGCTTCACAAACTTTTTAAAAAATGATGCAAGGTTTATTCTAAAACGTGTCTCAGCTGCCCTGCCTAGTTTGAGATATTTTGCAGGATGCTAAACCAGCTCAAATTGTGTTGAAGGTTTATTACAGTGCCCATCTTGAGGAGTCTGTTTCATTGTGATGCTGCTGGCACTTGTGGGAACTAACCCTCTCTAAAAAGGGTTATACAGTTTAGAGCAGACCACGCCATAGCAGATACCTTGAATTGCCACTGTGTCAAATCGATTTTACTATAGCATCACTATTTTACAACCGTGAGAAATAATGGAATTAGAGATGCATTAAAATTGAGAAGTATTTTTATTGGTTCAAATATGTTTTATCATCTAATCCATTTTCAAAAGCCCCAGATTGAGAGTTACTTTTGTCTTCACCCCAGCTATTTAATCTTACTACTTGCTCTTTCCTATTCCTTCTCGATGTTCCCCCTCCCTCTTGTCAGGTTGATTTCTCTACATTTTCCAAATGAGCAGGGATCACTCTGGTCTCCATGCCAATGCTGGCAGTTTCCACTTCCTGAATGCATCTGCATTCTTATTCTATCATACTAATAATGCATGTAAAGTCATACAGTCCCAAAGGCCGTCGTAGAAAAGAGCAGTGGCAGCATTCTGCATTCTACCCCATCTCACTCCTTAAAGGCAGACATTTTAACTCTTAGCTGTTTATATACCATGATTGCCCCCAAATTCCTAAATAATTTGTGCATAGTATTAGCTCTTGAATTTTAAACACTATCTACTGACTTGCTCTTATAATAAAAGACTGCTTTATTTCTCTTATTATAGCTGCAATATTTTTTAATCACAGTTTTTAGTCATTATTTGATTGTGTTAAAATTATTCATGCTGAGCCAAAAAGCAAACTATGATTATGGTTCCTTTCTTGTACAAGTTTTTTTTTTCCTCTAGAGTTAATAACTTCCCCATTTTGTTCTAATTTGCCTTTCTTAATTTCTTGATTTTCTTTCTGCAGCCTCTGAAGGCTCTCTAAAATGCTGCTCAGTACGACAATGTTCCTTTTAGTGAAATTTGTCAGATAATCTACTACATCCATTTCTCTCCCTTTCCTGATCTAATCTGGACTGGTTGGCACCAGCTGTCAACTTGGATTTTTGCTTCCCATGCTCTTCTGTTGGATTTTCTTTCCACAGTGCCCTGTCTTCCTCTCTCATGCTTTAGCCTTCAATTTAGCAGAGCACTTCTTCCAGGATCTTCTTGAAATAGGGCGCTTGGCAGATACATGTTTGAACTATTGCATGCCTGACATATTTTTATTCTACCTTATACTGAATTGATCATTTTGCTTGATAAAAAATTTGATGCTGAAATCATTTCCCTCAGAATGCTGGAAACTTTCTTTATTGTCTTCTAGCACCCAGCACTGGTATTGAGCAATGCCATTCTGATTCCCAGACTTTTGTATGTCATCTTTTCTCTTTTCCTCTGAAAATTTTTGGCATCTCCTTTAACCCCTGTGTTGTGAAATTTTATGATGATATATGCCTTGCTGTGGACCTTTTCATTTATTTTGCCGGGTACTCAGCAGCCATTTTCAATCAACAAATTCATGCCTTGGGGTTATACAGAAATTTATTCTATTATTATGTTGATTCCTTTCTTTTCTTCTGTTTATCTTCTGGAATCTTTCATTTTCATGCTAGAGCTCCTGGACTGATCTTTCAACTTTGTTACCACTTCTCTTCTTGTCCATTTCTTTTATTCTACTTTTTGGGAAATTTCTCATGTTTACTAGCCTCTTCACTATTACTCATTTTTCCTTTGTACAACTTCTATTAGTCCAGTATTTAATTGATCCTCTCATTTTCTTAACTCTTCTTCCTTATTGTTCATTTTAAAATCTAATTTCTTGGACATGTGTTCCAAGTTTTACATATTTTTTATTAGTTTTCTCAATTTCTAAGAATTCTTTAGTAATCATTTAAGACTGTTTTCTGATCATTCATCTTAAAGCATCCTAAATCTTGCTTATGAATGCAAAAAAAAAGAGTTTCATCTCTCAGGCTGTCTTATAGCGTCTTTATTCTCTGCCTTATTTTCTGCCTAGATTTTTTTACTATTTATTATTTTGGACTTTATCTTTCACTTTCTGGAGCTGTCAGGATAAATGGGCTGGGGCCTCACCTTTCAGTTTCCCCACTTTTATGGAGTCCTCAAGTTTAGGTCTGACACCACCTCCTCATTCCCCTCTAGGTCTACTGTCCCACTAGCTCCGCCAAACTGGCAGTGGAAAATAAATGGAGAAAGATAGTCATGAGGCAAAGTGAGAATGGTCACTCTTTATCCCAACTTTCCAATAAACCTATCTATTCAGCCTTCTATTTCATTCTGCTATGTCTGTCCTCACACTTTCTTGGCACCTGCCAGTTACTGCAACTTTCTGGGGATTGGCTGAGTGTATTGGCTTGTTCCTTATCAGTATCCCCTCTGTGTACACCTGGGCTTTCCTCCTTGCTGCCAGGTTACCAACTATTCCTTCACCTGCCTTTCATACTCATATGCTGGTATGCAGTAACAGATGTCCCTATTTCTTATTCTCCTTGGTTTCTAATAAATTTTGTATTTGTTTTATTTTCAATTTTCCAAGAGACAAAGCAGAATTATCTTTTTCCACTTTAAAACCATTATTATTCTCATAAACATTTACATGATACTCTGATTCATAATTTTCCTTCCCTTCTCCTAAATCCTAAATCCTAAATCCTAAAATCAGAGCATAAGTGACCACTGTGTTGTCCCCAGGTGTGGTAGACTTTAGCTATGCAATTTCCTTGTGCTTTGGCCAACTTATAACTGCTTTCATATACTTATCTATGTTTGGGAGACTTTATAGGACTGCAGAGGCTGCTCTATCTGTGTAGACATGGCAGTCCCAATAGAAGAGGAAATTTTAAACCCCAAGAAGCATAGCATCCCCTCATGAATAACTTTTGGGAGCTGATGTATTAATACCCCAGCTCCCTCCCCAGCTTAGGTGAGACAATACTAAGGTATGTGTTTCATAGTTTTGCACATAGATTTTCCATGACATTAAGTTCTATTTGTTCATAATGGTGGCTGCCTTCTTAAGACCCCCTTTTTGGGGAATCAAATCTAAAACAAATCAGTAGCATAAGTGCACCTAAGAGAAAGATCTTTAAGAACTGCATAATTCAAGACCAGATGACAACCAGAACTCTGTTGCTGTTGACAAGTAGGGGTTTGGTGATGCTTCACAAAGCATCATATGACTAAGATTATCATCTGTGGTGAATCGAGATGGAATAATGGTGGAAGGGAATACACTAGCCTGTGTAGTCCCTCCAGTGTGCCAGTTACATGGTAATTTTAAGTACTATGGGGTTGGAGTTGGTAGTTGCTCTTCAGTGCCACTGGGATGACTGAAGAAAAAAAATGCCAGACTCAAGTCACACCAGCTAATGTCACAGTGGAAAGTCAAAAATTCCCTCTACCAGTGATAAGAAAGACATTCAACTTCTTCCCAGATTCTCAGCCTCTTGTTTCCAAGCCAACAATCAGTAAATGCTCTGAGGATAGAGGTAGCATGCAGAAAGTCAGCTTGCTTTATCTCTGGGATGGAACCCTTCAAATTCAGACCACCTCAGAAACTCTCCAATGCCTTCAAACAAATTATTTTCTTTAGTTTAGCAGACATTTTTGGTTGTTCGCAGTAAAATACTTGTCTGCCGTGAGCTACTCCATCATAACTGTTTTTTCTTTATTTAATTTTCTCTCTCTGTAAAAACCGATTATCTCACATTTCAAGGAATTTTACTAAACAGTGTTGCAGGTCATTTGAAGTTGTGTGAGATATGATACCATTTTTATTATGAGAAATTGTCCCAGAATTATAGAATATTTATCATCTTTTGCCTACTAAATGCCAATGTATTCCCATCCATTACAGCAACCAACAGATTTCTCTACAAATTTCCAAATTCTTCTGAAGTGAGCAGTATCACTGCCATGAGAACCAGTGGTCTATGACAGCCATGATAGCTCCTTGTCAGCTGTTCTTTCAGGAACCTAGTCATAAGCCATAAGCTCATGCATTTCTCTAGCGTAAGTTAATGGTCCAGAGGTAGGTTCATGACACGAATTGACCAAGATAGACTTTAAAAATGACTCTTGGGCTGGGTACAATGGCTCATACCTGTAATTCCAGCACTATGGAATGCCGATGCAGGCGGATCACTTTGTGCCAAGAGTTCGAGACCAGCCTGGCCAATGTGGCAAAACCCTGTCTGTACTAAAAATACAAAAATTAGCCAGACGTGGTGGTACGTGCCTGTAATCTCAGCTACTCGAGAGGCTGAGTCAGGAGAATCGCTTGAAGTCGGGGAGGGGAGGTTGCAGTGAGCCAAGATCACGCCACTGCTACACTCCAGCTTGGGCGACAGAGTGAGACTGTCTCAAAAAAAAAAAAAAAAAAAGAAAGAAAAAAGAAACAAAAAGAAAAAAAGACTCTTATTCCATCACAGTAGCATTCTCTTCTCTTTCTCTCTCTCTCTCAACAATGAAGCATGTAACCTTACTGCACTATTAGTAATGGTACCATCTGATTACTGCAATGAAATTATGCTTATGATGGCATTGAACCTATATATGGTAGACTAAAGGAGCAGAAACAACCTGGGTTTTTGATGCCATCTCTGTGCTGCTGAATCAACCGGCTTTAAAGCTCACCCTACTTCTGAACTTCTAGCTATGTAAGATAGTTGCATCATTGCTTAAGATAGATTGAGAAAATGTTCTCTAACTTAGGTTTAAAAGTATACAAACTAATACAAGTAGGGAAAGAAGCTCTGCCTTCTAAGAATCCAGGTCTGGCTCTAACTTACATGATTTACTCAGACAAAGTCCCTACCTTCTGTCTTTAGAAGGCAGTTTACCAATCACCTGTGAGGCTAATTGAGTATGCATTATTAGAAGTCTTATTCCACCTCACCCAAGTAACATAACAAATAATTACTGCCAACCACATACCACACACTTCTGAGTTCTGAATATGCATTTATGGTGTACCCCATCTCCTTGCACTTGTAGTGATATTTTAGTATCCCTATGATTTAGTTAGGATTAAGTTCTGCTAAAAGTGACCCTGACTTCAATAAGATACTTTATTTCTTGCTTGCATAAGTCAAGTTTCAGTCTAAGACTGCTGTGGAAATTCCACTGCAAAGTGTCAGAGCTGAGCTCTATGTAATTTCTTGTTCTTTATGCAACCTCTATGCCTCAATTTACTCTAAGGTCTAATATTGTTGCTCCAGCGTCAGCCATCACAACTTGAGAAGGAAAGTAGAATGAGGATGAGAAGTGCATGTTCCTTTCCTCTGAGACTATATTCTATGAATAGGTCAAAAGATCTAACATGAGGACTACAGTTAATCACAATGTATTACATTCAGAATTTTTGCTAAATGAATAAATTGTAGCTGTTCTTGTCACAGGAGAGGACAAGAGGATGGGGGGATGAGTAATGATATAAGATAATGAGTATGTCAATTTGTTTCACTATAGTAACTATATAGAGAGAGTTACTATACACACACACACACACACACACACACACTCTCATACACATCTATATACAAAATAACACTATGTTTTATGTCTTAAATATACACAGTAGAAGTTATCTAAAAAAATACATCCTATAAGTGGCACTGACAATTTGTGTTTATATCTCACTGGCCAGAACATAGCCACATGAAACACCTAACCACACGTGAAACTGAGAAATGCAATTTCTGCTTTGGGTAGCCACATCCTACCTAAAATCCTACAATTCCATAACCGAAGAAGAAAGAGCAAATGGGTGTTGAAGGACAACAAGCTGAGTCTGATACAACCTAGAATGACCTCCACTCTCCCTGCAACCACTTAGCCTGGCTAACTCTTACTCATTTTGGGCCTCAGTTTAGCTGTTACCTTTTACAGAAAGCCTTTCTGAATCCTTATCTCAAGCCTGGGTTAAGTGTCCTTCCTTTATACTCCCACAGTCTCTGTCCCTCCTTCCCAAACAATCCACTAATCACTCTCTTCATACACACAGATTCACACACACACGAAGTGATTTGCCTGGGTCATAAAACAGTAGGGGGAGGAACTGCTACATGAACCAGGTGGTCTTATCTAGAGTCTAGACTACCCATTGAACCACTTCACTAAGTTTACCTCTTAATATTTCCTCACTAATCTCTATAAGGGCAGCAAGTTGCCAATCTCAATTACTATTCCATGCTCATTACGTAGCTCAAAACCTAACACTGAGTAATTCCCAAAAAACACTGGTTAAATAAGTGAAAAGGAAAATAGCAATATCTCTCACTGCAATCTGTGGCTGGCCTGTGTTATCTCCAAAACCCAAGTAAATTATCCAGGACAAAAAGTGGCTATTCCCTGATTTATAGCATGACCATCTGTTCTAGTATCTCATTCTTTTCAAAGAAGAATGTAAAGAGGAAGAGGAAATCTCACATACAAAACAAAAACTTCAACTTAGTTTTGGTAGAACTAGAGCCTAAATCTTCTGGGTTCTTGTTTAAAGTCTCACATAGGTTCCTACATGAGAGGGGCAGCTCTGCAATTCTAAGAGTAAGTCCCGGGGTAAGAATACCCAATTTAAATAGTCATTCATAGGAAAACAAGGGGGAGAATCAGACACTAGTGAATTCACTGTCCAACATCCCTTTGATTTTTTCATTAATCTAGATTTAGAACTGCTAGTTTCACTACAATGTCAAGATATAAAACAGGTCGGGCACGGTGGCTCATGCCTGTAATCCCAGCACTTTAGGAAGCCGAGGCAGGTGGATCACCTGAGCTGAGGTCAGGAGTTCGAGACCAGCCTGGCCAACATGGTGAAACCCCATCTCTACTAAAAATACAAAAAAATTAGCCAGATATGGTAGTGAGCACCTGTAATCCCAGCTACTCAGGAGGATGAGGCAGGACAATCGCTTGAACCCAGAAGGCAGAGGTTGCAGTGAGCTAAGATTGCACCACTACACTCCAGCCTGGGCAACAAAAGCAAAACTCAGTCCCCCCCAAAAAAGATATAAAACATTTATTAAATAAACCTTTTCAGAATGCAGTTATATGTTTTAGACCGTGGCTTTCTCTGCTTTCCATATGCTGTACTCACACACTATGTGCTGGAAAACCACAGTGCTTTTATATTTGTTGATATTCTACACACTAAGAAACCGAGATTATACCCTATCCTTGGGGGATAAGCATCAAGTTGCCTCATTCTCAACCCAGCTAAGATTTTATTGCTTTTGATCAAAGATAACTATGAAAATCACATCATTTATATGATCATTTAAAAAAATCTCAGCACATTGTCCCAGATGTATAAATGTGAATACATATTTGATGAGCTCCTACATTATTTAAAGCAATGAAGAAAAGCCCAAGTGTGATTTAATACTAGCTTCTAAGACATTCCATCATTACGCTAGAGATCTGACCTAAGGGCTGTGCATGACGGGAATATGGGAGTTTAAATTGGATCAGGGAGAATTTAGACCAGTTGAAAAACAAACTCTTTTGATTCACCACCACCTCCAAATCTCCCTTCTCTCCCCACTCCACATCTCCACTTCTTAGCCCCACTCACATGTCTATGGTAATAGGTGAAGTCCAACACATATCCTAGATTTGTTTTTCCCAAAAGGTACCATATTTCAGTGATCCATGTTCTCATCCAAACTATCAAAATATCAGTATAAATATGTAAAAATATAATTTGTATACAAATATGGAGTGAACATTAATGAGAGTACCAAAAGAATGACAAAGCTGATTCAAAGAGATTTGAAAAATGAAGATTTTTATAGTGGTCAGGGGGAAGGACTGCTGAGATAATACTCCTAAGTTAAATACAAAACTGGTTGAAATTCTTCAGAGCAATAAGACCAGACTCGTTGGTGTTGAGTTCTCTACAGAAAAGAAAAACAATTGATCTAAAATTATCCTATCTTATCAGGTTTACAGAATTATTTAATCAAGTGTACAAAGTTTATTCCCCTAAAGAGTTAAAAGATCTTCAAGAGAGCCCATTAGACAATGTACTTTGCATTGTATTAAAACTTCAAAAAACCATTTTTTGCCTCAATTCTGTTAATGCCCTTTAGCCAAAGTCCACCAGAAACACATCTATAGTGGAACAAGTTGGGTTTATTACTCATTATAGCAAGGAAGAACCCTCACCATGGGGAAATGTTGGATGTTTCAGTTATAGGATATGAGAATGAATATATTATAGAATTTGGATTTTTAATTTTGTTTGAATGATTTGGGGTGGGGGGTTTAAGACAGCCAGAGTTTGCCCTAGATTGGGTGCTCTTAGAAAAGAGAGACAGGCCGGGCGTGGTGGCTCACACCTGTAATCCCAACACATTGGGAGGCCAAGATGGGAGGATCACCTGAGGTCAGGGGTTCCAGATCAGCCTGGCCAACATGGTGAAACCCTGTGTCTCAAAAAAAAAAAAATTAGCCAGGTGTGGTGGCAGGCACCTGCAATCCCAGCTATTCAGCAGCCTGCGGCACGAGAATCACTTGAACCTGGGAGGCAGCAATTGCAGTGAGCTGAGATCATGCCATTGCACTCCAACCTGAGCAACAGAGTGAGACTCTGTTTCAAAAATAAATAAATAATAAAAGAGAGGCAATTCTATTATTGGGTAAATCAATAAGTCTTATCTACAGGGAGGTACACTAGAACAAGGATAAAGTTGTGATTGACAAAGAAGGAGGAGTCACTCGTTGTGACTGAAAAAGGAGTATTCAGTATTTTATGAATGACACCATGACCTTGTTTTTGTCTGTGCTTTTAAAAATATGGTCTTGTTTTGTCTCATTTTATCAGAGTAACCTTGATCTCATTTATGTCTGAATAACCTTGTCTGAGGTTGATATTCTGTGAGATTGTTTATATCTCATAGGAGAATAACACGGCCTAGCTGTGAATGGCGAGCCAGCTTATCACTATCAGGGGCTGCTTTTTTCCCCTCATTTCTAACTTTTGGATAATTTTTCTTAGCATGACAAATACATAAATAAATGAACAACCTGCCAGAATAAATTTGATTTACAAAAATAAAATGGAATGCCACGCACTCAGGAATTATGAGGCAAAGTTCAAACCTGCTCACATTTCATCATCATCATCATCGTCATCATCATCATCGACAAGAATAATTGCCTTCTCAATCCTACCACTTCAAGGAAAACGTCCCCTGATGACAGCAAGAACAGCACGCACAGTGAAGATCAGGCTGTGATCTTGCCAAAACATGTTGCTAAAAAACTTTGCTAAAAGCTTCAGCCAACTGATACAGAATTCTCTCATCTTTCAGAAAGGACGTCCCTTTTTACGTAGCAATACTGATAGCTAGACAACGTGGGTCAGTGACACTCTAAGTTTATTTAAAGGGACATATTCAGTGCCCAGGAAGTCCTAATCACTGAGTCTTAATGCTTCTCTCTTATTTACCAGCTACGTGGCACCCTCATGAGAGTGTTCACTATTCAGACCCTTCCCAGACTCCTCCCCACTTCTCCCTCCAGATGGAGTGCCCTGCACCTCCTGTTGCTCACCCCCTGACTGCAGTTTACTTCATTCATATATGGCTTTCTCAGGATCATGTCATTAATACTAGGAGGGCAATCGGGAACTGATTATGCACAGCATAATTTTTGTCGTCTTCTTTGAGACTTTTGTGTCATTTGGCTGGCTTCCAACTATGTTCTTGACTTATGGCACCAATCCAATGTTGTTTCTGTTAGTCAACTATGCAAATTTTTCCTTATCTTGCTCAGACTTTTAAGAACTCGATGAGAGTTTTAAGAACCAGGATTGTATAGATAATACAAAACAATCAGAATTCAAACTCATCTCCTTGTGACTCACAAACCACATTTTCTTTACCTTTATAGGAAAGCTTGCTTGATTTTTTTTTTAAAGGAACGTCATTATTTTTCCCTTTCAAACAAGACTTTACAGCAAAACTAAAGAAAATGTTTTTATACATAGTGGTTAGAAAGTGTGTGACATTCTCCAGAAGTGGACGGCTAATGGAAGATAAAAATGAAGTTAAGCGTAAGGTCTATCACACATTTGGCTTCCATTGCTTCCATGAGTAATTATCATCCTCCCGGAAACGTCAAATTTAGAGCATCTCGTGAGCTGTGATCCAGTTGGGCATCCTTTGTGTTCCTTAAACAACAGGACACAGAGCAAAAAAGGGAAGTGTCATGAGGGATCTGGGGAAGCATCTTCCAAGTGTGCATTGGGATTGAAAATAAATAGCTTTCTTAGCCATGACGTGCTTTCTCCTTTGCTGAATGTATTTTCCCTTGAGTTGCATGCTACCTTTTGTGAAAGGAAAATACATCTTGTGGCCCCCAAATCACTAAGCTAAAGGGAAAAGTCAAGCTGGGAACTGTTTAGGGCAAACCTGCCTCCCATTCTATTCAAAGTCACCCCTCTGCTCACCGAGACAAATGCATATCTGATTGCCTCATTTGGAGAGGTGAATCAGAAACTCAAAATAATGCAACCATTTGTCTTTTATCTACCTGTGACCTGGAAGCCCCATCACCCCTTCAAGTTCTCCAGCCTTTGCCTCAGTTGTCCCACCTTTCTGGATGGAACCAATGTACATCTTACATATATTGATTGATGTCTCATGTCTCCCTAAAATGTATAAAACCAAGCTGTGTCCCAACCACCTTGGGCACATGTCGTCAGGACCTCCTGAGGCTGTGTCATGGGTGTGTCCTCAACCTTGGCAAAATAAACTTTCTAAATTAACTGGGACCTGTCTCAGATTTTCAGGGTTTACACTTTCATAAATTCCTCTTGCCACGAAAGCTCAGAGTTTGAGGGATCCAGCATCTCCCATCACTTTAGCTGAGGCGTAGCCACCCAGCCCCAGTGTTCCATGACAAACTCTGGAATTAGATTAGACATGAGGGTACTTTTGTGGAGACCTAGCAAAAAACTTATTTCAAAGTTAGGATGGGACGTTATGTTTTCCAAAGAAGACAATATCAACAGGCAGCAGGTAGCAAGTGGTCAAGAAAAAAAAGAGATCATATACACAGACACATACACAAATACACACACGTATACATATCCCATGTAAGACACTCTTCTTACACTGTGACATTGACACTTGAAGACAGGGTCTATGTGTGTCCCCCCACCCCACCTTGAATCTGGGCTGACTTCTGTGATTGCCTTTAACCACAAAATGTGGCAGAAGTGCTGCTGCATGACTTTTCAGGCTAGGTCATAAAAAGCAATATGGCTTCCACCTGGCACTCTCACTCTCGCTCTCTCAGGGCTTGCTTTCCCTTGTGGTCCAGCCACCATGTTTTAAGGAAACACTGGCCACACAGAGTAGCCACACGTGGGTGTTCCAGCTGATAGATCCACTAAGGCCCCATCAAGTGCCAGACAGGTGAGTGCTTCAGACTCCAAATGATTCTAGCCTCCTATCTTCAAGTATTTCAGTCAAGGCCCTGTATGATGTGAGCCAGAGGCAAGCCATCTCTATTGTGCCCTATCTGAATTCCTCACCCACAGAAACCATGAGAAGTGATGAACAACTTATTTTAACTCATCAAGGTATGAGATGATTTGTCATACAGCAATAGAGAATATGGATGGATTTAGCAGTTGAGACCTCTGAAAAAGAGAGACATGGCAATCTTGAAACATGACCCTAGATATATATACTTTTCCTGTCCCCTCTTTCCACTGCTTCTTCACACCTATCAAATAACTTTTTTCAGGTTAATTATGGTAGCACTAGTGTAAAGTTGAAAATCACCATTGCACTTGTTACAACTGGAATCTCAAGAAACACACTCACTCCTATGTGACTAGTGTACATGTGCTGTCTAACTTATACGGTTATCATATTATGTTCTTGAATTCATCCATTGTACAGTGGAAAATACTGAAAATATAAATATTTCTATCTCTGAGGTACAAAAGAAAAAGTTTGATTTGAGATTCAGTGAACTAAACTAATATCCTGGGTCCCTTAAAAATTTGTTTTGGTATCACTAATTTATTTTTCTCCCCACAGGGATCTCAGTAAGCAGCAAGGCAGTCAGCCAGAACTTGAGAGTATCCAAGGGGCCCTCTACTCCAAAGGAAATAATTATCAGACATTCTTCATAAAAGGTCTCATTTAATAGCTGCATAAACCCTCCAATATGATGAAACCCCATCTCTAATAAAAATATAAAAATTAGCTGGGTGTGGTGGTGGCACCTGTCATCTCAGCTACCAGGGAGGCTGAGGCAGGAGAATCACTTGAACCCAGGAGGCGAGACCATTGCACTCCAGCCTGGGTGACAGAGCAAGACTCCGTCTCCAAAAACAAAAAACAAACAAACAAAAAAACCTGGCTCACACCTGTAATCCCAGCACTTTAGGAGGCCAAAGAGGGTGGAACACTTGAGGTCAGGAGTTTGAGACCAGCCTGGCCAACATGGTGAAACACCGCCTCTATTAAAAAATAAAAATAAATAAATAAACCCTATGCAGTTAATCTACAGTCCCATTTTAAGGATGAGAAAACTGAAGCACAGAAAAGTAGGATAGAGGCTCTTTCTAAACACATTTAGATTATATAAATTAAACCATGCACATTCAGTCAAAATATAAAACAGGATACTTATTTTTAACAGTGCCCACGGCTCTAGCCATTTCACTCAATAAGCACTTGCTTCAGATGTCCTGTGAAAAGACTTCACCTTAAAGTGTGCGTGGCAACACGGGTATACTTGAGTCTGTACTGAAAGAATGTGAAGATTGCAACACTGCACTCCAGCCTGCGTGACAGAATGAGACCCTGTCTTAACAACAACAAAAAAAACCGTGAAGAGCTTTCAGAGGTTCAGAGGTGATTTTGCCTGTACACACTAACTTAAGCTGACCCTCATCACCATCAGGCCCCCACCTGGCAGTAATTTGTCCAAGGTCATAAAACTAGCAGGTGGTGCAGCAGAAGTTCAAAGTCAAGTCTATCACACTCAGAATCATGTTTAATCCTCTCTGCTATATATATTTTTCTACAAATCCACCATGTTTATTTGACAGATTTGCATGCCTGCTTGCTTGGGGAAATCTCATCTATATACATCACCATCAGGGTCACAACAACCAAGAGGAATGGAATGCATGTAGAGCACTGGTGGAGAGCATTGGCTCTGGACCCAGCTGCCTGGGCTTTAACCCCAGCTCTGCAACTTACCTGCCATGTGAATGTTTTCATTAGTTGTTGTTGTATAATAAACCACCCTAAAAGTTTGTGATTTAAAGCAATCATTTACTATTAGCTCTCATGGTTCTGTGGGCAGACTGGGTTTAGCTGGGTGGTTCTGGAGTCTCTCGTGCAGTTGCAGTCAGTATTTAACTGGTGCTACAGTAATATAAGGCTCAACTGGGCTTATGACATCACTTGTGCCGTATTTCCTTGGTCAAAGTGAGTCACAGGCCAGCAGAGATTCCAGGAAGACTCAACTTTGGAGACAAGCTACCACAGCAACCTTGGGCAATTCATTTAAATTGTGCTTCATTTTTTTCCCTCCAAAAAAATGAAGGTGATAAAAGTGCCTATTTGATAAGATGGTTACAAGAATCAAATGAGGTAGTACATGGAATGTGGTAAGAAGAAAACCTGGCACAAAACAGATGCTCAATGAAAGTTACTACTATTATTCTTTCTGAGGCATACCATGCTAGATACTGGGGCGCTATCACTTTATACCCCCTGAATGCCTTAATCACACTACACTGCTTCTAGAGACCATCACTAGGTCCATGATTATTCTTGAAGATAGCCTTATAAGGGCTTCCTGGGAACTCTTTTCCATAAGGCTCATTTCCACCGAGAACAAATGCAGAAGCACTCTCATTTGTTGTCAACACAGATTCCAATGATTGATGATGCCTCAAAGCCAGCCACACTCAACAGGCTCTCAAGCAAAAAGATCAAGGAGTGTACTCACCAACCCTCTTCAACATTTTTAATAAGTTTATCAGTAAACTGTCTCCCATCCACTCCAGGACCTGAGCCAAGGATTTCTCCTCTTCCAGGGGTCAGCTTCAAAGATGCAGGGGCAAGAAGGGAATTCATAGTTCCCAGTACTCTAGGCACAAGGCTTGAGAACTTTCGGCACAACGGGCCAGTTGACTGAGGTTCCTTTTGAAAAAAATGAGAGAAGTTACCCCAGGCTTTGCTCAACTGAAAGCCTACATGGTTCTCAGGAAATCCTTGGCCTGGCCAATCCACAGCCACATTCTCTATCACAGCACAAAGATTTTTCCCAGGATCTTGCCACATGGAGCTGCTGCATCAAAGCCTAAACATAGGTATTAGGGAGATCAGACCCACATGGTAGAAATATGGCAGCATCATTTAATGCAGGCTTACCTATTTGCCTTTTAGATTTCTTCAGAATTCTCAGGAAGTAGCTGGGCATTGCTGTTCATTCTAAAGAGTCACCAGTTCATCTAGTTAAGTTCTCAAAGACCCTTGGCAAAGCTAGCCTTTTTAGTGAGTGGCACCGACTGATACTTGTGTGGTGGAAGTTGAGACACATCAGAGTGAACCTTCTGCTCAAAACTGCTTCACTTCCACTTGCCATACTTCATGAAACACCATCAAATTTTTTTGTTAATTTTTGTGACCATGTCCTCTTGAAAAAGAAAAATTTCCTAGATTTAGTTACTTCCTTGTGGAAATATATTAGTCATAGCTCTGGCTAACATTTAAGGGGGAAAAAACAAAGGAGAGAGAGGAAGAAGATATATGTGTTGACTAGTATGAGCAAACAGTAGGCAAGGCAAGAGTAGAACTAGACCCAAGAGAAAACCAGAAGGAAGCAGGGGCTTGATATCTATAGGACTCTCTACCTCTCAAATGTGTCTGCTTTTTCTTTTTATCTTGAGCAAAATCTCTACAATTGGAGACGTGTACACTAGCAACTATAGGCTTATATTCTTTTACACTTGAAAATCAGAGACAAGAGAGAAAATTGTGTCCCTGATAGTTCAAAAAATATATATCCTAGGGGAGAACTGTGATTGGCCAGTCTTGATTAGGTGGTATTTATCTATGAACCAATCATGTTGCCAGGAAACAGTCATAAAATAAAAACTCCCATCTATTTCCTGTAATGGGAGATACAAAAGCAGTTCGTTAAAGGGAAAATAGTAAGATTCCCAAAAGAAGGAAGAGATCCTGGGCGCTTACACACAAAAGAAACTCATTAATAGCAACAACAGGTATCGTCGCCTACAACACTTTAAAGTATATTATTTTATCAAATCAATTTTCTAGGTGAGACTAATGGACTGA
This sequence comes from Symphalangus syndactylus, assembly GCF_028878055.3. Classification (NCBI taxonomy): domain Eukaryota; kingdom Metazoa; phylum Chordata; class Mammalia; order Primates; family Hylobatidae; genus Symphalangus; species Symphalangus syndactylus. The sequence continues at coordinate 124,069,924 of NC_072425.2, forward strand.
GGAAAAAGAATGTTGCTGGTAGGAATAGGAATTGAAAAAATAAAGAAGATGGGTCATTTTGACCAGGACTTGTATATATTTACAATTATATTTACAATTAATTGTACTTTGTGTCACTGTTTCATATAAATACATTTGCAAATATACATGTGACATACTTTTGCCTAGAAAATATATTTACTGCAGTCATGGCCTCTAAGAAGACAAAAATTAGATAAGGGGGCAGCAACTCTCTGTATAAAGGATGCTAGGAGTGGTATGAGTTTGGGGTGGGGTAGTAGTGCAAGAAAAAGAGTAAGAAAGGCAAAGTGAGAGACTTCAAAAAAAAAAACTTTACAGCCCTCAGAGTTTTGCCTTCAACAAACAGCCTGTGGTTTCGATTTTTGGATCTGTCTACTTTCCTCATTCAGTAGCTTCAGTTTTTCTCCAAGATAAACAATCTAGGCACATTCTGCCATGCCTCAGATGGAATCACAACATCTATTATGTGCCTGGATTTGCAAATCTAGTGCTACCTCCTTCCATTGCCAGCCTAAAAATAGTGGACAACTCCAGTAGGTCTCTGATGCAAATCCAAGTGCCTATAAGAATTGCATGCCTGATGCAGAAAAGTGTCATTGAATGAGAAAAATCAGGACTGAAAAGAATCACATTTACTGGCTACATTTTGCCAAATGAGATTTCAAACTTTCTTGTTTGTTTGTTTTTATTGATACATAATTGTTGTACATTTTTATGGGATACATGTGATATTTTGACATATGCATACAATGTGAAATGACCAAATCAGGGTAACTGAGATATCCATCACCTCAAACATTTATCATCTCTTTGTGTTGAGAAGATTCCAAATCAAGGCTAATTCTTTGGTGCGTTTATTGAGAACAGCTACTCAGCTATTTTCCCTTTTACCTTCTCAGATATATTGTGTCCAGGCCTTGCCCTTATTTATATACCATTTCCTCCTTCCATACACACACACACACACACACACACACACAAACACGAGTCTCTGTCCTTATTCCACCTTCAATCTTGTATTTCAAACTTTCTTTAAAATTTCTTAAAATTCTTAACCTCCTACATGAGGTAAGACCACGTAAACCTTGCTACTTGACTTTAGAACCGAGAGTCAAAATAATGTTATTTGCTCTTTGCAGAGAGCATTGATATTCACCTGTACAATTGCTATATCAAAGGAGAAGCTCCAAGATAATTCAGCTCTCTTCCCCTGTGAAATGGGAGTAATCGTAGTCATGTAGTCATCGCGACAGGTGCAATGGTTCTGAGTCTGCAACACAGGAAAAGATCACTAAATAATGGTAATATCCACCTCACTCCTGTCAAAGAATGAACTTCAGTATTGGGGCTTTCTCAAAACATCTCCCAACTCTGTTGAAATCACAGTGTCTAACTGGCCAAGTCAAAATGGCCAAATCAAAATCTCCCCCCACCCTTTTTTTTTTGACAGAATCTCGCTCTGTCGCCCAGGCTAGAGTGCAGTGGCACTATCTCGGCTCACTGCCAGCTCCACCTCCAGGGTTCACGCTATTCTCCTGTCTCAGCCTCCCAAGTAGCTGGGACTACAGGCGCCTGCCACCATGCCCGGCTAATTTTTTGTATTTTTAGTAGAGACGGGGTTTCACCATGTTAGCCAGGATGGTCTCGATCTCCTGACCTCGTGATCCGCCCGCCTCGGCCTCCCAAAGTGCTGGTATTAACAGGCGTGAGCCATCGCGCCCAGCCAATCTCCCCCCTCTTAATTCATTACCTTCTATCTCGCAGGAAGTTTTCCTCTTCCTCTATTTAAAGGTAATACTGTGCCTTAGAGACAGCTCCTTCACCCCCCTCAGTATTCTTCTCCCCACCTTCTCACCTCCTTCTAATCTTTTTTCCACCCACATCCTCCTTTCTTCTCCCTTTAGCCTCTCCCTCTGCAGGCACCTTCCTCTCACTTCCAAAACACACACTTGGGTCTCCAACTGGTCTCCCTTGAAGAGGAAGTTGTATCTTTCTGGGCAGAGAAACTGCCTCCTGCTTAGTAGGGCCAACATTTAAGGGGGGAGTGGGGTGAGTGTTGCGAGGGTCGTGGTTAGTTGGGGAAGGAGCTGAAGGAGAGGAGAGGGAAAGGAGAGAGAGCATGAGAGTGTGGGAGCATGAGTAGCTGAGAGTGTGGGAGCACGTTTTCTGAGGACTCGGTAAAAAGCATTCTGTTTATCGAGTCCTCAGAACACAAACTTAGCACAAGTTAAATCTTGCTGAGCACAGTGCTGACACAGACCATGTCAGACATGGGAGGAGGACCACACAGGTGAGAAGAGTATAGAAGAACACACAGGGAAAAAGTGAAACATTGACAGGCTGCAGGATGCAGAAATATTACTGAAATTCAGTGGAGGAAAAAAACTTGATTATAACAAATATGACCCATATAGACTTTCCAGGTTGATACCAGCAGACGTATAGGTACAAAGCAATAGTTGTGGTCAAGTCAGGGAGATGGTACTAGATTCCTGGGCTCTCATAATGAAGAGGTTTTTCCACACTTTTTGGTGAAAAAAAAACAAGAAACCTGGTATTACTAAAAGGTCACTTTCTTTCCACTCTCTAACAGGTGAAATTAAATTGATAGCTTTGTAAATTAAATTATATTTTCTCAATGAATGGCAACTACCAACAGGGTGTCTTTTATGATTGATCTTCCATTGGCTACTCATCCTTAGTGCTTTAGTTTTTAGTTTGTCTTCTCCCAATTTCCCCTGTCAAATGGCTAATGATCCATGAACAAGCACTTAAAAGAGGAGCACTGATTTTGTATTACTAAGAATTATTTTCTAATTCAGATTATGAACCCTCTTCCTTCTTTTATTTCTATAATAGTCTGACTTGTTTAGATTTTCTTAAGGAGAGGTGAATACAACAAAAATATCTAGAAAAAAATTTCTTCCTACATCATGTTTCTAAATCCCATCGAAAGTGTTTTCTCTCTTTCCAAAGCCTCAGGATAAAAGAAAAGCCTATTCTGCCTTAGCCTGGTGATTCACTCTGAACGAGCAGCCTGACCTAGTTCTCCCATTTAGTTTCACAAAGTCCTACAAGTATAGGCAGGAAAAAACAAACAAACAAACAAAAAAAAAACAAGACCAAAACCCATTTACTAGTCACTCAACATCAGACATATATACACAGACAGATTTTAAAATGAACAACGTAGGGAGAATGAATTGAATTTTAATATAATCATGGATTCACATTTGCAAGAATATGACTTACTTTTCTCATAATTGAACTTTGTTAGTTTCCAAGCTCCCACTTTCACCGATGGGAAGAAAATTGAATCTTGTAATTCAAAGTAAATTAAATCATCCTGCTTTAAAACTCAAAATGGCTCTTTCTGGCTTAAATATTCAGTTAATTTTCAGGAGGCTGAGGTGGGAGAATCGCTTGAACTCGGGAGGCAGAGGTTGCAGTGAGCCCAGATCGCGCCACTGCACTCCAGCCTGGGCAACAAGAGCAAAACCCCGTCTCAAAAAAAAAAAAATTCAGTTAATTTAAGATTTCCAAACTCCTCCTTAGTTTTACCTTGTCTTTCCCAGTGATTGAATTAAAGTATGGGAGGTAGCAAGGGGTTTCGTACCATCCTGGCAACATGGGAGAAGCACTTGCGGCATGGTGAACTCTGTGCTGGCCTCTGTTCAGCTGGCCCTGGTTTACAGCAGCTGTTTCTACTGCACCTGCCACCCATTGTCTGCAGTCCTCCCTACAAAGACCTCACAGGTTTCTCTGTGCCCATCCCATCCCCACTATGAGTTTTCTCTCTCTCTCTCTCTCTCCCTCTCTACCCACTATGAGTTTTCTCTCTCTCTCTCTCCCTCTCTACCCACTATGAGTTTTCTCTCTCTCTGTCTCTCTCTCTCTCTCTCTCTCCCTGCTTCTCCTGTACCCCCTCACTTCCCCTAACCCCCAACACTCATTTGCCCTTCTCAGCCTATCTCTTCACTCACACCATCTGGGACTATGAAACATCATCAAGGCTCAGATTGGGTGCAGTGGCTTACGCCTATAATCCGAGCACTTTGGGAGGCCAAGGCAGGCAGATCACTTGAGGTAAGGAGTTCCAGACCAGCCTGGCCAACATGGTGAAACCCAGTCTCTACTAAAAATACAAAAAAAAATTAGCTGGTCGTGGTGGTGTGCACCTGTGGACCCAGCTACTCAGGAGGCTGAGTCAGGAGAATCACTTGAACCTGGGAGGCGGAGGTTGCAGTGAGCGGAGATCGCATCACTGCACTCCAGCCTAGGCAACAAAGCGAGACTGTCTCAAACAAATAAACAAAAAAAGCAACATCATTAAAGCTCAAGGTGAAGTGTATAGTGGTGCTAGTTTTCTCTCTGCTAGTCCTGAGTGGTCACCGTTTCTACTTAACCATGGCAACACTACCACCACCACCACCACATTGAATATGGCTTGCTATGAGTCTATCTCTTCTCAGAGTTTCCAGCAGGACATGGGACTTCGACCTTCTAATGTTCTCTAATCCTCAAGTCTATCAGAGCCTTCAAAGGGACCCATGTCCATTACTCAGTCTCTGACACCCCTCAATCTAGCCTTTCTCTCTCCTCTCTTCAGTTGGTCAACTTTTTCTCCCAGTTAATCAAGGAGCAAAATACAAGATTTTACCCCATCATGCATTCTTTTGAATCTATTGTTTTCTGCATAAGCTCTATACTTTATTTCCCTCAAGGTTTTGGCTCTTGATAGACAAAGCCAAGTTCTAGGCATTCAAACCCATTTTCTTTCTTCATTCTCTTGCCTTTTGAAGATTTCTTCACCACTAAGAATTTTGAAACATTAATTCGGCAGTTCAATTGACTTATTAATCTTAGTTGCTGTCTGCCCCCCACATCTCAAGAAATAGATACAGAAAGCTACCACTATTAGCTGTGGAAATGGAGAGTGGAAACCTAAGTTTGTGTTTCTATCATTTGCAATATCTTTATATTGCAGCTTGTGAAATTCCATCAACAAAAGTTTTGGGGGCATGCACTCTTCCAGGTTTGGGGCATTCCCTGCATTTATAAAGTTTGCACTCTAGTTGGGTGAGATAGATAATAGACAATTAAAGGAATGAATAAAGAAGATAATTTCTAATTATTGTAAGCAATATGAAGTAAATGAAAGGGTGATATGATAAAGAGTGATTGGAGAAAAAAGACCAAGGAAGTTTCCTCTAAGTAGGTGCAATTTGAGTTGAGATCTGAGGAATAAAAGGAGTCAGACATGTGAACAGCCAAGACAGGTCTTTCTAGGAAGAGAAGGGAGCAAGTGCAAAGGCCCAGTGGCAGGAAAGAGCTCAATATGTTCAATGAACTGAGAGAAGGCAATGAAACTAGAACGTGGTAGACACAAAGGAGAAATTAGAAAAAAGACAAAACCAAATTATGTGGATTTCAGTAGGCCATAGTAAACAGCCCAAATGTTTACTAAATAAAATGAAAAGTCACTGGCGAGTCTTGATTAGAGAAATTGCATGTGTTGCATGCTTTTGAAAAGACTGCTCTGTTTGGAGAATGGCCAACTGGGGAAGTAAGAGTAAAATATGATAGCTTTCACCAAAGTGCATCAAGAAGATTTAAAGAAGTAGATGAGTTCAAGATCTATTTAAGAAATATTCTCAAGGAGAATTCCTCAGCTCTCTGTGAAAGAGGGTGGAAATGTCAAATTCCCAAATTGTATAATTGTATCTTTATCATCCCATCATTAATACCAACATTTCAGTGCCAAGAGCTAACTCACAAATGCTCTTAACATCATACTTGGTTGATCATGAACGGCTCTTGACCAACTGCCTAAGGAAAATCAGGATCTTTTGCATGCTAAGATAAGGCCAGGCATCTCATCGGCAAGTGCTTTATCTCTAATCTCTGACCCAAAGAACGGATAATAGTTCTCATACCAAACTGCATAAGAATGCTTATGTTCCAAGTGCCCAAAAACAATTTAATGGTTACTAGTTATGGTCCATCTTAACCTAATGTTAATTTTTTTTTTTTTTTTGTAAAATCCATATTGATTTCCCCCTTTAGCTTTTGGTCACCAGATAAATCACTCATTTAGAGTTTCAGACTAATTGTTCTGATTATAGCTAGTCATTCTACACCTGAAATAATAGCTACATTGAGAAGAGATAAAAAGAACTCCTTCAAAGCTCAAAGTAAACAGTGTACGGTGTTCGTGAGTTATACATTTCTAAAATAAGCAAGGGTTAGGGATGTTACTAGAAAAATTAGGGATCTCCTGTTGTCCTATGTCCTCACCGGGATTCTGAACATTACAGAGTACACACAAAATCTGGCAGTTAAATGCAATTCAAAGCACTGACAGCATTAATTGGCCAGGTAAGTGCTTGAGAACCTCACAGGATAGGATTGGCCTGGCCTGGAAAATGCAGCATGAATATGAAAACTAATTCTTCTATTTTCTAAATTTCTGAAGCTGTAGCTGAAAGACATTTCTGGAGCAAACTTGGATGCAAATAAAACTCAATCTTCCTCCATATTAACCTGCACAAACTTAGTCGATATCCAAATAAGGAAAAAAGAGGATTGAGAGATGGGCTCATAAAATGTTTTTTAGTACCTTTCCTCTATGCCGCAGTAAAAATGGTCTCCAATGAACACCCCAAAACTGCACAACTGTACAGTTTTGCTACTCTTCCTGCCTTTATGAGAAATAAGTAAGTAACTAAACAGGGAACTATTCAGTCTAATATAATCCTCTCATATAAAGAAGAGTAAAGGTCTCCCACCCATCTTGGGACTATACTGTTGTATAGTCGACTACAAGAAAATAAACAGTAGCTTTTAGAAGTACAGTATTCACCTGAATAAAAAAAGTTTCCTTCACCTTTGATCTTGTATATAAGCTGAACTTCACTGGAGTTTGACCCCAGAGACAGAGGAGGGATCTGTGTGAAGGATAGTGTTTGCTGTTCCTTCACCTTGCTTCCCAACAAAGTTGAGGGTCTTTCTTTGGCCCACTGCTCTTCTCTCTCCTTAAACTTCTAATACTCTTGCATTACCATTTTTTAAGCTGATAACTCTCAAATCTGTATCTCCAACTATAACCAGCTGTATTAGTCAGGGTTCTCTAGAGGGTGATATATATATTATATATATATATATATATATATATATATATATATATATATATGAGATAGATATATGAGATAGATATATACGTGATATAGATATATAGATATATAGGGAATTTATTAAGTATTAACTCACACGATCACAAGGTCCCACAATAGGCCGTCTGCAGGCTAAGGAGCAAGGAGAGCTGGTCCGAGTTCCAAAACTGAAGAACTTGGAGTCCAATGTTTGAGGGCAGGAAGCATCCAGCACAGGAGAAAGATGTAGGCTGGGAGACTAGACCAATCTCTCTTTTTACATTTTCTGCCTGCTTATATTCTAGCCTCACTGGCAACTGGTTAGATTGTGCCCACCAGATTATGGGTGGGTTTGCCTTTTCCAGCCCACTGACTCAAATGTTAATCTCCTCTGGCAACACCCTCACAGACACACCCAGGATCGATACTTTGTATCCTTCAATCCAATCAAGTTGACACTCAGTATTAACCATCACACCAGCCTATGAATTTCAGATTCATTCATTCACCTGCCTGCTATACATGGCCATTGGAAGTCCCAGAAACATTTCAAAATAAACATAAGCTAAATTGAATATTACAGAAATTATTAGCTTCCCTACCTATTCCAATCCTGAACTGTTCCTTCTTCTGGATTTCCAATTACTGTTAATGGCACTTCTACCATGATATGGTTTGGCTGTGTCCCCACCCAAATCTCATCTTGAATTCCCATGTGTTGTGGGAGGGACCTGGTGGGAGGTAATTGAATCACGGGGGCAGGTCTTTCCCATGCTGTTCTTGTAATAGTAAGTCTCATGAGATCTGATGGTTTCATAAGGGTGAGTTCCCCTGCACAAGCCCTCTCTTTGCCTGCCACCATCCATGTAAGATGTGACTTGCTCCTCCTTGCCTTTCACCACGATTGTGAGGCCTCCCCAGCCATGTGGAACTGTAAGTCCATTAAACCTCTTTCTTTTGTAAATTACCCAGTCCTGGATATGTCTTTATCAGCAACATGAAAATGAACTAATACATACAATTTATCTAAGTCACCAACCCAAAAAACTCAGAGTGATTCTAGACACCTACCCCAACACATATTTTGTCAATTGCCAAGTTCTGCTAATTTAGTATATTCTATATGTTCTTAACTCTGAATTTCTAAAACCTACACTGGTTTGGATGCTCAATTCTTTCTTAAACTACAAAAGCAATCTTCTAGAAGATCACCTTACTACTAATTTTTGGTCCCTTACATCCACTCTCTACAATGCCACCTATCTAAAGTGCACATCTGACTTCCCTTGCTTTAAACCCTTCAGCAACTCCCTATTGCCCACAGGGTCAAATACAAGTTCTTTAGCACAGTGCACAGGCCCTTCAATACCTGCTACCCACCCACCTCTTAAACCTTATCTGTCTACCACACTTTTTAAGTTCTAGTCATCAAACCACTTCCCTTCACACTCTATGATTCTTCAAATCTCTGTGACTTTATGGTTTTTTTTTTTTTTTTTTTTTTGCCCAGAATACCTTTCTGTTTTCTTTCTCATAATTCTTTCCATCCATCATGATTCAGCTCATGTCTTTTCCTTCTAGAAGTTTCTCCTGGGCCTCCAGTTTCTGCTAAGTGCCCCTTCCCACGCTGTACTTCTATAACACATGCATCTCTATCTCTTAGTAAGTGCACAATATTATACTAAAATAACCTATGTACATTTCTGACATTTTAGGGTAGTCAGTCAGGAACAACCCTCAGTCTGCCATCCAAGTTAGAAACAAATTGAAAAAATAAAGGAGCTAGGCAGATGGAGATAAAAACATCACCTTTATTACTGATAAAGTTAACACTGGAGAAGGTATATCTGGAAAGATCTGGAGCCAGAATGGCTATGAGTTAGACATAGAATGCACCATCCCTGCTGGTTCTGAACTTCCACAAATCTCCCCCTACCCTGACCCAGAACATTCATATGGAGGAGTCAGAAAGAATGTATACTTTCTTCAGGTTAAGTATACCCCAAATAAAAGAAGAAAGGGGGTCACTGAGCCACTTAGGCTCTGTTCTTTCTCAAAGAGAAGGCAGCCCTCCTCACCCACAAGGAGTGAGAGGAAGGGATGGGGCCAGAAATCATGAGTGTTGTTCTAGTGGGACTGCCTCCATGTGGAAGCATGAAGCCAAGGAAAATGAGGTTTATCCCAAATCTCTCTCTCTCTCTCATTGGATGGTAAGCTCCTTGGAGGCAAGAACCAGGGTCTTATTACTCTTGGAATTTACAAAGCTGGCCTCTGACTATTCACTAATTTAAATATTTCCTCAGTCCTAATCATTAAAATCAATTTTGGATGATAGTGACTGAAGGCAACACAGGAAGAAATCAAGGTAAAAGCAAAAAATACAAAAGTATCTAGCCTGTATTGATGATAATTTTATCAATGCCTACAAATGTAATCAGATGAGAAGGAAATGGGAAAATACAATCAGAAACAAAAAACTATTACATTGCCATTATATAATTATAGGTGATATTTTTAATAAATAATCTTATTTTACACAATTTTTGGGGGGAAAATGTTTTAATACATAAGACACTGTGGTAGATATTGTTTTGTCCACTCAGAAAAGTACCCACTGTCTCTTCCGAAATTGTTTCTTCCCCTCTCTAACAATGTGATTCTGGTAGGAGCTTCCAGACACAGTACTTTACTTCTTGGGCACAGGCATGGGCACTTGACCACAGCCAGACCAAAGGGTCCTGGCTAATGTGGGCAGGTGGCAGGAAGAGAACTCCCATTGGAATCCCCTGTTACAGCAAGGTCTGGTGTGCCTTGTACCTGGTAGGAAACCTACACCTACTTTCATATCAAAATTAAATGTAGTTGAAGACAAACCTTTCTCCAGAAAAATAAAGAAGTCAAAGTATCTGGACGAAGCAGTCCCTCTCTCATACTCCTCTTCTTTCTCATTTTCCTGCCAGTGCTTATGAGAATAGCGGGTTAGGCCCTGTGGATTTGTGGCATCTCCTTGTTAAACATCCTGCAGAAAGCTCTGTTAAACCACTACCACCAGACCCTACTGCCTCCTTCCAAATATTTCTGGGAGTCCCAGCAGAAGTCTCTCCATGCTCAGGAGAAACTCTAGCCAACCAGCAAATGCCCTTTCTCACTTACCCCTCTCCCTGTAGTGTCACCCTCTAGCTCAGTCCCCAGACAATCAGAAAGGTCACTGTTCCTAATGGCTCTTCTGCACGGTGTGCAAGGGAGTGGCTGTCCTGGCTTAGAGGAACAACTCTGTCAAAACTCCCTGAGGAATTTGAATAATGTGGCTATATTAGTCCTTTCTCACATTGCCATAAAGAACTACTTGAGACTGAGTAATTTATAAAGAAAAGAGATTTAATTGACTCAAAGTTCCACAGGCTGTACAGGAAGCATAACTGGGGAGGCCTCAGGAAATTTACAATCATGGCGGAAGGCAAAGGGGAAGCAGGCATGTCTTATATGGCTGGTGAAGGAGGAAGAGAGAGCAGAGGGAGGAGCTACACACTTTTAAGCAACCAGATCTTGTGAGAACTCACTCACTAACACAAGAACAGCAAGGGGGGAATCTGCCTCCATGATCCAATCACCTCCCACCAGGCCCCTCCTCCAACATTGGGGATTACAGTCTAACATGAGATTTGGGTGAGAACACAAATGCAAACCACACCAGTGGCCACAGCAACACACCTACTTGGCTTGGGGAGGGCCCAGCCCTGTCCTTGCCCCATAGCTGGATTGCTCAGCTCCTCCAGGTCATAGGCAAATGATGCTTGTTTATGCCCAGTTAGAAATGTGAAAAATGTTTCGCTGGGTGAAGTGCATATATCTTTCTAGGTAACAATGCAGAACGTGCATTAACATTGGCTGGGTGCAGTGACTACTGCCTATAATCCCAGCACTTTAGGAGGCCAAGGCGAGTGGATCACGTGAGGTCAGGAGTTCAAGACCAGCCTTGCCAACACGGTGAAACCCTGTCTCTACTAAAAATACAAATATTTGCTGGGCGTGGTGGCACATGCCTGTAATCCCAGCTACTTGGAAGGCTGAGGCAGGAGAACTGCTTGAACCCAGAGGCAAAGGTTGCAGTGAGCCGAGGTCACGCCATTGCACTCCAGCCTGGGTGACAAGAGCGAAACTCCATCTCAAAAAAAGAAAAAAGAACATGCATTAACATTAATTGCCTCCATTTGATTGCTTATTTTCTTTCATTTGTTGCTTTAAAAGTGGACTAAAATAAATTAAAAGTTCATACTCTAAATTGTACTATTTAGTGAAACTGACCAGTTTCATCTTGGCCATGGTGCTTCTATTGTGGACTGTACAAAAACCTGCCAAGTGAAAGGCTGGAGAGCCATCCCCAGACAGCAGTGTAAAGTAGTTCTTGTGCTCTCGGGAACAAGGGAATCCTAACTGGGCACGTTCTCTCCTGTTTTATCAGTGGCCCTTTCATCAAGGCACCCGAGGCTCCATGTTCCTGGGCATCTCTGGTTAAACTGAATGAACTTGGCTCATAATCTTTATTCATAATAAGATGTAATTGCAAATTAGCCCCTCTCTACAATATGTAAATGTTTAAAGAAAGTTTCCTATTAAAGCAAGTCATTATATGCACAATTATGCCACCAAGCAGGAAGTTCAGAGTGCTCTGAGAGTATAAAATGGCACCCAATCTTGTCTGAAGTATCTGAGAGAGCCTCCCTGTGATTGTCACATTAAGTTGATAGGATATAGTGAGACGAAGATGGGAAAGAAAAACATTCTTTTTTTTTTATTATACTTTAAGTTTTAGGGTACATGTGCATAACATGCAGGTTTGTTACATATATATACATGTGCTATGTTGGTGTGCTGCACCCATTAACTCGTCATTTAACATTAGGTATATCTCCTGATGCTATCCCTCCCCCCTCCCCCCACCCCACAACAGGCCCCAGTGTGTGATGTTCCCCTTCCTGTGTCCATGTGTTCTCATTGTTCAATTCCCACCTATGAGTGAGAACATGCAGTGTTTGGTTTTTTGTCCTTGCGATAGTTTGCTGAGAATGATGGTTTCCAGCTTCATCCATGTCCCTAGAAAGGACAGGAACTCACCATTTTTTATGGCTGCATAGTATTCCATGCTGTATATGTGCCACATTTTTTTAATCCAGTCTATCATTGTTGGACATTTGGGTTGGTTCCAAGTCTTTGCTACTGTGCATGGTGCTGCAATAAACATACGTGTGCATGTGTGTTTATATCAGCATGATTTATAATCCTTTGGGTATATACCCAGTAATGGGATGGCTGGATCAAATGGTATTTCTAGCTCTAGATCCCTGAGGAATTGCCACACTGACTTCCACAATGGTTGAACTAGTTTACAGTCCCACCAACAGTGTAAAAGTGTTCCTATTTCTCCACATCCTCTCCAGCACCTGTTGTTTCCTGACTTTTTAATGATTGCCATTCTAACTGGTGTGAGAGGTATCTCATTGTGGTTTTGATTTGCATTTCTCTAATGGCCAGTGATGATGAGCATTTTTTTTTAATGTGTCTTTTGTCTGCATAAATGTCTTCTTTTGAGAAGTGTCTGTTCATATCCTTCGCCCACTTGTTGATGGGGGTTTTTTTTCTTGTAAATTTATTTGAGTTCAATGTAGATTCTGGATATTAGCCCTTTGTCAGGTGAGTAGACTGCAAAAATTTTCTCCCATTCTGTAGGTTGCCTCTTCACTCTGATGCTAGTTTCTTTTGCTGTGCAGAAGCTCTTTAATTATATCCCATTTGTCAATTTTGGCTTTTGTTGCTATTGCTTTTGGTGTTTTAGACATGAAGTCCTTGCCCATGCCTATGTCCTGAATGGTATTGCCTAGGTTTTCTTCTAGGGTTTTTATGATTTTAGGTCTAACATTTAAATCTTTAATCCATCTTGAATTAATTTTAGTGTAAGGTGTAAGGAAGGGATCCAGTTTCAGCTTTCTACATATGGCTAGCCAGTTTTCCCAGCACCATTTATTAAATAGGGAATCCTTTCCCCATTTCTTGTTTTTGTCAGGTTTGTCAAAGATCAGATGGTTGTAGATATGTGGCATTATTTCTGAGGGCTCTGTTCTGTTCCATTGGTCTACATCTCTGTTTTGGTACCAGTACCATGCTGTTTTGGTTACTGTAGCCTTGTAGTATAGTTTGAAGTCAGGTGGCGTGATGCTTCCAGCTTTGTTCTTTTGGCTTAGGATTGACTTCGTGATGTGGGCTCTTTTTTGGTTCCATATGAACTTTAAAATAGCGTTTTCCAATTCTGTGAAGAAAGTCATTGGTAGCTTGATGGGGATGGCATTGAATCTATAAATTACCTTGGGCAATATGGCCATTTTCACGATATTGATTCTTCCTACCCATGAGCATGGAATGTTCTTCCATTTGTTTGTATCCTCTTTTATTTCATTGAGCAGTGGTTTGTAGTTCTCCTTGAAGAGGTCCTTCACATCCCTTGTAAGTTGGATTCCTAGGTATTTAATTCTCTTTGAAGCAATTGTGAATGGGAGTTCACTCATGATTTGGCTCTCTGTTTGTCTGTTATTGGTGTATAAGAATGCTTGTGATGTTTGTACATTGATTTTGTATCCTGAGACTTTGCTGAAGTTGCTTATCAGCTTAAGGAGATTTTGGGCTGAGACAATGGGGTCTTCTAGATATACAATCATGTCATCTGCAAACGGGGACAATTTGGCTTTCTCTTTTCCTAATTGAATACCTTTTCTTTCCTTCTCCTGCCTGATTGCCCTGGCCAGAACTTCCAACACTATGTTGAATAGGAGTAGGGAGAGAGGGCATCCCTGTCTTGTGCCAGTTTTCAAAGGGAATGCTTCAGTTTTTGCCAATTCAGTATGATATTGGCTGTGGGTTTGTCATAGATAGCTCTTATGATTTTGAGATACATCCCATCAATACCTAATTTATTGAGAGTTTTTAGCATGAAGGGCTGTTGAATTTTGTCAAAGGCCTTTTCTGCATCTATTGAGATAATCATGTGGTTTTTGTTGTTGGTTCTGTTTATATGTGGATTACATTTATTGATTTGCGTATGTTGAGCCAGCCTTGCATCCCAGGGATGAAGCCCACTTGATCATGGTGGATGTGCCTTTTGATGTGCTACTGGATTCAGTTTGCCAGTATTTTATTGAGGATTTTTGCATTGATGTTCATCAGGGATATTGTTCTAAAATTCTCTTTTTCTGTTGTGTCTCTGCCAGTCTTTGGTATCAGGATGATGCAGGCCTCATAAAATGTGTTAGGGAGGATTCCCTCTTTTTCTATGGATTGGAATAGTTTCAGAAGGAATGGTACCAGTTCCTCCTTGTACCTCTGGTAGAATTCGGCTGTGAATCCATCTGGTCCCGGACTTTTTTTGGTTGGTAAGCTATTAATTATTGCCTCAATTTCAGAGACTTTTATTGGTCTATTCAGAGATTCAACTTCTTCCTGGTTTAGTCTTGGAAGATTGTGTCGAGGAATTTATCCATTTCTTCCAGATTTTCTAGTTTATTTGCGTAGAGGTGTTTGTAGAATTCTCTGATGGTAGTTTGTATTTCTGTGGGATCAGTGGTGATATCCCCTTTATCATTTTTTATTGTGTCTATTTGATTCTTCTCTCTTTTCTTCTTTATTAGTCTTGCTAGCGGTCTATCAATTTTGTTGATCTTTTCAAAAAACCAGCTCCTGGACTCATTGATTTTTTGAAGGGTTTTTTGTGTCTCTATTTCCTTCAGTTCGGCTCTGATCTTAGTTATTTCTTGCCTTCTGCTAGCTTTTGAATGTGTTTGCTCTTGCTTCTCTAGTTCTTTTAATTGTGATGTTAGGGTGTCAATTTTAGATCTTTCCTGCTTTCTCTTGTGGGCAGTTAGTGCTATAAATTTCCCTCTACACACTGCTTTGAATGTTTCCCAGAGATTCTGGTGTGTTGTGTCTTTGTTCTCGTTGGTTTCAAAGAACATCTTTATTTCTACCTTTATTTTGTAATGTACCCAGTAGTCATTCAGGAGCAAGTTGTTCAGTTTCCATGTATTTGAGCGGTTTTGAGTGAGTTTCTCAATCCTGAGTTCTAGTTTGATTGCACTGTGGTCTGAAAGACAGTTTGTTATAATTTCTGTTCTTTTACATTTGCTGAGGAGAGCTTTACTTCCAACTATGTGGTCAATTTTGGAATAGGTGTGGTGTGGTGCTGAAAAGAATGTATATTCTGTTGATTTGGGGTGGAGAGTTCTGTAGATATCTATTAGGTCCGCTTGGTGCAGAGCTGAGTTCAATTCCTGGATATCCTTGTTAACTTTCTGTCTCGCTGATCTGTCTAATGTTGACAGTGGGGTGTTAAAGTCTCCCATTATTATTGTGTGGGAGTCTAAGTCTCTTTGTAGGTCTCTAAGGAAAAACATTCTAAAGCAGAGTAATAATAATATGTGGGAAGAACAAAAGTTAACTGTGTGTGAGCGTGTAAGTGTGCATGTGTATGTGTGTGGTGCATTTGAGTTGTTAAAAGAAATTTTGTATGGTAAGATTCTTAAGAGAAAGGAAGACTGATGCAAGAGAAGCCCATACATGTAGGCAAGAGAATATTTGATTTGGAAAATGTTTTGGTTTACAGCTACTCAGGCTATGCAGGCTGGTTCTGTAGTCAATTCAATATGTTTGAGGGATTATGGATGTTTTTGCTCTGGGAAAGGTCCCCATTCATTCGTTGGAATCATGATCCCTCTGGCAGATATCAGGTCTCTTCTCCACCTCTTTCATGTAATCAATAATTCATCTCCAGAATGGTTCTTCTGTATGTCTCTGCACTCATTGGTTTCTACGCTTTAATAGCCTGGAACAACTTCAGATTGAATTGCCTTTTGAAGCTACCAAGAATTCCCAATTCAGAAGCAGACAATGCAGTGTCAGAATGTGTGTCCTTCTCGATCAGATTTTTCCAATAGGATTAAACAGGAGATATTTCTTGGGTTTTGATGGCATATAAATAAGCCAAGAATATAATAAAACTCCAATATTATTACTGCATCCTACTCCCTGAAAATTACCAATAAGCCCCTGCCTATAATGTTTCCTTTGGACATCTATAAATAATTTCTAATTGTATGAAAGGTATTCTGTTTTCCCCAAGACTGGCCTACATAAAGCACTCTTGAAAAACTCTCTTCAGGCCTCCAGAGATGTGGTATTGCTAGAGCCCTGCCCTTCACGATTAGATGGGAAGTTTACTCTTTCCATGTGCAGAAGTCAACACTCTCCCTAGGATGGAGAGACTGAATGACTTGGCCAAAGTTGTAAAAGTAATCCATGACAGAGCTAGACAAAGAACTCTGGTTTTCTTCTTTGTACACAATCCTTAAACCAAAAGCCTAATCCCTGTGTTAGTTGTTTAGCATAGTGGGATAATAAGTAATTGTTATTGTTTTCAATACTTTTCAGACATTTTTAAAAAGAAATAATTATTACTTGTATAGACCAATAGAAGGATGTAGTTTAAAATATTGAATCTGGAAGACTATACAGTCCTCTGCTGGGTATTTTTACATCTGGGTATGAAGCTGATTCTATCTCTGCCTTCCTTTGTTAACAATAATTAGCTTGAATAAGATTCTGTGAAATAACTAGTATTGCTCTTATAATACAGATTTTTAAACTGAGGCTTAGAGGGGATAAATAACTTGCCCAAGGTCACTTGTTAGTAGCAGATAAGGAGTCAAATCTATGTAATTCTGACTTCAAAATCTGTGCTTTTACTATTAAGCTACACTATCAGATCATCAGTTTGCTATGTTCAAAGATCATAATTGAATCAGCAAAGCTGAAGGCCAATCCTGGATTCCATATGTAGTCCCTGTAATTCTTTAAGCTGCAAATAATTCAAATTAGCTCAAACAAGAAGAAACTGTATTGACTCACCTAATCAAAAGACCAAAAATAGGATGAGCTTTAGACCCTGTATAATTGAGACTCTAACTTGATTTCTGGTCTTTCTCTTGGTTTGGGCTTTGTTCAGGTGTTAATTTTTGTCTTTATGCTGACTTCTTTCAAAGTCTTAAGGCAACTGCCAGAGCAACGTTGCCTCTTCCCGTTCATCAGGAAAAGACCTAGTTTATAGTGGCTCTCTTTTATGAGTGAGGACGTTTCTCCCATAGAATCCACCTACCAGGCTCTTCTAGTATCTTATTGGCCCAAATTGTTTCAAGCTTCCCACTCTTGAGCCAATCATTGATGCTTGGACTCAATTTTCCAAGCAACCTACTTGCAGCTCATTAAGTGGGGTATAGGGGAATCAACCATGGTGAACCTTATATCATGCAATAGAATATTTTTTCTGAAATTAAAAGTGATATTCTCTAAGAATATTACTATTTGGAGAATATGCTAACAATATATCAATTTCTTAAAAAAGGCAAGATAAAAATAAAACCTTATATGCAGCAGGTTTATTTTTAGTGTGTTTTTATGTGTGAGTGTTTACAAGAGCACATAGAAAAGTTACAGAAAGGAATATATTAAAATATTAACTGTGCTTATCTCTGAAGCAAAAGACAAAGGATCAAAAGGATTTTTTTTTTCCCAGCGCTTTTGGAGACAGAGGCAGGAGGATTGATTGAGGCCAGGAGTTTGGGACCAGCCTGGGCAACATAGTGAGACCACATCTCTACAAAAAATTTAAAAATTAGCCAGGTGTGGTGGCTTGTGCCTGTAGTCCTAGCTAAGTTACTCAAGAGGCTGAGGCCAGAGGATCTCTTGAGCCCAGGAGTTCAAGGCTGCAGTGAGCCATGATCATGCCACATTGCCTCAACCTGGGCAATTGAGTGAAAGCCTGTCTCTAAAAAAAGAAAAATATATAAAAATTTTTAAAAAATTAAAGAGGATTAGAAAATACTTTTCTTCATTTTCTAAGTTTCCTACAATAAAAATAAATTGCTTTTTGTGTATATGCCATTTCTTCTTCCAAGCTTCCAAGAGCCATCCCAGCAGCATAGAGAACTGTCTCTCAAAGTGAGGGCATTCATGCTGACAACAGAAGAGTGACCCATTTCAACAAACTCTCCCTAATCCAGTTTTAATCTCACTCTCCCCCTCTCTGACATGCTCTTTCAGTTCTTACTGGTAGGAATTCCCAGACTCTGCAGCTCCTTCTGTAGGTAATCCATCTTCAAAACTAGCAGGGTCATCCTTTCCCCAGTCAGCCCTTGTTGAAATGAGTCCCTAGGCTTGATCTAGTGGCTAAGATGGGAGTCAGGAGCAGACCATCAAGAAGATGAGTAGTTGCTGGCACAGCATCAGCCTTAGTTGAGACCTGGTACATGAGGAGCAAGGGGAAGGTTCCATCCTTCCGTGAAGGGCAGGAGACACTTCCTATAGGCCCAGAAGATTCAGAGGAACCAGAGTTTCTGGTTCTTAGGTCTATCTGTCCAGAAGACCCCAACCCTAGTCCCAAGATCTCCTTCCTACTACAGCCCTGACTTTGGTGTGGATAATTTTGCGAGGCTACAGATTTCAGCCCTCTATGAAGTTCTGCCAATTTCACAATTTTGTCTTGAGCCTGGTACACTGCAGAGTGGGAAGTGGGCACAGGAGATGAGGATCTCTAAAGCTGTAAGGGGGCCTCTGACTTACATACTCTGCCTCGAGTTGGTAATTAACTGACCTAAGCTTATTGTTTCTCCCTCTCAGCAACAACCAACCAATTCCACACAGTTCAGAAAACAGAAACAGGTATATAAAAATGTAGCGCATGGAATTTTAAATAATAGAAATTATTAGAAATTCAAGACGGAATTTCAAATAATTTGGAGAATTCTGAATTACTCAATTAATAGCGTGGGAATATCTACGAAGCAAGGCAGTAAGATCCCTACTTCACATCATACCAAAATAAACTCCAGATGGTATTAAATGTAAAAAACAAACCCCAAAAACTTCGACAACATTAAAAAAAAAGTACTAGTATTTAAATAGCCCAAATCTAAAGGCTTTCTAAGCATTTCACACACAAAAAAATTGAAAAGTTTGAAAGTTTTAACAAATTTTTAAATATTTTAATATAGTTTTTTGAAAGCCTCTCATAAATAAAATTGCAATATTTGTAAGACATATAACATGAAGCATGTAATGTATATGTATCTGTGTGTATATATATATATATATAGCTGGCTATGTTTTAAAAAATAAAAATGAAATAAAAGACACTATTAGAACATAAATTTCTTGGAAATAAATTAGAAAAAAATTAACACATTAATATAAATGTGGTAAGTATGGAAGTCACAAAAGGAGTACTTCAAGTGACTAAAAAACACAACAACCTATACAACCTCGCTGGTTTTAAATAAATTCCAATAAAAATATGTTATTATTTACTTATCAAATTGGAAGAAGTCTTCTTAATAATTGTCTCCATTACGTATATGAAAATTTAAAACAACCTAAATGTTTAATCATTTAAAATTGCCAAGATACATTGTTGCACATTCCTAAAAATGGAATATGCTTACATTCACTAAAATTTTTTAGAGTTCAAAATAATATTTAATGGCATGGAAATGTGTTCATGATCTATCATGCAAAGCAAGAGGTTTTGAACCTTATGGATAGTATTACTTTGTGGAAATCACATGTTTATGTATGCATAGAAAAAAGACCTAAAGGCTATTCTAACAATAATTTGACTTTTTAATTTTTCATTTTTGTTTATATTCACTAAATATCTTACAATGAGCACGTGTTATTTTTGAAATAAGATGTAAAGTGACCATTTATTAGCTTTAAAAGGTACAATTTCCCAAACTCTCCTTAATTAAATGTTTATTGATATTTCCAACCCCACTTGCGATAAAGTTTTGGGGAGGAATGAGGAAAATTGCAGATTGGCTAGGTGAACTTGTAACAGCTCATTGGTGTGTCTGGATGAGGGGTTGTGAAGTCCAGTGAGGTAGGCCTCAACTTTCTTCTCCTCGCAGGCCTAGGGCCCCTGTGTACCACAGGCCAGGCCCTTCCTTGGTTTAACAGTGGCCTTTGTGCTTGCTAGAGTTGACATTAGCCTGACTCCCACTCACAGCCTCTTCATCAGAATGTCAGCCCCATATTACAATGTCAGGCAGTAGCCTCAGGTGCAAACTGCTTCCCTGGTGATGACAGATTTATTGCATTTGAAGGCAAAGGTTCTATAAATTTCAATTAGGGCCGGAAAGAATTCTACCAAAAAGCTTTATAATAATTAAGCAGGAATATGAGTCACTTGTACTGAATATTATGGAAGTTTCACTAGAGATTTCTTTCTTCTCTGAATGGCAAATATAATAAAGGTCTAAAAATAAATGACAGTAATCTGCAAAGCTTTCTTTCTCTCTAACAGAATTGGTCAGATTGTCCCCCTTGGGGCTTGAGGTATATGTGTCATGCACACTGCCATTCAAGGGTTATGGTGCTTTATATTTGTTTCTAGTGTGATGGTATGAGCAGAGTCAAGACATTTTCCAGCCAGCTATCGCATAGGGTTGATTTAAGGAGACTGCTTTCTGAAAGGAAAAGAGAAGGCTCTTTCTGGACACAGTCTTGCCATCCTCAAAGCACAGAGTTTCATAGAGCAAAGCAAGCCACAGAGAATACAGCCCACCATGGCAGACCACCAAGCCTGCATCCTGAGCATTAGGTCACCAGGAATTCACACAGTGGTCAGGGCATTCCTGATGATATTGATGATGTGGTGTGTGTGTATTGGGCTTTCAGTCACAAGCCAAGATTGCGAAGTCAAGCCCAATCTAGTCTAGCTTCTTAGTTTATAGCCTAGTGACCAAGAGTGGAAGAGCTAGATCATGAAAGAGCTTGGTACAAGGTTATTATAAGCAGTGTTGGAACAGAGTAGGTTTTCCTCTGTTTCTTTCTCTTGTACATATTTATTTGACAAACCATTCACCATGCATCCATTTAAACATGAAGAGCTGAAGCAACAAAAGCAATGTAAACAAGCCAATCACAGCATGAAGTTGGCTAACATATTTGATCAGTCAACACCTGCAAGACTCTCGAGGCAATTGTCGACTTCATAATAGCTTACTTTTATATATTACATATACAAATAAATTTATATTTATCTATTTATACACAAAAATTAATTTGTGTTATATATAATATCTTACATTTTCCAAGCTTAAAAAAAAAAAAAAAAAACAAATAAATGACTTGCCTGGTCAGCAGCAGAGACAAGCCTGGAAACCAAGAGGATTTTTTGTGGTCCACATTCATCAGTGAGTAAAAGAGGCACTGTCAAACACACTGAATATTGCGTGAGAAACACACTTGCGGAAGATAGCACAAGGTAAGGCTTCAGAATCAAAATTGACAATTTTAATGAGCACCAATAGTCAGGGTCCATGGTTACACAGGTGTAATCCCAGCTACTTGGGAAGCTGAGGCAGGAGGATTGCTCAAGGCCAGGAGTTCAAGAGCAGCCTAAGCAACATAGTAAGAACTCCCATCTCTAAAAATAAAAAATAAAAAGCACCAACTATAAACAAGACATTGTGCTAAGAGCTTAGGGTTTACAAATATAGTTAGGATATGATCCCATCTTTCAAGGATGGAATTAATGGACTGGCGGAAGAGATATACATAAATCACTCGAACACAAGATAGATGGTGGCATCACAACAAATATACAGAGTTTAAAAGATATATTTGAGGTGACCTCTGAACAGCAAGTAAGACTTGGACAGGTATACAAAGACAGGGAAAGCTTTCCAAGTAAAACAAAAAGAAGGAGGACAGGGGCAGGGTTGGAAAGTTCAGGACATGTTTGGGAGAATGTTCCATTTAGCTGGAGTTAGAGGTGCACTTCTTAGCCTCTTGGACCCAAAGGACAAATTACCTATAACTTCTCTTTAGGAGGCCCCATAGGAAGTAGATAAGATCTCAGAATTGAAAGTGAGTTCTAATCCTGGCTGGGCCACCTCCTAGAGGGCATGTCCTGATGACATTGGTCAGTAACTTCCCCACTTTCAGTCTTGGTTTTCTCTTTGGTATGTGGAGACAATAAATGACCTCGTGGGGTGTTCAGAATATTCATTTAGTCAATCCACAAATATATATTAAGCACCTTCTGTGGGCCAGCACAGTTCTGTGCATTATGGATAATGAAGTAAACAAAACAAGGGATGGTCCTTGCCCTCACAGGGCTCTCAGTCTAGTGGGAAAAACAGATATTAAATAAATGACAGCTATTTATCCTTCATTTATCAGCTTAGGAAGGTCCTTCCTGAACTTTCTTCCCAGCCTTCTCTCCAGTTTAAATGAGGTCTCCCCTGACTCCTTGCCTTATCTTCTCTCATAGCTCTATGTACATTTGTTTGAAGACCCTTGTCTTAATTTTAAGTTATAAGTTTATTTCAGTAGTAGCTAGGTGAAAAGTGGGTCAAGAAAGTTCCAAGTAGAACCTCTTCCAGCAGCATGTTTGATGCATTTGAGGTGGAAAATAATTCAGACCTGTTGAGGAATTAAAAAACTCAGTGTAGATGAAGCAGAAGAAGGAGGGAGAGAGATTCAAGACCTATCTGGAAAAAGAGGCATGGGCCAGATCATGCAGAATTTCCTATGCCAAGATTAAAAACATTTTATTTTATTCTCATTGCCCTGGGAAGCCATTGGTGGTTTTAAGCATGTCAAAGTCTGTGATGAATGAGAGTGAAGTGATGTTGCAGGTTCCTCCTTAGCAGTTGTTCCATTTCCCCTGAAATAAAGGGGACAGTGGACCTTCCCCAGTCTGTTATTGGTTCATGACCCTAGTTGGCACGTGACCCAAACTGGTCAAATCAGAGGGACGCCTAGGAATTTATTTCAGCAGTTAGAGGAAAGAGAATCCCCTGTATTGCCCAGCAAAAGTATGCAGCTCCAGGAACTTCCTGGTAGCCATTTTGCCATCAGAAAGAAAGCCTGCCTGAGGATGAAGGCAGCCTGCAGAGGCAGGCCCAGGTGAGGGATTGACAGAGAGGTGGGGCTCGCAGATTAGCAGGCCTGCTGTCATTGGAAACCCCCCCCCCCCCAGCGAAGTCTGCCCCATCTATGGATTCACTGGGTACTAAAGCCAATAAATTCCATTTGTAATTCAAAATAAACAACAACAACAAAACATTAGAACCAAAATGGTGATCTTAAATGCATAGCTCTTTAACATGAAACTAGGGAAATGGGAATCTAGCAAGGTGATCAAGAAAAGTGATTCGGCCTCAGGAAAAAGAAGTTCCATAGCGGAGCCACAGGGCCTCACAGAGCCTGGAAATGGAAGAAAATCTAAAATCAAAGGCCATGTAGGCTCCTCTGATCTTCGTGAATCTTCATGCTAATGTCCCACCCCTAATATAACTCTTCTTCACATGTTTTTCTCACTTCCAGTTGGCTTTCTTGTTCCCATCCCTATATAGATCTTTTTCTATATGATAATTTTTACAAAGAATGAGGAGGTTCGTACATTTGGAAAGGAGAGCTTTATTTCTCATAAAGGGCTGCAGTCTGCAGCATGGCCATTCTGACAGGCTGGGAAGCACAGCACAGCCTCTGGTCAGATGTTAGAAACAGACACTTCAGGCCTTGGTAAAATAACTAATGTCTCTAACTGTCCTGTTTCAAAAGAAAACATTCCTACAGAGCTTATGCAAATAACCATATTGCCATAAAATAAAAATACTCATGAAAAGTTTCCAAATTTTGGAGAACTCAGGTAGAGAGAAAGGTAAATTTTGCTGAAAAAAAGTATACTTTTTACAATTTGAGTAGCAGCCTTCCAATCAGGATGTTGTCTGTTCACCTTGAAACTGCCATCCTCAAATCAAGCAGCTTATTGTCAGTCAGGTGAGAGCTGTTTATCAGGCACTGCAGAATCCAGCAACTCCTTGCACAGGTCCAGAGTCAACTCTATGGGAATAAGGGCTCCCTGTATATGAGTATCTCCTCCTTGCATTCATCAGGTAGCATGATAAGTCTTTCCAATTGTATTAGGAACTCTGGGCACTGCTATCCCCATTAGGGTGCTTCTCTGGCATCATCCCAGACAGCATGGGTATTTCAGGTGTCAAGATCATTTTATATTCTTTATATATGGGTGCTTCAGTTAACATCTCATAACTGGTCAGTAAATGCCCCTCAAGTGGAAATTCTCTAGTCCGAAGTTTCAGCAGTCATTGTTGACAGGTGCTCACAAGCTTTTCCATAAGCCACAGTAAATGCTCCACAAAGGGCTCTCAAGTAGAGAACTGGGTCCTTTGCGAAGTTGAATGTAGCCCAGGCACTACCAGCGCTCCAGCTTCTACTCTACACTCTAGGCTCGGGCAGTGTTATGGGTTCTCATTTAGAAAGTCCAATTAATATTGCTTGACGGGTGGATTTACATGCCTTCTGTTTTATAGCAGTAGGTAGGGAAACATCCCCCAGCTGGATACAATATTCATTTTCATAAAACTTTTAGGTAAAAAGGAGTCACAACTACTTTACACAAAGCCTATTTAAACATTCCAGCTTTCAAAATTGTATCAACCTTACATTTTTATGTTCTGGTCTCAGGAGCTTCTTTGTTTCCCACCCCCAGACCATTTTACTTTCTCTGGTGAAAAAGGATTTGGCTTCTCAGCAAAGGATCAGGAGCCCTTCTGTCAATCCTCAACATTGCCCCAGGCAATTTTCGTTGCACTCTTTGCCTTCTGACTTTTTTAAAGAAATATCTCCAGCCTGGGGTAAATACAGAAAAATGATTTGGAGCCCTTTAATGTTGGGAGACCAGCAGGGTCTCCCTTTGTTGTGTTAAGATCTTTGTTTTAACCCCATCAATTTCCATTTTATTTATTTCATCTCTTAGCCATCTAAAGATTTTCACCCTACTGGGTCATGGGATTCTCCCCTTTCTTTTTTCCTCTTAGTTTCACCCCATCAATGTTTTCTATATTCATTTTATTTCTTAATTACCCTTTAAAAATTTCCATCTTCCTGAGATGAGTCCTTTGACCCTCCCATTTGCTTTTCCCATTTTCTTATTAATTAATCTAATGTTTTATTAGCATCTGTAACATGAGGGAAAGCTGGAACAGCAGATTTGATAAGGATCCTCGAACCTAACATCATCCTATGGAGTGCCCATGCAGAAGGGGCCCCCTTAACCACAGCATTTACCGTGACCTGGGTGATGGGCACATTCAGTGCATGACTGTCCCTGACATCATAAATCTAGCTCCATATGGCTTGCATACAAAGCATACCAGCTGCTTTACCTGGGGGCACTCCAGTAGGCATTTATAAGGAGTTGTGCAGTCCCTTTCTTGGAGTAAACAGATCTTACAGTAGCTTTTATCCAGTACCCCAGGCTGGCCGTTCCCTCGAGAATAACCTCCTGTGTGTCAGGATCACATATATCCATCTGCAATTGTACAATAGTGAGCTGTGGGTCCTACATCAACCCAAACACGCTGTTCTATTCTGCAACATTTAAAACCAAAGATACTGATATTGTCCCTAACTTGGTTACTCTTAAAATCACATTTTAGTAAAGGCTACTCAGGAAGCTGATAATACCGATCTACAAAATGGAGCAATTCCTTCACATGGTACCTTCTGATTTCAATAGTCACTTAGCTTTGCCCTTCCCCCCACATTGACTATCTTCTTGGTAACCACAAGTCTCAGAGGTACTTTCATAATCATATTATGCAAATGAGCTTTCCACTTGTCTGGGCACATCTTGTCTGCTCCTTACTGCACCTGTGGCTGACAAAGAGAGAAGGGAAGATGGAGCCACCATTTTGAACACGATTGGCACAACTGCCAGCATCTATATCTGCAGCCTGACTTTACAGGCTGCTCTTGTTAGAAAATGATTTGGGGGCTGCTTGTCATTAAAAGGGAAAACCTTACTGAGGACTCCAGCACTCATTATCTGCCTAAGTGATTTCTTCTTAAGCCCTATATCACTATGATGGATAACAATAACCAAAGGAATGCATATTTTGCTTTTTCCTTATTAGTTTGCATTTCCTTATGCATCCAGTGAACCAACCCCCCCTCCCAGAGTTGGATCCATCTCTAAATTCTACTGGTAACTTTTACCCTTTTACCTTTAGTAACTGAATGCAGCACAGCTGCTGCTTCATACCGTAGGTGACCAGGTGGCCACGCAGGAATCAAAGCTTCCTCATTCCCCATCCTTTTATTTTTTCTCCACTTAGTTTGATCTATATCATTTTGTCCTTTGTTTTGAAGCAAACTTTAAATAGCCTGTAACCAAACAAAATTACTTTTTCCTTTAGCAAAAATCATGTCATTTCTTTTATAAACTTCACCAAAAAACACATTTTACCTTCTTTATACACTCTGTATGTAGAATTGCTTCTCTTATGTCTAGTAAGGGAGGAGACCACGCCTCATATTGTCTTATGCCCAATTTCTGCCTCCAAAGAAAGATGAAGTAAAAACTAAAAGGCCGAAATGGAATCCACAGGCAGACAGCCCGGCGCCGCGCCCTGGGCCTGGTAGTTAAAAATCAACCCCGGACCTAGCTGCTTGTTTTATCTATAGATTTCAGACATTGTATGGAAAAGCATTGTGAAAATCCCTATCCTTTTCTCTTCCGTTCTGATTACCCGTGCATGCAGCCCCTAGTCATGTACCCACTGCTTGCTCAATCGATCACAACCCTGTCACGCAGACTCCCTTAGAGTTGTGAGCCCTTAAAATGGACAGGAATTGCTCAATTGGGGAGCTCAGTTTTTGAAGAGGTGAGTCCAGTGATGCTCCCAGCTGAATAATGCCCTTTCCTTCCACAACTCGGTGTTATCTGCGGGGTTCTTGTCTGCGGCTCATCCTGCCACACTAGTAGTTTTAATTATATTTGTTAACTACTATTCTAACTCTTCATAGCCCTAGTTTCCAGTGCAAAAACCCAGGATTACTTAATTTAACGTAACTGTAAGCTTTTAAATTAGTGAAGAGAATTTTGGTCGTTTGTGTTGTTTGTTTCGTGACAGGGTTTAACTCCTGTCACCTAGGCTGGAGTGTAGTGGCATGATCATGGCTCACTGCAGCCTTGACTTCCCCGACTCAGGTGATTCTCCCACCTCAGCCTTCCAAAGCATGTGCCACCACACCCGGCTAATTTTTTTGTGTTTTTAGTAGAGATAGGGTTTTGCCACGTCCTGGACTCAAGTAATCTGCCCACCTCGGCCTCCTAAAGTTCTGGGATTACAGGTGTGAGTCATTGCGCCTGGCCATGAAGATAATTTTGAAACTAGTTTTATTTACCAAAGATTACCAAAGTCTTGTGAACTAAAAGCTATTTAAGCTAGCTTCTATTTTTCAGATACTCAGATCAGAATCAGCTCTTTGTATCAGCTCTTTCATGTATTTTGGTATAGGAAAGACACAGACAGAGGCAGATCTTAAAGATTTATAAGATTCTTCATTTGCCAGTTTTCAAAGTTTCTCCCCCACTTTAGACTATCAATCTCTTGTGTACCTGTTTCATGCCCTAAACAATTGTTAGCTAGTCAGCTCTAAATTTGCATCTCCAAAGACATGACTCAGGTGAAACAAGGTAGAAAATGTACATCTCAAAGTCACAGACTTAGATCTGAACAAAGGCAACGTTTGTTTTTAGATAACACTACTGCCATTGTAGCAGGACAAGCCGCAGACAAAACTCCTCAGACACCAGATTAAAGAAGGAAGAGGTTTTTTTTTTTTTTTTTTTTTTGAGACGGAGTCTCCCAGGCTGGAGTGCAGTGGCGCGATCTCGGCTCACTGCAAGCTCCGCCTCCCGGGTTCACGCCATTCTCCTGCCTCAGCCTCCGGAGTAGCTGGGACTACAGGCGCCCGCCACCACGCCCAGCTAATTTTTTTTGTATTTTTAGTAGAGACGGGGTTTCACCATGTTAGCCAGGACGGTCTCGATTTCCTGACCTCGTGATCCGCCCGCCTCGGCCTCCCAAAGTGTTGGGATTACAGGCGTGAGCCACCGCGACCAGCAGAAGGAAGAGGTTTTTATTCGGCCGGGAGCGTGGGCAGACTCGCGTCTTAAGAGCCAAGCTCCCTGAAAAAGAAACTCCTAGCCCTTTTAAGGGCTTACAACTCTAAGGGGTCCACGTGAAAGGGTCGTGATAAATTAAGTAAGCGTGAGGAACGTGACTGGGGGTTACATGCATCAGCTAACAGAACAAAAAGTTTTACAGTGTTTTCTCATACAGTATCTGGAATTTACAGATAACACAAGTAGTTTTGGTCAGGGGTTAATATTATTATTGTTATTTTAACCACCAGGGCCAGGTGGTGGCGCCAGGGTCGTCTAGCTATTTATCTTACTTCTGTTTCTTTCCATTTCCCCCTTTTCTCCTGTCTTATAAACTAGGGAAAAGGGGAGGTGGGGGAGAAGCTGGGAAGGACAACAGGAGAAGCGGTGGTCTCATTTCATACCATCAGCCACCTCTAACACTGTAGCTCTCACCAGTACTGGCAGTCATCACACACACCAAGGTCAAGTTTTCTGACAGTATAAAGTAATCTCTGGTATCGCCAAAAGCCAGACATTAGGTAATGCAATGCAAAAGAGCAGAGACTTTTTTTTTTTTTTTTTGAGACGGAGTCTCGCTCTGTCGCCCAGGCTGGAGTGCAGTGGCACTATGTCGGCTCACTGCAACCTCTGCCTCCCGGGTCCAAGCAATTCTCCTGCCTCAGCCTCCCGAATACCTGGGACTACAGTGCCCACCACCATGCCCAGCTAATTTTTGTATGTTTAGTAGAGATGGGGTTTCACCATATTGGCCAGGCTGGTCTCCAACTCTTGACCTTGTGATCCACCCACCTCAGCCTCCCAAAGTGCTGGGATTACAGGCATGAGCCACTGTGCCCAGCCTGGAGAGCAGAGTCTTAAACGTGGGAGTAATCTGTCTGCTTACAACTCTTGGGGCTCCATAAGAAAAAACAGTTACCTCCCAAAAAGGAGTCTGTGGTGCATTTTTGGTTTTCCTTAAGGGATCCCAAGCTGTTAGAATTTATTTTATGTCCTCATGGGGGCACTGAGGTTGGCAAGAGAAACAAGGGATAGACAGAAGTAAATGAAGAAACAGACAGAATTCAATCAAAGAGAAGAAAAAAAAAAGTCTTTCAAAAAAGGATCCAGAAAGAGAAAAAGCATAAAGCCCTTTTAGAAAATTATAATTATACCTTGGATATCAGCTTTTAATTAAGCTGACTTCTAACCATAGAGCTCTTTAAAAGAAAAAAAAAAATCCACTCAAATCTTACCAGATTTTACCAAACCTTTTGAATCTAGCTTTTGAATTTCTTTACCAAAGGTAACCTCCCAAGTGAAATCAATGAGGCTTAACCAAGGACACATGGAGCATCTCCAAAGAGGTTTCGAAGCAGTCTCACAAGATTCTGATCCATCCCAAAAGACAGCTCAACGAAAGGAAAGTTTCACCTGCAGCAAAAGGAGTACAACCCACATTTCTGCTGGGCCATATTCTCTACAGTCTTAGCTTCACAGCTGACCATCTACATGCAAAGACCCAAAAGCCCTGCATGCTCCCACAGAGGGAAGACAGAAAATCAAAACCTGTCCTCAAAAGGGAAAAGGATCAATAAATGGCAAAAAGTCACACAAATATCAAACCAAAAGGATTTCCTGACTGGGAATCAAATGTAGGCCATGGCAGTGAAATCACAGAAATTTAACTATTAGACCACAAGGCAGAGTGGCTTTTATTGTTATTCCCTCAGAGCAGCTTAAGTAATCAGTTTGAGCTTCCAAAGGATTTTAACTTTGCTTTAGGTCAGATTTTTGATCTTTAATTTACTCAAGAGAATTTTTAAGGTTAACCATGACACTATTACATGTCCTTTAAAAAAAATTGGCTGGGTGCGGTGGCTCGCGCTTGTAATCCCATCACTTTGGGAGGCCGAGGCGGGCCAAGGTGGGTGGGTCATGAGGTCAGGAATTGGAAACCAGCCTGGCCAACATAGGGAAACTCCATCTCTACTAAAAATACAAAAATTAACCGGGCGTGGCCTGTAATTCCAGCTACTTGGGAGGCTGAGGCAGGAGAATCGCTTGAACCCGGGAGGCAGAGGTTGCAGTGAGCAGAGATAGCACCACTGCACTCCAGCCTGTGCGACTCTATCTTGGAAATAATAATAATAATAATCTCCCATGGTTCTTAAGCATGTAAGCCAATGGGATCTTTTATGGTGGCTGAGAAGAGGCTGTCCCTTCAGAACTAAGGTTCTCTATCCCTTAGACCTAAAGTTCTCTATAACTGCACTCATCGTAACTAGGAGTCCCTCTGAGTGCCCTTAGCCTTACAGGCCAGCTGTGGCCAACTGGACTGGGAAGTGCCCCCTAAACCTGGGGCTGACAGGGGAGATCTCCTCGAGGGTCCAGATGGCGGGAACCAAGAAGGCTGCAAAGGCCCCTCCCCAAACTGGAGTCAACAAAGACGTTCCCTCTGGGGTCTGGATGGTGGGAAGCAGGACAGATTGAGTCGGGACTGGAAAGAAAGAAAGGGAAGGGGTGGAGAGAAATAAAGTCTCTGAAATCTTCAACCTAAAAGCAGGAGATCTTGGACCTGAGGAAAATGAGCCAGTTTCCTCCCAGAGCAGTGAGGGAGACAACTGAGCAGCAGACGTGGGTCTGCTGACTTCGGATCATGCTGGGTGAAACTGGGGTTCTCCATGGATCCCACCTTCATGGCCAACCATGTCAACTATAGAATGGAGAAGTTCGTAAGTTTAGAAAGGAGAGTTTTATTTCTCATAAAGGACTGCAGCCTGCAGTGCAGCCATTCTGATACACTGGGAAGCATAGTCTCTGGCCAGAAGTCAGAAACAGATACTCCGAGGGAGGGGCAAAGGGAACAGGAATTTATGCTGAGGAGGGTGGCCAAATATGCATATTCAATAAGCTACAGGAGGAGTCAAGAATATTTACAAAAGGAGAAACCTGCATGTGCAGTTGAGTTTCATGCCCCTTCATGGGTCCCATGTACAAATAATGGGGGCATCAGCATGATTCGAGGGTGGAGTGTTCAGGCGCCTACATCAAAAGCAGAGGACACAAAAACCTTTACTGCACATTCTCTGTGGACTGGTCAGAACCACACCATGGTCGGTGGTCTCTTACTAGGAAGAAATGCTGGTTGGTTGTTTTGTGAAAACCACAAAAGGGATGGGGAGCAGACAGGCAGCTGATTGATACTAGTGGTGGAGTCTTTAGGAAGGGCTGCTTTCTGTTTAGCCCTTAGGGAAGAAAACCCAATGGCAGTTAGTAAGGGAAGGGCAATAACAGGCACGTCTGACCTCCCATGTTGTCCTGGCCAAGGACTCAGTTTTCAAAGTTACTCTGGGTTCTCCTTGGCCAGGAGAGGGTCCATCAG
Source organism: Symphalangus syndactylus (assembly GCF_028878055.3). Classification (NCBI taxonomy): domain Eukaryota; kingdom Metazoa; phylum Chordata; class Mammalia; order Primates; family Hylobatidae; genus Symphalangus; species Symphalangus syndactylus. The sequence continues at coordinate 124,101,539 of NC_072425.2, forward strand.
TCAGTTGGGGGCTTGGAATTTTATTTTTATTTCACACTTACTTCCAATGTTGGCTTACTTACCCATGGCCCATCATGACCCTCAGATCGACCTCTATTATATATTACTCATCAGCTTCATACTCCACTACAGGCTGCCTGATTATCCCCGTTTTCCATTCCAGTTCCAGAGAGTGGGAATCTACCCAACCCAACTCCTTCTTTGAACAAAGCTCATCACACCAAACCACTTCACAGACTGTGAGTTGACCGTCCTCCGGTCATAAGTAACCAGAGAGGGGAAACTCATGGTTGCCCCCATCAGTTTTTCTGAGCATGCCTGAGGTAGATTAGGCCCTTGAGTGACCTATGTATACACCAGGGCTGATGGGAGTAAAAAGGCAATCTTTTTGGAATCTCAGTCCAAAATGTTGATTTTATTACTGTAAGCAAAAGTTTTTAATTTTTAAAGGATTAGAATGCTATCAGTGTTTGGTGTCCTTGAAAAGACTTCCTTTGAACCAAGAAATAATCATTTACTTCATTGGGAAACAAAATGAACCATGCAAATGGAAATTGTGAGTTACTCATTTGGACACTAATTGGGGGAGAAAAAGTCTGCAATTGAATGTGCATTTGCTTAAAAGCAGAGTGCCTCTGTTAGAACCAAGTGTGTTTTATTTTTTTTAAAAAAACATTCCTCTCCAGGCTTTTTAAGTAGATGAAATGTAACCATAAATTCAACAGCATTTTCTTTATTGTTACTAGGGCCCAATGGAACCAAGGCATCTCAGCTTCTTAAAGAAAATTTAAGAGATCCCTGGGATTGTGCTGCCATAGAGGCTTATTTGTGAGTCTGGCATCTGTGTTGCATTACTGTCTCTAGTCTGATTTATTTGAAGGTGATCTCCATGCCTTTAAAAGAAGAATGTACTATCATTCAAGCAGTAGCAGAAGCCTTAGCTCCAAGCATGATTTCATTGAAAACATTATGTCCACCTTCCCCGATACACTTCTCTGTCTTTTCACCCCATTCGACTCATCTATTCCTCAGCAGCTAAGTCAATTTTCCAGGCTGGGCCTATTCATCGGCTGCTATTTCCTCCCTTCCCTTGCTCCCCAGACACTCTCCTAAAGAGCAAACTTCAGGGGTAGGAGAGAAGCGGGATGCCTGAGGCTGTGCCTCCTCACAGGCAGACAACCAAAAGAGCAGGATCTAGTTCCAGGTGTGGCCAATTCAGATAACTGTATTTGCTCTCCTTAGGATCAGCCACATTCTGGGAACTGATTCCTGCTCCCTAAAATCACAAGACACCCATGAGAGCCAATTTCATTTGGACAGAAAGCAGACCTTAATGGTGACTGACAGACTCTTGTCCACTATGCAGGGTACAGCTCCCTGGCTCCACTCCTGTCACCTCACCCCCAGCTGTCAAATTGCCTGGGAAACCGACGTGTCACCAGAAGATTCATGGCAAGCATGCAATTCAAACAGGAATCTGGGAGATGCTGCCGGTCTTATCCCTACTTCACTAGGCAGCGCCGCTTTAAACGTGACTAGAAAGCTCACATCCTCCAGACACAGTGTCTCTGTGCCTCTGACAGTGACAGATTGGCAATCACAAATTCTTACCAAACACTTGCTTTCTCAACGTTCCTTAAAGTCACCGAAGACTTCTGTCATTACGACATACCTTTGAGACAGACATGTCACTATTTCCAAGATGACAGCCTGTCTTTCATTAGCTACACTCTAAATTGATGCCTTCCTTCTTGCAGGGAGCATCGTGGGTCCCTGGCTGGGAGCTGAGAAGCTCCCTCATCTTATCAGGAACACTCATCTGAATCATTTCTTCCTGTATAGATTTCCACAGATGAGCAATCTCATTCATTTAGGTTGCTACTATTCATTTTCATTTCAAAACTTGTCAGGTCCTTGCTTTGTCCCCCAAATAGTGGGAACAAACATGGCTCTAAATCTACAAGTGAGTTCAAGTGTCTCAAGTGCCCATATTGCGCTGGACACTAGAGGTGGGGTAGGATGCAAACATAGTAGATATAAAGTTCTTGCCTCTAATCAACGTATGCTCTGGAGATGCAAAACATCTCAAACACAAAATAAAATAATCCAAATGCTACATGGCATGGTAAAGGAGTAATCTAGGGGTGGACTACTCAGTCCAGGAAAGATGGTTTCAGGGACTTTGCATTGTTAGTCCCTAGAGTGGATTAAATGATGGCCCAAAACAAGATACACCCATACCAAGCCCCCAGAACCTGTGAATGTGACCCGATTTGAAAAACGGTTTTTGCAGATGTAATTAAGTTAAGGATCTTGAGATGAGATCATTCTGGATTACCTAGGTGGGCCCTAAATCCAGTGACAGCCATCTTTATAAGAGACAAGAAAAGCAAGAAGAGAAGATGGCGACGTGAAAAGACGTGAAAATAGCGGTAGAGATTGGAGTCATGCAACCACAGGCTGAGAAACGTGTGGAGCCACCATAAGTTGGAAGAGAAAAAGGAAGATTCTGCCCTGGTGACTCCAGAGAAAGTGCAGCCCTGCCAACACCTTGATTCCAGACTTCTGGCTGCCAGAACCATGAGAGAATAAGTTTCTGTTATTTTAAACTAACAATTTTATGGCAATTTGTTATGGCAGTCAAGGAAACTAATATGGTCCATCTGCCTGGGATACGATTGCTCAGGTCTCAGCTTTAATGTAATGTCCTCAGAGAAGCATTTTCTGATGTCCTGTCCCCAACCCACAGCTAAATTATTTAATAGGTCCCGTTATTATACTCATATGGCCAGCTCCATGTCTGTTTCCTTCCTGGTACTTAGTGTGAAGTCTACTTACTACTTAAGGCAGAACAATTTATTGACATACTAATTTATGTTTGTTTCTGCCTAAAAATTCCCCATTGAGGAGATTATAGGGGAAGATGTAGAGCAAGAGAGAAGCAGCAGCCAGGAGAGGAGTAATTCTTCATTGAGTGGCAGGGCGGCCGGCACATACTCCACTCCTTGCAGCACCCAGGGAGGCAGGGAAACCTCCAAGGGCACAGCTGGACCACAGGTGCCCGTGCCCCATCCTCACAAAGATTCCCAGTCCCGGGTACAGAGCATCAGCCTACAAGGGACCCTCTGCCACAGTGGTCCATCAGCATGATCCAGTGTGACCACGTGGCCATTACTGGGATACACTTTCTGAATGTATTTGATGCCACAAAAAAAAGTCTGTGTATCTTTTGGCAAGAGACAGAGGGAAGTGTGAGGAGAGCAGACAAGAATTGCTGAGATAGAATTTTTCAGTGTGAGTCAAGATGACAGCTCTAATACAAATCTAATTTAAATAAAAATTTTTAAATGCTGAGCTTATGGACTAAGATTTATACCTGCTGAATATTTATTTGTGTGATTATTTGTAAAGATGTCTTCCCACTAGGCTGTAAGTTTCTGTGACTGTTTTTCTGACTGCTATATTCCCAATGCTTGGAACATATATATATATTTTTTAAGTTTGTAAAGTGAACAGGCGTGAGCCACTGCACCCAGTCCCAAGCTCACGCCTGTAATCCTAGCACTTTGGGAGGCTGAGGTGGGCGGATCACCTGAGGTCAGGAGTTTGAGACCAGCCTGGCCAACTTGGTGAAACCCCATCTCTACTAACAATACAAAAATTAGCTGGACGTGGTGGTACGTGCCTGTAGTCCCAGCTACTCAGGAGGCTGAGGCAGGAGAATCGCTTGAACCCAGGAGGCGAAGGTTGCAGTGAGCCGAAATCGCGCCACTGCACTCCAGCCTGCTGACAGAGCGAGACTCCATCTCAAAAAAAAGAAAAGAAAATCCCAGCCAAAAGGGCCATCAGGAGGACTAGGTGACCCCCTAAAGGCAGTCTAGGTGGGACAGACTTCAAAAAGTCAGACCCCCTTCAGAGGGGGATGCACCTGTACCAGGAAACAGTGGGAAAGAGACCTCCAGTAATGGGATTCTCTGACGATCCCACAGAACTGCTTCACGAGAAAAAGATTAGCTTTGGGACATCTGACACCCTCCAGAGATACCAGGTCACAAGTCAGGTTTTTTTTGTTTTGTTTTGTTTTGTTTTGTTTTGTTTTGTTTTTTTTTGGTGTGTTTTATTTGTTTGCTAACTCTGGTAAAGCCAGAGGAGACTTAGGGGATTGAGGACGGGGAAGGATGTAATTAAAGCATCACCATGATGTTTTTTCCACTGCAGCTTTCCCAGCCCGGATGGGATTCGCTTGAGGAAGGGGAGAAACTTTGGACTGGATGAGAGACTAAAGTTTATGTATGAGACTGGTCTACACTTTTATTACCAGAAAAATGGCAGTATTCATTGGTAGCTGAAATGACTTGATAAAACCATGTGATCTACCCAGGACTTCAGGCAGAAGTAGGGAAGAAGGCATTCACAGAGCTTGCCTAAAGGCAATAGTGTGTAAGAATAAAGCTACTTTCTGCTCATATCCTCCTCAGTTGCGTTCAAAGAAGAGCCTGCACAGTTCCATGGGCTGCTTCCCACAATGATGCCAGGTTTGGACTCTGCATATCTATGGTGAGGTTCTTGTTTGGGTTCATAGCTTACCCTCACAGTCAAATCCTGGGGAAAAACCAGGCACTGAAATGCTAGCCACTGTGTCAGGGTTGAAGTGACCCTAACTGCAGTGCCCAGAGTCACTGTCTGTCTTACCTCTTCAGGGCTAAGTCATTCTCTTCAGCCAATCAAATTCAGTAAGACCTTCTTACACTCATCTCCTAAGACAAGATGACCAGCTCCTTACAAACACACAGAACTAAAAGAGACTCTCAACATGATCTAATTGACTTAATGTTGCAGAACTAAGGTGAGGCTGCCAAATGACACTTTTCAGTATAAGACCTATTTTGAGTGACCTGTGATGATCACTGTGGACATTTAAACAATGTTTTTCAACAGGCACACTGTTTAATTTCTCCTTGGATAGGCTACCTGTTACACTCACAATTCATTTAAGCAGGAGAAAAAAATATGGATTTTAGTTGAGGGATAACAGTTTGAATAAATAAGAAGAGATAGCGTTAATAAAGAAAATAAATGGGATCTGGACAGGCTAGGAGGGGAGACAGGAAACGGAGAAAAGAGATCAAATCACTGCTCTGACTGTGGGACTCATTCTCCCACTCCAGCTTACATCTGCTTAACTTTAGTTCACATAAAGTCATCATTTCTGAAACTGCTATTTTTTTCCTGTACTGATGTTGAAGAGGACAGACAGTCTCCACCTGCTGCAACCCAACTTCACTCATGCCTTTCTCACACCTTTGCTGTGCTCAGGGGTCTGTACAATTTCTCTGCTCCAGGAACCGCATGAAAACAACAGGGGTGTGTAGCTTCATTACAGCTTTCCAGGGTTCATTAAATAAAAATAACTCTAAATGAAGTTACATTAGGAAGCACTCACATTAAATATCAACTGCTAATGAGCACCTTTTAAAGACTGTCTCCGGAAAAGCAGATCTTGTCACCCATTAGCAATTGTTTTTAAAACCAGCTAGGAAAAAACAAAACAAAACAAAAAAAAACTGGTTTTCTCCAAGATTCAGGGTGGTTTCCAAAGGAAACGAATGTCAAATGGTGCAATCAGTGTGTTGAAGAGTCTCAATTGTTGAGATTAGGGGGAAAAAAAAACACATTTTTTTCCCTAATAGCTACTACCCAATAATACTAGGCCAAACCCATCCTTCCTCTTGACTAGGCTTCATAACATTTTAGTCACTTTTGGTTTTCAAAAATGTCTTAGTTTAGATGTCCCAAAAATGTGTAAGAATCGGTTCTGTTCATTTTTAAAGTTGAATATCACATATGAGTCAGAGCACTTCCCCTACTCCATTACCTCTCTAGCCCCATCTCAGGCTCACCTCATGATTGTGGTTCTAGCAGCTTGTGGTGGACGATGGGACATGCCTGGCTCTCACATAACCCCTTCTACTCCCAGTCAGGTGGGAAAGAGGAAGAGAGAAAACAGACGTCTCCTTCCCCAACTGAGGCCTCAGCTCCCTTGTTGGGTGTTCAGGGCCACTTTTTTGGAGTGCTTTCTGTGGGATTCCTGAGGGCTGGTGGCCATTCAAACCTGCCCTGCTAATGGGGGGCCTGCTCCTCAGCAGCACCCCCTAGACCCCGGCAGCCATTTATGAGATGTGACATTTTGGGACCCATCGTCCCATGTGGGATTCATCCTCTGCACCTCGAGGCAGAGAAGAAATTCTGACCTCCTTTGCCTGTCAGTCCCCTCACCCTGGCAATAACCTTCTGGGTTCTCTTCATTCCTGCTGTGGTAACACAGGCAGATTAACAGGCCCACTATTTAGGCAAGGACTCAACTGGAGACTAACGCACCAGTCTCTCTTTCTTCCAGCCTTCTCTCTCATCTTTACAAAGGGTTCTTCCTCCTGGGGCCTTTCTCCCTTCCCTGCAGGAAAAGACGGCACTCCCTATTGTCCTCTACACAGAAAGGTCTTGAGGGGAGAAAATACAGTCAGTCGGTCAGATGCACTGCATCTCACTTACCAAAGGCAGCCTCCCCTGTCCTACATCCATCCTTATATTAAGTATGAGGAGTGGGAGAGGAGCAAAGGCAGATGCAGGAGCACAGAGGCCATGTTAGGCCAATTCTCTGAACTAGAATATTTTCAGTCAGCTATGTGGATAAATGGCTGCTGCCAATTTTGGCAGTTCTCTGGACCTAGAATATTGGTGTATGTGGACACTTCTTTTCCTAACTTTGAAATCCTGGGACAACAGAAATATTCTCACATGACATCCCTATACAATAGTTTCCATGGGCTATAAGTAGTTTTCTCGACAATTCCAGAAACACTGCAAATGTTAAGAATATTACATTCTAGGCCGGGCGCGGTGGCTCACGCTTGTAATCCCAGCACTTTGGGAGGCCAAGGCGGGAGGATCACGAGGTCAGGAGATCGAGACCACGGTGAAACCCCGTCTCTACTAAAAATACAAAAAATTAGCCGGGCGTCGTGGCGGGCGCCTGTAGTCCCAGCTACTCAGAGAGGCTGAGGCAGGAGAATGGCGTGAACCCAGGAGGCGGAGCTTGCAGTGAGCCGAGATTGCGCCACTGCACTCCAGCCTGGGCGACAGAGCGAGACTCCGTCTCAAAAAAAAAAAAAAAAAAAAAAAAAAAAAAAAAAAATTAGCTGGGCGTGGTGGCGGGCGCCTGTAGTCCCAGCTACTCGGAGAGGCTGAGGCAGGAGAATGGCGTGAACCCAGGAGGCAGAGCTTGCAGTGAGCCGAGATCGCGCCACTGTACTCCAGCCTGGGTGACAGAGCGAGACTCTGTCTCAAAAAAAAAAAAAAAAAAAAAAAAAAAAAAAGAATATTACATTCTAATACTCTTCCTTTTCTTAACTGAGAAATGTGGTGGGGGAGGAAGAAGTGGTTGGTGAGGCCATAATGTGTAGAAAATAAAGCCCAATAAACATAGAACTTACATACATACAAGTTCACATACACACATCTGAGTTTCCATGTCAGGTACATTACATACTTGTCTTGGGAATATTAGGGAATAGATAAGATCCATTTATAAGGATTTACAAAAATTACAAAATTAAAAATTGTATAAAATTTCATGTAATTCAACAGGATTCTCATGGTGTGTAACATTTTTTTTCCACTGGAAATCTCTCTTTCTATAACTGTATACTCTTATTTTGTATTGATATTATTCTCACCCTCTGTTACCTTATATCATTCTTTTTCTTCTAATACATTTATTCAACCTTTATCAAGTACCAAAATGTCTTTTGACATTCTAGTTGCCTCCTACACAGACTGGAGGTGAATGATGGGTACCTTTCCACTATCTTTTTGCAGTCCCTGCGTGGATGAGTCTGGCATCTCTTTTTAGAAAGTGTGGGTACATTGCCTCTATCATCCTTAGCTTTGAGGCTTTAACTGGAATTTGAAGGAAACAGCATATGTCCCATTTAACAGCCTATTATATTTGGAAAGGAGACTTGACAGTTCATTCCAAGAGTGAAGAATCATTTTATTTTCTGTTTCACTTGATCTTAGCTACCAGGTGTCCACAAGTCCTTCAGGATTTTCATATGATTTGCCTGAGAGAATTTTCCTTAGAGAATGTAGAAGATAAAGAGGCTACACATGGAGGCTCAGTGTTACAGATTCCTATCTTTGCTGTATGTAACTAAACTGTTTTTGAGTGGATTATAGAGACCGGAGAAAGAGGTAGACCTATTACTTTTCTCCTTTGATGCTTTTTGACTAGTTTGAGCCTCCAAAAAATAAATTAGGATAAAGAGCAGCAGAGGCTATGAAGATGATGTGCAGGTGCATTCATTTCTTTCCAAGTTAAAAATACAGTAGAGAAAGTAGGAAATGCAGTGAGCAAGGTACAGCTCCCTTTATTCCATTGACAAGCATTTATTAAGCATGCATTTTATGTCAGGTACAGGGCTAGGCTTGTACTCTATTGACGAAATGAGGATTCAAATATTGTCTTCAAATTTATCCATTAAAATAGAAATATCATTCACTTTTACAGATGGCAAAGTTTGCCATTGCTCCAAAGATATAGCTTGCCTACACTTCCTGGCAATCAATGGAAATCAGGACTCAAGCCATGTTGTGCAATAAAATCTCCAAACATATTTGGCCAATTAGTATTCCTCGTCTGCACTTGCAGCTTATGAAGATTTTGAGTACAGCTTTAAGACAGCTGTGAAGTTGGGAAGAACTCTGGGGTGCTTTTACCTCATGGGCAGCCACACTGCCTCCACTCCAACTTGGAATCTTGCTTCCTTAGCCATCTGAACACAAGTTCTCTTGGTTCAGCCAGAGCCGGGATCAGGCCAGGAGGTTGGCTGGTAACACTGAAGATGGGAATATTTTTCACAAAGCTGAGAACTGATGAAGGGCTTCTGGCTCAAGAAAATGTATGTTCACATTAAAAATTCTAAACTCTCCTGAATGCCACTTAGAGTTTTTAAATATTAGACTTATTTCCTCCTAATATACAGGGATGCTAGGAAATGACTGGATGACACAGGCTAGGACTGAACTTCAGGATGTAGAATGGAAGAAAAAAATCTTAGCACTGCTAAGTTCTTATTTTATAAAAGAATTTAATAACCTCATATAAAATAAACAAAGCTCATAAATATCTATTTTATTTGCACCTATGTCTCCCACTGGGATCAGCCATAACTGGATAGTAAATCCAACTGACAGGCAAAAAAAAAAAAAAAAAAAACATAAAAAATATTGAAGTAAAACGCTCATCTTTGTGTTGTTTTTTTCCAGTCATATCATATTCAACATAGCTCTTCAGCCAAAGACTCCTTAAAGCAGATTTCTCTGATGCTTGTCAGTACTGCTTCTTTGAGTGAGTGGGAATTAGTTCAACTTACAAATTGCAGTTATTTTACTAATGAATCTCGAATGGAATGAAATCAATCAGAAATTATTTACTGGGCATGACAATATGCAAAACAAATAATAAATATTAACTCATTTGTTAATCTATGGGATTACATTTATTACATATAAATATGTGTGCATATGAATTTGATAATTGTTTTAATTGTATATAATAATTTATTAATAATTTTAATCATTACCAAAAAAAGTATGACAGGTTCTTACCCTTAAGAAGCTTAGCATCTGTTCCAAAAAAAGTCCTTTTTTTTTTTTTTTTGAGATGGAGTTTCACTCTTGTTGTCCAGGCTGGAGTACAATGGCTCGATCTCAGCTCATTGCAACCTCCACCTCCCAGGTTCAAGTGATTTTTCTGCCTCAGCCTCCCAAGTAGCTGGGATTACAGGCACCTGCCACCACGCTCGGCTGGTTTTTTTTGTACTTTTAGTAGAGACGGGGTTTCACTATTTGGGACAGGCTGGTCTTGAACACCTGACCTCAGGTGATCCACCCGCCTTGGCCTCCCAAAGTTCTGGGATTACAGGAGTGAGCCACTGTGCCCGGCCTAAAATGCCCATTTTTAATTGGCTACTTCTCACAGGACAAGGCAAATGGGTTGCTTGAGAAATAAAGATTTGTGTTTGAGTATTTATGACAAAAAGTCCATTTGGGAGCCAGGCTAATTCATAAGATATGTGAATGCACTCTTTAGCTTAATCTTTTCTTTTTTCTTTTTTTTTTTTTTTTGAGACAAGGTTTCTCTCTTGTTGCCCAGGCTGGAGTGCAGTGACGTGATCTCAGCTCACTGCAACATCCGCCTCCCCGGTTCAAGTGATTCTCCTGCCTTAGCCTTTCAAGTAGCTGGGATTACAGGCACACACCACCACACCCGGCTAATTTTGTATTTTTAGTAGAGATGGAGTTTCACCACGTTGGTCAGGCTGGTCTCAAACTCCTGTCCTCAGGTGATCCACCCGCCTTGGCCTCCCAAAGTGCTGGCATTATAGGTATGAGCCATCATGTCCAGCCTAGCTTAATCTTTTCTAAGATCAATACCATCTTTCTGGTGAACTTTGTCTCCAAGCACTGCAAAGCACTGCATCTAATTCAAAGATTCTATGTCTTTGGTGAAGAAGGCCAGCATTGTTGACCTAAGTCCATAGTATCTGAGTTAGGAACAAGACCTAGTTTCCTCATGCCTGGATGTGAGGTTTATCTTTACATGAGAGCAAGGGACGTTTATGTAATCCTCATTAGTGCAGATGGCTGTTCTGACTCCAACAGCCATGCATCATTGCAAGAACAGTTGCTTTAATCTCTAAAGAAAACACCAAATAAAATGCATTTTTTTAAATCAAGGAAATAAGGTTCTGTCAATGCATACTGTCCAAGTGACAAAGTATTTCAGACAGCTACGTAATTAGCCTGTAATAGCGATATACATGGGAATGCAATTTACTTTTCATCACTCTTGTTCGGGTCATGAATTGAAATCACAGTAGGAGCACAAGGCTGTCAGGGATAAAGCAAACGAGCAAAACAGGACTTGGCTGCTGGGAATATTCACACCCAGCCAAGAAAACATGCCAAATGAGGCTTAAAATGAACTTTTCCTGTGTGCATTTCACAAGTTCAGACCAAGAGGAAAAACAATTCTTCCCTTCCCCTACCACCACTTTAATACTTTAACCATTGGGTGAAATATACTATAGTCACATGTATACTGTCTGATTGTGATCCTGTACCCTGCACTAGGGGATCTGTCAAATATTCAGTGGACAAGTAGAAGAGAACCGAATTGGGAATCTGAAGACCAGAGACTTAGTTTTTGTTCTGTTACTGACCAGTGGTCAACCTTGGGAAAATTACAACCTCTCGGAGCTTCAGTTTTATCATCTGTTAAATGAAGATAATACATTACCCACCTATCTCATCTAGCTATTATAAATCATGTTTTCTCTTCATAGTCAAGCCTCTAGAAAAACTGAGTAGTCACAATCTTGACTTCTTTACCTTTCATTTACTCCCCAACCCAAAACTGACCCTCCACTGAAATGCTAAGACCACTGCTGTCAAATCCAACAAATTCTCAAATGCTTTTCAACCTTTCACTTAATCTCAGATTCTTTCGACAATGTTAAATGTCACTGTTTTAAAACTTCCACAGCGATTGACTTTCATAAGAGCATCCTCTCCATTCTCCTCTTTAATAGTAGTGTTCTCCATGGCTTTGTCCTTGGCCTTTATTTTTTTCACTATCACCATCTCTTTAGTTATCTCATCCAGGCTATGGTTTCAACTACTTCCCATGAGTTGATGCTCCTATATATCTACAGGATCACTCCTCTCCTGAGGTCCATTCTGCTCTTGGAAATATCCTCCAGAACTCCTTAGAGCTCTGAAAATTCAAAAACTCTAAAACCAATTCATTTGGTTCATCCCTCCTGACCACACTTCAAACTACTTCTCTTCCTGTGTTCCCTTCACCCATCCAAAATCTGGGACTCAACCGTGACCTGTTTTCAAAATTCTATTTCCAAAATATTTCTCAAATGTGTCTCTTACCTACTATTGCCACTACCTTGGTCCAGATCTTTTTCATGTCTTGACAGCACTGCAAATGCCTATAAACTAACCTCCCTTCTCTAATGTCAGGTCGTCCTTCTGTGGCATCCTCCACATGGGTGCCAATGTGGGCTTTCTAAGCAACAATTTCTCTCTCTTCCCTACCTTTAGATCTTTAACGATTCCCATTACACACAGATAAAATCCTAATTTTTGAATATAAAACAGATGTCCCTTTATGTACTAGGTCCTTCCCACCTTGCCAGTATCAGTTCTTGGATCTCCTTCATTGTCACCTTGATTATAGCCACCCCCAAATCCTTGTCATCTGCATTTGCTATATGAAAACTTGGTGATTTTGCACTGGGTTGCTCCTTTCTGGAATGTTTTCCCTTCTTTCCTGCTTATTGAAAAGATTATTCATCCACCAAGACTCAGCTCCCATGTATCCTTTCTTATTAAATAGCCCCTGACTTTCCTCCTGCTCCTATCTTCCTTAGGTAATTTAATTTCCTTCACAATAGCTTGTGCACACCTTTATTCTAACATGTCACTCCAGACTGCAGTTATCTCTTTATCTGACCTTTTCTGAGGGTAGGAATCAAGTCTTGCCTGTAATTGTAATATAACGTGCATCACAACAAGGCTTCAGTAATTTCTAGATCTGATTCCTGCCATTTGCTTCAAATTATCAAGCATTCACCTAATCTCCCGGGTTTATTCAACCTATTATCTCCCTCCTAGATCCTCATCTCTCTGTCTAGACTTCTTGAACCAATAATCCAATTGGATAATCTGCCCAGGTTTGATGTAGGTTGGTCCAAGGCAGCTGACTGTGAATTCTCCTATTCAGCTCCATGTTCTGAGAGGGGGTTATGTCAGCTGGTCCCAGGTTCCTAGGAGGGCAGCCCAGATACAGCACCATGAGCACCCATCTGTCAGGTGTGAGAGAGATGACAGAGAGACTGGGAAAATTGGGCTCATTATCTCATTTTCTAATAGCAACATTTTAGAAAATAACTATGTATTAAGAGAACAGGTACTCTACTGAAAAGCATCATTGCACTGCTGGAAGAATAGGAAACATTAATTGAATTGAAATAGCTGTAAGGAAAAAATAGCAAGATATGATTCAAGAAAAAAATGAACAAAACTGCTGTCATCCTGCATTTCTGTTTTATCTATTGTGATGCAATTGGAGAGATGGGGATATCTGAAGTCGCATCAAACGCTCATCTATAATTCAGCTTTGCTAGAATGGAGCTGAAATGCACGCGAAGGCAAAGGTCTAATTAAAATGCCAGACTATTTATTGTCTATTCTTAGCTTTGAAAGGCGATGAACGCTGTTATGGCATTGTGTAGACTATTTTGTTTAATGTGAAAGTCAAAAGTCCAAAAATTTAGATAGCTAACCAGGAAATGGAATGGAATAAATTATAAGAACACATTCACTGTATGCTTCCAGTCAACTTCAGGTTCAAGAGTCTCCAACCAAATATGCTGAAATGAAATGTGTAAATTTAAAACCCTTGCATTTTCATTGTTAGAAACACAAACATAGGAGATTCTTTAGACTTTGTCCCTTAATAATACTATAGAATTAAGCATAAATCAGGTTTGTCATGGGCTCAAAGGGAATTTATTAAAGGAGCTCATTATAGTAATTACATCTAGATTATTGTCCTTCTAGATTACAGCTTTGAAGACTGCTGGAAAATGAAAATACTTACCAGTGATTTGCGACATAAGAAAAGGGTGGGTGTGACCATTTTCATTTTCAAATGAGAAGATCCTGAGATAATACAAGTTCCCTCCAGATTCCACATTGAAGGCTGTTAACAGGACTTACTTTTCTGTCCTCTAGAATTAGGAATTGTGTTCGTTCCTTACAACAGGGTCTCCAACTTCTTTTATATATAGCACAGAGAGCACATGGTGTCTAGAGTCACAAAGATCTGAACTTGAATGTTAGCACTGCATGTTACCCACAGGACGATAGTGTTAACTGTGTCAAGTGTGGACTCCTCACCTCCAAGGGGTGCTATCTCCTAGTCGATGATATGACTGTACCCTCTGGAATTGGACAACATGCAGTCTTTGTGTGACTTGAATTGCTTATCCTCTCAAAGCCTCAGCTCCTTCAAGTGTAGAATAAGGGTGTTAATAGTAACAGGTGCATTCAGAGTATCTACCTAGTTAAGTGATGGTGAAAATTAAGTGAGATAGTGTAACCGACCACGATCCCTGGTGGACTGAACAAAGGAAGATGAACGCAGGAATAAAAGACAAAGACAAAAGAGTATATTTGGAAGAAGGGGTAAAGGGGCACCTTGCCTCTAGTGGACAAGGGCCCTGAGCTTTTTCAGCCTTCCAAATTTATTAGGTAGAAGAGATAACCAGAAAGGGGGGGGGTGATTGTCAGGTAATTGTCACTCGGCCATTTGGTTGACAGCAGGCTTGCAAGACTGCATTCTTTGAACAATAGGTGCTACATTTCCCATTAGATAACTTCAAGAAGCCCGGCACCAGGGAGTGATGGCCCTCAGCAAACCTTTTGGTGGCAGGTGCAGTGTGAGTTTGCTCACATCCTGCATTCATGATAAACAGCTTGCTGTTTGATCATATAGCTGCCAGTGGAATGCTGAGTTGGCCATGATCCCTTTGCTGGCTCTCTACAAGATAATGCATAAAAATGTTTAGCATAGAACATGGCACAGAGGAAGTGCTTGCTAAGCACTTGTTAAACGTTAACAATTATGGGCTGGGTGCGGTGGCTCACACCTGTAATCCAAGCACTTTGGGAGGCTGAGGAGGGTGGATCACCTGAGGTAAGGTGTTCGAGACCAGCCTGGCCAACATGGTGAAACCCCGTCTGTACTAAAAATACAAATATTAGCCAGGCGCGGTAGCGGGCACCTATAATCCCAGCTACTTGGGAGGCTGAGTAACGAGAATCACTTGAACCCAGGAGGCGGACGTTGCAGTGAGCCGAGATTGCGCCACTGCACTCCTGCCTGGGCAACAAGAGCGAGACTCCATCTCAAAAAAAAAAAAAAATTATGATAACAGTGCCCCATTTTTCTGAAGGGTTAGTCTCAAACCGAGCCTTCTAAACCAAAACAGCATTGCAGCTTTTGTGCTTCTGCTGGCCACCATAGTATTTATGTGCCCAGAGTATAGATATTTAAAACTGTTGTGTTGGAATTTTCCTTTGTCATATCATCATGTTAATAAACTTTGATAGCAATATGGGCTATAAATTTATAGGATCTATTTTATCTGGGTGAGAATAAGAGGTGAGGAGAAAAAGAAGAATAAAAGTCTTTCTAGAGATGTAGAGTCATCTTATTTTGGAAGGTTAAGATTAGATTAGACTTAATTCACATTTTCACTGGGTGTTCACTTTGGACCATTTCTTTTATATAACATACATGATTTCATGTGTTAGTCCGATGTGTGTCTAGAGGGAGCTCATTTAAAACTATAAAGTTAAGACATTGTCTTTCTAAGTATGAAGAAAAGTGGAAGCAAAGACTTAGCATGAGACAAATGAGGTAATGATTAAATTGGACTCCACACTGACACAGCTCATGCTGCTGAAGTTTCATAATGGATTTCCAGTTGTGTTCTTAGAAAAACGTTCTCTCTTAACTTCAGCCACTTAGGGAAATTGATTTGTGGGCTTCCACCCCACCTCGTGAAAAAACAGAATTATATGAATGAAAATATGAACTTGTACTCAGAGTTCTATGGCAGGTGAGCAAGATTTTGTTAAATAACTTGATGTTCTATGATTCTTTATAATGATAAAATGCTGCTTTATTAAGAATAAAACCACCTCTTTGTGAGACCATTGATAGAAGTGGGAACTCTTCAGTTCACTTACTGTGATGCACCTACTTATTTTCTGCCCTATCCTCTCCTCATCCCACTTGTTTTACTTTATCATTTTCCCCAGTATAACAGAAAAGGCATCTAAATTAAAGGACTCTCAGTTTCAAAATAGAGAATTGGGCACACACTGCAAACTCCTCATATCCTCTACCAAAATAATGTATATGTGCATATCCATGCATGTCAAATGTCTACACACTTACACACCCTAAAGTAATGTGTATAATGGACATGCATAGCCATGCTGAGAAATTCTAGGCAGACCAGAAACTGTGGCCAATACCCGAGAGACTAAAAGTAGAGACTGGACTTATGAGAAAACAGTGTCTGGAATACATGTGGGATTCATGTGAGAGTCCACCTGAGGGTCTGCCAAAGTGTGTGGGACCCCAAGCAAGGGAAAGTCAGAGCCAGAGATGATGAGACCTGAACAATGAGAACGCCACAGTGCACACGCAGGGAGACTAGCTGAGTTCCAAAGAGAGGGTTTTCAAGTCTGCCACTCACTCTTCTCTCTTGCTTGAACACTTCTAGACCAAATATCATCCTCTCTCCTCAGTTTCCTACTGTTAGGCACACACTGACATTCACAACTCCTCTCCACCAAAGAGCACTCCTCCTCCAAATTGCAGTTCCAGGCCCATCTTCTCCAAGTTTACATGTATAAATCTCTGGCTGGTCAGGATCATCACCAATCCATACCTGCACCTTCCATCTGTGCACTCTTTCTTCATCTCTCCAAGAGTATTACTATCCCCCAATCTTTTCTTTGGGAGAAAATATAATAGATTTTTTGGCCTGTAAACTCTCCTTTAGTATACAATCAATGTCAGCTGTACTATATACCACAAAATACAATACTTACAATCATAATACCATTATATTAGAATATAATTTCCTAAGCACTTTGTTCTATGATATGTATTATACACACACCACCTTTGTTGAGCACCATATAAGTATTATTATCTCCAGTTCACACATGAGGAAACTGAGGCTCAGAGAGGTGTATTTTCCCAGATCTTACAGCTAGTCAAAGCTTGTGTGCTTAACACTACATGAAACTGGTGATTGCACCCTCAAAGCCACTTTTCAGAATTTTTAAAATTTCATTTTAAAATTCTATTTTTAGAATTTCATATTGTGGTTCTATTTTATCCCATTTTTAGAATTTCCTATTGCAGTTTCTATCAATATATATTAGGAGGAAGCATTAATGCAAATTATAACTGATAACATGTAACATTTTAAGCATCATTGGTCACCTCAAATATTCTATTTGTTCTCTTTCATGTAGTTACCACTTGGTACCCACTTACTTGTAAGGCTGACCAAATCACATGGATGGGAGGTAAAAAGAGCATCCTGCAGCTTTCACTCCACATGGAGTTTTTTCTTATTTGGGCTCTGTCTTCCTGGCATTAGTAGTTGCTGTTTTCATTCTCTGGTTTCTTCTGGTGGTGATCCCAGTGGGTATTAATCTTTACAGAGAACCAACCAAACCAAAATTTACTCCAGGAATTTTCTAACAGAGTTACTGAGAATGACTCTACTAGCATTTTTATCTTATACTTAATATTTTAAAAATCATTGAACATACACTTCCTTACCAACATCCCAAATAAAATAATGTCTGCCACCCTGTTGAAATGATGACTCATGTAGCCCGTCTCTGTACCACACTGAGTTTAGCAAACACCACTCAATGGTCACTGTCTCTGATTCACCCTGTACATAAAGCTCAGTTCTTTAGATCCTAAGAAACTTTAGGCTGGAAACATCTCTCTGATGCTAAATCCTGTTCATCTGTGAACTTTCTCTAACCATAATGTAAAGTGATTTTCTTCAGTCTCTGACACATTACTTTCCACTTCTGGAAAACAGCCTATAGGTGATTCTAAAATTCAGTCTATCTGGCCATTGCCATGTCCCCATGGGACCCAGTTCTGGCATGAGGGACTGGTCAGCCCAGGTCTGAGTTATCCAGATCTGGCTTTGGCTTCCTCTGAGGACTTGCAGAGGTCTAACCGCTTGAGAAACTGGGGATCTGTGGAACTGCAGTAAAACATAATTTTCATTGCACTATGTTGTAAAGGATTCCTTTAGAGTTTCTAAATTTAGTGAAGTTGCATAGCCACTATATAAGTTTAGTTCTGCAGCTGGCACATCCACTCCCCATGAGACATCATTTACAACTCAGATTTCAGCACATCCACCAGGGCATGTCTGGTGTTATCCCAGCTGCTATTGGAGCTTCTCTCCTTGCCACTATTATTGTAAAGTCTGGTAATAACATGCTCTTGACTCCAGTGACAAAGCGATGGTTTTATTCTAAATTTCAGCTGGAAAGCTGTGCTTTCGGTCCACAATTTTAGACAAATTACACCCCAGGTGTAACCCTACTGAAGCTGTAATCTTTATGGTTCCTTCTCTGCACAGCATCATAAAGCAAAGTTCATCAGAATGTTAACTCTGTTTTAAGACTCAACAGAGTCTTAAGAAAGGAGTTGCATCTTCTACTTTCATCTTTCAAAGGATGTAAAGAGGCTCTGATGCATAACTCCCATGAACACATCTTAAATCTCCTTTCCTCTCCTATTCAGTTTTCTCCCACACCCTCTTGTGCTTCTTATTCACCAACTCAAACCCCAAAGGGGGAGAAAAGCCCTCAAATTGATCCACTCCATTCTGGGAAACTTTTGACTTTTCCTATCTCCCTCATTTCTCCCAATCTATAACCTCCTCCTTCAGCATCTCTGGACACATCCTTTTCTGTGCATCTTCCAATTATATGTCACCAAAACACAGGAACTAGTTTGGCAGTAACATAAGGCAGGGGAAAGTCTGGCAAGCAAGATAACATTTTCTCAGGCTGGGCGCGGTGGCTCACGCTTGTAATCCCAGCACTTTGGGAGGCCGAGGTGGGCGGATCACAAGGTCAGGAGATCGAGACCACGGTGAAACCCCGTCTTTACTAAACATACAAAAAATTAGCCGGGCGTGGTGGTGGGCGCCTGTAGTCCCAACTACTCGGAGAGGCTGAGGCAGGAGAATGGCGTGAACCTGGGAGGCGGAGCTTGCAGTGAGCCGAGATTGCGCCACTGCACTCCAGCCTGGGCTACAGAGCGAGACTCCGTCTCAAAAAAAAAAAAAAAAAAAAAGATAACATTTTCTCATGTGGGCTGGGGGAAAGAGTCTATTAACATCACATTAATAATTTTATTCCAAGGCCGGGCACGGTGGCTCACGCTTGTAATCCCAGCACTTTGGGAGGCTGAGGCGGGCGGATCACGAGGTCAGGAGATCGAGACCACGGTGAAACCCCGTCTCTACTAAAAAATACAAAAAATTAGCCGGGCGTGGTGGCGGGCGCCTGTAGTCCCAGCTACTCGGAGAGGCTGAGGCAGGAGAATGGCGTGAACCTGGGAGGCGGAGCTTGCAGTGAGCCAAGATTGTGCCACTGCACTCCAGCCTGGGCGACAGAGCGAGACTCCGTTTCAAAAAAATAAATAAATAAATAATTTTATTCCATTATTTGCCTTTTTACTGGTGAAAGATTAAAAATTTAGCTGGTTCATTTCCTCCCTTTTCCATCCTCCCACTCCACATTTCACAATTTTTCTTCTAAATGTCTCATTTATTAATCTATATTATTTTATGTATTTTCTAGTTAGAGAATATTTAAGTCATAAAAGTTTCAAAGCCAAAACAGTTACTTAGACATAAACTTTTAGTGACTTTGTTGGTTAATAATACTTTTTTTTTTTTTTTGAAACAGAGTCTTGCTCTGCCACTCAGTCTTGCTCTGCCACCCAGGCTGGAGTGCAATGGCCTGATCTCAGCTCACTGCAACCTCCACCTCCCGCGTTCAAGCGATTCTCCTGCCTCAACCTCTGGAGTAGCTGAGATTACATGTGCACGCCACCACCCCCAGCTAATTTTTGTATTTTTAGCAGAGATGGGATTTCATCATGTTGGCCAGGCTGGTCCCGAACTCCTGACCTCAGGTGATCCACCTTCCTCAGCCTCCCAAAGTCCTGGGATTACATCTGTGAGCCACTGCACCCAGCCACTTCTTTTCTATTATATATTTCATTGTTTATTTTTGGTGCATTTCCTTTTTAACCTAAAAAATTAGGGGAGTAATCTTTTCATGAAAGTGTATGAGTGAAGTAGTTAAAAGCTGTGCATGTGTGAAAATTATTTGTGAAGTCTTGAGTTCAGAAATTATTAAGTCAATAATTTTCTCTCAAAAATCTGCAGCCATTGTTTCCATTTTCTAACTGTTAATATTGTAGAGAAATCTGATGCCTACATGATTTTTCTTCTTCTATTGATAACATACTTTCCTCAGGAATGGATATTAGACTTTTTTTCTTCTTAAAATTTGAAATTCAACAATATCAACTATGAGCTAATACTCATTAACTTTACCTCAAATGCGGTGAGCTGCTTTGATCTGATAATCTATCCTCAGTTCAGGGAGCCTGTGTCACTATTTAATTGATTGTTGCTTCTCCTCCATCTGCCTCAGTCTTTTCTTCTGGAATTTCTATCCTGTAATTCCATATTGATTTTCTTTTTGTCATTCTTATCCATATTGCTCTAAGTTGTGGGAGCATTTCTGGAGCTTGTCTGGATTTGCTGGGGTTTTGGTTTTCTGAAGTATCCAGAATGATGCTCATACCCGAAAAGATGATGGCATCTGTGGCAGACTCTGTCCGTTGATGAACACAACCCGTTCCAAACTCCTTCACTCTCACCCAACTCCACCAGAAAGAGGCTTTCCCAACCTCCCTTACAGCTAGTGGTTGTGGCCTTGTGACACCACCCTGATAAGTAAGATGCAAACACACAGAGGTCTCGGTAGGGTAGGGGGCGGTTCTAGAAAACTTGAACTTTCTTGACAAAAGCACATACATGACTGACACCAACTCTTCCCATTTATTCCTGCTTTTGATGAAGACCTGATGCCTGGAAAGGCAGAAAACATTCTGTGATCAAGATGGAAGGCTGAAAGAATCGCAGAGAGCCTGGCCTTACCATCTTGCAGTCAGCGTACCAATACAAACAGTTGCCTATACTTCTTGTTATGTTAGACAATTAAAAATCTTTATTTCACTCTTAGGTAGTCTTCCGCTTGCAACTGAAAGCATTCCAACCATTTTAGTGTTTCTCCCTTAAGAAGAGAAAACATAATTCTACCTCTTATGAAATCTGATACGCTCTTCTCTTCACTTTGAACCACTGGCTGTGGGGATGATGGGCTCACGGTATCAGTAATAACACAGATTTCACTGGAACTTTCCACAGCAGGGTCATGCAGGACTTTGCTCCCACAAAGTCTCACCTGGTTATATCTCAGATACTCATAGTCGATCCTGTCACCTCTACTACTCCCGTTCCTGGGTTCATGTCCACTACCTGTGAAGCCACAGAGAGTGTTTCACCATTGCTACAGTATGCGGACCTTCCATAAGAATACTGATATCCATTCCAAGGAAATTTCTTCTCATCTCCTAAATCTGCCAGCTCTGAAGGTGTTAGATTGTTCTTCACAGAAAAGGGAAAGATAACAGTAATAACTACAAGTTACTGAGCACTTACTATGTTCTAGCTTTAATGATTTACAGGGTACCCTATTTGTATCCCACATCAATCCTATTAATATATGTTACTTTTATTTTAAAAAATAGGTTAAGTGACTTGTCCACAATCACAAAGCTAGTCATAAAATCTAAAATCAAATTTAAATTTGACTTCACCACCTCTAGCTTCTTCGCACTGCTGCACTGTTACCCAGGAATTTAAGGAAAACGAAACGTTAAATTGGGAGTTTCCACCCAGGCTCCATCATAAAATAGATAAAACTCTAAAGTAAAGTACGAGTTGTGTACTTTGAAAGGAAGTTAGACAACTCTAAGGACACATCAAGGACATAAAAGAATCGAGGCAGTGGAAAGTCAGAGACAATTTGTAAAAATATTTATTTGGAGAAAGCCACTGAGTGCTGTGAGAACCACCCATTCCCCAAAGGGAAAGGGCAAAAGCCCAACTCTACCTCTTTCACCTCTAGCCTGCAGAGAACTTTCAGTGAGACCAGCAGGGAACCTCCAGAGTGCCATGAAAACAGCCACAGGATGGTCCACTTTCAACATCTGCTAGACCCAGAGACTAAAGTCATCTGAAGACCCATTCAATGACACTCTCTCGCCTCTTTTATGCATTTCCATTCCAAGTTATAATTCCCTCTGGAGCAGTCAGAAATATGGGTAGCTAGTGGAAAGAGGGAGGGAAATGAAAAAGAAAAAAGTCAACCACACCCTCTTCCAGAGAGGGTAGAGGACCACCCACCGTAGGCTCTAACCGAAGAATCGGAAGGGAACAGAAGTATTTACCTCAGAATGAAGCATTTCCTAATATATTGGACTGAACATTTTATTTATTTATTTTTATTATACTTTAAGTTTTAGGGTACATGTGCACAATGTGCAGGTTTGTTACGTATGCATACATGTGCCATGTTGGTGTGCTACACCCATTAACTTGTCATTTACATTAGGTATATCCCCTAATGCTATGCCTCCCCCCTCCCCCCACCCCACAACAGGCCCCCGTGTGTGATGTTCCCCTTCCTGTGTCCAAGTGTTCTCATTGTTCAGTTCCCACCTATGAGTTTGGTTTTTTGTCCTTGCAATAGTTTGCTGAGAATGATGGTTTCCAGCTTCATCCATGTCCCTACAAAGGACATGAACTCATCCTTTTTTATGGCTGCATAGTATTCCATGATGTATATGTGCCACATTTTCTTAATCCAGTCTATCGTTGTTGCACATTTGGGTTGGTTCCAAGTCTTTGCTATTGTGAACAGTGCTGCAATAAACATATGTGTGCATGTGTCTTTATAGCAGCAAGATTTATAATCCTTTGGGTATACACCCAGTAATGGGATGGCTGGGTCAAATGGTATTTCTAGTTCTAGATCCCTGAGGAATCACCACACTGACTTCCACAATGGCTGAACTAGTTTACAGTCCCACCAACAGTGTAAAAGTGTTCCTATTTCTCCACATCCTCTCCAGCACCTGTTGTTTCCTGACTTTTTAATGATGGCCATTCTAACTGGTGTGAGATGATATCTCATTGTGGTTTTGATTTGCATTTCTCTGATGGCCAGTGATGATGAGCATTTTTTCATGTGTTTTTTGGTTGCATAAATGTCTTCTTTTGAGAAGTGCCTGTTCATATCCTTTGCCCACTTGTTGATGGGGTTGTTTTTTCTTGTAAATTTGTTTGAGTTCTTTGTAGATTCTGGAAATTAACCCTTCGTCAGATGAGTAGACTGCAAAAATTTTCTCCCATTCTGTAGGTTGCCTGTTCACTCTGATGCTAGTTTCTTTTGCTGTGCAGAAGCTCTTTAATTAGATTCCATTTGTCCACTTTGGCTTTTGTTGCCATTGCTTTTGGTGTTTTAGACATGAAGTCCTTGCCCATGCCTATGTCCTGAATGGTATTGCCCAGGTTTTCTTCTAGGGTTTTTATGGTTTTAGGTCTAATATTTAAGTCTTTAATCCATCTTGAATTAATTTTTGTATAAGGTGTAAGGAAGGGATCCAGTTTCAGCTTTCTACATATGGCTAGCCGGTTTTCCCAGCACTGTTTATTAAATAGGGAATACCTTCCCCATTTCTTGTTTTTGTCAGGTTTGTCAAAGATCAAATAGTTGTAGATGTGTGGCATTATTGCTGAGGGCTCTGTTCTGTTCCATTGGTCTACATCTCTGTTTTGGTACCAGTAGCATGCTGTTTTGGTTACTGTAGCCTTGTAGTATAGTTTGAAGTCAGGTAGCGTGATGCCTCCAGCTTTGTTCTTTTGGCTTAGGATTGACTTGGCGATGCAGGCTCTTTTTTGGTTCCATATGAACTTTAAAGTAGTTTTTTCCAATTCTGTGAAGAAAGTCATTGGTAGCCTGATGGGGATGACATTGAATCTATAAATTACCTTTGGCAGTATGACGATTTTCACGATATTGATTCTTCCAACCCATGAGCATGGAATGTTCTTCCATTTGTTTGTGTCCTCTTTTATTTCGTTGAGCAGTGGTTTGTAGCTCTCCTTGAAGAGGTCCTTCATATCCCTTGTAAGTTGGATTCCTAGGTATTTAATTCTCTTTGAAGCAATTGTGAATGGGAGTTCACTCATGATTTGGCTCTCTGTTATTGGTGTATAAGAATGCTTGTGATTTTTGCACATTGATTTTGTATCCTGAGACTTTGCTGAAGTTAGGACTGAACATTTTGTTAATCACTTACTCAATCACAGGAACTTAGAGTTACCCACTATTAGGTAACAGTAATAGTAATCAGAAAAGCTATGAGCTGCCAATTTTCATCCAGGGCATGGGAAAAGACTTCCTTCATTGTATAATTTTAAGAAACTAATGTAGACAAAATAAACTGCATTCAGCTGTGTTGTCAGCATATCAATAAACAACATATTGGTATCTACATCTCCTTCTGAACCCCTAGGAAAAAAATATATATTTTTCAGCTTTTACCCAGGACTTCATTCCTCTACGGAATTTAAACAAAGTTATGGGAACCAAGACACCCTGTAGCCCTTTCCATACTTCATCTATAACTCATTCATCCCCTAATTATCCCTCAGCATATAGCCAAAACCTCAAAACCCTCAGGCAATTAATGCATACAGATTGATATTCCATGGGCCTTCTTACCCATTCAGCAAACGCACACGGTCATGTTGTAATCTCAGTGATGTCTCAGGGTAACATCCCTGCTACAGTAGCAGTTAATCCAGTTCTTCACTACAGGGACAGTACCACCCTCTAGGGGAAATTCTGGAAATGTGGGGGGGCAGTCTAATAGTGTAGTGTGCCCGAGAATTAGCCTATTGAAGAATATAATCTTTTCTTCTCTTTTATGTTACAGTGAGGGCATTATATTGACTCTTTGAATTATATCTGTAAGTAGGTTATATTATCAATGGCTTTCATCCAGTTTAAAAATACGACATTTAAAAATATCTCTTGTCCAGGCACGGTGGCTCATGGCTGTGATCCTAGCACTTTGGGCGGCCAAGGCAGGAAGACAGCTTGAGCTCAAGAGTTCTAGGCCAGCCTGGGCAACGTAGCAAGACCCCTATCTCTACCAAAAAAAAAAAAAAAAAAAAGCCGTGAATGGTGGTGTGCACCTGTAGTACCAGCTACTTGGGAGGCTGAAGTGGGAGGATTGCTTGAGCCAGGAGATCAAGGCTGCAGTGAGCCATGATCGTGCCATTACACTCCACCCTGGATACAGAGTGAAACTGTTTCAAAAAAAATATATATATATTATATATAATATCTTATTAAAATGAGAATTAAGCATATGATTAATAACAACCAAATTCACACTACTTTATGTTGTGTACTCTATCTCATTTTCTATGGTTTGTATATGCATTTTGCAAATTTTTTATTTTGAAAAATTTTACACATTCATAAGTGTCAGAAGAATAATACACTGAACATCTGTTTGCTGTTCCCGTAGATTTGCCAGTTTTAGCATTTCATCTCATTTGTTTTATCTTTATATATATAGATATACATATTTTCTTCTCTCTCTCTCAACCATTTGAGAGTTACTTGCAGACTTTGACACTTCATCCCTAAATACTTCAGCATGTCTCCCCACAGGAAAAAAGTATTATCTTACATACCTACCTAACCACAATACAATGATCACACTCAGGAAATTTAACACTGATTTTTTTTTAAAACCTAGTATCTAAGATAAAGTCCATGTTCAAATTTTCCCAATTGTTTCAGTAATGTACTTTTTATAGCTTTTTTGTTTTCTTTTTCTTATCTAAGAATTAATCCAAAGTCAGACATTGAATTGAGTTGTATTTCTTTAGTTTTCCCTAATCGAATCAGTTCACCAGCCCTTTGTGTCTTTTATGTCAATGACATCCTTGAAGAGTAAGGGCTACTTGTTTTACACTATGTCTTACAATTTGGATTGTTTTCTGATGAGTAGATTCCATTTTTTTTAATTCCAGAATATTATATAGGTAATGTTGTGAGCTTCTCATGTATCACATTCAAAGGTAAAAAAGGATATTTTATCTCATCCTGCTGGAAATGCTAAGTTTGATCATTTTGTTAAGGAAATACCTATCAGATATTTCTCTTGACAAGTTACTGGTTTGTGTAGAAATACGCTGGTTATGTTTTACAAAAATTGTAAATCCTAGTGATACTCTTCTAGAGAGGGGAACTAAATGCTCAGCACAAAAAGTGCAGGTAATCCCACTCTTATCTGCTTTTTACCTGATGTTATAAAGATTTTAGAAGATCAACCCTTAAGATATTGCTAGGGCCAGGTGCAGTGGCTCATGCCGCTTTGAGAGAGCACTTTGAGAGGCCCAGGCAGGGGCACTGGCTTGAGCCCAGGCATTCTGAGACCAGCCTGAGCAACATAGCAAGACCTCATATCTACAAAAAAATTTTTTTAAAAAATATTAGCCGGGCATGGTTGGCCTGTGCCTGTAGTCCCAGCTACTCAGGAGACAGAGGTGGGAGGAATGCATGATTGTGTTCAATTATCATAACTTAAAAGGCAGAATGTTGGTTCTAAAAGGGGACATGTATAAGTAATTATGGTAGATAAAACTTATATAAGCACAAATATTTATTCCATGTTTTTCTTTCACTGAATAAACTTGACTCTATCACAAATTGCATTTTTAAATATAGCCATGTTTATATTAATAAATATGAATGTTTATTAATATAAACATGGCTATGTTTATATTAACGAATATGAATGTTTATTAATATAATCATGGCTATATTTTGTATTAATATATGTCTAGCTCCTTTGGGACCCAGGCACATTTTGAGTTCAAGTGCCAGATAAATAAGTAGTGAGGTTTGCTATTCATGTCTTGTGCCTTACTGGGGGTAGGTCTTTGAATTCAAAGAATACCTCATAATATTAAATTACAGTAAACCCCTTGAGAGAAAACAGTCTTCATCTTCTAATAGCATACCATATGCTATGATGGGCATTCAAATTTCTTCATCTTGATTTGCCGGCGGCCCATTTGGTTTTCATTTAGAGTATTTGAGATGAAATTTAGACCATAAAGAGTTTAAAATATTAAGGTCTAAAAACATGGGCAGTTTATTTCCTACTTACAAGAAAATTAAGATCCTTTGAGTATTATGAACACCTTGTATAGCTGTATAGGCATTCTCAAAAATTATGCCAGCTAACAATTTAATACATCTTAAGGATGCCTGTTCCACATTCCCTTGAGTTACATTCAAAAGAAAGGCAGATGACTAATTTGTTAAATTCAAGTAAGCAAGAAATTCTATTAGATATTTGAAAAACTGCTTCCTTTCAGTGAAACTCCAACTGCATATTAAGGAGAATGCATAGATAGAATAGCTCAGACTCAAACCTTGACCTAAATAAGATTTTTTGTCCAGTAAAACTCCACTTACCAATGCAATTCGGAATTCTACCAAATTACCATGATATAAAATCGGGTCTGCTATAAAGAAGCCAAATAAGTAACATTTGTAAAAAGAGAACCAATAGTAACAACCTTGTCTTTGTTGCTCTGTGCACTGGATACACGTTATCTAATTTAATTTCAACAGCTTTCTGAGATCTTACTTGCTATACCTCCACTCTTCACTATCATTAAACTTGACGCATCTTCAAGCAAAGTTCTATCATCTTTGTGTACCATTCTCAGAGCCTTGCACTGTGCCTGCCTCATAATATGTACACCAGGGCATTTAAATAATGTACATAAAGCCACATGATTATGAATATATTACTACACCACTCCATACTCAATGCTCTTTACGTTATACCATGATGTTTCCAAATAGGACTTCATAGATTAGTGGAAAAATCAAATAAATTGAAGTGAGTTGCGACAATGCTTTCATTTAAAAGCCTAAAATAAATCCAACTCTATTCAGTGGTTGATTTGTATACAGCATCCAGTGGGCAGTCTGACATCGAGTTGAACTAAATGATAGTAATGGTAATCAAATATGATCATTGTGTAAATGATGAACAACACCTTAATATTCAGTACATATAAAATAACTGATAGAAAGGTTGGCATGTCTTACTGTTTATAATTAAAATATGTTTTAATGGAGACTTCCAATTTGAAAGGCAAGATTGATGGAAAACATTAACTATGCAATAAATTCTGTTACTGCATATTTCATAGAGATAAAACCTAGATGATGATTCTGGAGCTGAGAGATACCAATAAATCATGAAAAAAATATCCTTTTTACTAGCAGAGATTATGATATTTGAAAGTTACTGCTCAAAGATACCAGTTTTATCAATTTTTATAAAGTTGTTTAAAAGACCAAGAACTTCTAAGAATGTTTAACTCAGAGAGGAGATCAACTTTTTCTTTCCAAAAGCTGACTCTACAGTTTAGTTTAGGTCAATAGTTCATGGATTCTTTCTGAAGCATTATAAACTGGCCCATTTTAATAATACAAAATATAAATGATAAAAGAAAGTACTGTAAGAGATTTCATTTCATTTAATTGCTACTCTTTAAGAATACCATACAGGCCAGGCACAGTGGCTCATGCCTGTAATCCCAGCACTTTGGGAGGCCGAAGCGGGCAGATCACGAGGTCAGGAGATAGAGACCATCCTGGCTAACATGGTGAAACCTATCTCTACTAAAAATACAAAAAATTAGCTGGGCGTGGTGGCGGGCGCCTGTAGTCCCAACTACTCAGGAGGCCCTGGCAGGAGTATCACTTGAACCCGGGAGGTGGAGGTTGCAGTGAGCAGAGATCAAGCCGCTGCACTGCAGCCTGGAGACAGACAGACTCCGTCTCAAAAAAAGAAAAAAAAAAAGAAAAAGAAAAAGAAAAGAAAACCATACGAAGAAGCCTGCTCCAATTTCTCCCTACCTGGACAGAGAAAATGTTGCATTTATCAGAGACAATGCACAGATAAGTATCTCTGAAAAAGAGCTGTAACTCTATTCTTTTCTTTTTCTTTTTTAGGCTGGGTCTCGGTCTGTTGCCCGGGCTGGAGTACCATGGCACAACCTCAGCTCACTGCAGCCTTGACTTCCTGGGCTTAAGTAATCCTCCCACCTTGGCCTCCTGAGTAGGCAGACTACAGGGTGCATCATCAAGCCCAGGTAATTTTTTTTTTTTGTAGACATGAGGTCTCACTATGTTGCCCAGGCTTCTTTTTTAAGTACTTTATTAACACTGTTCCTTCATTTTTTTTTTTTCTTTTTGGAGGCAAAGTCTCCCTCTGTTACCTAGGCTGGAGTGCAGCGGCCCGATCTCAGCTCACTGCAACCTCTGCCTCCCGGGTTTAAGTGATTCTTGTGCCTCAGTCGCCCCAGTAGCAGGGATTACAGGGGTTCGTGCCACCATGCCCGGCTATTTTTTTTGTATTTTTAGTAGACAGGGTTTCATCATGTTGTCCAGGCTGTTCTCCAACTCCTGAGCTTAGACAATCCACCTGCCTCAGCCCCCAAAATGCTAGGATTACAGGTATGAGCCACCACACCCAGCAATTGCTACTTCGTCTTTACATTGATGCCTGTGGAATGTTTGATAAAAATTGCAACACTTATTCTGGCCTTTATTTCATTATAACAATGTGACTACAAGACCTTCTAAGTGACCTTCTTGAATTTTACATACTTCCTTCCAGATTAATTTCCTAACACACTACTTCAAGTAGATGATATCTTTTTTAAAAAAAAGTCTGCACTAATGCCACAATATTGATAGGAATAAGCCATAATTACTTAGACTTCTGAGACTTTTAAAAATTTGTCCCAACTATTTCAAGATATTCTTATCTCCTGAAAATCCTTCAAATGACTTTTGTACATATTTTACTTGTTGTTCCCTAAACATGCCTTGTATATAGTCCACCCTTGCACTTTTTCTCACACTATTTCACCCAACCAGTATATCATACCCAGCAACTCTCTGTCTGGTCTAATTCTATTCATTGACTCATTTGAAGTTCCAGTTTTCCAAATTTGAACTAACTCTCATTCCCCTGAGATCCTTTTGACATGGTATGCAAGTTATTTAGCTGTTTTAAAATAGTAAATAAATATTTTAACATGATTAAGTTTTTCATAGTTTAACTTCCTAAAACTTTAATCTCCTTGAAGATAAAAAGTCCATTTTCTTCACATTTCCACTCTTCCCCACACAGTTTGTTGCTTATAATGGGTACTAAGTAAATATTTGCTAAGTTGACTTTACTCTTATTTAATTAATAAACTATGGCAAATAGAAGGAAGCCCAATTGCAAAGACCAAACCATTAACTTTCTTTCTTAGCTCTAGAATTCACAGAAAACCTTTGCAAAAATTTGGTGATTGTCATTTTAAATTGAGATGAATAATCTTTGTGTAAGATGTAAGTAATTTCTGGACTCTAAAATTGTATTATTCTCCCATTCTCCCTATGGAACCTAATACATTTGTGTATTTGTTGGTTGTATGAGTGAAATATCCTTTATGACAGCAAATATATCTTACTTATCATTTCATTCTCCAATGCTTCTTTCCATGTAAGAAACAATAATTTCTGCATGAATGAGTAATTTTTTATAGACAAGCCATTAAAACCAAAAGAACACAAAGAATACTACAAAATCGAGGTTCTATAACATTCCAGTAAATGTTTCCCTTATGTTTGAAGATGCAAGATTATATTCAGGAGTACAAAAGTATTTGCAAACTATTATCTATGTTATATGAGGGGGGAAAGACAAACAAAAAAATACAACCAAATTTTAAATTTTGTTGTTATAGGGAAATGTGCTATAATTGAATGCATAGTGTATGCAAGGCTCATTTCCTAAATTTAATTTACATTACAACTGTATAATTACCATGGCTGTTTTCTAGATAAGAATATCAGGCCCAGAAGAGAAACTTACTCTGGACCACTGAGCTGACTGGCTTAAGTCCTTGCTTGCTGACTCTTCAAATACAGATGCTCCTTGATTTATGATGGGGTTACATCTCAATAAACCCACTGTAATTTTAGTATATCAATAAGTGGAAAATGCACTTAATACATCGAATCTACCAAACATCATAGCTTAGCATAGCCTACATTAAATGTGCTCAGAACACTTACATTAGCCAACAGTTGGGCAAAATCATCCAACACAAAGCCTATTTTATTTTTTGTTTGTTGTTTTTGTTGTTTTGAGATGGATTTTCACTCTTGTCATCCAGGCTGGAGTGCAATGGCACGATCTCAACTCACTGCAACCTCCGTAGCCTGGATTCAAGCGATTGTCCTGCCTCAGCCTCCCCAGTAGCAGGGCTTACAGGCACATGCCACCACGCCCAGCTAATTTTTGTATTTTTAGTAGAGATTGGGTTTCACCATGTTGGTCATGCTGGTCTTAAACTCCTCACCTCAGGTGATCCGCCTGCATTGGCCTCCCTAAGTGCTGGGATTACAGGTGTGAGCCACTGAGCCTGGCCCGCAAAGCCTATTTCATAATGAAGTGTTAAACATCTCATGTAATTTATTGAGGTCTTACTGAATGCATATTACTTTTATACCATCATAAAGTTGAAAAATTATAAGTCGAACCATCATAAATTGAGGAGTCTGTATACTTTTCAGTATATCTTAGGTGCCTCTGAGTTTGCTTTGTGAAAAATGTGTATTCTTTCTTAGCGATTATACAGTAAAACATGAGAAACACTGAATAATTTATAAACTACAGAAAGGTATAATATAATCTATAATTTATCATATAGAGATAAACGCTGTTAAAGTTGTGGTGCCTTCCCTTCTGATCTTTCTGATTATATACATAGAGACCAAAATTAGTATTATATTGTACACTGTACATAACTGTATTGTGTATTTTTTCAATTTAAAAAAATTTGATACATTATGTTTGTATATATTTATGGGGTACTTGTGAAATTTTGTTACATGCACAGAATGTGTGATAATCAAGTCAGGCTATTTAGGGTATCCGTCACCAAAGTGTTTGTCACTTTTACGTGTTGGGTATATTTCAAGTCCTCTCTTGGTTGTTTTGAAATATCCAATACATTCTTGTTAACTATAGTCACCCTACTCTACTATTGAACATTAGAACTTATTTCTTCTATCTAACTATATGTTTGTACCCATTAACCAAACTCCTTTCACTCCACCTCCTACGCATATACTCTTGTCAGTGTCTGGTATCTATCATTCCACCGTCTACTCCATGTGATCAACTTTTTGGCTTCCACATATGATAATACGCAATGTATGTCTTTCTGTGCCTGCTGATTTCACTTAACATAATGACCTCCCATTCCATCCATGTTGCTATAAATGATATGATTTTATTCTTTTTTTATGGTCAAATAATATTCCATTGTGTATATATACCACAATTTCTTTATCCATTCATTCACTGATAGACATTTGGGCGGATTCCATATCTCTGCTACAGTGAATAGTGCTGCAATAAACATGAGACTGCATGTATCCCTTTGATATGCAGTTTATTTGCTTTGGATAATACCAAGTAGTGGAATTGCTGGATACATGGTAGTTCTATTTTTAGTTTTTTTGAGAAATCTTCATACTGTTTTCCATAGAGGCTGTACTAACTTACATTCCCACCTACAGTGTATAAGAGTTCCCATTTCTCCACATGCTCACCAACATTTGTTATTTTTGTCTTTTTAGTAATAGCTATTCTAACTGGGGTAAGATGATATCTCATTGTGGTTTCAATTTGCATTTCCCTGATGACTGGTGATGTTGAGCATTTTTTCACACAACTGTAGGCCATCTGTATGTCTACTTTTGAGAAATGTTTATTCATGTCCTTACCCCATTTTTAATGGGATTATATGGGTTTTCTTTTCTTTTTCCTGTTGAGTTGTTTGAGTTTCTTGTATATTCTGGATATGAGTCCCCTGTGAAATGAGTATGCAAATATTCTCTCTTATTCAACAGACTGTCTCTTCATTCTATTGATTTGTTTCTTTTGCTGTGCAGAGCTTTTTAATTTAATATAGTCCCACTTGTCTATTTTTGGTTTTCTTGCCTGTGACCTTGAGATCTTAGCCATAAAATCTTTGTCTAGACCTATGTCCTGAACAGTTTTTCCCATGTTATTTTCTAGTAGGTTTATAGTTTTGGGTCTTATGTTTAAGTTTTTAATCCATCTTGAGTTGATTTTTATATACAGAGAGAGATAGGGGTCCTGTTTCATTCTTCTACACATGGTTATCCAGTTTTCCCAGCACCATTTTATTATAAAGGGTGTCCTTTCCCCAACGTATGTACTTGATGGCTTTGTCAAAGGTCAGTTGGCTGTAAATGTGTGGATTTATTCCCGGGTTCTCTATTCTGTTTCATTGGTCTATTTGTCTGTTTTTTTATACCAATACCATGCTGTTTTGGTTACTATAGAGCCTTGTAATATATTTTAAATTCAGGTAGTGTGATCCCTCTAGCTCTGTTCTTTTTGCTCAGGATTTCTTTGGCTATTCTGGCTCTTTTTTAGTTCCATACAAATTTTAAGAATTTTAAATTTTTTTAAATTTTTATTATTTTTTTGTTTTTGTTTGAGATGGAGCCTCACTCTGCCACCCAGGCTGGAGTGCAGTGGTGAGATCTTGGCTCACTGCAACCTCTGCCTCTCAGGTTCCAGTGAGTCTCCTGCCTCAGCCTCCCCAGTAGCTGTGATTACAGGTGCCTGCCATGACACCTGGCTAATTTTTGTATTTTTAGTAGAGACAGGGCTTCACCATGTTAGCCAGGCTGGTCTTGAACTCCTGACCTCAGGCGATCCACTTGCCTTGGCCTCCCAAAGTGCTGGGATTACAGGTGTGAGCCACTGTGCCCGGCCAGGAATTTTTTATTTTTGTGAAAAATGACATTGGTACTTTGATAGGGATCACACTGTAGATCACTTTGGGCAGTATGGTCATTTTAACAACAATAATTCTTCTGATGCATGAGCATAGGATGTCTTTCCATTTGTTTGTGTGCTTTTCAATTTCTTTCATCAGTGTTTTGTAGTATTCCTTGTAGAGGTCTTTTGCCTCCTTGGATAAATTTATTTCTAGGTATTTTTATTTTTTTGTAGCTATTGTAAATGTGATTGCCTTCTTGATTTTTCAGCTATGTCATTATTGGTGTTCAGAAACACTACTGATTGATTTTTGTATGTTAATTTTGTATACTGCAAATTTACTTAATTTGTTTTTCAGTTCTAAGATGTTTTAGTGAAGTCTTTGGTTTTTCTAAATATAAGATTACATCATCTGCAAAGAGTGACAATATGACTTTCTTTTTTCCAATTTGAATGTCTTTTACTGCTTTCTCTTGCCTGATTACTCTCGCTAGGACTTCCATTACTTTGTTGAAGAGGAGTGGTGAAAGTAGGCATCCTGTCTTATTCCAGTTCTTAGAGAAAAGGCTTTCAACTTTTCCCCATTCAGTATGATGTTAGCTGTGGGTTTGTCAGGTATGGCCTTTGTTTGTTCAAATTTTTAATGAGAATTTTTTCTAGTAGCTAAGACCTTCAAAATTTGAGTTTTTAATAGCTGTATAACATTTCAAATTATTAATGTACCCCAATTAATTTAATCAATTTCTTATTGTTACAAAATTTTAAGTGTTTTCAACACCAAACATTACTGAATAATGAATATTTTTATATACAATTTTTTTTACTATATCTGATTAAGATTTTACTTGGCTAGACCCTAAGAAGTCGAAATAGAGAAGCAAAGGTTATAAATAATTTTAAGACTTTTGATACCTTGTGTCAAAAATGCTTTACAAAAGGTTGTACCAAGTTACACTCCCACCAGAAGCTTGTGTATCATGCACTTTGACCAGCAAGACTGTAGTTTTAAAATCTTAAATATGACAAAAATGGGATGTCATTGTTTGATGTGTATTTCATAAAATTTTTTGTGATGATCAATTATGCAGAACTAATTTTATGTGTATTAGTCATTTTTACTTCTTGTGTGAAGTATCTTTCTATTCTTTTTTTTTTTTTTTTTTTTTTTTTTTTTTTTTTTTTTTTGAGATGGAGTCTCACTCTGTCACCCAGGCTGGAGTGTAGTGGCACGATCTTGGCTCACTGCCAAGTTCTACCTCCCAGGTTCACACCATTCTTCTGCCTCAGCCTCCCGAGTAGCTGGGACTACAGGCACCCGCCATCACACCTGGCTAATTTTTTTGTATTTTTTAGTAGAGATGGGGTTTCACCGTGTTAGCCAGGACGGTCTCGATCTCCTGAGCTCATGATCCACCTGCCTTGGCCTCCCAAAGTGCTGGGATTACAGGCATGAGCCACTGTGTCCAGCCTTTATACTTTTTAATGTATGTGTATATGCGTATTTATGGATGAATGCATATATGTGAAACTGTGTGTGCATGTATATGAGTTAAAACCACTGTCCTTCCATCACTTTTATACATGGAGGGGGTCTAGGAAAGCCTATCTAGACATAATGTTTTAAATTCAATTGCAATTCATTAGAGTATACAAATGAATATTCAATAATGTGCAAAAAAATTTTTTTAAAAGCTTATTTGTACACAGAGCAAGGGTAATTGCATTTGGGAACTTGAATAATTTCTCCAAAAAATATTTTTTTGTAGGTAAGCAATTAAAAAACATATATATAAAAGATATAACAAGATGTCCAAATAGGAACAGCTCCAGTCTGCAGCTCCCAGCAGGATTGACACAGAAGAAAGGTGATTTCTGCATTTCCAACCGAGGTACCTAGTTCATCTCATTGGGACTGGCTGGACAGTGGGTGCAGCCCAAGGAAGGCAAGCTGAGGGAGAACAGGGTGTTGCCTCACCTGGGAAGTGCAAGGGGTAAGGGGAGTTCCCTTTCCTACCCAAGGGAAGCTGTGACAGACTGTACCTGGAAAAATGGGACACTCCCACCCAAACACTGCACTTTTCCCAAGGTCTTAGCAACAGGCAGACAAAGAGATTCTCTGCCATGCCTGGCTTGGCGGGTCCCACGCCCATGGAGCCTTGCTCACTGCTAGCGCAGCAGTGTGAGATCGAACTGTAAAGTGGCAGCCTGGCTGGGGGAGGGGCGTCCGACACTGCTGAGGCTTGAGTAGGTAAATAAAGCAGCCAGTAAGCTCAACTAGGCGGAGCCCACCGCAGCTCAGCAAGGCCTACTGCCTCTAGACTCCACCTCTGTGGACAGGGCTTAGCCGAACACAAGGCAGCAGACAACTTCTGCAGACTTAAATGTCCCTGGCTGACAGCTCTGAAGAGTGCAGTGGTTCTCCCAACATGGCATCTGAGCTCTAAGAACAGACAGACTGCCTTCTCAAGTGTGTCCCTGACCCCCATGTAGCCTAACTGGGAGACACCTCCCAGTAGGGGCCAACAGACACCTCATATAGGTGGGTGCCCCTCTGCAACGAAGATTCCAGAGGAAGGATCAAGCAGCAATATTTGGTGTTCTGCAATATTTGCTGTTCTGCAGCCTCTGCTGGTGATACCCAGGCAAACAGGGTCCCCAGCAAACTCCAACAGACCTGCAGCTCAGGGACCTGACTGTTAGAAGGAAAACTAACAAACAGAAAGGAATAGCATCAACATCAACAAAAAGGACATCTACACAAAACCCCAACTGTAGGTCACTGACATCAAAGACCAAAGGTAGATAAAACCACAAAGATGGGGAGAAACCAGGGCAGAAAAGCTGAAAATTCTAAAAATCAGAACGCCTCTTCTCCTTCAAAGGATCACAGCTCCTCACCAGCAACAGAACAAAGCTGGACAGAGAATGACTTTGCTGAGTTGACAGAAGTAGGCTTCAGAAGGTCGGTAATAACAAACTTCTCCGAGCTAAAGGGAACATGTTTGAACCCATCGCAAGGAAGCTAAAAACCTTGAAAAAATGTTGGACGAATGTCTAACTAGAATAAACAGTGTAGAGAACTTAAATGACCTCATGGAGCTGAAAACCACGGCATGAGAACTTCGTCCCGCATGCACAAGCTTCAATAGCCAATTTCATCAAGTAGAAGAAAGGGTATCAGTGATTGAAGATCAAATTAATGAGATAAAGCGAGAAGGCAAGGTTAGAGAAAAAAGAGTAAAAAGAAATGAAAAAAGCCTCCAAGAAACAAAGGACTATGTGAAAAGACCAAATCTACATTTGATTGGCGTACCTGAAGTGATGGGGAGAATGGAACCAAGTTGGAAAACAACTCTTCAGGATATCATCCAGAACTTCCCCAACCTGAATGGCTACTGGGTAAATAACGAAATGCAGGCAGAAATAAAGATGTTCTTTGAAACCAACGAGAACAAAGACACAACGTATCAGAATCTCTGGGTACTGAGGGAAAGCAGTGCTTTGAGGGAAATTTATAGCAATAAATGCCCATAAGAGAAAACAGGAAAGATAAAAAATCGACACCTTAACATCACAACTAAAAGAACTAGAGAAGCAAGAGCAAACACATTCAAAAGCTAGCAGAAGGCAGGAAATAACTAAGATCAGAGCAGAAATGAAAGAGATAGAGACAAAAAAAAAGCCCTTCAAAAAATCAATGAATCCAGGAGCTGGTTTTCTGAAAAGCTGAATGAAATTGATCGACTGCTAGCAAGACTAATAAAGAAGAAAAGAGAGAAGTATCAAATAGACGCAATAAAAAATGATAAAGGGGATATCACCACCGATCCCACAGAAATACAAACTACCATCAGAGAATACTATAAATACCTCTACTCAAATAAACTAGAAAATCTAGAAGAAATTGATAAATTCCTGGACACATACACCCTCCCAAGACTAAACTAGGAAGAAGTTGAATCTCTGAATAGACCAATAACGTGCTCTGAAATTGAGGCAATAATTAATAGCCTACCAACCAAAAAAAGTCCAGGACCAGACAGATTCACAGCCGAATTCTACCACAGGTACAAAGACGAGCTGGTACCATTCCTTCTGAAACTATTCCAATCAACAGAAAAACAGGGAATCCTCCCTAACTCATTTTATGAGGCCAACATCATCCTGACACCAAAGCCTGGCAGAGATACAACAAAAAAAGAGAATTTTAGACCAATATCCCTATGAATATCGATGTGAAAATCCTCAATAAAATACTGGCAAACCGAATCCAGCAGCACATCAAAAAGCTTATCCATCACGATCAGGTCGGGTTCATCCCTGGGATGCAAGGCTGGTTCAACATATGCGAATCAATAAACATAATCCATCAAATAAACAGAACAAATGAAAAAAACCACATTATTATTTCAATAGATGCAGAAAAGACCTTCGACAAAATTCTACTGCCCTTCATGCTAAAAACTCAATAAACTAGGTATTGATGGAACGTATCTCAAAATAATAAGAGCTATTTATGACAAACCCACAGCCAATATCATATTGAATGGGCAAAAACTGGAAGCATTCCCTTTGAAAACCGGCACAAGACAAGGATGCCCTCTCTCACCACTCCCATTCAACATAGTATTGGAAGTTCTGGCCAGGGCAATCAGGCAAGATAAAGAAATAAATGGTATTCAGTTAGAAAAAGAGGAAGTCAAATTGTCTCTGTTTGCAGACGACAGGACTGTATATTTAGAAAACCCCATCGTCTCAGCCCCAAATCTCCTTAAGCTGATAAGCAACTTCAGCAGTCTCAGGATACAAAATCAATGTGCAAAAATCACAAGCATTCCTATACACCGATAACAGACAAACAGAGTCAAATCATGAGTGAACTCATATTCACAATTAATACAAAGAGAATATACCTAGGAATACAACTTACAAGGGATGTGAAGGACCTCTTCAAGGAGAACTACAAACCACTGCTCAACAAAATAAAAGAGGACACAGACAAATGGAGGAACATTCCATGCTCATGGATAGGAAGAATCAACATCATGAAAATGGCCATACTGCCCAAGGTAATTTGTAGATTCAATGCCATCCCCATCAAGCTACTAATGACTTTCTCCACAGAATTGGAAAAAATTACTTTAAAGTTCATATGGAAGCAAAAAAGGGCCCACATTGCCAAGACAATCCTAAGTAAAAAAAATGAAGTTGGAGGCATCACGTTACCTGACTTCAAACTATACTACAAGGATATAGTAACCAAAACAGCATGGTAATGGTACAAAAACAGATATAGACCAATGGAACAGAACAGAGGCCTCAGAAATAATGCCGCATATCTACAACTATCTGATCTTTGACAAACCTGACAAAAACAAGCAATGGGGAAAGGATTCCCTATTTAATAAATGGTGCTGGGAAAACTGGCTAGCCATATGTAGAAAGCTGAAACTGGATCCCTTCCTTACACCTTACGCTAAAATTAATTCAAGATGGATTAAAGACTTAAACGTTAGACCTAAAACCATAAAAACCCTAGAAGAAAACCTAGGCAATACCATTCAGGACATAGGCATGGGCAAAGACTTCATGTCTAAAACACCAAAAGCAATGGCAACAAAAGCCAAAATTGACAAATGGGATCTAATTAACCTAAAGAGCTTCCACACAGCAAAAGAAACTACCATCAGAGTGAACAGGCAACCTATGGAATGGGAGAAAAGTTCTGCAATCTACTCATCTGACAAAGGTCTAATATCCAGAATCTACAATGAACTCAGACAAACTTACAAGAAAAAAACAAACAACCCCATCAACAAGTGGGCAAAGGATATGAACAGACACTTCTCAAAAGAAGACATTTATGCAGCCAAAAGACACATGAAAAAATGCTCATCATCACTGGCCATCAGAGAAATGCAAATCAAAACCACAATGAGATACCATGTTACACCAGTTAGAATGGCGATCATTAAAAAGTCAGGAAACCACAGGTGCTGGAGAAGATGTGGAGAAACAGGAACACTTTTACACTGTTGGTGGGACTGTAAACTAGTTCAACCATTGTGGAAGTCAGTGTGGTGATTCCTCAGGGATCTAGAACTAGAAATACCATTGGATCCAGCCATCCCATTACTGGGTATATACCCAAAGGATTATAAATCATGCTGCTATAACGACACATGCACACGTATTTTTATTGCGGCACTATTCACAATAGCAAAGACTTGGAATCAACCCAAATGTCCATCAATGATAGACTGGATTAAGAAAATGTGGCACATATACACCATGGAATACTATGCAGCCATAAAAAAGGATGAGTTCATGTCCTTTGTAGGGACATGGATGAAGCTGGAAACCATCATTCTCAGCAAACTATTGCAAGGACAAAAAACCAAACACCGCATGTTCTCACTTGGACACAGGAAGGGGAACATCACACACGGGGGCCTGTTGTGGGGTGCGGGGAGGGGGGAGGCATAACATTAGGAGATATACCTAATGTAAATGATGAGTTAATGGGTGCAGCACACCAACATGGCACATGTACACATATGTAACAAACCTGTACGTTGTGCACATGTACCCTAGAACTTAAAGTATAATAAAAATAAAATTAAAAAAAAGAAAAAATAAAATAACAAATGTATAGTATAGTAAATACTAGGCAATAAAAATTTTCAGCTCCATTATAACCTTATGAAACCACCGACCAGTCGTTATGCAGTGCATGATTATATTTGAAGTACTTAACTCCATAGTTGTTACTATTACTGATGCTCAAATTGTCCCTGGTTTGTTTAGTTGGAACTTAATCAGGTCAGAGTCTGTGTTCTTTTGATACAACTCTAAGTCTTTAATAGCACCCCTCCTTTCTAATAGGACAAACTGTTTTGGGCTCATCTTGTACATCTCCTGTCCTATGTCTTGCACTGGGTATTTATCCAAAAAGCCAGTTCTAAATCTAGAATTTAGTCACAATATGGCAAATAAGAGGGCTCATTACTCCTAGGTAGCCATTTTTCTATATATTTTCAGTGGACAGACTAGGAAGTATATGTATATACATGTACATATTTACTTAATTTGTTATTTCCTGTAAATTAGTAGTAAAGTATTGCTTGATCAGATTCAGGGTTTTGTTTTGTTATTACAAAACTCCTCACAGATGATATTTTTACCAGTAACTACATATATACAGTTCCTGTATTTCCTATATACTGTTGACTCTAATTATTTACAGTAGACATGTTCTATAAAGTTACAGAGTACAACTGAATTAGGGAATACTGAAACATTGCTCCAAGGAGAAATGCAGAATTAGATACCTGTAAGCCTCTGGTTATAATATTTTTTGTCAACCAATCATTATATAACCTGTTGTATGTGTGTTTCTGTATGAAGATACTTTATTTAATATATATTGTTGATTCATTAACATTGAACTTACAGGTAACAATATGACTCACGCTTGAATCAAGCACCGACTGCAGAAAGGACACTTGTTTAAAGTATGACAGCTTGCTTGGCACAGTAGCTCACACCTGTAGTCCCAGCACTTTGGGAGGCCAAGGCGGGCGGATCACTTGAGGCCAGGAGTTCGAGACTAGCCTGGACAAGATGGCAAAAACCGTCTCTACTAAAAATACAAAAATTAGCTGGGCGTGGTGGCATGTGCCTGTAGTTCCAGCTACTTGAGAGGCTAAGATTGGAGGATCGTTTGAGCCCAGGAGGTTGACGCTGCAGTGAGCAGTGATCACACCACTGTACTCCAACTTGGGTGATGGAATGAAACCCTGTCTCAATCAATCAATATGAGAGCTGGAACAAAAAAGGAAAATGTTGCTTTATCGACCTCAAACTGGGAACCTATGTGTCTGGTGACTCAAATTTTTGCCACTCTGAATACATCCATGGATGACCACAGAAGTGTCATGAATATTGATTTTTTTGAATTACAAATAAATTTTAGCAAGTAAGAGAATTCACAAATACAAATCATAAAGAGAATCAACTGTATATGTATGTAAGTATATGTACATATATAGTGATAGTTATAGTGATACAGCTATCGTTTTGTATTTTTAAGATAAAAAGCATCAGAAGTTATATTTTAAATTCAGGGCAATGGAGTTTTTACTAAATCTTCTGAGTCTTATATCTGCATCTCCTTTCTCCAATGCTGAAAATCTTGGTTCTTAATGACACTAACATAATTCCAAGCCAGGATCGATGACAAACAAAAAACCAATTTGAAACCACAACAGGATCTGAATTATTGACTTTTCCTTTTGCCTCAGGCTCCAATATGACACAGCATGGTACTGCCACTGCTCCTGCCTTTATCTAAAATTTTTATTTTTTTGCATTTTTATTTTTTTAAAAATATCGCGTTATATATATATATATATATATATATATATATATATATATATGTATATATTTGAGACAGGGTTATACAACTGAATTAGAGAATACTGAAACATTGCTCCTAGAAGAAATGCATTGCATATTAAATAAAGTATGTTTATACAGAAACACATATACAACAGGTTATATAATGATTGGTTGACAAAAAATATAACAGAGGCTTGCAGGAATCTAATTCTGCATTTCTCCTAGGAGCAATGTTTCAGTATTCTCTAATTCAGTTGTATAACCCTGTCTCAAACATATATATATATTCTTTAATTCATTATACATATATATTTGAGACAAGGTCTCACTCTGTTGCCCAGGTGGGAGTGCAGTGATGCAATCACAGCTCATTATTGTATTTGTTTTGAGTCCCTTATATTTTGTGCCTGAGGCAAATGCCTTCTTCCCTCACTCTAGTCCTGGCCCTGAATAATTCCTCACTTAATTTATTCAGGAAGAACATTCACCAGTCTCAGAAAACAAAAACAAAAAATTCCACAGCTATCAGTGATTACAGGAAACAGTTTAAGGTCTTGTTGTGGTTACTTTTATCTTTTGTATATATCACACCAAGATATACAAATTATTGGGTTTAAAAATAACTTAAAATACCCCGCTTAGCTCAGCAGGGACGGGGGCACTCCTCAGGGCACCTAGGGTCTCAGAGCCACTTCTCTCAGGCTTAAGGCTGAGAGAAGCCTTATTGCTTTTCAATGTGAAAAGCAATAAAAAAGAAAAAAGACAAATAAATAAATAAATAGCTCTGAATGGTTTCTAAATACAGCAGTTAGGTTCATTTTTCATTTTATTCCAACTTTTAGGAAATTCACTTTAAAACTCAAAAGCAAAATAAACAAATTAAGAGAATCTGAAATAGTAAATAAGAACATCAATATAACACACTGTAAATATATACACTTGGTCTGTCTTTTCCTAGCTTTAAAAAGATGTTAATATTATATAAAATAATTATAACAATATTCTGTTGTATTTGTAACATATAGATGTAATATGTGTAACAATAATAGCACAAAAATGGAAAGCATTTTTTATATAGAATAACATTTCTATATCTCACTAAACATACGTGTAATTCTGAAGTAGACTGTATACATTAATATGTGTTTGGAAAGTCCTAGAGCAACCACTAGTAGAATAAGTGTTTATAATACAATGAAAAAGATTACAGAAATTAAAAAATCATACTAGAAATTATTCATTTGATATAAAAGACAGCTGAAAAGAAAGAACAAAAGAAAAATGCATAAGAAATACAGAAAACAGATGAGAAATGGCAGACATAAGTCAAACTATAATAATAGCATTAAATATGAATAAATTAAACAATCCAATCAAAAAGCAGACTGTCAGGCTGGATTTACAAAATAAATTCCAGCTATGTTCTTTCTGCAGGAGATAAACTTCAGATTCAGATGCAATTAGACTGAAAGTAAAAGAGTGACAAAAGATACATCATGCAACAAAGCAACTATGAGAAAGCTAAAGTGGCTATAGTAATATCAGACAAAGTAGACTTTACAACAAAAATGTTACTAGAGAATAAGAAATATTTTATAATGATAAAAGGAATAATCCATCAGGAAGATATAACATTTATAAAGATATATGAACTTAACAACTGAGCCACAAAATGCATCAAATAAAAACTAATAGAAATGAAAAAGGAAATAGACAATTG
The DNA here is from genome assembly GCF_028878055.3 of Symphalangus syndactylus. Lineage (NCBI taxonomy): Eukaryota > Metazoa > Chordata > Mammalia > Primates > Hylobatidae > Symphalangus > Symphalangus syndactylus. The sequence goes on from NC_072425.2 coordinate 124,145,500, forward strand.
GACAATAATAATTGGAGACTCCAATACCCCACTTTCAATAATGATGCCATTACCCTACTTTCAGTTAAAAAAAACACTAGGCAGAATATCCATAAGTAAATAGAAGACTTGAACAACAGTATAAATCACCTAGATCTAACAGAAATCCATAGAACACTCTACCCTACAGTAGGAGAATACACATTTTTCTCAAGTGCTCATGGAACATACTCTAGGATAGAGTATATGCTAGGCCACAAAACAAGCCTTAATAAATACACAGGTATTGAAATTATATAAATTTTGTTTTCCAACCACAATGGAATAAAATTTTAGATCAAAAACAGAAATAAATTTGGAAAGTTCACAAATATGTGGAAGTTAGTCATACTCCTAAATTACTAAAGGGTAAAATCACAAGCGAAATTTAAAAATATTTTGAGATGAATGAATGAAGAATAATATACCAAAACTTATGAGATACAGATACAGCAGTGCTTAGAGGGAAATTTATAGTTATAAATACCTATATTAAAAAAGAAGAAAGACTGCAAATCAATAACCTAACCTTCCACCCTAAGACAATGGAAGAGGAGCAAACTAAACTTAAAGCAAGCAGGCGAAGAAAAAATAGAAATGAGAGTGGAGATAAATAATACAGAGAATTGAAAAGCAATAGAGAAAAACAAAATCAGCCAGGTGCAGTGGTTCATGCCTGTAATCCTAGCACTTTGGGAGGCCGAGGCAGGTAGATCATGAGGTCAGGAGATCGAGACCATCCTGGCTAACACAGTGAAACCCCATCTCTACTAAAAATACAAAAAAATTAGCCAGGCATGGTGGCAGGCGCCTGTGGTCCCAGCTACTTGGGAGGCCAAGGCAGGAGAATGGTGTGAACCTGGGAGGCGGAGCTTGCAGTGAGCAGAGATGGCGCCACTGCATTCCAGCCTGGGCGACAAAGCGAGACTCCATCTCTAAATAAATAAATAAATAGAAAAGAAAAAAAAGAAAAAAATCAAAAATTGCTTCTTTGAAAAGATATAAAAGTTGATAAACTTGTAATTAGTCTAACCAAGAAAAAAAGAGAAGACTCAAATAATCAAGATCAGGAATGAAAGAAGATGAAAGAAGATATGTGAGATAAATGTGAATTGTGGGGAGCTAGGGGGCAGACTGTAGTGGTTGAATAGTACCCCAAATACCCCCAAAAGAAGTCTGTGCCCTAATCCTCAGAACTGTGGATGGCACCTTATTTGGAAGATATATCTTTGCAGATGTAATTCAGTGAAGAATCTTGAAATGAGATCAATCTGGAATATTCAAGTATTCCTTAAATCCAGTGACAAGTGTCCTTAGAAAAGGGGCAGACACAGACAGAGAGAATAAGGCTATGTGAAGATGGAGGCAGAGATTAGATTATGTTATCACAAGCCAAGGAAGCCAAGGAATTCTGATAGCAACCACAGGATGGAAGAGGCAAGGAAGAATTCTTCCCTAGACCCTCCAGATGGAGTGTGGCCCTGCTAATTCCTTGATTTCAGACTTCTGGCACCCAGAAATGAGACAATAATGTACTGTTTTATGCCGTCAAATTTATAGCATTTTGTTATAGCATCCCTGGGAAATTAATAGAGAAGGAATGTTCCTCAATCTGATAAAAGGTATTTATGAAAACCATAGCTAACAGCATACTTAATGGTGAGACACAATGTTTCTCTCTTACAATCAAGAAAAACAGTGTCCAATTTTTCAGCTTCTAGTCAACATTGTACTGTGGGTTCTAGAAAAGGAATTAGGTAAGAAAATTAAACAAAAACGAGTCCATATGGAAAAAGTAAAACAGTCTCTCTTCACAAATGACATGATTGTGTATATGTAACCCCCTAAGGAATCCACAAAAGCAAATAATCAAGACTGTGTGGTACTGATATAAGGACAGACATACATCAGTGAAATATAATTGAGAGTCCAGAAACCCATCCTTAACGGTCAACTGATTTTTGGTAAGTTTGCCAAACAAATTCAATGAAAGAAAACAATAGTCTTATCAAAAAATTGTGCTGGGACAACTGGATATCTACAAACAAAAGAAAATAATTGAACCTCTTTCTCATGCCATATACAACAATTAACTCAAAATGGATGACAAACCTAAATGTAGAAATGAAAATTACACAATTCTTAAAATATGGATTAAATCTTCATGACTATGGGGTAGGCAAAGCCTTCCAAGATGTGATATCAAAAGCACAAGGAAGAAACGAAAACATAGATAAACCAGATTTTATCAAAATTAATTAACTTTTATGCTTCAAAGGATGCCATACAGATTTTTTTTTAAACCCATAGGATAGGAGAACATGTTTGCAAATCGTATATCTGATAAGCAACTTGTATGTAGAATATATAAAGAACTCACAAATCTGTTATGGATTGAATATTTGTGTCCCCTCAAAATTCATATATTGAATCTGTAGGTCCCATTGTAATGGTATTTGGTGATGGGACTTTTGGGAGGCAATGAGGGTTAGATGAGGTCATGAGAGTATGGCACTCACGATGGGATTAGTGCCCTTATAAGAAGAGACACAAGAGATCTTGCTCTTTCTCTCCCCTCACCATTGAGGACACAAAGAGAAGGTGGCCATCTACAAGAGGGAAGAGAGACTTCACCAGAAACTGACCATGCTGGTTTCTTGATGAGACTTCTAGCCTCCAGAAGAGTGATAACATAAATTTATGTCATTTAAGCCACCCAGTCTATGGTATTTTGTTAAGGCGGCCTAAGCTAAAGCACAATTCAGTAATAAAGACACAGTAATTCAAATTTTTAAGTAGACAAACAAGCTGAATACACATTTCTCCAGAGATTTACAAATACCCAATAAGTACAGGAAGCAATGCTCAATATTATTAGCCATTAGGTAAATGCAAATCAAAACCAGAACCAGATACCACTTCACACCCAGAGGATGGCTAAAATCAAAAGGATAGATACTAACACGTGTTGGTGAGGATGTACAGAAATTAGAGGCTTCATAAGTTGATGGTGGGAATGCAAAATGCTCCACTCACTAGGGAGCCTGGCAGTTCTTCAAATGTTTAAATGTAACGTTACCACACAACCACATCTTTTTATATACCCCAAAGAAATAAAAACATATTTCCAAACAAATATGTATATACAAATGTCAGCATCATGTATAATGCCACAATTATTCATAACAGCCAAAAATTGGGAACAATCTAAAACGTCTACCAATTATGAATGGATAAGTAAAATGTAGTTCATATATACAATTAATTACTATTCAGCAATAAGAAGTAATGAAATATTGATTCTGCAACATGGAGGAACCTTGAAAACATTATGCTGTCAAAGAAGCCAATCATGAAAGGCCCCATACTGTATGAGTCCACTTATTTAAAATGTCCAGAATATGTAAATCTATAAAAATTGGAGGTAAATTAGTGGCTTCCTGCAACTGGAGAAATTGGGGGAAAACAAGAAGTGACTGGTAATAGTTATGGGGTTTCTTTTGGGGTGATGACAATGTTCTAAACTTTTATAATTATGATTATGGTAGTAGGTGTACAACTTTGTGAATATATAAAACTCATTGAACTGTACCCTTTAAGTTTGTGAAATGTATGGTATGTAAATTGTGTCTTAATAAAGCTGTTTAAAAAAAAAAGAAGCCTGGGCATGGTATCTCACACCTGTAATCCCAGCATTTTGGGAGGCCGAGGCAGGCAGATCACAAGGTCAGGAGTTCAAGATCAGTCTGGCCAACATAGTGAAACCCATCTCTACTAAAACTACAAAAAATTAGCTGGGTATGGTGGTGTGCACCTGTAGTCCCAGCTACTCAGGAGGCTGAGGCAGAAGAATCGCATGAACCTGGGAGGCAGAGGCTGCAGTGAGCCAAGATCGCGCCATTGCACTCCTGCCTGGGCTACAGTGCGAAACTCTGTCTAAAAAAAATAGTAGAGAAGCAGTGAGCATTCTTGCCTTACTCCTGACTTTGGCTGAAAAGCATCTAGTATTTCCCAATAAATGAGATAAAAGTTTTTGGCCTGAAATATATCTACTTTTTAATGTTAATGAGGATATATTCACCAATTCCTCTCCCACTGAACATTCTTTAACATGAATGTGTGCCAAGTTTTGCCATATGCCTTTTCAGGATTTATGGAATGTAATCATATGAGTTTCCCTATTTGTTTCATGGATATGATCAATTACATAGTTTAATTTTCTAATATTGAATCATTCAATATTCCTGGAATAGATAAGGAATATATAAGTGTTTGCTATTATTAATCTGTAAGTTCTGGATATTTTAAAAGGGATTGATATGTAGTTTTCTTTTTTGCTGCAATCCTTGTCAAGTTTAAGGATTATAGCATCATCATTTCATAAAATAATTTTGGAAGTTCTCCTTCTTTTATACACTGAAATAATTTAAATGGCACTATGATCATTGGCTATTTAAAGGTTTGACAGAATTTTCCCGTGAGATTATATGGACCTAGTAACTTTTGTTCTGTTCATTGCTTTGGTTTTCTTCAAAGTTTAAAAAAAAATTATACAACATCTATCTTCTACATCTCTTACTTTCTCTTGACTCTCTTAAATCTCTTTCACATCTTTTTCGTTAAAAAGATTCTTTATATCTTCTTATACTTGTACTAAGTGATTGGTATGGTTTGGATATTTCACTCCTCCAAATCTCATGTTGAAATCTGATCCAAATCTCAAGTTGGAGGTGGGGCCTAATGGGAGGTGTCTGGGTCATGGAGACAGATCCCTCATGAATGGATTAATGTCCTCCCTAGGGTGGAGTATGGGGGCACTGAGTGAGATCTGGCTCTATTAGGAGTTGGTTGTTAAAAATAACCTGGCACCTCCCCACTCACCTCTTGCTTCCTTTCTGGTCATGTGCTATCTGTACACAGCCAGCTTGGCTCCCCTTCACCTTCTTCCATGAACCTTCTTTCTTTAACTTGAAGCCATCACCTGATGCAGATGCGGGCACCATTCTTCTTGTACAGTCTGCAAAACTGTAAGTAAAATAAAACTCTTTTCTTTATAAATTACCCAGCTTCAGGTATTTATTTTCAGCAAATAAATGGACTAAGACAGTCATTATCTATGGTGTTTGCAGTTTTTTCTAGTTCATTTCTGAAATAATATTTCTCTCTAAATGTTTCCTGAGTATTGGAAGTTTTTGTTTAAAATCTTCCTTTTCTTCTTTCACATCATTTATGATTTTTTCAAGTTCTGATTTATGTTGCTTTTTCCGTCATACCTTCTGTCCTTTTCTTAAATTTCGAAGCTCATTTTGGAATACGAGTTACAATTTTTATCTGTTTGAGGGCATGTCTGTAGAAACATTTGGCTCCTATTCTGTCTTGTCATATAATAATTCTGTATGGGATTTAATTGTAATAAAGTTCTGTAATGTATTCACTTAAGTGAAGCAAGTTTGCCTCTACTTTTAAAGGGAGAGACAGGCCAGAGTAGCTTTTCTTTACTTCACAGTCATCGGATACTATCATATCATGATTCTATTACACCCACCCAACATTGGGATTCTGTTTCCAATTTCTGCTCCTCTTCTCACACTACCCCATAATGCTTTACAGTAAGCACCTTTGGCAATTTGGGGGTTCTTCTGCACTCAATGACGTCAAAACCCATTTGTTTCCCTCTACTTTCTTTAGTCAAATGCTGATATCACGCAGATCTATAGATGTTGGTGGTTTGTTCCTGCATGCTCATAACTGGTGGCTGCAGGGTATTGAAGATGTTATCTGTGTGTTTTTGGTTTCACTATTCTGGTTGATCTATTGCTATTTATAGAAGAAATTAGTGAGGTTCAAAAACTATCACTATCACTAGCATCATCCCCACACTATTTCCGAACTGTCATTCAGCTATTAAGATCCTAAGAAAAATATGAGGGTAATGAATAGATGAAATTAACTAGCTGACATAAGTATACTGCTTGTATTTAAATTATTGATTATGTGTAACTTCCAGGAAAAGATCTGAGGCTTCTTTGGAAAACAAATGCTTTTATTACACTTAGAAAAGTGCTCCAGAAATATCTTTTTAACCAAATTCAATCAATGGGATGTTATCCCAGTAATGACTAATTTCATACTCTTCATTGTACATTATGTTAATTTTTCAGGAAAAATAGCATAATTTATGAGACCAAAATAAATACAGACAAAAATACAAAAAGGGATTCTGAAAGGTTCTGCCTTAAAAGTAAAACAAAAATTAGCAAAGAAGCACCATTAAGTTAAAAGGACTTCACATGGCTGAGCACGTGGTTTGCACCTGTAATCCCAGCACTTTGGCAGGCCGAGGACGGCAGATCACTTGAGGCCAGGAGTTCAAGACCAGCCTGGCTAACATGGCGAAACCCCATCTCTACTAAAAATACAAAAATTAGCTGGGAGTGGTGGTACACGCCTGTAGTCCAAGCTACTTGGGAGGCTGAGGCATGAAAATCGCTTTAATCTGGGAGGTGGAGGTTGCAGTGAGCTGAGATCATGCCACTGCACTCTTGCCTGAGTGACAGAGTAAGACTCTGCCTCCAAAAAAAAAAAGGCTTCACAGAACAAAAACAAGTTTCCAGTGTGTGCAGTGTGTGAAAAAATGGGTATAATTCCTCTTTTACTGTCTCTCTAAACTGAAACATGTTCCAGCAAAATACTACATAATATGGAGCAGCAGCCTAGTGACCTAGTGTTCTAGCTAACATTGAGGTAATGTTATTCTAACTTTTCACTTCTCCTTCATACATATCTATATCTATATATAGATATATGTATCTTTAATTATTTTTTTAAAGTCACCGATAATCCTACTTGAAAAAAGCTCTCTCTCTTTCCATCCACACTGACCTTTATATAATTCATTTTTAAAATTTATTTTTATTTTTATATACTTTTTGGAGACAGGGTCTTGCTCTGGTGCCCAGGCTGGAGTGCAGTGGTGCAATCATAGTTCACTGCAGCCTTGAACTCCTGGGCTCAAGCAATCCTCCCGCCTTAGTGTCTGGAGTAGCTAGGACTGCTGGTGTGTGTCGCCAGGTCCAGCTAATTTATTTTTATTTTTATTTTTTGTAGAGACAGGTCTCATTATATGGCCCAGGCTGGTCTCTAAGTCTTGGCCTCAAGCAATCCTTCTGCCTCAGCCTCCCAAAATGCTGGGATTACAGGCATAAGCCACTGCACCTAGCCTATATAATTTTTCACACAAAACTCAGTGTTCTCTTTTTAAACTTAACACTATGATAACATGCAAAAAACTGTTTTCACAGTTGTCATTCTAATGACAGCATTTATTTTATTAAATTCCTTTAAGGAACAGTAAGTAGTTGTAACAATTGGCAACTCAATGGCCAAATATGAATTCTCAAAGCTATACTATACAAATGAATGAACTGGTATCATATATAATCTCTACATATCTTACAAATAAAGATAATTCATGTTCAAAGCAGAGAATATAAGCAAATTCAGAAGCAGAGCTCTGTTTACCTTTACATTACACGGGCTATCCATAGGTTAATCAAGGGCCCCGGCTATTAAAAACAAATGGCTGCCCTTGAAAGCACAGATTGCTCCTCCTCTGTGTTATGAAGTGTGACAATATAAAACTTAAGCTTACCTGTAAAAACTAAAATACATCTTTATTATAATGGAACTAATTTTAACTTAATTTTTCCACCCAACCACAAAGCCAATGCCACATACCTTAAAGGTTTTTTTGTTCAGAAACCTCCACTTTTCAAGGTACCAATTTCTATATAGGTTCAGGTGACATCAACTGCAATGAAAATAGAAACAAAAATGTATAATGGCTCTAAAAGTAGAGTATTTTATTTATTGCTCTGATAAAGTCCAAAATATGTTACTGATGGATTGGCAATATTCCTTCACCTGGTGATTCAGGAACCTAGGCTCTTTTCATCTTGCGGCTCCACCATTGTCAAAATGTGGCTTCCAAAGTCACCATGCATGTTTGTGCCATGCCACAGAAGGGGAAAGGGCAAGCAGAATTGTGTGTCTTTTCTGAGGTGAAAGGCTTCCACTCACATTCCACTAGCTAGAACCCAGTCACTTGGCCATTACAAGGAAGGCTTAAAATGTCGTAGAACCATCTGTCCTGGAACAAGAGGAAATTCTAGCCAGTCTAGTCGGTCTTTGCTACACGTTTTCAGCAACTGTTTTTGCTTAATAAACTCTTTAATTCTCTCATTATTCAAATAAGAGAATTTTATCCTTTTAATTGGTCTAGAAAAAATTAGATTTTTTCACTAATTAAAGTTGGTCTTTGATCAATACACATGAATGTACATCTGGTAATGTTCCATTAAAATGCCAGGAACATTATTTTTAATCTTTGCAAGCAAGAGAACAAAAAAGCAAGGGAGCTAAAAGGAGTGAGAATGTAAATAATGTGAGATCTAATGCCTTTCAAGCGATAATCCGTTTTTAATTACTTGTACTAATATGTATGGCAAGTTTTACTTCTCAATTTTTTTGTATGTAACCAAGAGTTGATAGCAAGTTTTACTTCTCAATTGTGTTTTACATATATGACCAAGAGTTGATTTTATATACTTAAACTCTATACTTACCATGAAAGAAACTTCTCATACTAATCAATCCACACAATACTCCTGAGTTTAGACAATGCCATTTAAAATTCTTTGAGACAAAATGGACAAGAAAATAAGGGTTTTATTCAAAGCCACAAAGGGAAGCAGCATGTGATGCCCAGTACTATACTCACAACAAATTTTCCCTCTAGAAAGGAGCCAACTGAATTCTTTGTTTCTTATATTGGTAGAAATGCAGTAGAAAATGGAAATTAAGTGAAGGAAATATACACAATGTCTTAAAATTAGTATACAAACTTATGTAACTGGAACAGAATCAGTTTTAGGCATGCATGATTTTCTTTCAAACAGTAATATTTTCATGTAAAATTACTGAATAATAAAGTATTCATGTGTGAACAGTTGTTTTCATTTTCTAGTATCCTGCACAAGTATACATTTTAAAAATCTATATTGAAGTGAACAATCTAGGATGTTTACTAATACAAAGGTGTTAAACTCACATCATAAAATGTTATGTAATAAAACATTCTTCACAGTATTTTTTCTAAAAAGTGGTTACAGCCCATGTCCAAATACCTATATGGAGAGTTAACTGAGTTAACTTTAGAAAATAAAGAGCAGAAATATAAATATACTATGTGTTTTATAATTAATATTAAACTTGATGCTGTTTCATATTTTGATAAGAATACCAGTATGCTAAAGTACATAAGAGAATGAACAATTTTCACTTTAAAAAAATTAAGGTATCCATCTGAATCACACTTGCTTCAAAGGTACAAGAATACCAGCAGAAGTTTCTTTAAGATCATGTGATGGTTCTCAGGACATTTCTGTGTCCTCTGGCACGTGAAGACATTGCCTGAATTTCATCAAATATTTCTTGATTTCAGTTTTCCTTTGGTAATTCATCTCTTAGTTCCAATATAACTTCTTTGACTACTTGTTTGTGTTTCTAGACGCAGAATTATCTTGTCAGGGAAAAGTAAGTTGATGTGTAACCTGCAGAAACTTCCAGAAGACTCTGATCAAAAATACTGTTTGAAGTTCTTCCTGATGATGCCAATGGTAGAGTCCTGAATCAGGAGGCAAAAGCAAGCCTTGGAAAGCTATCTTATATTTCAAAATGTCAGTAAGGTAAGCCTAGTATATTTCAGGTACCAGTCCTACAAACTTACATGAGGAGAGACATGTAAACAAATTTTAAAATGTGTAATAGGTGCTACATTAGAATGCTGTGCCTAGTACAACTGATGAACAAGGAAGCATCTGACCAATTCTATCCATCGTGTCAATAATGATTCCATAAAGAAGGTTAACATCAGGGCTGAACGGGGTCTTCAAAATTAGTAGGTATCCCCCAAGTATGTGTTGTGGAATGGAGTGGTCTGAGTAAAAATAGCATGAACAAAGGTAAAGAGGCTTAACTAGCACAACATGTTAGTGGAATTAAAGTAGTTTAGTATGATTTTCATTGAATGGGGAGCTGAAATGGGCGTGATATGAAAGAAACAACAGAAAGGCAGGATAAAGTCGTTATGAAAAACATTTCTCTCATGCTACAGAGTTTGGATTTCTTCCTATAGGCGAAGAAGAACCACTGAGAAGGAGTGATTGACATGATCTTCCAGAGAAATAATTCTGATAGTCATATGGAAGAAAGAGCAAAACTGAAGGTGATACAATTGTTAGGCTGTTACAGTGATCCAGGAGAGAGCTAACGAGGCAGTCTGAAGAGAGGCCACACCAAGGAGTATGACAGGGAGGATGGCAGAGATGTTAAGAAAGTATACGGCTCAGGGCATGATTGCTTATTCAACGTGAGAGATGCAAAGTGGGAGGTGTAAAAAAGATGACTCTCAAGTTTCTGGTTTGGATTACTGGATTGTTCATAGCTTCATTCACCAAAACTTGAATTGCTGGAGAAAGAAAAGATTTGGAGATGAGTAAAATATGTTTCCTTTTGGATATGTTGATTCTGAGGTGCCTTATGGGATGTTTAGATAGAGAACTCACTTAATGAGTGTATAAAAGAAACAAACAAACAAACAGCAAGTATACCATAAGCAACAATTAGGCATAAGAAAACAGGACCACCAAAGAAGTAAAAGGAATTCCACATAATGGGCAACAATGTTCTGTTCTGCAGGGAAGGTAATTAAGATGAAGACTGAAGCAAGTCTTTTTGGTTAATTTGATTTGGATTGGGTAATTTGATCAACAGTTTCATTATGGCTTCCAACAACAAATAGTTATTGGAGGCTTCAATGAGGTAGATTTAAGAGTGAATAGGAGAGGACTTCGTGGTAATAAAATAAAATGGCAGCTACCTACGTCCGTCATAAATGATACAGAACAGGAAGAAGAATAAATAAATCTACACAAAATACACCCTCAGCCTAACGAGAGGAAAAATATAGACAAATGTCAAATACTTATAAGTAAAAAAATTAAAAGCACCAAATCCAAGTGAGTGATCTTTCACATTTCCACCACAAGCCTTTGTAGCAAGCAAGGGCAGGCCAAAGAAGAACATACAGAATAAAGAAAAACAGATCTAGTGGCAGGCCTAAAATTGGTCTAAAATCACCAGCAGAGATAGAAATTCTATCCTAGGTGCAAAAATATAAAGTATCTTAGTATCACAACACTTATTACAGGATAGCTTCAGGGAGTGGAGAGAGCAAAAAGAACAGGCAAGGTGCCTTTTGGCAACTGGATGGTGAAGGGGAAAAGAAGCAACAGGAGAAATTCAGGGTCCTGCAAGACAAAAACAAAAAACAAAAAACTGGAACATACATAATCCCTCCCTTTACTATAAAGTTAAAAAAAACACCCACTAAAGAAACTGTACTTTTCTATGCTGACAGAGAGAGTGCTTCTGAACTAGGAATCTTATAACCCCTCAAATTCAAAAAAATGAATGGAAGGAAATGGAATAAATCTACATAATGGTAGTATGAGAAATCAGCAAACAATAACACGCATTGGCTGATGAAAATTCTCTACCAAAAAGCAACCATTAAAGCAGAAGAAAACTGTAACACAACGTATCGAACTGAATAAAATCCTCAGATAAGCATTTGGGGATATGAAAAAGCCCCGTGAATTGGAAATTCAAAATATAAAAAACAGAAATAGATAAAAAAACAGGAATAAATTGAAAGATTATTGAATTCAAGAAAGAAATGGAAGCGGGGGAATCATAAATGAAGACTAAATTACAAGGTGCCCAAAGCAAAACAGACTAATGAAAACTTAGGCACTGGATAGATGCAAAAATAAACAAATAAATATGATACAGAAAAAAAGGAAAAATGGTCAGAAAGAGAAAGTTGAACAAAAGATAAATAACTCACATATAATTGGAGTTCCTGAAGAAGAAATAAAAAACAATGGAACAGAATATTTAACATTATAATCCATGAAAAATGATCAGAAATAAAAAGGATCTGAATCTACATTTTGAAAGGGATTTCCAGTTAACTGAAAAAGTAAACTTTGAATGTTAACTCCAAGACATATCTCAGTAAAACTACTTAAACTTGAAAAAAAATTTTTTCCTTTTTTTTTTTTTTTTTTTTTTTTTTTGAGACAGAGTCTCACTCTGTCGCCTAGGCTGGAGTGCAGTGGTGCAATCTCAGCTCGCTGCAAGCTCCACCTCCCAGGTTCATGCCATTCTCCTGCCTCAGCCTCCCGAGTAGCTGGGACTACAGGTGCCCACCACCACGCCAGGCTAATTTTTCGTATTTTTAGTAGAGACAGGGTTTCACCACGTTAGCCAGGATGGTCTCGATCTCCTGACCTCGTGATCCGCCCACCTCGGCCTCCCAAAGTGCTGGGATTATAGGCGTGAGCCACCGAGCCCAGCTGAAAAAAAATTTTTTAATCCTCGAGGATTCAGGGATACATGATCAAATAATTTACAAGGGCAAAATAATTAGGCTGGTATCAGATTTCTCAAAAAATATATACAAAGGAAGACAATAAATTTTAAAAAAACTGAAAGTGTGAACCAAGATTTTATATTCAGTCAAGCTGTCCTTCAGTATAAAACACTAATATAACTTAGATAATTATGTACCCATGAGCCACTCATGAAGATCTACTAATGAATGAGCTTCATTCAACAAGAGATGACTGAAAAACTTCAGCAAAATAAAATTACGATATTTACTATATTTAATAGTAGCTTTCAGACTAAACCAATAGTAGGAATTCGAGTGCAAAACCAATACACAAACATTATATGTTGCAATCAGGTAGAAATAAAATGACTAAAAAATGGGAGCAAAAAGACATGAGATTAAAATCATTGATCGCTGTATAGGCAACAAGTGTGAATTATAGGCATTAAAACCTGACAAACTAGATAGTAAATCTTAAATAAGAAAATGGAGAATAAAGTATAAATACAAAGATAACCACTAGAATAAAAATTCTTAAGTATCAGTAAAAAATTTTTATAAAATGACAAACAGTACACATTGCACAGAAAATAAATATAGCAAATATAACAATACAATTTTATGACAGGCTTCAAACCAAACATTCAGTCATATGAATGATGAGTGGGCTTGACTCACCTATTGAGCTTATTTCAATTTGGCTTACAAAGCTAGAACCAACAGTACACTGCATACAAGAAACAAAGTAATGTAAGAAGACTAAAAATAATGGGATGGACAATGAAATATAGGGGATATGAGAACAATAAGAAAATAGGGGAGGTGATCCTGATACTAGGCAAAGTAGAATCCAAGCCAAAAAAATATAAATATGACCCTCAATTTTTTTTTTTTTTTTTCTGAGACAGTTTCATTCTTGTTGTCCAGGCTAGAGTACAATGGGGCGATCTTGGCTTACCGCAACCTCCGTCTCTCAGGTTCAAACGATTCTCCTGCCTTAGCATCCTGAGTAGCTAGAATTATGGCGCCTGACACCACACTCGGCTAATTTTTTGTATTTTTTTTAGTAGAGATGGGGTTTCACCATGCTGGCCAGGCTGGTCTCAAACTCCTGACTTCAGGTGATCTGCCCACCTCGGCCTCCCAAAGTGTTGGGATTACAGGCGTGAGCCACTGTGCCCGGCCCAAATCTCCTTTATAATGCTAAAATCTGTAATTCACAATAAAGACCTAATATGAATATGTATGGTACCAAATAACACTGCAAACATTCTTATGAAGCAAAAACTGCAAGGGATGCAGGAAGACAAAGATAGAAATGCATCAATAATGGGAGATAATAACAAGCCACTCTCACTGTAAGACAAAATAAGTGGACCTTTTATTACCAATTCACTCTCCTTACCCGTTAATGTCTGATCAAATTTTTCATTTATTTAGTCACACGGAAGAAAGAGCAAAACTGAAGGTGATACAATTGTTAGGCTGTTATAGTGATCCAGAAGAGAGCCAAGGAGGCAGTCTGAAGAGAGGCCATACCAAAGAGGATAGGGAGGATGGCAGAGATGTTAAGAAAGTATATGGCTCATATAGATTCTATGATTTTAGGAATTCATCCATTTCTTCTAGGTTATCCAATTTGTTAGCATGTTCATGGCAATCTCCTATGATCCTTGGTATATCTGTAGTATCATTTGTAACGTCTCTGCTTTATTTTCTAATTTTATTTTAGCCTTCTCTCATTTCTTAGTTTAGATCAAGGTTTGTTGATTTTATCTTAAAAACCAACTGTTAGTTTTGTTGTTTTGTTGTTCTTTTCTGTTGTTTTTCTAGTTTGTGTTTCATTTATTTCTGCTCTGACCTTTATTATTTCCTTCCTCCTACTAACTTTGGCCTTAATTTATTCTTCTCTTTCTAGTTCCCTAAGATATAAAGTTAGATTGTTCACGTCTTTCTTCTTTTTCGATATAGATGTTTATTGCTATTAACTTCCTCTTGGGACTGCTTTGGCTGCTACCCGTAAGTTTTGGCATCTGGTGTTTCCATTTTCATTTGTCTCAGGACAATTTTTAATTTCCCTTTTACTTTCTTCTTTGACTCACTGGTTGTACAGGAGAATTTGGTTTAATTCTACATATTGTGAATTTTCTGACTTTTTCCTATTATTAATTCCTAATTTCATACCACTGTGGTTGAAAAAGATACTAGATATGATTTTAATCTGCTTAAATTTGTTAAGTTTTGTTTTGTGGCTTAATGTATGATCTATTCTGGAGAAAGTTCCGTGTGAGCTTGAAAATAATCTGTGTTCTGTTGCTATTGGATGAAATGTTCTGTATATATATCTGTCAGATCCATTTGTCTAAAATGTGGCTCAATTCCAACATTTCCATACTGATTTTCTGTCTGCATGATCTGTACATTGTTGAAAATGGGTATTGAAGTCCCCTACCATTATTGTATTGCAGTTTATCTCTTCAGATCTTTATATCTTCACTTTGTATATTTAGGCGCTCTGATGCTGAGTGCATATATATTTATAATTGTTATATCCTCTTGAATTGATCCCTTTATCATTATACAATGACCTTGGTCTCCTTGTATACATTACTTAAAATCTATTTTATCTAAGTATAGCTCTCCCAGTTCTTTTGGTTTCCATTTGCATGGAATACATTTTCCATTCCTTTACCTCCAATCTATGTGTCTTTTTTTTTTTTTGAGACAGAGTCTCACTCTGTTGCCAGGCTGGAGTGCAGTGGTGTGATCTCAGCTCACTGCAACCTCCACCTCCCTGCCTCAGCCTACTGAGTAGCTGGGACTACAGGCATGTGCCACCACACCCAGCTATTTTTTGTATTTTTAGTAGAGACGAGGTTTCACCATGTTGGCCAGGATGGGCTCAATCTCTTGACCTCGTGATCAACCTGCCTCGGCCTTCCAAAGTGCCGAGATTACAGGCATGAGCCACCACACCCGACCCAATCCATGTGTCTTTAATGGTGAAATGAGCGTCTTGTATTCAGCCTAAAATCAGGTCCTTAAAAAATCCATTCAGTCCTTCAAAAGAATAGTGATGTCTTTAGTTTGGAGAATTTAATCCAATGATATTCAAGGTGATTACTGATAGGTAAGAATTTACTACTGCCATTTTGTTGTTTACCAGTTGTTTTGATAAATCCTTTGTTCCTTTCTCATCTCTTGCTGTTCTCCTTTGTGATTAGATGATTTTTTTTGAGTGACATGCTTTGATTCCTTATTTTTTTTTTTTTTATCATTTGTGTATCTACTATAGGTTTTTGCTTTGTGGTTACCAAGGGACTTACATAAAATAACAGCAATGACAGGCTATATTTTAAGCTAATAACTAAACTTGATCATATAGAAACACTACCATTTTTGTAGTTTTATGTTTTTGATGTCACAATTTAAATCTCTTTATATTGTATATTACTTAGAAAGTATTGTGGCTATTATAGTTTTGTCTTTTAATCTTCTTACTAAAGAGATGTGATTTACACACCACCATTACAGTATCTGAGTATTCTGTATTTATCTATGTATTTGCTTTTACCAGTGAGTTTTATACTTTCATATGTTTTCATGTTACTAATTAGTGTCCTTTACTTTCAGCTTGAATAATTCCCTTTAGCATTTATTAGTTTCAGGCAGGTCTAGTGGTAATGAACTCCCTCAGCTTTTGTTTGTCTGAGAAAATCTTTCTCTGTCTTTGATTTCTGAAGGAGAGCTTTGCCAGGTGAAAAATTCTTGTTTGGTAGTTTTTTTCTTCAGCACATTGGATATATCATCCCACTCTTTCCTGGCCTGTCAGGTCTGTCCTGGGAAATCTGCTGATAGTCTTATTGATATTGTTCTTAATGTAATGTGCTTCTTTGCTCTTGCTGTTCTCAGAATCCTGTCTTTGATTATATGTCTTCAAATAATCTTATATAGATTGAATCTTATTGGAGACCTTTGACCTTCTCATACTAGCGTGTATTTATATCTTTCCCCAGATTTGGGAGGCTTTCAGCTATTATTTTTTTCAAGTCAGGTTTTGAAAAACCCTCATCCTTATTTCTATAATACATTTGTTACCTCTTTTGATGCTGTCTCATAAATCCTGTAGTCTTTCTTCATTCCTTTTTATTCTTTTTTCTCCTTTGACCATATATTTTGAAATAATCTATTGAGTTCACACATATTTTTTTCTCCTGCTTGATTAGTTCTGCTCTTCTATTTTTTGCATTTTTCATTTCATTCATTGTATTCTTTAGCCCCAAAATTTGTTTGGTTCTTTTAATGATTCCAATCTGTTAAATTTATCATTTTGTTGATTTATTGTTTCCCTGATTTCATAGAATTGATTCTCTGCATTTTCCTGAAGTTCACTGAGATTCCTTAAAACAATTACTTTAAATTATCTGTAAGGCAGTTTATAGTCTCTATTTATTTGCAGCTTCTAGGAAATTATTGTTCTTTTGGTGGTATTATGTCTCCTTGATTTTTCATGTTTCTTGCTGCCTTGTTGATGTCTATGCATTTGATGTCTTTCAGATTTTATGCACTGGTTTCAGTGGGGAAAGGCTTTCCCCTATGGGAGGGTGCTGGGCCCCTGGGTGGGTGAGGTGCAGTGGTTCTGGTTCCAGACAGGACACAGCAGTATAGTCTCCATGGAGTTCTGTCAGCTGAGGTCAGCGTGACAAAGATTGCAGGAATCCTCAGCAGCCAGTACTGTGAATGTCCACAGCAGTGGTGAGGGCTATTGGGATTGTCAGTGGCAATGGCTGCTAGGTTCTCCCAAACTCTTATTCTCCCACCAATGAGTCTTTCGACAATGGGATCTCTTTTGGCACAAGGTCTGGATTGTGGGCCTGCTCACAGTGGCAGTGGTACAGATGTCTGATGAGTGGCATGCAAAGCAGCCATGGAGCCAATTCGTGAAGTATGAGCATGCACGGAGGGACTATGGCTCTGGGATCCAAGGCATTAATGGCATTGGTGGTGGGATGAAGGCACCCCCACTTCCATGTTGGTGCTTATGAAGTAATGGGTAAGCCAGGGAACTTAAGACAGGACTACAGGCATCAATAGAGCTACAGTGGCTCCAGGGTTAGGGATGCCAGCTAGCTCTCTATGGCAGCTAAGTTTGTACCCAGAGCACAGGCATGCACAGAGAGACCTTGGCTCTGGGACCCACACATGATCTAGCTTGTTATGGTTCTGGTGTATGAGACATGGGTACAGACAGTAAACCCTCAGAGAAGGGGTCAGGAATGTGGGCACTTGTGGAACAGCCACAGCTCAGAGGTTGGGGGCATGCACAGGGATGGGAAATGTGGCAGCTCCAGTCCCAGAACAGCACAAGAGCAACTGATTCTTAGGGGTTATAGGAGTGAGCACCCACATCTCCCTCTATGGGGTTCCTGGACAGGAATGGCTGTTGGTTACCTCTGTTGCAAAAGATGCCACTGTCCTCTGCAAAGCAGTCTCCTGGGAACCACAGCAGTTCACCTGTACAGCTGATACCAATATCCTCTGCATTTCTTCGTTCCTAACTATCTCCTGGTGCCTCAAGTATGCCAATTTCAACAGCAATCCTTTCTGTGGATATTCTTCTTTTTTTTTTTCTCCAGTGTGTTGCTGCAGATTCTTAAATAGATTCTTGAGCACTCTCAGGGCTATTCTGGTTTGTGAATGGCTATCTATATTTTTTTATGGGGAGATTAAGGCTTGTAGATCCACTACTCTGCCATATTGGTGACATCACTCCCAGGACTTCCTTAAAATGACAGTGAATAGATTCTTAAGGTGGCCTCCATTATGTTCTAATCTTGGTTTTCACAACCTTCTATGACCCCATCCCCTTAAGTGTGAGGAGGACTTGTGACTTGCTTCTAAGCAATGCAGTAGTGCCCTCTTACGTGTGGGGGATATGTTCCAAGACCCCCAGTGGATCCCTGAAACCACAGACAGTACTGAACACAATTGCCATTAATTGGAACACATTTCTGTTCATGTCTTCCACCCACAAATGTAATGCTTTTCCTGTCTTAACCAAGCACTTATGCACTGTGACTGTAACTTTTGCAGTTTGAGGTGTGACAGCAAAACTAGCAAAAATTTATTTTTCCTTCTTCACAATTTCATAGACGATTTGTTCTTATAGATCTTAGCAATCTCGGCATATAATTTATTTTATTTCCTTACTAAGCCAAGAACTTTCACCTTTTCACTTAAAGGGGGCATTTTATAACTTCTCTTTGGCATATCTAAATTGCCAGCTCTTGAGCTTTGGGGCCACTATTAAAATAAGGGTTACTTAAACACAAGCACTGAAATACCACCACAATCAATCTGATAATGAAGATGACTACGAGTGACTAACGGGCACATAATGTAGACTACTGGATATATCTTTATTCCTATGTATGTTTTTTAGCTTTGTTCTGGAATTCAGTTAAGTGACTTGGAAACAGTTTGATCCTTTTGTCTCTTATATTTAAGGTTTGTCTGTCAAGACTACTAGATCAATACTCAGTCTCTGAAAAATGATTCTATATTACTGAGACAATTATTCTATACTACACACCACCACTACGTGTACTCTATCCAATTCCCAGTCAATCATGACATTTTCCATTCTAGCTTGTGAAAATGTCACCTCTAACTCTTTTGGTGTAGGTCAATCTTGGCCTAGCCTCCAGTAGCTTCCTCAAGGCATGCACTAATCAGTGTACAGATGCTCAAAGGTGACCCTCTGCATACCTCTAGTGTTTTCTCTCTGTACAGCAATCCTTCCTCTAGTAATCTGTTTTTCTGACTTGGTCTATCTAGGCTCACAGCTCCATTTCCTCAACTTGGATTGTCAACAAGCTGTTTCCCAATCCTGGACTACAGCTTGGAAACTCTCTCAAAGCATTAAGAGAGGACAATTGTAGGACTCATTTGTTTCCCATCTCACAGGGATCATTGTGCCTTGTTGTATGATGTCCCATGTCTTGAAATAATTGTTTCATATATAGTTCGTTTGTTGGTTGTTTTAGGCAGCAAGGTATTCGGGCCACTATCTTGTCCGGAAGCGTAATACTTGAGCTACTTCTTATGAAAAAGAAAGGCTGACTCAGGGTTAAAACAAGAGCACAGAGGACAGAGCAAAGAGCCACAGAATCTTCTCATGAAGCAGGACAGATCACCTAATCAAGAAACTGGCAATATATGCTTAATTTTAAAATTTCTAGTGAACAGTGACTCCTATATTCCTCCTGTTTTCTTACTTTTCCATCAATGTGCCTACTGCGGTTAATGTATGTTTCTCTTACTACTGTGTTTGGTGAGTATTTGTGTGGAGGGGGTGCAGATCTTATGTTCAAAAGTCTTCAGAGAGAGTGGAAGCACACCTGAGTAGTTTCATCTCCATCTGGGTCTGATTCACATGAGACCTAAATCTCAAGCCTAAGCCTAATGACTGACTGGGATGAAACTTTCTTGAGAGGATCTGAATATATTTTCATGTGGGAGAAATACACACTTGTGGCCAGAGGGTAAATTGGTATTCATACTCCTTCTATCAAGAGGTAGAATTATGACCCCACTTCTTGAATATATGTGGGCTCTGTGACAACTATGACATACAGAAAATAATGATGCTGTGCCACTATCTGGGCCCAGGCCCCAAGATGGCACCTTCTACCTCTTAGGCCTTGGAACTGCCCTTTGGAATGGTTGTTCTGGGAGAAGCCAGAGCCATACAGCAAGTCCAACTACCATGAAATTGCTATATATGGAGAAAGTCATACCAGCCAGTCTCTAGCTGCTCCAGTCATTCTAGCCCAGGCACCAGACATGCGAGTGGAGGAACCATGTTGAATATTCTACACCAGCATATACCATATGGAGAACAGAGGACCTAGACATATAGCTTCAGTCATCTCCAGATGGGTTTAAACCACTCTAGCTGAGGCCCCAGACATCATGAAGCAGAGGCAAATCATCCAGCTGAGTCCTTATCAAATGCCCCACCTATAAAACACTAGATATAATAAAATGGCTATTACTATAAGCCACTAAGGCAGAGAGTTTTTATTCACTAATGTATCTCTTACATGCAGAACAGTGACTGGCATATTAAAGACACTGAAGTATTTGTTGTGAGCCAACTTAAAAATGGTATTTCTAGATCACATAGAAAGTGAGTGCAGTGGATAAAAAATAAGGTTTGAAAGTAGGCATTTCAATATTTAGAGGTTGAAGAGATGAAGAGGAACCAGCAAAGGAGACTGAGAGAATACAACTAGTAAGAAAGAAGAATAAATAAGAAACAGTGTTCTAGAATCAAAGTAAAGAAAGTGTTTCATAAAGGGGAGATGATCAAGTATGTCACGGATATGCTGATAGATAAAGATGAGCACTGAGCTTTAATTCTGGATTTGCTAGTGTGGAAAGTCACCGATGACTTTGACCTGAAGAGTTTAGTAGAATGATGAGGGTGAAGTCGAACTTCATCCTCACTGCACTGAGAACAGAATTAGAATGGAGGAAGAGAAAACAGACTTTAAAAAAATGAGTTTCCTGTCAACTGGAGAAAGGGCTAGAGGGGAGATGCAATGCCAAGATTTGCTGTTGATATATTACACAAATACTTTTGTATGCTAATAAGAATAATCCTGTAAAGAAGAGAAAAAAACAATAATATAGAGAGAAGAGGCAATTTAGTAGTTGAGAAGGGATAAAATCCAGTACATAAATGAGTGGATTGGCCCTAGATAAGAAAAACAAAAAAATTTATCTGGAATTAGGAAGAGAAAAAGTAGAGTTCACAGGTATACATGCAGGTATACTGACAAGACATGCTACAAATTTCCTTCTATTTGCTTCTATTTTCTCAGTAAAATAGGAAGCACGGTCATAATCTGGGAATGAAGAGAGGGGAGATGTGAAATAGTCCTTTAGCACTGTACTCAAATATACTTCGCACATACTCACTTGAGAACTTATCACATTGTGCTATAATTATTTATGTACACATCTTTTTCCACTAAATTATAAAATAATTTAAGGTAGAGGAAGTACTTTTCATTTTTGCATTACCAGCACATAACACAGTACTCTACAAACAAATGTTTGTTAATTTGCTGATTGAATAAATTAGTGTTATTGCTTCCTTTAAGATTTGGAAGCAAAGCCAAGAGTTTTAAAATAGCAATCGATAAAATACTGTCAAACATCTACTTGATATATATGCCTAAGTGTACATTGCAAATATTCAAAAACTGAAAACATTGAACTTCAACTTATTTATGAAATTAAAAAAAACTACAGACAGAACACATACATTTTGCTTTTTAACATATTAAGGAAGCAATGAGATGCTAACATAAAACACAGAGACATGGATGAAGCTGGAAACCATCACTCGCAGCAAACTATCACAAGAATAATCCAGCAAACTATCACAAGAATAGAAAACCAAACACCGCATGTTCTCACTCATAAGTGGGAGTTGAACAATGAGAACACATGGACACAGGGAGGGGAACATCATACACTGGGGCCTGTCAGGGGGTGTGGGGGGCTAGGGGAGGGATAGCATTAGGAGAAATACCTAATGTGGATGATCGGTTGATGGGTGCAGCAAACCACCATGTCACGTGCACACCTATATAACAAAACTGCACATTCTGCACATGTACCCCAGAACTTAAAATATAATTTTAAAAAGAGAAAAAACAATGTGTAGAGTTATAAGTTACAGTGGAGTACACCTCACACTGAATCTAGGTATCCAACATTTCATACAAAAAGGTTCAGCTTCCAAAAAGCCAATAGCTGAAAACAAAGTTACTACAACAATAATTTCCATTAAAAAAAAGAAAAGTAGGAGCACTCAAAACATAAAAACCCTATACTTACAAAATATGACTATGGTGTGAGTTGAGAACAAATAAAAATTACGTTCCTTGGATCAAGTAAGGGACAACAGAATGTCCCATACTCTCATCCAGGCATGGTGGCTCACACCTGCAATCCCAGCACTTTGGGAAGCTGAAACAGGAAGATAGCTTGAGACTAGGAGTTCAGGGCTACAGTGAACTATGATTGGGCCACTGCACTCCAGCCTGGGTGACAAGGCCAGACTCTGTCTTAATAAATAAAAACAAAACAAAAAGATAAATAAATAAAAACTCTCATTACTTAAGATTTTATGACAATCAGTGCAACTCAAAACCAATGATTTGGCTATAAATTTTAACTTTCATGCAAACCCCAAACAACCCTAAAATATGTTATTTGGAAGAATTACTTTTAGAACCACCAAAATTCAAAGATACTATTTAAAAATCCAGAAATAAAAACAAATTTGAATCATACATATTTTCAGCATCATTTAATTCTTTAATACTTTGGGGACATTTCCTTCTCCTTTAACAAAAAGAAGTGATACTATATACTGCTAGTAGAAAATTAAGAGCTTTTCTATAAAATCCTATGAAATTAAAATTAAATCAAGTCTTATTTTTAAAAATGCAAAAGAAGCCAGACAATAGACTTAACAACCATGAAGCAGACCCACTTCCCTCTGAACCAAGGATTTCCTACGCTTTCTAGATATCCCTTCAGAAAAGGCCTTCTCTAAATTAGCTGAACAATTCGGAATACCAAGAAGTAGGTAGAGAGCAGGAATGTGAGCAGATCATCGAATATATGTTTTTACTCCATGGTGACTAAAATGAAGTCCACAGATAGGAGCAGGTGAAGAAGAAAACAACACAATCTCCTGATGTACAGCTGTCACTAACCCAGAGCAGTCTGCTGCTGTGACTCTCTCTGCCTGTGACCTGAGGGTCAGTTGCTTCATTAGATGCAAAGGAAATGAAACTGAACGGGATCTGAAGAGAAATTTTAAAATGGAAGGTACACCTCAACAGTTTTTACTTTTGGTGAAGTCATATGGTTTCCACCACTGAGCAAACTGCAGTGCTTTTTTCCTCTGATCCTCAAAGCTTTCTCGGATGCCTTTCCTCCAAAGTCTTGGTTCTATATCCAGCATCCCACCTATGATTTCCTTTTAAAGAAAGAGAAAAGCACAAACACAAGCATGTATAAATAATGAAAACAGAAATGAAACTATTTCTGTTTATTCTGCTATAAAATATAACAAGTAGTTCTCCATGACAATGTTCAAGCATAAATACTAGTTGAAGTTAAAAAAATATGTTTTCAATTAATTCTAACTAGGCAAACCGTGTGATTCTAAGAGTCCAAGTGAGCTGCATCTCCTACCAAGCAATTTGTCCATTCTGTTGCTTATTAGCACATCTACTAGATGGTAACAAAGGGAGGGAAAACAAGTGAAATTTAATTAATTTGATCTCTATTAGAGGTTCCGGTAAACAATTTTGCAAAAATGTTAATCAACTTCTAGCAATTATTAACTTTATTGCTCAACTGCGGTTGAATCCCAAGCTAATGTTCTCTCTCTGCTACCAAGTATATTTATAAATTAGTTTCTTCCACTATTAGCAGAAATCTTTTTTCAGGAAACAAAATCCTATTGTAATACTAGTTTAAGTAAACCTATTGATAGAATTAAAAATTATATTATCACTTTCATTTAAAAAATCACATTCTCAAGTCCCATGATAAATGGCTTTTTGGTTATCTGCTTATTATTCTTGATTTCCTTCACAATCCTCTTCCTGTGCTGTTAGCTATAGAAATAAATCAAATTTAGTCATGTGAGTATCCGTGTACAGAAAGACATGGTGGAGCCTCCTAATGCTTAAATGCTTAGAGGGAGGGCAGTATGGTAACAAAGCAAAAAAAAACAAAAAACAAAACAACAACAACAAAAAACAGACTAAGGATCAAATTCTGCATAGTCGGTCTAGCTCCACTGGACTGTGTGGCGAGATCCTGCACAAACCACATAATCTTTCAGATGCAGGTTCTTCATCTTACTTAGGGACCTACTATGCAGAAGCAAATGCCGTATGTTGTAGGGGATACAGAGATTGTGAAGTGAAGACACACAGTTGTCTTCAGACAATAGAATCTGGAGCTGTGGTGGGAGGAATAATAATCCAGCTATGCAGCAGACTGTCTCATAAAGTAGAAGGTAAGTGCCAAAGCAGAACATTTGTGGAGACTCAAAAAAAAAAAAAAAATCTATTTGTTGGACAGACCAGGAGATGCTTCATGGAAAAGGGAATCTCCTGTCATCAGAGAAGGGAAATAAAGGGGTCAACAGAGATAGCAGAAAACAGAAATCAGGCAAATTGAGATTTAGTTCAAGAGTTTCTCAGCATTGGTCCAAATAAGCAATGTAGTTTAAGAAAGCCTAGCTTATAAAAGTTTACCTAAAATTGTCTATAAAATACCAAGTTTTGTCTTACATCTACCATATAAGCTTGACTCTTGTTCTGTTATCAAAGCAGCTGTTAATGGAAAGACTATCCCCATAATCTCTTCTTGCTCTCTGAACAACTGCTTCAGCAGCAGACTGCAAGGAGGTCTTGAGCCCACAGGCTATTTCTTAAAAAGCAAATTTTGAGGAAAATGGCTCAGTGACACAATGCTGACAGAGAAAATTTACTTTTAATTCCAAAACTGTATCATATAAACCAGAATACATGAATAATATGTGAAAAGAGGGCAATCTCCCAGTTTAATATATACAACTTCTAAAAAATGGATATTTTACTTCCTTTTTTCTAGGACCAAGTTTTTGTTTTGTTTTGTTTTTCTGTTTTTGTTTTTAATAAATCCAGCCATGGAGCTTTTGCTTATAAAGCTCTACTGTGTAACAACAGGATTTTTCAGAACAGTGAAAAAACATTTCTTTCTAGTTAAAAAAAATTCTGAACACTTCTCAAACTTGTTTCTGTAATATGTTATAACAGCTCAAAGATACATGTTACTTTGTTACGCTGGTTAACCCACTAAGGACAAGAGCATTAAAAAGTTTTGAATCAAACCTGTGGAGTTGAGATTCCTCTTGAGATATTTCTACTCATTGCAGAAGATGGTCCTCTGCAGGAGATGAAAGTGGGGAGCAGGGTGGAGAACAGGGAATCCCAAGCAGAGTTCACCAAGGCCCCTCTTTTTTAGAGGGCCTGGCTACATAGGGATAAATATGAATGGAAAGGCCTGATCTACACTAGATTAAAGGCTCACTTCTAGAGCAATCATTGCCCAGGCTACTTTTGACTGTTTCAGTTGCTGCATTAACTTTATTCCAGTTCCTGACACTATTCTGCAGACTTTAAAGATTATACCCCACAGAATGTAAGAAGGCAAAATGTGGTAGTGAATCAAAAGATCTGTATGCTAATATCTACCCAGAAACTATCAGCGTAAAATGAGTCATGTGTTCTTCTTGGACTACGCCTTGCTTAATTATAAATGAAGATGAGAAAATTTGTTCTCTAGTTCAACCATGACTACATGTACTCCTAGTTCTGTCACTTATTAGCGCATTACCCTGGGCAAGTTACCTAATCTCTCTGTAGCTCAGTTTCTGCATCTGTAAAATGAAATTTATAATAATATCCACACAATAGGATTATTGTGAGCATTAAATGAATGCTTAGAACAGTAGCTGGCACACTGTAAGCCCTTAATAAGTTTTAACAATTATCATCATTCTCAACGCAAGCCTGGCTTCCTCCAAAAACAACCATTATAGTAATTGTTGACACTGTCAAGAAATGTTTGGTTCCAAAGTAACATTCCTGGCTCTGTTATATACATTCCAGGATATTTTTATTAATAGTTGCTAGGTATTCTCTCTCTAAAAACTGGGTGGAGCAGTACTCACCAATTTCTTTGTATATTGTTCCCAAAGTTTTTATTTCCTTTCAAAAGAAAAATGTTACCAAATTGCTAACTCTGGGATTTTATCAAATTTGTGAGCCTACCTTTCCAAAGTAATGAGGGAATTTGTGCTGATCTTCAATGACATGGGCAAACCCTCCGTGAAGGCCAAAATCCACAGAGAAGTAAGGTAACCCTCTGGGTACCTAAATAAACAGACAAATCACAAATGGAATGCAGTATGAAACCAGAAAGTTATGTTTAATCCCTCCCCTCTTCTCTGGAAGGACAGTAATCTTAAGCACTCCTCAAGACAAATGTACAAAATGAATTTCCAATTCTAGAGATATTTAAAGAATGACCTAACTTTCTGAGTAAAATATCTCATTTTGGTAGCCTTTCAGCCAGATAGTTCACCATTATCTATGAATTATAATCAAAACCAACTATTTTGCTGTCCTTGGGGAAAACCAAGGGGGAAAATTATACTTTTTAAAAATGCAAATGCAGAATAATTTCCCTTAGACTACACAAATAGAGAATAAGTATATGCCTTCTTGTATTCTACTCACAATGCAGAACAGCAAGAGGGACCTGGCACATACTTAGAGCTCTCCTTGAATCTTTACAGTTATATATTTATCAAAGATAAATTATACAAAAACAATCAAAATTTTTTATGAGCTGGTGAAGTGGATACAGCAACACTTAGTTTACCAGCCTTATTTCAAAATATCTCCAGGATTAAATCACTACTGTCTTTTTCTCTCCCTTCCTTACTCCTTCCTTCCCTCCCTCTCTCTTTCTCTCTACACACACACACACACACACACACACACACACACTTTAAACTATTTCATGACTAGGAAAAGCCATAAATTCTTGTCTTCTCTATCAATTAAGTAGATTTTGTGTCCTTGCAAGTTTTGCGTCAAAGCTCAAACTTTGCCACTAGAAATTATCCAAGTGGGTCAATTTATAGCAACATTTCTCCTCTCTAATCCCCTCATACAGTCTGTACTTACTTATTTCGGCACTGAATCACATGGTCCTACTTAACTATACAAATTGTGTATTGTGTCCTTTTTAAAAAGGCACAATGTGGAAGGGCACAGTATGGTACAGTGGAGAGTGGTCACCTTGAAATATTACAAGGCAACTAAAACTAGGGCTTATAAAAAGTTTTTCATGTTATTTAAAAAGCACATGTAAAAATCTGTTCATGAAATAGTATATAACATTAAATACAGAGAAATGGGTTAACATTTGTGGCTTTTTCTATATTTCCACATTTTTAAATATAATAATCATGTTATGACTTGACTATTAGGAAAAAACAAAGTAAAAGAGACAGTCAAGGCTCCAACTGCAACTCTGATTCTTATAAGTGTGTTACCTCAGACAAGTTAATTAACATCTCTGAGTCTCATGAGAAACATGAAGAAATGCCCTAGTCCTCAATTTGCCATGAATATACTGCCCTAGGTGACAAAAGGGACTTTGCAGATATTATTAAGGATCTTGAAATGAGGGGATTTTCCTGGGTTATCCAGATAGGCCCAATGTAATCATAAGGACACTAATAAGAGAGATGGGAAGGTCAGAGTCAGAGAAAGATGGAAGATACTAACTACACTCTTGGCTTTGAAGATGAAGGAAGGGGCCATAAGCCATGAATGCAGGTGGCTTCTAACAGCTAGAAAAGGCAAAGGAATGGATTCTTTCTAGGGCCTCCAGAAGGAATGCAGGCCTGCTGACACCTTGATTTTAGCCGAAAGAAACCCACTTTGTACTTGCGATCACCAGATTTTTAAGATAAATCTATGGCGTTTTAGGCCAACATGTTTGTGGTAATTTCTTACAGCAGCAATAGGAAACCAATATACATGCCAAGGCTCAACAACCTATGGCATATTTGCCAAGATGGCACAATGAACACACTACTACTTTCACACAAAGGCAACTGCTGTCACAAGCTTCTCTATTCTCTCCCTGCAGGCTGCAAAAGGTACAACCTGCTGCTTGCTAGAAGAGTTGTTAGCAGGCATCGCAAAGGCTCTAGTATCAAAGTGTATGTACATTTAGCACTTTCTTTTTTCTGCACTGACCAGTCAGAGGAAATGCATTTGGAACTCTGGCACCACTCTTTGAAGGCTCTGACAGAATTAAAGCAAAACTTTTTATTTATGGTAGAAAAATAGAAGTATTTGGATTTTTCACTTTTATTCCAGATGTTACTCCTGACTTCTTTTAAGTATCCTTGAGTTTGAAGGGCTTTGGTAAACCCACATTTTCGTGAGAAGTGCTTTCCTTAGTTTACAACGTCAATTTCGAAATGTTGGATGTTTTTTCGATTGCTATAGTTATCACAAAATTAAACTTAAAATACCATTTTTTAAAGTTCAGAAAGAATTCTCATGCAATCTCACTAAAACAGCCTTGTGAAAAATGACTGCTTTTCTCAATAGTTACTTATTATCATGCAATTCATCTGCATTGAACACTCAGATCTGTTTTTCCTGTTTATTTCCATGAACCTCACATTACACTAAAAAGAAAGCAAATGGGCCAAAGAAAATGAACAAAATGGGCGGATAAAGAGAAGCTTACCTTCATACAGCAAAGAAAAACATAAATTTGTAAAAATCAGAACGGATTACATACACGTGAATCTCTATTATAAGCCAAGAATTTACACAGTGAAAAAAAACCACCCCACCCTCAAGGATGCAGGCAAAATATTTCATGAAATTATTAAGGACATAAAGTTTTTAAAAGAAGTATAATAAGGTTCTTCCACAAGTAATAATAATGTTAAAATAACTCAGTATTGTTCACTTCATGTTCGAAAATACTTTTATTAATTTTTGAAAAGATAAAGGAAAGTTTATTAACTAAAAAGTGACCTCCTTTGGAATTATTCTTACGTACTCTTCTCATTCTCACTTCCATCCACATAATTATAAAATCTTAAAGCTAAAAGGGGCTGGGCGCAGAGGCTCACACCTGTATTCCCAGCACTTTGGGAGTCGGAGGCGGGCAGATCACGAGGTCAGGAGTTCAAGACCAGCCTGACCAACATGGTGAAACCCTGTCTCCACAAAATACAAAAATTACCCAAGCATGGTGGCGCGCACCTGTACTCCCAGCTACTCAGGAGGCAGAGGCAGGAGAATCGCTTGAACCTGGGAGGTGGAGTGGTCGTCACTGGGCGACAGAGCTAGACTCTGTCTAAAAAAAAAAAAGCGGTAAAAGGGATCTCAAGAGATCATCTGGCTCATCCTTCATTGACTGTAACCCTCAGCTAGTCTCAGATACAATACTATGTGATGTCTTAATAAAGGCAATTGCTGCTATCTTTGAAATGCTTTAAAGTTGAATATACAACTGCCATTTTTACAGTATCTGTGTTTCTTGTTTCATAATGTTAAGTTAAAATATTAAGACCTCCTGGCTACTTAATTCAGGCACTCATTGAGCTTTTAAAAAAGAAACAAATAATAAGGCACTAGATAGTTCACCAGTAAGAAAATGTATATACAGTATAGAAAACGGGGACTAATACATCAAATTTTTTTTCTCCTTTGAAATATTTTCAACTGTCATTAAAATTGTGTTGTGAAAGAATACTTAACAGCATGAGAAATTATAACATAAGAAGTGAAAAACGTAGTACAAAAGATGTATGTACATTAAATGCCTTTTTCTATAGGCACATAAAGGAGAGAAGTAAACAGTACATTTAGAGTTTTTGTTTTGTTCTGCTTTGTTCTGCTCTGCTGGCCCAATTCACCAGCAGAGAAGAGAAAATGATTGTAGATAATGTTTTACCTCTAAAATAAAACTATGTATCTTGAATAATGTAATAAAATGGAATCTTTTGACTGGAATATAGTAAGTGTAATAAGGAATCCTATTAGTTACGTGACATGTAACAGGAGTCTGGCTTTCCAAAAGAAGAAATGGGGGAGAAGTATTCCAGTG
This sequence comes from Symphalangus syndactylus, assembly GCF_028878055.3. Lineage (NCBI taxonomy): Eukaryota > Metazoa > Chordata > Mammalia > Primates > Hylobatidae > Symphalangus > Symphalangus syndactylus. The sequence continues at coordinate 124,175,834 of NC_072425.2, forward strand.
ACACCTACTAGAATAGGGACTGGCAAACTTTTTCTGAAAAGGACCACATAATAAAATATTTTAGGCTTTGCAGGTCATACGTTCTCTGTAGGAACTACCCAAATCTGCCCTTGTACCATGAAAGCAGCCATAAGCAATACATAAGCAAATGAGTGTGGCTGTGTTCCAATAAAAGAGCATTTACACAAACAGGCAGAAGACTGGGTATAGCGTGCAGGGCTTGAGTTGCCAACCCCAGCACTAGACTATAAGCCCCATCAAGTCTGGAATCTTTCTGTTTTGTTCCACTGTGTACCAAAAGCATCTTGAACAATGCCTGGTAAATATCAGGCACACAATAAATATTTGTAGAATAAACTACTTTTTGAATAGAAAAACAAAAAGGAACCACACTTCTATTAAATCTCTATTCCATTCCATTTAATTTGTATTTCTAGAAAAGAGAAAAAATAATTACCAGACGTGCTCAACTTACGTGTAACTTGTACATAAAAGCTGATCTACAAATAAAGATTAAACTATGAGGTACGATTAGGCAAGTCTCCAAAAGATCCCACAATCTAACTCAGCTACTATTTTATAGTTTTATAGGAACATAATAGTGAACCTTTGTATGAGAAAAAGAAAATGAGTTCCAAATTCAAAATAGAACATCTAGGAAAATTTTTCTCTCAGTATAACTGCAGAACAATATATTTCAAGAAGGCTCTTCTCACCATTTGTCCCACAGGGGCTGAGAAGCTCGCCACAGGAGTTCTCACGGCAGATTCTAATAGCTGCCATAGCCAGTTATAGAGACTACAGTGGCAGAAGGCCAAAGGTCAGGAAGAAATACTCATGTGAACAAATAAAAACCCTCTACAAACAAATAAGCATTTTCTAAACCAGGTAGGATAAAAATAGCTTCATTTGTGGAATTAGAATTTCACCTTCAGTCACTCAACCAAATGGTCCCTTTCTCAACTAAGACGTGGAAATTAATAAAGATCCTGAGCACTAGGGTAATTTCTTTTACCAGGAAAAAACTGATACTTACAGACTTTCTGATATCTTTTGAAGAGAGATCTATCAACTTCTTGTTCATGGACCACTCTTCATCAGATTCCATTATGGCTTTCTAAGAAATATCCATTTGTTAAGTGAAAAAAGAACATGTAAGTAAATAAAAAGAGACAGCTTATAACAAGTAATATAGCAAATTAATTATGGGGTACATTATACATAGTAGGCCATTATTCTGAACTGATTAAGGCTTTAATTTTAGTTATTTAAATACGAGCTTCTTAAATTTTTGAAATCCTACCACTAGCCAAAGATAATATTCTTTTACTCATTCTTAACTGTTGTACTAACTTGAGCTCAACTTTACATGGCAATCCTTAATAAGACCAATCAATTTAATATGAAACATAATTTGTGATCATAAAGTTCCATTTATAGCACTGCATTCATAGAGATTACTAAATAAATTCATTTAGTTTTACTGCTCTTCTTCCCAAAGGCAACAGAGTAATTTACATGCTTTCTGGCAACCAAGGACTTGAACTATTTCTGCTCATAAAATGAAGAAGTAAAAATACAGGAAAAAAAATGTGCTCTAGAAAATAAAACCTATTTTTTAAAAGTGCAAGAAGCATAAGTCTATTTCAAGCAGATAGCAACTTAACTTTGATTGCATGCAACTCAATGCTTTTATTTATCCCTCACACACTTTATGTTTTTGATGTCAGAATTTATATAACTATAATTTGTCAATTTGTAATTAAAAAAATAAGAATTTTTTAAAATGCAGGGAGAAAATACATAGAAATGGAGTAAGACTTCCTATGCTAAGCAATGTAACTACTATTTATAGTAAAGAAATATTTAAAAGAAAAGCCAGAGTGATAAATATAAAATAACCTCATGTTTTTACAGTATTGTTATTAATGAAGCAAATTTTAAAGATAAAATAATATTCAAATAAGTTCTATTTAAATAGAACAGATATAGTGCTATTACCTATTTAAAAGGTACCAATTGCTTGGCTTGACACTGTAATATAGCACATTCAATATAAAAGCATCTTCAATGATCACATAAAAGGTTTAGTGTAGGCCAGGTGCGGTGGCTCACTCCTGTAATTCCAGCACTTTGGGAGGCTGAGACAGGCAGATCACGAAGTCAAGAGATCGAGACCATCCTGGCCAACATGGTGAAACCCCATCTCTACTAAAAATACAAAAATTAGCTGGGCGTAGTGGTGTGTGCCTGTGGTCCCAACTACTCAGGAGGCTGAAGCAGGAGAATTGCTTGAACCCGGGAGGCAGAAGTTGCAGTGAGCCAAGATCAGGCTCTGTCGCCCAGGCTGGAGTGCAGTGGTACGATCACAGCTTACTGCAACCTCTGCCTCCTGGGTTGAAGTGATTCTCCTGCCTCAACCTCCTGAGCAGCTGGGACTACAGGCACCCACCACCATGCCCAGTTAATTTTTGTATTTTTAGTGAAGATGGGGTTTTACCATGTTGGTCAGGCTGGTCTTGAACTCCTGACCTCAGATGATCTGCCCACCTTGGCCTCCCAAGTGAGGCACTGTGTCTGGCCTATTTCATTTCTTTATATAAATTTTGATGTAAGTATATAGGAGAAAAATACGTTAATAAAGACAACAATATTTGTAAAATAGCACTATAGCAAAAAATAAGTGTATATGCAAAGACTACTCATAAATACCTTAAAATAGATGGGAGCCATGTCACCCACTTCCTTGGGGAGAGGAATACATTCATAAACCATGTGATACTGTTTCTTCATGCTCATATTAGTTTCCAAAAAAATGCAATCTAATCCTTTATCTTCAAACATCTTTACCAATGATTTTCTGAACATCTAAAAAAAAAAAAAAAAGAACTAGGTAAAGAAAATACTTAAAGGAGATTCAAAATCAAGCATTTTCAAGATATTTGAAATATGAAAACTTTAATTAAAAAAGTACAAATCCCTTTAAAATGAAAAATAAAATAAATAGTAATATCTGAACTCTGCAATGTTATAGTTACTTTACTTTCTAAATCTACTATATAATTTCATATATTTAAGCAAGAATTTTTAAAAAACTGAAACTCACTATGTATATATTAGAAATAGTTTCAGTAAAATTAGAGAAAGAAGTGATAAAAATCAAATTTAGGTGGTAAAATATGCAGAACTGACAGAACAATCATAGGAAAATATCCATAAGCCACAAGAGATACTCTGAGCAGATGGGCATCCTTAAACTCAGAAATACATGAGAATTCACTTCCAATTGCTTTCCTATGCTCATAGCATCTGCATTTGTTGGTTCCCTATGTCTGCTGACCCATCACTAACAATCTTATATATTCAGGTAGTCCTCTATTTTCACATATAATGCAGTCCTATAAAGTATATGAAAGACAAATACACTAAAGTTGAAAAGTAATAGGGTTTTCTCTTCCCAAGGAACTAAGTATTATTATACAACTATATACAACTATACACACACATATAATCAGTTGTGGGGCTGTGTGTTTTGTGTGTGTGTGTGTGTGTGTGTGTATTTCACACTCCTAGGCCTAAGGGACAGCTGTTTGTAGAGGGTGATTGAATGGAGCTGAGTGGTCCAGGATGTCTGCATGCATTCACGTGACACCCCTTGTAGTACAGGATGGACAGGGATTGAAAGAAAGGGGAGCAGGCTGAAGGCTGGATGCCAGAGCCCAGCTCTGTCCACATCACCATGTCTTACTGTGAACCCCTCAAGCTGTCTAAGAATTCTGAATGAGCGCGGTGGCTCATGCCTGTAATCCCAGCACTTTGAGAGGCCGAGGTGGGTAGGTCACCTGAGATCAGGAGTTCAAGATCAAGTTGTCTAAGAATTCTAAACTAAAGTTGGCCTTGTAAGAGGTTATGAAAGTATATTTAAGTAGACAGATAAAATGTATTTTATTTAGATTTGTCAGCTTGATTTATAACTTTTTAATATTTTATTTAAACATTTTGTTTTGAGGTAATTACAGATCACATGTAGTTATAAGAAATAATACAGAGAGATCCCATGTACGCTTTACTCAGTTTCGCCAAAGGTAACATCTTATAAAACTATACTATAATATCACAACCAGGATATTGACATTGATATAGTCAACATTGAGAGCAATTCCAACACCGTCCATAAAGATCTTTTCTGTTACCCTTTTACTTTCTCTTCTTCTTTTATTTTTAGAGATGTGGTTATGCTATGTTGCCTAGGCTGAAGTACCAGTGGCTATTCACAGGTGCGATCATAGCACACTACAGCCTCATACTCAGGCTCAAGCAGTCCTCCCCCATTAGCCACCTGAGTAGCTGGGACTAAAGGTGCACACCACCATGGCCAGCTCCTGTTATTACCCTTTTACAGTCACAGTCATTCCACACCCTACCCAGTCCTCATTCCCCCTTCTTCCACCTTCACCCTTAATGTGTTTCTGATTTCTTTAATTCTGACATTTCAAAAATGTTACATAAATGGAACCATGTAATCTTTTGAGGTAGGCTTTTTTCTTTTTTTTCTTCAACTGTTACTTTAAGTTCTAGGATACATGTGCAAGATGTGCATGTTTGTTACACAGGTAAACGTGTGCCATGGTGGTTTGCTGCACAGATCATCCCATTACCTAGGTATTAAGCCTAGCAACCATCAGCTATTCTTCCTGATGCTCTCCCTCCTCCCACCTCCCACCCACCAACAGGCTCCAGTGTGTGCTGTTCCCCACCACATGTCCAGGTGTTCTCATTATTTAGCTCCCATTTATAGGAAAGGACACGTGATGTGTGGTTTTCTGTTGTGGCATTAGCATGCTGAGGATAATGGCTTCCAACTCCATCCATGTCCCTGCAAAAGACATGATCTCATTCCTTTTTATGGCTGCATAGTATTCCATGGTGTATATGTACCATATTTTTTTATCCAGTCTATCATTGATGGGCATTTAGGTTGATTCCATGTGTTTGCTATTGTGAATAGTGCTGCAATGAACATATGTGTGCATGTATCTTTATAACAGAATGAATTATATTCCTTTGGGTATATACCCAGTAATGGAATTGCTGGGTCAAATGGTATGCCTCTAGGTCTTTGAGGAATTGCCACACTGTTTTCCACAACAGTTGAACAAATTTACACTCCCACAGTGTATAGGCATTCCTTTTTCTCTACAACCTCTCCAGCATCTGTTGTTTTTTGACTTTTTAATAGTAGCCATTAGGCTTTTTCAATCAGAATATTCTCTGGAGATCCACCCAGGTTGTTTCATGTATCAACAATTCATTCTTTTTCATTGCTGAGAGTATTCCTGATATGGATGGACCCACTATGTTTAACCATTCACCTTTACAGAATATCTAGGGTGTTTCCAGTTTTTAGTTATTACAAATAAAGCTGCTATGAACATTTGTGCACAGGTTTTTGGGGAAATATAACTCCATTTCTCTGGAATAAGTGCCAAGAAGTACAAGAGTTGAGTCCTATGATAGTTGCATATTTCATATTTTTAAAAACTGCCAAATGTTTTCCAAAGTGGTCATCCTATTTTACATTTCTACCAATAACAGAAGAGCAATTCTGTTTCTCCATATCCTGGCCAGCATCTGGGGTTGTCAATGTGTTTTATTTGACATTTTGATAGGTCTAATTTATCACTGTGATTTTAATTTGCATTTTCCTAATAGCCAGATATTAAATATCATTTTTATATGCTTATTTGCCATCTATTAATATAGATCCTCTTCAGCAAAATGTTTCTTCATGTCATTTATCTTTTTTTTTTTTTTTTTTTTTTTTTTTTTTTTTGAGATGGAGTCTCACTCTGTCACCCAGGCTGGAGTGCAGTGGTGCAATCTCAACTCACTGCAGACTCTGCCTCCCAGGTTCAGGTGATTCTCCCACCTTGGCCCCCACAATGGCTGGGATTACAGGCATGCACTACCACATTTGGCTAATTTTTGTATTTTTAGTAGAGTCAAGGTTTCACCATGTTGGCCAGGCTGGTCTCAAACTGCTGACCTGAGGTGATCCACCTGCCTCAGCCTCCCAAAGTGCTGGGATTACAGGCGTGAGGCACCACGCTCAGCCAATTTTCTAATTGGATTGTTTGTTTTTACTGTTTTGACATTCTAGATATAAAAATATTCTTTATATATTCTAGATACAAATCCATTGCCAGGTATGTGGTTTGCAAATATTTTCTCCTAGTCTATAATTTGTCTTTTCATCTTTATATCAGAGTCTTTTGCAGAATGAAAGTTTTTAATTTGACAAAGCTCAATTTATCCATTTTTGTTTCCATGGATTATACTTTTGGTGTCAAGTCAAAGAACTCTGTGTATCCAAGATCTTGACAATTTTATCTTGTTTTTCTCCCAAAAGTTTTATAGTTTTGCAACTTACATTGGAGTGCTGTGCTCCACTTTACAATGGAGGGCTGTGTTCCGTTTTGAGTTAATATTTATATAAGGTATGAGGTTTAAGCTGATACAGTTTTTTGCTATGCATGTCCAATTGCTCCAGCACCATTCACTGAAAAGGCTATCCCTTTTCCACTGAATTGCTTTTGCACCTTTGTCAAATTCAGTTGAGAATATGTGGTTGTGTCTATTTCTGGGTTGTCTATTTGGTTTAATTAATCTATATGTTTATCCCTCCACCAATATCACATAGTCTTGATTACTGTAGATACGTAATAATCTTGCTTATTATATATCTCCAGTAATCAGGTAAGGCTGATTCTTGCAACTTTATTCTTCTTGTTCAAAACTATTTTCACTATTTTGGTTCCTTTGCCTTTCCATCCAAAGTTTAGAATAATTCTATCTATATCTACAAAAAAATCTTGTTGGGATTTTGATAAAAATTGCGTTAAACTAGTGTATTAATTTGAGGAAGACTGTCATCTTTACTATGTTGACTCTCTTAATCCATAAACATGGTATATCTACATTTATTTTATTTTTGAAATTTCTCTTATCAGTGTTTTGTAGTTTTTAGCATACAAAATATGGACATGTTTTGTTAGATTTATACCTTAGTCCATCCTCAGTATTTGTGGATTCCATATTTACAAATTTGTCTTCCAAATCAATTCTCATGGCATTTTTGAGATGTTTTCACAGACAACTGCAGAGTGGTGAAAAAGTTGAGTCATCTGACATACACCTTCCCAAACAAAGTTGAACAAAGCAATGGTCTGCCCTGTTTCAGTTCTCAATGTAAACAAGTGTGCTTTTCAGGGTCTATTTAGTGCTACATTTCCACATATTTGTGCTTTTTGTTTTTGATTTCCCTGTTCAAACTGGACCCTAAGCACATTACTGAAGTGCCATCTGGTGTTCCTTAGCACAACACTGTGATGCGATGTGCCTTATGGAGAGAATAAGCTTTAGATAAGCTTCCTTCAGGCAGTCTTTAATCTTTGATTCTGAGGGTTTTTATCATAAATGAGTATGAATTTCATCAAATGCTTTTTCTTCATTGATTGATATGAACATGGTGGATTATAATGATTTATTATCTAATATTGAGCCAGTCTTGCATACTTGCTATAAGCCCCACTTGGACATAGTGTGTTATTGTTTTTATATATTAGCAAACTCTATTTGCTAATATTTTGTTAATAATTTTTACACCTCTATTCACAAAGGATATTGAGTTGTAGTTACTTTATTTAACTGTCTTATGGTATGAGGATAACACTAACTTATGGTATCAGCATAATAAAAACTCCCAATACGAATGAATTGGAAAGTGTTCTTTCCTCAAGAGATTACATAAAATTGGTGTCAACTCTTCAAAAGTTTCATAAAATTCTCCAATGAAACCATCTGGGTTTAGAGATTTAATTTTTTAGAAGTTTTACATTATGAAGTCTACTTCCTTGGAACTGGTCCATTACATCCAGAGTTGTTCATATTATTCCCTTATTATCTTTTTGATGACTGTAAAATCTATACTAATACTGTTTTATTTCTGATATTGGTAACTTGTTTTTTCACATTTTTTTTCCTTTGTTGGTCTTGCTGGAAGTTTATTAATTTATCTTTTTTAAAACCCCAACTTTTGTTTCACTGATTTTCTCTATGATTTTTCTATTTTCAATTTCATTGATCTCTGCTCTTATCTTTATTATTTCTGTCCTTTTGCTTGCTTTGGATGTACTTTGCTCTTCTTTTTCTAGGTTCTTGAGGTGAAGGTTTTCCCTCTTTTCTATAAGTATTTAGTGCTATAAATTTCTCTCTCGGCACTCCCTTAGCTGTGCCTCATAAATCTTAACATGCTATAATTTCATTGTAATTCAATTAGATTATTTTTTTTTAATTTCTCCTGAAACTTCTTTTTAAGCTCTATTGAAGTGTATTATTTAATTTCCAAGTGTTTGGGAATTTTTCTATTATCTTTCTGTTATTAATTTCTAGTTTGATTCCACTGTGGTCAGAGAATGCACTCTGTATGATTTCAATTATTTTAAATTTGTTGAGGTTAGTTTTGTGGCAAGATAGAGTCTATGCTCTGAAAAAAAGTTTTCTAATATTGTTAAGTGGAGTGTTATACAAATATTGATTAAATCCTGCTGACTGATGGTTATAGTCGGCTGACTAATAGCCCCCAAAAGATATCCAGGTCCTATTCCCAAGAACCTAACAAAATTACCATATATGGCATAAGAGACTTTTCAGAAATAATTAAGAATCTTGAGACAGGAAGATTATCCTGGATTGCCTGGGTATATCTTAAATGTAATTAAAAGTTTCCTTATAAGAGGGAGGCAAAGTAAGTTGTGACTAAAGAAGAGGAGAAGGCAATATGATGACAGAAGCAGAGACTGAAATGATGCAGCCACAAGCCAAGAAATGCTGGCAGCCCCTAGAAACTAGAAAAGGTAAGGAATAGATTCTCTTACGGAGTCTCCAGAAGGAACTAGTCAGTCAATACCTTGATTTTAGCCCCGTAAGACTCATTTGGAATCTGACCTCCAGAACCATAAGAAAATACACTTCTATAGTTTTAAGGCACCAACTCTGTGGCAATTTGTTACAGCAACAACAGGAAACTGGTGCAATGGTGTTTTTAGTTCTTTTATATCCTTGATGACTTTCAGTCTGGTTGTTCATCAGTTGTTAAAATGAGGTGTCGAAGTCTCTAACCATAATTATGAATTTGTCTACTTCTCCTTTCAGTTCATTCAGTTTTTGTTTTACACCATTTTGTGCCTCAGTGTTGGTGTACACACATTTAGGATAGCTATGTCTTCTTGGTGAATTGACTCTTTCATCATTATGTAATGTCCCTCTCTTCTTTGGTAATTTCCTCTGCTCTAAAGTCTACTTTATCTGGCATAAATGCTTTCTTTTCATTAATGGCTGCACAATACATATTTTTCCATTCTTTTATATTATTCTATTTGTGGTATTATTACATTTGAAATGAGTTCTTGCAGACAGCGTATAGTTGAGTTATGAAATCTCCTCTACCAAACTATCTTTTAACTGATATACTGTTTATTGATACAGTAGAGATATTCTATTTTTATTTTTTTTGTTTTCTGTTCGTTCTTTCTACTGCTTTTCTGGTTCCTTTCTCCTGCCTTCCGATGGTTACCTGAACATTTTTAGAATTCCATTTTCATTTATCAGTAGTGTTTTTCAGTCTGTCAATTTGTATAGCTTTTTAAAGTGGTTCCAAGAGTTGCTTTAAGGCATTACATATACATACACATACATTTAATCACAGTCTACTGGGGCCATTTTACCAATGCAAATAAAATACAGACATTTTACTTCCCTTTATGTCCCTTTACTCTCCCTCAGTTAGAATATAATTGTCTTAAATACTTTCTCCATATACATTTGGAAACACATCAGACACCAGGCATGGTGGCTCACGTTTGTAATCTCAGCACTTTGGGAGGCCGAGACAGGCGTATCACCTGAGGTCAGGAGTTCAAGACCAGCCTAGACAACATGGTGAAACCCCGTCTCTACTAAAAATACAAAAATTAGCTGGGTGTGGTGGTGCATGCCTGTAGTGCCAGCTACTCAGGAAGCTGAGGCACTAGAATCACTTGAACCCAGGAGGTAAAGGTTGCACTGAGCCAAAATCATGCCACTGCACTCCAGCCTGGGTGACAGAGTAAGACTCAATCTCAAAAAAAGTTTCTGGGGCTGCCAACATTTCTTGGCCAGTGGCTGCATCATTTCAGTCTCTGCTTCTGTCATCATATTGGCTTCTCTTCTTCTTTAGTCAAAACTTCTTTCCGCCTTCCTGATTTTCCAGGATTTTTTCTTTTATCATTTCTTTTCTGTTTAAAGAACTTCCTTTAGCTATTCTTTTAGGATAGCTCTGCTGATGACAATTTCTCTTTGTTTTCCATTACCTAACAATGTCTTTTCTCCCATATTCCTGAAGGATATTTTCACTAGAAACAGACTTCTTGCTTGACAGTTATTTTCTTTCAGCACTTGAGAAATGTGCTACTTCCCTCTGGTCTCCATGGTTTCTAGTGAGAAATACGCTGTCACTCAAATTGTACTTTCCTTATAGCACTTGTTATATTTTCCTAATTGCTTGTTGAAGCATTTTTATGAGGGCTGCTTTAAAATCTTTGTCAGATAATTAGAACATCTCTGTTATCTTGATGTTGGTGTCTATTGATTACCTTTTTTATCCTAGTTGAGACTGTCTTTATAATAAGTTATTTTCAGTTGAAATCTGGACATTTTGAGAATTAAGAGACTGGATCTTGTTTAAATTTTCTGTTTCATATGGCTTTTCCTAATACTGCTCCATCAGAAGAAAGAGAGATACCACCTTATTACTGCCACATGAGGATAGAAGTTCCGGTTCCCAGCTTGGCCTCTGTTGACACTCAAAAATGGGAGAGACTACTCATTACTGCTGGGTAGCAGATGGGAATTCTAGGTTCCCATTAGGCTTCCACTGATACTATCCTGACTGGGAGGAGGAGGCATGCCTCGTGCCTCCTCCCCACATGGTTTCCACTCATCGTTACCTTCACATGCCTAGTGTTACTTGCACAAAAAAAACTAAAAAACAGAATCAAATAGGAAAATATACAAATTTGCTATTCTGACAGCTTTTCAGATTGTCTCTATTTTGTTACTTGTTACTATGCTTATAAACTTTTATTTATTAAAAAAACTTTATTGTTACTTATTTCAATATCTAGTCCTAGAGAGAGAAGATAACCTTATATACTAGAAAAAGGAAAATCATTAACAGAGTGGAACTATGTATTTGTAACCCAAACTTTTTCAAAGAAGAAAAGATGTACATAAAAAGCAACAGCAATAACAATAATAAAAGTTTAAATAATCCAAAAATTACCTCACAAACATCCTTACTTCATGTTTGTTCATACTCCCTTTCTGGCTTAATTACTGGATGACTGTTCTAGATTTTATCTGGAGAATAGTGAAGAAGGCAAACTCAAAGTGTCACGAATTATAAACAAAAACTGAAAAAATACTAAATTAGTGTTGCAAGAATGGTTCTGTATTATAAAATATATAAACCTCATACTAATAGCTCCAAGGAGGATACACACACATTTAAGTACTTCTCCTCTCTCTCTATATATATATACACACACATATATATAGAATATTTTAATTTACAAATATGAGTTTAATGGAATAATTTGAGTTTGATCAACATCAAGCATGATGTTCTCCATACTCAGTAACAAATATGCTATACAAAAATATTCATTTTTTAAAAAGTTATGTAACAACTAAACAATGGGGAAAGTTTTTGTAGTTCCATATCATAAGATAAATCAAAACTGTTTGATATTTAAGAGAGATAGAATTCCCATGTTATGGAGATGACATGAAATTCCCATATTCCTAGTAAAAAACACTTCATTCTTTGGGTAACCACTCCTTTCCACATTTCTAACCTATCATTATTCATCTAATTGCCCATTCCTCATTTAGTCAATGCACCCAGACTACAATTTCTTATACTCAGTTCAAGGAAACTATACTGCAGAATGTTGCAGGTCCTTTTGTATCACCACAGTATAAAAAAATCAAGTGCCTATGAATACATAATTTTGACATTAAAATTAAAGTACTCCTTAAAACTATTAACGCTATATAGGACTGATTTTGGAATATTAACGCTACGATTTAGATGTTTTTAAAATATAACATATTTAAATATAAAGTTATCAAGTTATCCCAAGGTAAATGTTATGCAACAGAACACATTTATCCCTACTCTCTCCACAGAGTAACACCTCAAAAATGAATTTAAACAATTGTTTAAAAGGCAGAAGCTACTTGAACAAAAGAAATGAGAGAAAACACAATGACAAATCAGATCACTCCATAAGATCCGACTTAAATGCTAGAAAGTTGGCTCATACCTTGGGGAGGGGAAAGAAGGTTAGCAGGGATAACAAAGAAACCCATGCTACACTGCAGAACCTTCAAAAGGCTCAGGAGTTGGCAGCACCAATCAAGTACTTATGGAAGTGGAGGTGAAGGTGTAGCTAAAAACAGATGACTTAGAGGAAAGCCTGTTAAAGCAATCAACACGCCAGGTCCCCTCCTCATCATCAGAACTATAGGATTATCCTCTGGAAAAGGTAAAACAAGGTAGCTGGGCTAGAAAACCAGACACAGTTGAGAGTTTACAGTCTGAAAACAGAGGTGTTATCAGAAAGGTTACTTAATGTCTGTACATGTTCAACACTGCCACCTCCAGCCTTCTTCCCCCATTCAACTCCCAGAACACTGGCAAGTGGGCTTAGATGACAGGAGGTTGAAAGAGTCTTTTCTGCAGCCCAAAATCTCCTTAAGGTGATAAGCAACTTCAGCAAAGTCTCAGGATACAAAATCAATGTACAAAAATCACAGGCATTCTTGTACACCAATCACAGACAAACAGAGAGCCAAATCATGAGTGAACTCCCATTCACAATTGCTTCAAAGAGAATAAAATACCTAGGAATCCAACTTACAAGGGATGTGAAGGACCTCTTCAAGGAGAACTACAAACCACTGCTCAATGAAATAAAAGAGGATACAAACAAATGGAAGAACATTCCATGCTCATGGGTTGGAAGAATCAATATCGTGAAAATGGCCATATTGCCCAAGGTAATTTATAGATTCAATACCATCCTCATCAAGCTACCAATGACTTTCTTCACAGAATTGGAAAAAACTACTTTAAAGTGCATATGGAACCAAAAAAGAGCCCGCATCACCAAGTCAATCCTAAGCCAAAAGAACAAAGCTGGAGGCATCACGCTACCTGACTTCAAACTATACTACAAGGCTACAGTAACCAAAACAGCATGGTACTGGTACCACAACAGAGACATAGATCAATGGAACAGAACAGAGCCCTCAGAAATAATGCCGCATATCTACAACTATCTGATCTTTGACAAACCTGACAAAAACAAGCAATGGGGAAAGGATTCCCTATTTAATAAATGGTGCTGGGAAAACTGGTTAGCCATATGTAGAAAGCTGAAACTGGATCCCTTCCTTACACCTTATACAAAAATTAATTCAAGATGGATTAAAGACTTAAATGTTAGACCTAAAACCACAAAAACCCTAGAAGAAAGCCTAGGCAATACCATTCAGGACATAGGCATGGACAAGGACTTCATGTCTAAAACACCAAAAGCAATGGCAACAAAAGCCAAAAGTGACAAATGGGATCTAATTAAACTAAAGAGCGTCTGCACAGCAAAAGAAACTACCATCAGAGTGAACAGGCAACCTACAAATCGGGAGAAAATTTTTGCAACCTACTCATCTGACAAAGGGCTAATATCCAGAATCTACAATGAACTCAAACAAATTTACAAGAAAAAAACAAACAATCCCATCAAAAAGTGGGCGAAGGACATGAACAGACACTTCTCAAAAGATGACATTTATGCAGCCAAAAGACACATGAAAAAATGCTCATCATCACTGGCCATCAGAGAAATGCAAATCAAAACCACAATGAGATACCAACTCACACCAGTTAGAATGGCCATCATTAAAAAGTCAGGAAACAACAGGTGCTGGAGAGGATGTGGAGAAATAGGAACACTTTTACACTGTTGGTGGGACTGTAAACTAGTTCAACCATTGTGGAAGTCAGTGTGGCGATCCCTCAGGGATCTAGAACTAGAAATACCATTTGACCCAGCCATCCCATTACTGGGTATATACCCAAAGGACTATAAATCATGCTGCTATAGACACATGCACACGTATGTTTATTGCAGCACTATTCACAATAGCAAAGAGTTGGAACCAACCCAAATGTCCAACAACGATAGACTGGATTAAGAAAATGTGGTACATATACACCACGGAATACTATGCAGCCACAAAAAAATGATGAGTTCATGCCCTTTGTAGGGACATGGATGAAACTGGAAAACATCATTCTCAGTAAACTATCGCAAGGACAAAAAACCAAACACCTTATGTTCTCACTCATAGGTGGGAATTGAACAATGAGAACACATGGACACAGGAAGGGGAACATCACATTCCAGGGACTGTTGTGGGGTGGAGGGAGGGGGGAGGGACAGCATTAGGAGATATACCTAATGCTAAATGACGAGTTAATGGGTGCAGCACACCAACATGGCACATGGATACATATGTAACAAAGCTGCACATTGTGCACATGTACCCTAAAACTTAAAGTATAATAATCATAAAAAAAAAAAAGTCTCTTCTGAAGGTCTAGCTAGCCCCAAGAAAAAGACCTAAAGTTACTAACATTGGCTATTTCCTAACGAAATGGCCCCACATATCACTCCACATTAAAGTTCACTGTATGTAAGCATCAGTGACCCTCCTTTTTCCCCACCTATCAATTTGGAATATTTTTTTAAATGGGCTTACAGTGTTTGCCTACAGCGTATGTTCAAGAAAATTTGTATACATGATAACAAATTTAGAGGGAACCAAGTTTCACTATATATTAAACAAAACCAGCAATTTGGATCTCATTTGAAATCTGTAATTACTCAAGTATGCTATGCCAAAACATCTTTGCATCTTCTATTAAATAGGAAGTCTAAAACTACATTTAAATATTACTAGATACTGGTGATTTTTAAAACCACTTGAAAGAAGTGGCTCCTGCATTGCAACATTTGGCAACAACATTTTGTGCTAAGTCAAATCTTCTTTTAATATATCCAATAAAAGGGGTGAATAATCAAAGATATTCACTAGGGTAGAATTAATTTGAGTTGTACATATTTGAAAGTAAAATAACAACAACAGCAACAACAAGAGCAACAGCAAACTGTTCTTCTTCAAGCTAGGATTCAAATATTTCATTAGTTCACTAGCCTACAATAATTGATAACTTCTAACAATTATTTTCCTTTCTCACACAAAAGGAGCTATAACACCATTATTTGCATAAAACAATTTGGCTTTTCCTCTCTTTCCCAGTTTTCCATAATACACTTGGCTTCCAAAATCTGCTAAACTATAATGTAAACTACACTAGAAATACACCATATATTTTGGCAGAATTAATGAATTACTTGATCTCTTCATTTCTTATAGCACCTAAAATATTATATTCGTGAACTCAATATCTGTTAAATTGAATAAAAATCTTCATCCACTTAAATTGTTTTCATTAAGCAGCTTGATTTCTTATAGAAATATAAAACATAGGCCGGGCGCGGTGGCTCACACTTGTAATCCCAGCACTTTGGGAGGCCGAAGCGGGCGGATCACGAGGTCAGGAGATCGAGACCACGGTGAAACCCCGTCTCTACTAAAAATACAAAAAATTAGCCGGGCGTGGTGGCGGGCGCCTGTAGTCCCAGCTACTCGGAGAGGCTGAGGCAGGAGAATGGCGTGAACCCGGGAGGCGGAGCTTGCAGTGAGCCGAGATCGCGCCACTGCACTCCAGCCTGGGTGACAGAGCGAGACTCTGTCTCAAAAAAAAAAAAAAAAAAAAAAGAAATATAAAACATATACACATTGTATTCCTATAATTACTTAAAACATTTTTGACACTTCACTTTGTTCTAAATTAAATCAGTTTTACATGTATAAATTTTTAAAAGGCATCCTGGAAATGTTCTAAAATAATTCTAAGAACTGAATTTCCATACTTTCCACCTTAAATTACCTACTGGCACTGGCATCCACTACTAGGAAAACTGAAACTTTCACATCAAAAAGACTTATATTCTTACTTTTGCTTGGTTGCAATGCAGTAAAACAATCTACCCTTTTAACTTTCACAGCAAAAACTTTAAAATTATAAGGTATACAAGACTAAATTTCATTAAATGCCATCAAAACATCTCTTCTTTTGACATGCTTATCAGCATGCTGCAAAGACTAGTCGTCTCTTGTGCAGCGCTAACTTACAATTTTCACATTTTCCAATTAAGGCTCCCTGTAGCTCCTATTCAGTTGTCTGGCATTAGAAAAATAAAGAGTTTTCTTCCTTTCTTTCCTGGTCATTATTAGGTCTTGAAATAATTCAGCAACAATTTCACCCATGTTGTGCCTTTCACTCTCTTAAAGCATCAGCCACAAAAACAAATCCCTGAATCTAAAAGCTGGGCCAGATTACGAAGGAAAAAGGGCAGAAATTAAAGCTAGTAACAAAATCACCACAAAAACACAGCAGCAGAGAAGGCCAATTCTATCACAGGAAAACACGGCAACCGCTAAATATAAAACCTCTGACTCCTCAAATTTCTTTTCATTATCTGAAAATGTCTTTCCTTTCAGCTGCAATTTATTGGCTTACTGTGGTAAGAATGATTCTTTCATGCTACAAAGGAAGTGCTGAAATCTTAGACTGATTTTTTTAAGTAAAAATAATTATTACTTTGTCACAGTTTATTTCGTAGATAAAAGGTCTCAAAATCTGGAAAATAAAATGATGGAAACATCATGATCCACAGATATATACAACTATGAAAACACATGCGTTTAAGTTTAGAAACTAAAATCATTAAATGAAGGTATAAAACCTATTGGAATTTATCACAATAATTTACAAAAATTGCTCATGAGTTTTAAAATGATAATGAACATTTATCATGCTGACCTGGATCTCCTCCCATATGTCTTCATCCAATAAAGTAGCTGCTCTATGGTGCTGCAAAGGGACTATCAGGCAGTGCCCCTCAGTAAGAGATTGTACGTTGGGTAAACATAAATAAACCTATAGGGGAGAAATACAAAAGGTGAAATGTTATTGCTATTTATATGTTATATATTTATATGTTAATGCTATTTATTCTCAGTTGTAACAGATGAGCCCCTAGTAAAAAACAATGATAAATATTTAATGAAGAATACTTACTTAAGAATTGCTTTTGTAAACATTAATATTTTTAAAGATATTTAATATTTTTAGAGGCATCAGGATGGCTTTTAATAAACTGAAAATTTAGAGCACAGATCTCAATTTTCACTGTTTTACATCAGACAAGGATTAAGATTAGGCAAAGAAGAGCAGAATGAATGATACAATATCCTTAATCTGAAGGAGCTAGATACTTTGGCAACTCCTGAAACCACAGTTTTCACAAAAACAAAAAGACACACGGCCTGGTAATGGTAGTCTAACTGATGCCTGTTTATCAGGCCTTCCTTCTCTGATTAGCTGAGAAAAGAGAATTAACTCAGCTAAGAGGAAGAGGAAATGACCTCGGAATGGCTTTACTGCTCTGTTTATTTACATACATGTATTACCTAAAAACTGGTGCTAATTTTCCATTTTATACAAACTGTCTTAAAAAAAAAAAGGTTAATCAGTATGCATACAGAGAACAAAAGCATTACAAAGGGCTTGATCTTTTCTTATTTCTGCTATATTTTGCTGAGTTTTAGCTAGAAATATTTTGCATAGCACACATTGTTTATTTATTTAATAGAATAACTCAAATGTTTAAAACTTCGCTGACAAACAACAAAGTAGCAGTGGACATGGATATCTACCTAAAATTACAGTAAAATCACAAACATGTTCATGAAAAAAAGAAATAAAGATTAAGGATCATGGGTATGTCTATAGACAACTTATAAGATTTAGAAAATGAAATATTTAAAGAAATCACTGAATTTTCTACATAATCACTGAGATAAAGAGCCAGGTCCAAGTGTCAATGATAGGTCAAATAAGTTGTAATAAAATTCATTTTTAAAAGCATTATAAACATAAAAATCACCTAAAATTGGTATCAAAATCAGTTTTTCAAAATAATAATAGATACATAAAAGAGAAAAGAAAATTAATAAATACCTAAATAAATTAGAACACACAAAAAAGCAATACTTTTTTTTATTTGACAGAGAAAGCAGAGCTACTGACTGACTGATCAATAATTACTGAGGGCCAATTACATGCCAGGCAGTGTTCTACATGCTAGGAAATCAACAATGTGCAGGGACACAAATCCCTACCCATAAGGAGCTTATGGGGTGCTACAGATTGAATGTCTGTGTGCCTCCAAAATATACACATTAAATCTTAACACCCAAGATGATAATATTTGCAGGCAGGGGACTTTGGAAGGTGATTAGATCATGAGGACAGAGCCCTCATGAATGGGATTAATTATCTTATAAAAGAGGCCCCAGGGAATGTTCTTGCCACTTCCACCATGTAAGGACACACCAATAAGATCGCTGGCTATGAACCAGGATGTGGGACCTCACCAGACACTGAATCTGCTAGCACTTTGATCTTGGACTTCCCAGCCTCCAGAACTGGCTTCAATAAATTTCTGTTGCTGATAAGCCATCCAGTCTATGGTATTTTTTACAGTAGCCCGAACTAAGACATGAAAGAAGAAATACAAATGAACAATGTAAATGTAAAGTAAAATGTACAAGACGTCAGATGGTGATAAGCGGTACTAAAAAAATAAAGCAGAAAAAGGTATAGATAGTGTCTAGGGAGAAGTTAGGAAGCCTCCCTTTAAAGTTACCTACTAGGGTAACATTTGAGAAGATATGTGAAGGAAGGAAGGGTAGACACAGGAAGAAACTCCTAGGCAAAGGGAAAAGCATGTGAGGAGGATGCATACCAAGTGTGTTCTCCAGATTGTCAAACAGCCAGTGTGGCTAAGCTGAGAGGATGAGAGGAAGGCTGACAGACAGTGAGGTGACAGGAAGAATTGGGCCTGTAGGCCTCACAGGCGACAATAAGGATTCCAGCTTTGGTCTGAAAGCCAAATCTGACTAATGTTGACTTAAAGTCAAAAAGATCACTTGCTACTGTATAGAGAAAGGGCAAAGGAAAGAGGCAGAAAGAACCATTAGGAAACTATCACAGGAGTCCAGTAATAAATGATGATGACTTGAGCCAGGGTGGTAGAAATAAAGATTATGAAATGTGGTCAGAACAGGAATATATTTTGAAATATAGCCAATAGAATTTAGAAATGGACAGCAAGGAGTGAGGGAAAGTAAAGGACTCAGCATTACTCCAAGATCTAATGCAAGCAACTGGAGGATGAAAGTGACATTTACTAAAAAGAGGAAGACTATGGGAGGGTTAGTGTTAGCTAAAGGTAAAGGTGGAGACGGGTATTAGACCTTCACCTAAGTTTGAGATGTTTACTAGATATCCAAGTGGAAAAGTAGGTTGGATACATGAACCTAGAATTCTAGGAGATATTTGGGTTAAAATGTAAATTTGCTAGTGGTCTAAAAACAGTAGTCATGAAATGAACAGAACATCTCAGACAAAGATATCTCTATTATAGCATTTTAAGAGAGTATAAGCAAAAATTCTGAACGTCTTCTGTAGTAGACTGCACAAATGCATCCAGTTATTTACTACTCCATATACCCAAACCCTTCACAATGTTACTCTGTAGCTCCTCCCATCAAGAGGTGGAGTGCAAACTGGCCTTATGACTCACGAGGGCCACAGAATATGGTAGAAATGATGATGGTCAGTTCCAAGTCTATGCCTCAAGAGGCCTTGTGTACTTCTGCTAATTCTGTCGGAATGAGCCTAGCTCCCATGTGAAGAAGCCCATGCTAGCCTACTGGAAGATAACAGACCATACAAAACAGAATGATTTAAATGTTGTCTTAAGCCACTAAATTTTGGTGTAGTTTGTTTGTGTATGAATGCTAGCATATCTCCTCTTCCCCCACTTAAAGGTATAAATGGAAGACTAGATAATTCTCAGGTCTGATGTATAAAGTCTTTACACTCCTGAGGTCTGAGATCCAGTAAGGGTAGTACCCACTTAAGACAGCTTGTAGTTCCCAGAATGAACTATGTGGTTGTAAACCTCAGTGTCTTTGCTTGTATTGTTCTGTATTTCCTAAATACTGAAATGTATCCTATTCCACCTTAAAATGTAGCACAAGACATACTTCTTCCCGAAAGCCTTCCTTGATAACTCCGCGGTAACTTAAATATTCCTCCTTCGTGTTCCCACAATACTCTTGCATTTATATCACTGCATTAAAATTGATCTGGTTATGTCTGCCTGCTCCCCATAAAGCTGTAAGCAACTTGAGGAGGTTTTAGGCATATTTATATTTCTAGTACCTAGTACTAGAGGCTGACAAACACTAGACACTCAGTAAATACTTGGTAACTGGATGAACTACCAAGCAGTTTTTTGTTTCTTTTTCTAAATCAAATTAAAAGTAGATGACTAGAATCAGGCAAAAATATTAAAGAATGAACATAACTCTTAAGTTATAACCATGTTGTTTACATGAAAGTTGGGAAAGGAACTTAGAAAAATAAATATAACTAATTAGTTAAGATGGATTTTTAAAAATTATTTAATTTTGAATGGGATTTTGACATTTATCTTTTTGTTAAGTATAAAGGAAAAGAGAAGAAAAAGAAGGTAAGAAAATAAAAGAAGCCAGAATGGACACTGATGTAACCACTTCAACAACCTAAAGATATTAAAGACTAGGGGTATGTGTATGTATACAATAAACAACATATATATGTATATGTATGTTTCCCAAACTATTCGTTCCTGAAACTAGCATTCATTCATTCATTCATTCAACTTCTACTTTTCTCACTGACTCCACTCCTGCCTTCTTTCTGCTCCATCAATGCTAAGCTCATTTCCTCCTCAGGGCTTTTCACTGATGGTCCTTCCTGAAACATTATTCATTCCTATCTTCGTGTTACTTGTCCTTCCCATTTTATGCATCTTTACTAAAGTTCCTCAGAGAAGCCTTCCAGACTACCTTGTGAAAAAAATACCCCCATCATTTTCCCCCATTTCCTCACTTTACTTGCTTTACGACAATTCTTTCAAATCAGGGCAATTATTACTTTATTTACTGCCTTATTTCACTAGGCATAAGGTCTAAAAGTCTATCTGATTCTCAACTTTTCCCCAGTGACTAGAGTATGGCATATATTAGGTATACAAAAATTATTTACTTAATGTAAGAATTAAATCAGTAAGTATTTATTGAAATGAATAACTATTATGTACTACAACCAGGGCTAGATGCTTTCTATACAATGGAGAGCAAAAGTTGTCTCTGTCTTCACGGAGCTTAAAAATTATTAGGGGAAGGACCCAATAAACAAGTAAAACAAACAAAATAATAAACTTCTTCAAGTTATTCTATGAAGAAACAAAAAAAGTTCTATGACAATGTAAGCAAAGGATAGTAAACACTTCTTACCTTAAAACCTATTGCAACAATAAGATGCTTGGGAAATTGTGAGCTGTCAAAACAATACAGACATTTTTCCATTTGTGCAGCAAGACTACAATGCTCAGCAATAGCTTTTTTACGTTGGTTCTCTTCCTCTTCACCAAGACGTTCTCTCTCAGCTGCTTTGGAGACAAACATGTCATCCAGGGTGTAATAGTCTCCATCTGTTTTTCCCATAAACTGAAAAACCAAAATAACAGTAATAGAGAGTAGAAGGTATTGATTAAGATTTTACTGTACTGTGGTATCCTAAATCTGTATCTGTAAGTTCTGATAAAACTAATACATTTAAAAGAAAAGAAAAAACATGATTAATATTTGTTTCATCTTCTAGAGTCAATCTATCATCATCATCACCACAGCTAAAGTTTACTGAATATTTACTATATACAATTCTATAAGACTTGTTCATGTTTTATACTCCTATGTGGTGGGGACCATTAGCATTTTCAACTAATAGATGAGGAAACTGAATCACAGAGAGGTTAAAACTGTAACTTTAAAAATTCACATATACACTATATAGAACACGGAACTTTTTTTTTTTTTTAACCACATCTCCAGGTACCTTCTCCATATCTCTCCTAACATGAACTATGGACAGATTGATGCTTTCAAAATACAAAAACACAAATTTTATTTTCTTATTTTATGTACCTCCTTAGGTACTTAGAGAGTTCTATACTGTGTACAGAATGAAGTTCAAACTCTTGAGCTTGAAAGCCAACTAAATCATACATACATAAAGTCATAATGGTTTAAAGCTTAGATTCCACAGTCAAAATGACCACAGTAAAGTTCTATCTCCTGTACGTATAACCTTGAACATATTATTTAATTTCTCTATGCTCTCTCTATGCCTTATTTCCTCATTTTACAATGGTTAAAACAATACTGCCTCAGTATCCCTTATCCAAATGCTTGGGACCAGAAGAGTTTTAGATTTCCAATTTTTTCCGATTTTAGAGTATTTGCATATATATAATAAGATATCATGGGGATGGGATGCAAGTCTAAAATGAAGTTCATTTATGTTTCCTATGTACCTTACATGCATAGCCCTAAGGTAACTGTATATAATATTTTTAATAATTTTGTGCATGAAACAAAGTTTATGTATTCTGAACTATCAGAGGCAAAGATGTCATTATCTCAGCCACCCATAAAGAATTACAGCACATTTACACTTATGTATACCTGCTGCATTGGCACATGACTGCACAGTTATTCTGTCCTTGGCATCCTTATTTCCTGACAGGCTGTCTCATCAGTTGTAGTAAGTGTCTTCCTGGGTCAACCCATGAGGTTTAATTCTACTCATTTTTCAATACTATGGTAAGAATTAGCGGTCATTTCCATCAAAGAAACTTCCTCCATCTTGCAAAGCCCCTCCAATGTGTACTTGTACTGCCATCAGTCTCAGGATGACTACACTGTATCATACCCATTAACTTGTCTTTTTTTTTTCCATTACACTGCATTCTACTAAGTGTAATAGAAGTACTAAAGTACTAAGTGTAACGTAAATTACTTAGTGTGATGGAAGTATGAAAGTACTAAGTATTAAAAAC
The DNA here is from genome assembly GCF_028878055.3 of Symphalangus syndactylus. NCBI lineage: Eukaryota > Metazoa > Chordata > Mammalia > Primates > Hylobatidae > Symphalangus > Symphalangus syndactylus. The sequence continues at coordinate 124,199,146 of NC_072425.2, forward strand.
AAAACAGGCCAGGCATGGTGGCTCATGCCTGTAATCCCAGCACTTTGGGCGGCCAAGGCGGGCGGATCACGAGGCCCAGGAGTTTGAAACCAGCCTGACCAACATGGTGAAACCCCATCTTTACTAAAAATACAAAATTAGCCGGGCGTGGTGGTCCATGCCTACAATCCTAGCTACTCAGGAGGCTGAGACAGGAGAATCGCTTGAACCATGGAGGCAGAGGTTGCAGTGAGCCAAGATTGCACCACTGCACTCTAGACTGGGCAACAAGAGCGAAACTCCGTTTCAAAAAAAAAACAAACAAAAACAACAACAACAAAAAAACAAAACAAAACTACATGTTATCATCAAATACAAAGCAATAACAAGATGCTTGGATGTTAGCATTTTAAATGATTTGAAGATGGAGCAGTTCTATTCATGTCAAAGTAGATTTCACAGCACATAGTATTATGAATGATAAAAGGTCACCTGATAAAGGAGTCATAACATCAAGAGGACACAACATTCTGTAGATTATATAAGTTGAAAAGAAAAATTTTAAGAGGACATAACAATCCTGAAGTTTATATACCTAATAACAGAGCTTCAAAATGTATAACAAAAAACTTGATAGAACTTCCAAACAAACAGATAAATCTCAACTGTAATCACAGATTTTAAATACCTCACTCTCTATAATTGGTAGCACAAACAGAAAAGCAATAGGTACGTAGAAGACTTGAACACACTATCAACCAACTTGACTTAACTGACATTAATAGAAATTCCACCCAACAGCAGCAAAATACACGTTCTTCTCAAGTGTACGTGGAACATCAACCAAGATAGATGACATTCTGGGTCATAACACAAGTCTCGATACATTTAAAAGGATTCTAGTAACTTAAAAGTATGTTCTCTGGCCACCCCAGAATTAAAAATCAGTAACAGAAATATTTTTGGAAAACTGCCACGTACTTGGTATTGTGCACTTCTGAATGACCAATGAATAAACAACAACAACAAAAAAAAGACAATGAGAAATGATTTTAAACAGCAATAAAACAAAAATACAACGTATCAGAATTTGTGGTATGCTGCTAAAGCATAATTTAGAGGGAAAATTATAGCATTAAACTTCTGTATTAAAAGACAAGAAAGGTCTCAAATCAATGTTGCCAACTGCCACCTTAAGAAACTAGAAAAAGAAGAAAAAATAAAACCCAATGTAAATAGAAGGAAATTTATTTAACACCATTACTGATAGAATCAGGCAAAAAGATTATTACCAAGGCATTTCTTAGAGCACACCGACTTCCTTGTTTCTACCAGCAATTTAATTTTTTCTTCCACAATATTCCACATATTAGTCCTTGTATACTTCTTGACTTTTCCACATTTGCCTATTTATGTAAACTGTATTGCCTTACAAATTATTATTTTAAATTTATTTAAACTTTATATCTTCATCTAAACCATAATTCATTACATTCTAAAAAATATCAGAACTGGTCACTAATCATTTTCATGAAAAAGTGTCCAACTACATGCTAGATACTAATTCTAATCCAAATATTTCTGCAACACAGAAATTTTTATTTTCACTTGACAGATTAAAAACTGAGGCTAGGCCAGGCGCAGTGGCTCACACCCTGTAATCCCAGCATTTTGGGAGGCGGAGGTGGGCAGATCACCTGAGGTCGGGAGTTCGAGACCAACCTGACCAACATGGAGAAACCCTGTCTCTACTAAAAATACAAAAATTAGCCGGGCGTGGTGGCACATGCCTGTAATCCCAGCTACTCGGGAGGCTGAGGCAGGAGAATTGCTTGAACCCGGGAGGTGGAGGTTGCTGTGGGCCGAGATCACGCCATTGCACTCCAGCCTGGGCAACAAGAGCAAAACTGTGTCTCAAACAAAACAAAAACAAAAAACCGAGGCTAACAGAAACTAAGTAACTTAACCAAAATCACACAGCTATTAAAGGACAGAACCAGGAATCAAAACCAGTTGGTCTGACTACAAAACTGCAGTGTCTGGGATACAAGAGAGGCTTTCTCCCTTAAGAAATCAATGTTTGAAACACAGAAAGGGTACACTGTGAATATAGTCTATGAAGCAGAATAAAGAGCTAGAAAAAAACCTATTTCATCTAGAATAAACATACCAAATCAAGTTAAGGTACTTACCAGTGGGAATGCAGATATCTAGTAGGTATTTATCTTATCCAAAATATATTAACAGGAGCACAATACAAATTTATACATACATAACTGTGCCCTCATATGATATAGCCCATGGTGTTTTTGGAAAGTTCATAAATGATCACAGAAAATATTCAATTCAAATCCAATGTTTTATACATGGAAAATGGTATGTCTACTCTTAAATCTAGTTTTCATGGATGTTGCCAAACCTCTCTGATTTATAGTGTTTGAATTGAAAATGATACAGTCTTGCCAATTAAGTCTGACTAATTCTTCAATACAACTGAAATATGGTCCCCACTGATCCAGGAACAATTAATTCCCTCCTCCTACAGCCTCAAATTATTTGCATTTGTACTCATTATCTTTTCTTTGGGCTTTGATACAAAACATTTTTAATTTATCAATCATATATACCTCTTCTATGACCTCTAGCCTACCGTATTCTCGTTATTTGAGAGTAACAATCAACATTTTTTAACAGATAGACTGGTAAAAGATAGTGGAGAATGTACTAAGTGTAAGATGGAAAAAGTGAACAAAACTGCTGGATGAAAGGAGATAAAGAAGAGAGGAGCATGAAAATACACCTCTTAATCATTTAGACAGAATCCTTTAAAAAGCTGATTATATTATACAAAATCAATTTGGCACACCATAAACACAAACTAAATGACAGTGAGTTAGCCATTTCACACTCACTAGGATGGCTACAATCAAATAGTCAGATAATAACAAGTGTTGTCAAGGATGTGGTAAAATCAGAACCCTCATACACTATTGATGGGAATGTAAGATAGTGCAGCTGCTTTGGAAAACAGTCTGGTAGTTCGTCAAACAATTCAACATAGATTAATTAATAAAATATTAAACATACGGCTTACCACAGGGGTGCCCAATCTTTTGGCTTCCCTGGGCCACATTGGAAGAAGAACCATCTTGAGCCCCACATAAAATACACTAACACTACCGATACCTCATGAGCTAAAAAAAAAAAAAAAAAAAAAAAAAAATCGCAAAAAGCTCGTAATATTTGAAGAAAGTTTACAAATTTGTGTTGGGCTGCATTCAAAGTCGTCCTGGGCCACATGTGGCCCATAAGCCATGGGTTGGACAAGGTTGAGTTACCATATGACCAAGAAACTCCACAATGTAGTATTATTTAGCCATAAAAAGAATGAAGTACTGATACTTGTTACAACATGGATGATCTATAAAAACATTATGCTAAGTGAAAAAAGTCAGTCATTTAAAAAAACGCTATTCTATGATTCCATTAATATGAAACGTCGACAACAGGGAAATCTATAGACAAAATAGATTAGTGGCTGCTTAGGGCTTAAGGAGGAAGAGTTGACAGGATTAGCTAATTTTAATCTGTATTTTTTCACTGTAATCAACTTCTTTAACCATGAGAGTAACAGCTTTTAGTCAATTCTATGAGTCTTTCCAGTAAAATACTGAACCCAAGAGTGGCCTTAGGGACCTCTGAACTTGCAGTTGGTGTCAGGAGTAAAGCTAGTCTTGAGGACTCCCTAACATCATATTTGGCTGGATGGTCAGGGACTCAGAACACAATTAGAGAATCAATGACAAGGAGGTCTGGGAAAGAGTTATGCAAACAGATACAGAGCACAAGAATACTTATGTCCCACATGACAATACTTATGTCATTAGCTACTCCTGCCATCGTCTCAAAGCTTGTGAACAAAACAGCCATGCACAGATAAAAGTTACCATCATGAGCTTCCACTCACCAAAGCCAACTGGGCTACATCCACTGCTGAATACCCAGTCTGCCAACAACAGAGACCAACACTGAGCCCCTGATATGATAACTCTCCCTCTGGCAGCAAGGTGAATACAACAGACCACTTCCATCCTGGAAGGGGCAGTGCTTTCTTCTTACTGGAATAGATACTTTGGATATGGATTTGCCTTCCTGGCATGCCATGCTTCTGCCAAAACCCCCATCATTCTGAAGTAGTTGGCTGGACAGAACAATGAACTGTCCTTTTGAAGATATAATTACAAGTACCAGCCAGGTGACTATCCCTCGTAGGGCTGGGCTATGTCTTCCAGGATACAGTATATGCTCTAAGTCAGCATCCAAACAATGATGATCCACAACTAGGATCCACAGGTCTGGGAATCTTAGGGAAAAAACAGGAGTAACTATTACTCTTTGTGATAAACTAGCAAAATTTTTGCTTCCCATTCCTGTGACTTGAGACTCTACTAGTCTAGAGCTTTTAGTTCAAAAAGGAGGAATACAGGGCCAGGCACATGGTTCACACCTGTAATCCCAGCACTTTGGGAGGCCAAGGAAGGAGGTGGGAAGACTCCTTGAACCCAGGAGTTCAAGACCAGCCTGGGCAACATGACAGAACCCCATCTACATTTTAAAAAGGAAAAAAAAAAAAGAGAGAGAAATACTTCCACCAAGGGACACCACAATGACTCACTGAACTTGAAGTTGAGACTGCTACCTGGCTGCTATGACTCCTCACTCCACTGAATGAAAAGGCATCGTATAGGCTGAACCGACTGATCCTATCAAGGGCAAATTGGATTGGACTACACAACGGAGATAAGAGGAAGTATGTCTGGAATGTAGGAGATGCTTGAGGGTATCTCTTAGTATTCTCCTGTTGCATGCATAGATTGTATAGTGATGAAGTCAGGGCATTTAAAGTATCCATCACTCAATTAATGTACATTGCACCCATTAAGTAATTTCTCATCATCTGTCCTCCTCTCACCCCCTTATTCTTCTGAGTCTCTATTTTCTATTATTCCATTCTCTACGTCCATGTGTATACATTATTTAGCTCCCACTTAAAAGGGAGAACATGTGAATTTGTCTTTCTGTGCCTGACTTGTTTCACTTCAGATGACTTCCAGATTCATTTATGCTGCAGAAAACAAACAAACAAAAACATGATTTCATTCTTTCTTATGGCTGAATAGTATTCCACTGTGTATATATACCACACTTTTTTTATCCAATCATCCACTGATAGACACAGGTTGATTACATTATCTTTGCTCTTGTGAACAGTTTATCCAATCATCCACTGATAGACACAGGTTGATTACATTATCTTTGCTCTTGTGAACACTGCTACAATAGACATACAAGTGCGGGTATTTTTTATAATGATTTATTTCCCTTTGAGTAGATACCTAGTAACGGGATTGCTGAATCAAATGATAGCTCTATTTTTAGTTCTTTGAGAAATCTCCATACCATTTTCCATAGAGGTCGTACCAATTTATATTCCTCCCAACAGTGCATAAGAGTTCCCTTATCTCCACATCCTCACAAGCATTTGTTATTTTTTAAAATTTTTAATAGTAGCCATTCTGGCTTGGGTAAGATAATATCTCACTGTGGTTTTAATGCCCATTTTTCAGGTGAGTAGCAATGTTGAACATTTTTTCATTTACCTGTTGACCATTTGCATATTCTCTTTTGAAAGATATCTATTCATATCCTTGCCCACTTTTTAGTAGGATTATTTGTTGTTGTTGCTGAATTGAGTTCCTTGTATATTCTTGGATATCAGACCCTTGACAAATGTATATTTCGCAAATATTTTCTCGCACTGTGTAGGCTGTCTGTTCGTGAAGCTTTTTACTTTAATTAACTGTCATTTATCTTTGTTTTTATTGCTCAGGCTTTTGCGGTCTTAGTAACGAATTCTTTGCCTAGATCAATGTCCAGAAGAGTTTTCCCTAGGTTTTCTTCTAGGGTTTTTATAGTTTCCAGTCTTACATTTAAGTCTTTAATCCATCTTAAGTTCATTTTTGTGTATGTTCAGAGATATGGGTCCAGTTTCATACTTCTTCTGCATAGGGCAAACTAATTTTTCCAGCACCATTTACTGAAAAGGATATCTTCTCCCCAGTGTATGTTCTTGTCAACTTTGTCAAAGACCAGTTGATTATAAATATGTGGCTTTATTTCTATATTTCCTATTCTGTTCCATTGATCTGGATGTTTACTGTTTATGTCAGTACCATGCTGTTTTGGTTACTATAGCGTTTTCAGTAAAATTTGAAGTCAGGTAATCAGAGGCCAGCAGCTTTGCAGCTTTGGGTTTTGTTTTGTTTTTTTATTATACTTTAGGTTTTAGGGTACATGTGCACAATGTGCAGGTTTGTTACATATGTATCCATGTGCCATGTTGATTTCCTGCACCCATTAACTCGTCATTTAGCATTAGGTATATCTCCTAATGCTGTCCCTCCCCTCTCCCCCAACCCCACAACAGTCCCCGGAGTGTGATGTTCCCCTTCCTGTGTCCATGAGTTCTCATTGTTCAATTCCCACCTATGAATGAGAACATGTGGTATTTGGTTTTTTGTCCTTGCGATAGTTTACTGAGAATGATGTTTTACAGTTTCATCCATGTCCCTACAAAGGACATGAACTCATCATTTTTTATGGCTGCATAGTATTCCATGGTGTATATGTGCTACATTTTCTTAATCCAGTCTATCGTTGTTGGACATTTGGGTTGGTTCCAACTCTTTGCTATTGTGAATAGTGCCGCAATAAACATACGTGTGCATGTGTCTTTATAGCAGCATGATTTATAGTCCTTTGGGTATATACCCAGTAATGGGATGACTGGGTCAAACGGTATTTCTAGTTCTAGATCCCTGAGGAATTGCCACACTGACTTCCACAATGGTTGAACTAGTTTACAGTCCCACCAACAGTGTAAAAGTGTTCCTATTTCTCCACATCCTCTCCAGCACCTGTTGTTTCCTGATTTTTTAATGATGGCCATTCTAACTGGTGTGAGATGGTATCTCACTGTGGTTTTGATATGCATTTCTCTGATGGCCAGTGATGATGAGCATTTCTTCATGTGTTTTTTGGCTGCATAAATGTCTTTTTTTTTTTTTTTTTTGAGACGGAGTCTCACTCTGTTGCCCAGGCTGGAGTGCAGTGGCGCAGTCTCGGCTCACTGCAAGCTCCGCCTCCCAGGTTCATGAGATTCTCCTGCCTCAGCCTCTCCGAGTAGCTGGGACTACAGGCGCCCGCCACCACGCCCGGCTAATTTTTTGCATTTTTAGTAGAGACAGGGTTTCACCGTGGTCTCAATCTCCTGACCTCATGATCCGCCTGCCTCGGCCTCCCAAAGTGCTGGGATTACAAGTGTGAGCCACCGTGCCCGGCCAAATGTCTTCTTTGAGAAGTGTCTGTTCATGTCCTTTGCCCACTTTTTGATGGGGTTGTTTGTTTTTTTCTTGTAAATTTGTTTGAGTTCATTGTAGATTCTCGATATTAGCCCTTTGTCAGATGAGTAGTTTGCAAAAATTTTCTCCCATTCTGTAGGTTGCCTGTTCACTCTGATGGTAGTTTCTTTTGCTGTGCAGAAGCTCTTTAGTTTAATGAGATCCCATTTCTCAATTTTGGCTTTCGTTGCCATTGTTTTTGGTGTTTTAGACATGAAGTCCTTGCCCACGCCTATGTCCTGAATGGTATTGCCTAGGTTTTCTTGTAGGATTTTAATGGTTTTAGGTCTAACATTTAAGTCTTTAATCCATCTTGAATTAATTTTTGTATAAGGTGTAAGGAAGGGATCCAGTTTCAGCTTTCTACATATGGCTAGCCAGTTTTCCCAGCACCATTTATTAAATAGAGAATCCTTTCCCCATTTCTTGTTTTTGTCAGGTTTGCCCAGTAGGGACAGACTGACACCTCACTCGGCCGGGTACTCCTCTGAGACAAAACTTCTAGAGGAACTATCAGACAGCTGAATTTGTGGTCTCACGAAAATCTGCTGTTCTGCAGCCACCGCTGCTGACACCCAGCCAAACAGGGTCTGGAGTGGACCTCTAGTAAACTCCAACAGACCTGCAGCTGAGGGTCCTGTCTGGTAGAAGGAAAACTAACAAACAGAAAGGACATCCACACCAAAAACCCATCTGTACATCACCATCATCAAAGACCAAAAGTAGATAAAACCACAAAGATGGGGAAAAAACAGAGCAGAAAAACTGGAAACTCTAAAAAGCAGAGCACCTCTCCTCCTCCAAAGGAACGCAGTTCCTCACCAGCAACGGAACAAAGCTGGATGGAGGATGACTTTGATGAGTTGAGAGAAGAAGGCTTCAGACGATCAAACTACTCTGAGCTACGGGAGGAAATTCAAAACAATAGCAAAGAAGTGAAAAACTTTGAAAAAAATTTAGAAGAATGGATAACTAGAATAACCAATGGAGAGAAGGGCTTAAAGGAGCTGATGGAGCTGAAAGCCAAGTTTCGAGAACTACACGAAGATTGCAGAAGCCTCAGTAGCAGATGCGATCAACTGGAAGAAACGGTATCGCTGATGGAAGATGAAATGAATGAAATGAAGCGAGAAGGGAAGTTTAGAGAAAAAAGAATAAAAAGAAATGAACAAAGCCTCCAAGAAATTTGGGACTATGTGAAAAGACTAAACCTACGTCTGATTGGTGTACCTGAAAATGACGGGGAGAATGGAACCAAGTTGGAAAACACTCTGCAAGATATTATCCAGGAGAACTTCCCCAATCTAGCAAGGCAGGCCAACATTCAGATTCAGGAAATACAGAGAACGCCACAAAGATACTCCTCGGGAAGAGCAACTCCAAGACACATAATTGTCAGATTCACCAAAGTTGAAATGAAGGAAAAAATGTTAAGGGCAGCCAGAGAGAAAGGTCGGGTTACCCACAAAGGGAAGCCCATCAGACTAACAGCTGATCTCTCGGCAGAAACTCTACAAGCCAGAAGAGAGTGGGGGCCGATATTCAACATTCTTAAAGAAAAGAATTTTCAACCCAGAATTTCATATCCAGCCAAACTAAGCTTCATAAGTGAAGGGTTTTTTTTATTGTTTTTGCTTAGGATTTCTTTGGCTATTAAGGCTCTTTTTCGGTTCCACATGAATTTTAATATTGTTTGTTCTAATTCTGTGAAAAATGCTGTTGGTATGTTGATAGAGATTATAATCAACCTGTAGATTACTCTGGCCAGTATGGCAATTTTGGTGATATTAAGTCTCCTGATCCATGAGCATGCGATGTTTTTCCATTTATTTGTGTCATCGACGATTTCTTTCACACGTGCTTTATAGTTTTCCCTGTAGAGATCTTTCACCTCCTTGGTTAAATATATTCCTAGGTATTATTTTTTATAGCTATTATAAATGGGATTACCTTCATGACTTTATTCTCAGCTACACTGTTATGGTGTATAGAAATGCTACTGATTTTTGTACATTGATTTTGTATCCTGAAACTTTACTGAATTTTTTTAAACAAATGAAAATGCAAATACAGCATACCCAAACCTGTGAGATACAGCAAAAGCAATGTTAAGAGAGAATTTTATAGCATTAGATGCCTACATCAACAAAGTAGAAAAATAACAAATGAAAAATAATCTAATGTGACACCTCAAGAAACTAGAGAAGCAAGAAGGAACCAACCCGAAATTAGCAGAGGAAAAGAGAGATCAGGGCAGAATAAATTGAGACCCCTCCCCCCAAAAAATACAAAAGATCAATAAAATAAAAAGTTGACTCTGAAAAGATAAACAAAATTGATAAACTGCTAGCTGAATTACCCAAGAGATAAGATCCAAATAAACAAAATCAGAAATGTAATATCAGACATTACAACTGATATCACCGAAATACAAAAGAGCATCAGAGACTATGATAATCAACTATATGCTCACAAACTAGAAAACCCAGAGGAAATGGATAAATTCCTAGAAACATAAAACATTCCAAGATTGAACCACTGGCCTTTCTTCCATATCTAACTCTTCCAAATCAGAATTTAAGTATTTAAGCATGCTAAACATTCTTCTATTTTGAAAATTTGTCTGGCATACACATCCACTTGCCATCACAGTAATTACTAAACTTCATGAATAAATCATATACAGAAGAGAAGAAAGATATAAAGATATAATGATTTTATTAAAGTGACTGACAACTGATAATGCGTGAGGTGCCAAATTATGACTGATATTCAGAATACAACCTTGGTTAATGTAAACTGGCAGAATGGGTTTTTCTAATTAGCAAAATTTTCCAAATAGCTAAGGGTTTACCATTTAAGTATAAAAACATTTCTTTTATAGTCATTTTGAAAGGAAATATTCCCAAACAGTGTTATAAGCTTTCCTGCCTTTTAAAATATAATAAATGAAACTTTAATCTTTTCCTGATAATACACAATAATTACTGTGATAATAATGTGCTTTAATTCAAGAATGGTGCGTCAAAATGCCAGGTGCATTCAAAATCAGAAATGTAAAAGGAGACATTACAACTGATATCACAGAAATACAAAAGAGCATCAGAGACTATGATGATCAACTATATGCTCACAAACTGGAAAACCTAGAGAAAATGGATAAATTCCTGGAAACACAACCTCCCAAGACTGAACCATTGGCCTTTCCTCCCTTTCCAGCAACTCCTCCAAATCAGAATTTAGCTTGGCCAGATGTAATGCCAGTTACTTCTATGCTAACTATATCAGCAAGAGTTACATGGTTTTTCAGTTATCCATTTTTTCTTCATTATTTGTGCTCTCTATAAAGTCTGTTGTCAGTTCTTACTGCCATAAGCTCCTTGTGGTAGTGTGTTTCTTCACTTATAATTTGATGCTTTTATTATATTTCTTTTCTAAAACTGGATAACCAAGTACATTAGAATTACGTATAATATAAAAGTAGAGCTTCAGAGGCACCCTCTCTAGGTAATCAATAAATAGTTGTTACATTTGGAACAAAAATACAAAAGCTAGTCTATAATCCATAAACAGTTGACTAGTATCAAGAGAAAAAACACAAAATGCCACATTTTTAAAACCATAATGACAAACCACAAAAAAAAGACACATAGGCTTGTCTTATTCTCTGGCCCACAATGACATCCTAACTAGAAGCAACTTTTTGAATCCTCCCTCTTTTACTACTAATTCTCATTTGTATATTGCATTATTTTGATATCAAAATATTCACAATAATTACTAGAAGAAAGTAAGGACACTGATTCTATACATTTTCAAAATTAATTTAAGATTTAAAACCCAAACAAAGAAAATGATTCCAACAAGAAATTATTTTTCAAAGTGGAACTAGAGCCAACTGCCAATTTGATAAAGACACAGAAGAGCAAATAATGATGTATTAAGACAGCATCATTAAAACTGTGGTGTTAGTCTTCACCTCATGTATTTACACTACATGAAATATAATATTACCTAGCTCTTTTACAAATACTTAAAACTAACTTTCAAGTGTTAGCTTTTTTTTAGAGATGGGATCTCACTCTGTAGCCCAAGCTGGAGTGCAGTGTTGCGACTGTAATATTAGCTTTTTGATACGGTTAGAAATATATCCACGTTTCAATTATTGATATAACTACCAAATAAGCATCCAACAAAGTCAACAGTCCTTTGATACTCAGCCTACTAATGATTAAATAACCATTAAGTTCAGGGAAAAATCTCAAGTAAAATACATCCTACTACAGGAACTCTCAGGTGACTGTATTTCTAAACTCTCAGGTGACTGTATTTCTAAAAGTTGTTCTTCTATTAAATCATGTACCACTGCAATACTAAAGTCAGCAGCTAAACAGATAGCTCAACAAATCATGCTAACTAACCAAGCCTGTTTAAAAAAGAGGCGAGGGGAGTCAAATAAGACACACCAATGGAATTCCATTAAATCATATTAAAATCTTGTGAGTTATGACATCAGAACCAAGTTCTTTCACTTCCAGATTATTTGAGTCCCTTAAGTTGATTTCTTGTCTTCTTTGTTCCTCACAAAACATTTGAGAATTAAAACTAACATATGAGAGAGAAGTTTATGGCACAAGAATGAGTCATTCTTTCATAAGTGATTGTTTCTTCAAGGGGAAAAAAAACAAAACATCAGCATGGCCTGGGAAAAGAGAAGAAATCACTGAGGTCGAGTCACAGAATTGAGAAAACCTCATCTTAAACACTGAAAATGGAAGTGGATATTTCAGATGCCATAAATAGCATGAGATCTGACCTGTCAGCAACCAACATCTAGGACAGTTTTTAATTCTACACTCTCTTACCATCTAAGTAAATAAAAATAAACTTTAATGTTGACTTTGACAAACAGGTGGCAATGTTTTTCATTAGAATATCTGTATGTCCAAAAGAATCGGGAGCATTATAAGTAATTCCTATCATCTGTGTTTTGTAATATAGATAATTTAACATTAAACTACTGAGAGACAGAAGTACCTTTTTTCATTTTAGTCTGTACAATACCTTTAAGAAAACTATTTAACAAAAATTATTCTTGAGAAAATTGCTATTTCACGATTTTAAGATTTCTAGTTTCTATCTTTTTTTTTTTTTTTGAGATGGAGTCTTGCTCTGTCGCCCAGGCTGGAGTGCAGCGGTGCAATCTCGGCTCACTGCAAGCTCCCCGGGTTCACGCCATTCTCTTGCCTCAGCCTCCTGAGTAGCTAGGACTACAGGCACCTGCCACCACGCTGGCTAATTTTTTGTATTTTTACTAGAGACGGGGTTTCACCATGTTAGCCAGGATGGTATCGATCTCCTGAGCTCGTGATCCGCCCGCCTCGGCCACCTAAAGTGCTGGGATTACAGGCGTGAGCCACCGCGCCCAGCCTCTAGTTTCTATCTTTAGTGTTAATGGGTCATGCATATTATGCCAAGATGTATAAAAATCCTAATTCCTACCTGAATTCCTTGATAGAAAAGAGATAATGATAGGAATTAGAAGCAGGACTCAAGACTATTCTCCCATATGACATTGACTTATGTGTAATTTTATGTATTCAATATTTAAAGTAAGGCATGAATTACAGACTGATTTTTTAAAAGGTGCTATTAAAACATTGCTAGTTTTATTAAGGCAAGCTAATAATATGCTCATGCCATTTGTTAAGCATCTGAGGTTCTAGTTATACATTAAAATATACTGAAAGAATATCACTATTTTTGAAATTTAAAAATATTTATATTCAATTCTTGATTCTGTGCACTACAAATTAATCACACGTTCCAGGAAACCTGACCCAGGATCTGACTGCCCCTGTGACCACAGTTCTAGATGATAAAACCTGAAGATGACAATTTCTCCACAGCTTGGTCATTGTTGTCACCATTTTGAAATTCTTAAAAAGTGATCTCTACCCCAAAAAAGTGGAGAAAGCCAACAAAAAAGGACAACAAAAATAAGAGATGAAAGATGGTCCCCCCACCTCCATGTCCAAGACATCATTTTACTCATCAGCCTTTTTTTGTGCTTGTTTTTAAATATTGTTGTTGCAAAATCAAAACCACAGACATCAATGGGAACAACAGAATATATCTAAATTTTCTTTTTTTTTTATTATTATACTTTAGGTTTTAGGGTACATGTGCACAATGTGCAGGTTTGTTACATATGTATCCATGTGCCACGTTGGTTTGCTGCACCCATTACCTCGTCATTTAGCATTAGGTATATCTCCTAATGCTGTCCCTCCCTCCTCCCCCAACCCCACAACAGTCCCCGGAGTGTGATGTTCCCCTTCCTGTGTCCATGAGTTCTCATTGTTCAATTCCCACCTATGAGTGAGAACATGCGGTGTTTGGTTTTTTGTCCTTGCGATAGTTTACTGAGAATGATGTTTTCCAGTTTCATCCATGTCCCTACAAAGGACATGAACTCATCATTTTTTATGGCTGCATAGTATTCCATGGTGTATATGTGCCACATTTTCTTAATCCAGTCTATCGTTGGACATTTTGGTTGGTTCCAAGTCTTTGCTATTGTGAATAGTGCTGCAATAAACATACGTGTGCATGTGTCTTTACAGCAGCATGATTTATAGTCCTTTGGGTATATACCCAGTAATGGGATCTAAGCAATTTTGTATAACAGTGAAAAGGGGGTTTCTGGAATTCCATGCACTTGACTTCAAGTCCCAAATATGAGATTCCAGAAAACAAATATTTATTGAATGCTATTGTGTGTTAATGACTATACTAGATAGGATATATTGGTGAGCCAATCGTATGAAACTTACAGAATAGTGGGAAAGACACTAACTAAAGCATTACTCAAAGAACTGTCAAGTTATAGCTGTGATGGCAATTTGAGATGCTAACAGAGGGAGTAAACAAGTCAGAGGTAAAGGCTTCCCTGAAAGAGTTATGATAAAGATGAGATTTCTATGACTCTTCTGTTTAATCAACTAGATAAAAGGAGATAAAAGGTGGCAAAAAAAAAAAAAGTAGAAACAGCAAATGCAGTCTGTGGCAGGAGAAAGCACATTAATTTGAGAAACCGAATGAAAATCAACACGGATGGAGCAGAGGAAGCAAAACAAAAGGGTGTGATTCAAGATGAGGCTAAAGAGGTAGTGACCAGGCCATTCGAGGTCTTGTTAGGCCACATTTAAAAATGTGGTCTTTAGCCTAACAGCAACAAAATACCATTCAAAATGTTTTAACCTAGAGACTAAAGGATGAGATGTACATTTTGAGCAAAAAAATTATTCTAGTTTCAGTAAGAGTTATGAAAGAAGTGGAAGAGGATAAAAAGGAATGCTAGAAAACTATAGTTAGAAGGCTATTTCGTAGACTAAATAAGAAACAAAGATAGCATGGATAGTGTGATGGCAACAGGAACAAAGAGAAGTAGATTGGGCATAGGAAGACAAGATTGGTGACAGACTGGATGTGGAGAACAAAGGAGAGATCATTCTTCCTCATCTGATGACTACTAGCTTTCTAATCTAGGTTAGATAGTAGTACTACACAATGATATAGGAAATACTGAAAACAAGCCAGATTCGTTAAAGAGATACGTGATCATGGGCAAGCTACTGAATACCTCTGAGCATCAGTTTTTATTAAATGGGGTTAATTATACCCTGCTGAGAGACAATTATAAGTATTATGGTATGAAAAGGGTCTGGCACCTAGCAAGTCCTCAAAAATTTGTAGTTATTACTGTTTTCTCCCAGATTCTCCCAAGATTGTGTTCTCAAATGAGGCAATTTTGCTTCCTGGCCCTTATTTGGGACATCTGGCAATATCCGGAGACATTTTTGGCTGTCACAACTTAGGGTGAGAGGGGTTGCTATTGGTATTTACTGGCCAGAGGCCAGGGATGCTACTAAACCTTCTATGGTTCACAGACAGTCCTAAAACAAAGATTTAGCCAGCCCAAAATATCAATAGTGCTAAGGCTGTGAAGCCATGTTCCAGAGGGATTCTGATTGTGATAACTGCACATGAAAAGTTCTTTTGTATCCACTAATAACAACCATCCACATGAGTTAGAGTTAAACTGATTTATTACTGATAACCTGTTCAATCAGTTTCTAAATTCAAGCCTGGTTACAGAAGAAGTTACCAGAAGTGAATTCATAACCTAAATTTTAAACATACAAAAATATTAATGTCTTCTAACCATGAAAGCTAATTTGTTTTCCCATTTTGATGTCTGCATAAAGAAAAACCTGAAATACTACAAATTAACTGTCATCTTATTAAGAATCAGATACTCAGCCAGGCGCGGTGGCTCACGCCTGTAATCCCAGCACTTTGGGAGGCTGAGGCAGGTGGATCACGAGCTCAGGAGATCGAGACCATCCTGGCTAACACAGTGAAACCCCGTCTCTACTAAAAATACAAAAAAAAAATTAGCCAGGCCTGGTTGCAGGTGCCTATAGTCCCAGCTACTCGGGAGGCTGAGGCAGGAGAATGGCCTGAGCTTGCAGTGAGCCGAGATCGTGCCACTGCACTCCAACCTGGGTGACAGAGCGAGACTCCGTCTCAAGAAAAAAAAAAAATCAGATACTAAGATCCTTGAATAAAAACTCTATGAAAACTAGAGGCTTTTTCTAGTGTCATTATGTAGAAAAAAATGGTTTGCAATGAATCTATTTAATAAGTGCTGCATTATTACACAAGGATTACCAACAATGAAAAATAGACTGCAGTCTAATTCTTACAAAACCATTTCAAATTTTATGACAATATTTATTAAATCAAAATTTTAATCAAAACTGTGAAACTATCCTTCAAGCTCCAAGCCCTTAAATCCATTGGAAATAGATGAATTCATTGATTAAATATAAACTTCATATCATTTTGGACTCTATGGATAGTGAAGCTATTAAACCAGTATGCTCAACTGTCAATAATTTAAACTTAGATTAAAATCTGAGAGAACTGTCCAAAAGACCTCATAAAATCTCACCAGGGTCAAGAACTGGGACCTGATCACAACGGATACCACTTCACACCAAGGATAGCTTTTACAAAAAACAAAACAAAATAAAAAAAAATAAGTGTTGGCAAGAATGTGGAGACACTGTTGGAAACTACGTGCATTGCTAGTGAAATTGTTCAAACTGTGGGAAATAGTTTGGTGGTTCTTCAAAAAGCCAAACATACGGTTACCATATGGTCTAGCAATTCCAAGTCTAAATATTAATATATACCCAAACAAATTGAAAGCAGAGACTTGCACACCAATGTTCATAAAAGCATTATTCACACAGCCAAAAGATGGAAGCAACCCAAGTGTCCATGAACAAATGAATGGAGTTTTTAAATGTGTTATATACATATAATAAGAGTTATTCAGCCTTAAAAAGCAACGAAATTCTTAAACATGCTAAATACTGGCAAAACTTGAAAACATTGTGTTAAGTAAAATAAATCAGATACAAAAGGACAAGTATTATATGATTCTACCTATTATTAATTACCTAGAACAGGCAAATTCACAGAGACAGAAAGAGGTGACCAGGAGGTTGGGGTAAATGGAAGTGAGCAGGACAGTGGGAAGGAGAACTACTGTTTAATGGGTATAGAGCTTCTGTTCAAGATAATGAAAAAATGTTCTGGATAGTGGTGATGGTTGCAAAATATTGTCAATTTATTAATACTTAATGCCACTGAATTGTATACTGTAAATGGTTAAAATGGTAAATTTTATGTTATGTATATTTTGCCATAAAAAACCCAACTAGGACCTGAACTAAAAAACATTAAATAAATTCTTCCTCTGATCCCACCTTCTTCCCACTCCCATCACCCATAGGTGAGGTTCAGAAAAACAAAAAATATTTTGTTCAGCAGCTTGAACTGGATTCAAGCTTACATCTTTTGGAAAATGAATAAACTAAGTCAATATTTATCTTATTCAGTTCTATAAAAAGGCAAAATATCACATTATTATTTTATGACATCCAAATTTCAAATTTCCTTTAGGGGATATCACAGGAACATATACATGATTTCATACTCTTGGATTTGGTCTCTTCCAAAGATAATTTCACTGTATATCTATTAAAGTCTATGAGAATGAAAATGACCAAGGGGTTGCTGCAATAAGCTGGCAATTTCAATATTCCTTACCTTATTCTAATCATACATTTAAGAATGGTATATCACTTAATCTCTCAAAATTTGGTGTTATTAGTTTACTGAGAATAAAAAAGTAGAGGATTTCAAGTGTATATTATTGGAGAAACATGTAATATGCATCTTAAAGACTACTTCCAGGGGAAAATATATCAAGCCTTCAGCGTTACAAACAAGAGAAAATAAATCAGTAAAAATACAAACACTTTATTGGACAATAAAATCATCTTTTTTATCATTTAAGGTAAAATCCTAATTACTGGAGTCTTTTTTTCTCTCCCTTATCATTCCCCTCCTATACCTTTCATTTTTCCTCCCTTCCAGCCCATGTTTAATGCTCTAGTAGGACAAAAAGGATAAAATTACTGCCCACAGTCTCAATAAAATTAATGAGGAAAGATGTATATAGATCTCTTGAAGAAGTGCCTGAGTTTACGTTGCCAAGGTAACACTGACGTCTTAAATTTAAATGGAAGAGTTTATATTTAAAGAATTTTGGAGTCAATAGAATGTATTTTAAGAAAGAG
This sequence comes from Symphalangus syndactylus, assembly GCF_028878055.3. Lineage (NCBI taxonomy): Eukaryota > Metazoa > Chordata > Mammalia > Primates > Hylobatidae > Symphalangus > Symphalangus syndactylus. Next base: position 124,217,303 of record NC_072425.2, read on the forward strand.
CAAAGCATACACAGCTTATTATTCCCAAATACCAATAAATGATACATGGAAATTGGACAAAGACAATTAAATTTAGGCAACAGTCAACAACTATCCATTAACATGAGTCATTTGAATGACAGTACTGTTTAATGTGGACTGAAAAGTAAAGCTGAAGCTTCTACTGCTGGCTTTTGCAACTCACTAGCTGTAGGGACAAGGAAAGTTACTTAGCCTTGCATAAGTCATTTAATTCTCTCAAAGCCTCAGTTCCCTCAGGTGTAAAATGTGAAAGGTGAAACAAGATTAGTAAGGTCCCTTTCCAAATCTAAAATTCTTTGGCTCTATGATTTCAAAGGAAGAAATTTCTTTATCCAAAATAAGTTACTATATACCTATTATGTTCTAGAACATAATAAAGTAACATAACATAGTAAACATACTGGCATATCTATGGTAAGAAAATTAGACCAACATACGCTTCTGTGGTGTTATGATATGCGTTGGTTTTCATTCACAGTTCCTGATTCATAACTCCCATAGCTATTGTTATAGTCTTGTATTATAATGTTGGGTATCTCAAGCCTCAGAGGCAGGCCTCAGGAAACAGAGTCTCTCTCCTGCCCTCCTTTCACCTGCCCCAAGGTAGGACTCTAATCTTCTCCTACCTTTTCTATTGTGGGTCTTAAGACCATCCCCAGAGAGGGTCACACCCTATGCAATGGGGGAAGGAATACTGAAGTCATGCAGCCTCATAAAAACCCAAGAGGACAGGGTTTAGAGAATTTCTGGATACCTGAACACGCAGAGGTTCCTGGAGGGTGGCACTCCCAGGGATGGCAAGGAAGCATGCTCTGCAACCCCATACCTCGCCCTACGCGTCTCTTCACCTATATCCTTTATGATAAACTTTATAATAAACCAGTAAATGTAATTTGTGTTTCCCTGAATTCTGTGAGCTGTTCCAGCAAATTAATCGTAACCAAAGTGGGGGGGTCATGTGAACCCCAACTTGAAGCTGGGTGGTCAGAAGTTCTGGAAGCCTGGACTTGTGACTGGTACCAGTCTGGGCATCTAGGGGACAGACTTGGGGACTGAGACCCCAACCTGTGGAATCAGACACTATCCCTAGGTAGACAGTGTTGGAATAGAATTAGAGGACATCTTGCTGGTATCCACGGCTCGGTGTGTGGAGAAAAAAAACCCCACACATTTGGTCACAGAAGTCTTCTGTGCTGATGACTGTGATGTAAGAGTAGAGGAAAAACACAGTTTAAAAGAGAGTTTTTCTCTACACATCTTTTTCAAGGTATTTTTTATTCCCCTCTTTTCATTAATTATGTAGTACATATTCAAAAAACTGAAAAATATAGAAAGGATAAAAAACCAAGAATCATAATTCCCCTGTACAAACACAATTAAGTTCATATTTGTCATGAGATACCTTTCTTGGTTTTGTTATAAGAAAGATATGCTATTAAAGATTTAATGGTAAAATACAACTGGAAAGAACATAAATATAATCTGAATTTTGGAAATGTAAGAAAAGAATGGGCAATAAAAATTAAATAAACAAATATAAGGTACTAATAAAAAGTAAAATGCACATCAACAGCATCAACAGCAAAAGGCAATAGGGCAGATCTGAATACTGAGCCCAGGTAGTAACAGATTTCCGTTCAACATGAAACCTTTCCTGTGCCCCTAGTCTAAATTGGGTCACCCAGGTGTTACTTCCAAAAGACTTTTCACTTGTCTGTCACAGTTCTTTGTACATCCAAGATTACTGAACTATTTTTCATAGCTATTTATTTAGTGCTTCCTTTTCCCCACTAGCCTAATAAGCTCCACAAAGTCAAGGATCATTTCTTCTTCATGTGCCAGTGTGTCCCCAGTAGAACACCTCATACACTGAATCAGTTCAATTAACATTTGTTGACTAAATAAATAAGCAGACTCTTGTTTTATAAATTTATATCGACTATTCCTGACTAGCTACTTTTCCCAAGGCCCAAGATCCATTTTCAGGGAAACTACTAAGTAAGAGAAATACAGGTTGAATATCACTTATCCAAAATGCTTGGAACCAGAAGTGTTTCAGATTTTTAATTTTTTTGGATTTTGAAATGTTTACATATACATTCCATCTTGGGGATGAGACCTAAGTCTAAATTTGAAATTCATTTATGATTCATATATACCTAATACATATAGCCTGAAGGTAATTTTATACAATGTTTTAAATAGTACATGCAACAAAGTTTGTGTATTCTGAACCATCAAAAAGCAAATGTGTCACTATTTTGCTGCCCCCAAAATTTTGAATTTTAATGCATTTCAGATTTCTAATTTTTGGATGAGGTATGTTCAACCTGTACCCAAATTCAAATACATTTGCATTGAAGATTTTATATCCTAGTCCAGGGATTGAAAAACTACAACTTCCAGGCCACATCAGGCCATCCATATGTTTTTGTAAATAAAGTTTTGTTGGAATATGGTCAAACCCATTCATTTACATACTGTGTATGGCTGCTTTTGTGCTACAACAGCAGTGCTGGTAATTGCAACAGAAAGCTAAAAATATTTACTATCTGGCCCTTTACAAGAAAAGTTTGCCAACCTCTATTTAATGACTTTAAACTAGACTAATGACTTTAAACTAATAATAAAAAGAAACATAAAAAGTTCACCAACCTCTAATGACTTTAAACTAGACTAATGATTTTAAATTAATAATAAAAAGAAACATAGGATAATGAGCTTTTGGAGTCATTCATGAAAATATTTGACATAACTAAACTATATACCAGCAATATTACTATCAAAAATTCAATAACTTAGCTACTTTAGTTCATAAACTTTTAAGAGTGAAAGGATTAAGCACAGTATTCTTAGAAATGGCCAACATTTCAAATACTTTCTTTTTTTTATAGGCTTTTAGTAACACTTCAAATTTTTAGCAGAGCTGATTTTAATTATTAAACATACAAAACAAATTGCTACTCTGCTGTAATTATTAGGCAGGATGAACTAAAAATCCCAATGCAAAATCAGCATTTCCATAGCAACCTGTACTTCTATTGGCCCCACAGGTAGGAACTGGCATTGCTTTGCATATTTAGAAAAAACACCTCCATTAAATAATACAAAAAAAAATTTTGCTTGGATAAAAATAACACATTTGTCAAGATATTAACACAACACTACTACAAATTCAATAATATATAAATTGATCAATCAAAAATTTTTTAAAAAGTCTGGATTGAATGTGTATCAGCTGCACATTCAATAGTTTATCTAATTTGTAGGTTTATTAATGCTACCAGTTCTGGATGATGCCTGCTGATTACCGGGTAATATCTAAATCATATAAAAAACAAAACAAGCATATATTTATAAATAATGTAAAAAATGAATGAAAGGCGAGGAAGAAACATTTACTGAGTGCCTACTATCTATCCTAGTAAGACTTCTCATAAACAGATTTTAATAGAAATGGTTTCATATAACTATTTAATCCAAAACATGTCATCTTATAAAATTGGGACATTATTTTATAAGTCAAAACTTTCTATTTCAGCTAATACAGACCAGAAATAGAAATTTTAAGGGCCAAATGTCATTGGTAAATTTTTATAGTATTCTAGCTTCTATAATGTTCTAGCTTAGTAAACATCAATTAAAAAAATCAAACATGTAAAATGTTTAGGGAAAGTAATGAAGATGCAATTATTGCCAAATCAGCTAATATTAAATAAGCAATCCTATACAATACAGTAACCCCTCTTTATCTGCGGTTTCACTTCCTGTGGCTGCAGTTACCTGCAGTCAACTGTAGTTTGAAAATATTACATGGAAAATTTCAGAAATAAACAATTCATAAGTTTTAGATTGTATGGCACTCTGAGTAGTGTGATGAAATACGCTGTTCTACTCCATCCCCCACAGGGGACATGAATCAGCCCTTTGTCCAGCACAACCATGCTGTGTATGCTGTCTATTTAGTTATTCAGTAGCTATCTCAGTTATGATTGACTGTTGCAGCATAAAAGAGTTTGTGTTCAAATAACCCTTATTTTACTTAATAACAGCCTGAAATTTCAAGAGTAGCGATGCTGGCATATTGTTATACTTGTATTTTATGATTATTGTGGTTAATCTCTTACTATGTCTACCAATTATACTTTATAAGTTAAAATTTACCATAGGTATGTATGAATAGGAAAAAACATAGCATACATAAGGTTTGGTACCATCCACAGTTTCAGACATCCACCTAAACTCAAGTGATCATCCCACTTCAGCTTCCTGCGTAGCTGAAACTACAGATAAGTACCACCATACCCAGCTGATTTTTTATTTTTTGTAGAGATAGGGGTCTCTCTTTGTTGCCCAGACAGGTCTCGAACTCCTGGCCTCAAGTGATCCTCCCACCTTGGCCTCCCAAAGTGCTGGGATTACATGTGTGAGCCACCACACCTGTTCATTTTTCTACTACCAAATTTAAGAACCTACCTACATCTATATACTAATACTCTGCCTTTCCTCCTTATATAATTGATGGGTGGTAATCAGCTCCTTTCTAAGGTCAATTTTTCTCAAATTCACTCTTGAACCCAACATAATCCGGCTTTTTTCCTTATTGGACCAAAAAAACCCCATAGTTATTAAAGTCACCAGAAACCTCTACACTGCCAAATCCAGTGGCCATTTCCCATCTTCAAAGATTTTCCTCAACTCTTAGAAGCAGCTGACACAGTCATTCACAACCTCCTCCCTGTCTTCTGACACACCACACCCTTGGTTTTCCTTCTGCCTCACTGGCTGCACTTCTCAGTTTTATTTGCTGAATCCTTTCTGTCCTCTCCAAGACACAGTCTTCCGACTCTCCTCATTAATAATTTCTTCAATCTCATTGCTTTAAATACTATTTAAATGCTAACACAGGGCTAGGCGCAGTGGCTCATGCCTGTAATCCCAGCACTTTGGGGGTCCGAGACGGGCAGATCACGAGGTCAAGAGACAGAGACCATCCTGGCCAACATGGTGAAACCTTGTCTCTACTAAAAACACAAAAATTAGCGGGGCATGGTGGTGCGCGCCTATATCCCAGCTACTCAGGAGGCTAAGGCAGGAGAATCGCTTGAATGCAGAAGGCAGAGGTTGCAATGAGCCTGGATTGAGCCACTGCACTCCAGCCTGGTGACAGAGCGAGACTCCGTCTCAAAAAAAATCTAATGCATCCAGATCTATATGGGAGAACCAGCATCTACCCAGAACTCCAGGGGCAGTCACCCCACACTATCATGTGACCGGGCATTTCATTTCATACTTCACACATCCCTAACAGTATTCTTGATTTCCCACCCCTCCAAAATTTGTCCCTCCTGCACTTTTTCCCATTTCAATATATGGCACCAGCAATGCCCCGTATCCTGACACTTTTCACCAGTTTTAACACTGTAATCCATCCATGGCTCTATCTGAACTAATACAATACTCTCCTTCTAAGTGATCTCCTGCTTCCACTAATGCCTCTCTACATTGCCTTCTCAAAAGAGCAGCCAGAAAAATTCTGTCAAAATATAAACCAAATCATGACACAGCCTTGCAACAAAAAAAAAAAAAAAAAAAAAAAAAAGACCTTCGAATGGCCCCATCATTAAAACAAATATGAAAGTTATCCATGGCCTGTAAGATCCTACCTCAGCAGCCCCCAACCTTTTTGGCACCAAGGACCAGTTTTGTGGAAGACAATTTTTCCACAGACAGGGCGGCAGGGCCGTGGTGGGGGTGGGGGTGCTTTCAGGATGAAACTATTACACCTCAGATCAACAGGAATTAGATTCTTGTAAGGCAATGTGTAACCTAGATCCCTCACATGTCTAACTCAGAACAGGGTTCGTGCTTCTATGAGAATCTTGCCGCTGATCTGACAGGAGGCAGAGATCAGACAATAACGCTGGCTGGCCCGCTCCGCTCACCTCTTGCTGTGTGGCCCAGTTCCAAATAGGCCACAGACCAGTACCCATCCGTGGCCCAGGTATATGGGCCCCCTGCCTTATGTAATCTGACTTATGTCTCCTATCTCATCTCTACTTCTCTTTCTCTTCCTCCCTCTAATACCAGTCACACTTGTCTTTTTGCAGTCTGTTGATGTTCTTCAAGCTTGTCTCTGCTTTGGATCCTTTGCTGTTTCTTCTACTTGAAATAATCTTCCCTCAGATATTCACAAGGACCTCTCACTCACTTTTTTCAGTCTGATGAAATGTCACCTATAAAGAATTTCCCTCAACAACACGCTGTTGAAAATATCATCCCAGCTCTTTCTACTTTGCTTCATTTTCTACAAAACTGTTTTCAATTTTATAATATATTGTTATATAGTTTATATATTTGTTGACTTTCTCATCCACTAGAAATATAAGCGCCTGAGGGCACAAACTTTGACTTAATTGCTTCTCTGTATCCCTCAACTAAAATGGTATCTGACACTAATTAAGTGTTCAATAATAACTGTTGAACTGACAAATGGCTATACAATTTTTTTTTTTTTTTTTTTTTTGAGACGGAGTCTTGCTCTGTCGTCCAGGCTGGAATGCAGTGGCACGATCTCAGGTCACCACAAGCTCCATCTCCCGGGTTCCAGCCTCAACCTCCCGAGGACCTACACCGGGCTAATTTCGTATTTTTAGTAGAGACGGGGTTTCACTATGTTAGCCAGGCTGGTCTCAAACTCCTGACCTCATAATCTGCCTGCCTAGGCCCCCCAAATTGCTGGGATTACAGGGGTGAGCCACCGCGCCCGATGCTATTACAATTTTTAAGAAGGATTTTTCTTTAACTTGAATGGTTTGTGATTCATAAACTTGAATGGTTTATAAGATTACTAAAACTATTTAATTCAGACTTCATATACAGAGGTACCACTTCTGAAAAGGAAACTCTAATAAAAACATGTCTTCCTTCTTTCTGCATTAAAATTCCAGACCCTAGGAAATTTCTGGCATTTTTTCCAAAATAAACAGAGGTAAAATTATCTTAATGGGCTAAATGTAAGATCTCATGTAACTCTTGGTAATAGGTACAAAAGCCATTTCCATTTAAACTCAATTTTACTTTATTGCCCTCTTCCCCAACACACACATACACATACAGATACCTTGGTTACTTTATCTTAGATTTCATTGTTTAATTTTTTTACCAGGTAACATACTTACATAGTTATGTGAACATTAAAAGTTAAAAAATAAAAGATTGTAAGTCTGAAAAGATATACAGTGAAAGGTCTCCCCATCCCATGCCTATATCTCAGTGACTCAGTTCAAACTCCCACTACCAAAAAGTAACCACTGTTATTATAGGGTGGAAGTTAGCCATTTTTTTCTGTAAAAAGCCACACAGAAAATATTTGCAGCTTTATGGACTATCCACTCTCTGTCACAACTACTCAATTCAGCCATTATAGAGTGAAGGCAGCCTTAGATAATATGTAAACGCATGTGTATAGCAGTACTTCAATAAAACTTTATTTGCAAATACAGACAGTAGGCTGAATTTTTCCCATGGGGGGTCACAGTTTGCCAAAACCTGTTACAGAACAGTTTAAATACCAGTGTCTCTTTTATAAAAAATGTTAATGGTAGTGTTTGGAAGAGACTTCAATGGAAGAGACTGCAACAAAGAATGCTATTTGAAACAAAAATTCATCCTACCCATAATGATGTGTTAAAATAATATAGATTTTCATATAAATAGATTTAAGATTATTCCCAGATGCCTCTCCATAATCCATAATATATTCGTGCAAATATTTTCTTCTTCCTCTTCATGGTACAATTATGAAGAACTGGAGGAACGTTAAGACAAGACAAAGTGGTAACCTAACTATCAGAGCACTGTCAATCATTAACTCTGGCTTAACATTTTCTCTTCTGCGATTTTAATTATACGCAAACGTGTAATTAAAATCTCCACAGAATGCATTAAAGAAATAAACCACAGTCTACATTTAAAAACAAATAAAATTTCAAATGTCTGTTTCTCAACCAGATCAATTCCAAAATGCATGTTTCTAATAAGTCTTACAAAGGATTTAATTTAATAAAATGAAGCAAGATTAGAGAGAACCAGATCTCTCCAAAAAGCAGATCACTGTTACACTGAATAACCAGCTTCTCAAAATTCAGAGGTATCCTAGGAATATATCTTACCTTAGATGCCATTCTCATAAAGAGCTTGTTTTGATTTTCTGCTGTTGCCATCTTTTCATTTTTGACCAAATCATTTAGGCTTAGATTATCATCATCATGAAAGTATCTGACCCTTTCTTTTTCCTCATGGGTTGAAACCTATGACAAAATGAACATTATTAATTTAATGAAAATATGGGTCTCTAAAGTATTTCTTAATGAATTACATAAAAATCTGATGTTAAATGTAAAAATCCCACTATGTAATCACAACCTTTCCTTCCAGTTTATCCCTAGTCTGCCAGTTTCCATTAGAATTACACACCCTACTTCTGCCTCTTTCCTCTTCCCCAGGGATGGAAGCATGATATGATCTGCTTTCTGAGTTTTGATGAAAGAGCAAAACTGCTCTACCCCTTCTTCTCTCTTTTCTGCTCTCCTTCTCCTTATAGTTAAAATTCCTTACCACTGTGGTGGGAAGACTGAAGTTATCCAGAAATGGAGTAAGTATATCAAAAAAGAGGTGAAATATTAGCAAATCCACTGCTATGAATTTAATGATTATGTTGCCCCAAAATTCACCTGTTGAAATCTTAATATGAAGGTATTAAGATGCAAGGTCTTTGGGAGGTAACTGGGCTATGAGCATGAAGTACTCAGAAATGGGATCAGAACTTGTGATGGTTAATACTGAGTGTCAACTTGATTGGACTGAAGGATGCAAAGTATTGTTCCTGGGTGTGTCTGTGAGGGTGTTGCTAAAGGAGATTAACATTTGAGTTAGTGGACTGGGAAAGACAGACACACCCTCAGTGTGGGTGGGAACCATCTAATCAGCTGCCAGGGCAGCTAGAAGATGTTGAAAGGACTTGACTTGCTGACTCTTCTGGCCTTCATCTTTCTCCCATGCTGGATGCTTCCTGCCCTCAAACATCAGACTCCAAGTTCTTCAGTTTTTGGACTCTTGGACTACACCAGTGGTTTGCCAGGGATTCTCGGGCCTTCAGCCACAGAACCGAAGGCTGCGCTGTTGGCTTCACTACTTTTGAGGTTTTGGGACTTGGACTGGCTTCCTTGCTCCTCAGCTTGCAGATGGCCTATGTAGGACTTTACCTTGTGATTGTGTGAGTCAACACTCCTTAATAAACTCCCCTTCATATATACATCTATCCTCTTAGTTCTGTCCCTCTAGGGAACCCTGACTAATACAGTACCTCTATTAAAAGACATGAGCATTCGTTCTCTCTCTCTTTTCTCTGCCATTTGAGGATACAAGAAGACTATCATCTACAAACCCGTAAGCATGCCCTCATCAGACAATGAAGCTGCCAGCATCCTAATCTTGGACTTCTCAGTCTCCAGAGCTGTGAGAAATAAATTTCTATTGTTTAAGCCATCCAGTCTATGTTATAGTAGCCCGAACTAAGAGACCAACTTCTAATTAGTAAACCCTTGTTCTGTAAACAGCTTTATCAAAAGCAAAGCTGATATTCTGGTCTCCATCTAATTCAGTCCCAGATTTTCCTATCAGTTGGTTCCATACCCAGGTGTGGAACAGAAAAATACTGTTTATTTCCTCCCAAATCAAATCTTTCCAATGCTGCTCTCACATTCCCTTATCCAAATAAAACCCTGTCTTTAACTTCTTTGAGATCTTTGGAACAGGGGTGCAACTACATTTTCCAACATTACTATTCTTTTTTTTTTTTTTTTTTTTTTTTTTGAGACGGAGTCTCGCTCTGTCACCCAGGCTGGAGTGCAGTGGCGCAATCTCGGCTCACTGCAAGCTCCGCCTCCCGGGTTCACGCCATTCTCCTGCCTCAGCCTCTCCGAGTAGCTGGGACTACAGGCGCCTGCCACCACGCCCGGCTAATTTTTTTGTATTTTTAGTAGAGACGGGGTTTCACCGTGGTCTCAATCTCCTGACCTCGTGATCCGCCCACCTCGGCCTCCCAAAGTGCTGGGATTACAAGCGTGAGCCACCGCGCCCGGCCCAACATTACTATTCTTGTCTTTACTAGCTTAAACCTCATATCCCATGACTTCAACCCCTGGCTCCAGACACTTAATTTCCGGCCCTCTTGTCCTTTCATTATGCTCAAAGAGCAAACTCTACTCATGAATGAAAGTGTCTACCTTCTTTACTCCTATACCTAGATTGCTCAGTAATACGCAACTCAAAAAGGGCCCTCGATGCCTTCTGACAATGCATTTATGGATCCCTAATCAGTTCCACCATTTCGTGTAATTCAAACCTTTACTATTCTCCTCCTGTACCTCCTCGCCAACTACCAAATTCCTCCCATTACATTAGAAGACATATCTATCCCACTTCTATTTGTTGGATGAATTAATTAGAATCTCTAGCAACACAGGCACTCAACGGGCAAAAAATAAACATTTGACAGAAATACTCTGAATGAACAGTTCTTTTGTATATGCAATTATCACTTGTCTGGTCCTCCAAATTTAAAATAAAAAAACTAACTTGGGAAAGCTGAATATGTTGTTTTTGCCATGTCAAGAGCCTCAAGGTAGTGCTAAAAACTAATTACTAGAGTTGGAAAATGGAAAAGAAAATTAGTTTTATAAAGGATCATGGCACCTACATAATTAAGCCATTACTGTGTATGGATACTCCATCACCAGGTCTCAAGTTAGCTGTCTAACACTAGTAACAGCTCTTAGTTTTCCCTAAGAGCTATAGCAACTATGCCAAAAGCAGCTGAAAACAACATCAAAGAAATGTACACCAAAATTAAAATTGCCTTAAACATTCAATGTTAACAACTATTTGAAAAAATACAGTTGGATTAGTTTCCATTCTGTAAAAGGCAAAGAGATATAACTAAGAATAAAAGTATTAACAACATCATTTACTACCTTCCAATATTAGCATTCAAAAGCCACAATTCAGAAAATATTTTATAATCTGATACAAAGAAAGCCCCAAGGGGAAGAAGGAATTCTGAATTAATAAACAAAGACATATGTTAAACATACCATCTGTCTCTTTCTTCTTCCTCCTCGTGATTCAAGAGATTTTCCGGGTGTGTTCACAGGCCATACTCTTCCAAACTGATCTGTTCTGACAAGGATTACTTCTTGCTGGTCTTCATTCTATAAAAAGATTTAGAGATAACTATTGAAATTATTGTGAAGAATGTTGAATGTTTTTACTTAATAACAAAAAAAGCATTAAAATGATTAACGTTTTCACATAATATTGTGGATTGCCTTAAATCTCCTGGATTTTCATTACTCTCTATACTATAAAATGAACATAATCTTTTGGGGAAAGGGTGAAAAATACCCAATGTTTATTTTAGTATTTTAAAAAAAGCAATCAGGAGAAGAAAATTTCAAATAAAGTTTTCATCTAGACAATATTAAAAGATGACAAAGTATCAATAGTCCATGTCGCATTGTATGAGAATGCCCATCACTTACGCAGCAGATGTAATGTTTTTTAAATTTAAAGATCCTATCAAAATCTGATTATAAGAAATAAAACAACTAAAGACAAACTTGTTAAATTAGCAAATACAATGATATTACCCGTAACTTCTATTCTTTCTATTAACAGCCTTCAAATGCTTTTCAGTTTTCTGACTCTTCAGAAGGAATTATATCCCACACACTTTCAAGCCATATTTTTCTTACAAACTTTTGGCCAAATATAAACCTGGCACAGTACAGAATAAGAGTAAACTTTATTCTCTAATGGAAATGGAGTGTTATTGGAAGGATTCTAATAATCAATAAAGAATATTAGAGAATGACAAAGGAAAGAAACTGTTATATCAAAAAGACACTTGCACTTGTATGTTTATCACAGAACTATTCACAATAGCCAAGTCATGAAATCAACTGAAGTGTACACTAATGGATGATTGAATAGAGAAAATCTGGTGTATATATGCCATGGAATACTACACAATCACACAAAAAAAGAAATGTCTTTCACAGCAGCATGGATGGAGCTAGAGGCAATTATCCTAAGTGACATAACTCAGGAAATCAAATACTGCATGTTCTCACTTAAAAGTGGGAACTAAACAATGGGTACACATGGACATATAGAGGGAATTAATAGACACCGCAGTCTCCAAAAGTGGGGAGGATGGAAAGGGAGTAACGACTGAAAAAATTACCTATTGGGAACAATTTTTATTATTCAGGTGATGGGTAAAACAGAAGCCCAAACCTCCTCACCATTATGCAATATATCCCTGTAACAAACCTGCATATGCAACCCCTGCATCTATTTTTAAAAAATTAAAAACGAAAATAATATTAAGGAATGAATTCAATAAAAATCCATCTGAAACAAGACCAAGCAAAATATTCACATTTTAGTTTTCTTCTCAATTGGAACCAACTATAGAAAAAATCAATCCCAATTCCATTTAATAGATGTTAGTTCCCCTGCTGAAATGGAAGAAAAATAATATATATTATTGATCTTACATTCACACATAATATTAAATTGATACAAAAGATTATCATTACTTTTCTTCCTCAATAAATAAACGAACATTAATTAATGAAGTGCCATCTTTTAAAAGATCTTTCTACTCATTCCCTTACCAGATAGTAGAGATAGGCAACACATTATAAGCTGGCTTCTAACTTTACCACACTGATAAAGCTGGTCTCCCAAAGGACTTTCAAATTACTAAGTCCAATACATAATTATTAAATTGTCATCTTCCCTGATTTGAAAGCATTTGGTTCTGTTTATTACATTCTCTAGCCTGAAATTCTTCTTATTCCAGTTTTAAACACTCTACTCTCTCCTGGTTCTGCCTTTACCTCTCTGACACATTCATTCATTTATTCATTCATTCATCAAATATTTCTGAAATGTCTATTTAATCTTAGGAGTTAAAAGAAATATAACCCCTGCCTTCTATAAGCTTATGGCCTAGTAGGGAAACTACTCCCCACATGAATTATTAATATAAACAAAGTCACTTTCACTTTCTCCTTCATTTCCAGCTACCCCTCAAATGCTGATGATTCCAGGGTTCCTTGGTTTCCAGCCCTTCAGCCTGAAAACCTAATCATCACCCATACTGCAAAAAAAATTCACTGTGTTAAAAACAAATATAATCATGCTATTCTTTGCTTAAAAATCTGCAGGGATCATTTATCACCAGAAGATCAATACCACTGTAAGTATGGCCCACAGACCATCACAAGTCCAAGAATTACTAGACATTAAATATTTGTTACTAATCCATGATGAGGGCAGTACAGAAAGAGTGTTCTATAGGTGTTCTATAGCAATTGTATAGAATTGATATGGTTTGTCTCCATGTCCCCACCCAAATCTCATCTCGTAGCTCCCATAATTTCCATGTGTTGTAGGAGGGACCCGGTGGGAGATGACTGAATCATGGGGGCAGGTCTTTCCTGTGCTGTTCTCGTGATAGTGAATGGATCTCGTGAGATCTGATGGTTTTAAAAACGGGAGTTTCTCCACACAAGCTCTCTCTTTCCCTGCTGCCATCCACATAAGATGTGACTTGCTCCTCCTTGCCTTCAGCCATGATTGTGAGGCCTCCCCAGCCATGTGGAACTGTAAGTCCAATTAAACCTCTTTCTTTTGTAAATTGCCCAGTCTCAGGTATGTTTTTATCAGCAGCATGAAAACAGACAAATACAAGAATCATTTTATGTTGGTTCAATCTAAATAACAACTTGGGACTTTATTTCATATATCTTTATTTCATCTTTCTATGAATATTTTTGATTGTATTTTATAAAACTATTAATCCATCACGGTCTGTAAAATTTTAAAATATATATAAACAACCCTGACCCTACACCACAGTCTAAATAGTGAAATAAAGGTAAAGCATTTTCACACAGTATACAAAGCCTTCAAATTCTGGCCCTAGACTTTCCTAGTTCCTTGTAATTTTCGTAAACGTACTGTAAATTTTATTTCTTCTGCATGGAACAATTATCCCTTCTTGCTCAACTAGGAAATTAAGAATTTAGTCATAGCCAATGCTCTGTTCCCAATAATTTTTGGCACATGTATGTGGCTAGACTGTAATATTTTCAGTAACTATTTGTCTATTTATATTTATCTCTCTTTGCAGGACAAAGACTAAGCTATACACTACTTGGTACCTATAGGACCTGTCACAGTGTCAAACAATAATGGGAATTCAATAAATGCTTGATAAATGTCATTAACAAGCTGGCGCCTCAGATAGATTAATTGTATCCTACAACTAACCCACTTTCCCCTTCAGTGAGCTGTTTCCTCCCTCTGCCAACTTTCTGTTCCTTAGGACTGCCAATACATAAGACCCCAAGTTGCTCCATGTCGGGTACCCAAGCCAGAGTGCATCTAACCATCTACATGGCATTAAAATGCAAGATAGAAATGAGAAGTTCATTCTATACAGAAAATATGCAAAAACATTTTCATCATCCATGTAATTTTGTAATTTATCTCAAAAGAAACCAGAAACACTTCTTGATATAACTAAAAAGCATTTATAAACTCTTTCCATTTTCATAAGAATACCAAATGCTCCAGGTTTTTAAATTATCCCCAACAATTACAGTTTGCTCTGGAGGACTTTTTATTTTAAAAACATCAAAACTGATAATTTATTAAAGCGTTTTATACGGACACTTGAATTAACAAATCCCAAAATGCTCTCGGATCATTTACTCATTAATCCATAAAAGAACCTTCTGGCTGACAAAAATCATGGATTCTTATTTTAAAGGAAGAAAGGAGAAAACAAAGCTACAAAATCAATTTGCTAACATAACCAGAATAAACCTTCCGTGCTGGTATCTATAATATTTGTGAGATAATAAATTTCTCCCACAAGTGCATATCATTTTTATAGTAATAAAAAATTGAGGATTCAGGAGATCGTGGCAGACACAAGGCAAGACTAGATTGTAGCTCTGGACAGAGCAGCATGCAGGGGCTTGCATTGTGGATTTTAGCTCCAGATCGACTGCAAGAACAAACCAGCAATCCCGAGAGGACCCACAGACCCTCTGAAGGAAGCGGACTGCCCCTGCAGCACCCAGGAGACACCCCAAATACCGTTAAGTGCCCCAACTGTGGAAGTGGGAACACACTTCCTCCCGAACACACACCCCCACTGGAGAAGTTGAAGGTCTGTTTGCAGGAGAAGTTTTCGACTTTACTTGGAGCTGAGTCAAGTTAGGGGGCCGAGCAAAATACAGGGGTAGGGGAAGGAGCAGAAAGGCCCTCGGATCTCGCTGGGTCCCCAAACAGCCCATTCCTGCCTGGCACCACAGGGATCCAACAGAAGGGTGGCCAGAGGAGCAGGGGGTAAAACTCCACAGGGAAAAGGAATTATCTAGCTGAACTTTGTAATAATTTGAACAGCGTGAGAAGCCTCCTGGCCAGAACTCTAGGGAGGGCGCAAATCCTGCATACAGACTTCACAGGCAGGGTAAGAACTAAAGCCCTTTTCTCTCGCAGGTGGGAAGCAGATATCCTCGGGTAAGTTTTCAAGCCCACCTTGCCCTCAGCCTGGAAACAGACTCCGCACTGCTGGTGGGGGCACAGTGGGAGTGAGACTGGCCCTTCAGTTTGCGTGGGAGCTGGGTGAGGCCTGTGACTGCCAGCTTTCCCCCACTTCCTTGACAACCTGCATGACTCAGCAGAGGCAGCCATAATCCTAATAATAGGTAACACAACTCCAGTGACCTGGGAATCTCATCCCATCCGCCACAGCAGCCCCAGCAAGATGCGCCCACAGAAAGTCTGAGCTCAGACAGGCGGAGCCCCGCCCCCATCTGATGGTCCTTCCCTATCCACTCTGGTAGTGGCAGACAAAGGGCATATAACCTTGGGAGTTCTAGGGCCTCACCCACCACCAGTCCCTCTCCACCCTACTACAGCTGATGCTCTCTGGAAAGTGCCACCTCCTGGCAGGAGGCCAACCAGCCCAAAAATGGAGCATTAAACCACCAAAGCTAAGAACCCTCACAGAGTTCACTGCATCCTCAATCATATCCACCAGAAAAAGCAGCTGGTATCCACGGCTGAGAGACCCAGAGACAGTTCACATCACAGGACTCTGCAGAAAACCCCCCGTACGAGCCCAGAGCCAGGCAGACTTGCTGGATGGCTAGACCCAGAAGAGAGACAACAAATACTGCAGTCCAGTTCACAGGAAGCCACATCCATAGGAAAAGGCAGAGATTACTACATCAAGGGAATACCCCCCATGGGACAACAGAATCTGAACAATAGCCTTCAAATAGCCTTTAGCCCTAGACCTT
This sequence comes from Symphalangus syndactylus, assembly GCF_028878055.3. Lineage (NCBI taxonomy): Eukaryota > Metazoa > Chordata > Mammalia > Primates > Hylobatidae > Symphalangus > Symphalangus syndactylus. The sequence continues at coordinate 124,233,775 of NC_072425.2, forward strand.
CCCTTTGACACAGCCTACCCAAATGAGAAGGAACCAGAAAACCAACCCTGGTAATATGACAAAACAAGGTTCTTCAACGCCTCCCAAAAATCACACTAGTTCACCAGCAATGGATCCAAACCAAGAAGAAATCCCTGATTTCTAACCTGAAAAAGAATTCAGGAAATTAGTTATTAAGCTAATCAGGGAGGGACCAGAGAAAGGCGAAGCCCAATGCAAGAAAATCTGAAAAATGATACAAGAAGTGAAGGAAAAAATATTCAAGGAAATAGACAGCTTAAAGAAAACACAATTAAAAACTCAGGAAACTTTGGACACACTTTTAGAAATGCGAAATGCTCTGGAAAGTCTCAACAATAAAATTGAACAAGTAGAAGAAAGAAATCCAGAGCTCGAAGACAAGGTTTCAAATTAACCCAATCCAACTAAGACAAAGACAAAAAAATAAGAAAATACGAACAAAGCCTCCAAGAAGTCTGGGATTATGTTAATCAACTGAACCTAAGAATAATCGGTATACCTGAGGAAGAATTCTAAAAGCCTGGAAAACATATTTGGTGGAATAATCAAGGAAACTTTCCCGGCCTTGTGAGAGACATAGACAGCCAAATACAAGAAGCAAAAGGAATACCTGGGAAATTCATCACAAAAACATCTTTGCCTAGGCACATTGTCATCAAGTTATCCCAAGTTAAGATGAAGGAAAGAATCTTAAGAGCTGTGAGACAGAAGCACCAGGTAACCTATAAAGGAAAACCCATCAGATCAACAGCAGATTTCTCAGCAGAAACCCTACAAGCTAGAAGGGATTGGGGACCTATCTTCAGCCTCCTCAAACAAAACATTTATCAGCCAAGAATTTTGTACCCAGCAAAACTAAGCATGATATATGAAGGAAAGATACAGTCGTTTTCAGACAAACAAATGCTGAGAGAATTCACCATCACCAAACCACCACCTTCTGCATGGTTTTGAAGGTTCCTTTTGCTAAAAGGAGCTCTAAATCTTGAAACAAATCTTTTACATCAAAACAGAACCTCTTTAAAGCATAAATCACACAGGACCTACAAAACAAAAATACAAGTTAAAAGGCAAAAACAAAAAAACAAAAACAAAAGTACACAGGCAACAAAGAGCATGAGAAAAGTAAAGGTAGCTCACCTTTAATGCTAACATCGAATGAATGTAAATGGCCTAAATGCTCCACTTAAAAGATTCAGAACCACAGAATGGATAAGAACTCACCAACCAACTACCTGCTGCCTTCAGGAACTCACCTAACACATAAGGACTCACATAAACTTAAAATAAAGGGTTGAAAAAAGGCATTTCATGCAAATGGACACTGCAAGTGAGGAGGGGTAGCTATTCTTTTATCAGACAAAACAAACTTTGAAGCAACATCAGTTAAAACAGACAAAGAGGGACAGTATATAATGGTAAAAGGCCTTGTCCAACATGAAAATATCACAATCCTAAACATATATGTGCCTAACACTGGTGCTCCCAAATTTATAAAACAATAGACCTAAGAAATTAGATAGACAGCAAAAAAGTAATAGTGGGGGACTTCAATACTCCACTGATAGCCCTAGATAGGTCATCAAGACAGAAAGTCAACAAAGAAACAATGAATTTAAACTATATCTTGGAACAAATGGATTTAACAGATATATACAGAACATTTCATCCAACAACTGCAGAATACACATTCTATTCAACAGCACATGGAACTTTCTCCAAGACAGACCATTTGATAGGCAATAAAATGAGCCTAAATAAATTTAAGAAAATTGAAACTATATCAAGCACTCTTTCAGACCACAGTGGAATAAAACTGGAAATCAACTCCAAAAGGAACCTTCAAAACGATGCAAATATAGGGAAACTAAATAACCTGCTCCTGAATGAGCACTGGGTCAAAAACAAAATCAAGATTAAAAATCAAAGAAATTAAAAAATTCTTTGAACTGAAAAACAATAATGACACAACCTATCAAAACCTCTGGGATACAGCAAAGGCAGTGCTAAGAAAAAAGTTCATAGCCCTAAACGCCTATATCGAAAGTCTGAAAGAGCACAAACTGACATTCTAAGGTCACACCTCAAGGAACTAGAGAAAAAAGAACAAACCAAACCCAAACCCAGCAGAAAAAAGGAAATAACCAAGATCAGAGCAGAACTAAATGAAATTGAAACAAACAAACAAACAAACCACAAAAGATAAATGAAACAAAAAGCTGGTTCTTTAAAAAGATAAATAAAGTTGATACACTATTAGCAAGATTAACCAAGAAAAGAAGACAGAAAATCCAAATAACCTTACTAAGAAACAAAAAAGGAGATATTACAACTGACACCACTGAAATACAAAAGATCATTCAAAGCTACTATGAACACTTTTATATACATAAACTAGAAAGCCTAGAAGAGATGGATAAATTCCTGGAAAAATACAACCCTCCTACCTTAAATCAGGAATAATTTGACACTCTGAACAGACCAATAACAAGCAGCAAGACTGAAATGGTAATTTAAAAATTAACAACCAAAAAAAGTCCAGGACCAGAAGGATTCACAGATGAATTCTACCAGACATTCAAAGAAGAATTGGTACCAATCCTTTTGACACTATTTCACAAGATAGAGAAAGAAGGAACCCTCCCTAATTCATTCTGTGAAGCCAGCATCACCTTAATACCAAAACCAGGAAAGGACATAACCAAAAAAGAAAACTACAGACTTGATGAACACAGATGTTAAAATCCTTAACAAAATACTAGCTAACCAAATCCAATGACATATCAAAAAGATAATCCACTGTGATCAAGTGGGTTTCATACCAGGGATGTAGAGACGGTTTAACATACGCAAGTCAATAAATGTGATACACCACATAAAGAGAATTAAAAACAAAAATCACATGATCATCTCAATAGATGCAGAAAAAGCATTTGACAAAATCCAGTATTCCTATATTATTAAAACTCTCAGCAAAATTGGCATACAAGGGACATACCTTAATGTAATAAAGGCCATCTATGACAAACCCACAGTCAACATAATACTGAATGGCCAAAAGTTGAAAGCATGCCCTCTGAGAACTGGAGCAAGACAAGGGTGCCCAGTCTCATCACTCCTCTTCAACACAGTACTGGAAGCCCTAGCCAGAGCAATCAGACAAGAGAAAGAAACAAAGGGCATCTAAATCGGTAAAGACAAAGTCAAACTGTCATTGTTTGCTGACGATATGACTGTTTACCTTGAAAACCCTAAGGACTCCTCCAGAAAGCTTCTAGAACTGATAAAAGAATTCGGCAAAGTTTCTGGATACAAGATTAATGTACACAAATCAGTGGCTCTTCTACACACCAACAGCGAACAAGCAGAGAATCAAATCAAGAACTCAACCCCTGTTACAATAGCTGCAAAAATAAAAATAAAAATAAAATACTTAGGAATACACCTAACAAAAGAGTCAAAAGGCCTCTACAAGGAAAACTACAAAACACTGCTGAAAGAAATCACAGATGACACAAACAAATGTAATCACATCCCTTGCTCATGGGTGAGTAGAATCAATATTGTGAAAATGACCATACTGCCAAAAGCAATCTACAAATTCAACGCAATCCCCATCAGAATACCACCATCATTCTTCACAGAATTACAAAAAAAAATTTCTAAAATTCATAGAAACTAAAAAATAGCCCAACATAGCCAAAGCAAGGCTAAGCAAAAAGAACAAATCTGGAGGCATCACACTACCTGATTTCAAACCATACTATAAGACCATAGTCACCAAAACAGCATGATACTGGTATAAAAATAGGCATATGGACCAATGGAACAGAATAGAGAACTCAGAAATAAACCCAAATACTTAAAGCCAACTGATCTTCGACAAAGCAAACAAAAACATAAAGCGGGGAAAGGATGCCCTTTTCAACAAATGGTGCTGGGATAGTTGGCTAGCCACATGTAGGAGAATGAAACTGGATCCTCATGTCTCACTTTATACAAAAATCAACTCAAAGTAGATTAAGGACTTAAACCCAAGACCTGAAACTATAAAAATTCTAGAAGATAACATTGGAAAAACCCTTCTAAACATTGGCTTAGGAAAGGATTTCATGACCAAGAACCCAAAAGCAAATGCAATAAAAACAAAGATAAATAGCTGGGACCTATTAAATTAAAGAGCTTTTGCACAGCAAAAGGAACAGTCAGCAGAGTAAACTGACAACCCAAAGAGTGAGAAAAAATCTTCACAATCTATACACCTGACAAAGGACTAATATCCAGAATCTACAATGAACTCAAACAAATCAGCAAGAAAAAAAAAAATCTCATCAAAAAGCGGGCTAAGGATATGAATAGACAATTCTCAAAGATACACAAATGGCCAACAAACATATGAAAAAATGCTCAACATAACTAATGATCAGGGGAATGCAAATCAAAACCACAATGCAATACCACCTTACTCCTGCAAGAATGAGCATAATCAAAAAATGAAAAAACAGTAGATGTTGGCGTGGATGCGGTGAACAAGGAACACTTCTACACTGCTGGTGGGAATGTAAACTAGAACAGCCACTATGGAAAAGAGTGTGGAGATTCATTAAAGAACTAAAAGTAGAACTACCATTTGATCCAGCAATCCCACTACTGGGTATCTACCCAAAGAAAAAGAAGTCATTATTTGAAAAAGATACTTGTACACGCATGTTTATTGTGGCACAATTCACAATTGCAAAATCGGAGAACCAACCCAAATGCCCATCAATCAACAAGCGGATAAAGAAACTGTGGTGTATATATATACAATGGAATACTACACAGCCATAAAAAGGAATGAATTTAGCATTTGTAATGACCTGGATGAGACTGGAGACTATTATTCTAAGTGATGTAACTCAGGAATGGAAAACCAAACATCATATGCTTTCACTGATATGTAGGAGCTAAGCTATGAGAGGATGCGAAGGGGTAAGAATGATACAATGCACTTTGGGGACTTTGGGGAAAGAGTGTGAAGGGGGTGAGGGATAAAAGACTACAAATATGGTCCAGTGTATACTGCTCGGGTGATGGGTGCACCAAAATCTCACAAATCATCACTAAAGAACTTACTCATGTAACCAAATACCACTGGTATAAAAAAAAATTAAAATAAAAAATTGTATTTATCTGCAAAAGACACTTCAGAGTCTAGTCATTCTAAATTTTCATTTACCCCAACAGATTTTTTTTAAAAAAACAAAAAACATTTTTTTCACTTAAAAAACTATTTAGAACACATAAAACAAGGCAACATTTATTCTTTTTTCTCATCTTCTGGTAGGGGATCTGTCGGTGGCTCTTCCACTGTCGTGCTATTGCTCTCTGAGCCAGTGTTACTATCACTGGTTCCTTCCTCTGCCATACTGTCGACTCCCTCCTGCCCACTCTCCTTGTCCTCAGTAGTAGACGTGCCTTCTTCACCATTCTGTTGGCTCTCTGTCGTTTCTTCAAGGTGTGTCTCCTCTGTCTCCACTGGAATGTTCTCATCGTCTTTCTTCTCCTCACCTTTGTTTGGTGCTTGTTCTTCCTCAGGAATAATGCTGCTCTGACTGCACTCAGCTTGCTCTGCTGCCTCCTTCTCCCTTTCCTCCTGCTTTTTTGCTGGTCTGTTCCTCTGCCTGTGCAATCTCAGTTGCAACTTTCTCCGTATCCACTTCTACCGTCAGACCGCATAACCTTTTAAGTTCATTGTTAAGTGAATCTGTGCTTTCTAGGAATTTCCTCTTCTCCTCCTCTATTTGAAGAAGTTCAGCTTCTAGTTTTCGCTGATGAACCATTAAGGACTGGACCTGTCGTTTAAGGACCTGCATTCTAGCTGTTGCAACAACTGACCGAACGTCTGGCACCACACTCTCACTAAGGATTTCACTGAAGAGGTGGTGGTTTCTCTGGAAACAGTCAGTGGCTGTATGCTTCACTGAAAACCCATTACCATAATCATCTGGATCTTCAGCAAAGCTGAATGCTCATGTGTGGTTCTCCTTTCTCCATGCAAGACTGTCTCTGTCAATTCTCTTCCTGTAAAGCAGCTTCTGCACGATTTTTTGCATTTACGTAAGCAAGGTACGTGGGGGAATTACGATAGGCCTTCATAAATTCATTGTACTCTATCTTTCTGCTTCGTATCCATTTAAATATTCTTGTTTTTCTTCATCAGTGAGATCTCACCACATGCCACCAATAATCTCGCCAGTCTCCCACAACTTTAGGTCAGGGTTGGAAGCCTCTACTTGGTCCCAGACCTTTCAGCTGTACCTCATGTAGGGCATCAGCAGCTTATCTGGTGGCTTTGGGGGTTTTGGAATCGTAGTACCAGAGGATGCCATGACCTGGCTGTTGGTACCCGGGTTCCTTCCCAGCCTGTAGTTGTTGTAGGCGAGATGACTGTATGGACTGTATCCCACAAACCTTGGTGTGCTGGGCATTTGTGTTGCAGGAGCTGGGGTGGGAGGTGGGGCATAAGATGGTCTTTCCACAGGCAGAAAAAGTGCCTGCAGCTCTGGCTTCGCTTCCCTTTGTCCCGCGCCTACCCCAACAGATACTTAGAACTTAACTGTCTTCCCCACCTTTCCAGACCAAAGACCAAGCTGTATACTGCTTTGTATTGCTAGGACCTAGCACAGTGTCAAACAGTGGGTACTCGATAAATGCTTGATAAATGAAATTAACAAGCTGGTGCCTCAGACAGGTTCACTATACACCCAAAGCTAACCCGCTTTCCCCTCTACTTTCCTCTTCTACCCACTTCTCTACTTTCTGTTCCTTAGGCCTGCCAATACAAATCACATTAAGTTTTGCCACTTTGGGTAACCAAGACAGAAATATTGAGGAGCTCAGAAACAATGAATAAGTTCCCAACTTGCCATCACATTAATACAGAATATGAGGCTTAAGAATCTGTATCAGTGTCAACAAACTATGCGCCACAGGCCACCTCCAGTCTTGTGCTTGTTTTTAGTCATCCCATAAGCTGAGGATGGTCTTTACATTGTTAAATGGCTGGGGGGAAATCAAAACAAGAGTATTTCATGACAAATTAAAATTCTATGCAATTCTAATTTTAGTGACCGTAAATAAGGTTTTATTGGAACACAACCACGCTCATTCATTTATGTGTTATCTATGGCTGCCTTCATGATACAACAACAGTTGAATAGTTGTGGCACAGATTGTACAGCACACAAAATCTGAAATATTTACTATTTGGTCTCTACAGAAAAGTCTGCCAATCTTGGTTCTATATATTATTTAGCTAATAAAACTAATTCAAAATCACTTTATTGATTTTTCCTACTACCTAATAACAAGCAAGATTAAAACTTGCAATTTCTTCATAGTATTACACAAGATCCATGTTGGTAACAATGAGGGTAAGAGAATAGGACCTGTTACTCTTATTTTGTTAAAAGATCTATGCTTGACTTCCATTTCAGGCCATGATGGACTAACAAAAAAACAGTATAACCTGCTGCTGTTTAAAAAAACTAGACAACAGGACAAATACATGAAACAACCACTTTTAGACACTGATCTCTAGAAGAGTGTAATCCCTAAAAGAAGGGAAACAAATGAGATGAGCCCTAGGATGGCCACAGCTTTCTACTAAGAGGCAGTTTATAGACTGCAGTACAAAGGAATTTAATCAGACCTCAGCTTCCTTGCTGACTAAATTGGGATATATTTTAACAAGATGTTGGAAGTAAGAGAAAAACTAGTAAAGAATATGAAGCAAACCAAAAAAAAAAAAAAGAAGATAATGCAAATTAAGAAATTTTATTTATTTACATAAAAGAAAGGCAATTATACTATTTGGCCTAACAGTATCTATTTACTGGATCAAGAGATAACTTAATTTAAAAATATAGAAAGCAAAAGAAACAACTAAGAACCAAAGTGGCTTCCACCAGGATTGGAAGAAGGTCTGGAAAGAACTCACGACATTGTTATTATTTGGTATAGGCAGGCCTAGCACTACTTGTATGTAATACGCTGATTAAAAAGAAAAGGAAAAAGCATACATTGCTTTGATTCAAAGCTACTATTAAGAAGTGTGCATGTTTGAAAGCCTTTTCTAGCATTGGGAAATAAAGCAAAACTCTCCTACTAAATCAGATTTTCCTATCAGTGGTCTACAAACTTCCAGAGTTCGTGATGGTAGCCTACAAGTTTGTTATCACTGAATGCCATAAAGCATGATTCAACTTTTATCTTTTAAAATTTCCATCATCACTTATTACTATTCTTAGTATTTTCATGACTTTCGAATGATTTCTACTTTATCTCTAACGATGTCCACAAGTTGTTCCCTACGCACAAGTACCTGGCCAAGGTACTGGGTGGACTGAACACCAAGCTACACTCTGATAACTGAGATGTATGTCCTAGCCCAAGGCTACTATTTAATTTGTACAAAAGCATTCACAGGACTGCATCTGCCCAAAGGAAACATCTTTTTCTAACTCCATGAAGGCATCATATAGGCTCAGTGCAGCTCTTTTAAAAATGTTTTTAAATTCTCAATTCTGTCTGTACTGTCCCCCTTTTAAAATTCTTAATATACTATTGTGTTTTCCTTTTTTTTTTTGTTTTTTAGATTGGCCTTCTTAGAGGCTACCTATTAACTTTTTTCAAAGAATAAATTCTTGGGTTTTTAAAAAATCATTTCTATTTATTTTTTATTTTCTATTTTAGTAATTTCAGTTTTTAATCTATCCTTTGTGTATCGTATCTACTCTTTGTTATGTTCTCTCTTATCTCTTTTGTGTTACTATTGGCTAATGCCACAGATATTATTACTAATTATTAATAAATAATAGCTATATTAATTATAACTTAATTTTCTGTTAAATCAAAGAATGATACACAGATTATTTACTATTTTTGAGTAGACGAGAACATAATAAATACTATAAGATTTTTCTATGATTCACTGTGATATGGCAAGTGTTTTTCTTTTCTTTCCTTTTTTTCAGTATTCTGGAGTTTCACTCAACTAATTCTATTTTCTCTTCCTCATCAATCTTCATTAACAACTGTCTACTATAATTATTCTAGTCAGAACCTCTTTGGTACCTGCATATTTATGCACTATGAAATTGAAAACTGTATTTTCAGTTTTTCTAAAAGCACATTAAATTTGATTTCTATCTTCGACAATTTGTTATGCATTCTACAACATGGTTAATTTTAAAATATGTACAAGGATAAAATTTACCTTGAGTTTGTTTTTTTTCCACTTAAAATGTTTTCCCTTTAAACTGCAAATGTATAATTATGTGACATCGTCCCTCCATCTAACCGTTCCCCCTACAAAAAAAAAAAAAATCTGGAAACAGAACACGTATGAATCCATCCCTCCAAGACAAAACCTAAGTCTCAACTGCTACTGAACAGTATAAGGACTCAATATTTTTCATATGCAATAATATTTCATTTTTCCCTTAAATTTAACAACAGAAAAGGGAATTAAATGCTAACAGTAGAGTTAGTGAGAAAAAAAAATAATGAGCATTTGAGGGAATAGAAGTAAACTGGGGAAGGAGAGAGGCTGCTGCTGGGTCATTCTTCCCTCTCTAAGGAAATCAATTAGTTGTGGCTTCAGTATCTGTTACAGAGCCCTGTTCAAAGTTTGAGATACTCTATGACATAATTCTTCATCCCAAAATTAGATCATTAATAAATATACAATCATAACTATCCAAAACAACTATTCTACAATTTCTCTAAATTATTATACCTGAGAAAATACTGTTCATAAAACAATAAAAAAAAAATTTTAACTACCCCAGAAAGCATTAAGAATTAAATACATCCTGTAGTCATATGAGTGGGTGTTTCCTATTCCATGACTGAAGCCTACAGGTCAACACTCCCAGCTAGGATAATACCATGCTAAAGATTATTTTTGTGGTAAACAAATAAGGCTTACAGATAGTAGTCATAAATAGAATAGCTTTTCCTCTGGCAAAGTTACAAAATGGTAACAGGATCCCAAAATAATAGCTATAGCCTCAGAACATTCTCTGGATGCCCAGATTGCACTAGGCCCTATTCAATACTTCCATATTTCTATACTTTTCCTTTGAAGGACCGTCAAAGGACTGTAATCATATATTTGTATAATTAATCTTATTTGTATGTTCTCTTTCCTGAAAGAAGCTTTTATAAGGAGTATATGACGTCTGAATTAAGATCTCAAGGATATACAGAAGGTAACTGCATGAAAAATACTCTAGGCAAAGAAAGACTGTGTAAAGGCAATGAGGCAGGAGGGAAAACAGCTACTTAGGAGGTCAAGACAAGAGATGATGGTCATCTTAGTGTGGTAGATATAAAAAACAAAGAGCAGAGTTAAGAAATATTTAGCAGGTAAAATTGACACCATTTCACGATGAATTTTATGTGAGGTATGAGACTAGACAACAGATAGATTCTGTATGCTAATACTAGTTTGTATTTATATATCATTTGCTTTAGTTTATTTTTTCTTAAAATATTTGCTCCTATAGTAATACTCTTATTTCAAGAAATAAGCCCTCTAGTAATGCCTAAGATGATATTTCTAACTGCACAGCAGAGAAATGAGGGATACTTTAAGGAGGGTTAATAAATACAAGCTGAACTGTATAGAAAATAGGTACATCTATTGACCTTTTTTACTTGGCTGGGGAAAAAACTAGCTAAATGACTAAAAGGAAATATTTTTGCATACCTACTCCGTGTCAAGCAAGACTATACCTCAAGTAAAGTGTGCCTACAGTAACATGGCAAGGTAAATAGAATAAATGCAAAGCTACAATAATGTTTACTTTAGATTTAAAATATTTGACCTAGAAAATTGAGAGTGCAAAGGCCTTCTACAAAGAAGGAACTGCAAAGTATTCATTGAGTAAAGGTCAAACCTCACTGTTTAAATATTAAAAGTAAACCACAAGCAAGTTTTTTATAGTCTTGTAACTTTTTTTCTGTTGTACTATGCTTAGGGGATCAACTGCAGAGGTTGGGGTGCTTAAAACATTTTTTAAAAGACACAGTCTAAGAGTTCACATATTCTGGGAATCACAGCAATGACAGTGAACTTGTGAACACAGTGAACAATGCACCCAAGAATCAGATCCAAAAGACAGTGTTAAAGCAGTAATTGAATATGGTCAAACTACTACTGGAAACACTTCAAATAACTAGTCAAGTACCTGATTTATATACAAAATGATGAATTTATCTGTTTATTTATTAATGTTTCTCTATGGCCCTTAGTTAATTCCTCAATTTCTTTAAAGATAATGTCCATAAACCCTCTCTATGTACATGCAAAGGGACCAAAATGCATTTCTCTTCTTTATCAGCAGTGTAGACAAAACTTTAAAGCTACTACACCATTAAGCAAAGATTATTTCATTCTTTGTTACAAATGTTGAGCTTAATTTCCTGCATTATCTTTTCTTATAAAGTACAAAGCTAAATTCCTTTAGATTAAATGTATACATAATGTGACTCCATTGAAGGATTATTAACAGGCACAAGTTATGGAAGGGCAGATTGGGACTACCATATTAAAGAATTAAGATTAGATTTTTCCTGATATAAAACTAGCAATATCCAAAACTCAGTGAGACCTCATCACTCAGTGTTCAAGTACGAGTTAGATGGAGAAGCTATGCGGTTGGCTTAATGTTAAAATAAAGAAGCTGTACTTGTGTGATGGCCAGACTAGATGATGTCAAAGATCATGGATCATTTTTAAGATTTACAATAAAATACTACAGAGAATAAAATAAGTTAAAGACATTCATAAAACAAGTATTTCAGTATGTCTTGGTTGTCTACAAGATGTCAAGTATTACTCTACATACTAGATATGAACTGAAAGAATAACCCTTGTCCTAAACAGTTCACCCTCTAAAGGAGAAGAGGGATAAGGAAACTAATAATTAAAAGTGCTGATGGTTTTTCACTAAAGCCAAAATTATATTCATAGATAAGTGAATGAAGAGATTTACCTTATTCCTGTAACTTAATACTTCCAACAAAAGAGCTAAGCAATGAAAGAATTCTTCCCTGTTCAAGCATTCTATGCATGGGGTTTTCTTTTCTCTCAAAGAGCAAAATTTCCATCAGAAGTATTCCATGATTTTCCTCTAGAACGTCATCAAATCTCCATGGTAGTAAACAACTTTGTATTCCATTCTAATTTCTAAAAAAAAAACCACTCTGAAAGGTAATCAAGGCCCTGGATCTGATGGAATAAATTACTTTAGTTGCAGTAGAGAATTCTTTCAGAATTTTTGGCAAAGATTTGTTTTATATATATATACTTAGTAAAGCCTGAACCAGATGTGCAAGTGTGCTTGAACCTTCTCTGCAGAGAATATGAAAATATGTCTTTCTGGTCAAAGAATCCTTAGGGAAAAAAAAGCTTTCTATTTGAAGCTTCAAAGGGCTATACAGTTTCCAAAAGAGACTAACAAACAGAAATTATACTTTGTATGATACTTCGAATACTAATCTACTGAGTACTGAAGTCCACTGCTCAAAGATAGGAGGAGCTAGAAATTTAAAAAATAATGAGTAATATCAGAGTCATGTGCACAAGGGATGAGATATAGCCTGTCAATTATTCTGTCATATCCTCAAAACCGTAGGAGAAATGTTATTTAACAGAGTATCTGCTTCAAATGTTTTCCTTCTGTTTCAAGCCGCAAACCAGCTCAAACATTTCAAGCAAGGTTTCTCTATGTGGCTCCTTTTGCTTACCTAAGATACTTAGAAAACTGACTTTACATTAAACAACTGCACAGAATAATGGAAAAAGCACTTCACTTTAGGAGGTGTATGAAATAAAATCTGGTGGGACATGGCAAACCTTAGTCAAAAGATGAGAAGAAAATGGTCAATTCATTTAATAGGGTCAGCAAAGCTTGACTACAAGAAGTAACACAAAAATCTCAGGCTTAGATCTATTCTTTTATAAGAGTGTGGTGTGTGTGTGTGTGCGTGCACATGCACGCACACACACACACACACACATACACTATCATAAAACAGCAAGATATATTCTTATTGGTTAGGTCCCATACAGTAGTCTCAAATTTCTGACCCATTATTCTGTTAATTCTACAAAGATCTCTCCTGCTATGGAGGGACCCTAATCTGCCTAAAAAAGTTAATTTCCCTTAGATGGTTAAGTAACTTTGCAACTCTGAGATTAAGAAATAAATCAAACTTAACCTTTTATATTGTGTTTAGGTAAAAGTATAGTAACCTTTTTTGATATAAAATTTATTTCACTTTAACGCAGGAAACACATTTTTAATGGCACTCACGTTCATTTATAATGACTTGTTCATTATAACTTTTTAAGAATGTGTGTTTGTCCTTTGAAGGTATTTGAAACCCTTAAGTGAATAAGCTATACAAAACTAATAACAGCTTAAAATTTTATAATTTAAGCAAACCATGAAAATGGTAAAGAATTTTAGTCTGATTATTTCTTAAAATAATTGAGTGATTTGCTAAATTTACCAAGAGTATTTAATGCTTAAGGAAGGGCAGGTTATTTAAGCTAATAAATTTAATAAATATACTAATTAAAATTAAGCATTCCTTCCTATGCTCATATACATTTAATGCCCCTTCAGATATTTTAAAAACCTGATTATCAAAAATACTGGTTTTTCTATTCTAGAATATATGATAATCAAAGTAAAAGAGAAGAGTACTTATGATTCACATTTTATTTTCTTCATTAGGCCTAATATTTAAAGAGAGGGACAAAGGCAGAGATGGACTGTCAGAAGATCAAAATGGCACAATGGTCTCTTAGTCCCATCGACTGGACGTCATTCTAGAGGCCTCAGCACTGCTCCCATGAAGCTTGTGCTACCACGCTGTGGAACAGTCATGTCACTACAGTTGTCTGAAATGAACAGCATTTGATATAAAGAAATTTTTCTTATAAAGATAATTTTTCAACCAACCAAAGGGGAAAAAAATGTGCCTGATTCAGGAATCCCCTGAAGTCCAGCCACAGCTTTAGAACCTTTAATAAAAGTGACAAGTGCCAGGAAAGAAACAAGTATAAATGAGAAGGTGGTAACAAGTGTACATATATATAATTTGAAGATACATGCCATAGAAAATACTTTAAGAATCTTTGAGGTTTCTGACAAACATACTCTTACCACACGATCTAGCAACTGCATTCCTTGATATTTACCCAAAGGAGTTTTTTATTTTTTTGTTTTTTGAGACGGAGTCCCACACTGCCACCCAGGCTGGAGTGCAGTGGCACAATCTCAGCTCACTGCAACCTCCGCCTCCCAGGTTCAAGCAATTCTCCTGCCTCAGCCTCCCCAGTAGTTGGGATTACAGGTGCCCACCACCATGCCCAGCTAATTTTTGTATTTTTAGTAGAGACAGGGTTTTGCCACATTGGCCAGGCTAGTCTCGAACTCCTGACCTCAAGCGATCTGCCCATCTCAGCCTCCCAAAGTGCTGGGATTATAGGCGTGAGCCAGTGTGCCCAGCCTACCCAAAGGAGTTGAAAACTTCTGTCTACACCAAAAACTGCACACAGTATTGCAGTTTTATTCATAACTGCAAAAACTTGGATACACCAAGATGTCCTCCAATAGGTGAATGAATAAGTAAAATGTGGCACCCACAGACCATGAAATATTATTCAGCACTAAAAAGAAATGAGCTGTCAAACCATGGAAAGACAGAGAGGAATCTTAAATACACAGTAGAAGCCAATCTGAAAATGCTACATACTATACTGTATGATTTCAATTACATGACATTCTGGAAAAGGCAAAACTATGGAGACTAAAAAGATCCGAGGTTGCCAGGGTTAAGGGGTAGGGAGGGATGAACAGGTGGAACACAGAAGATTTAGTACAGTGAAAATTCTCTGTATGATACTACAATGGTGGATACATGTCATTACACATTTATTCAAACCCATAGAACGTACAATACCAAGAGAGGACCTTAATGTAAACTATAGACTTTGGGTGATATAATGTGTCAATGCAGGTTCGTCAATTGTACCAAATGTACTCCTCTGGTAGGGGCTATTGATTATGGGGGAGGCTGTGCTTATGGAGGGGCAGGAAGTATATGGGAAATCTGTGTACCTTCCTCTCAATTTTGCTGTGAACCTAGCACTGCTCTAAAAAATAAAATCTTAAAAAGAAAAAAGTCTTTGAGTTTTCAAAAATGGAAAATGTTGCAACTGTATGACAGGATTAGAAAAAGGCCGTAATGAAGAAGGGTGATGTCTGGCACAAACAATAAATAGCATAGGTAAATGTGAAAGAGACACTGGTTATGTGTAAGACAGTCTTGGAGGTAGGACTGGCAAACAGGGCCATACTGTGGAAGGCTATGCTGCAGGAAAATCTGGTACTTACAGTTAGCACTAATAAACCACTTAAAGTTTCAGAGTACATAATTAGTTAACCACAAGGACACTTGAAAACAATAATTTGGCAGAAGTGTGTAAGATGGACTTCACAGTACACCTAGTTCTAGCTATCCTCCCAGTCCCTACTTTTTAATCCTACTAGTAATTTCTCACTCTCCATTCTTTAATCTGTATGAGAAACTTTTTAAAAGTATTAGGTACCACAACTTAGTGTAAACAGCCATTTTCATAAACATATTCTCTATAATGTTATCTAAGTCATGAATGATGTTAGCCTGAAGAAAATTCTAGGGAAGTTGACATTCTCATCTCCTCCCACACTGACAGTAAATTATGTAAATTGATCTTTGAGAACAGACCTTTAAAATCAGTTTTGAACTTCATTATATCCCAAACCTGATTCTCCAAAAGAGCAGCTGACTTTGTCCTTCAGTATCAAAAAGAGGTATCATGTCAACACAAGTACTTTTGTGGGTTTAAATCCTTGCCCTGCACTTATCAGTTGTATGCCTGGACAAGTTACTTAACCCTCTGTGCCTCAGTTTCTTGATCTATAAAACTGCAATAATGACATGGACTGCCTCAAAGGATATTGTGAAAATTGCATGAGTTATTTTGGGGGAAAGTGGAGGATTTTGTTTTTAGTGTTTTTATTTTTATTTATTTATTTATTTATTCTTTTTTTAAGACAGGGTCTCACTCTGTCATCTAGGCTGGAGTGCAGTGGTGCAATCACGGCTCACTGCAGCCTGGACCTCCTGGCCTCAAACAATCCTCCACCTCAGCCTCCCAAGTAGCTGGGATTACAGGAGCACACCACCACACCCAGCTAGAGTTATGCATATACATCTAAATCTGTAATGCAGAAGTTGAACTCAGCTGTTCAACTTCTATCTACATTTATGCCTGTGATTATTTCATGCAGTATCATAAATTTAAATATCACTTATATGTTAGTAACTCCCAAATTTCTGTCTCCAGCACAGAGGACTTTTTCCCAACTACCCAATTCTATCTTCTCCGACTCCCAACCATCAAACTGCCTACGTGACATCTCCACTTGTTCCACATCTAACAGGAATCCCAACTCTCAATATATCGAAAACAGAACCTTTGATTTGCCCCAAAACCCATTCTTCTCTTTCTTCCACAACTCAAATAATGGCTATTCTTTCAGCTGCTCAAGCTAAAAACCTTGGAGTCCTCTTTGCCTCCTCTCTTTTTCCCATTACCCACCCCATGCCTAAACCACCATAAAAATCCTGTCAGTCTTTCTTTCAAAATATATACAGAAAGTATTTATACAAATACAAAATGCAATCACTTCTAACCATCTCCATAGCTACTATCTATCTTGGTCAAAGCCACCATCATTTCTTATCTGCATTATTACGAAAGCCCACCTCTACTTCAGCTTCTGCAAACCGTTCTTAATAGAGAATCCAGAACGGTCCTGTCAAAATATGTTTTCTGCTTAAAATCATTTAATAGTTTCTCACCATCTCAGTCAGAAAAAAAAGCCCACCTCCTTACTATGATTTTCAAAGCTTAACATGATCTGGCCGCCTATAGTCTCTCTCACCTGTATCTCCTACTTCCCTCTCTCATTTATTCTACTCCAGCAACACCGGTCTCATTGCTATTCTTCCTACACATCAGACATATTTCCATCTTTGGGCCTTTAAATCTCTGTTCCTTATGACTACCGTGCTCTTCACTCAAATACACAGAAATTCACTCTTCCACTAACTACAAGTCCTTACATAAAGTCCTTACACTTTTTCAACAGAATTGGCCTGTGCATTCCAAGCCACCAACCCACCTGTCACTCAAAATTGCCACTACCCTGCCATAGGGTAACTTTCTGATATACACCGTATTATTTTTTAATTTGCTTATCATTTTTATAATTTATTGTTTCCCTCCCTACCCAAATGAAAGTTCCATGCAGGTAGGTGTTTTTATTTGTTTTGTTCACTAACAGATAGATGAATTAATCATAGACCAAGTAATTTGTTTTATATGAAATGAATATCTAAAGTCTCTCGTTCTGAAGGAGACAGTTAAGAAGCAGTTTGACTCATACAGAAGCAATCAGTAAGCAGCACAGTCCAGAATAAAAGCAGGACTCCTTGGTCTCAGCCCGCGGCTTTTTTCCACCAGGGCACACTGACAGAATGTAAGAGAATACATAGAAAACTCAATTTTTTAAAACAAGCATGCATACACATAAACACACAGACACATATACAGACACCATCTCACATTAAAATATTACCACTGCCAGCTGGGCACAGTAACTCACATCTGTAATCCCAGCACTTTTGGAGGCCGAGGTGGGTGGATCATTTGAAGTCAGGAGTTTGAGACCAGCCTGGCCAACATGGTGAAACCCATCTCTACTAAAAATACAAAAATTAGCCAGGCATGGTGGTGGTACCAGCTACTTAGGAGGCTGAGGCACAAGAATTGCCTGAACCCGGGAGGCAGACGTTGCAGTGAGCCAAGATCATGCCACTGCACTCCAGCCTGGGCGACAGAGCAAGACACTGTCTCAAAAAAATAGATAAAATAAAATAAAAAATAAAATAAAATAAAATATTACCACTGCCCAGTAGTAGTGTTATACAAGGTAATTACATTCTCCAAACTTTTATTACTTACCTCTACCCCAGATTTTTTTGGTATATGTGTTACAGTTTCTTTGAATTTATTTGCCTTTTCAAGTTGAGCTTTAAGTTGTTCAGCTAATTCCTTCAAAAAGAAAAACAAGTAAAATATGTGCGATATGTAGTTTAATTCTTTACGACAAAATGTTCAAATTTACACAACAGAAGGAAAAATAGCATAATCAACACTCATGTAGCCATCATCTAATTTCAATTACTAATCCACAGCCTAGTATATTACTTTTTAATGAACTTATCTCAGTTACAAACTTCTTGAATACCTGTGACATGTGTTTATGCTTCAAAGATAAATAATTACAAGGACATATATTTTGGAGGAGATACATGAAGGAAATCATAACCTTAATGACATTTTAATAATTACTAAATATTATAAAAGTTCAATACTTTCAACTTCAGTTACTGGTAACAAAAAAGCTATCACAAGATTTAAAATGTTACCTTCTTTATTGTTGATAATTTAGATGAAAATTCTGAATATATTTCATTTTTACTCTAGGAAACTTACAGAAATTTATAGAAAACAACTGCCATATAAAGCAATAAACCATGAAGTAATACATTAAATAAGTAGATTTATGTGACATGCAAAGAATAGCAAGCGCCACTCCAGTGTTCTTCTTGAACACAAGACACATATTTTACCCTTTTACCTAGATGAC
Organism: Symphalangus syndactylus; assembly: GCF_028878055.3. Lineage (NCBI taxonomy): Eukaryota > Metazoa > Chordata > Mammalia > Primates > Hylobatidae > Symphalangus > Symphalangus syndactylus. The sequence goes on from NC_072425.2 coordinate 124,252,620, forward strand.
CTCTCTTTCACTATTTTAACTAATTCCTCTGTACTTTCAAAGCTCAAACTACTTTCTTGCTATCGTTACTGTTGTTGGTTTATTTCCCTTAGCAATTTCTAGGATGAGTGGAAGTTCAGTGTTTCCAAGGATCAGATTCAAAGAGATAGAGCAGCATATGCAAGACATGCCCTTTATTAGACATAACACAGAAATATCTTGTTTGGTTACCATTTGTTCTACTACAGTATTGTACTAATAGTTTACCAAAACATAGACTACTTAAAGATCCCTTATATTTGGGTTTGAGATGAGTGCATACATATGACCATGACTGAATCTATTCTATCAATATGTGGAATATCTGGCTGTGCTATTCTGCCATGTGCACTTTAATATATACATCTCAGTGTATATTATTTTAATATGCATGTGACAATATAATAAGTGAATGGATGAATGGATAAATGCAGCTCGTACCAAATCATCCCTATTTCTTACAATTCTGAGGTAAATTAGTCTTAAATCAAACATTACTACAGGAATTAAATGAGTTAGCCTACACAAAGTATCTAACATAGTATCAGGCACAGCACATTTACTTAAAACTTGAATAAATGACTTAATCCTCCTATTTCAGGTTCTTAAGTAATTTGGAAAAGTAAAAAACATTCTTACAAATATATGACAAAAATGAGGTAGAAAAAGTGACATCTTTATCTCCCTTAAATATGCTCAATGAGTTAGAAATGCAGGAATAAAGTAAATAGCAAAGTAAAAAATAAATTTAAAAGCATGAAGTTCCTTAGGATCTTAAATTTCAGAGATCTGACAGAGAAGTTAGATCATTTATTTAGAAGTAGGCAGACACTACTGTTCACCGAAAGGTTCAAGAATTTTTTTTTTTTTTTTTGAAGACACAGTCTCGCTTTGTCGCCCAGGCTGGAGTGCTGCATTGGCGTGATCTTGGCTCACTGCAATCTCCGCCTCCCAGGTTCAAGCGATTCAACTGCCTCAGCCTCCCCTGGGATTACAGGCATGCGCCACCACACCCAGCTAATTTTTGTATTTTCACTAGAGACGGGGGGTTTCACCATTTTGGCCAGGCTGGTCTTGAACTCCTGACCTCAAGTGATCCGCCTGCCTTGGCCTCCCAAAGTGCTGGGATTACAGGTGTCAGCATGGCGCCAGGCCTGAGAATTTCTTTAAGGAACCAATAGCCAACAGTTATTTTCACAGTGTGCTATATCCACACTGCTAAGGAACTTCTAAAATTACTCGTAAGAAGTTAAATATTTAATCACTATTCTCCAAAACAACATCTAAGAGTCTTACCATATTCCCCATCATCTCTGCTTTGATAATCTTGGCTCCCAACTTGTTCTTCTCATCAACACTCAGGATGTGAATGGACTCATGCTCTGGACTGCTATTGGAACAGGACAGATTAACAGCATATGAAATATAGGTGCAATCCAAGCAATAACATCAAGACTCAAATGTTATTTTAACTGACCTCAACAAAGCATTCAGTACCAACAGGAGATCATGATTGTAATACATGTAATTAAACTCAATGTTTTTCCATAAATTGATAAAGCTCTCTGTTACAATGCCACAACCATCTATGGCAGTTATAATAACTGATCAAAATCCCAATCACAATGAGATAAATAGTATTTATCAACTCTTCATATTTAATATCCCCATACTCGTAATTTTAAAAAGGAAACAAACAAAAAACTAGAACAAGGCCATAATTCTATACATCTTTGGAAACTCTTCTCATCCGACATAAGTTGTTAATAATCTAAGAAACTATAAAATGATATATCTAACTGCATTCAAAGAATAAAAGCAATGATCATGTGCTTTTTTGTAAAGTCAGTCCAGAACATAACACATAGTCAAATAATATAAACTAGTTTAAAACTCATATCATGTGCCAAACCTAAAATATGGAAGCCTCACACAAAAAAAGAAACCTCCAGCCAAGGTCAAATTTCCCTAGCTTACTGCCTTAAGAAATAATTCAAGGCTACAGTGCAGGACAGTGACCTCAGTCAGAGCCTGAAGGATTTCTGCGTAAAGGAGACATAGCCAGGAGTCCAAGAATTCCAAGGCAGCTAGAGTTCACAGAACAGAGTACCAAAGAAGAGAAGGCTGCACCATAAGAAAATCCCAGAGAACTGCAGAGGGTTCCCCCTGAGTACTCAGAAAGAAAACACCTGCAGCCAGGGAAAGAATTAGCCCAAAGGATTGGAGGTAGAGTACTTGACATTCCTGGGAACTACTTATCCAGTCCCACTAGCTAGACTAGGAGATCACGTAATTCAAAAAGCACTAGACACAGTATTAAGAGTCTTGCTTCATTAGTGGGTAACAGCATGCCCTAGACTAAATGCTGCTCTGGGCCCACCTAAAAAATGTTAAAACAAAAGTTAAAAGGATCAAACGTTTTCCAATTAACCAGAACAATATAAATATTCCAGAACAACGCTCAGGAATATTTATAGAAATTCAAAAATGTCTAGCACTCAACAAGGTAGTCTGTAAAACTTATCATCTAATCAACGATGATCAGACAGGCAAATAAGTAGAAAAACACAACCCACAATTAGAACAAAATGCCATCAGTCAAAATCAACCCAGAACTGTACACAGATGTAAACAATAGCAGACAAGGATACTAAAAGTGATTATTATAACTGTGTTCCATATGTCCAAAAAGTCAGACACAACAAAGATATAAAAAAGATCCAAAATAAACTTTTACAGATGAAAACTACAATGTGTGAGATAAAAAATATACTGGATAAGATTAATGGAAAATTGAGCTGCAGAAGTAGAGTTTGGTAAACTTGAAGCAATTTTCTATACGAAAAATGAAACAGAGAAAAGAATCTGTAAAAATGAAAAGAGCATCAGAGGGCTATGGGACAACCTTAAGTATCCCACCATACATGTAACTGAAGATAACTATTTTTAAAATATATTTGAGGTTTATAACAAGTATAAGTAAAATGTATGACAACACTAACAGAAAGGAAGAAAGGGAGAAATGTAAATAAACAATGACAAAGTTCTTACACCACTCAGGAATAGCATATCACTTGAAGATAGACTACGATAAGTTAAAGATATAGTACGCCATCAAAGACAAAGCAACTACTATTTTTAAACAAAAATTATAACAACCAAGGAAATGAAATGGAATCATAAAAATAATCCAAAACAAGTGAGAAAAAGAAGACGAAGTGAACAAAGAACAGATGGGAAAAATAGAAAACGAATAGCAAAGTTACATATTTGAACCTAATTATATCAATAACATTATATATAAATGGTCCAAATACCTAAATTAAAAGGCAGAAATTATCAGATGGATATAAAAGCAAAACTCAACTACAAGAAATGTTCTATAAATACATAGACATAAGTATGTTAAACATAAAAGGATGGAAACAGATATACCATGTTAATGCTAGTCAAAAGATAGTTGAAGTGCCTACATTAATATCAAACAAACAAGATTACAGAGCAAAAAAATATTACCAGGGACAAAGAAGGTCATTTCACACGAAAAAGGAGTCAATCCAGCAAAAGCGTTTGAATACATGAGCAAAAACTGACAGAAGAGAAATAAACAAATCCACAATTACAGCTATAAATTTCAATACCTCTCTCTCATTATTTGACAGGATAAATATAATAGTCCCCCCTTATCTGGAGGAGTTATGTTCCAAGACCCTCAATGGAAGCCTGAAATCTTGGATAGTACTAAACCCTATCTGTAGTATTTTTTTTCCTATATATACATACCTATGTTAAAGTTTGACTTATAAATAAGGTATAGTAAGACACTAACAACAACTAATAACAAAATAGTACAATTACAACAATATATTGTAATAAAAGTTATGTGACGGTGGTGTCTCTTGCAAAATACTGTAATATTTTCAGAGCATGGTTGACCATAGGTAACTGAAACCTCAGAAAGCAAAACCATGGATAAAGGGGGACTACTGTAAACACAATCAGCAAGCATATAGAAGACCTGAATAATACCATCAACTAACATGCCCAAATGGACATTCATAGAACACATCACCCAACAAGAATAGAAGACACACCCACATGCTTTCCAAGTGCATACAAAATATTTCCTGAGATACACCATGTTCTAAGCTATAAAAACAGTCTCAATAAATTTAAAGGAATTCAAGTTATATAAACTATGTTCTTTTATCAAAATGAAATTAATTACAAACCATTAACAAAAGTCTCTGGAAAATCCTCAACTATAATATTTGGAAACTAAATAGCACAACTGTAAATAACCCATGGGTCAAAAATAAGACCAAAGGAAAATTATATAACACATGTCCAAACTGGTGGAATGCTGCCAATTCAGGGGGAAATTCAAAGCACTAAATATTTATATTAGAAAAGATCTCAAATCAATCACGTCGTCTTACAACTTAAGAAAGCAGAAAGAGGGTGGAGCCAAGATGGCCGAATAGGAACAGCTCCAGTCTACAGCTCCCAGCCTGAGCGACACAGAAGACAGGTGATTTCTGCATTTCCGTTTGAGGTACCGGGTTCATCTCACTAGGGAGTGCCAAACAGTGGGTGCAGGACAGTCGGTGAAGCACACTGTGCGTGAGCCGAAGCAGGGCGAGGCATTGCCTCACTCAGGAAGCACAAGGGGTCAGGGAGTTCCCTTTCCTAGTCAAAGAAAGGGGTAACAGACGGCACCTGGAAAATCAGGTCAGTCCCACCCTAATACTGCGCTTTTCAAACGAGCCTAGAAAACGGCACACCAGGAGATTGTGTCCCCCACCTGGCTTGGAGGGTCCTATGCCCACGGAGTCTCGCTGACTGCTAGCACAGCAGTCTGAGATCAAACTGCAAGGCGGCAGTGAGGCTGGGGGAGGGTCACCCGCCATTGCCCAGGCTTGCTTAGGTAAACAAAGCAGCCAGGAAGCTCAAACTGGGTGGAGCCCACCACAGCTCAAGGAGGCCTGCCTGCCTCTGTAGGCTCCACCTCTGGGGGCAGGGCACAGACAAACAAAAATTCAGCAGGAACCTCTGCAGACTTAAATGTCTCTGTCTGACTGACAGCTTTGAAGAGAGTAGTGGTTCTCCCAGCACGCAGCTGGAGATCTGAGAACGGACACACTGCCTCCTAAAGTGGGTCCCTGACCCCCGAGCAGCCTAACTGGGAGGCATCCCCCAGTAAGCACAGACTGACACCTCACTCGGCCGGGTACTGCTCTGAGACAAAACTTCCAGAGGAACTACCAGATGGCTGAATTTGTGGTCTCACGAAAATCCGCTGTTCTGCAGCCACCGCTGCTGACACCCAGCCAAACAGGGTCTGGAGTGGACCTCTAGCAAACTCCAACAGACCTGCAGCTGAGGGTCCTGTCTGGTAGAAGGAAAACTAACAAACAGAAAGGACACCCACACCAAAAACCCATCTTTACATCACCATCATCAAAGACCAAAAGTAGATAAAACCAGAAAGATGGGGAAAAAACAGAGCAGAAAAACTGGAAACTCTAAAAAGCAGAGCATCTCTCCTTCTCCAAAGGAATGCAGTTCCTCACCAGCAATGCAACAAAGCTGGACAGAGAATGACTTTGACGAGTTCAGAGAAGAAGGCTTCAGACGATCAAACTACTCCGAGCTACGGGAGGAAATTCAAAACGATAGCAAAGAAGTGAAAAACGTTGAAAAAAAATTAGACGAATGGATAACTAGAATAACCAATGGAGGGAAGGGCTTAAAGGAGCTGATGGAGCTGAAAGCCAAGTATCGAGAACTACGTGAAGATTGCAGAAGCCTCGGTAGCCGATGCGATCAACTGGAAGAAAGGGTATTAGCGATGGAAGATGAAATGAATGAAATGAAGTGAGAAGGGAAGTTTAGAGAAAAAAGAATAAAAAGAAACAAACAAAGCCTCCAAGAAATTTGGGACTATGTGAAAAGACCAAACCTACGTCTGATTGGTGTACCTGAAAATGACGGGGAGAATGGAACCAAGTTGGAAAACACTCTGCAAGATATTATCCAGGAAAACTTCCCCAATCTAGCAAGGCAGGCCAACATTCAGATTCAGGAAATACAGAGAACGCCACAAAGATACTCCTCGAGAAGAGCAACTCCAACACACATAATTGTCAGATTCACCAAAGTTGAAATGAAGGAAAAAATGTTAAGGGCAGCCAGAGAGAAAGGTCAGGTTACCCACAATGGGAAGCCCATCAGACTAACAGCTGATCTCTTGGCAGAAACTCTACAAGCCAGAAGAGAGTGGGGGCCGATATTCAACATTCTTAAGGAAAAGAATTTTCAACCCAGAATTTCATATCCAGCCAAACTAAGCTTCATAAGTGAAGGAGAAATAAAATACTTTACAGACAAGCAAATGCTGAGTGATTTTGTCACCACCAGGCCTGCCCTAAAAGAGCTCCTGAAGGAAGCACTAAACATGGAAAGGAACAACCGGTACCAGCCCCTGCAAAAACATGCCAAATTTTAAAGACCATCGAGGCTAGGAAGAAACTGCATCAACTAACGAGCAAAATAACCAACTAACATCATAATGACAGGATCAGATTCACACATAACAATATTAACTTTAAATGTAAATGGGCTAAATGCTCCAATTAAAAGACACAGACTGGCAAACTGGATAAGGAGTCAAGACCCATCAGTGTGCTGTATTCAGGAAACCCATCTCACGTGCAGAGACACACACAGCCTCAAAATAAAGGGATGGAGGAAGATCAATCAAGCAAATGGAAAACAAAAAAAGGCAGGGGTTGCAATCCTAGTCTCCGATAAAATAGACTTTAAACCAACAAAGATCAAAAGAGACAAAGAAGGCCATTACATAATGGTAAAGGGATCAATTCAACAAGAAGAGCTAACTATCCTAAATATATATGCACCCAACACAGGAGCACCCAGATTCATAAAGCAAGTCCTCAGTGACCTACAAACGGACTTAAACTCCCACACAATAATAATGGGAGATTTTAACACCCCACTGTCAACATTAGACACATCAACGAGACAGAAAGTTAACAAGGATATCCAGGAATTGAACTCAGCTCTGCACAAAGTGGACCTAATAGACATCTACAGAACTCTCCACCCCAAATCAACAGAATATACATTTTTTTCAGCACCACACCACACCTATTCCAAAATTGACCACATAGTTGGAAGTAAAGCTCTCCTCAGCAAATGTAAAAGAACAGAAATTACAACAAACTGTCTCTCAGACCACAGTGCAATCAAACTAGAACTCAGGATTAAGAAACTCACTCCAAACCGCTCAACTACATGGAAACTGAACAACCTGCTCCTGAATGACTATTGGGTACATAATGAAATGAAGGCAGAAATAAAGATGTTCTTTGAAACCAACGAGAACAAAGACACAACATACCAGAATCTCTGGGACGCATTCAAAGCAGTGTGGAGAGGGAAATTTATAGCACTAAATGCCCACAAGAGAAAGCAGGAAAGATCCAAAATTGACACCCTAACATCACAATTAAAAGAACTAGAAAAGCAAGAGCAAACACATTCAAAAGCTATCAGAAGGCTACAAATAACTAAGATCAGAGCAGAACTGAAGGAAATAGAGACACAAAAAACCCTTCAAAAAATTAATGAATCCAGGAACTGGTTTTTTGAAAAGATCGACAAAATTGATAGACCGCTAGCAAGACTAATAAAGAAGAAAAGAGAGAAGAATCAAATAGATGCAATAAAAAACGAAAAAGGGGATATCACCACCGATCCCACAGAAATACAATCTACCATCAGAGAATACTACAAACACCTCTATGCAAATAAACTAGAAAATCTAGAAGAAATGGATAAATTCCTCAACACACACACCCTCTCAAGACTAAACCAGGAAGAAGTTGAATCTCTGAATAGACCAATAACAGGCTCTGAAATTGTGGCAATAATCAATAGCCTACCAACCAAAAAGAGTCCAGGACCTGATGGATCCACAGCTGAATTCTACCAGAGGTACAAGGAGGAACTGGTACCATTCCTTCTGAAACTATTCCAATTGATAGAAAAAGAGGGAATCCTCCCTAACACATTTTATGAAGCCAGCATCGTCCTGATACCAAAGCCTGGCAGAGACATAACCAAAAAAGAGAATTTCAGACCAATATCCTTGATGAACATTGATGCAAAAATCCTCAATAAAATACTGGCAAACCGAATCCAGCAGCACATCAAAAAGCTTATACACCATCATCAAGTGGGCTTCATCCCTGGGATGCAAGGCTGGTTCGATGTACGCAAATCAATAAATGTAATCCAGCATATAAACAGAACCAAAGACAAAAACCACATGATTATCTCAATAGATGCAGAAAAGGCCTTTGACAAAATTCAACAACCCTTCATGCTAAAACTCTCAATAAATTAGGTATTGATGGGACGTATCTCAAAATAATAAGAGCTATCTATGACAAACCCACAGCCAATATCATACTGAATGGGCAAAAATTGGAAGCATTCCCTTTGAAAACTGGCACAAGACAGGGATGCCCTCTCTCACCGCTCCTATTCAACATAGTGCTGGAAGTTCTGGCCAGGGCAATCAGGCAGGAGAAGGAAATAAAGGGTATTCAATTAGGAAAAGAGGAAGTCAAATTGTCCCTGTTTGCAGATGACATGATTGTATATCTAGAAAACCCCACTGTCTCAGCCCAAAATCTCCTTAAGCTGATTAGCAACTTCAGCAAAGTCTCAGGATACAAAATCAATGTACAAAAATCACAAGCATTCTTGTACACCAATCACAGACAAACAGACAGCCAAATCATGAGTGAACTCCCATTCACAATTGCTTCAAAGAGAATAAAATACCTAGGAATCCAACTTACAAGGGATGTGAAGGACCTCTTCAAGGAGAACTACAAACCACTGCTCAATGAAATAAAAGAGGATACAAACAAATGGAAGAACATTCCATGCTCATGGGTTGGAAGAATCAATATCGTGAAAATGACCATACTGCCCAAGGTAATTTATAGATTCAATGCCATCCCCATCAAGTTACCAATGACTTTCTTCACAGAATTGGAAAAAACTACTTTAAAGTGCATATGGGACCAAAAAATAGCCCGCATTGCCAAGTCAATCCTAAGCCAAAAGAAAAAAGCTGGAGGCATCACGCTACCTGACTTCAAACTATACTACAAGGCTACAGTAACCAAAACAGCATGGTACTGGTACCACAACAGAGACATAGATCAATGGAACAGAACAGAGCCCTCAGAAATGATGCCACATATCTACAACTATCTGATCTTTGACAAACCTAACAAAAACAAGAAATGGGGAAAGGATTCCCTATTTAATAAATGGTGCTGGGAAAACTGTCTAGCCATATGTAGAAAGCTGAAACTGGATCCCTTCCTTACACCTTATACAAAAATTAATTCAAGATGGATTAAAGACTTAAATGTTAGACCTAAAACCATTAAAATCCTACAAGAAAACCTAGGCAATACCATTCAGGACATAGGCGTGGGCAAGGACTTCATGTCTAAAACACCGAAAGCAATGGCAGCAAAAGCCAAAATTGAGAAATGGGATCTAATTAAACTAAAGAGCTTCTGCGCAGCAAAAGAAACTACCATCAGAGCAAACAGGCAACCTACAGAATGGGAGAACATTTTTGCAACCTACTCATCTGACAAAGGGCTAATATCCAGAATCTACAATGAACTCAAACAAATTTACAAGAAAAAAACAAGCAACCCCATCAAAAAGTGGGCGAAGGACATGAATAGACACATCTCAAAAGAAGACATTTATGCAGCCAAAAGACACATGAAAAAATGCTCATCATCACTGGCCATCAGAGAAATGCAAATCAAAACCACAGTGAGATACCATCTCACACCAGTTAGAATGGCCATCATTAAAAAATCAGGAAACAACCGGTGCTGGAGAGGATGTGGAGAAATAGGAACACTTTTACACTGTTGGTGGGACTGTAAACTAGTTCAACCATTGTGGAAGTCAGTGTGGCGATTCCTCAGGGATCTCGAACTAGAAATACCATTTGACCCAGCCATCCCATTACTGGGTATATACCCAAAGGACTATAAATCAGGCTGCTATAAAGACACATGCACACGTATGTTTATTGCGGCACTATTCACAATAGCAAAGAGTTGGAACCAACCCAAATGTCCAACAACGATAGTCTGGATTAAGAAAATGTGGCACATATACACCATGGAATACTATGCAGCCATAAAAAATGATGAGTTCATGTCCTTTGTAGGGACATGGATGAAACTGGAAAACATTCTCAGTAAACTATTGCGAGGACAAAAAACCAAACACCGCATGTTCTCACTCATAGGTGGGAATTGAACAATGAGAACTCATGGACACAGGAAGGGGAACATCACACTCCGGGGACTGTTGTGGGGTGGGGGGAGGGGGGAGGGACAGCATTAGGAGATATACCTAATGCTAAATGATGAGTTAATGGGTGCAGCAAGACAACATGGCACATGGATACATATGTAACAAAGCTGCACATCGTGCACATGTACCCTAAAACCTAAAGTATAATAAAAAAAAAAGGAAAAAAAAAAAGAAAGCAGAAAAAGAGCAAATTAAAACAAAGTAAAAAAAATTCAAAAAAACAATAAAAATCAGAGTAAAATAAACAGAAAATAGAAAAACAATAAATTCAATGAAACCAAAAGCTGATACTTAAGGCAATAAAATTGATAAACCTATAGCCTGACTGATAAAAAAGAGATCTAAATTACTACTAGAGAGGTAACAGCACTACACGTTGTACGCACTTTACAAAAAGATATCCAGATGGCAAATAAGCACGTGGAGAGGTGCTCGGCATCAGTAGTCATTAGCTATTAGGGGAATACAAATTAAAACCACAATGAGCTACCACCACACATCCACTAGAAGAGCTAAAATTTAGAGGACTGACCATTCCAAGTTTTTACAAGGACGTGGAGAAACTGCAACTCTTATACACTGTTGGTGATCATGTAAAATGGTATAATCACTTTGGAAAACAGTTTAGCAGTTTCTTAGTATTTAAACATACAGTTACCATATGATTTAGCCACTGCTCTCCCAGGTATATTTATCCAAGAGAAAGGAAAGCATATGTCAATACAAAGATTTGTACATGAATGTTCAGAATTGTACATAATTTATAAGAGCCAAAACCTGGAAACAATCTCAGTATTCACCAACAGGAGAATGGAAAAACAAATTGTGACGTACCCACCAATAGTATATTACCCATCAATAAAAAGGAATGAACTACTGACATATGCAACAATATAAATGAAGCTCACAATAATTATGCCGAGTTAAAGAAGACAGACCAAAAAAAGAAAGCATAACGTATGATCCCATTTACATCAAACTCTAGAAAATGCAAACTACGGTTGACCCTTGAATAACACAGGGGTGAACTGCCCAGGTCCACTTATACACATTTTTTTCACCCAAATGTCTATCAAAAATACAGCATTCATGTGATGCAAAAACTACATATACAGAGTGACATTTTCATACATGTGGGTTCCAACTTGAGTATGTGCAACTTTGGTATACTTGAGTGGTCCTAGAACCAACTCCCACGAATTCCAAGGGACAACTGTAGTCTAGAATGAAAGAAAGCAGATGTGGTTGCCTAGGAGTGGAGAGCAGGGGTGTGGGAAAGCAGGAGAGAGAGATTATGAAAGGGCACAAAGGATTTCAGGGGGGTGATAGTTTAATGAGAATATATGCATTTCAAAATACACCAAAATTTACACTTTTGTATATTTGCAGTTTATTATATGTCAATTATACCTCAAAGCCTTTTTAACCCTCAAAGGGAGTAATACATTTTAAAACCAGAGTATGACTACTTTGTCATAATCTTAAATATAAAGGATATATCTGATATTATTAGTTTTCCTGAATTCCCAGATTCTATAATACTCTATGAAAATTAATCTTAATCATATTTTCTACAAATTTGGTTTTCCAAATCAAAACATGACCTACCAACAATATATGGAAATTATTTTTAAATAATGAATTCCTCTGGGAGGGGAATCTTTTAACAGATAGATAGCATTGGAATAAAAAAAAAACCTCTACGGAAAATCTATAGTAGCCATTTCTTCCCATATTATTGAAAGGAAAGGCAATACTCTGGTGTTTAAGAAATCTAAAATATTTGAGGTAAAGCAACACTAGAAAGTAACATATTTTCATTCCCTTCATATTATTTCAGTCTACATTTTAAAAAACAATTAAAATGAACAGTAGGGACACTGCATTCATGTAAGCAGGAGAACGTTATTACTTTTTATATGCATCCCTGGGCTGAGTTATTGCTTGTTTTATTAGTTGTACTTTTTTGTGTGGAAAATATTTTTCAATACTTTTTCAAATTAAATGCTAAGGTACATGTCATTTTCATTGTATTGCAAATGTAATTTACAGGAATTTCTGGCAAACTAATCATCTCTCTCTTTTACTTACTAATCAAAACAACTTTCCTCAATTTGCACTTTCTCATTCAATTTTCCAAAATTCCCTGCTTTAAAAACTTGTTTATTATGTGGAAATATAGATATTACATTTTTACATGTATGTATAATGCAAATTAAATAACCACAGTTCATGCCCTTTCTAAAGAGCACCAGTGCAATTATTCCCCTATGAAGTTGCTTTCTCCAGGGTCTGTCTCTCAAATTCTTGTTTCCTAAGTGAGAAACTTCTTGGCTTCTTTTCCTTCTGCCATTTGTACCTGACCAGGTTTTTCTTTCCAACTAAAGTTATGTCTAGTTCCTCCATTTCTCATCTCAACATCAGCCAACTAAGAAACCAAAGAACCAAAGAAAGGTTCTTTAGGATAAGGAAGCGATTTACCCAATATTTCTACAATCCTTTCTGTTATTCCAATAGATGCTTACTATAATCCAGATGTAGAACAAGTCCACACATAATCTCCTATTGAGCTCCATATCCAGAAATTAGTCATCTTGCAAACAACCTTAAGTCTGATAGGATCAGAAGAATTAAAGACCAAGCCATCCATCAATCCATCTCCTTCTCTTGAGGAGAAATGTTTGAGGATTATTAACACAAACTACTACATCAAATGTCAATATGGCAATAGATGCCTACTAATAGATATGGGCAAAAATAAAAGTATAAATACCTAAAAACAGGGTACTAATCAAATTCTCAGTTTCTAATGTGAGCTTTTCATGAAGAACTAAAAGTTGTTGCTTTATAATAACAATACCAATCATAACTGACTCTCCATATGTAGATCAAGGGGATCACCAATATTCTGGGAATCATATGGCAAAAAAACACTGGCATTAAGTCATTAAGAAAGAATTCCTAAAATTTCTCCCTTGACCCACAATCTGTAGCCACACTTCCCTCTTTTTTTTTTTTTTTTAAAACTATCTCCACCCAAAGCTAATCCTTCTACTTTTATAAGTAAAATGGACCCCACATTCACCCACACTAACCTCAGGGATCTTGCTCAGTTGCCCCATCTATCATCTGCCTGTCTTGCTTCTTCTAAAATGGATACTGACTCTTTTCCATTAAATATAAACATGTTCTAGTATAAATACACTTTCTATCTCTACCACTCCATAACTCTTAATAATTTAGTCCACTAAAATCTGGCTTCTATATCCTCTTTTATAATGAAAAAAATCCCAGATTAAGTAGCCAAAGAAGTTTGTTATTATCCATCCAAAGGGCACGTCTTTGTCATTTTACTTTCCTCTTCCCCTCACTTTCCAGGATGAAAGTTTAGATATTCAATCAAGGAAGGGCAATGAAGGTAGGCTGAAGTCCATCTAAAGCCCAAGAGTTTCCAGAAGATAACTAGAATCTCAATAGATCTTTAAAAGAGGTGATTTCCATTGTCATGAAATGGAATGCTCTACACAATTTTTTTTAGTATTTTCTAACAAGAATTAAATTATTTATTAGTAGATGAGGATAAATGACAAAAATATACAAGAATTCTGAACATCTTTTATAGTAGTAATTTCAACATTAAGTTACTTCAACACAATGTAACAGTAATAGGTGTCAAGTAAAGACATTTAAATGAAAGTTGTTGAGCACAAAGTAACTGAAGAAAATATTATTCTATTTTATTTTGTGAACACCACAGCAAAGACACTGTTCTACAGCAAAAATCAGGGAATGGGCTCTTCCTTTCTTTCCCCAAGTGTTTATAATGATGAGCAAATGCTTTGAAAGAAACATCACCATGACACCTGCAATTATCCTACAAAAAGAAAAAAAGCCCAAACATGTCTCAATTTCAAGAATTACTAATATATTTCAGAAGTCCTTTTCATAATTAATTTCTAAAAAGCAAACCCTATTTTCGCAATAAAATGTACTCTCTTTGAAACATACACACACACACACACGCACACACACACACAGGTTGAAAACCTTTGAGAAATAAGTAATTAAAAGAGCTCTAGCCCAATAACATTTTTAAAACCTGAAATTAGTCATGCATAGCATAACGACATTTCACTCAACGACAGACCACATGACAGTGATGCATAAGATTATAATGTTGTATTATTACTGTACCTTTTCTATGTTATGTTTAGATACACAAATACTTATCATTGTGTTACAATTGCCAACAATGCTCAGTACAGTAACATGTTCTACTTTGTAGCCTAGAGGCAATAGGCTGTATCATATAGTGTAGGTATGCACTAAGCTTAAGTACACACTATGCTGTCCACACAATGACATCGCCTAATAATGAATTTGCCTAATGACAATTTCTCAGAATATATCCCCATTGTTAAGCCACATATGATTTTATTATTCTTGTGCTGGCAGTGTTCACAGATCTCCCTTATTTACCAGTTGCCCTCGTATTTGCTTCCTTGCTTAAAGATCTCACAACTATACTCAAAGCCTTCAGAATCTAGCATCCTTCGCTTGCCCTTCTGGGCTACAGTAACAAACTCTGCCAAGAATGACATCCAAAGGTTAAAATATTATATAAAATGGGTTAGTTTCTGATATTAAATTTATAAAACCAAAATTATGGACTTCTCATTAATTTTTGTTCACATTACATACTACTCTAAGTTTTAAATTCCTGGAAATACTTAGCCAATATATTTTCTAACAAAAGAAAAATATATGCAAAAGCACATTTCATTTCTAATAATAAAAAGCTCAAGGTTCTCAACTGCATGGCAGTGGACGTTTTTCTGCTAGTTAACATAATCGCAGGGCCTAAAATGAATAAAGAAAAAGAGTAATAAATTTGAACACATTAAAGAAAGAATGAATGAAAAATGAAAGATAGGAAATTTACAAACGATGAAAAATCTATTTGCATTACATGACAAATATAAAGAGCTCTCACAAACAAACAATAACTCAAAAAGAGGGCAAAACATATGACTAGTTAACAAAAAAGATACAAATAACACATAAAAGTATGGCAAACTTCACTCATATTTAAAGCAATAAAAATCAAAGAAATAGTCTGTTTTTCAATTACACATATGGCAAAGATTTAAAAAGTTCGATAATACTATCAGCAAGAAGTAGGAGAAAAGTCATTCCAATGCAATATAAAAGTCTAAATTGGTTAATACTGTAAAATACGTAAAAAATAAAATGCATGTACTCTTTGACCTGACAGTTCCACTCATTGGAATTTATTTTACAGCTATATTTAAATAGCATGCAAAGATACACACAAAAAATTAAATGCGGAATTGTTTCTTAGAGCAACAAACTGGAAACAACCTAAAATTCCATCAATAGGAAACCAGTGAAAAATATTAGGTTATGCCTAAGTTTTACAATGGAGTATTAAAGAGCCTTTAAAATAAAAAATGTAGGTACATATGGGCTAAAGTAAAAAGATCTTTAAGATATACTTACTGGAAAAAAAAAAGATTTTGAATGGTATATGTATTGTAGAGCTATTTAACATATATATTAAATATATAATATGTAAGTTTTATGTTTTTATAAAATTTTATACATTAAGTTAAATATATATATTATACATTTTCAAATACACTAAAAAATTTGGAAAGCCACTACTAACACTGTTAACCTGGCAAATGGGATTAGGGTTGGAAGTGACACGAAAGGGAGATTTACTTTTTCATTTTATACTCATCTATGCTTTATATTCTTGTTTTATACTCTTCTGTCTATATTGTTTAAATTTTATACATATACGTTTATTAAGATTACAAATGGCATGTTCTAAAAAATAATACTGGTATAAATAGCAAGAAAGGTAAAGACATATGAACAATACATATAAAGAAGTAAAAACTAATTCAACTAATTTTTCCAATCATGACCATTCACTTATAAGACAAAGATTATCTGTAACAACTAGGCATTCTTCAAGGTCCTGTCTTGGTCTCCTACTTTACAACCACTCTACATTCTCAGGAATCTTTTTTCTTTTTTTGGATGATTCCTAGATTTTTCTTTCCCCCTCTAGCCAGTCGCAGAATTCATAGAAGTCTTCAAACCCTCTGTACCACCAAATTAACACAGCAAACAAAGAATACTGTCTTCAAAGGAAAAATTACATATATACATACATATATATACACAAATATATAGCTTTTAGTGAGTGCTGTCTTTAAACCAAAAAATTATATACATATACACACACACATACACAGCTTTTAGTGAGTGCCTGTATTATACTGTATCTACCAGAAGCTTACAACTTAAATAAGACACACAAATACGCAGCAATCAGACAACCAGTTGGAATACTAATTGTGTAGTATTACTTTGCAGACATTTTGCTTAGCTACAGTCACAGAAGAAGGCCTACAGATCATCCAAATGCTAACCCAATCCTAATGATATCAGGAAATAAGAGCCTCATTCCTCTAGCGACTGGGAACTGGAAATAGTCTACCACCCAGGGTACCTGGAGTGAAGACTGGACAATTACATATGCACACAGCCTTAGACACTAATCCCTGCCATGTTTGTTTAGTAAATACAATTGGATTTCTCCTTCCATTTCCTGGGAGGAAAGCCCTGACATGAACCAGAGTCCATTTGACTGGGGCTTAATCACTCAGTTCAGATTTTGCCAGCTCCCTCCTACTGAAAATTACACACTGAGTTTTAAAATCCACTGCTTCAGATGGAGTCATTAACAAAAGTGATTTATCAGACTCACAACCCCAAACCACAGTGCTTTTATCTACTACAACAATGTGTTTCTATTATTTCCTAAAACCTCTCCCTTTAGTGTCCCACTCATTTGGTGCTATTTTTAAACATATTTTAATGATCATTCACATGTAAGTTATTACCCTTTGGACACTTTTTTTTTTTTCTAGCTATCTCCAACAGGGCCAGCAAATTTCTAAAGCAAATTTTCTTAGGTTTAGTCCCATTCAACCTGGGTTTCCTCATCTTCTGACCCAGCCCTACATAAATGCAACATATATTTTACATTTAAAACTTTAACATTATCTTTAAAATCTGTCAATTGCCAAAACTGGATTATTTCTTTCTTTGTGCAAAATAACAACCATAATTTATGCTCCCCTCTGCAAGATCTCTGGCATGTATTTGTCACTTTATATTTGGGCTGTGGCAGCATGTTTTCCTTTTGTCTCCTAGACTTCCTATAGACATGCAGTATTTATGATTATGCTTATACTCAACAATAAGATAATTTCCTTAGAAAGTAATGGCATTGGTAACAAAATCTACCAAAATATCTCCTGCAGCACATACATTTAAAACATTAACTCATTCAGTTTTTTAAATTGCAAAGCAGCAACATATTTTGAACAAATATAGCTACTGAATTCTTTCAGCTATTCAAAAAAAAAAAACAACCTATGAAATAAAATGCAATCCATAACACAATACTGCATGTTAAATCTGCATATCTTACCCCTTCTACCAATTTTAAGAAATGTGAGACCATAGTCATAGCTAATAACTGATGTTCTAAAAATACAGTTCTGTTCTTTGAACTCTCTGGATCTTAATATTCACTTATTAGGTTAAAAAATGATAAAATACCCAGCAAATGTAGACTTTGTATCCTGTAGATGTTCTTTTTTTGGAGGGTCATCTCTCAAGCCTTCATCTTGTGATTTTTCTCTTGGATCTTCTGGAACGTGTTGGTATTCATCAGTACTGGTTTCTGATGGCTTTTGATTTGAATGTTTCTTATCTCCTCTCCCATCAGAGCGACTCCATGATGTTAATCTTTCTTCACTGTACTCGGTGGGTTTTCTAAAACCACTATGCAAAGAGCCTTGAGCTACCAATGCTGAAGATGAACTAGGTGGTTCAAATTTTCTGCCCTTGCTGTGAAATGACAGTTCTTCATCATCAGAAGGTCTTAAGAATTTAGCTCTCAAATTGCCAAAAGAAAACTCTTGATTTTGCCTTGGGTTAGATTCTCTTCTACATGTTTCTAAAGACCCAGGTCTCTTATCTTTTTCATCACCAATAAATTGTTCATTATTGCTATTTTTTGCAGTATCTGTTGTAGCATATCTATCCCTTGAACTGTTACCATATTTTACTAAGTCTGATTTTCTACTTTCTTGACAATTTTGTGCTTTATCTGAATATGTGGGTTTCCTCCACCGTTCCCGTCTATAATCTTCTTTCGTAGATGCAGCTTTTTCAGCGTCTTCTAATTTTGACTGAAATATTTCCATTGACTACAAAGGAGAAAAATTAAACAAGATATCTAAAATTAGGAATGGCTCAGTGACTTGCACCCCACATGTCACTGTATGACTCACTGCCAAGTGGCACACTGAAAAGCCCACAAAGGGGATGAAAGAAGACCCATACAATCATCCTACACTGAAACAAATACTTTTTAAAAATGTGTAAACAATTAAAAATTATTAAATAACAAAAAAGATTCCAAAAGGATAGCCAGTTAGACCAAACACTCTGCACTAACACAAAGTATAACACAGAAAACAGTAGAGACAAACTTTTCAAAAAATACTTAATTCCTACTGGTTGTGAGATTCAAGAGGTTAAATTGCTAAAACAGACTCTCACAAAAAAAAAAAAAAAAAAAAAAAAAAAAAACCACAGAATAGTTCAAGAACAAGAAAGACTTGGAAATAAAAAATTATGTGTCCCAAAAAGCTGCCCAGATACACCAAAAGGAAGAAAAGAGAGTGCTGAAAACTAAATTAACCTGGGAATTCTCTGTATTTTAGGAAAAGGGAGTAAATAAATGTAAGTTGTAAGAAAAAAAAACACATGAACAATTGATTCTAGAAAATCTAATATGCATTTATTAGTATTTCCAGAAAGATGGAGCAAAGATGATGGGAATAGAGCATTAATTTTAAAAATATATAAGAAAATTTCCCCAGCCGATTTCTCAGAAGGACTCATCCAATAGCCCTGGGTAGGGGAGAAAGAAGAAAAACACAGAAAAAAACCCTAATACCTGAATCTCAAAACTCAAGGAAAAAAAAAAAAAAACCTTTACAAGGACTAGATCAGGGAAGGAGTGAATAAGTGTGAGCCTGTATATGGATAGGGATAGATAAATAACAAATTATCTACAAAGGAAAGACAGACTTACAGCTGCTCATCCATAATAATAAGTAAATAATAGAATGAAGATTAAATTTTGAAAACAAAATTAAGCTGTAATTCTATAGAGAGAATTCAATTCACAGTCAAATTATCCTTCCTTGGTATGGGCCAAAGAAAATCATTTTCAAAAATGCAGGGAATCAGAGGGCATATCACTAGCAATTCTGAGGGAAAAAAATTACTCAAGATGATTAAGTCACACCATCAATGAATTCGGGCAAAGATCTCTGAAAAAAAGAACAGATGCTAAAAACCAAATGGCAAATGCAATGGTCAAGTCTAAATTATTCTTGTAGTTGCAAACTTTAAAACAATTTTCAAGGAAAAGATGCATCATACATAGAAACAGAAAGTAGGAAGGTGGTTACTGGAAGGAGAGGGGATGGGAAGATAGAGGTCAAAGAGTCGGAAGTTTCCATTATGTAGGATAACTAAGCCTGGAGATATGATGTACAGTATGAGGACTACAGTTAATAATATCACATTATATACTGAAAATTTGCTAAGAGAATAGATTTTAGGTACTTTTCCCACAAAAAAAAAGGAGAATAACTATGTAAGATAAATGATATGCTAGTTTGCTTAGCTCTAGTAATTATTTCCCCATTCATATCAAAACATCATGGAATACATACCTTAAACATATACAACATAAAAAATAAAAAATAAATAAAAATTTAAAAAAAAACAAGTACCTTTTACTCAACTTTGAATATAAGGATACTTAAACATGATACTCTTAATCTTAAATGCAAAAGTCATTATTTCAAGACAAAAAGACAATACCAGCTTCCAATCCTGTTATCAAAGTTCTAAAATTATAACTATTTCAAGAAGAAAAGAAAGTTTAAATATTAACAGAGAGGAAAAAAGCAAAATAATTATTTGCATATAACTACCTTTCCACATAACCCAAAATTTTTAAAATTAGGATAATAAAAGTTTAAAGAATTGGCCGACCAGCACCAAGTCAGAAAACATTTTTAAAATTCAATTTATAATTTAAAAAGATAAAAATAACCTCAATGGCATATGCATAATAACTGCACAGAGAAAAATACTGAAGAGCATAAATAAATAGTGTTTTGGGATGGGATGACTCTATATTATAAAGATACTAGTTGTCCTTAATTTATCTATACATTTAATTAAATTTAAATAAAAACTCCAAAAAGAGTCCTAAATTTCTAACAAATTTTGGAAAAATGTTTATTTCTATTGAGCTCAAACTAAATTTACTAAGAAAAATAAACACATAAGAAATCAAAGCTAATTTTTTTGGTGACTAATAAGAGATTTATCACATAGTGACTACCACATAGTAGGTGTTTATTATTTGCTATCTGCGTAATTTACTGAAAACCACAATAATTAGAACAGTATGATACAAATTCCAGGAAAAGATAGAAAAATCAATGAAACAGATCTGAGAGTAAAGGAACAGACTCATGTATATAAGAAAATTTAATGTATAACAAATGTGTCATTTCAAATTAGTGAGAAAAAATAATTCATTCAATATATAGTAAACAACTATATAAGACTTATGCAAAGCTCGATGCCTATTTCATACCATACACAAATATATATTCCAGAAAAATTAAAGATAAAACATAAAACTGAACAAGCACTCAAGTAAGTACAGTTGCATATTTTTACGATTGTGGGGTGGGGAAGGCCTACCAAGAGCACTAATTCATGAAAAAATAATATGAGGGATTTTGATAGGTAAAAATATTTAAAACTTATCCATAGCAAATTATCAACGAAGTAAAAAACATGAAGCCGAGGGGGAGAAATCTGAACAGATTTATTAAAAAGTCTTAAAGCAGCCGGGCGCGGTGGCTCACGCTTGTAATCCCAGCACTTTGGGAGGCCGAGGCAGGCGAATCACGAGGTCAGGAGATCGAGATCACGGTGAAACCCCGTCTCTACTAAAAATACAAAAAAATTAGCCGGGCGTGGTGGCGGGCGCCTGTAGTCCCAGCTACTCGGAGAGGCTGAGGCGGGAGAATGGCATGAACCCAGGAGGCGGAGCTTGCAGTGAGCCGAGACTGCGCCACTGCACTCCAGCCTGGGCGACAGAGTGAGACTCCGTCTCAACAAAAAAAAAAAAAAAAAAAAAAAAAAAGTCTTAAATCATTATCCCAAAAGAAAAATGGGCAAATAATATCAATAGTCAATTCACTAAAAAATACAAATGGTCAAAATAAATGTAAAAAAATTCCAATTCAGCTGGGCGCAGTGGCTCATGCCTGTAATCCCAGCACTGTGGGAAGCCAAGGCGGGCAGATCACAAGGTCAGGAGTTCAAGACCAGCCTGACCAATATGGTGAAACCCTGTCTCTACTAAAAACTAAAAATACAAAAATCAGCCAGGCGTGGTGGCATCCTCCTGTAGTCCCAGCTACTTGGGAGGCTGAGGCAGGAGAATCACTTGAACCGAGGAGGCAGAGGTTGCAGTGAGCCAAGATCGTGCAACCGCACTCAAGTCTGGGTGACAGAGCGAGACTCCACCTCAAAAAAAAAAAAAAATTCCAATTCACCAGTAAACAAATGTATAAAAAAAAAAGCAAAACTTAAAAACTTTGCCAATCACAACAGCATACACTATAAGAAATCATCTTACTGTTGAAAATTATGTGATAAAAGAGATATTTTTAAGTATGATTTGTTCATTCTTTCTGTAGAGAAATCTGGCAATATGTACCTTGCTTTAAATGTCTATATCCTTTAAACAGGCAATTTCACTTTTAGTAATTCACCAACAAGAAAAATATGCAAAATGCATTGGACATAGACAGTCAGCACAGTGCTATTTAACAAGGGAAAGGGAAAGCATATAAATGCTCATCTACTGACAAATCAATAAATAAAGGAAAAGCCTATAAGTATATTAAAAAAATTAAGAAGTCATTAAAATGTATATATTTACTGGCATCCAACTATGTGTACATTATTAAGTTTAAAAAGCCAGGGCATATTCTACGAGTCTACTTTAAAACTCTGGGGGAAAATATCTGGAAAAATATATTCCAGAAATCTTACTACTTTCTAAACCTGCTTTCCCCTGGCAATTGAAGAGAAAAAAAAGAATATCAATAATTACTGTAATAGAAAGATTGTCCAGAACAATGGGGAAATTGGTTCTAAAATATATAGTGTTGCACAGTTTCATTGTTTTAAGAGTATACATACACTTCTTTAAAAAATTCTGTAAAGTACCCAAACTCTAGAATATACCTAACTCTGGAATATACAAAAATTTCAACAGTGGTTACTTCCAGAAGTGTACCATGCAGACTTTCCGGCATTGTTTAAATTTTCTCACAATGAGGTTATTTTTACATTAAACGCACCCACATTTAACTTTTATATACTTAAGCTTCACATTCATTATGTCAATAAAAATATGATACATGTTTAATAATAATGAAAAGCAGAAAATTACTTCAGTAGTATAAAGACATGAAATTTAATATTAATTCAATTCTTCATGGCACAAAACAAAGTTAAAGGCACTTAATTTTTCACCTAATTCTGAAAATAAGAGGCAGCTCCTTAATACAGATACTTACCCCATATCTTTCGGCTACAATGTCCTCAAAGTTTCTATTTTGTTTCTCAGCTTGTTCCTTCATTCTTAGATAAGACTTCCTTAGCCAGCTTAATCCACCATCTTCTACCACTGAAACTAAATTCCAGTATTAAATATTAGTTATACTTTTAATGTGGTTATCATACAATTAATATGTATTGCTTCTATGACTTCTAAAATATAAAAATAAATATTTTTCTTTAAATATATAAGTGCATTTGGAATTCAACATATATATATATATATATATATATATATATATATATATATATTTGAGTGCCTATATGTAAGCCACAGAGTTTTGCCACTACAAAGAAGGAAAAGATAAATAAAACTATAAGAAAATTGCAATCTAAGAGAAGAAGAATAAAAGGACATAATTACAATAAAAATAATGTGACCACTACTATAAAAAGATATATGGGTTCTAGAAAGTGGGAGGTCAGGGAAAATTCCACAAACCAGGCTCAAGAAAATGAGTTGGGTTTCTGTTTCAAACAGGCAAGGGTAGGGAGGACATTCCAAGAAATAATTAAGGAATAAAAGGACACACAGAGAAAGGGAGGAAAAAAAGCTACCTCAGCTACAGAACAAAGAACAAATAAGGCGGCTATGGAAGATAATGCCAAAGTGGATGTTAAAACAAATTATCTTACTTTAGTCATAATTACCAACCATGAACATCTGAAAGCCTTCAACAAATTTATTAAGCTGGCTTTATTTTCTTCTTTACACGTCACACTTTGGATATGTGTAAAGAGGAAATCAAATCAATTACTTAAATAAAAATTCTGTTCCTGATTTTCCTTGCCCCAGAACATGACTGCTTTAAGATCGTCCCAGCTCTATAACCAACAAAAATGCACACACATTAACCCCAAGACATATACAAGAATATTCATAGCAGAACACTGCAATAATCCCAGCCTGGAAATAACCTAGGAAATGTCTACCATCAGTACACAGCACACCTACATTGTGATATATTCCTAAAATATACTATTTAATATTATACAGCAAAAAAAAAAATGAAAAAACTACAACTATATACAACAATATGGATGAATCTCAAAATGTGGGCAAAAGGAGCTAGAAACAAAGGAGGATAAACTGATTTCTGGTGCTAGAAAACACAATAATGGTTACCCTTCTGGTGACAAAGGTAGTGACTAGAAGGGTCACAAAGGGGGCTTCTGGGATGCTAACAAGATTTTTCAAACTGTGTGCTGAGTACACAAACATTTTCATTTTACGAAAATGATCAGTCTGCTGCTGTACACTTGTGGTTTGTGTATTTATGTACATACATAATATATATGTAAGCTATTGTAGGAAGGTTTTTATATTCATAGTAAATATTCACTAAATATTTTTGAATATTTTTATATATAATATATGTCACATTTCAATAAAAAGTTTACTTAAAAACAGACTTTTCAAGGCTCAAATTAATTCCATTCCCTCATTCAGATCTCCAAAGTTTATCTTTACTAAGCAATCTCTCCTAATATGACTTTTCTTTATAGGCCTAAAATATTTTGTACTTCAAAACCTAGATCTCTAATGCAATGATTTCACTTTTTATTCAAAACCTTATTTTACTCTTGCTTTTTTGTTGTTATTTATATAGTTTATGAGTTCAAAATTAACTATGCAACCACTTGAGGAAGTTAGTCTAAATCCGCAATCTACACAGTGATAAGTAAAAGAAATCCACAGTAATAAATACCTATATGAATGTCTCAGCTACATAACTAAATTGTTTATTCCATAGAATTATCTGTGAAACTGATAAAATGCTGATGGACATAGTAAAAATTTCCTGAACAATCACTAAAATATAATAGCTCAGAAAAAATAAATCAGAGAAAAAAGTAACACTATTCCTCTATGTTAACATTTATGAAGGAAATCCAATGGGAGTAAAAATTTTCAGCCAATTCCTTCACTAGTTAAATCCATACAATTTTAGAAATATTTATATAATGATTTCACCTTTAGTTGATAATATGTTCTATCTCAATAGTCCTATTAATCTTATAATTAGAGATGGCAATAATGAAGTCTTTTTGGTAAGAAAAAAAATCATCAAATTTAATATTTAAAAAGTGAATAAAAAATACCAACTTGCAGTACCATCCCAAAATTCAATAAAAAAATTTAGTCAATATTCATTATGAATATAAAAACCTTCCTACAATAGGAAGTACAAACATGAATGTATAAGGCCAGGTGCAGCAGCTCACGCCTGTAATCCCAGCACTTTGGGAGGCCAAGGTGGGCGATCAGGAGGTCAAGAGATCGAGACCAGCCTTGCCAACATGGTGAAACCCTGTCTCTACTAAAAATACAAAAATTAGCTGGATGTGGTGGTGTGCACCTGTAGTCCCAGCTACTCGGGAGGCTGAGGCAGGAGAATCGCTTGAACCCTGGAGGCGGAGGTTGCAGTGAGCCGAGACTGCACCACTGCACTCCAGCCTGGTGACAGAGAGAGACTCCACATGCCCCGCTCCCCGCCCAAAAAAAAAAAAAACAAAAACACATGAATGTACAATAGGAAGTACAAACAGGAATGTAGCATGGTTCAGGTCCTCTGTACTGAGAAACAGATATATCAAATAATTACATAAATTCACTGATATGTGGCACTTAACATACACCTAGATTTCAAATCTGTTATTTATAAGTAAAAAATTAAGAAACTTCCATCATATGCTTCCATCATAACTCAAAGTTACACTGTTATAGACAAAATATTAATACAACCAAATGAATCTGGGCTATATTCCCCAATTCTCTCAGAAAACAGACTAACATAAAAATAGTGATAAACTATCAGGAAACCTAGATTTTAGTCTTGCTGCTACTATTAAATATTTGTAAAATCTTATGTATGTCATTAACTTCTTTGGACCTTTGCTCCTTCATCTCTAAGATAAGGCAGCCGATTTAAATCACTTTTCAAAGTCTTTTCAACTCACATTCTAGCAGCAAAAGCCAAAAAATAAAGAGGGGGAAGAAACCAATAGGAAGAACAAAATCACATCAAAGGAATCTGTAAGCAAGAATCCCTACTAACTACATGGTAATAAAAATAGTCTTCCACTAAAGAATCTAGAGTAACTATTGCTGGACTAGGAATTGGAAGACCTGGGTTCTAGTACTACTAACACGACTACAAGAAAAACTACCTGGCCACTCTAAGCCTTGGTTTATTGAGCTATAATATCAAAATAACGTCTACGCTGCTCTCCTTTACATGGTTGCCAAGAAAAAAGCTGATATATAACTGTGCCATATAAACTCTAAAATTGTACAAATATTCCCATTACTAAAATATGACAAAATAATTTTGTATGGGCTCTGAAAATGATAAATCTACTTTTCCACTGAATTCTAAGAAAAAAAATCAAGATTAACACATTAATTATTGAAAATATGTCCCTTCAATCATTACAAAAACCTGTTGATAAAACCTTCCCAAAAGATTTAATCATACAAGTATCTGACATTATCATTATTGAGTAGTCACCATATTCCACACACTGCTAAAACATTTTCTAATTTAATCTTCACATCAACTATATAAGATAGGTAATATCATTATTCCCTATTACATATGAATAAATTGGGCTCTGAGAGGCCAGAAAATGTCTCCACAATTATGAAGCTAATTAGTGGAAATGCCAACATTCTAATCCCAAGTAGACTGACTCCAAAGTCTAGTCCTTTAACAATAACACTATGTCACCTCTACCTCCTTAATACAGATACTGTAATACTTTTAGATGCCTAACAGTTCCACCCCTACCACTGGTCTAAATAGAATGACAACACTATCTACATATGCAGTAAAACCTGCCCATCATTTTTTAAAACTTAATTTCAACTCTGGGATCTTAGCCTCAGACAGACAGAAGCTTTCTGTCATTTTTTCTCTTCCTGAATAAACGTAAGATGGAAAAGAGAAGTGGTAAAAGCATGATATGCAGGGGAAGGGAGAAGGGCTCTCTAAAAGCTTTATGTAAGGTCATTTTCTCCTACTATCTTTGATTCTGCTGTTTCAGTCTGCTAAAAGATACCACCTAAAGTAAAACTCCAGATCTTCTCCACTCACTAAAGAACCTGTCAACTGGCAAGATCCAAAGATTGGGTTTCTCAATTCTAGGTTTTCCTCAAAGAAATTTATTGACTGTCCTCTGACATTAGGGATGGCAAAAGCCTAGATCATAAAAACAGCCCTACATAGTAATGGTTGAGCGAGCTAACTTATTGCTCCCCAAACTATCTATGAAACAGTATTTCAAAGAGAACCTTGTATGACTATAGTTACTATTACATAACACAGCAGGGACACTTCTGCCTGAAGTTGAAAGACAAAAAAAGAAACTGTTAACTATTACCAATAACTTTAGTAAAACTGCTAAGTTAAGAAGAAACATGTAAAGGTGGCTCTACTGTCATCTCTACATAAAATACAGAAGAATTTTAACAAATAACCAAAATAAAAATACACTATGTATAAAAAGCAGGAAAACATCCTACTGATAAATCACTAAGGTGAAAAGAGAACATCACAATTTGTTATACTACCATCTGTATGCTGGGTTAATTGTAATAAGCTTTTGAGGTGTCAACACAACACTTAATGGCAATAAGTATTTTTAAAATTGTGTTATAAAGTATGCTTATGTGACATTTAAATATTTTGTCTCCATCTGCTGGAAAACAATAGCACTCTCCTAAGGTCAATACAAATTTTAAGAATTCTAGAAAAGTAGGAAATTCTGAATATATAAACCACATATTTCGTTTTTACACATTATTTTCATGAAATTTCAGATACTTTTTACATTTTGTTATAGAATGTAACAAACCAAATGCATTATTATGTACTCATAGAATCATACTTTGTATTAATCCAGTTTAAGTAGAAACTCATATATGAGAATATTTTCAAGTATAAAACTATGTATTTAATTAACCTGCTCCCAAATACATCATAATTAAAACGATCTTCCAAAGTACTAATAATTTAAATTAGGCTTCCAAAGACTGCAAATTTTTATCAATGCTTTCTCATATGTAAAGTCGGGTCATACACTTAGAATACCAAAAGAAATGCCTGAGGCCAGGCGCAGTAGCTCACACCTGTAATTCTTGCACTTTGGGAGGACAAGGCGGTTAGGTCAAGGCTTAAGTCTAGGAGTTCAAGTCTACGCTGGGCAACATGGTGAAACCCCATCTCTATAAAAAATTACCTGGGAGTGGTGACATGCACCCGTAATCCCAACTACTTGGGAGGCTGAGGTGGGAGGATCACTTGAGTGGGAGGTGGAGGCTGCAGTGAGCCATGATCGCACCACTGCACTCCCTGGGTGATAGACCGAGATTAAAAAAAAAAAAAGCCTGTGTGTCTATAATCAAAATGTAGAAATACCTTTAGTAATCGATGACACACTACAGTCTTCAGGTGGAAGACCTGTCCCACCATCCTTCCAGTACGGATTCAATTCTCTTTCCATCAGTTTGGACTAGAACAAATTATTTTCAGAGGTGAAATTTCAAAAAATTAACAAATTATAAAAAATTAACAAATAATAAATCTGAGACCCAGTTAATAGTCATAACCCTGGAAAATCATTTAAAATATTTTTTTTGTAGATCTCTTTTTTTTATTAATTTATTTTGCACACAAAACAATAAACATTTTCTAAAAATACATACAAACAAAAAGATGCGTATCAAACATATTAGGAAGGTTGCACATGGGAAGACGGGGAATAGAAATGGGGAGTGGGAATTAAAGAAAATAAATGAGAGAGGGACTTTGTATAGATCAATGATAATAACTCAATCCTCTATTTGACAAAGAAGGAGAAGGAAGAGGAAGAAAAAGAAAGTGGGATAAAGGATCAGAAAGGGAGGAAAATAGAAAAAATTAGAGTATGACTCCAGGGTAGCCAACATGGCGAAACATATGAAAAATACAACAGAAAAACCAACCAACCAACCCAGCGACAATAAAACATTCTTAAGATATGCTGTTCTGTAACTTACAGGAAATGTCTAAATTCACATTCATTCAATGTTCTTATTTAATGCCTACTGTATCTTAAAACTGTGCTAGTTGCAGAAGATTTAACTGTCAAAAATCCTGGTCAGCCCTTGCTAGCTTTTAGTATAGTATGGAATACAGACAATAAAAACAGACATGTACTTTGAAGACAGAAATATACAGTACTTAGGAAGCACAAGGAATTCAAATCCATCTCACACTGAAGGATCAAAGACTTCCTAGAGGAAGTAATATGTGCAGTCTAAGGATGAGCAGAAATTAACTGCATTTTCTTTTTTTGTGGGGGAGGGAGCATAAAGATGTTCCAGGTAGAAAGAATAACAGCGTGTTCTTAAAACAATAGAGAAAGTGCAGCAGTTTCAGGAAACTTAAAAATAATTCTAATTGGCTAAAACTGTGAGTGACTAATGACAAGAGATTATGCTGTAGAATAATCAGGGACTGGGGCCACGTGAGCCATTTTGAACTGCTGTGAGGGTTTCATGCTGGGGCCAAAAGAGACTCATGAACGTGATCAGCTTCATATCACACAAAGAGCAAACTGGGCTCAGCATGGAGGAAAGTCTGGAGAACAAGATTAGAGGCACAAGTTCAGTCAGAAGGTTGTGGCAGTAATCCAGGCAAGAGATGATAGTAGCCTAATCACAATGCAAGTGTCTCCTGTGTTCTAAGCACGATGTCAGGCACTGGGACTGTAATGTGTAAGGCGGCCATGGTCCTTGCCATTATATAAATTATGGTCTAGAGAAAGGGGAAAGACAATCAAAATATAAATATAGGTATGTGAGATCAAAGTAAAGGGTGCTAAAGAACTACATACTAATGATACCTAAGTTGACCCTGGGAGTGGGGGGTTAGAAAATGCTTCCTACAAGAAGTAATAACGGCAAGAGGATGGCAAGAAATGGAACAAGCTAAATGTTAGGAACTTTAGTTCCCAGGAATACAATATACTACTGAAAATTAAAATGGTGTGTAAAATTTGTTTTTAAAAGGGCTTTTTTAAATGTATCCACGAGCTGACGAAAAAGAACCTTCAAAGGACAAAATTTAAATTAAAGGTTAACCTAAGGGGATATGCAAAACCATAAAGATTTGATTTCTTAGTTTGTATCAAAAAAGGTTCTGTCACCTCCCTTGTTAGTTTACCACAAAATCTTTCAATATCTATAATCAACGAATTTCTTCCAATGGTCTTAGACTCTCAAAAACATACACATAAGATACTCAACAGGACAAAAAAGGCTAGAATTGCATACTGAGGAGGACAATTGACAAGAGGCTAGACAAATTATGAGATACTATCCGAAAATGTATAAAAGACAAAGGATTGAAAACATAAATAACTTCTACAAATCAGTTAGAAAAAGACAAACAACCCTGGTAGAAAACTAAGCAAAAAACATAAACGAGCAGCTCCCAGGACAAGAAATCTGAATGACCAAAAAACATGAAAAGACCTCTCTGGCAGCAATCAGGTAAATGCGTACAAAAACAATGAAATACCATTTCTCACCCATTTATTAGGCCGATAAAAAATATATAAAGTTTGACAATTGCTCCTGGTACAGTATAAATTGGAATTCCAGATTACCAGGATTGTGTGATGCCCCTAGGAAAGTCACCAGCTTCGGCACTTCCTTACTTCTCTGGATTCATGCTTTTGCCTCATTTTTTGGTCTCTACAGATTTCCAATTGCTTCCTTACTAGCAAAGTGACAACAATAAAGTATAAAACAAGCATGCTTATTTTACATTTTATCCACGAGAATTTCTAGATGTCTTGAAATGGAAGTATTTTTATGGTGTCTAATTCAGTATGTACACTGAAACAAAAGTTGAGTGAGTTCACTTTCAATTTAATGATATTAACTTAAATTCAATATTCACTCAACTTTATATATGCCCTAGATTTATAAATCTAGTAAACCTTTAAACTCACTTCCTATAGGAAATTTATTTTTCTTAAACTGATGTATTTCATAGTTGTTCTCACTAACTGTATTAAATACTATAAAAAATAAAATGGTATTTTACAAGTTAAACTGCATTTATATAAATGTCTTATAAGTTTATTAAGGGTAAATTAGAAAGTTAAAGCATTTCAAATATTCTCTTACCTGTTCAAGTGCTTGGGTTTTCTCTTGCTCTATTTTCCTCATAGTTTCCTTTTCAGCTTTGAGTGATGATGATGACACAGTTTTAACAGACATAAAATCAATAGTCATCCACTCATCCCTCTGTTAAAAAAGGCAGCCATTTCAATCTGAACTGATTAGAACTTAATAAACACTTGGTAATAAGAGCAGGGACTTTAGAGGCAATCAAATCTGAAACAAGTCCTACATGGCTATATAACTTGAAGCAAGTTTCTAAATTTCTCTATACTTTAGTCTCTCCTCTATAAAATGGTATAAAATCCCTACCTTTCAGGATTTTTTTTTTTTTTTTTTTTTGAGACGGAGTCTCGCTCTGTCACCCAGGCTGGAGTGCAGTGGCGCAGTCTCGGCTCGCGGGTTCACGCCATTCTCCTGCCTCAGCCTCTCCAAGTAGCTGGGAGTACAGGCACCCGCCACCACGCCCGGCTAATTTTTTTTTTTTTTTTTTTGTATTTTTAGTAGAAACGGGGTTTCACCGTGGTCTCGATCTCCTGACCTCGTGATCCGCCCGCCTCGGCCTCCCAAAGTGCTGGGATTACAAGCGTGAGCCACCGCGCCCGGCCTAGGATTGTTTTAAAGAGTAAACAAGATAACAGATCGAAAGCATCCAGCCCAAAGCCTGGCACACAACAAGCAATCAAACTTAGTTCCTGTTCACCTTTCTTCCTTCACCTGTGGCTAACAGTGGACAAATTACATTCTTCCTGAGGCAGATGAACTATAACCCAAAATTTTTGAACTATTCAACTGTTAAGTATTGTTAAGAAAATTAAGGCATGAGATGAAGGGAAAAAAAACTGTGATGGAACTCTACTCACTATAGAAGGGCCAGACAGAGATAACAGTACAAGGCTTTAGGGACATAAGGGGAAAGTGCCACTTCTTACCAACAATCAAAAACATGAAAGCCTCTAAGGAATGAGAATAGAGAGGAACACTCACTTTCTCACAGTAGAAGGGGAAGGGGGTTCTAAACATTCAGCAAACAGCATTACTGCCAAAATTATTCCTAAAGTATACTGTTTTCAAAGTCTAATTGTTCTCCTGAAGAAATTTTAATCATCTTTCATTTTCATATTCATTTATTCTCAAAAGTTGATACTTCTTTCTTTAAAATCAAGTGGTAGGCCAGGTGCAGTGGCTCACGTCTCTAATCCTAGCACTTTGGGAGGCTGAGGTGGAAGGATTGCTTGAGCTCAGGAGTCTGAGACCAGTCTAGGCAACACAGGGAGACTCCAAGTCTACACAAAATAAAAAAATTAGCCAGGCGTGGTGGCACACAACTGTGGTTCCAGCTACCAGGGAGGTCGAAGTGGGAGGATTACTCGAGCCTGGGAGGTTGAGGCTGTGGAGAGCTCTGATTGTGCCACTGCAGCCCAGCCTGGGCAACAGAGTGAGACCCTGTCTCTAAAATGAATGAAAGAGAGAAAGAGAGAGAGACAGAGAGAGAAAGAAACAGAGAAAGAAAGAAAAGAAAGAGAAAGAAAGAGAAAAGAGGAAAGGAAGGAAGGAAGGAAGGAAGCAAGCAAGGGAGGGAGGGAGGGAGGGGGAGAGAGAGAGGGAGAGAGGGAGGGAGGGGGATAGGTAGGGAGGGAGATAGGGAGGGAGGAAGGGAGGAAGGGAGGAAGGAAGGAAGGAAGAAAGGAAGGAAGGAAGGAAGGAAGGAAGGAAGGAAGGAAGGAAGGAAGGAAGGAAGGAAAGAAAATCAAGTGGCTTGGTTACCTTGATAATTTGGGTGTCATCTTTTTCTGACTTTTCATCTTTCACTTTCCAGGCTTTTTCCTTGTCAGGAGTCTGGGATGGAACAGCTTCAACCCACTCATCTTCAGAGCTCTAAGAACATTTAGCATAAGTGAAATTGTCAAATTTGCATACTTTGATATAAAAATTGTGTGCTGTTAAGTGGTAGAAATTCAACATCGTAGAAAAAAATTCTTACACTCAAAATTCTTATGAGAATTTTGTACTCCAATAATAAATCCTCCTTTTTTGCAAAATCCAATACAAATCCAATATCTTACAATGTATTACATTTCCCCTTTACAAAATGGCATTGAAATTTTAAAGAGCTGGGTGTGGTGGCTCACACCTGTAATCTCAGCACTTTGGGAGGCTGAGGCAGGCATATTACTTGAAGTCAGG
The DNA here is from genome assembly GCF_028878055.3 of Symphalangus syndactylus. Taxonomy (NCBI): domain Eukaryota; kingdom Metazoa; phylum Chordata; class Mammalia; order Primates; family Hylobatidae; genus Symphalangus; species Symphalangus syndactylus. Next base: position 124,286,290 of record NC_072425.2, read on the forward strand.
AGTACAAGACCAGCCTGGCCAACATGGTGAAACCCCGTCCCTACTAAAAATACAAAAAAGTTAGCCAAGCATGGTGGCGCATGCCTGTAATCCCAGCTACTCAGGAGGCTGAGGCAGGAGAATCGCTTGAACCCAAGAGGCGGAGGTTGCAGTGAGCTGAGATCGCACCACTGTACTCCAACCTGGGCCACAGAGACTCCGTCTCAAAAAAAAAAAATTTTTTTTAAAGAAAAAACATATAAACCCACTAGTTTGAGTTAAGCCCACAAAACACAGCCAAATTATTTTTATTTTCTCATCCATTTATTATCAAGCCAAGAAAAGGCAAAAAAACAAAAATGGGAACCGCCAAGTAGAGACCTCACTTCAGCACAGAGCTTCAGTGCCTACCAACATCAAGTAGTTACTCCCATCTCTGCTTCACTAGAACAGGGGAAACAACACCCAGGTAAACGAGTTTGCTGTTTGCCCCTAAGTTTCACATTTTGAGATTTCCCTTGATCTAAAACTGCAGATAACATTACCTTCTTCAACACCCTCCTGAAGCTTTATACCAATTCCCATATTCTCAGCAAATGATGTCTTCTTTTACCTCATCAAGAAAACTGTGGCCACCTTATCTTCCTACCCACCACCCAACACATTTATGGCTGTGCCTATCCTTATTTCCAGTTAACTCCTCCTGTTTAAGGCAGATCTTGCTCTAAAGATTTTGATAACAACTCTTTCTGTTCCTTCAGGACTTTGCTCCATCAATTATCTTCTCCTCTCACGGCATCAACCAAAGATCCCTAATGGCCTAGAAATAATTTCAAGCATTTCTCACCCTTTTTTTTTTTTTTAAGGAGGGAAGGGGGACCTTCCTTGACCCTATATATTCCTCCTTTAACAGGAATTAATCTTCCAGCTTCCATTCTAAGATGAACTTCTTGAAAGAGTAGTCTACATGCACTGCCTTCACACTCTCACTTTCATACATTTTCTCAAAGCTCTACAATACATCTACTGTCCCCATTAATCTATTGAAACTTCTCCAAACTCACCAATGGCTTCCACTGTGCCAAACTCAACAAAACGTTTCAGTCTTCAGCTCTCTAGATCTCTCTGCTCAATACAACTCTGTTGATGACTCACTTTCCTGGCTTCTATGACACCTCTCAGCTCTCCTCCCACTCTGTTTCTTCTCCATTTCCTTCATGAACTCTTCCTCCTTTGCTCAGCCCTTAAATATCTATGTTATTTGGGGTTCCATTCTTTGCCCATGACATTTTTTAACGTCTAAACATTCCCTCTGGGCCATTAAATCCATTCTGATGGCCTGAACTACAATAAATTGTGCTAATATCTTTCAAATTTGTCTGACCAAAGATTCACCGACTAATTGTCTACTGTAGTTGGATGGCATGCTAAGCTCAGTAAGAATAGAAAATAAAGCCATCCTCTTCTTCTACAAAATCTACTCCTCCTTGTATAGTATTAAACTGAGTTATCTGGAACAACCAACCACCCACTTAAACCAAGTCAGAAACTCAGGATCATGTTACCTCACACATTCAAGCCTACCATTTTCATTTTTTAAATATTTATTAAATACACCATACAGTGAATACATGATTACCATACGAGCCTACCTCTATCCCTGGCCACTACTGATTAGTTGAAACGTAGGTACCTGATCCAATTCATATCAACCTGAGCCATTCCTCAGGAATCTGAAATCAGGTCTAAACAGGCTTACCTAAAACTAAGAAATGGGAAGGCATTGGGAGAGGCCATTTCTGTCATGAGAAATAGAAATCAGCAAAAAATTTTTAAAAACTAGAACTCAGGGTAGGGGAAATGAAAAATGGTAAGAAAATTGCAAAAACCATTCACAATTCTAATTCCAGCTATTCTTGAAGCCTAGCTGCATTCCTACATCTATATGTCTTATGAGAATTTTGTACTCTAATAATAAATCCTTTTTTGCAAAATCCAATTTATATTTAGTTTCTGTTACCTGCAACCAAAATACCAACTAATATTCTCTTCTTTGATCCTTAAAGTAGCACCCCAGGCCAGGTGCAGTGGCCTGTAATCCCAACATTTTGGGAGGCCGAGGCGGGTGGATCATGAGGTCAGGAGTTCAAGATCTTCCTGGCCAAGATGGTGAAACCCCGTCTCTACTAAAAATACAAAAATTAGCCAGGTGTGGTGGCGTACGCCTGTAGTCCCACCTAATTGAGAGGCTGAGGAAGGAGAATATCTTGAACCCAGGAGGCGGAGGTTGCAGTGAGCCAAGATCGTGCCATTGCACTCCAGCCTGGGCGACAAGAGCAAAACTCCGCCTAAAAAAAAAGTAGTAGCCCTAGATCAGATCTTATCTCTCACCTAGACAATTGATTCCAGGAGACCTAATTAATCTTCTGGACTCATCTTTCCTGCTCCCCCTTCTTTCTCCAACCCCTCACCCCAAATACATTTACAGTAATATAAAGGGAACATCTGACCACCATACTTCTCTTCTAGGGCTTCCCATCACAAAGACTGCTAGTTATTCCTCTTCTTTCCTACCAACAGAATCCCATTTTATTTGGAGAAGTAATGTACTTCCCATGCTAGAAAGTGAAGCCTTATGATCAAGTGTCCAATAAGATGTAAACAAAAGTATTTTATGGGACTTTCCAGAAGTCGAGTTAAGAAAAAAAAGAGCATCTTCTTTCCTGTTATCTGGACTAAGAGGCAATGCTGTAAGGATGATGGAAAAGCAAGACAATAGAGGCGTAGGTCCCAGAAGACCATACTAGCCCTAGACTGCCTACCTGACTTATTTCATATCAGAGAAAAATGAATTTCTATCTTGTATAATCAATGGCTATTCTGAGATTTTCTAATAAATGCAGCTGAACCCAATTAGATGATACATTCCCTACTGAATAAAGTCAAAGCTCTTGGTTTACAAGGCCCTATTAATTCTTACAGTTTCATCTCCATTCACCCCCTCCTCTTGTTTTATAATTTAGTACTATCAAATTGCTTATAGTTATATTTACATACTTACACACATACTCATGTTCATATTATCTCATACTTCCATGTCTCTGCTCTTGCAATTCCTTATGCATGAAATGCCAAGCACACTTTTATTTGCCTAATGCTTATTAATCTATCTAGTCTCAATTCAAGCATCATTTAATCAACAAGTTAGCAAATGAAATCCCTCTTAATACCCTGTACTACCATGGCATCATGTTGGATGGTATGCTAAACTCAGTAACAATAGAAAATAAAGCCAACATCTTCTTCTACAAAATCTACTACAAAATCATATTATTAATATTATGTATCTATTTATCCAATTAGGAAATGAGTTCCCCAAAGGTTTAAAAATATATTTTTATATTCCCCATGTCTAGAACAGTGTCTGGCAAAGAATAAGCATTTGATACATGCAAGCTGAAATTAAATGAAATGCCTTTTTCTACTCTTTCAATAGCACTAGTCAGAAACTTTAAGCAGCAACCTATACTCATTTTCACAATTATGCACTCACTCACCTTACCACTTCAGCAAAATTGATGCTCCCCATGCTACGACTTCAGTTCTCTTGCTAATTTTAGTTTCAATCTCCATTTTACCTTGAACTCATTAACCATCAAGCTTAATACGCCTCCTGACCTAACACAGCCTTCAGGGCTCTCCTTCTCTTGTGCAGCCTTCAGAATTAACCACACCTCTAATTCTATCTAGTGGTCAAAACCTAGAAGGTGGAACTAAGACAGAAAAGTGCTACCAGCAAAAATCAAGGGACCTTGAGGACTTCTGCTTCTGTCCTTGACAGTAAATGGCATCAAACTAGAAATATATACAAAATGGAATAAAAATGAAACTACAATCTCTACAGCTTTTTGTCTAAAGGCACTTTCTAGACTGTGGCATAGAGGGGTAACCCAAGCAGAACATGAAAATCTCACTGAGCAAAGGAAACTGAATTTGAACTTTGTGAAGGCTGAAACAAAAGTGCAGATGGGAAGCTACACAGAGAAAGAGTGCCAGAAATCTACTTAAAGGACCCCTGGAGTCTTTAAAGAAAGACCAAGCTGAACATGCTGAGGATGAGAGTCCACAAGGTCAGGCAAAGAAAAATTACCATGGAGAAAACAATTACCAAAGAGCTGTAAGCAGAACAATCCCTAGAGCTCACAAAGGGCTGGAAGACATTCTAGTTCCTGCCAACTAGAATAAAGAAACCTCGCTGAACATCCATGACAATCAGCAGAGAACCCACAAGGGTCATGCCTTAGTAGAAAGGCTAAACCAGTCCTAGAGTAAAGCTATTCTAGATGCATACAAACAAAACTAAAAAACAAGCCTTGAAAAGGATTAAGCTAATTCACAAGTAATTAACTGTATGCCAAAAGAAAACTCAATACTCTCTGAAGAAGTCAACAAAATCCAGCAGTCATAATATAACTTTCATAGGGTTCAGCATCCAATTAAAAGTTACTAGCCATGCAAATCAAAACCACAGTGAGATACCATCTCACACCAGTTAGAAGGCGATCATTAAAAAGTCAGGAAACAACAGGTGCTGGAGAGGATGTGGAGAAACAGGAACACTTTTACACTGTTGGTGGGACTGTAAACTAGTTCAACCATTGTGGAGGTCAGTGTGGCGATTCCTCAGGGATCTAGAACTAGAAATACCATTTGACCCAGCCATCCCATTACTGGGTATATACCCAAAGGACTACAAATCATGCTGCTATAAAGACACATGCACACGTATGTTTATTGCGGCACTATTCACAATAGCAAAGACTTGGAACCAACCCAAATGTCCAACAACGACAGGCTGGATTGAGAAAATGTGGCACATATACAACATGGAATACTATGCAGCCATAAAAAATGATGAGCTCATGTCCTTTGTAGGGACATGGATGAAACTGGAAAACATTCTCAGTAAACCATCACAAGGACAAAAAACCAAACACCACATGTTCTCACTCATAGGTGGGAATTGAACAATGAGAACTCATGGACACAGGAAGGGGAACATCACACTCCGGGGACTGTTGTGGGGTGGGGGGAGGGGGGAGGGACAGCATTAGGAGATATACCTAAGGCTAAATGACGAGTTAATGGGTGCGGCAAAACAACATGGCACATGGATACATATGTAACAAACCTGCACATTGTGCACATGTACCCTAAAACCTAAAGTATAATAATAAAAAAAAAGTTACTAGACATTCAAAGAAGCAAGCAAATGTGACTCATATTCAAGAGAAAAATTATTTAATTGAAACAGAACAGGAAAAAACAAGAGAGAATGAAACAGCAAACCAAGATTTCAACACAGCTATCATAAATATGTTCAAGGAAGGCAAAATGTAAAGATAATAAGGAGATAAACTGAAAAACATTAGAAAAATCCAAACGAAACATCTAATGATAAAAAAAAAATACAGTACCTGAAATGAATATGTCACTGGATAGGGATAACAGTAAGCTAGACACAGCAAAATAAAAGGCCAGTGGGCCAGGCGCAGTGGCTCACGCCTGTAATCCCAGCACTTTGGGAGGCTGAGGCAGGCAGATCACGAGGTCAGGAGATCGAGACCATGCTGGCCAACATGGTGAAACCCTGTCTCCACTAAAAACACAAAAAATTAGCTGGGCATGGTGACGAGCACCTGTAATCCCAACTACTCAGGAGGCTGAGGGACGAGAATCACTTCAACCAAGGAGGCGGAGATTGCAGTGAGCTGAGATCACGCCACTGCACTCCCGCTGGCAACAGAGCGAGACTCTATCTCAAAAAAAAAAAAAAAAGCCAGTGAACCTGAAGCTCACGACACAGCAATAAAATATACCCAACCCAAAGCATAGAAAGGAAAAAGGCTAGAAAGTGAACACAGGCTCATCAACCTGTGAGACATTATTTTAAAGAGACTACCAAAATGAGAGGGAACAGAAAAAAAACACTTCGAAAAAAGCCTGAAAGTTTCACATTTGATGGAAACTGTAAACTCACAAATCAAAGCAGCACAATGAACCTAAGGCAGATGCTACACTCTGAATGTTTGTGACCCCCACCAAATTCTTATGCTGAGATCCTGACCCCCAAGACGATGATAGTAGGGGGTGAGGCCTTTGGGAGATGACTGGGAATGGGATTAGTGCCTTTATAAAACATAGCCCAAGAGCACTCCCTTCTGCCATATGAGGTTAGAGTGAGAAGACAGCCATCTCTGAGGAACTGAACCCTCACCAGACACAAAATCTACCAGCGCCTCGATCTTAGACTTTCTAGCCTCCCAAACTGTGAGAAATAAGTTTCCGTCATTTATAATCCACCCAATTTGTTTTGGTATAGCAGCCCAAATGAACTAAGACAGCAGAATAAACACAAAGAAATCAATACCAAGACATATCACAATTGATTCACTGAAAAATAATAATGAAAAAAAAAAGCCCTAAAAGCATCCAGAATAAAAAGGCACACTAACATACAGAGAAAAAAGATTACAATGACTACAGAGTTCTCAATATGTACAATGCAAACCAGAAGACAATGGGATGACATTTTACAGTGCAAAAAGAAAACACTATCAACTTAAAATTCCTTATCTAGCCAAGTATCTGAAAAATGAAGATTGCTAGTAGGAACTTCTGAGTTTGTGGTAAAAGAAAAAAAGAATGAAGATGAAATAAAAGAAAATTCTCAAACAAAAGCTGAGAGAATACAATGTCTGCAAATCCATATTATAATACATATTAATGGAAGTTCTACAGACAAAAGGAAAATGGTATTAGACAGAAATTCAGACCTACATAAAATAATAAAGAATATCAGAGATGATAAATCTGTGGGTAAATATAAAAGACTTTTTTCACACGTGTAACTTATTTAAAAGATAACTGACTAAAGTAAAAATAAAAAGAATGTATGACATTAAAAATTATAAATAATGCAGGTTTATAACATATGTAGAAGCAAAACATATGACAACAATAGCAAAAAATATGGTAGGAGAAAAAGGAAGTATATTTTGGTGAAGGTCTAATTATAAAAGTAAAATTATATATTATTTGAAAATAGAGTATGGTAAGTTAAAATATGCATAAGACTTAAAGCAGTCATTAAAAATAAATAAGGTATACCTAATAAGCCTACAGCAGATGAAATGGGATGCTAAAAAACACTCAGTCCAAAAGACAGGAAAAGAAAGGAACAAAGGAAAAAAGAACAAACAAAAAATAGAAAAGGAATAACAACATGGTAGACTTAAACTCATCCATATCAATTATTATATTAAACATAAATAATCAGGCCGGGCGCAGTGGCTCACGCCTGTAATCCCAGCACTTTGGGAGGCCGAGGTGGGCGGATCACCTGAGGTTGGGAGTTCGAGACCAGCCTGACTAACATGGAGAAACCTCATCTCTACTAAAAATACAAAATTAGCCGGGCGTGGTGGTGCGTGCCTGTAATCCCAGCTTCTCGGGGGGCTGAGGCAGGAGAATCGCTTGAACCTGGGAGGCGGAGGTTGCGGTGAGCCGAGATCGTGCCATTGCACTCCAGCCTGGGCAACAAGAGCAAAACTCCGTCTCAAAAAAATAAAAATTAAAAAAAAAAATAAATAATCTAAACCAGTACTATTCAACAGAATTTTTCTATATCTATACTGTCCAATATAGTAGCCACATAAATTTGGCTGATATAATTTTAATGAATTTTAATAAAAAATTTAAAAGCCATATACAGCTAACAGATTAAAGAGCACAAAAAACATCTAATTGAAAAGTAAGAGCCTTGAGCCAAGATTGCACTACTGCACTCCAGCCTGGGTGACAGTATGAGATTCCATCTCAAGAAAAAAAAAAAGGAAGAAGCCAGATGCAGTGGCTTACGTTTGTAATCCCAGCACTTTGGGAGTCCCAGGTGGGAGGATTGCTTAAGGTCAAGACTTTGAGACCAGTCTGGGCAACATGGCAAAACCACATCTCTACAAAATATATATAGATCATAGGCTAGAATATAAAATGTCTCAAAAACTTTTTAAAAACTGAAATTTAGAGTATAATAAAATAATAATTAAATCCAAAGTCAATAACCAAAAAAACCTAATAAAATCCACAAATATCTGGAAATTTGAAAACTCATATATATATATCCTGGACGTCGAAGTGCACACCTGTAGTCCCAGCTTTTAGGAGGCTGAGGTGGGAGAGTCACTTGAGCCCGAGGGGTTGAAGCTACAGTGATCTACTGCACTCTAGCCTGGGCAACAAAGCAAGACTCGGTCAATCAATCAATAAATCAATCAATAAAATAAAAAAGAAGAAATTGATAGGCTAGATAAAAAAGCAAGACCCAATTATACACTGCTTACAAGAAATACACTTTCAATATATAAAACGATACATTAAAACTAAAGGAATTTTAAAAAGACGATGAAAACGCACAAAAAAAGAAAACTGAAGAGGCTTTATTAATATGAGACACAATAGACTTTAGACAAGAGTATTACCAAAGATAAAGACGAAAACTTCATAACAACAGTCAGTTCATCAAGGAGCTATGTACCTAATAAAGCTTCAAAATATGTAAGGCAAAAACTGACAAAACTGAAAGCAGAAATAGGTAAAATCCACAGAACAATTAAGAGATTTCAATACTATTTTCTCAGTAACTGACTGAACAGGTGAACAGAAAATCATTAACACTAAACTTAATACTATTAATCAACTTTCCCTAACTGACATTTATAAGACACTACCTAACAATGGCAGAATACATACTCATTTCAAACACACGGAATTTTCACCAAGATAGATCATAGGCTAGAAAATAAAATGTCTCAAAAACTTTTTAAAAACTGAAATTATACAAAGTATAATAAAATAATAATTACATTCAAAGTCCCTTCCTTCCCTCCTTCCTTCCTTCCTTCCCTCCCTCCCTCCTTCCTTTCTTTTTCTTTTTTTGCGACGGTCTCCCTCTGTTGCCCCGGCTGCAGTGCGGCGGTATGATCTCAGCTCACTGCAACCTCCCTGCCTCGGGCTCCTGTGATTCTCCTGCCTCGGCCTGCTGAATACCTGGGATTGCAGGCGCACACCACTACGCCTGGCTGGTTTTTGTATTTTTGGTGGAGAAGGGGTTTCGCCATGTTGGCCAGGCTGGTCTCCAACTCCTGACCTCTAGTGATCTGCCCGCCTCGGCCTCCCGAAGTGCTGGGATTACAGACGGAGTCTCGCTCACTCAGTGCTCAATGTTGCCCAGGCTGGAGTGCAGTGGCGTAATCTCAGCTCGCTACAACCTCCACCTCCCAGCCGCCTGCCTTGGCCTCCCAAAGTGCTAAGATTACAGCCTCTGCCAGGCCGCCACCCTGTCTAGGAAGTGAGGAGCGTCTCTGCCTGGCCGCCCACCCTCTGGGACGTGAGGAGCACCTCTGCCCGGCTGCCCCATCTGGGAAGTGAGGATCGCCTCTGCCCGGCCGCCCAGCCCATCGTCTGGGATGTGAGGAGGGCCTCTGCCCGGCCACCCCGTCTGGGAAGTGAGGAGCACCTCTGTCCGGCCGCCCCTTCTGGGAAGTGAGGAGCGTCTCTGCCCGGCTGCCCCGTCTGGGAAGTGAGGAGCGCCTCTGCCTGGCCGCCCGTCTGGGACGTGAGGAGCGCCTCTGCCCGGCCGCCCATCGTCTGGGACGTGAGGAGCGCCTCTGCCCGGCCGCCCATCATCTGGGACGTGAGGAGCGCCTCTGCCCGGCCGCCCATCGTCTGGGACGTGAGGAGCGCCTCTGCCTGGCCGCAGTGCAACCTTCCAAGTGTGAAGTGACAGCCTTCGTTGTAGAATGAATGAAGACACTGGCACTGATTATATAACACCTTGGCAGCTATCTCAAGTCGTTGATGGTGGAGGTATTGGAATTATAGAAGAAAGCAAACACACAAATTTGACTAAAGGTGATTTTGTGACTTCTTTCTATTGGCCCTGGCAAATCAAGGTTATTCTGGATGGAAATAGCCTTGAAAAGGTGATATATATATGAACGTATCTGATTTTTTTTCCCCGTATAATTCTTACTTTGTGCATTTGATATTCAGTTGTGTTTGTAATAACGGAAAAATAAAAGCATATATAAATAAATAAATTCAAAGTCAATAACCCAAAAAAAAACTAGAAAAATCCACAAATATCTGGAAGTTTAAAAACTCCTATATATCCATCAGTAAGAAAAAGTAAAGTAAAAAATATTTTAAATGGGACAGCAATGAAAATATAACATCAAAGTTATGTAGAGATACAACAGTGCTATGAGAAAATTTTATAAAATAAATACACATTAGAAAAGATTTCAAATCAGTGGCGATATATTCATCTTAGAAAGTTAGAAAAAGAGCAAATTAAACACAAAATAAGTATTCACAAAGAATAAATATAGTTTAAATCAATGAAATAGAAAACACACAACCAGAGAAAATTCAAGGAAACTAAAAGGCAATAAAGGAAGATTAATAAAATTGATAAGCCTCAAGATAGACTGACAGAGGAAACAAACAGAAAATAGAAATTACCAAAATCAGGGATGAAAGAGGGGATGTCACTATGGATTCCATAAACATTAAAAGAACAAAGGAAATATTACAAATAACTTTATGACAATAAATTTGACAATTTCTATGGAATAAATTCCCAGAAAAACCGAAATTACTAAAACTAACTCAAGAATAAACAGAAAATATTTAACACCACTATTAAAGGAATTAACTCCGTGGTTAAATCCACTCCACAAAGAAACTCCAGGACCAAACCGTTTCACTGGCAAATTTTAACACTTATAGACGCAGAAAAAGCACTTACCGAATTCAATACTCATTCAAGATACAAACTCTCAGAAAACTAGAAATAAAATATCATTTCCTTAATCTGAAAAGGCATACATGAAAGTCCCACAGCAGACATCATGCTTAAATGTAAAAACCTGAATGCTTTGCACCTAAGATAAGGAACAAGGCAATCATGTCCACTCTCACCACTTCCATTCAACACTACTTTTAAGTCCTAGCTACAAAGGCAACAACAATTAACAAATAAAGCAGGCACAGAGATTGAAAAGAAAAAAGTAAAAGTCTTTTTCACACACGACATACCATTTACCTAGAAATCCTAAGAAATCTACTAAAAAGGCTACTAACACTAGTATTAGTAATTTTAACAAGGTGACAAGAGGCAAGGTAAATATATCAAAAGCAGTTTTTTTTTCACTTTTTTCTTTTTTTTCTGATCCTAATGTTTCAAATCACTTCTATAATTATATACTAGCTGTAAACACATTTATTTTAAAATTCCATTCACAATAGCACTTCCAGAAAACAAAATGGAAAAAAATATAACAAACGACATGTAAGATCTCTACACTAAAAATTTCAGAACATTGTGAGAAAAATCAGACATAAATGGATAGGGAGATGTACCAAGTGCATAATGGATTGAAAGAATATTTTAACATATCTATCTCCCCAAATTCCTTCCAACAGGGAAAACTCAGCCTTTCCAACAAATGGTGCTAGAAAAACTGGAAATCCATGTGGGAAAAAAATAAACTGACACTACACAACATAAATAAAAATTATTAATGGATTATAAATACGCAAAAAAGCCAAAGCTATAAAACTTCTAGGAAAAAAAAAAAAATAGGAGGCCAAGCATGGTGGCTCACACCTGTAATCCCAGCACTTTGGAAGGCTGAGGCAGGAAATCACTAGAGCCCAGGAGTTCGAGACCAGCCTCGACAATATAGTAAGACTCCATGTCTACAAAAACAACTTTTCTGTACTACATCTGTAGTCATAGCTAATTGGGCTGCTAAGGCAGCAGGATTGCTCGAGCCCAGGAGTTCGAGGCTGCAGTGAGCCATGATGGTGCCACTGCACTCCAGTCTGTGCAACACAGTGAGGCTCTATCTCTAAAAACAAACAAACAAAAAACAAAAAAAACTTAATAATAACATAAACATAGGAGAAATCACCATCTTGAGGTGTGCAAAACTTAGGATACCAGAAGTACTAAGAAAAAATGATGAAAAACAAAAAAGAAAATAGTAAATCAGACTTCATAAAGGAAGACACAGAATGCCCTATGGGGACTTAAAATGATGCTCTACATCCTTGTTCTTCAGGGAAATACCACACGAGATATTACACAGTAGAATAGCTAAAAATTACAAAGACTGACAATACCAAGTACTAGCAAGGATGTGGAATTCCTTGGTGACTCCTAGTGCTAAACTGGCCTCAGAGCCAATGGACGGGTGGTTGGGGGGCAACTGGGGTAGCTAAGGGAGTACTTGCACCACCTCTCCCCCAACCCCAGGCTGCGCATTGTGCAGCTCCAAGAGACCCTGTCCTTCTGCTTGAGGAGAGGAGAGAGAAGAGTAAATACAGGACTCCATCTTGCATCTTGGATACCAGCTCAGCCATAGCTGGTATCCACTAAAGAGCCCTTAGGCCATGAATAACCAGCACCAATAATCAGGTACTACACTGTGGCCTTCACTGTGTATCTGAGACTTGCTGGATTCAGGTGAGACTCAGCACAGTCCCAGCTGTGGTGGCTATGGGGAGAGCCTCCTTCTGCTTGAGAAAAGTAAAGGGGGCTCTGTCTTGCGCCTTAGGTACTAGCTCAGCCATAGGGTGGTAGAACACCAAGAGGGATCTTGGGGTCCCCAGCCCCAGGCCTTGGCTCTTGGATGGCATTTCTGGATCTGCCCTGGCCCGGGGGTGCCCACTGCCCTGAAGGGTGAGTCCCAGGCCAGGCAGCTGACTGAAGAGTTCTTGGGCCTTAAGGGAACATCAGTGGTAGCCTGCCAGTACTACCTGTGGGTCTATGGTGGTAGCTACAGGGTGAGGCCCCTCTGCCTGTGAAAAAGTGAGGGAAGAGTGGGAAGGACTGCCATTCATGGGTTGAATGCCAGCTCAGCCACAGTTCAGTAGAACACCAGGTACAAGTCTAAGGTTTTTTGACGCCAGTACCTGGGTCCCTGATGGCACCTCTGGACCCACCTCAGGCCTGGGGGAACTTGCCACCCTGAAGGGAAAGACACAAGCTTGGCTGGCTTCATCACCTACTGATTGCAGAGTCCCAGGGCCTTCAGTGAACACAAGCTGTAGCCAGGTAATTGTTTTTTTTTTTTTTTTTTTTTTTTTTTGAGACGGAGTCTCGCTCTGTCACCCAGGCTGGAGTGCAGTGGCGCAATCTCGGCTCACTGCAAGCTCCGCCTCCCGGGTTCACGCCATTCTCCTGCCTCAGCCTCTCCGAGTAGCTGGGACTACAGGCGCCCGCCATCGCGCCCGGCTAATTTTTTTGAATTTTTAGTAGAGACGGGGTTTCACCGTGGTCTCGATCTCCTGACCTCGTGATCCGCCCGCCTCAGCCTCCCAAAGTGCTGGGATTACAAGCGTGAGCCACCGCGCCCGGCCGCCAGGTAATTGTTATAGCAGGCCTTGGGCAAGATCCAGTGCTGTGCTTAGCAATAATTCCCAAATCATATCCCTATCCTCTTAAACTTTCTCTGAAATTCAAGATCAACATTTCCAATATTTTCTGGACATCTCCAAGTAGATGTCTCCCAGATGTTTTCATATCATAACTAGTAATATATTTTTTAAGTTTTCTTGTATTTTAACTTCCCATAAGTTATACATTCAAATAAAATGTTCTCAAATAACTGCTGTGATTAATTTTAGTAGATACTTACTGATGAGCTATCAGATGACTCATTGTTTTTTTCATATTTCTGTTTCTTGCTCTTTTTTTTCTTTTCTTTCTTTGCTTTTTTTGAATGCTTGTCTTTTTTCTTCTTTTTCTTCACAGAGTGTTCCTACAATCATTTTGAACAGGCAAGAAAAGAATTTAATTTCATCTTAATTTAAAAGGATGTATTTTGAGAGAAAAAAGATCCACATTCTAAAAAACTTTCAATCTTTGATGAAATAAGACCAAGAATATGTCTAAATAAATAAAATCTTTCAGGAAATCTTAACACATCTTCTATAATATATGCACTATAAATAAATCATATAACTGGGACTTCTTACCAGAAAAATACTGGGGAAATTTTGGCTTTATTTGTAGATTAATATAACAAATATAATCAAATAAACACATATATACACAAACATGTATACATATGCATCTATATACACACAAACACACATACATATAATATCCCTCTATGGTCTCCCCAAAAATTTATACAAGACTATTAGGCCATAAACAACAAGATAGCACAAATTAAAATTACAGGAAGAGGCTGGGGGAAGGAGCAAGGATAGGGAAAGGGAAGATGTTGATCAAAGAGTACAAAGTTTTCATGACACTAGAAATTAAGTTTTAGTGATCTATTACTGATGACCACAGTTAATAATAATGTATTATCTATTTCAAAGCCATTGAAGAATAGACTTTTAATGTTCTCACCACAAAAAAATAAGTTGATGAGGTGATGGATATGTTCATTAGCTTAAATGAATCTTTCTATAATGTATACATAGATCAAACCACCACATTGTACCCCATAAATTTACACAATTATTATTTGTCAATTAAAAATAATTTTTAAAAAAATTATAGGAAAACAGGCTTGAGACCTAAAAAAATAAAATAAAATAAATACATAAAGCTTAAAATGCATAAATTTTTAGGCCTATAAGCTTGCTATAGTGGGCCACAAATTTGAAGCTAAGTCTTCTACTAGCCAACTCGAATAACAAAATTTGAGTCATAATGTCCAAAATATTACAGTATCTTACTTCTGCCAAAGAGATGAAACTATTAGCAATGCCAACTATGTGATATTCATTCTGTAACTTACGAAAACATTCTATAAAATTATTCCTCCAATATTAACTTGAATCAGTGCAAAAAAGGACAGATATCCTTACATCAAGTAAACCTGTTAGTATTCACCTGTGAGAATTGTTCGATTCGCTCATTCACATCAGGTAGCATCCATGTATCCTCACCCCGAAGTCGCTTAAGTTCTTTACGCCTTTCTTCTTTTTCAAAATTGGCTTTAGCCTACAACCAAAGAAAAAAAAAGACAAACTGGCAATTGACCCAACTGCGTTTCACAAAAAAAGGAAAACAAAAATCTCTGTCATTTTTATATAAAAATATCCACTCATGAATGAATGTCTATTCCTTGGCAGGAATTTGCTTCTCCAGTGTAAAAAAAAAAAAAAAAAAAAAAAATTAAAAAACAAAACAAAGCAAAAATATCTCCTTCTGCATTTCCAATCTCCAGTGATTTGAGTTACCAATCAGAGAGAATCCAGGGACTGAGTCCAGGCCCTCCCCTCTCTCTAGCTCCCTACTTCAATATGACTTGGAATCCCTTTTCCCTTCACCATTCCCATCGCTACTGCCTTAGACTTTTGCAACAGTTAGACCTCCACGCCTTCAATATGCAATGCCTGTAGCCCCAATACCCAGCCCCAAAAATGCCTCAGGAAGAATCATCTTTGTAGAAACAAAAGATCATACTGGTAATTTTTATCCATTCTTCAATATAGTCAAACAAAGCAAGTTTTTCCTAGGAAATCTTTCCTGCCCTTTCTTTCCCTGTAACTCCAAAGCTGAGTTTGGTCCTTTTCAAATTCTATGCATATCTCTACTATAAGATTTATCTCAACGTACGAAGCTTACTCCCTCCAAAAACTGCTGGAAATACCAAAGAGAAAAGAATGAATAATATATACACACACACACACGCACACATTACATATGTTGAAATTAGGAAACAATACCAACATTTCACCTACCCAAGACTAATTGCCCACTCTTCCCCTTTAAAACCTGGCTGTAGTCATTTTCTCTTTAGACTCTCCTCTCCCTCTTCTCTGCTGGCTCCTTCTCATTTGCATTTAAACTTGTTTAAAACTCTTCCAACTTAAATAAAAACAAAAACACTCGCTGAATTCTCTGTTGCTCTCCAACTGCAACTTTTCTCTTTCGTTGCCACACTTCTTACATATTGAATAGATTGTTAGATAATTCAGTAGTTTACTTTCTCCATTCTTTGTATGTTACCTCTATGTATCTGAAGTTTAGTGAGAAATACAATGTTTCGCGATCTTTTGTGACATGCTAAACATACTGAGATTCGTGTTAACTTTTGTTTGGATTGTTAAGAGCTTACAGTAAGTCTGGAATTGATACCAATACAGACAGGAGAAGGAAATGTCAAACTGGGTCTATTCAAGTATGACTTGAACATGTTTCTGAAAAAGGAAAATTTCATTTCAGATACAGCAGTAGCAATGACTGAGGCTGCGAGACATGCTGGCAGAGTCCTTAAAAGCCGCAGGGGACTTACAAAGTGTGCAGTCCGAGTGATAGAAATGTACAGAATGGGTAACTTAAAAGGTAAAGAAACTTGGAGAAAAAGAGACAGACCTCCCTGAAAAGAGAATTAGCAACTGGCACCTGCCGGAACATCTAAAAAAACGATAGCTACAAAAGGATTTACCGGCATTGCAAAGGGAGACTTTACCCAAATTAAGGTGAGATTCACTACTGACGAGGTGAGGGAAGCGGTGAGTGGGCTAGCTTTCGGGAACCCTCAACTCCCACAATAATAAATAACTATAAAAGCCCCAAAACAGAGGTACCTGGCGCAACACCTCGGCCCTGGCATTCCGGGTCTGTTCTTTCCGCTCTTCGATACTCTTCGCACTTTCAAATCTACCACTAGCAGCCGCCATACTTGTTGCCATCGTAAAGCTAAGAAGCCGTAGGGAAATTCTAGTTTACGACGGTCGTAATTTAACAAACAAACCGGGACTTCCGGACCCGAGGAAGGAGGAGCACGGCTCCACCAACAGGGCATGCGCACATCTGAGGTCACTTACGGTCCGGGTTACTGCAGCCCGGATTTTTAAGACTCGAAGGGTTGGTGGACGGTTTAATTCGGGTGTTGGGTGCGATTGTGAGCAGGATTAATGCCCGTATACATTTATTATGCATTTTGCACTGTATTAACAGCTTTCTCACCAATTCGTCTTAAAATCACCGGAGTAAGTTACAAGCTCTTGGAAATTAAGTTGGTACCTCTCAAAAGTTTTCTGCCGAAGTACGCTTTGTCGCCAGAGCATATTTCCCTGTGCTGGAGGAATGGGATAAAGGGCGGCTGCCAGAAAGGTAGTGGAAGCTGGCAGGAAAAAAAGAATTGCCTTGAAGATTCAGTGTTTTGTTTTGGTGGATTTTATTTAATATATGAAACACTCATGTGAATTTTGCATTGCACTTCACAATTTACCCGTGCTTAACTTGTTAGAAGTTTACATTATATTTTTTCCTCTAACCTCATATTATTTACTCTTACTTATCCATCCAAGCATTTTTCATTACAGTGGGCAGTTACTTATTTATTCGTGCGGGGATTTCTTTGTTTTGTTTTACGAATGTATCGCCCAAACATAAAACTTTTAAGTTCAGAAGAGTAAGACATTCTAAGGTGATGAAGTGCTTTGAGAATATAAGACACTAAGCTTACATTTACAAGAAGAAGAAGGCTGGGGAATTAATTATAAACGATACCTTAAAGACGCTATAAATAATTAACATAAGCCAGGTTGAGGTAAATACTCTTTCTCTTCAGTTTTCATAAAATTTAATGTGTGTTTGCAAGAAGCTTCCAAGAGTTTCTACATTCACTACCATTCTTGACAGTCTGAATCTTGAGCACACAATGCCTACTTGTTTGATATGCAATAGAAAGTATTCATTTTATTTTAAAATGTAATTTACTAATTGACCTTGTAATATTTAATCAACTGACTACATTGACTGATTTTTGTCATAACTAGCATCAACGTCTTCTCAGATTCTCTTGGAATTCAGAAAAACATCCATTTCACTGTTTTGCATCAATTCAATAAAAATAAACTGTGATTATATTAGAAACGTGTGTGTTTTAATCAATTCAGGCTGCTATAACAAAAATATTATACAATAGATGGCTTATGAATAACAAGTATTTCTCACAGTTCTGGAGGCTGGAAAAGATCAACATGTTGGGCTATTTGCTGTCTAGTGAGGGTGTCTCCTGGTTCCTAGAGGGCAGTATTTTTGCTGTGTCTCATATGGCGGAAAGGGAGAGGGATCTCTCTAGAACTTCTTTTATAGGAATTCATGAGGGTGCTGCCCTCATGACCTAATCACCTCCCAGAGTCCCTACCTCCATATACCAGCACATTAGGGATTAGGTTTCAACATAAGAATTTTGGGGAAACAAACATTCGGTCTAGAGCAATGTGCAAAGTTATATGAAGAAAACTTTAAAATCTTGCATAAGCTCCCCAAAAAGACTAGAATGAATGGAGAGGTATACTATGTGCTTAAAGAAGACAACATCATAAAAAATCATTTCTCTATAAATTAACTTGTAAATACCATGCAATACAAATAAAATTGCCCAAAAAAAAAGTTGGGGTTAGAGAGGGTAACTAGATATGTTAAAATAGAAAAAAAAAAAAAAAAAGGAAAGAAAAAGCAGATTATTTTGCCTACGTTTGCATTTGGCCACACCTAATGCAAATCCAGTCACATGGCTTAATCAAATAAAGGATAACGTAACAAGGAGCCTCAAAGTAACTGGTCTAGGTTTGGTGCAGTTGCTGAAGGAGCCAAATTGTTTATCCTTTTTCGCTTTGTTGCAGTCTGTGACTTTAGTCTTTGTAGTCACAAGCAGGGTATCCCTTCTTTCACATCTGTTCATGGCATCCGATAAACACAAGAATAAAGAGAAAGGACAAAGGGTAAACGTTGTTAGCTAAGCTGGCCTTATTTTTTAATAGAAAAATGATGGCTTTTCCAAAAGCCTAGTTCAGTTTCTTTCATTTAAATCCTATGATCCAGAAATAGGTCAGATGATCACAATTAACTACAAAAGTTTCATAAGATTGCAGGATAGTTGTGTTATAGAATGTCACTCAACTTGGGTTTGTCGGAGGTTCTTTTGTGATTAAATTCAAATTTGGCCTCTTAAGCAGGACGATCACAGAAATGAGGCGGTCTTACTGCATCCTGTTGGGTAGCGCATGATTTCCAGTTGTTCCATTACAGGTGATGTTAATTCTGATCATTTAAATAAAGTGGCATCTGCAGAGCTTCTCTGCTGTAAAGTACCTCTTTTCCTTCTATAATAAGTATTTTGTGCAGTGGTTCTTTGAAACTATGTAAATTATGTACCAAATTTTCAAGTTATTTATTTTTATATAATACGGATTCATAATTTCTCAGTGGATTCCTGTTTTTGTTCAGTGGGATAAAAATTAGTTATCAGTATTTATTTTGATCCTCAAATTGGTCCAGGTTAGGCCAGTGAGAGCCCTTTCAAGTTGGTTCCTATGTCCTTTAGACATGTACCCACATTATTTTATATATATATATATATATATATATACTCTTAAGTTCGGGGGTACATGTACAGAATGTGCAGGTTTGTTACATAGGTATACACGTGCCATGGAGGTATGCTGCACCCATCAACCCGTCATCTACATTAGGTATTTCTCCTAATGCTATCCCTCCCCTAGCCCCCCACCCCACGACAGGCCCTGGTGTGTGATGTTCCCCTGTCTGTGTCCATGTGTTCTCATTGTTCAACTCCCACTTATGAGAACATGCGCTGTTTGGTTTTCTGTTCTTGTGTTAGTTTGCTGAGAATGATGGTTTCCAGCTTCATCCATGTCCCTGCAAAGGACATGAACTCATCCTTTTTATGGCTGCATAGTATTCCATGGTATATATGTAACACATTTTCTTAATCCAGTCTATCATTGATGGGCATTTGGGTTGGTTCCAAGTCTTTGCTATTGTGAACAGTGCAGCAATAAACATATGTGTGCATGTGTCTTTATAGTAGAATGATTTATACTCCTTTGGGTATATACCCAGTAATGGGGTTGCTGGGACAAATGGTATTTCTGGTTCTAGATCCTTGAGGAATCACCACACTGTCTTCCACAATGGTTGAACTAATTTACACTCTCACCAACAGTGTAAAAGCATTCCTATTTCTCTACATCCTCTCCAGCATCTGTTGTCTCCTGGCTTTTTAATGATCACCATTCTAATTGGCATGAGATGGTACCTCATTGTGGTTTGATTGGCATTTTTCTAATGACCAGTGAAGATGAGCTTTTTTTCATGTTTATTGGCTGCATAAATGTCTTCTTTTGAGAAGTGTCTGTTCATATCCTTAGCCCACTTTTTGATGGGGCTTTTTTTTCTTGTAAATTTACTGAAGTTCTTTGTAGATTCTGGATATTAGCCCTTTGTCAGATAGATTGCAAAAATTTTCTCCCATTCTGTAGAATGGGAGAAAGATAGATTGCCTGTTCACTCTGGCGATAGTTTCTTTTGCTGTGCAGAAGCTCTTTAGTTTAATTAGATCCCATTTGTCAATTTTGGCTTTTGTTGCCATTGCTTTTGGTGTTTTACTCATGAAGTCTTTGCCCAAGCCTATGTCCTGAATGGTATTGCCTAGGTTTTCTTCTAGGGTTTTTATGGTGTTAGGTCTTACGTTTAAGTCTTTAATCCATCTTGAGTTAATTTTTGTATAAGGTGTAAGGAAGGGGTCCAGTTTCAGTTTTCTGCATATGGCTAGCCAGTTTTCCCAACACCATTTATTAAATAGGGAATCCTTTCCCCATTTCTTGTTTTTGTCAGGTTTGTCAAAATCAGATGGTTGTAGATGTGTAGTGTTATTTCTGAGGCCTCTGTTCTGTTCCATTGGTGTATATCTCTGTTTTGGTACCAGTACCATGTCGTTTTGGTTACTGTAGCCTTGTAGTATAGTTTGAAGTCAGGTAGCGTGATGCCTCCAGCTTTGTTCTTTTTGCTTAGGATTGTCTTGGCTATGTGGGCTCTTTTTTGTTCCATATGAAATTTAAAGTAGTTTTTTCTAATTCTGTGAAGAAAGTCAATGGTAACTGGATGGGGATAGCATTGCATCTACAAATTACTTTGGACAGTATGGTCATTTTTACAGTACTGATTCTTCCTATTCATGAGCATGGAATGTTTTTCCATTTGTCTGTGTCCTCTCTTATTTCCTTGAGCAGTGGTTTGTAGTTCTCCCTGAAGAGTTCCTTCACGTCTCTTATAAGTTGTATTCCTAGGTATTTTATTCTCTTTGTAGCAATTGTGAATGGGAGTTCACTCATGATTTGGCTGTTTGTCTGTTGTTGGTGTATAGGAATGCTTGTGATTTTTGCACATTGATCTTGTATCCTGAGACTTTGCTGAAGTTGCTTATCAGCTTAAGGAGATTTTGGGCTGAGACGATGGGGTTTTCTAAATATACAATCATGTCATCTGCAAACAGAGAGAGTTTGACTTCCTCTCTTGCTATGTGAATACCCTTTATTTCTTTCTCTTGCCTGATTGCCCTGGCCAGAACTTCCAATATTCAATGTTGAATAGGAGTGGTGAGAGAGAGCATCCTTGTCTTGTGCTGGTTTTCAAAGGGAATGCCTCCAGTTTTTGCGCATTCAGTGTGATATTGCCTGTGGGTTTGTCAAAA
The DNA here is from genome assembly GCF_028878055.3 of Symphalangus syndactylus. Taxonomy (NCBI): domain Eukaryota; kingdom Metazoa; phylum Chordata; class Mammalia; order Primates; family Hylobatidae; genus Symphalangus; species Symphalangus syndactylus. The sequence continues at coordinate 124,307,868 of NC_072425.2, forward strand.
ATAGCTCTTATTATTTTGAGATACTTTCGATCAATACCTAGTTTATTGAGAGTTTTTAGCATGAAAGGGTGTTTAATTTTATTGAAGGCCTTTTCTGCATCTATTAAGATAATCATGTGGTTTTTGTCATTGGTTCTTTTTAAGTGATGGTTTACATTTATTGATTTGCATATGTTGAACCAGCCTTGCATCCCAGGGATGAAGCCGACTTGATCATGGTGGATAAGCTTTTTGATGTGCTGCTGGATTGGGTTTGCCAGTACTTTATTGAGGATTTTCACATTGATGTTCATCAGGGATACTGGCCTGAAATTTTCTTTTTTTGTTGTTGTGTCTCTGCCAGGTTTTGGTATCAGAATGATGCTGGCCTCATAAAATGAGTTAGGGAGGAGTCCTTCTTTTTCTATTGATTGAAATAGTTTCAGAAGGAATGGTACCAGCTCCTATTTGTACCTCTGGTAGAATTCGGCTGTGAATCCTTCTGGTCCTGGACCTTTTTTTGTTGGTAGGCTATTAATTACTACCTCAATTTTAGAACTTGTTATTGGTCTATTCAGGGAGTCAACTTCTTCCTGGTTTAGACTTGAGAGGGTATATGTGTCCAGGAATTTATCCATTTCTCCTAGATTTTCTAGTTTATTTGCATAAAGGTGTTTATAGTATTCTCTGATGGTAGTTTGTATTTCTGTGGGATCAGTGGTGATATCCCCTTTATCATTTTTATTGCACCTATTTGATTCTCTGTTTTCTTCTTTATTAGTCTGGCTAGTGGTCTATCTATTTTGTTAATCTTTTCAAAAAAAACCAGCTCCTGGATTCATTGATTTTTTGAAAGGTTTTTCATGTCTCTATCTCATTCAGTTCTGCTCTGATCTTAGTTATTTCTTGTCTTCTGCTACCTTTTGAATTTGTGTGCTCTTGCTTCTCTAGTTCTTTTAATTGTGATGTTAGGGTGTGGATTTTAGATCTTTCCTACTTTCTCTTGTAGGCATTTAGTGCTATAAATTTCCCTCAAAGCACTGATTTAGCTGTGTCCCAGAGATTCTGGTACATTGTGTGTTTGTTCTCACTGGCTTCAAAGAACTTATTTATTTCTGCCTAATTTCATTATTTACCCAGTAGTCATTTAGGAGCAGGTTGTTCAATTTCCATGTAGTTGTGCAGTTTTGAGTGAGTTTCTTAATCCTGAGTTCTAATTTGATTGCATTGTGGTCTGACAGACTGTTATTTCCATTCCTCTGCATTTGCTGAGGAGTGTTTTACTTCCAATAATGTGGTCAATTTTAGAATAAGTGTGATGTGGTGCTGAGAGGAATGTACATTCTGTTGATTTGGGGTGGAGAGTTCTGTAGATGTCTATTAGGTCTGCTTGGTCCATAGCTGAGTTCAAGTCCTGGATATCCTTGTTAATTTTCTGTCTCGTTGATCTGTCTAAAATTGACATTGGGGTGTTAAATTCTCCCACTTTTATTGTGTGGGAGTCTAAGTATCTTTGTAGGTCTCCAAGAACTTGCTTTATGAATCTGGGTGCTCCTGTATTGGGTGTATATATATTTAGGATAGTTAGCTCTTCTTGTTGCATTGATCCCTTTACCATTATGTAATGCCTTTCTTTGTCTCTTTTCATCTTTGTTGGTTTAAAGACTGTTTTATCAGAGACTAGGATTGCAACCCCTGCTTTTTTTTTACTTTATGTTTGCTTGGTAAATATTCCTTCATCCCTTTATTTGGAGCTTATGTGTGTCTTTGCACGTGAGGTGGGTCTCCTGAATACAGTACACCGATGGGACTTAACTCTTTATCCAATTTACCAGTCTGTATCTTTTAGTTGGAGTATTTAGCCTGTTTACTTTTAAGGTTAATATTGTTATGTGTGAATTTCATCCTGTCATTATGATGCTAGCTGGTTATTTTGCCCATTAGTTAATGCAGTTTCTTCATAGTGTCAATGGTCTTTACAATTTGGTATGTTTTTGCAGTGGCTGGTACCAGTTGTTTCTTTCTATGTTTAGTGCTTCCTTCAGGAGCTCTTGTAAGGCAGGCCTGGTGGTGATAAAATCTCTCAGCATACGCTTGTCTGTAAAGGATTTTATTTCTCCTTTGCTTATGAAGCTTTGTTTGGCTGGATATGAAATTCTGGGTTGAAAATTCTTTTCTTTAAAAATGTTGAATATTGGCCCCCACTCTCTTCTGGCTTGTAGGGTTTCTGCAGAGAGATCTGCTGTTAGTCTGATGGGCTTCCCTTTGTGGGTAACATGACCTTTCTCTCTGGCTGCCTTTAATATTTTTTCCTTCATTTCAATCTGATAATTATGTGAATCTGATGATTATGAGTCTGATGATTATGTGTCTTGCGGTTGCTCTTTTCGGGGAGTATCTTTGTGGTGTTCTCTGTATTTCCTGAATTTAAATATTGGCCTGTCTTGCTAGGTTGGGGAAGTTCTCCTGGATAATATCCTGAAGAGTGTTTTCAAACTTGGTTCCATTCTCCCCGTCACTTTCAGGTACACCAATCAAATGTAGGTCTGGTCTTTTCACATAGTCCCATATTTCTTGGTGGTTTTGTTTGTTTCTTTTCATTCTTTTTTCTTTAATCTTGTCTTCATGCTTTATTTCATTAGGTTGCTCTTCAATCTCTGATATCCTTTGTTTTGCTTGATCAATTCGGCTATTGATACTTGTGTGTGCTTCATGATGTTCTCGTGCTGTGTTTCTCAGCTCGATCAGGTCATTTACTTTTCTAAGCTGGTTATTCTAGTTAGCAGTTCTTGTAACCTTTTATGAAGGTTCTTAGCCTCCTTGCATTGGGTTAGAACATGCTCCTTTAGCTCAGAGGAGTTTGTTATTACCCACCTTCTGAAGCCTACTTCTGTCAGTTCATCAAACTCATTCTCTGTTCAGTTTTGTTCCCTTGCTGGGAAGGAGTTGTGATCCTTTGGAGGAGAAGAGGCATTGTGGTTTTTGGAACTTTCAGCATTTTTGCACTGGTTTCTCCCCATCTTCATGGATTTATCTACCTCTGGTCTTTGATGTTGGTGACCTTCAGATGGGGTTTCTGAGTGGATGTCCTTTTTGTTGATGTTGATGCTATTCCTTTCTGTTTGTTAGTTTTCCTTTTTACAGTCAGGCCCCTCTGCTGCAGGTCTGCTAGAGTTTGCTGGACGTCCATTCCAGACCTTGTTTGCCTGGGTGTCACCAGCGGAGGCTGCAGAACAGCAAAGATTGCTGCCTGTTCCTTCCTCTGGAAGCTTTGTCCCAGAGGGGCACTCGCCAGATGCCAGCTGGAGCTCTCCTGTATGAAGTGTCTGTCGACTCCTGCTGGGAGGTGTCTCCCAGTCAGGAGGCACAGGGGTCAGGGACCCACTTGAGGAGGCAGTCCAAGCCTTAGCAGAGCTCAAACACTGTGCTAGGCGATCTGCTGCTCTCTTCAGAGCTGGCAGGCAGAGACGTTTAAGTCGGCTGAAGCTGTGCCCACTGCCGCCCCTTCCCCCAGGTGCTCTGTCCCAGGGAGATGGCAATTTTATCTATAAGCCCCTCCCTGGGGCTGCTGCCTTTTTTTCAGAGATGCCTTGCCCAGAGAGGAGGAATCTAGAGAGGCAGTCTGGCTACAGCAGCTTTGCTGAGCTTTGGAGGTCTCCGCCCAGTTGGAACCTCCCCGTGCTTTGTTTAAACTGCAAGGGGAAAACCGCCTACTCAAGCCTCAGTAATGGTGGATGTCCCTTCCCCGACCAAGCTGAAATGTCCCACGTCGACTTCAGACTGCTGGGCTGGCAGTGAGAATTTCAAGCCAGTGAATCTTAGCTTGCTGGGTTCCACGGGGGTGGTTTCCGCTGAGCTAGAACACTTGGCACCCTGGCTTTAGTCCCCTTTCCAGGGAAGTGAATGGTTCTGTCTCACTGGCATTCCAGGCACCACTGGGGTAAGAAAAAAACTCCTGCAGCTAGCTCAGTGTCTGCCCAAACAGCCGCCCAGTTTTGTATTTGAAACCCAGGGCCCTGGCAACATAGGCACCAGAGGGAATCTCCTGGTCTGTGGGTTGTGAGGATCATGGGAAAAGCGTAGTATCTGGGCTGGATAGCACCGTCCCTCATGACACAGTCTCTCATGGCTTCCCTTGGCTAGGGGAGGGAGTTCACTGACCCCTTGCACTTTCTGAGTAAGGTGACACCCCACCCTGCTTCGGCTCGCCCTCCGTGGGCTACACCCACTGTCTAACCAGTCCCAATGAGATGAGCTGGGTACCTCAGTTGAAAATGCAGAAATTGCCCACCTTCTGCATTGATCTCACTGGGAGCTGCAGACCGGAGCTGTTTCTATTTGGCCATCTTGCTAGACTCTGCTATAGTAAATCTTAAAATTGGATAATGTGAGTCCTCCAACTTTGTTCTTCTTCAGTTATTGTGCTGGCTATTTGAGGCTTTTTTTCCTTCCATATAAAATTAAGAATCGGTTTGTCAATATCTTCAAAATTGCTTGCTGGAAATACTGTCACATTTTATGTAAACAGTTTATATTTTTAGAAAACTAGATTACGTTTTTCCAAATATGGAAATATGTTGTGATACTAAGTATGCTTATATTATTAAATATAATTCTTCAATCTATGTAAGACTAGAGATTCTGACATGCCCTCCCCTGAAGTGCAAGCTTCTGATTGAGTATTCCCGACTTAGACCTTCCATACCACAGAGAAACATAATTTGTTTCTATCAGTCTTTTCAAAATAATAGCTCCTGAAGGTAGTTTATTAACCAAAACATATAGGGCTTAATATGTGCCAGGCAGTGTTCTAAGTACTTTATAAAAGTTAATTCATTTAATCCGTAAATGATTATCTGTGGCTCATAATTTCATTTGAATTCTATAAGTGTTATTACTATAATGCCTACTTTTTAGATGCTGTAAGTGTTATTATTATAATACCTACTTTTTAGATGAAGAACTGAGGCATGGAGATGTTAAATAATTTGCCAGAGTTCATACTATTAGTAAATTATAGACCCAGGATTTGAGTTAAGGTAGTCTTGCTCCCCTGTATATGTACTTAACCACTATTCTGCATTGCTTTTCAATGACAGATGAGAAACTTCAGCCTTAAATGAGTCACTTCTTTCTTGTCAATGAGTATAAGTGGTGTGATAATAATTTAAACAAAATAAAGCCTTAATTTGCTTATTCCAAAAACATCTGAGGGACTCACCATGTACAAGTTATTACCCAGGCTTTTCTCTACTACTTTTTAATAGATACAGAAATGAGTTAATCAATCTTAATTGTGCCAAATGAGTTTCACATTGTAAAATTGACTTGGAAGACTTGCATGATAAAAAACAAAATTATGAGCCACAGATAAAGCCTATAAAACTTGATGTCTTTGGCTCAAAACTAAAGTGCATAAACAGTATTTTATGTTTGTTCTATTTTTATATGACCACACTGAACAGATGATTATGTCTAATCCATGTTTCTTTAAGATCATAACTAATACATGTTTTAGAACTAGACACTGGGAAGAGAATGAGGGCTCAGATACTGGGGCCAAAAGTGAATCTAATTTTCATAGTATTTCTTGATTTCCTTACTGTAGGTTCTTTGGTGATGGCATTTATCACAATAATGAATTATAGCAACCAAATGACCACAGTGGTACGTTTTCCCTCTTGAAGACCACAGTCTGTGAAATGTTGCTCTCTTGGTACCAGAAAGCTCTTATTTTTTCTGAGTAAGATTTGACAGCTGCTGTGTAAATAAAATATAAAGTTCACACAGAGATTTGAAAATTTCATTTCCAGTATTCTGAACTTTAGAAACAAGTTATTTCATTGATTCTACTCATACATATGATCACTCGCTCAAGCTATATACTTTCAAGACTCGGCTAAAAACCACTTCTTCAGATGAATCTGACTGACTCCACAGGGATGGAATATTTGCTCCCACACCACTTTTCCTTTCCTCTGCTAAATCACTGTATTTAGTGGGGTATAGCCTAAGCTGCTGTAACAGAGGAACCCCAAAATACAGCAGGTAAATGAGACAGGTGTGAACACTGTTGGCTAATGGTCCACCCACAGGAGGATAGTCAGAGACAGGTGATGGTGCTCCTCCACCATCTGGGGACTTAGATGCCTTGTGGCTCACCAGCCTCTAAAGTATTTCCTCATATTCAAGTTCAAAGTTGGTGCAATGCCACCACATCTGTATGTCAGCCCACAGGGAGAGTGAATAAACAGATGGCAGACAAGCAGTTTCATTAGAGAATGTGATCCCAAAGTTGTAAATATCATTTTGTACACATCCCATTGGCTAGAACTTTAGTCCCATGACCACCACTAGTTGCAGGAGAGTCTGGAAAACGTGGTTTCTAGCTGAGCAAACATGTGCTCAGCTAAAACTCAGGAGGTTCTATAAATAAAAAGTAGAAGGTGGAATAGATATTGGGGGATAATTAACCATCCCTATCATGAACACTGGACACATCATTGTAATTATTTATTTTTTATGTATGTTCCTCCTGGACATATAAACCCTTGATAGGGATCGTGTCAAATGTACCTTTATCCCCAGTGCCTAACGTGGTGCCATGGTATGTGCTCAATAAATCTTTTCTTGATTGAATTCAGATTTGCTTAATCTTTCACTGCAAGAGTACTCCTTTTTCTCATTTTCAAGAATTACCTTCACCAATAAGCCTTCTCAGACTAATGTTTCTGCCAGTCAGAAATTGACACTCTGGTAGCCACTAACCACATGTGCCTATTTTGATTTTAAATTCAGTTTTTCCATCATGTTGCTAGAGAATATATATTGGAGAGAATGGATATAGGATGTTTTCTTCATCACAGAAAGTTCTATTGGACAATGCTGGTCTAGGAATTTTAATTAGCCCTTTTATACACATTTGCATGGCATATGGCTGTTAATTTTCACACATTTGCTATAGTGTGTTGGTTTCTCCATCATCAACTTAAGGGGGAACACAGAGAGGATGATTACATTGGTACTAAGTGGGTGCCTTGATAATTTGACTGTTAGATATGGAAAGAAAGAACTTCAGAAATAATCTGCTCCAACCCAGTAATTTCAAAGGGGAGGAAACTGAGGTCCAAACAAATGAGTTCCCTTATCCCAGCTCACCCCCAGAGGCTGCTGATTTTTCCTCTTCTGCTTTTCACATTAGAATAAAATATACAGGGGCAAGATATTATAGAAGAGTGCTACCAATGGATAGACCAAATTCATTCATAAATTCAGCATTTACTGAGGTCCTTTATATCAACTTATCTGATAGGCCCCAAGGTCCTGCCCCTCACTAAGCTTAGATTCTAGTGGAAAAAAGGAATCTTCCTCCACCTTTGTTTAACCAGTCACCTATGTCTAGAAACTCTAAATATGCATCTTCAACCCATCAGAGGCCAAAAATACATTCCCCTTTATTCCGCACATGTTCTGTAATTTACGCGTGCTATTCCCTCAGCCTGGGATGCTCTTTTTAAATTACATGAATGTCTATACAGTTTCAACAAAATACAATCAGAGAAGTTTTGTTTCTATGCTTGTTTCTCCCTCTCTTTCCTCACTCCTCTATGGGTAATCATTATTATTAACCTTTGGTAATTCTTCTTTGGTTTCTTTTTAAAACTATAAGCACAAAAGGAAGCATACCAGACATTATGTACCTTATGATACAATAGGAAGTATATAGAATCACTGACAAGGTATTTTTATCAAAAACAAAAACCAGTGAATTCAATCCAGCCTTCAGACTTATTTTATTGGAAACATTGGAGCTAGAGAAAAGGTTAAGGGACACTACTAGGAAGCAATTGACCAGATCCATTAAGTTGGGTGCCTCAACTCAGGCAAAGATAAAATGAAAGAACAACAGTAACCTTGAACCCCACCTCCTTCACCTCTTCTCTGTTTTTCTTAATGAGTCACTTATTGCTTGTGAATGAAATAGTTTACTATAGAAAGACATGCAGGGATGATGCACAATGTTTGCACATGTGGATGGAGAGGGGAGAAAGAGCAGAGGACTAAGATCTTTATTCTGTCCTCACCTCAGAAATAGATACATTTATTTATATATTTAAATTATTATTTATTTGTAACTTTTTACAAATCATTTGTAATGATTTGCTATTTAAAATTAGTTTTTAATTTATTTATAATTTTAATTTTATTTTTAAAATGTTTATTTTTATCTTATATGGTAAGGTTTTGTGTTCTTATTAAATTGTTGACTCTAAACTGTTGTTTGGAAAAGTAAAATGTAGATATGCCTAATGGAAAAAAAGATGGCTCTGAAATGTTCTTTTCCAAGGAACAGTATGGCTTTAGATATGCATCGAAGATATTTAACAGCAAGCTGATATTTTTGGTTTGCCTCTGTTATCTTGTTTTAGAGACTTTCCAATCTTCTGATTCATCAGAAAGGACTGACAAGGAAAATTGTAGACTGATGATTTTATGGTAATGATATTCTAAGAGTGCCTTACTCTTCCTTTTTGTCCCCCTTGTCCAGGGGGACAATTGAATGATTGGATTCAAATACATTTTTACTCATTTATTCAACAAACATGTATCAGACATAGAATATGTGCCAGACACTGCATAAAAACTTAGTCTCCAAAGATGAAAGCCATTGGCCCCATCTTCAAAAGCTTAGAATTTTGCAAGGAAGGCAAACAAGTAAACCAGAAGTTACTCACCAGCTGTATTAGTCTGTTCTCACACTAACGAAGACATACCTGAGACTGGGTAATTTATAAAAGAAAGAGGTTTAATTGACTCACAGTTCCTCCTGGCTGGGGAGGCCTCACAATCATAGTGGAGCAAGGAGGAGAAAAGCCACATCTTACATGGTGGCAGGCAAGAGGGAAAATGAGAACCAAGCAAAATGGGTTCCCTTTATCAAAACGATCAGATTTTGTGAGACTCATTCACTACCACGAGAATAGTATGGGGGAAACTGCCCCCAAGGTTCAATTATCTCCCACCAGGTCCCTCCCACAACATGTGGGAATTATGGGAGCTACAGTTCAAGATGAGATTTGGGTGGGGACTCAAATCTCTAGTCTTTTTGGAGACTCAGCTTTTATGTAGTGCCCAGCACATATTCTATGTCTGATACATGTTAGTTGAATAAATGAGTAAAAAATTATTTGAGTTCAATCATTCAGTGCCCTGGACAAGGGGGACAAAAAGGAAGAGTAAGGGGACACAGCCAAACGATATTACCAACCTCGTTCTTTGCAAAAACCAACCATGTTCCTGCCTCAGGTCATTTATCCATGCTATTCCCTCAGCCAGGGATGCCCTTTTTAAATTATGTGAATGTCTATACAGTTTCAACAAAATACAATCAGACAAGTTTTGTTTCTATGCTTGTTTCTCCCACTCTTTCCTCACTCCCCTATAGGTAATCATTGTTATTAACCTTTGGTAATTCTTCTTTGGTTTCTTTTTAAAACTATAAGCACAAAAGGAAGCATATCAGACATTATGTACCTTATGATACAATAGGAAGTATATAGAATCACTGACAAGGTATTTTTATCAAAAACAAAAACCAATGACTTCAACCCAGTCTTTAGACCTATTTTTTCAGAAACATTGGAGCTAGAGTAAAAGGTTAAGGGACACTACGAGGAAGCAATTGACCAAACCCAGAATTCTACTAGACAAATAATACATCCTGAGATCACTCCATAGCAAGATATATATCTCATCCTAATTCCTTTTTATAGCTGCATAGTATCCTGTTACAAGAATTTATTTAAATTCATTTATGGCCTATTTTCCCCCACCAAAAAATAAGTTCTATTAAGGTAGAGATTTTAGGCTATTTTTGCTTCAGTGCCTAAAACAGTGCCTACCATAAATATATGTTGATTGAATGAATTTCAAGGCACATAGTGGCTCTGATACAAAAATCCTTGGGATGATTGCAGGACGGAGGGTGAAAGATCCTCTTAGGTCAGGACTAAGTTTCAGGGTTGAAACTTCTGAAAAGGTTTCCCATAGGCCGTAATACTAAACTGCATCTTGAAAAACCTGTAACAGGTAGCAGGATAAAGGTGTGGGGGAAGAGGGAAAGGTGCCTTCTGGGCAGAAAGCACAGAATGACCAAACGGACAGAGGCACGAGAAAACATGGTACATTCAGGGCATGGGATCAGGTAAATTGACTGCCCCTATATCTAACAAATTAGCTAGGATGAATTAGAATGATCTCTTCCTCTGATGTAACAACTTGGGAAGAATCTTGCTTCTTTGAATGTCACTCGACACCTGACTCTACTCCTGGGCTTCTTCCTTGAAAGATCTACAGAGGTTGAGAACTAGTGGTGCTTAAGCCCAGGTACAAGAGGCATTTCCATCACCCTAAGGAAAAATGCCCCAGCTGTGAGTTTATCTCCTGCCAAGGGACCAAAGGAGGTCCTTCTTTGTCTTCTTTACATTCCCAGTAAATAGGTCTCTGTATCAAGAGGCTGGGCGTTATAAGTGATTCATTCAGTTAACTGAAATAGTAAGTAAAGGAAGATTGGAATATGCCATTTCCCTTTCCTTTTTGCCTCGGGCTAACTCAGAGATATCTGGAACATGTATATCTGTATTAGTCAGGGTTCTCTAGAGAGATAGAACTAATAGGATAGATGTATACATGAAGGGGAGTTTATTAAGGAGTATTGAGTCACACGATCACAAGGTGAAGTCCCACAATAGGCCATCTGCAAGCTGAGGAGCAAGGAAGCCAGAGTCCCAAAACTTCAAAAGTAGGGAAGCCAACAGTGCAGCCTTCAGTCAATGGCCAAAGGCCTGAGAGCCCCTGGCAAACAACTGGTGTAAGGCTGAGTCCAAAAGCTGAAGAACTTGGAGTCTGATGTTCAAGGGCAGGAAGCATCCAGCACAGGAGAAAGATGAATTTCGGAAAAATCAGCAAGTCTGCTCTTCCCACCTTCTTCTACCTACTTTATTCCAACCTCACTGGCAGTTGATTAGATGGTGCCCACCCACAATGAAAGTGGGTCTGCCTCTCCCAGTCCGCTGACTCAAATGTTAATCTTTTTTGGCAACATCCTCACAGACACATCCAGGAACAATACTTTGCATCCTTCAATCCAATCAAGTTGACACTTAATATTAACCATCTCAATATCCAAAGGGAGTAGTCTGATAAGTAACTGGATTCATGTGTCTGGGGTAACAATTTGTAAGAAGCCATAAACTTTGCACTTCTCTGGACTTGGAACCTCATCTTTTAAATTCCAGATCAGGTTATAACCAAAAGAAGTGACGGCCTCTTGGAGACTGTCTGATTTGATTTATTTTATTAGAGAGGCTGCACATCACACAGCTGGTGCATCTCAGGCAAGGATAACCAGCCAACGCAGAGTTGATTAGAGGGGCTGCGGCACCTGCTTATCCAGTATCACAGGCATCCAAGAGAGCATGCCATGAAATATTGTCTAACAACTCTGGTATGGTTTACACAGAGACCTTGTGTCTTTATCTTTAAAAGGCAATTTTATTGTTGAGAAGAAACACCCATGAGCCTTTCTACTAAAAAGAGTCACAGGAAATGAGCACATCAAAAATCTAAAGGCTAGATTTTGATACCTTTTCCCTTCCTTTCCCCCACCTATCATGCAATGTAGAGGAGAGACCATGCTGACATTGATACAGCTAAGGTCAGAGCCTCCAGCTGAGCCCTGGCTTACAATGACAAGTTGCCTGTGTCTGCATCATCTTACAGGGTCTTCTCTGCCCTGTCCCCTCACTATTACCACCACCACCCCCATGTAAAGATATATGCAGACCTGTGAGGCCTGATTCCAGATTCTAACATTGTTCAGTCCTATTCCTCACTGAAGACAGCTAAGCTTAAAGGACAATGAGCTTTTGGTTTTTGGTTGTTTTTTTTTTTAATTTTTTCTTCTTTGTTTCTTTTTTAAAAAACTGTTTAAAATATATTCTTAGAGATCTCTATTCTAATCCTTTTTACTTTTGGAAGAGTCCCAGTTTGGATAAGTCATATGTCCACTCTATTATTAAGCTGACCTTTTTTCCTTTTCAGCATAAGCCTGCCTATCTTTAGGTGAAGGTAGAGTTCGAGGAAAGGCCAAGAGCCTTCTCTAGCAATGTGCTGAAGTCAGTAGCACAGATTTAAAAGTCCCTGTTTTCCAGTGACTAGAGTACTACTTTAAGAGGTATTAATGAGTCCATCAAGTAAAGTGAAAGTTTATTAAGAAAGTAGAGGAGTAAAAGAATGGCTACTCCATAGACAGAGCAGACCCAAGGACTGCTGGTTGCCCATTTTTATGGTTATTTCTTGATGATATGCTAAACAAGGGGTGGATTATTCATGCCTCCCTTTTTTAGACCATATAGGGTAACTTCCTGGTGTTGCCATGTCATTTGTAAACTGTCATGGCACTAATGGGAGTGTAGCAGTGAGGATAACCAGAGGTCACTTTCATTGCATCTTAGTTTTGGTGTGTTTTGGCCGGCATCTTCACTGCAAGCTGTTTTATCAGCAAGGTCTTAAGGACTAAGCTCTGATTTTTTTTTAAATTTTGCCTAAATTCCTACCTAAGGGGTCTGGGGAGTCATGCCCTACAAACCATAAATTCTCATCAGATGGGTTTTATTTAACCCTGTATATAGTGACTTACTTTCCAATATGACTCTGGCATAACAAGGAAGAAAATAAAAATGTTTTATCCCAAAAGATATTTCCTTGCCATACCTTGAAACTGCCCTGCAAAGTCTCTTGTGAGAAAAATCCATATCCTATAGAGAATCCCCTTTCCCCTTTGTTTTCCTTCCTTCCTTTCCGGATCCAGGAAATAATCAACTAAGAGTCAGGCACCCTTTCAGGTCCCGTAAGAAGCATTTTACAACCTGCTGTCTCTCTAAAGTCTGCTATCTGAGAGCTTCCTCTGCACAATAAAACTTGGTCTCCACAATCCTTTATTTTAACCTGAACATTTCCCTTCTATTGATCCTAGATTTTCAGATAAACTCAACCAATTGTCAACCAGAAAATGTTTAAATTCACCTATAGCTGGGAAGCCCCTGCTTTGAGTTGTCCCACCTTTCTGAACCAAACCAATGTATTTCTTAAATGTATCTGATGGATGTCTCATGCCTCCCTAAAATATATAAAACCAAACTGTACCCTGACCACCTTGGGCACATGTTCCTAGGACCTCCTGAGGGCTGTGTCACGGGCCATGGTCACTCATATTTGGCTCAGAATAAATCTCATTAATTTTACAGAGTTTGGCTCTTTTCATCAAAAGTCTTTATGATCTGTGTCCTGTGCTGACCTCCTATATCATCCTGTGCCTTAACCTCCTGGGAATGCAGCCCAATAGGTCTCAGCCTTATTTTACCCAGCCGCTACTGAAGATGGGGTTGCTCTGGTTCAAACGCCTCTGACAGATCTGGCTCAATGGATGCTTTCGTTTCACATCCCCCACCCTGTGTGGTATACCTGCCTGATGAGTCTCTGGGTTTCTGGTTTTCCCTCACTGAGGTAAAACTGGCACTGAATTCTGGAACTGGAACCTAGTCCAGAGCCTCAACTCAGTCAGAAAAGAACTTTAGGGTCTCTCTTTCCTCTTTCCTGGGGCTGGCTCCTGCTTTTGTGATCTTTCATATTATTTTGAATGGATTGCCCAACCTACACTGTTCAAGTCTGATTCTGATCACTACCAGATTCTTAGGAATGCCCCCTGGCATCTGGATATTGACACCTTCCCTAATCAGAACAGAACTGGTTAAACTTCCTTGATCTTGGTGACTTAAGAGTGTTGTTTCTCCATGGGGGTGGTATTGACCTGTTCTTCCCACTCAGTGGGAACACTGGTGTGCTGTGTGGCTCAAGACAATTCATTCCACCCATCTCAGTGACTTGAAACTCCCACTGTTTTGCCAGGTGAGGCTTTCACTGGTCTGGGACCTGGGTTGGCTGAGTCTACAATTAGCAGATTTTTAGTCCTCTAAGCAAGGAAAGTAGGAAAAGACAAACTATGAATTTCTAATTTCTCACACTGAAAGTTCATTATGTTTTAAGCACCAATCAACTCTTAGTTATCCACAGTAATGGGAGGGGTAATGGCATATTTCTATATAGCATTGTCCTAAATGACATATGCTTTAGAGCATAATCATTTTCCCCAGAAGCACATTTACTTTGCTAGTTATGCTGTGCTTGTAATTTTATCAAAACGAGTCTGCTTTCTCTGAGCACTGTGCCTTATGATTCTAGGAGGAGACATCATGAAGTCCTGTTTGGTGGCAGAGGCCAGTCAGCCTTGGATTTGATATTTATATTAGATGTTTGCTATAGGAAAACTCCATGCATCTGTTGAAGAGTCCATCATTGTGACCACCTTAGAAATCACGTAACAAGATCATATGGTGAGATTGGTGGGGGTGAAATTAGGTATAATTTGGAGCGAGGTATTGAACATATGGATAGTTAGGCTCATCAAACACTAATAAGAGAACAATAGGCAGAAATGGAAAAAATGAGAAAATACATTTATTCAGTGACAACTCATTGCAATGTTCACATGTTTAGGGACCATGGTTGTTTACTTCATAGTGAGAATCATTTTATACTAAAAATAAAAGTTAGAAAAAGGAGGAGAATGAGAAGAGGATAGTAAGAGGGGTGGAGAGAGGAGAAAAGCTCACATATACTGAGTGTATCATCCATGCCAAGAACTGTGCTGAGCAATGTACGTGCATTAACTCTTTCAGTCTTTGTAACCACACTAGGAAGATACCATCATCATCCTCATTTTACAGATGGGCAAGAAAGGCTCAAAGAAGTTAAGTTATATAAGAATCCAAGATAATCTGATTTCAACATCAATATTATTACCTAGTCTTTATTTTCGACTGCCTTCTACAGTATTTTCTACAAGTTATACAGAACAGTGATGTTATCTATAACTTGAATAGGACAACAACATCCAAGAAGAAAAATCATTTCTTCCAATGAGTGAACCCTTTTAACTTGGATAAAAGATGATTTGGGTGAGAAATGGAGGCTAAGGGTAGATGGTGAATAACATATTTATATTTCTTTCTCCATTTAGTCCAGTCCTCAGTACTCACAACCATGTATCAAAGCAGATTAGTTTTTAAAAAGTGTCCCTGCTTGGGACTGAAGTGAGCTACATCTGAGGAAAAATGGTGTTATAGAAAGGCAGGGTCTTTGGGAGTTTAGTTTATATTGTATAGTACACAATACAAACTACTAGAAATTATGGAGTTATAAAAGTAGTTGCTCTATAAATGTAACTACTTTTATAAATCCATAATTTATAGTAGTTTGTATTGTGTACTATAAATGAATAGGTGCTATATCTCACAAAGTAAATATCGTCATTCTGCAGTAAGTATGTAATCTAAAGAGCCAGCTCTCCAGGGGACAGGATATTAGTGGTACACATACGATCGGATGCCAGAAAGGTTGTAATGCAGAAGTTTGAGTACTACCACTTCTCTATGGTTTCTTCTTATATACTTAATTTCTAGCTTATTTTTCATCATGACCAATCTTCTTAAAGTAAATGCAAAGATCTGAATAATTTTCCTTATTTTCCTTTTACCTAATTTCTTATGGGACTATTTTCCACAGACCACAAAAACCTATACAATTCACAGTGTCAATGTGTCCCTAGAAAATAAGTAGAATAAATTGAGTAAGAGCAATCATATTCATTATTGTGAGATTCTGTGCCTGGACATCTTGTCCTGTTTGCTAGGATATAGTACATTTTCCCTTCAAAGTGCCTCAGCTCACATGGAGTAACTAAAAGGCAAAGTGAAAGCTCATGTTGCAGTGAGGATTTGTCTGATAACATCCTCTTGCTTTCATGAACAAGTTTCATTGCTAAAAAAGAATAGCACTTACCAAAGCCAGGGGAACATGAAAAGTACAACATGGCCTGGTGTAGAACGATGTCTTCTCTGTATTTTCATCCCACAAGTCAGATTTCCAGAGCAGTATTTCAAGGGATTACGATAGCCTGTTTTATTACACATTTTCCCTAAAGGTTAAAGTTTCCTACACCAGTGCTGTCCAATAGCACTTTAGGCAATGATGTAAATGTTCTATATCTGTACTATCCAATATGGTAGCCACTAGTCACATGTGGCTTTTGAGCACTTGAAATGTAACTAGAACAAGTGAGAAACTGAATTTTTAAGTTTAATTTTAATTAATTTAAATTTAAATAGCTACATGTGGCTAGTGGCTACCATACTGGGCAATGCCACCCCAGAAGAAAGAAGAGCTTAAGAAATTGTCTATGCTAAAGAACTAATACAAAGTCTTCTCCCTGCTTCCATAGCACTTATCACTGAAAGCCAATGATAATGCCACTCATGGTGATCAGAACCAGGGAATGAAAATAGTTTGAGACTTCTTCCTGTCATTCAGTGAACTGTGGGAAACCAACAACTGCAAAGCCCTAGGTATGTTTATGACCCAGGGATAGTGTTTCATAAACAAAGGATTGGCTTACATAAAATGGGCCTCCTAAATGTTATTGTATTTACATATTGGGATTACTAACAGTTAGATACTATAAAAGTAAAATACTGAGACAAAATTCCCTTTTTGCACATATCAAAGTTTTATTCAACCCATTAATGAGAGAACCATCCAAAAGGCAAGATCTCTAGTTCCTGGAGTATGTGAACAGAGATTTATAGTCTGTTAGCAAAGAAATACTGAAATAAGATTCCTAAATTAGATACATGTTGGTTAGTTTCCCACAGGGCAATACAGTTGTAACTTTTGGGGTTATCTTTCCTACCAGACCCACGAAGCAAAAAGAGACAGAGGTGGAAAGGAGGAGATGGTGGTACCTCGAACTCAGGAGAAACTGATACTGGATTTATCTTTCCCAATATCCAGTGTCTCCTTCAAATATCTGGACTTCTCTCGAGGGCACCAGCTATTATCTTTTGCCCTTGCTCTTAGTTGTTAAAGCTTTTTCTTACAGAATTTTCATAACCACTGCTTTCTTTTCCTTCCCACTGATACCCCTATAAACTTCAGTTTCTTATCATCTCATTGTGAAAGTCAGTTAAGCAAACAAAACTCTTCTGGAGTGTTTAAGATTCCAGAAAACTTTTCAAATCACTTTTCATATCTACTATAAGCTGTTCATTTAACACCACAAAGACAAATGGAACTCATAAATTGTGAATACTCTGCCCCTTTAAGAAAATTTTAGTATGTTTTTACACTTTTTAAATCAACTAATGCAATCTTAAAATCATCTTTAATTTTCACATTAAAAATTATTTTCTGAAGTATAATTATCTGAACAATGTTTAAGAACGGTTTGAAACAATTAAAAGGCACCAAAGGTATTTAATCTATTAGAAGCAAAGAAAGAAAGAAGGAAAAAACAGTAAACTATCACATTTTGGAGGACTAGAATTATCTTCTTAAGAAGTTACAGATCAATTATTATAGTGTAAAGGAACCAATAATACATTCACAGTGACAGCTTTCTTTAACCGTCAATCTAACTGTCAAGCAGTACTGTGCTTTGAAGCTGTACATCTTCCTTAAGGAAGTTCATTTTTCTGAGCTTAGTTTTTCTTTTTTTTTTTGAGACAGTCTCTGTCTGTTGCCCAGGCTGGAGTGCAGTGGCACGATCTCCGCTCACTCCAAGCTCTGCCTCCCGGGTTCACCCATTCTCCTGCCTCAGCCTCCCTTGTAGCTGGGACTACAGGCGCCCGCCACCACGCCCAGCTAATTTTTTGTATTTTTAGTAGAGACGGGGTTTCACCGTGATAGCCAGGATGGTCTCAATCTCCTGACCTCGTGATCCGCCCGTTTCAGCCTCCCAAAGTGCTCGGAGGGATTACAGGAGTGAGCCACCACGCCCGGCCTCTGATCTTATTTTTTCTTAAGAGAGGCTTATATGCTTATCTTTCACATCATTCATGGGCTACTCTGTCAGCCTCCTAAATGGTCTCCTGGAACCCAGTTTTGCCTTCTGTCCTTCCACCCCAAATCATTCTATATAGCACTACCAGATTAATCTGCCTGAATTGTTGATTTAATTTAAATTGGCCTGGGGTGTGGTCCAGACCTCTGTATTTTTGTATTTATTTGTTTAGAGACAGAGTTTCACTCTTGTTGCCCAGGCTGGAGTGCAATGGCACGGTCTTGGCTCACTGCAACCTCCACCTCCCAGGTTCAAGTGATTCTTCTGCCTCAACCTCCCAAGTAGCTGGGATTACAGGCGCCTGCCACCACACCCAGCTAATTTTTGTATTTTTAGTAGAGACAGGGTTTCACCATGTTGGCCAGGCTGGTCTGGAACTCCTGACCTCAAGTGAACTCACCTCAGCCTCCCAAAGTGCTTGGGATTACAGGAATGAGCCACCTCGCCCGGCCTATTGATTTATTTAGACACAAAATAATTCTACATATTTATGGGGTACAGTGTGATGTTTCAATACATGTGACAGACTGCTGTGTATGTTTAAAAGTCTTCCCAGGTGATCCTAATGTGTAGCAAGATGGAGAACCACTGTTCTAGTCAAACCAGACTTTGTTTCACCTGTTTGTAATTCCCTCACCATTTACACCTATTGAAATCCTTAACCATTCTTCAAAGTCCAGCAAATGCCAGCCCTTCTATGAAGTCTTCTCTGATTACTCTAGCCGAATGTTTTCACAGCCTTTTTCTAAATTCCTACACCAATTTGTTTCACATACATAATCTCTTATTGTTATAGCAATTAAATATCATTTACTTAGATATTTACAGTGTTCAAAGGTTTTCCATAAATCTGTCTTCTAATCTTTCTTTTCTGTGCAATGGAGACTTTATCACTCCCAAGTTATAATGAGGAAACTCTGGCTCTAAGAATGTATGTGAGTTTCTTTTCCAAGCCCACAGCTAGTAAATTACAAATAAGCAAACTGAGCCTGGGTCTCCTGACCTCTGCCAGCTTGTTGTTGGAAATATTTAAAACAAAAACAAATCCCCTTTCACCACCTTAGAGCTCATAAAAATCACCTAGGAAGCCTGTCAAACGCATACACCTGGGTGGCAGCCTCAAAGAGTCTTCTAGTTCACTCTAGCCAAACAGGCCTAGATGCCTGATTTTCATCAGGCACTACCAAGTAATTCTCATGCAGGTGATTTTCAGAAATACTACGCTAGGTGATTACACACCATATGGAGATTGTAGGAAAACCTCCAAAGGGCCATTTTGCCCATGTAAAATGATAATTCAAAAATAATTAAGAATTAATGATGGGAAAAACATTTTTCAGCCAGTATAGATCACAGACTTGTGCCCAGGGCACTTTCTTTTTAATTGTGAAAGTTGCTTCTTTAAAACCACATCTGTTGGTTTTCCAGATGAGCAGGTAGCAGGTTGACCAGAAGTATGCTCAGTGGTCACTGCAAACCTCCTCCTTCTGAATTGTGGCAGGTGCACTTGCTTTGTATTTCTCCTCTGGGAAGCAGAGAGGTCACTTGTAGCACTTCTCATTTCAGAAGGCTTTTGGAGGAACTCATTTGGCTCAGAGTTTTCAAACCAAATATGCCTCATAAGAGACTCTGCTGACATTGTGTTCCATTGACGAGGGCAATGATCTAAGGCCACCTGGAAAAAAAATCTCTGCCCAGATTAGAGAAGTACCATTTGTTGCCATGGGAAGAGGTTGAAGTACTTTAAATTATTCACAATTTTACAACCTTGACACTGAAGGAGATATCGTTATAGTGCCACCCAGGATAAAAACTGCCATTTTCCGTTTGGCATGACTTTTCTTCTGTAGGTCAAATCTGTTCACAACATCCTGGCTTATATGGGGGAACTTTGTGTAGTCCAAGAAGGTTATTCAGATGCATTCATTTCTCAAGCAGAATATGTTTAAAAGGCTGTTCTATAACTGGAAGTACCTAGATTTTTCATTCCTTAAGGGAATCTTTACTTGCCTATGTCACATTATGTAGAGAGAGGGCACTGCTTTGAACAAGCCCTTCAGACTAGCTGAACTGAATTTTAAAATAGAGTAGATGCTCTCTATTCTCTTGATCACTGCTTAACTTTGGATTCCAAAGAACTTCTGTCTTTTCTCCTCCCACCCTTCAGAATCCTCTGTTCTCTAAGGAAGGTCTGAAGAATCTGGCCAGTAATAACAATAATACCTAGCATAACCCTATAGGATAATTATAGTGGTAAGTTACCTCTTGCTGTGTGTTTCTCTCTGGAAAGTACTTTCTCCATTCTCAGGATGGTATGCAGGCCTTTTTGTTTCTTGAAAAGGAAAGAAGGAAACTAAACAACTTTTGGGTTTTGGGGGGCTAAAAGGAGGGGTCATCAGTTAGGGAAATCCACCCCACACCTTTCTCACCCTGCTCTGTGCCCTGGGAAGCTGACCTTTACGGACGGCATCAGCTGGGCTCCTTTATTTCCTGATTTCCTCTTGGGTTCAGCCAGTGAGAGACAGAGGCAGAGGCTGAGAGTAGGAGAAAAAGGAAGTAGGGGTATTTACTCCTGTAGGGCTTCAGGTTAAATTGTCTGTGTTCTGTTATCAAAGGCCACAGCTCTTGTCAAGTAGCTCTTTTTCCTACAGCCATCATCTTATGGTTCCAGTAACTATCCACTTCTGCTGGCCTTATCGCTTCATGTTTAGAAAGAGTAATGGCTCCCAGCTGTCAATAGTTGTGGGGTACTTCCACTTCCTTCTGATGGTTTTCATTAACTTTGCCCACACTTTAAAATTTTTTAAAATTTCAATAGCTTTATGTGTACAACTGGTTTTTTGTTACATGGATGAATTGTATAGTGGTGAAGCTTTCAGTGTACTCATCACCCAAATAGTGTACATTGTAGCCAACGGGTAATTTTTCATCCCTCACCCCCAACCTCTTCTTTGAGTTTCTAATGTCTATCATTCCATTCTGTAAGCCCCTGCATACCCATAGCTTAGCCCCTACTTATAAGTGAGAACGTATGGTATTTGTTTTTCTGTTCTTGAGTTACTTCACTTAGGATAATAGCCTCCAGTTCCACCCAAGTTGCTGCAGAAGACATTATTTTGTTCTTTTTCATAGTTGAGTAATATTCCATGGTGTGGGTATGGGTGGGTGTGTGTATATGTGACATTTTCTTTATCTGCTCATCAATTGATGGGCACTTAGATTGACTCCATATCTTTGTAATTGCGAATTGTGCTGTGATAAACATATGAGTGCAGGTGTCTTTTTGATATAATGACTTCTTTTTCTTTGGGTAGATACCCAAAAGTAGGATTGTTGGATCAAATGATAGATGTACTTTAAGTTCTTTGAGAAATCTCCATAGAAGGAGTGCTAACTTACATTCCCACCAACAGCGTGTAAGTGTTCCCTTTCTACTGCATCTACTTGCCCACAATTTTGTAAATATTCCCTTCATTACACTCTCCCCTATTCCCTAATTTGAATATGTCATCTGTGCTATTTGCTGGGACCCTGACTTATGTAGAGGGCAATGCTTAAACAGGCCATGTTAAATGATATTGGACTTCCTAGTAATCTTGGTGTATGGAAGCTAGGGGTGACTTTAATTAAATTTGGAAAGTAAAGAGAGTTCGCAAATAAGATAATAAATAAGGCAGATCTGATCTAGATTTCTACTCCCAAAATAAATACCTTTTTTTCAAATGTTCAAACATTCACAAAAACTAAAAATACATTAGGCCACAAACCAAGCCTCAATAAATTATAAAAAGTAGAAACAACATAGACAACATTCTCTGATTACAAATGCAATAAGATTAGAAACTCATATAAAATAAAAGTTTGCACTATAACTGAATATTTTCAAGCTCTTACACGGAAGTAATTCTTTGATCAAAAACAAAACAGAGGCCAGGCACAGTGGCTCACATCTGTAATCCCAGCACTTTGGGAAGCCAAAGCAGGAGGATCCCTTGAAACTGGGAGTTCAAGTTCAGCCTGGGCAACATAGCAAGACCCTGACTCTACGAGAAATTTTAAGAATTAGCCAAGCATGGTGGTGCACACCGGTAATACTAGCTACTCTGGAGGCTGAGGCAGGAGGATTGCTTAAGTCCAGGAGATCAAGGCTGCAGTGAGCTATGATCACACTACTGCACTCCAGTGACTGAGTGAGACCCATCTCTAAAACTAAATGGAAGTTGCCAAATTTTTATATATCAGTCATGATGAAAATAAAACATTATCAGAACCTAAAGAAGAACTTAGAGGAAAGCTGCATACTTTTATCTATATAAAGGAAAAATAAAAGTAAATAAATTAAGCTTAAAAAGGAAAGCAGTAGGAAAGATATCAATGAGTTAGAAAATAGAAAAACAGTATTAAGAAATAAATCTAATAGCTAATTTGTTGGGGTAAAGTTAGAAAAACTACTAACTGAATCAAGTGATAATGAAAGAAAGCACAGAAACACAAAATAAGAAATGATAAGAAAAAGTAACAACAGGAAAAGAAACCTAAACTCTCCATAGGCCACTTTGCTCAACTCTGTGCAAATAATTATATAAATCTGGGTAAAAGGAATAATATTCAAGATATAGTATCTGGCCCCAGAAGAGGCAGAAGATATATTTCCATAGAAGAAATAGAGAATTGATCAAAGAGCTAATCCCTACCCAACGGAAAAAAAAAATGGTTTTAATAAAAACAGATTCAAATTGCTTCTTCTTTTTCTTTTCCTTTTTTTTTTTTTTTTTTTTTTTTTTTTGAGATGCAGTCTCACTCTGTTGACCAGGCTGGAGTGCAGTGTCACCATCTCGGCTCACTGCAACCTCCACTTCCCAGATTCAAGTAATTCTCCTGTCTCAGCCTCCCAAGTAGCTGGGATTACAGGCGGACACCACTATGCCTGGCTAATTTTTGTATTTTTAGTAGAGACGGGGTTTTGCCATGTTGGCCAGGCTGGTCTCCAACCCCTGGCCTCCAGTGATTGCCCACGTTGGCCTCCCAAAGCGCTGGGATTATAGGTGTGAGCCATTGCGCCTGTCCTCAAATTGCTTCTTGAAAGAATTCTAACAATTCCATTTAAGGAGCAGACCATTCGAAGGCCAGTTATCTTAGAGCTCAAGGAGTGAAGTGGAGGGAAGTAGATGGGTGGAGAGAAAACTTCCAAATTATTTATAAAGAGAGTATAACATTGACACCAAAACCTCACATGGACTGCAGATAAAAGAAAACTACAAACACTTCTCATTTATGAATATCTATGCAAAAATCCTGATTAAAATATTAGCCTATTAAAAGAAAAAAATGCATCACTGCAGGTGGAGTTTACCTGAAAATTTTTTAAATGACTTGATATTAAAATATCTCTTAATATAATTTATCAGATTACAGATACAAGGAAAATAATTACACTTATGTCCTCAGGTGCTCAAATAGCATTTAAAAAAATTAATAAGATACTTCTTTAAAAAAAACTCAATAAAATAGAAATAGACTAGATGTTATAATAAAAGTTTAGTCATTTCAGCCCCAAAACAAGCAGCATGCTTCATGAAAATTGCTACAATTATTTCCACTCGAGTAGAAATAAGACAAAAATAATCACTGTGTCCACTATTATTTACATTGTACTGGGGGTACTGGCTAACACAAATAGGCAAGAGAAAGTAGTCATAGAAACTGTAAATGAGGAGTTAAAGCTATCCTATTTGCATATGATATGATTGGGTGTGTGTAAATATCAAAAGAACTTATTGGAAATTACAGTTGGAAGATACGCAATTGGTATGTAGAAATTAAAGATAGTTAGGTTTAGGGTTAGGGTTCACAAAAAGAGGAACACATATAAATACACAAAAAAATGACTAGTTAAAATACATCCTATGTCCTTGGATTAGAGGACTCAACATCATAAAAATATCAATTTTTCCTAAATTAGTATATAATTTACTATAATCCCAATTAAAATACCAACAGGGTTTTTAAATTACGCAAGATGATTAAAAAGTTCACATCTTAACCCAAAACAGACAGACAGGAAACTGAGTAAGAGTAATTGGGGGGAAGAAAGGGATGTGACTAGGCTTGGCAGATACTATAAATCTTTAACAATTAAAACATTATGGAACTGGTACTTGAGTAGACAGAGAAATAATGAAAGAAATTAGAAAGCACAGAAATATTCCAAATACCTATAGAAGATTAATATATGGTACGTGCAGCATTTTCAATCAGTGAGACAAATATAGGCTTTTTAACAAATGGTATTGGGTCAACTGAGAGTCATCTAGGAGAAATGAATACATTTGATTCTTACATTATACTATAAACTAAGGCAAATTCCAAATGGCTCAAATATTTAGATACAAAAAATAAAGCCAAAAAATTACTTGCATGAGGTGGGAGCATGGGAGAAGACACAAGGAAATTCCTTATTTTCTTAGAGTGGGAGAGATCTAAATTTGATTAAAAATCTAGAAGCATTAAAGAAAAGATTGGCACTAAAGTCACGTATGTGGCTAATTATAAGCAAAGAAAAAAGGAAAAAGAAGAAGCTGGAAAAAAAATATTTGCAAGTCATCTCACAAAAGACTAACCTCTAAAAATCAACAAAGAAAAAACTTAATCATAGAAAAACAGTCAAAGGTGCAAATTAACAATTCACAGAAGAGGATTTATAAATAGCTTAATACATGAAAATATGTTCAACCTTACTCATAAAAGAAATGCAAATTAATATACTCTGAGCTATGATTTTCCACCTTTTAAATTGGCAAAAAAATCCAAAATCTTAATAACAAATTCAGATGGGAAAGTATTTTCATATATTGCTAGCAGGATTATAAATTGTTATTAATGATTTGATGGGCAATATGAAAACAATAAACTAATTTACAAGTGCACATTTTCTTTGACCCAGCAATCCCATGCGTTAGAGTTTTTCCTACAGACATACTATTGATGTATATACAAATTTTTAATGTATATACTTTTTTTGTAGTAGCTAAAGATTGGTGTATTTGTTGTCTATTGCTGCCTAACAAGTTACCCCAAAACTTAGCAGCTTAAAACAATATATATGTATTATCTCAGGCTCTGTGGGTCAAGAATCTGGGCACAAACTAGCTGGTTTCTCTGCTTCACTGTCCCTCACAAGGCTGCCATCAAGGTATCAAATCCAGGTCTGCAGTCTCATCTGAAGCCTCAAATGGGGAAGACTCTGCTCCCAAGCTCATTCAGTGGTTATTGGCAGCATTCATTTCCTCAAGGGCTGTTAGACTAAGGGTCTCAGTGCCTCACGGACAGTTGGCGAGAGGTTGCCTTCAGTTCCTTTCCATGTAGCCTCTCCCAAGTGACAGCTGACTCTATCAAACATGCAAGCCAAGAAGGAAATAGAGAGTTGGTTAGCAAGACAGAAGTCAATCTTTTGTAATCTAATCATGGAAATGACATCCCATCACTGTTACTGTATTGTGTTTATCAGAAGCAAGTCTGTAGATCTAGCCCACATTAAAAGGAAAAGAATTACACAAGGGCAGAAATACCAGAAGGCAGAGATTACTGGGAGCCATTTCCTATCACAGTTGGAGACAGCAATATGTTGGAAACTGGGCATATAGGTGATGGGTATTGAAGAGGTAATTCACTTACATGGTTCAAAAGTTATAAAATAATGAAAAGATCTTCAGTGAGAAGCTACTCAGTGTTGTAGGCATTAAGTATCTTTTTGTATTTTAAAAAGTGAACCATGTAAATATATTAATAAAATTTTTAAATTAAAATGCATCTATTTTTGCTGTAGCCTTATTATTCTGCAGGAATTCTCTGACTTTTATTCTCTTCTGGCAAATCTCATTTATTTATTTGGAGCACTTATCAGACTTTGCAAGTATATAATTGTTTGCAATATTAAGTTCTTTACTGTTTGTCCCTCTCACAATACTTTAAGCTTCCGGAAGACAAGGGCCAGGTCTGTTTCATTCATCCGTGTATTATCCAGTACAGGCACAGCGCCTGGCACACAGTGGGCATTCAGTAATTACTTGTTGAATATTGAACAAACCAATGAATGATGCAAGCAATAAGAGTGAAAATGTATCCTCTTTTAAAATCCAGATGGCATGAGATAGTTGTTGTCCTGTCATTGTACCTCTATCATACCAGATTTTGATGTATTTTACACACCTATGATCTTCTTGGGAGATGATTAAACTTGACACAAGAAATATAATAGATATCAAATGTATTAATATGACCTCCTCAAGTTTTAGCTCTAATCTATTTAATTATGACATTCTTATGACATGTAATTATTCATCCCCTACTAGGTATCATCAGTACCCCTATTCTCAGGGAGCCTAAATTACAAAATAAAGAAGATATTCATATGCACAAATGAATATAATAAGGTACAAAGGAATAAATCAGAGCATTCTAATAAAATTCTTCGGAAATCAGAAAAGAAAGAAATTGTTTCCACCTGGAAGGAATGAGAAAAGGCTTTATGAAGGAGATAACATTTAAAGTGGGTCTTAAATAGTGGGTAAGATTCGAGGTTGGGAAAATAACAGAAAAGGACATCCTAGGAGCAAGGAGAACAAGATTCAGTAAATGATACAGGGAAAGTGTGAGGCATGCATGGGAAGGGGCAAATAATTTGGGATAAGGGAGAACAAGATTCAGTAAATGATACAGGGAAAGTGTGAGGCATGCATGGGAAGGGGCAAATAATTTGGGATAAGGGAACCCTGGGTGTGAGGCGGGGAGCAGAGAGAATTGAAATTGGAGACATAGCAGATGATAGTTATAAAGTGTTATTTACACTTTGCGTTTTATTTACAGTATCTTGGATTTCATTACTAAGAATTAGAAGTCACTGACAGAGTTCAGTCAAGGAGAAACATCTTCAGATTTTATAAAGCTCATTTGTGCATCAGTGTAGAGAAAATCAGAAAGGTGAGGCTTGAAGCAAGGGAAAAATCAATACATGAAATATTTAGAAGTAGGAGACAGCAGGGCAAGAAATCAATTCACACTCCTAAATTTTGAGATACAGACTGTATGTGGTATGGAGTTCAGGGAAGGGAGAAATCAAAATAAGGGCTGGCGAGGCCTGGGAAGACCTTTGATTACCCAGTTATGAGGGCGTGCCTTCTGTGAATCTTCAAGGAGCTGCCAGTGCTGCTGCCTAAATCACAATTCTAGTGTCGTTAAAGAGCTATGCTTTGTATTCAAGTACAGATCAGGACTCCAAAACCTGGCTTGTTCCCTGTTACTAAAACGACTAAGTAATTACATAGTTTTAACTCTTCGAATAATATAGTATTTAGTTAGAGTGATCTAAGAAAAAGCAAAATGAATTGAATTTATTTTTTGGAGACAGTCTTGCTCTGTCACCCAGGCTGGAGTGCAGTGGCGCGATCTCGGCTCACTGCAACTTCTGCCTCTCGGGTTCAAGTGATTCTCATGCCTCGGCCTCGCAAGTAGCTAGGATTATAGGCATGTGCCACTATGTCCTTCCAGAAGTGTATCTTTGTAGTCAATTTAGCTATATGTCAGGTAACAGAGAATGTGTTAATTTGCTCAAGCAATTAAACCACATCGGAAACAGCAGCTGCAATTGGAATCACCACCTGGCTAATTTTACAATAACCCACTGTTATTCTCCAATATCCATCTGTTCTCTATACCCACCAAAAAAATGAGTTGCAATGGGATGTGGTGGGAATCACCACCCCTGCATCCTTCAAGAAGATGCACCCCTTCCTCTTCAAAAGTGGCCCTAATCTCTACAATCCCTCTGGGAATGTGGTACTGCTTTTGGCTTA
This sequence comes from Symphalangus syndactylus, assembly GCF_028878055.3. Taxonomy (NCBI): domain Eukaryota; kingdom Metazoa; phylum Chordata; class Mammalia; order Primates; family Hylobatidae; genus Symphalangus; species Symphalangus syndactylus. The sequence goes on from NC_072425.2 coordinate 124,335,714, forward strand.
TTATTTTCACTAGAAAGGCATTCTAGTGGCTTCCTCTTGGCCTTTCCCATAATAACAGCTGACGCTCCACAGGTTAGAGAACAAACGCAGGGATTCCGCCAATTGCTGAGTATGTCTATTCTAATTTTCATTTTGGAACTGGGGAGATAACCATGGTACAGTTTTGGGAACACACTGGACCCACTGTTTGAAGGACCTGAGCTAAAACTCCATTGATCACCTGATCTCCGTAAGCCCCTACTGTAACTCAAGGGCCTCAGTGACCTTTTGGGTCTCCTAGAACTTGTTTTGGTTAACAGCCAGTGTCCAGTATTCCTCAAAAGTCTGGTTATTTCCTTTTTTTCCAATGCACAGTCACTCTGGTTGAAAGTCATAGGTCCCTTTGGGAAAGACTGGAAGAAAGATTAACAGCATAAATTTTTGGCAGCGTAGCAGGGTCCTTCTTCAAGAGGACCAGGCTTCCCCTTCATTCAAAGGGTTCTGGGTCTGTAAACTGGCTCAAGCCTGGGAATTGGTTGGGAAACTATGAAACTATAACTCCATGTTTTGATGGTTCAAGTTAGGCTTGACCTAGAACTCTTCTACTTATACATATCAGGTAAGAAATTAGTAGATTATCATCTAATTCTCTTCTAGGGACACCATGATCAGCTAGCCAATATCATGGGTCTCTGGGATTCAGACTATTCTGATTTTTGCTTTGACACCACTATCTAGTATGGTAACCACATCCACTTTGCCTTTAGTGATTTAAGTGCCACCAATTAGCCCCTGCCACCCAAGGATCTAATTATCCCCATTGCATTTAGGGAAATACTAATAGTTTGTTGGCAGCAATTTCCAAGTGTAATTTCACAGAAGAGTGACCACAGAGCTCTTCAGGGATACTGGAGCATCCTCACAAATTTGAGATCTCCTTGGATATATCATGCCTTCAGCCCTATGCCTGCTGTCATCACTGTTTTGTGTGGCACTGAAGTCTCTCTGGCTGCTACTTGGAACCAAAGTAGCCCTTGTTGTTCTGCCTATCATTGTAGGCATTGCTCTTACTGCCGTGGGTATAGTGGTCCTGACCAGAAGATGCTTCTATATCATTTCTACCCGGCCAGAAAGCACCATGGTGCCAGTGCTGCAAGCCTGTATGGTGTAGGTTCATTTAAACTACTTTTTAGAAGAAATTTAGAACAACAGTGAAATCCTTGTTGTAGCCCAGCATCCATTGCTGTTCTAGTTAGTATAGCCCAAATTTCCTTTGGCAAACTTTCTCCCCCTTTTTTTTTTTTTTTTTTTGAGACAGAGTTTTCACTCTTGTTGCCCAGGCTGAAGTACAATGGTGCGATCTTGGCTCACTGCCAACCTCCGCCTCCCAGTTACAAGGGATTCTCCTGCCTCAGCCTCCTGAGTAGCTAGGATTAAAGGCATGCGCCACCACGGCCAGCTAATTTTGTATTTTTAGTAGAGACAGGGTTTCTCCATGTTGGTCAGGCTGGTCTTGACCTCCCAACCTCAGGTGATCCGCCTGCCTTGGCCTCCCAAAGTACTGGGATTACAGGTGTGAGCCACCACGGCTGGCCCTCTCACCACTCTTAATCCCATTATTTGTGTGAGACTAATGCTACCCAAAGACGGACAAGAGGGTCCTGATAGGCTGAAGCCCGGCAAGGTATCCCGTTCCCCTGGCCATAGTTAAGTGAAGAGAAGTACACAAAGCCCAGGCCTAAGCCAATCAGCACTCCATTCCCCTAGCCATAGCGATAGTGCAATAGTACTATAACTTACATAGTTATAATTAATAAGTTAATAATCTACATAAGTTATATAATTGTTACATAGTTAATAAGTTACAACAAATAACTTAAATAATTACATAGATAGTCTTACAACTGGTAGTATGGGATTATCTCTGATCTATTATACAATCCAGTTAATCAGTGACAATCTATGAAACGGGATTTTAAAAATTATTGGCTTATTGTTTTTTCTGATTGGCCTGAAAGTGTAGGTGTCCATTACTCTCTATTTTACAGGGATACTTATTAGTATGGCTTTTTTTTATTTTATTGTCTAAGGGGAAAAAAAGCAGGGAGAAGTTTTCTGTAGGAAAATATTCAGTATCTTGGTTAAGACCTGTTTTATCTTTCCTATCCCTGCCCCAAGGCTAATCATAAATAAAATTTTAAGTGATATACCACATGCTCTTTTCATTGTCTCTTATAGTCTTTTTTCTCCAGTTAGGATCCAAAGGGCTGGGTCATGGACTGATTCAGATAATAATCATGCAGAGATAGCACCTCTGCACACACACACACACACACACACACACACCAACCACATGTTTGAAGGTGTGTATGCTGCACAAATCCAAAGGGCGCCTTTACATCCTAGGCCATCAGTGCCTCTGGTGCCTAGACTTTGGGGCTGCCTTTGAATCTCACGAGCATCAACAAAGGAAGGTCACTCCTGGCGTCATAGTTTGTGATTTTTAACTATGTGTGAAATGCTGACAGAAATATGGACTCTCTGCAAGGAAGATGGACACATGCACCTGCACACAAAATTTGTACACAACTGTGAGTCATTGACAAACCCTCTGAAACACATTCATGGACCAGAGGTTAAGAACACCTTCCTTGACTCGACAAAGCTCTCTTAGTTCTTCATGCTGATCCTTTAAAACAGATTTTAAAGGCTTTTAGTTCCATAAATGCCCTATTATCCTTGCTGGAATCTACAAAAGCCAGAGTGGACATTTTAAAACATTGTATTAGATGCTAAGTCATTACTTCTTATTAATCAATAACAAACTTCAATCGTTTTTACAAGATTGAAGACAAAGAGACTTTGCACTCTAATAGAACATCTTGAGTCTTTTTTTTCTTTCACACTTGCTTTAGGTGTTTGGGGACCTGTAAGTGAGCCACATCAGAAGGTAAGGCAGCAACAAAGCTCTTAACTCTCTTTTCATCCTCACTTATTCCCCCTTGCTTCTGTAAAGGGTATTTGAAGGTTATGCTCATCTATGCCTAGCTCTTCTAGGGGAAGCATTTTCTTTTTAGTAATTTACTGAAAATAAAGTGCCATCCATTACTTGCCTTTCTATTGCATGCAATGATTTGGAACTGCTGGATGTGTTTGTTTGTCTCGGTCTAATGGTCTCTAAAGGAATTTATGATCACAATCATCACACTGCATTCTGTTTATTTTCACATACTGGCTGCACATCTAGCTGCTCAGCAGTGCATGGAATAGCTGAACTCAAAGTCACTGCCAGGTTTTTTGCAGATGTATTACCAGGGAGACTTGCTCAGGGCGGCACCATGGTAGACCCATGCCTGAAAGTAAAGAGAAGAAAAGGACAAATCAAAATTGCATTTGAACTAAAGGATGGCAGCCCCACAGGACAGACTAAGAGCTGTAAAAAAGTTCCATACTCATGAGTGTGGAGACATCGCTTACACCTTCTATTTCCCAACACCCAACATCCAACTCATCAGAAATTTTGATGGTTCTACTTTCCAATTTCACATCCAAAGCCTACTATTCCTCACTGCCTCACTACTGTCACACTGTTGCAAGCCAGTCATGATCTGTCATCTGGTTTATGGATTATGGCAAACACCTCCTAACTGGCCCCTTTGTTGCTGCCTTGTCCTCTCACTGTCTCATCTCCACACAGCAGCCAGAGTGTCCCTTTAAAATGGAACTTGGAGTATGTGACTTATGCACTCAAAACTCCAAACAGCTAGCCATCTCACAATGAAAACCAAAAGCTTTTGGGCAGGTCCTGCCTGGTCTACCTCACCTCCTGAATGACTCCCTGACCTGGTCGCCAACCACTCTCACTGACTCTGCTCCAGCCACACTGGCCTCCTGTGGTTCTCCATCGCAGGCCTTTCCCCATGGGCCTTTGCACTGGGCTTTTCCTCTGGCTGGAATGTTCATTTCTCAGATAAGTACATAGTTAACTCCTCCGTCTTCAAGTCTCCACTCAATTGTCTCCCCACAAAAACCATCCTGAGCACTCTTTAAGAAACTGAAACCCATCTGCCATCCCACTTCTTTTCCTGATTAAGGAAAAAGGTCTCTCTTTACAACATAGTATATTGTTTACCTGTTATTATGGGTATTGCTTATTGTCTATTCCACCACATTCCACTATAGCATTCCCTTAAATTCGAATGTAAGTTCCATGGGGGTGAGATCTTGTTGTGTATCCACACATGTATCCATTATTTAGAATAATATGCCCGACATACGGCAGGCAATCAGTAAATACGTGTTAAACAAATTGTATGAATGAATTTATTAATGAATACATGAATTTGTTAATGAATAGTCAATGTCAAATTGACTACACACACAATTCTTAGAGCATATAAAACATGACTCAGGTCATCATAGCTCCATTATTCTTTCTTTCAATATTCTTTAACATTTTTTTTTCCATTTTCCCTCCTCCCCCATTATTTCTTAGACTTTTGTCTCACCTGATGCTGTTTTTACCAGATTACCTTCTATACCACAAATAAGGTTTTAAACTGACATGTGGAAAGCTAATTTTTTTAATTTTAATTTTTAAGTTCTGGGATACCTGTGCAGGATGTGCAGGTTTGTTACATAGGTAAACATGGCCATGGTGGTTTGCTACACCTATCAACCCATCACCTAGGTATTAAGCCCAGCATGCATTAGCTATTTTTCCTAATCCTTGTGGAGAGCTAATGTTTCTAATCAAATAATCCCTACCCTCAGTTCCCGGATACTTTCATTCAAATGCTGATAAGCAGTAGAGCCAGGAGTGAAGGATGATGAGATACGTTACATCACGGTCTCTCAACACCCTCTGTTAGAACTTGAGCTACTTTTCCTCATTAACTAAAGAATGATAATTCTTCAAAACTGTAGAGTCAAAACTGACAAAAGTTAATCAAAAGTCATATCTTCCTTTAGGACAGTTCTTTTATGGCAAAATCAAAACATTTCTACTAAAGACGACTCTGGGAGAAAGCCAGCACGATTTTTCATTGGAGATTCCTCTTCAGCTCTGAGGAAAGAAAAACAATAGAGATGGAGCTAGGCAGTGAGAAGCAGATGGAAATGGGTAGAGAGAAGTAATATGTTCTCTTCCCCACTTTTGTGAGTGGAAAATGTTGGGTAAGTTGCTCTAATACCCTGGCAAGAACAATGGACTTACTGCTTAGTGAATTCTTGACTGTCAGCCAAGGTTGCTATTTCAAAGCAGAAAAGCAATGAAGGGAATGATGCAAGGAAAGTGATCCTCTTATCTTTTTAAAATGTCACAGAATAGAGAAATATTCAAATTAGCGAAACAACACATTTTAAGAATTTTTATGCTTATGCTTGGTCAACATGGCTGACTTGATTTACCTGTAATCTGAAATTCTCAAACACAATATTCAAACTCATATTTAGGAACCACATAAGATCGTATTTCTTTTCTTTTTCTTTTTTCTTTTCTTTTCTTTTTCAGAAACAGGGTCCCACTCTGTCACCCAGGCTTGAGTGCAATGCAGTAGTGCGAACATGGTTCATTGCAGCTTTGAACTCCAGGGCTCAAGTGACCCTCCTGCCTCAGCCTCCCAAGTAGCTGGGAGTACAGGCCTGCACCACCACTCCCAGCTAACGTTTTAATTTTTTGTAGACATGGGGTCTCACTATATTGCCCAGGCTGGTCTTGAACTCCTGGCCTCAAGCAATCCTCCCTCCTCAGCCTCCCAAATTGTTGGGATTACAGGTGTAAGCCACCTCACCTGGCCCTTATTTCTTTAATATATAACTAGTGTCTTATCTTCTTCAATAGATGTATTAGAGAAATCTCATGTACTTAAAATGAGTTGTCATATAAAGTAATCCTACTGCAAATATTTTTCTCCCAAAAAATGTGTTAGTTGAAAAACCTTTTCAAACAAATAATAGTTTTGAAAAGTGGGTACGTATGAATCTAAATTATGCTTTCTTGATTGAATTCATCAGTTATAAAAAGTATAAAATTCCCTCCCTGGTCAACTCAGTGAGGCTAGAAGTTTATTGATTTTATCAGTCTTCTCCAAGAGTATGCTTTTCGTTTCAATGGTTTTCTCTATTGCTTTTCTGTTTTCTGTTTCATTGATTCCTGCTCTGAGCTTTGTTTCCTTTCTTCTGCTTACTATGAATTTCATTTGCTTTTCTTTTTCTAGTTTATTTGAAAGGAAGTCGAGGCCCTTAGATTTGAGAACTTTCTTCTTTTCTAATACAGGCATTTACTGTTACAAATTTCTCCCACGTACAACTTTAGCATGATGCGAGTTCCCAAGACTATCTCTAGGTTCAATGATTCACCATGAGGACCCACAGGACTCAGCATATATTCAAGCTCCTGTCTACAGTTTATTACAGCCAAAGTGAGAGGTGAAGACGGTTGAGCTTCTGGGTCGGGTGGGAACTTGGAGAACTTTTCTGCCTAGCTAAAGGATTGTAAACACACCAATCGGCACTCTGTAAGAACACACCAATCAGCGCTCTGTGTCTAGCTAAAGGTTTGTAAATGCACCAATCAGCACGCTGTAAAAACGGACCAATCAGCACTCTGTAAAATGGACCAATCAGCAGGACATGGGCGGGGCCAAATAAGGGAATAAAAGCTGCCACCTGCGGCAGCAGCAGCAACCTGCTCAGGTGCCACTGCGTGGAAGCTTTGTTCTTTCACTCTTCACAATAAATCTTGCTGCTGCTCACTCTTTGGGTCCGCACTACCTTTATGAGCTGTAACACTCACCATGAGGGACTGTGGCTTCATTCCTGAAGTCAGCGAGACCACGAACCCACCGGGAGGAACAAACACCTCCAGATGCACCACCTTTAAGAGCTGTAACACTCACTGCGAAGGTCTGCGGCTTCACTCCTGAAGTCAGCAAGACCACAAAACCACCAGAAGGAAGAAACTCCAGGCACATCTGAAGGAACAAATTCTGGACACACCATCTTTAAGAACTGTAACACTCACCACGAGGGTCCGCAGCTTCATTCTTGAAGTCAGCGAGACCAAGAACCCACCAGAAGCAACCAATTCCAGACACAAAAGGATAGTAAAGGGAAAAGGGGCAGAAGTCAAAGTCTGAGGCCGGGTGCAGTGGCTCATGCCTGTAATCCCAGCACTTTGGGAGGCCGAGGCGGATGGATCACCTGAGGTGTGGAGTTCTAGACTAGCCTGGCCAACATGGTGAAACCCCATTTCTACTAAAAATACAAAAATTAGCCAGGTGTGGAGGCGGGCACCTATAATCCCAGCTACTCGGGAGGCTGAGGCAGGAGAATCGCTTGAACCCAGGAGGTGGAGGTTGCAGTGAACTGAGACTGTGCCACTGCACTCCAGCCTGGGCGACAAGAGCGAGACTCTGTCTCAAAACAAAACAAAAAACAAAAAGGCAAAGTCTGGAGGAAAGGAGGTGCAAACTTCCAAGAGTCCTCTCCTATTAGACTCACACATGACACACATAATACCTCCAGCAGGAGTTTAAAAGTGTAATATGTTGCTAATCAGGGAAGCTAGTTACGAGACTCAGCACCCACAGTTTTTATTAGGAACTGGCTACATCAGCACTCTCTGCCTGGCACCCAAATTCCAGATTTCCAGAAGGAAAGTGGATGTTCACTATAAACCATATTGTTTGCACAAGCAGTTTAGGTACAGTCAAGCACCCTGATCAGTTAGGTTGGTGGGAACTCTCCCGAAATCCAAGTTCTCAGATGGCAGCCAGAGGCCAACCCTGCTAGCAGGCCTTTCTGAGGACACCAGCCTCAGGCCCGCTGCAATTTCTCTTTTCTGCCCAAAGGGTATCCTGAAAATTTTGGTATGTTGTGCTTTCATTTTAATTGTGTCCAAAATACTTTCTAACTTCTCTTTTGAGCTATTCCTTAATCCATGGGTTAAACAGATTCAAAGTACTTGAGGATTTTTCCAGAGATCTTTTTGTATTAATTTTTAACTTAATTCTCTTTTTTTTCTCTCTTTTTTCTTATGACTCAGATCACAGAAAATTTTCTAATTCTGTTGTGGTCAGAGAGCAGATTTTATATGACTTGAATCCTTTTAAATGTATTGAGTCTTGTTTTGTTCTGTGAAAGGGCTATATATGCAAAGTGGCCCCCAAATGCCGAAGGAGCCAAGAAACGAAGGAGGCAGACAGATTTAGTTTTTCAAGAAAGGATGTTTTATTTGGGGAATTTACAAACAGAGGCATGGTCTTGGGCAGCCACAAGACAAGCGTATATATGCTCCAGCAAGACCATAAAAGGCAACCCTCTAGAACAGGCAAGAATGCTATATACATCATAGCCTATAATTTGTGTGACAGCTTCAAGGTTGATATGTTCTTACACTAGGGACAGTAAATAAAGTACAGTACTGGAGCTACTCAGAAGTCAACATGGTGGATTAGCATCCAAGATGAAGTCACTTTTGTCTCCATGTGTTTATGACCCAGGATATGGTTTTCCTCAGTAAATGTTCCTTATATACTTGAGAATAATGTGTATGCTGCTGTTGTTGGCTGAACATCATATAAGTGCCAATGAAGTTGGTTGATTATGTTGTTCCAGTCTGCTATATCCTTACTTTCTTTTTTTTGGGGGGGGGACGGAGTCTCACTCTGTCACCCAGGCTGGAGGGCAGTAGCGTGATCTCGGCTCACTGCAAGCTCCACCTCCCACGTTCACACCATTCTCCTGCCTCAGCCTCCCAAGTAGCTGGGACTACAGGCGCCCGCCACCACACCTGGCTAATTTTTTTTTATTTTATTTTTAGTAGAGACAGGGTTTCACCATTTTAGCCAGGGTGGTCTCCATCTCCTGACCTCATGATCCACCCACCTCAGCCTCCCAAAGTGCTGGGATTACAGGCGTGAGCCACCACACCCAGCCTATATCCTTACTTTCTATGTACTTCTATAGACTAATGAAATTTCTAGAAGGAAAGTAGATGTTCACCTTATCTACCATGGTTTTGTCATTTATGGATTTGTCTACTTTTCTTGCAGTTATATCAGCTTTTGCTACATATATTTTGAAACTCTGTTATTAAGTGCATAAAATAACAAAGCTAGAAGCCTTATACTACCCAGTTCCAAGACTTATTTTTAAGCTACAGTAACCAAAGCAGTGTGGTACTAGCATTAAAAATATTAATAGATACATAGAAAAAAATAGAGTCCAGAAATATACCCACATATATATAGTCAACTGACTTTCCACCAAGGTGTCAAAGCAATTCATTGAGGAAAAAATAATATTTTCTAAATGATGCTGGAACAACTAGATAGCCACATATAGAAAAAAAAATGAGCTAATTCCCACCACACATCACAAACAAAAATTAATTTGAAATGGATTACAGACCTAAATGTAAGGACTAAAACTATAAAACTCAGAAATGAGAATACAAGAGAAAAATGTTAGCAATTTGGGTTAGGTGAATATTTTTTAAATAGGACACAAAAAGCTCAATCTATAAAATTTTAAAAATTGATAAACTGGACTTCATCAAAATTTAAAATGTTGGCTCTTCAAAAGGCATTGCTAGAAAAAAAAGAGGCAAGCCACAAACTGGGAGAGGATACTTACAAAATGTATATATAATAAAGCACTTGTATCTGGAATACTTATAACTTAATATTAAAAAGGAGACAACGCAATTTTTACAAAATGATAAAAGATTTGACCAGGCACTTCACTAAATAAACATACAAATGGCAAAATAAGCATATATAAAAATGCCCCAAATCACTGGTCTTTACAGAAATGCAAAGTAAAAGCATAAAAAGACCATTACATACCAACTAGAATGACTAAAATTAAAGACTGATGACATCAAGTGTTGACAAGGATGTAGGGTAATTGAATTCTCAAACATTGCTGATGAGAATGCAAACTGGTAGAGCCACTTAGGAATATAGTTCGGCCATATCTTATAAAGTTAAACATAGACTTACCATATGACCCAGGAAGTCAACTCTGAGGTATTTACCCAAGAGAAATGAAAACCTATGTCCATATAAAAGTGTGTTCTCAAATGTTCATAGCAGTTTTTAAAAAACTATTAGTTCTAAACTGGAAGCAATCCAGACTAGAAAATGGATAAATAAGTTGTAATATATCTTACAATAGAATACTATTCAGCAATAAAAAGGAACAAACTAATGATATATGCAAGAACATGTATGAATCTCAAAAGCATTGTCCAATGTGAAAAAAGCCAGACACAACTGTCTACTAAGTATATTCTTCCATTTATATGATATTCTAGAAGAGGCAAAAGTATAGCAATAGAAGGCAGACCAGTCTTTGCTATAGAAGGAGGGGACTGATTGAAAAGAGCAGGAGAAAACTTTTTGGGGTGATGGAAATGTTCTCCATCTTGGCTGTGGTGATGATTACATAACTATATTTGTCAAAACTCATCAAATTGTACAGTTAAAATTGGTTAATGTTATATGCAAATTACACCTCATAAAAGCTGATATAAAAATATTCTTAAACATTTCAACTGTGTTAATTTAGAACTCTGTTATAAGTTGTTTTAAATTTTGTAGCTTCTAATATAGATACAAAAAGTATAAAAATCCTAAGTGTACAACTCAGTGGTTTATCACAAAGCAAACACCCATTTTAAATACCACCCAGGGAAAAAAAGAGAACATTGTGAACATCCAAGAAGACCACTCATTGCCTCTAACCAAAAGCATTACTTAGCCTTGTAGAAATATGCTTTGATATTACTGGTTTTTGAACTTTTACCTAAAGGAAATAGTGTAGTAGAGTTAACCTTATCCAAGAGAGGTTGGGCCTTTGCCCTGGGTTCCTGAGAGTTGATCTCTAGCCCTTGGAGTATACTGCCTGATAAGCAAATCTGTTTACCTGGGGACTCTGGGCCAAGCAGTATCAGCTTGACTTCCAGAGGGACTGAAGACTAAAAGTAGCCACATGTGTGGTCAACCATGTCTGTGTGACTGAGTCTCAATAAAAACTCTGAACACCGAGGCTTAGGTGAGCTTCCCTGGTTGGCAATACTGTACCTGTATTGTCATGCAACGTTGCTGGGAGAAGTCAGTTTTGTCCACAACGCCACTGGGAGAGGAAAACTGAAAGCTCCATGCATGGAACCCTCCTGGACTGTGCTCCTGCACCTTTTCCCTTAGCTGATTTTAATTTGTATCCTTTCATCGTAATAAACTATAACCCTGAGTATAACAGTTTCAGAGAGTTCTGTGAGCCCTTCTAGCAAATTATCAAACCTGAGGGTTGTCTTAGGAACCCCAAAGTTGCAGTTGGCATCAGAAGTGTGGATGTTCTTTTGGGGACCCTGAACTTTGTAGTTGGTGTCAGAAGGGTGGTCTTGAGGACTCCTACACTCTGCAGAAATCATATGGTATTATTTTCTATATGGTTTTTTACTCAGCATTGTTTCTGAAATTCATTTATATTACAGCTTGTAAATATACTCACTTTAATTGCTTGGGTAGTAATGTACTGTATGAACTGACTATAATTTACTCACTCTACTGTTGATGGACATTTGGACTTTTTCCAGATTTGTACTATTGCTACTGACAACCCTATATAGAGAAAAACAGAGAAATCCATCATCATAATGGCAGATTTTAAAATATCTGTCTCAAAAGAATGAGCAGACCAAAAAAAGTCAGTAAGAATATAGATTTTTATTATACAATTAACAAATTTGATTTGGCATCACTCAATACCTAAAATTCCTCTGGGAGTAATAATAATGAACATTTCTCAAATGCATACTATATTCTTACACTATTCTATGATGTATACAAGTATACTTTCAGTGAATTTGCATAACAACTCTTCCAATCTTACAGCTAAGAAAACTGAAGCACAGAAAAGTTAAGAAATCTGCCCAAAATCCCACAGCTAATAAATGGCAGATCTAGAATTCAACTCTCAGGAAGTCTGATTCTAGAGCCAAGTTCTGAATTCCTATGCTATTTTTCAACATCTTCCATTTTCTCTCCCTTCTTGAGTCAATTTTGGTATTTTTCATCTTCATAGAAAATCATGTATTTCATTTGGATCTTAAAATTTATTGGCATGACTTGACTTCAAACTTTGGTGTAAAGTACCAGAATTTATATCAGAAATAAAACTATTTTTAGCCCTATATTCCTTTTCCTGTATCATAAGCCTTATAAATTCATCCCAGAGGGACTGGTACATCAGGATGTTGGACTGAAATTCCATGACAAAAATAATCATCCTCTCAACTAAGACCCATTATTGATCACTATAGGTTTCTGAAAATTTGATGCTTCAAGATTATCACCAGCATTAATAATAATATATATTAATTACATAGGCAGCTATAATCCACAGAAAGCAATTTTTCTTTAAAACAGTCTTAAGCATTACTACTACAAAAGTAATGCATACTGGGAGTAAAGTGTTCAAAAAATTTTTTCTTTGAAAAAAAGCCTTTTCCTTCTATGTGATAATTTGATCTATGGTTGAATTTCTACCTTTGTTCCTCATGGAAACCTGACCTAAGTGGTAAGTTAACTGGGTTACTATTATGCAATATTGTACAGATTTTAAAAATAACCCCTGATTGAACCTGGATTGGGACAAACTACGAATCAACTAGAAATAACCAATAATGACACCACAGCTTTGGCTCTAAGGGCATAGTCAGGTCTGAGTGACCACATTCTAACTTTTGTCATTTAAACAAAGGAGTTAAAGGAGCACATGTGGGTTGTTTTTAGCACCCTGATCAATGAATTTGGAATACCAATTAACTCTTGATAATAAATTAGCCAAGATTAGTAGTTATTTCAGCCGTTTAAAAGTAATCTTTTGCTCCAAGGTGACTCCTCTCTCATTTTATGTTTTTCATGGCATTTATCACTATCTGGCACATAGTATCCATTTATTTATTTGCCTGCTGTCTGTCTCCCCTTCTAGAATGTAAGCACCATAAGGGCAAGAGCTTTGCTCTTTCTTATTCACTGCTTCATTATCAGTACTTAAAATAGTAACTGGTACATGGTCGGGTTCAAAAAATAGTTTTTGAATGAAACTCCTACTAAGTTCTGGGTATTATCTGATTGACTAAATGTTATTGGACACCCACTATACGTCCAGCCCTGGGCTAGTCAGGCATGGAAACAGAATGGTTATTGTCTATGATTTTACAGAGCTAAAAATCATAGGTAAAACTTCAGACAATTTTCTATTGACCAGGACTATTTTCTGTATTAACATATAATTACTTCCCTAAAATCCTACATGATTTAGTATATTTAGTAGCACTTTACTAAAAAACTATTATCTTCAAAATCCTGGGCTCTTACCCAAGAATTACAAACACTGCACAAACTGCTTCAATCACTTTTAGAAACCACCTCTCCTAGGGAAGTAGGAGGAGCCAACACCACATCCGTGATGTCAGCCAACAGTAGACATTTGAATGTCTCCTAATGAATCCCTACTTCCAAATTTTTCTCAGCTTTCCTTTGGTACTTTCCCACAAGTTTTCTCTTTAATTAAAAGGGTAATTAATTTATTCTCTCTCTCTTTTTTTTAAGTGAGCATTTCTTCTCTACATACGATGTGTTCAGGTAAATAATCAGGCCTTTTGAAGAATCACACACCAGTTTCCCTGATCATAGTAGCTTTGCAGAATTCTGACATCACTCACAGTCCTGCAGGCAGCTTCCAATTCTCCCTCACGGAACACATGGTAGTAACGATGAAACACAGGACTTGGGTCCTGGAATCCTATGGGACCAAATGGCTCAACAGGTTTGCCTTTATCAGGATTTCCCTTAAGGTGCCAGGGAACCAGTACATCTTGAGAATAAAAAGAAGTCCTGTTAACATGAATAGGCAGCTTGGAATTAGAAACTTGCCTTGAATTACATCCTCCTTCCTGAGAGTCATCAATGCGGGGGACAGAAGATGCTGACTCTCGACTGCCCATGTCAGGTATTTGCTCCACAAGTGACCTCTGCACTGAGGTATCACTGTTCATCTCCTCTTTCTTTCTTTGGCTATTTCTGTTTCCTCTAAGATACTTGGACTTCTGCTTATTATATTCTTGTTCCATTGCCCAGACATAAATGAGAGCCTTCCCACCTGGTCTCAGGAGTCGAACAATTTCTTGGAGAGCTGCCACTCTACGCTCCTAATGAAAAAAACCAAAACACATGATCAGCCTGGAAGAGATAGGAAATCAGAAAAGAAAACTGACCATAGGACTGTTTTCAATTAGGATGGACAATAAGAAAATCTAACAAAATGTCTTATGTAAAACAAAAAAGAAAAAAAGAAGAAAGGGCATTCTGTTCTGTGATTAAGAAAAAAAGTGTTCAGGAAGGAGGAAGTAGAGAAAAGCAAAATTTATTTCTGTTAATCTTCCCTGTGACTTTTCCTTAACTGTCTGGCTAGGATACATGAAACAACTGATGGCTTCTTATAGGGCTATAAGTGGTAATATGAAGCACTTTGACGTTAATCATTTATATAATGCTTTTACAAAGGAACCGTGTCAACCATACTATGGAGACTTCTACTTATAGCCTTGATGAAGTTGTTGGTATTAATTCTCCCACTGAAAACAACCAGAAAGGCTGGGTGAAATACATAAAACAGCTGCTTAAGGCACTGGAGAGTAACACTGCAGGCAGGCCTTGAAGGGCTATAATCCCTGAGAGAAGGGAAGTAAGCCAAGGTGAGCTCTAGATTCACTCCAGCTTTTCCCTGAGATTATCTGCGAATTCATCATGTGGGACAACAGAATATGAGCAGAATGCAGAAGTCTTAGTGGCCTGAACAGATAGGGCTCAGAGTATAGGGAGGTCAAAGCAGCTGAGGGACAGAGTCATGGATAAAGGAGAAGCTGCAGGAAAATTATTCTGAAAATCTATATGCAAACACCCTTTGAAGCATTTGCCAGTTTCTAAGCTGCATGTACACAGGGTGAAATTCCAAGAAACTTAGCAGAGTAGCAGCTGGGAAGTTAAAATGCTAAACAAAAATTTTAGCAGCCAACGTTAGAGAGACAGACATTGGAATTTAAGATCTGCCAAGGTGTAATAGCCTTGGAGTACATTCCAGGCTTTCACTTGAGACCCAGAAGGGCTACATTACAGAAGTAGGAACAAAAATAAAATAGATATAAATCATCCCTAATAAAGCATAAAACCAGTTCTCTGCAGAATGAAAGTGATCTGCTTATACTTTATCTGCTTGTCCTTAGAAAAATTTAACTTCCTTCAGAGAAAAAGTACCCAAATCTTTTAACATAAAATGCCCAGCATACAATGAAAAATTATGAAGTATGCTAAAAATGATGACCAAGGACCGAAAAACAGAGAAAAAAAAAAAAGACCATAGAAATAAATCCCCAAACAAAGCCTTTTTAATAACTATGGTTAGTATGTTCAAAAAACCAGAGGAAAAGATCAAGAATTTCAGTAATGATAAAATATATTAAGAAGTTAGAAATTCTAGAAAACAAGATGAATTTAAATTTTTAGCAAATTAAATACATTTACAAAGATAAGTATTAAACTATAGTTCAGGTCACTATAAATTACCCAGTTTGAAGCACAGAGATGAAAAAGAGGGGAAAATACAGAAAACAGTGTCAATCAAGAATTTAATACCTACTAAAAATATAATTTGTAAGACGAAGGCAGCATAAAGAGATTTCAGATACAAGCTGAGAGAATGTGTCACTAAAGAAAATAGCACAGAGAACTCTTCGAGCAAAAGAAACCTACTTCCTCTGAAACTCTGAAGATGCAGGAAAAAAGGAAGAATACCAGAAAGGGTAAATAATGTGAAGAAATATAAATGAAGGTTGAGAGCTTAAAACAATAAAATAATAACATATAATAATAATGCAATAAAAGGCAGAAGGGGTTAAATGTTATTAATGAAGTCTTACATTGTCAGGAAGGGGTAATCATGCCAATTTAAGGTAGACTATAATGCCAGAGATATATGTTGTCATGTCTAGGGTAACCATTTAAAAAACAATAAAAGAATATCTAATCAGCAAGCTAACAAAAGAGGAAAAAATGTAATAATAAACTACATTATGGAAATAAGGCTGGCAATGAAAGAGAACTAAGATACATACAATATTTGATAAACAGAAATTAATATTTCCAGTTCCACAGCTCTCTTAGCCTTAGATAATGCCTTCCTTAATTGTCAAAGTAACATACATTGTATTGTACACCCAAGTAGCCCATTCAAAATGGCCAAAAAGCCCAGGAAATAATCTCAAGTTATATGTTAAAATAGGAGGAAGCATCTTCAGCATGACTGATATATAGAGAAGTGAATTAATAGAAGGAAACTTTGTGAGGATTTTTCCAAGTTGGGTTTAAGGAGCTGGGAAATATCGGGAAATTAAGCTAAAAAATAAGACGAGACCATTTTATAAAAATGGTGGAAAAAAGATTATTAAAATAATAATAACTAATATTTTCTGAGCTTTTATTATGTATAATACACTATAACAAGTACTTTATGTATTGTCTCATTTATCCTGACAGGCCTGTGAGATAGGCTATTGTCATCATTATTTTACAGTTGAGCAACCTAAGTATTCAGAAATCACTAAAAATGTTTGTTCAAGGTCACAAAAGTAAAAAGAATGTCAAATAGTAGAAGCAGTGGTGTCAGGGAAGAAGAGACTGGCACCGGAATGTAAACTGGATTAAAATAGAGATATCCTGGGATCAGTTGAAAAGAACACTGTAGTACTGAAGGGATGTGGCACAGGTCAGTAGACTCTTTAAATTCCCTTACCTCAATGTGTCCAGATACTTGGATGAGATTTTCCACATAAAATCTTATCTTCTACCCTGTATCATCTTTCACAGTGCCATAAAAATGATCTCTATCAGGCATTTATCTCATCAAGGTATTCCCATGTGTTAGACCTTTCAATGACTCTCTAAGTCCAAATCATAACTATGGCATTCAACCAGCAACACATAAATCCAACAAATTATAAATAAATAAATAAATAATGCTGCCTCCTCCACTAAACTATGACCTCTATGAAGCAGGGACTGAGTCTTCTCCATCTTGTGCCCAGCTATTTGCTTAATAGTAGGGTGTAACTGATTTTCAATGCCTTTTTTTTTTTTGAGATAGAGTCTCTCTCTGTCACCCAGGCTGGAGTACAGTGGCACGATCTCGGCTCACTGCAACTTCCACCTCCTGGGTTCATGCAATTCTCACGTCTCAGTCTCCTGAGTAGCTGGGATTACAGGCGTGTGCCACCACACCCAGATAGTTTTGTATTTTTAGTAAAATGGAGTTTTGCTTTGTTGGCCAGGCTGCTCTCAGACTCTTGACCTCAAGTGATCCACTCGCTTTGGCCTTCCAAAGCACTGGGATGACAGGCATGAGCTGCCACAGCCGGCCTCAATGACTTATTTTTATTGTGGTAAAATATATGTAACAAAATTTGCTATTTTAACCATTTTTAAGTGTACAACTGAGTGACATTAAGTACATTCATACTTAATGGTTGTGCAACCATCACTATTATCCATCTCCAGAATTTTTTTCATCATCCCAAACTGAAACTCTGTATCAATTAAATCATAACAACTCCCATGCCTCCCTCCCACAGCCGCTGGTAACAACTGTTCCACTTTCTGTCTCTATGAATTTAACTATTCTAAGTAGTTCATATAAGTAGAATGATATAGTATTTGTCCTTTTGTGTCTGGCTTATTTCACTTAGCATAATATCCTCAAGGTTCATCCATGTTGTAGCATGTGTCAGAATTTCCTTCCTAAGGCTTAATAATATTCCCTTATAGGTACATACCATATTTTGTTTATCTATTCATCCATTAATGAACATTTGAGTTGTTTCCACCTTTTGGCTGTTGTGAATAATGCTGCTATGAACATAGGTGTATAAATATCTGTTCGAGTCTCTGCTTTCAATTTTTTTGGGTATGTATCTAGAAGCAGAATTGCTGAATCATGTGGTAATTCTATGTTCAATTTTTTGAGGAACCACTGTACTGTTTTCCACAGTGGCTGATCCATTTTCCATTCCCACCAGCAATGCACAAGAGTTCCAATTTCTCCACATCCTTGCCAACACTTGTTATTTTCTATATTTCCGATAATAGCCATCCTAATGTATGTGAAGTGGTATCTCATTATGGTTTTGATTTGCATTCCCTAATGATTAGTGATGCTGAGTATCTTTTCATGTGCTCATTGGTCATTTGTATATCTTCTTTGGAAAAATGTCTATTTAAGTCCTTTGTCCGTTTTTAAATTGTTTTGTTATTGTTGTATTTTTGTTGTTCTTTATATATTGTGGATATTAATTCCTTATCAGATATACAATTTGCAAATATTTTCTTCTATTTTGTGGACTAAGTTTTCACTCTGCAGACTGTTGTTTGATGTACAAGTTTTTAATTTTGATGAAGTCTAATTTATCTATTTTTTGTTTTGTTGCCTGTGCTTTTAGTATCATATCCAAGAAATCATTGCCAAATACAACGTCATGAAGGTTTTCTCATGTTTTCTTCTTAGAATTTTATAGTTTTGGCTCTTCTGTATAAGTCTTTGATCCATTTTTTTTTTTTTTTTTGCATATGGTGTAATGTAAGGATCCAATTTCATTCCTTTCCATGTGGTCAATGAATTATTTTTTAAATAAATGACAATATATATGGAGAGAAAGTTGGACATGACAGATTTGTAAGATGATCATATAGAACTTCATACAGGGGAGGGTATCCAACATATATTTGTGATTGCAAAAAATGGATATAGATATATTTGTGTACATTATTATCTTTTATAACTTGAAAATAAGTTATAGTAATAAGTTATAATACAACAACTGAGTTGTA
Source organism: Symphalangus syndactylus (assembly GCF_028878055.3). Classification (NCBI taxonomy): domain Eukaryota; kingdom Metazoa; phylum Chordata; class Mammalia; order Primates; family Hylobatidae; genus Symphalangus; species Symphalangus syndactylus. Next base: position 124,354,643 of record NC_072425.2, read on the forward strand.
GCTGAAGCTGAAGTTGTAGCACACACCAATGTGTGCCAAACATTTCTTCCAAATGAAGCGGATTTTTAAATTTACTGGTATAGCTGCTCCTTTCAAGCCTTTCTCTATTTGCAATAATGCCTCTGAAAGCCACTGAAGCCTAGTGGCTTTTGCTGTAAAGAACCTAATATTGTTTGCTGCAGCCCAGCAGAATCTCTTGGTTACTATTAAAAATAAAAAGACTAATGACACAGACAGTTTTCTGATTTGTTTTGATTTGTTTTGATCAGTCAAGTCATAAGGTCTACTGAAACTGCTGGTGAACCATAAGGTGAGCTATAAAGCTATTGCTTAAATCAAGGGAATGACTGCTGACACCCAAGAAAAATAAGTGGTCTTTTGTTCTTTAAAGAAAGAAAGAAAATATTAAATATTAAATTCATTTATTTTAAAACTAAGAACATACTAAGCGTCAACATACTACTACCAGCTAAAAAAGACAGAGTTTTGAAAAAAAAGAATAGGAAAGGAAGAAAAACAGAATGGGAAAGAAGTAACACTCACATGTCAGGGATAAAACTATGAGTTGAGAAAGAAAAGCTGAGAAAGAAACAGAGAAGGGACTCAGAGCCTGAGGAGATAGTATACTCAAGAAGCCCAGAGCTGATGATCTCAAATTCTCTTCCAGCTAAAATTCTCTGACTCTGGGTTTGAAGGAAGGCATTTAGAAGTGAATGAGACTTGGGGTAGGAAAGAGGTGAAAGCATGCAGCAATAGAAGGGTAGAGTCTCATCAGGCCTCTGTTTAAGTAGAAGATACTTAAACAGTTGCCCATCTTCATTCTGCATGCTCTCTTACAAAGAGGGCAAACTGTGACAAGAAAAGAGAATGGAAAAAACGAAAAGCTAAAACAGGGACAAAAATCAGCAACATTCATGAACTCTTCCTGCTGCTTTACCTACAAGTTCTTAAGAGAAAGAAAGACCGTACTTACTGCTGTTGCAAAATGATGAATAACAGCAATGGAGATGCAGGCATCACAAGACCCACTGCGGACTGGTACTGCCAATGCATCACAAACAAAAGCCTGAAATTGCCTCTCTCTACAAATGTCCACAAGGTTTTGGCTACGATCACAACCAATCTGTAACAGAGAAGGAATTCCATAACATGTTGTTTAAATTTCACATGAAATTAAGAACTATGAACTTATTCCATACCTTAAAGTCATTAGACAGATATCACATTCATTGTGAAATGGTCTGAAACCATGATATTATCAGTTCTTACAGCCAGTATAAAATTGTACAGGGCAGCATTTATTACCTTAACAGATATCAAATAGAACTCCAATCAGTGAAACAAAAAGACTGGAATAAAAATGATAGTGGTGGAAATGGGAGGTCCAAATATACAGCTAATTGATGACCATTCAGAATCTGGATGTTTCTGTAATATCACACATTTAAAACTGGAACGTATCCCATAAACATAGACAGTCTTTTGGGGGGAGCTGCAAATAAGATGTTCTAAGATATCTCTCATTACCATATATACTATATTGTGATATCCCAGGTAGCAGAAGGATAGGCGATTTTCTTTCTGCTTCTTTATACTTTTCAACATGGATTACTTTTACAATCAGAAAATAAAATCCCCCCCAAAAAAAATCAAAATAATTTTTTTTTTGAGACGCAGTTTCACTCTTGTTGCCCAGGCTGGAGTGCAATGGCGCGATCTCAGCTCATGGCAACCTCCACATCCCGGGTTCAAGCAATTCTCCTGCCTCAGCCTCCCAAGTAGCTAGGATTACAGGCATGAGCCAACATGCCTGGCTAATTTTTTATTTTTATTAGAGATGGGGTTTCTCCATGTTGGTCAGGCTGGTCTCGAACTCCCATCCTCAGGTGATCTGCCCGCCTCTGCCTCCCAAAGTGCTGGGATTACAGGTGTGAGCCAACGCGCCCAGACAATTTTTTTTTATTTTTTAAAGCTACTCTTTTTCTGCTAAATGCCAAAACTTATCAAGAATAAAGTGTTGAATTCAAAATTTATAAAATGATATTTAATTAAGTCTTTTCATATACCCAAACAATCCTATAGCACTGATTGCTAGCATGGCGGGCAGCTAGCAATATGCTTTTCTCTCCCTTAACAGGTGAGACCTAGCATGCCTTATGCATGCATCTGGTTCTGTGAGAAGTTTCTAGGAGCTGGGATTTCCTATCTTCTTTCTCTCTAGTTTTGTTGTTGTAGTTGTTGTACACAGTTTTGCTGCTTAGTTCTAAGAATATCACATATATATGTAATATACAGACACACACACACACACATTTTGCAATGTGCCCACATAAATTGGGGAATAAATGGGAGGGATTTAAGACTTTTTTTTTTAAGGGTTTTTTTGTTTGTTTGTTTGTTTGTTTTGGTTTTGAGACAGGGTCGCACTCTATTACCTAAGCTCGAGTGTGCAGTGGTGCAATCCCAGCCCACGGCAGCCTCCACCTCCCAGGCCCAGGTGATCCTCTTGCCTCAGTCTCCCAAGTAGCTGGGGGTATAGGTGCATACCACCATGCCCAGCATTTGTTTTATTTTTTGTAGAGATGAGGTTTCACCATGTTGCCTAGGCTGGCCTCACACTCCTGGGCTCAAGTCATCTGCCTGTCTCGGCCTCCCAAAGTGCTGGGATTATAGGCATGAACCACTGCACCAGGCCACAAGAAATGTTAAGTCACTGATAATTATGCCTGGATAATTTTTTCCTTAACTCAAACTCAGTAATACAGAAAAGAATTATATAAGCAGATTTAGTCAAACAGAAGTGGCCATCTAAACTGTGTATTTACTCTTTTAATTTTTTGATATAATGAGCACTGAACCTAGGGTTCCCTCAGCCCTTCTGAGAATAAAGAATATGAATGCTCATATCAAAACATGCTGGGATAACTGGCAGGCCATGTGTAGAAGATTGAAACTGTACACCTTCCTCACATTATATATAAAAATCAACACAAGACTGATTAAATGTAAAACCTAAGACTACAAAAACTCTGGAAGATAACCTAGGAAATACCATTCTGGACATAGGCTCTGGCAAGGACTTCATGACAAAGACAACAAAAACAACTGTCACAAAAACAAAAATTGACAAATGGGACCTAATTAAACTAAAGAGCTTCCGCACAGCAAAAGAAACTATCAACAGAGTGAACAGACAACCTACGGAATGGGAGAAAATATTTGCAAACTATGGATCTGACAAAGGTCTAATATGCAGAATCTATAAGGAACTTAAACAAATTAACATGCAAAAACCAATCGGTCCCATTAAGAAGAGGGCAAAAGACACAAACAGATACTTTTCAAAAGACATGCATGTGGCCAAAAAGCATATGAAAAAAGCTCAACATCAGTAATCATTAGAGAAATGTAAATCAAAACCACAATGAGATACCATCTCAGACCAGTCAGCACGGCTATTGTTAAAAAGTCAAAAAAATAACATGCTGGTGAGGTTGCAGAGAAAAGAGAATTCTTATACACTGCTAGTGGGAATGAGTTCACCCACTGTGGAAAGCAGTTTGGCAATTTCTCAAAGAACTTAAAAGAGAATTACCATTTGACCAAGCAATTCCATTATTGGGTATATATCCAAAAGAATATAAATTGTTCTGCCATAAAGACATACGCACTCATATGTTCACTGCAGCACTATTCACAACAGTAATGACATGGAATCAACCTAGGTGCCCATCAACAGTAGACTGGGTAAACAAATGTGTTACACACTGTGGAATACTATACAACCATAAAAAAGAATGAGATCATGTCACTTGCTGCATGCAACATGGATGGAGCTGGAGGCCATTACTCTAAGCAAACTGATGCAGGTGCTGAAAACCAAATACTGCATGTTTTCACGTATAACTAAGAGCTAAATACTGAGTACACATGGACACAAAGAAGGCAACAACAGACACTGGGGCCTACTTAAGGGTCAAAGGAGGGAGGGGGGTGCGGATAAAAAAAACCACCTATCAGGTACTATGCATACTACCTGGGTGATGAAATAATCTGTACACTGAATCCCTGTGACATACAATTTACCTATATAGCAAACCTGCACATGTACCCTTGAACCTAAGATAAAAATTTTAAAAAAAATTTAATCTGGCCTTTTTTTAGACCCGCAAGCATATATAGATTTCAAGCAGGCTTTTAAGATTTACATGAGTATGCAGTGAAGAATGTAATATTGTCTCTGATACTAAGTAGTGACATTCAATTTACCAAAAGAAATAGTATTTTTATTAAAAGTTCCTTAAAGTGCTATGTTATTAATTCCCTAGAGGAAGAAAAAGATCTTAAAATGAAACATTACATTACAGAGTTTATGTTATAAATGCACAATAAAAGAACGGAAATAAAAAAAAATTCTTACTGAGTTAAATCACATTGCCATACTAGTCATACTTAATGAGTTGGCTCAATTTGTAATTGGTATTAAACAGCTTCTATATTTTATCCTAGAGCTGCTTTAATTTTAAAGTGAAATAAAAGATATCAAGCTAGAGGTAAAGTACAGCAATTTATCTTTAATATATTTTAAGATAAAAAGTACTAAGGGCCTATTAATAACAACAGTGACATGATTCCCAATTAATTTTCCCTTTACCTGTGTAAGATACATGCCTGGATTATTACTTATTATTTATTTTCATCCATATTCTATGCCATCAGCCAACAATCACAATATCAAGATGACAATACAATTCAAATAATCTGAACATTATATTTTGGTGCTTGCCTCCTTTTTTGTTACATTTAAATTCGGTTCATGGAATTGGAAGTTTCAAGTATGCCCAACTCTGACAGATAGCTATACCTTGCTAAAAGTCAACAGAAAGAAATCCAACCTGCCTATTAAAAAAAAATCCTCAGGGATATGGCTCGATAGTTATTCAAAGGAGGAAAGTTATTGCCTGACAGCCACAGATAAGACAGAACATGGAGAACAACAGTCAAACAAAACAAGAGAAGATTTCCCTCTCCTTGCCAGGCTCTTACGGCTATTTGTACACAGCACTCCTTTACCCCAACAAGAAAGAGCAAGGCCAATTTTAGCAATAAAGCACCAGATCTGATGTAGATTCCCCACTGACCAACGACCTGACTCACGCCTGGCTCAGTACTTTCATCTTTTACTCTTTTTGCCTGTCTTCCATAGTCATATAGTCACTATTTTTTCTCCTCTTCCTTCTTTCCATATTTAAATTTTTAAAACCAAGAATGGTAAAGCATTTGAAAAATCTCCCTAATAATGTTGCATCATGTCAACAGGACAGAAAATGGCTTGATAAAAACCCACATATATTCAAGGACTTGTGTAAAGCTACATATTTCTGTGTGCTGGGTGAAGATCAATGACATTAAAACATATATTGGGCTTAAAATGTATTTTTTTTTTTTTTTTGGAGACAGGGTCTCACTCTGTCATCCAGGCTGGAGTGCAGTGGCACAAACACAGCTCACTGCAGCCTCGGCCTCCTGGACTCAAGGTCTTGCCATGTTGCCCAGGCTGGTCTCGAACTCCTGGTCTCAGGCAGTCTTCCCACCTCAGCCTCTCAAAGTGCTAGGATTACAGGTATGAGCCATGGTGCCCAGCCTATACTTTTATATAATTTTTAAAATCCTCAACAAACATTAAATATGTAATTGTGGAAGTACAAGTAAACATAAAAAAAATTCAACCGGATAAGCAAAGGTGCAAACTAAAACAAGGTTCCGTTTTTCCATTTTTCTTCCATTAAACTACCAAAAATATTTTAAAACTAAAATATATTCTGGCAATGTCAGTAGGATAGAACTTCCTCTCATATAAAATACAAATTGGCTCAACCATTTAAAAGAGCAATTATGCCAACCATTTTTTAAGGAAGAAAATAATGTTCATAACTTTTGACCCAATAATTACCTTTCTAAAAATTTATCCTAAGAAAATAATCCAAACTAGGGAAAACACTAACCAGGCTAATAATAACTGCCTTTTCCTGAGTATACATATAGGTTAAAGCAGATTCTTTGTAGCAATGCACTTAATCCACATAACACACTTTGAGTTAGGTACTATTTTCACCACATTGCAGAAGAGAAAACTTTGTCTCAAAGAAAATCAGTAATTTGCTCAAAGGTGAACGTCGTTAAATGGTGAAACAAAAATTTAAAGCCTGGTATTTCTCATTCCAAAAGCCATGTTCTTCCTTCTTGTCCCATTGACTCTCAATATACATGTTCATTACGGTGTTATTTAGAATACTTCCAAACAGAACACAACCAAACTTCCAGTAACTTCTACCTGATAGAATATTAATAAAGTCCAAGTCTTTTCAATAAATGGTGTTAGGGAAACTGAATATTCACATGCAGAAGAATGAAATTAAATGCTTGTCTCACACCATCTGCAAAAATCAACTCAAAATGGATGAAAGGCTTAAATGTAATAGCCAAAATTATGAAACTACTAGAAGAAAACACACAAGAAAAGCTCCATGATCTTGGGCAATAATTTTTTGGATATGACCCCAAAAACAAAGTTAACTAAAGCAAAAATAGGCAAATGGGATTAGATCAAACTAAAAAGCTTCAACTTGAGGAAACAATCATCAGAGAGAAGAGACAACCTACAAAATGGGAGAAAATACTTGTAAACTATACATCTGATAAGGAATTAATATCCAAAATATATCAACAGGCTGGGCACAGTGGCTCACACCTGTAATCCCAATACTTTGGGAGACAAAGGTGAGTGGATCACTTAAGCTCAGGCCTGGATCACTTGAGACCAGCCTGGGCAACATGGCAAAACCCTGTCTCTACAAAAAATACAAAAATTAGCTGGGTGTGGTGGTGCGCACCTGTAGTCCCAGCTATTAGAGGCTGAGGTGGGAGGATCAATTGAGCCCACAAGGTCAAGGAGGCTGTGAGCTGTAATCATACCACTGCACTCCAGCCTGGGCAACAGAGCAAGACCTTGTCTCAGAAACAAAACAAAACAAAAACAAAATAACTCAAATAACTCTGTTGCAAGAAAACAAATAACCTGATTTAAAAATGGTCAAAGGTCCTGATTATATATTTCTCTAAAAAGACATACAAATGGCCAAGTACATGAAACAATGCTCAATATCACTAACCATCAAGAAAATGCAAATTAAAACAATGAGATATTACCTCACACTTGTTAGATCTGGTCATTATCAAAGAGACAAAAGATAACAAATGGTGTTGAGGATGTGGGAAAAAGGGAACCCTGACATACTGTTGGTGGGAATGTAAATTAGGACAGCCACTAGGGAAAACAGTATGGAAGCTTCACAAAAATATTAAAAATAGAACTACCATACTATCCAGCCATCCTACTGCTAGGTATATATCCAAAGAAAATGAAATCAGCAGGTCAAAGAGATATCTGCACTCCCATGTTTATTGCAACATTATATACAATAGCCAAGATATGGAATAAATCTAAATATCCATCAATGGATGAATACAGTAACATGGTATATATACACAATGGAATACTATTTGGCTATAACAAAGAAGAAAATCCTGCCATTTATAACAATATGGATAAACCTGGAGGACACTAGGTTAAGTGAAATAAGCCAGACACAGAAGGCAAGTATTGCATGATCTCACTCATACTTGGAATCCAAAAATGTTGACTTCATAGAACAAGAGTAGAACAGTAGCTACCAGGGACTGAGACAGCTGAGGGGTGAGAAGCTGGGGAGATGTTGATCAAAAGATACAAAATCTCAGTTAGGGGGAATAAATTCCAGAGATCTACTGTACAACATGGTGACTGTAGTTAACAACAATGTATTGTATTCTTGAAAAATGCTAAGAGAATGGATGGTAAATGTTCTCCCCACAAAATGGTAACTTTGTGAGGTAATGCATATGTTAATTTGCTAGATTTTGTCAATCCACAATGCATATATACTTCAAAACATCATATCATATACAATAAATACATATAATTTCATCTGTCCTTTAAAAACATTTTTAATAACTTTAATTTAAAAATAAGATAGAGAAAAAGTACTGTATTATAAAATTCAGAAACATTTTAAGATTATATGTCAGAATGAAAATAAGTGAGATAAATGAGTTATCAAATTATTGCACATTCATTATTACATAAAACATTAATAGGAAAAACATTAGAAGGATATTCATCACAATAAGGTGATAGGATTATGCAAATACCTCTCTTTTCATCAATTTTCTGAATGATGGTTATGTATGTATGTATGTATGTATTTTTAGGCTCAAAGTCTCACTCTGTCATCCAGGCTGAAATGCAGTGTGCAATTATGGTTCACCACAGCCCTGAACTCCTGCCTCAGTCTCCCAGACAGCTGAGACTACAGGTGTTGGGAACAGGCCCCCCAAAATCTGGCCATAAACTGGCCCCAAAACTGGCCATAAACAAAATCTCTGCAGCACTGTGACATGTTCATGATGGCATAATGCCCATGCTGGAAGGTTGTGGGTTTACCGGAATGAGGGCAAGGAACACCTGGCCCACCCAGGGCGGAAAACTTCTTAAAGGCGTTCTTAAACCACAAACAATAGCATGAGCGATCTGTGCTTTAAGGGCATGTTCCTGCTGCAGATAACTAGCTAGACCCACCCCTTTATTTCGGCCCATCCCTTCGTTTCCCATAAGGGATACTTTTAGTTAATCCCGTTTCCCATAAGGGATACCTTTAGTTAATCCCGTTTCCCATAAGGGACACTTTTAGTTATTCGAATACCTATAGAAACAATGCTAATGACCGGCTTGCTGTTAATAAATACGTGGGTAAATCTCTGTTTGGGGCTCTCAGCTCTGAAGGCTGTGAGACCCCTGATTTCCCACTTCACACCTCTATATTTCTGTGTGTGTGTCTTTAATTCCTCTTGTGCCGCTGGGTTAGGGTCTCCCTGACCGAGCTGGTCTCGGCAACAGGCATGCACCACCATGCCTAGATACTTTTTTTGTTTTTTAGGAGATGTGATCTTGATATGTTGCCCAGCCTGGTCTTGAACTCCCGGCCTCAAGCGATCCTCCCTCATCACTGGGATTATAGGCATAAGCCACTGTACCCTGCTGGTTATATTTTTTGTTTTGTTTTGTTTTTTTGAGACGGAGTCTCGCTCTTATTGCCCAGGCTAGAGTGCAATGGTGGGTTCTTGGCTCACTGCTACCTCCACCTCCCAGGCTCAAGTGATTCTCCTGCCTTAGCCTCCCAAGTAGCTAGGATTACAGGCATGCGTCATCATGCCCAGCTAATTTTGTATTTTTAGTAGAGATGGGGTTTCTCCATGTTGATCAGGCTGGTCTCGAACTCCCAACCTCAGGTGATCTGTCCACCTCGGCCTCCCTAAATGCTGGTATTATAGGCATAAGCCACTGTGCCCGGCCTATTATTTTTATTTTTAAAAATATACAACATTTTAAAAACTATTAAGAAAATATGCAATTATAGGAAAATTAGACTGGTAATATACAGTTTAAAGTGCAGAGAAATAAACAGAGGCAGTAAAGTACAGTGAAAAGAGCATACTACAGGTTGAATATCCCTTATTTCAAATGCTTGGGACCAGAAGTGTTTTAGATTTCAGAATTTTTTGGATTTTGGAATATCTGCAGAATACATACTGGTTGAGAGTCCCTAATCCAAAAATCCAAAATCTGAAATCCTCCAATGAACATTTCCTTTGAGCGTCATGTTGCTACTCAAAAAGTTTCAGATTTTGTAGCATTCGAGATTTCAAATTTTCATATTAGGGATGCTCAACCCATGAACTCTGAATTTGAATTCTGGTTTCAGCAATAACTAGCTGAATAACCTAGGAGAGCTACTTACAATCTCAAAGCCTCTGTTTCCTCACCTAAAAAATAAAGAGAAAAATACCTATTTATCAGGGTTAGTATGAGCATCCAATGAAATGATCTATACTAAATATTTAATTAACCATTGAAGTGCTATGCAAATGTTAGTTATTATAATATAAAGAATAAGGAGTACCCTGGATTCTACATAAAAAGAGAAATCTAGATCCTAAAGGTAATTTTATCCTGTGGTAAGTCCCACCCATTTTAAGGTTGTCACATTCCTTCAAGGCTGCCAAACACAGCACTGTATATATTTTGATTTTCATGTAAGAAGCTGAAGGTAAATTCACAGGTTTGCTCCTCACCATTCAACAAACCACTAATTAGTAAGCTTCTACCACGTGCCAAGTACTGTTTGCCTGGAAATCAGGCAATGAAGTAAGCTCCGGGGAACAACAGACAGGAAAGAATTATGTACAGACTGCTGCTGATAAACTGAGTGAGTGTACTTATGATTTTCTAATCCTTCCAAATATATTCCCTCTGGAATCAGCTGCATATTGTGCTCGTTTCCTGTTTATCAAGAAATCATTCTTCTCAATTGCAACATAATAATGTTATCACTATGACTAAATCAGTGTATTTGATTTCGACCTAGTTTCACTGTCACAAATGATACCTGACTAGATAAAACCATGGATTATCAACAAGAAAGTGCAAAAGCAGAGCCTACTGAGAAACATTTTTGGACATATCTTTAGATTAAAACACTAGAAAATATCACCTCGTTTTGAACTGTGGTTTGTTGTGATTTTAAGTGACACATCAACGATCTATTTCCTCTTCAACATGAACAAACTTAACTCACTAGGCCTTATTCTTTATAAATTAAAATTTAATTGTAAACATGGTAACAATATATGAATAGCAATGTCTTATCGTGATGAAAGGCTATTCTTTTATCTGCCTCTTAATGTACAAACTCTACATTTCCTAAGCTGCAATACAACCAGTCCTCTGAATCTATGAGTTGCACATCCAGGGATTCAAGCAACCCCAGGTCAAAATGCTAAAAAAATAAAAATTCCATCTTTACTGAATATGTATAGACTTTTTTCTTGTCATTAGTCCCTAAGCAATACAGTCTAACAACTATTTAGATAGCATTTACATTGTATTACATAAGTAATCTATAGATAATTTTAAATATACAGGAGGATATGTATAGGTTATATGCAAATACTACATAATTTTGTATCAGAGACTTGAGCTTCTGCAGATTTTGGTATCCACAGGGTCCCGGAACTAACTTCCCACAGATACCAAGGGACTAATATACTTATTTTGATGTATTCTTTGTACTTCCTCAGTAGAATCCTAGGTGATTGTAACTAGAGGCATTTGAGATGTATGGCCCTACAAAGAACAGCCACTGTTGCTCATATAGGGGTGATAAAAATGTAATCTCTTAGAATAATGGTATATCACTTTTCTCTTTTATGCTAAATCTTTTATGATCATTAAATATGCCTTTTATTTATTATTTGATTTGGCTTCAATTTTATATACCAAGGGACAACTGTAGTAACTTTCTTCATGTAGGTGCACAATATCTAGGATGGAGTAAAAATAAAGATGAGAAGTAATCTGACATACTCCAATAACCCAGGAATGTCGGCTGCTCTCGTCCTTTTTACCCTTACTCTCATCCTAAATCCCCTAATCTAGAGAAAGGGAAGCTCCAGTCCTCACAGAGCAATGTTAAAAAATGATTACTTACAACAATACACTAAAACAAGAACATCCTACTTCTTAGCACGGCAGAAAAAAAATGGCTCATAGAAAAAAATAGTAACTGAAAACAGACACTCTGGAATCAGACAGAAATGGGTTCAAATTCTGGGTCTAGCACTGTAACCTTGGTCCAGTTTTTAATCTATTTGAGACTTCCTTTCCTTAACAGTAAGATACCAATAAATAGAAAATATTTTTCTACTATGAATAAAGTTTGGAGTAGAAGACATAGGTTCAAGTTCCAGTTATGTCCCCTACTTATATGACATCAGGAAATTAATATGATCACTGTGAGCCCCAATTTCTTTATTTACAAAAGATGGATGAAAATATCAGCTTTATCTTCTTCATACTTAGGGGGATCCAAGCCAAAAAATGATTTCTATAAAAAACCTTTCTAATCTGTAAAGAGTTTTATAACTATAAGATAGTTTTACTGATAAAATAATATGGTAGAAAGCAAAATCTAAAGGGAGAAAAAATTATATAATGATGGTGTGCCCATAAATTCCTAGAGGAATAAGAAAGAATGGGGAAGTGTTCATTAATTTTCAATCTGTTGGTTATAACTTTCTGGCAATGATCTAAAAAAACAGGATTATATCATGAGGAAGAAAGATGATGATAACCACTGCAAATTAAGCAAAAAGAAAGTCAAAAGCAACATTACTTGCCATATATAACTCCTTACTGATGCCAAGATACTTTCCATTACCACATCCAATATCAGCCACTATTGAACCACTTGGCAAAGCCTTCAAAAACTCCACAATGTGCGGCCAAGGGGTATGTCTTGTGCTGCTGAAGTGCCCAGCAATCTCTTCATAAACTTGATGGACATACTCTTGCTCCAGCCGTGAGGCTTCTTTATCACTGCCTGGAAATGAGGGGGGAGTCTCTTTCCTCTGGCTATCACAGACCAACGGGTAACCTTAATGAAAAACAAAGCAATACACACCTTTCCTTTTTATCAGAATAACTCACAAGGTATCAAGTTGTCTTAAATGAAAAAAAAAATCAATGCAAATTTGGTGGGTAGACAGACTCTGATTTATCCGTTAAAAGAAAAAGTTCTTCCCTAATAAGTCTACTGAGGACTGCTTGAGCCTGGGGGGCCAAGGCTGCAGTGAGCCATGATTGTGCTATTGCACTCCAGCATGGGTGACAGAGCAAGACCGTCTTTAAAAAAAAGACAAAAAAAAAAATACCTAGTGTTGGTGAGGATAAGAAGAGAAGGGAGCTCTTGCACATTGTTGGTGGGAATGTAAATTAGAACAGTCATTATGAAAACCAGTACAGAGGTTCTTCAAAAAATCAGAAACAGGGGACTACCTGCCTTCTGGCCCCCTCTCACACAGAACCCACTTCAGGTTCAATCCCCTCTCGTATCAAGAGCTGTTCTGTCACTCAATAAAACCCTTCTCTGCCTTGCTCAAAAAAAAAAAATTAGAAATCAGTACTATCTTATAAACCAGTAATCCCAGTATGGGGTATATATCCTAAGAAAATGAAATTAGTACATGACTATAGTTAATAATAATGTACTGTATTCTTGAAAATCACTATGAGAATAAATTCTTTTTTTTTTTTTTTTTTTGAGACAGAGTCTCACTCTGTTGGCCAGGCTGGAGTGCAGTGGCACGATATCAGCTCACTGCAAACTCCACCTCCCGGGTTCAAGTGATTCTCCTGGCTCAGCCTCCTGAGTAGCTGGGATTACAGGCATGTGCCACCAAGCCTGGCCAATTTTTGTATTTTTAGTAGAGACAGGGTTTCACCATGTTGGCCAGGCTGGTCTCGAACTCCTGACCTCAGATAATCTGCCCACCTCAGCCTCCCAAAGTGCTGGGATTACAGGTGTGAGCCACCGCGCCCAGCCACGAATAAATTTTTAAGTGTTCTCATCACAAAAAAGTATAAGTATGTGAGGTAATACATGTTAATTAGCTCAATTGAGCCATTCCACAATATATACGTATTTTAAAACATCATGTTGTACATGATAAACATTTATAATTTGGGGGGTTTTCTGTTGCTGTTTTTTTGTTTTGAGACAGGGTCTTGCTCTGTCACCCAGGCTGCAGTGCAAGTGGCACGATCATAGCTCACTGCAGCCTTGAACTCCTAAGCTCACACAATCCTTCCACGTCAGCTTTCCTAGTAGGTAGGACTACAGGAACATACCACCATGCCTGTCTAAATTTTGATTTTCTTTTTTTGCAGACAGGGGGTCTTGCTATGTTGTCCAAGCTGATTTTGAACTCCTGGCCTCAAGCAATTCTCTTGCCTCAGCCTCCCAAAGTGCTGGGATTACAGGCATGAGCCACTGTGCCGGCCACAATTATTATTTGTCTTTAAAAAAAAAAAATCTGTAAACTGAATCCCCAATAACAGCTTCTTACATTTAATAAATGCCCATGACAAATATTTGCATAAGAAAAGTAGCTTGTCTCTCCAACTACACTTTAAGTTCCTTAAGAACAGGAGCCATGCTTTATTTTTCTATACCATGTAACTCACTATCTGCAATGTTCAATATTCATCAAATAATAAACATTTTAAATTTAACTTTTAAAATTTTAAGGCTTCAAGGACACTTTTAGTAAAATAAAAAGTTCTTTTAAGCTTCACTAACATCAAGATATAAAATACAGAAATTTCAAGTTTTCTAAAAGGATAACATTTTGTAGCTATAATAAGAGATTTTAATTAAATGTTTTTAAGATTATGACTAAATCCAAAAGCTATTGGTAGATACCACCCATAATTAAAACCCCCAAGATATAAAAAGGATTTTATTATCATTATCATTACAAAATATTATTTACAAAATGAAAGAGGTAACTGTTAATTGAGTCAAAGAAATCCAGAACATGATGTACTTGTATAGACAATTCAAAATAGCATCCTCTTGACAAGTTTTTGAGCAGTTTTTATTCCCTTCTGAGTTTTCAAATTGACTAAAACTAAACTATTGCTTTTCTCCCTAGAGTTATGTACTATAGAACAATTTGCCATCTCCAACTTCCCTGTTGGATTAATAAGATATAATTTAGAAACTTGACAAACCATTCCCAACAATACCCACTTTTAAACAAGTAATATTTTATTGCCCTTCAATTGCAGCACTCTTAACTGTTACTTCAATAAGTAAAATATTTATTGGGCACCCAGCTCAAGTACTAAGTTTGGAAAAAATAAAAATGATAAGATGCAGACCCTGCCTTCAAAGAATGTAAACTCTAATGAAGGTGGTTAAGAAATGTGCATGAAAGTGCAATACAAGGCAAAATACAGGAAATGCCATTAGAGAGATTCAGAAAACGCTCTCCTAGGTGTTGATGGGACCTTAAAGGACTTTTATATTAAACTGACTCCATTTTACAGAAGAGATAAGAGTTTATACTTACTACAGTTACAAGGTGTTTGCCTCACTTTCCTAAATGTAAATGATGTTCGTAATCCCCTCTTGCTTAAAGTTAAGTCTCCAACATCACTGGTGATAATTCCACTTTTATGACTCTCAGATGCTTGAACAGTATCAAATTTTCTGCATGTGATTCTAAAAACAACAGTCAAAAAAATTTACTTAACATTGTATTAATAAAAATATTTCAGACCTTTAAAAATGTTAAGTGAATAGAGAAAATCTAGAAGAATTTATTACAAGTATCTATTGGATTCTCTGAATTGTTAGACATTGTGGAAAAACAAAGAAATAAACGTATTTAAGGAAATTATCTTCAAGACAATAATATTAAAAGAATGTACAACAAATTATTCCATGGGAAAATAAAATAAATAATTAACACCAATTCTAAAAAAAAAAAACAAAAAAGAATAGATGATGCCAAGAAGAAACAAATTGATGGTAAATTTAAATTCATTATCAGTAATATATTAAATGTAAAAGTATTAAAAACTCCAATTAAAGAACAAAGATTACTGGTGGATTTTTAAAAATTAAAAACAACTACATGGTAATTACAAGTCCACAGTTTGGGACTATTACAAACAAAGCTTCTGTGAACATTCTTATACACATCATTTTTGGATATATAGTTTTATTACTCTTGGGTAAATACCTAGAAGTCAAATTGGTGGGTTTTAACAGGTAATAAGGAGTGAAATTGGTGGGTCATAAGGTAAGAAACTTCTAATTTTCCAAGGTAGTTGTAAAATGTTACACTCCATCCAGCAATATATGAGAGAGTTCCAGGCTGGTTAACATTCTTACCAACACTTGGTATTTTCTGAGTTTTAAATTTTAGCCATTTTAGTGAGTGGCATGTGGTATGAAATTGTGGTTTTAAGTTTTTATTTATCTAATGACTAATGATGTTATACATCTTTTCATGTGCTTACTAGACACGCATATATCATTTTTTGATAAAGGATCTGTCCAACTCTTTTGCGCAATTCCTTGTTAGATACAGATAGATAAAGATATAGATGTAAACATAAATAAATAGCAGGTATTTTCTCCCCATGTGTGGCTGCCTTCTCATTTTCTCAATGGTATCTTTAGATGAGCAGAAGTTTTTAATTTTGATGAGTTCTAATTTATTATTCCTTAAAAGTGTGTTATGAAATCTCTCTTTAAAAAAACTTCGGCTACCTCAAGGTTACAAAATTATAAAGTTTCTTTTAGACCATTTTATACTTTTTGCTTTCACATCTAAATCTATGATCTACCTCAAATTAATTTTTTGTGAATGGTATGAGATAGATTCAGGTTCATTTTATTTCCACATGGATATTCAGTTGTTCCAGCACCATCTGATGAAAAATTTCCTTTCCACATTTAATTACATTGGTACCTTTGGCAAAAATCAACTGACCTTATATGTGTGGAGCTATCTCTGGACTATATTCTGTCCTCCTGATCTATCTGTCTATCTGTACAACAATACTATTTTGATTATATAGCCATATAGTAAGTCTTAAAAATCAGGCAGAATAAATCCCCTAACATTGTTTCAAGATTGTTTTGACAATCACATTTCCTTATAAATTTTAGAATTGGTTTGTCGATTTTGACAAAAAAAAAAGAAAAGCCTTCTGGAGTTTTCATTGGTATTACATTGTCTCCATAGATTTTGGGGACAACTGATATATTAACCATATTATGTTTCCTAGGGATAGCAATAATTTTCCTAGAATTTTCAGTCTATGTGTGTTGCATATCTTTTAAAAACTTATTCCTAAGACTCAGATCTGCTTGATTTACTCTAGGCAAGGTTATCTCTCTATGGAAGAGGGCTTCATATTCACAGGGAATGTACTAATCCTGAAGGATCTCAGCAAATTATACAAAATTATAATTTTTTACTTAAGTTGTTGATACCTCTTTACTATAATAACAGCCAGGTGATCTAGAAAGAGAAATGTCGACCTAAAATGGATTTGATCTTAAAATGAAAAATATAATGTATTTCAATTCTCAACTTTCATTTTGTCATTGTTATATTTCACTCCATGTGTTGTAAGAAACAGAATTCTCAGGCTAATTGCTTTTTAAACAACACCCCAATAAATTAATTCTGAGTATTGGAAAGGAAATACTTATGAGTCTTGATGCTATTTTAAATAGCATTTTTATTTCATCTTCTAAAAATTAATTTCTAAATATTGACCTTGTATGCCACTAAATTCACTTATTAGTTCTAGAACTTGTTTTGTAGATTCTCTAGGATTTTCTACATCCACAATAATGTAATCTACACATAAAGAATTTTACTCCTTCCTTTCAAATATTTATGATTTTTAATTCTTTTTCTTGACTTCTCATACTGGCTAAGATATCCAGTATAGCATTAAATAGAAGGAGTATGAGCGGACATCCCCGACTTGTTCAATATCTTTGGAAAAAACGTTCAAACGAATACCACTAAGTATGATGTCAGCTGTGGGTTTTTCATAAACACCCTTTATTGCAATGAAGAAGTTCCCTTCTTGTCCTAGTTTGCTGGGCTTTTATCATGAATGGGTATTAAATTTTGTCAAATATACTTTTTGCATCAGTCAAGATGATTATGCTTTTTCTCCTTTATTCCTTTAACGTGATGAATTACATTGATTTTTGAAATGCTAAACCAACTCTGAAATACTGGCATAAACTCCGCTAGGTTATATTTTCTTTTTATATATATTGCAGGATTTGACTTTCTAATGTTGTTATGGATTTTCTCATCTCTGTTATGAGACATGTTGGTTTGTAATTTTCTTTTATTTAATGTCTTTCACATGTTTTGGTGTCAAGGGTAATTAATGCCAGCCTCATAAAACAAAGTAGGAGAATGGCTTTATTATTATTATACTTTAAGTTTCAGGGTACATGTGCACAACGTGCAGGTGGCTCTTTTTAAAAAGCTTGTCCTAAAGGCAATTTTGTAGAGGCAAAAAAAAGCAATCATTGCCCAAATTTACATTACTTTTGTTCTAACAGCTATAAATGATTAAAACTATGGTAGTGAACAAAGTCAAGATATTTTAGAGGAATAAGTATTTTGAAGCTCTTGTTAGCAAGCTAATTCCTCTTTTGAAGAGTAAGTCATTCTCTATTATGGCTCTTTTAAATCAATTACTTCACTTGCCTAAAGTTACACTTTAGGCAAAGGCTAAGGAGCTCCTAACTGCTTTTCCAACAATCTCAAATGTTTAAGAACAGGTAATCCATATGTTAAAGTAATGATTTATTTAATTAAATATTGCTAAACATCTTTTTCCCCCTGCACTCAAATTATAATCAAATTGGGATAATATTCAATAAGAATATAAAAAGAGTTTTATAGATTTAAAAAATAGTTCAATATAATAGAAGAGACATCTCAAGGTAGTAGGAAACAATACAGACTTTAAAAGTTAAGATAAGGAACAAATTATTTCAAGTTTATGTAGTCAGGAAAGCTTGATAAATTATGAAGGAAGTAAAAGAGCTATATGTTAACAGATACAGGGCTGGCAAAGGTGTGAAGGTTAGAAGGCACAGCATAAGAGAAAAGGGAGCAAACAAATTTAGCCATAGTATCATTGGTAAGAGCACAGATTCTGAAACCAGACTGCCTGGCTTCTGATCCTGGCTCTGCGACTTACTGCTTTGTGACTTTGTACAAGTTACTTAACTTGTTTATGCTCCAATTTCCTTCAAAAATAAGGACAAAACCATGGAACAAACTTCCCACTATCATTGTGTAAATTAAATGAGTTAATATATGTAAAGTTTTTAGAACAATGCCTGGCACAAGGAAAATGCTCCAGAAATAATTTAAAAGGAGCATTCACATTATCTCATGAAATAATGCTTCCTGGGGCCAGTCAGATGGCATAAATAAATGAAACAGGTGAACGTGTTTAGAAATATATTGTTTATCATAGGATTAATCTTCATTTCAAAAAAGCAGAGTGCTCTGTGCCATTTTTCTTGAAACATACATTCTCATTCAGGCTAGCTTTCCATCACCTACTTTTCTTTTTTTTTTTTGATATGGATCTTGCTCTGTCACCCAGGCTGGAGTGCAGTGATGCGATCTTGGCTCACTGCAACCTCTGCCTCCCGGGTTCAAGTGATTCTCCTGCCTCAGTCTCCCAAGTAGCTGGGACTACAAGCACATGCCACTATGCCTGGCTAATTTTTGTATTTTTAGTAGAGATGGGGTTTCACCATTTTGGCCAGTCTGGTCTCGGACTCCTGACCTGTGATCCACCTGCTCTGGCCTCCCAAAGTGCTAGGATTACAGGCGTGAGCCACCACACCCGGCCCTGTCTCTTACTTTTAATATAGACATGAGTTCAAGAAATACTCAATTTTCATGTAACTCTAAGATAAAAATAGTATAAGCACAGTGCTAAATGACAACTGATGCTCAGCCTTAGATCAGGGAGTAACAGAAAGGGGAAGGAACAGTAGAGAACTAAAGAAGTAGGCCCCCACCTAAAGAATGCTAGTGATACATAGTTTCAGGTACTGCTGCCAAGCAATACTAAGGTTCAATGTTGTCAGATCTTCTCAATTTTTAAGAGAAGCTGAAAATTCAAATTTTTATATGAAAACTCCTGATTTTTATATGTACAAAACTGAAAAAAACAAACTGCCACCATATGGACAACTATTGCATCAGCCAAATAGAAAACACCTGACTGTTAAGTTTACCCCTATGCTGCTGGTCTTCCACCTTTGATTTCAGGTATGACGGCTAGAATAGTAAATTTGAACTTTAACAAATTAAAGTTATATTGAGGTATCTGGAATTAAAATTACAGGGCAGTGTTAACTTTTTTCAATCCAAGTCCCTCTACAATGCTTTCTAGTGCTTTTGTTTCTTCAGCATTGAAATCAAAAAGTTTTATCAAGGCTTATTTCCTGTTATTTATACATGTTTTAAGTGTATTAAATATGCTTTTCCAATCTATTCTCCTTTCCACCCAAAGATTCTGATAAACATCTCAATGGTTGATGTATCATTTGTTATCTCTCTCTCTCTCTCTCTCTCTTTCTTGCCTCTGGTCTCTTTGCCTCCCTTCCTCCCTCTCTCCCCCATTTCCCTATCTCTCTCTCTTCCACACACACACACACACACACACACACACACACACACACACACACACACAGACATTACAGGCAATGTGTATCAATGGCAGCCTTCAAAAATAATACTGAGGGTTTTTTTTCCCTAAAAATACTGTAAAGAATTCTGATTCCAGAGCAAGCATTAAAAGTAAATATTACCTATAATCTAACTTTCCAGAGACAACTCTATTAACATTTAATAGCACAACATGCTTTCAGTAAGACAATAATGTGATCAAATGTTGTTTTAGGAAAATTAACCTGTACCATTAACAGAATAGATTAAAATATTTTCACAATATATCGATGAAAAGTAATTTCTTATTTCGTATTTGCTGTAGTAATATTATTACTCTTAAGAAGTTTAAACATTAGTGATAGCGAAAATGCTTGAACCCAGAAAAGAAAATGTCATTATTCTCAGAATTCTAAGACCTGAAATTAATGGATCACATCATCATTTTTTTTTCATTTTAAGTGCAAATATTTTAATGGCCATGAAAAAAATCACATAAATTTAAGCCCCAGTGCACAAAATCAGGTCATCATTTTTTAATGGCTCACATTTAGGATGGGTTATAAATTCATTTACATGTTCATTTCCTTGAGTTTTTATAGAAATATGTCAGCTAAAATCTCCAAGCAGAACAGAATAAATAAGTACAGAACTCAGCAGTATTATAAGGGACAATATATGTAAATTGCAGCAGTGTAATGGTCTCTCCTCAAAAGGCTAGAGATGTATCCCTAACAGAAGCACATACTAATTTCTTTAGATTTTGATTAAACCAAACAAACTCAAATTGCAAAACATTCTATAACACAACTGGCCTCCTCAAAAGAGTCAATGTCATTAAAAGCAACGGAAAGTTGAGAAACTGTTTCAAATAAAAGACGAAACAGAATTGACAAGACTTAAACATAATGTGGGATCATAGACTGAATCCTGGATCAGAAAGAGTGCTTCAAGCACTATAACATATAACTAGCAATATTTGAATATGGGTTGTAGAAGAGTATAATAAGAGTATTTTATCAGTGTTGGATTTCCTGAATTTGAGCACTGCACTGTGGTTTTATAGAACAGAGGTTGGCCACCTTTTTCTGTAAGGGCCAGAGAGTGAACATTTTAGGCACTGAGGGCCACATATAGCCTCTGTCAAATATTCTTCATTGTTTTTTTGTCTTACAACCTTTAAAAATGTAAAAACCATTCTTAGCTCAAGAGCTGTACAAAAACAGCCTGAGAGCTGAATGTGGCCCACTAGCCATAGCTTGCCAATCCCTGCCAATGTCCTTGTTCTTAGGAAATACACAGTGAAGCATGGAAGAATAAGCCATGATGTCTATAACTTACTCTAAAATGATTCAGTAAAAATAATCATAACTTATGTGAGACAGAAATAAGAAAGTCCCAAATATTCAAAATTAGTAAATGCAGGTGAAAGGTGAAGGGAGTTCACTGTACTACGCTTGCAAGTTTACTATAAATTAAAAATTTTTTCCAAGTAAAAAGGTAATATTTAACAAAAACAAAACTAGATAGATGACTCTAGGAGTTTTGAACCCAGAAGTCTCAATCTGCAGGCACAGGGCATGGTCCCCATGGCTCAGACATAGAAGAATGAAAAGTCTCATAAAGTAAAAAGAATCCTGTTATATTTCAATACATACCCATGGGTCCAAAGGTATCTAGATTCGCCTGTCATTACCAGCAAACTCCGACGAGGCAACATAACTGGCACTGCAATACCATCTGGGTGCTTAAAATCCATGACAATCTTGAAGCAAAGATAAAAGCATAAAGATCAATCCAAAACTTCATATACTCCAAGGATAAGAATGATTAATAGAGTTTGGCTATTTTTCTAGGCTAACAGAGATTAAAACATAATAATGCTTATTATGAGAACAGTGGTTCTCAAACTTTACATGAGAATCAACTGAATGACCAAAAAAAAAAGATATTTCAGGCCGAGCACGGTGGCTCACGCCTGTAATCCCAGCAGTCTGGGAGGCCGAGGCGGGTGGATCACGAGGTCAGGAGATCAAGACCATCCTGGATAACACAGTGAAACCCCGTCTCTACTAAAAATACAAAAAATTAGCCGGGCGTGGTGGCAGGCGCCTGTAGTCCCAGCTGCTAGGGAGGCTGAGGCAGGAGAATGGTGTGAACCCAGGAGGTGGAGCTTGCAGTGAGCCAAGACTGTGCCACTGTACTCCAGCCTGGGCGACAGAGTGAGACTCTATCTCAAAAAAAAAAAAAAAAAAAAAGGTATTTCATCCACAGAGACTCAGAATCACTAGGTCTGAAGTAAGGCTCAGAAATCTACATGTCTAATAATCACCCCAAGAAATTATGAAGCAGGTAGTCTCAGGATCACACCATAGAAAACAGCAGAGTAGAGGTCAAACGCAGGGACTCTGGAGCTGAAACACTCATATCCTGACTCTTCCATTTATTAACCACGTGACACAGGACAAGCCATTTAACCCCACTCTGCTTCTCAACTCTTACAGTATTTTACATAAATTATATAGACAATTATAAAGATAATCACAATAACTGGCATATAGTATAATAAACACAAAAAAGCTATTGTTTTTATTATTAATATAATATTAATATTAATAATCCAAGAAGAAATAACTATTAAATGCACATTCTCATATAATCCATTAGATTATATGAGATTTTGCACCTTTAAAGTAATATAACATACTAGAATTAGAGGCTGATTAATAAAGAGACAATCAAAAAAAAAAAAGGAACATTTTCAGCAACTTTTCCTAAGTTATGCTCAAATATTATTCTGAATAGCAACCTATAAGGATAAAATATCTAAGAAAATGCTTGTGTCCTAGGAACCCATCAAAAACCAAAGACTTCAGTCTAAAAATAGCAGCAGCTGACAAATATGAATTAAAAAGGCTTACTACAGGGCTGCAAACTATTCTTTTAAGTGAACAAATCGATCCATTTGAAAAATAGATATGACAACCAACTGTAAGTGGGATGAAAAGAATTTAGCATAGTACCTTCCTTAAAGGTAACCCTGCACAGTACCCGGTACAAAGTAAGCATTCCATAAATGTTAGCTACTATTACTATTAATAGTAATATTGGATCAAATGAGATAATACACATGAAAATTCTCTGTAAACTATAAAAAAGTATACAGAGCTAAAGTAGTTTTCTTCCTTTCTAACCTATCCTTCCAATCTAAGTATGGAAAATAAAGTAAGGTGATAGAGTTTAATTTTCTAACAGTTATCTGTTCCAAATGTCTACATATAATTTCATATACTCATACCCTGAAAGCATTTGAAACACCGGAGATTAATTCTAAAATTTTTAGAGATGAAGTGTATTGATACCTGCAACTTTCTTAAAATGTACACATAAAAGATGGACCAATAAACAGATAGAGGGATGAGAAGATGGTTATTTAGTAAAACAAGTATATTAAAATTTTAATTGTAGAATCTAGGTAGTAGATATATAAGTATTTACTGTATAATTCTTCAACTTTTCTGTATGAAAATATTCATAATTTCTGGGCATGGTGGCTCATGCCTGTAATCCCAGCACTTTGGGAGGCAGAGGTGGTCAGATCACTTGAGGTCAGGAGTTTGAGACCAGCCTGGCCAACATGGAGAAACCCTGTCTTCACTAAAATTACAAAAAATTAGCCAGGCATAGTGGTGGGCACCTGTAATCCCAGCTACTCGGGAGGCTGAGGCAGGGGAACTGCTTGAACCTGGGAGGCAGAGGTTGCAGTGAGCTGAGTTCACGCCACTGCACTCCAGCCTGGGCAACAGAGCAAGACACTGTCTCACAAAAAAAAAAAAAAAAAAAAAAAAAAAAATTCATAATAAATTGTTGGGGGGAAATGGGAAAACCACAGTGGCCTCTTTTTAAACCAATTTATACAGGTTTCAATTTTCTTAATAGAAGCCAAGGCCCACACCTAGGAAAGAATAATAAGCATATTTATTATTACAGACAATTATCTGTGACTTAAAGGAAATCCATGTCCAGATACCCAGATGAAAACCATCATGATGAGAAACTATACTAGAAGACTAGACTCTAATTCGTTCAACAAATATTTATTAATCATTGGGTGAGATATCAAAGGCTACAACAGTGAAGAGAGACAAGCTCTATATCCACCTGGAAGTTACACTTTTTGGATAATATTCAACATGTTTTACAAAGGCACAATACATATGTATTTGTGAAATTCAAACTTATTCCCTCCCATCAACAGACAATAATGATTTTCAAATAGGAAAATTTCAGCTTAAACAAATGATTAGAACTCACAAGATATATATGAACATGATAGTAATTAATTTTGAAACACTTGTCCTGGCATACACAAGCCAAGTTTCAAGGAGGAAAAATACACAACCAAATAAGCTAAATGTTTTTCTTTTTCTGTATCAAATTGACCATTCCTCATCTTTTTTTTTTTTTTTCCAATAGGTTTTTGGGGAAGAGGTGGTGTTTGGTTACATGGATCAGTTCTTTAGTGGTGATTTCTGAGATTTTGGTGCACCCATCTCCCAAGCAGTGTCCATGGGACCCAACGTGTAGTCTTTTATCCCCCACCACCCCTACCCTTTCCCCCAAGTCCCCAAAGTCTAATGTATCATTCTTATGCCTTTGTATCCTCATAGCTTAGCTCCCACTTATGAATGAGAACATACAATGTTTGGTTTTTCCATTCCTGAGTTATTTCACTTAGAATAATGGTCTCCAAT
Source organism: Symphalangus syndactylus (assembly GCF_028878055.3). Classification (NCBI taxonomy): domain Eukaryota; kingdom Metazoa; phylum Chordata; class Mammalia; order Primates; family Hylobatidae; genus Symphalangus; species Symphalangus syndactylus. The sequence goes on from NC_072425.2 coordinate 124,379,641, forward strand.
TCCATCCAGGTTGCTGTGAATGCCATTATTTTGTTCCTTTTTATGGCTGAGTACACATTTTCTTTATCCACTCGTTGATTGATGGGCATTTGGGCTGGTTCCACATTTTTGCAATTGCAAATGGTGCTGCTATAAACACGTGTGCAATTATCTTTTTTGTACAATAACTTCTTTTCCTCTGGGTAGATACCTAGGAGTGGGACTGCTGGATCAAATGGCAGATCTACTTTTAGTTCTTCAAGGAATGTCCACAAGGAATGTACTAGTTTACATTCTGACCAACAGTGTAAATGTGTTCCTTTTTTTACCACATCCCTGCTAACATCTTTTTTTTTTTTTTAATTTTTTTATTATGGCCATTGTCCCAGGAGTTAAGGTGGCATTGCATTGTGGTTGTGATTTGCATTTCCCTGATAATTAGTGATGTTGAGCATTTTTTCACATGCTTGTTGGTCACTTGTATATTTTCTTTTAAGAATTGTCTATTCATGTCCTTAGCCCATTTTTTGATGGGATTGTTTGTTTTTTTCTTACTGATTGAAATTCTTAACTTTATCTTTGAACTTGTGTTAAATGAAATCTGATGTAACAATGCAGCATGGGCTTAAGCAAGGAGATACACACAATATGCTTGTCCACAGGTCCTTGAGGCCCATTTGGGTAATGTGTCCACAATGTCCCACGAACACAGAAAGTGTGAGAGTTCACCGAGATTCAGAGTACACAGTAAGCACTTTATGTCTACCACTGAGTGAGTGGGGGTACACTGACAGCCTAGAGGGTCCGTCAGAACTTGCTTCAAATGTAGAAAGAAGATAATGGTGTTCTAAGAAACACAAGCAATCAAGTGTTAAATTAAATTTAGCCTAAAGTTAGTTGCCTCCTTGTAAGTTCAGCCTAAAGGTTTCTTCATACATAGTGAACTGTAATCTAACTGGATGTCTAAACAGACTGCTACCTACTATTTTACCAGTCACTGAGTTTCACACAATAAAGGTGGCCATCTGTTCAAACCATGTCCAAATAAGGCAAACGCCAAGCTGTAACTAATCCAGGTGCGTCTGTACGTCACTTCTGTTTTCTATATGTCACTTTACTTTTTCTGTCCATAAATTCTCACTCGGCAGCACTGGAGTCTCTCTGAACCTATTCTGGTTCGGGGCACTGCCCGATTTATGAATCATTCATTGCGCAATTAAACTCGATTAAATTTAACTTGTCTAAAGTTTTTCTTTTAACACAAGGAACCCCACCATCATATCCTTTCTTATTCATGTTACTTCCCTGTGTTAGCCAACCGCTTAACAGTGAAAATGATGATGTAGAAGAACACGGAATGACAGGACAACCTGAAGGCTGAAAGAAAGAGCTCAGAGTAGTGGATTAATGCAATAAGCCAAATGAAAGTTGATCACTTATTGTGATATAATAGTATAAACAAAGGTCTAAAACCAGAGGAAGCACCAACTCCCCCCAGTCCCATTTTTCTCCACTGAACACTGCATGACTTGAGGGTGAGGTGGATCATCTTGAATGTAGGGATTGTCTCACTGCTGAGGGGACCCCGAATGAAAGGTTCCAGCAGTGTTGTAAACTCAGCGGTCAGGGGAAGGGTGAGGGGGGAGGACTAGGAATTGAAAAGTAGCTAGTACTAAGTCAGAGTAAGGAAAATGTCTTTGAGTTTCCCAACTCCCTCCTCCATGAAAAGGCCTCGGCAGAGGTGCCTGAAGCGGACCTCAGCCAAAGACCTCAGATAAAGAGTTCGAGGAATGAAGGTGTCTAGGCTAGGAATGCAAATAGGCATAAGAGCATAACCAGCCAGGGAGGTTTGACCCCTTCATTACAACTCCACTTAGACTGTAATGCACTGGCTGTGCATCAAGTCTACTATGGGGAGGGCAGCTTTCCCCCGTGAGGCCACCAGGTAAAACCTTTGTCATCACCTATGGTGAGGCCTGAAAAATCACATAGGGTTTCAGCCTGGAGCGAGACTCCTGAAAATTCATAATTCCATTTCCTTCCAGTCCTTCTAGAAGATAGACAATGTTAGCAGAAGGTGCACAAATCAAGAAGTGAAACAAAAATGGTTATTGTTGGGTTAGTTTTGTGCAGTGTTTCCACTATTCTGGTAAAAATGATCACAAATGAATGTACAAGTACAAAATACAAATTGTTTAAGTTTGGTGATTCCCAATAGCAAAGACATGGAATCAATGTAAATGCCCATCCATGATAGACCAGAACAAGAAAATGTGGTACATATACACCATGGAATACTATGCAGCCATAAAAAGGAATGAGATCATGTCCTTTGCAGGGACACAGATGGAGTTGGAAGCCACTATCTTCAGCAAACTAACACAGGAAAAGAAAACCAAACACCACAGGTTCTCACTTATAAGTGGTACCTGAATGATGAGAACACATGGACACACTGAGGGGAACGTCACACATTGGGGCCTGTTGGAGGGGGTGATGGGGGATGGGAGAGCATCAGGAAGAATAGCTAATAGATGCTGGGCTTAATACCTAGGTGATGGGATGATCTGTGCAGCAAACCACCATGGAACATGTTTACATATGTAACAAACCTGCACATGTACCCCTGAACTTAAAATAAAAGTTGAAGACAAAAAAGAAAAAGTTTGGTGATTCCATATGAGTTACATGTTCTTACATTTGCATTTAAAACTAGTGTCACACAATATGAAGACAAATGGTAAAATTCATGCCAATAAATCAAAATTTAGATTTCTTTACACTGATGGCACTAAATAGAAAATAAAAACCACTTTGACAAGATGAGAAATACCTCAGAAGGAAAAGCTTTATACTTTAGTGCCTTTCTGGTCCATTTTCCTATGTTTTGAATAAGGAGTCTACGTTTTCATTTGGAATTGGGCCCCACAATTTAGATAGCCGGCCTTGGAAGTTCTGCATTTTTTTTAATGTTGTCAATCTATTTTATGACTACAAGACACAAAAACACAATTTCTTCATATGCTTACAAAACCCCCATCTTGATCAGATAAATATTCGCTCCTATTTTATTACAGATTTTCTGCTATTTTTTTATACATTTTATCCTTTTTATCTCTGAAACTTATTTTGGCATATAATTTGACAGTATAGTTTTTTTAAATTTAGATATAATTTTGCTTATAAAATTAAATGTAGACTTCCTATGAAAATTAAATTTTTCCTACAACATTCCATCATCAAAATAAAGTATTTTCAGTATCATCATATTTAAAGTATCTGTACTTTAAATGCTTGTTAAAAGACCACAAAACAAAAAGGCTTTAAAAAAATGTTCAATCAATAAAGTTCCCCTGAAACTGCTGAATCATTCTGCCATGTGAAAATTTTGCTCCACAGGAGCTTTTTCCAATTATTCTTTTTGTTTTTACCTATTTTCTGAGGCAGCAGAGTCAATAAAGATCAAGTGCCCAGCAAGCTTATAGGGCATGACTGAGGATAATGTTCAGTCCTAAGCAAACAAAACCCTTAGACATTCTCATACAACTTTCACACATCCAAAATACAATAGAACAAAAATGCCAGATACAGTTATCAATCTATCAACCAAGAAAAGTTAACATCCATAACAGAAAAGCACATGAAGGAATAAACAGATCTCCATGTTGGCTAAATAGGATAAAGAAGAATATACTGCTACTGGGAACACTTCTGAGAAAGAAGACAAATTTAATCCTGATCCTTAATGGTTAGAAAGAGGCCGAGATGATGAACCTTTTTAGAGAAATCCCTAAAGAATAGCTGGACAAGTGACAATATGATGTGAAAAACGATGTGTGATTCATAGAGAATGATAAAAGCTAAGAAGGTAGAACTTACTATATTTAACTAGAGAAAATATTTCATAGCTGAAAGTCCACCTGTTTCCCACAGTCTACCAAACAGAAATATTCTATAGTTGTGCTAACAATTTCATTTGACCCAAATGAAGTAAGAGTTTCCTTTTTATTTTAAATAGCAAAGAGGAAATTCCACAAAAGGTGATACCCCCAGAAGTACGCTTTGCTAAGCTGAAGAGTAATTGGAAGAAAAGCTTGCTGGTATTTTCCAGGGCAGAGGAATTGACAGTAATTTTGCCCTGGAGACACCTTGGAGACTAATGGCTGATGCTAGTGACCTTTAAACCTTCTACCTATGCCATATGGCCTCCTCCTTTAGAACAGGTTAAAATCAAGGCCCACTGGCTAGATGTGGTGGCTCACGCCTGTAATCCCAGCAGTTTGGGAGGCCTAGACGGGCAGATTACTTGAGGTCAGGAGTTCAAGACCAGCCTGGCCAACATGGTGAAATCTCGTCTCTACTAAAAATACAAAAAATGGCCGGCCTGGTGGCGGGTGCCTGTAGTCCCAGCTACTTGGGAGGCTGAGGCAAGAGAATCGCTTGAACCCAGGAAGTGGAAGTTGCAGTGAGCCAAGATCACACCATTGCACTCCAGACTGGGCAACAGAGCAAGACTCCACCAAAAAAAAAAAAAAATCAAGGCCCACCACAAACCTGTTTCCCTTCCCTGATTCCTACTGGTAAGGGATGTTTAAAAAACAAAACAACATCAAAAAGAAAAACAGAAAACCCCCACATACAGGAAACTTAAATCCATTGGCTAAATTTCTTTTTTTTTTTGAGACGGAGTCTCGCTCTTTCACCCAGGCTGGAGTGCAGTGGCGCAATCTCGGCTCACTGCAGGCTCCGCCCCCCGGGATTCACGCCATTCTCCTACCTCAGCCTCCCGCGTAGCTGGGACTACAGGCGCCTATTTCTTGAAAGTTAGAATCCCCAAATTACAAAGTCTTAGGAAGCTCGAAGGAAAAGTGGCAATGTCACCAACTTATCCTATAATCAACATACAGGACCTCCCATTTGAAAGTGACTAAAAGAAAACAAGTTCTATTCCCTTTTTCTGCAGCCAGCGGCAATTTCATAAAGTACAAGCCTCAATAATCTGGTCATGAGAGGAGAAAAACTGCACACATTAGCACAGGATGGTGCCCTATGGCATCAAAGAGTGGGCGCTGAAGTGTTACGGGCAGCAGCTAAATACCACTGTGGTCCAAAGGCAGTTATTTCTCATTGCTACTGAGAGAAAATGAGAGGCAGAACATCGTTTGATGCTTCTGGTGTAGAAGCTTTCCTAGTTGATCAGGTACCATGCACACATTTAGGGTATACATCTAGGAATGTGCCTGCAGTACTGCATATGTGAAATACGCAAAATTAGATCCAGCAAAAATTTAAAAAGAAAACACCACAAAAAAATCTATTGTATAGCAAAAGTCGGCAAATTCCACCTTTCAAATACAACCCTGACTTCCAAAACTAGGCCTCAGCTGCTGAACAAATAGATTCTGCCCTCTCTTACTCTTCACCCCCAAATACAGATGGCTTTGAACTGTTTTGTCTAGCTAAGCTCAAGTGTAATGTAAAATAAAAATAAAAGGCATCTTTTTGGCTAACGGTCTAGACATACTGTCAAATGGCACAATAGAGAACAAAATATATGTTGCATAACTGGAAAATCAGCTAAAAAAGAAAATGCTAAATTGGAGACACTTTAGCCACCATTGCACATCCAATATTATAAATGCTTAGCTTAAATGCCTAACAGATAATATATTATGTTGATGTGTTTACACTGAGACCACTTGCTTTGAATTCTCACTTATCATACTGTGGCTTCATTTATTTGCTTCATTTGTTTGCAGGAACTATGAAGTGAAATCCACCAACATTCAAAAATGGGCTCACAAACCACTTCAATAAAATTAAGTTTTACTTTACATAGGAAAAGGTTATAGAGGTAATAAAATATTTTAGCTTAAAAATATTTTAAATTGTATCTTGTTTACTTGTTACAGTCTGTCTAGTACATTATATTCAACAAATATTTTTGAATGAATGAATGAATTCATCATAAATAATGTATTTTTACAAATAGAGTGGTGTATATTTTATATTTGGACAGAAGACTTCCTAAATTCTATTTGTTTATTTTCTGGGCTTTCCTCCCTAAGCAAAGTAAACCATCAGATTCACAAAGAACCAAAATGAGACAGCTAGAGTAATAAGAACAACAGTCATGGGTATATCTATTCCTGAGGCCCTAGATTGCTCCCCATGAGGAAAAGTTCACTTAATATAGCATCTACCACAGTCTGTAGCACAGAAGAGTTAGCTGTTGGCGGTAATGATCATGGCAATGGTAGTGCTGATGGTCAAAGGAGTAGAAGCCATAGTAGCTACTATTCATATTACTAACTGTGTATCAACTCCTGATGACAATTAAAATGCAAGTATTACATGTCAACTTCAATTTAAGACAGAAAGCACTGAAATTGTCTCCATGGTCAATTAAAAGTTACTAATAAGGATAAGCTAAAACCCAAGTCCCCCAACTAGTCCAGTGTTTAATTCAGCCCTGGTACAAACATCCCAGGATCTGAAACCAATATACATAGACTTTAACTTCTTCAGTTTCTAGTATTGCTCTGGAATATTTAATTGAATGATGAATAGAACTGCCATTGGGGGCCTATATTAATTTCCATTTATTCTTTGTCTTAAAGAATAAATCTAAAGTCCAACTGCCCTTGGAGTTGATACTACACAGCTTTAGTATTTCAGCATTTTCTAACTCAATGGCATAAAATCTAGCCAAACAACAAAATCACCTGTGAGCTTTCTATAAATATAGAAAGCCAGCCTTCATATCAGACATTCTGAATCAGAATAAGACACAGTACCTGCTCTGGAAAAAGATAGCCTAGTTTCCTAAGGGAAAGAGAAAAAAATCACAGGGACCTCAAATATTCAATTCAGCAAAAAAAAAAAGAAATAGGCTATGAAACAAAGATGCTTACCATGTTTAAAGATATATATGCTAAGCTTGAACACTTCAGCAGGGAACAGAAATGATAAAAAAGAGACCCTGTAGATATAAAGAAAAACCAGACATTCTAAAACAGAAAAATGCCATAACTGAAATTAGGATATCAATGAATGAGCTTAACAGCACATTAACACAGCAAAATAAAGAATTAGTGACAGAAGAAACCATTTGGAGTAAAGCATGGAGAGACAAAAGATAGAAAACACAGAAGACAGGATAAGTAAAATAAAAAATGTAGAAAAAAGGTAAATGAAGAAAGAATGGGGCAGGGGCAAAATCTACAGAGGCAATGACTAAGCATTTTCCAAAATTGATGGAAAAACTCAATCTACAGATTCAAGAAACCTGGTAATTCCCAAGCAGAATAAACAAGCCCATCAAAATAAGCAGAATAAGCAGGATCATAAAAATAAAACAAAAGATAAAATAAAGAAAATCTTAAAAGAACTTAGAGAAATAATCAAAAGTCACCCTCAAATGTAACAAGAGCAATAACATAAGCCACAAAAAAGTAGATGAAATCTTTGGTGCATGAGGAAAAATTAGTGCATGAGGAAACTTGTGGGAAGGATGGATATATTCATTATCTTGAGTGTGGTGAAGGTTTCATGAGCTTTTATTAAGTATGTGCAGCGCTTGGTAGGTCAATTACATCTCCACAAAGCAGTTTTTAACAGAAAACATGGGATGCAATAAAGTAGTACTTAAAAGCAAAATTTATAATCATAGAAATACATGTCAAGAATATTTGACACCAGCCAGGTGCAGTAGCTCATGCCTGTCATCCCAGCACCTTGGGATGCCAAGGTAGGGCAGACTGCTTAAGCCCAGGAATTCAAGACCAGCTTGGGCAACATGGCGAAACCCCGTCTCTACAAAAAATACAAAAATTAGCTGGGCATGGTAGCTCGCGCCTGCAGTCCCTGCTACTAGGATGGCTAAGGTGGGAGGGTCGCTTGAGACTGGGAGGTCGAGGATGCAGTGAGCCATAAGTGTGCCATTGCACTCCAGCCTGGGCAACAGAGTAAGACCCTGTCTCAAAAAAAAAAAAAAAAGGGGGGAGTATTTGCCATGTTCTGAATGTTCTAATGACAGTGGGGTCATTAACCAGAGCAGGAAACCCAGAAAGAAGAAAGATTTTGTTCTGTATGGGAGAATGACAGTGGACGGTGAATGGCTGAAAACAAAGATGATGAGCTTTGATTTAGACAAGTTAAAAATCCCTTTTAGAATGTTGGATATAGGCCAAGGTGGGTGGATCACAAGGTCAGGAGTTCAAGACCAGCCTGGCCAAGATGGTGAAACCCTGTCTCTACTAAAAATACAAAAATTAGCCATGCGTGGTGGTGGACGCCTGTAATACCAGCTGCTCGGAAGGCTGAGGCAGAGAATCGCTTGAACCCAAGGCAGAGGTTGCAATGAGCCAAGATCGCACCACTGCACTCCAGCCTGGACAACAGAGCGAGACTTCATCTCAAAAAAAAAAAAAAAGAAGAATGTTAGATATTCAGGTCTAATATCTGAGGGGAAAAAAAATCAAGGTGGAAGGTATTTCTGTATCCCCTAGAATGCCCAGGACAATGCTGGTCACATAAGTAAAAGTTCTTTTAACCAACATCCATTTAACCAACCAACATGCTCCATTCCTTCTATAATGCGTACCCATGCCCTGAATATTTGTTGAAGATAGACAACTCTCCAATATGTTCATGCACTTCTATTCTCACCAGTAGAGCTATATGCTTAACAAATCAAATTGTGTATGTTCCCAAATCACTGTGCCAGTTACCCTTATCATTGCAATTATTTTATTATAATTTAATATTACATAAATGAATGAAAATTAACTGAGAAAAGATAGCATTTTTCTATAGAAGCCAAGTTGAATATTGTAGAATGACTCAGTAAAGGCAAAAAATAAATATAATGTTCCAATAAATGTGAAAATTTGATTATAAAATATTGGAAACAGGCCAGGCGCGGTGGCTCACAATTGTAATCCCAGCACTTTGGGAGGCCGAGGCGGGTGGATCACGAGGTCAGGAGATCGAGATCACGGTGAAACCCCGTCTCTACTAAAAACACGAAAAATTAGCCAGACGTGGTGGCGGGCGCCTGTAGTCCCAGCTACTCAGAGAGGCTGAGGCAGGAGAATGGCGTGAACCCGGGAGGCGGAGCTTGCAGTGAGCCGAGATCGCGCCACTGCACTCCAGCCTGGGTGACAGAGCGAGACTCCGTCTCAAAAAAATAAAATAAAATAAATAAAATAAAATAAATAAAATAAAATAAAATAAAATAAAATATTGGAAACAAAAACATCAAAATGTAAAACCCTGCACTCAGATAGTTTCATGTCTTTAAACGTTTGCTTCACTTTAAAGAAATGAAATTGGGGCTGGGCGCGGTGGCTCAAGCCTGTAATCCCAGCACTTTGGGAGGCCGAGGAGGGCAGATCACCTGAGGTCAGGAGTTCGAGACCAACCTGACCAACATGGAGAAACCCTGTCTCTACTAAAAATACAAAATTAGCCAGGTGTGGTGGCACGTGCCTGTAATCCCAGCTACTTGGGAGGCTGAGGCAGGAGAATCGCTTGAACCCGGGAGGCCGAGGTTGCAGTGAGCCGAGATTGCGCCATTGCACTTCAGCCTGGGCAACAAGAGCGAGACTCCGTCTCAAAAAAAAAAAGAAATGAAATGAAATTGGAAAGACAAAGCAGACTGTGGCCCCTCACAGATGCAAAGATCTTGGCCCCACAACAAAATATTGTTGAGTGAATTTATATGTGTTAAAATGTCTGCAGTATGTATGTATCTTTTATTATGATTATTCCCTAATTTAAGTGCAGCCAACTGGTAGTTTCAACTATATCACCTAAGCGGGCTTCTACTGTAGTTTTCTGAACTCCATTGATTTTTCTGAATTTTTTTCTAGTTCTACAATCTAGATGGCGTGATATAATGCTGCTTTCTTGCTACAAAGTAAATGCACATAGTTCTAACGGAAAAGATGGAAGAATCGGTACTCCAAAGGCTCCAAATATAGCAGCATGTTCTATTTTATGATGTCATGCCATGAAACAGACTTTGTTAGCAGACTGCTGGCTGAAACAGGTATATTTCTTTGCCATTATCCTTATTGAAGGGGCTTGAATAAAGTGCTCCTACTCCACAGAAAAAAGATAAAGAGTGCTTGTTAAGAACTGTCAGCACTGAGTCTTATTTGACCAATTTATGCAAAAGAGAATGCTGGCTTCCAAGAGATCCTGAAAGATGAGAAAATTACACAAAAATAGAAGAATCTTCAGAACTTAAGATACTATGGAAAGTGCTTAAAAGTGAAAAATAGAATTCAATGTATAAAAAATGACATGATCAAACAAGGTAGAGCATTTATTTATTTCTGGCCCATAAACCAGCAGATCTACTCGTCTACTCCAGAAGTTTTGAATGTTAGAGACCCATAGGATAAAAGGAAAAATGAAGATTGATCCAATGCCACTTTAATTATACTATGATGCAACTAAAGAACCCACATGAGAATTATGCTCTTTTTCCACATCTACATCAATATACATATACGGCCATACAGAAGTCACCATGGCTTTAGATACAAACCACACACACACACACACATACACAAACACACAAAGAAGGAGAAATATACACCCACCAGGATGGTAGAGCACTATCTTTTTAATGTTACGGGCACTACAGAGACAGAGTAAAAAATTCACAAATAAGCTATAAAGAATGAGAGAAAGGAGAGAGGAGCTACACAGCAGAGATAATCCATTTTTCAGAACTTCAGGAAATGTAAATATTCCAAGCACTCTCAGATAGAGGGGGCTTGGAATCAAGATAAAAACTAAAAGAAGAGATTGGCTTCTGAGGCTGTAAACATTGCTTATATAGGCAAATATTGAGGGCTGAATTTGAGGTTGGAGATGAAGCCAGTATGTCTGTGGTCCATACTGTATTGTTGTTTTAAGTGGTATAAAGAAAATGTCTGGGTGTTTTTTCCAGTTTGTGCTAAAGATCTGAAAATAATGAAACATTTGTCCATTAAAACAATAAACTCTTAGAACAGAAGTACCCTGTGAGTCATTCCGATTGAGCAGACTGGGAATACAAAACAAAAAACGACGACTAAAAAACCCATTCAGCTAGGTATTTCAAGATACTGCATAAATAATTTTTACTCAGTACCCTATGACAGGAGATCAGGCAGGACTCAATAGGTATTTGCTGAAAGCATGAGCCTGGAAAGAGACCAGGAAATATACTGAAATAAGTGGCCCTCTATAGCAAACATTCAGCAGATGGGGTCTTTACTACCCAACTATCCAATTATCCCCACCCACTAAGTTGCAAAAGTCATCATAATAAGAAATATTTACTGATGAACAGACTTCCATAAAATTAGTACTTGCCCAAATATCTCTCTCTCTCTTCAATATCAGCAGCTATCTCTGCCCATTATGGTAATCCCTTTGGTCAGTCTTTCAGTGAATGTTGATTATATAAATACTAGCCAGTGCAATGCAAATACAAAACTAATTGAAATTGCAATTCTCACAAAAGATGGACTTCCCAAAGTTGATAAAAGGGATGTCAGAGGACCATTTAAATCACATGCAAATCCATTAAACATCTGAAAATCTGGCAGAGTCAGGACTTTCACAACGAAGAGAAAAATAAAGCAAATAACACAACAATGATGTACTCCTTATAATCAAGCTATAAAAGACAAATAAAGGAATTTTTATCATGCTACCATATTTTATCAGAAAAACAATACCAAAAACAAAGTTCATTTGACTCATTCTTTGTTCTAAAAAATTAGTACATAGTTGTAATATAATCTAAAAATTGTTAAATAACATTTTTCTTTAAAAACCATCTTCATAAATTTTAGTTTCGTTTTCCCAGATAAGTCCTAATCAAAAGTTTTCTTCCTTATATATAATAGAAGTTAGGTACTGGTTTCAGGGAGATATACATTAAATAGTTATTTTCATTGTCAGCTGACCAACTCTTATGGTACTTGGTGAACTGAGTATCTGCCCAACAACATTACTAGTTTATTATAATAAAAGGTTACAGTAAGGGCATCTCTCAAAACATGCCTGGCCAGCAAAGGCAGGCTGCAATTTACGGCAGGACAAATTCAACAGTAAAGGATTACCTGAAAACAAAAGCCTAGCAGATTTCACAGGTATATGTTATTGTCATATATCCCGATGCAGCCTACTCCTTGGATATTTCCCTAAGCTCATCCTTAGTTAGGGGAGCACTGAGTATTTGAGATGGAAAGAAACTGGTTGGTTCCTTGATGAAATTACTGACCTGAGCCAACAAGTTAAAACTTTTGGAACCAGCCTTCCTTGAGACATCTTGTTATATGAGATATTAACTTGTTTTGCCTTGTAATCATTTTTATTTGGGTTTTCTGCTATTAATTGCAGCTAAAATCACCCTCACTTATACACATATCATACATATTTCGAAGGTACAAAAGCCTTAAAGAAAATCACAACTTAGTTGTAGAGGGAAAACTAATGTATTTGAAAAAAATCAAGACTATTTTTGCTTAATATAAAATGTACACTATTTTTAGACATACTATAAGAGTTTTAAGAAGAATATGCTCCACTAGTCATAAAAACAAAGCATTTAAGTAATAAAGCATTTAAGACTTCTATTAAAGTTAAGACTACCTCATGGGAACACCATGAGTTGGAACATTTAAGAGTTGAAAGAGATCTTAGAAATTTCCTGGGAAAGAGAGAAAAGTATTAAATATAACGTCAATGACTTTAGCTGAGTCTTTGACATTATATTTAAGCCAAACAAAACAAAAAAGCATTACAAAAAACCAAAACAATAGTGCCACTGACAAAATTATTACAATGAAATGGAAGCTGCCATAGGCATTACAGGAAAGTTCTTAAAACAACTGACGATGTCAAAGATGAGAAAATAAAGAAATAGGGCCAAAGATATAGTACTCAGATTCTAGGTGTGGAGTAAGGTGCTAGGAGAAATTCAAGTAATTACACAGCATCAATCAATCAATAAAACAGAACAGCACAAGTTGCAAGAGTGGAAAGTCATCTCTCTCATGACCACTTGAAATCCTACTTCTAGGCCGTGGGAACATGAGCTTCCTGTTACAGGAGTGAAGGCTTTGAGTAAGGAGTGCTAGAACAGATACACCTAAAGGAGCCTTTACACGCATGGACTGCTCTGAATTTGAAAAACACTTTCACATACATTCCCTCATTTTATTTCTATCACAATCCTTCAGCTGGGAAAGAAATATTATTAATCTCATTTTATAGATGAAATAAAGGCCTAAATTTAGTAGACTGTTTTAAATCGTATAAGCTGAAACAAACATTATAAACTTAAAATCATAAGGGTTTTAAGAAGAATATGTTCAAGTAATCATAAAAATAAACAATTTTTTCAAAATTACAAAGATTCACTTACTCTCAAAGGTATCTTTTAAAAGAAAATCTACTGTTCCTGTCATAACTTATGCACACTTTCCAGCCATTACAAAGATGGCTTTAACCAAAAGTCATTCAAATTGGCAGCTGAAAATTATATGCCTCCAGAGTCACCAAATAGAGATAATGAATGTAGCAGATTTTCAGTTCAACTAAAGGGCAAATTTTCCCTTATTCACAATTTCTAATTAAAAACTGTGCAATGATCTTCTAGGGCACTGGGGGGGATATTGAGTCCCCATTTCTCATATCTCCCTGGGAAGGGAGGGAAATTCCCTAGGAATAAAAAGTAGAAAGCACACTCCTAGTTTTTTTCCACCCCTCCACTTACAACTCTCCAGAAAACAAGGAATGCCTTTGCTTATTGGTTACTCTGAAGCCAGGCTCACTTCGCTCAGCCCTTTCCTCTCATTTTCAGAGCCAGCTAGTTTGTAGGAGCTAACACATATCCTGTTAGAGGAGCTCCTTCATGTCCTGTTATACGAACAGCCTCTGCCTCTATGGAGATTTCCAGTTGTCCAGCTATGCCAGTGACAAGGTCAGTATGTCTCTTTAATTCAGAGGTGAAGTATTAACAAGTTCACTTGGCTACAGATCTAAAGTCATGTTCTGCCATCCGTTTTCTCAGTAGTAAATTTAATACTCTCATCTCCAATTATCTTTTGTCTCATTTCTCAATTGGTTACACAGTTGGGAGGAAAACGTGAAAATGTCCTTTACTGGTCCCTAAAGCTACAAGAAAGGATGGGGGGTAAAAATAAAAAAGAAACCAGAGAGAGAAGAGTGCTTTTTCCTCCCCGATCTCATTATTTTTGAAAGCACGTGTATTAAGAATCTACACACATAGTTAATAAGATGGTTTTGTCATATCAAACACCACTAATTGTCAAGTGACAGTATCAACATGACTACACAAGCTTGGGAAAGGTTAAGAGGCCAAAACATTGAAGACCTAATGACGGAAACTATACAAATATGGGAAAACAAAAATGAATAGTTTTTGCCTCCAGGAACAAGATCAGAATTTGATACAGCCTCTAATTAGATTAGATGACCTCATGTTTTAAGGACTCTTCTAGATTTAAAATTCTGATTTTCTTTTTTTTTTTTTTTTTTTTTTTTTTTTGAGTCGGAATCTCACTCTGTTGCCCAGGCTGGAGTGCAGTGGCGCAATCTCGGCTCACTGCCAACCTCCACCTCCCAGGTTCAAGTGATTCTCCTGCCTCAGCCTCCCGAGTAGCTGGGACTACGGGCACACGCCACCACACCTGGCTAATTTTTTTTGTATTTTTAGTAGAGACGGGGTTTCACTGTGTTAGCCAGGATGGTCTCAATCTCCTGACCTTGTGATCTGCCCGCCTCAGCTTCCCAAAGTTACAGGCATGAGCCACTGCGCACAGCCTAAAATTCTGATTTCTATCCAAAAATCTGCCTGTAGGTTGCGTGGATCACTTCACACGTAATATTTTCTTTTAGTGGCTCAAGCAAACTGCAGCTACAGAAACAAATCAATGAATAAACATGAACCTCTTATTCTTCATCTGTAAAAATGAAGATATTACCCTCTACTGCTCAGAGTTTTTGAAGGGATTGAATCAGGTAATATATGGAAAAAGTTCATCAAAATTCAGAACACACATTTTAATTTGTTTCCTTCTTCTATGGCATGAAGCTACTATCTTTTGCCACTAGATGGCAATGCTGCACCAGTAGGTCAAAAATGGGCCACATTGCACCAAGGAAAGTCTATATCTTATTTAACTGCTAAAAGTTTCGTGTAAAAAATTAAATTTCAAGTTGTTTTCCTGGCATCTGATGAGGTGACAGATAAAATTTTGGATATTTAAAAGAAGAGGACATTTAAAAGAAACCAAAGTGCTAATGGTGCCCTTATTTTTCATTTTTAAATCTCAATTCATTTTCATTAAGAATGTGGATAATCTTTGAAAAGGGCATTGTACAAGGTAAGACATATGATGATAGCTAATAAAAATGACCATTTACCTCTGACCCCAAACTGAGAGAAACGATCTCATCCTCAAAAGCAGAATGTGTGTCAATATGAGCGGGAATTCCTGAGATGGAAAACAGGATAACGAGTCACTTCATTTTTCCTTTTAGTAGATTTCAGATGGCTGTAAATATAGCCTTATGCTATTATGGCGAAAACATTGCTTGGTAATCAAGAAGGTACTATAATTTTGGTTAAAAGGAAACATTTAGGGTGAATGTGACTAAAATATATTAAAATAAATATAAACTAAAAATAACTTCAAGTTAAAGTGCCATTGGGGTTTGATCTAAAATCAAGGCTCAAGAGTCACTGATTAACTAGGACACTTAACCCAATTCCAGCCCAAGAGGAAAATGTGAAAGACAAATACAAAAGTCATTTTTACCCTCAAACACTGGATTCCCAAGTACTTGCAGAACAAAAGCAATAACCAGGTATAAAGACTAGGCATATCAATAATTACGACATGGACTTCTCCACTGATCTATCAATTTACGTTAATTCAGTACCTCTTAAGTAAAAGAAATGCTGCTACATGGTGAGGGTATACAAAGCCAGTAAGAGGGTCCCTATCCTCAAAGAGCTTATAAGCCAATGGAAAGACAGCTAGATAAGAAAGGTAAAGAAGAAATGCCCTGGATGACTGGTTAATGTGGGGTCAAGCTCAGTTGGCTCAGCCCTTCCCTCTCATTTGCAGAGCTAGCTGGTTTGTAGGAGCTAATACATGCTCCTTCACGTTTCATCCTATAGGCCTCTGCGTCTAAGAGTGGCCCCAGCCTCTGTGCTCTACAGGAGCAGCCTCTGCTTCAGCTCCAGTTGTCTCACTGTGCCAGAGACAAGGTCAGCATGTCTCTCTAATTCAGAGGTGTAGTATTCACAAATCCACTTGGCTACAAATCTAAAGCCATCAGTTTTCATTGTAATAAATGTAGAAAAGAAAACAAAACTCCCTAACTCCTGCTGTTAATAAAATCCTTAAAATTAAAGAGGTCAGAAGTGTGGGGCCCTAATCTTGCAAGTGGAAGCTCTCTCTCTCTCTACGCACATGCACACACAGAGAAAAGGACATGTGAGGACATTGAGAGAAGGTGGCTGATGACAAGCCAGGAAGGGAGCCCTCACCAGGAACCCAATCAGCCGGCACCTTGATCTTGAACCTCCCAGCTTCTACACTGTGAAAAAATAAATTTCTGTTGTTTAAGCCAAAAAAAAGTAAAAAATAAAACCCTTAAAATCATTTGATTACTATAAATATCAGATGAAGATGCTGCTAACAAGTACAAGAAATCAATAACCTGAAGATTTTTCACCAGAATGTCATCCTGCAATTGTCTCCCATATTCTCGAATATAGAAAGAAGAGAAAGATCATCCAACCAATTAGCCTTCTTCTATCTATAAGTTATTTGGTTTCTTCCATTAAACATCTCCTATGTTTTTCAGACCAATATCTTCCCTCTCTAAAGGAAATGTTGAAAGGGAAACCAACAAAAAAAATCACAGTGATTTGTGTCAGTGTGTTTACACTTTGAAATGCAAGTTCCTCAAGGGATTAAAGTGTAGATCTGCAAGGATTGAAATCAACACAAGTAACAAACATAAGCAAGGCAATCTGAAAGTTAATTTGAGCTTAAAAATAATATATTTGCTTGGCTGGGAGCGGTGGCTCACGCCTGTAATCCCAGCACTTTGGGAGGCCGAAGTGGGTGGATCACCTGAGGTCAGGATTTTGAGACTAGCCTGGCCAACATGGTGAAACCCCATCTCTACAAAAATACAAAAATTAGCTGGGCGTGTTGGTGTGCACCTGTAATCCCAGCTACTTGGGAAGCTGAGGCAGGAGAATCACTTGAACACGGGAGGCAGAGTTTGCAGTGAGCCGAGACCACGCCATTGCACTACAGCATGGGCAACAAGAGCGAAACTCCATCTCAAAATAATAATAATAATAATAATATATTTGCTCTTAGAGAATTACATAATCTACTCAGTTCCAAAATATGTGACTAAAATTTTTAAACAAGAAATACTCACCTTGCCCAGGTTCATACTGATTTATGGTCATTTGATCAGGTTTATGTTTAATGTAACCTTCCCTCAACCATTTCTCCAAAAAGCTGTCACAAATGTCAGGAAGACCTAAAATGAGTAATCAAAGATAAAACATTAAAATACTTACTTTGTTTGTTTTACTCAAGAATTTTAAAAGTCACTGTGATAAAAATCACTGAGCTTTTAATTTAGCAGTCAGGTCCATTAATATAATAAACCCACAAGCAAAACAAAGTTAAAAAATTAAAAAAAAAAAAGGAATCTTTTAAAGTTATTTCATTGATTTTTTTTTCAGATAAAAAGTTTAAAAGAACAATTCTAACAACAATTTTGGTATTTTATAAAATAGCAATAAAATTATAAAAAATACACCATATATTGAAATTGTCCACTTTCTTTTTTTGTTATTTTAAATTATACCATTTATTTTAAATTTAATTATTTTAAATTATTTCCCTTAAAAAAAAACAAACCTTCCAAAGTGGAGCTAACTTATTTTTATTGGAGTCATAAATGTTGTTTCACGATGGAAGAAAAGCCTTAAGTAAGACCAAAGTCATTAAAAAAAAAATAGATAAATTTAACTCCAACAAAGAATTATACCACAAAAGCCAGAATATACAGTAAATTCTTAATCAATTAGACACTTCATTGGAAAAAAACTGGCAAAGAATATAAAAAGGAATTCACAGGAAAGGAAATACAAATGACCAACCTTACCAGTAATCAAGAAATTATAAATTAAAAAGCTTTACAACACCACAGGTTGGGGAATGGGGAAGTGGGTACACATTTGGTGAGAATATGCTGGTACAACTGTTTTAGGAAGCAATTTGTCAGTATCGATTAACATTTTTTAGTGAACATAGACTTCAACATGACAATTCTACCTCTTAGTAGTCTCCCTTGAGAAACTCTTGCACAGTGCATAAAGAGGCATGTACAAAGATATTCACAGCAGCATTACTTATGAAAGCTAAAAATCAGAAACAACCTAAATGTCTAGCAATAGGGAACTATTTGATTAAGCTATTATGGATCATTTAGCAAAATGAAAATGTCTATAAGGTTTCCAAGACATATAGTGGAGGGAAAAGAACAAGTTGGGTTGATATATGTAATACATGGAATATACAATATATGCAATACCATACAATACTACATATGTTAACAAACGGGTACTTTTATTGGTGTATGTATTTTAATGTAAACTTATTTTTTTTTCTTTTTTTTTTTTTTTTTTATGCTGTCCCTCCCCTCTCCCCCCACCCCACAACAGTCCCCGGAGTGTGATGTTCCCCTTCCTGTGTCCAGGAGTTCTCATTGTTCAATTCCCACCTATGAGTGAGAACATGCGGTGTTTGGTTTTTTGTCCTTGCGATAGTTTACTGAGAATGATGGTTTCCAGTTTCATCCATGTCCCTACAAAGGACATGAACTCATCATTTTTTATGGCTGCATAGTATTCCATGGTGTATATGTGCCACATTTTCTTAATCCAGTCTATTGTTGTTGGACATTTGGGTTGGTTCCAACTCTTTGCTATTGTGAATAGTGCCGCAATAAACATACATGTGCATGTGTCTTTATAGCAGCATGATTTATAGTCCTTTGGGTATATACCCAGTAATGGGATGGCTGGGTCAAATGGTATTTCTAGTTCGAGATCCCTGAGGAATCGCCACACTGACTTCCACAATGGTTGAACTAGTTTACAGTCCCACCAACAGTGTAAAAGTGTTCCTATTTCTCCACATCCTCTCCAGCACCTGTTGTTTCCTGATTTTTTAATGATGGCCATTCTAACTGGTGTGAGATGGTATCTCACTGTGGTTTTGATTTGCATTTCTCTGATGGCCAGTGATGATGAGCATTTCTTCATGTGTTTTTCGGCTGCATAAATGTCTTCTTTTGAGAAGTGTCTGTTCATGTCCTTTGCCCACTTTTTGATGGGGTTGTTTGTTTTTTTCTTGTAAATTTGTTTGAGTTCATTGTAGATTCTGGATATTAGCCCTTTGTCAGATGAGTAGGTTGCAAAAATTTTCTCCCATTCTGTAGGTTGCCTGTTCACTCTGATGGTAGTTTCTTTTGCTGTGCAGAAGCTCTTTAGTTTAATGAGATCCCATTTGTCAATTTTGGCTTTTGTTGCCATTGCTTTTGGTGTTTTAGACATGAAGTCCTTGCCCACGCCTATGTCCTGAATGGTATTGCCTAGGTTTTCTTGTAGGATTTTAATGGTTTTAGGTCTAACATATAAGTCTTTAATCCATCTTGAATTAATTTTTGTATAAGGTGTAAGGAAGGGATCTAAAAGATCTTAAAAGATTGGAAAAGTATATACTAAGTTGTTAGTAGTATGTACTTCTGAGAAGAAGCATGGGAATAAGGATAATAATGATGAACTTCAGCTCTATCCAGTTTGAAATTTTTTTACAACAAAACTATACAATTTATCTAATTAAAGTGTTTTAAATCAACTATTTGAAAAGTTTACCTACAAATGACAAATGGAACATAATCCCCCAACTATAATATTCTACTAATATATGAAATTTTTTGAGCCAGAATTTATTATGTATTAGCAATTACTTACCCCCAGGTAATGGCTTATCTTTATCTACATTGTTGTTCTCATAGTGGAACTCATAACCAAAATGCTTTACTCTTCTGTGTTTTAAGGATTTTTGAGCTGTGTGAAGAGGACAAAGTAAACAATTAAGAAGGAAAAGAATTACATTCCTTTGCACATTTCAGTTAACTTTTTAAGTAAGGATTAGTTTAGTAATGGAAACTTCTGTTAATTGGTAAATTACGGTCTTTAACAAAATTAACCATTTTGCCTTATATTTGTTGTTATTTCAAGTCTAAAATTATAATAAACTCTTCAAGAGTTTCACCCAATCAATATGAAAACTAAACATGTACACTACCACTCACAACATTGCCCATGAGCTGGAAAGAGTCAGAAAAACTCCAATTTGCAAATATCTCCAGGAAGCTCTCACTATATTATAATAGTGTGGTACTGAACTGCTAATTCCTCAAGGGAAACTTGCCTTAGGGTGGGAAGGAATGAATGAATAAGTAATTGCTAATAAATAAGTGAAAAGGCTTATAAAAGCTATATAAATGTTAGGTAATAAATATTAACCAGTTTGGAGTTTAAATTTGATAGCTATATAAATGTTATTTATTATTAATATTCCCAAGAATTGTTGGTATGACTTGCCTAACATTGGAACCAGGCTAGTTTCAGTAATTTTGAGGAAATAAACCATGAAAGACAGAAGAAAGGAAGAAGAGTTTTGCAGAAAATTTAAAATATCAGATTTTGAAAGTTTTACTTACAGTTTTGATTGTCTGTATCTTCTGTCCAATCAACACTTTCCAAAAGCATTTTCTCCTCAGAAGAAGAAATTATTTCTTCTACTACCATGAGTCCTGGTGGTAAGGCTTGAGGCCTCAACTCTTTCCATTGTGCTATGGAAAACCAAACTAAAATAGTCACATGCAAAACTTAAAGTTCCTATATACAAATAATTCTGCCCAATAACTCTTTATCAGTTTACAAAACTTCAAATCCGCATTTTCGGAAATCAGATTGCTGAAAGGCACCAATATATTAAAAGTGCAGAAACAAAGACCAAGATCAAAATGATGGTACACTTTATCCACTGCAATTACCAACAGCAAACAGAACAGTATTTATTTAAGTATCCAGTGTGAACATGATGAAGTCACTTTTAAAATCTCACAAGGTTTCTCATAATACCCACAGTATGCACCTCCATTAAAAAGTCAGATAGTCTAAATAATGAATACAAGAATTTAAATACTCATTTTTGCTCTTAGGCTCTTGATACTAGCTATAGTAAATAGAAATAGAAAATATAATAGAAAAATGTAAAATAAAATACAACTTTCTAAAGAAATACAAAATATCATTTATGAAGAATTATTTAGCAGATGTTAAAATAATTTAGGTTCCTGTGTCCTTCAAAGTTTCAGATAGGTATAGTTCTAGAAGGAAAAGAAAAAAGAATCTGCTATTAAACAAAGGGAATAGTATATCACATTTATTGTTAGCGATCTGATCATTCATGTTATACACATGATCTCTGAAGCTTTTCTGCCAGACAGTTTTCTGCCAGGCAGATTAAATCTTTGAATTGTTTAATTCACAAAAATAGCAAGTATTTACTAGATTCTATTAATAACATTTCAGAAACATGAATAGTAAATCATTTGCTAAATACATACCACTGCCTACTATGTGCCAGACATTATATTATGTATTCAAATTACATAAGGAAAACTTTGGAAAGAATTCCTTAAAGACAAGTAATTTATAGTGTAAGTAATTTGGATTTAGTTTCCAAAATATGTTTCTTTAAAAACAATTAAAAATATCTCTTCTATTTGTTATTCAGTGCTGCCTGGTAGCAGATATCTAAACAAGCATTAAACTATTTGTGACGGCTGGGCGCAGTGACTCACGCTTATAATCCCAGCACTTTGGGAGGCCAAGGCGGGCGGATCACGAGATCAGGAGATCGAGACCATCCTGGCAAACACTATAAAACCCCGTCTCTACTAAAAATACATAAAAATTAGCTGGGCGTGTTGGTGGGCACCTGTAGTCCCAGCTTCTCAGGAGGCTGAGGCAGGAGAATGGTGCGAACCCAGGAGGTGGAGCTTGCAGTGAGCTGAGATCGCGCCACTGCACTCCAGCCTGGGTGAAAGAGTGGGACTCTGTCTCAAAAAAAAAAAAAAAAAAAAAACTATTTGTGACACACTTCTGTTCTCAATTAAAAATGACTTTCAAGGTTATAAATGTGATTGCCAGAGCCTTAAAAGTACATATGGATCTAATGAAGAATTTCAAATAAAGAGCACTCCAAAGCTTACTTTGTGTAATTTCTTACTGAGTATTCACCATGGAGGATGGGGGTAAACTCAATGACTATTTTCTGATTAAAACTTACTCCTCAGTCATTCAGTTTTCAAAAACTGACCAGAAACATGTAAAACATGAGGATAATCTAGTTTCCAAAATATGTAAAGCTTAAGTCGGATTTAAAATTTAAAGCATATGAGCACTGAGAAATATAGTTTCTAAAATATATCTTTAAGAGTCTGTAAAAGTTTTCCTTTGAGTCTTATTTTACACAAACATAAATTTGAGCAGATTATGGTCACCTACCCACTCCTAGGATATCTAAAACAGGGCTCTTTTATTGCCTAAATAGGTGGCAAATGAATATATGATTAGATGTTTAAATCAAAGTTCATCTCAATACATCTCATTTCCATGGGGCAGAAGTAATAATTCCTGTACAATTCTGTAAATCAGTATATAAAGCTATACTTATTTAATTAAATTATTCGGTTCCTCAATCAGACTATCCCGTGGCTATTGAACTGGACAGCACAGACAGCAACATTTCTACCATCACAGGAAGTTCTACTGGACAGCACGACCATAAAGTTTTAGGAATCAGCTGGGCGTGGTGGCTCACACCTGTAATCCCAGCACTTTGGGAGGCCAAGGCGGGCAGATTACGAGGTCAGGAGTTCGAAGCCAGACTGGCCAACACGGTGAAACCCCGTCTCTACTAAAAATACAAAAATTATCCAGGCATGGTGGCACATACCTGTAATCCCAGCTACTTAGGAGGCCGAGGCAGGAGAATTGCTTGAACCCGGGAGGTGGAGATTGCAGTGAGCCGAGATTGTGCCATTGCACTCCAGCCTGGGCAACAAGAGCAAAACTCTGTCTCAAAAAAATAATAATAATAATAAATAAATAAAAATAAAGTTTTAGGAATCTTTGGTAGCTACAGGTGTTCCACTATAAATATGAAGATTGCTACCTGATGATTTGGATCACAATTCATTCTTAAGTGATTAATTCAAAGCTCCTGGGTAGATATGTGAAATAAACTGGTAATCCGAACCCTCATTATTAAATTTTGAAAAACACAATTAGGCAGGAGGGTTCCAAAATAAGCCATGGGCTTAAAAAATATATTGTTGATTGGTGGGACCAGCTTTGTAAAGGCAGGTTGTATCTTATTCACCTCTGTACTGTCAACTACTTGTCCCATGCCTGGCACAAATAGGTGCTTAAAGAATGTTTGTTAAAGTAAAAGGAGCTGCTAACCTGCGTCCCCATTTTGTTTCACAATAACTGAACCTCCCAACTTAAGTCTATGAAAAGAAAACACACAAAAGAATCATTTTTTAAAAGATAATTGTATGATCATACCTTTTTCCACAAAATTCAAATACAGAATGATCTTTTGTCCTAAATCATCCACTACTTCTTTTCCATTGAGGGTAACATAGGCTCTCTTAGATTCTTCTGTAGTTCTGTATCTTGCAAATGAGTAGGGCTTGTTAGGTGGCATTAAGAGAGCATCCACCAGTCCACATTTCTCTAAAACTGGGAGCAGCTGGTTCCGACTCACACCATTACCCAAACCACCATTGGCAACAACCAGGCTCTTAAAAAACAAACAAACAAACAAACAAAAAGAAAGTAACATGAGCAACTGATACCAATCCATTTGTTTTAAATTAAGATTTTTTAAAAAATAAGATTTCTACAAAGATGTAATTAAGAAAAAAAAGCATTTCCTTGTAGTGGTTGTTTGGTTTGCTAATTTCATACAAAGTACGTAAACCAATTTACTAAAAATTTGGGGAATAAAAAGGACTCCTATATTGTAAATTGTATTGTTTAAATTGCCAATTTCGCAAAATATTCATTTCCAAATGACCATAAATGCAAATTAAAACATGACTATTATTCAGAAATATAAATTTAACATAATGAAAGAGGTGGAGAGGAGAAAGCACAGTTACATAATACTTGCTTTTTTGCAAGACTGTTCTATAAGCTTTTATCTACTTAATCCTCATTAACATAATCTTCACAACATACTGAATTTATTTGGGTAATATCAGCCCCATTTCATAGAAGAAGATCTGACAAATTAGGTTAAGGTGGTGATTAGGGGTGGGTTTAAACCTATTTCTGTCCGTTTCCAGGATCCACACTTTAATATAACCATTATACAATGTTTACTAAAAATTAAAAGTAAAGGTACTATTACCTCAAAGAAAAACCAATTATAGGTTCTATTGAACATAATTAGGAAAAAATATTCCTATAAGGAAATTCAGACTAAGTAATTCAGTCAGTTCACAATGAAAACTTTTTCCTTTGTAAGTTTCACGATTACCTCCTGCCGTTCGCATAGTCCTGCACTAAAGTTTATTCAAGGAAATTTTGCAGGGATGAAAGAGGAGTCTCTTATTTTTATTCTGATGTTCATGGCCTAGCACCCATATAGTCTCTATACTTAACCATTCTATACAATGTAAAGATTTTTAATTTATGTTCTATGACTTCTAAAAACATTTCAATATAACAAAAGAAAGCCATGGATAGCCTACT
Source organism: Symphalangus syndactylus (assembly GCF_028878055.3). Taxonomy (NCBI): domain Eukaryota; kingdom Metazoa; phylum Chordata; class Mammalia; order Primates; family Hylobatidae; genus Symphalangus; species Symphalangus syndactylus. The sequence continues at coordinate 124,404,602 of NC_072425.2, forward strand.
CTCATCAATTTCTTCATTTATGCCAAGTGTTGATGAAGTTTGTCTGAGAAGAGGTAGATAGTATATATTTTAGGCTTGGCAGGCCATAAAAGTTTCTGTCAGATAGTCTTAGTATTATTTTTTAACACTTTAAGAATGTAAAACTCATTATTTTTGTCACAACCCTGATTTGGTCTAAGGACAGTAGTTTGCCAACCCTTAATTTATACTAAGCTCAGTGATAGTACATAGTGTATTGGTTTATTACACAAAATAAGAATACCTAGAACTTTGTTTGAAAAGGATATAAAATAATTATTATGAAATTGGACAATAAGGAAAGTAAAACTGTTTTGTCATGGGACAGCCAGTACTTTGTATGTATGCAAGCATATGCATACATAATAAACAAGCCCACTAATACAATACTACATGATGTGGAGTAAAATGGAGTCTCAGATGGCTTGCCCTGGACCTCACTTAATGAGGTTTATTAATTAAAATACCAAAATAACTTGGTTATATGTGGCCATAGTTGCAAAAACATTTCCATATTCCTAAATCTATGGAAGAGCAAAGGTTTCATTGGTGTTGAGGGTCCACTACCCCATCTAGGAATGGAAGATGATGAAGTATGACTTCAGGAATACTAGAAGGAAGTCCTCAAAGATGCCATCTGAGTGTTTTGTGGGCAACTCTAAAGGTAAACCACACAAAAGCAAGTGCAGTAGAAGAGGAGAGGAACTTATTTTCCATTAAATGTGAGATACATATAATTAAATGTCATAACTAAATGTAACATAATTAATGCAATAATTAAGTGGAACTATTATTTTATTTATAATTGTTCATCCAAGCAATTTTCTAAATAACAAGGAGTATGGTATGAAGTAGAGAATGTGAATTTTTTTTAAATTATCTTTGGTCTTGACAATTTGAGGATCACTGCTCTAGAAAAATCTATAATGCCATAAATTTGTACAAAGGAGCCTAAAATTATAATACATCTGATATGGTTTGGCTGTGTCCCCACCCAAATCTCATCTTGAATTTTAGCTCCCATAATCCCCACATTTTGTGGGAGGGACCCAGTGGGAAATAATTGAATCATGGGGGCCATTTCCCCTATAACATTCTCGTGGTAGTGAATAAGTCTCACGAGATCTGATGGTTTTATATGGGGCTTCCCCTTTCACTCCGCTCTCATTCTCTCTTGCCTGCCGCCATGCAAGCCAGGCCTTTCACCTTCTGCCATGATTGTGAGGCCTCCCCGGCCACGTGGAACTGTGGGTCCATTACACCGCTTTCTCTTTAAAAAATTACCCAGTCTTGGGTATGTCTTTATCAGCAGCATGAGAACAGACTAATACAATATCATTAAAACAATATTTGCTCTCCCCTGGAAGGATAAAATATAATTAGAGGTCCATCTACAATTTTATTCTTTTCCTTTAAGAATATGGAGAAAAAAGAAAGCCTAAATAAAATGCTACTTTGAAAGCCATGAAGGACATCAAAGCTTCTAGAGATCCTAAAGAAAAGGCAGACCCAACCAGAAACAAGCTTCAGAGGGGTCAAAGAAATGGAGCCTATTTTTTTTCTTGCTACTTCTCTTCATAAACCCTGTAAGGAAAGGAACACAAGTCACTCTTGGAAAGAGATGAGAGCAGTGTATGTCAGTTTAATCTTCTGAATGTCTAACAGCCTCAGTGGCTCTTGACTGAAACAGTAAAGTGTATGCAAACATATTAATTCTAATCTATTATCTATTTCATCCTTGCTATAGGAATACGGCTTAAATTCTCTGAAGACATTAATATTTAACTCCAAGTATGGGCCTTTTACCTCCTAAATTCAAATGTGCCTCAACAGACTGCTCATTCTTAAGCTATGATGTTGTACAGAAGACAGCACAGTAAGCATAAGGCAAGAGTATTGGTCTGAGAGTCGAGAGGCCTAAGTTTTAATCCCTGCTCCACCTTCTCAATTGTATGTCTGCTCCTCAGTTAAGTGATATATAAAGCTTACTTTCTACTTTTATTCTATAACTTTATGAGCCAAAAAGATAAGAACTCCTTATATTCATGGAGTAATTTAATGTCCAGTAAGTAAAATTAGATTCTCTAGAATCTGACAATCTAATGGGGTTAAAAAGGTATGCAATACTATGCCCTGCTTAAAAATGAAGAAAGCTGAGGTCAGAGGATACTACTGCTCATGTCCAGAAAACCTAAGAGTTAAACTGAGTTCTCCTAATTCATAACCCAGGAAATCTCATGATCCTCACATTTATCATCTCATTTAATTATTGTCCACAGATAATGAAAAGACTTTGTTAATAAGGTCTAATAAAATAAAAATGTTTAATAGCACATAATCAAAATACTTTATAAAACCGGTAAGGTTTGGAAGAGAAGAACGAGGGCTGTAGCAGGATATGGAAGATCTAGCTTTAAGTTTCTATTAGCTACTTACTAGCTTATATCAATGGAGACATATCATAACCTCTCAGAACTTTAGTTTTCTCACCTATCTCATAAAGACTTCTAGGGAATTAAATATAATAATGAATATAAGTATGCTTAGGAAACTGAGAAACTTGCACAGTATTATTATTAATATATAACTACAACCTCTTCTAGTTCAAACAACAAAATAAATAGAAATGCAAACTATAGGCTATGGACCAAAATAGAAAGTTAGCAGTTCATATCATATGTACCTCTAATATGGATGTAACACATGACTGAACAATTACAGCCTTAGGCAATTATTAGCAAATATTAATATAATACATTAACATGTCAATACATTTACATTCAAATAATAATAATAGTTTTAGGTCACCTGAGTGGCATAGGATACTGTCTCAATGCCTTCATGTCTCAGCAAAGTATGCTTGGCTTTAATCTGTTTCCTTAAGAACTTCTTCTCAGTTTTACTGAGTTTGTAATTACTTTGATGGTTGCTGTCCATAGCAAACTGTAAAAAAAAAAGACAGTAAAAAATGTCAACCTTAAGAGTCCTGAAGGAACAATTATAATGATGTTATTCATATATTCTGTAGTTTATCAATATTTCTGTGTGACAATTTTTAAAAAATGCTTCATTTACCTTGTACCAACTAAGAGAAGTAAGAACAGATACATAAAAAATGAATGAATATCTAAGAACATCTAATAGCATAGCTCTGATGGTTCTAAAAAACGTTCCAATGTGGTAGCTCCATTAAGTGTGTTATTTTACTCATAGGTGATGAATCCTTTACTTATGAAGTCCTAAGTAAAATGTGCCACACACAAATTTCACAACTATAATGTAAACCAGGCCAAGGAGCAAGCAGGGGAGCGGTGGGGGGAGAAATAACACAAAAAAATTAGCAGAATATACAGTATGATTCCATTTACATAAAGGCCAAAATAAAAAAGTAAGCCATATATTATTTAGAAATACATACATAGCAGAGCTAAAAGAAAAGCAAGGAAATTATAAACACAAAATTCAGGAGAGAGGCTATTTCTGTGGGTAAGAGGAAAGGAAATTAACATGAAAGTGACACATAGGAGCATCAAAGGTATTTCTTCAGCTACATGGTAGGTGTAGATGTTTGTTTTACTATTTTAAAAACTGTATGTGTACGGATATTTTATATCCATAGTTTTTTAAATAACAGAATCCCAAAGAGGTCTCTATACAGCACCCAATATCATGCTTTATCACACTTTATCACGGTAGTCTTTTATTTTGTTCACAAAATGTAACATAATTTGTGATGATTCATCTGTTAGTTTAACTCCTCCATCATGATATAAATCCCAAGACAGCAGGAATCCCAGCATATAGTAGTTGCTCAATAAATATTTGACGGTAGGGCTAAATGAATAATAAATGAGTGAATACACACAGTCTCAGCACCCTGCAGCATGCAACCATAATAAAGTACATAGTTTATGCTTTCAACAAGTTTGTAACTTAGTTGTGGAAAACAAACACTAAACAATAAGACTATGACACACCTTTATATAATTTAATGCTGATGGTACAGTCTTTAGGTATGACATGAGAGACAAAAATAAGATGGATGTGGGCTGGGAGCAGTGACTCACACCTGTAATCTTTGGGAGGCCAAGGCAGGCGGATCGCTTGAGGTCAGGAGTTCAAGACCAGCCTGGTCAACACGGTGAAACTCTGTCTCTACTAAAAGTACAAAAAATTAGCCAGGTGTGGTGGTGGGCACCTGTAGTCCCAACTACTTGGGAGGCTGAGGCAGGAGAATCGCTTGAATTCGGGAGGCAGAGGTTGCAGTGAGCCAAGATCATGCTACTACACTCCAGCCTGGCAACAGAGTGAAATTCCATCTCAAAAAAAAAAAAAAAAAAAAAAGATGTATGTAAACTGGAAAAGTTGGGAAGGCCTCAAAACAGGAGATTTCTGCCATGTACTGAAGGATAAGAATACTATAGAATCAAATAAAAAGGAAGGTATTCAGTGAGGCAGCAAAGAGCAGAAGCTAAAACCAAAATGGACATGTTTGGCCAAGACACCAAGAGGCAGGCATAATTTTTTTAGATCAGTCCCACTCTCTGAGGACTTTAAAGTCTTCAAAGTCAACCAAATAAATAAATTTGGGGGTTAAATAAAATCTTACTTATCTTATTTCACATAAAATCATAAACAGTCAAAATTCTAATTACTAATCTTTAGTATAGAAGACAAATGCCAAGTCTCTTAAAATGCCAGCAGTCCAGCTTCCTAGCACAGGGGGTACATACTAGGAGGTAAGGCCAGTGAGGCAGGCAGGCTGGCTGGCAGCATAGCAGAGAGATGAGCGGTAAAAAAACAAAATAATCCAGCTTGTTAATTAGAAATGCTGGCCTGATCTAGGCTGGGGGCAACAGAAAGAAGGGAAATAGGGGGAGAGGAGAAAGAGGAAGGGTGAGTGAAAAGTTCAGGCAGAATCGAGAGGCCTCGATGACTACCCAGACATGAGGCAGACAGGAATCAAAGATTACTTGTTAACCAGTTAGAGGCTGAGTGACTAAGAGATGAGTGCTATCACTTCAAAACTGGAAAGTCAGGAGGAGGTTCAGGAAGAGCTGCTCAGTATAGGAGGTAATGAGTCATTTAGGATATAATATGTTTAAGGTATCGTGAGATACAGAGTTGCAATGTCTGGCTAGCAAGTGGCAATATAAAGTGGCTCCCAGGAAAGGAACTGAGGTTAAAAAGGTTTAGGAGTCAGTCATCATTAAGACAGGAAGGGGATAAGTGAACGGACATGTCTAACATGGCATTAATTATAATTATTTGTTTTAGTATCTGTCCCCTTCCACTGAACTGTGAGCTTTCTAAAGGCAGGGATTAAATCATACTTTTCTTAGTTACCACAGAGCCTCATTCAGTGCTATGAGGTAATATAATACAGTGTTTAGGAGTCCATGTTCCAGGTTCAAATCTCAGCTCAATCACTGATTATTAGCTATATAATCCTAGATGAGTTGGCTATATATCTCTGTGTTCCAGTTTCTTTATCTAGGAATAGGAATAAAAATAATAGTGCCTATCCCATAGCTTTTTTAGAATTAAATTTATTTATTATTATTTATTTATTACTGTTGATTTTCAGAAGCAGCAGATCAAAATGGCTTAACAAAACAAAGAATATCTGAGGGCCTTCAAAGGAGCTATTTTAGAGCCATTCCATTTCAAGATCTTCATCCGTGGAACAGCAACTTTGCAGTATGTCATGGAGAACAAGGGATGACTGCACTACAGAATTCTTTTTAATATTTCACATGAGCAAACACTGCAAAGAAGGAATGAGAAAGAAACGATGCTAAATAAATCTTTTTAAAATGTCTGCCACTAAGAGTCCAGCACCAGCAGGTGGAGCCTCATAACCACATTTTTGTCATCCCCTTTCCTTTTTCTCTCCCTCAGTCATGCAATATTATTGCACGTGAAGAAAGACACTAAATGGCCTTTGAGGCTCTGTTTTCCTCCATTCCAGTGGCTAGGCAATGTGCTGGCCCAACATATTTGAGTCATCTCAACAAAGATAGGCTGATACCAGCTGCTGAGGTCTGGAGGTGCCCCCTTCTGACAAAGCCACTTCCCTGGCCAGAGTTTCCACTAATGCACAGATACTTGGATGCTCCTTGCGACATTATTGGAGTGAAGTCACTATTAACTATGATACTAGCCATGCTGAGTCCGGTCCAGCTAGCTCCAGCCTAAGCGTACTCTCTGTGGGATAATGAAAGTTTGGAGATCATGCATGCTCTGCTACTTGCTTGTTAGTGAGTTTAAAGCCAATATATCCTACTAGATATTGCCCTACGTGGTAATAGCAGTATGTACATCACACCCTCCTTGAATAATAGAGAGCCTATTATGAAACAAGCAGTACAGACAAATGTTCCTATACTTATATGTTAAAAAAAAAAATGCAAAAACCGCGATTACTTTTGCACAACCTAATAATAGCAAAGATTAGAAAGAATCTAACTTCCTATCAAACGAGGCCAAATTTTAAAGTACGGCACCGGTATACAGAGTTTACATATAAATCTTCAGAACACACAAGAAATTGGTGATATGGGTTGCCTCCAGGGAAGGAAAATGGATCAATGAGTAAAGGAACGAAAGGGAGCTTTCTTCTTTCATGACTTTTGAAGTTAGTAGCTATTTAAACTGTATTACCTATTTAAAAAGAAAATAAAGATTTAAAATTTTTAGAAAAAAATTCACCCCATCACTTGTCACGGCACCCCGTTTTAACTCTTTGAATAACACTTACTACATATTTTCTTACACTCTCATTAATGTGTTTATTCTCTTTCCCCATAACTTAATAAAGTACACTCACTCCATGAAGTAGAGATTTTGTCTCTATTGTTCACCCTGTAGCACCTAGCACTTAAATAGGATTTAGCACCTAGCAGCCACTCAATAACTATTTGTCAAATAAACATAAATCGACTTTGCTGTCTTAGTTCCTAAACCTCCTGTCCTCCAGAATTCTGAGTTTGGTGGCCTTCTTCAACGTTTTCATTAACACCTAGCATGGACCTCTATCTCTAGAGTTCTCACATTGTATTATAATTGCCTATTTGTGTTGGGCTTCGGCCAGAAAACTGTCGTCTATTTAAGGGCACAGACTTGTGCCCTGACATACAACTGACAATAAATATTCAATGAAATAAATCAAGATAACAGGGTGACGCTACCAGAGGCCCAGGAGTCGCAGGGATTGCTCAAATAAGAGCACAGGAAGACTCAGCTGCGCAAGGGATCAGATCATCAGCACTGCCTTTGCATCACTAGATTGTCACCGGTCAGAAAAGCCCTAGAAGCGTCAAACTAACACGCCCCATGTTGCAACCGTCCTCTCCAACCCCAAAGAAAACAGAAGATTGACACAGGCACCACGTGAGCACCCGAACCAAACACAAACACGTGCACCCTAAACACTGACAGAACCATCCAACGCAGACACCCTACTGCCCACACTGCACCAAGGGCGCCTCTGGGATCCATCCCCTTTCCCTAGGTTCTCAGCCCTAGCTGGCAAGGCGGATAGAAAAGACCGGAAGACGCTGAAAAGAGGAAGCGGTGATTCGCAGCCCGTATGCCCGCCAGCAAGAAGTGCCACACACCTCCGCTTCGGCTCAGGCCGGATTCTCACCATGCGGGTGCCTTCTTCTTTGCCAGCCTCTCCACTTTAGCACCAGAACGCCGCAGCGGATACTTGCACGCCACCTCCCCTGGGCGCGGCCATGTTGGAGAAAACTGCACTACATTTCCCATGAGCCCGCGGGACAACGAACAGAGCTCCCACAGTCCTCTTCGCCTCCCAGAGCCCGGGAGTGACCCTTTCTCGACCAAGTGTCTTTGTAAAGTGCTGTCTGTTACACTGAAAATTCAGTTGTCTTTTTGGGGGGAGTATCAATAATTGGTAGTGCAGCTATATTTTTATCTGTTGCTCTCCAAATGGACATGGTCAAACAGGTTTGGGCCCTTCGGTCTTTCAATAATATCCCCTGGCACCTTGGATTCTTCGTGCATATTTCCTCCTGAATCTTATTAGAGGTGAGAAAAGAAAATAAATATTGGTGCCACAAAATCACTAAGCTAAAAGGAAAAGTCAAGCTAGGAACTGCTTGGGCAAACCTGCCTCCTATTCTATTGAAAGTCATCCCTCTGCTCACTGAGATAAATGCATATCTGATTGCCTCCTTTGGAAAGGTTCATCAGAAACTCAAAAGAATGCAACCATTTGTCTCTCAGATGTAATACGTATGACCTGGAAGCCCCCTCCTCACTTTGAGTTGGCCCACCTCTGCTTCGATTTGTCCCTCGTTTCTGGACCGAACCAATGTTCATCTTACATATATTGATTGATGCCTCATGTCTCCCTAAAATGTATGAAACCAAGCTGTGCTCCGACCACCTTGGATACATATCATCAGGACCTCCTGAGGCTATGTCACGGGCGGGCGTCCTTAACTTTGGCAAAATAAATTTCCTAAATTGACTGAGACCTGTCTCAGATATTCAGGGTTCACAGAGATATGGGAGAGGATCCTAGGGTCTGAAAGATGACATTGCATGGGCGGGAGGGAAGGAAGTGCATATGCATGAATGTGCCAGGGGAATGGTGAGTACCACAGAGTAATAGAAAGATGTGTGGAAGAATGATGAAGGAAGCAAGACAGAATTCTGTAGGCCTACGGGGTGGGAGTTGCGGGGAGGAAGGTTAGAGAAATGAAATGATATGACCAGAGCTTCTTGTGGTAAGTGGGAGGAGAGACTAGAAGATGACTGTTGAAGTGAAAAGTAGCGAAATATTAACAAGCCCAGTAGTGGCAGAGGGAAAGAAGAAAGAGTTGGTAACAGATCATAAGTAAAAGACAAAGGAGAGGGTGATGATTAGCAGTTGTTCCTGCTCTGTTATTTGTTATATAAATGTACCGTAATCATTCTACCTGCATTGGTTTATGAGCTATGTGAGTGCAGGGAGGGAAAGGTGTAGGGGAAGAGGAATCACCTTCCCATGTTGTTAATAACAATGCCCCCTATCTGCAGGGCACCACAGTGGACTAACGATAAAATAGCTGGCTGGCCAGGAAAAGTGGCAGTGAAAAAAGAGTGCTGCTGAGTGGCGGAATGATTTGTGTGGAGAATAGGTTTACAAGGGTGAAAGAACAGAAGAGGCAGATAAGCAAGCATTGCAATAGTCTAGGAAAGAAAGGGTGAGACCAAAACTTAATAGTAAAAATGAGGAGGCAAGTGCAAGCTGGAGAGGTCAAATCCACCAGACATTGCAAGCTACGTGAGTATAAGAGGACACACAGGAAATCTCCCCATTGCAATTCTGCTTCTGCATTACTGGATGCTTTCAAAAACACATCCCCATAGAGCTTTCTGCAATGATGGAAATATTTTATAGTTTGAGCTGTCCAACATAATAGACACTAGTTAACGTGTGGCTTATGAGCATTTCAAATGTGGCTAGTACGACTAAGGAAATGAATTTTGAATGTTTAAATTTTAGTTTCAATTAAACTTAAGTAGCCACAAATGGCTGATGTCTACCAAACTGGGTAACAGTATAAAATATTCTCTTTTACTGGTCAAATTCAATTACTTCATCTCAGTATTTGTCCTGCTTTAAGGTGCTGAAGCTTTTAAAACTTTTTTTCTACACCTCTCTTTTAATTCTCTTTATACAATCTGATCACTTACTTTCAGAATTTTCCACTAGCTTCTCTTGCTCTGTCCATAATTAAATATAGGCAATCCCTCAGATTTTGTGTTTGACTCTTTTCTGTTATTCTAGTCTCTTCCTGTCTGCCCTCCCCAGAGTTATAAAGAGATTTGTGAATCATTCCCTAATCTTTATCTTCAGCCCTGGCTTCTGTTAAAAGAAAAACTTTGGCCAAATTAAATTTAAAGGAGTTTAATTGAGCAATGAACTTTTGATTCGTAAATCAGGCAGCCCCCAGAATCACAGCAGATTTGGAGAGACTCCAGCACAGCCATGTGGTGGAACATTTATAGACAAAAAAAAAAGGAAATGATGTACAGAAATCAGAAGTGAGGTACAGAAACAGCTGTTATTGGTTACAGGTTGGCGTTTGCCTTATTTGAACACTGTTCAAACAGTTGGCTACATTTGATTGGCCAAAACTCAATGATTGGCACAGGTGTGGGCTATGGTCGGTTTAATTCTCCACTTGTTCACGATGTACAGAAAAACCTTTAGGCTGAACTTAAATATGTAAGGAGGCAGCTTTAGGCTAAACTTGATTAACACTTCCCTGTAGAAACCAGAGTGGTTTCTAAAGAATATGGGGGCATTGGAGTATGACCTGAAATCAAAACTACAAAACAGCATTTATTTTGTTGAGATTTACATGATAATTAATAAAACACCAAACAGAGATTACCTGTTAAGTGATTATTCATTTATCTTCTGCTGCTGAGTTACAAGCCTACATTTCCCATTACCTGCTGTCCATCCCTGTCTCAATATCTCTAGAAAAAGGTGAATACATATACAATTTTGTGTGCCATCCTTTGTATACAGACCCTTATCTTTTCTTGGAATATTGCATAGACCATTTCATCTAAGGAAGATGATTCCCCAAAAGATTTTCAGGTACACTGAGACCTTGTTTTATTTATTATGTAACCACAATGTCTTCCATAGTCTTGTAATACTAGAAATTTAATAAATGTTGAGCAGAAAAGGAATTTTTATTTGAAGATATAATTCATCTTCACCTGTGCCAAACACTTTACATGGTGATCTATAATAATTTTTCAAAAGTATGAAATGCTGACCTGTTTCCTTAGTAAAACCTTAGTCTCAACTTCATGAGAGGTGAGTCCTCTTTGTGACTAGTACTGGGGTCAGCAAGATTTTACTATAAAGGACCAGATAATAAATATTTTCAGCTTTGTGGCCAAATATTCTTTGTTTTTATTTTTTTATTTTTATTTTTTGAGATGGAGTCGCACTCTGTCGCCCAGGCTGGAGTGCAGTGGCACAATCTCAGCTCACTTCAACCTCTGCCCCCTGGATTCAAGCGATTGTCCTGCCTCAGCCTCCTGAGTAGATGGGATTACAGGCACGCGCCACCATGCCCAGCTAATTTTTCGTTTTTTGTTTTTTATTTTTTTATTTTTTTTGGGACGGAGTCTCGCTCTCTCTCCAGGCTGGAGTGCAGTGGCGCAATCTCGGCTCGCTGCAAGCTCCGTCTACCGGGTTCACACCATTCTCCTTCCTCGACCTCCAGAGTAGCTGGGACTACAGGCACACGCCACCACGCCCGGCTAATTTTTTGTATTTTTAATGGAGACAGGGTTTCACCATGTTGGCCAGACTGGTCTTGAACTCCTCACCTCAAGTGATCCACCCACCTTGGCCTTCCAAAGTGCTGGGATTACAGGCGTGAGCCACCGTAGCCAGCCTGTTTTTAACAATCCTTTAAAAAAAAGAACCTTTCTCAGCTCCCCAGCTTATGCTGGGAGGATTTGGCCAGTGGGCTATAGTTTTCCACCCTCTGGACCCTCCCTGAATTGAGAGCACCATCTCAAAGTAAAGGTAAGATCAGCCCATCAATTAAGACATTTATTATGAATTATAATAGACTATAAATGAAATATAAGTGAATTTAATCAGATTAACCAACACTGCATTTTAAAGCATTGAAAAATAAAGTTCCAGAAATTAAGGCTAAGAGTAACATATTGAAAGGGAATAACTTCCCTTGTCCCCCTCACAGGGCGTGCAGTGGGGGAGTGATTCGCTTCTTTGGTGCCCTGCCGCTCCAACCTCTAGGGGAGCGTGCAGACGGGCAGGCTGTGGGGCTCTGACCCCATGGCAGTGTCTAGGGGTGAATGTTCACACCTACTGAAGCCCCAGTGGGCGTGTGTTACAGGGTGTTCTTATAGCTTAGCTGGCCTTTAGTTGGCTTGTGTTAGTCAGCTCAATTAGACCCCCTTCCTTATCACGTGGACGGAGGGCTTTCTGTATCCCAGGGTTTCTTGCCTTGGTGTACCAGAAGAATCAGATCACACTGGGCTTGGAGAATGAGTGCAAGGTTTTATTGAGTGGAAGTAGCTCTCAACAGATGGGGGAGCCAGAGGGAGATGGTTTTCCCCTGGAGTTGGGCGCTCAGTGTCTCAGGCTCTCCTCCAACCGCCGTGGCCAAACTCTGCGTAGTTCTGCCCGTTGAAGGCCTGCCGACCTGCCTGTGTCTGCTGCCTGTGTCTGTTGTGCCTTTCCACCGGCATGCTCCCCTGGACGTCTTCTGGAAGTCCAGCTGCTTGTGTGTCTGCCTGCTGGGGTCTCGGGGTTTTTATAGACACAGGATGGCATGCCAGGGTGGTCTTGGGAAATGCAACATTTGGATGCGAAGGCAGGAGTGCATTTCCTGGGCACAGGCCTAGGGGTGGAGCCCTCGCCAGGGACCTGCCCTTCTCCTCCCAGCATTTCCCTGCCTCCCTTCCGTATTAATGTCATTTAGAATTGCTTTTAGTTGCCAGTAACAGAAAACTGGGCTGATTGCTTAAACAAATAGTTATCTTTCCTCAAATGACAAGCCAGCCAGACAAGGCAATCACTGGTACTGTTTCTGCTGCTGAAAAATGCTTTCTGTTCTTCTGCTCTGCCATCCTTGATGTATTGACTTGTTATCCTCATTCCTGATGTCTCCTGATTGCAAAGTAGCTGCTACAGCTCCAGACATCTTGTCCCCATACTGGCATCTCTAATTGGAAAAAAACAAACAAAAAAAATGTTTCTCAGTCTTTTCATCCAGGAAATACAGCTCCAATGGACTTCTCCCTTTTTTTTTTTTTTAAGCACACAGGAGTTTCATACTATAGTAGGCAGGATAATGGGCCCCCATAAACATTCACACTCTAATCCCTGGAATTTATGAATATATGGGTGTAGTTAGGTTTGCAGACTTTAAAATAGATTATCCTAGATTTGCCAAGGGCCCAGTCTAATCACACAATTCCTTAAAGGCAAAGCATTTACTCTAGCTATTCCAGCTAGAGAAGTCAGAGTGGTTCCAAGTGTGGATTCCAACACTAGACGGCTCTGAGATGTAAGGGTCTATGTGCAAGGACACAGAGCGAGGCCTCTAATGAGCTAGGGGCCATCCCATCTGATAACCAACAAGGAAATGAGGACTTCATCCTGCACACACAAGGAACTGCCTTCTGCCAACAACCTGAGTAAGTTTGGAAGCAGATCCTTCCAAGGGTATCTTGATAAGAGCCCAGCCAGTTGGCTTCTTGGGATTTTGTCTTTATGAAGTTCAGAGCAGAGAAGTCAACCGAACCAACCCAAACTTACAACCTACACAACTGTGAAATAATAAATTTGTGTTGCTGTGAACTGCTAAACTTGTGGTAATTTGTTACAGCAGCAGTAGAAAACCGCTACACATGCTTACCCCCATATCAAACAGTAGCTAATGGAAGTAGAATTACCTTGACTGCTATAAGGCCAATCATGATTCACTCTGTGGGGCTTGGATGAAGTGTGTCCTCCCTGAGATCAAGAGACCTTGACAGACTATGGGCAGGGAATGAGGGGAATAGGTTTCTATTAGCAAGAAAAAGGGGAGACATTCATTGGGTAGACCACTAACAGTGTGTTCCATAAGGGATGGAGCACTTATTTTTGGCCAGATTATCACATTACGAGCTCTCCCCAAACCTATGAGAAAAGGATGCTAAAAGAATGGCCACTCTTCAATTAGCCAGGCATGGTGGCATGCACCTATAGTCCTAGCTACTCAAGAGGCTAACATGGGAGGATCACTTGAGCCCAAGAATTCAAGGTGAAAGTGAGCTATGATTGCACCACTGAACTCCAGCCTGGGCGACAGAGTAATGAGCACTCTCATCAGCTAATAAAGCATGCAAAACTAGAATTCTTACAGCTATTGTATTCTACTTCAAGAGTCTTCAATCAGAAAAAAATTGAAAATGGCCCCAACAGTCCTTGAAAATTGTTACGTTTTTACTGTAGTTCCAAACTGTGATACTATTTAACTGTAGTTTCAAACTCAATTCCGATGGTTATGAGGTTTCTAACCTCCCCCTTCTCCCTACAGCCCCTTTCCCCACCATCTGTTTCTGGCTACTTTCTAGTTTTTCTTCCACTTGTCCCCTGTGGCAACTGTACTAGTTTTGCTTGTTTTTCTATTTATGGTTTTTTTTTTTTAAAAAAGTTCTATTTCTCAGTCTTTCCTCTCATTTACTCTTCTGCTACTTATTTTATCCCTCCTGGAAAAATGACAAATTTGTATCAAGTTTTCTTTCCAAACTTGTGTCTTCTCTGCTGCTTCCCCGGTTGCTGGCTTCTTGAAACTTCAGCAAGAATGCATTATGTAAAACCATTTGATGTTCACTGTGACATTTCAGGACTGAATACATTATTCATGCTATGGTGATAAAAATTCAATGAAAAGTTTACAGTTTTATAAGTCATATGGTGAAAGTATTCCCTGTACAGTCATTAGAGGCAAAAAGTAACCAAGAAAAAAAACAGAAGAGAATGAAAAGGGTCAGCCTTTAATTTATAATACAAAACATAAAACTCAGCTTAGAGAATTCATTTATTATTATTATTATTATTATTTTTTGGACATTTGCAAAGTATACGATTTTAGCTGTGACGCATTAACCTCCCCCAAATGGTCTATTTATTCTTGAGGCTAAAGGCCTGCTTACTTTGCAGAATAATTTTCTTTTCTACACAGATTTTTTAAATAGATGAGAATAAAGAACTAGCAGGCAATTCAGAGTGCAGGAAAATCTTTGGGGTGGCTAGAGGTGTGGGATTTGTGGATTTTAAAAGGTTATGACAATCTTTTAAAAATGTTTCCCTTAAATGTACAAGAAAAAAGTATATTTTAAGAATGTATAAACATTTCATTTAAAAATGTCTTGCCACATTGATGGCTTCATTCTATCATTAATTTCTCAAAGACCCAAAGATACTTGCCCAGAGAGGGCAAACTTCATTATTAACTATATCTGTGATCGCTTCTAATTTGGGGAGTAGACTTCCTGTCAGATCTGATTAGATGGTCTTAGCTGTTAGGTTGGGACTGAGATCTCATATAGGAGCATTAGTTTTGCTATTTTCTGTTGGTTATTTGTGCTTGAATTATTGTCTTTATTCATCTTCACTGTAGGGAATTCAGAGTTTTCTAACCCACTTGTCCATTTTGCAAAAAATAGTTTTTGGGTTATATAATCCAAAAATCCATTTACCAGGCACCACAAAAAATAATGTCTTGCTTAAATCAAAAGAGGGAGAATGCCAGAGGCAGCTCCCCTGCCTGTGAGCTGTCACTCCTCTCCTTTTCTAGAGCACCTCTCATAAAGTCTGTGACATGTAACATCAGACATTCACACCTAATGAAGCTTCCAGGATATTAAATGTCAATAGAGATTAATTTGTTTTAGATAAATATATAAATGGAATTTCTAGAATATTCTTCTAAATCCCACAAGCCATACACACTTCACTTTAGAGGCCACTGCATTAGGGCATGTTTCTCAAAGGCTGGTTCTTAGACTACTTGCATCAGAATCCCTGAAGTGCTTGATTAAGTGGTCTCCAACCCCACTAGACGTAATGAGTCAACTTAAAGCAAATATAAATTTTAATTCTCTGAACCCCACCCTCATGAATGGGACTAGTACACTTATAAAGGAGAGAAAGAAGTGTGTTTGTTCCTTCTGTCCTTCTGCCATGCAAAGATATAGCAAGAAGATGCCATCTGTGAGGAAGAGATCTTTACCAGATGTTTCTGCCCTGATCTTGGACTTCCCAGTCTCCAGAACTGTTTCAAATACATTTCTGTTGCTTAGACTAGGTAATTTATAAGGCACTTTGTTATAATAGCAGGAATGGACTAGGAAATGTATCATATTGAGAAAAGCTTTGAAAAAATTATTTGAAACAAAAAGTTTAGTGAAGTTGAATGTTTGACCAGGGAATACAGGTGGTCCATGATCTCATATTAACAAATGTTTTTCATGCCTGTCATCATTATTTGGGGCTTGTGAGTTTCTGACTTATTTCTTATGTTATCCCTCACATTACACATTCCTCCATAGTTTTAAATGGTCTTTCAGGCCAATGAATATAAATAAATATTATGAGGTGAGGTGGTTAGCAGTGACTTCACATTAATTGGTTTTAATCTAACCCAAGGAAATTGGGGTGGGGCGCGGTGAGGTGGTTAGACAAGCCTTGGCAAAGAATTCAGGAAACAAAAAATTAGGCACCAAATTGTTAAAGAAAAAATCTAGGACCCAAAGAAAATACAAATTCTTTTCAGTATATCAGGCACCTTTGACCAGGAGGTGGCAGCAGTGGAAGCAAGAACTTCTAGAAACAAAGTATCTTGAGGCAAATACCAACACTACTGAAACCACCTTTGCAAAATTATAACTGAAGAAATGATGACAGTGAAAGAAATCAGACCTAACCGTCTCTGTCTTGCTTCTAACCTTTAAGCCGTCCTTGTTCATTCCTGGGCACAGGCCAAACTAACTTTGAGAAGGAATTCAGTTCATGGTTTGACTCTGAAACAAAATTGGTAACAGCCCTTTCCCAAAAACACCCTCTTCTTGCCTGGGGACCAGTCTGCCTTTGCTGGACTAACTTAGTTACAAGATTGGAAATTACAGTTTAGGGGTCATACAATCTCTGGTTCCAAGAATCTGAATCTCCCCAAATTGCTCCTGGGGTTAACACCACTATTATAAAACCTAAGATCAGTGCTTCAGATATTTTGCAGACCATGCACTCAATGGATAAGCTGACACCATCCAGACTGGTAATCTGGCTCAACCAGTTCTGCCATCACACACAGGAGCAGAAGACAGCAAGAAAAACTCACTTCAGCCCCCTATGATTCTATCTCCACCTTGATCAATTAGCACTCCTCTCTTCCCAAGCCCTTACCCACCAAATTATCTTTAAAAACTCTGATCCCTGAATGCTCAGGGAGACTGATTTGAGTAGTAATAAAACTCTGGTCTCCGGCACAGCCGGCTCTGGTGAATTACTCTTTCTCCATTGCAATTCCCCCGTCTTGATAGATCAGCTCTGCTTAGGCAGAGGGAAAGGTGAACCCACTGGGCAGTTACACTGTCTCAAAAGCTCCTGAATCACCGAAGGTTTCTGGCTGATAAGGAGGCCTTTAGAGGGTGCCACTTCCCTGAAGTGATGCCAGGCTCCTCCCATTCAGCATCCAAAAGAGGAGTCCAAGTACTAAAATCAAAGGTTAGGAATTTTAAGTAGATGTTACTAAGCCATAGTAACAAAGAATCTCTCAAAAGTCAGCCCAGTTGATAACAAAAAAAAAAATCAACAAGAATTAACAGAGACACTGAACCACCATAATAACAATTGAAAGATGAACTAGGATTTAAGCCACAAGTCACAGAACAGAAAAAAAAACAAATCTGACTGGAAACCAAAGTTGTTGATACAATGGCTAGTGCCAGTGGTCTAGGCTGGGCTTCTGGTTCACCAGTTACTAAGGCAGTGGTGGGAAGCAGACCAGCAGGCCTCCTGGGAGGACGAAGGTTTGGGCTAGGAGGTGTTTGGACAATGGAAAACCATCAGGTATTTGGAGGGCAGTCCGCTTTCCTGGGCTATAGGAAGGTGTCTGTAAGAGTAGTTAAAATCTAATGGTATTGTTCGCAAATGTCTCCTTCCTTGCCAATTAGCTGTTTAAGTAAATGGTAATGAGGACTGAAACAGGGGTGTCAATTAGGCCCATGAATGATCTTCCCAGTATCTTCAAGAGGTGGGAAAGACTTCATCACCACAAGAGGGAGAGATACTGCAGTAAGAAGTTCACTACTAATACAATGCCTTACACTCTTGGTTGTGATTTTTTTTTTTTTTTTTTAAAGCATGCCTTGATCTCAAGACTATCTAGAACTGCCTGTAGTTCCTCTAGACAAATCTACACCAGGGATGGTGGTTGGAGCCCTAAGTACCTAGGAACAGTGAAAGTGGAAAAATGAGGTCAAACTGTATTCATGAAGAAAAAGCTGAGAACTTTGTTTGCTTTTCTAAACAAAAACACTTAGATTTCAGAGATCCATTTGCATTTCCTGAGGGGCAATGTGCTCCAGAAGCATTACTTCTATTAGCCATACTTTTGGGGTTTCATAAGCAGGGTTAACACCAAAATGTATTGGGTTGTCCATCTAGGCCAGAGTCCAGGATGAAGTGAGACTCAGTCATCCTTCTTTTAAGTTATGGGAGATGGTGGTCAGCATGAGATACACAGCAGTGCCTCAGGGCAGCCCTGCTAGGTCCAGACAGTCCTCTTTTATATCAGGATCCAAGCTCATACTCTCCTGTTTGGGTCAGGTTTGGAACAAATGCTTAGCAGAGATGGTCCTGAGGTAGAGGATGATAGGCAAGCAATACCAGAGTACTCCCGTTCTATTTTTTATACAAATGAGACAAGAAAGCCTCCAAGGAAGTCTGATATATGGCAATTCCTGAAGGATTTGGGTTCCAGACTTTGATCACCTAGAAGGCCCTAAAGCCATGGAATACATGATGAGAAAACCTTTTGCTCTCAAAACACTGAAGTAGGGACTGGTCTCCAAACTGAAAGCCATAGAAGTAACAGCCTTCAAAGGACATAGAAAAGCCACAGTCCATGGAAGTGACAGGCTTCAAAGGAAGGCCCAACTCTCAGGTGTACCAGGTTAGAGTTGTGCTATGCCAAACCAAATAAGAAATACTAAGAGAGGTGTGCACATTCAAGAAGCAAGTGCCTACAGGCAAATTTCCCATGCAGACCTGGAGACTGAAGTTCCAAAACTCCAATCAGTATATCGAAGAGATATCTGCACTCCCATGTTTGTTGCAGCACCATTTACAATAGCCAAGATTTGGAAGCAACCTAAGTGTCCATCAAGACATAAATGAACAAAGAAAATGTGGTACATATACACAATGGAGTACTATGCAGCCATAAAAAAGAATGAGATCCTGTCATTTGCAACAATATAGATGGAACTGGAGGTCATTATATTAAGTGAAATAAGTCAGGCACAGACAGACAAACATCACCTGTTCTCACTTATTTGTGGGAGCTAAAAATTAAAACAATTGAATTCATGGAGTTAGAGAGTAGAGGGAAGGGTAGTAGGGAGCAGGTGGTTAATGGGTACAAAAAATAGAAAGAATAAATAAGACCTAGTATTTGCTAGCACAACAGGGTGACTACAGTAAAAAAAAATTTTGTTTATTTTAAAATAAAAGAGTATATAATTGGATTGTTTGAAACATAAAGGATAAATGTTTGAGGTGATAGGTACCTTATTTACCATGATGTGATTATTTCTCATTTCATGCTTCTGTCAAAATATCCTATGTAACCCATAAATACATACACTTACTATGTACCCACAAAAATTAAAAATAAAAAAAAAAATTCTCCCACCTCAGCCTCCCAAGTAACTGGGACTATAGGTGGGCATCACCATGCCCAGCTAATCTTTTATTTTTTTGTAGAAACAAGGTCTCCCTGTGTTGCCCAGGCTGGCCTCAAACTCTACTCAAGAGATCCTCCCACCTCAGCCTTCCATAGTGCTGAGATTATAGTAATGAGTTCTGGCGCCCAGCTGGGCTCTTTTAACCATTTAACTTTTACGTTATTATTCAGTTTTCCCTAATTAGGCTAGAAATTCTTTTTTTTTTTTTTTGAGATGGAGTCTTGCTCTGTCGCCCAGGCTGGGGTGCAGTGGTGTGATCTCAGCTCACTGCAACCTCCGCCTCCCAGGTTCAAGCAATTCCTCTGCCTCAGTTTCCCAAGTAGCTGGGATTACAGGCACGTGCCACCACACCCAGCTAATTTTTGTATTTTTAGTAGAGACTGGGTTCCACCATATCGGTCAGGCTGGTCTCAAACTCCTGACCTCATCACCTGCCTGCCTCAGCCTCCCAAAGGGATGGGATTACAGGTGTGAGCCACTGCAGCCGGCTAGAAATTCTTTGAAAGCCACTGTTGACCTTTGTATCCTACGCTGTAGCATCCAGGACCCAGTGCTGCATGCAGGTGGTGCTCAATATGTATTTGTTGATTTATTCTGTGTGCTGGTTTAAAAGCAGAGTCATAGGACAGAGCACACTGCATGGAGTGTGAAGTCCTGTCACCTTCCCACATCTCAATTGCTTCTCTGTAAAATGGGGTAGCTGGATGAAACCATTGATTTTCAAACTGTGCTCCTTTGAGCCTTATTAGGGCTTCTTAGAGATGCCTCAGTAGCCACCAAGCACAGGGGAATGGGGCTCTGGTCTACCCCAAATTTATTGAGTGGATCTGCTTTTGTCAGTTTAACATTTTGGGGTTCACAGTAGAAAGTCATTTATAAGGATTCAGTTGCTAAAATTTTGTTTTTTGTTTTTTGTTTTTTGTTTTTTTGAGAGGAGTCTTGTGCTGTTGCCCAGGCTGGAGTACAGTGGCGTGATCTCAGCTCACTGCAAGCTCTGCCTCCTGGGTTCACGCCATTCTCCTGCCTCAGCCTCCGGAGTAGCTGGGACTACAGGCACCCACCACCACGCCCAGCTAATTTTTGTATTTTTAGTAGAGACAGGGTTTCACTGTGTTAGCCAGGATGGTCTTGATCTCCTGACCTCGTGATCCGCCTGCCTCGGCCTCCCAAAGTGCTGGGATTACAGGCGTGAGCCACCGTGCCTGGCCTAAAATTTTAAAATCTTACCTGAATTGATTATTTCAAAGGTCCCTTTGACTGTAAGTTTGATTTTGTTGTTTCATTGACATTTAAATGATAGTTGTCTTATCTGGTATTGGTCCATCCCATCTAAGAACTGTGCTTCCCAATACCCTCACCCTCCTCTGGGGACATCTCCCACTTTTGCATGGATGTTGTTTGTGTCTAACTGCATTCCTCTTTGGTGCTCCTAATCTTAGTCATCTCAAATGTGTAACCTCCTCCCTTCCCTCCAACCTTCATGTGAACTTAATTGGTGTCCTAATTGTTGGGAGAGCCACCTGGGACACCTCCCTTCCTTCACTCAGCTTGAATGCATTCCTGGTTCTTTCCGCATTTGCTCTCCAGTGCATTCTTACCTTGTGCTTCTTAGTATTTCTCTTTTGCCTGGCATAGTATTTGGCTCCCCCAACCCAAACTCCAGCCCTGGCCCATGATCACTAAAAAGGATTCCCATGAACACTAAAAAAATGTTGTGGGTGATGTCTATAGACTAACAGCCTAACTAATGGAGAAGAAAAAAGGACAAAAAAAGAAAAGATAAAAGGAGACAAGGAAGGCAAGAGGAATGAAGGAAGGTGTGTGTTTCTTGGCATGGGTGATATGCACTCTTCCTCACTCCTTCTCCAAAGTATATCCCAATTTCCGCTATGTGTGAGGCTGCTTATGACTAATAATCTAGTAAAGGACAAAAACAGAATAAAACTTGCACTCTCCATTCCTTCTCATCAAGTAGCAGCCAACTGGTATGATTTTGCGAGATCATATCACACGAATTTTAAGTGTGGGCTCTCAGTTAGATTGCCTGGAATCTTGCAGCCACTGTCATTGCTAGCTTTGTGACCTTGACCTTGTTATGCCTCAGGTTCTTCATCTGTAGGAAAAGCAGGGGCTAATAATATTTTAAGGTCATTATGAGGATGAAATTAGATAATATGGGTACAGTGTTCTGAGTAAGACCTGGCACAAAGTAAGGCACTATACATGTTGGCTGCTATTCTACAAAAAAAAAAAAAAAAAAAAAAAAAAAAGGTTTAAGTCTCTTCCTCCATCCTTGAGCACAACATCGTGTTCCCTTGCAAATGAACTGACCCAGTCCCGTTTGGCCTTACCATGCCTGTCACAGCCTAATAAATATTGATGGTAAAGGATGGCAAGCTTTGGGGCACTCGATGCTCTTGCTTCTCTCGTGGAGAGCCTATTAAATGCTCTGACTATTGTGCTAGTAATACACTAATTTCAGTTAGTCAAAGAAAGGAACTAACCACATCATAGTCTATTCACAACAGGCCTGTTTAGAAGATTCAGCCTGGGGCAACATATATGTTTTATCATTTTATTGCAAGAATATAATAAAATTGGAAACAAATGAACTTCAATTGCTGCTTTTACTTGGCTCGTCCGTTGTGTGGTTCTTAATCAACGATGTGCATTAGAATCACCTGGGGAAGTTTTCAAACATCATACAGGTATGGGCCCCATTCCCCAAGGATTCTGATTCACAAGGCCTAGGTGATGTTCTGGCATGTTTATTTGGAAAACATTTACCCAAGGGATTCTGAGACAGAACTCCTGTTCCAAGTATTTCTGGCCCCTTTCTTCCCATTCAGCAAAAACCAGCTTCAACTAGAATGTAAAGACCATCTACAGGTTTGACAGCATCCACATAATGAGGTGTGCTAGAAATCTTCTACCAAATTCTCCACTCACAGAAGAAAATATCTTTAGTTCATGTCACTAATATTCCATGGAATTATGAATTATGTTTCATTAAGATTGAGCTACTAGCCGCTCTTCAGTGAGTTTTTCTGCCATTTTTATGAGAACAACAACAATAACAAAAGCCTTTGCGGGTAATTTTGCAACTTCTCTCACTTGAAGCTGACTCTGCACGGGGATGTTGAGAGTGTGATGGCATTGCTGTTGCAATTTCTATTTTTCTCTTGGGTGTTTGTCCTCCTACTTTCTTATTTTAGGATACCTGTCTACTTTCACATATGAGAGACTCGAGTAACTCAGAACTTTGATTAGAGATAAGGGTGAAATAGAGAACAGGAAAAATATAATTGAATTCTATTTAACTAAAGCACAATTCTTATTTTCATAAAAGGATAGACATTATAAGAAAAAAAGGCAAATTTGTTCACCTACTGGTGCCTCCTGAGCCTCCAAATTTCTCCCCATTGTCACTGGCTGCTTCTCTGCCTTTAAAAATTATTGATAATTCTACTATCTACAGTAGTCCCCTTCTACACTGGCACTAAAGAAATACCAGGTAAAGTGATCTGCCAAGTAAAAGAGGGACTTTAAAAGGGGACTTTATTTCTCTGTACATTCAACACAATCTCTCATCTCCTATATTGCCAAGACCATAGAAAACAATAAAGTCAGAGGCTTGTGGGGGCCCCCTATGTCATTTTCATTGAGTTAATATGTATAGTGCTTAGGATAGTGCCTGGCACACAGAGCATGTATGTTAGTTGTTTTTATCCCTTTTTATTACCTTCAGTTAATTTTATTATTATATTTGGGCTACAACCAATTTTTAGGACCAGAACATGTGGATTCTCTCTAGATATGTGTCTATTTTTTTTTTTTTTTTTTTTTTTTTTTAGTCGGAGTCTGGCTCTGTCGCCCAGGCTGAAGTGCAGTGGCGCAATCTCGGCTCACTGCAAGCTCCGCCTCCTGGGTTCACGCCATTCTCTTGCCTCAGCCTCTCCGAGTAGCTGGGACTACAGGCGCCCGCCACCACGCGCGGCTAATTTTTTTGTATTTTTAGTAGAGACAGGGTTTCACAGTGGTCTCAATCTCCTGACCTCGTGATCCACCCGCCTCAGCCTCCCAAAGTGCTGGGGTTACAAGCATGAGCCACTGCGCCCTGCCTGATATGTGTCTTATTTATAGTAGGCACTCAAGAAATCTTATTGAATTGAAGTAAAGGAAGTTAATCCTGGTGAATTCTGGCCAGGCACACTGGCTCACGCCTGTAATCCCAGCACTTTGGGAGGCCGAGGCGGGAGGATCACGAGGTCAGGAGATCGAGATCATCCTGGCTGACATAGTGAAACCCCGTCTCTACTAAAAATACAAAAAATTAGCTGGGCGTGGTGGTGGGTGCCTGTAGTCCCAGCTACTCGGGAGGCTGAGGCAGGAGAATGGCATGAACCCGGGAGGCGGAGCTTGCAGTGAGCCGTGAGCCAAGATCGCGCCACTGCACTCCAGCCTGGGCGACAGAGCGAGACTCCATCTCAAAAAAAAAAAAAAAAAATCCTGGTGAATTCATAAATAACATTTTCGAGTTTCAGAGATGCTCCATAGAAGAAACGCCCTTTCGAGAGTAACAAAGGAAAGAACAGGTGCTCTAAGCACAGCTGTTATGTGGAATTCCAAGAGCTGAAAAGTCAAAACTTTCATGGGCACATCGCTCCAGGCTGCTCTATATTGTGACTGGTACACTTCAATACATGATGCCATGAAATGTAAAGCCACAGACTTTTATGTGACCTACATACCTGTACTGCGTGAGTAACAGGGCACTGTCATGATGTGTCACTGAGCTAAGAGTAGGCATACTCCTTGGTGGAATATTTTTATTGTGTGTAGGAAATTCTGGGACGTACTAAAGAAAAATGGATCATAAACACTCCTTCCAATGGGCTCCCGTCAGAAAGCTGTTCATATCTCTAGTCCACCATGTACTCCTTTGCATTGTTTATCTGCTTCCATCACTTTCTTCTACTACCAAGCTGTGAGCTTCTTGAAGGCAGTCTCCACATTATTTATCTTCGTATCTCCAGTGCTCACCAGAACCTAGCACACAGCACTCAACAAGTGCTAAATGAAGACAGGATGTCACAGTAATCTTCATCTTTTTCAGTTTCCATAGTAAATAAGCATGAGAAATGTCTCCATGTATATTTTGTATATTATATTTTACAAACCAAAAATTGAGATCTATCATCTGAAACACAATCTGACAATGAGAGAAAATATTTGAAATCTAGATGATCTCAGAAAATTCTGAACAGATGAATGCCCTATCCATGTGTGAGTTACATTATTCATTTATTCTTCCCTTTCTCTCTCCATCTATCCAGCCATTCACTCACCTATCTGTCCCTCATCATCCATCCATTCATCCATGACTTTATTAAAGGACACCACCAACTCACATTTTCAAAAATATGAAGGAAATTTGTTGCTTTAGACTTATGAAAATAACTGCAAAGTGGCAACATTACCTTTCTTTGCTTTAGTACAGAATTTGTTGCTAACAGCTCATATAATACAGGATTTTATTCAAATTTGTAAAAATATTTTGAAATTTTTTCAAAATGTAAACAAAAGGAAATTAACACATTTTATTACTTTTAAAAATCTTTCTCCCACAAGCTGGCAGATTCTAGAAAAAGAGGGTTGGCCACAGTGGCTCAGGCCTGTAATCCCAGCACTTTGGGAGGGCAAGGTGGGTGGATCATTTGAGGTCAGGAGTTCAAGACCAGCTTGGACAACATGGCAAAACCCCATCTCTACTAAAAACTGCAAAAATTAGCTAGGCATGGTGGTGCATGCCTGTAATCCCAGCTACTTGGGAGGCTGAGGCACAAGAATCGCTTGAACCCAGGAGGCAGAAGTTTCAGTGAGCCGAGATCGTACCATTGCACTCCAGCCTGGGTGACAAAGTGACAGAATTCTTCAGTTTTGAAATAAAAATAAACTTCTGTTCCATAGGCACAAATAAGCCTTAGTGTTTATGTTTATTGTGAGGTAAATAGTAGAAAGATTAAGTCAAATTGTACAATCCTCATGTGAGGTGTAAATGTGGAATTTTTCATTAGAAAATATTTTGGAATAAAACAACCTCACAAATTTGCCATACATACCAGAATAAGAAACTGGTTAAAATGTTGTAATGCCAAATAACTATTGTTAGAATGTATTAGTTGTGTCCTTTCAATAGTTTAATGTGACCAAGCCATCTGTTTGAAATGTAATTTTGCCTGAGATTTTGTCTCTAGTTTTTTAATTCTTCTAAACTAAATGTCCAGCAGAATTCTCTGAAATAACTAGGGCCTGATTCAAAGTTTTCACTATATCCACATTGTTTGCCAAGTACTTACTGTCTGTGGACAGGTTTACCATGACAAAGAACATAACATGCAAAAACAGACCATTATTTTAATGAAGATTGTATGTGAAATCAGAATTATTTAGGCTATCTGGATATCTATTCATGAAAATAAAGAACAGCTTTAAGATTTTTTATTACTGATTACTGACCCTCTTCTACACCCTCCCCTTTTTCCCCCAAGTGGATAGATATTTTTTTCTCAGTGATGATATTCACCCCTTTTTTTAGGGTGGAGATTTCTCCCCCCAGTGGATTAGAAAGAAGAAGCATGGCTATTTCTTTGCCATGCTGGCAACAGCCTTCTTAGCTGTATCCTCCAAGTCAATGCCGTAAGTAATGGGGAGTTAGTTAGATGCTATTGAGCATATTTTAAGGCTCTGGACATTGAATCCTTCAAACTTGACCACCAGAGGGGCCATGAGTTCTAGTTCTCCGAAGTGTTTGATGATGCCATTGGCAATGATAGCAGAATTCACTATCACACCTAAAACAATGTTGAGGGTGATTTCAAACTCAGGATCAGCAATGAGCAATTTAAATGTTGAGTACACCTGAGCTTCCTCTACGCTACTGCCGATATCTAAGAAGTTGGCTGGGCTTTGATCATTAAGGGTAATAATGTCTCAGAGAGCCATGTATAGCCCAGCATCACTTAGTAAGGATTCCCATCTAGTTTTAATTTAAGGTCATATCTGGTTACTTCATTTTCAATAGACACATTTTTAATTTGTTGGTCATGCCAAATACGTTTTTTGTGGGCATTCTGCATTGTCCTCAAGGTTTATCATGACATCAAAATAGACAACCTATCATTCCAGAGTTTCACCAAAGGGTTTCACTTCAAGCTAAGTAGCATATTTTTCAGGAAGCAGTAAAACCTGATTTTACTGCTGGTTAAGCCTGATTTTTGTAGACCTGTAGAAGCCTAAATTTTTTCCCATTTACTAAACTTGACTGTTCTCTATGCCCTCAAAATGTAAATTTCCTCCTTAAAAATAAATTCTGGTAAGAAGCTGCCACCTATGACTGTTAACGCCCCTCCTGGAGGTTGCCATCAGTAAAGGCCATTGCAGGATTAGCCCATTAAAACTTCCAAGTGGGAACATCACACCCAGTGCCAGTTACAAAATATTCTAACTTTTACCCTGTTTTGTGACATCGGTTTCTTGCTCTTAGGTACCTGCAGGATCAGCCATCTTTTAGATATTAATTCAACTCCCCTGGATTTCTCTGAAAGGAGTGGGGGCCTCAGCACCAGCATTCACAAAAGTTTTTGACCTGCACTGTCATAGGAGAATGACACTTTAAACAAAAACCAGGCACAGAGGAGTCTGACTAGGTAACTGAGATGAGAGAAGAAGGGACCTTTTTTCTTCATTTTATTGAGATAGGTCTCACTATGTTGCCCAAGCTGGTCTCAAATTCCTGGGCTTAAATGATACCCCCACCTCAGCCTTCCAAGTAACTGGGACTATAGGAACCAGCCACAATGCCCAGTGAGAAAGGGACTTCATACAGATTTAATTCTATATTGGAAACCAACCTTGAGAAAAGCCCACATTTTGTGGTGGGGGGGTGGGGGGGTGGGGGGGCAGGGGGGTGTATGCTTGTGTTCAGATATGAGTTCCTGAAAATCATAGTGTCTTATCCAGCTTTGTATCCCCAGTATCTAGTATAGTGCCTTATATATATAAGTGCTTAATAAATGGTTATTACATGAATTACAGTTTGGATGAGTCCTTGTGTCACCAGAAACCCTCTCGAGATCACATTTAGAGGACTGCCACAGCAGCATCTCTGAGAGTCTTAGTTTGTTTAGTTTAAAGCATTCTCTAACATGAGGATTAACACTCATATAATCTCAGTCACAATTTTATCACTATAGATATTAATGAACATGGTGAGTCCAGCTGCTGCTTTGGTTTTACGTCCAGAATACCATAAGCCTATAAAATCCATTCCATTGGAAAGCAGAGTGGCCTTACGTTAATTTCTAAACTTTACATAACAATTAGGCAAAATTAGACAAGACTTCATGCTTTTTAAGTCCAGAGATTTCCTTTCTAGTTCTATTATGAAGCCAATACATCGAAGAATACTTTCCTCCCACAGTGCTTAAGACAAGTGCTAGATTACAAATAAATAATATTTGGGCCATTACAAATAAATAAATAAATGGGCCATGACTTCCACCCCACCCACAAAATGATCCAGGCAGGATATTCCTACGTGCTTGTCCATTGCTCAATCTACCCTTTGCTAAAGGAAGACATTTCTAGGTGAGGACATTTACAGTCAAATAAATTCCAAATGATAATGTTCAGTAAGAGATCTTCTGAGCAAGGAAGTATATCCACCTCTCTGGAAAAGACTCAAATTCTGTGTCACTTGTAATGGGCCAGTGTGGAGTCTAAGCCGATGATAAAGCATCTCCTAGCTTTTCCCCTTCCTCTTCAGCTCTCCGGCTATAACTCTGGGGAGGCTGTAGAGGCACAACATTCTCCTCTCTGGATTCTTCACTCATGACCTGTAAATGCTACATCACATGATCTCAGTTTCTTCAAATACCCTCTTTGTTGACTGCATGTTGATCTGCTCAATAGGTATTTTTATCCCAAAATAATGCAGGACCCAGAAGTGGAGAAATCTGTGGACTTGTGGTGGAAGAGAAATTATAAAAAGAAAAACTGAGCCAAATCCTGGTGAAGCAATTCTAGGTTTAGCAGGAAAACCAATTAGAAAAGAACTATAGTCTAAGGAGGCACATCGAGTTAAGAACCTGCTTACATTCATTCATTCCTTTCACACTTTTCCTTGAGGATCTATTACATATTGGTCATCTGCTAAGTTCTGTAATACAAAGATGAATGAGACCCTCCACTTGAATTGCTCACATTAAACAGTGGCAAGATTGTCCCTAATTGCTATGGAATACATGTGTACAAATATGCTTTGAAGAAGTCAGTTCTAAGTGATACCAAGGCTGCCTCACACTTAGACAGTAAGAGAATTAGAGAGAAAAGCTTGTCATTCAACACTAGGTAGATTCAAACAGAAGATGTATGACAGAGAATAACTATTGACATAAATAGAGGCCAAAGATGGTGAAAAGGTGAGAGGTTGGGAGTGGTGTGCAAGATCCTGGAAGAGACTTTTGGGATGCAGGAGACCTGGGGGATCCAGGTTGATTCTGGACATTTTAGAAATGCCATTCCTAAAGGTTAAAGGATATAATTTGTTGTGGAGATTAAACTCTCTGGCCCTCCCCCACCATTTTCCATTCATCACATGGGATTGCAGCTACCTACCTACCTTGAGTGGTTTGAGTTTAGGAAAGTTTTAGCTGAGGGAATCAACTGAAAGGAGTAAAAGTCACTGGTTCAGCAACAAACTGGCAGAGATCCATGTCCATGTCATTTTTTGGCCTAGAGCCAATATTAATATTTTTATTGATGTTTTTTGGAAGGATGAGTCAAGACTCTATTGCGTAATTTGATGGATAACACAAAGACAAAAATTAACAGAATTACTAGACTTCTGTCCTTAGTGATTATTTACAGTTTAGGTGTTTATATTCTGTCTTTTTCAACTAGACTATAAGTTCCATGAGGGCAGGAACCTTGTCTTGTTTGTTCTTATTTTCCTAACATGTAGAATGGTGCCTGCACATAACAGTTGCTCAGTAAATAGTTTTACATTGCTTGAACCACAGTGATAGGCTGTGATGAATGCTGGGATAGCAGTATGCACTGGTGCTATGAGAGCACAGCATTCACTCTGCCTTGAGGTTCAGGGTAGGCTTCAGAGAGAAGGTGACATTTGAGCTTGAAGAGTGAGTAGCACTTCATGAAATAGAATGAGAGAGAATGATATTTCAGAAAGCGTGGAACACCATGAATAAAGCAATGTGTTATGAAAAAAATAGTATGTTTGGGGGATAACAAAAAGTTTATCTTTTGAACGCTGATACTTAAATAGTCAACAGTATGCATGGGAAGTAAATTTCCTTCCATACAGGCATACCTTACTTCATGCAATAGTTGTGAAACAAGGACCACAGAGACATGCAAGTAAATTACTTTTAAAAGACTATGGAGTGAAATTCTTTTGTCAGGTGGATTAATCTATCCCTAATGAATCTCTCCCGAGAAGCTTTTCCCTCCAAAGGTCTATCTTTTTCCAAGACGTTTATTCAGGGAGGTATCCTTCATATCTCCCTGAAAAGAAAGAAAAGTAAATAGTGGCTAATGCTTTTAACAATGATAAAAAAAATCAGAGAGGTCAAGGCTTTAAGGTCATTTAATGTGAAGAGGAAATAAGATAAATGTTCAGCATTTAAGGATTATCACTAACCCAACTTTTTATAAAGACGGAATAGTGGGGACGGAACCTTCAGAGACTTTTATTCAGGGAACATCCACTGCGGGGACAGGCAGATGCTTTGGTATCCGGGCTGCTGTGCGCCGCCAGCTGCCCAAGTAATCCTCACAACAGCCCACAGAGGTAGGCATTACCACCCTTTGTTTTACAGGTGAGGAAACAGAGGCGCAGGACGGCCAGGTAACCGGCTTGGAGTGATGAATGAAACTAAAATAAGCGCCGACCTCTAAGCTCATTTGGTCTTTCCCCGACCCCATGCGGCCTCATTAAAGAGACTTTTTGGATTAGCTGTGGAGAAAACGTTCTTCATCAAACATGAAATGCAATCCTGAAAGCACAGGTCTCTCTCTCTCTCTCTCTCTCTCTCTCTCTGTGTGTGTGTGTGTGTGTGTGTGTGTGTGTGTGTGTATGAAGTGGCTTCTGGGGCCCCAGGAAGCAATGTTCCCCCAAATAGCCCCAGACCAGGGTGTCTATAATTCATTCTGTTATAATTAACCCCGGGGTTACGGTATTGTTTCTAAAGCCCTTGTTGAAATGCAGATATGGACCTGGCAGGATTGACACGATCTCTCAATTACACCTAATTAAAGAGCTGGCTCTTTGACAATCTGACCCGACTGGGCTAGGAGTGGGAAAGGCGGGGGCTGCCGGTGGGGGTGAGGGGTAGGCTTCTGCAGGCCCGGGAAGGCAGGTGAGGGGTGGGGATCAGGATTGGGAGAGTCACTGGGTGCACGGTGAGATGGGGGAGGTTGGAGCTAAACTAAAACAAAGTTTGACTTCTGGACAATTATCCGGGGAACACACCTTGCCCGGGACTGTCTGGGAATCCCATTGACAGGTCATCTCAGGTTCACCATCTTCCTGTCGTGGGATCCTCCAGCGAGTCCACCCGGGAGCAATTAAACTGGGCCACACCAGCCACCTCCCACAGCAGCGGGGTCCGCAGATTTAACCCTTTCCCCCCAGACTCCGGCACTGGGGGCCGCGCTGCCTCCCCCAGCACCGCGCCCGCGCCCCCGGCTCCCGGACTGGGCATGCTCAGTAGCCGCCCGCTTCGTGCTCCCAGGGAAGCCTCTGCACGCCCTCCCCCGCTGCTCTCGGTCGCCTCCCCGCCGCCAGCCGCCCCGGGTGCATCCCGGCTTGCTCCGCTCCACGCGACCCAGATTCCTGCCCCGCCCCCGCCCCTTCCGCGCTCGCAGCCAGTGCGGCAGCCGCTGCCGCCCCTGTCCAGCTTCGGCGCCCGGGACCGAGCGCGTCGATCGCCGCCGCGGAGCGCGTAGCCGAAGCGCCTGGGGAAGGCAGAGATGAAGACCACGCCGCCGCGCGCCGGGAGCTGCTGAGCCTGCTGCCGCCAGAGTCCAGGTGATTGGAGACCCCAGAGGAGCCTAGGGACTAGGGGCGAATGCCCTTGGGGAGGAGAGAGGTGCGACGAGGACGCGAGACATCACGCGAGCTGCGCTGTGCCTGGGAGGCAGCAGAAATGCTAAGCATCGGGGGCAGAGAGGGAACGTGAATGAAAATGCACTCTACCTCGGTGCAGGGGCTCCAGGGTCACCCAGGACTGTGATTTCCCTTTCTATTCTGTCCTCCCAATTAACACCCGAGAGGCTGCAGGTCGGCGCGAGAGGCTGTTTGCATCTCGGCCCGGGCGTAGGTCGCCTAGCGACCTAACGCCGAGGGCTCGGGGAAGGGATCCCAGGCAAAGCCAAAATGGAAGGCGGGACAAGGGCGGCCTGGCTGGGGCGAGGGGCTGGTCTGGGTCCCTGGGAACCCCTTGCCTTGTGGGCTTCGGTCTCCAGGGAGGAGCAAGGCAGCCGGGCTGCGGGGCCGCCGGACTGTGGGGTCCTCCGCGCAGCGAGCTGGGAGGAGCGGTCGGCTGGGTTGTTGCGCTGCGCCTCCTCCAACTGCTGGGCAACTCCGCACTTCAATATTAGAGCATCTCTTTCCTGGGCAGGTAGAATTGGACAGCCGAGTGGGGAGTGACAGCTGACAGCTGACAGCTGACGGGACTGTTAAAAGCAGAGCAGTGGAGTGTGGTGGTGGGGTGAGCTGTTGTGGGTGCTTTTTTTTTTTTTTCCAAGTGTGGGTGCGGGCTGTTCTGACTCAGTGTTTCTCTCAACCTCTAAGCGGCGAGTCCGGTAACACAGCTTATGAATATTTCAGGAACGACCTCACGGGCTCACTTGCTTCAGATCAAGTTTAATGAATATGTTTGTCAGCCTTTCTGCTCTGCACAGTGCCCTGAGCTTTCCACATTTCATCCCTTTCCCCCACCAACTAGGAAAAAGACGCTGCTAACCGCCAGTGGGCCGTAGATTTGTACTATCAATTGAGTCTGTCATTTGGAGAGATCAGTTTTGGGCAGGCATCCAGGCATTGTTCTGCATCTCTGCAATGTATACGTGTTGTGCCCGTAGCTTGACAACCGTCCTTAACTGGTGCTGCCAATATGGTGGAAAGCAGGTAGTATGCTTGTATTGGGATAAATGTCTTAATTCATTAACCTATTATGACAACACGTAGTTACACCAGACTTAGTCATTCCCTCCCCCAAAAGTTTTCTCTGAGGTCAGTTTAGTTGGTATTTTGCCAAAGGCACACTCTTGTATCTACATTGGGAGGTATTTCTCTCATCTTAATCTTTTTCATAGGAAGAAGAAATAAATGTCTTCTCTGTAAGACATCACTGTCAAGAACACTGAAAGAAGAACCCATTAACGTAGGGAACGTTGAGGACTGGAACAGGCTGTAGGGCAGTTTTCCTATACTTTGGGTTATAACTTCCATTGCATCACCACCATTTACCAGTAAACCAGCACACACAGCAATCAGTACTCGAAATGGTCCTCTTTTGCAGAAAAAGCCTGCTTTTCTCCCAGCTTTGGTGAGATAGATACGTAATCTTCATAAGGACCTATAAGGAATTCCTCTGTGGAACAAAATTTTAAGCCTCCAGTACAAGATGCTGAAAGAAGCAACTCTTTAATCTTGCCAGGCCATACACAGTGAAGCTGAAGTGCTTCAATTTACAGATGTTTTAGATTTAGGGAAGGCTTTTCCAACAAAGACCTACTGCAGTTACATCACAGGCTCCACCTCCGCCTGCCAGGCTGCTTCTGCAAGCCTGTTAGTGAGGATACTATGTATTGCTATGCTTGATTAATGAAGAAAATAAATCTCCAAATCAAAGATTTATTTATTTCTCTTTTTGCATTCTGCTGATTTAATTGAAAATATGAAAATTTCAAAAATTAATACTTGCAGCCAGGACTTAACTGAGGCTCTATAACTCTATAAATGTTAGCTTTCCAAGAGATCATAAGTAAAATTACAGCATTCTTTGTAAAATCTTTGATAAACTGTATTATAAGAAAAATTCTATGAAATTGACAAAATAAGTGAAAATGTCATATAATAAATTAAGCAGCATTTCTTAAAGCATGTTACTGAGATGTTGAGAAAGAAACCCAGTTGCATTAACAGACATGAAATCTGGATGATTGAGAAGTTTGCGGAGCTTGCATACAAATCCCCAGGTGCCTTAAAGGAAGTGTTCTCCGAGTCCTCTGAGAATTTTTAACAAAGCACTGTTAGGGTTTCCAGATTTAGCAAATAAAAATGTGGGCTGCCCAGTTAAATTTGAATTTCAGATTAACAGTGAATTATTGTTTTTACCTATGTCCCATGTAATATTTGGTACGAACTTATACTACAAAATATTAGTAGTTGTTTATCCTAAATTCAGTTTTGACTGGGCAGCCTGTATTTTTCTGGCAACCCTAGTTACTGGAAATGTTTCATTCCTCCTTTTTGGGTCATTTACGGGTTGAAAAAATAAAGTGGAGCAGAAATCATATGCTGTTCTGCAGACAATCTGGGACAAGCTCAGTTCTGGTTCAAGCTTTTGAAAATAACTCATGCTTAGAAGTGAACAGTTTCACTTCAACACATATTGGTTGGGTATCTCTGCTTGCTAGGCTTAGTGGAAGGTGCCAAGGATGCAAAGATGACAAGGGGAAATGGGGCAGGGGGAGGGATCTGCATCATAAGTTCTGGGACTTGCTGTGCCAGTAGTGTGTGTTTATGGTGGTGGTGGAGGGGCGTGTCTACTGTAGGAGCCTAGGAGAGGCACTGAATTATGCTGGGCAGCTGTAGTCAGGGAGTGAGATGCCTAGCAGTTTTGACAGGGCTGGCCTTGAATAAGAGAGCGAGATCTTATCCTGGGCGAAAATTAGAAAAAAAAAATCTCTGTGTTAATAGTAGAGTGGTGCTGGAAGTTGAAGGATTTGATCTGATAGCCTCAGTGAGAGGACAGAGTGGCCTGCTGAGAATGAGGGAAGAGAGGGGGATTCTGAAAGAAAGATTTTAAATAGTTGCCAATGGGAATGGAAGAGAGAGCTGAAAAGGGACAAGTGCAGGAATTGGCAAATGGTACTTCGGTGAACGGACCTCAGTGCATTTAAAATAGCAATTGATCTGCTCTTGACTCATGCCCTAAGTGCTAGTTTACTATTCTGTTACCATCCTGGTCTCCTCAGGTAAAAAGTTGTCATCACACAATACTGGAATATATCATTTAAATGTTTTACTACATTTATATAAAAGTAGATAATTAAATATAATATTCGAGATGCCGATCAATAGTCAGTTGCTTCTTGGCACAAATTTCTGAAATAAGATAAGCAGATGTCTTGGTTTTAGCAAATCTGTTGCTTCAAGTAGGAAAAGAAATTAAATTGAGATCATTTCTGATTTGATCCAGCTATCTTTAAAAAACTAGATTCTGATGATGGAAAGAGTGTACATTTTACAGATATAGCACTACGTGAAAATGGCTATATGCTTGTAGTACCGCAGAGGGCCTAGTCAGAATGTTCCAAATGCAGTTAATTCCAAAAAACTAGCACACCACATACATGTGTGTCTTTGAAGACCCAGAAGCTACTTTCATTATTGAATAACATGGTAAATTTCCAGGGAAGTTGATGATCAAACCACTGCAGTCCATGTAGAGAACAGTTCCTCATTTCTTGAAGATTCCAATTTGCAAACTCCGGCAACTGATAATAGAATGTCGTTCTAGATTGCCCTTCTGTCAACAAATCTGTTTTTTTTTTTTTTTTTTGGACCCATCCTTCAGAAGAGCCTCATGTGTTTGAGTGTCCATATGTGTGGTTAAATTTCCACTTCAAATTTTATAATAAGGTCTTAAAATTATAAAAATTACCCTATACTAAAACTTAGAACTAAGTAGCTCATTAGGGTGTTTCTTCTCAAATGATTATCCTTTCAACAGAGCAGAAAACAGTTCTACTTCAGGTTTTTCTACTGTTCCTCTTTGCAATGTTTGCCAAACACATTCTGCCCTGTAATTCTGATGGTATATGAGAAAAAAAATATGACCAAGAATGTATTGATGTTGCTAAAATTTCAAGGCAATTAGACCATAGGTTTTGTTTTCAGCAAGGGTTCGCATGAACATGGCTTATTAAAGAAAGGCTTACTGCAGTAATCCTCAATGACAGTTTATGTGGAATATCACCCAGAGAGAACCTTAACTGAAATTGTGTGCCCAATTTACATTTTATATTCTAAGTCCTCAGTGGATACTCTGAATTTAAAGATTCTGAAGACAGTATGTTCTTTCCTCCTGGGAGCTTTTAACCTTCCAACTCACTTATGCTGACCATAAGCAAGTCATGTTTCATATCAGTTTCTATGCTGTAAAATGGAAGATATACACATTAAAAAAAATATTGTGCCAACCCTAATCTCAGTATCTATAAAATAAACTCTAAGTGTTGCTGTGGTTCCAAGGGATGAATAACTTTATTCTCAATGAAAGTAGATGATTTGTACAATGTCTGGGTACTCTATATGATATTTAAGATGCCATTAAAATAATTCACAATTTGATTTTTTTGCTTTTTTGGTGCGAAGCAAAATAATTGTGGCAAATGCCTAAGGAGAGCTCATTAAGCCTCTTTTAAAAATCAGTCTCATGCAAGCCAATAACTGCAGATTCAAAAGTCTTTACATAACTTTTAAATGTTTCCATTTTAATTATTGGGATTAGGACTTGGGTAATTAGAATGCTGGTTATAAGAGCTCATTTCAGCTGTTATAACTCTCCTTTCTATTTTTTTTTTTTTGTGTACAGGTAGTTGGTGAAAGGCTACCATATGTTTTGAAGTTTTCATTCATGATGAAACTAACAATTTATTTATCTCAGCTGTTTTTTGGCTTAACAGATATCATCAGTGACATCAGAAACTCTGTTCCCTAGATCTTTTTTACTTTACTAGTTGGCATTATAAATATTTAAAATGTGAGTCAATCTTTGGAATGAATTTACTGTACATTTCTTACTTTTTCCTTTAAAAGAATAGGAATATTCCGCTCTTCAGAATTTGGAAGACAGATTTTCTGAAGATTCCATATTCCATAAACACTGACATGTTAATTTCAGATTTCCTTTGCTTTATAATCCACTTAAATGGGCAAAAACTTAAATAATTGCTTTTAGTTGAGAAATTCAATTGTACATTCTTTTAAAATGGTAAACATTTATCAAAGCTATTTAAATTAAAATGCCTATTATGTACATCATTAGTCATAATTTTAAAAAGCCTTTATTAAAATACTTTACATAGAATTTTGACTTTCATATTCTGTCTCATGGATAATGTATATGTAGCCCAATATGTGAATCCAATATATTAAAATCAAGGCTTATGAAACAGATGGGTTGAGTTATAGTTTTTGCTTCACTAGAGAGTTTTATGCTATACCAAAAATTTCCTCTACTATTCCTTTAAACTGTAGATAACCTGGAGTATTTAAAATAGAGGCAGAATTATCAAATTTTTATATGTACACAATCCCTCTAGTACACATTTATCAACTAGAATATTGAGTAATCTTTATGGGCGAGAGGCAGAAATGAGGTCTGGAATGTAATGTTGTAGCTGGGTTGATCAGCTACATCCAAAGAATGTTCATAGGTATGGAAGCCAACATAGAAGCTGGTTTCTGTTGGTCTACCTTATAGCTCTTTATTTGACCATGACATTTCTACAATTTTATCAAGGACTCAGATGTACATAGATCATAATGGAAAGCTCAAAGCAATAGAGAATTTGGATGACAATCCGGATTAAATTTGAAATCTCTTAGCCCAGAGCAAGCACTGGAACTAAGATTATATTTTAAAAGGATGGATGTGAAGTTCATTTAGGTTGTAAAATCACTTGCTAAGGACATAGTGTAGAAGTCCTAGTTTACCAACGGTTTGGTTTTCAAAAAATAGTTTTAGTTCACTTGAGCATTAGCAAACAGTACAGAAGAAATTAATGCTATACTTTGGTTGGATTCACAGATAAATAGAGCCCAGATCTAAGAAGGTCAGAAACAAAAAATATAACATACTGTACTGAAAGTGATGCATTTTGGGCCACCTATCAGAGAGAGAGCATGCTTTTATTGGGTAGGACATTGATTCTGATGACCTTAAAAACATCTCCTAAATCTTATCCTGCAGTTTAAATTGAGCTCCCAGGCACTTATCCACGAATCTGCCAATGTCTAATTCAGCTTAGTAGCATGTATGTGATAGATAACTATTGTACATCATTTCTTTGACTTATAATGAATGTATGATCTTATTCTTTTCCATGTGTTAGTTATTCCCTAGGTAATTAATCAATCTAACTAAAAATAGGTGCATCTGCTCTGTAACTAGCACCAGGTTAAATTAAACAGCCTGTATCCAGGTATTCTTTAATTATCTAAGATCGTACTTGAAATTCTAGTTCAAAATGATGATATGTATTTTGAGTAGCCATAAAATAGGCTTGTGTCCAAGTCCTAAAAATAAAATTGCACAGCACACCTAATCAAATTAGACAACGATGGAAGATGAACATGTGTTTGTTCTGAGTGTACTCTACGCGTACTCTGTCATTACTCTGCATTGTGTTTTGACTTTTCAAAGTATTTGTTTATAGCATACAGTGGACAACTATCATTCTTTTTCAACAATGCCATCTGAATCTCTTTTCCATGTTGAGGGTTGTATTAGTGAAGGTTCTCCAGAAAAAAGGAGATATATTTATATTAAGAGACTTATTGTGAGGAATTGGCTTACTTGACTATGGAGGCTGAGAAGTCCTACGATCTGCTGTCTGCAAATTAGAGACCCAGGAAAGCTGGTGGTGTAATTCCAGTCCAAGGGCAAGAAAAGACTAATGCCCCAGCTTAGCAAGCAAGCAGGAGGCAAAAGCAGGTGAATTCTTCTTTCTTCTGCCTTTTTGTTCTATTCAGGCCCTCGATGGATTGACAATGCCCACCCACACTGGGAAGGGGAAATGACTTACTGAGGACACCAATTCAAATGCTTATCTCATTCAGAAACACCCTCATAGGTGCACCCAGAAATAATGTTTAATCTGGGCACTCTTTGACCAGTCAAGTAGACACAGAGAATTCACCATCACAGAGCCCACTCCCCACTCTAGGAGCTGAAAGTGCCAGATGCTTCCTTTCCCCAAACCTCCTTGCACCTGGGCCTGCGCCCATGATCCAAACTCTGCCCCAGTGGCAGATTTTCCAGTCGGCAGTGCCCCTTGACCAGTGCTGGAGCGTCAGTGGGGCCACTCCAGTCTGTGCCTGGTGGTGGCAGTAGAGGTGTCTTTACTGGGCCAGTTCTGTGTCAGCATTTCAAGTGTTATTTTTGGCTACATAGCCTCCATACCCAGTTCTCTAGCCCACCTGGAGATGTTGTGAGTTGCCTTCAGAACAAATTCCATTTCTGCCTAAGTTGGCAGAGCTAGATTGTGTTTCTTGCAGTGATAAACAGGGTGCAAGTCCATTTTTACGTGGGACCTATTGAGCACACAGCACTGAGAAAGGCACAAAAGGAAATGCTTTTTCATTCTCTGAGTATTTATGGAATAAGGCATCTTGCTTGGCATTGGCCAGAAGGAAAGACATACAAAGCTGGTATTTTCGAACTAGTGCTATGAGGACAAGTAGGAGGAGGTGGGGATACTACTGGCCAACTTAAAGGGAGCGTAGATGTAATTCCATGGCTATGCTAATTTTAAAAATTGATTTAGTACAGAGATGAAGTGTTGGGATAAGAAAGGATACTTTTCAGGAAAATAAATACTGCATTTCATCCATTCCAAGAGAAAAGTTTTTTCCTTCATTTTAACATTTATGAAATTAGGAAGCATTGTTAGAGTGTGCCATGTTTTAATTGTTACTTTTTTCTGCTCAACTCGTCTACCATATTTTACTGAATCTAAGACGTCATTGTCATATACTATTTTATACCTCTAAGGAAAAAGCCCAATAAATAATTATTTTAAAGATGCTTCTGCCAGGTACAGTGGCTCACACCTGTAATCCCTGCACTTTGGGAGGCTGAGGCAGGTGGATCACTTGAGGCCAGGAGTTCAAGACCTGCCTGGTCAACATGGTGAAACCTGATCTCTACTAAAAATATAAAAATTAGCCTGGTATGGTGGCATGTGCCTGTAATCCCAGCTACTCGGGAGGCTGAGGTGAGAGAATCACTTGAACCCAGGAGGCAGAGGTTGCAATGAGCCAAGATTGTGGCACTGCACTCCAGCCAGGGCGACAGAGCGAGACCTGTCTCCAAAAAAAGAAAAGAAAAGAAAAGAAAAAAAAAGAAAAAAAAAGACTATGTCCTAACAGCATACTGGGGCCTCTCCAGACTAGAGGATTCAAAGAGACCCTAAGAGAACTAAGTCAGTTATGGAAATGATATGGGTTAGATACCAAATTCCTTTTCATTGTTGTTTCATAGTCTTCCAAAGCTATTAAGGAGCAATAGATTTACCTCTAACTTTTGTTATAAACCAATTCAGGTGCTAATTATTATAGCCTTGCTTGGCTATAAAAAAATACCTAGCATACTTGTGATGATTCTCAATTATGTGGATGGCACCTTTTTTTGATACCTTATTTTTAAATTTTATATACATCCAGAAGTACATAGGATAGTGTGAATCCCAGTAATTAAAAATCATCAAATCATGACCAATGCTGTTTGATCTCTAACCCTACCCTCTATCCATCCATATTATTTTGAAGCAAATCCCAGATACCATATGATTTCATTTATAAATACTTCAGTATGTATCTCTAAAAGAAAATGACTTTTCAAAAATATACCCCTGGAAAAAAATCTATAACTTGTAGCATCTTTTTTTTAGTAAATAATTTTTTTAATTTAATTTAAGTTTTAAGCTACTTTTGTCTTTGAAGGTTTTTTAAAAAACAGTAACAACAACAAATTAGGTCCACTTCAATGTCCACTGATGTCTTTTTTATGAAATTTGTATGTTGCTAACACATCATTTCACAGTTCTGCAACAATATCTCTTCCGATTTTTCATCCTGCAGCTTTCTTTTGAATATACGCTGTAGCTGAGGATTTGTGTAAAAAATATTCTTGCCATTTCCAATGCGGTGTTCAGAAAAGCCATATCTGACTCTTAATTATTTTTGGTCCTAAACGAAGGATTCATAATACCGTATCAAATGATTTGGACATTCTGTTAGCTAATGAGCATACATCACGTTGAACCATATCAACATTTGTTTACTCAAGCTCTTCCACATTACTATTAAATATTTCCCACACATCTTCATCTAATGTCAAAACCAACACACACATCTGTAATGTGTGGCCTGATGGATACTGTCCTAGAATGGCTTAGGTTTTGGGAATTCCTCCACTTGTTGGAGGCAATGCTCTGGTTCCTCAAGCCTTAGTTTCTTCTTCTTCCTTTTTTTTTTTAAGTGTGGTTTAAGTCAAGGTTTAACGGCACTGGAACTCAAGACGTGACTGGTGCCTCCACATGGGCTGAAATCACAGCCCCATGGAATCTT
Source organism: Symphalangus syndactylus (assembly GCF_028878055.3). Taxonomy (NCBI): domain Eukaryota; kingdom Metazoa; phylum Chordata; class Mammalia; order Primates; family Hylobatidae; genus Symphalangus; species Symphalangus syndactylus. The sequence goes on from NC_072425.2 coordinate 124,445,826, forward strand.
CTTAAAATCTAAGTTTTTGTGTATATCAAAGGAACATTTACACATCATTTAAAACATTGTATTGCTACAAGACTTTTAATGGAAAAACTCATTCCCTAATCCATCTCTACTCTAGATTTGTCTTTCTCAGGAATACCATTTTAATTCTTTTAACTGTTTATACTGCTGTTTCTCAGTATATTAAAAGTATCAGATCTATTGATTTTCCACTACAGAAGTGAAAAATTTAACATTCATATCTAATCCCTCTCTCATACACATATGTTTCTCCTTTTTTAATTCTCCCCAAATCACTGTTTTTGATTTAATATTCAATGTTTATTTTGACAATGTAAATTTTATTTATAGCTTGTTATTTTTTTTGCACAACTTTTTGTTTTCTCAAGAATTAGTAATTCTAATTTTGTTTTTCTTATTTTCTATTAATGTCTATTAATCTTTTTTTTTCTTTTTTTGAGACAGAGTCTCACTCTGTCACGCAGGCTGGAGTGCAGTGGTGTGTTCTTGGCTTAGTGCAACCTCTGTCTCCTAAATTCAAGCAATTCTCCTGCCTCAGCCTCCTGAGTAGCTGGGATTACAGGCGTGCGCCACCATGCCTGGCTAATTTTTGTATTTTTAATATAGACGGGGTTTCGCCACATTGCCCAATCTAGTCTTGAACTCCTGGGCTGAAGCGATCCACCTGCCTCGGCCTCCCAAACTGCTGGGATTACAGATGTGAGCCATCAAGCCCAGCCTATTAATCTTATTTTCTATTAATTTTCTTATTATCTATTAATGCATATCCCAAATTTATCCCCAAACCAACAGAGTTGTGAATATTTTCTGTATACATTCATACATGCCAAAAAATCTGTCAGTTCCAGTTTTTATTTTGAAGACATCTTTCCTTAAGCTCTAATGCACTCTTAACTGGTTAGATTGTTGTTAAAGACCTTACATTCACATCATTCTAAGAAATCCTTTCACCTTTCTCCAGTATGGGATTTTCTGATTCCTGGGTCCAATGTCTTTCTCATTCTCCATCTTCATTTTGGTGGAATGCTTTCTTCGGAAGCCTCCAGAAAAGGCATACTTGAAAGATACATAGAAGGTCTTGTATGTCTGAAATTGTCTTCATTTTCTCCTCATGCTAAATATTTTGGCTAAGTGTAGAAATCTAGATTAGAAAGAATTTTTTCTTGGAATATTTCTTTTTGCTTCTGTGTTCCTGTTGACAAAATGAATGCTCCTGAAGACTTGGTGCTTTCTATGTGAACTGTTTGTTTTTGTTCCCCCTCTGGAAACTTGTTTTGTGAAGTTTCATCATAATATGCTTCGGTGAGGATCTTTTGTTATTCAAGGAGCTGGGTACCCTGTGGGTCTTTTTGATCTGGAGACTCATGTTCTTCAGCTCTTGGAGAGTTTCCTGTATTATTTCTTCGATAATTTCTTCACCAACATTCTTGCTTTTCTTTCTCTCTAGAATGTCTGTTACTTGGATGTTGAACCTTTTTCTCACCATTTTTCATCTTTCTGTTAAATTCTTCTGGCAGATTCCCTCAAATTTGATAGATATTTTCAACTTTGTCTTTCATTTCAGACACTTTTATAAAATTTCCAAGAACATTTTCTAATTATCTTAAAGTTCCCTTTTATTGATTCCTGTTCCTATTTAATGAGTATAATATTTTTCTTTTATCTGTGAAAATTATGATGTTTTAATAGTTTTCTTCTCTTTGCATTGTTTCTTTTTCTTTCAGATTCCCTTTTTTTCCTCTTTCTTTGCTTTGGGTCTCTGTAATTCATGTCAGAAACATCCCTTAATTGTCTGATAATCCTTGGCTATCTGTTCATATTTAAGATTGAGGCACTAAAATGCTCTCTGTGCATAGGTGGGGCTTGTTGACCATCTGTTTCACAGTAGCCCAGTTGGGGGCTAATGCTTCTTTGGGGGAGAGCTATATGTGTCTCTGGTTAGTTTCCTGAGAGATAACTCCTCTAATATCCTACCTGAGGAGTATTATGCTGCCTGCCTCTGTTCTGGGAGTTGAGCGGGAGAAGAAGGATGGCAGGGATCTCACATTTACCAAGTAGATTTTCATGCAACCTCCTTGTATTTAATATGTCAACTCAATCTCATTTTCCTCCATCACCAAGTTCAGAGCCTCTCTAGCTCAACCTCTTTACAAGTAAATTTCATCTCTGCTGATAGAATGGAGAGGGGTTATGCCTAATTTCAAAAGATGGAGAAAGAGACATAGGTCCTAACTACTCCTATGAAAACTTTCAACCAGGCTGAGCACAGTGGCTCACGCCTGTGATCCCAACACTTTGGGAGGCCAAGGTGGGCACATCACTTGGGCTCAGGAGTTCAAGACCAGCCTGGCCAACATGGCAAAACCACATCTCTACTAAAAATACAAAAAATAGCTGGGCGTAGTGACGCATACCTGCAGTCCCAGCTACTAGGGAGGCTGAGGTGGGAGGATCGCCTAAACCCAGGTGGTGGAGGTTGCAGTGAGCCAAGATCATGCCACTGCACTCCAGCCTGGGTGATAGAGCGAGACCCTGTATTTAAAAAACAAAACCACCACCACCAACAACAAAAAAACCTTTCAACCAAGCCTCTATTTTGGGCTTCTTACACTCCCACTTTTAGAGGAACTGGGCACCTTTAACTCCTGAACATGGCTGAGATTCTCACTCAGGAGTTTGAGACCAGCCTGGCCAACATGGCGAAAACCTGTCTCTACTAAAAATACAAAAATTAGCTGAGCATGGTAGCACATGCCTCGTGATCCCAGCTACTCGGGAGGCTGAGGCAGGAGAATCGCTTGAACCTGGGAGGCAGAGGCTGCAGTGAACCAAGATTGTACCACTGCACTCCAGCCTGGGTGACAAAGCTAGACCTTGTCTAGAAAAAAAAAAAAGGAATTTAAGATTTAAAAAAAAAACACAGTGTTAAATACATCAGCAATGATGATTGTGAGATAGCTGGAAAACCAGGAGAACATGAGATCACAGAAGCCACAAAAAGGGCCTTTTAAGAAGCAGCTTCGCATGTGTTAGAAGCTGAATGAGACAGGACAGGAAAATGGAGCTTGGAGTAGAGCATACAACTTGGAGTAGAGCCTTCAACCAAGCACGTACTTACTCACCCACCCTTTGTGTCGAGGTAAGGAGTGCTAATCACTCCAGAAATTGTTTATGATCCGAGCTGTCTTTGTGTTTTCTTTGTGTTAAAAGAAAGTTATCTTACAATGTATGTATGGATACATACACTGGAGGGATTGTGATAGGGCAAGGGAACCAGGGCTCAGAGACTGGAGTAAGAGCGTTGGGAGGCTCTCCAGTGAGGCTAAGAAGGATATGAGTTGCTCTATCAACAACATATAACATATTCTGGAATTACTTAACCTGGCTTAACCTGAATAAAAATGTCAGAGTCAGGAAATGAGAGTCCTATAGTGTGATTTGCTGCAGGTCATTAGTACTCATTGTCACCAACCGATAAATTCTTATGCAGAAGCATCACAGCCCAGAATCTGAAAGTAAGTAGGCTTCAGTCTTACTATGTTATATTGTTTCTAAGATACTTCCCCCTCCCCACATCACTAAAATTAGATGCATTGTAGTTTAATTAGCAGCATTTTGTTTTTCCTTAAGGGCACATAAAATAATGGTGAATTCTACCATTGATGGCACTGATGAAATACCATTGGAAAGAATAAAATAATATTCACTCAGCAAACATCTGTCAAGCCATGCATAATCATAGCTCTAAAGTGTGTTAAAAACTACTTTTTTGCTTTACCATATGAATTGTTGCAGACGCCCAGTCTAAATGGTCGAATTCCTTTAAGTGAATGCTATTACCTGTTCTGCACAGTCAGGGTTAGCATTGCCCTAAGAGCAGAGTACCCTGCTTGCCTCCAAGCTGCTGGAAATGCCCCAATTTGCTTGAACTTTCCTGTCAAATGTTTCTAGATAAATGCTTTCACTATGTTCTGATTGTATGAAAGCAAAAATTTTGCCAAAAGCATCAGATTATAGTGGCAAAATTATGTCCATTTAATTTTTATACAAACTTAAGTTTATTATTTTATCATGGTTTTATTGAGAAATTTAATTTTAAAACTAAAATATAACATTGAGAATTTACAAAATTCAGATGATTTTTGGGGCAAAACAGATATATATATGTATTTTGAAATCTCCTTATTCTTTTGTAGCTGAGAGATGAATTTTCTTTTTTTTTTTTTCTTTTTGAGACAGGATCTCCCTCCAGTGTCCCAGGCTAGAGTGCAGTGGCGCGATCTTGACCAGCTGCATCCTTGACATCCTGGGCTCAGGTGATTCTCCCACCTCAGCCTCCCTAGTAGCTGGGACTACAGGCACATGCCACCATGCCTGGCTAAGTTTTTGTACTTTTAGTAGAGATGGGTTTTCACCATGTTGCCCAGGCTGGTCTTGAATTCCTGACCTCAAGTGATCCGCCCACCTTGTCCTTCAAAAGTGCTGGGATTATGGGCATGAGCCAGGGCGCCCAGCCTTGAGAGATGAATTTCATCAATCCTGCATCCTCCCACTTTGCTGCCTCCATGAAAACGGTGCATAAGATGTAGGCAACCACAGTGAAATTCAGAAAGACACTGACTTTGAAACAGATCATAAATACATTTGCAGGCAGCCCTGAATTCTGTGGCTGGCATGGACCTCCCTTGCTATAAATCATAAAAATTAACTCTGGATGAGTGTTTTATTCATGAAGGGGAAAAAACCTTCTTTGTTGTCATTTTAATGAGTGTCAGCAGTGTTTTTCAGGCTAGTCACTGGGGGAGGAAAGGAAAATTCTGGAATGTGGCCTCAGGGAGATCTTTATGCACAAGCATTGTACCTCTAATATGAGATGCAGCATAGCCTGTGTGAAATGTAAATGGATAATTTGAAAGATTTTTCATTTGTACGTGATGGTAATTTTTCATGTCGCTTCTTTCTCTCCTCATGTGCATAGCTGTATAAAGTCAAAAATTGCATTTTATTAGTGCTTCAGATGCTCAAAAATAACCTTAGAAAATTTTATTTTTCTTTTCTTTCCTTCTCTTCCTTTCCTTGCCCATTCCTTCTCTTCTCTCTCATTTTGTTTCATGTAGTCTTACTGAATTATATCCTTTGAAATCCATGAGTCCCTCACCTGTCTAGGTCTTCCTTGCATAGGCCTAGTGCCTCTTAGGCTCTAACGACATATGAAGCAGGATGCAAACGTAGCCATTATCTCAATATGCTAATTCAAACCTAAGGGAATCTGATACTTGGCCCATCTGATTTCAGAAGACTGACCCCTTGTGTTTGTGGGTTGGCTCAGCGAGAGCCCAGCTCCTCACATGGCAGGTGGCTTACCATCTACTCATCTACAAACCATCTGTGCTCTTGCCTGATGTTCCCTCAGAGACGTGCTTCTGCTAGGAGGGCAGGCTTATTTTGGAGAACTTTTTCTGATTTCTTGAAAACCATTCACAGACATGCATATGTGCAGAACATAATAAAGAATTACTGGGAGCTGTGACAGGAATTAATTACATCTTAAAACTACATTGGCGGCAGGGCATGGTGGCTCATGCCTGTAATCCCAGCATTTTGGGAGGCCAAAGCGGGTGGATTGCTTGAGGTCAGGAGTTCAAGACCAGCCTGGCCAACATGGTGAAACCGCGTCTCTACTAAAAATACAAAAATTAGCCGGGCATGGTGGCATGCGCCTGTAATCCCAGCTACTTGGGAGGCTGAGGCAGGAAAATTGCTTGAACCCAGGAGGTGGAGATTGCACTGCTGCACTCCAGCCTGGGTGATAAAGCAAGACTCTGTCTCAAAAAAAAAAAAACCTACATTGGTTTCAGTTACCTGTTAGTTTTGGCCTTTTTCCACTTTTTCAGTTGCCTTTCTAACAAAGAGAGTAAATTTCAAGTGCCTCACCACAAAAAATGTGAAGTAATGAGATGATAGATATGTTAATTAGCTTGATTTAATCTCTCCACTTTCTATATATATATATACACATATGAATCATAGTGTGATACAATTATGATTTGTCAATTAAAAATCATATAAATACAGAATAGTGTCCTTTCTCCTCCATTTTACCTCACCCAGACATAGCCATCACTGAAGAAGGGGTGGAAAAAGAGAAGCCTGTATCTGTTTCTGTTTGATTCCAAAATCTCCACTTGACAGGCTGATTGAGGGATGTCACTATTTTGATTTCATCAGACTCTAGAAGGGCCGCATGTACATACTGTCAGACCATTCAAGAGAGAAACTAAAATTTTTCACATAAAGAGAATTTACTAGTAGTTTTTAATTGTCATTGAAACTTTCTCAATTACTTTTAGAAAAGCTTTAAAGTGACACAGTATAATAAAGAAATAGGGCAGGCCAGGTGCAGTGGCTGATGCCTATAATCCCAGCACTTTGGGAGGGTGAGGCAGGCAGATCACTTCAGCTCAGGAGTTCAAGACCAGCCTGGGCAACATTGTGAGACCCCTGTTTCTACAAAAAATACAAAAATTAGCCAGGCATGGTGGCATGCACTTGTAGTCCCAGCTACTTGGGAGCCTGGGGTGGGAAGATTGCTTGACCCTGGGGGATCCAGGCCGCAGTGAGCTGTGATTGTACCACTGCACTCCAGCCTGGGCGACAGAGTGAGACCCTGTCTCAAAAAAAAACAAAAACAAAAATAAACAAAAAAGATATAGGACAAATGGTATTGAACCAACCTAGCTACAGGCTTCCTTCTGATACCCAGATCAGCTTTGGATCAATCTTATTTTTAGGAGAGAAAACTACAAACATTATTATTTATGAGGCTATGGTTCTGCATGTCGTTGTTTTCTTTCTTCTTTCACCTGAAATGAGAATAGCCCAAGCTGAGGAAATTAATCAGTGGCAAATAATTTAGATATTACTGATCTTGAATGTATCATTGGCAAAGTCAAATTGTGTGTGAACTCCCGGCCCCCCCACAACCTTATTGTTAAATGGAATGTTTTTTGTTTGTTTTGTTTTGTTTTGTTTTTCATTACTGCCAAAAAAAAAAAAAAACTTTGCCTAAACTTTCTTTTTTTTAACTAAATCTAGGAGAGTGGAACATGGAACATGTTTTCATATTCTAGTTATTACTAATTACAGTAATTGTGTTTTGAGGGTGACCCTTGTGATTGATTTTTTTCTCCTACTGGTGTTATGGCATGAAAAGAAAACAAGAAGAAGCAATTAGGGAAACCTAAAGGACCAGGGAACTTCTTCTGCTTTCCGATGAATTCAAGAACTCATTCAAGTTAGTATGTATCTCCTAGGTGATTTGAAATATTTTACCAGCCACTAGATATATTTTATGTATCGTAAAAAAAAACATATTTTCACCTATAAAAGGAAAGGTGTGATATATTATAAAGACTAAAGCATGCAGAGGTAGACTGAAATGAAGAAAAAAGCTGAAGACTGGAGACCGAAATCGCCACATAAATTAGAGTGTAGAGTGGAAGCTTGAATTCATCGGATTTTCTAAACCCAGGGTTTAGAAAACCTTGATTTACATTTTGGGTGGAGGATATTTTTACTTTTAGTTATTTCAGAATTATACTGCCAACAGTTTTTATTGCCTTGGAAATGAAGCCTCAATAAAGAATAATATAAAACTCGTGTATTTTCGCTCTGTTGTATAATTTCTTCCCATAAAATTTTCTGGTTTAGAAACTTCTAGATCTGTAATACATTTGCTTCAGGAAAGGAAAGAGGTTAGTTTTCAGTGGCAGGGTAACTGTTTTTATTTGGGAGTCCTCCAGATGGCTCCCAGAGGAACACTGTTATTCAGATGTGTATGTACATCCTGGCTTTGATTATCCCCAGCTTTGCAGTTCAGTTTGAAATGAATACACTATGTATTCTCTTTATTCTCATGTCAATCCAGAAGTTTACCTTTGGTTTCCAGAGGAAGCACAGGAAAGTGATTAATAGCACTACCTTGGGAGCCAAGCTGAAAGGGTTTGAATCTCCGCCACATCCTAGCTGTGTGACCTTGGAAGGTTCCTTACCCTCTCTGTGTTTTGATTTCCTCAGCTGCAAAATGGAGATAATTGTTATTGCTCACTTCATAAGATGACAGTTAAGATTAAATGAGTTAATACGAGTAAAGCTTATAGCATATTGCCTGGCACATAATAAGCACTTTGTGAATATTAGCTATTATCATTAATTTTATAAAACTTTAAGCTAAGACTTAATTTTTAAAATTAAATTTTGTTTATAAATGTGCTTTCTACAACTTTTTATTAAACTGGGGTAATCTCAAATTAGGAAGATTATAAAAATGAAATAGTATTTACTTTGTAGATTACCTTTTATTTATGTATAAACATAAATTTATGTATGAGTCAAACATTTATGTATGAGTCCACCAGCCTTTTGGTTGTTACAAGGGATAAACTTAGAATGTGAAGAGCTACACAGAAAGTAGCTTTCTTTGTCTCATCTAGGGATTTCAAGATTTTAAAGAAAGGAGTTCCGTCCCTTCTAGTTGAGTCTCTAATTCATTCCCTGGGGTGCTTAATAGAGAGATCGACTTCTAAGAGTTAGGGTTACCCCGTAGCACTTTACAAAGAGCCTCAGGGGGCTTCTTGCTCAAAGGAAGTAAGGCTGGTTTCTTGATGCCAGGCGAGAGGATGAGTTTTCAGAAGTAGCAGACCACACTCATTACTGCCCCTTTTCTCTCAGCTGGAAAAGAAAAAAAAGACAAGAGGCAGATAACCTCATAGCTTAGCACTGAAGTATCAACTGATCTCTAGGGGCGTTTGATATGACAAGCACCATCATTTGATCCTTCCCTTTGGATGAGTTCAGGGCAATGTCCCTGTATACACTGAGAGAAATTACTACAAATCAGGGGAACAGGTTAGTAAACCCAGGATTACAATCATATTCTTTATTTTAGTTAAAAATAAATCTACAGATTTGTTTTCTTCCAGTTGGAAGATTTGCAGTTTGTTTTATTAGTACTATGATTGAATAATGCTGATAAAAAAGTACTTTTCTAAAAGAGTACAAGTTCATTTTGACAAGTATATATTAAGCAAGTAGTGTGTCAGGCATTGTACCCATCCATGGGTGTCCTAGAAAAGCATACAGTCCAGAGCAGAAAGAGACATGAAACAGATCATTTTGGAACAATATTAGCAATTTATTAGTAACACAGAGCAGGTAATTCTAATGTCCCCCTTGAAAAACACCTCTAGAGAGGACGTCTTTGGGAAGGTTCAGCACAGAGAGTGATTTTTATGTTCATCTTGATTTTTGTGAAGCAGGTGGCATTAAAGTTTATGTATGAACGAAAAGGGCGAATTTTTCTATATGTAACTAATAACCGAGTAAAGCTGAATTAAACAAATAAAATGTCAATATCTGGGCCAGGCCTGGTGGTAAAGTGATCACAGTACTTTGGGAGGCCAAGGTGGGCAGATCACTTGAGGCCAGGAGTTCGAGACCAGCCTGACTAACATGTCAAAACCCCATCTGTACTAAAACTACAAAAATTAGCTGTGTGTGGATGTATGCCTGTAATCCGAGCTACTCAGGAGGCTGAGACACAAGAATTGCTTGAACCCGGGAGGCGGAGGTTGTAGTGAGGCAAGATTGTGCCACTACACTCCAGCCTGAGTGACAAGGTGAGATCCTATCTAAAAAAAAAATGTAAATATCTGTATTTTTCAATTAATGAAACAGATATAAACCAGGCTTACATGTAACCATATTGAAGTCAATAGGCTGATGTGTAAAAATACAGGAGAAGTGTATCATGGCTGCCTCGTTAGAACGCAATGCAGATGAAGAGTGAACCTAAATTCTCCCGATCCTGAAAGGGTTCCCTATTCCATAAATGATGCTGGGATAGCATGCTAGCCATATGCAGAAGAATGGAATTGGAACCCAACCTATCACTATCTACAAAAATTAACTCAAGATGGATTAAAGATTTAAATGTAAAACCTCAAACTATAAGAATCCAAAAAAAAAAAAAAAAAAGAAAACCTAGGAACACCATTCTGGATATCAGCCTTGGGAAAGAATTTATGACTAAGTCTTCAAAAGCAATTGCAACAAAAAACAAAAATTGATATGTGGGACTTAATTAAACTAAAGAGCTTCTACACAGCAAAAGAAACTATCAACAGAGTAAACAGACAACTGACAGAATGGGAGAAAATGTTCACAAACTATACATCTGACAAGGGTCTAAAACCGGACTTAATTAAACTAAAGAACTTCTACATGGCAAAAGAAATTATTGACAAAGTAAACAGACAACAGACAGAATGGGAGAAAATAGTCACGAACTATACATCTGCAAGGATCTAAAACCAGAATCTATAAGGAACTTGAACAATTCGACATCCAAAAAACAAATCACCTCATTAAAAAGTGGGCAAGGCTGGGTGCGGTGGCTCATGCCTGTAATCCCAGCACTTTGGGAGGCCAAGGCAGGCGGATCACAAACTCAGGAGGTCGAGACCATCCTGGCTAACACGGTGAAACCTCATCTCTACTAAAAATATTAAAAAAAAAAATTAGCCGGTCGTGGTGGCAGGTGCCTGTAGTCCCAGCTACTCTGGAGGCTGAGGCAGGAGAATGGCGTGAACCTGGGAAGTGGAGCTTGCAGTGAGCCTAGATCAAGCCACTGCACTCCATCTTGGGTGACAGAGCGAGACTCCATCTCAAAAAAAAAAAAGTGGGCAAAAGACATGGACAGACACTTCTCAACAGAAGACATACAAGCAGCCAACAAACATGAAGAAAATGCAAATCAAAACTACAATGAGACACCATCTCACATTAGCAAGAATGGCTATTATTAAGAAGTCCAAAAACAGCAGATGCTGGCAAGGTTGGCAGAAAAGGGAATGTTATACACTGCTGGTGGGAACGTAAATTAGTTCAGCCACTATGGAAAGCAGTTTAGCAATATCTCAAAGACCTTAAAATGATCTACCATTTGACCCAGCAACCCCATTGTTGGGTATATATCCAAAAGAAAATAAATCATTCGACTAAAAAGATAAACGCATATGTTCATCATAGCATACGTTCACAATAATAAAGACATGAGATCAACTAAGGAGCCCATTAACAGTGAACTGGATAAAGAATATGTGTTATGTATATACCATAGAATACTACATAGCCATAAAATGGAATACAATCATGTCCTTTGAAGCAACATGGATGCAGCTGGATGCCATTATCCTAAGAAAATTAACACAGAAAACAAAGTACCAGATATTCTGACTTACAGGTGGAAGCTAAACATTGGGTACTTATGGACATAAAAATGGCAACAATAGACACTGGGGACTACTAGAGTTGGGAGGGAGGAGGGAAGCAAGGTTAAAAAACTAACTATTGGATACTATGCTCACTACCTGGGTGTCAGGATCGATTGTTCCTAAACCTCAGCATCATGCAACATATGCATATAACAAACCTGCAAACATACTCCCTGAATTTAAAATAAAAATTGAAATTATTTTGAAAAAATTCTCCCCATGCTTAGGTCCTGCCCAACCACTTGAGAAATGCTGGTTTGGCTATACCAGAGGCTTAGTAGAAAGAAATAGATGAGCTCAGTACCACTCATGGAAAAATAATTCAAAGGGCATTTCTTGTCAATAGTGGGCTCAGAATATCACACACACAACAATGATTTGCTAAACACAGATTGTCTAACAGTAAATAGAACATTAATAAATGGGTCTCCTTTAAAACAAAATTATTTGACTTTAAAAATGAACAGTAAGCAGCGCCTATGTGAAGTTAGCTAATCTGAGAAGGCCCACTTCTGGTTCCATGGATGATGGCAGTTGAGCAGATGCCAAAAAAGGATTGGTACAGCATCCTGGGGGCAGACCCATCTGCAAATATATCAGACCTAAAACAAAAATATCAAAAACTCATATTAATGTATGAGTACAGATGTACAAAGTACAGATGTACCAGCAGGAACAGTGGAGGAATGTGTACAGAAGTTTATCGAAATTGATCAAGCATGGAAAATACTAGGAAATGAAGAGACAAAAAGAGAGTATGACCTGCAGCGGTGTGAAGATGATCTAAGAAATGTAGGACCAGTAGATGCTCAAGTATATCTTGAAGAAATGTCTTGGAATGAAAATGATCACTCTTTTTATCTGAGTTGCAGATGTGGTAGAAAATACAGTGTTTCCAAGGATGAAGCAGAAGAAGTTAGCCTGATTTCTTGTGATACATGTTCACTAATTATAGAACTCCTTCATTGTAACTAAAATTGTTCACAACTTGAAATGCTTTAACTGTGGTATTGAGACACGATGAGGAGAAGCCGTTGAGCTTTGTCCACTCAAGGAAATGGATTCTTTGTCAGCCCTATTATTTGCAAAGAAAATATACAATTATCAAGCAGAGACCACCTCATTTTAATAGAGAATAAATATAATTATTTATTTGTTTTTATAATTTATATTTACAAATTGTCACAAAATTAGATTTGATTATATTTGGTGAATTCCCATCTGAGAACTTTATTATGTAATTTTTTTCCATGACACAAAATAAGAATTTTCTTAATATGAGCATGTCTCCTATTTTGAGTGGGTAACAGTATCATCATATTCCTTTATAGTTACTAAGTTTCTGGTCTAACAGATAACGTTTCTAGTTGCTAAAGTTATAGGGCTGTTATACACCTAGAATCTTTGTGAATAATGTGAGGCCAGTTCTCCCATAAGGAAGGCTGGTTATGGATATTCATAAGGTTATTTCAAAGTTAATAAAGACAAAGTGGCAACTGTAGAAAGTGTTGCCTCCAATCTTGGCCCTGTATTTCCAAAGCTTGTAAACACTGCCATCTTCAAATTTAAATGTAACTTAGGAAATGGAAGCTTTTAATTTTAATTTATTTTTTCTAAGACAGGGTCTCACTCTGTCGCGCCAGCTGGCGTGCAGTGGCATGATCTCGGGTCGCTGTGGCCTCCGTCTCCTGGGTTCAAGTGATTCTCCGGCCTCGGCCTCCTGAGTAGCTGGGATTACACGTGCCCACCACCATGCCCAGCTAATTTTTGTATTTTTGGTGGAGATGGGGTTCCACCGTGTTGGCCAGGCTGGTCTCGGGCTCCTGACCTCAGGTGATCCACCTGTCTTGACCTCCCAGGGTGCTGGGATTGCAGGTGTGAGCCACCGTGCCTGGCCTAAGTTTTGTTAATAGAGATGGGATTTCATCATGTTGGCCAGGCTGGTCTTGAACTCCTGGCCTCAAATGATCCGCCCGCCTCAACCTCCCAAAGTGCTGGGATTGCAGGCGTGAGCCACCATGCCCGGCCAGAAGCTTTTTTAAAAATAATGACTTGAAATTCGTGCATTATTTCCTCTTTTATTTTGGAGTGTTGATATGATATTGGGGCCGCGCATGGTGGCTCGCATCTGTAATCCCAGCACTTTGGGAGACTAAGGCAGGTGGATCACCTTTGGTCAGGGGTTCGGGACCACCCTGGCCAGTGTGGTGGGACCCTGTATCTACTAAAAATATTTTTTTAAAAAATTGGCCAGTCATGTTGGTGTGTGCCTGTGGTCCCAGCTACTTGGGAGGCTGAGGCACAAGAATCGCTTGAACCCAGGAGGCAGAGGTTGCAGTGGGCCGGGGTTGTGCCACTGCACTGCAGCCTGGGCTACAGAGCAGGACTCTGTCTCAAAACAAAAAAAAAAAAGATATAGTATTAATGCCTGTATTTATGAAGATGGAGCCATTGCACTGCTGCTATGATGAAATGAACTTTTATAAAGTATTATTGACTACAGCCAACTATAGATGGTATATGCCTTAAAGATGCATTTTTCTATGTATTTAATATTTTGTGTACAGTAAAAGTCAGAACTCATTTAAAGAACTTTAAGGGATCCTTTAGAAACGTTTTTACTTAATTTCAAATGAGTGGGCTGAGCATGTAGACTAACAGCTTTTTATCAAACCTGGCATTGTCAGGTTGAACTTATAAATACGAATAGTTACTACTCTGACTTGTAAATGTAGCTGCTAAAGTATGAGGCATATTTAAGATGAATAGATTAGTTTCCTTATACCTATAAGAACAAGAATTCAAAAGTGAGGTAGTCATCCAGGTTCCCCCTCCCAAAATATTTTTGTATCATAAAATTTAGATGACTTTTTTGGGTTACATTTTTATCCATATATTTTGAACTAACAGAACGTGTGTTGAATATTCTTTACATTTAACAATTAAAAACAACTAAAACTGAATAGCAAACAGTTTATTGGTAAGTACACGGTTTCAACAGGAGTAATAAATTCACATGAAAAGGAGACAATAAGTCAAAAGAATAAATGCTCACTAATCATCAGAAAATCTGTGGCCATTAGGGCTGGCACGTAAACATCCAAAATCACTCAGAGGCCAAATCTGTAAAATCAAAATGAGGTTGAAGACAATTAGTGAAAGTAATGTTATAGTGTCATCATATTCCCTTTTGCTATCCGTCCCTTTTCTCTGTGCCAGATAAACACTTTCTCCTTACTCATCAATCAAGAATAAAATTTTCTACATCAAAGTAAGACTTGAGAAAATAAACTTATGCGTATATATGCTTAAACTCCAAAAAAAAAGAACTGTAATTTTTTGTTTTCTATATGAAATATTTAGCAATTATTTAATGAATATCCCGTGAATAATGAGTTAAATAGCATTTGCACAGGCTTCTGCCACCCAAAGCCATTTTTGGTGTTTCCTCTTTGGGGGACAGATAATGAGATCTAATTGTTGTCTTTGTTTCCTGTTTGGGGGACAGACAATTAGAACTAATGGCTATTTTCCTTTTCTTCACTTTTCCCATTCAATCAGTAAGTCCAGTTGATTCTACCTTCTAAATATTTTTTACTTCTGTTCAATTATCTTCCTCCCCACAGTCATCATCCCAGTTCAGGTCACATCAACTTGCAAGAATTTCTTTTAACAGTCCCCTAAGTGATTCTTCACTTGACAAAATGATCTCTTACTTTAGAGGAGAACATAATAAGAATGACAAAATAACAATACTAATAGTAAATACTACTCACTGAATGTATATTAAATACCCGTAACTATGCTGAGTGCCTTGCACGCTTTGGTTCTTTTAATCCTTAGAACAATCCTACAAGCTAATTTAATTAATTACCCCATGCAATCCTAGAGAGGTCAAGCAACTTGTCTAAAGCTACCACTTGGCTAGTGGTAGATCCTAGACAAGAACCTTATCTCCAAAACTTGTGCTGTCAACCACCATGCACACTCCCTGCCATATTTGCCAAATTTTCTCTTAATAGTAAGGCTCTTTTACTATATTAAACTATGCTGCATTACTCAGCGCAATGTTGGACATATAAACATTCAAGAAGCTTTTACAAGGGATAAATTCAAGAACTATTATGTAAAGAACGGGGAGTTAAAGTATTATTTCTCTTATCTCACATCATTAGGAAATAAAATTTTTTTTAGGTAAACCAATTTTATAGCTAACTGAAATCAAACCACTTAAGGGTACAGACTTCTTAAAATTTTAGATAAAGTATTTCTAAAATGCAATCCATTCTTTACTACCTTAGTTGCATGAGAATTCTTTTTCAATTGTATCCTAATGACAAAGAGCTTTTGTTATGAACAAGTGTCATATATGCTACTTATTTAGTAATTCCATCTGAACTATGGTTTTAATTACCATCTACATGCTGAGGAAGCCCAAATCTTTGTTTCCAACCTATGTTGTCTTCCTGACCTTCAGATCCATGAATCTTTACCACTTGGTCCTGAAAACTAAAAATGTTCCAAAGACCTTTTGTACACCCAGATCCCCAAATATGCTTCTCCAAAATATCATATCTTAATGAATAATTCCTCTGTCTATCCAGTTGCTGGCCACAAACATGGGCATAATGTTCAACTTCCCCTTTTCCTTTACCAACCACCCCCCAATCAATCAACAAAGGTCCTGTTGAATCTACCTTCTAACTATCATATCTTTCACACCTCTGTCTGTCCATTGCCTTATCCTGCCATTAATATCTTTGCCTAGGTTATTGCAACACGTCTGTAGATGGTATCCTATACCTATAATTTTAGGTATAGGATTTATTCCTCATATTACAATTTATTCTTCATATTACAATCAGAGTATTTTGTTTGTTTTGTTTTGAGACGGAGTCTCTGTTGCCCAGGCTGGAGTGCAATGGTGCAATCTCGGCTCACTGCAACCTCCGCCTTCCGGGTTCAAGCAATTCTCCTGCTTCAGCCTCCTGAGTAGCTGGGGCTACAGGCGCACACCACTACACCTGGCTAATTTTTGTATTTTTAATAGAGACAGTGTTTCACTATGTTGGCCAGGATGGTCTCGATCTCCTGACCTCGTGATCCACCCGCCTTGGCCTCCCAGAGTGCTGGGATTACAGGTGTGAGCCACCATGCCCGGCCCAGAGTATATTTTTTAAACTAGAGATCTGATCATGCCATATCTCAGCTTGAAAACTTTCAGTAGTTCCTTATTGCTCTTGAGATAAGGTTCAAACTTCAACATTACTTACTAAGCCTGCTTGATCTAACCCTTACTTGCTTTTCCGTATCTTGCCATCACTATTTTTCCCATCCCTCTCAATGAGCACCACACTAAGTCATGTTGGAACTTTATCTCTTATATATATTGTGCATTCTTGTGCCTTTAGGGCTTTGCATGTGCTGTCTGGAGAACCCCCAACCCCTACATCTAGGCTAACCATCTCTCCTACTCACTGCCATAGCACCTATTTCCACTTGTAATACTGTATTTAAGTCCCTGTTTGTTTCTCTGTATCATCTTCTCCTCTCCTCCCCAAAGACTGTTGGATCTACAGGGTAGAGCCATGCCCGTTTTGTTTACCCTATAGTATTCCTAGTGCCTCACTATGTCTAGAGCATAGCAGGCATTAACATATTTTATAAACTTTTTATTTTAAAAACAGTTTTAGATTTACAGAAAAGCTACAAAGATAGTACTGAGGGTTCCCTTATACTTTCCCCTGTTGTCAGCATCTTTTTTTTTTTTTTTTTGAGACGTAGTCTCACTTTGTTGCCAGGCTGGAGTGCAGTGGTGCGATCTTGGCTCACTGCAACCTCTGCCTCCTGGGTTCAAGCGATTCTCCTGCCTCAGCCTCCCGAGTAGCTGGGATTACAGGCATACGCCGCCACGCCCAGATAATTTTGTATTTTTAGTAGAGACGGGGTTTCACCATGTTGGCCAGGATGGTCTCGGTCTCCTGACCTCGTGATCAGCCCACCTTGGCCTCCCAAAATGCTAGGATTACAGGCGTAAGCCACCACGCCCAGCCTGTTGTCAGCATCTTACATTAATATGATACATTTGTCACAACTAATGGACCAATACTGATACCTTATTATTAACTAAAGTCCTTGCTTCATTCAATTTTTCTTAGTTTTTACCTAATGTCCTTTTTCCTATTCCAGGATCCAATCAGGATAACACATTATGTGTAATAGTCATAGCTCCTTTGGCCTGCACCTCTTGGCTGTGACAGTTTCTCAGGCTTTCCTTGTTTTTTAAGCTTTTCAGAGTTTTGAGGGGTACTGATTGGATATTTTGTGGCATGCCCTTGAATTGGGGTTTGTCGAATGTTCTTCTCATGATTAGACTGGGGTTATAGGTTGTGGGGGTAAAGTGCCATTTTCATCATATCAGGTCAAGGTTACATCCTATCAACATGACTTATCACTGGTGATCTTAGCCTTGATCACCTGGCTGAGGCAGTGTTTGTCAGGTTTTTCCTTTTTTTTTTTTTTTGAGACAGAGTCTCGCTTTGTCGCCCAGGCTGGAGTGCAGTGGCACCATCTTGCCTCACTGCAACCTCCACCTCCCAGGTTCAAGCAATTCTCCTGCCTCAGCCTCCCAAGTAGCTGGGATTACAGGTGCCCACCACCACACCGGGCTAATTTTTGTATTTTTAGTAGAGATGGGGTTTCGCCATCTTGGCCAGGCTGGTCTCAAACTGCTGGCCTCAAGTGATCTGCCTGCCTCCACCTTCCAAAGTGCTGAGATTACAGGTGTGAGCCACTACACCCAGCCTTACTGTAGTTATTCTTTTTTCCCCTTTCCACACTGTACGCAGAAAGTCATATGTCCAGTTTATATTTAAGGGATAGGGAGGTTTTTGTTTGGTTTGCTTTTGAGACAGAGTCTCACTCTTTCACCCAGGCTGGAGTACAGTGGCACATTCTCGGGTCACTGTAACCTCCACCTCCTGGTTCAAGTGATTCTCCTGCCTCAGCCTCCCGACTAACTGGGACTACAGGCACACACTACCACACCTGGCTAATTTTTGTATTTTTAGTAGAGATGAGGTTTCTTCACGTTGACCAGGCTGGTCTTGAACTCCTGACCTCAAGTGATCTGCCCGCCTCAGTTTCCCAAAGTGCTGGGATTACAGGCATGAGCCAGGGCACCTGGCCTGCTCCACCTACTTGAGGGCAGAGTGGCTACATCAATTATTTGACCACTGGGAATTCTTTCAGGTGGCTGCTGTGTTTATTTCATACACGCCTATTTTGTTTACCTTGAGCACTTCTTGACTTTCTTGTGCTGCAATATGCTTCAGGTTCACCTTGCCCTGACCCAGCTTTAGAATCAACCATTTCCCCAAGGTCGCCTAGCTGCTTTTATTGTTGATTGTATTGGAAATTATGATCTGAGTGTTGGGTGGGAACTAACCAAATTAAATTAAAATTTAGATTCATTTAGAGAAACCACAAAAATACAAAGGATAATATATGCTCCCACCACTCAAAATGAATAAATGTTATTTTTCCTTTTATTTTGCCTCAGATATATTTTAAGAAATAAAATACACAAAGTTGAGATCATTTTTCTCCTTCCAATCCTAAACCCCACCTCTCTTCCCAAAAGCAACCACAGTCTTAAATTGGTGTATAGACAGTTTTTTCAAGCATGTATGGAATATTTACAGAAATAAACGTGTTAAATAAGAGACTGGCTTTTATTCGAGCTAAGTATGAGTTCCCACACTCTGGGCTGTTCTAGTTGGCAATGTGTCTCTGCCCGCAGCTCTTTTTCAAATGTATGTTCGTTTCCTTGCATTTCTGCTGCAGTGGATGTTCCATTTGTCTCTTTTCTCATGAGATAACTTCTCTCCACTTGCAGACACTCCCTCTTCTATAGTCTGTTTTATCCCCTCTCATCCTAACTTGCTGCTTTGCAGGCTGTTCCTAGTGTCCTCCTTATCAAAAGGAAGAAGGCTGATAACCTGATGTACACTTTGTGAAAGCAAATCATAAACCGAAAAGTGCCATGCAAATATCAAATCTCACTGCTCTGTTCACAGTGCCAAAAGACAATGGGGCCTGGGGCATCATTCATTTCTTTGTAGTATCTTGCTCTTTAAGTGATTCTTGAGCTTGAGCTCTTTAACAGTTATCTTTTATCTTAAAGTTAGTTGGTTCCAGTTATTTTTGAGTTGTACTTCTACAAATTTGGGGCCGCCAGATACTAGACTATTGGATATCTGGAAATCCAGATGGTTAATTTTATTGTTCCTCATTTTTATTTTTCTTATGAATACTATTCCTAAAGATATAGGAACAATACCCAAAATAAAGGAAAAGCTTAATATTGAAGAGATTGCTCATGAAATTCATAATTTCTTCAGCAAGTGATTTAAAATGAAAGGCTAATTATATTAATATAATTATAAAGTGAAAGTCTATAGCTGTAACCTCCGTCCATTGAACTGCATTGCTCTGTAGGCAGTTCTGTTGATAATGTTCTGGGTGGCTGGCATGTTACCTGCTTACCTCAGTAAGCAGAAATTTTTGGTTTGCAGCTTCCAGGCTTATTAGTAAATATACCTAATATCTAATTTTTTCCCACAGTTGACACTTACTTTGACAAAGGCAAATTTGGAAGCAATTACTTGAGGACAGTTCATATAGCATCTGGACAGTCAACACGGGCACCATGAAGCACTTCCTGAGGTATGTGTTTACGGTTCCCTGGCTGAGCCCTCTGCAGTGGAGAAACCTCCTCACTGGTTAGGGTAATATTACTAGTCATCGTTTGTGATCCTGTGACCAGGTCTCCTAAGATTCTGTGAAATAGCACTGCATTTTTGCTAAGAATAACTTGGCCACGAGATTCCTCTGCTAACTCTATATGCGTGTTGATGACAAGACAGAGCACTTGTAGATGGCGAGAGAGCGTGCGCACAAAAGCATGGGCACTTTAGACAGCCCTGGTGCCATGTGTCTCTGCACAGTGGTACACCGCTGGCCTGAAAGATTTAAGGAAATAGCTGTCAATGAATCACTTAATACAATTTGTGTAAAATCATTTTCTGGAAATAAGTGTCCTTTTAAATATCCTTTAATTTAGATTTTGGTTGGCTGGCCAATCCATACGGGCATTTTAAAATTTTGTAGGGGGTCAAACTATATGTTCTAAGCTTCCACTCTTCTTACCTCAGTGATGTCTCTGAAATTTGTATCAATTGTTGGTTCCCTGAAGATTGTGCTGGACAGAGTATGCCATAAATTGGTATGTTTGGGGTGATCTTTTTTAGTTTTGAAAAGCATTTGACTGGACCTAAAGTTATAATTATTTTCAAGAGTATTGACTGCCATTCAGTTGTCTATTAATGGAATTCCCAGATAAGTTTTGCATAATATTAAAATATGGCAAAATAAAGTTAGTCAGGTCCTGAATGTGAGAAAATACAACATACTTTCCAGAAGATCGGGCTTCTTTTCCTCAAGTGGTGACCTGCTTCTGTTACACGTTCTTGTCTTTCGCTCGGGCCTATTTTCTCTAAGCAAATTAATAGGCTTGCATCCTTTAAGAAATGATTTCATTCCTTCAGTGGCCATAATTGAAGATCCACTGCCCCCCACCCTGGTGGTTTTGGTTCCATTGTTGTTTCTGGAGCACCCAGATCAGTTTGTGTGGGATTCACTGGGTTTTGACGCAGCTACTGGTAGTTTACTGGATCTTCGAATTGTGAAAACCTCTCAGGAGGTGACTGTGAAACAATTTATAGGCATCAGTATTTGTTTTATTGTACAGAATACTGTTTATCTGTGTAAAAATATAGTATTTGAAAAATCATGAGGATATTTGCCAGCCAAGTATTTGACCTAATATGTTCTTGGTTGTCATGGTAATTAACGGATCTATCAATACATTCATGAAAATTTGGCATTTCTGCGCACCTCCTGGATGTAAACACAGTGTCTTTCATTTGCAGAATCATGTTAACAGAAAGCTTTAGTGTGAGATGAAGCTTAGAATTTAGGAGCTCCTTTGTAAAAGTGATGATGATGGTGGTAAGGTTCCCAAGTCTTGTACTACTCAATTTCTTCCTCAGTGTCTTATTTGTTTTAGAAAAACTTGAGCAGCCTCAAAACCAGTCATTTTAGGAAAAATAGTAGCCTTTGGTTCTGTTAGTTTTATTGTTAAACTGAATAGGTGCAACATGTTTAGTAAAGAGTACATTTTAAAATCAATTTGTATATGATGATTTAGAACTGGTACAGTGAAAATCTACCACTGTAATGTTGCATAGACTAGCACCAAGGGTCACAGAACCAACACATCCCTATTAGTTATGTGTTCCGATAAACATTTTTTTCATGTAACTTGGAGTGTATATTTTATAAATATTATATGGCATTGATTATTTATGTGAAACTAAAGCTAGGATAACAGATTGTACATTAAAACAGAAACTTGAGGATTTTCATTGACCATTGGTTTTGAAATAATAAAAGGAAACTTGATCATTTCCCTTCTTTAGTTGATTTATTTTCTGTAGTCCATTTCCACGGACGTTGGACGATTTTGGCAATCTTTTCATTTGAACCAAAGAGAAGGTTATGTAAGCAAAGCCTGAATGAATCAGGTGTTAATTCCTGAGCTCAGCAAATGTATTATGGAGAATGAGGAGCTGACTTTCACTGGGAAGAATCCAGCATTATTTAAAAGCCCACGCAGTGATTAATCTCTCAACTTGTGAGATGCTCTAGAATGAAATGCTCCATGCACAGTCCCAGAAGTAATTAGGTTAACCTTAGAGAAACCAGGTTGTTGGAAAAAATGGATTTTGATCCACATTTAAGATACACGATACCCAATTGCTACCATCAGATATATTAATGGTATAAATATTCAGAGCAAAAAGGAATAGAGAAAATATTCAATGTATGTCAAAAATTACATGAAATATAAGGAATAAATGCTATTTGATTAGTACACCTGGCCAAAATGTGTATTTTAAATTGAGGATAGAAATGGGATATTGGGTATGTATCCGCAAATCATCCAATCTGACTTTAGCCATGATGTGCATGAAAAGAAAACATGAGGCTGGGCGTGCTGGCTCACGCCCGTAATCCTAGCATTTTGGGAGGCCTAGGCGGGCCGATCACGAAGTCAAGAGATCGAGACCATCCTGGCCAACATGGTGAAACCATCTCTACTAAAAATACAGAAATTAACTGGGTGTGGTGGCACATGCCTGTAGTCCCAGCTACTCAGGAAGCTGAGGCAGGAGAATTGCTTGAACCAGGGAGGCAGAAGTTGCAGTGAGCTGAGATCACACCACTGCATTCCAGCCTGACAAAAGAGAGAGACTCTGTCTCAAAAACAAAAAAAAAAAAAAAAGAAAAGAAAAGGAAAACATGGGATAACATGGATAACAAAACATACCTACATGTGATCAGAAAAAGAAGGAACATTTTTTAAGTCCCAGCTAGAACAAAAGCTTAGGGTTTCATTTTTGTAATATATTTTACTAACTTTAATTCAGTTGATGTGTATAACAGAGAAGTCCAAAGACTTGTGCTGAAGATCATTTCCCTTGTTGGGATTTAGTTATTGAGGTTATATTTTTTAAAGTTATCAGAACATGATTAATTTTGGAAATTAATAAAGGAAAATTTTAAAGTCACCCATGTAAATCATTGCTTCCAACTGTTCCAGTCTCAGAATCTCAGTTTCTTGGCCCTGGATCTCACCTCATATTTTCCTTCCTCCAGCAGAAAAGAGGAAAGGAAAATATCTGCCAAGCTGAAACCTCTGTGGGAGGCACTGAGCAATACAACAGATTTATCCCATGCCCCAACTTTGAGGCAATCGAGGGAAAGAACTATTTTTCTAGTATGATTAGGTAAATAAAGGCTTAGAATTAGCAAAAATAACTACAAATTGGATTTTTAAGTCATTCATACTTGATTAATATCTTGGTCCACTAATTCATTTAGTGCACATTCATTGCTAATAATGCAAGTATTTATGCCACTTTCATTCTCTCTTCATAGCAAACGTAATTAAGTAAGACATAATATCCCATTTTACAAAGGAGGACAGGGAGGCTTAGTGAAGTTAAGTGACTTAAACAAAGGCACACAGATGTTTGAATGCAGGCCTGTTTGACTTCCAAACTGTTTCTCATGTTTGTATCACATTACCCCATTACTGTGAGCCCACTGTAAGGTATTGTGGGTGATTCAAAAATGAATGTGAGGGCCAGGCGTGGTGGCTCACGCCTGTAATCCTAGCACTTTGGGAGGCCAAGGCAGGTGGATCACCTGAGGTCAGGAGTTCAAGACCAGCCTGGCCAACAAGGTGAAACCCCGTCTGTACTAAAAATACAAAAATTGGTTCGTCATGGTGGTGGGCACCTGTAATCCTAGCTACTAGGAACGCTGAGGCAGGAGAATCGCTTGAACCCAGGAGGCGTAGGTTGCAGCGAGTCGAGATCATGCCACTGCACTCCAGCCTGAGCGACAAAAGCAAAACTCCATCTCAAAAATAAATGAGAGACATCTCTGTTCCAAAGTAACACACCACCTGGTAAGAGACGAGGTGTATGCATACAAAACTAAGATATATAAAGGAATGCGATCAGTGACAGGTTACAAACATTTTGTGAAGGAATATTCAGGAAACGCTTCATTGAGACAATGTTCAGAGAAAGGAAGGACTAGGATTTTAATATTTTAAAATAAGGATAGAAGATGTGGGATGCTGTAAACAAGGCCAAGAAGGCATGACTGGTGCCATAAGCACTAGTGGTCCAAGTTTGTTAGATGTAGACCCTGTTTGGGGCGAGTAGAAGACAAGTTGCAAAAATCAAGTCAGGAGCAGATCTTGGTCACCTTTGCAAGCACAGCATGAAGCAGCCCAGAGCACGGCAACATTTTCACCCCGACTTAAAGAGCACCTCAAAGAGGAAGGAGAATCGGATAAAAATAACTTTTCCCCTTCTAACACGTCTGGCCTTCTCTTGGAGCCAGAAATCTAGTCCAATCCCTTCACCTTACGTGTGAGAAAGCAGAAACCCAGAGAAGCAAAGTAACCTCTCCAAAGTCACAAAGTTCATAGAGGCAAATTTGGACTAGACTCCAAGTCTGACTTTCAGAGAAGTTAGTCAAACTTTTTATTCAGCATGACCCACTTTCCATTGCTTTTGAAGAGCAGAAGGTGCAGGAATGTGTAGTTGTTCCAGAATTTGATTAGCATTGCTTGAGGCATTGACTGAGCTTATGAGATATAGAAGCTAAGTCCTGAAAAAGGGAAAGTTTATGGCCTATGCATCCAAATACCTCTCTCACTGTAGACTGGTACTTTTAGCTGTAGCGTTCTCTTTTTTATGGTACATACATGTATGCACGTATATTTTTACATGTATGTGTGCATATATATGACACATACATATATATAAACACACACAAATATGCACATATATATACACACTTTTTTTGTTATACTTTAAGTTTTAGGGTACATGTGCACAACGTGCAGGTTTGTTACATACGTATACATGTGCCATGTTGGTGTGCTGCACCCATTAACTCGTCATTTAACATTAGGTATATCTCCTAATGCTGTCCCTCCCCGCTCCCCCCACCCCACAACAGTCCCCAGAGTGTGATGTTCCCCTTCCTGTGTCCATACACACATGTATTTTAAATTATTTTGCTCCCTGCATTAAAACAAACAAAAGCTGTGTCCACACTCTCACTGAAATATGTTAACCTGCATCTTTTTCTAGGCAATCTCTTGTAGGTGACCTTCCCAGAGCCTGCCCATTGCCCTCAAGCTGTTGTCCAAGATCCTCTGGGAGCTGGATCACGTACATCCCAGCTCTCCCGCCCCTTGGCTTCCCCTCAGCTTTTCAGGGCCAACTCTTTGGCCACTTCACTGTTTGTTAAGCTCTTCCCGCAGAGCATGAGCAATATAACCGAAAGCCATGGGCACTCAATAAATGTTAGTTTGAATTTCATTCATTTACTCATTGGAATTTTCACTTTTGTACTGAAGTGAGGAAAGCACGCTGATTTTCCAGGCTGTTCTGGCTGTCCCTGTGGGATGGTGGAGTTGGCTTTCCTGTCCAACCTGAGAGGAACGTACTGTCTCTCTCTCCTCTGCCTCTCCAACACCCTGGGTGTTTTTCTTTTATAGAATTGTCACACTGTTTTTCAACTTTCTGTTTTTACTGTCCTTTTCCTTGCTAGACTATAAGCTCCTTGTGGACAGGGAGGTCATATGGCTTGCTGCAAAAGTAAGTTCTTGACTCATGTTCACTTTTTCCACTGCCATATCTCCCACTCTCATTTCTTCTGTACTGCACGGTCAGTCTTATTTTGTATTTGGCTCTATGAAGGAATAAATAAATTGAAATACCTTTCAATTATCATTTTTCATTTTCCCCCCAACTTATTTCAAATCTCTTTCTTTCAGCTGCTCTAGGTCTTTAACAAAAATGAATTTGTTCACAATACTGAGCATGCCCTCTAACTAGGTTGTTTAAATTTTTTTTGAGTTATGTAGCAAATTTATAATAATAACAGGTCTATTTCTTATCCCCTATAGAATATTTTGAACCCTATAATGGATGATGGAGCATGAATAATACCTTTGATGACTTTCCTTTATTTATATATTTACTTAATTTGGGTTGCCTTAAAAATATTTTTATTTACCAGTAAAAGTTTATATTTGAGGTTGCATTTAAATACTTTTAAAATGTCAAAGTATAATGTGTTATAATGTGTTCATTGCTTCTCCTTATAAATAAGTCAATAAAAGTATTATCCAAAGAGTAAAACATAACCTGATTTTAAAAAATAAAATCTTGTAGCCAGGCACGGTGGCTCATGCCTGTAATCCCAGCACTTTGGGAGGCTGAGGTGGGCAGATTGCTCAAGCCCATGAGTTCAAGACCAGCTTGGGCAACACAGCAAGACCCCATCTTTATAGAAAATACAAAAATTAGCCGAGCATGGTGGCGTGTACCTGTAGTCCCAGCTACTGGGGAGGCTGAGGTAGGAGGACCACCTGAGCCCAGAGAGGTCGAGGCTGCTTCTGCTTAGGCAACAGAGTAAGACCGTGTCTTGACAAATAAATAAATAGAAATAAATCTTATAAAGTGTATTTAAGCATCAAAATTTTGGTTGAATAATGATGTTGTTAATAAATTAAGAGAAACCTGTACCTCCTTTTCTTTGAAAGGAAAGGGTTACACTATTAATACATTTATTTTAATTATTACACAATCAACTAGTGCTCTCTAAGCCCTCAGATAAAATTTCCCTGGAATATATTATAAAGAGTGCCCTTTGCCACAGCAGTATGATTTTGAATAACATTGATCCATGATAGATATGTAACCACGAATCCCCTTAATTTTTACTTTTCAGAAGTTAGTGTGATCTCTTCAGAAAAAGAATAATGGGAAAAAACCACAGGGCCCCACACGATCTGGGCATGGGATCTTGGAACCTCTCCCCTGCTCTATAGGAAGGAAATACTCTTGTTTTCCTAGAGACCCACGGATGGTTTCTTTGTGTGATTTCACATTTCCAGTTCATGTACCAAGTCCTCTGCAGCCTCTCTTCCTAGTAGAGAGCTCTTATAGGGATGGTCCCATTTACTAGGTAAAGTACCTATTGATAAGTTAATTCCCAACCGATTGTCAGTGCCCCTACTTAGGAACTTCAATGGAGCAACTAAATGAACTGCCAGGGACATTGAGCCTCTTGCTCTTCTTTATGGCATTTAGATGAAAAGTATTTCATTTGGGAAACTGTGGTTTGAACCAAGAAACTGTGATTATTTTTGTACATATCTTTCATCAACAATAGTGTACTTTTTATTTATTACAGGATTTCTTCAAGCAAGAATTAACTTTCATTAGCACATTCATTGAAACTGTTCAAAATAAGCCACTTTTCTCTTATTGTTCCAAAAGAAGACGTCAGAGTCACAAATTTAAGATGATGGAGTAATGTTGCATTACAGGTACCCACACCCCCTCACCCCACAGGCAAGGGGCTACATGGTTTTAGGTGTGTTTCCTGTTTTGAAGGCCCCATCCCTCCTGAATGGATTCCTCTAACAAAGCGCCACAAAACGGGAGGTTGCTTTTGTTTGGTAGCAGAGATATGATCCATTTCGAATAATTTACATTGAGTGGCTATTCTGGTTCAAACTAGAGAATGAATGTTAAATAATAAACGTGATCATAATTGCCTTATGGAAGAACACTGCTGTGAACTCAGCCATAAACATCACTCTGCAGCATATTAATAAAAGGCAGTAACAGAAAAGATTGGAAATGGAGCATGTGTAGTAGCTCTTGTTATTGAATCAGATTCTCCCAGTGTTTAAGCAAGGCATTCATCTTAGGAAGCTACAGTAACTCTTTTTGGAACACTATCAAAAAGCTGTGATTAAAAAACAGAAACAAACAAAAAAACTGCTGCCTATGAATGTAGTTATTAGAAAGAGGGGGTAGTGATCAGTATTTTCTCCATCTAGTCTTGAGGATTTAATTGTTGTTCCTACAAAATCTAACAGATTTTTTTTAGTAGTGAGTCAAGAATCTTCCCTCAAAATGAAGAAAACTAAGTCTAGTGTTATGAAGAAGAAAAGCGAATATTGCCCAGTTAAAACTAAGCTTATTGGTTTCCTGATTCAGCCTGGGAGAGAAAGGAGCAGAGCCATAAACCCCCTGAGCAGAGGGTTCAGAAGGTGAAGAGGGTGTGAAACAGGAGGTTGAGATTAGTGCTGGTGCAAGAGTCAGTAAGTGGGTTCTGTCTCACAGGTACACTTGAAATGCCTCCTCCCAAAGCATGCAGTCATGAAAAAAAAAAGGACATAAAACAAATGAAATTAAAAGGAGGAAAGGGTATAATGAATCCCCAAATCCTTAAACTCAAATAAGAAACAGATACACCTTTTCTTTCTCCCTTCCTTGTTCTCTTCCTTCCTCTCTCCCTCCTGTTCCTCCCTCCTATCCCTCCCTTCCCTCCTGTCCCCCCTTCCCCTTCCCCTTCCTTCCTTCCCTCCTTCTTTCTTTCCTTCCTTCCTTGCCTCCCTCCCTCCCTCCCTCCCTCCCTCCCTCCTTCCTTCCTTCCTTCCTTCCTTCCTTCCTTCCTTCCTTCCTTCCTTCTTTCCTTCCCTCCCTCCCTCCCTCCTTCCTTCCTTCTTTCCTTCTTTCTTTCTTTCCTAAACAACCACTGATTAGCTCAAGAGCATTTACAGATCTATTTCTTTATTGCTTCCTTTTAAGGGTAAACATGTCAAACCAATATAACATTCTCTCAAAATAGTAAATCATTTTTATTGTTCTGCTTTTGATCCTCAGCAGTTTTTTCCATAAACTTTGTGATTTAGGGACTTAAATAGGTCCAAATAATTTAAGAAGTGAGCTCCTGGCAGTATTTGATGGTGAACAGCCAGCCTGAGTTGCTCACATGGAGGTTTTGAAGAGTTGGTCCTTTTATAAGGAAGCAAGTTGTATATTGTTTCCAAAGTAAGGGATCACCCTGGTGTTTCCGTCTCTGACCATGACCTGCCTGGACCAGGTTTCTAACCTAAACACAAAATAAATTACACCTGTCAAAACATACTTTGATCTGATGATCTGGATTAAAAAAATACAGTAACTAGCATAGCAAGAAAGTGTGGTACCTAGCATAGCAAGCCGAGGTTTTAATTAAATATTTGTGGGCATGTTGGCCCATTAGAAAAATAAGGGGAGAAAATAGAATACATCTTGGATAATAAGTAGCATTATCGGGTCCTGTTGGCCTAGGAATTACGAAAGAACAAGCAGCGTATAGATACCATTTCATAATTCAAATGTGCCTAATTGAAATTGTTTGTGATTATGTGAGAGAGATGTGATTTACTTCACAGAGTGGTGAACCCTAAGAAATGATGCTTCATCCCTAACCCCTACTGTGGATTTCTCCTAGCTTTCATGTCTTTGACAGTATGAGCATCATCAAGGAAGTTTTTTTTTTTAAAGATACAAGCAAACAGAATGTGATGTCTTTTCTTCCTTTTGATGTAAGACTGTCTTGATGCAAAACAGTAACACAGCTATTTTTCTCATATACAAGGATGCCAGTGGGGGAAATTAGAGTTGGGCTGTAGGTAACTCTATATATGGACACTTCCTGCCACTTAAGATGACACTGCTAGGTCTCAAGCCTCCTCTTTGTGTAGACCTGATACAGAGGTCACAGGGAAAACTTTTTGTAGCTTAATTTAAGCTCTGTTTGATGCCTTGGAACCTAAATAGGAAGAATACAGAGACACTCCATGAACGATCATAAGGGTCCTCTTCTCTAGGAAGATTTAGTACAAACAGAACTAGATTATCACATAGTTCCACTTGTGCAAGAGTTCTGCCACACAGACTTAAAAGGTAGCTTCCTTTGAGGTGCAAGCCCACAGATGGGGTGGACTTCCCTGAAAATTGCACATAGAACAGATATTAGGGAAAGATTTTATCTTTGACTTAGTAATTAATAGTATATGTTAATATGTTAATGTGTATACATATATATCCCAGTAATTAATATCATTCCTATTTGGCTGGGGACCAGTTAACAAGATATTGCTCAATCTTTTTTTTTTTTTTTTTTTTGGCATAGCTATCCAGTAGTTAGAAAATGAAAAACATTTTCCAAGAGAGCTTTTTTGTTTTGTTTTGTTTTTTTGAGACAGAGTCTTGCTCTGTCGCCAGGCTGGAGTGCAGTGGTATGATCTCGGCTCACTGCAACCTCCGCCTCCTGGGTTCAAGCAATTCTCCTGCCTCAGCCTCCCAAGTAGCTGGGATTACAGGCATGTGCCACCACGCCCAGCTAATTTTTGTATTTTTAGTAGAGACGGGGTTTCACCATGTTGGCCAGGATGGCCTCGATCTCTTGACCTCGTGATCCACCCACCTCAGCCTCCCAAAGTGCTGGTATTACAGGAGTGAGCCACTGCGTCCAGCCCTGAGGTTTTATAAATCTTCTCACTTGTCTAATTAAAATATCCCACTAAATTTATTTTTAGGGTTACTGGGTTTTGTTGTTGTTGTTTTTTGGGGTGTTTTTTTTTTTTTTGGAAGCTGTTAAACAAAATCCTAACAGATCTTAGGATATATTTGACTAGAACAGCTGAATGTTAGGCTTTACAGTATAGTAAATCCATTTTTGTCTTTCCGCAGAATCTGGTTGACTTTGTACTGACTATACATGGAAATTTTATATGCACTTTTGTAGTGGCTTTTGGTGATCATTTTATACATCATAATTTTAGTCATAATTTTTCTTTTTTAAGTAAAATAATACATATTTATTACAAAAATGTACTTAATCAAAAAAGAAAATTAAAATTACTGATTATTTTATTACCAATTAATACCACTCTTAACATTTTTGTTGTGTATCCTGCTTTATACATTACTATTAAAATTTTTGTTTTATTTTTTAAAGGAAAAGTGGATTATCCCATACATATTTCTTTTTAACTTTTTTCTACTTGATAAACATGTCATGGATATTTTCATGTTATTAGATATTCTAGGACATAACCTTGTTGCCTGCAAAGTATTCCATTATGTTATCTCAGTGCAGCAGCTTGGTTGTTTTGTACAGTTTCTTTCCATTTCCTTTGCATTTATAAGATATAAACTCCATGCCTTTGTGCAAATCAGACTGTTCGAGTTTTTATTTTTAACACAAGGCTGTTGAAGCTATTGGAACCAGACCAATTTAAGGAAACGAACACGGTCAAGGTTTTGATTCTTTTTCAGGGATGGATCACATTGTAGAGGCTACTAGTTAACTACTCCAGTATATCTGAGTGACCATGCATCACCTTATTTTAGAACTGGAAGGAATTAGTGAACTTTTGAGAATAAAGAAAAATCTTTCCAAATGACACCAAAAGGGAGTAATATAAATAATTCTGCCTCCTGGGAATGTACAGTATAAAGAGAAAATAGGTTGACTATATAAGTTCCTGGATAATAAGTCCCTTTACCACTAAAGCTTGAGTCATTTTGAAATTCTGAACCATACCATGAAATAGTGGGCACTCACATTTTTTAAATTAAAAGTCATCATAAAAGATGGACTGACATGGGCCACAGATGTGTGAATAAGCACATGACTGGTGACAATATAGTTCATCATTTGTTGAGGTATTGCTGGAGTGAGGTAGGGTATAAAGTAAAGAAAACTTCCTTTAGCAAGAGCCAAGAACAAACTTCTCAAGAGGAGTTTTTGAAATATTTAAATCACGGAAGGTTGTCACCTCTAGGAAAATCAAAGGTCAATGGTGCTTGTTCAGTAAATTGATGAGGAGGATTTCTGACAAGGCCAGGGAATGTTAGGATAGGTCAGCAGAAAAGGCAGGTGGCCGCAACCAAGTCCTCAAGGAGGTCTGCAATGCCTAAGGGAAAGCAGAGGGAGAGAGGAAAGAACGGGAGCAAGGGAAGGAATCAAATAGTGGGTTTGGTAGAGGGTGAGGAGGACACTAGGGAGGGGCTGGAAATGGACAAGGGCAAGCTGAGAGGCTGTTCATGGAAGCAAAAGAGGAGAGCGTGTTCTTCCCCTGCGTCAAAGGGAGGGGTGACTCCTAAAACACAAGCAGTATTAAAAGATTCTGTTTTCAAGGTACTCATTTATTTCCAAGATGTTTTTAGGCAAAGGAGGGAAAAGAAAAGATTCTAATGCTTCATCCTCAGTTTGTTGGAATATCAGATTTACTAGAATAGAAAATTCTGGAGTTTCTTACAGTCATAGTAAGTGTAGCTACTGCAAATAAAGTAGCATGGGACTAGAAACATATGTTAAGTATAAGGTGATTTTTCTAACCGCTGATTTTCTCCTGGGCTTCTTTTCTTGCTGGTGGTGGCTGCTTTCTCTTCTCTTCCAGAGTTCTATTGGAAGGGTGCTGTCTTTTGTTTTTCACAGAATGTTGATCCAGGTATGCCTGTATTTTTACTGTAAATTTCTGTGGCGCTGCCTGAAATTTGTAATGAGGAAGCTAACTGGAAGATGTGAACTACAGCGGATCTGTTACAATACCAAACCGGGAGCTTCTAGAACCATG
This sequence comes from Symphalangus syndactylus, assembly GCF_028878055.3. Lineage (NCBI taxonomy): Eukaryota > Metazoa > Chordata > Mammalia > Primates > Hylobatidae > Symphalangus > Symphalangus syndactylus. Next base: position 124,478,322 of record NC_072425.2, read on the forward strand.
AAAATCGGTAAGCCTGACACAAAGAAGTAAGCAAAAGGTAGAGTTGGTACGATGGAGGATACGATGTTATCTTTCAGTGTCGTAATTCTAAACCATGTGTAAAGGATAATCTTTGAATGACTGTTTTTGTTACTGCTTTCACAGAAACATCACTGAGGGATTCTAAAAGTAAGGTAGGTAAAATTATTTTTCAGCAGCTTTTTTTTCACTTGGAGGCTTACCCCTATCATAAGAAGTAAAAATTCTAAGAAACCAAAATATACCATTGGCTAGGAAAACTACTGCCAACTGAGAAGAAATGAACATTTGCCCATTACAAACCCCGGTACTATTTACATGAGAACAGCCAGTGTGTGAATTTCTAGGCAGGTTTGTGAAGTACTTATTACTTCATTGTCAAATGAACCCTTTCTTATACCTCTTCCCAAATCATAAAATAAATATTCCTTGAACGTAGTAACAGTATTAACTCCCTACTATTTCCTCAATATCCAAATCATTTAACATTATACTTAAGATTTTTCAATAACATCAAAGAAGCCACTATGCTGGCTTTTGTAGCTTTTGTAGCATAGTGGATCATCCACATAAGAAAGAAAACCTGTTTTCTTTTTCAAGATTCTTGATAATTTTATTTTATTAATTTTGACATCCTGAAGACTGTCTCCCCCATGTGCCTCACTCTTTAGTCATAAACATAATGCCCATTAACAATAGGAACTATGTTGGGCGAGGAAATGAAAACACTACATTTCAATACAGGTAGCTTGAAACAGGAAAATGGTAAGAACAAAACCAAAAAAATTGTATGTGTTTTCCTGATTAAAGTAATCAGGAAAATTGCACTCCCCCCCCCATCATGAAAATGTCAAATTTATTAGAATTCAAGTACACTAAACCAATTTTTGCTTTTAACTTAAATCTTCATATAGAAGCCTAAGCGAATGCTTGCAGCCTCTATCCCAGTAGATACTGATTAAGCCTCTGGTGTTAATGAAAAGGAAAGTGATTGAAACATGTTTTCCAGCTGTTGCAGACGTCTGTGAGTGTTCACCCCGACGCTATTGAAAAAACTATAGAAGATATCATGGAACTGAAAAAAATTAATCCTGACGTAAATCCACAGTAAGAATATGTTTCTTATGTCAGAAATACAGAACACAAATCACATGGCCACAGATTTAGTGTTTCTCTGTCTCCTCTCTTTTTTTTTCTCCCTCTCTCCCTAAAATAATCATCTGCCATGTTTTGACTTTCAGATGAAGAATAAAGAAAAAAAGTACCTTTTTCATGTTTGTAAATGGCAGCAACTTTGTACTTCCTTTGTGGCTTATGCTTCTCAGATGCAGAGAATGTAACAAATGTGATGGGTGCCCCAATAGAGAAAGATGAGCCCATTCATCAACAATCAGTCTATCTGATGCCTATGTTTTACGCTAACAGTAAATGTTCAAATTGTAAATGTGCTTAAGCTGATTCTGTTCCATCTAGAATATTCCTTCACTTCCTTCATGAATATTACTTTATGACAGGCTGAGAATCTTGGAGACTGTTTCTACCTGCTTGTCAAGAAGACAGGCATGTGTGGGAAGGAGAAATGGTTTTTATATGAAGACTTTAGAACTTCATAATTTATTCCTCTCATCTTGGAAGTATTAAAATGCGTTTGGCAATGTTCGTGACATTTAAAATTAGCTGTATATTTTCCACTGGGTACAGCAATTTTTCAGTAAAATTTTTCACTAAGGCCACTGGGTAGAATAAATTCCAAATGCAGATATATTTAGAGAAGTTTTTAGGTTGGTAACAATCAAACTGTCTTTTAGATGTTCGTGTCTGAGAACTTCAGATGTTACCTTTGAGAAAGGCTTTTATTAATAATTACAGGAACTGTAGCTGAAGGGAATTTCAGAGCACACTTGCATAGGTCTATCTCTTGGAAGGATTTTAGATACTAGCTGTCCAGGGGCTCATCACAAAAACTCCATTTTCGCCTGGTCTCCATAGCGTTCTTCGGCAGCCACTTCAGTTCATTAGCTGCCTTTTGCCTATTCAGCTACCAAAGGTTGATTTACTTTTATAGTAAATGTCTTTTTGAAACCTTCTAACATATATTTTATTCCTCTGGGAAGGTGATAAGAAGGCAATTCATTATAAATAAGATTGAACGAAAAATTTAAGACTACAACTGGCAAGAGGTTTATATGGGTCCTGTAATCATGTTTAGAGATTGGATTAGATTTAATAGCAAATCTTTTCTATGAAAGTTATATAAGGTGCATTCAACAGCATTTCTTTGCCATCCATTCTCTTGTTCTCATTTTTTTAAAAGACCCTTTTAGTTTCAGGCTGAGGATCCCTAAACTGAAAATCCAAAATCTGAAACTTTTGGGCATTGACATCATGCCACAAATGGAAGATTCCATAGCTAACTTCATGTGGCAGACTGCATCTATTATTAAAAATGTTGTATAAAATTACCTTCAGCCTATGTGTATAAGGTGTATATGAAACACAAATGAATTTCATGTTTAGACTTGTGTCCCATCCCCAAGATATCTCATTATGTATATGCAAATATTCCAAAATCTGAAACACTTCTGGTCCCAAGCATGTCAGATAAGGGTTACTCAACCTGTAGTCTTTTTTTTTAATCTCCATGTGGATTCTAGTGTCTTTTTTACAGAGCAACACTGATAAGCTCTGATATAAAAAAATTAAGTACTTTTCTGAGAAAACAAAGAAATAGCTTAGAGATGGGGGAAACACTTTATAACTTACCAAACTGTTACTACTATTAACCTCACTTGTTTTAATTACATTTTTTTTAAGTGCTGCTTATGGTGGCACTAAAAATTACGACAGAGAAAACTTATTTATTTATTTTAATTTTTTTTTTTTTTTTTGAGACAAGAGTCTTGCTCTGTTGCCTAGGCTGGAGTGCAATGGCTCAGTCTAGGCTCACTGCAACCTCCGCCTCCCGGGTTCAAGCAATTCTCTTGCCTCAGCCTTCCAAGTAGCTGGGACTACAGGCACGTGCCACCACATCTGGCTAATTTTTGTATTTTTAGTAAAGATGGGGTTTTACCATGTTGGCCAGGCTAGTCTCAAACCCCTGACCTCATTATCCGCCCGCCTCTGCCTCCCAATGTGCTGAGATTACAGGCGTAAGACACCGCGCCCGGCCAGAGAAAATTTAATTGACTTTCCTTATTCCTGCTTCTTATATTCCTTCCATTCTCCTCTTTCCCTCAAAATTAACTCTCTTCTCCATCCTACACTGACTTTCTGGGTGACTAGTGCTATGGTGCCCTTTCCTAAATTTTAATATCTGACCTAGTTGTTTGGTGCTATGGTAACAAGTAATGATGAAAGCCATTCATTGAATATGACTTTATTAAAGTTCAGTATTCCTAGGCTGTCTGACTGTCCTGTACGTTTGGAGCAGGTACACAGTTCTAAGTTCTGTTGCCCTCAACTTGAGATTTAACATCTGTGCATGTCATTTACCCCTAAAAATAAAATATGATAATGTACAGTGATTATAATGACCACCACCACACCACCTCAAACATGCTCAAAGTCCGTGAGTGAACAAGACAAAAGACTAGATTGGAGAGTGTCATATGCAATTGCCAATATTCAGCCATTTTTGAGCCACAGAAAATACATGACTCTAAAGAATTTAGGAGGAAAAAATAAACGTGAAGTACTACTTTTAGACCTTTAGATTCTACCTTACTTTAGAGGCTGTAGAAAGGGAAAACAGCGTTCCAATCACAGAAAGTAATGATCCTCTGTGCGTTACAGCTGCCAGATTGTTTTCTGTTCTAGTGATATGCTTTAAGGGTGCTGTTATTCAAATAGTGTACATTCGGAGAAGACTGAGAATGATCGTAAAACATCTGAAAACCGGCTGGGCACGGTGGCTCATGCCTGTAATCCCAGCACTTTGGGAGGCAGAGGGAGGCAGATCACCTGAGGTCAGGAGTTCGAGACCAGCCTGGCCACACATGGCGAAACTCTGTCTCTATTAAAAAATATAAAAACTAGGTGCAGTGGTGGGCGCCTGTAATCTCAGCTACTCGGGAGGCTAGGGCAGGAGAATCACTAGAACTCAGGAGGCAGAGGTTGCAGTGAGCCAAGACTGTACCACTGCACTCCAGCCTGAGTGACAGAGCAAGACTCTGTCTCAAAACATAAAAAATAAAAATAAAATAACACATCTGAAAGCCATGTCCCATGAGAGGGAATTGAAGAAACAAGATTTCTCTTTTCCCTAGAGATTAGAAGACTCACTATCTTAAATAGTCATGGCAGGGAAAAGGTGGAAATAAATTTGCTCAGAGAACAGAATTTGAACCACTTTGTAATAAGCAAAGCAGATTTTGTTTCAGCATAAGAAAAAGTGTTCAGACAACTACAGCGGTGAGAATGTAATAGAACATCTTGTAAAGTTGTAACTACCCTCTTAGCACGGTCTCCCCTGAGGAGGACATTCCCAAGTGGAGGTGGTGTTGTTATTGTTATTTTGTTTCACTTTATTTTGTTTTGATTTTTTTTCCTTGAAGCCCTTAAGGACTTTTTCTGTTGTCCTCACCCTCGTTCTTTTCCACACATCTTTCTAAAGTAATTCTGATATGACCACCTAGGGAGGTGCTATATAATCCCTAAGAGCCCAGTATTACCTATAATTTCAAGTAACCCGCATAAAGAAATCCCTTGTGGGTTTTTGTTTTGTTTTGTTTTGATAGAGATAGGATCTTGCTTTGTTGCCCAGGCTGGTTTTGAACTCCTGGCTTCAAGCAATCCTCCCATCTTGGCCTCAGAAATCCCTTATTTTTAAGCCATACCATTGCAATTTAGCTTTAGAAAAAGTCAGACTTTGAGGCAAATTTTAGCCAGGTTCTACAGCTGTCCATGTGGAGATTTAATAAGAATTGTGCTTCTATTAAATAGATCATCTTTGAGCAATTTCCTGAATATTATATTAATATGAAAAGTTCTATCATGCATACATCACGTGAACAAATGCCAAAGTGAATGCCCTGTTCTTCCTTGTGCGTCTCTTCTGTTTTTGAACACCCTAGGCTGGGAATCTCTCTTCAGGCTTGCCTTCTGCAAATCGTTGGGTACAGAAACCTTATTGCAGATGTGGAAAAACTGCGTAGAGAGCCCTATGATTCTGATAATCCCCAACATGAAGAAATGCTTTTGAAGGTTAGTGCTTGAACACATTTCAGTTCTTCATCTAAGTCAGTTGACATTTGCCAGGCACCTGCTATGTGCTAGGCACTGCTCTGGACATCGGGGGTACAAAGATGGATCAGACACGGGCACCTAACTGGTTGGTAAGGTCAAGTTTTCTTGCTGGTTCAGGTGTTGGAAGTAAATTTTTCATCGGAAAATTCCTGTGAGAAGTTAAGTTCAAAGCCAATTTTCTTTCGTAATCTGAGAAAGCATCAGAGGTGATTTCTGTGGGCTCTCACATTTGGCTTAAGTTTAGATTGTTTAACAAGTGTTGAAAGCCAACAGGAGAAATAGCATTTGTCAAAGAGTGACTTGGGATTCCCATTTACGACTTTTAATACACATCAGAAGATAAAGTTGGTTTCTGCTTCAGCAATGGCCCTCTTGGGAAATTACCCAAGATCTTAATGCTGATTATTTATGCATTAACTTAGAGTGTATTAGAAGAGGTAAAGGTTTATATTTGGCACACTAGAACTTCTGGAGAAATAACGTGGAGTTATGAATACTCCTGGCTGTCAAAGCAAAACCTTAAAAATCTTACAGGATCTGATGGTATATTAAGAAACATCAGTAAAGCTTTCCCTCAAAACACTGAGTTTGGGGCTAAAGAAATTAAGACTCCACAATAATTAAGACTACCCTTTAGAACTACATACTTACCTGAAATGTTTTATAAATTCATTTCTGAAAATAGATGCTTCTTTAGAATTAGAGTGCTTTAGGGTAGCTCCTTGCCTTTTCCTAGAATTCAAAAAGGCAGTAACAAAATTGTAAGAAAACATTTGTTTAGCTGCCTTTATTTTATTGAAAAATGTCAACAGAAGACGTAATTTCAAAAATGTATCCTGTTGTGTTTTTGTGTGAAGGAGTGTATGTTTTTGTGTATGTAAGTACTTAAGCAGACTCATTTGTCTCTGTTAATTAGTGCTGGATCTGATGTGAATCATTAAAAATTAAAGATGCCTCATTCTTGGCAATAGTTTTTCTTCCTTTTCTCCCTGCTGAAGTTTAGCTAACCTGCTGAATTTTATCTCTCTATGTTGCCTTTTTTTTCCTGACCATTTTCTGATGGAGGTAGTTCAACAAAATTACCCAAACATAGGAAATAAGAGGTGACAGAGAAAAGAGGTGTTGTAATTAACAGATAGTCATAAGAGCCTGAACAATTTATTAGAATAGCTGAGGTTCCCTCAGAATGAGTGACATCCAGGTGCCTGCTAGGCACCATCTTTAGCTGATCCATTGTATGTGTGCTGGCACATAATAGGTTTTCAACAAATATGAGTGAATACACGAATTATTATAGTTCATTAGCTACATCTTGAGAACTTGTATATGACTTTTATCTGCGGTTATGATTAGATTATGTGTTATCATTTAAACTGTCAGCTATATGAGGTAGGCAAGGAAATGATGGCTGTCTTTATTTTACAGATGAGAAAACTATAAGCATTTTAGCTCAGGTTCTGATTCACACATCTAGTAAATTATAAAGTCAGGGCTGTTCATTGCTGCATTAGGCACTTTGGGGAAAGGCATCATTTCTGCCCTCAAGCAGCTTACAATCCAATTGGGGCATATTCTTCATCTTCAAAAATCACTATATCTGGCCAGGTGTGGTGGCTCATGCCTGTAATCCCAGCACTTTGGGAGGCTGAGGTGGGTGGATCACTTGAGGTCAGGAATTCGAGACCAGCCTGGCCAACATGGTGAAACCCTGTCTCTACTAAAAATACAAAAATTAGCCGGGCATAGTAGCAGATGCCTGTAATCCCAGGTACTCAGGAGGCTGAGGCAGGAGAATTGCTTGAATCCAGGAGGCAGAGGTTGCAATGAGCCTAGATCGCACCACTGCACTCCAGCCTGGGTGACAAAGCAAGACTCCATCTCAAAACAAACAAACGAACAAACAAAAAATCACTAAATCTTATCCATACAGCACCCTAAGGTATCTCTGAAATGTTTTCCTTGCCCCATGCCTTATTCTAGCCATCATCTCCAACTTGGGCTGTGACAGCCTTTTAATTATGCCAGTAACCATTAGATTCTTCTCTCGCATCATCTAAAATACTGTTGGAGGGATTTTTTTTTTCTCAAACACAGATATATTCATTGTCATTCCCTAGACTAGAAACTTCAGGCTATGTCCTATAGTAGAAAGCCCACGCATCTTAGCATGGCATTTTGGAGGCTTTCCAGTGTACTTCATGAAGCTACTGCTCCTGTATCCTCAACACATATAGCACATTTCTGCCATGCTTTGCCATTCACCGTGACCCAGAATAAGTTGTGCCATACCATATGTCCAGGAATTTGTTCATGCTGTTCACTCTGCTACCCATTATTCTCACTGCAGAAGCCAGCTCGTTTTTTAAATCCTTACTCACTGAATTTTGAAATCTTCACTAACTCCCCAAGCAAACTTAGGAGTGGGAATCTTTGTTCTCTTCTTCAGTTTGTTCAAGTTTCAAGTACGATAATAAAATCAGAAATAATAAAACATTAATGGAGTGTTTAGTATGTGCCAATTGTTACAGTGTTTTCTGGCATTATTTCATTTCATTATTACAGTAGCCTTGTGGTGATACACTGCTGTTATCTTCATTTTTCAGATGAGGAAACTGAAGCTGAGCAGTGAAGTGGCTATGTGAGCTCATATAGGGTGGTAGCTAAGGGCTCTGACCTACCACACTGCACTAGGTCTTGAGAGACAAACCACATCTTGTTTGCATTTGTCTTTCCAGGGCTGACCCATGGTTTGTGTTTCACTGCCTGAGCTTAAGCTTCTTCATTTTTAAAATGGGTAATAATACCCTCGTTACCTACTTCACAGAACTGTTTAGAGCAAAAGTCAGCAAACCAAGGCCTGCAAACCAAATTTGGTATACCACCCATTTTACGAGTAATATTTGCAGTACAGCCACATTCATTTATGTATGGCCTTTATGGCTGCTATGGCCGCTATCCTAGTTTAAAGGCAAAGTTAAGTAGTTACAACAGAGACCATACAGCTCATAAAGCCTAAAATATTTGTCAACTGGTCTTTTACAAAGTTTGTGCCCAGGCACAGTGGCTCACACCTGTAATCCCAGCACTCTGGGAAGCTGAGGCAGGAGGATCACTTGAGCCCAGGAGTTCAAGACCAGCCTGAGCAACATAGCAAGACCCCATCTCCACAAAAAAATTTTTAACAAATAGCTGGGCATGGTGAGGTGCACCTGTAGTACTAGTTACTTGGGAGGCTGAGGCAGGAGGATCATTTGTGCCCAGGAGGTCAAGGCTACAGTGAGCTATGGTTGTACCACTGTACTTAGCCTGGGCAACAGAGTGTGACCCTTCTAAATAATAATAATAATAATAATTAAATTAAGTTAAATGTAAAAACATGTTTGCTGACCCCTAGTTTCTAAGCACAGGTCATATATAGTATTGCCACACGTTTAAGTGCTTGGCTTTTTAAGCATAGGAGAGCATTATCAGTGTTACTAGAGTTCTAAAGTATTTTAAAAATCTAGATTTTATGATCATTTGAACATAGCCTGGGATGAAATTGAATAATATTACTGTCCATATGAATCACTTATATAGACATTTCTATTAAAAGTGTTCCAGCCAAATTAATAATGAAGACAAAATTCTAGGTGGATTCATGCACTTAATGACAAACATAAAGTCCAGAATAAAGACCCTCTCCTGATGGAAAGAGACAATCCCACGGTGACCTTGGTGAGAAGCTGCTTCTCCTTGAATGCTCTGGCTCGAGGGTAGATGAATCGCCTTCCCTTTCTGTCCTGCAGAGGGTTCGAGACCAGGCAGAAATGTTCAGATAAACTTGTGTAAAGCTTCAGTTCACAGCGAAGAGAGTTCAGCAGAGAGAGCAGGCTGTGATGGATAACAGTCTGAACTCAGAGTGCAGTCTCCACATCTGTTTCTTGTCTTCTGCTATAGGCATCACTTTTCCTAGCCCCTGGTCTCCTCCGCTTCGCAAGTGGCTTTGTAATAACTACTCCCAGTAGCACAGTCTTAGATGAGTGGATTCCTCAGAGTCCCCACCATAAGCCCACCACCGTTTCTCAGATCTGAAGTTGGCTTCCTAGTGCATGACCTCATCCTTTAGGAGTACCCCATCCCCTACTCATATTTTTTCAGGGAAGAGCTTACCTATTGGAAGAGAATCGAAATAGCTCAAGGTTATTTTATTTTATACATATTTATTTTGAGACAGGGTCTCACTCTGTCACGCAGGCTGGAGTGCAGTGGTGCAATCTTGGCTCACCGCAACCTCCACCTCCCGGGTTGAAGCAATTCTCCAGCCTCATCCTCCTGAATAGCTGGGATTACAGGCATGAGCCACAGCGCCTGGGTCAAGGTTTTTTTTACATAGGAAATATACAGATAATTGTACTTCATATAAGTATTTTGGCATAATGGGCTTTCATCTTCCAAAATAAGTTTGATGATTTTATTTGCTACGTATATTTATTAACCTACTGGTTTAGCCTCTCAATATTTAGCAAGTTTGTTTTAAAAATTACTATTCCCATTGGTTTATAATACCATTAATATAAATGCATAATTTCAAAGTCAACATTCCTTTCGCTGTGGACATAAGAATTCTTAAGGGGTACAATAATGACTGTGGCTGCTGGGCACTGTTCAAAGCCAAAAGGACTGGCAGGCTCGGAAAGGCATAAACTATTTATACATACCCTCCGTATACTACGAGCCCCACATTTTTGCTGTACATTCTTGTCTCATAATACAGTATAAATTATTCCCTAAGTCTGAAAAAAAATTAAGATGAATACATTTTCGTCTTAATCTCAAAATAACCTTTTTAATGAAAAAGAAGTTCCTCATGTTAAATTCGTTCAAAAGAAGGATTTAAATACTTTGGTCACAACATGTACAATTTTTTGACCCTGAGTGCCTCATTAAAATCAGTTTAGCAATAAAACCTCCTGTGCTTTATCAAAAACAGCATTCAATAGATTATAAAATTATTAAATCTGCATTTGAATCATTATTAGGACACTGAATTATAACAAAGTCCAATAAATGTATGACCATTCATCAACACCCTTAAAACCTGTGAATTATTGCAATTAATCTCATGTGTGCATGTAATTCAAACATAAACTTTGTGGAGAGGGGATATAAAATAAATACTACAATATTTCTTCAGTCCTATTTAATGCTGCCTAGATGGTTAGATAAAAAGGTTAATATTAGTAACAGGCACTTTGGAAAGCCGAGGCAGGTGGATCACCTGAGGCCAGGCATTTGAGACCAGCCTGGCCAACATGGTGAAACACCGTCTCTACTAAAAATACAAAAATCAGCCAGGCATGGTGGCGCACACCTGTAGTCCCAGCTACTCAGGAGGCTGAGGCACTAGAATCGCTTGAGCCTGGGAGGCAGAGGTTGCAGTGAACCGAGATCATGCCACTGCACTCCTACCTGGGTGACGGCGAAAGACTCTGTCTCAAAAAAGAAAAAAGAAAAAAATATATATATCTCTAACAGGAAGAATCAAACTAGTTTAATAACTTGTTTTCTAAATAGTTGCCACAATTTAGTAGAACCAAGATATGCCAGAGCCTATGCCAATATATTTTTCCTGCAGTGTAATGTAATTGCTAATATGAGGTATAATCTGTAAGCAATTAATACAAATATAAACAGGCATAAGCCACCACAAAATCACAGTCTGGTGAAAGCTTTTCGGCTAAACTAGTTGGAGAAGACAGTTAAGGGAAATGAGAAAGGGCGGACAGGGCAGGTTTCCAGTGGGAACATCATTTACATGCCTTATCATCATCCTCTTATATGTAACAGTCCGCTGGTGCAGGAAGGTAAATCCTGTCCAAGTATGCTAGCCTAAAATATACTTTATGTAGCATAGTGAGATTATTTAAGTATTACTAATGCTTCATTTGCACTTATATTTAGATTATACATAATTCTATTAAAAACTCACTTCCCAAAATGAGATAAAAGTGTTTCAGGTAAGATGGAACTATGTACTACACAATTTAGAATATCTAAACTCAGAGGTAAAATCAAAGGAAAACATTACTACCTTTTTAGTAAATGGATTGTATGAGCTTACTCTTTTTTTTAGACTCTTACTGTGTCACCCAGGCTGGAGTGCAGTGGTGCCATCTCAGCTCACTGCAACCTCCGCCTCCCAGGTCAAGCAATTCTCTGCCTCAGCCTCCCAAGTAGCTGGGATTACAGGCGCCTGCCACCACACCCAGCTAATTTTTGTTTTTTTTTTGTTTTTTTTGTTTTTTTTGAGACGGAGTCTCGCTCTGTCGCCCAGCCTGGAGTGCAGTGGCGCAATCTCGGCTCACTGCAAACTCCACCTCCCAGGTTCACACCATTCTCCTGCCTCAGCCTCTCCGAGTAGCTGGGACTACAGGCGCCCGCCACCACGCCCGGCTAATTTTTTGTATTTTTAGTAGAGACGGGGTTTCACCGTGGTCTCGATCTCCTGACCTCGTGATCCACCCACCTCGGCCTCCCAAAGTGCTGGGATTACAAGCGTGAGCCACCGCGCCCAGCCTAATTTTTGTATTTTTAATAGAGATGGGGTTTCACCATCTTAGCCAGGCTGGTCTTGAACTCCTGACCTCATGATCCACCCGCCTTGGCCTCCCAAAGTGCTGGGATTACAGGGGTGAGCCACCACACACGGCCCCTTACTCATTTTTTAATAAATGGGTTTGTCTGATGAGGATTGTAAACCAGTGATTGGTTAGCAGCAATTTTACCAAACTGTAAGTTATTTTATTAACAGACATTATAAACAGATAATACTAATCTTATTTTAAAATAATGAGTGCCACACTGGTGAATATACAGCTTATGAATAATTTTAATTATAAAAGGCAAACACAGCAGACAACTATACTAAACAAAGAAGGTAGAATATGGATACATGATTGATGGGTCTAAAATGATACATACCTTACATAATTAATGTTAATCATGTGATCGTTATATTTTTCTTTGTGATTCCCCTTCATGCTACTTTCTCCAGAAGCTGAATTCTGAACTTTCTTTTCGAATTGGTACAATCAGGTTATCCTTGGACATCAAATTTTCTTTTATCACAAACTTAGTGATACAAAATGACACAAAAATGTTTCGTTTTCATATTCATCCAATATCTGGAGTAACAAAAAGAAGCATGTGACCAGGCACAGTGGCTCACGCCTGTAATCCCAACAATTTGGGAGGCTGAGACCAGCAGATCACTTGAGGTCAGGAGTTCGAGACCAGCCTGGCCAAAATGGTGAAACCCCGTCCTGGCCAACATGGTGAAACCCCATCTCTACTAAAAACACAAAAATTAGTTGGGCATTGTGGCTGGCACCTGTAATCCCAGCTACTCAGGAGGCTGAGGAAGGAGAATTGCTTTAACCCGGGAGGCAGAAATTGCAGTGAGCTGAGATCACACCAGTGCACTCCAGCCTGGGTGACAGAATGAGACTCCATCTAGGGAAAAAAAAAAAAAAAAGCATGTGAAAATATTCTGGAAATCTTAAAGTATGCTGGTCCAAGTTTTGCTATAGATGATTCCTTTATACTAACCCTGCTGGGGAAATAGTTATTGCTTTTCAGAAGACACAGCACCATCAAGTCTGTGTCTAGTATAGTCTGTAGTAGAACGCTCTTGGAGTTTTATGAGCTGCACAAAGAAAAATCCATTGTTCAGTTGCTGTCATTTGAGTACAAGTATCTGGATGGCATTCAGTCTGAAGTTTGACAGCAAGTCCATTTAGCTCAAGGCAGAATTGCCTTAAATGTTCATACTTCCATATGCCTGCATCTTGGCTTCAGGTGGCTCAAGATTTTTGTCAGTATTGGAGCAATCTTGACTCTTATGTTCCGTTGCATATACTGCTGAACAGCTAGCATACTGTCCATTTCATCAAAAGAATCATCAGGCCAGGTGCCCAGCCTGGTCCACCTCAGCATTGCCATGCCCTCTGCCATGACCACATCTGAAGTGCCATCATCTGAAGATTAACAACTTAATTAAGAACACTTTTTAGCCATTTGTCTAGTCTTTCATGATCCATAAAATTATTAAAATAAAATTTCTTTTTAAAGCATTTTATTATTCAGGCCGGGCACGGTGGCTCATATCTGTAATCCTAGAACTTTGGGAGGCTGAGGCAGGTGGATCACTTGAGGTCAGGAGTTTGACACCAGCCTGGCCAACATGGCGAAACCGTCTCTACTAAAAAAGCAAAACAAAACAAGAAAAATGAAAATTAGCTGGGCGTGGTGGTGTACACCTCTAGTCCCAGCTACTTGGGAGGCTGAGGCACAAGAATCCCTTGTACCCAGGAAGCAGAGGTTGCAGTGAGCCGAGATCATGCCACTACACTCTAGCCTGGGCGACAGAGTGAGACCCTGTCTCCCAAGGAAAAAAAAAAAAAAGCATTTTATTATTCAAATATTTTACTAAGCATTTACTAAGTATCCCGTGCTATAAGCATTCACCTAATGAGTGAGGTTTATCACCCACCTATGGAAATGAAGCACCTGCTTTTCCCATCTTGCTGCACTCATTCCATGAAACAAGATATATATATATATATATATATATATATTTTTTTTTTTTTTTTTTTTTTTTTATACAGTCTCACTCTGTAGCCCAGGCTGGAGTGCTGGAGTGCAGTGGCACGATCTTGGCTCACTGCAAGCTCCGCCTCCTGGGTTCAAGCCATTCTCCTGCTTTGGCCTCCCGAGTAGCTGGGACTACAGGTGCACACCACCATGCCCGGCTAATTTATTTTCTTTTTTGTATTATTAGTAGAGATGGAGTTTCACCGTGTTAACCAGGATGGTCTCAATCTCCTGACCTTGTGATCCACCCGCCTCTACCTCCCAAAGTGTCGGGATCACAGGCGTGAGCCACCATGGCCAGCCCTCTAAAGGATTTTTTTAAATAAACCTTTCCCCAGTGATGATCACCTGGTCTCATTTAGTCTTTTCTGATGATCTCAAACAGTTTCTGGTTTTTGTTTTTTGTTTTTTTTTTGAGACGGAATTTTACTCTCGTGCCCAGGCTGGAGTGCAGTGGGGCTATCTCGACTCACTGCAAGCTCCGCCTCCCAGGTTCAAGCAATTCTCCTGCCTTAGCCTCCCAAGTAGGTGGGATTACAGGTGTGCACCACCATGCCTGGCTAATTTTTTGTATGTTTAGTAGGGATGGGGTTTCACCATGTTGGCCAGGCTGGTCTCGAACTCCTGACCTGAAGTTATCCACCCTCCTCGGCTTCCCAACGTGCTAGAATTACGTGAGCCACTGCGCCCGGCCAGTTTCTGTTTTGACGAATGCACAGCACTGGCATATTCTTATATGAATTCTTTAAAAAGAGATTTTGTATATTCATGCTTGATATTTTGCTTTCAAGCATGAGAGATCTACCTCCTATCTTTTTACCCTTTTTCTCTCGCCCTTTAGAGAAATCAAATTTACCTGTTGTGGCACTAACATAAAATATTGTATAATGTGAATAATAAGTAGTATTAGATTAATGTATAAAATAACATTAGTAAAATGAATAACAGCCTTTATTAGTATTTTCTGTCATTGAATATTATGTTTTACACTATGTCAGGTATGTGACAATTTGATTTAGCAAGGTATTTTGTGTATTACTGTTTCATTTAAGCTTTGTAATGTAAAATAAGCAATTTAGAAATTGAATTATTTCTGAAATAGTAGTTAAGTAAATTTTACATTTGTGTTTATACCCTGTCGGTAATGAAGATGTAAGTCTGAATAGTAAACTTGCTTACATGACCATCTCTATTAGAAAAAACTAAGAGTCTGAGCATTACGTATTTATACAAGTATGGGTCTCAGCATCTCTCTCAAGTAATGGTATCTGCTGAATCTATCTTTCTACAGAAAACTTGAAAAAATAGAACCAGCTTATTAAGCAGTAAAGAGTATAATGCTTAGAATTTACAATCGTCCAATAATATATTAATAAAATTGATTTTAATTGAAATTACTTTCAGTAACTCTTAAAGATAATAATACATTTTGAGGTTTATTCATGAACATTACTGATATTCCTTCCTCCAGCTACATGATAATGTGATAATGTTTACTCTCACTCCTGTTATAGGTGAGACCTAAAAAATGAAACTCGGCCAGGTGTGGTGGCTCATGCCTGTAATCCCAGCACTTTGGGAGGCTGAGGCAGGCGGATCACTTGAGGTCAGGAGTTTGAGACCAGCTGGCCAATGTGGTAAAACTCCGCCTCTACTAAAAATACAAAAATCAGTGAGGCATGGTGGTTCATGCCTGTAATCCCAGCTACTCCGGAGATGGAGGCGGGAGAATCACTTGAACCCAGGAGGCGGAGGTTGCAGTGAGCCGAAATCATGCACAGCACTCCAGCCTGGGCAACAGAGTGAATCTCAAAAAAAAAAAAAAAAAAAAGGCAAAAAGAAACTCATGTCAGTTCATTTTTTTTTTTTTTTTTTTTGGTTAATAATGCTGCTAAAAGTTTTGATATAACATTAAAGCATTTTCCGAGAATCTGAATATAGGTGGCCCTGAAATTTTTCCTCTTCTCTCTTTTCTTTATACTCTTAAATATTTTTGAGAGCACCAAAGAGCTTTTTTGTGGGAGATTATCTATCTAATCTATCTATCTATCTATCTATCTATCTATCTATCTATCTATCTACCTACCTACTATCTAATTTCCCATTCAAAATTAAAATAGACTTTAAACATTAAAATATATAAGTACTCGATCTATTGCCTTCAGAGCAAAGATATCACAACATATTATGCATCCTTTGGAAAATTCAACTGTGTACTCATGAGACAATGAGAGCGAAAAGGCAAATAACTTCTTTTATTATAAAATAGTTGTGTTTTGGTTTTGTTTTTATCTCTCAGACCCTCTGGAAAGGTCCTGGGAACCTCCAAGGAGGCTTCAGATCATACTTTGAGAAATGCTGTCATAAATAATTGAAAGATGATCACATCTTTAATTGTAATGTATTTTGCATACATTCAGCTTTGCAAAGCTCCTCCTAATAATGTAGTTTACAAAATCTGAACCAATAGGAAAGGGTGTATCAACAGAGTAATTCTTTTTTTTTTCCTACAGTTATGGAAATTCTTGAAGCCCAATACTCCACTGGAATCTCGGATTTCTAAGCAGTGGTGTGAAATTGGTTTCCAAGGTGATGACCCTAAAACAGATTTTCGAGGAATGGGACTTCTGGGACTGTACAATTTGCAGTAAGTAAAATGAAGGGCAGCTGAGTGTTCGAGTGATGTTTTGGTCTCCTCATACTGAAATGGCAAAAGTTGAGTAATTAGCTTCAAAAGGTACTTCCCATAAGACTCTAAGAAAACATTCAAGTCCCCTGAGAGGTCAGGTTCATAAAATGTTAAAAGTGTCTGCTACCTTCCTTGTATTTCAGCAAACTTCATGGATTTTTAAAGCAAATCTCAAATATATTTTAAAAATTGTTTTATTATTTAAAATTTTCACACATATGTAAAAACAGAGAAGATCGTAAAGAACACCCTGGTATTGATCATCCAGATTCAGTAATTGTTGACGTTTTCAAATATTCACAACTTTTTTTTTGGCAGAAGGGTGTTAATGAAAATTCTACACCATCATTTCACCCTTCATATTTTAATATGTAGTTCTAAAAAATATCAGTATTACCTCACATTAACCACAATGCCATTATCACACCAAACACAATTAACAATGATTCCTTGGTGTCATCTTTGTCCAGTCCATATTCAAATTTCCCAGTTCTCTCTAAAATACTTTTTACAGCTGGTTTGTCCTAGTGCACTTCCATGTAAGATCTACACATTGCACTTAGTTACTATGCCCTTTGGTCTTCTTAAATTAGATCAGTCTCTCTTGCTCTGTCCCTTCCTTTTGCCCCCTCCTCCATGTCATTACCTTCAAGATTTCAGAACAGTTGTCCTGTAATATGTCCCATGGTCTGGATTTGTCTGTTTGCACTTGTATCCGTCCTCTGTATTTCCTGAAAATTGGAGGTATGCAGACAGGCTTGAAGAGATTCAGGTTGACATCACAGTGGGAGGCCTTCAGTGTCCCTCCACTCTCAGCCCTGTGCTGCAACAAATCAGAGGGATCCCAGCCTGATGCCTCCAGTGTAAAGTCCACCATCAGCCTTTCTTCCTTCTATGATCTTTACTGAACCAATTAATTAATTGTATAAATAATGCTTTTCAATTTCTGTTATTTTTCCTATAATTGTTGGCTGGAATTTTTAAAGACCTGGTTTCCTTATAGAATATAGTTATTTGGTTTCTCTGAAATATAGGCAGGACAGATATTCAATTTTTGTATTTGCTTACCAATTCTCAGAGTCAGTAGTTGGTAGCCTGGTTCCCTTGTTAGTCATCATTTTTTTTTTTTTTTTTTGCTCTCTCTATTTTTAAAACACCATTTGTTAACTCCTGTGTTTTTATATGTTTATTGTAACTCAACTAATTGTACTTGTTATTTTTTTCATGCTTTAATTCAGTCATGTGTAGTCATTATTTTTTGAGTCAAAGGGTCCTTTCAAGTTGGTTCTTGTGTCCTTTGACACTACCCTATTAGGGCAGTGATGTATTTTTAAAAGAAGTTAATTAAGCCTTACTCAGTCATTTTGGTGGCATCTCATTTTTCCCCTAGATCTTTCCCTTTATTTTAAATTTAAGAAGTTTAGTAATCACCCATTCTTTTATGAAACATTTTAATGTAATATTAATGAATGGAAAGTAAACATTAATGACAAAGACAATGTCACAGATAAGTGGATAAAGTCTGAGCTTTCAAATAACTGGGACAATTGGCCTTCCATTGAGAAAAATAAATTAAATCACTACCTCACCTCAGTTCACAAGTTGAAAGTCCAAAACAAGTCTTTCCTACTTTTAGAAGAAAATCGATATCTGAGTAAGGAGAGATCTCTTAAAGACACGAGCAAAAAAACCATCAACTGGAAAAGAAGAATCAATAAATTTCACACATTAAAATTGAAAACTGCAGTAAGATAAGCCCCATAAACAAAGTAAAATGAGATAAGACTGACACTCACATAAATGATAAAGGATCTATGTTCAGTATATTATTCTCTATAAGGTTATTTGTCTTTTTTATTTGAAGACATTTTTAGACTCACTGAGCCAAAAAATATGAACAGATGAGACATAAAAGAGGAAACCCAGATAACTGACGAAAGTATGAAAAGAAACTCAGTCTCATTAACAACTATGAATGTGTGCATTACAATTGCTGACTTGGGTTTGAAATTTCCTGAGAGGAAATTCAAGAACTTCTTTTACCCTTTGGATTGATGCAGGAAATATACACACATCACATTAAATAATATGTGCTATTGTTTTATCATTGTCTCTATGAAGTACTTTTTAATGAATCGTTTTTGAGGGTGTGCAACTTTTTGTGTTTATTAGGAAACTTAACTACCTTTTCCTCTTAGAATAAAATGTTATTGTTTTTAACATATCTATACTCAGTAAGATATTTTCCATTCATCCAGAATTCAAATTCCCAGTGAATATTTGAAACATACCCTCTCTCATCTCCTCCAGTCTTTTCTTTCTTTCATCATGTCCCTTCACCAAGGCTTCTGCCTTCTGCCTCTAAACACCGAACTATTCGACCCCCTCTTCTATAACCCCTCTTCATAATAAAATCCTTGGTTCTCTGGGTAATGGCAAAGCTCTTAATTAAATTTTCAAAATCTACTGGATACATTCGTAAATCTATGTGGGTTTCACAGCTACACTACCATGTCATTACATTTGGAAAATTCTGTTGTGAAAAGCTGTTTGTTCCCTGGAGGAGCTGAAACAAGTGATAACCTTATGCCAGTATCCATCTCTGAATTCCAAATGACCTCGAATTGGATTAAAATGAATATATTCAGCAAGTAAGCAAGTATAGAATTACGGTTTTCTTTCCCTCCCGCTGCAGGTATTTCGCAGAAAGGGATGCCACAGCAGCTCAGCAGGTCCTGTCTGACTCTCTTCATCCGAAATGCAGGTAATTATTGAAAGTAACAGATGAATTAGGTTTTATGGGTTAGATCAAATGAACTTCATTCATCTCCTGCATGTATCTGTTGATGAGATTCTCAGGACAGTGAGGCTCAAAGCTTTTTCAAACAAGCCCTTGTAATAAATGCTGAGTTGGAAGGTTAAAACTTCGGGTACTCATTTCAAGATTTAGGATGTGAAGTGGCACCGTTCAGGTGAGATATGTATTTAAAGGACTGATAGAGTCACTAGTGTCCAGGAATACTGAGGAGGTGGGCGTGGAAGAAGGGCAGGGTCTGGGGGAAAGAGTCCGGAGACAAGAAAGATGACAGGGAACAGAAGGAAGAATGGAAGTTAAGAAGTCAGGGACCAGGTGAGAACATCCGGAATTACTAAGGCTTTTTCTTTCTTTCTTTCTTGTAAAATTCTAGATTCTAAATTGTTTGCATTTTCATTTACTTTTCTAATTTTTTTCTTTGATTACATGAAGGGATATCACTAAAGAAGAAATAAGGTATTTTTTCTTTGTTTTGTGTTTTATTGCTTTTATTTTGTCTTAGAATAAGTATGGGTAAGAATTTTTTTAAGGAACTCAATTTATTTGTTTCAAAAAGCCAATATTTTCAAACTTTTAATCGAATACAGTTAATTATAGCTGGGCTATGTTTTAACAAACTGAAAACCAGATGAGACTGAGCACTTGGAAAATGTCAAACAGTCTTTCTAGAGCCATGACAAAACCTGGTTGGAGAAACATTTTGAATACTCACCTAAAGGCTGAACACCTCACCACACCTGTTCTGACTCCATTTACCCCAGAGAGGGGCATTTTATTTGGGAATTTTGTTGCACAGAATAACTTTGCTCTTCTATTAATATATCTAATTTGATTATTATAAATGGTAGTTTTGTGTGTGTGTGTTAGTCACTCTTCTTAGAAGGAGTTCCATTATTTTGCAATCATAGTTTTATATTACTTTTTTCTCCTCAGCATGATGGTAGATTAGTTGTTAGTATTCATGTTTGCTAAGTAAATTCAAAATATTATCAAAACCGTCTCAAGATTCAGGGATAGGTTGAGTTGGGCTTTTTTTTCCCCCTCCACCTTACTATTTTACTCATTCTAGCTTCATTTGGCTAAGATTCATTAAGTCATATTACACTTCCCAAATTTACATTTGTAATATTTTATAAGATTAAAAATTCATTCTTTTAAGAAAAACACTACAGTCGTTTAGCTCTTTCTTGTTATATGGTTAAAAATCAAGTGATATTAATTTTTTTAACTACATCTTCTGAATTGCATATTTCTGTAATGTAGAGACTCTAAACTCCCTCTAGTTAAAATTGGCTGGGGAGTCTGTCCATGCTCTCAGGTGGCATTTCCTGGAGGAACATCAGTCAGAAGACACGAGTCCTCCGCAGTCCTTGGAAAGTGACAATAAGCTCGCAATATTTCCAATTAACCATTGGAGGGGGACTGACTTTTGTCTTTGAGTCATTCTTAAAGAAAAGCTTTATAGTTGTATCTCCTGTGTCAGCCATCCAAGGGAAAGTATTTGAGGTTTGGGGTGACTAACTCTTACTTAAAAAGAGACTAGCATTTGTGTGTGCATGCATATATGTGTAGTCATGTATAAAATTACCATACTTTATCCCTCAAACTACAATAAAATTGAATCAATAAAGTTCATGTATTAATTACTTCAAACTGATGGTAAATGCCATTGGATACAGATCAGAATGTTTCAAAACGCTACTGTCCTTCATTGATGTCTGATAAAAGTATATATGGATTGATTATATCAACGTAGGTTCTGTCAAGCCCTGAATATTTCAGGTGTTCAAGAGAGAAAGGTCAGTGTGTACTAAGGAAAGCTCTTTCCTGTCTATCCTTCAGCAAGCATGGCACATGACTGCTCTTGTAAACATCCATTGGTTGAGTATTAAAGTAACTTGAGGGATAAAAGTGGATTCAAGTTAAAGAAGAAAGTTTTGACTATTAGTTTGTGTGTGTGTTTGTTTTCTCCCAACAAGGGGAATGCCATCTGTGTGGGCCAGGATATCCTATAAGTATCAAATAAGTAGAGATCATTGGCCTTTTCTTACATTTCCAATGCAGATAGAGATATGATTTAATAAATATGGAGACACTGTGTATTTATAAAGCTATGCTGGAGAGAAAATAGGTGCTTATAAATTCTTATATATAAAATTTCTTAAATTGCACACATACCTTATTTTAGTTTGGATATGAATCTTTAAGGTAAAAAAATCTCCTGATCTCCTGATTCCTCTTCAGCTGTTTGGTTTGTTAGCCAGAAGTTACACTTTAAAAATAGGTGGCACATTTTAATATGAATTAAAAACAGTTATTTTGAATTATAGCCATTTATGGAATAGAAAGTACACATTGTTAAATATCAATTCTGTGTAATGTTTTTGTGGTTGTGTGTTGTGTGTATTATATGCATGTCTTGTAATAAAATATTTGCTGTGTGTTCTGGAGAACGCTCCTTTCTTCTAGTTAGATAGAGAGAAATTAAATATTCATAATAACTAGTTTTTATATTGTATTGAGTTCAAATGCAAACTACAGTTTATACAATTTACACAAATTTTATATATGAGTTTATAAGCACCCATTTTTCTCTTCAACAAAGCTTTATAAATAAACGGTGCCTCCTTATTTGTTAAATTACATCTCTATCTGCATTGGAAATATAAGAAAAGGCCATATGACCTTAGTGTAAAATACTGAATAAAGGTTACATAGTCACAGGGAAGAATGGAACATGAGTCCTGCCGCCTTCTGTTGGCTGTATGGTGGGGAGTGGGAGTGGGGCAGATGCACACAGAGTAATAGAATGTAGGGCACAGTGAGCCGAGATTGCACCACCACACACCAGCCTGGACGACAGAGCGAGGCCAAGAAAGAGAGAGAGAGAGAGAGAGAGAAAGCATTTTCAGAATGCTTCTATGATAGAAATCTTTTTTCAAACAGTCTTATTCAGAAGCTCAAATTATAAAAACAGATGAAAATGGAGCTGCTGTGGCTTACTGACTTAGCTTAGCCAGAAGAAATACCACCGCACTTATTGGGACAGAATTTTTAAAACCTGTAAATGCTCTCTCCCTCCCTCCCTCCTCTCTCTCTCCCTTGCTTCCCTTTTTTCTTCCTTCCTTGCTTCCCCTGCTCCCCGCCTCTCCTCCCTCTCCTCCTTTCCTTACCTTCCTTACTTCCCTCCCTCCTTCCTTTCTTCTTTTCTTTCTTTTACTAACTCAATAATTTACTTATCCATGAACATTTATTTGGCATCTACCATGTACCAGGCATCACAAATAATATAATAACATTATTTATAATATTATTATAGTATGGTGAATAGGATAAACACCACTGGGTAAAACCAAACAAAATGCAGTAGGGAATCATGAGAGTGAGGCAACATCTAGTTACCTCACTAAATGTTTCAGGAAGGAGGGGTTTGATCATTAATGATAGTGCAAAAGAATAGCTTAATGTTTGGCCTTTAGGGCTGTCTCCCATGGCTATACTAAAGTGGATAGGAGGTAAATAGCATGGCCTTAAATAATTCCATTTCTGACCTCCATAT
This sequence comes from Symphalangus syndactylus, assembly GCF_028878055.3. Classification (NCBI taxonomy): domain Eukaryota; kingdom Metazoa; phylum Chordata; class Mammalia; order Primates; family Hylobatidae; genus Symphalangus; species Symphalangus syndactylus. The sequence continues at coordinate 124,501,281 of NC_072425.2, forward strand.
AAATTGTACTGTGGCTTAGCATTTGTTGGATAACTGAGCTACAGACATCTCTGCATATAGTTAACAGTTTTAACATAAGCATTAAAAGAGAACAAGTACCAATTAGAGGTTAAATCTGACTTACTTACTTATTCATTCATCCATTCAGCAAATTCAGCAAAGCAGAATGGGAGAAGAAAAGGATGGATAAGGCAATTGGGTGAGTATGGGATCTAACATGGAAAGATGGTCCATCTGAAACAGAACTAGAACTAGAGTATCATGAAAGACAAGGGTGAAACCCTACTTGTCCTAATAGAAGTATACAATCTGGTTAAAATGTTTAAAGTACCCTTTTATATGTTTGTGGATTTATCTGTATGGTTATATGATATTACTTTGCCTATGAACAACTGACAAGGTAGAAAGTTGTAAATCATAAGGAAATGATTTTCAGAAATCACTTAGAATTGTGTTTGGGGCCAGGCACGGTGGCTCACGCCTGTAATCCCAACACTTTGGGAGGCCAAGGCAGGCAGATCACGAGGTCAGGAGATCGAGACCATCCTGGCTAACATGGTGAAACCCCGTCTCTACTAAAAATACAAAAAATTAGCCGGGCGTGGTGGCGGGCGCCTGTAGTCCCAGCTACTCGGGAGGCTGAGGCAGAAGAATGGCGTGAACCTGGGAGGCAGAGCTTGCAGTGAGCCGAGATCACGCAACTGTACTCCAGCCTGGGCGACAGAGCGAGACTGTCTCAAAAAAAAAAAAAAAAAAGAAAAAAAAAAAATTGTGTTGGTAGTTTTCTTTTAAGGATTTTACCAAATATTGGGCAATTTGATAAAAATTTATTTTAGTTTTTTTATAATGCCCCATATTATCCAAAAATATTTCTGAACAGAGAATTTTTTTCTGTGCTGGATTTATATTAGCAGAGAGGATTTAAGAACTCAGGTTCCGTTAATTTTCGGTAAACATGTAAATAAGGAACTAGAAAATATACACTTGTTAAGATCCTTATTTACATTTTTCTCATCATAAAAGTAATATACAATTTATTACTGAAAAGTAAACAAAAAATCACCCCAATCTTATTACACTAGCATACTCATGTTAATATTTTGTGGCATCTTATTTTAGATTTTTTCTTGCACATCTGTGTGTATATAATAAAATGGCTTGCTCTATCCATAATGTTTTATATCCTGCTGAAATCGTCTTTAAGAAGATAGTTTTAATCAGGTGTAGTACATTATATGAGATTACCATAATTTATTTTGCTATCTGTCTTCTTTAGGATATTTGAATAGTTTCCATGTCGTTGCCATTATTTAAAATGCTGTAATGAATTATATCTATAAAGCTTTGTCCACTTCGGATTTTTTTTCTGTCATATATTTGGAAATGGAAAGGTCGAAGTATATGAACTACCAATTCTCTTGATACACGTTACTGAAATTTTCTGCTAAATTACCAAAGTCAAGGTTTTGATAGGGTGGGGATGGAAGGGTGACCTGCCACTCTGATAATTTAATAGTAAGTTAAATATCAGATTATCCATTATTGAAATGCCTTTTTTTTTTTTTTTTTTTTGTAAAGTGAAAGCACGTTTACTAAGAAAGCAAAAGAATAAAAGAAAAGAATGGCTACTCCATGGGTAGAGCGCCCCAAGGGCTGCTGGTTGGCTATTTTTATGGTTATTTCTTGATTATTTGCTGAACAAGGGGTAGAATATTCATGAGTTTTCTGGGAAAGGGGTGGGCAATTCCCAGAACTGAGGGTTCTTCCCCTTTTAGACCACAGATCTAACTTCCTGACATTACCATGGCATTTGTACACGGTCATGGCACTGGTAGGAGTGTCTTTTAGCATGCTAATTGGAAATGCTTATTTCTTATATGTGACACACAGTTGGTTTTGTGGTTTATACTTTATAGGTACTCATTTGCAATTGTGGGCATCAATATAACTGACCTGGCATATAATCTACTGGTCAGCGGAGCTCTAAAAACCCATTTCTACAATATCGCCCCAGAAGCTCCAACATTGTCTCACTTTCAGCAAACATTCTGTAAGTATCCTGTTGTATAATTATCAATATAGGTTTCTACGCTGGGCACGGTGGCTCACCCCTGTAATCCCAGCACTTTGGGAGGCCAAGGAGGGTGGATTGCCAGAGCTCAGGAGTTCAAGACCAGCTTGGCCAGCATGGTGAAACCCCATCTGTACTAAAAATAGAAAAATTAGCCAGCCATGGTGATGCGCACCTGTAATCCCATCTACTTGGGAGGCTGAGGCAGGATAATTACTTGAACCCGGGAGATGGAGGTTGCAATGAGCTGAGATCGTGCCACTGCACTCCAGCCCGGACAACAGAGTGAGACTCCATCTCAAAAAAAATTATATATATGTATATTATATATATTATATAATATATATTATATTATATATATATATATATAGAGAGAGAGAGAGAGAGAGAGAGAGAGAGAGAGATTTCTATAGAACACTCCAGACAAGGGTCGAAGCTGAGAGATCTTTGTGATTTGGCTGCTTTGGAGCCTTTGAACTTCCTCTATTGGTTCTGATTTTTTTTGTTTTCTCATTCAAAAATCTACACTTATATTTTCAGGCATGGTAAATTCTCTTTCCTGCTCTTGCATAATCTCCGGTGTATCCCCTTCTGGTCTGACTCAAAGACATCATGGGTGTTTCTCTCCCTCTGATCCTCATGGCATAGCACTTAAGAGTGCAGGTTCTGAAGACAGCCTGAGTTAATTTTCAGATCTATGTTTTAGCAGAAATGAAATCTCCAAGAAGGATTAGAAGATAAAGTCGAAACTCTCCTAGAAAGTAGAACAAAAAGGCATAGATGAAAAATACAAAATAAAAAAGGTTGTCAAATTAATGGATCATTCTATGAGGTCTTGTGTCTGAATAATAGAAGTGCCAGAAAAATAGTGGTGAAAACTAAGGAAGGGGAATCAAAGAAATAAATTAAGAAAAATTTTCAGAACTGAAGTATGAGTTTTCATACTTAAAGTAATAAGCACCTACATAATAGATTAATGTATACCCACACCAAGGTTCTAATCATTGTGAAATTTAATGATATTGGAAAGAGATGACCCCGAAAACTTCCAAAGCTGTCACAATGAATTGGAAATCAAGATGACACTGGACTTCTCAACAGCAACATTGTATGTATATTTTGAAGACAATATTCTAAAAAAATAGAATATTGTCTTCAGAAGTTAAGAGAGACTGGGCACTGCACATCATACCTGTAATCCCAGCAGTTTGGGAGGCTGAGGTGGGAGGATTGCTTGAGCCCAGGAGTTTGAGACCAGCCCAGGCAACATAACGAGACCCTGTCTCTACAAAAAATAAAACATTAGCCAGCTGTAGTCCCAGCCACTCAAGAGGCTGAGGTGAGAAGATCTCTTGAGCCTAAGGAGGTCAAGGCTGCTGTGAGCTATGATTGTGCCACTGCATTCCAGCCTGGGTGACAGAGCAAGACCCCATCTCAATCAATCAGTCAATCAAAGTTAAGAGAATATCTTTTAAAACTAAGAGAATATGATTTCCAGTTTAGAATTTTACACACAGTATAACTTACTACCTTACCAATCAAGTATGGGAGTAGAATAAAGACAGTTTCTTAATGCAAGGTCTTAAACTTTACTTCCCTATACCTTTATCAGGAAGCTTATTTCCACAAAGTAAGAGAATAATCCTAAAGGAATAAATGGGGTCTAGAAAATAGGAAATCTATCCCAGGAGAGCAGCGAAGGGAAAGCCCAAAATATCTGTGCAATTGGCTGCAAATAATAAATCTAGATTCTAGAAGGTCAGAAGGCTGTGGGAGAGACTCTTTGAAGAACATGAAATTGACAGAATATTACCATGTTTGAACACATTGAGAAGACATTGGCATATATAGGAGACAGTTTAGGCTTAAATTAAGGGGGAAGCCAGGCAAATAAACAAAAGAAGGCAGTTATTAATACAAAGGAAAGAAAAGGGTGAGAAAATAAGTGACTATGTGTCTGGGGTGAGTGAGCGGGAGCTAAATCTTTATCTTCTATAAAGAAAAAAATTTTTAATCAAGTAATGGAAAGCATGTTGATTAGAGCTATGAAGATCAATAACCAAAATAATCAGCTAAAAGAATTGAAATACTGCTTTAGGAAAGCAGGAATTAGGGCAGGAGACTGCTTTTTTTTGTTTTGGGGGGTTTTTTGGTTTTTTGTTTTTGTAACAAGACCTGTTAAACTATTTGATTCTGAACAGTGTGCATGTGTGACTTAGATAAAAATGAAAAGTAAATTATAAAACACATATACTTTACAACTTGTTAATGGAAAATGTAAGTCCCTTACATACATTATCACAGCTCCTGCTTTGATAATTGGATGATTATATTCACTCCTATAAAAATTCTGAGCATCTCCAGCAAATACGATTGAGATTTTACTATGGATTAGGTTCTATGCTGAGGAAGACAGGCATTTAAACAAATACTTAAAATGTAGTGGGTCCAGCATTATCTTCAGGGAAACAAAAAAGTCTTTAAAAAAATAAAATGTAGTGGGAAGAATTTAGTGATTGAGGAAGTAAAGGTACTGCTTCTAAAAATTGGAAAAGTTGCCGGCACAGTGGCTCACACCTGTAATCCCAGCACTTTGGGAGGCCAAGAAGGGCAGATCACTTGAGGTCAGGAGTTCAAGACCAGCCTGATCAAAAGGGTGAAACCATGTCTCTATGAAAAATACAAAAATTAGCCAGGTGTGATGGTGCACACCTGTAATCCCAGCTACTCGGGAGGCTGAGGCACGAGAATCTCTTGAAACCAGAAGGTGGAGGTTGTAGTGAGCCGAGATTGCGCCACTGCACTCCAGCCTGGGTGACAGGGTGAGACTGCATCTCATAAATAAATAAATATTGAAAAAGTCTGTGACTGCCTTAGCTCACTCAGCCTGGAAGTCAGGGAAGTTTCTCCAAAGCAAATGCCACTTTTGAAGAGACCCAAAAAATGAGTTGCAGGAAATAAGGCAATGGTGGCTGAGTGGTCCAGTGAAGGCCATAAAGCAAAAGAGTACGTGGATTTAAGAAATAGAGCATAGGGTTTGCCGGGTGGTGACTAGAGATGGCACTGGAAGCCTAAGAGCAGGTTGGAGGGCAGTCCTGAAGAGCTCTGTAAGCCACGTCAAAGAGCATCAACATCCAGATAAAGAAAGCCTCTTGCCGTGTTTCCCTGGCCCCTTATACTTGCCCTATTCTGTATTTACCATGCTCATTAGGGAAATCAGGGAAGTAGTTTTGAGGGAAGGTAGAGTGAGTTTAGTTTTAGGCATACTGAGGGTGAGCTGCTCTTGGGAAATCTGTATGGAGCTGCGGATTGGGCATTCTCATAAGGTAGGGCTCTGGAGTGCTGAAGGATTAGAAAGGCTCAAGCTACAGATTTGTGACTAATTAGCACCCGGGAGAATATCAGAGCCACACAGTGGGGGAGCACTCCCAGGAAAAAGTCAAAGTTAGAATCGTAAAGAATTGGCATTTAAGGGCAGGTTTCACTGCTGTATCCTCAGCATAAAACCTGGTACAGGGTAGAGGTGCTCAGTAACTAGTGGGTGGTTGGGTGGGTGGGTGGATGGATGGATGGATGGATGGATGGATGGATGGATGGATATATGGAAGGCTGAAATACTGGCTGATGTTTTTTGCAGGAGAAAGGAGAGTCTAGTTTCTGTGGGAAATTTTAGCATTAGGCTGGGCATGGTGGCTCACACCTGTAATCCCAGCACTTTGGGAGGCTTAGGCAGGACAATCACTTGAGCCCAGGAGTTTGAGACCAACCTGGGTAACATGGTGAAACCCCATCTCTACAAAAGAAAAAAAAATATTAGTCTTGGCCTGGATTGATACGCTTCCAAGAGAATCCTAGCCCAGATGAGCAAGTATGCAATAGGATTACATATTTCCGAAGGCCCTCATCAGGTTTTGGAAGCAGCAGCAATGCCCCCATGGATTGTGGTGTATGTAGGCAGAGAGACTCAGGCCTCTCTAAGGGAAACCAACTGTGCCCTAGATTCATTGTTCCTCAATCAGACATGATCAGTTCTGCACGTCTCCTCTGTAATATTCTTGCAATTACCTGTGTCCTTGCATATGTCTCTGCTCTCTACTAACCAAATGCAGTGAAGCAAAACCAAGACATTCAAGCAGCAATAAATATGCTGCAGGCTGGAGTCAGAGAGTCAAATTAGTATTCAAAACAAGTATTCCATCTAGGTAGAAGAATATAAGAATATAATAGCTCCATCCTTCTGACTTTACAGTATTATTCTGTGAACACTGAGCTGCCAAGGCACTATGTTACAAAAATTGCATTCAGTCTAAAGCTCCACTGAACACACAGCCCCATTGAAATGGAGTGAGGTTAGGTGTAATGAGCAGAAGGGAAAGTACAAAGGCCAGAAGAGGAAAAGGAAACTATTTTTTTCTTTGACCTCCAAAAGAAGGAACTATTCCGTAGGAATAAGAACCAGAGGAACAGAATGTACTGGAAAAGGCAGCCTATTGCCGTGGTGAAAAGTCAGCTGGTTTCAGGCCCTGGTTTCCAGCTTCCAGCTGTACCTATTATTGTAGACCATTCAAGGAACTCATCTAAGCCCAATATCTGCATCTGAAAGATGGAGATGTAATATCTGTGTTACCTACTCCACAAAGCTGTTGTAAGAATGCAATGAGATGGTGGGAAATAGCTTGGCCTCTGTTTTCTCCTCTTCTTTCCATGCCACTTTGTTAGCTTCCGTAGCGAACAAATCATCAGCTGCAATTATACTCCTGTTTGCCTCTCTCCAATAGACCCAGCATTAGGGAGCACAGGAAGTCTGCCTTTTTCTTCATCTGCAATACCTAGTACTGTGTCTGTTTCATATTTGTTCATCGGCAGATGAGTTAACTGACAGATCAGACCAAATGAATTTTTGAACACTGTAATTTATATAAGTGAGTGGAGTTTTATGATTATAATATGCACCTCGGAAGCCAGACCACCATTTCTGCATTTTGATTAAGATCATGTTACATGGTCTCTAATTATTTTCCTGATGGGATAGAGAAAGAGAGTCCCAGGGAATCAGTCTTCAATCTTCGGAGGAAGAATCCTGAGCGTGGTATCAGATTATGAGCCAGCCCCTCCTCTACCCTTACCCAAGCCCTTTAAACCTTTCAAGATGTTTTTCTATAATTGTGTGTAAGGTAGGAAAATGGGGAAACCAAATGAATCCACATTCTTCTGTAACTGTGCCACACTACATCACCTTTAGAGTGAGTTGCCAATATTCCTGCACATTGTAGAAAGGTGAACATTTATGTATATTGCAGAAAAATGAATTCTTCATTAAAAGATGATTTTTCATATTGCCTGTTTATCATTGTCAACAGGAGAAAAGATGCTGTCACTCATGAAATACTAATGAGATGCATTATCGATGATTTTAATTCGTAGTATTGGAAACCTGACTCTATGTACAAAATAGCTGTGTTTATTTGAGCTCAGAGACCAGTCAGGAAAATTTATGTATGTATTTTATATAGTAAGGAAAGAAGGAATTATAAATTATCATAGATTTATTTTAGAACCATAAAAATTATATTTAGAAGGAAGCCAAGGAAACTTTCTTTTTAAAAAGAGAATCTTCTTGACCAAAGTTCTCAACTTTAGTGACACAAGTTTCATCTTATTGAATTGCAAGTCTGGTTAAATCTGGGAGGATCTGCATTTTTAACAAGTACCCCAGATCATTCTTGGAATATTTTAGGAGTTTGCCCAGTGACTGAAATGGACAGGTGATTGAATTCTTTTGGTTGGTTGAATAAGATACTGAGATCAGAGGAAACAAGTTTCTGTTGATGTGCACATTTTTCCATACATAGCTAGTATGACAACCAGATGACAAACAGGCTCCAAATCATGGCATATGAGAAATGATGAGGAGAAGCAGGGAAAGAGAAAAGCTCAGGGCATAAAGCACACTTCAAACACTTGAGTTGGGGAAGGATTGAAGTTGTTCTGTGAAATACAGGGCAACAGATTTAGGCCCAGAATGAGGAAGAACCTTTATTTGTTTGTTTGTTTTTTAGAGACAGAGTCTCTCTCTCTCTTGCTCAGGCTGGAGTGCAGTGGCACCATCCTAGCTCACTGCAGCCTCAAACTCCTGGGCTTGAGTGATCCTCCCGCCTCAGCCTCCCAAGTAGCTGGGACTACAGGTGCAAGCCACCATAGCTATCTTATTCTAAAAAACTTTTCGTGGCCAGCCACGGTGGCTCATGCCTGTAATCCCAGCATTTTGGGAGGCCGAGGCGGGCAGATCACCTGAGGTTGGGAGTTCGAGACCAGCCTGACCAACATGGAGAAACCCTGTCTCTACTAAAAATACAAAATCAGCCAGGCGTGGTGGCGCATGCCTGTAATCCCAGCTACTCAGGAGGCTGAGGCAGAAGAGTCGCTTGAACCTGGGAGGCAGAGGTTGTGGTGAGCCAAGATCATGCCATTGCACTCTAGCCTAGGCAACAAGAGCAAAACTCTGTCTCAAAAAAAAAAAAAAAAAAAAAAACTTTTTGTAAGCCAGGCGTGGTGGCTCACACCTGTAATCCCAGCACTTTGGGTGGCCGAGGCAGGTGGATCACTTGGGGTTAGGAGTTCAAGACCAACCTGGCCAACATGGTGAAACCCCATCTCTACCAAAAATACAAAAATGAGCCAGGCATGGTGGCACACGCTTGAATTGCTTGAACCTGGGAGAATTGCTTGAACCTGGGAGGTGGAGGCTGCAGTGAGCTGAGATTCGCCACTGTGCTCCAGCCTGGGCAACAGAGCAAGACCCTATCTCAAAAAAAATTTTTTTTATAGAAACGGGGTCTTCCTGTGTTGCCCAGGCTGGCCTCAAACCCCTGGCCTCAAGTGATCCTCCTGCCTTGGCTTTCTAAAGTGTTGGGATTACAGATGTGAGCCACAGTGCCTGGCAAGAAACAAGCTTTTAAGAATCAGGTTCCTCATCCAAGGAACGAACAGTCAGTGTTGTCACCAGAGAAGTTCAAGCCTGACTGCTGCCTCTGGGAATCCAACCATCAGATGAAGAGAGACAGAGGAGATGGCTTCTGGGGTGACTGGTACTTCTGATTTGGGCCTTTTCTGATGTGTTCAGGTTCCCATGACAGTGATAGTGGGCCCCTGGCTTGTGTAACCTCAAGGCCAGTAGGGAGATGGTTGGTGTGTGCCCTCATCAGAAATGTTAAAAACAGTCAATTCTAGTTTGTGAAGGGCCCAAAGGCAGGCTAGTCCTAAAAGAAATGGCATAAGCCAGGCACAGTGGCATGTGCCTGTAGTCCCAGCTATTTGGGTGGCTGAGGCAGCAGGATCACATGAGGCCAGGAGTTCAAGGACAGCCCGAGCAACATCGCAAGATCTTTCCTCTAAAAAATTAATAAACTTAAAAAAAAAAAGAAATGGAACAGTCAACCCAACCCTCCTTCTCCTACGTTTACAGAGAGACCACATACTTAAACAAATATAAGCGTGCTTAACAATGTAATGAGACAAGTAACCAGAGGGAAGGGTCTGTGGAAGTGGACCAGCAGCCGGCCATGTGTGTTGGGGGCAGTGAAGGTCACTCCTAATTTTGTATTAAAATAAAATATGAGTAAAGATTTTTTAAAATGTATGAAATTATGTTGAGCATTTTTCCATACATAGCTAGTTACCAGAAAAAACAAAAAGTATTGATTTTTTTTGTACTATTAGAATTAAGTATGTTTATTCTAAATTCTCTTCTCATCCTCCCCTTCCCCATTTTCATTTATGCATGCAGGTGGAAAAGCAAGGATTCAAACCAGGTTTCTGGCTCCAGAATCCTGTCTTCTATTTTCTACCTCCTTCTAATGTTAAGACAAAGAAAATTTTGCATAATCTTTGTTTTTCTTTTGTCTTCTTTTTCTCTTTTTGAGACGGGTATCACTCCGTCACCAAGGCTGGAGTGCAGTGCATAATCACAGCTCACTGCGGCCTTGACCTCCTGAGCTCAGGTGATCCACCTCAGCCTCCCAAACAACTGGGACTACAGGCATGTGCCACCATGCCTGGCTGTTTTTCTTTTTTTGAAACTAGGATTACTTCCTTAAGTACTTTTCTTTCTACACATAGAGACACCTGAGCTTGTAGTAGTTTACTACCTATAAGTATCTAGTATTTAAAAAAAAAAAACACACTATGCATATTTCAATACTAAATGTGATAGATAAAAATAATTAAACAAATACGGTAGTGGGAGGGGGCATAATGGGGAACAAAGCACAATGAATAGGTTCTTATATCAAATACTTAACATTTATTCCCCAAATTGTTTCAATCCAGATCACTCATGGATAGCATTTTTGAGATACCAGAGGATTTGAATATGAAATTATTGCTTCAGAGCAAGGAAGTCTTATTAACAATTTCATGTGGTTTAATGACCAGTCTGTGTTGTTCAGGGTTGATTTACAATTTTTGTTGTCTCATAATAGAGTGTCAGAATGCGTTTGTTTGATTTGTCGGGGTAACTGAAAACTTTAGTTATATCAAATATCAAGAGAATAAAGGCTGAGTGGGGTGATTTTGAAAAGTTCGACCGTTTCATTAATTTAATTAGGAGGAGAAGGATGAAGTAGTCACTGTCAGCCTTTCAGAAAACGTTCCCAATGCGATTCATATTCAAGAGATGGCAGAACTGATTTTGTCTTCCTGCTTGGGAAGAGTGAGAATGATTCCAGGGCCAATTGCAAAAAGCTTGCAGATTGGTAGGCTTCAACTGCACTGATTTTAAAGAATAATCTTAAACAGTGGTATTTTCTAGATTTTGACGTCTTCTTTGAGCTCCATGGTTGCTGTGGCTTGGCTCAGCATCTCCCTCAGCATTCAGAATGATTTTGAATGTGATTAAGGTTTTTTTTTTCTCCTGCATTCTTATCATTGTATTGTCTCCAACAGGCTATTTGATGCATGAATTTCACAAGTTTTGGATCGAAGAGGACCCCATGGACATAATGGAATTTAATCGTGTGAGGGAGAAATTCCGCAAGAGGATCATCAAACAGCTGCAGAACCCAGACATGGCGCTGTGCCCACATTTTGCTGCCTCAGAAGGTTTAATCAACATGTAGTTGCCCACGCCGGTTTTAATGGATACCCTGGAACACTGCCTCATTGTCTTGTTAGATCTCTGCTTAGGTCGCAGCTCACGCGTTGAATGCACACAGTGATTGTATGCATGCCTTTTGGTACAGTGTTTTCATCTCTTGATCATAATTCCGAGATCCCCAGAGACCACTGTTTCTGGAGTATCTGTCATCCAGTGACTGCTCATATTGTGGCATTATGCAGTGTTACATCTTGCCTTGATACCCAGGTATGGAGAGAGTTTTCTATTTTTTTAGACATTTTTTCCTCTCCCTCATAATTCAGCATTAAAGAATTGTATTTCTCTAGCTGTATTTTGTATGTAAGAAGTTTAGCTGAATCTCATTCTGTGAAAGACTTTTAATTTATTGATATGTTTCATGACTACTGCTGCTAGCTTTTCAAGCCAGGTTCATGCTTGGACCTCATTCTGATAAAGTATAAGACTTTAAAATAATACAAAACAGGGCTGGGCGCAGTGGCTCACACCTGTAATCCCAGCACTTTGGGAAGCTGAGGCGGGCGGATCACAAGGTCAAGAGATCGAGACCATCCTGGCCAACATGGTGAAACCCCGCCTCTACTAAAAATTACAAAAATTAGCTGGGCGTGGTGGCAGGTGCCTGTAATCCCAGCTACTCAGCAGGCTGAGGCAGAAGAATCGCTTGAACCCGGGAGGTGGAGATTGCAGTGAGCCGAGATCATACCACTGCCCTCCAGCCTGGTGACAGAGCAAGACTCCATCTCAAAAATAAATAAATAAATAAATAAATAAATAAATAAATAAATAAATAAAATAATACAGACAGACACATGATAAGCCAAACTGTTCCTGCAAACATAGCTACACTTCATGAAAATGTCATGAGGCTCACAAGAAGTAACTTTAGGTAGGAGCTGTTTTTGTTTGAAGTACTGCAGAGTTATATTGTAACTTCCCTTCGCCCCAGTTGCAATTGTGTCATAGTCATCTGTATATCAAACTATTTTATTCCCATAACTTCACTGGCTTGGATGCCTAAGTGTATGATGCCTGAAGCCTCAGAAAAGAAATAAGCATATTTCAAAAGCTGCAAAAGGTTTTTCACTGCCTGCCTCTTGCAGAACTGGGTTACACCCTAGCACTGTTCTGATCCAAGCATACTTGCTTGAGGAACTAAGTGCTGACTAGTTTGGTTTCTATGTCAAGGGGCAATATTAAAAAACAATTTGCAAGAAAATGTGTTTCAAGAGAGCAACCTAAGCTAAGTCACTCTGCAATATTTCTTGAAAATAATGACCTTGTCTTGTATCAGTGGAAGAAGTAAATTGCTTAGAAAGGGAAAAGTCGAATTGTTCCAGAACTGCTAAAAATCATTTGAAAAACCGTGATTTAGTTTGGAATTATGACTGTAGTCTGTTGAATAGTATTTACCATGGCATTTCATACCCATGGTATTTTATACCTTCTGACTATCAATTTTAGTATTATTAGATGTTTGTGTAACCACTTGCTTATTTAAATGAATTTTGAGTACTGCCTAATTGTCAGTTACATGAATAAATTACATGTCATTCTACTGTAACGTATAGTGGATTTCATATTAATATTTTTGTGCTGGTACAGCTTCTGAATATGCAAATATGTGAGTGAATAGAATGTCAAAGACAGACAACCTGGAGCTGACTATAAATCACGCCATCATTCAGAGCCAGAGTCAGCAGGTTCATAACTTTCTAGGAAACCTGGCTTGGCTGTTGTTAGATAAAGCAGAAACATTAACTACCCGTTGTTTTCTTGTCCTTTCTCTCCCTTCTGGGACTGTGTCATCCTTTCCCTTTCAGCCACGTACCAGGTGGCAGCATTTTCATTGCCTTTCTTATGGCCCTGTGTCCCTTCTTAGAATGAGGAAGGGAAAGAGTTGATTAGCACATGGTGGATACCATGAGTAATGACAAGAATGTATATTCCTCTCCCGAGTAGGGGAGAACTTGTCAGCCTAGTTCCTCAGGCCTGCCTGAGGAGCCCTGAATCTCCACCGTAGCTGCAGCTGCTGTAGGTGAAGGTATTATTCCACGTGCAGGCCAGCCTTTGCCAGCCACATGTGCCCATTGTCTCTTTTTATCCATTGTGGTCCCATGTCACTGTCACGGCTTGACAGCATGTGGCACTTACACCAGCTTGCGTCTCTTCTGTTCAGATAGAGATAGTTGATGCCAACAAAGCTAAGAGTTTCCCCTCTCGGCTCCTAGGATGCTTTCTTTCTATTGTATTTGAACATGGCTGCACAATCTTAGGATGAACAAGCTGTGACAGCTCCTTTGAGCTCTGAGTATTATTAGATTTCTCATTCACGCCACTTTGTAGAAGATACATTCCACCCAGTCACACAAAGTGAGGTGAGAAAAAGAAGAGGAGAGGTTTCAAAAGCATCAACAACATGTGGAGTGTGTGTGTGTGTGTGTGTGTGGTGTTTGTTTCCCTTGAATATTTTTAGCTTATACTTTTCCATTGAATAAGGGTTGACCACATAAAATGTAAATTGTGCGGCAAGCCTCTTCAAGTCTTCCAAAGCACTACTTGCTATGATAAAAACACATTCCTGTTTGCACTACAGAAAGAAAACCTTTTGAAGCACTGTTTCTGAAACTTGACTCTGACCTTCCTTCTCACAGTTCTTGTTATTGTACTGTGCTGAAAAAAATTTTGCCTGGTAACCCACCATCTTTTCCATATTTGAAAAGAGGCTTAAATATATGCCAATCCCAAAAAACAGGGTGACCTTACAATATATCTTCCAAAACAGAACACTGTTGAGAGAGAAAGAGGATGTTAATAGTTTCTTTAGAACAACAGAATAAACTGGGACAGTTTAAGAAAATCGAGATGTTAGGTGGCCAAGAGAGACCAAGAGACAGATGTAAGGATTGTCCACCCACAACTTAATTAGGCAAATATAGCCCAATTTCTTTACTTTCAAGCCTCTGGCAGGAGAAGTACATCATAGAGATAGAGACATTTTGATATCCAGGATACTATCAAAAATCTTCGAGACCCAGCACAGGCATGGGCTTGGTTTGAGCTGAGAAATTCAGCTGCATAGATGGGGCCTAAGTTGGCAATGGGGAAATAAAACCCAGCAATCAAACTCCATGGCAACAAATTATCTTGATCTGTAAACATACGGTGCCAGATCCAAATTGAAGGGGAGTGAGGAGGGGACCAGAGTTGGTGGAATATGAGGATAGGAGATGGGAGAGGATGGAGAGAAGAGGAAGGGGGCAGAGAAAAAGGAAAAGATCAGCTGGGCCCATAGCCACTGAGCCTTCTGACCCAGACTCTATTAAAGCAATGCCTCTAACTCTTCAGGGAGCTCAACAGTGGCAGCTGATCTAATCTAGAGAAAAAATGGCAGAAAAGCAGGACCAAGTATAACATCAAGTCCTAGAAGATGAAAGAGATTCTGCTACAGATTCCATTTCAAGAGCTCACATTTAGCAGGTTTTTATGCCATGTGCCAGGACGGTGCTAGTCCTTACCTTGCATTATTTCATTTCCTTAACAACACACAGGATCGGATGGGTTTTTGTCTGCCTGCACACTTGTTTTTCTAGACAAACAGGCTTAGATAATTTAATACATTGCCAAAGGTCTCGAGAGAGAGAAGTATTAGGTTGGTGCACAAGTAATTGCGATTTCGCCATTGAAAGTAATGGCAAAAACTGCAGTTGCTTTTGCACCAGCCTGATAAATGGCATAGCTAGACTTGAACCCAAGGACTTAACCCCAGACATTCAGTCATTATGCTGCTGTCTACCTAACTGGAATCCTCTACTATCCCAGGGAACTGGTGAATTTTAAACACACACAAATGCACACACACACTCCACTCCCAAGTGATAGGAGATGTGTTCATAAATATTTCTCGCTCAGATGTCTGTAGGGTGAATTCAAACGCTGCCATACTGTCCCTCAGGACTGCCCACAGTTTTGGTCAGATTTTTTTCTCCTTGATACTCAAAGAACAATTCTAGGACGGTAAGCTCTTTCTCCCGATCCCTGTCTCCCCCAGGAGAGGAGGGCTGCAAACCTCCTTCCTGCTCCCTTGCAGGGGAAACCTCAGCAAGGTGAGTTTGCAGGACTTGTGTGATGGCAAGCTCAGGCCGGAAGCTACACGGCATTTATCTCTGTGGAAGGAGAAACACGAGGGCTTTGGGCATGTGTGTGCTTCATAAATAAAACATTCCTTTTGCAGCTGAGGTTCTTGTGTCTCATTGACCTGACATAGCCTTCAGAATGCTGCCACTCATAGACACTAACAGGAATTATGTTGTCCACTAACATCTCTGGGATGCTTCATGGAAACCCCACAGAGATGGTTAGGACAGGGTCAGGACATGGTTACAAAGATCAAACTCTTGACTAATTTTTTTTTTTTTTAATCATAGCACTGTACGATGCTTTGGGAAAGACCATAGAAGATGAGTTTATGGGCCGGGTGTGGTGACTCATGCCTGTAATCCCAATACTTTGGGAGGCCGAGGCAGATGGATCATGAGGTCAGGAGTTCGAGACCATCCTTGCCAACATGGTGAAAACCCGTCTCTACTAAAAATACAAAAATCAGCCGGGCATGGTGACGGGCACCTGTAGTCCCAGCTACTCGGGAGGGTGAGGCAGGAGAATCGCTTGAAACCGGGAGGCAGAGGTTGCAGTGAGCCGAGATTGTACCACTGTACTCCAGCCTAGGCAACAAGAGCAAAACTCCGTCTCAAAAAAAAAAAAAAAAAAAAGAGTTTATGGCCACTAGAAAAGAGTGGCAAAGAGAAAAGAAAGCTGAGATTAATGTGAAAAACCCCAGGTAAACTCCCTCTGTCATTCAAGTTAAATGGTCCCTTTGTGATTGATTGCACCTACCCTACAAAGGCTCGGAGGATTTCCACAGCATCACAAGGCATAAGTTTTGGAATCAGCTTTACTAGGAAAATTTCTAAAGCAAGGGTCAGCAACAGAAGAAGGTTCAGGTACTTCCCATGCTCACAAGGCACACCAGGGCCTAGTGGTGTCGGTCTGAGTTCAGCTGGAGAGAGTCCTGCCCCCTGTTGTTCTTTCTTTTAGGGAAAGCCTGAAGACAACCTCGGCCAAGGGGTGAAGATCTGATCAGACCACACTGCAGCCAGGCAGTCTGGCTTGGCTGCCAGCGGTTTGGGAGCTGAGTGGGAGCACTAGCTCCCTGCACCTGGAGGCCCTAAGGTCTGTGGGATGTTGCCCTGGGGGAGGAAATCTCTGGTTTTAAGGGAAGCTAAGCTGGGATGCAACATCTTTGCTGGAAGAGAGAGGAGTTTTCAGCTGCAGCTGGTTTGTCCAAGCAGCCCAGAGAGAGTTCATGAATTATTTTTTTGAGAAATCTCTTCATATTACACCCATATACTTACATTTTTGACATATTAGCTCTCCGTACCAAGTGTATAGCAATTATAGAGGAATAGGGACATCAACAGCCTCAAGCTATATGGTGCTAACGGTTATATCATCCACTTTGGGTGACGTTTTTACTCTTTCTGCAGAGCACGGCAGGAAAAACTTGCAATCCAAAGACCCGTGTTCTAGTGCACGTGCTGCTACCTTTCTTAGGTCAATGATTTCATC
This sequence comes from Symphalangus syndactylus, assembly GCF_028878055.3. Taxonomy (NCBI): domain Eukaryota; kingdom Metazoa; phylum Chordata; class Mammalia; order Primates; family Hylobatidae; genus Symphalangus; species Symphalangus syndactylus. Next base: position 124,518,113 of record NC_072425.2, read on the forward strand.
CTTCCAACTTTGTTTTTACCATCTGTAACATAAAAATAATAATGACAGCTCCTCTTCAGAGGATTATTGTAGGAGTAAAATTCAAATAAGCTAATAATTATTAGCTATAAGTGTTTGGGAAACTCCAAAGTACTAGTTAAACACAGGTTTAATTACGGTTCAATTTTCATCCCTCTGGTTTTTGGCTATGAGCTTCCTCTAACAAAGAATTCAGCTATAAAATTTGTCCTTGGAGCCAGGGTTCCCCACTAATTCAATTCAGCAAATATGTATTGAAAACTTATTTTAGTCCCAGGCATCGGGCCAAGTCTGGGGACCAAATGGGAGACAAGAAAGTGTAGCCTTGGTCTCAGGGACCTCACAGTCTAAATCTAGTGCCTGGCTTCTCAAAGCCCAGTCTTTGAACCATCACGATGGGCACTTTAGAAATGAAACATCTCAGCCCCCTCCTCAGACCTACTGAATGATAATCATTTTAACGCTCCCCCAGGTGATGTGTGTGCACATTCAGCTGAGAAGCACTTCTCTAGGGATTATTGATGTGGTTCTTCACTGAAACCTGACAAGATTTAGTCTCAGCTGTTGATGGTTTAGAAACCAATCAAACATTCCCTTTGTTCTCCCTCAATTTACGCAGTCACTATAACTTGACCCTGCTCCCACCTCTAACAAAGGACTTCGTGTTCTGTCGTCATCACCCAGAGGTGCAAACAGGAGCTGGCATGGAGAGGAAGAGGGCCTCATCCTGGACATGGGCCTCAGAGGGTGGCCTACCCCCACCCCATGCTGCTTGGGGCGCTTCCTACAGTAGCCAAAGCTGGTCCTGCCCCGATGTAGACTCCCACGGATGACCTTTCTCAGAGGATCCTTCTTTCAAGGTGTCTGTCAGGATGGCCAATCTCCTAGATGCTGGAGAAAACAAATGAGTAGAGTCTTCACTTGTTAGCTTGTTCGTTGTTCCCTCACTAACCAGAACCACCTGGTTGCAGCTTGGTGATGGTATTTCTCCGTTCTGACTGCCGTAACAGAATTCCATAGACTCAGTGGCTTAAACAGTCTCACGGTTCTGGAGGCCGCAAGTCCCAGGTCAGTGTGCCAGCATGGTCGGGTTCTGGTGAGGGCCTTCTTCCTGGCCTGCAGATGGCCCCCTTCTCACTGTGTGCCCCACGGCCTTTCCCCTGTGCATGTGCAAAGAGAAAGCGTGAGAGAGAATCTTTTTTTTTTAAGACAGAGTTTTGTTCTTGTTGCCAGGCTAGAGTACAATGGCGTAATCTCGGCTCACTGCAACCTCCGCCTCCTGGGTTCAAGCGATTCTCCTGCCTCTCAGCCTCCCGAGTAGCTGGGATTACAGGTATGCACCACCACACTGGCTAATTTTGTATTTTTAGTAGAGGTGGGGTTTCATCATGTTGGTCAGGCTGGTCTCAAACTCTCGACGTCAGGTGATCCACCTGCCTCGGCCTCCCAAAGTGCTGGGATTACAGGCATGAGCCACTGTACCTGGCTGAGAATCTTTTACTTCTCTTTTTTTTTTTGTTTTTTTGTTTTTGTTTTTTGAGACAAGGTCTCACTTTGTCACCCAGGCTGGAGTGCAGTCATGCCATCAGGGCTCGCTGCAGCCTCGAACTCCTGGGTTCAAGCAATCTTACTACCTCAGCCTCCTGAGCAGCTGGGACCACAGGCATCCACCACCACACCTCGCTAACTTTCTTTTTTACAGGTAGGGTCTCACTATGTTGCCCAGGCCAGTCTTGAACTCCTTGTCTCAAGCAACCCTCTCACCTTAGCCTCCCAAACTGTTGGGATTACAGGCATGAGCTACCACACCTGGCCTCTTTGATGCTTCTTATAAGGCCACCAGTTTTATTAGATTAGAGCTCTACCCTTAGGATCTCATTTAACCTTAATTACCTCAAATGCCCATCTCCAAATAGAGTCACATGGAGGGTTAGAGCTTCAACATATAAAATGGTCCGGGGGGGGCGGGGTGGGCACAATTGAGTCCATAGCACCAACTCTTTCTAGAAGTTATTTGGAATCTGAGCTTTGTGCTTCCTAGAATGAACCCAGGAGCTTGAAGGCACCAATACAATCAAAATAGTACAATTCTGCTGCCCAACTGTTCTAACCCTATTTTAAGAGAATACCAAAACCTTTGCAGAGAAGGTAGAATCCATTCTTAAATAAACCAAAGAATCTCACCCATCTGAATCTTTTTGAATAATCTAGAATAAAGATGAGGAATTTAAATCAATTAAAAATACTAGCCAATTACAAGAAAGCTATTAACATGTTTCTATGAAAACGTAGGTTTGGGGGTTATGTGCATTCTTACCATAAGCCACATAGCTAATTTCCTGGCTTCAGGTCTTTTCCTTGCTTAAACTTACATTCCTGACTTATATTCCTGACCCTATTTAAATAAGAAATGAACGCCAGGCGTGGCGGCTCATGCCTGTAATCCCAGCACTTTGGGAGGCTGAGGCGGGTGGATCACGAGGTCAAGAGATTGAGACCATCCTGGCCAACATGGTAAAACCCAGTCTCTACCAAAAATACAAAAATTAGCTGGGCATGGTGGCAGGCGCCTTTAGTCCCAGCTACTAAGGAGGCTGGGGCAGGAGAATCACTGGAACCGGGGAGGCGGAGGTTGTAGTGAGCTGAGATTGTGCCACTGCACTCCAGCCTGGCGACAGAGCAAGACTCCGTCTCAAAAAAAAAAAAAAAGAAATAACATGGATGAACCTGCTATACAAATGTGAGAAGTTCTCTTTTTAAAAATTATTACTGTTTCACATAAGGACACATGGATCATCTAAACAGGATCTATCTAAAATACCATTAACTAGCTATGGGTTTACTTGTTTTTATAATTAATACCTTTTAAGTACATTTATTTGGAGAACTTTTTTCCAGCTTTCAAAAGCATCTTTTATTAAACTTCTTAACATCATTGTATTTCTTTACAACATGAGGTTGTAAGAAATGATATGAAGAGATTCCATCTACCCTTCACTCAGTTTCCCCCAGTGGTAACAACTTGCGTAACTATGATACGAAATTACAGCCAAGAAATTGCCATTGATACAATTTACCCACTTACTCAGATTTCATCAGTTTTACATGCATGTGTGTTTCCATGCAACTTTCTCATGTTGGTAGATTCATGAAATCATCACCACACTCAATATCTGGAATAGTTCCATCACTATAAATATGCCACCTCCCTCCCTCAACCCCCATAAGCCCTGGCAATCACTAATCTGTTCTTCATCTCTATCATTTGATCATTTCAAGAATTTTATAAATAGAATCATACAGTTGATATCCTTTTTTTTGGATTGGCTTTTTCGCTCAGCATAATTCCCTTGAGATCATCCAAGTTTTTGTGTGCATCAATAATTCACTCCTTTTTATTGCTGAGTAGTATTCCATGGAGTGAACATACCACAGTTTGTTTAGCAGGTTTACCCTAAGCAGTTGCCAGCTTGAATTTTCCCATTAGCTTAGTGATTTGGGGGTCCCAAGATATTTTCCTTTCACTTGGATATATGGTGATATCTCATTGTGGTTTACATTTGGTATTTCCCTAATAATTAAAATGTACATCTTTTCATGTTTTTGTTTTTGTTTTTTTTTGCTATTTTATAACCGCTGCAGTGAAATGTCTGTTCATATCTTTTGCCCATATTCTAGTTGAATCGTTTGTTTAGTTTTGAGAGTTCTTTATACGTATGGGATACTAGTATTTTGTCAGGTATGTGGCTTGCAAATATTTTTTACCAGTTTTTTAGTTTGTCTTTTTATCCCCTTAGCAGAGTCTTTCACAAAACAAAGATTTTAATTTTGATGAGGTCCAATTTATCAATTTTCCTCTTGTGGATTGTGACACTTTTGGTGTCAAGTCCAAGAACTCATCACTCAGTCCTAGGCCCTGTAGATTTTCTATGATTTTTTTTCCTAAAGGTTTTAGAGTTTCATGTTTTACATTTAAGTCTCTGATCCATTTTGAGTTAACTGTTATATAAAGTAGAAGATTTAGATTGAGGTTCATTTTTTTAGCCTATAGATATTTAATTGCTCCTGCAACATTTGTTGGAAAGGCTATCCTTCCTCCATTGAATTGTTTTTGCACCTTTGTCAAAAATCACTTGGATGTATTTCTGTGGGTGCATAGGTATTTTAAAAAATCATTGAATCTCTCTGCTCTTCAGTTTCTTGTCTGGATAATAACAGTTCGTTCAGAAAATATTTATTAATCTGCTATGAGGCAGACAGTGTGCCAGGCACGCTATAGCTGCCCTTAAATTGTTATCAGTCTTGGAAGTGAGTAAACATCTAAGCAAATACATCACGATGGAACAAGGGTTATGATTGATCTCAGAGGGCTCTGAGAGCACAAATCTTGGCTGAGGGTAAGGGTTAAAGATCTCCCCAGGAAGACTGTTGATTAACCCAAGTCTTTAAAGAAGAGTAGGAATCTCCAACTAAGCAGGGGCTGCAAGTTGTTCTCCAATATCTGATGGAACCTCCTCTCATAGTAACAGAAAATCTCGTTTTTAAACTGGAGCACATGGTTCCCCAGAACAAAGACTTACATTTCCTGACTTTACTTCCAGCTAGGTATTTGACTAATTCTGATTAATAGCATGTAGATGGGAGCATTGTTGGAAGCTTCTAAGATTATTCCATTAAAGATATGTGGAACTGAGGCCAGGTGCAGTGGCTCATGCCTGTAAACCTAGCACTTTGGGAGGCCAAGGGAGGTGGATCACTTTGAGCTCAAGAGTTCAAGACCAGCCTGGGAAACATGGTGAAACCCCATTTCTACAAAAAAAAAAAAAAAAAAAAAAAAAAAAAAAAATTAGCTGGGCATGGTGGCACGCACCTGTGGTCCCAGCTACTCAGGAGGCTGCCGAAGGATCACTTGAGCCAGGAAGTGGAGGTCTGCAGTGAGCCCAGATGATGCCACTGCACTCCAGCCTGGGCAACAGAGTGAGACCTTGTCTCAATAAAAAAAAAAAAAAATTTTTTAAAGATATGTGGGACTTACTCTCTGCTCCCTTGTTTCTAGGTTCTTCTTGCTGCTATAAACCGGATGCGATATTTGCCTTCTTGGACCGTAAATAGAAGAGCCACATCCTAGGGATGTCAGAGTGGTGAGTTGGACATAGCCTAGATCCCTGAGAACTTCAGCAGATCTACCAGCTTTGGTCTGTCCTCCTCTAGACTTGAATGTGAAAGTGAAATAAGCCATCTTGTTTAAGCTGCTAGCTTTTATTTAAATCTCTGTTATTTACAGCCTGACCTAATATTGACTAACAGACCAGGTGCAAACACATGGAGATATACATGACACATCCAGAGAACAATGTTAGCACAGAATGGCTGGAGCATGAATGTCGTTGGTACCTAACTAGAAATGAGGCAGGAGCCAGAGGCAAAGGCAGAAGCCAGGTCATGAAGGGTGTGGTATACCAGGTCTGCTTGTATTCAGGAACACAGATCCTTTCTTCGAAATCTTTCCTGGAGGAAGATTTAGGAATACCCACACATCCAGATGTGCTCTTCCACAAACGATTGAGAGAGAGAGAGAGTGGGTGTTGGCCTTGGCTTTGGTGCTATGCCAGAGCCCTCAGCAGGCTGCTGCCTTCTGCAGCTCAACCCTCCTGGCTTCCTTGCTGCTGCAGCAGCTGACACTGCAGCTGTGGGTCATGCAGATGTTATGACAAATCATTCAGGGTCCCCCTGGTCCCTAGGTCCCTGCAGCAATAGCCTCACCAAAGATGCCTAAAAAACAGTGTCTTCAGGCTGGCACAAACTCCTCCATTAGGGGGAACCCAAGCCCAGATGGGATTTTAGACACAGTTCCACACCCTCCATCCCTCTCCTGGGGCCAAAGCACAAAACTCCTTCCTTCAGCTTCACAATTCCCAAACACACACACACACGCACGCACACACACATATATTCACGCAAATATGCATATATACACGCGTATATAAGGCAGCGCTGTGACTATCACAGAGGCTTGATGTGGTCACATTTGCACCTAAGAAATTCTCTCTGCCTGCTTCTTGAAGAATGGTTGGAAGGCAGCAGAAAAAGAAACAAATAGAACTGTGGTTGCCCAAGGAAGAAATTCCGAGGGTCTGAACCAAAGCAGAGACTGAGGGGATGTATTTGAGTATCCCATCCCCTCACAGATATTTGCGTAGCACCAAACAAGTAAAATCAGCAGGATTTGGTAACTGGCTAGATGTAGGGGTGAGGTATAGGGAGGATGGTAGGATGATTTCTGAGACTAGATGACTTAAGTTATTAATAATAATAATAGTGGCCAGGCACAGTGGCTCACACATGTAATCCCAGCACTTTGGGAAGCCGAGGCGGGCGGATCACAAGGTCAGGAGATTGAGACCATCCCGGCTAACACGGTGAAACCCCGTCTCTACTAAAAAAACACAAAAAATTAGCCGGGTCTGGTGGCGGGCACCTGTAGTCCCAGCTACTCGGGAGGCTGAGGCAGGAGAATGGCGTGAACCCGGGAGGCAGAGCTTGCAGTGAGCCGAGATCGAACCACTGCACTCCAGCCTGGGCGATAGAGCAAGACTCTGTCTTAATAATAATAATAATAATACTAATAACGATAGCTACCAATGACTGACCACCTCGTGTATGCTATTCATTGAGTCAAGTGTATTCGGGCTTTGTTTTCTCCCACTCATCAGCTTCACACACCGTGGGGCAAACTTGCTTATGGTCCTATTATATTAGGACAAATTCGTTTTCTCTTTTTTTTTTTTTTTTTTTTTTTTTTGAGACAGAGTCTCACTCTGTCACCCAGGCTGGAATGCAGTGGTGTGATCTCGGTCACTGCAATCTCCACCTCCTGGGTTCAAGCCATTCTCCTGCCTCAGTCTCCTGAGTAGCTGGGATTATAGGCATGTGCCACCACACCTGGCTGATTTTTGTATTTTTAGTAGAGATAGGGTTTCACTGTGTTGGCCAGGCTGGTCTCAAACTCCTGACCTCAGATGATCCACCCGCCTTGGCCTCCCAAAGTGCTGGGATTATAGGTGTGAGCCACTGAGACAGGCCCATTTTCTCTTTTAACTCTCAAACTAATTCTGTGGTATATTGTCTTTATCCATACTTTACAAATAAGAAAACTGAGTACCGTGCTTACAGCTTCCTAGCTTTAAGAAACTAGCACAGATGTGCTGCAAACCCAGCTTTTCTGGCTCAGCTCAGTTCTTTATTACACAACATATGCTATATCCCACCAGTTCAGCACTTAAATTATGTTAGAAATGGAACTGAAAGAAAATATACCAAAACAGTTATCTTTGGGTGGTAGGATTAGAAGTTATTTTTATTTTATACATATTATTTCTGTTAACCACATTTTCTTCTGTGAGTATATATGCCATCTGTAATCTGGAGAAAATAATAAATGTTTTTATTTAAATAACACAAATAACCTTATGAGAAAGAAAGAATAGCCTCAGGAGAGTGAATTTATGCATGTTCTTTGACAAGGAAGAGGAGACCCTCTGAAGTATTCAGGCCAGGTTGCCCTTAGCAATGATAGCCAACCCTAGCGATATTCCAGATAAAAGCCTTTTCAGAGAGGAGCCCCCTGGGCTGGCGCTGACCAGGGCCCTCCTTTTGCTTAGCCATGACCTTGAGAGTTTGTCATCGTCTCGCTGGCTCTCAGAGACCACTGGGTTTTATTTATGTTTTGTTTTGTTTTGTTTTGCTTAATTTTACCAGTAATAAATTTAGGCATTGAAGCAAAAATTCCAGATAGAACATCCTCTGCCGACACTTCATAACTCTCTGAATAATGACATCATGAATATTTATGTCTTGCTATTATCGCTGCTGCAAAGAATGACAGTTTAAGCACAAGTGACCTTATTCATTTTCCATCTCACTGCTCAACCCTGAATATTGTGTCTTTATTTTCTCCCGCTCATCAGCTTCACACACCCTGGGGCCAACTTGCTTATGGTCCTGTTACATGGAGGAATGTCTCTCAAAGAAATGTTCATTTTTCCTGTTCTGGCACAATCAGAGGGTCGGGGAACCCTGCATTCTTTTTTCCAGGCTTCGGCGAATCTTCTTCAAGGGCCTATTATATGCCAGGCATTCTGCTAGGTACCTGGATACAAGATGAATAAGACCTACTCCTCGCTTGCAGGTCCAGGAGTTGGGAGACAGACATATAAACAGTTCATTATGCTAGAGCAAGCTGAGGGCAATGGTTGGTACCAAGTCCTAGGTGTTATGGGAGAGGCCACACATGGGGACAACATGAATAAAGGCACTAAGGTGAGAAAGAGCACAGAACATTACAGGCAATTCAGTGTTGTCAGAGAGCAGGAGCGTGGGATAAAAATGGTGTTGTGTTACTTAGGTTTGTGCAGTCTAGGTGTGCCAACTCTGACTTTCACAATGACTCAGTAACCAATTCAATGTGCTCAAATTCACAGTTTGTTGCAAAAGAGTCACATACAATTAATGAAGCAATAATATCCTGTATAACATCCATAGAAGCAGTAATTGGAGATAACAAACCACAGCGATGGGTTGGGAGACCAACACGTGGCTAAGTGGGTCCAAAGTCCTTGACTTCAATCAGCAATGAAGTCACTGCTTCTCTTGGGCAGAGCCTTGGGAGTGGATGGGGAGGGGACAAATGCCAAGTTGGGAGGAGGCCTCAGTGTCAGAGGATCAAAAGGTGTCCTGTCCAAGGTCAGGTTCTTGCTACATTTGTGGTCCTCCAGAGGTGTGTCCGTTCTCAGTATCTCAGCCACCTTTCTGAATTTACTTTTTATTGGTTCATTTCATGTCTCAGTGGTTCTAGGCCACAGCAGGTATTATCTTACTACCTCAGTCCATTACACATATGTTTATCACTTTGAGATGTAAACAGCTTCACTATTGGCTCAACGTCACTTGACGTGAGTGACTCCATTTTCAGACATTGGGATCACAAATCATTATCATATATCGTGGCAACTAGATCTTGGATGATGGCTTAGTTAAAGAGCTGGAACTTGGCTAGGCATGGGGCTTATGCCTGTAATCTGAACACTTTGGGAGGCCAAGGCAGGAGGATCCCTTGAGTTCAGGAGTTCAAGGCCAGCCTGGGCAACAAAGCAAGACCCTGTCTCTACAAAAAAAAAAAAAAAAAAAAAAAAAATCAGCCAGGCATGGTGGTACACACCTGTAGACCTAGCTACTAGGGAAGCTGAGGCATGAGGATTGCTTGAGCCCAGGAGTTTGAAGCTACAGTGAGCTACTGATTGTATCACCACACTCCAGCCTGAGCAACAGAGCAAGACTCTGTCTCAAAAAAAAAAAAAAAAAAAAAAAAGCTGGAACTTGAAGCTGAATTTAAAGCATCAAAAAGAAACAGCAAGATTGTTGGGAAATTGGTAGTGCAGTCCAGGTGACACATTATAGGGGCCCAAACTGGAATTGTAGAGGTGAGTATACAGATGAAGAAACAGATTCGGAGAATATTGGGAAGGTGAAATCAGGAGTGCACGATTACAGGAGAAAGAAGAGTGTGCATCTGAAAGAGTTGGGGTAGGTGTATCAGGGTGTGGGACATGGAGAAAAAGGAACCAATCAGTAGACAACTTTGTAGATTTTCTTATGGATATTTAATCCATTTAAAATGTGGAATCTTCCCATCTAGGTTCTTGTTTCTTTTCAAATATTCAGATCTTCTTCTGGTCTCTCAATAAGGCTTTGTCACTTTCTTCATATAGGTCTCATTTCTTGCTAGGTTAATGCCTATGGATTTGGTGGGGGGGGGCGGGTTTGTAATTTCCCCATTACTATTATAAATGGGCTCTTTTCAATATCTGGTTCTCTCATTGGTTGCCTAAGTTAGAATTCCTTTGATTGCAAATAACAGAAAACCCAACTCAAATTGCTATAAACAAGTAATAGCACATATTGAGTGCTTATTATTGCTAGAAATGGATCTAAGTACTTTATATGTACTCATCTTTTAACATTTAAATAAAAGAAAAAGATTTACTGATTACCATCAATAAATATCAATAAATGAATCATGCGTCTGGCTTCAGACATAGATGAATCTAGCAGCTCAAAAAACATCACCAGAATTGAGTTTGTCTCCATCTCTTGGCTCCACAGTGGCAAAGTGACTGAAGCTGCTCCCATGCTATTTAATTTTAGGTTCGGGTCCTGGCAAGAAGTTTGGTAGGGCAGCCTATTTTAAATAATGACCTGGAATTGAGTGTCTTAGTAGCCTAACGTGAGACATGCACTCATCCCTTGAACAACGACAGTTGTTAGGTGCTTTGACTAAATGTGGTCATGTGCCACTTCACCAAAACTACAGACATGAAAAGAAGAGGAGGAGTCATTCACCTCTAAATAAATCAGGTACTTTTAGAAGAAGTGGGGCAAATGGACACTGGAGAAGGGCGACAAAAAACAACTAATGTCTACTCCATTGATTACTACTCCATTGGTTATTATTTTTGTTTTGGATTAAAATTGCACACACATAGACATTCTCTATCTATCATCTATTTATCTACATATACATTCTTATATATATGCATATATATGACAACCAACCAGCTTGGATAGTTGGTTTTTGTTTTGTTTTGTCTTGTTTTTTTTTTTTGTTTGTTTGGTAAAGATATTCTTTTTTTTTTTTTTTTTTTTTTATACTTTAGGGTTTTAGGGTACATGTGCACAATGTTCAGGTTTGTTACATATGTATCCATGTGCCAAGTTGATTTCCTGCACCCATTAACTCGTCATTTAGCATTAGGTGTATCTCCTAATGCTGTCCCTCCCCCCTCCCCCCACCCCACAACAGTCCCCGGAGCGTGATGTTCCCCTTCCTGTGTCCATGAGTTCTCATTGTTCAATTCCCACCTATGAGTGAGAACATGCGGTGTTTGGTTTTTTGTCCTTGCGATAGTTTACTGAGAATGATGTTTTCCAGTTTCATCCATGTCCCTACAAAGGACACGAACTCATCATTTTTTATGGCTGCATAGTATTCCATGGTGTATATGTGCCACATTTTCTTAATCCAGTCTATTGTTGTTGGACATTTGGGTTGGTTCCAACTCTTTGCTATTGTGAATAGTGCCGCAATAAACATACGTGTGCATGTGTCTTTATAGCAGCATGATTTATAGTCCTTTGGGTATATACCCAGTAATGGGATGGCTGGGTCAAATGGTATTTCTAGTTCGAGATCCCTGAGGAATTGCCACACTGACTTCCACAATGGTTGAACTAGTTTACAGTCCCACCAACAGTGTAAAAGTGTTCCTATTTCTCCACATCCTCTCCAGCACCTGTTGTTTCCTGATTTTTTAATGATGGCCATTCTAACTGGTGTGAGATGGTATCTCACTGTGGTTTTGATTTGCATTTCTCTGATGGCCAGTGATGAGGAGCATTTCTTCATGTGTTTTTTGGCTGCATAAATGTCTTCTTTTGAGAAGTGTCTGTTCATGTCCTCTGCCCACTTTTTGATGGGGTTGTTTGTTTTTTTCTTGTAAATTTGTTTGAGTTCATTGTAGATTCTGGATATTAGCCCTTTGTCAGATGAGTAGGTTGCAAAAATTTTCTCCCATTCTGTAGGTTGCCTGTTCACTCTGATGATAGTTTCTTTTGCTGTGCAGAAGCTCTTTAGTTTAATGAGATCCCATTTGTTGATTTTGGCTTTTGTTGCCATTGCTTTTGGTGTTTTAGACATGAAGTCCTTGCCCACGCCTATGTCCTGAATGGTATTGCCTAGGTTTTCTTGTAGGATTTTAATGGTTTTAGGTCTAACATATAAGTCTTTAATCCATCTTGAATTAATTTTTGTATAAGGTGTAAGGAAGGGATCCAGTTTCAGCTTTCTACATATGGCTAGCCAGTTTTCCCAGCACCATTTATTAAATAGGGAATCCTTTCCCCATTTCTTGTTTTTGTCAGGTTTGTCAAAGATCAGATAGTTGTAGCTATGCGGCATCATTTCTGAGGGCTCTGTTCTGTTCCATTGATCTATGTCTCTGTTGTGGTACCAGTACCATGCTGTTTTGGTTACTGTAGCCTTGTAGTATAGTTTAAAGTCAGGTAGCGTGATGCCTCCAGCTTTGTTCTTTTGGCTTAGGATTGACTTGGCGATGCGGGCTCTTTTTTGGTTCCATATGAACTTTAAAGTAGTTTTTTCCAATTCTGTGAAGAAAGTCATTGGTAGCTTGATGGGGATGGCATTGAATCTATAAATTACCTTGGGCAGTATGGCCATTTTCACGATATTGATTCTTCCAACCCATGAGCATGGAATGTTCTTCCATTTGTTTGTATCCTCTTTTATTTCATTGAGGATTGGTTTGTAGTTCTCCTTGAAGAGGTCCTTCACATCCCTTGTAAGTTGGATTCCTAGTTATTTTATTCTCTTTGAAGCAATTGTGAATGGGAGTTCACTCATGATTTGGCTCTCTGTTTGTCTGTGATTGGTGTACAAGAATGCTTGTGATTTTTGTACATTAATTTTGTATCCTGAGACTTTGCTGAAGTTGCTAATCAGCTTAAGGAGATTTTGGGCTGAGACAATGGGGTTTTCTAGATATACAATCATGTCATCTGCAAACAGGGACAATTTGACTTCCTCTTTTCCTAATTGAATACCCTTTATTTCCTTCTCCTGCCTGATTGCTCTGGCCAGAACTTCCAGCACTATGTTGAATAGGAGCAGTGAGAGAGGGCATCCCTGTCTTGTGCCAGATTTTCAGAGGGAATGCTTCCAGTTTTTGCCCATTCAGTATGATATTGGCTGTGGGTTTGTTGTAGATAGCTCTTATTATTTTGAGATACGTCCCATCAATACCTAATTTATTGAGAGTTTTTAGCATGAAGGGTTGTTGAATTTTGTCAAAGGCCTTTTCTGCATCTATTGAGATAATCATGTGGTTTTTGTCTTTGGTTCTGTTTATATGCTGGATTACATTTATTGATTTGCATATGTTGAACCAGCCTTGCATCCCAGGGATGAAGCCCACTTGATCATGGTGGATAAGCTTTTTGATGTGCTGCTGGATTCGGTTTGCCAGTATTTTATTGAGGATTTTTGCATCAATGTTCATCAAGGATATTGGTCTGAAATTCTCTTTTTTGGTTATGTCTCTGCCAGGTTTTGGTATCAGGACGATGCTGGCTTCGTAAAATGTGTTAGGGAGGATTCCCTCTTTTTCTATCGATTGGAATAGTTTCAGAAGGAATGGTACCAGTTCCTCCTTGTTTTGTCTTGTTTTGTTTTGTTTTGTTTTGTTTTGAGACAGAGTCTCGATCGGTCGCCCAGGCTGGAGTGCAGTGGCCTGATCTCGGCTCACTGCAACCTCTGCCTCCAGGGTTCAAGCAATTCTCCTGTCTCAGCCTCCCAAGTAGCTGGAACTACAGGCATCTGCCACCACTCCTGGCTAATTTTTGTATTTTTAGTAGAGACGGGGTTTCACCATGTTGGTCAGGCTGGTCTCGAACTCTTGACCTCAGGTGATCCACTCGCCTCAGCCTCACAAAGTGCTGGGATTATAGGTGTGAGCCACTGTGCCCGGCCTTGGATAGTTTTTAAATTATTTTAATGTGGATGTTGTGCTAGATTGATTGCACTAGAAGCCTCAATGTTGACACCTCCCTGAATCTGATTTCTCCACTCTCTCCACTGACTGTGGACTTGTGCCTTGCTTTTCACCAATAGACAGTATCAAACTTGACTCAGGCAGAGGCTAGAAAAAGAAACTTTTGCTTTGGGAGGCCAAGGCGAGCAGATCACAAGGTCAAGAGATTGAGACAATTCTGCCCAACATGGTGAAACACTGTCTCTACTAAAAATACAAAAATTAGTTGGGCATGGTGGCATGCGCCGGTAGTCCCAGCTACTCAGGAGGCTGAGGCAGGAGAATTGCTTGAACCTGAGAGGCAGAGGTTGCAGTGAGTTGAGATTGCACCACTGTGCTCTAGCCTGGGTGACAGAGTGAGATTCCGTCCAAAAAAAAAGAACCTTTGAGTTTCCTGTTCCTCTGTTTTAGCATGTTCACCACCATGGGAACAAGCTTGGGCTAGCTTGCTGGAGAACCAAAGACCACGTGGAGGCAAGTCAAGCTGTCTTTAGCAAAGTTACCCTAGACCAACAAGTCTTCAGCTGATCTGCCAGCTAACTACAGATGCATGAGCAAGCCCAGCCGAGATTAGCCATGCTCAACCCAGATCAGAAGGGCCACTCAGCCGTAGACTCATGAGAAACAATAAGAGCCTGTGATTTTAAGTCACTACATTTTGTGATGATTGATAATGCAGCAATAAGTATCTGAAACAGACACTCTCTATGTATACCTAATAATGTGATCATCAAAATTAACAAAGCAACTAAGCCTAAGATACTAATAATGAGCTAACTCTGATGGTTGGGAAGATAGCCGGAATGGGAATGACACACGGCTGTAGCCTAAGCAGGTTGCTACAGTGGACAGGCGGGCAGCCCGAGGCTGTGGAAAGCAGGATCAAGAAGTGCTGAAAGCAGAAGTAAGTCGCAAAACAAAGACGATTGACAAACTAATCAACCTACAAGTTCTCATTCATACATTGATTGAAATACTGTTAGGTGGTACAGTGTATATAGGCAAAGATAAAGGAGCCAAGGACACCAGACAATATTCATAAAATGAGCAGAGCGTAACAATCCTTGTGCTATGGTCGAATGCACACTGGCAAGATACGGGGGCCGAGTGCCACAGAAACTGGAGAAGGAGAACAGCGCTGGGGTACAGGAAAACTGAAGGAGAGAAACTGACTCACATTTTCCTACGGAATGGGGAGAATATTTTCCCTAGAAATTTGGAAGCTCAGTTTTCTGAAGTATCTGAATCATGTTGTAAACCCTAAAAAAAGAAAAAAAAATCTGAGAAAAAATATTTCATTGGCTATGTGCTAGGATGGAGAAAGCAGAGTTGAGATGAGAACTGAGTTTTATTTCTGCTTGACCTTGGGCTGGCCACAGAATGTCTTTGGATCTTAGTTTCCTCATCGAGAAAATGAAGACATTAGGTAATCTCTAATGTTTCTCCACTTCTGAAATTCTCCAACTCTCTATACGAAAGAAGAAGCCAGCCATAAAACAGAAAATGTAATTTGGGGGATATGTCATCTACCTTAATTTTGATGCAAGAATCAGCTCTTCATCAAGGAGCCGTAAGAAGAGAGAAAAAGCTGGCAAACTGTCATTTCAAAGCCAAGGATGAGGTAGCTATCCACATTTGACTTTGAATGTATGATGAAAAAGAATAATCTTTCAGCTATTATCTTTTTCCAGAAACCTTTCAAATCTCCCAAGAGTAATGAGGCCTATGTCTACTTTTTTTGACAGTGTGAAAGATGATCAAACATCTCTCTCTCTCTCTCTCTCCTTGGAACACAAAGTCTCAGAGTTCAAATAAATACTCGTTTGATGACTTAGGGAATGGTACTTCAACATTAACTGTCATTACTCTCAATACATACAGTGGTCTAGGTCGTTACTGAGCTTTCAACATCCATCCCCATTCTATTAGCATCTCAATTTGCTAGCAGGAGAATAATTATCCTCCTGTAGTCGTGGAGAGTGGATAATTCTTGAAAAACATTTCTCACACTAGAAGATGAAGAGTTAGGATCCTCCTTCCTCTGGTCTTGGCATGCAATACTAAGGTTGGCCAATAGGACACTTCCTATGAGGACTTGGAATGTGAGCCAACTGGGGCTAGGATTGGATGTCATTCTTTCTAGGTGTTGCTCACCAGATGATTTTTTTCCCCACAATGCCTGTTGAGATTTCCATGGATTCTACATGTTTCTGAAGCCTGGTCCTTCAGGCTCATGTCTATTGTGTGGGCCCCTAGATGTTACCAACAAATTCTCTTTAGCTTACACTATTTTGAATTCATTTCTATTGCTAGTAGTTAAAAATCCTGCCTGATTCAATGATATTCCACCAGAACCAGTCATGTGCCTAAGTCACAGTGTTATACTGTCTCTTATGTCCCAGACCTTAACATGCCGATTCCTCTGCATTGTGTGCTCTTCCTCTTTTAATAATGATTCACAGTGGCAAAGACTTGGGATCAACTCAGGTGCTCATCAGTGGTAGACTAGATAGAGAGATGTGGTACACAAACACCACAGAATACACGCAGTCATAAAAAAGAATGAGGCTGGGCATGGTGGCTCATGCCTGTAATCCCAGTACTTTGCGAGGCCAAGGCAGATGTATCACGAGGTCAGGAGTTCGAGACCAGCCTGGCCAACATGGTGAAACCCTGTCTCTACTAAAAATACAAAAATTAGCTGGCCGTGGCGGCAGGGGCCTGTAATCCCAGCTACTCAGGAGGCTGAGGCAGGAGAATCGCTTGAACCCGGGACGCAGAGTTTGCAGTGAGTCAAGATCATGCCACTGCACTCCAGCCTGGGTGACAGAGCGAGACTCCATCTCAAAAAAAAAAAAAAAAAATGAAATTGTGTCCTTTGCAGCCACATGGAGGGAGCTGGAAGCCATAATCCCAAGCAAACTAACGCAAGAACAGAAAACCAAATACCACATATTCTCACTTATAAGTGGGAGCAGCACACACGGACATAAATATGGGGACAATAGACACTGTGGAGTATTAGCAGGTAAAGGGAAGGGAGCAGGTTTTTAAAAACTACCTAGTGGGTACTATGCTCACTACTAGGGTGACGGGATCCATACTTCAACCCCTAGCATCATGCGATATTCCCATGTAACAAATCTGCACATGTACCTCCTGTATCTAAAACTTGAACATTTCAACAAAAATAAAAATTAAAAATATACTCTTAAAAATAAATAAATAATTCACAATTTAGGGGGACGTTTTATGGCAATTCTATAGTGTAGCAGTTAAAAGCACGGGTTAAAGTCCCAGTTTATCCATTTAGGATCAATGTAACAAGTTAGTTGTTTTGGTTCTGTGTCCCCACCCAAATCTCTTGTTCAATTATGATCATTGTTGAAGGAGGGGCCTGGTGGGAGGTGATTGGATCATAGGAGTGAATTTCCCCCTTGCTGTTCTCGTGATAGTGAGTGAGTTCTCATGAGATCTGGTTGTTTAAAAGTGTGTAGCACTTCTGCCTTTGCTCTCTCCTCCTGCTCTGCCATGTGAAGAAGCTGCTTGCTTCCCCTTTGCCCTTCGCCATGATTGTAAGTTCTCTGAAGCTTCCCCAGTCATGCCTCCTGGACAGCCTGTGAGTGGATTAAACCTCTTTTCTTTATAAATTACCCAGTCTCAGGTAGTTCTTTATAGCAGTGTGAGAACAGACTAACACAATACATTTGGCTTCAGTTTCTTCATTTGTAAAATGAGGATAATGGAAGCATCCACATCATAGGGTTGTTATGAGGACTCAATGAGTTATATCGCCTGAGATTAACTGCCTGCAAAATTCAATAATATATTCAATGAGTATAATACTTGGCACCTGGAAAGTGCTGCATCATTATTAGCTATTGTATACCAAGAACTTTACAAACAACTCTCTCTGTTTTTCACAACAATTTCATCCCCATTTTTTTTTTTTTTTTATTAATTTTTTTTTGCATACAAAAACAATAAACATTTTCTAAAAATACATACAAACAAAAAGATGCGTATCAAACATATTAGGAAGGTTGCACATGGGAAGTCGGGGAATAGAAATGGGGGTGGGAGTTAAAATAAATGAGAGAGGGACTTTATATGGATCAGTGATAATAACTCAATCCTCTATTTGACAAAGAAGAGGGAGAAGGAAGAGGAAGAAAAAGAAAGTGGGATAAAGGATCAGAAAGGGAGGAAAATAGAAAAAATTAGAGTATGACTCCAGGGTGGACCTGTTTTGTTGTCATTGAGTTGGTTGGTTGGTTTGTCTGTTGTATTCTTCATGTTTCGCCAAGTTGGCCAGACTGGTCTCGAACTCCTAGCCCGAAGTGATCAACCCGCCTCGCCCCCCAGAGTGCCGGGACCACAGGCGTGAGCCACCACGTCCAGCCCCCACATTGCTTCTGGCCTCCGTGGTAGACCTCCCAGACGGAGCGGCCAGGCAGAGGAGCTCCTCACTTCTACCCAGACACAGGGCGGCCGGGCAGAGGGGCTCCTCACTTCCCAGACGGGGCGGTCAGGCAGAGACGCTCCTCACTTCTTCCCAGACGATAGGTGGCCGGGCAGAGGCGCTCCTCACTTCCCAGACGATGGGTGGTCGGGCAGAGGCACTCCCCACTTCCCAGACGATGGGTGGCCGGGCAGAGGCGCTCCTCACTTCCCAGACGATGGGCGGCCGGGCAGAGGCGCTCCTCACCTCCCAGACGATGGGTGACCGGGCAGAGGCACTCCTCACTTCCCAGATGGGGCAGCCGGGCAGAGGCGCTCCTCACCTCCCAGACGATGGGTGGCCGGGCAGAGGCGCTCCTCACCTCCCAGACGGGGCGGCCGGGCAGAGGCGCTCCTCACTTCTTCCAGACGGGGCGGCCAGGCAGAGGCGCTCCTCACTTCTTCCCGGACGGGGCGGCTGGGCAGAGGCGCTCCTCACTTCCCAGACGGTGGGTGGCCGGGCAGAGGCGCTCCTCACTTCTTCCAGATGGGGCGGCCGGGCAGAGGCGCTCCTCACTTCTTCCCGGACGGGGCGGCCGGGCAGAGGCGCTCCTCACTTCCCAGACGGTGGGTGGCCGGGCAGAGGCGCTCCTCACTTCCCAGACAATGGGTGGCCGGGCAGAGGCGCTCCTCACTTCTTCCCGGATGGGGCGGCCGGGCAGAGGCGCTCCTCACTTCTTCCCGGATGGGGCGCCCGGGCAGAGGCTCTCCTCATTTCTTCCCGGACGGGGCGGCCGGGCAGAGGCGCTCCTCACTTCCCAGACGGGGCGGCCGGGCAGAGGAGCTCCTCACTTCTTCCCGGACGGGGCGGCCGGGCAGAGGCGCTCCTCACTTCCTCCCGGACGGGGCGGCCGGGCAGAGGCGCTCCTCACTTCCTCCCGGACGGGGCGGCCGGGCAGAGGCGCTCCTCACCTCCCAGACGATGGGAGGCCGGGCAGAGGCGCTCCTCACTTCCCAGACGATGGGTGGCCGGGCAGAGGCGCTCCTCACTTCCCAGACGATGGGTGGCCGGGCAGAGGGGCTCCTCACTTCCCAGACGATGGGTGGCCGGGCAGAGGCGCTCCTTACTTCCCAGACGGGGCGGCCGGGCAGAGGCGCTCCTCACTTCCCAGACGGTGGGTGGCCGGGCAGAGGCGCTCCTCACTTCCCAGACGGTGGGTGGCCGGGCAGAGGCGCTCCTCACTTCCCAGACGGTGGGTGGCCGGGCAGAGGCGCTCCTCACTTCCCAGACGGTGGGTGGCCGGGCAGAGGCGCTCCTCACTTCCCAGACGGGGCGGCCGGGCAGAGGCGCTCCTCACTTCCCAGACGGTGGGTGGCCGGGCAGAGGCGCTCCTCACTTCCCAGACGATGGGTGGCCGGGCAGAGGCGCTCCTCACTTCTTCCCGGATGGGGCGGCCGGGCAGAGGCGCTCCTCATTTCTTCCCGGACGGGGCGGCCGGGCAGAGGCGCTCCTCACTTCCCAGATGGGGCGGCCGGGCAGAGGCGCTCCTCACTTCTTCCCGGACGGGGCGGCCGGGCAGAGGCGCTCCTCACTTCTTCCCGGACGGGGCGGCCGGGCAGAGGCGCTCCTCACTTCCTCCCGGACGGGGCGGCCGGGCAGAGGCGCTCCTCACCTCCCAGACGATGGGAGGCCGGGCAGAGGCGCTCCTCACTTCCCAGACGATGGGTGGCCGGGCAGAGGCGCTCCTCACTTCCCAGGCGGGGTGGCCGGGCAGAGGCGCTCCTCACTTCCCAGACAGGGTGGCCGGGCAGAGGCGCTCCTCACTTCCCAGACGATGGGTGTCTGGGCAGAGGCGCTCCTCACTTCCCAGACGGTGGGTGGCCGGGCAGAGGCGCTCCTCACTTCCCAGACGGTGGGTGGCCGGGCAGAGGCGCTCCTCACTTCCCAGACGGTGGGTGGCCGGGCAGAGGCGCTCCTCACTTCCCAGATGGTGGGCGGCCGGGCAGAGGCGCTCCTCACTTCCCAGACGGTGGGCGGCCGGGCAGAGGCGCTCCTCACTTCCCAGACGGTGGGCGGCCGGGCAGAGGCGCTCCTCACTTCCCAGACGGTGGGTGGCCGGGCAGAGGCGCTCCTCATTTCCCAGACGGGGCGGCCGGGCAGAGGCGCTCCTCAATTCCCAGACGGTGGGTGGCCGGGCAGAGGCGCTCCTCACTTCCCAGACGGTGGGTGGCCGGGCAGAGGCGCTCCTCACTTCCCAGACGGTGGGTGGCCGGGCAGAGGCGCTCCTCACTTCCCAGACGGTGGGTGGCCGGGCAGAGGCGCTCCTCACTTCCCAGACGGTGGGTGGCCGGGCAGAGGCGCTCCTCACTTCCCATACGGGGCGGCCGGGCAGAGGCGCTCCTCACTTCCCAGACGGTGGGTGGCCGGGCAGAGGCGCTCCTCACTTCCCATACGGGGCGGCCGGGCAGAGGCGCTCCTCACGTCCCAGACGGTGGGTGGCCGGGCAGAGGCGCTCCTCACCTCCCAGACGGGGCGGCCGGGCAGAGGCGCTCCCCACCTTCCAGATGGGGCGGCGGCCGGGCAGGGGCTGCAATCCCAGCACCCTGGCAGGCCAAGGCAGGCGGTCGGGGGGTAGAGGCTGCCGCGAGGCCAGACCAGGCCACCGCACTCCAGCCGGGGCAACACCGAGCACTGGGTGAGCGAGACTCCGTCTGTAGTCCCAGTACCTCGGGAGGCTGAGGCGGGCAGAGCACTCGGCGTCAGGAGCTGGCGACCAGCGTGGCCAAGATGGCGAACGCGTGCCTGCATCCAAAGGAGAAAAGGCAGGCAGCGCGCCGGCAGTCCCAGGCAGTCCGCGGCGCGGGCAGCAGCAAGCCGAGTAGATTGCAGCCTGGGGCAGAGAGGGGAAGAAAGACAGACAGACAGACAGACAGACAGACAGACAGAAAGAAAGAAAGAAAGAAAGAAAGAAAGAAAGAAAGAAAGAAAGAAAGAAAGAAAGAAAGAAAGAAAGAAAGGAAAAGAAAAGAAAAGAAAAGAAAAGAAAAGAAAAGAAAAGAAAGGAAGGCAGGCTCATCCCCATTTTATGTATAAGGAAACTGAGGCCCAGAGAAGTTTGAAACCCGCCTTAGGCCCCATATCTACTAAATAACAATGGCAGAGTAAAATTCATGTCCGTTATCTTGCTATCTTCTACTGCCTGACTCATCTCAAGTTCTATCTGCCCCCAGAAAGATTTGAACCCCTACGTTTTAGAGTTTTACTTGGGGGAGCTCTCTGCTGCTCCCTCAGCTCAGCTCAATTCCTCTCCCGCCAAAACAGCATTGCCAAATTGTAATCATGCCTCTGGACTTGAAGCTCCTTCAAGTCAGGAACTGAGCTTCCTTTGCTCAAGCACTGCGCAGCACAGCGCCTGCTACACAGCAAGTTCTCGGCAGAATTGAGGAATGAATGGAGAGGAGGGTATGAAAACAGCATAGAAAGGGCAGGATGGAGGAACCTAGGTAACATTCACCTTCACCTCTGCTTTGCCTGGAGCTAGGCCTGAACCTCCCTGATTCCAACCACACTGAGTAATGCAGAGACTTAAAAGTCAAATCACAAGGCCATGGAGCCCAAAAAGAGTGTGATTTTTAACCATGTAATTCACCTTGTGGGATTCAGTCCCTGGGATGTAATCTGAGATAGAGGAAAAAAGATTTTATATAAAGAGATGCTCATGCTGGCCACAGTGGCTCACGCCTGTAATCCCAGCACTTTGGGAGGCCGAGGCTGGTGGATCACTTGAGGTCAGAAGTTCAAGACCAGCCTGGCCAACATGGTGAAACCCCATCTCTACTAAAAATACAAAAAATTAGCTGGGCATGGTGGCGCAAGCCTGTAATCCCAGCTATTCAGGAGGCTGAAGCAGAAGAATCGTCGGAACCCGGGAGGCGGAGGTTGCAGAGAGCCGAGATCGCACCACTGCACTCCAGCCTAGGCAATGAGCGAAACCCCGTCTCAGAAAAAAAGTAAAAACAATAGCACAGTGGTAAATAATGTTGTTTTATAATATTAATAATAAAAAAATGTTCAAAGCTAAATTTATTGTGTGCTTACACTACAATGTACAGTATTCAAGGCACTTTAAATGTATTAACTCAACCCTCAAAACAGTGCTATGAGAAAAATACTACCATTATCCTGCCCCGCCTCCTTTGAGACAGGGTCTCGCTCTCGCCCAGGCTGGAGTGCAATGGCACGATCTTGGCTCACTGCAGCCTCCGTGCTCCAGGCTCAGGTGATTCTCCCTCTTTAGCCTCCTTGGTAGCTGACACTACAGGCCCGCACCACCACACCCAGCTAATTTTTTGTATTTTTAGTAGAGACAGGGTTTCTGCATGTTGCCCAGGCTGGTCTCGAATTCCTGAGCTAAAGTGATCCTCCTGCCCTAGTCTCTCGAAGTGCTGGGATTACAAATGTGAGCCACTGTGCCCGGCCCCATTATCCCTTTTTTATGATGAGGAAATTGAGGCACAGATGTTGCCTGGGTTCATATAGCCAAGAAGAGACAGTAATAAATAATAAGTACTAATATGGAAAAAAAATACTTACACTATAATTCATGTGAGAAAAGCATGTTTATTTAGTCTTCAAATAAAAATAAATGTATGTTTATTTAGTCATCAAAATGCTTCTAAACAAACAACAAACAGAGAGACAGAGTTTCAACTCTGTCACCCAGGCCGGAGTGCAGTGGCATGATCTCGGCTCACTGCAACCTCCGCCCCACAGGTTCAAGAGACTCTTCTGCCTCAGCCACCTGAGTAGTTAGGATTACAGACGCCTGCCACCATGTCCAGCTAATTTTTGTATTTGTAGTAGAGACAGGATTTCGCCATGTTGGCCAGGCTGGTCTCGAACTCCAGAGTTCAGGTGATCCAACCACCTCAGCTTACCAAAGTGCTGGGATTACAGGCATGAGCCACCATGCCTGGCCTCTCTCTAATCTTAATAGAACCCCCCTGCAGATCCATTCCTCCTCTCCCACCCCCAGGGTCCACAGCCCACCCCCAACTGCTCACTCACTGGCTCATCCACGTCCTTATAAATTTGTATATGAACTATGTCTATGGACTCCAAATAGTTCTCCCACTACAACTTTCCCCCATTAATCTGTTCTACTCTTATTTGTGAAATTTAGCTTCCCATAGGCAGGTCTGATCACATTTTTCTTTTGCTGAAAAACCCTCCTTGATTCCCCACAAATTTTATGTAAGAAAAATCGCCTTTAGACGGTATTTTATCCTTAAGGCATTTGAAACAACCATAGACAAGGCTCTTCTTAGAATGATGGAAACTTAACATACAGAAGAAATTTAGAGGTCATCTAGATTGATTTCTTACCCACATATTTAAACTCACATTTTTAAAGCTCTATGCAGAATGAATTGGTGGGGACAGAGAATAGAGGAGGTGGTCTTGATTTAACTTGGAAGACTAGATAAACTAAACTAACATCATAGATTTTGTTCAAACCCACATCATCTTGTACTGCTGAATTCGCTTCCTCAACGGTACTTTGCTTTCAATCTCTCCTCCCTTCAAACTTTGTATCATGTCACACTACCACAGATATATTTCTAAGATCTAAACTTACGTCATGCCTTTGAGAGCTTCCCATTCTTGCAAAATAAAGTCCATACTTGGCATTCAGATGGTGAAAACCCTTTGTTATCTAGTCTCAACGGAAATAGCTGGAGTGCAAACATGTCTCTAGTTCATGACCCCTCCCTGTATCCCCACCCTTTTACTTTATAGCTCTTCCCATTAAGGGGTGGAGTCTATTTCCCCAATCTTTGAATTTAGGCTGTTCTTGTGACTTTCTTTGGTCAATAGGTGGTACAAATGACAGAGTACCAATTCCAAACCTACGTCTAAAAATGCTTTGTCCATGTCCACTCACGTTTGTGGAACCCTGCCACTGCCACTTGAGCAAGCCCACGCTAGCCTACTAAATGATCAGAGACTCATGTCTCAGCCAACATCCAGCCAATCACCACATGTGTGGGTGAGGCCATCCTAGGCAAGCCAGCCCCCAGCCTATCCCCCAGGTCTCTGCTTATTTGTGACCAAGCCCAGATGAAATCAGCCAAGTCTGGCAGAAACCCCCAGAGGGCTTGTGTAAACAGTAATACATACTTATTGTTTACTCCACTTGACTTAGGGTGATTTGTCACACAGCAGTAGCTAAATAAGACAACAACCGACCTTCCAGCCTCTCCTCCCACTTCCCACTTTGTACTCTGATTCTTACCCTAAATTACTTGGTACTCCCTGAGTATCTCACAATAATGTCTCAATGACTTTATTATGCTGCATCCTCTGCCTAGGAGGCCCTTTTCTCTTTCCTATCTTGTGAAAATCTACTTGTCATTCAAGATCCAGCTGAAACATCATTCATTCATTCATCAGATATGTATTGAGACAAGGCACTGAGGTCTCACAACTGAGCAAAACAGCCTGTGCACTCAACCAGCTCACAGTTGAAGAAAAGGTAAACGAGTAAATAGTCAATGTCACTTCTTTCTTTCTCTACCTCCTTTAGGTAGGCTTAAGTCTTTCTTATTCCTTCCCACATACTTTCATTCCTTGATTATAGCACTTCTCACAGCGTGATGCCAGCCATAATAATAATAAGCAACTTGGAAAGCTCTTATGGAGAGTAGATGAGATTCTAGAGGCACAGCCTTTAGCATGGTGCCGGAAACGTAGTAAGTGGAAATTAAATGTTAGCTGTTGATATTTTTAGTTAACACACACGTTCATCTCCCCTGCCTGACTGCATATAAGCTTCTTGAGAACAGGAACTGAGCCAAATTCAGCTTTGTGTCTGAAGTGCCTAAAGAGAGTATGTGCCTGGCACATAATAAACACTCATTAGATGTTTGTTGAGCAAACATCACCAGAAGTGTAAGAATTGAGCAAAGGCCCAATAATCGCAGAGCTGTTCAGTGGCCCTGGGGCTCTTGGGTTATACTGGGGCGCCCTCTGCTGTGTATATGTTGGATATAAAGTGAAACTTTTAAGGAAGCCCACGGGAAAGTTTCCACAAAGGCTCATTCCGGGCAAAGGTTTCTCAACTTGAGGGGTACTACACCTTGCCCCAGTTCTACACCTGGGGTCAGTTTATTTTATTGCTGAAACCACCTATGTTATTTATGGGGTTTTTCTTGTCTTTGTTTTCTTTCTTTTCTTTTTTTCTCTTCTATTTTCAGGGTCTTGCTGTCACCCAGGCTGGAGTGCAGTGACCCAATCATAGTTCACTGTAGCTTTGAACTGCTGGGCTCAAGTGATCCTCTTGCCTCAGATTTTTGAGTAGCTGGTACTACAGATGCATGCCACCACACCCAGTTAATTTTTTAAAAAAATTTTTAGAGGCCAGGTGTGGTGCCTTACGCCTGTAATCCCAGCACTTTGGGAGGCCGAGGCGGGCGGATCGCGAGGTCAGGAGTTTGAGACCAGCCTGGCCAATATGGTGAAACCCCGTCTCTACTAAAAAAAAAATACAAAAATTAGCTGCACATGGTGGCACGCACCTGTAGTCTCAGCTGGTCAAGAGGCTGAAGCAGGAGAATCACTTGAACTGGGGAGGCAGAGGTTGCAGTGAGCTGAGATCGCACCACTGCACTCCAGCCTGTGTGACAGGCTGGCTTCAAACTCCTGGCCTCAAGTGATTCTCCCACCTTGGCTTCCAAAAGTACTGAAATTACAGGCATGTTATTTGTTATTTGAAGGAACAAAATATTTTGGCTTAGATTCTGTTCCTTGTTTAGGTCATAAATAAACCCTTCAGAAGAAATAAAGTAATAATAAAATAAAGAGGTGGTGGAATAGATGAAAAGATAGGTCACCTGACTCTGTTCCCTGCCACGTTTGGAATCCTTTTGAGAAGAGAGAGGAGAAGCAACTACATACGGGGGACATATCCATTACTTGAGATTCTAGCTGACGACGTCCGAATGTATCTCAACTCACAAAGTAAACGCCAGATCATATGCCATGATGACTTAATCAGGTTACTTTAAAGAAAATATTTAAACAGGAGAGATTTTAAAAATTGCAATTCATCTTGTGACAAACTACTTAAAATAATATATTTGCCTGAAAAGAACACATCTAATTTATATATTAGCAGACACTGTGGTGCCCCGTGGTGAGAAGGGAGATGTAAGTGGGGTGATGACTTTTCGTTTCTGTAAAGCGGTTTCTATTTTTACTTTAAAGAAAACATGTTCAAAGAAAGTTGCTCTGAATTACAGCTCTGAACTTAAATTACAGCGCTCCGTAGACACTGGCACTATGCCTGGTTCTTTTTTGTTGAGTACCAGACGTTGTATATGAAAAATGGTAAAGATAACTTGATGCCTAGGATTATGCTATCTTTCTCCTGGGGGAGTTTTCGTTTGCTTTGGCAGGCTGCTGTGGCACTAGCAATCTTGTATCGCCATTATCTACTCAGGGATTTAGATGATTTATGGCTGGATGTCAGAGACTTCTGATGTTAGTTAAAATGAGTAAAATTGTTCCACTCTATATCTTTCTCAAAACTCACAGGACAGCCATTACAACAGTGAGTTTCTTGTTTCTTTTGTTTTTGTTTTTTTCCCACCCATATATCCTAACTTACACTCTATGGCAGCCCAAATCCTGGAACTACACAGCAAAGGTGAGCAGAAAAGGACTAAGACAAATCCTCTTTGTCTAGTCAGTGGACAAAGTGTGGGGGCCCTGTAGGATTGTGAGTGTGAAGGGAATCCTCATTTTCTTTTTTTTTTTTTTGAGACAGAGTCTCGCTCTGTCGCCCAGGCTGGAGTGCAGTGGCGCAATCTCGGCTCACTACAAGCTCCGCCTCCCGGGTTCACGCCATTCTCCTGCCTCAGCCTCTCCGAATAGCTGGGACTACAGGCGCCCGCCACCACGCCCAGCTAATTTTTTGTATTTTTAGTAGAGACGGGGTTTCACCGTGGTCTCGATCTCCTGACCTCGTGATCCGCCCGCCTCGGCCTCCCAAAGTGCTGGGATTACAAGCGTGAGCCACCGCGCCCGAAGGGAATCCTCATTTTCTTTCTTCTAGTAATCTCCTGGCCCTGCCCTGTGGCAAGTCATGAAGCTGCACTTTTGCAACAGCAGCAGCAGTGGTGGGCTTGCAAGCACCTCAAACTCAGAGAAAATCCTTTTTTATTACCAGAGGAACTGGAAAAAGATGTCCCTGTGATCTGGAGAATGTTGGGGGAATCGCTATTATTGTTTTCTTTCTTTTTTCTCTCTGCTTTCTGCTCCTGAGGTAGACCCCATTGTGAGAAGTACACAACAACATGGAGAGGCTGAAACCCCAGCTTTTTAGACGGAAGACCGTGAAAAGAAGCCCTTGAGAACTAGAAAGTTTTCGGGAAGTCATGGAGAAGAGAGAGCTGGGGAAATGGATTCCTTGAATCTTTGTATGAAGTCACTTCTGAGCTACTTGTAGGTGGAACTGATATGAAGCAGCACAGCACCGCAAAGGTTTTGAGAACTAAACCATAGTGTAGACCACTGCCCATGTGCCAGACTAGCCTTTGGGTGGAACACAAATAAAGTGAACCAAAATAGCACTGCAAAGGTTTTCAAAACTAAACTGACTTTGGAACCATAGAACAGAGAAGGTAGATTGGGATTTGTAATCTTAAACTACAAAGACTGGTTACCTGCTAAAACTAAAGATCAAATTATCCAGAGGATCTTAACAGATCCCAGAGTCTCATAACGTAATATTCAAAATGTCTAGGAAACCATTCAAAATTCCTTAACATATAAAGAATAAGGACATTCTTAATAATTCTCAGTAGAAAAGAGAATCAACAGTTAGCTCAGAGATGACCAGAAGTTAAAATTATCAGACAAAAACTTTAAAGCATCCATTCTAATTATGCTCCATGAAGTAAAAGCAATACACTTGAAATGAAAAGGAGTTCTCAGCAAAGAAATAGAGGCTCTTAAAAAGAACCAAATGTAAAATTTAGAACTGAAACATAAAATGAAAATATTCACTAATGGGCTCAATAGCAGAAAGGAGATGGCAGAGAAAAGAGTGGGAGAACTTAAAGACAGATCAGTAGAAATCATTAAAGCTGAAAAACAAAGACAAAAACCATTTTTAAAAAATTGAACAGAGTCTTGGGAAACTGCAGGACAACATCAAAGGTCTAATAGTCCATATCACTAAGGTCCAGGAAGAAGAGGAGAAATAAATTAATGCAGAAAAAAACTTGAAAAAATAATGGCCAAAAAATCCCAAATTTGTTGAAGGACTTGGATTTGCAGATTTAAAAGCTCAGTGGACCTCAAACAGAGTAACTCAAAGAAAACCACAGCCAGATGGGTGGGGGACGGGGATGGTGAGGAAGAAAGAAAACCACAGTCAGACACATCATGACTTAAAACTGCTGAAAACCAAAAATAAAAGAAAAATCTTACAAGCAGCTAGAGACAAATAAAACACTACATATATGGCATGACAAATTGAATGATTGTAGATCTCTTTTAAGAAGCCATGATGGCAGGGCGCGGTGGCTCACGCCTGTAATCTCAACACTTTGGGAGGCCGAGGCAGGCGGATCACGAGGTCAGGAGATCGAGACCATCGTGGCCAATATGGTGAAACCCTGTCTCTACAAAAATACAAAAATTAGCCGGATGTGGTGGCATGTGCCTGTAGTCCCAGCTACTCAGGAGGCTGAGGCAGGAGAATTGCTTGAACCCAGGAGGCAAAGGCTGCAGTGAGCCGAGATCGAGCCACTGCACTCCAGCCTGGGTGACGGCGAGACTCTGTCTCAAAATAAATAAATTAATTAATTAAATAAAAATAAAAATAAACCATGATGGTCAGAAGACGGTGGAACATTTTTAAAGTGCTGAGAGAGAATAATGGCCAACCACAATTCTATATTTAGTGAAAATAGTCTTCAAGGATGGGGTCAAACGAAGACATTTTGAGATAAAGGAAAACTAAGGGAACTTGTTGGCAGCAGACCTACTCTAAAAGGGAAGATAAAGGAAGTTCTTCAGGTGGAAAAGAAAAGATACCAGAGGAATAACTGGAATGAAGAAAAAGCAATAGAAATGGTAAATATCTGAATAAATAGACTGTTTTTCTCTTAAGTTCCTTAAAACATGTCTATTGAAAGTAAAATTATAACATTACGTTTTCTGGGGGGGGGTTCAGTTTATATAGATGCAAACATATGACAACTTTAATGTAAAGATAGGAAAGTAAAGGAATTTCCCTTTACATTTCACTCGAAGTGGTAAAATATTAACTCTAAGTAGATTGTAAAAAGTGCATATTGCAATTCCCAGCGCAATTATTCAAAGATATATAGCCCCAAAAATAGACAAATTTATAGGGAATACACAAGAGAGTGGAAACAGAAAAAAAAAAAAAAAAAAACCAGAAGGAACAACAGAAAACAAATAATAAAATGATAATACTAAATATAACCATATTAATAGTTACATTAAATATAAATGGTCTAAAGACACATTGTCAACATGAGTAAAAGAGT
Source organism: Symphalangus syndactylus (assembly GCF_028878055.3). Taxonomy (NCBI): domain Eukaryota; kingdom Metazoa; phylum Chordata; class Mammalia; order Primates; family Hylobatidae; genus Symphalangus; species Symphalangus syndactylus. Next base: position 124,547,815 of record NC_072425.2, read on the forward strand.
GAATGAAGGCTGGTTTACTTCTGGCTTACCCTTTTTCCTACGGTACACTTTTGAGGGTCCCAAAGGCTATGGAGCTTGCCATGATTTCCCTTCTTAGGGGACTCTGAATTCAAATATTTATTCCCTTAGTTCCTAACGGTGATCTAAACCACTGCTCACCCTCTCAATCACTTCTTCAGAATCTAGAGACTAATGGGGAAAAAACAGTCCCAAATGCTGAGTTGACTTCTTGTGTTTCCTTTTTCTCCATGATTCTATCTCTGTAATTATTTACTCCCTTCTTAGCTCCTGAGGCCTTCAAACAGATTTTTAAAAAATATTTTGTCCAGCTTTTTTTTTTTTTTTTTGCTTTTTTCAGAATAAAGGTTGGGTTCAGTTATCCGCTTTCTACATATTTAAAATCCTAGAAGAAATGAAAGATTTTAAGAGAAAATATAAATTATTCAAATTGATTCATGAGTAGAAAATCTAAATAATTTATCAACCATATAATTATCTAAGATCTATCCCTAATCACTGTAGTCCACCAAGACAATTTTACCAATGAGTTCTACCAAATCCTCAAGAAAAGATAATTCCAGTATTACATAAAATATGACATAATGTTACATAAATATTACAAACTATAAGGAAGAATTTAAATCTACCCAATCCAATTCATAAGACCAGCATGATGCATGATCCTATTACCAAATCTAGACTGAACAAGGACAGCACAAAAATAGAAAATTAAAAAACAATTCCACTTATGAATACAGATGCAAACATTCTAAATAAGATAATAAGCTGACTCTGATACTATAATGAAAGAATATGTTGTGATCAAGTAGGATATACCCCAGGAATATACATAGTTTAATTAATTACCAGGTCAAATGAGAAAAAAACTTCATGAGGATCTCAATAGACGCTAGAAAAGTGTTTGATAAAGAAAAAAAATCCAAATTTTTTAAATTAACAAATTCAGAATAGAAGGAAAACTTTCTTTACCAGATAAAAACTATCCACCAGAAACTTATGTCAAATATCACACCTAGTGGGGAAACTGTATTTGCCTAATATGTGATTGTCCACCTGAAAATTCCAAAGCAACAACTGCCAAACTACTGGAACTGACAAAAAGTTTAGTAATGTGGCTAGATATAAAATAAATATGTTATTATAAACATATTATTGTTATTAATAGCAATGTTAGTTTTTAAGTTATTTTAAAATATTCTAATTATTTTAAATTAATAGAAAAACATTTCATTTGTAATAGCAAAAAGCTATAAAATCTATAGGAATAAATTTAATAAGAAATATCAAGACATTTTAAATAAAACTAAACATTTTGCTGAAGCACATTTTTTTTTAAATAGACTAGAAAATTTAGAAAAATACTTCACATTCATTACTGGAAATATTTAATCTTTTAATGGTGATAATTCTCTTAAAGCTGACTTAAAATTCAATGTAATTCAAATCAAAATCCCAAAGGGCTTTTTACAAAATTTGAAAAACTGATTCTAAACTTCATTTGTAAAAGTTAATATGCAAGAGTACTTAAGACAATTTTGACTTCTAACAGGAAGAGCCAGCCTTGTTTACTTGCTAGCATTTCATCTCTATAGCATCTGCTATTTCGACTCTTCCCAGTCAGAAAAAAAGGAATGACAAAGATGCTTCTGTTCTCATTTTTTAACAAGAATGTATTGATATATATTTTTTGTTTTAAAAGTATTTTTTAAAAGGAAATGAGAAAGCAATGAATGAGAAAGATGAAAAAGAATACTAAAATTTTAGTTAAAAGATGAGAATCACTGTCTTGTCTTGTTTTGTCTTCTCTCATCCAACCCCCTACTCCCAACACACACACACACGCACTGGTCAGTGTGTAGGACTTGGTGGGGCAATAACCTCTCAAAACCTCATCTTATACAGAAGTTGGGGTTCCATAGTATTAGCCCAATTAACCTAAAACTTATGTTTAAAAGTTATCATTTACCTAGATTCTACTATGTTTTGTACTTTGTATGTATTTTTATATTCACCATTTCTACTTCTTCCATTACTTTCTGAGATAGGTAGCATTATTTCTATATTTAGATGAGAAAAGTGTGGCTCATGGAGTTTAATTTACTTGTCTTAGGTCAAACACTAATAAGTGGCTTACTCAGGATTAATTAATTGTTGCCAAAGTCCATCTTTCTCCACTATGCCCTATTGCCTCTGTTCTGAGGAAGAAGCTATGGAAAGAATTCCTTTGGCAACTCTCAGGGAATAGGATACTGTGTCACTAGGAAGATTTTCTAGCCAAGATCTTGGTGCCTGTGATGACTCATGTTTAGATCATGTTCCTTGAGAGTAGGGAAAGATAGGAAAGATATCTGTAAGCAGCTGGTTTTAGCATCTGAGAGTTGTAAATAATGTTCTTAAGAAAACCATCCAATGATCTTACTTTGTAGGGAAACTTAGAGGTCATAGAAGCACTTATTCCTCTCCACAGCTAAAATTTCAACCCTTGCTGATATTTCCTTTCCACTTCCAGACTTAATGATGGCTAAAGTGTCTATCACTAAACAGACATTAGAAAGATTCTGAGAGATTCAGAAGGCTTTTGATTCCAGCACCCCTGAGCCCACCCTTTTCCAAGTAACTGCACTACTAGAAGCTGAATCTTTAGTAAAAATACCTGGATATCCAGCCAGGACAAGTGTCAATACATTTTCCAGCCTATAAAAGAGAAACCTGGTCATGGGTAGCCACACAATTAAACACTTCCAATTATATATGTGTGGAATGGGATACACTCTTTGAGCCACAGACAAAAGGAACGATATTTTGCTTTTTTTTCCCCCACCCGAGAGCTGTGAAGACAGATTCCATAAAGAAATCCAATTTGATAGAGTTGCCACTTGGAAAACCATTGGTCTAAACATCAGGGGATCTGGCTTGTCACCCCAGCATTGCCACGAACAAAACATTGGTAGTTGTGTAACTTCTCTAAGCCTGTCCCCCACCTCTATAAAATCTCACTGTTGAACCTAGTATCTTTGAAATCTCCTCTAGCTGGAACAGTCTGGAAACCTTATTGGAGGTCTGGTAGGAGACAATTACTCCCTGTGCTTGAAATTAAGCCCACATATTGTGGAGGTATCTCTCCTACTCTCTATTGAAACTTGTGCCTACATCATGTAGTCTAGTTTAAGTACCACTGGGTGATGTCCAATGTGAAGCATTCATTTAAAAGGGCTCCACGCTTTCTGTAAGTCAAAAAGCTCTACCACATTAAAAGAGGCAACAATAGACCCCACTCTTTCTCTTCTTTCCCCCTCGATTTCTTCATCAACCCCAATAACATAAATATGGCTACAGAGACCTTGATTGCAAGTATTTTATAGTCATAGAACAGTAAGATTAGGCTGGGCACAGTGGCTCATACCTGTAATCCCAGCACTTTGGAATGCCGAGGAGGACAGATCACTTGAGCTCAGGAATTTAAGATCAGCCTGGGAAACATGGCGAAACCCCATCTCCACAAAAATTACAAAAATTAGCTGAGCCTGGTGGCACACGCCTGTCGTCCCAGCTGCTCTGGAGGCTGAGGTGGAAGGATCACTTGAGCCCAGGAGGTCAAGGTTGCAGTGAGCCATGATCATGCCACTGCACTCCAGCCTGGGTGACAAAGTGACCCTGTCTCAAAACAAAAACAAAAACAAAAACAAAACAAAACAAAACAAAAAAACTGAAAGTTAGGAAGTAGCTAGGTGTGGTGGTGTGTACCTATAGTCCCAGCTACTTAGGAGGCTGAGGCAGGAGAACAGCTCGAGCCCAGGAGTTTGAATCTAGCCTAGCCAACATAGCAAAACACTGTCTCTTAAAACAAACAAACAAAAAAAAAAAGTTGTGAAATATGACCAAGAAGTTTTTGTTAATGAAAGAGGTCACTGTTGATGATGAAAGAATGATTGCAAAAACATGGCTAGAATCTACTATCACTTAGCCAAAGAGCCCTGATAGCTTCAAGGAAACTCTAGCCAAACAAAATTTGAATAAATTTGTCTCTTCCCAGAAAATATAAGACACTATAATGAAGGGTTATAATAATTTACAATTAAATAGTATTGTAACTTAGAACAACTCATATTTCAAGGCTGAGTTTTTGTTTTGTTTTGTTTTTTGTTTTCGTTTTGTTTGAGACAGAGTCTCTCTCTGTCGCCAAGCTGGCGTTCAGTGGCGCAATCTCAGTCACTGCAACCTCCGCCTCCCGCGGGTTCAAGCAATTCCCCTGCTTCAGCCTCCCGAGTACCTGGGACTACAGCTGTGCACCATCACGCTCAGCTAATTTTTTGTATTTCAGTAAAGACGGGGTTTCACCATGTTGGACAGGATGGTCTCCATCTCCTGACCTCGTGATCCGCCCGCCTCGGCCTCCCAAAGTGCTGGGATTACACACGTGAGCTACCGCACCCGGCTGGTTGAGAGTTCTTTTCTGATTGGCACCCAGATTAACAACAACACCAAAAAAACTCTTCTGGTATCTCTTTTCCAAATCATCATAAATAATATTCAAAAGAACATTTGCCAGCTTTGAAGTGCAGATCAAAAATGATGCTTATCTAAATATATGTCCTGCCCTCAGGTAATAATACGTCATTTTCTACCAGCAGAGATATACTTTCACTCTTATCTCCAGAGATAAGTGTCCATGTGGTTTGTACAGCTAGGTCTGAAGAATTGGGCTTGCTCTACCTTTTCACTGCAGATAAAAAGGATGTCCTTTTATTTCAGAGAATTAATTGCAGATTAAATACAGCCTCAGCTGAAAGTTCACATCAATCATTATGGCATCAGAATAAACATATCTATGACAATGAAAATATCAGGAAAAGATGAAAAAGACAAGATGAAACCACATACAGAGGTCTTCAAGGGAAATATATTTATTTCACTATATAAGTCTTTCTCAGGAGCAGAATGCTGTATGGCTTAGAGACTAATCATCAGTTGTATTACATGTCTGAGATGTGCCCTTTCTTTTTTTAAAATCTTTTTAATTAAAAAAAATAGAGATGAGGCCTCCCTATGTTGCCCAGGCTGGTCTTGAACTCCTGAACTCAAGCAATTCACCCAGCTGGACCTTCCAAAGTGCTAAGATTACAGTCGTGAGCCCCCATTCCTCGCCTGTGATGTTTCTTTTTTTTTTTCTTTTGAGACGGAGTCTCGCTCTGTTGCCCAGGCTGGAGTGCAGTGACGCGATCTTGGCTCACTGCAAGCTCTGCCTCCCAGGTTCACGCCATTCTCCTGCCTCAGCCTCCCGAGTAGCTGAGACTACAGGCGCCTGCCACCAGGCCTGGCTAATTTTTTGTATTTTTAGTAGAGACGGGGTTTCACCGTGTTAGCCAGGATGGTCTCGATCTCCTGACCTCGTGACCTGCCAGCCTCAGCCTCCCAATGTGCTGGGATTACAGGCATGAGCCACCGCGAGTGTCGTTCAAAATGAACTGGTCTAAAACCATCCTTAAAGTCAGTGACATATGGTATAATTCAAAATGTGTCTCAGGTTGGCAGTCTCTCAAATTCTCAAATTGCATATGACTGTCTCTCATTTCCAAATTCAAGATGGTATGATGTATGTGATCAAATCCAATCTTCCAAGTTCAGCTTCCCGCTGATTCTGTTGGTCTGCAATATGAATGTGACCCCAGTCATTCTGACAGGGATGGGGTGGGGATGGAAATGGTGACTTACAAAAAGGGCCTTGCAGTGTTGCCTGTGGAGCTCTTTCACTCACAGAGACATCTCAAAATTGATTGCAAGACACTATGAATGCCTTGTCATTCTGAATGAATGGAAAGCTCAGTGTGGATGTGGCAAACAACAGAAGCTGCTTTCATGTTGAATCGTCAAATAATCACCATAAAACCTCTGGGCATCTGAAAAGCTTGCCATTGTGAAGTCGAATTAGCTTGGGACTTGGCAGGGTGTTTGTGATGTGGGTGGTGGGTATCACCATGCCTGTCATCATTGTAGACACAGCATGTGTTGAAAATAGACTTCTTCCTCCATGTCCTTTTTGAAGCAGTGTCAGAGGAGTATAAAATGAGTGTGTTGTTGGAAGAGAGACAGCTCACAGTTGGATCTGGATCAGGCAGTATTGGCTGGAACTTGTGAACACTGCCCCGAGACAGATATCTTATCATGCAGACCCTGGCTGGAATTGCTGCTGCTGAGAAAACTCATTTTTTACTTACTTTCCCAGAGAGAAAGTCACAAGGTTCTGAATTTTTTAAGTCTGAGGTCTAAAGTAAAGACTGTTTTATGCTGATTTTTAATCCTTGGGTGTAGTCTGACTGCCCGGAAAAGTGAAAGTCAAAAGGAGACATAATTTGGAAACACCTATTGATGTTTAATATCTGTAAAGCCATTAAAACTGGAATGACAGTTCCAGCATCTTCATTGAAAATATGTCAAAATAGAACTCTTGCATACAAGTTAACACACTATATAACTTCAGGTTTAAAAAATAACTTTTATTCAGTGGCATTGTAGATAGGGTTTGAATCTCCAAGTACAACAGGGCGAAGTTGTTTGGGAGAGAATATAGACCCATTGTGGGAACAGACTAGGAATGGGGGTAAAGGGTGCAAGGAAAGCTTTTCCTGGAGACATAGGAAGATAAAGAATGTACATTTGCAGTTCAAAGGGATGGGGCTAAGAATTTTGTGACCTCTCCGGAAAAGTGGAGTTGTGTGAACTTCTCAGTCCAACCAGAGCCCAAGTTCTTGAGAACAGTAGAAATGCAGGGCCGGGAGCTGTGACTTGCTCCTGTGATCCCAGCACTTTGGGAGGCTGAAGCGGGAGAATCACTTGGGCCCAGGAATTTGAGACCAGCCTGGAAAACACAGGGAGACTCCATCCCTACAAAAAAAATAATAATAATACAAAAATTAGCCAGGTGTGCTGGTGCATGTTTGTGGTCCCAGCTACTGGGGAGGCTGAGGTGGGAAGATTGCCTGGGCCCAGGAGGTGAAGGCAGCAATGGGCCGTGATCTCACCACTGCACTCCAGCCTGGGAAACAAAGTAAGACTGCTGTCTGAAAGAAAAAAAAAAAGAGCAGAAATGCAAATCTTAGGTGCTGGTGTGGGAGGATGTTGTAGATCTGGGATTCTCAAACTTTAGTGACTGTAACAATCATCTGGGGAGCTGGCTTAAAACATAGCAAGCCAGATCCCACTCTCAGAAGTTCCCTTTCAGTAGTTTTGGAGTTGGTGCAGGAATCTGCAATTGAAAAAGTATTTTGAGTATTGTAATTCAAGTAGTTCTTTTTTTTTTTTTTCTTGAGACGGAGTCTCGCTGTGTCACCCAGGCTGGAGTGCAGTGGCGCAATCTCGGCTCACTGCAAGCTCCGCCTCCCGGGTTCACGCCATTCTCCTGCCTCAGCCTCTCCGAGTAGCTGGGACTGCAGGTGCCCGCCACCACACCCGGCTAATTTTTTGTATTTTTAGTAGAGATGGGGTTTCACCGTGGTCTCGATCTCCTGACCTCGTGATCCGCCCGCCTCGGCCTCCCAAAGTGCTGGGATTACAAGCGTGAGCCACCGCGCCGGGCCAATTCAAGTAGTTCTTGCATTTTGAGAAATACATTGTATTCTTCATGAGCAAAGGGATTCTACAATTCAGTATCCCTATCCCTTTCCCCTGCTAAAGAAAGAAAAAAAGAAGCCACAACTTTCTCAAAGTGTTTTATTATCCTCTTAAAAGAAATAGTGTTGAAATAGCAGCAGCAGCAACCACCACCCCACCACCAATCCTTGATGCTTTCTTTAAAAGTGTACTAAAATCTTTGGCTGGGCACGGTGGCTCACACCTGTAATCCCAGCACTTTGGGAGGCCAAGGCAGGGGGATCACTTGAGGTCAGGAGTTCAAGACCAGCCTGGCCAACATGGTGAAACCCCGTCTCTACTAAAAATACAAAAATTAGCCAGCGTTATGGTGCATGCCTGTAATCCCAGCTACTCAGGAGGCTGAAGCAGGAGAATCACTTTAACGCAGGAGGCAAAGGTTGCAGTGAGCTGAGATCGTGCCACTGTACTCCAGCCTGGGTGACAGAGTGAGACTTTGTCTCAAAAAAAAAAAAAAAATTACTAAAATCTAACACTTCTTTTTAAAAGTGAGGCTATGTACCAAATATCATACTTTGCTTGTGTTATAACAAGATTAACTATCACTTATTGAGCATTTACTAATGCCAGGCATTGTGCTAAGCACTTTGAAAATATCACCTAACTTAACGCAGTGATCCTGCAAAAAGTATTATTCTCTATTTTTTTTAATTGATACATAATAGTTGTTCATACTTACTGTTATCTTCTACTTTTATAGCTAGGGAAATTGAGGTTCACAAAAGTTCAGTAACTTATCTGGGATCACGTATTAGTAAGCAAAATATAGCCTGTGAATCTAAAGACCATGCTTTTTTCCAGTGCTTTATTTTAAAATGATCTAATGGGTGGGAGATGAAAATTACCATGTGACAAATTCCTGCAAGTGTGTGTAACCAGCTAATGCTGTAGATGGAGCTGTCATTTCCACTTAATCCCCATGTATAAAACTGACACACTGAAAACAGCAAATCGACCATCAATACTCTCCTCTCTAATTATCTACTGCTCAGTTGACTGACAAAGACAAGGTGGTTTCAGGGCTTGTTTCAAAGTCCTGGGAAACACAGAATTGTATAAGTTGCAAACCCTGTATGATTGAACTGCGGTGATTGAGGCATTTACCTGGAGGCTTCTGACATACACATCTTTTGGCTCTTTCAGCCCAGAATAAGGAAAGGTGCTTGTGCCCTCGAGTGATGCACAAGGGCAACTGTGGTGACCTGGAAGAGCCCAGAAGGGCAACCGTGGTGACTGGGAAGAGCCAGCTCTCAGAATTGGAGAGAACTGTGTTTGCCTCTCAGCTTTGTGTTTTAAGCCTGGCCACTTGTCCTTTCTGAGCCTCAGCCTTCTCACTTTTAAGGTACAAATGAAGGTAAATACTTCACAATATAAAAGGGAATTGAGTAAAATAGAACACATAAAAGTGCCTCACATATAGGAGACATGCAGTAAAGTTTGTTTAAACATGGTGTGTGTACATGAAGTTTGACCTTAACTTTCTACAGTTTGAAAAGTGGAAATTTCTCTGGTTTCACCCTGTTTGTAGATGAACTCGAAAACATGCTCAACACATTGGGCTTTGATGAGTAATTCATAAACATTGTCAACTTGTTCAGGGTGGTGATAGAGACAGATCAAAAGAAGCAAACATCATGAATTTTTCATAAAGAAGCAAACTGCCTTTGGAACAACTGTTTCAACTGCCTAAAGTTTAAAAAGAAGTTTGGTTCTCTCATTAACCTAATAGAACTTTTAGAACTGGAACTTTTTATGCCTCCTTTTTATTATACTGTGGTGAACACAGATCATGAACTTAGTCATAGAAATAGGTACATGTCTATTCCAAAAGTTTTTACATCTAGCCAAGTAGTCACTGACATGTTCAACAGATACTTATCTAGTGATTATGATGGACCAGCTAGAAACTAAGATTAAACATTGAAGACAGTCCCCATAAACAAGAATTGCACGTGGGAGAGACACACAAACAAACCAATACAATGTGATAAATGCTATGAGTGTTTAGGCATGAGGCCCAGAGAAGGAAATTATCTGGGGATAACTTTCGGGGTAATAACACTAAATGGCAAAGAGAATAGCTATGCAAGGACCCCACAGTAGGAGACAGCATAGCATGTTTGAAAACAACAAATAGGAAATGGTTGGAAATGAGAGTGGAGGTGGGGCGTGGGGGACAGGTAAACAGAAGAGAGGCTACAGGTAGACCTGGATCTGCTAAGAAGGGTCTTCTGTGCCAAAGTTTTAAAAAACATTCTGAAAACAGGAAATGATAAAATAGATCTACTGAAAGAATGATAGATAACATATTCAGAGGAAAAGGGAACAGAACCAGTTTAATTTGTCACTAACTACTTTCTGGGGGTACTCTAGGCATTCAGGACAGGATTCTGGGTAATGAGATTTCAAGGTGGTAACAGACATACGCAGCCTGCTAAGGAAATGTCCAGGGATGCCATCTAGAAATGGCATTGATTATGCACCAAAATGCCTATGGGGCAGGCCAGAATGGTAGAAAGACTGTGTTCCAGTGAAGCAAAAGGGACAGCAAAATGATAAAGGAATAGTAAAAGTAAAGAAAGGGCTGTCCCCTTGAGATGCCTTAAATTAAATTAGAGAACAATGGAAGCACTACCATTTTGTGACCATTTTCACACACCCCATGTGGGTCCATGAAGCAAAGATGGAAATGTGATTATGGATGCTGATCAGGTTGGAGTATCTTGAGTCTCTTTTCTTAGAGCCACGGCTTGGGACATGAATTATCTGGATTATTTCTTATGCCTTATGGAGCCAACTATATGGCAGCCCCAGGAAGAGGAGTTGGGGACCAGATATGGTGTTGAGACTGCCAGAAATGAGTAAAAAGTATGTGTATTTCAGTGTAAGAGAATAGTTAGATAAAAACAAGAAGTTCCAAAGGATGTACACCTTAGTAGTGAGTTTAGAGAAGACTGGAAGGAAAGTCTAAGTCAGCACTGAAAGATAACTTTTTAAAAAAAAATCAGATGGTTGGTTGGTTGGTATGGTAAAGTGGGCAGCTCAATACCAATACATGCTGGAATCTTAGCATCCCAGGACTTATGGCAAGAAGAAGAGAACATCACCCAACAGAGAACTGCTCAATGGGGTGAGATGGTAAATGGGAAGAGCCAGTCTGGCTGCTGTGGACACAAGTGATAGGATGACCCTAGGCCAGTGTCTAAGTTATATGTAAGCACAGACACGACTCAAACAACTGTTGGTGGCAAAGGGCTCCCTCCAGTGCATAAGGCATGCCAGCAAGAATCTCAGAAGTGATTCAACTTGGAAGTCAGAGCAACGTGGTCAGAATTGTGAGATCTGCTCTTATGTGGCATGACTACTGCCAGTGGCTGGAGAGATACTGTGTGCTTCAACTACACCTAAATTCACCATCCTTTCTAGCGTTTGGTTTTTCATTCATGCTATTCCCTCTGCCTGGAATCTCCTCCAACAGCACCTTATCCTTATCTCGTCAAAGAACTTTTCGCACCATTATAACTACCTATTTACATATCTGTCTACCCCACTAAATTGTATGCTCCATGAGAATGGGGCTTGGCTGTCTCGCCATTTTATCTCCAGTGTCTAGTAAATGCTCAGCACTTAGTTTCATAATAAGTACTTGTTGAATGAATGAATGAACGCAAAAGAAAAAAGCCAGAGTAGGATCAAGTCTATGAGCTGGAACTTCAGTTAATAACTAGGATTTAGTTCTCTGGTTCTAGAGGAGAACTAGCATCTTGTTTGGGATAATCAGGCAGCATTTCAGTGGGTGGAGCCAACATTGAGGGACGCAGAGTTCTGTGATGAGTCAGGGTACTTGAGGTCATAGGGAAGTTTGTACATAAAGGAGATTTATGAGTCAGACTGGGATTTAGCCATAATGACTAGGACTCCTGAATGTGAAAGACATTACATAATTCCTAGCCCCACCACTAAAGTTGTTAATGGATATCCTATCCCTGCAAAGATTGCTCACAATGTGGTCTAAAAATGGGCCCTCTCAGTAGATTCAGTCACAGGAAGTTAGAGAAAGAAAGGAGTGAGGATTAACAAGCAAAAAGAAATGACATAGAGGACTGCAATTGTTACCTTGATCTAAACAGGCTGATATTTTAGAATACTAAAGAATGTGAGGGTAAAACCTAAAGCATAATCCAGTGGTTTGGAGATCTATAACAAAGCATGATTTGTACACAGTTCCCCATAGAGGTTAAGATGATCCTTTTCTCATTGTGGCTTCCCCATTTGCATCTGTTTAGTGAAGTCTCTGATCCTCAGTTCCCGAATCTGCTAAATGGCATGAGTTATGGAACGTGCCCAGAACAGGGCTTCATATACGGTAGACTCAATAAGTGGTACCTGTTGTCAGTGTTGGCACCATCGCTCAGATTTCCGTGAAAGGCCAGATGGTCCAACATCTGAAGGGAATGTGGTGGCTCTCCCCAACACACACACACACACACACACACTTTCTCAAACACATACACAAACAGTAGGTTTTCTGCAAATAAGGAAAAGACTGCTAACCATCTACTAAGGGCCCTAGAGCCACAAGTCTGTGAGTACATATGCTGCCTACTAAATCATTAGCAGTTGCACATCCATATGCGTAGTCTAACTGAAGTTAGGGACAAGGCATTGAGGACTATACGCTGCTATTTCCCAATTTGGAGAGGAACCTCTCAAAATATAACGTTTTTTCTTTAGCTATTTGAGGATTCTTAATCCTGGCTGCACATTAGAGTCACCTGGAGTTCTTCCAAAAAAAGAATAACACTCAGGTTCACCCAAGGCGGAATAAATTAGAAATGGCTAGAAATGGGGCTCAAGCTTGCGTGGTTTTGCTAAAGGTGCCCCAAGTGATTCTAATATGTTAATCCAAGGGTAGCAGTCTGGAAGGGCAGCAGTGGCATCACTTAGGAGCTTGTCCAAAATGTAGGCTCTCAGGCCCCACCCCAGACTGAATCAGAATCAGAACGGAATTAGAATCTGCATTTAAATGAGACTTCTCAGTAATTCACAATCACATCGAATTTTGAGAAGCAATCATTGTTATCGGTGATTCTCAACTCTGGCTATACAATGTAATCATCTAGAAGACATTTTTAAAAGATAGATACTTGGCTCTATCCCTTGGGATTTTTATTTAATTGGTCTGAGAAGGACCCAGCCTCAGTATTTTGAAAAATCACCCCTGGGATAATTGACTTTCTTTGAATGTAGCCAAGGTTAAGAACTATAATGTGATGTAGGCAATGCCTCAATGACAGGTCAAATTCTTGGCAAGAGATGCCTTCATGAAGGCGGCTATGTAAGATGAGGTTTAACAACATTCCCTTTCTCCGTGGTTACCTCAGCACAAATAGCATATTTGTTCTGTCTAACATGGGGTGTTCGGGCAACATGTTTAAGAAACATCTATTTTATATGTCTTTTATAAACATATAAGTTTGCATTTTCTATTTTCCTCCTTTTAGAACTGTAGTTGATTAAAGACTAGCTCTATTTGTGTAATAACAATGATCAAAATAGACTATGCTACTCTTAGGGACATGACTCATGTTCTTGTGTTACTTAGTGTAAATAATTTTAAATATTTACATGAAAACAAACATGAAGACATTATAAGATAGAAAATACATTTCTCGTGGATTCTAAAGATAAAACACAAGACTTCAAAGAAATGTTGTACTTTTAGCCAGCAATTCAGGCTATGCTTCAGACCTCCAAGTGGAATGGATTTATTCTCCCTCTGCCCTTGAGACTAGTTTAGGGGAAAAGTTTGAGGAGCGCTGAACCAATGGAATTACTTGAAATATGACACAGTGTGTTGACTTGGTTTCAAATCTTCAGCAGTTGGAGCATCTTGGCTTACCTCAAATGCTAGAAATACGGTAGCACTTGTCACTCCAATCCCAGCCAAGGGTCAAATGCTCTATCACACATGGAAGCTAAAATAAATTCTAGAAGTTGTTTTTGAAGTTGACTTAACTTTATTCACATGACAGCTATAAGGGCTGACAAAGACTTCCTCTAACATTCCTTCTGGCAGGTTGAATTAGAGTTTGGTTGCAGACCGTGTGGGTTGAAGGGATGTGTGGTGAGACAGATCAGGGGCTTGTAACAATCCTACATCATCATGAATCCAGTTTAATTTTAACTTTGTGGCTTGTCTAACACATTTTCAGTTAAGAGTTGGGGAATAAATCTAACGTTCCCTGGCAAACACTTGGCAGCCCTTGGGAGCAGCATCTTTAGAGAACGCATAATCAATCCTAGCACTACAGCATAGCAGGTATTGTGAGTGCAGGTCACAGGTGCCCTCAGGTGGAGAATGGCATCCCGTGACAATGACAGCAGTGGGGTCTCAGGGCATAGAGCAGGCAGCTCCGGAGCATCTCAGTCAATCCCAGGACCATGGCATGGCCTCTCAGTACTGATAGGACCTCACAAGGAGCCACATAAGAATAACTGTAATCAAGACAATAGTGAAGTTGAGAAACAGCTCCCGGGTGTTTATCCCCATTTTCACAGCGGCTTGGTGAGAACTTCAGGCAGACTTCTGAGGGCACACCAAGGACCTCTGGCTTGTCCTCACCTCCTGATAAAACAGAACAAAGAAAACACAAGGAGATTAATGGGCATTCCTGTATAACAATGCTCGTTCTTTCCTCAAAGGAAACAGAGGTGTTGTGGAAAAGGAGAGTGTGATGGACTAAATTGTGTCCCCCAAAAATCTACATGTCAAAGCCCTGGCCCACAGTATCTCAGAATGTGACTGTGTTTGGAGATAGGGTCTTTTAAGAGGTAAATAAGTTAAAATGAGGTAATTAAGGTGGGCCCTAATCCAATATGACTAGTGTCTTTATCAGAAGAGATTAGGACACAGACACATACAGAGGGGAAGACCATGTGAAAACACAAGGAGAAGATGGGCATTTACAAGCCAAAGAAAGGACTCAGAAGAAACCAACTGTGCCAACACCTTGATCTGGGACATGTAGCCTCCTGACTGTCTTTGGACTGGAGACTTCCCTGAGTCTCCAGCCTACCAGCCCACCCTGCAGATTTTGGACTTGCCAGTCTCTGCAATCACCCAAGCCGATTCCTTAAAAACAGACACCAATCGCCTCAACACAACACATTCTATTAGTTATGTTTCTCTGAAGAGCCCTAATGATTACAGAGAGAGAGCCTGATTTCTCTGCCTGATGTCATAAAGACCACCATTTTTGTCCTTTTTTCCTGTGATGATTGTATTGGTGCTTTTCATAAAATGTGAAATATTACATTTTTCTTTCTCCAACTTCTGTGTGTGTTTGTGTGTGTGCGTATGCATGTGTATACTTTTCTTAAATGTATCAATAAGCGGGAGTACAAAACAGAAAAATTTTATGGTTTAGTATTGTTCTTGCTTTCAATTACACAGATAAGTGGGATGCCATAATCTTTCAGGCCTCAGGCTGCTGTAGGTCTTCATCTAACTCTACAGAAAGCAGAAAGTACTTTCAACAGCTGCATGGCCTCTGACAAGTCCTGCATTGGGCACATAGCCTACTGGGATCAACCAAAAGCCCCTCGCGTAACAGGCATTCAGCCCAAAGAGCAAGTGTTAACTTCATGGGTACTTCTGTTTCAACAAGGGCTTGTGCCAGCTATTTTTAGTCAGGTCCAGGATGTGCCTAGATTGTAAACATTTCAAAGAGCAGGGATGGTATCTTCATAGTATGTACAGATTGTCCATACAGGAAATCATACTTTGAGAACATATGCAATGAAGTCATCAAACTATTGTCTTCAGTGAGATAGTGTAAATTGCACATTATTTATGCAGTCTAAATGAAATTAAAGATTTATATATTTTACATAATTCGATATCTATGTTTTAGACATTTAGGACCAAAGTCTACTGTAGAGTGAAAGTTTAGGGAGAAAGGGTGTTCCGTGTGTTTGCTAAAGGTGAGAGTTCAAGAGGCTGAAAGGGTTGTTAGCAAGCTTTTGGTCTGAGTGGTATTTTTAAATTAACATAACTGAATTATTAATTGTAATTACTGTATTGATTGTATTATCAATGGACCAAATTACTAATTGCATAAATGCCAACTGAATAATCATTTTTCATACTGTATAATTGGCATAACATACAGGTTCAGCCAGGCATGGCAGTGGGTACCTGTAGTCCTAGCTACTTGGGAAGCTGAGGTGGGAGGATCCCTCGAGCCTAGGAGTTTAAGACCAGCCTAGGCAACATAATGAGACCCTGTCTCAAAAAAAAATACAAGTTCAAATCAGATGGTGCCAACCAGTAGATATATAGCCAAATGATGACAGATTTATGTTTCATCTCCCTTTTAATTGTTATCCCTCTTTTAGACCTCAGCATGAAGGAAATAGTAAATTGCCAATGAAAACCATTACAAATGGCTGGGTGTGGTGGCTCATGCCTCTAATCCCAGCCCTTTGGGAGGCTGGAGTGGGAGGATCACTTGAGCCCAGGAGTTCAAGACCAGCCTGGATAACACAGCAAGACCCTGTTTCTCCAAGAAAATAAAAAGGGGAAAAAATAGGAAATCTTTACAAAGATTTGCATGGAGGAGAAAGTAAACAGAAGAAAATGAATGGATCAAGGAAAAAGGATTTATGAGAATGTACAAAAGAGCAGAGGAGAACAGAACGGTAATGAGTCTTGCCAAGGTGCCTGGAGGTAAAGGAATGAGAAACGAAGACAGATTCTTTCTTATAAACTTATCAGTGAAATAAAACCGTAGTCCAAATGTCCACTTATTTGGGTAAGTTCTCAAGAAATGCAGAGATATGCAGAAAATATGAAGCCTGGCTTATAATGATCAAAACATTTCAAAGAGAGCAAAACAACGGTCCCACAAAATCTGCCTATTAAATTAAGCTGTTAAGTCACGGGAATCATGGATAGTGATCCAACAGGATATACTCAGAAAATGAGAAGAATACTATTGAAAGCTGTTCCACAGCTCTGTTTGTGTTACCTTCACAACAACTCAGGCATGTGTTATTGAAGTTTTTATCTTTCTCAAGATTACAGCTGAGAAACTGACTTTTAGAGAGAGGAGATTAAGATGTTTATGTAATGACAGTTAACAAGTTAGAGGCAAAGCTAGAATTAGCAGACTGGAACTAGTTACTAGAATTCCTAGGAGTTATGACACAAGTGAATTATCACTGCAATTAACTGGCCTGGCTAAACAAAGTTAGCATAAATTTTCTACCACTTTGGAAAACAATTTACCTTTCTTAGAATTAATGTTGAAAATGTTCATTCTCTAATACCTAGCATTTCACTTCTACCTTAAGACAGTCAAGGACATGTATGCCAGGTTACATAAACAAAGAGGTTCACAGCAATATTATCACAATAACTCCAAACTGGAAACAACTCAAATGTTTATCAGCAGCAGAATGGATGATAAATTGTGGTATAGTCACACATTTGAATTTCATAAAGCAAAGAAAACGTGAACTATAGCTACACACAAAATGGGTAGATCTCACAAATATAATTGTTGGGTGAAAGAAGAATTTACAAAAGAAACATAGAATATGACTCCATTTATATGAAGTCAAAAATAGGGAGGTTAATCATATTGTTTAGGAATGCAGACACAGATGGTCAAACTATAAAGAATAACAGGGACAAGAGGGTCCGAACATCTTGGGGCAGAATGGGGGTTGATCAAGAATGGGCTTCTGGGTGCTGGCAATGATCTGTTTCTTGACCTGGATGATAATTATAGAAGTGTTGCCTTTTAGTTATTGTTTAAACTATATATGTTTATGCACTGTTTACTTTTTTTTTTCAGTCATCTCTGAATTAGCAGGCTACCCATCACACTTCTTTCTTTCTTGGGATTTACCTCTTACTACTTCTTGCACTTTAATAGTGACCTTGAATATTTGTTGTTTGATGTGATTTTAGATGAATAAAACATAAAGAGTTAAGGTGAGAATTTCTAGTGAATTCAATTCAATCAACACATATGCTAACTGAAAGGTGTGGTGTGAACATTCCTTTCACACACATTTATACACTTTAGGAAGAATGAACCAGTTAGGCAGAAATTCAGATCAGCCAAGTTCCATTTTTCTGTTGTTAACCCGTAAAGACACTTTGGGTTTCATTTTAAACATTCCCTGAAGTCAAGATCATGCCATATGATCCAGTGATTGCAAATGGATGAACTAAAACCCAAAAAGCTCTGAATAAATTGTACAGGAAGTATGACATTGGCTTTCTTTGAATGGAGACTTAGAGAAGATAGGAAACAGACCTTCTTCCATAATACAAAAAAAAAAAAATTTTTTTTTTTTTTACTAGGAAGGGAGAAAATGCATACCCTTAGGAGAAAAAAAAGGAAAACAGAAAGCAATAGTACTCACTTTATATCTTAAGGCATGCTGTATCCAAGGGGCATTGCCTATTTCATTAAGAAATGTAAACATTCCTCTGCCTTTCTCATTTGCAGCTTGTACACACACACACACCGTATGCTAAGCATAAAAATCCTGCAGTTACCTGAAGAGGATCAAAGACACACCCTGGCTATGGCAGGTTTCTCCTCGCTGTCTCCAACTTGAGCTCCAACTCCTTCTCCCCTCCCAGGCTGTCTGGACTCCTGGACTCTGGGCAGCGCCTAAAGTAGTCCGTGGAAGCTGGCAATCACTGTGATGTCACTGATGAAACATCTCAAAGGAACACCCTCCGAAGGTTCGAGGCTATTTGTGTTCAGGGGGACATGGAAATGTGTTGACTAAGACTTTGTTCCTTTGGCTGCCAATTTGCCACCACCGGGATTTAAAAACCTTCTGTTTCCAGTTGACTTTTAGTGTAACTGATGTGGGTTTTAAATGTATCTTTTACATCTTCATGAATGTCTTTAACATGTCTTTAAAACATCATAAACCAAGAATGAATGATAGACTAATTTTAACCAATCGATGCTGCATTTGACTGCTCTCCCTAGTCAGCATGTGAGGTGTAAAAATGAGACTTCATTTTACCACCCATATCTTTAGTTATTTGAAATTGAAGAGTTTGCTGCCTTACACCCACACACATGCACACCCATACACACATACACACACACACACTCCAGAATTCAGTAGGCATCTTTAGATCTTTCAAAACTGATTTTAGTCCAAGCAGTGAAAGCTATCCCCTCAGTCACCTGCTCCACGTAACTTTCCAGCTAAGCTGTGCATTGCAAGTTTACATGTGGATCTATAGTTTCATCTGAAACAGCCGAGGAAGTCACGGTTTGTGTATCTCTGTCAATAAATTAATAGAGCAGTACACTCAACACAGTTCAACTCAGTTATTTGGATAGATTGGGGGTGGAAGGAGAACTAGATTAGGGGTAAAATTAGTGGAAAATATGAATTATAGATTATATCTGAAAGAAAAGTATTATATAACTTTCTAATATAAACACTAACTAAAATTAGACTAAGATGAGTTCGTAACCAACGTATCACGTCTGGAGCCCCTGAAGTGTTAAATTAGGCTTGAAAGCAGATCAGTTAAGTACTTTAAACATGACGCTAGCAATTGTGTTTGCTCGGCAGATCCTTTCTTTATATTTAATAGAGGAAATCTCCCCCTCTGAATTCCCAATTAGGGTCAATCAAAATAATGCATTCCCAAAAGGCATAAACAAACAAAATTCTCTATGTGGTTGTGCTCATAGTCAAACCTTTCCCTCCATTCCTCATACCCCAGAGACATTACCAAAACAAGACTTTCCATTTCATTTCCTCATTTTAACATAAGCTTAGCAATGGGTAATCTTAATACAACATTCTGTCGCCACTTGTCTTGTGAAAAGAAAGCTTGCTGAAGTGACAGAGAGTGTATAATAATTATAGTGCAATTGAACATTGGCAGTTATCTGTTGCCATCTGGCAAACTCCTTGAATGTAGTCAGAGTTCTGTCTTCTGCCTCCAAGCTCTCACCAGATTGTTTCCCAGGCTGGGAATGTTTTCCTAGTTACCAAGCCACACCTGTCCCTTTTTGTAACCACTCAAAATTATTTTTTGTCAAATTAAAAAGTTATATATTTATTGTAGGATATGTGAAAATATATAAAGTATTTAAAATTTTTAAATTACTTTTAATCTCACCACACAACGGGATAAAAAACAAAACTTTACATTACTTTTTTTTCTTTTGAGATGGAGTTTCGCTCTTGTCACCCAGGCTGGAGTGCAGTGGCGCGATCTCAGCTCACTGCAACCTCCACCTCCCGGGTTCGAGCGATTCTCCTGCCTCAGCTTCCTGGGTAGCTGGGATTACAGGCATGCACCACTATGCCTGGCTAATTTTTGTATTTTTAGTAGAGACGGGGCTTCACCATGTTGGCCAGGCTGGCCTTGAACTCCTGACCTCAGGTGATCCAACCGCCTCAGCCTCCCAAAGTTTTGGGATTATAGGTGTGAGCCACCGTGCCCGGCCTACATTACTTTTTATTCATGTGTCTGAGGCTGCACAGGCACAATCTCAAATTCCCAGGATATTTTTGGTAAAAGAATCTGAAACTTGAAAACCTTTTTTCTTAATTCATTTGGAATCAAATTATTTGTAGTATATCATGTGTTGGTATTAGGTTTATGGGATAAGCATTTATTTTGTACACATCAGATTATGAATTAGCTCTACAATATTTAAAATGTTAAATACAATAGGGAAATGTTAACGTATCACCAAAATAGCTCTCCAATGCTGTCATTTTGTTGAACTGGTCAATTTCAAAGTAACTTAGACGAAAAATTCTACTTCTTATTTGACCCAATTGATGGGTCAGTCCGGTTTGCCTCATTTAAGCATGTCTAAGTTGCAACAAGGACTACTGTGCCCAGTTCATTGACAAATTCCCAGACTTCAGACGCTTCTGAAAGTTGGTGGTTTCTTCTGTGATGTCAAGAGATTGGGATTACACTTGGAATGTAGTTGTCACTAGTTTAGCCTTACCCTCTCCAGAAACACATGCAAGCTGACCCAAATCACCTGACAACTACTCAAAGGCATAAGGAGGGTTTAACCCTCAGGATCTGCAGGTCTGCTAAAAAAAAAAAAAAAAAATCTTATTTCCTGCAAGGAGCCAAAATAAAATAAAAATAAACTCAACATTATTTTTAAAAATCATCATTATTGTTTCTCATTTAAGAAGTTGAGAATTCCAACATTTCAGACCTCATTACCAAAGCAAATTCATCCCTTGCAATTAACGTTACTTAACTCTGCTAATACTTTCCTTCCTGAGAGCAATTCCCATGACTTAGCAGCATTCATTTCATATCAACTTTCTTTCAAGGTACTTCTCTGCCCATTGGCAGGACAACATTCTAAATAAACTTTGAAATTATGTCTCTGCCTACTAATCTAGAACTTAGCCAACGGCCAAAAATGTTAAGACAACAACATTAACATTGACACTGGCACTGAATGTCTGATTGGTATCTCCCCACCACCATCACCATATACATTCTCAGGTGTAAGAATGACATCCTTTGAGAATCAGTGCTGAGCTCTTGTGCCTGATTAGTTGCTAAACTAGCTCGTTTCACGTACTCCCCTCGTCCACCCGCCTTTTTACCCTGAGAACTGAAAAGTGGAGACCTATGTCAGTCCTAGAATTCTGCAAGTCTGCAACATGATGGGAGAAGTCACCAAGGCCTTTATGAAGGCGATAAGCTCTTAGCACATCGCAGTATCGACCATGATCGTCTCGGTGGCCTTCTCACTTTGCCGTCTTCACATCCAGCTGGTCGTGGAGCTGGGGAGAAAGAGAACAGCAGCTTTCTGCTCTTCTCCCTCACTTTCCCAAACACATGAGTGAGCACATGCCCAGAGAGAAACGAAAACCCTACTTCTTGAAGTTTTCTCCACGTCACTATTGCCACAATCATCATGTAAGCCCTGCCCTTCTGGCCATGGGGAAAGCCCATGCAAAAGTCATGAAGAAGCTTAAGTGGCCACTGGCAGGTCGACACAATACTGCTAATTCAAACACTTTAGCCCAAGCCATCTGCGGGAAAGTGAAAAGCAAATGGACCTTGAAGTGACAAAAGCCTGTGTTCATGTTCTAAATTTTCCACTTACTGAGTAACATTAAGAAAATGATCTATCCTTTCTGGGCCTCAGTGTCCCCATCTATAATATGGGAATACTAATAACCCTCAAAGATTTGTGGCCAAGATCCAATTAATAGTGTATGTAAAATCAACTTGTTCCTTTCCATCACTAAGATTTGATACTACACCAATGTGTGTAAAAACAAGCACAGAGCCTGCCTGGTCGTAAGTTAAACCATGCTAGTTGTCTGAGGTTTTTTTCAATCCTAATCATTAAAAGTAAATAAATAAATGACAAGGAGGAACTCCTTCCTCTTGGACAAGTACAAAGCTTCTCCTTTCATTTATGACCAAAGGAGAATGGGCTGAGTGTCACTTCGTGTAAAAGTCCTGTGAAACATGCACTAGTATAAGGACTGACTTGAGCCCGGGCAGTGAGTGGAGTGCATGGAGTTGAAGCAAGCTTGGCCTCCTTGACTCTCTCCCTCTCCTGCCACCTGCGTGTCCCTCAGATGCTGCCCAGGTACTGTCACTACAGAGCAGAGGGGATGTACATCAGAAGGCCAAGTCATCACCTTTGCTATTACTTCTGCAATTGTTCAACTGGTATCAAGTGAACACTACTAAGTATACAGCATTGTTCTAGTCACACAGGAAATAATAATGACACAGAATAGGGCTACTGCTCCCCAAAAGAAGAACATTAAGAAAAGTAGACACTATTCGCAGTAGCCCAGTTATGGAATCAACCTTAGTGTCCATGAGCAGTTGAATGGATAAAGAAAATGTCATCTATATACACAATGGAATACTATTCAGCCTTAAAAAAGAAGGAAAATATTGGAGAACATGATGCTAAGGGAAATAAGCCAGACACGACAAATATTCCATGTTCTTATATGCGGAATCTGAAACAATCAAACTCATAGAAGTAGAGTAGAATGGTGGTTACAGAGGCTGGGGAATGGGGTGAATGGGGAGATGATGGTCAAA
Source organism: Symphalangus syndactylus (assembly GCF_028878055.3). NCBI lineage: Eukaryota > Metazoa > Chordata > Mammalia > Primates > Hylobatidae > Symphalangus > Symphalangus syndactylus. The sequence goes on from NC_072425.2 coordinate 124,570,607, forward strand.
GGATACAAGGTCTCAGGAAGAACAAATATATATTTTAGGCCTATTGCACAGGATGGTGAATATAGTTAATAATGGTGTATTGTACATTTCAAAATGGCTAACAGTAAATTCAATTGTTCTCACCATGAAAAATGATAAGTATTTGATGTAATGGATATGTCAATTAGTTTGATTTAATTATTCCACATTTGGTACCCTATAAATATCTACAACCACCGATTGTCAATTTACAATAAAATTTAAAAATTTTTTTAAAAAGGGGCGGCTGGCCGCAGTGGCTCACACCTGTAATCCCAGCACTTTGAGAGGCCAAGGCGGGTGGAACACTTAAGGTCATGAGTTTAAGACCAGCCTGGCCAACATGGTGAAACCCCATCTCTACTAAAACAAAAATTAGCCAGGCATGGTGGCACGCGCCTGTAGTCCCAGCTACTCGGGAGGCTGAGGCAGGAGAATTGCTTAAACCCAGGAGGCGGAGGTTTCAGTGAGCTGAGATTGCACCACTGCACTCCAGCCTGGGTGACAGAGCAACACTCCATCTCAAAAAAATAAAATTAAAAGAAAGGGGCAAAAAAAATTAGAATACAAGACAGTGTGAGGGAGGTGGCATCAGAATGACATCAGGAAAGACGATAGGAGCACCTGGGTGAGATGAAAAGAGAGCAGAGCAGCTTCTTACAAAGCATGGAGAGTGGCACTGAAGATGAAGCAGACTCATAAATGATCAACTAGAAGACTATAGTTAGCCTCAAAAAGAGAAAAAAGCTACTTAGGGCTAAAATAATAATAACCACAACAATGTCAACCAGCACTTACTAAACATGAATCACCTTATTTAATTCCTTCAACAATCCTGTGAGGTGGGTACAACATTCCTATTCCATGGAGGAGAAAACTCGGGCCCAGAGAGGCTGTGCCTTAATAAGTCAAAGAGTGCATAAGTGACAGAACTGAGATTTAAAGCTTTTGGACCCAGCCCTGAGCTCTAACCACTACACGATAGTGCATTCAGCACAACTATGAAAGCATCCTCTATCCCAGGAGCCTCCACCTCATTTTCACTGTGCACTTTATTGATAAAAAATTTTACCATGATCACTGACAGAAAACGTATGTATTTTTAATAGATTATATGCAGGTGCTACTATACTAATTTATTATGCATATTTTACAGCACACTAATAAACATTTTAAAATATGAGGCCAGGTGCAGTGGCTCACACCGGTAATCCCAGCAGTTTGGGAGGCTGAGGCGGGTGGATCACTTGAGATCAAGAGTTTGAGACCAGTCTGGCCAACATGGTGAAACCCCATCTCTACTCAAAATACAAAAATTAGCTGGGCATAGCGGCAGACGCCTGTGATCCCAGCTACTCAGGAGGCTGAGGCAAGAGAATTGCTTGAACCTGGGAGGTGGAATTTGCAGTGAACCAAGACTGCGCCACTGCACTCCAGCCAGGGGGATAGAGCGAGACTCCATCTCAAAAATAAATAGATAAATAAATAAACAAAATATAAGGCACAAAGCAAGAGAAAGTAAAAGTCTACTTTGTTTGTTTTTCCCCATCAGGAGACTACTTTTCCCCTGTTCGGAGACCTCTGCAATACTCTATGGCACCTAAAAAAGAATGCCATAAAATTTAGCTTTTGGTTATACATTGAATCCTGGAAGGTGAACAATAAATCCTTGCTGAAAATATAAATAATTATTACCTCTGTCATTACCCACTTGTGACAACTGTGATTTTTGTCTCACTAACTGAATTTAAACTTCAAAGGCACAATTGCTTGTATTTCTTTTGTTTCTCTAGCTGTGCCCTGAACCAGTGAAGAAGCAGAGTAGATGCTCCAAAATGCATAGCACTGATGCATTTTGAATGATGCATTTTGAGTGAGAGGTTGAGCCTCCATCACTTCACATCCCTGCTGACGTCCAGGTGTGTCTGAGCATGGCAAATGTCAGTGGGGAAGTCAAGGTCAACATCAAGGCTACTCATACATGGACCTCAAAGCCTCCCAGGAGAAACTCCTCTGAAGGGAAGTGAATCAAGAAGATACACATGGGGCCAGGCGTGATGGCTCACACCTGTAATCCTGGCACTTTGGGAGGCCAAGGCAGGCAGATCGTCTAAGGTCAGGAGTTCAAGACCAGCCTGGTCAATATGGTGAAACCCCCATCTCTACTAAAAATACAAAAAAATAAAAAATAAAAAATCAGCCAGGCGTGGTGGTGCACACCTGTAGTCCCAGCTACTTGAGAGGCTGAGGCAGGAGAGTCACTTGAACCTGGGAGGCAGAGGTTGCAGTGAGCCAAGGTGGCGCCACTGCACTCCAGCCTGGGCAACAGAGAAAGACTCCATCTCAAAAAAAAAAAAAAAAAAAAAAAAGATACACAAGGGTCAGCAACAGGGAGAACAGACTATGCTTCCATAGCAGGGAACACACATTCCCTGTGTTAGTTCAGTCCCATGAGAAGCAGATGCCAAGATGACACTAAGTGTGCAAAAGAAAAGCATATTAGGGGAAATGACTCTGAGAGAAAATAGAAGGAAGTGGGGAAACTGAGCTAGTCATCAAATAGCAATCCAGGTCTGACCCCAAGAGGAGAGAGGGCAAGGGGACAAGAAGACTGGATGGCAGCATCTTAGACTGCAATGCTAGGGAAAGTCTGACAGGGCCATCAGGAAACCTCAAGTCAAAATCTCCTGTTGCAGGTGCCCTGTGTCTCCCAGGGATAAGTCAGCCTTAGTGTTCCTCTCATGCTCAGTCATCGACTGGGAGCAGCCTGTGGGAAGCCGGCCTCCAGGTAAACGTGACTGTGATTTCAGAGCACAGCAGCTGGGCCCACCTCCATTATGGTGCAGTCAGTTCTAAGAGGCGCATTCTCATAGCTTCCACACTCACATTCTGCCCATTCTACTTCCCTGGAGCCTGGCCTGGTAGGGGAGAGGGCTATGGGCAAAAACTCCATAACTCTTTACTCTTTAACAATTAACCTCAACAGCATGTAGCCCTGAAAGGGAGAGAGAGATTCTCCCTGCAAGTGTCACCTCGCAGACCTCAGCATATCCACGGAACCAGTGGTGTAATGTCCTTCAGAAGTGTCATGGAGCCTGGCAGAAGCAGCTAGACTGTCCAATAATTACTTACCTGCCGTTTATATTAATCTGCAGGCCTCAGCAGCGGACAGCAGCAGAGAAGAGCCAGAGCTTAAGAGCAAGAAAATGACAGACCGTACGTGACAGCCGACAGTACTTGTTCATGAGCACACGTGAGCCACCCCCAAAGTTGCTGGCAATAATCAGGAGGAACATTATAGTGGCACGCAGTCTTGCATAATAGGTGGGAAAAAGAGCCAAAAAAAATATGTGTTACTCCTATTTATAATAACCCATTTTAAGTCCTGGATTGGTGAGGTGACACCTGTTAGCATCATTTGACTTGGAACCAATTAAACTTCTCTTCTCTGGAACAAGTATATTTCTGCTCTATAATAAGATTTTGTAAACAAATGGCTTTCTCTCAGCACATTAAACATCGTTACCAGGGGGAAAAAAGAAAAGAAGCAGCCAAAAATATGTTTACTACTGGGCTAATACCATCTGCCCCCAGAACACTTCCAGATTTCAGACAGGCTTTGTTATCTTTTGGACAGGGAAATAAGAATTCAGTAGTCAGTTGATGTGCTGTTACTGAACCGTTCAGGGAGATTCTAGCCAGACACGCCCACTTGAAATATGCTGTTCCTTTGTGAATCTGATCAAGGGTATTTTCACTGAATCTCTTCTGGGAATCTGTCAGTCAGAATAACACAATTGCAGTTACAGCAAGAATAATAAGGATTAGATAAAATTGCTTGTTGTTCTCTGTGAACAAGTTCATTTGGCTTTAGCTTTTGGCTAGTACAGCAAAGAGAACAGAGTCCTGAATAATCGTGAAAATCTATCTCTGCTCTCTGTGTGAGTAAGGAGAAAACTGAACTGCCTGTTTGCAGCAATGTGGAAGAAGATTAGCTGGATGCAAGCTCCAGGCTAGGTTTCCTTTTGGATTAGGGATATGCTATCTCAGAAGGCAATCAGGCACATGTTCGACAGACTGGGGAGTAACCTAACCTTTTACACTTTTACAGTGAGAGAGAATGTGGAGTTGCCAGGGGCTAGTGTTCTCAGAATTTGGGCAGCTTATCTTGGAGAAGTGGTTCAGGGCTACTCTATGTAGCTTGCATTTCACTGGTTCTTACCCCATTTGGCAGTGTAGAACAGAAAACCAAATATACACATCCCTCAGGCCACCAACTATATCTGTGTCATCACGGGGGTATACCTCTTGTACAACAAAAGTCCAATCAAGTCAGATGCAATAGTTTGTGCCTGTAATCTCAGCTGTTCCGAAGGCTGAGGCAGGAGGGTCTCTTGAGCCCAGGAGTTCAAGGCCAGCCTGAGCAACATAGCAAAACCCAGTCTCTAAAAAAAAAAACAACAACAAAAAAAGTCCAGGGCCAGGCGTGGTGGCTTACGCCTGTAATCCCAGCACTTAGGAGGCCGAGGCAGGTGGATCACCTGATGTCAGGAGCTCAAGACCAGCCTGGCCAGCATGGTGAAACCCTGTCCCTACTAAAAATACAAAAAATTAGCCAGGCGTTGTAGTGGACACCTGTAATCCCAGCTACTTGGCAGGCTGAGGCAGGAGAATCGCTTGAACCTGGGAGGCAGAGGTTGCACTGAGCTGATATCATGCCATTGCACTCCAGCCTGGGCAAAAAGAGTGAAACTCCATCTCCAAAAAAAAAAAAGAAAGAAAAGAAAAGAAAAATCCAATCAGCAAACACTTTCTTCTCTTCCTCCTATTCTATTCCTTTTTTTATTAGATGTTGACAGCATTCATCAGGCATTTACAGTCAACCCTTTATTCCTACCATACAGGCTGAGAACCAACACATACACCAGACATTCATCCCTGCCACTTCCTCTATGGACAATCACATCTTCCAAGCACCACCACTGCTTGCCTTGGGCATTGTCCAGGACTGCAAGGAAGGAACCCTTTCTCTGCAGCCATCTATGCTGGGTCCCAAAGCTTTGGACCACTGGAGGTACAAAAGTACTCTTACTTCTGGAGCAAAATTGGGGTAGGTGTGGAGAAGTGTGTCTCTTTCTGTGTGTTACAACCTGTTGAGGAATACTGTATTAGTCAGGGTTCTCCAGAGAGAGAACCAGTAGGATATATTCAGACATCTAAGAGGATATTTATTATGGGAATTGGCTCACATGATTATGGAGCCTGAGACCCACAGTAGGTCATCTGCAAGCTGGAGAACCAGAAAAGCCAGTGGTATAATTCAGTCTGAGTCTGAAGGCCTGAGAACCAAGAGAACCAAGGGTGTAAGTCCCAGAGTTCAAAGGCCCAAGAACCAGGATCTCCAATGTCCAAGGGCAGGAGAAGATGGAGGTTCCAGACCAAGAAAAGAGAGAATTTACTCTTCCTCTGTCTTTTTGCTCTGTTTGGGCCCTGAATGAAGTGGATGCTGCCCGCCCACACTGGTGAGAGCAGTCTCCTTAGTCCCTGATTAAATGCTAATCTCTTCCAGAAACACTCTCACTGGCACACCCATAAATGATGTTTAATCTGGGCACCTTTTGGCCCAGTCAAGTTGACACATTAAATTCACCATCACAAGTACTAAAGGAATACTATCTTGCTCTCACTCCAGTGTCTGCACAGACATGAGTTCATGGGGAAGTTCAGCCAGGGAATACACAGAATAGGCATCACCCTTCTTCTCTTAGTATGAATTCTTTCTCAGGAGGTGCCTAAATTCCCAGAGCAAATCAACTTCCATCACACCTGCTCCGTTTGCCCGTGAAACATGCACTGACAAATCTTGGACTTGAGACACTCGAGTCTCCGTGTTTGTGTATGCTTTCCTCTTAATTAGAGCATCTTTCTTTCTTCCCTCAATGGCTCCTACCCTTATTTGATGATTAACAATAGTACTTAATTCAAGGGCCACATCCCCTGATCCTCTAGGCTTGGATGGATGAATCTCTGAGATCTACCTAGCCCTATGCACTACTGATTTCACCATACAGTTAGCAATGACTTTCTTATTCATCTCCTCTCCTATGGATAGGGATTCTATCACTCACCTCTGTAAACTTAGTGCTAGCTATGTAGTGTACAATATGTAGTAGGCACTCCATAAAAGTGCTAAATAAATATATATATAAAGTGATTCGTTAATAACTGTTCAACTCTGAAGAGTCACAGCAAATAAATGTTTTCAAAATAAAATGTTCTAATATTTCATCAGTTTATGCTCAGAAAAGATGGAGATGTTTACAAGAGCTGTAGTAACTTGAACTACTCAGAATTTCTTGATCTAAAAATAGTACATGCTAGGCTTCCTACCGCTGAGCAAGTCTGCCAGCTGTTCATTAGCTTGGCACATATTAATAATATGCTTTAAAGAGATGGTTTTGTCTTCTGTTGAAGTTGAACAGCAAACTATGATTTGCTGTAGATTTTTTTTTTGAAAAAATGTAAAAATTTACTAAAGTAAAAAATAACTAAAGTGTTTCTATCACACGAAATTAACAATTTTTAATGTCTTTCTCATATTGCTTCATGTCTTTTTAAATAAAAGCATTAAAATATTATAAATCAAGCTGAGATCTCATTGAACCACCCTTCCCATGTCTATCTTCCTTCTCACCTTCCCAGATAAAACAGCTGATATGAGTTTGGGGCATAATCCAAGTTCCTATGATTGATTCTTTTAGATCTAGCATCCAGATTACTTTAATTTGATAAGTAGGTTTCCCTCTTTCTTTCTTCTCTGAAACAGTGTGTGTAAAATAGGTACAGTTGACCCTTGAACAATAAGGGGGTGAGGAGCACCAAGCACCTGCACAGTTGAAAAATTACCTATAACTTCTGAGTTCCCCAAAACTTAACTACTAACAGCCTTACCCATAACTGCCATACCTGTACCTTACCCATAACTACCATACCCATACTTTACCCGTAACTATCAGAAGCCTTACCCACAACATAAACAGTCTGTTGTATAAACAAATTAATACATATTTTGTATGTTTTATGTATTACATACTGTATTCTTATAATAAAGTAAGCTAGGAAAAAGAAAATGTGTTTAAAAATCATAAGAAAGAGAAATATATTTACTATTCATTAAGTGGAAGTGGGTCATCATAAAAGTCTTCCTCCTTTTCATTTTCACATTGAGTAGGCTAAGAAGGAGGAGGATGAAGAGAGGCTGCTCTTGCTGTCTCAGGAGTGGCAGAGGTGGAAGAAAATTCCCATGCAAGTGAACATGAGTTCAAACTCATGTTCTTCAAGGATTAACTGTATTATCTATACTTTTTCTTTTGAAGGTTTGCTACAAGTAGCCCATTAAACTATGAGGCTGGTGACCTTTTTGGAGTGTCAGAGGAGATTTTTGACAACTAATTTCATGATTTTTTTATGGTTATAGGTTCTATTTATTAGGTTTTCTATTTATTCTTGAGTCAATTCTGGCAATTTATTATATTATTAGGAATTTTTCCATTTAATTTTTTTGTAATTTTATTAATATCACTTTTCATTGTATTCTCCTAGACTTTCAATTTTTCTCTTACCTACTTTATGCTCCCTCATTTTAAAACTTTTTATAATAAAACTTTTCAACACACACAAATAGAAGAAATAATATAATGAACCCTAAGTTTCAACAATTAATAAAATTTTGCCTGTATTTTTACACTTATTCTTATTCCCCTCACTTTTCTTTTCTTTTTCTTTCTCTTTCTTTTTATCTCCCTTTCTTTCTTTCTTTCTGTCATTATTTCTTCTGGAGTATTTCTGTGGAAATCCCAGAAATAATGATCATTTCATATGCATCTTTAACTGATAACATTTTTTAACAGAACCACCATACCATTATCATATCTAACAAAATTAACAATAATTCCTGAATTCTATTTAGTAGCCAATCTATATTAAAATTTCCCTGATTGTCTCAAAAATGTCTTTTTACAGTTCGTCCAAATTAGGATCCAAAGTCCATGTGGTATATTTGGTTAATAAGTCTTTATTTTCTAACAGTTTCCTCTCTTTTTATGATATTTCTTTGTCAGAGAAATATGCCTCTATCCTGTATGATGTCCACATTCTGAATTGGAGGCACTGCTTCCCTGTGATGTTATTTAACTTGCTACTCTATCTTCTGTAGTTTCCACGAAATGCTAGTTAGACCTAAGTTCATCTAAACTGGTAATTAGATTCCAGTTCAATTTTTTTTTTTTTTTAGCAAGAATACTTCATAGTTGGTGTTGCATACTTCTTATTACAGAAGATTGCATGGCAGATAATGTCTGGCTTTCCAAGTTATAGTGTTGCTAAGACTGATCAGCACGTTCTGATAGTTTTAGAAGCCTTTAATAATTGTTGCCTTGATTTATTATTTAGTGGGAATTGCAAACAGGTGACATTAATTCTATCTACAGATGTAATATATCTACATATATTCACAGAAATTCTTCCCTACAGCACTTGCCTTCATCAAATCTATTTGATTATCCCAAAAATATAGTTCAGACAGGAAGGCAGGATAAATGCTTTATTCTTCCCCTTTGCATATCAATTTTCATGTTAATGAGTTGATGTCCTATTAACCTCCAGTGGTTACCAATGGGGATTTCTAGTTTATGAACTAGAGGATTGTTATTGTTGATGTTTCAATCAATAACCACAGATCAATTCTTTCTGCTGTTCAAATTTGTTCCATCTTAGGCCACTGGCACCTTAAAGATGGTTTTTATGTCCTCCTTTTGAAATGACTCCTTCCAGAAATCATCCATTTTGCAAAGGACCCCTGACTCCTTTCAGTGAGAAATGGTATTTGGAGAGTACCATCTGGATACTAGGGGCGGTTGTTGCTACAGGATTGTCATTGTAAACCTTTTTGTTCCTAATATTATTTCATTTTCCTTTCTTTTTTGTTTCCTTCTTAATGAGTCTTCCTATTTATTTTTATTTTTATTTATTTTATTTTATTTATTTTTTGTTTTTTGAGACAGAGTCTCGCACTGTCACCCAGGCTGGAGTGCAGTGGCATGATCTCAGCTCACTGCAACCTCCATCTCCCGGGTTCAAGCGATTCTCCTGCCTCAGCCTCCCAAGTAGCTGGGATTACAGGCGCCTGCCCCCACGCCCGGCTAATTTTTTGTATTTTTAGTAGAGACAAGCTTACACCATGTTGGCCGGGCTTGTCTCGAGCTCCTGACCTCAGGCGACCCACCAGACTCGGCCTCCCAAAGTCCTGGGATTACAAGCGTGAGCCACCGCACCTGGCCAAGTCTTGCTGTTTATTAATTTGTTTTCTATTTAATTAATTTCTCTTTTTACATTTATCGTTTACTTCCTTCTATTTTCTTTGGGTTTATTCTTTGTCCTGTTTCTAGCTTCTTTATTTAAATGCCTAGAGTTTTTTCTTTCTTTTTCTCTTTCTTTTCCAAGTACTTGCGCTTGAGGTTATAAATTTCCTACATTATAAGTTAGCTGCTCTCAGTATGTTTCTGTATGATAGCACTCTTGGTATGTCACCTTTAAATATTATATCTTTTTTATTTGGACTTCCTTTTTAATCACAAATTATTTACAAGGGAGTATTATTAGCCTGTTTTGGTTTTATTTCAAATATATAAATATTTGGGTTCTTTTTTATTATTTAGGTCTAATTTTATTTACTCATTTGCCAAGAATGTGTTCTAGTTGGCATGAATTCTTATAGTTTTGTGAAACTGTATTTGGGGCATAATATGGAATAAATTCATGTAAATCTTCTCTGTAATTGAAAAGAATGTGTATTCTCTGATTGTCAAAACTAAGATTTAGTGCATATCCATTAGAGCAAACTTGCTATTTGTATTTCGCAAATCTCCCATACCTTTACTAATTTTTATCTGCTTTATTGATCTATTTCTGTGCAAGGTGTATTAAACTCTACCAAAGTAACTGGATTTAGATGTTTTCCTTGTAATTTGGAATATTTTAATTTATACTTTTGAGCTTTTCTTGTTATATTTCCACATTTCTGATGAGATTTTTTTCCGATTTAAGAATATTTTTTCTTGTTCTTCAATATTTTTCATTGTATTCTATATTATCTTGTTTAAATAATGTTGTACTAGCTGTCTTTTGATTGATATTCACTGATAATTTTTAAATCCGTTTATTTTTGACATTTCCATATAGTTTGCTTTTGTCTCTCTATAAGTTGCCCATATTAAATTTTTAAGATTCAATCTTAGTGTTTATATTCAAATGAGTAGGTTCAACCTATTAGTATTTATTGGATTGTTCTGAAACATTTCTAACATCTTATTTTGCATTTTCTATTTGCCAGATTGTTCTTCCTTTTCTTTGCTGACTGGTCTCATAAGCTTGGTTTTGTTGTCATTGTTGTTTGTTTGATTTGTCTTTTCATTTTTTCCCCTCCTTTGAGTCTATATAGAAGCTATATATTCTATGTTTTTTTAAAGATTGTCATTATTTAATCAACACTTATTTATTGAGATATTTTCTGAATGTATTGTTACACCCAGGATTCTCGCATTCTACTTGTACCAAGTTCACTTTTGTTCTTGCCAAAGTTCATCTTTTAATAATTCTTTCATTAAGAGTCTGTAGTAACCCTTTTTAGTCCTCATATACTTGAATATGTGCTTTCTTCAGACTTCTCTCTTCACTGATATTTTTTCTGACTATTAAATTTCATTAACACTTATTTCCGCTTGCTACTTTGGAGCAATGACTCCATTGTTCTCTGGCTTCCATTTCTGTGGCAGAGAAGTCTGCTGTTGCCCTGATTGATGTATTGTTGTAGATGATCTGTCCTTTCTTGCTAGTGACTTCTAAGACTTTAACTTATTTGTATGGCTTTGTATCTCATTCTATCTCTCGTCCATATTTCCCAAATTCTCTTTCATTTTCTGCATCTTTATTTATCTCTACATCCCGAAAAATTTCTTCTGTTCTATCTTCTAATTCATTTTCTCTTTGACTCTTTTAAAATTACTATTTAGCCCACTCGTTATATTTTTAAATTTTGTGACTATATTTTATTTTCAAGATTTCCAATAGTTTCTTTTCATATCTTCTTTTCTGCTTTCATAAATACTTAGTCTTGTTTTATGGATAATAATTTTGCTTTGGGGGGGCTTTTTTGCAGAGGCGTTGACAATTTTAAACTTCATGTCCTCCTCTTTTTTATTTTTGGGGAGGTTGACAGTTTTAAACTTCACGCCTCTTTCAGATTATTCTGTTAGCCCTCCTTCCTTGGCTGTGAATTTTCTTGTTTATAGATTCTATTGACTATTTTTCATGACACTGAGCTTCATTGTATTCTTTTGGTTTGAGAGTTCATCCTCAGTAAAGGGTTTCTTCTATATTTTGCCTTACCAGTTATCTGGCCTCAAACCAAGTCATACACTATAATGTGCCTTTGGATTCCCACCTATTCAGGCAGTCCAGTTACAACCATGTATATTATTCAAACTCAAATTCCAGTCTCATGCAGAAATGTCTGTTTCAGCTACCAGGCTTGAACAGAAGTATTAGGTTGGTGCAAAAGTAATTGCAGTTTTTGCAATTAAAAGAATTGGTTTTTGCAATTAAAAGTAATAGATTGGCCAGGCATGGTGGTTCATGCCTGTAATCCCAGCACTTTGGGAGGCTGAGGTGGGTAGATCACTTGAGGTCAGGAGTTCAAGACCAGCCCAGCCAATGTTTCTTCTAAAAAAATTTTAAAAATACAAAAAATTAGCCAGGCATGGTGGCAGGCACCTGTAATCTCAGCTACTTGGGAGGTTGAGGCAGGATAATTGCTTGAACCTGGGAGGTGGAGGTTGTAGTGAGCCAAGATAGTACCACTGCCTTCTAGCCTGGGCAACAGAGTGAGACTCCATCTCAAAAAAAAAAGAAAAAAAAAGTAATAGGTTTCCAATGATAAGTGAATTCATTTCAGATTTATTTCAGTTGCCTTTTTTTTTTTTTTTTTTTTTGAGATGGAGTTTCACTCTTGTTGCCCAGGCTGGAGTGCAATGGGGTGATCTCAGCTCACTGCAACCTCTGCTTCCCAGATTCAAGTGATTCCACTGCCTCAGCCTCCCAAGTAGCTGAGATTACAGGCATGTGACACCACACCTGGCTAATTTTCTAGTTTTAGTAGAGACGGGGTTTCTCCATGTTGGTGAGGCTGGTCTCAAACTCCCGACCTCAGGTGATCCACCTGCCTCATCCTCCCAAAGTGCTGAGATTACAGGCGTGAACCACCACAACCAGCCTCAGTTGCCTTTTAAATACAAGACATGGTTGATATTTGAAAGCAAAGAAAATAGCTCTTTGTCTCCAGATTGAAAAACCTGATTTCCATTCTCATCAAGTCTGGAGCACGTTTAAATCTTGATCTCATAAAGGCACTGACGTTTGTTCTGTCTCCAATCCTAGCTTCACAAGAACCGTGTATCTTCAGGTCCTGCTATCTCTGTAGTTTCTCTCTCTAAATGTGTGTATGGTGGGCCTTTTGCAATTGTTTTTTAGTTTGATTGTATATATTGTTTAATATTTTATCTCTCATTTCTATACATGTAGGACAGAAGATGGAGATTTCTGCATATTCTCATTCAGTCATGCTGACCCAGTAATTTTACTTTTATTCTTAAAATAAATTATTATTGCAGGAAACAGCAAAATATAATTTTATATGAACTTAAAAATAAGAAAACTCGAACTTGATTCTCTGAACCTGAAGTTGGGATTATTTTTTTCAACTCTCTTATTATGCTTCATATCATTATATAAATAATCATGAAAATAGCTGTCATCATGGTGACATCTAATATTTTCAAAGTATGTGGCATCTTCAAAGCACTTGAGACTCATAAAATTCCTGTAAGAATAGTTTGTATTATTATCTCTATTTTTCAAATGAGGAAAGATAAATGAGCCACACAACTAGTTAAATGATCAACCCAGAATGGAATCTTACCTTTTATAGATGAAAGTAATATTTATGGTCATTTGAAATACAGATTTCAGATCAAGTGTTTATTTCACTACATAAATCCCAATCTTGTAGAAGATATTTATTGACAACATGCATGCTGACAAAATGGTTTAATAGTTTTCAACAAATTTGCATTATATTAAATGCTATAGCATATATAAATATTTGAAAAATAGTCGTAAATATTATGTTTTCAGTCCTTTAAGTTGTGCTTGGTATGAATAAGGATTCATGAGCCTCTGCAGTAACTCCATGTACCCAGGCATTGATCCCATCTACATCATTAATGAAACATCCTCAGTCTCTTAAGTTTCATCAACCAGATGACATCATGAAATTCTACCTGAACTTGTCAAAGAATTAGCATAGTCCTGCCATAATTTGATGATAGAGGAATCCAAAATGGATCATTTAATGAGAATATAGATAGATAGATAGATAGATGCTAGATCCTACTAATCTTTTTATAATTCCTAAAAAGCAATAAAACCAAGATATTAAGAAGATGAAAAATATTAGACAAGAATGGAGATCCACCATCCCTCTTCCAAGTCTGATAAATTCTCAATTCTACTAATTACTGAAAGATGTTAGAGAAATTTTTCTTTTTAAAGAAATCTGCCCCTGAACTCATTACTGAAAGGAATACCTTGCTGATAAAGGCCAGCACTTCCTTTTATGAATATTAAACATGGCAATCAGAAATTGAAACATGGCCTTGCTGTCACTTTTTTTAAAAGTAACAGAATAAATTTTCACAAATAATTTGGTGGAGGCAAAATATAATTACTAGCTAGAACTATCTCCACACAATATTTTTAATCAAATGGATAGCTCTCTTTTCTCTTTGACGATAAGAGATAACATGCTTTTGTTATTCTTCATCACAGTAAACATTATTTGAATAATTAACTTTTTAATTATAAAAGTAATATATGCAAATTGTGGAAAAGGAGAAAAATTTAAGGACCAATTAAGCAAAAAATAGCAATGTTAACTATGATTAATATTTTGTCACTTATCTTCCAGTCTTGTATACATTTATGGTTTTCGTATCTGAGAGCATAATGTCATATACTCAGAACAAATGAAGAGTGACATGCCGGGCCTGAATTAGTGAGGGTCATCCTTGCAAAGAGATTGGTGGGGGACGAAAGATGTTTCAGCTTTATCACTTCTAAACAATATCTATGCTTTAGTAAAAATGAAAAAATAAAATTCAGTACAACCATATAATTGAGAAGACTAAAGGGAAAAAAAATCTGTTGTCTTTTGTTTTTTTGAGATCAAAGTCTCGCTCTAGCACTCAGGCTGAAGTGTAGTGGCGTGATCTCGGCTCACTGCAACCTCCACCTCCCGGGCTCAAGCAATTCTCCTGCCTCAGCCTTCTGAGTAGCTGGGACTACAGGCATGCATCACCACACCCGGCTAATTTTTGTATTTTTTTGTATAAACAGGGTTTCACCATGTTGGCCAGGCTGGTCTGAAACTCCTGACCTCAAATGATCCGACCACTTCGACCTCCCAAAGTGCTGGGATTACAGCCACGAGCCACCGTGGCTGGCTTGTTCTCTTGATTTTTAACTTTGTTTATAATGTTCTTACATTCCTAAATTTGCATAAACTTGTAGAAGCTGTGAGTTCAGAGATTATTTTGTCCAACTTTTATTTTATAGATGAGGAAATTAAGGCCAAGAGAAATTAAATGACTTGATAGCAAGGTCACATCTTTAATGCCTTTGACCTGTATATTACAGGTTAATATTAATTTACTTTCAGTGGTTAAAAAGCATGTGCATTTTATTGATCCACTTTGGCATTAGTCTGGATTTGGCATATGTGTTATTCTCACTCATTAAGAGATTTTTTTCCCAACAGCTAATCCAAGCGAATTCCCCCTTATTATTCCTTTTTATGGTACTCTGTTTTCTTTTATAGCACTTATCACACATTGTAATTATATATTGCTTGTGCTTATATATTGTTTTCTCCATGACCACACTCTACGCTCCTTGAAGGCTAACCTTCTACATGGTCTGTCTTCATTGTATACCCAGTGCCTAGCATAGTGCCTGGTTTGTAACATGTGCTCAATAACTTGGAATTGTTTTTATGGTTTCCCTTTTCTGACTGTCTTTTCGTGGGCATCCAGGTTACCTCAACTTATTGAGCATTTACTGTCTTCTAGAATTTAGACAATGTAAGAACATCATATATGTGTATATACATTAAGCTCATTAATTAGCCACATTATTATCTCTATTGTACAGGTGAAAAATACTGAGGCTGGGAGAGGTTAGGTAAATGTCAAAAGGTCAGAAACCTAGCAAATGACAGACACCGGTTTCAACCTCAGGTGTGATTCCAGAGTCTAAGATCTGAACTTGTATGCTATCTTCTTGCTAGTTTCCTGGCTTCATTTGATGTTTGAGATTCAGTAATAGGCACAGTATCTCTTGACCTATAGTTTGAACATTTTCTGGGCTTCTGGATTAATATAACAATAGAAGCAGACTGAACATATGTTTCTAATTTTAATCCCTTGATATGGTTTGGCTGTGTCTCCCGCCAAATCTCGTCTTAAATTGTAGTTCCCATAATCCCCATGTGTCGTGGGAGGGACCAGGTGGAGATAATTGAATCATGGGGGCAGTTCCCCCATCCTGTTCTCCTGGTAGTGAGTTCTCATGAGATCTGATGGTTTTATAAGGAGCTTCCCTCTTCGCTGGACACTCATTCTTCTCCCTCCTGCCACCGTCTAAGAAATGCTTTTGCTCCTCCTTCGCCTTCCACCATGATTTTAAAGCCTCCCCATCCGTGTGGAACTGTGAGTCCGTTCAACCTCTTTTTTTAAAATTATCGAGCCTCAAGTGTGTCTTTATTAGCAGCGTGAGAATGGACTAATACATATTAAAATGACAGTAGAGGGACTTTTCTTAAAGCATAAAGTCATAAGAACAAGGAAAACTGAAAGGAAAAAGTAGCAAAGAAAGGTGTAACTGACTCAGCAAAGCTAAGACATCTGAATCTTAAACTGGTAGTAGGGGAAACCCAGCCACCCTGATTTATGCTGTTCAAATTGGTGGCAGTGGCGGGAAAGAGACGGGTGGCTAAAATAAGAATTGGTTGAGAGCTTCTAAAAATATTGTTTGGTCCGAAGATTCCTTCCCCCACCTCAACCTTGATACAACCAATAACTGCCCTCCCCCACCCACATTTTATTTCTTGGGGAGAGTTTCTGGACTAGAAGACTACAAGCATAGGTGAAGGCAGAAGTATCTTACTGAAAGGGGGATTTTTAAGAATGTATATACCATTGGCTGGGTGCAGTGGCTCATGCCTGTAATCCTAGCAGTTTGAGAGGCCGAGGCCAGTGGATCATTTGAGGTCAGAAGTTCGAGACCAGCCTGGCCAACATGATGAAACCCCATCTCAACTAAAAATACAAAAAAAATTAGCCTTGCATGGTGGTGCACACCTGTAAGCCCAGCTACTCAGAAGGCTGAGGCAGGAGAATTGCTTGAGCCCAGGAGGCGGAGGTTTCAGTGAGCCAAGATTGTGCCATTGCACTCCAGCCTGGGCGAGGCGTGAGACTCTGTCTCAAAAACAGACAAAAAAAGTGTAAACATGAAATGAATGAGCAAAAGTAAATATGCAAGTAGACATGAAGTGAATTTGCAAAAAGATGAAGGTGGTGGGGATAGGAAGAGATAGGAGTGAGTGGAGCACTGCTGTTTGTTGTAAAGGCAACTAGTCTCATTAAACTATTGCATATATAACTTTAAAAACTACAACCAATGAAATCTTTTTAAAATGTAAGGAAAGCTATATATAGACTTCTCATTTTCCAACTCTTAGAATCAGGAAGTACACAAGCAGGTTTATTACATGGGCATACTGTGTGATGCTGAGGTTTGGGGTATAACTGAATCCATCACCCAGGCAGTGCATGTACTACCCAATAGGTAGTTTTTCAGTCCTTGTCTCCCTCTCTCTTTCTCACCCCTTTTGTTGACCCCAGTGTCTATTGTTCCCGTCTTTACGTCCACGTGTACTCAATGTTTAGCTCTCGTAAGTGAGAACATGTGGTATTTGGCTTTCTGTTTCTGCATTAGTTCGCTTAGGCTAATGGCCTCCAGCTGCATCCATGTTGCTGCAAAGAACATGGTCTTCTAAGTGTCTTCTTTTCTCCATAGCCTCACCAACATCTGTTATTTTTTGAGTTTTTAACAAGTCATTCTGACTGGTATGAGATGAAATCTCACTGTGGTTTTGATTTGCATTTCTCTGATGATTAGTGTTGATGAGCATTTTTTCATGTTTGTTTGGCCGCTTGTATGTCTGCTTTTGAGAAGTGCCTGTTCCTGTCCTTTTCCCACTTTTTAATGGTGTTAATTGTTTCTTGCTTGCTGATTTAAGTTCCTTATAGGTGGCCGGGCGCGGTGGCTCATGCCTGTAATCCTAGCACTTTGGGAGGCCGAGGCGGGTGGATCATGAGGTCAGGAGATCGAGACCATCCTGGCTAACATGGTGAAACCTCGTTTCTCCTAAAAGTACAAACAAACGAGCCGGGTGTGGTGGCAGGCGCCTGTAGTCCCAGCTACTCGGGAGGCTGAGGCAGGAGAATGGCCTGAAGCCAGGAGGCAGAGCTTGAAGTGAGCCGAGATTGCGCCACTGTATTCCAGCCTGGGCTACAGAGCAAGACTTCATCTCAAAAAAAAAAAAAAAAAAAACAAAAACGTTCCTTATAGGTTATGGATATTAGACCTTTGTTGGATGCAGTTTGCCAATATTTTCCCCCATTATGTAGGTTGTTCATTTACTCTGTTGATAATTTCTTTTGCTGTGCAGAAGCTTTTTAATTTAATTACATCCCACTTGTCAATTTTTGGTTTTGTTGCAAATGCTTTTGAGGACTTAGCCATAAATTCTTTGTCAAAGCCAATATCAAGAAGGGTATTTCCTAGGTTTTCTTCTAGGATTTTTATAGTTTTAGGTCTTATTTTTTAGTCTTTAATTCATCTCGAATTGATTTTTGCATATGGTGATAGGCAGGGGTCCAGTTTCATTCTTCTGCATATAGATAGCCAGTTATCCCAGCACCATTTAGTGAACAGGGAGTCTTTTCCCATTGCTTATTTTTGTTGACTTTCTTGAAGATCAGATGGTTGTAGGTGTGTGGCCTTATTTCTGGATTCTCTATTCTGTTCCATTGGTCTATGTGTCTGTTTTTGTGCCATTATCATGCTGTTTTGGTTATTGTAGCCTTGTCATATAGTTTGAAATCAGGTATGGATGCCTCCTGCTTTGTTCCTTTTGTTTAGGACTACTTTGGCTATTGAGGCTCTTTTCTGGTACCAAATGAATTGCAGGATAGTTTTTTCTAATTCTGTGAAAAATGATGCTGGTACTTTGATATGAATAGTGTTGAACCTGCAAATTGTTTTGGGCAGTATACCCATCTTATCCACCTTGATTCTTCCAATCCATGAGTATAGAATATCTTTCCATTTATTTGCCATCTCTGATTTCTTTCAGCAGTGTTTTATAGTTCTCCTTGTAGAGATCTCTCACATTCTTGGTTAGCTGTATCCCTAGGTATTTTATTCTTTTTGTGGCTATTGTAAATGAGATTGCTTTCTTGATTTGGCTCTTAGCTTGAATGCTCTTGGCATTGATTTTGTATCCTGAAACTTTACTGAAGTCGTTTATCAGTTCTAGGAGCCTTTTGGTAAAGTCGTAAGGGTTTTCTAGGTATAGAATGATATCATCAGTGAAGATAGATAGTTTGACTTCTTCTTTTCCTGTTTAAATGCCTTTTATTTCTTTCTCTTGCCTGACTGCTTGGTTAGGACTTCCAGTACTATGTTGAATAAGAGTAGCAAGAGTGGGCATCCATGTCTTGTTCCAGTTCTCAAGGGGAATGTTTCCAGCTTTTGCCCATTCAGTATAAGGTTGGGGGTGGTTTTGTCATAGATGGCTCTTATTATTTTGAGATATGTTCCTTTGCTGCCTAGTTTGTTGAGGGTTTTTACCATGAAGGAATGTTGTATTATATCAAAAGCTTTCTCTGTATATACTGAGATGATCATATGGTTTTTGTTTTTAGTTATGTGGCAGATCACTTGTATTGATTTGTGTATTTTGCATCAACCTTGCCTCCAGGAATAAAGCCTACTTGATCACGATAAATTAACTTTTTGATGTGCTGCTGGATTCAGTTTGTTAGTATTTTGTTGAGGATTGTTGCATCTATGTTTATCAGTGATATTGGCCTAAAATTTTCTTTTTTCACGTGTCTCTGCCAGGTTTGGGGATCAAAATGATGCTGGCATCATAGATAAGTTAAGAAGGAGTTCCTCCTCGTTGATGTTTTGGAATATTTTCAGTAGGGTTGGTACCAGGTCTTATTTGTATGTCTGGCAGAATTTGGCTGTGAATCGATCTGATCCAAGCCTTTTTTTGTTGGTAGGTTTTTTATTACTGATTCAACCTCAGGACTCATTAGTGGTCTATTCAGGTTTTCACTGTCTTCCTGGATCAATCTTGGGAGCTTGTGTGTTTATAGGAATTTATCCATTTCCTATGGATTTTCTAACTTCTGTGCATGAAGGCTTTCCTAATAGTCTCTGAGGGTCTTTTATGTTTCTGTGGGATCAGTTGAATGTCACATTTGTCATTTCTGATTGTGATTATTAGCATCTTTTCTCTTTTTTCTTTGTTAATCTAGGTAGTGGTCTATTGATCTTGTTTATTATTTCAAGGCACCAACTTTTGGTTACATTGATCTTTTTTTCATATTAAACTTTTTATTAAAACTAAGTCCTTACAACATGTTTACAATATCATGTTCCACAGTCAAATATTTAACAAAAAAATCTATACACAATTATTGGCATACAAATTTAAGAACATAATTAAAACCAAGCTAAATCTCTCTGTATCTATATATCTATATATGTATAGATGTATATCCATACAAATAGATATATAGATATATCTTCAAATTCATGTCAATGAACTGGAGTACCTGAGGTTTCAAGTTGTTGGTTTTTCCAAATAGTATAAAACATTTTTCAGCTGGCCGGGCATGGTGGCTCACGCCTGTAATCCCAGCACTTTGGGAGGCTAAGGCGGGCGGATCACGAGGTCAGGAGATCGAGACCATCCTGGCTAACATGGTGAAACCCCGTCTCTACTAAAAATACAAAAAATCAGCCGGGCGTGGTGGCGGGCGCCTGTAGTCCCAGCTACTCGGGAGGCTGAGGCAGGAGAATGGCGTGAACCCCGGGGGGCGGAGCTTGCAGTGAGCCGAGATCGCGCCACTGTACTCCAGCCTGGGCGACAGAGCGAGACTCCGTCTCAAAAAAAAAAAAAAAAACAAAACATTTTTCATCCACTTTGTAAAGGACATGGCAGATCCAGAAAGAATAACTTTGGTTGATAAATGTTGTCTCCCAAAGATTAAACAGAACTCCTCAGTGGGATTAAGGTTCATCTTCGGAGGCTTCTTCCAAGTGGAGGTTGGTGATGTAAGGAATGTTTCCCATGTAGCAAGGCACTGTTCATAATAGTGGATACTCTCCTCAGCCATATCTGTAAATGCTAACTTGATATCATTTTGCATATTTTGTTGCCATCTTTCCCATTCTGCTTTCAGGGCATTATTAGCATATTCTACTTTATCTTCAAGTTTTCCAATCTCCTCTGTAAGCAGATCACTATCTGCCTTTTTATAGGTCAAAGCTTCAACTTTGGAATCCAATTCTGCTTGTATTTGGTCTCTTCTTTTCATAACACCCATTAACATTTCACTATAAAGCACGTACTCATGTACAACAGGAAGCAGGGCCTCTGAGAGTCCAAACATCCATTTTTCAGTGGCCTTACAGCATCTGTCAATGCAGCTGGCAACATCTTTTAGAGTATCAACCAGATCCTCTTCTGACACTAACCACAGAATATGAATTGGACCATATTCTTTCATTTCATCAAAATATTCCCTTTCTTCCTTGAAAATTCTCCAAGATATTTTATCTATCAAATTTGTTTTCTGGCTAAAAATTTCAATGAAGTTATTCATTTCCATGAACTCTTCTAGGCGTTTTTTTTTTTTAATGTCTTTTAATTGGAGCTTTTAGCCCATTTACATTTAAGCTTAATTTTTGTTTGTTTTGTTTGTTTTTGTATACTTTAATTTCTAGGGTACATGTGCACAACGTGCAGGTTTGTTACATATGTATACATGTACCATGTTGGTGTGCTGTACCCATTAACTCATCATTTAGGTATTTCTCTTAATGCTATCCCTCCCCCCTCCCCCACCCCACAACAGGCCCTGGTGTGTGATGTTCCCCGCCCTGTGTCCAAGTGTTCTCATTCTTCAATTCCCACCTACGAGTGAGAACATGCAGCGTTTGGTTTTCTGTCCTTGTGATAGTTTGCTCAGAATGATGGTTTCCAGCTTCATCCATGTCCCTACAAAGGACATGAACTCGTCCTTTTTTATGGCTGCATAGTATTCCATGGTGTATATGTGCCACATTTTCTTAATCCAGTCTATCATTGACGGACATTTGGGTTGGTTCCAAGTCTTTGCTATTGTGAGTAGTACCGCAATAAACATATGTGTGCACGTGTCTTTATAGTAGCATGATTTATAATCCTTTGGGTATATACCCAGTAATGGGATGGCTGGGTCAAATGGTATTTCTAGTTCTGGATCCTTGAGGAATTGCCACACTATCTTCCACAATGGTTGAACTAGTTTACAGTCCCACCAACAGTGTAAAAGTGTTCCTATTTCTCCACATCCTCTCCAGCACCTGTTGTTTCCTGACTTTTTAATGATCGCCATTCTAACTGGTGTGAGATGGTATCTCATTGTGATTTTGATTTGCATTTCTCTGATGACCAGTAATGATGAGCATGTTTTCATGTGTCTGTTGGCTGCATAAATGTCTTCTTTTGAGAAGTGTCTGTTCATATCCTTCACCCACTTTTTGATGGGATTGTTTGATTTATTCTTGTAAATTTGTTTAAGTTCTTTGTAGATTCTGGATATTAGCCCTTTGTCAGATGGGTAGATTGCAAAAATTTTCTCCATTCTGTAGGTTGCCTGTTCACTCTGATGGTAGTTTCTTTTGCTGTGCAGAAGCTCTTTAGTTCAATTAGATTTCTGCGTGGTTTTTAATTCCTCTCATTGAGGATGCAACAGCTCTGACTGTTGGCCCCATCCTGCTTAGCAATCCAGTACCCTGCTTCTTGTGAGAAGAGAGTTGTGCAGTGAGAAAAATTTTGAAGACTTCATTAAATGTTAAAGTTGGATGATCAGCAGTTCAGCCCAAAAATTTATGTAAAGGCTTCCTGCATGTCTCAATGAAGTCATCATTAAAGTGTTCCACCATTCCTTTTACTATAAATTTTTCTGGAAATGGTGGAATAATCAGACTCGGGTGTGCTTCTTCAAGTTTTCCCTTCAACCAAAGGAAACCTTGATACCATCTCCTAACTTCAAATTCACTGGAGTCAAATTCTCCACAAGATGTCTTAGTAATAATCCTATGCGTAATGAAAGTTTCTATTGTAGTAACATAACTTTCAGGTTTATCAACTGTGATGAAGATTTCCTTTAAATCTCGTTCATCTTCAAACTTGTTTTGGTTTATCATTGATAAAGGGGATGTTGGCATCATAGTGCTGAAGGAATTCATGTCCATCAATGAGGCATCGTTGCTGAACACCTCCAGATCATCCTCATCCTCGTCCAAATCGAGCACACCTCTGCCTGCAGCAGGGCGGAAGAGCCGCTGCTGCGCAAGAAGCGGGCACCGGAGGCCCAAGGAGCGCGCCTGAGATGCCTGGTGCTTGCTCTCCTACATTGATCTTTTGTATGGATTTTCAAGTCTCAATTTCATTGAGTTCTCTGATTTTACTTATTTCTTTTCTTCAGCTAGATTTTGGGTTGATTTGTTCTCTTTTTTCTAGTTCCTTTAGGTGCAATGTTAGATTGTTAATTTGAGATTTTCTAGCTTCTTGATGTAGGTGTTTGGCCCTATAAACTTTACTCTTAACACTGCTTTAGCTGCGTCCAAAAGATGTTGGTATGTTGGGTCTCTACTTTTATTGATTTCAGAGAATTTTTTGATTTGTGTCTCGATTTTATTGTACACCCAAAAGTCATTCAGGAGCAAGTTGCTTAATTTCCATGCAATTGTGTGGTTTTGAGATATCTTCCTGATATTGATTTCTATTTTTATTGCCCTGTGGTCCTAAAATGTGCTTAGTATGATTTCGGTATTTTTAAATTTATTGAGACTTGCTTTATGGTTGAGCATGTGGTCAAACTTAGAATATGTTTCGTGTGCAGATGAGAAGAATGTATGTTCTGTAGCTGTTGGGTAGAGTATTCTTTTAGATGTCTATTAGGTCCAATTGGTTGAGCGTCAAGTTTAAGTCCAGAATTTCTTTGTTAGTTTTCTGCCACATAATCTAACACTGTCAGTAAGGTGTTGAAGTCTCCCACTATAATTATGTGGCTCTCTAATCCTTTTCATAGGTCAAGAACTTGTTTTATGAATCTGGGTGCTCCAGTGATGGGTATATATATATTTAGAATAATTAAGCCTTCTTGTTCAATTGAACCCTTTATTATTATGTAATGCCCTTCTTTGTCCTCTTGACTATTGTTGGTTTAGAGTCTGTTTCATCTCATGTAAGAATAGTGACTCCTACCTTGTTTTGTTTTCCATTTGCATGACAGATCTTTCTCCAGCCATTTACTTTGAGCTTTGGGTGTCAATTACGTGTGAGGTGAGTCTCTTAAAGATGAAAGATAATTGGATGCTGTCTTTTTATCTAACTTGCTACTCTATGTCTTTTAAGTGGGGTGTTTAGATCATTTACATTCAGGGTTAATATTGATATGTGAGATTTTGATACTGTCATGTTGTTAGCTGGTTGTTTTGTATACTTGATTGTGTAGTTGTTTTATAGTGTTTATGGACTATGAGCTTAATTGTGTTTTTGTGGTAGAAGGTATTGTTCTTTTGTTTCCATGCTTAGCACTCCCTTAAAGACCTCTTGCAAGCCTGGTCTAGTAGTAATCAATTCCCCTGCTGTTTGCTTGTCTGAAAAGGACTTTATTTCTCCTTTGTTTGTGAAGCTTAGTTTGGCAGGATACAAAATTCTTGGTTGGAAATGCTTTTTTTTTTTGTTTTGTTTTTTTTAAGGATACTGCAATTAGGCCCAGAATCCTTTCTGGTTGTAAGGTTTCTGCAGAGAGGTCCACTCCTAGCCTGATGGAGCTCCCTTTGTAAGTGACCTGACCCTTATCTCTAGCTGCCTTTAAGATTTTTTTCTTTCATGTTGACCTTGTGTCTTGGGGCTGGTCATCTTGTATAGTATCTCAGAGTGGTTCTCTGTATTTCTTGTATTTGCAATCTCTCTAGTGAGATTGGTGACCTTTTTGTGGATTACATCCTCACATATGTTTTCCAAGTTGCTTACTCTCTCTCCTTCCTTCTCAAGAATGTCAATGACTTATAGGTTTGGTTTCTACAAAACCCCATATTTCTTGGACAATTTGTTCATTTTCTTAAATTCTTTTTTTTTTGTCTGAGTTGATTTGAAGAACTGATCTTGATGCTCTGAGATTCTTCAGCTTAGCCTATTCTATTGTTAATGCTTCTAATGGTATTATGGAATTCTTGTGGTTAATTTTTTAATTCCAGAAGTTCAGTTTGGTTCTTTCTTAAAATGGCTATTTTGTCTTTCAACTATTGTATTATTTTACTGAATTCCTTGAATTCCTTGGATTGGGTTTGAACTTTCTCCTGAACCTTAATGAGCTTCCTTGCCATCCAGATTCTGAATTCTATGTGTGTCATTTCAGTCATTTCACTCTGGTTAGGAACTATTGCTGGAGAGCTAATGTACTCATTTGGAGGTAAGGAGACACTGTAATTTTTTGGATTGCCAGAGTTCTTATTGCTGACTCTTTATCATCTAAGAGGACTGGTGTTCCTTTGTCTTTTTAGATTTGCTGTCATTTGGATATTGTTTTTATATACTTCATTTCCCTTGAGGGTTTTGTGGTGTACGTTGAGTATAGTCAATCAGCTTTGTTTCTGGGTGTTTTCAGAGAGCCAAGGCTCTGTGCAAGATCTTTATTTGTGGCTAGATTCTTGCCCTGCATTTCACAGATGATATATATTGGAAGAGTATTTTTGGCATTGTAACTTGGGGTGTCATCCAGTGGATGGCGCTTAATAGTAATGGCCAACAGATATGCTCTTAATTAGCCGAGTAGCTCTTCCGTATTTCAGTGGGTTTATTGCAGTGCTCTGTGGTGGGGAAGGAAGAGAGATGACTTCCTTACCAGGTCCATTCCCCTGCCTTAGGGTAGTTCCCTCCTAACACTGGCACCATGCCAACGTTGCCTTCGTTGGGTGTTCCAGGCCACAGGGCTCCTTCAGGCAGAGGCTTTGGCTGCCAGACAGGCCTCACCCTTCCCAGACTGACACTTTGGAGGGAGGCATACCCCACTCCCGCACCTGCCCAGAAACCCGCTTCTTACTCTTCTCAGTGTTCTGAGTGTGCAGGCTCCTCTCCCACTTAATCACTGGCGACAGATGTCAGCCTGCCACTTATGAGCTATGTGCTGCAACCCAGGGGTATTGGAATCTGGCCTGCAGCTTCGTCCTCTGCGTTGGGCATTGGTTGTGCTAGGGGAGCTGGAGTGCTCTCAGGCTGTGAAGAAAGCACTCTGCCTGGGCAGTGGAGGCCATGCTGTGTACCTGCTCTTGCAGGAGTGGCCAGGCAGGGGCCTTGAGAGGGGCCAGTGGATAGAGGAACATGCAGAACAGACATGCCCCAGTCCCACAGGAAAGATGGCCCCACTCTCTCCTGACCCAGCAGCCAGCCAAGGTTAGAGCTACTCAGAGGAAGACAGAGAATCTTGTGGGATGGGCGCCTGTGGCCACATTTTGCTGCAGCTGCTCCATGTGCAAAACCACTTAGGCTCTGCACAGCCTGGAGCACTGTTTTTGCCTACTCTCCAGGCAGATTCCCTTGACAATTCAAACATCTGTAGGAGTCATGGGACCTCTTGTAGCTAATATCTGAGAGGTCTGTGGTGAGAGTGGGTTACCCCGCCATCACTTCACTCACCCCTTCCTTAGGAGCTGTTCAGGGCTGGGAAACAGTCTCAGTGCTCTGCAATCCCATGCAGGGTTCCCAGCTTCCTCCTCCTGCAGTCTCAGTGTCTGCCTTACCTCTCTATTACTCTGTTTTCTCTCCAAAGATCTGTCCTAAGGATGTTTGTTTACTCAATATTTTGGTGTCTCTCATTGGGAGATGTTCCCTGGCTGTATCTGTTGGCCATCTTATCACCTCCATCCAATTTTTTTTTTTTTTAAGATGGAGTTTCATTCTTGTTGCCCAGGCTAGAGTGCAGTGGCACGATCTCCAGTCACCACAACCTCTGCCTCCTGGGTTCAAGCAATTCTTCAGCCTCAGCCTCCCAAGTAGCTGGGATTACAGGCACCTGCCACCACGCCTGGCTAATTTTTGTATTTTTAGTACAGACAGGGTTTCACCATGTTGGCCAGGCTGGTCTCGAACTCCTGACTTCAGGTGATCCACCTGCCTTGGCCTCCCAAAGTGCTGGGATTACAGGCATGAGCCACCATGCCCGACCCATCCAATATTTTTTAAATGATAAAATGTATTCTCAACTCCCCTTCTATCCTCTTTCTCTCTTTAAAGTTATAAATCTTATGTTAGTCCCTGCAGCCACTCACCTGGAGAAGGCATGTTTAAAATACCAAATTGGCCAGTAGCAGTGGCTCACGCCTGTAATCCCAGCACTTTGGGAGGCCAAGGTGGGTGGATCACTTGAAGCCAGGAGTTCGAGACCAGCCTGGCCAACATGGTGAAACCCCATCTCTACTAAAAATACAAAAATTAGCCAGGCATGGTGGCAGGTGCCTGAAATCCCAGCTACTAGAAAGGCTGAGGTATGAGAATTGCTTGATCCTGGGAGGTGGAGGTTACAGTGAGCCAAGATCATGCCACTGTGCTGCAGCCTCTGCGACAGAGTGAAACCCTGTCTCAAAAATAAAATAAAATGCCAAGTTGACTTAGATAAGTAAGCAGAACACAGACAGGAAAGAAGTTCATTTCCTATCATTCCATATGAATCAGCCAAAAACTTGCTGGAAGTGGAAATTCAGTTTTGCCATAAAAGGACCCCTTTAATGATTTATCTTTCACCTCTGTGTAACTCTGTATTTCTTTCTACTGATTTCTCCATAAAAGCTCTGCATAATGGTGTGGGTTGATTTATGAGACTTCCTCCAGCCTTTATTCCATTTTTATTTTTTCTTACTTTGTTATTTCCCCTGGCGGATGCCAGTGTTAGTACTTGACCCATACAAGGGGTGTTCAGCCAAAGACAGTCCTCAGTCAAATTGTGGCCTGAGACAGATGGTGAGGCCAGTTGGTGCCTTGGGGCAGTCAGATTACATTTCCAAGGCGTTCTCGTGTAACAGCTGTGTGCCTTTGATCAAAACATTGAGAAACAAACCCTCACGTCTCCCATAGCACAAAAACAGCCAGGACCCTGTTTTCCTGGATCAAAGAGAGGCATGTCAGATACTCTATAGTATCATGTGCATTAAATACCAACAGTCTCAGAAGAGCTGCGGAGGCCCAGGATGACAGGGGTCACTACAGAAAGAGGACCTCTGCAGGAGGTGAGGAGGGGCTCCACCGGAGCAGACTCCCTTTGTATCTGTTGTACCCTCAGCACCTACAACAGTACTTGGAGCAATGTAGAAGCTCAATAAATATTTTTTGAATTAATTGTTATATAAGTGAGCTGCTTCTGTCTGGCATGTGCCTTACTTTACTCAGATTGACGCATCATTCCTGCTCATTTTTGAAAATCCAGCTCATCTCTTTCTCATAGTGCTTTCTTTGACCTGTCTAAACACTTCTCTCTATATAAAGCTGTACTTTTGAACAGATTTCCGTTGCTTGTTCTTATAACACAGTATTGCAATTACTTTGATTGCATGTCCCTCCTTCCTTCAAGACCTTTAATTCCTTCGTAGCTAAGGACAAGTCTTATTCATCTGTGTACTCATGCTGCCTAGTATAGTTCCTGTATATTTACTCCTTCATCCAACAGGATTTGAGCACCCTGCTTTATTCCCAGCACTGAAACAGGCTCTGGGGATACAGCAGTGAACAAGACATGAGCCCTCTCTATTCCCCAAGCTTAAATTTTATAAGGATTGCAGACAATTAAAACGAGTAAGTGCAATGGTAGAGGTTATGAGGACACCAAAGAAGCACATAGGAATGACACCACTGCATAAAATTTGATGGATCATTAAAAGCCTCCTAGAGGATGCTTCCCAGGAAGAAAACAAAGAATATCTGAAGGATAAATAGAAGTGAGCCAGTAAAGGTGGGGGGGTGTTCCAAGAATAGAAGAAAGGAAGACAGAAGGGAGAAACAGATGAAAGGAAAGCAGGGAAGGATGGGAGAAGTGAAGAAGAGAGGAAGGCAGGGATATTGCATTCTCTTATTTGCCTTGTAATATTTCTTCCAGTAGGTGGCCTTACCAAGAGCCCCATAATTGCTAGAGGCCACCTGCTACCCCATCTTACTTGGAGGATCTGTTTTTACCCCTAGTCACAGAATCACAGGCTATTGTAGAGCTGAAAGCGACTGTTAATACCTAGTTCTATCCCTCTTATTCTACACATATGAACGATGAAGCCCACAGAGGTTAGTAATAACTGTATTTTGCTTTTATCTGTTATCTTGCAAAGCATTTTTACCCCTATCCAGTGTGCGTCCAACAGCCCTGTGAAGCAGCGTTATTCTTTTTTACATATCAGGAAACTGGGGTTTAAATGGAATTAGTGGTAGAGCTGGAAGCCAGGTCTCTACCAAGGGCACACCATGACGAGCGGAGCCAGCAGGAGATGACTCCTCATCCAAACTCCTTCCAGAAGGCAAGAAGAGCGCTCTGACACCTGATGGGGACTGGCCATGCTAATTATTCACAGCATGTCCCAATTAAAAGAACACTTGTGCTGAGTGCCTTGTTTGCCAATAGCCTGGAGATCACTAGAATGACTGGAGTTGACTGGTCTTGCCTTCATTTGGTGTCAGGTGGTAGGTCAGTCTTTTTACAAATAAAAAGAGTGTTCATTTTGGACTATTTAAAAATGTGAAATGTCTGTAAAAGCAGGACTCTATAAGCCAAGTTAAAAGATAAGCCATACAGTAACAAATGCTGGCAAGGATGAGGAGAAAAGGGAATTCTCATACACTCTTGGTGGGAATGTAAAATTAGCACAACCACTATGAAAAACAGTTTGGAGATTCCTCAAAAAAACTAAAAATAGAGCTGCCATATAATCCAGCAATCCCACTCCTAGGTTTATACCCAAAAGACAGGAAATCAGTATATCAGAGAGAGATCTGCACTCCCATATTTATTGCAGCACTGTTCACAGTAGCCAAGATTTCGAAGCAACCTAAGTGTCCACCAACAGATGAGTAGATAAAGAAAATGTGGTACTATATATAATGGAGTACTATTCAGCTACAGAAAAGGATGAGATCCTGTCATATCCAACAACTGAGATAGAACTGGAGGTCATTATGTTAAGTGAAGTAAGTCAGGCACAGCATGATGAACATCACCTGTTCTCACTTATCTGTGGGAGCTAAAAATTAAAACAATTGAATTCATGGAAATAAAGAGTAGAAAGATGGTTACCACAGCCTGGGAAGGGTAGTGGTGAAGTCGGGGATGGGTATGGGGGTGGGGAATGGTTAATGGGTACAAAAAAAGTAGTTAGAATGAATTAGAGGCTGGGTGTGGTGGCTCACGCCTGTAATCCTAGCACTTTGTGAGGCCGAGGCGGGTGGATCGCTTGAGGTCAGAAGTTTGAGACTAGCCTGGCCAACATGGTGAAACACCATCTGTACTAAAAATACAAAAATTAGCTGGGAGTGGTGACGCACACCTGTAATCCCAGCTACTCGGGAGACTGAGGCAGGAGAATCACTTGAACCCAAGAGGCAGAGGTTGCAGTGAGTCAAGATTGCGCCACTATATTCCAGCCTGGGTGACAGAGTGAGATCCTTCTCAAAAAAAAAAAAAAGAAAAGTAAGACCTAGTATTTGCTAGCACAACAGGATGACTATAGTAAAAATATATATAGATATATGAATTTTAAAATAACTAAAAGAGTGTAGTCAGAATGTTTGAAACACAAAGGATAAATACTTGAGGTGATGGATACCCCTATTTACCCTGATGTGATTATTACCAATTGCATGCCTATATCAAAATACTTCATGCAACCCATAAATACATACACCTAGGTACCCACAAAAATTAAAAATTAAAAAAAAAGTTAGCCACAGACTGGGGAAATATTAACTTTATAAAAACCATCAAAGAAATAATATCCAGAGCTCAAAGAATTCTAAAGTCAATAAGAGAAAGATTAATAACCCAATAGAAAAATGAGCAAAGGATATAAAGAGGCAACTCTCAAAAAAACAGGAAATCTTAATGACCAAAAAAAGAAAACATGAAAAATATTCCCTGTTAATCAAGATGCACCATAAAACAGTAAGACAAACTTTCACCTCCATTCATTTTATAAAGGTTTTAAAGTCTAATAAGTGTTGATGAAGATGGGACAATGCTATCTAGGGAGGGAATGAGACAAGATCTAGTAACACGGAAAATGCTCTATATTCAATGAATTTTACTTCTAGATATATATACACACATATATAATAGTAATATATGTAATTAATGTTATATATATGATTTATGTAATGTATATTAAAGAAACTGTCATGTATGTGCAAGGAGGTTCACTGAAGTATTATTTGCCACCACAGTAAAAAAAATAGCAAATTTCAAGATGTTATAGACTATGTTACCATTTCTATAAATTAAATTATATTTATTAGTACATATATATGGAGCAAATGTGTCAAAGCACTAAATCAATTATAATGGTTAACTCTAGGAAGGAGAGGAATAAGATAAGAAAGGGAAATACAGGGACTTCAAATTTGTCAGGGTTTTTTTTCTTAGAAATTTTTTCAGGCCGGGTGTAGTAGCTCCCACTTATAACGCCAGTGTTTTGGGAGGCCAAGGCAGAAGGGATAGCTTGAGGCCAGAAGTTTGAGGCCAGCCTGGGCAATATTGGGAGACTCCTATCTCTACAAAAAAAAATATAAAAATCAGTTGGGAGTGGTGGCACAGTCCTGCAGTCCCAGCTACTCAAGGCTGAGGAGCGGGGGGTTCTCTTGAGCCCAGGAGTTAGAGGCTGCAGGGAGCCATGATCACTCCACTTCACTCCAGCCTGGGTGACACAGTGAGTCTTTGTCTCAAAAAATACATAAATAAAAATAAAATAAAAATTTCTTTTCGAAAATCTGAACCAAAGCCTTAAAAATATTTTTTAATTATTTGTTCATGCCTATATCAAAACTATTTGTTTTTGTTTGTTTGTTTAGATACGCGGTCTCCTGGCTTCAAGTGATCCTGCCCCAGCCTCCCAAAGTGCTAGGATTACAGGTATGAGCCACCGTTCCCAGCCCAAAATTGCTTTTCAAAACATTTTTAATAAGCCTGACTTTTCACACAGAAAATTCAAGTACTTAACTTTCACCCCAGATTTAATCCCACCAGTTTCCTCATCTGTTAATTTAAAAAAGAACAGATTAGATCACTTCTAAGATCCTTCCAGCCCTGACACTCTAGCCTCCTATGAAATCTCAAAGGCTTTGAAGAGATTGTAGATGAGTGACCTTTTGTTCAAGTAAGTTCTGGAAGGAGCTAGGAATGTACTGTCAGCTGTTATAAGGGAAAGAAGCCTTGGAACCTTTTTTTAAACCATGAAAGCTGCTTCTTTTCACGTAGCCTCACCCCAGAGGCATTCCCCAATTAGTGTCCTAGCTATTTATATTCTGGGAACCCTATCTAAATTTAGCTTCCACACAAAAAGTTTGTACTGTGATGGGATCTGGACACTCTGGTACTGTTTTCCTCCCCCTACCCCAAGTGAAAAGCCTTTACATAATACTTGGTGGTCATTAATTATTGTGTAGAACTTTAGGCTTAGGAGTTTGGTGGCCATATATTGAACTCAGTAGTAGACCTTGTAATCTGTCACAGGTCTGATGATGTGGTAGATTATTTTGCATTCAGGATGGTCCCAGCAAAATCCTTGTCTTGTGAGAAGCTGAAGGAGCCAGTTAACAGGTTAAATGGGAGACTTGCGGCAGACTCAAGGATTTTTGTTTGTTTCTTTAGAGATAGATAGATCTATGTTGCCCAGTATGGCCTCAAACTCTGAGGCTCAAGCAATCCTCCCACCTCAGCCTCCACAGTAGCTGGGACTACAGGTGCAGGTTAATACAGCTGGCTAGAACCAAGGATTTTATACACAGTCAGGCAGTCTTTCTAGTGCACACAGCTCCTTCCTAAGGAATCTACCTGGACTCTCATTTAACCAAAGGAGAACTGAAGAAACTTCAGCAAAAGGACTGATAATGAGAATTTAATATATTTAGTTGTAAAATGAAGAATAAAAGAAGGGCTGGGAAACAGGTGGAAGAATAGTATGTGAACAAAATAGAAATGATGCAGCAAAAATTATGGGAAGAGAAGAGGTAAAGGAGAAAATAGAAAAAGATTCTGAAAAAGGATCCCATCTTAAACTGAAAGTATATGATTAGTTTTTAAATGGTGAACCAGTGATACTAGAAATGCTTTTCAACAAAGATACCCATTAAAACTAATGAAACCAATTTTCCTAAATACCAAAAGAAACATTTTTAAAATAGTACAGAAACAGTAAATACTGGCCGGGCGCAGTGGCTCACGCCTGTAATCCCAGCACTTTGGGAGGCCGAGGCGGGCGGATCACGAGGTCAGGAGATCGAAACCATCCTGGCTAACACGGTGAAACCCCGATTCTACTAAAAATACAAAAAATTAGCCGGGCGCGGTAGCGGGCGCCTGTAGTCCCAGCTACTCCAGAGGCTGAGGCAGGAGAATGGCACGAACCCGGGAGGTGGAGCTTGCAGTGAGCCGAGATCGCGCCACTGCACTCCAGCCTGGGCGACAGAGCCAGACTCCATCTCAAAAAAAAAAAAAAAAGAAACATAGTAAATACAATACACACAATAATTAGAGCATTAAATAAATAGCAACACTGAAGGGTGATTCCATGATATATTGTTAACTGAAAAAAGTAAAATGCTAAAGAGCACAGGTAGCATGCTGTTTTTTGTGTAAGAAAAAAACAGGAAGACAAGAAGTATACATATATCTATTTCATTTTTTGCAAAAAGAAATACAGGAAGGGTAATCAAAAAACAATGAGATTACCCAGATACAAGGAGAGAAATTAGGAGGATGAAGGGGAGAGAGAGATGCTTCTCTGAGGGTAGTTTTTACTTTTGGAAGTGTGTGAATATATTCCATACATTCAAATAATAAAATGGAATTAACAAGAAGAAATGGCCATGCACAGTGGCTCATGCCTGTAATCCCAGCACTTTGGGAGGCTGAAGTGAGAGGATCACTTGAGGCCAAGAGTTCGACACCAGCCTGGCCAACGTGGCAAAACTCCATCTCTATTAAAAAATACAAAAATTAGCCTGGGGTGGTGGTGTGTACCTGTAGTCCCAGCTACTCGGGAGGCTAGGCAGGAGAACTGCTTGAACCTGGGAGGCAGAGGCTGCAGTGTGAGCCAAAATTGTGCCACTGCGCTCCAGCCTGGGCAACAGAGCAAGACTCTGTCCAAAAAAAAAAAAAAAAAAAAAATGAAGGACTTAAAACTGAGAACAGACAGAAAACCTGAGTGTATTTCACATTAATAACCTCAGTAAAAGGCAGGGAGGCTGATAAGGAACTTTTGGACACAACACTTTGAGCAAAACCCTCATAGAAAAGGTGGGGAGTGAAGGGATAACAGACAAATCCTGAGCTCTTTTCCGTTTGTGTGTTTTTTATTTGCTACTGCCTCTCCAGAGTTTTGTATACCTTTGTTTAAACTTTTATTTTAGGTTTGGGGTACATGTGCAGGTTTGTTATATAAGTAAATTTCACATCATGGGGTTTGTCGTACAGATAATTTCATCACCCAGGTAATAAGCATAACATCCAATGGGTAGTTTTTCCATCCTCACCTTCCTCCCACCCTCCACTCTTAAGTAGGCCCCAGTGTCTATTATTCCTTTTTTGTGTGTCCATGTGTACAAAACGTTTTGCTCCCACTTCTGAGAACATGTGGCATTTGGTTTTGTTTCTGCACTAGCTTGCTTAGGATAATGGCCTCTAGCTTCACCTGTGTTGCTGCAAAGAACATGATCTCACTGCTTTTATGGCTTCATAGTGAAATGGGAAAAGTTGCCTTGTCCCCCTCGCAGGGTGTGTGATGGGGGTGTGACTCACTTCTTCAGTGCCCCACTGCTCAAACCTCTATGGGGAGCATGCAGACGGGCAGGCTGTGGGGCTCCGACCCCACAGCAGTGTCTAGGGGTGAATGTTTACAGCTGAAGCCCCAGTGGGCGTGTATTACAGGGTGCTCTTTTAGTTTAGCCGTCCATAGGCGGTTTGTGTTACTCAGCTCAATTAGACCCCTGCCTTATCGCAAGCACAGAGGGCTTTCTGTATCCCTGGGTTCTTGCCTTGGTGTACTGGAAGAATCGGATCACACGTGGGCTTGGAGACTTGAGTGCAAGTTTTTGTTGAGTGGAAGTAGCTCTCAGCAGATAGGGGAGCCAGAAGGAAGACGATTTTCCCCTGGAGTCTGGCCGTTCAGCAGCGCAGGCTCTCCTCCTCCGACCCTGGCCAAACTCCATGTTCTTCTGCTGGTAGACGGCCTGCTGACCTGCCCGGGTCTGTCTGTGTGCTCCTCCGCTGGCATGTTCCCCTTGAGTCCTCTCGACGTCCGGCCGCTTGTGTGTCTGCCCGCTAGGGTCTCGGGATCTTTATGGGCACAGGATGGGGGCATGGCAGGCCAGGGTGGTCTTGGGAAGTGCACCCTTTGGGCAGGAAAACAGAAATGCCTGTTCTCATCTAAGTCTGTGGGCACAGGCCTGGGGGTGAAGCGCCAGCCAGAGACCACGCCCTCCTCTACCCAGCACTTCCCTGCCCCTCTTCCGGATCAATAGTATTCCATAGTGTATATGTGCCACATTTTCTTTAGTCTACCGTTGATGGGCATTTGGGTGATTCCATGTCTTTGCCATTGTGAAACAGCGTTGCAATAAACATACACGTGCATATGTCTTTGTGGTAAGACAATTTAGATCTCTTTAGGTATATATACCCAGTAATGGGATTGCGGGTTGAATGGTAGTTCTGTTTTAAGTTATTTGCTGAGTTCTTTTTTAATAGGTTTGTTTTTCATAGTGGTGTGGATGTAACAATTCTGAATCTATTTTGTATTTATTGAAGAATTAAGGGTGTAAATATGATTATGTTTGAAGAAGCCAGGGTTCTCACTCTGGAAGAAAGGAGGTAGAATTATGGAATGGAGAAAAGAAAGGAAGATCTCTGTGGTGTTGTTGAATTGGCACAGGAGATCACAGTATGAACTCATGATTTCTAAAACAAACAAACACGTCAATAGCGATGAGTGTCCCTAATGCCCAGATCTTAGTTGGTTTATAATAGAAACGGCATCATCTAACTAGAGGGAAAGATGATGTTGCAAAGCGTGGCACCTTTTTTTTTTTTGAGACGGAGTCTCACTCTGTCGTCCAGGCTGGAGTGCAGTGGCACAATCTCGTCTCACTGCAACCTCCGCCTCCCGGGTTCAAGCGATTCTCCTGCCTCAGCCTCCCAAGTAGCTGAGATTACAGATGCCTGCCACCACGCCCAGCTAATTTTTGTATTTTTTAGTAGAGACGAGGTTTTACCATGTTGGCCAAGCTGGTCTCAAACTCCTGACCTCAAATGATCCACCCACCTCAGCCTCCCAAAATGCTGGGATTACAGGCATGAGCCACCATGCCCGGTGGAACGTGGCTCCTGACACGAAAAAAAATTAACGTGAATCCACACTTCACACCATAAATGAATTCCAGATGGATTAAGTAACTGTATATAAAGGGTAAATCTATAAAGCAAACAAGCAAAAAATTTAAATAAATAAAATATCAAAAATATCTTATAAACTCAGTGAAGGATTTTTTAAACAAGACCCAGAAGGCAAATACATAACGAGAAAAGTTGATGAGATTTGACTACAGCAAAATCAAGAATTTCGGTTCAACAAATCATGGCATACCAGCAAGTGCTCTAGTAACAAATTAGAATGTGTTTGTGACATATAAAACCAATAAGGAATTAATTTTGCGGTATACAAGGGTCACTTGAAAACATACAAGAAAAAGCAAGGACATTCCATTTTTTCAAAAGTAAATAATATGAATAGGTGGTTCACAAAACAGAAAAACTAAATGATAAACAGGTATATGTCCCCCAAGCCAAGGTCTTTCTCTTCCTCCAATACACACCAAATTTCTTTTTTCTTTTCTTTACACTTAATCTTTTTATTTTTAAATTTTTATACCGAAATCTTTAAGTTCAGCGGTACATGTGCAGGATGTGCAGGTTTGTTACACAGGTAAATGTGTGTCATGGGTGTTTGTTGTACAGATTATTTAATCAGCCAGATATTAAGCCTAGTGCCCACTAGTTATTTTTCCTGATCTTCTCCCTCCTCCCACCCCCTGCCGTCTGGTAGGCACTAAGTTTCCCTCTATGTGTCCATGTGTTCTCATCATTTAGCTCTTGCTTATAAGTGAGAACATGCGGTGTTTGATTTTCTGTTCCTGTGTTAGCTTGCTAAGGATGATGGCCTCCAGTTCCATCCATGTCCCTGCAAAGGACATGATCTCACTCCTTCTTATGGCTCCGTAGTATGCCGTGGAACACCAACCAAATTTCTTATCCTGGCCATTGAGTTTGTACCAGCCATTGCTTCAGTCTTGAATGCTTCCTAGGGCTGCTTCCTCCTTGCTATTCAGGTCTCAGTTGAAAGGGTGCTTTCCATCCATCCCCACCTAAAGCAGCCATCCCACTTCCTGCCCCAACATTCCTTATGACATCACCCTCTTTTATTTTCATTAAATATTATTCAGTAGCATGTTCTTCTATATGTGTCAATGTACTTGTCTCTCACCAGAAAGTTAGACTCACAAAATAAGAAATGTATCTGTCTTGTTCAACCTTGCATGCCCAGTGCTTGACACATAGTTGGAGTTCAACAAATATTTGCAAAATTAATGAACACATTAATGTATTAAAAGGGTCATACAATCCCTGTTGCTGGAATGATGAGCTTTCCAGACAAGGATGTTCAGTCATCATCAAATGACTAATTAATGGAATCTTGCTAAGTGGTGCCAAACATCGGACGGAGAACTGGACAGGATGACCATTTAATATACTCCTTCTAAAAATAATATCTAATGAGTCAAAAGAACACAATTCCCTTGGATACCTTTGTTTTGAATACAGTGCCTGGGGCTCAGTGTTTGAGTGAAATAGATTAAGCCACTTGAAACTCAACCCTCTTTAGGACTGTGCACATCACCCAGAGGGGCTCTGATGTGAATTCCATCAACAGGAGATGGTGGTTTGTACTGAATATTCCAGCAGGCAAAAATATTCTAACCATGAATCTCTGTGACTCAAGGTCATTGACAGTTGCTTCCCATTTTAAAGCCCGTGAAGTGACAGTCACCACACAATAATGGAAAAGTACATTTTGCTAACCAAGTCCCATGTGAGAAAATCCGGTTAGTTTCTTATGATCTGGTCCCAGGAGGGAGCAAAATGTCATAGGTACCACATCTGCCATTTCACTTAAGGCACAGAGGCTTTGATTTAACAGAGTGCTGAATTTATTTCAACAGAGTGCTTACACGCTTAGAAAATCTATCATTCACCTTCTTAGCATGCCATGAGATTTCTAATGATTCATTTATGTAGCTTTCGCTTGCCCAGTGTAAGATGAGCCTAGTCCCTGTGGATTTGTAGGGATTTCTGTTTATGAGGTTTTGTTTTGTGTTGTTCTACCTTAGGTGAAGAATTAAATTAAGCATGATCCTAATTCTTAACACATTATCATCATCAGTCCATGCAAAACATCCCTCCTGCTTTATCTCTTTAACTTTTGCCTTTATCCTTTACTCCTACGTCACTAACTCTGATGCATGTTATATAATGTCCTGAAATAAGCACATAGCCTCATGAAAACTGTGATGAGTTTGTATGTACTTCTAATATAATTTCAATGTGCTTCTTACTTTTGTCACTTCATTACCA
Organism: Symphalangus syndactylus; assembly: GCF_028878055.3. Lineage (NCBI taxonomy): Eukaryota > Metazoa > Chordata > Mammalia > Primates > Hylobatidae > Symphalangus > Symphalangus syndactylus. Next base: position 124,609,078 of record NC_072425.2, read on the forward strand.
TGTTTAAGACATACGAATTCCTGCATGAATATCTACTTCAAAGCTTCTAACTATTTCAGTTTTTACCCACTATGTTTTTTGTTTTTTGAGATGCAGTCTCACTCTGTTGCCCAGGCTGGAGTGCAATGACATGATCTCGGCTCACAGCAACCTCCGCCTCCCGGGTTCAAGTGATTCTCCTGCCTCAGCCTCATGACTAGCTGGGATTACAGGCACCAGCCATTATGCCCAGCTAATTTTTGTATTTTTGTAGAGAAGGAGTTTCATCATGTCGGCCAGGCTGGTCTTGAACTCCTAACCTCAGGTGATATAGCCCACCTCGGCCTCCCAAAGTGATGGGATTACAGGCATGAGCCACTACACCCAGCCTGCCATGTTTTAATGATCCTTTCTCTTACGCACTTGTTACTGCTATTGTCAACAAAATCTTATTTTCTATATTATTTTCAAGTTTGCTATTACTAGCCTAGAGAGAAACAATGTTGATTTTTATAAGCTGATCCCGTCTCCAGCAATTTTGCCAAGTATTTTTATTTGTTATATATTTAGGCCAGGCATGGTGGCTCATGTCTGAAATCCCAACACATTGGGAGACCAAGGTAGGAGGACTGTTTGAATCTAGGAGTATGAGACTGGCCTGGGCAACAAAGCGAGACCTCACCTCTATACAAATTCGATATTTAAAAATAAAAAATAATATATTTAGATGTTGAACAGATGTGGTTTTGTCTTTTTCATTTCAGTCCTAGTATCTCTTAGACCCTTTTCTTGTTTAACACTGGCCAGGACCTTTTTTACTATGTTAAAAAGTAGTAGTGGGTTTGGCACAATGGCTCATGCCTGGAATCCCAGCACTCTGGGAGGCCAAGGTGGGCAAATAGCTTGAGCTCAGGAATTTGAGACCAGCCTGGCCAACGTGGCAAAACTCCATCTCTATAAAAAATACAAAAATTAGCCAAGTGTGATGGTGTGTCCCTCTAGTTCCAGCTACTGGGGAGGCTGAGGTGGGAGGATAGCTTGAGCCCCAGAGGCGGAGGTTGCACTGAGCCAATATCGCACCACTGCACTTCAGCCTGGATGACAGAGCCAGACCCTGTTTCAAAAAACAAAAAAACAAGGATGTCCACTGCAGTAAGACTGAAAAGAATTCAAGTATCAGCCAGGCGCAGTGGCTTACTGGCTCATGCCTATAATCCTGGCACTTTGGGAGGCTGAGGCAGGTGGATCACAAGGTTAAGAGTTCAAGACCAGCCTGGCCAACATGGTGAAACCCCGTCTCTACTAAAAATACAAAAATTAGCTGGTCATGGTGGCATACGCCTGTAGTCCCAGCTACTCGGGAGGCTGAGGCAGGAGAATTGATTGAAACCGGGAGACAGAGGTTGCACTGAGCTGAGATGATGCCACTGCACTCCAGCCAGGGCAACAGAGGAGACACCATCTCAAAAAAAAAAAAAAAAAAAAAAAAAAAAAAAAAAAAAAGCAAATATCATTGCTGAGGGATATTTGGGTAAACTATAATACATCCACATGATGAAGTAATGTACAACTATAAAAGAAAATGAAGAAGAAAACAAAAATACAAAATATAAAATGAGGAAGATCTTTTATTTTACTATGGAATAATCTCTGGGCATTTTTGTTTAATGAAAAAGCAGGGTGCAGAACTGTGCATATACAGTACTTCCTTTATATCTAAGAGAGAAAAGAAATACAAATGAGGACGAGCGCAGTGGCTCATGCTTGTAATCCCAGCACTTTGGGAGACCAAGGGGGGTGGATCGCTTGAGGTCAGGAGTTCAAGACCAGCTTGGTCAACATGGTGGAACCCCGTCTCTACTAAAAATACCAAAAAAAAAATTAGCCTGGTGTGGTGGTGCACACCTGTAATCCTAGCTACTTGGGAGGCTGAGGTGGGAGGATTGCTCGAATCTGGGAGACTGAGGTTGCAGTGAGCTGAGATTGTGCCAGTGTACTCCAGCCTGAGCAACAGAGTGAGACTCCGTCTGGAAAAAAAAAAAAAATACAAGAGAGGAGAGACAGAGTTTGTTCCTCCACACTCCAGTACTTGTTGCAAGTTAAAACTAGGGCCTTAATTCTTTAGGCACCTAAGGCAGTTTCTTGACCTGATATTCTAGCTCAGTAATCATTGTCTGTATTTACTCTGCTCAGTGCCATATCTGTTGAATCCATATTTCAAGTATTATACTTTTTATACCTGAGATATCTACTTGGATCATCTTAGTTGTTTTTTGTCCTTGCTTCATATTAACCAATATAATCTCCTATTTCTTTGAGGATATTTATTAAGCTCATTTGTAAATCATGGTTCATGTCTTAAACCAATTCTGGTTCCTCCAGCATAGGTCATTTGGGTGGTGGTTTTTCCATCAAACAGATTGGACTCCTCCACTATTTCGATATTTTGTTGCCTTTGAGTTCATTTTCCCCTGGTAATGTGTACCCAGAGTGAGGAGCTAAGGCCCAGACTCTTGCTTGTGCCATTTCTGGGGAGTTGGGGAGGATGAGTGTCATTTCATATTTTACAACTTCACCAGGTAATTCTGACCCTCATACCAGATTATTGCAGAAGCTACATAAACCTTTACCCTCAAAGATACCCACTGAAAGATCCTTTCTCCCCCCATTTCAACTCTCCAATCCTGGAAGTGTGGGGAGATGGGAGAGAGTGGGGAACACACAAAGACTCAATTATCTGACTGCCCCATTGTTAACTGCTCCTCACTCTAGCCATCCACGCTGCTTTTGTCCCACTGACTTGAGGCTTTGGGCTGGAACTACTACATTTCTTTTCTACTTACAATAGAGATATCAATGATCTACCCAGGACAATATACAAAAAAAACACATATCTCAAAGTCCCCTTTGCCCCTCCATCCCACTGGAGCCTGGCCTTCTACCCAAACTGAGTTTTCCTTTCCATACCAGGTCGTAATCACTTTGCATCTCCTCAAAGTTTTCTCATGAATTTTGCGTTAGTACTTCAAATCCCAGAGCTTTTCTCTTATTTCCGTGGCATCTCTACAGTTCAGTTAGAAGAGACAGCCAGCAGCTCTGCTCATTCACCATCATATCTGGAATCGGAATCAGAAGTAGCCTCTGTCCTTAGCAGCACTGATTGAAGTCTCATTTGACCTATGATTTTTAGGAAATTTTATAAATTTTAGCTTTTTTTTTTTTTTTGAGACGCAGTCTCACTCTGTCGTCCAGACTAGAGTGCAGTGGCTCAATCTCAACTCACTGAAACCTCCACCTCCTGGGTTCAAGTGATGCTTGTGCTTCAACCTCCCGAGTAGCTGGGACTACAGGCATGTGCCGCCACACCTGGCTAATTTTTGTATATTCAGTAGAGACGGGGTTTCACCATGTTGGCCAGGCTGGTCTCAAACAAACTCCTGACCTCAAGTGATCCACCTGCCTCAGCCTTCCAGAGTGCTGGGATTATAGGCATGAGCTACCATGCCCAGCCTATTTTATACATTTTAACTCTGCTTCTTCCACTCATTAGCAATTGATGTTGGACAAGTTAATTAAATTCCCACGATCTCTATTTTTTTTAGATCCCATCTCATGTAGTAATTGTTAAAATTAAATGAGACAACATTCAAAATCATCTATGAAATTTGTTGTACAAAGTAAGTATAATCTAGAGGCAGCATAGTGTGTAGTCAAGTATCAATTAGCTTCTGCTGCTTAACAAACTATCCCAAAGCTCAGTGGCTTAAAACAGCACAATTTATTTATGTTTTTGTGGGTTGGCAATTTGGGCTGCACTCAGCTGAAGAGTTCTGGGAATTGTCTACTGCCATCTAGAGCTGAGGAGGTAACAGGGCCAGTATCTCTCATTAGCCAGGAGGGTAGCCCAGGCTTGTTCACATGGCAGCAGGCTAGGTCCCAAGAGTGAGATAAGAAACATGTATGGGATGGTTTGGATCTGTGTCCCCACCCATATCTCATGTTGAATTGTAATTCCTTGTGTTGGAGGTGAGGCCTGGTGGGAGGTGGTTGGACCATGGGGGAATGTTTCTCACAAATGGTTTAGTACCATCCTCTTGGGACTGTCCTCCCCATAGTAAGTTCCCGTGAGATGTGGTCATTTAAAAATGTGTAGCACCTTCTATTTATGATCATCATGGCAGATGGGAGGCAGGAGTAAATTGCAGCTCTGACTCAGATAGACAGAGCAGCATGTGGAGGCTCACATCGTGAACTTAAGCTCCAGAACAACTTCAATAACAAACCAGGAGTCCCGAGAGGACCCACAGACCCTCTGAAGGAAGTGGACTGCTCCTGCAGGACCCAGGAGACACCCCAAACACTGTGCCCAAACTGCAGAAGTGGGAAAGGGAGATCCTCCACCCCCAAACACACACACCCACTGGGGAAACTGAAGATCTAGTTTGCAGGAGGATTTTCTGACCATACATGGAGCTGAGTCAATTTAGAGAGCCAAGTGAAATACAGGGGTAGAGGAAGCAGCAAGAAAGGTCCTGGGAGCTCGCTGGTCCCCAAGCAGGCCATTCCTGCCTAGCACCACAAGGATCCTTTGGGAGGGTGGACAGAGGTGCAGGGGTAAACACCACAGGGAGAAGGAAGTCTCCAGGTGAACTTTGTAACAATTTGAACCTGGTGAGAAGCCTCCTGGCCAGAACTCAGGGGAGGGTGAGAATCTGGTGTGCAGACTCTATAGATGGAGGAAGAACCAAAGCCCTTTATTTTTGCAGCTGGGAGACAGGTAGCCTGGGGCAAGTTCTCAAGCCCTGCTCTCCCACTGCCTGGAAACAGACTCAGGGCTGTTGGAGGGGCACAGTGGGAGTGAGACCGATCCTTTGGATTGTGTGGGAGCTGGGTGAGGCCTGTGACTGCCGGCTTTCCCCACTTCCCTGACAACATGCATGACTCAGCAGAGGCAGCCATAATCCTCCTAGGTACATAACTCCATTGACCTAGGGACCTCACCCCCATTCCCCACAGCAGCCTCAGCAAGACCCACCCAAGGAGAGTCTGAGCTCAGACACACCTAGCCCTGCCCCTACCAGATGGACCTTCCTGACCAACCCTGGTAGCTGAAGACAAAGGGCATATACTCTTGGGAGTTCTAGGGCCCCACCCACCACCAGTTCCTCTCTATACCACCACAGCTGATACTCTCTGGAAAGTGCCACCCTCCTCCAAGTGGTTGGCAGGAGGCCAACCGGCACAAAAATAGACCATTAAGCCACCAAAGCTAAGAACCTTCACAGAGTCCATTTCAACCCCCTGCCACCTCCACTGGAACAGGTGCTGATATCCATGGCTGAGAGATCCGTAGACAGTTCATATCACAGGACTCTGTGCAGACAACCCTCAATACCAGCCCAGAGCCTGGTAGACTTGGTGGCTAGACCCAGAAGAGAGATAACAACCACTGCAGCTCAGCTCATAGGAAGCCACATCCATGTGAAAACAAGAGTACTATATCAAGGGAACACCCTGTGGGACAAAAGAATCTGAACAACAGCGTTCGGCCCAAGACCCTCCCTCTGACAGAGTCTACCCAAATGAGAAGGAACCAGAAAACCAACTCTGGTAATATGACAAAACAAGGCTCTTTAACACCTGCCAGAAAATCACACTAGCTCACCAGCAACAGATCCAAACCAAGAAGAAATCGCTGATTTATCTGAAAAAGAATTCAGAAGGTTAGTTATTAAGCTAATCAAGGAGGCAGTAGAGAAAGGTGAATCTCGATGCAAGGAAATCCAAAAAACGATACAAGAAGCAAAGGGTGAAATATTTGAGGAAATAGCATAAAACACAATCAAAACTTCAAGGAACACTGGACACACTTATAGAAATGCAAAATGCTCTGGAAAGTCTCAGCAATAGAATTGGACAAGTAGAAGAAAGAAATTCAGAGCTCAAAGACAAGGTCTTAGAATTAACCCAATCCAACAAAGACAAAAAATAAAGAATAAGAAAATATGCACAAAGCCTCCAAGAAGTCTGGAATTGTGTTAAACAACCAAACCTAAGAATAATCAGTGTTCCTGAGGAAGAAGAGAAATCTAGAAGTTTGGAAAACATATTTGGGGGAATAATACAGGAAAACTTCCCCAGCCTTTCTAGAGACCTAGACATCCAAATATGTCTGGAATTGGTTCCAGTGAGTTCTTGGTCTCGCTGAATTCAAGAATGAAGCTGAGGACTCTCACGGTGTTACAGTTTTTAAAGATGGTGTGTCCAGAGTTTATTCCTTCAGATGTTCAGATGTGCCCAGAGTTTATTCCTTCTGGTGGGTTTGTGGTCTTGCTGACTTCAAGAGTGAAGCCACAGACCTTCACAGTGAGTGTTAACAGCTCTTAAAGGTGGCGCATCCAGAGTTGTTCATCCCTCCCGGTGGGCTGATGGTCTTGCTGATTTCAGGAGTGAAGCCGCAGATCTTCACATTGAGTGTTACAGCTCATAAAGGTAGTGCGGACCCAAAGAGTGAGCAGCAGCAAGATTTACTGTGAAGAGCAAAAGAACAAAGCTTCCACAGCGTAGAAGGGGACCCTAGAGGGTTGCTGGTGCTGCCTTGGGTGGCCTGCTTTTATTCCCTTATTTGGCCCCACCTACACCGTGCTGAGTGGTCCATTTTACAGAGAGCTGATTGTCCATTTTACAGAGTGCTGATTGGCCCATTTTACAGAGTGCTGATTGGTGTGTTTACAAACCTTTAGCTAGACACAGAGCGCTGATTGGTGCATTTACAATCCTTTAGCTAGACAAAAAAGTTCTCCAAGTCCCCACCCGATTAGCTAGACACAGAACACTGATTGGTGCATTTACAAACCTTTAGCTAGACACAGAGCACTGACTGGTGCGTTTACAAACTTTTAGCTAGACACAGAGCACTGATTGGTGCATTTACAATCCTTTAGCTAGACATAAAAGTTCTCCAAGTCCCCACCTGACTCAGAAGCCAGCCGGCTTCACCTTGCACAAATACAGGGAGAACGATGAACACCTGGGAAAATCATCATAAAAAGGTCATCACCTAGGCACATTGTCATCAGGTTATCTAAAGTTAAGATGAAGGAATGAATCTTAAGAGCTGTGAGACAAAGCACCAGGTAACCTATAAAGGAAAACCTATCAGATTAACAGCAGATTTCTCAGCAGAAACCCTACAAGCCAGAAGGATTGGGGCCCTATCTTTAGCCTCCTCAAACAAAATTATCAGCCAAGAATTTTGTATACAGCAAAACTAAACATCATATATGAAGGAAAGATACAGTCTTTAGACAAATGCTGAGAGAATTTGTCACTAACAAGCCACCAGCTACTATAAGAACTGTTAAAGGAGCTCTAAATCTTGAAACAAATCCTGGAAACACATCAAAACAGAACCTCTTTAAAGCACAAATCATATAGGACCTATAAAACAAAAATACAAGTTAAAAAAAAAAAAACCAAGGTACACAGGAAACAAATAGCATGTTGAATGCAATGGTACCTCACATCTCAATACTAACATTGAATGCAAATGACCTAAATGCTCCACTTAAAAGATACAGAACTGCAGAACAGATAAAACTCACCAGCCAACTATCTGCTGCCTTCAGGAGACTCACCTAATACATAAGGACTCACATAAGCTTAAAGTAAAGTGACGGAAAAAAGGATTTCATGCAAATAGATACCAAAAGTGAGCAGGGGTAGCTATTCTTAAATCAAACAAAGCAAACTTTAAAGCAACAGCAGTTAAAAGACAAAGAGAAGCTGGGCACAGTGGCTTATACCTGTAATCCTAGCATTTTGGGAGGCCAAGGCGGGCAGATTACCTGAGGTCAGGAGTTCGAGACCAGCCTGGCCAACATGGCAAAACCCTGTCTCTACTGAAAATACAAAAAATAGCCGGGTATGGTGGTGCATGCCTGTAATCCCAGCTACTCAGGAGGCTGAGGCAGAAGAATCACTTGAACCCAGGGATTGGAGGTTGCAGTGAGCCAAGATTGTGCCACTGCACTCCAGCCTGGGTAACAGAGCGAGACTCCATCTCAAAACGTAAAAAGACAAAGAGGAACATTATATAATGGTAAAAGGCCTTGTCCAACAGGAGAATATCACAATCCTAAACATATATCCACCTAACACTGGAGCTCCCAAATTTATAAAACAATTCCTAATAGACCTAAGAAGTGAGATGGAGAGCAGCAAAATAATAGTGGGGGGCTTCAATACTCCACTGACAACACTAGACAGGTCATCAAGACAAAGTCAACAAAGAAACAATGGATTTAAACTATACCTTGGAACAAATGGATTTAACAGATATATACAGAATATTTCATCCAACAGCCACAGAATACACATTCTGTTCAACAGTGCATGAAACTTTCTCCAAGATAGACCATATGATAGCCCACAAAACGAGCCTCAATAAATTTAAAAAAATTGAAATTATATCAAGCACTCTCTCAGACCACAGTGGAATAAAGCTGGAATTCAACTCCAAAAGGAACCTTCCAAACCATGCAAATACATGGAAATTAAATAACCTTCCCTGAATGATCATTGAGTTAAAAACAAAATCAAGATGGAAATTAAAAAATTCTTTGAACTGAACAACAATAATGACACAACCTATCAAAACCTCTGGGATATACAGCAAAGGTGGTGGTAAGAGGAAAGTTCATAGCCATAAACGCCTACCTCAAAAAGACTAAAGAAGCACAAACTGAAATTCTAATGTCACACTTCAAGGAACTAGAGGAACAAGAACTAACCAAACCCAAACCCAAACCCAGCAGAAAAAAAGAAATAAACAAGATCAGAGAAGAACCAAATGAAATTGAAACAAAAAAATACAAAAGATAAATGAAACAAAAAGCTGGTTCTTTGAAAAGATAAATAAAATTGATAGACCATTAGCAAGATTAATCAAGAAAAAAAGAAAATCCAAATAACCTCATTAAGAAACAAAACATGTTACAACTGACACCACTGAAATACAAAAGATCATCCAAGGCTACTATGAACATCTTTATGCACATAAACTAGAAAACCAAGAAGAGTTGGATAAATTCCTGGAAAAATACAACCTTCCTAGCTTAAATCAGGAAGACTTAGATATCCTGAACAGACCAATAACAAGCAGCGAGATTGAAATGGTAATTTAAAAATTACCAACAAAAAAAAAGCCCAGGACCAGAGGGATTCACAGCAGAATTCTACCAGACATTCAAAGAAGAATTGGTACTAATCTTTTTGACACTATTCCACAAGAAAGAGAAAGAAGGAACCCTCCCTAATTGATTCTATGAAGCCAGCATCACCCTAATACCAAAACCAGGAAATTTCGGACATAAACAAAAGAGAAAAGTACAGACCAATATCCTTGATGAACATAGATGCTAAAATCTTTAACAAAATACTAGCTAACCGAATCCAACAACATACCAAAAAGATAATCCACTATGATCAAGTGGGTTTCATACCAGGTATATGGGGGATGGTTTAACATACACAAGTCAATAAATGTAATATGCCACATAAACAGAACTAAAAACAAAAATCACATGATCATCTCAATAGATGCAGAAAAAGCATTCAGTGAAATCCAGCATTCCTTTATGATTAAAACTCTCAGCGAAATCAGCATATAAGGGACATATCTCAATGTAATAAAAAGCCATCTATGACAAACCCACAGCCAACATAATGCTGAATGGGGAAAAGTTTAAAACATTCCCTCTGACAACCGGAACAAGACAAGGATGCACACTCTCACCACTCCTTTTCAACTTAGTACTGGAAATTCTAGCCAGAGCAATCAGACAAGAGAAAGAAATAAAGGGCAACCAAATCAGTGAAGAGGAAGTCAAACTGTCACTGTTTGCTGACTATATGATCATTTACCTTGAAGACCCTAAAGACTCCTGCAGAAAGCTCCTAGAACTGACAAAAGAATTCTGCGAAGTTTCTGGATACAAGATTAATGTATACAAATCAGTAGCTCTTCTATATACCAGCAGCAACCAAGCAGAGAATCAAATCAAGAACTCAACCACTTTTACAATAGCTGAAAAAAGAAATACTTAGGAATATACCTAACCAAAGAGGCAAAAGACCTCTCCAAGGAAAACTACAAAACATTGCTGTAAGAAATCACAGAGGATACAAACAAGTGGAAAAACTTCCCATGTTCATGAATGGGTAGAATCAATATTGTGAAAATGACCATACTGCCAAAAGCAATCTACAAATGCAATGCAATCCCCATCAGAATACCACCATCATTCTTCACAGAATTAGACAAAACAATTCTAAAATTCATGTGGAACCAAAAAAGAGCCCACGTGGTCAAAGCAAGACTAAGCAAAAAGAACAAAGCTGGAGGCCTCACACTACCTGATTTCAAACTATACTATAAGGCCATAGTCACCAAAACAGTGTGGTACCGGTATAAAAAATAGGCACATAGACCAATGGAACAGAATAGAGAACCCAGAAATAAACCCAAATATTTACAGCCAACTGATCTTCAACAAAGCAAATAAAAATGTAAAGTGGGGAAAGGACAATCTTGTCAACAAATGGTGCTGGGATAATTGGCTAGCCACATGTAGGAGAATGAAACTTGATCCTCATCTCTCACCTGATACAAAAAGCAACCCAAGATGGATTAAGGACTTAGATCTAAGGCCTGAAACTGTAAAAATTCTAGAAGATAACATTGGAAAAACCCCTCTAAACATTGGCTTAGGCAAGAATTTCATGACCAAGAACCCAAAAGCAAATGCAATAAAAACAAAGATAAATAGCTGGGATTTAATTAAACTAAAGAGCTTTTGCACGGCAAAAGGAACAGTCAGCAGAGTAAACAGACAATCCACAGAGTGGGAGAAAATCTTCACAGTCTATACATCTGACAAAGGACTAATATCCAGAACCTACAATGAACTCAAATCAGCAAGAAAAAAGCAAACAATCTCATCAAAAAGTAGACTAAGGACATGAATAGACAATTCTTAAAAGAAGATATACAAATGACCAACAAACATAAGAAAAAATGCTCAACGTCACTAATGATCAGGGAAATGCAAGTCAAAACCACAATGTGATACCATACTACTCCTGCAAGAATGGCCATAATCAAAAAATTAAAAACCAGTAGATGTTGGCATGGATGTGTGGTGATCAGGGAACACTTACACCCTGCTGGTGGAAATGTAAACTAGTATAGCCAATATGGAAAACAGTGTGGAGATTCCTTAAACAACTAAAAGTAGAACTACCATTTGATCCAGCAATCCCACCACTCAGTGTCTACCCAGAGGAAAAGTCATTATACAAAAAAGATACTTCCACACACATGCTTATAGCAGCACAATTTGCAATTGCAAAATCATGGAACCCACCCAAATGCCCATCAATCAACAAGTAGATAAAGAAACTGTGGAATACTACTCAGCCATGAAAAGAAATGAATTAATAGCATTCACAGAGACCTGGATGAGATTGGAGACATTATTCTAAGTGAAGTAACTCAGGAATGGAAAACCAATGATCGTATGATCTCACTGATATGTCAAGGCTAAGTTATGAAGAAGCAAAGGCATAAGAATGATACAATGGACTTTGGGGACTTGGGAGGAAGGGTGTGAGGGAGGTGAGGGATAAAAGACTACAAATAGGATGCAGTGTATACTGCTCAGGTGATGGATGCACCAAAATCTCACAAGTCACCACTAAAGAACTTATGTAACCAAATACCACCCATACCCCCATTAACCTATGGAAAAAGAAAGAAGTGTGTATTTCTTTTGAGGCATAAGTATAGAACTTGAACAGAGTTGCATCTGCTACAAGTGATTGTCCAAGGCAAGTCAAAAAAACAACTCCAGATTCCATCTCTTGATGGGAAGAGATACAAAGTCACATTCCAAGACCTACACATGGAAGCAAAAGAACAATATCTATTATCATGAAAACACATGAAAGTATAAAACCCACTGGTACAGCAAACACACAAATGAGGGAGAGAAAAGACTCAAATGTTACTGCTGCAGAAAACCACCAAACCACAATGATAAGCAATAAGAGAGAAAGAAAGGAACAAAGGATATACAAAACAACCAGAAACCAACTAATAGAATGACTGGAATAAGCTGTCACATATCAGCAATAACCTTGAATGTAAGTGAATTTAATGTTTCACTTAAAAGATTATAGACTGTGGCCAGGTGCAGTGGCTCTTGTCTGTAATCCCAGCACTTTGGGAGGCTGAGGCAGGAGGATTGCTTGAACCCAGGACTTCATGACCAACTTGGACAATATAGTGAGACCTTGTCTCTAAAAAAATAAAAATAAAAAATGAAAAAATAAAAATGTAAAAATTAACCAAGCATGGTGGCGTGAAATTGTAGTCCCAGCTACTCAGGAGGCTGAGGTGAGAGGATTGTTTGAGCCAGGAGGCATAGGCTGCAGTGAGCCAAGACCATGCCACTGCACTCTAGCCTGGGCAATAGAGTGAGACCTTGCCTCAAAATATACATATTTTGAAGGATGACTATGACTAAATATATACAGTCAGAGAGAGAATGAGAGAGAGAGACTAGCTGAATGGATTTTAAAAATTGCTGAACTGTATGCTGCCTATAAGAAACTCATCTCACTTGTAAAGACAAAAAATAGACTGGCAAGAAAGGGATGGAAAAAGATAGTCCATGCAAATGGAAACCAAAAGTGAGCAGGAGTAGCTATACTTACATCAGAAAAAGCAGACTTTAAGTAAAAGACAGTAAAAAGAGACATTATGCAAAAAAGGGCATTATATAATGATAAAGGGATCAATTCAACAAAAGAATATAACAGTTGTAGGCCGGACGTGGTGGCTCACACCTGTAATCCCAGCACTTTGGGAGGCCAAGGCGGGTGGATCACCTAAGGTCAGAAATTTGAGACCAGACTGACCAACATGGTGAAAACGTCTCTTCTAAAAATTCAAGAATTAGCCAGGCGTGGTGGTACGCGCCTGTAATCCCAGCTACTCAGAAAGCTGAGGCAGGAGAATCGCTTGAACCCAGGAGGCGGAGGTTGCAGTGGGCAGAGGTCGCACCACTGCACTCCAGCATGGGCGACAGAGCGAGACTCCGTCTCAAAAAAAGAGAGACAATATAACAATTCTAAACATATGCAACACCAAAGCACTCATGTGAGTGCAAGGAACAAAACTAAATATTATTAGATCTAAAGGGTGGGATAGACTCCACTGCAATAATAGTGGGGGACTTCAACACCCTACTCTCAGCATTAGACAGATCTTCTAGACAGAAATTAACAAAGAAAGTTTGGACTTTAACTGTGTACTTTAGAACAAATGGACCTAACATTTACGGAACATTCTACCCAACAGCCACAGAATATACATTCTTCTCATCAGCACATGGAACATTCTCCAGGATAGACCATATGTTAGGACACAAAACAAATCTCAAAAAAATTTTTTAAATTGAAGTCATATCAATTATATTCTCAGATCACAATGGAATAAAACTAGAAATTGATAACAAAAGAAACTTTGGAAACTGTACAAATACAGTTTTACAAATACAGATATTAAACAACATGTTCTGGAACGACCACAGGGACAAGGAAGAAATTAACAAGGAAATAAATGAGTTAGTGTTTGTAAAGTGCTTTAAGCAGCAACTGCCACAGAAAGCCTCTGTGTGTTTGCTTATTTTTGTTTTTTGTTAAGTTCATCTTTCTCTTGTCTCCTGACTTCCCTGGCTTTGCTCATCATGTTTCCTCTTGAAGCAAGGGATCAATCTCAATCAACTTTCCTTTTCCCATGAAAATTCCACCCATCCCTCAAGGTTCTGTTCAAACACTTCGTTTCCTCGTGACTCTTCCTTGAAACAGGGTCTAGCTTTGTTGCTCAGGCTGCAGTGCAGGGTGCAATCATGGCTCACTGCAGCCTCAACCCAGGCTCAGGCGATCTTCCTACCTCAGCCCCCTGAGCAGCTGGGACTACAGGCATGTGTTACCACACCCAGCTAGTTTTTTGTATTTTTTTGTAGAGACAAGGTTTCACCATGTTGCCCTGGCTGGTCTAGAACTCCTGGGCTGAAACAGTCCACCCACCTCAGCCTCCCAAAGTACTGGGATTATAGGCATGAGCCACTGCACCTGGCCTTCCTTCTTCCTTTTAATCGATATTACTTTTTACCCTTTCTGTACTCCATCATCACTTTTTATTTCTCTGACAGCAGTTGTTATATTTTGCTTTGCATAGATTATATATTTCTTCATCCAAAAAATAATGAGCTCCTATTATGTTCCAGACACTGGATATAAGGCGATGAACAAGATAAACTAACTTGGTTTATCACCCTACAGTAGAGGTGTGTGTGTGTGTGTGTGTGTGTGTGTATACGTATCTTCTAGATTACGCCTCCTGAAATCAGATTCACTTATTTATCTTTCACATACCCTAGCCAGAGTAAGTACTCAAAAGCCATTCTTTGGGCTGGGCACAGTGGCTCATGCCTGTAATCCCAGCATTTTGGGAGGGCAAGGCTAGCAGATCACCTGAGGTCAGGAGTTTGAGACCAGCCTGGCCAACATGGTGAAACCCCATCTCTACTCAAAATACAAAATTAGCCAGGCATGGTGGTGCACACCTGCAATCCCAGCTACTCAGGAGGCTGAGGCAGGAGAATCGCTTGAAACTGGGAGGCGGAGGTTGCAGTGAGCCAAGATAATGCCATTGCACTCTGGCCTGGGTGACAAGAGCAAAACTCCGTCTCAAAAAAAAAAAAAAGCCATTCTTTGGATTGAAATATATTGAATTGAACTCAGTCATGTTGAAGGTTATCAAATTGACAATGTTTCATTTGGGTCACTAGTTAACTCTCTTGTTAGTTGCCTGTGACCAGGAAGGGAGCTAGATTGTCTTTAAACCTTCATCAATGGCATCTCCTAAACCATCACTTCAAGATCTCCCTATTTAGGCTCTCAGTTTAAGCCAGACCTCATTTTCTCCAGCTGAATAAAGCCAGAACAGTCAGCTCCCAGAGCAAGTGTCACTTGTGGCTTTTCGTAGAGTCTGTGGGAACAAAGCTGCTTCTCATCCCTTTGTGCTGCTTCCCATAAGATGAAATGCATGTCCATGACTCAGTGCTATAATAGACCCAGGGAGTTACTATCAGTGAGTGTGACATGACTGTGCTCTGACTCTGAAAATGCCTTCAAGTCCTCAATCGTATTTTCATGGTACTATGCTTCTAGGACCTCTGCTATGGAGTTTGAGAAGTCAGTGTAGAACAAGATAAAAACAAACTAAATCATAAAATAAATGTAAAAAAAAAAATCTCATGTTCTGATTCTCCCCGTGATGACTGTTTTTAATAACAGAAATGATCAAATTCTAGTGGGGTGCAGTGGCTCACGCCTGTAATCCTAGCACTTTGAGAAACTGAGGTGGGTGGATCACCTGAGGTCAGGAGTTCGAGACCAGCCTAGCCAACATGGTGAAACCCTGTCTCTACTAAAAATACAAAAATTAGCTGGGCGTGGTGGCGGGAGCCTATAATTCCAGCTACTTGGGAGGCTGAGGCAGGAGAATGGCTTGAACCCAGGAGGCAGAGGTTGCAGTCAGCTGAGATCATACCACTGTACCCCAGCCTGGGTGACAGAGTGAGACTCTGTTGAGAGAGAGAGAAATCAAATTCTTTCAAAATGTTTTTCTCATATTTTATGAGTGGGATTGGGAGGACCCTAAGTACCTGTATAATCTATGTATTTGATACCCTAGAATGGGGCCAAGTATCATTGTTACTCATATTTAACAAAACAGAGGTAGAGAAATAGGCAAGCTAAGTGGTTTAACCGAGATCCCAATGTTAGTGGCTAAACTACAATTCCAGACTTGCATTTTGCACTGTCTCCCAATAGATTGTACTGTACAAATACCAAAGGGTGTGTGTGATGTGTATTTGTTGGCATCAGGGATGGAAACTATCTACAAACAACATGGTAGCCGGGCGCGGTGGCTCATGCCTGTAATTCCAACACTTTGGGAGGCTGAGGTGGGAGGATCATGAGGTCAGGCGTTTGAGATCAGCCTGGCCAACATAGTGAAACCCCATCTCTCTAAAAATACAAAAATTAGTCGAGCATAGTGACACGCACCTATAGTCCCAGCTACTCAGGAAGCTGAGGCAGGAGAATCACTTGAACCTGGAAGGCGGAGGTTGTGGTGAAGCAAGATCACGCCACTGCACTCCAGCCTGGGCAACAGAGCAAGACTCTGTCTCAAAAAAAAAAAAAAACAAAAACAAAAACAAAAAAAAAAACACTGACTAAATCTGACCATCTGACCCAAGGAAGGCTGGGACTCAGAAGGCCCAGGTTGACACACTCTCTGTGGGCAGTTGCTATGGAGAATATACATTCCAGGGAGAGTCACATAAAGGTCCCTGAGACTTGGAATCTCAGAGTGAAGCACCACCCACAGAGTGCCTTAAACCAGACATGGAGATGTTTCTCCCATAATTACCATGGGGCAAGGCTTCCTCTGTTGCAACAGAAGTGGTGCAGGATTCAGAGTTGCTTTTCAGGCTGGGGAGGCAGAAAAAGTATCGGTCCATCTGCTGTGTCTCATACAGGCATCCAGAAGAGAGTGTGAAAGAGATGGCAAGCAGTTTATTCATAGAGGGCAAGTTTTCAGTTTCACAGATGGATGATAAAACAAATCTGAATGCAGCCTTACAAATCTTAAAGAGTCTTAAGAGCTGATGTTTGTAGCCCAAGCTGGGGGAATATGGAGCCTCCAAAGTAATAATCTTGATCAGATATATGTTCTTTCACCAGTTATTAATTATCAGGATGTCAATAACAGGACTTGACTGAAGAAGTCCCAGGAGCTTCTTGTTCTTGCATTAGTTAATGCAGGTGTTTATTTTCCGAAATTTTATTTCAACACCGCCATCTAGTGTACAGTTTCCTGATTCTTACCAAGCCTCAGGATATCTGTTCAAGTGGGTGTTATTCAGTTCTTAGGAGGAGCAATATTCTCTGGCTTGGAAAGATGTCTATGACGTTTCACTAAGTGCAAAAAAGCAAATTACAAATGATATGTGCTATATGTTTCAATGCATGCAGACTACATGTATGTATTTGTACAAACTTTTTCATATGTGTATATGCATAAAGATCTGGAAAGGAGGCTGGGCGCCGTGGCTCAGGCCTATAATCCCAGCACTTTGGGAGGCTGAGGTGGGTGAATTACTTGAGGCCAGGAGTTCAAGACCAGCCTGGCCAACATGGCAAAACCCCAGCTCTACTAAAATACAAAAATTAGCAGGATGTGGTGATGCCCGCCTACCTGTAGTCCCAGCTACTTGGTGAGGCTGAGATGGGAGGATCACTTCAGCCTGGGAGGCGGAGGTTGCAGTGAGCTGAGATAGTGCCACTGCACTCCAGCATGAGTGACAGAGAGAGACTCTGTCAAAAAAATAAAGATCTGGAAAGATATTCTCTAACTTGTTGATAGTGATTGTCTCTGGCTGGGAGAATTGGGGGAATTTTTTTGTTACTTATTCTTATCTGTACTTTTTCATAATTGATCATTGACATATATAGGGTGAAAACTTAATTTTTAAAAAGATCAAAGGAGCCCCCAAAGTGAGAATCCACCCAAAAAAGATTATTTTCTGAAGGCAATTATATTCAACAGTTATTTATTGAACAGTGACTATGTACAATGTATTCTGCTTTTTTTTTTTGGTTTTTTTTTGGTCTTTTTCCTTCTGTTACAATGTTTTCTTTTGATCTTCAAGTATACCAACAAAGTAAGATAAACTCCTCTACCATAATAACAGCTACCATTTAATGAGTTCACTGTGTATTAAGCATTGTGCTGAGCTCTTTGCATTCTGAATCTTAATTCTGGAGGTGAAACTACTGAGGTGAGAATACTAAGGCTCAGAGAGGTCAAGTAGCTTACCCAAAGTACCAAAGGATATATGGGATTTAAATACAGAATACAAGTATTTTTCCAAAGCCTGAACACTGGACCACTACACAATTCCCAATTCCCCTCCAACTTTTTTTTTTTTTTTTTTTAAGACAGAATGTCACTCTGTTGCCCAGGCTGGAGTGCAGTGGCAGAATCTCAGCTCACTGCAACCTCCGCCTTCCAGGTTCAAGTGGTTCTCCCACCTCGGCCTCCCAAGTAGCTGAGATTACAGGCACCTACCACCACATCAGGCTAAATTTTGTATTTTTAGTAGAGATGGGGTTTAACCACATTGGCCAGGCTGGTCTTGAACTCCTGACCTCAGGCAATCCGCCCTCCTTGGCCTCCCAAAGTGCTGGGATTACAGGCGTGAGCCACCATGCTGGGCCGAGGAAATTTCTTAGAAAGTTGAAGGGGAAGGCCAAGGCGGGCAGATCACCTGAGGTCAGGAGTTCGAGACCAGCCTGGCCAACATGGTGAAACCCCATCTCTACTAAAAATACAAAAGTTAGCTGGGTGTGGTGGCGGGAGCCTGTAATCTCAGCTACTCGGGAAGCTGAGAATCACTTGAACCCAGGAGGCAGAGGTTGGAGTGAGCCAAGCTCATGCCACTGCACTCCAGCCTGGGCAATAGAGCAAGACTCTGGGAAGAAAAAAAGAAAAGAAAAGGTGACAAATGAACTATCAGAAATGCCTAAAGAAACCAAAGAGCAATGGAATATAGATGGGATATAGTTGATTCACTAAAGGAGGCTTTCACTACTAAACTGCTGATGACTTACCCACTATCACAGATGCCCCTTGGCTAGAAAGGAGCTGGCCTAAAAACTCCACCCTGAGGATTCTCCAACACACATTTCCTAGGTTAGACCAGACATTATGTCAAGCAGGTAATGGAGGACTAATTCAGTATTGATTTAGCATTGGAGTTTTGCTGGGCAAGACTGTGGGTACAAGCAAATGGTGTAGGTGGAATGGAAGAAGTCCAAGCAATCAACTAGACTCCAAGCAGGGTAGAGAGAAGAAAAAGTACTCAAGAAGGGGGAAAAAGTCAACGTTCTTAAAGAATAAGATTTCAGGGGAGTATACAAAATGGCTGTGCTGGGTTTGAAGAGGTGAATTGTGCTCAGCATCTGGAATACGTGAATTTAAGACAGGGAAAGCACTTCTGAGTGGTAACAAACTTTAGATGTAATATGGGAGTAGCTGCTAGAGAGAAATTAAGGTAACAGTCATTGGCATTAAGGAGATAAAGAAGTTGTGAGGTTCAAGGGGAATTGGCCATGAATCATTCAAGTGATGGAGGAAGCTGGGTGGGAAACCTATAAGCCAAGTTTCAAAGTCTTTATTGAAGACTGGAGAGTGAATAAGAGACAGAAGCTGACAACATCAAGAGACAAAAGGTATAAAACTAGACATGACTGGAGATATTGGGGGAAGAGCAGGAGAGAGGTGAGGGATAAAAGACTACACATTGGGCCGGGTGCAGTGGTTCACGCCTGTAATCCCAGCACTTTGGGAGGCCGACACAGGTGGATCACGAGGTCAAGAGATGGAGACCATCCTGGCCAACATAGTGAAACCTCCATCTCTACTAAAAATACAAAAATTAGCCGGGCGTGGTGGCGGGCACCTGTGGTCCCAGCTACTCAGGAGGCTGAGGCAGCAGAATCGCTTGAACCCGGGAGGCAGAGGTTGCAGTGAGATGAGATCGCACCACTGCACTCCAGCCTGGGCGACAGGGCGAGACTCTGTCTCAAGAAAAAAAACAAAAATTACACACTGGGTACAGTACACTGCTAGGGTGCACCCAAATCTCCAAAATCCCCAGTAAAGAATTTATTCATGTAACCAAACACTACCTGTTCTCCCAAAAACCTATTAAAATAAAAATTTTGTAAAGATTACAGAACTATTAAGTGATAGATTCTGCCACTAGAGCACACACAATTAGCTAATGTGTTAGAATCCCTTAGAACACAAGCCTCCTTAAAAGAAAAAAAAACTAAATATGAAACAGGGAGATAATAAACTAAAATTCACAGTTGTATTGTTGGAAATACATTTTATTGTTGTGAGAAAATCACAAACTAATTTTTCCATTGGGCAAAATTGAAATAATACCATTGGAAACAAATTTTATCACCATGGCAATAAAGCACAAATAGCTATTAATCCCCATCAGAGAAAAGATTTCTGGTAGGTGTTAGGCTTTTAAAAAAACAATCGTCAGATTTTTATTTCTAATTTATTTCCCACACAATGTGGATGTATTTTTCTTGTATTATTTTTTAAATTTATTAGGTTTTTCAAACCTGATAGTTTATTCTTAAGTGTGAATCACCCTAATAATGTAGTGAAATGACCCAGATAAATTTATGGGTTGTTTTTTGTCTTTTTCAGCAAGGAAGGTACTAGAAAACTGCTATAGATGCATTGAGCACATCATCTTTTCGAAAGGGAATGGAATAGCTTAGATTCATTAAAAATAGTCATTGCTCCAGAATTTTATATGAATATATTAGAATCTCTTGGGGGCATCTCCTCTAAAAAGATGAGTATTAAGAGTTGCATCCTGGCTGGGCACAGTAGCTCGTGCCTGTAATCCCAGCACTTTGGGACGGCAATGCGGGTGGATCACCTGATGTCAGGAGTTTGAGACCAGCCTGGCCAACATGGTAAAACCCCGTCTCTACTGAAAATACAAAAAATTAGCCAGACATGGTGGCACACACCTGTAATCCCAGCTACTTGGGAGGCTGAGGCAGGAGAATCGCTTGAACCCAGGAGGTGGAGGTTGCAGTGAGCCGAGATTGCCCACTTCACTCCAGCCTGAGTGAAAGAGCGAAACTCGGTCTCAAAAAAAAAAAAAAGTTGCATTTCTTAGGAGCGTTGATGGTCTTGTTTTGGTAGAGGAAGAGAGGATATTCTGTGTTTTGAGGATTGAACATTTTAAAATTATTTAACCCCTAAAGATGCAAACTCCTGGCCGGGCGCGGTGGCTCACGCCTGTAATCCCAGCACTTTGGGAGGCCAAGGCGGGCGGATCACTTGAGATCAAGAGTTCAAGACCAGCCTGGCCAACATGGTGAAACCCCATCTCCGTTAAAAATAAAAAAAATTATCCAGGTGCTGTGACAGGCGCCTATAATCCCAGCTACTCAGGAGGCTGAGGCAGGAGAATTGCTTGTACCCGGGAGGTGGAGGTTGCAGTGAACTGAGATCGCACCACTGCACTCCAGCCAGGCTGACAGAGCAAGGGTCTGTCTCAGAGAAAAAAAAAAAAAAAAGATGCAAACTCCTGGGCAGGAAAAAAAGTCAATCATTCTGGGCAGTAGACACTTAAATCAGTCCTTTTACGTGCCTAACTCCAGCTGATGCTTTAAGGGATGATTGCATATAAAGTAAAATGCTAAGTATAAGCAGGCATGATGGTTCATGCCTTTTGTCCCAGCAATTTGGGAGACTGAGGCAGGAGGATCACTTGAGCCCAGGAGTCCAAGACCTGCCTGGGCAACACAGTGATACCGCTATCTCTATAAAAAAAAAAAAAAAAAAAAAAATTTTGGCCAGGTGCGGTGGCTCACGCCTGTAATCTCAGCACTTTGGGAGGCCGAGGCAGGTGGATCACCTGAGGTCGGAAGTTCGAGACAAGCCTGGCCAACATGAAGAAACCCTCTCTACTAAAAATACAAAATTAGCCAGGCGTAGTGGTGCATGCCTGTAATCCCAGCTACTTGGGAGGCTGAAGCAGGAGAATCGCTTGAACCCGGGAGGTGGAGGTTGTAGTGGGCTGAGAATGCGCCATTGTACTCCAGCCTGGGCAATGGGAGGGAAACTTCGTCTCAAAAAAAAAAAAAAAATTTTAGTCAGGTGTGATGATGTACATCTGTGACCCCAGCTACTCAGGAGGCTGAGGTGGGAGGAACACTTGAGTCCAGTGAACTGTAATCACATCACTACACTCCAGCCTGGGCAACAGAGAAAAAACGCTAAGTATTAGGTACTGCAACATGTGTAGCTAAGCTTCAGCAGGTTTTTATTCATTCTCTCTTTTTGTGGGGCGCAGGGGTGGGAGGCAAGTTATTGCTCCATCACCAGGCTGGAGTGCAGTGGCATGATCACAGCTCACTGCAGCCTTGACCTCCTAGGTTTAAGGGATTCTTCCACCTCAGCCTCCTGACTAGTTGGAACTACAGGTAAGCACCACCACACCTAGCTAATTTTGTATTTTTTTGTAGAGACAGGGTCTCACCACATTGCCCAGGCTGGTCTCAAACTCCTGGGCTCAAGAGATCACTTAGCTGGCTGATTTCTAATAGTTCCCTGGGTAGCAGGCCTGTGTCAGGGAAGTGGCCAAAATCTGAAGCCCACAGTGGAACTGTAGTATGGCCAAAAAATATTTTTTTTGACAGGATCTTGGTCTGTCGTCCAGGCTGGAGTGCAGTGGTGTGATTAGGGCTCACTGTAGCCACAACCTTATAGGCTCAAACAATCCTCCCACCTAAACTTCTCAAGTAGCTGGAACTACAGATGTGTGCCAGCATGCCCAGCTAATTTTTTATTTTTTGTAGAGATGGGATCTCACTATGTTGCCCAGGCTGGTCTTGTACTCCTGGACACAAGCAATCCTCCCACCTTGGCCTCCCAAAGTGCTGGGATTACAGGTGTGAGCCACCATGCCCAGCCAGCCAAAAATTAAATCTTGTTTTAAGCCAATAAGATATTTGGTGTTGTTACAGTAGCATAACCTAATTCTATCCTGCCTGGTACAAGCCTGCATTTCCTCATTGGTTAAATGGAGACATGTATAGTATATGCCTCCTTAAGATGTGAAGTTTAAATAAGACAATGTATGTTTTTAAAAAACAGTCCATTGCCAGACACATACTACTGCTAGATCCATGACAGTTATGAAAGGGAAGTGACAAAGAATCACCCTAGATCATCCAGCTTTTTAATGATAGAACCCGTTTCTTCAATCCTAAGCAGTCGCCTGGAGAGTCTATAAGAGTGTGAATCATCTACTCAGATATGCAGATTCTGGCTCCCAAATATAGTCATTTTCACAAACATTCATGTTAACACTGGAATAATCATATGTTCCTCTCATTCCCCTTCTATTTACTTTGTCATTTGTCAATAGCTTATGTTCCAACCATAGAAAATATAACTTATTGAATTAAGCTTTCCTTTTCCTAAATAGGAGTAGCATTTCCTCATCAAGCATCTTCTAAAATTCTTTGTTCTGTCCCATTTACCTTATGCCAAGAATGAGACTTCCTGGAAAAGATTGATATGCAATTTAGATGTATCATATTTGGGCAATGTCTTGAATATTAAATCACTTTTTGCTTTGTTACATTGTAGGATTATTACTACTTACCCAAACAAAAAGTAGTGATTCACAAGTTTAGGATCTGATAGAACATAGGAAAAAGCATAGTTAATCAACAAATACAAATGCAATATTAGTGAGTTCCTGTTATTTTTAAGGCTTTATGTTGGTTCTATGTTGAATGTTTAAAAAGTGTTTGTTTCTGACCTTTCCTATTCCATTAAGATTTTGATACACTGCAAAGTGTAGAATAAGGCATGTCTTGGTCCATTCACACTGCTATAACAAAAATACTATAGATTAGCTGGCTCATGAACAACAGACATTTATTTCTTGCAGTTCTGGAGCCTGGGAAGTCCAAGATCAAGCTGCCAACAGAATCCATGTCTGGTGAAGTCACTCTTCCTTGCTTGTAGATACACTGTGTCCTTGCATGGTGTAAGAAGGAATGAACTCTCTGGGGGTTCTGTTATAGCAGCAAAATGGACAAAGATAGCATGGAAACCCCAGCTGCTAGCACTACAAGTTCTCCACATCACACATTGTGTATAGACTGTGGCCTCCCCAATGGGCAGGCAGTGAATGTTAATAGCTGATTGAGTGAGGCATATATGGAACCATCTGAATGCTTGTTTATGGTCAGTTGGAGTTAATAATTGTTCAAATGGCCTCTTAAAATTGTTATGAATTCTTTCATTTCCTTCTCCAAAAGTGTTCGCATTTTAAATTAAGATTGCTGGAAGAGGCTGGGTGCAGTGACTCACACCGGTAATCCCAGCACTTTGGGAGGTCAAGGCAGGCGGATCACCTGAGGTCGGGAGTTCGAGACCAGCCTGACCAACATGGAGAAACCCCATCTCTACTAAAAATACAAAATTAGCTGGGCATGGTGGGGCATGCCTCTAATCCCAGCTACTCGGAGGCTGAGGCAGGAGAATTGCTTGAACCCAGGAGGCGGAGGTTGCGATGAGCCGAGATTGCCCCATTGCACTCCAGCCTGGGCAACAAGAGCAAAACTCCGTCTCAGAAGAAAAGAAAAGATTGCTAGAAGAGGATAGTATTTAAACCGAGGAATAAGGTACATTGTAAAAGTTTGAGCATTGGGAGAAGAAAGCTTGGAACATTAAATCCTACAGGTTTATGCATAAAGGGTGGGTAAAATTTTGTCGTTCTGAAGAGGCTTTGCTTTCCCTAATACACCATTTATATATTGCCAGACTTCTCAAGACACCCTTTATAGGACTACTAGAGAACTGCATGGTCAGCATTACCTAATTTCCTCATAAATCTCTTGCCTTTTAATCAGCTAAGTGGCTATCTGCTAAATTCCCCTGATTTATTGATGTATTTTGAAGGCTGAGGATATGTCCAGATACTAAGTGATTAAATGTAGATGAAATGGCACATCACCATAATTATGACAGAAAAGAGAATCGTGACTAGGCATACGTAAGACCTCACAGAGACAAACTGTAGACAGCTTCTTAAAAGGGCAGCCCCCAGCGTTGCAGAGAAAACTGTATTACCAAGCTAGTTTTTCCAAGAAAATCATCCCAACAGCTCTCATTAGAGATGCATTTGCATTTGCTGTCTCAGCAGTTCCACAGGAACCATGACCCCTTCAGAATTTACAGAGTGGAGACTTTGGCTGCTGACTAAACTGAAAGGTTAAAATCCTGGTTTCTAATTTTACCTTAGCCACCAAACTCAGTGTGACCTGAGACAGATATTTCAACTTTTCTGAGACCTCAATTCTTTTTTGTTTGTTTGTTATTGTTTTTTGTTTTGTTTTGTTTTTGAGACAGAGTCTCACTCTGTCTCCAAGGCTGGAGTGTAGTGGCACTGTGTTGGCTCACTGCAACCTCCATCTCCTGGGTTCAAGCAATTCTCCTGCCTCAGCCTCCAAAGTAGCTGGGATTACAGGCACGAGCCACCACGCCTAGCTAATTTTTGTATTTTTAGTAGAGACCTGGTTTCACCATGTTGGCCAGGCTGGTCTCAAACTCCTGACTTCAGGTGATCCACCTACCTCAGCCTCCGAAAGTGCTGGGATGACAGGTGTGAGCCACCGTGCCTGGCCGGGATCCCAGTTCTTCAACAGTTTTTTTCTAACTGACATAGTCAATGTTTATTTTTTTTCCCAGTAGATGTCCAATTGCTCCAGCACCACTTGTTGAAAAGACTATCTTTCCTCCATTGAACTGCTTTTGCACTTTTGTCAAAAATCAATTTCAGCATATTTGTGTGAGGTTCTTCCTAAGTCCAATTGATCTATGTGTCTGTTCCTCTGCCAGTGTACCCAGACAGAACGAGGGGTCCAGCTGCTTGTTCTCATAGTTCAATAATGAGATGCAGACAGACTGAGAAAGAAGGGAGTTTATTTCTGCAACCAGTTTCAGGGAGAAGGTTGGAGTAACTCACCGGACCAACTCAAATTTACAAGGTTTTTTTTTTTTTTTTTCAGTGCTTATACATATTCTAAGTTATATGCCTATGTGTGGGAGTGCACCTACAAGCGGAAGTGTTTCATTCGATCTACATCTAATCTTTAACTAGGGTCTAGGGTCTGGAAAGCTTTCTCTAGAGTCTTGGAAAGTTTCTTCATCTTGAATGAACTCTGGCACGAGGTGTATGTGTAAGAATGCTTTTATTATTTGATCAGACTTTAGGGCCGGAGAAAACCCAGGCCAGGTCTTTTTTTTTTTTTTTTTTTGAGACAGAGTCTCGCTCTGTTGCCCAGGCTGGAGTGCAGTGGCGCGATCTCGGCTCACTGCAAGCTCCGCCTCCCAGGTTCACGCCATTCTCCTGCCTCAGCCTCCTGAGTAGCTGGGACTACAGGCGCCTGCCACTGCGCCCGGCTAATTTTTTTTGTATTTTTAGTAGAGACGGGGTTTCACCGTGGTCTCGATCTCCTGACCTCGTGATCCGCCCGCCTCGGCCTCCCAAAGTGCTGGGATTACAGGCTTGAGCCACCGCGCCCGGCTACCCAGGCCAGGTCTTAATGGGTTTGTTTTCGCATTCCAGCGCTCACACTCGGGCACTAGTTTCTTCAGTTCTTTAATGTTTAACTTACACATTCATCAGAAAAGGGTTAGTGGAAACCGACTGTTCTGGTTGGTAATGGAAACCTGGTCTGACATACCAGTGCCACAGAGGCTTAAAAAAGGAAAAAAACAACAAAAATATATATTTTATATATATTATATATATTTATTACATATATATGTGTGCACAAGTGCAGGTTTCTTACACGTGTATATTGGGTAGTGGTGAAGTCTGGGCTTTTAGTGTACCCATCACCCAAATAATGAACACTGTACCCAACAGGTAATTTTTCAACCCTCACCTCCCTCCCACCCTGCCACTTTTTGGAGTCTCCAATATCTATTATTCCACTCTGTATGTCCACGTGTACCCATTGTTTAGCTTCCAACAATTATTCGTCTGTTAACCAAAGGCAGCCCCTGATGAGGACAGTCTTTATAATACCCTTTTTAAAACAAAACAAAACACTTTGATTTACAGGACATTATGGAAGCACTATAAAATGACAACACTATTGTTTATGCAAACGGTCTTTAGGTTGTTACAATTGTTAAAGCGCCACCTGCTGGAAAGTCCACCCATAAATATATACCAATTCCTTAAGAGGCTGAAGACAACTTTGTTTCAAAACACAAATAGTGAAAGTGACACCAGCAAAATCCTCTCTTCTTACAGTGTTACCCCAGACCAGTTGCACAATATACTTCATCTACACAACACTATGGAAAATGTAGCAACTCTGTTATACTAGTCATCAGTAGGGTTTGGGCTTTTTTTAAATACTTTTTTTTTCTAATTTAATGAGGGGATGGGGGATAGCTATGTTGGAACTATGTTGCCCAGGCTGGTCTCCAACTGTTGGGCTCAAACAATCCTCCCACCTCAGCCTCCCAAAGTGCTGGGATTACAGGTGCCAGCCACCAGCAGTGCTGTTTTTTGTTTGTTTGTTTTTTGTTTCTTTTTCTTTTTTGAGACGGAATTTTGCTCTTCTTGCCTAGGCTGGAGTGCAATGGTACAATCTCGGCTCACCGCAACCTCCGCCTCCCAGGTTCAAGCTATTCTCCCGCCTCAGCCTCCCAAGTAGCTGGGATTACAGGCATGCGCCACCATGCCCGCTAATTTTGTATTTTTAGTAGAGCAGGGTTTCTCCATGTTGGTCAGGCTGGTCTCGAACTCCTGACCACAGGTGATCAGCCCGCCTGAGCCTCCCAAAGTGCTGGGATTACAGACGTGAGGCACCGCGCCCAGCTGGTTTTTTTTTTTTTTTTAATGGCATGAATGTCTACAAAAAAATTTTTAAATCAATAAATATTGTTCTAATAGGCTAAAAAAAAGCATTTAGAGGACTTTTTTTCTTTTTTTCTTTTTTTTTTTTGAGACAGAGTCTCATTCTGTCACCCAGGCTGGAGTGCAGTGGTTCGATCTCGGATCACTGCAAGCTCAGCCTCCCAGGTTTACACCATTCTCCTGCCTCAGCCTCCCGAGTAGCTGGGGCTACAGGCGCCCACCACCACACCTGGCTAATTTTTTTGTATTTTTAGTAGAAACGGGGTTTCACCGTCTTAGCCAGGCTGGTCACGAACTCCTGACCTTGTGATCTACCTGCAAAGTGCTGAGATTACAGGCGTGAGCCACTGCGCCCGGCCTTAGAGGAGGTTTTCAACTAAAGAAGATGTGTTTCAAAAGCTTGTGCTTGCTCCTGATTTTTAGCCTCAGGGATCAGCACGCATTTAGATAAATTACTTCTTATCTTCATGAATGGAATTTTATAGTAAAATACTCACTGAAAGATTCTTTATGAAAATTGGCCGGGCGCGGTGGCTCACGCCTGTAATCCCAGAACTTTGGGAGGCCAAGGTGAGCGGATCACGAGGTCAGGAGATCAAGACCATCCTGGCTAACATGGTGAAACCCTGCCTCTACTAAAAATACAAAAAATTAGCCGGGCATGATGGCGGGCGCCTGTAGTCCCAGCAACACGGGAGGCTGAGGCAGGAGAATGGCGTGAACCCGGGAGGCGGAGCTTGCAGTGAGCCAAGATTGTGCCACTGAACTCCAGCCTGGGTGACAGAGCAAGACTCCGTCTCAAAAAGGAAAAAAAAAAAAGAAAATGGTTGTTATCAAACGTATTTCTGATTTTAAATGTTGTGATAACTTAGATTCAATCTCTCTAATAAGACAATTTATATCAACAATCCCTCGGACAGTCTTGTGAGCAGCGGTGATTCTGTACAGGTCTGCAGCAACTCAATTCTTGCCTCCTCAGAGGAAATAATTAGTCTAAGAGGCAAGGCAGAGTGAGAAACCAAGCACGTTTTAGAGCAGGAATGAAAGTTTATTAAAAAGCTTTAGAGCAGGGGCCAGGCGTGGTGGCTCATACCTGTAATCCCAGCACTTTGGGAGGCAGAGGCAGGCGGATCATTTGAGGCCAGACTAGCCTGGCCAACATGGTGAGACCCCCCAACTCTACTAAAAAACACAAAAATTAGCTGGGCGTTGTGGCGTGCGCCTTTAATCCCAGCAACTATGAAGGCTGAGGCAGGAGAATTACTTGAACCCGGAGGGCAGAGGCTGCAGTGAGCCAACATCACGCCATTGCACTCCAGCCTGGACAACAGAGTGAGGTTCTGTCTCAATTTTTTTCTAAAAAAAAAAAAAGAGAAAAAAGCTTTAGAGCAGGAAAAAAAAGTAAAGTACACTTGGAAGAGGACCAAGCAGGTGACTTCAGAGATCCGAATGGAGTTTTGAGTCTCTCCTCCCTTGATTTTTCCTTGGGGTGGACTGTCCCCGTGCACAGTGCCTGCCAGCACTTGGGAGGGGTTGCATGCGCAGTGTGTTTACTGAAGTTGTGCGCATGCTCATTTGAGGCATTTTGCCCTTACCAGTCCAGCCTTCCTAGAGGGATATCATATACCAGTTAAACTCCGCCATTTTGCGTCAGTGTGCATGGGTGAGCACACTCACTCAGCTCCTAAGATCTTATTGAGAAGCTGCTGATAACCAGCTTCGGGTGTTTTCTGTCTGTTGGGAGACTGCCTTTCCCTGGTGCTGGCTGTGACCAGTTATATTTAAGACAGAGAGTTTAAAAACCGCCTGACCATCACCGGATGGTTGCCTAAGGTTCCTTAGGGAGAGCCCTCTCCTGCGGTGTTCATGTTTGCCTACCCACCTACTCTAACAGTCTAATTTGAAGAAGTTAAGACCTCATTGTTCAACAGGGTGGTCACCATCACATGCGGCTATTGGATACATGAAATGTGGCTAGTGACACGCTGAAATAATATTTTAAATATATTGATTAAAATATATTATTTTTAAAAAAACTTTAAGATCTCATGTAAGCCAGATGTTTGAAAATAAATTTTTCAAGGAAGCAGTGTTATACAGGCTGGTTAAACTCCCAGTTCTCACAAATTTCTTTAAACCAGGATGCATAGCCTTGCACAGTATTATGATATAATAGCTGTCATTCATACCACTGCTTCTCTGGGACATTGTTTTTTAACTTGGGATGCCCTGATTGGAACTCCTCTGCCCCTCTCCAGATGAGACAAGGCAAAGGGAAAGACTAGGACTAAAAGGCACAGGAGGAAAGAACAGAACAGGGTAGGACAACTTGCTAACCACATGTGTCTGCATAGAAGGCTTTACTTTAGGTCAATGTCCCCTTCAGTGTTCTGTACTGGTTCCAAAGGTAAAGTTTATTTAACCCAAGAGGTGAGCTGACCGATGGGCTAGAAAGATGAAAAAAGGGGCCGGGCACGGTGGCTCATGCCTGTAATCCCAGCACTTAAGGAGGCCGAGGCGGGCGGATCGACTGAGGTCAGGAGTTCAAGACCAGCCTGGCCAACATGATGAAACCCCGTCTCTACTAAAAAATGCAAAAGTTAGCCAGGCGTGGTGGCGGGTGCCTGTAATCCCAGCTACCCTGGAGGCTGAGGCAGGAGATTTGCTTGAATCTGGGAGGCGGAGGTTGCAGTGAGCCGAGATCATGCCACTGCACTCTTGCCTGGTGCAGAGCAAGACTCCTGTCTCAAAAAAAAAGGAAAAAAGGCCACTGTTGACCTACAAGAGCTCCAACTGGGTTGAAGAAGGGCAGGTAGGTAAACCGCAAGCACTGTGGTAAGCGCTAAAAGGAAGATATGAGCAAAGACTATGGAAGCTTAAAGGGAGGTGGGACCCAGGCTGAGAAAGCGTTCCTAAGAGACTACATTTGAGATCAACCTTGATGGACAGATAGAATTTTTGTCACCTGAGATTCTCTACTTCACCATTACACCATTATCCCTATAGAGATAGAGGTTTATTTTTTTATTTTATTTATTTATTTTTTTGACACAGGGTCTTGCTGTCACCTAGGCTGGAGTGCAGTGGTGGCAATCATAGCTCACTGCAACCTCAAATGTCTGGGCTCAAGTGAGCCTCCTATCTTAACCTCCTGAGTAGAGCTGGGGCTACAGATGAATGCCACCCTGCCTAATTTTTTTTTCTTTTTTGTACAGACAAGGTATCACTGTGTTACCCAGGCTGACCTTGAACTTCTGGCCTCCTGGCCTCAAGCGATCCTCCCGCCTTGGCCTCCCAAAGGGCTGGGTTTAAAGGTGTGAGCCCCACCACACCAAGCCCAGGTTTATTATTAAGCAAAATATTTTAGGAAATGTGTGCTCAGAGATCCCTGGCCTCCACCCCTGGAGACTGACTCAGTAGTTCTGGGATAGGGCTTGATAATCTCTATTTTTAAAAGCATCTCCAGTGTTTCTGACATTCTGCTAAGTCTGAGAATTAGTAATGAACTAGGAATCCATTTTTGTTTGGCGTAAAACTCAGACAAATCACATCGCTTTCCTGTGCCTTCCTTTATTTATCTTTAAAAAGGGAATTGGGCTAGATGATAATTAAAGTGAGAGGTCAAGGTTTTCAAGTTCCTTGATTATTTACATTATTGGGAAAGTTGAAACTACTTGTACACAACTCATAACGTCCAACAGTAGGCGGAGAGATACCCTTCTTAGAGTAATAGAGAAGTAGAATGGACAATTGAAACACTGGTTCCCAAAGTGGGGGGGATACAATTATGAATGGCTGGCTTACACACCTTCACGAGTGTGTGCTCACACTCAAAATGAGTGGAACTAGAATCTCCCCCACTAGATTTTTTTTTCTCCTTCTAGTTAATCTGGTGAAAGGGGGGCTGGGGAGGATGTTGGTAATGACTATACAATTCTTGCCAAGGGAGGAATACACTGGTATAATGACTATAATTTTTTCTTTCTTCCCCAAATTGTAACCACCCAGTGGGTTCACCTTGCCTGTTGCCTAGACAGAGCTGATTTATCAAAACAGGGGAATTGCAATAGAGAAAGAGCAATTCACACAGACCCAGCTGTATGGGAGAGTCGAGTTTTATTATTACTCAAATCAGTCTCCCCAAGCATTCGGGAAGCAGAGTTTTTAAGGACAACTTGGTGGGTGGGGAGAAGCCAGTGAGCTACGAGTGCTAGTTGATTAGGTAAGAGATGAAATCATAGGGAATTGAAGCTGTCCTCTTGCACTGAGTCTGTTCCTGGGTGAGGGCCACAGATCAGATGAGCCAGTTAGTCAATCTGGGTGGTGCCAGCTGATCCATCAAGTGCAGGGTCTGCAAAATATCTCAAGCACTGATCATAGGAGCAGCTTAGAAAGGGTCAGAATCTTGTAGCCTCCAGCTGCATGACTCCTAAACCAAAATTTTTTATCTTGTGGCTGATGTTAGTAGTCTAGTCCCCAGGCAAGGAGGCTTGTTTTGGGGAAAGGGCTGTTATCATTTTTGTTTTATTTATTTACTCTTATTTTTTGAGACAAAAGTCTCATTCTGTCACCCAGGCTGGAGTGCAATGGCGTGATCTTGGCTCACTGCAACCTCTGCCTTTTGGGTTCAAGCGATTCTCCTGCCTCAGCCTCCCAAGTAGCTGGGGTTATAGGTACCCACCACCATGCCCTGCTAATTTTTGTATTTTAGTAGAGACAGGATTTCACCACGTTGGCCAGGCTGGTCTTGAAATCCCAACCTCAGTTGATCCGCCCACCTCTGCCTCCCAAAGTGCTGGGATTACAGGTGTGAGCCACCATGCCCAGCCTCATCTTTGTTTTAAACTATAGCCTATAAACTAAGTTCCTCCCAAAGTTAGCTCAGCCTATGCCCAGGAATAAACAAAGACAGCCTGGAGATTAGAAGCAAGATAGAGTTGGTTAGGTTAGAGTTCTTTCATTGTCTCAGTTATAATTTTGCAAAGGTGGTTTCAAAATCACCTCAAAAAAAAAAAAAAAATTTTTTTTTTTTTTTTGAAACGGAGTCTCGCTCTGTCGCCCAGGCTGGAGTGCAGTGGCGCGATCTCAGCTCACTGCAAGCTCCGCCTCCCGGGTTCACGCCATTCTCCTGCCTCAGCCTCCCGAGTAGCTGGGGCTACAGGCGCCCACCACTATGCCCAGCTAATTTTTTTGTGTTAACCAGGATGGTCTCGATCTCCTGACCTCGTGATCCACCCGCCTCGGCCTCCCAAAGTGCTGGTATTACAGGCATGAGCCACTGCACCTGGCCAAAAAAAATTTTTTTTTCTCTCCACTACTTAATGCAGTCCTAGGACCGGAGCTGTAACTACAAGTGCTACAAGCAGGAATTATTTCTAAGCAGGAAACTGTCACTATGTTTTTAAACTTTGTCAGAATTCCTAAGGGCCTGATGAGGGGTTGGTTGTGCCTTCACCCCATCTGGAAAAATTGGGATTAGGAATAAACACAGGCTGGGCGTGGTGGTTCAGGCCTGTAATCCCAGTAGTTTGGGAGGCTGAGGTGGGTGGATCACCTGAGGTCGGGAGTTCGAGACCAGCCCGACCAACATGATAAAACCCCGTCTCTACTAAAAAAAATACAAAAATTAACCAGGCACGGTGGTGTGTGCCTGTAGTCCCAGCTACTCATGAGGCTGAGGCAGGAGAATCGCTTGAACCCGGGAGGTAGAGGTTGCAGTGAGATGAGATCACACCATTGCACTCCAGCCTGGGTGACAGAGCGAGCAAGACTCTGTCTTAAAAAAAAGGCTCACTAGTTCAGAACCTATGTGACCCTTCCTTCTATGAATGGGCATGGACTGAGGAGGAGGCACTCGCTAGACAGGTACTGCTACCAGCAACGTGAATCAGCACAGTGGCCAAACCTAATGTCCCTTCCAAAAGTGGAAAAATTGGGGTAAAATTAAATGACAGATGGAAAAAAGGAGGAATAGCCAAGAAAAAAATAAAAAGTGCATTATAAATTGAGGAAAATCCAATATCATATTAATGACTCTAAAGAGACTCAGAGCAAGAGATGACACTGTCTCTTAGCTCGATGATCCCAGGTGCCTGAAAGGGCAAAGCAGTGTGCCTGCCAAGACCACTCCTGCTTTTGGAGTCTGACAAGATTAAAAGGAAGCTTGCAAACTTGAGTGGCCTCTGCCTGGGAGACAGTCACACAATATGATGGACTAAAGTAATTATTAAAGATTCTGTATATTTATTTTGCTGTAAGGGATCCATGGTTGAAAACCAGAGGTGGCCTATGGTGTCATGATATATATTAGTTTGCATCCAGTTCCTGGTTCCTAACTACCATAGCCCCATTACAGTCTTTTGTTATGTTGGGTTAGGCCTCAGGAAACAGAATATTTCTCCTGCCCTCCTTTCACCTGCCCCAAGGCAGGACTCTAACCTTGCCAGCTTTTCTGATTGTGGGTCTTCAGACCCTCCCCAGGGAGAGTCCCACCCTATACCCTGGGGGAAGGAATGCTGAATCAGGAAACTTCCATAAAAACACAAGAGGGCCAGGCGCAGTGGCTCACACCTATAATCCCAGCACTTTGGGAGGCCAAGGCGGACAGCTCACTGGAGTGCAGGAGTTTGAAACCAACCTGGCCAATGTGGTGAAAACCCGTACCTACCAAAAATACCAAAAAAAAAAAACAAAAAACAAACAAACAAAAAAAACTGGGCATGGTGGCTCATGCCTGAGGCTGAGGCACAAGAATTCCTTGAACCCAGGAGGCAGAGAGCCGAGATCATGCTACTGCACTCCAGCCTGGGTAACAGAGCCAGACTCCCCTCAACAAAACAAATCCAAGAAAAGTGAGTTCAGGGAGCTTCTGGATAGCTGAAGCCATGAAGGTTCCTGGAAAGTGGTATGCCCAGGGAGAGCATGGAAGCCCCTCACCCCTTCCTCCATGCTTTGCCCTACACATATCTTCATCTGTATCCTTTATAATAAACTGGTATACATACATAAAAAATACTTAGACACGATAAACATTCAATATCTGTTTAGTGAGGAGGGACACATCATATTAGTTGTAAGGGGTGACTTCGGATTTCTCCAAGAGCACTCAGACTCAAGTGAGATAACTCAATTATGTTAAAACATTAACCTTCACTTATGGTGGTGTATTTTCTAGTATAATACATACATCAAAAATTATTCTCTAAAAGTGTTAAATTTTATGTTTTTGAATATATAAACAAAGTATATCTCTAAAAGTTAACAGAGATGGCTGGGCATGGTGACTCACGCCTGTAATTCCAGCACTTTGGGAGGCCGAGGTGGGCAGATCACAAGGTCAGGAGTTCGAGACCAGCCTGACCAATATGGTGAAACCCCGTCTCAACTAAAAATACAAAACTTAGCCAGACGTGGCGGTGCATCCCTGTAGTCTCAGCTACTTGGGAGGCTGAGACAGGAGAATCGTTTGAACCTGGGAGGCAGAGGTTGCAGTGAGCCAAGATCAGGACACTGCATCCCAGGCTGGGCAACAGAGCAAGAGTATATCTCTCAAAAAAAAAAAAAAAAAAAAAAGTCAACACAGATAGGTTGAGATTTGGATGGTTTCCTAGGGTTCAAAAAATGCTACCTCCTTTTTCTTTTCTTTTTTTTTCTTTTTTTTTTTTTTTTTTTGAGACAAGGTCTGTTGCCCAGGCTGGAGTGCAGTGGG
The DNA here is from genome assembly GCF_028878055.3 of Symphalangus syndactylus. Lineage (NCBI taxonomy): Eukaryota > Metazoa > Chordata > Mammalia > Primates > Hylobatidae > Symphalangus > Symphalangus syndactylus. The sequence continues at coordinate 124,644,466 of NC_072425.2, forward strand.
GCATGATCTCGGCTCACTGGGGCCTCGACCTCCCGGGCTCAAGTGATCCTCCAGCCTCGGCCTCTGGAGCAGATGGGACTACAGGTGCATGCCACCACATCCAGCTTATTTTTGTGTTTTTTAGAGACAGGGTTTCACCATATTAACCCAGCTGGTCTCCAACTCGTGGCCTCAAGTAATCTGCCTGCCTCAGGTTCCCAAAGTGCTAACAGGACTAGTTGGATTTCCTAGGCTAAGAATTCCGAAGTCTAGCTGGGGAAGGTGACCTCACCCACCTTTAAACACAGGGCTAGTAACTCAGCTCACACCCAATCAGGTAGTAAAGAGGGCTCACTAAAATACAAATTAGGCTAAAAGCAGGAGGTAAAGAAATAGTCAAATCATATATCGCCTGACAGCATGGGGAGAGGACAATGATTAGGATATAAACCCAGGCATTTGAGCCGGATCGGGCAACCCCCTTTGGGTTCCATTTTATGGGAGCTCTGTTTTTACTCTATTAAATCTTGCAACTGCACACTCTTCTTGTCCGTATTTGTTACGGCTCGAGCCGAGCCGTCCACCACTGTTTGCTGCTGTCGCAGACCCACCGTTGTCTTTCACCCCTCTGGATCTGGCAGAGTGTCCACTGTGCTCCTGATCCAGTGAGGCGCCCACTGCCGCTCCTGATCGGGCTAAAGGCTCGCCATTGTTCCTGCACGGCTAAGTGCCCAGGTTCGTCCTAATCAAGCTGAACACTAGTTGCTGGGTTCCATGGTTCTCTTCAGTGACCCACGGCTTCTAATAGAGCTATAACAAACACTCACCACATGGCCCAAGGTTCCATTCCTTGGAATCCATTGAGGCCAAGAACCCCAGGTCAGAGAACAAAAGGCTTGCCGCCATCTTGGGAGCTCTAAGAACAAAGACCTGCAGGTAACAGTGCTGGGATCACAGGCTTGAGCCACTGCACCCGGCCTACTTCCTTTTTCTAAAGTCCATCACAGTGTATATGTATCCTAAACACCCAAATATGTAACCAAAGACTTTGTGAATGACCCTGCTCACCAACAGCAATCTTGGAGGATCAGCAACTGCAGTTCTGACTGCAGCTGTCACTGGTGTAAATAAAATGAAACGAGCAAAATAGCACAAATTTAAAACTAAACCGTCAGCGTGCTAATCAAACTGAAAGTCTTCCTAAAAGAGCCAAACATTTTAACATAACCTTTCCCACTCTCATCATTGTTAATGTTAGGGAGCAAAAACCAAACATCAATTGGAAAGGCAGTTTTAATTGGTTGCAGAAAATGGAAGGTTACTTCACTCAAAAAAGTAAAAAAAACTCATTGTGGTAATTCAGTATTGGAAAATGTTTATTCCTGCAAATGATCGGTGAGCTTGCTCTGAATTCCCTTGAATCCCAGCATAGTCCCCAAATAGACAGGCCTGCCTCACCCCACAGAGGATATCACTCTGAAAAATTGAATATGAAGAAATATTGAATACATCAAGTCATTCAAAATCCACAAGGAGGCCAGGTGTGGTGGCTCATGCCTGTAATACCAGCACTTTGGGAGGCTGAGGTTGGTGGATCACTTGAGGTCAGTTCGAGACCAGCCTAGCCAACATGGTGATACCCTGTCTCTACTAAAAATACAAAAATTAGCTGGGCATGGTGGTGCATACCTGTAGTCCAGGTAGGAGAACTGCTGAACCCGGGAGGCAGAGGTTGCAGTGAGCTGAGATGGCCCCAACTGCACTCCAGCCAGGGTGACAGGGCAAGACTCAAAAAAAAAAGAAAGAAAAAATCCACAAGGCTTTTGATGGATTTGAAGGATGGTTTTACTGGAAAAAAAAAAAAATCCACAAGGGGAACTAGTTAATCAAAGAAACCACACAGTTAGTTGATGTATTTCCATGAATTCAAAGCCTTTTAATGATGTGAACACTTACTCCCCATTTCTTTTTTACATTGTTACAAAAAATTTACAGAGTTTTCTGAAAGTGGCATTTTGTTGGTTGTTATTATACTAATGATACATATTAACACTTTGAAGAAGTATCATAAAAATCACAGGGCATTACAAATTTTTGATAAGAAGTAGTAATAGTATCCTCTTTTAACAACTGGAGGCTCCCAGGCATACTCTTCGGTGAGAAATGATTAATTTTATATTTTCATTTTGATGATAATCTTTTCTTGTTTTTACCAGTTATAAAAACAAAGCTTTTTCTTTGTTGTGATAATGTGCACTAAGACGTAGTTTCTTGAGCTGATGCTAAATAAAATGAGATCAATAGGAATATTCCAGGAGGTCATGAGAAGTTTTTAGAAAGGATGGCATCTACCTGTATACGGAGCTCTGAAAAATGTTGGAGAGTATGGGACTGAAACTGTGAAGCACATATCCAGTGTCACAGGCTCCGAGAGCAGAGAGTTTGCTCTGGGACCTGGAATGGGTGATGGAGAAATGTTTTAAACAAACAAACATGCCAGGCACAGTGGCTCCCATCTGTAATCCTAGCACTTTTAGAGGCCGAGGTGGGCAGATCGCTTTAGCTCAGGAATTTGAGACTAGCCTGGGCAACATGGCGAAACCCCATCTCTCTATAAAAACAAACAAAACAGGCCTGGCATGGTGGCTCATGCCTGTAATCCCAGCACTTTGGGAGGTCGAGGCAGGCAGATCACTTGAGGTCAGGAAGTCAAGACCAGCCTGGGCAACATGGTGAAACCCCATGTCTACTAAAAATACAAAACTTAGCTGGGCGTGGGGCCACACACTTTTGTAATCCCAGCTACTCACACTTGAACCCAGGAGGCGGAGGTTACAGTGAGCTGAGATTGTGCCACTGCACTCTAGGCTCTGCGTCTCAAACAAACAAAAAAAAAACAATTGTGGGAGGGTTCCTAGGTTTACTGCACTCCAGTTTAATGCTTGTGTGAGATATAATAATTATATCTCAGGACTTTTCAAGGGCTGACCCACCCGTTTTCTGCCACATGCAGTCAGACCCAAGGCCTCATCTACCCAAAGGCCTGTGGACAATAACTGCCTCAGCAAAAAAAAAAAAAAAAAAAAAAAAACCTTGAAGCCTCTGATAGAGGAAACGTACTCCAGAGCCACCGTGAGTTGCCCCTGTTCCTGACCACCAAGCCCAGCCTGGACAGCCTGCTTTCCTGCCCTGGCCTGAGGCTGGCTCACTCCTGATCTCTCCCCAGTCCTGCTTTCCCACTGGAGCCTCTAAGACCCCAGTGTGGAGTCCGCACTTCATCTCCTCAACACGAACAGATGTTGGTCCTCAAACACAGAAACGCACTCTTAGCTTGGTTTCTGCTCTATTTTGGTATTTCTACTTTCGAACTTTGTTTAGTGTTCCTTTCTAAAACCTAACCGCTGGATCCAACCCAGGGTTGTAGAGTGTCCACTCTGAGTCTGCTATTTCCCCAAGTGTACCCTCAGCAGGCAGCAGGCTCTGCTTTATCCTGGTGGGGGATGGGTGCGCCATCTTCTCCAGCTACAAGACAGCAGAGTGGGTCTCCTGGAGGTTCTCCTCCAGCTTCAGCCCCAAGTTGTCAATCCCAATGCTGGTGACTGGAGGCACGCTGCTTTCAGCCGGCTCGGCCGTGCGAGTCGGGGTGGAGCAGTACAGGATAAACCCCACCATGATGACAGTGAAGGACAGGATGTAGAGTCCTGAAAACTAGAAGGGAAGAACAGGCAGTGAATTGTGCCCCTCACATACACACCTTTGCTGCTGGCTTTTGCCAACTGTGCTTTGATGATTACCTTCTCATAATCTTTTTTTATTTTTATTTTTTTTTTAAGACAGGGTCTCACTCTGTGGCACAGGCTGGAGTGCAGCCTCCACCTCCCAGGCTCCAGTGATCCTCCCACCTCAACCTCCAGAGTAGCTGAGACCACAGGCACTCACCACCACACCTGGCCAATTTTTGTGTTTTCTGTACAGACGGGGTTTTTCCATGTTGCCCAGGCTGGTCTCGAACACCTGAGCTCAAGCAATCCTCCCGCCTCAGGCTCCCAAAGTGCAGGGGATTACAGGCGAGAGCCACCACCCCTGGCATCATGATCTTTTTCCTGAAAGTTGCCTAAGGAGATGCTAATGCACAAAACCTCCCCATGTATGCTGGTGAATGATGGGACTCTGTCAACAGCACCCGGCACATAAGCCACCTGGATCCTTGGATCTTTAGGAGAAATGGACCTTTGCTTTTCTCTGTCATAATCCAGCTACACCCCACTCTGCATATAGTCCCACTTAGTGGAGAAAATAAAAGGTCATCATGGATACCACAGAGAGCCCCATTCAGACCCTAGACACAGCTTACAATATTGGTATGAAACAGAGGAACATACGACTATGATGAAATGTGGAAGTACAGAAGTGGCATCTGCTCCACAGCCTCTCAATGTGTGCTATTCAATGAAATTCATTTTGCTAAAATTTAATACATTATCTTGTCTCTGTAGTCAAGTATTACATAGTAAAATTTATGGTGGACTGAGCAGATTCCGAATTTTAGAGCTAGAAAGAGCCTAAGATACCAGAAGAGTCCAAAGCCCAAAGAGGTGACTGGTGTAAGGTCCAGTGAGGACCATCATAGGGAACAGAGCCCTGTGAGAGGCATCTCATACGTTCTGTTCCCAGAAGGACCAAATAGAGCAGGAGCCCATTCTGACAGATATTTTACAAGTATGGATGGAGTTTTTGGTGACTTTCCCCAACCTTCCCCTTCCTAAGACTGAAAACCACCACCCAGAGAAAAATGCAATGACAACACTAATTCATTGGGTATATGTATCGAAAAATGATATACCCCAAAAGTCTAAAAAATTATATTAAGAACTTTGTATATTTCCTCTTATTTGAGTTGAAAATCCATACAAAAGTTGAAGTATTAAAGAAATCAGTCTGTATTTTTTTTTTTTTAGATGGAGTCTCACTCTGTCTCCCAGGCTGGAGTGCAATGATGTGATCTCAGCTCACTGCAACCTCTGCCTCCTGGGTTCAAGTGATTCTTCTGCCTCAGCCTCCCGAGTAGTTGGGACTACAAGCCTGCACCACCATGCCCGGCTAATTTTGTATTTTTGGTAGAGGCAGGGTTTCACCATGTTGGCCAGGCTGGTCTTGAACTCCAGACCTCGTGATCTGCCCACCTCAGCCTCCCAAATTGCTGGGATTACAGGTGTGAGCCACCGCGCCTGGCCATCAGTATGTATTTTTAGCAGCATGATAAAGCACAGAAAGAGAGTGGCTAAAGACTGACCAAGAATGGTGTACTAAAAATTAGAGAAACTATGTAGTATAACTAATGTGTAATTAAATACCCAGGGCCTTTTTTTTCCTTTCAATTGGAAAAAGCAAACTCAACTTATGATTATTCCTGCTAACCTGATTTTAAAATTAGGAATGGAGTAGCTAACATCATACTGAATGGGGAAAATCTAAAAGCCTTAATTCTAAGAACTGGAAAAAAACAAGGATGCCCACTTTCACCACTCCTATTCAACATAGTACTGGAAGTCCTAGCCAGAGTAATTAGGCAAGAAAAAGAAATAAGAGGCATCCAAATTAGAAAAGAAGAAGTTAAATTATCCCTCTTTATAGATGACATGATCTTATATCCAGAAAAACCTAAAGGTGCCACAAAATAGCTCTTAGATCTGATCAATAAATTAGGTAAAGTTGTAGGATACAAAATCAACATATAAAAATCAGTAGGTTTTCTATACACTAATAATGAACTAGCTGAGATAGAAACCAAGAAGTCAATCCCATTTACAACAACTACACAAAATAAAATGGGAATAAATTTAACCAAGGAGGTGAAAGACCTCTATAAGGAAAGCTACAAAACCCTGATGAAAGAAATTGAAGATGACACAAACGGAAAGACCCATACTTATGGACTGGAAGAATTAATCTCATTAAAATGAGCATACTGCCCAAAGTGATCTATAAATTCAATGCAATCCCTATCAAAATATCAGTGTTATTTTTCACATAAATAGAAAACACAATCCTAAAATTCATATGGAACCACAAAAGGGCCCAAATAGCCAAAGCAATCCTGGGCAACCAAAACAGCATGGTATTGGTATAAAATGAAAATGAACTGCTATCTCTCACCGTATAAAAAAATCAACTCAAGGTGGGATTAAAGACTAAAATATAAGACCCAAAACTATAAAGCTACTAGAAGAAAACACAGGGGAAACACTTTAGGACATTGGTCTAGACAAAGATTTTATGGCTAACATCTCAAAAGCACAGGTAACAAAAACAAAAATAGACAAATGGGACTATATTAAACTAAAAAGTTTCTGCACAGCAAAAAAGACAATCAACAGAGTGAAAAGATAACCTCTTGAATGGGAGAAAATATTTGCAAACTGTAAATCCAACAAGGGACTAATAGCCAGAGTATACAAGTAACTCAAACAACTAAAGAGTGAAAAACAAATAATCCTATTAAAAAGTGGGCAAAGGACATGAATAAACATTCACCAAAAGAAGACATAAATGGCCAACAGGTATATGAAAAAATGTTCAGCATCACTAATCATCAGGAAAATGCAAATCAAAGCCACAATGAGATATCATCTTACCCCAGTTAGAACGGCTAATATTAAAAAGTCAAAAAATAACATGCTGGCAAGGATGTATAGAAAAGGAACTCTTAGGCCAGGTGCGGTGGCCCATGCCTGTAATCCTAGCACTTTGGGAGGCCAAGGCAGGTGGATCACCTGAGGTCAAAAGTTCGGAGTAGCCTGGCCAAGAGGTTGAAACCTCGTCTCTACTAAAAATACAAAAACTAGCTGGGCATGGTGGTGGGCACCTATCCAGGAGAATCACTTGAACCCAGGAGGCGGAGGTTGCAGTGAGCCGAGATCATGCCACTGCACTCCAGCCTGGGCAGCAGAGCAAAAACTCCATCTCAAGAAAAGAAAAAGAAAAGGGAACTCTTAAACACTGCTGGTGGGAATGTAAATTAGTATAATAGAGTTGCTGTGGAAAACAGTATGGAGATTCTCAAAAAACTAGAAATAGAACTACTATACAATCCAGCAATCCCACTACTGGGTATTTATCCAAAGGAAAAGAAATCAGTATATCAAAGGGAGATACCTGCACTCATCTGTTTATTGCAGCACTATTCACAATAGCAAAGATATGGAATCAACCTGTCTGTCTGTCAGTGGACAAATGAATAAAGAAAATATGGTATATAAACACAATAGGATACTACTGAGCCACAAAAAAAATGAAATCCTATCATTTGCAGCAACATGGATGGAACTAGAGGTCATTATGTTAAATGAAATAAGCTAGGGCAAAAAAAGACAAATAATGCATGTTGCACTCATATGTGGGAGCTTAAAAAGTCAATCTTGTGGAGGTAGAGCATAGAATGACAGATACCAGAGGCTGCGGAGGATGTGTGGATTGGGGACGGGAGATGAAGAGAGGTTAGGTTTTTGTGTTGGTGGTTGTTTTGAGACAGGGTCTGGCTCTGTCACCCAGGCTGGAGTGCAGTAGCTCAATTTCAGCTCACTGCAACCTCTGCCTCCCAGGCTCAAGCAATCCTCCCACCTCAGCCTCCCAATTAGCTGGGACTACAGGTGCGCACCAACATACCCGGCTAATTTTTGTATTCTTTTTGTAGAGACAGGGTTGTGCCATGTTGCCCAGGCTGGTCTCGAACTCTTGAGCTCAAGCAATCTGTGTGTCTTGGCCTCCCAAAGTGGTGGGATTACAGGCATGAGCCACCATGCCCAGCCTAAGGACGTTGTTTATTGGGTACAAACATTCAGTTAGATAGAAGGAATAAGTTCTGATCTTTGACAGCAGAGTAGGTTGACTACAGTTGAAATGATAAATACTCGAGGTGATGGACGTCTCACATACTCTGACTTGTACACAGTCTATGCATGTAACAAAATGTCTTATGTATCCCATAAATATATATAAATACTTGTATCAGTAAAATAAGAATGGGGCATTCTATTTTATTCACACCAATAAATAGTTTTAAATTAGCTTAGGTTTCATATTATGCCCAATAAAAAGTTCAAATAAGGAGATGACAGAGAAAAACAATAAGAAAACAGAATGGGCTAGGGAAGGAGGGAAAAGGAAGAGAAAGAAGATGAGAAGGAAGGACGGGGTGGAAGGAGTGAGAAAGAGAGAGATGGAGAGAGAAGAAAAAGAAAGCTAGCTTAGCACAGTGGTAGGCACCTGCAGTCTCAGCTACTCAGCAGGCTAAGGTGGGAGGATCGCTTGAGCCCAGGAGTTTGAGGCCAACCTGGGCAATATAGTGAGACCCTATCACTAAAAAGAAAATTAAAAATTAAAAAAAAAGCAAGATACACTCCCAAAGGTAAAAGAAAAAACTAAGTAATTTTTTGAAATGAGTATTAAGTAGATTGCTGGTCACATCCAGCTGTGGGCTCTTTGGGTCACCAACAGCTTTAATGTGCTAACTTGTTGTAGATGCTCAATTATTTCTTAACGTTAAACCTTAAGAATTCCTTAAGGAATGTAATAGCCACAGCCCTCCCCAAGACAGGAAAATGCTTCCTGGATTAAATGATAATGCAAAACCAATAATAATGTCAAGCTAAGCAGACAACTATAATTTCCTACCACTGACTTTCATTCTTGGATCTAATACATAGCACAGGGCCCAACACATAGCTGGTGTTTAATAAATGTTTGTTGAAAAAAATTAATTCAGAGAATATTAGGGGAAGTTAGAGCTATTTGGAGTACTCTCAACTTTTAAAAGTTGGTAATTTTATTTTTTTTGTTGTTATTTTTATTTATTTTTTGAGACAGAGTCTTGCTCTATCACCCAGGCTGGAATACAGTGGTGCAGTCTCAGCTCAGTGCAACCTCTACCTCCCGGGCTCAAGCAATTGTCCTGCCTCGGCCTCCCAAGTAACTGGGATTACAGGTGCCCACCATCATGCCCAGCTAGTTTTTGTATTTTTAATAGAGATGGGGTTTCACCATGTTGGCCAGGCTCTTCTCAAACTCCTGAACTAAAGTGACCCACCCACCTCGGTCTCCCAAAGTGCTGGGATTACAGGTGTGAGCCACTTGCGCCCAGCCTTAAGTTGGTATTTTGACAGGTAATCATGCTGTCCCATAAAATGTTCACCGTTACCTGTGAAAAAACCTATATAACTTGTTCAAAACCTGTTATATTTGGTTTGGTGGCTTTTAAATGTTCAGAAGAAAAACTATCATGTCTCTCTCAAGAAGGCAGGTGATTAAATGGAGTCACTTTTATTAGCATGGAGAGACTAATAAAGAGATTAAGTCTCCTGAATTAGAGGCGCTTACTTCTTTGTCTTGTAAAATTCTTTGTGTCTGGATCTATACAGGAAGTTTCTTGCGGTTACTTTATTCAGCAAATATTCACTCACAATCAATTTCAGGAGAGGCAGAGTGCTTAAGGTCTGACACAGATGAGTGTAAAAACTTCTGAGCCTCTTTTTCTCAACTGTCTGCTTCAAAAAATTAAAGCCAAAGTTATTTTAGACACAGTTTTTAAAACTGGTAGTGTATCAAGCTTACAATCTGCCTTTAAAAACTACTTCTTGGCCAGGCTCAGTGGCTCATGCCCTATAGTCCCAGCACTTTGGGAGGCAGAGGCAAGCAGATCACCTGAGGTCAGGAGTTCGAGACCAGCCTGGCCAACATGGTGAAACCCTGTCTCTACTAAAAATACACAAATCAGCCGGGTTTGGTGGCAGGTGCCTGTAATCCCAGCTACTCGGGAGGCTGAAGCATAAGAATCACTTGAACCAACCAGATGAAATGCAGCAACGGCATCACAGAAAAACTTAAGGCTGACATTGTAGTCTATGACAATTTGGCTCTCAGAAAAAAATCTGGGCCCATCAGGATGACTTCTCTGATTCACCTTGACTTTATGTATTTTAATTTTTTTTTTTTTTTTTTTTTTAGATGGAGTCTTGCCCTCTCGCCCAGGCTGGAGTGCAATGGCATGATCTTGGCTCACTGCAACCTCCACCTCCCAGGTTCAAGTAATTCTCCTGCTAGGACTACAGATGCGCGCCACCACGCCCAGCTAATTTTTGTATTTTTAGTAGAGACGGGGTTTCACCATGTTGGCCAGGATGGTCTCTATCTCCTGACCTTGTGATCTGCCCGCCTTGGCCTCCCAAAGTGCAGGCGTGAGCCACTGTGCCTGGCACACTTTGGCTTTTTTTTTTTTTTTTTTTTGAGACAGAGTCTTGCTCTGTTGCCCAGGCTGGAGTGCAGTGGCGCAATCTCGGCTCATAGCAAGCTCTGCCTCCCGGGTTCACGCCATTCTCCTGCCTCAGCCTCCTGAGTAGCTGGGATTACAGCTGTATGCCACCACGCCCGGCTAATTTTTTGTATTTTTAGTAGAGACAGGGTTTCAGCGTGTTAGCCAGGATGGTCTCGATCTCCTGACCTCGTGATCCGCCCGCCTCGGCCTCCCAAAGTCCTGGGATTACAGGTATGAGCCACCGCGCCCGGCCTGGCTTTTTTTAAATGATGTTACCAATAAGCTATAAATATTCCTTCAGTCTTAGTTCAGGAATACTTTAACCAGCAAGTCTGCAAAGATAACAGCTGGTTCCTTCACATGTAACCTTGCAATGCAAAAAGGTTTACACTCCTTAAGCAGAAATTTCTGAGAATCCACTGAGCTTAATGTATCAATAATTCAGCTAAGTGTTGTGAGTTCATGGCCGACTTCTGGGAATAGCATAAATAAGGATTTGTCTGGATACAAAATTTAACAAGGACAAAGAAATATAGCTGATAACCTCTGCTGAAACTAAAATTAGCGGGTTAACAGCCAGCATCCTAACTATCTGCTCAAATGACTGTAAGGAAAATATGAAGCAGGTCAGCAATCCTTTACTGAAGGCACGCTGAGAAAAGACGGGTCTCGCTCTGTCAGCCAGGCTGGAGTGCAGTGGTGTGATCAGATCATGGCTCACTGCAGCCTCGACCTCCCTGGGCCCAAGTGATTCTCCCACTTCAGCCTCTCTCTGGAATGGCTGGGACTACAGGTGCACATTACCATATCTGGCTAATTATTTTTGTATTTTTTTGTAGAGATGGGGTTTTGCCATGTTGTCCAGGTTGAAAAGAGATATTTCTAAAGCAGGGGTTCTCAAAGTATAATTCAAAATCCTTGAGGGGACCTGAAACCCTGGGGAAGAATCTATACAGTCAAAGCTATTATTACTTTTTTTTTTTTTTTTTGAGACAGAGTTTTGCTCTTGTTATCCAGGCTGGAATGCAATGGCGCAATCTCGGCTCACTGCAACCTCTGCCTCCCAGGTTCAAGCGATTCTCCTGTCTCAGCCTCCCAAGTAGCTGGGATTACAGGCATGTGCTACCATGCCCTGCTAATTTTTGTATTTTTAGTGGAGAAGGGGTTTCACCATGTTGGCCATGGCTGGTCTCAAACTCTTGACTTCAGGTGATCCACCCTCCTCAGCTTCCCAAAGTGCTGGGATTACAATTGTAAGCCATTGCACCTGGCCCTCAAAACTATCATTACTATAATACTAAAATGCTATTTGCCCATTTCGCTTTCATCGTCTTGCAAGTGCACCACAAAATGTTCTAGAAGCTACATGACATGTGATACCACAAGGCAGAAGGAAGGAGCAGATGTGGGAATCCAGGTGTTTTCTAGTAAGCCACAGAGTAAAGAGATTTTTTAAATATAAATCAATGATATTCTTCTCACTATTTTTTTATTTTGAAAAATACATTTTTTCATAAGAATGATAACATGATGAATTTATTATTTTCTTAATGAGTTAATAAGTATTTTTTATTTTCTCAGTTTTCATTTATAATATGGTAAATAATAGGTATAAATGACTGGGGTTCCCAATTTTTAAGCATTTAAAAGAGGCTTAAAATTTTAAAAAGAATGATCAGCAAGCCCTGGATCTAAGGAAAAAAAAAAAAAAAGATAAGAACTGCTAAACTGCTGCCCCAGGAATTTTCAAATTAGCTGTGAAGTTGGAAAAAAAAATCTATATACTTGGTTCTCTCTGATTATGAGACTTTAACATGATGCAATCATAAGCTTGAGACTCTCATCTTAATAATGAAATTAAGGTGGAAAGTGCAGAGGCAAGAAGCCTGGACCGATAAAAGACTGACAACTAAGACTTAGTATTGGCTTTACCATTAACCAGCTGCTGACTAAGGGTAAGTCACTGAGCTGCACATCACCTCCCTGGGCCTTTGTTCCTCCATGTCTAAAATAAATGGCTCCTCCAGGCACGGTGGCTCACACCTATAATCCCAGCACTTTGGGAGGCTGAGGCGGGAAGATCACCTGAGGTCAGGAGTTCAAGACCAGCCTGGCCAACATGGTGAAACCCCATCTCTACAAAAATACAAAAATTAACCAGGCATGATGGAGGGTACCTGTAATCCCAGCTACTCAGGAGGCTGAGGCAGGAGAATCGCTTGAACCTGGGAGGCAGAGGTTGCAGTGAGCTGAGATCACACCATTGCACTCCAGCCTAGGCAACAGAAAATAATCTCAAAAAATAATAATAATAAATAATAAAATAAAATGAATGGCTCAATCAATTCTCAAGGGAAGGTGTATCAGACTCTCTGAGGATGTTATTTTTTCAAACTCCATATTTGCTCTCTTGCTTCCCTTGAAGACACTGATATATTCCCTCCCACCCCACCTCCCTTGAGAATTAGTACATGTAATAGGACCCACTGCTGATGGCAGCAGATTACGCTTGTAAACGCTATGATGATGTGGATAGAAAAAGTCTGAAAAACCACTGGACTGAATTACCTTTAAGATATAAAATTACTGGCCGGGCACGGTGGCTCACGCCTGTAATCCCAGCACTTTGGGAGGCCGAGGCGGGCGGATCACAAGGTCAGCAGATCGATACCATCCTGGCTAACACGGTGAAACCCCGTCTCTACTAAAAATACAAAAAAAATTAGCCGGGCGAGGTGGCAGGCGCCTGTAGTCCCAGCTACAAGGGAGGTTGAGGCAGGAGAATGGCGTGAACCCCGGGGGGCAGAGCCTGCAATGAGCCGAGATTGCGCCACTGCACTCCAGCCTGGGTGAAAGAGTGAGACTCCGTCTCAAAAAAAAAAAAAAAAAAAAAAAAAAGATATAAAATTACTATCAAAGACAGAACCATTCCAATCATGCATGCATGATAAGCTGGCCATCTCTCTTTCCTTTCCATCAGGTACTCCAGACTTTTTGTCTGTGTACCAGGGCAAAAAGAATGAATGGAAAAACTCCTAGTGCTCAGGCTAAGTTACACTGTCCCTCAAGGTCAACAGCAGCTCTGGGTCAGCTTGTTTATCACCTGAAAACATGTGTTAACAATTCCATAAGCTAGTGCCCTGGGCCATACCATCGAAGATGAAATCCATGTATTTCACTCTTTAGAAAAACCCTAGAAGGGCAATTCTTATGTGAACCCATTTTCTAATTCAGAAGCAGTAAAGGGAGGCCCGACCAATGAAATTCTTGCCAAGAGGATGAGGTTTTATTTTTTGATCTAGAGTCTTGAAGAAACCTGCTACGTTTTTTGGATCCAAGCAAGTATTCTTATTTGAACATGATCTATTTGTTTACCTTATAGCCAAACAGAAAGAGTCCAACGAAAAGGCTGTAGAGGTCCGCTGTCAGGATGCCCAGGTTGACGGAAGTGGCACTAGTGACTTTAATCACCAATGGCATGAAGCTGTACAGGCAAAACATACACAGGGCAAATGCCACGAATAGCAGGGCTGTGGAAAAAAACATGGAATATCTAATATTAGGGCAAGAAATCATAAGACAAAGGAGTTTGAGGCTTGGCTGCCATATAAAACTCCCTAACCCTTTAACATACTATCTACAAAGCCCCTTGTTAACAGTCAGCATTGCAAATGAGACCATAAAGCTCTCTCGAAAAAAGAATATTAATAGCAAGTTGTGATGTGGATAAAGGACCTCAAAAAATCCAACAAGGTATTGGATGATCAAGGTCAGAAAATCCTGCTTATGGTGTGACTGAGTCCATTGCTCTTATCACCCCTCGCTACGCACCCTGCCAGGACAGAGTGATACCTGTGATAAAAGGCCAATAAAGGCAGAATCAACATCTCGTGTCAAGAAAAATCATTCATTATCTTTTCTTTGCTTTTGTTTGGTTGGACATGATTCGTATAATTGTATTCAGAATAAAGTATCTTTAAAGACATCAAAGACAGTTATTAGGTCCATTGTATTTTGTTCATCTCATTAAATTAAGTGCTCCAAGGCAGCACAATATAATTATCCTTTTTAGGACAGTGCTTGCCATGTGGATGTTGACTACATTAGCAGTATCTCTGCTTTGCAACTACTTCTTTAATCTCATCCCATACTCAACACACACACACTTTCTAGCAATCTAAGTTATTTTTATTTTTATCTATTTTTTTTGAGACGTAGTCTCGCACTGTTGCCTGGGCTGGAGTGCAGTGGCACCATCTCAGCTCACTGCAACCTCCGCCTCCCTTATTCAAGTGATTCTCCTGCCTCAGCCTCCCGAGTGGCTGAGATTATAGGCGCCTGCCACCATGCAATTTTTTTTTTGTATTTTTAGTAGAGACAGGGTTTCTCCATGTTGGCCAGGCTGGTCTTGAACTCCTGACCTCATGATCTGCCCGCCTTGGCCTCCCAAAGTGCTGGGATTACAGGCATGAGCCACCGCACCCAGCCTGCAATCTAAGTTATTTAATTGAATTAAATTATCAACCATGGTAGACAATCTTCCATGACATCTATGTACTATTTAACTTCTCCCCACCCCATCGTTAAACCAGGTTCCAATCTTTTCTGAGTGTCCCATCACCATTTTCTTTTCCTTTATTTATTTATGCAGATGCCTAGGAATATCAGATGACAGGAGCAATGGGAGGTGAGGGAGACTTCACACCATTGACGATTCAGGTTAATGCTTCACAAATTATATCAAGCAGACAACCTTCGCAAGAAGTTTGAAGACCCAAGATACAGATCTAATTGAAAGCTGGTTTGACCAAAGGTCAATCTCCAGTCTTGTTCAGGATTCCGAGTAACCAAAGGCTATTCCTGAAGGTAAAGATTAAGAATTAACTTTTATGGAAGTTTATCTACCAATTTTCAGAGAAAACTCAATGTAAACCACTATAGCTGATATGTATTAAATCACTCCTGGATTTTACAAAGACGTCTAAATATTATTAAAATAAAGCACATATTTCTAGATGTTCATTTGTTTGTTGAAGAATGCTGACTAAAAGGAATTATTTCTTTACATACCAATTTTCCAGTCCCAATGAATGCTGGCAATATCCTTATATTCCACAATCAATCTAAGATTAAAACAAGAGGTCACAGAGAGGTCCACATACTAATTTTCATGATTTTATAAGCATTTTAGTCACTATACTTCAGCTGAAGTGAGGAATTACATGGACTTTTGAATTTGTCTTAGAATATAAAAATAACTATCTTTAATAAAAATGACAAAGAATAAAACCAAAGGAGTTCATAAAGCTATGTTTGACTCCCTTACAGGTGCTCTGCAATAATAGTTAAGTATAGGAGGAAAATATGATATTATGCTTTGTTTTTGAATAAGCTTAGGAAGTTAATGTGTTAATATTTTCTGGAAATAACTAAAAAAGAAAACTCCTTACTGGCAAATGCCTCTACCACATGGTAATCAGGAATCCTAAGCAACACACATGTTTAAGAAAATAGGAAGTAATTCTTGATGTTTTAACAATCCTCTAATAGACACTCAGCAAGTTATTAGGTAATGGCAAAACCACAGTTACTCTTGCATCCACCTAATACTAATTCCAAATGTGAATTTGGGCCAAATAAACAATGAATATTAGTAATTATCATCTATAATATATTTGCTAATTTTGTTTTTAGGAAAAATTGTAGAATCTTACAGCTGTATACCACTGATAATTGTTCCAAACAGGCCCACCATTCCTAAAAACTCCTGTCTGCTCAGCTTCTTCACGATGTATTCCTCACAAACATTCGAAATGGCATAGAGGGAAGCCCCAAGAAGGACCAAGATGTCACCAATCAGTACATCACTCCCTGCAGGAAGACAAGCCACAGAAAGCAAAACACTGTCAACAGGTGAACCTCCATAGCATGCCTCCAGGCGGTCATCTGACCTCGTGTTCATTTATATGACGCTAAAGAAGAAGAAACTGGTTACTAGAAGTTTATGTGTGAGAGTGTGTGTGTGTGTGTGTGTGTGTGTGTGTATGTGTGTGTTTGAAACAGTCTTGCTCTGTCGCTCAGGCTGGAGTGCAGTGGCGCAATCTCAGCTTACTGCAACCTACACCTCCGGGTTCAAGTGATTCTCCTGCCTCAGCCTCCCAAGTAGCTGGGATTATAGGCATCCTCCATCATGCCTGGCTAATTTTTGTATTTGTACTGGTCTTGAACTCCTGACCTCAAGTGATCGGCTCACCTTGGCCTCCCAAAGTACTGGGATTACAGGTGCGAGTGACTGTGCCTGGCCTAATTTTTGTATTTTTGGTAGAGACGGAGGTTTCACCGTGTTGGCCAGGCTGGTCTTGAACTCCTGACCTCAGGTGATCCACCCACCCTGGCCTTCCAAAATGTTGGGATTACAGGTGTGAGCCACCGCACCCAACCTGGTTACTAGAAGTTTAAAATCTCTTACTCTTCTTTCTGGTGCAATTCTGCTGTGATTTTTCATAATTTAACTCCTCAGAAGTCTAACAGGCTAGAAATTGATGATATATATCATAATATAAGGCCTCAGAAAATGATTCCATGACATGACAAATTAATGGAGTTCATTGAAGGGGTAGGTCAATTTGAAAAATGGGAACCTGCTTTCAAAGTAATTTTCCCTCTCAATCTAAAGAGACACTTAACTCACTTGTAGACTGGGTGAATTCATAGACCTTAATTAGATTTTATACTATCAACTATAATTTTCTCTCTCAATCCAAGGAGACATTTAACTCACTTGTAGATTGGGTAAATTCATGGACCTTAATTAGATTTTATAGCATCAACTAATTTTCTCTCTCAATCCAAGGAGACATTTAACTCACTTGAAGATTGGATGAATTCATAGACCTTAATTAGATTTTATACTATCAACTGAATTCAACACAAAGTGTGGCAAAGTGTTCTCACCTACACAGTGACTTAAAAAGAAATACTCCAGTAAACAAGTTTCTTTGTTGATAAAAACAAACAAAAAAAAACAAGAATCGACAGTAGGTTTTCCAGTAACCAATCTAAATGAGACAAAAGATTATTGCAAATACATAAAGAAACTTTGCTCTCAAGAGACAAACAAAACTATTTAGTATAACAAAAAGGAAGAAAAACTGTGGGCTGGTAGGAACATACAGATTGTTTTGTGGAGGTAGTTACAAAATACCAGATACAAGTAAATCTAAAAATACAATTTTAAATGTAGTTAACCAGAATGTATTTTCTGCTTTTTACTGTTTCTTTGCAGAATAAAAGTGAAAACATAAACAAAATTCTGCTGTGACTGAAGCACAAACATGTGACACCGTCTCACCTGAATTGTCTTCCCTCCCTGCTAGTATGTCTGCACCAACCATGGTTCCTACACCTAACAGACAGACAGCCACGGCGATGAAGTGGATCACTCTGTATCTTGCATGAAGAATAAACCACGACAGAGCCATCAACACAGGAATCCCAAAGCAATCCAAAAGCTGCATGGAAAGAGAATCAACAGTTTAAAACATATCTCTCATTAGCTAAAAGATGGGTAATTAAGAAATAATAGGAGTCAGTATTTATAATAGGAGTCAGTATTTATTGAGCATTTATTATTGCCAGCCTTGTACTAAGAGCTTTACCTAGATTCACTCATTTAATCCTCACAACAACTCTATGAGACTGAAATTACAATCCAATTTTATACATGAGAAAATGAAGATACAGAGAGGTGAAATGAGTTGCCAAAATCACATAGTTAAAAATGGGATGACAGCCAGGCACGGTGGCTCACGCCTGTAATCTTAGCACTTTGGGAGGCTGTGGCAGGCAGATTGCTTGAGTCCAGGAGCTCAAGATCAGCCTGGGCAACATGGTGAAACCCTGTCTGTACAAAGAAAAAAAAAAACTTGGATGTGGTGGTGCACGCCTGTAGTCCCAGCTACTTGGGAGGCTAAGGTGAGAGGATCCCTTGAGCCCGAAGTTCAAGGATGCAGTGAGCTGTGATGGTGCCACTGCACTCCAGCCTGTACAACCCAGAGAGACCCTGTCTCAAAATAAATGAATAAATAAAACAAAATACAATGGAAGAGTCAGTTGCTGAATATGAGAATTCTGCCAAGGCCTGTGCACTTTACCTCTATGCTCCCACCTGTGTATATCTTTTATTTTTATTATTATTATTATTTTTTGAGATGGAGTCTCGCTCTGTTGCCCAAGCTGGAGCACAGTGGTGCAATCTCGGCTCACTGCAACCTCCGCCTCTCAGATTTAAGCAATTCTTCCTGCCTCAGCCTCCTAAGGAGCTTGGATTACAGCCGCCTGCCACCACACCCAGCTAATTTTTGTATTTTTTAGTAGAGATGGGGTTTTGTCATGTTGGCAAGGCTGGTCTCGAACTCCTGACCTCAGGTGATCTGTCTGCCTCGGCCTCCCAAAGTGCTGGGATTACAGGCGTGAGCCACCACACCTGGCCCTGTGTGTATCTTTAAGTTCAGTAGACAGACAAACCTTCCTGCATGCAACCATTTACTCAGTCAACAAATATTTGTTAAACACCTTGCATGTGTGAGACACTGTGAATGGAGCTAAGAATAGAGGTGAATAGGACAGAGCAAGCCGTGTCCTCAGGAGCACACAAAGCTAGAAAGGACATGGAATAAATAATCACACCACCAGATATTTCACTGGAATTGGGCTAAGCACTACAAAGAAGACGGGTTACTGTGAGAGAACAGACACCATCTCCCTGACAAGGCATCCAACCCCACCATGTGAGACACACTTGTGCTCACGGCAAATACTCTTGCTCATCCTCCTCACGTGCTCCCCCTCACCTATTGATACGGGGACCAGAAAACACTAGCTATACACCTGATTGCTCATCTGGAAGGCAGAGGGATTAAGCATGCCAAAATTACAGCAGGTCCAAAATTGTTTGCAAGATAAAAGATAAAAAAGAGAGTACACTTGCTCAATTCTTAAATTCACAAATTTAATGTGCCTTCAAGGATAAAATATATTCAAGAGATTCTTGATGCATTCCAATGTATTTCTTTCAAGGAAGAAATATATTCCTTATACTAATAATATTCCTGAAACTGCTGTTTTATTGCTCACCCTTTTGTTGTTTCAAACCTTGTCCCTGATTCTCTCTGTATCTGTTTGGTCTTGAACAAGACAGGCCCCTAAATCTCCAACAGCCCATTCGGTCCTGTCCACAGTTGTTTACTGATTGCCTTTCACTGCAGTAGCATCAGTGGAGTCCAACGCATCATGTGTAGGAATGGGCATCTTGCCTTGTTATTTATTCCAGCTGCAGAACTCTAATCTCTTAAGTGCTTTATTGAGCCTGCCTGAATAACAAAACATTAAACGATGCAAATGATAATACCCTGTCCCTGAAGACACCAGCAGAATCCAGCCATAACGGCTTAACAAAATCTCAACTACATTCCTTAAACAAAAAAAATAGAAAAAGACATTCTAAGAACTACCACAGAAGACTCCCTTATCCTTGTGTCTTAAAATCAAACTTAAATTTGCTCTATCCATAGGCCGGGTGCGGTGGCTCACGCTTGTAATCCCAGCACTTTGGGAGGCCGAGGCGGGCGGATCACGAGGTCAGGAGATCGAGACCACGGTGAAACCCCGTCTCTACTAAAAATACAAAAAAAATGAGCCGGGCGTGGTGGCGGGCGCCTGTAGTCCCAGCTACTCGGAGAGGCTGAGGCAGGAGAATGGCGTGAACCCGGGAGGCAGAGCTTGCAATGAGCCGAGATCGCGCCACTGTACTCCAGCCTGGGTGACAGAGCGAGACTCCGTCTCAAAAAAAAAAAAAAAATTTGCTCTATCTTTAACAATTTTTGTTGGGCAATGAGGGAGCTGCCTATGTCATGGTCAGAGCTCCAGAAACCTCAGGCCCCAGCCCCACACTGACCAGCTAGCTGTGTGGCCCCAGCCAGTCACTCTCCAAGTCAAAATATAAAAAGATCAGATGAAATGATCACACAGGTTCCCTCCGACTCTAACATTCCATGACTTCTCATCTGATATCTATCGCCTTTAGCCATGTGAACCTTCTTTTCTAAATGTATTCTTGGTGGCTGGGAGCGGTGGCTCATGCCTGTAATCCCAGCACTATGAGAGGCCAAGGCCGGAGGATCACTTGAGGTCAAGAGTTCGAGACCAGCCTGGCCAACATGGCAAAAGCTCGTATCTACTCAAAAAAAAAATCAGCTGGGCACATGCCTGTAATCCCAGCTACTCAGGAGGCCGAGGCTGCAGTGAACCAAGATTATCCCACTGCACTCCAGCTGGGCAACAGAATGAGACTCCACCTCAAAAAGAAAAAAAAATAGCCAGGTGTGGTGGCGCATGCCTGTAATCCCAGCTGCTCAGGAGGCTAAGGCAAGAGAATCACTTG
Organism: Symphalangus syndactylus; assembly: GCF_028878055.3. NCBI lineage: Eukaryota > Metazoa > Chordata > Mammalia > Primates > Hylobatidae > Symphalangus > Symphalangus syndactylus. The sequence continues at coordinate 124,665,195 of NC_072425.2, forward strand.
AACCTGGGAGGCGGAGGCTGCAGTGAGCCGAGATCATGCCATTGTACTCCAGCCTGGGTGACAGAGCAAGACTCCTTCTCAGAAAAAAAAAAAAAAAAAAAAAAAAAAAAAAAAAAAAAAAAAAGTATTCTTGGTGATGGATGTCTTCTCTGATTGTCTCAGTTCGAAGAGTATCAATTTTATTTTTAAAAATTATTGTATAGTCACAGTAAGCAGAGTACTAAGAGAGACCCTGCGACATGGGTATCAAAACAAGTTAGATCATATTAGAGGTACAATAGAGTATAGAAGTGAAAATGAAAATTGAATTAGCCTTTGACAATAAGGGGAGCAGGCTTCAAAAAGGACTGCATTCCAGGAAGAACACAGCAGCACAGGGGAGAAGGAGCAGGCCATGAGTGGGAAATGGGTTGATGTGGCAGTAAAGTGGGAAGGGACATGAGCAGAAACCTAGGCCGCATCATCATCTTCATGTGAACTATCCCATGACTGTTGGTAATTACAGAACCTTCTAAGGAATCCTTAAGAAGAAAGTTCAAAGACCACCTAATCCAAAGTTCCACCCTTTTGGACTACCCAGGCCAGAGATTTACTCAGGTGGAGAACCAGTTTGAATTACTCCTGTCACAGCCGTCGCTGCTGCTGGAGAAAACATTACCTTGTTAGATGGCTTTTTTATAATATATTCTTTGCTAGGACCGTAAGTGCATGACTTTTGGCAACCAAATGCTTAGGTTTTTCTAAGAGGCTAGCGTGAAAGAAATTGTTTTCAATTTCTTTGAAATTGAAAGAAGGCATGAACTTCAGTCACAACTATCCAACTGTAAGTGTTCTGTTTAACTGTGTTTAGGCCTTGCACCAATTCAAAACTTTTTATCATTATTAGAGATCAAAGTTCCTGGGAATTGTAATCAAGTAATTAAAATGTAGGTGAGATTATGAGAGTAGATGTGACAAGAAAACGCCATTTTCTACATACTTATGTATACTTCATTAACCAGTGCTAAAAGTACATTTACTCCTATTAGTGATAAACTTCATTCTCTAGGTAACTGCTGGGTTTAATTTTTACGAAACTTTAGGTTCTTTGTGTGCCTCCTATGGTGTCTGTCTTAATAATCATTTCCTATCTCAGCTTTTTAACCCATACTGGTCAAAATCCAAGAGGTTTGCTGAGAACAATGCTTAGCACAATGTTACAGAAAAGTATTTAATATAATGGTAATAACATTTAATGTAGGTTCACATTGGAAAAATACTGAGTTCTCATCAATCCTTATATTTTCTATGCGAAATAAGTCTAATTTCAATTTTTCCAGTCCCTAAAATTTGGAGTCAAGTAAGAACATCTCTGTATTTTGTATAGTGAGAAAGGGATATATCAAAAAGTTATAAACTGTAAATCCCACATCTGAAACACACTTTTTTTATTATTTAAAAAAATGAAAAAAGTTATAAACTTATTAAACTGTGACATCTAAACCTGGCATTTGAGTCTATCTCACTTTCACCTCCACTTACAAAACATTTTGTAGTCAGTAATGATGAGTCAGTGTTAGGACACATCCCATAGTTTGGTAACATTAAGACAACTGAAATCAGTTGTCTTCAACTTTACAAAGTTGAAAACCTCTGCAATGTAGGAATATTTTTCTTTCAATGCAGCAAGAATAAACCTAACAAAGAAATAGGGATGGGAGTTTTAACTCCCAAAATGTCTAATCTCCCAAAAATGTCTAATAGGTTTCTTCCAATGGTTTCTTTGTCATAAATATCTACTATGCTTGCAAAGCTCCAACTTTCCTATAGAACAAAGGTATATCTACTTTCATATGCCATGTTTGAGCAGCATATAAAACAGAACACGTGTCAACACCACAGCATCAACTGCCAACTAAATATTTATGCTTATTTGGTAGGAACTGTTCTAATCTGCCATAGCAGTTTGGGGGCAGCTTAACTTGTATACATTTTCACTAATTCTAGGAAACATTACTCATTAGCGCATATGCTCTACTAGAAAACAGCATCCACCTGTGTTTAGGTTTTCTTCAAGTGAACAGATTTGCAATAAAATTAGGTCAACACGTATGACTTCATGTTCTCCTTTAGAAGCTATAAAATCCAAAGTGGTCAGAGGGCTCCTTCTTACCTGGACACTGGTTAGAGTTGTGTACTGGTAGGCTCTGACGATCACATAATTAGCTTCCACATCTGCTAGTCCCAGCAGGATGTACTTCCACCATTTTCTTTTCAAGATTACTAAAAGGTTATCACTGCCTGGTTGAAAGGAATCTGGGTTAGTACATGTTACTTGCAAATGATACCATACATGTTGATTTGAAGATAAAAGAGTAGAAGCAAGAGTTTCTTGTTTTTTTTTTTTTTCTTCTTCTTCTTCTTTTTGAGATAGGGTCTCATTCTGTTGCCCAGGCTGGAGTGCAGTGGTGCAATCTCGGCTCACTGCAACCTCTGCCTCCTGGGTTCAAGCCATCCTCCCACCTCAGCCTCCTGAGTAGCTGGGACCACAGGCGTACGCCACCATACCCACCTAATTATTTTTGTATTTTTAGCAGAGATGGGGGTCTCACCATGTTGCCCAGGCTGGTCTCGAACTCCTGAGCTCAAGTGATCTGCCTGCCTCAGCTTCCCAAAGTGCTGGGATTTCACGTGTGAGCTACCACGCCTGGCTATTGTGTATTTCTAATGTGGCCCCCTCCTAGTTTCCATTCTTCATAACCCAAACTCCTGCAATAGCTCACTAGAGTTAGATTTTCTTCTAGTATGAAACCCTAGTTAAAGTATCATCAGAGAGCAAGTGTTCAATAAAAGCACCAGAATGAAAGTAAGAGAAAAGTGGTTAAATTCCCTTTCCTAGCTGGGCACAGTGGTGTGCGCCTGTAACCCCAGCTACTCAGGAGGTTGAGGTGAGGGTGGAGGACAGCTGGAGCCCAGGAGTTCAAGACCAGCTGGGCTTACATAATGAGACTATACCTCTTTAAGAAAAAAAAAAAAAGGTGGAGGGCGGGGTGGGAGGAGAGCATTAAGGAAAAGAGCTAATACATGCTGGACTTAATACTTAGGTGATGGGTTGATAGCTGCAGCAAACCACCATGGCACACGTTTATCTATGTAACAAACCTGCACATTCTGCACATGTACGCCGGAACTTAAAAAAATAACTTTTTTTAAAAATCCCTTTCCTATCATAACAGAAATAAAATTTCTGGATATGAGCTTGTATGTCGCCATTTCTGACAAGCCACGGACTATCCTAGGAAATGAAATGTTTTCCTAGAAATTAATTGGTTATTTAACTTCTATTCATGGGCTTCTTCAAAGAAAGTCTGCATGTGATCATTCTTTTGGAAGAGATGTGCTTTCAAGTGAAAATTAAGTCAGTGATAAGCTTGAGAAAAGGCTTAGTGGCACACTGAAGAAACACCTTTTATTCCTCCAAATTATATTTATTCAAATTAATTGGATTCACTACTTTAGAGAATCTGGCATCATAGGAGATGCAGAGTTGGCACATATATGAGAAGGTTTTATGGCAAGATAACTCACAAATAAATAAAAGTAGTGAGAATCATAACCAAATAATTATCACTGAAATCCAATTAGCAGGAACATCTTGAAAACACAGAATTAGGCCGGGTGCAGCGGCTCACACCTGTAATCCCAGTACTTTGGGAGGCCAAGGTGGGCAGATCACCTGAGGTCAGGAGTTCGACACCAGCCTGGTCAACATGCAGAAACACCATCTCTATTAAAAATACAAAAATTAGCTGGGCGTGGTGGCTGGTGCCTGCAATTCCAGCTACTACGGAGGCTGAGGCAAGAAAATCACTTGAACCCAGGAGGCAGAGGTTGCACTGAGCCGAGATCGTGCCATTGCATTCCAGCCTGGGCAACAAAAGCAAAACTCTGTCTCAGAAGAAAAAAAACAAAACAAAACAAAAACACAGAATTAGTCTTCCTCAGCATCAAATGGCATGGGAAGCACCTAACAACCATCCCTTAGGGAGACTAACTGCACTGATATATTTGGGAGTCTCACCGAATTCCTGAAGGCCAATGCTTCCACAAAGAGCAAAGTCCAGGGTTATTAACCATGTACAGTTCCACTCCCAACTCTTTTTTTTTTCCTTTGGAGACAGAGTCTTGGTCTGTCATTTGGGCTTGAGAGCAGTGGTGCAATCTTGGCTCACTGCAACCTCAGCCTCCTGGGATCATCCTCCACCTCAGCCTCCCAAGTAGCTGGGACTACAGGGACATGCCATGATGCCCAGGTAATTTTTGTATTTTTTTGTAGAGAAAGAGTTTCATCGTGTTGCCCAGGCTTGTCTTGAACTCCTGGCCTCAGGTGATCCTCCCACCTTGACCTCTCTAAGTGCTGGGGTTACAGGTGTAAGTCATCACACTCAGCCCTAAATTTCAATAAAGACCTTTAAATAGCTGGTGCATGGGATGAAATAAATTACTGTAATTTCCTAAGTGTGAACAGTGCTGTCCTTCTTCACTGGATTCACTAACCTTTACGAGGCTTTTTCTTCTGCTATGTTGGCCACATGATTCAAAAGCAAGTAGTAAACTTAGAATCAGACCTTCAAACCCCTTTAAAACAAAGGGTTAAACTAAAGTTTTAAAAAATAATGAAGCTGGACAGGCAACTGTAATCCCCGCACTTTGGGAAGCCGAGGCAGACAGATCACATAAGGTCAGGAGTTCGAGACCAGTCTGGCCAACATCTCCACTAAAAATACAAAAATTAGCTGGGTGTCGTGACACGTGCCTATAATCTCAGCTACTAGGGAGGCTGAGGCTGCAGTGAGCCAAGATCATGCCACTGCACTGTACTCCAACCTGGGTGACAGAGCAAGACTCTGCCTCAAAAGAAAAAAAAAAAATAGAAGCTGTGGCTACCAGGAGTTTGTGGGGAGGGAGGGAGGAATGAATAGGTGGAACAGGGGGATTTTGGGGGTAGTGGGGCTGCTCTGTTTGATACTGAATGGTAAATGTATGCCATTATACATTTGTCAAAACTTATAGAATGCACAATACCAAGAGTGAACCCTAAGGTAAATTATTGACTTTGTTTAATAATAATGTATCTGGCTGGGCCCCGTGGCTCACACCTGTAATCTCAGCACTTTGGGAAGCCAAGGTGGGAGGACTGCTTGAGCTCAGGAATTCGAGACCAGCCTGGGCAACGTAGTGAAACCCTCTCTCTAAAAAAAATACAAAAATTAGCTGGGCACAGTGACTCACATCTATAATCCCAGCACTCTGGGAGGGCGAGGCAGGTGAATCACTTGAAATTAGGAGGAAGGTAAGACCCAGACTCCACTAAAAATACAAAAATTAGCCAGGCGTGGTGGTGTGCGCCTGTAGTCCCAGCTACACAGGAGGCTGAGGCACAAGAATCATTGGAACCCAGGAGGCGGAGGTTGCAGTGAGCCGAGATTGTGCCACTGCACTCCAGCCTGAGTGACAGAGCGAGACTCTGTCCCAAAAAAAAAAAAAAAAAAGAGGCCTGAGCTACACATGCAACTGATGTTCCATTTACCATCTTTATTTAGTTGGAAGTAAATATTCTAGAGAGTAAGGTTCTTGACTTTAAGTGTTTTTAATATCATCTTAATATTTTAAAATATTTTTTAAATTGGGGGGGAAAACCTAACTTGTAATGATATTTACACTTTTTTAGGTTGGGTCCAGTGGCTCACGCCTGAAATCCTAGCACTTTGGGAGGCTGAGGTGGGCAGATCACTTGAGCCCAAGAGTTAGAGACCAGCCAGGGCAACATGGCAAAAAAAACCATCTCTAAAAAAAAAAAAAAAAAATTAGCCAGGCATGGTGGCACACTCCTATAGTCACAGCTTACTAGGGAGGCTGAGGTGAGTGGATCACTTGAGCCTGGGAGGTCAAGGCTGCAGTGAGCCGAGATTGCACCACTGCACTCCAGCCTGGGTGACAGAGTGAGACCCTGTCTCAAAAACAAACAAACAACAAAAAAAACAACACTTTCTTTGGACAACTTCTGTGTTACAAACAGTATGGTGCTACTTACTTTAATCAACAATTTCAGAGAATTGTGCATAAGTGTCTAGTCACTACTTTCACAGAATTTAGAGGTGTCATACTTTTCTAGTAATTTTTATGAAGATAATTTTGTTGAAAAGATAATTTCCACATTTGACATACCTGATCGAAATGCCAGCATCACTGTATAAATTAGGAACAGCAAGCAATAATTGATAAAGCTCTGAAGCATGGGGGTGTTCACTTTGTATCTTTCTGCCAAATACTGGCTGGTGATGGCTGTCCCACATATACACAAGGACAACATCTGACCCAGAGCAATTGTTTTCAAAATATTCCTAGAAAATAAGGGAATAAATCAGAATAGCATGCAAATGAGTTATACCTTCACACACACACACACACACACACACACACACACGCACTGCTAAACACAAAGGGAAATGCTAATTATTCCAGGTGGTTCTTCATTTCATTTTATGAAATAAACATTAAAATGTTAGTTATTGAAGGACTACATTTTTATTCTCTTTTATTTTTCTGATCCCCTCCATTCCCACAAAGGCATATTCCCCCATTTCACTGAGCATCCATTTAGAGATCATTTTGATTACTTGGCTATAACATATACTTTGTAAAGTGCACACGTGTGTGTGTGTGCGTGTGTGTGTGTGTATGACTTTTTTTTTTTGAGACAGGTTCTTGTTCTATTGCTCAGACTAGAGTGCAGTGGTGCAATCATAGCTCACTGCAGCCTTGACCTGCCAGACTCAAGCAATTCTCCCACTTCAGCCTCCAAATAACTGGGACTATAGGCACATGCCACCATGCCCAGCTAATTTTTTTTTTTTTTTTTGTAGAGATGGGGTTTCACTCTGTTGCTCAGGCTGGTCTCAAACTCCTAGGCTTAAGGGACCCTCCCACCTCAGCCTCCCAAAGTGCTAGTATTTCAAGGATAAGCCACCATGACTGGCCCTTACCCTGCATTTCTAACATGGAAACTAATTAAAGAAGCAAGCTGACTGAGACAGAAGAGACTACAATAATACCTATTTTCTGGATCAGATAATTGGATAGACAGCAATATGGTTAACCAAGATCCTAAAGGCAGAATGAAAAGGCATATTTGGAAAGGATAATAGCTCCATTTTGGACATGCTGGATTTTGTTTAATTATGAGACAGCCAAGAAGAAATGTCCAGTAGGCAGCTTGGAGCTGGAAGAAAGGATTGGATTAGAGAAATAACTTGAGAATCATGAGCATAAAGGTGGTGGCTGAATGTGGGGACATAATGAGATCACTAAGGCATATAACTAAAAATTGGGAAGAAAAGAGAGCAAAAAAGAAATACTGTGGGAAACAGCAATATTTAAAGGGCTGGAGAGGCTAGGTGCGGTGGCTCACGCCTGTAATCCCAGTACTCTGGGAGGCCGAGGCAGGCAGATCGCTTGAGGTTGAGTTCGAGACCAGCCTGGCCAACATGGTGAAACTGCGTCTCTACTAAAAATGCAAACATTAGTGGGGTGTGGTGGCAGGCACCTGTAATCCCAGCTACTCGGGAAGCTAAGGCATGAGAATCACTTGAACCCAGAAGGCGGAGGTTGCAGTGAGCCGAGACTGCACCATTGCACTACAGCCTGGGTGACAGAATAAGACGACGAACGGAAGAAAGGAAAGAAAGAAAAGAAAAGAGCTGGAGGGGGAAGACTCATTAGAGATGGAGATAAGAGGGCATGGCCAGAGAAGTAAACGGGAACTAGGAAAGAAAAAACAATCTGAAGGCCTAGAGAAGATGGTGTTTCAAAGAGGAAACTTTTTCTAAGCATTCTTCCTGTCCTACTCTCATCCTACCCAAATCCAATCTCCACGCTGCAGCAGGAGTGATGTTCTGAGTGTTAATATGATGAGATCATTTCTCATGTCTAAAACCTTTCGGTGGCTGGTTCCCCTCTGGCCTTAGGTGAAAGCCACACTTTAAAATGGCCTACAGGCAACCCACCATCTGAATCTCCAGCCTCACCTTGAACTACTCTCACAGCTTATTTCATTTTTAATTTTTAATATTTCTTCTATCTAACACATAACAAAGTATGTATAATGTATAATCAACATGTATCCGTGTATCTATCACCTCAAAAAATAAACAATTTGCCAGGCACGGTGGCTCACGCTTGTAATCCCAGCACTTTGGGAAGCTGAGGAAGGAGGATTGCTTGAGCCCAAGAGCTCAAAACCACCCTGGGCAACAAAGTGAGACCCTGTCTCTATTTTTAAAAAAAAGGGGGGGAGGGGGGGTTATAGATATGCTGAGATTTAATCTCGTCAGTACTCAGGATGGCCTGATAGGAGCCATCTAAGGCATCTGGAGAGATTCCAGCCAGTTGCATTCTGCTGGGAGCAGGAAACTCAGAGTGTCCTGCAAATACAATGACTTTCTATTTCTATAATAAAGTTTAAAGGAATTACTTGCTCTGGAGATACATCCAAGAACGGAATTGGAAGAGATGGTGTTTGTTCTTAGGGCATGAGCATCTTCAGTTTCGTTTTCCTAGATTGCTCTCCAAAGGGTTATATTACTTCATGTAGCTGTGTCTGGTACTCTCAAAAGGAAGGAATCTCCACTCTCCAAAGGGAAGGTGATGATGCCAAGAACTGGCCAAATCCAAGGACACTGTGTTAGGTTACTGGAGGAAATTTTCACCAAGATGAGCGAAACGTTAAGGATTTGCTCCCCTACGGGTAGCATTCTTTCTAAGCATACTCTACCAGGCACCAGCTGATGAGCTAAACCAGATCCAGGAGTTGCTATCTCCTTCTCTCGTGCACACTTCCTCTTGAAGGAGTCATGGTTTGCATTGATTCGGGTCTGAGGCTGCCCTATCCTAGACAAAGGAAATTCACCACTTAGTCCGGTATAGTGCACCAGGAGTCTCCAGGAATGTGGGGCCAAAGCCAAAGGCTGAAAAAGTTCATTCATTTTGTGTCATTATTCCCAGCCATATGCTTCTCAGGAACCATGTGGGGAGAGGTGCCTGGCCGAGGAAATGGTTCCAATTTTCCTATATTCCATTGTTCAATTAATAGCTATCACAGCTCACAATCTCAATAACATGATCCTGACAACAGCCCTGAGAAAAGTCCTATTGCACTCATGTTACAGATGGAGAGGATGACTCAGAGTGGGTCCAGAATTCACCCATCATCATACTGTCCGTAAAAGGCAGAAGAGATCAGTGCTCCCAACTATTAAAAGACCAGATCACAGGATTCAAATTTGCTTAAAGGTGGCTCACACCAGCACTTTGAGAGGCCAAGGCAGGTGGATTACCCAAGGTCAGGAGTTTGAGACCAGCTTGGTCAACATGGTGAAACCCCGTCTCTACTAAAAATACAAAATTTAGCTGGGTGTGGTGGTACATGCCTGTAATCCCAGCTTCTTGGGAAGCTGAGGGAGGAAAATCGCTTGAACCTGAAAGGTGGAGGTTGCAGTGAGCCGAGATCGTACCACTACACTCCAGCCTGGGCAACAGAGTGAGAGTTTGCCCAAAAAAAAAAAAAAAAAAATTTTTGGGAGAGAGAGAAAAGAAAGGGAGGGAAGGGAAGGAAGGAAGGAAGGGAGGGAGGGAAGGGAGGAAGGAAGGAAGGAAGGAAGGAAGGAAAGAAGGAAGGGAGGGAGGGAGGGAATGGAGGGAAGAAAGGGAAGGAAGGGAAGGGCTCTAAGGAAACTTCCTCTCTTCCCTGGAAGGAAGTCTCAGAATTGCAGAACCTTGGCACTAACCCACTTTAATCAAGGAGAATGGCGCCCAGAAGAGAGTAGTGTTTTGCCTAAGATCACACAGGAGCAGCGTTAATGCCCAAAATTCCTGGCCATTAAACATCTGCTGTCCCTCCTACAGCACACAGTCTTGGGATAACAGGTGGGTCATCCCTCACAGTTGGTATCTTCCTATGTTCTGTATCTCCTTCTCCTTCCTCTCCTTCCCCTCATCCCTCTCTTCCCCTCCTGTATCTCTCCATTATGATTCTATAACAGAGTTTATATTAGAAAACCCCTTCAGGCTGGACACAGTGGCTCATGCCTGTAATCCCAGCACTTTGGGAGGCTGAGGGGGGCAGATCACTTGAGGTCAGGAGTTCGAGACCAACCTGGCTGACATAGTGAAATCCAGTCTCTACTAAAAATACAAAAATTAGCTGGGCATAGTGGCAGGCGCCTCTAATCCCAGCTACTCGGGAGGCTGAGACAGGAGAATTGCTTGAACCTGAGAGGCAGAGGTTGCAGTGAGCCGAGATGGTGCTACTGCATTCCAGCCTGGGCAACAGCGCAAGATTCTGTCTCAAAACAAAACAAAACACCCTTCTTCAAAGCATCCCTGTACCTCGCCTTGCTGTCAGGAAAGAAGGAGCCTGGCCTGATCTCTCTCCTCCCAGTAGTCACACTGTTTCTCTGTACATCATGGGGGAGTTGGATGTCCAAAGTACCAGGCACAGAAACCCTAACCAAGTGGCTGATAACCTAATCAAATTGAGAACATTTTTCACATCTCATAATGGACTTGAAAGCAATTATAAATCTGAAATAAGTGAGAATAAAAAGTGTGGAAGCATTAAGCCCTCTTCACAAATTGACAGAATTCCTACAGTAAGCTCATATCTGCATTCTAAAATAGCACAATTAAGCAAGCTGTCCTCCAACTATAAAGTATAACTATCTTCTAAAAAAAGGAGAGTCACAAATTGAGTATGGAGATTTAAAGTTACAGGAATCCACTTCTCTTGGCTCCAAATCATAATGACCTCATCTATAATAGAAGAGTAGGAGAGCAAGAGTGAGAGAGAAAAGCTGGCCGGGAGGGGTAGGAAATTGAACAAAGGAAGAAAGAAGACAAAAACACTCAGACTTATAGACACTGAAGGCCTCAGAACAATTTTTGTTACTTATAGCTCCACATTTATGTTTGTATAAATTTGTACAAGGTCCTGGTTCATGTGAATTCTGAACACAGGAACCCTCTATACCATAACAAAACCTGTTCCTGTTTAAGCAAAGTTGCCAGAAGAAACATGCATCTGACCTTGGGATATATCCTGTCCCGGTTTTTCTAACGGAACCTCCACTAAAATGAACTTCAATGGCAGGATATGATCCAACTCCAAGACAAATTTCCCCAAGGCAGCTTCACACTGGGGGCCAGGCTACCAGAATACACAGCAAACAAGAGTTATGGATCACTGAGGGCAGGAGTGGACAAACAGGTAGAAGATGGGCTGAGTGAGGTCACTTCCAACCACATTAGTTTTAGAATCTATTTTATAACTTTAAGAATTTAAGGCATGAGCCCAGGCACAGTGGCTCATGCCTGTAATCCCACTACTTTGGGAGGCCAAGGTGGGCGGATCACTTGAGGTCAGGAGTTTGAGACCAGCCTGGCCAACATGGTGAAACCCCATGGTGAAACCCCATATTTTTTGTAAAAGTACAAAAAAAATTAACCGGGTGTGGTGGCACATGCCTGTACTTCCAGCTACTCGGGAGGCTGAAGCGGGAGAATCACTTGAACCCAGGAGGCAGAGGCTGCAGATCACACCACTGGACTCTAGCCTGGGCAACAAAGCGAGACTCCATCTCAAAAAAAAAAAAAAATTTAAGGAATGAAAGAAGAAAAGATCATGAGGCACTTTATTTCCCTCCTTCTTTCTTCTGGGAAACCTAAAATCTGTATCGTAACCTCCCTTCCATTCCAAAATAGATACTTATGTACCTGATTTCCAGTGAAAATATACTTTTATTTATGTCTTCAGTCAGTAAGCTCCTCAGTCATATATTCACCAAAGTTCAATGGTTGTTAATATGTGCCAAGCACAAGGAATTTAGAATTAAGACTCACCTATTTTCTAGTCCCAGACCCTCTTTATTCTCCCCAGAACACATCGGGGAGCTCCACTGTGTGCCCCCACAAAATACCACAACCCTCCATCATAGTACCCACCATATCACTTATGACTGTTCTTTCCCCAAAACTCTAAGCTCCAGCAGGAAAGGGACATTATATTCTCCATGATTAATAGTGCCTGGCAAATAGGGTATTTGCTATTGTTGAACCATCTCAGGAGTTTTCTGTGTGAGGAGTCAGACAGACCTCACAACACAAAACCACAATAAAATGAGGAAGGGTTAAAATAAGAGTTGTGCATGCAGCCAAGGAGAAGGAAAGCTCAAGACGTCCTGGAGAAGGTTCACAGAGGAGTCAAAACAATCACACACCTGAAAGGTATTTCAGGAAGATTGAGGAATGGAGGAAAGGTCGTAATACGAGTTTGTGCCTAATTCAAACACTAGTTTTACATTTTTTATATATATATATGAGACACAATGATGGGATGCATTCATATACACATGTATAATATATATATGAGACGCAATGATGGGATGTATTCATTTCTTTAGCTCTTCTTTATTTACTATTTCAAATTAGATAGGCAGTCCTCTACTGATTATATATTAAAAAATCACTGGGCTTTAAAAATAACACTGACACCAAGACCCCAGCCCCAACCAATTGGTTCAGATTCTCAGGGGGTAGATTCCAAGTATCAGCCTATTTTAAGTCTCCTAGATGAGTCTAAGACACAATCAGGATGGCAAACCACTAAATTATTATTTCCTTTTTATTTGAAGAAAAAAAAGTTCCAAATGACAGATAAGATGCATTATTTGAATGCAAATTATGCATTCCCTTCACTTTATGTCTCAATAAATCTGTGCTGCTAGGTTGCATGTTGTCAGCTAAAGGAAGGATTTCATATTAGTGCTAAGACTCCTACTGAACATAATTACTTGGGGGAGATTTTAAAATCCATTACATCTGCCACCTGTAAATACTTGGTAAAGAATAATAACTTCCAGTACATCTATAAAAATCCTATTATGAACCCAAAAAGAAATATTCATTTAGGCCAAGTTCTCGTACTCTGCACATAAACTACCCAGTTTCTATTTCTAAAGCATTTTAAATTATATCAGAAGCATGTTTAGAAATAAATTATAAGTAGTTTTTGGCCAGGCACTGTGACTCACACCTGTAATTCCAGCACTTTGGGAAGCAGAGGTGGGCAGATGACTTGAGGCCAGGAGTTTGAGACCAGCCTGGCCAACATGGCAAAACTCCCTATCTACTAAAAGTACAAAAATTAGCAAGGTGTGGTGGCGTGCACCTATAGTCCCAGCTACTTGGGAGGCTGAGGCAAGAGAATCGCTTGAACCCAGGAAGTGGAGTTTGCAGTGAGCCAAGATCATGCCACTTCATTCTAGCCAAGACGGTCTCAAAAAAAAAAAAAAAAAAGAAAGAAAGAAAAAAGAAAAGAAAGAAATTATAAGTAGCTTTTCTTTACATAGTGAGTAGCAGCCAAGATGAAATGTTTTCTTTCCATCTCCACATTCCTACAATTCAAAAGTTGAGCCATCAATATATCATCTAATTCTAGTAAGCATAAGTAGCTTGCAATTGTGAAGAATCCACATTCTGTTAGTCATATTCAAAACTCAAAGTAGCTAAAAAAGTCAAATTTTAAAAAATAGTGTAGTGGTGTATATGATCATGTCACAAAGAAGGCAAGTAAAAGAGAGGAAATCAGTGTTTTCTTTTTGCTCACTGGATGATATCTTACTTGAAATAGGTGCTCAGTAAATGTTTATTAACAAAAAATGCTACTATTATGAAGATGGCATCATGTTAAAATGCAAGGCAGACCATAGTGTAGACAAGAAGCCCTCAAAAGTGAACTCAATGAATGTTACAGTGGAAAAAATACAAGCTCCAGAGTTAGATAAAACTGGGGTCTGGATTTAAATTTGAAACATGAAAGAGAAGAGAAACAGGTACAGGCAAGTGAAAACAGTGGTTCACACCATGTGTTGTTCTGGAAAAGGCTAGTAGAGAGTGCAATTTGGATGTGGCCTTCAGGAAAAGATTATTCCTTCTGAACACAGCAGAAAGAATCCTAGTCTTTGAATCCAAAGATCTAACTCTACTCTTTATCGGCGTTAGGTAGTTCTCTTATGTCTTTTTCAAGTGAGTGTAATACCACCTTTATGTGCCTGAGGGTTAATTGATGTAACCTATAAAAGTACCTAGCACATCCACCCACCTGAGGCACTGAGTGCATTTTATTTCCTTCCTTCCTCTGGCTCGCCCTGCCTTTTGGTAACCTCTTGACCATACCTGTCGATTCTATATATGCACCATCCAATAGAGTAGCCTCTACCCATATGCAGCCATTGAGTGTTTGAAACATGGCTAATATGAATGAGGAATTGAATGTTTAATGTTATTTCATTTCAACTTAAATAAAATGGCCATATATGGAGAATGGCTATCAAATTAGACAGTGAAGCCAGGGATCAGCATTGTGCAATACTGTAGATGTTACCACAATGATGAAAATATTTGAAGAGTAGCTCTTCAGCACTTGAAATATGGCAAGTATAAATGAGGAACTGAATTTTTCATTTTATTCTATTTTAATTCATTTTCATTTAAATAACCACATGTGGCTGGGGGTTATAGTACTGAAGAACACAGCTCTAGCCTGGTGCTTCTCAAACTTTCATGTGATATGAATCATCTAAGGCTCTTGTTAAATTGCAGCTTCTGATTCAGTAGGTTTGGAGAGAGGCCTGAGATTCCGCATTTCTTTTTTTTTTTTTTTTTTTTTGAGATGGAGTCTCGCTGTGTCACCCAGGCTGGAGTCCAGTGGCACGATCGCAGCTCACTGCAACCTCCACCTCCTGGGTTCAAGCGATTCTCCTGCCTCAGCCTCTCGAGTAGCTGGGATTACAGGTGCCTGCCACCACGCCCAGCTAATTTTTGTAGTTTTAATAGAGACGGGTTTCACCATATTGGTCAGGCTGGTCTCGAACTCCTGACCTGGTGATCCACCCACCTCAGCCCCGCAAAGTTGTTGGAATTACAGGCATGGGCCACTGTGCCCGGCCTGAGATTCCACATACCTAACAAGCTCTCAGGAGATACTTATACTGCTGGTCCACGGACCACACTTTGAGTGAGCAAGGGTCTACAGCAATGTTTCTGATTCTGAGGTCTCTCAACTTTTAGGAATCCATGGAAGAAGTGAATGCAATCCATGGGCTGTTCAGAATCTGTTTTTGACACTTCAAAAACTTAATAGTACTTCTGACTGTTGCTGGTGAAAGTGCAAAATAATAAATCTCTATTTCAGTGGCAAGTTTGGGGGTGCCGATTTGATAATTTCTAGCATTTTGTCTCAAGGAATCTACCCCAAGGCAACTCTGGCAAAAATACAAAAAGGTGTATTTACAAAGCTATTCATTGCAGCACTATTTATACTAGCAAAAGACTAAAGGAAAAAAAATGTCTAACAATGGGAGACTAGCTGAATAAACACACAGGAGTACTACTGTACAGCTATAAAAAGCAAGGCACATATTTATATGTTCTGTTATAAAGTGACTGCCAGGTATACCTTTTTAAACAAGGAAGAAAATGTGGAGAAAAATGGGTATGGAATGCAAATATTTATCTATAATTTGTTAATTTTTTAAAAGGAAAGATAAAACTTTTTTTTTTTTTTTGAGACGGAATTGTACTCCTGTTGTCCATGCTGGAGTGCAATAGCTCGATCTGGGCTCACCACAACCTCTGCCTCCCAAGTAGCTGGGATTAGAGGCATGAGCCACCACGCCCGACTAATTTTGTATTTTTAGTAGAGACAGGGTTTCTCCATGTTGGTCAGGCTGGTCTCAAACTCCTGACCTCAGGTGATCCATTCTCCTTGGCATCCCAAAGTGCTGGGATGACGTGAGCCACCGCGCACCCTGCCAAAACAAAACTTTTTAGAAGTTGTGTATAGGGCAGCAGAGGGAGCAAAGTAAAAGGTGTATGTCTGACTATACCTTGTTTTATAGATTTGCCTTTGAGGCCATGTAAGTATGTTACATAACTTACAATTATGTAAAACAAAAATTAAATTTAAAAAAGCCACATCTAAAATAAACAAAATTTAAAATAAACTTGATGTTTTAAAAATTGGTAGCAAAACCAAACAGACAGGAATTATTTCAAGGGACTTTTAAAACATACTAATTTGACAGTACACTCCTAATAAAATATACCATAGGATCAAAAAGAACTGTACAATAGCTTAAACTGTTTTGATATAGTGTTGATATTATTCTGGGAGTATGTGCAAATACTGTGGAATACAGAAAATAAGAAAATTATATTGATGGGAGCCCCTTTAACCTCTTCTGGTTTTGAGTGCTGTGTCCCCCCTACAATATGAATATTATATATACATATTGATATATGAATATTGTATATACATATACAATATGAATATTATATATACATATTGATATATGAATATTGTATATACATACATATACAATATGAATATTGATGTATTCTTTGGGGTATATAGAAAAAAGAAGATGAAGATGTAAGATTGAAGAGGTTGAGTTAAAAACCTTATAGTTCTGAACTTTATTGAAGGTACAATTGACTCATGAGTACTTCGTAGTATGAGTATTTCATAATATATACATATATATATCCTATCTCTTTCCCCTAAAAAGCTCTGAAACAATGACTAATCCATTAATTATGAACACCCCTAGTGCCTAGATAATGGCAACTAAATACCACCTCCCACCAAAAAGAACTAGGAGCCAGGCGCGGTGGCTCACACCTGTAATACCAGCACTTTGCGAGGCCAAGGTGGGTGGATCACTTGAGGTCAGATGTTCAAGACTAGCCTGGCCAACAGGGTGAAACCCCATCTCTACTAAAAATACAAAAATGGCTGGATGTGGTGGCTCACGCCTATAATCCCAGCACTTTAGGAGGCCAGGGCGGGAGGATCACCTGAGCTCAGGGGTTCGAGATCAGCCTGGCCAACATGGCGAAACCCTGTCTCTACTAAAAATACAAAAATCAGCCAGGCATGGTGGCGTGCACCTGTAATCCCAGCTACTCAGAAGGCTGAGGCAAGAGAATCACTAGACCCCACAAGGCGGTGGATGCAGTGAGCCGAGATCGCACCCACTGCACTCCAGCCTGGGAGACAGAGCAAGACTCTGTCTCAAAAAAAAAAAACAAAAAATTAGCTGGGCGTGGTGGAGCACCCGTAATCCCAACTATCCAGGAAGCTGAGGGAGGAGAATCACTAGAACCCAGGAAGTGCAGGTTGCAGTGAGCCGAGATTGCATCATTGCACTCCAGCCTGGGCGACAGAGTAAGACTCTGCCTCAAAATAAATAAATTAAGTAAGTAAATAAAAATAAAAAGAACTAGGGCTTTTTGGAGAATGGCTGATTTCAGACCTGGGGCAGGAAATGTACAAAATAAGCCTGAAACATCTTGTCACACCAAATAGCAAGAAAACTAACGATTGACAAAATCTATGACAAAAATAAATTCTTAGCACTGGGAAGAACAACTGCAATGGACTGAAACACCTCAAATGTTTAAACCCATGAGTTAATAGCAATACTGGCTGGGCACGGTGGCTCAGGCCTGTAATCCCAGCACTTTGGGAGGCTGAGGTGGGCGGATCATGAGGTCAGGGGTTCAAGACCAGCCTGGCCAATATGGTGAAACCACGTCTCTATTAAAAATACAAAAATTAGCTGCGCAGGTGGCGGGCGCCTGTAATCCCAGCTACTCGGGTGGCTGAGGCAGGAGAATCACTTGAAACTGGAAGGCAGAGGTTGCAGTGAGCTGAGATCGCACCACTACACTCCAGCCTAGGTTAATGACCGAAACTCCGTCTCAAAAAAAAAAAAAAAGATAGCAATATTAAAAAACTTTTTTAACTTGCTGGTCTTCTTTGGAGGATGCTAGGGAATGAACTTATTATTCTGAAGACTGGAGAATAAAAGAAATGAATCAATGTTTATCCTGCCCTTCTTACACAAACTATACCTCAGGGTAATCAAACAGTTGATGAAAAGGAGTTTGTCCTTGTGGAAACAGTCTGTATAATAAGATGGGATGACAAATAAAATATCACTCTAGGAGCCCTAATAAAATAATGGATCTAGACAAAACATCAATAGCTCCTAACATAACAAAAAAGAGACAAGAAAACATTATATGTCTCCTGCTATGATTTGAATATCTGTCCCCTCTAAAATTCATGCTGAAACTTAATCCCAGACGGGCGCGGTGGCTCATGCCTGTAATCCCAGCACTTTGGGAGGCTGAGGCAGGTGGATCACTTGAGGCCACAAGTTCCAGACCAGCCTGGCCAACATGGTGAAACCGTGTCTCTACTAAAAACACAAAAAATTAGCCGGGAGTGGTGGCACACGCCCGTAGTCCCAGCTACTCAGGAGGCTGAGGCAGGAGAATTGCTTGAACCCAGCAGGCGGAGGCTGCAGTGAGCCAAGATCACGCCACTGTACTCCAGCCTGGGCGACAGAGTAGGACTCTGTCTCAGAGCAGGAGGTCGGTAGGGAAAAAAAAAAATCTCACGCCTGTAATCCCAGCACTCTGGGAGGCTGAGGTGGACCAATCACCTGAGGTCAGGAGTTCGAGACCAGCCTGGTCAACATGGTGAAACCCCATCTCTACTAAAAATACAAAAATTAGCCAGGCATGGTGGCAGGTGCCTGTGATCCCAGCTACTTAGGAGGCTGAAGCGGGAGAATCATTTGAACACAGGAGGCAGAGGCTGCAGTGAACAGAGATCGTGCCACTGCACTCCAGCCTGGGTGGCAGAGTGAGACTACGTCTCAAAAAAAAAAAAACAAAAAAAAGCCTGTTTGACTCTCAGTGCACCCTTCTTGCCCTGTGATGCCTTCCACCATGCTATGACACAGTACGAGGCCCTCACCAGAAGCCAAACAGATGCAGCTGCCCAATCTTTGGACTTCCCAGCCTTTACAGCTGTATGAAATAAACTTCTTTTCTGTATAAATTACCAGTCTTGCATATTTTTATAGAACAAAATACAAACTAAGACACCTCTTGATGGTAGTACATAATACCTATGAAATCTCACAACACAAAAAAAAGGACTACAGAGTTTTTAACCTGGGGCACATGGACCAGGTCCATGAAAATATTCTAGGGTCTATGAACTTCAGTAGAAAAAAAAATATATATCCTCATTTTCAGTAATATTGAACTAAAATTTAACAATCCCTTCAATTATAAACGTAGGCAACAAACTATAGTGGTGCTAGCAATACCTAAGACTTTGCTGCCAAAAGAATTCACAGATATTTTCACTTTGTATGGCAACTATAGCTAAAATTTCAAATAAAATTTATATTCATCACTACTCCAAAATCATGGTAAACCAGGCACACTGGCTCCCACCTGTAATCCTAGCACATTGGGAAGGCCAAGGTGGGAGGATCACCTAAGGCCACAAGTTGGAGACCAGCCTGGGCAAAAGAGCAAGACCTCATCTCTATAAAAGTTAAAAAAAAAAAAAAAGCTGGGTGTGATCGTGCATGCTTGTAGTCCCAGCTACCTGGGAGGCTGAGGAGGCAGAATTGCTTCAGCCAAGGAGTTTGAAGCTGCAGTGAACTATGATGGCACCACTGCATTCCAGCCTGGGCAACAGAGCAAGATGCCATCTCTTAAAAAAAAAAATTGTAGTTAAAAACTCATGGTGATATTTTGTTACTTCGTAAATTTTAAAGAAAAGAAGCCTCTATATTAACATATATCCCAATTTGCTTTTTAATAATTTGACAACTAAATCTTTGCAATTGGTTTCCATTATAATCTTATATATTTATGCATTTAAAAACACTATCCCAGGAAGAAAATACTGTTGGCCAGGCGCGGTGGCTCACGCCTGTAATCTCAGCACTGTGGGAGGCCGAGGTGGGCAGATCACGAGGTCACTAGATCGAGACCATCCTGGCCAACATGGTGAAACCCCATCTCTACTAAAAACACAAAAATTAGCTGGGCCTGCTTGCTGGTGGGTGCCTGTAGTCCCAGCTACTCGGGAAGCTGAGGCAGGAGAATCACTTGAACCCAGGAGACAGAGGTTGCAGTGAGCCGAGATCACGCCACTGCACTCCAGCCTGGCAAGAGAGTGAGATTCCATCTCAAAAAAAAAAAAAAAAAAAAAAAAAAGAAAGAAAATACTGTTAACTTATCAGAAAGACACAATCAACAAAAACCAAAATATGGAAAACCACATGATAAACGAACTGTTTCTTTAAAAATAAATTGCAAGCAAAAAGAGAGGAAGTTAAGCCTAAGAGAGAAAACGATATAAACATAACAACCCATTAAAATATATGGGCCTGATTTGCATTGTGATTTGAACAAACTACTTTTTTAATTATTAATTGAGAAAATTTTAATATGAACTGGGTATTTTATATTAAGGAATTAATGTTTAGATGGAATGATGGTATTAAAATTGCTTTTAAGGGCCGGGCGCGGTGGCTCACGCTTGTAATCCCAGCACTTTGGGAGGCCGAGGCGGGCGGATCACGAGGTCAAGAGATCGAGACCACGGTGAAACCCCGTCTCTACTAAAAATACAAAAAATTAGCCGGGCGTGGTGGCAGGCGCCTGTAGTCCCAGCTACTCGGAGAGGCTGAGGCAGGAGAATGGCATGAACCCAGGAGGCGGAGGTTGCAGTGAGCCGAGATTGTGCCACTGCACTCCAGCCTGGGGGACAGAGCGAGACTCCGTCTCAAAAAAAAAAAAAAAAAAAAAAAAAAAAATTGCTTTTAAGTTCTTATCTGTTAGAGATTAACATTGATCTGTGCATTAAATTACATGATGCCTGAGATTTACTTTAAGATCATCCAGGAGGAAGAAAGTGGAAGTGTCTAAATGCAACAAGAATGAACTGCTGATATTCATTGAAACTGGGTGATGGGGGCAGGTTGCTGTGGCCCACTCCTATAATTCTAGCACTTTGGGAGGCCGAGGCGGGCGGATCACTTGAAGCCAGGAGTTCAAGACCAGCCTGGCCAACATGGCAAAACCTCATCTCTACTAAAAACACAAAAATTAGCTGGACGTGGTGGCGCATGCCTGTAGCCCACTTGGGCGGCTGAGGCAGGAGGGTCACTTGAGCCCAGCAGGCAGAGGTTGCAATGATCCGAGAACACACCACTGCACTCCAGCCTGGGCAACAGAGCAAGACTCCATCTCAAAAAAAAATAAAAGAAGAAGGAAACTGTGTTGTCATCACAGTAGAGAATAGCCTCTACTTGGCCGGGCACGGTGGCTCACGCCTGTAATCCCAGCACTTTGGGAGGCCGAGGCGGGTGGATCACGAAGTCAGGAGATTGAGACCATCCTGGCTAACACGGTGAAATCCCGTCTCACTAAAAATACAAAAAAAAATTTAGCTGGGCATGGTGGCGGGCGCCTGTAGTCCCAGCTACTCAGGAGGCTGAGGCAGAAGAATGGCGTGAACCCGGGAGGCGGAGCTTGCAGTGAGCCGAGATCATGCCACTGCACTCCAGCCTGGGAGACAGAGCAAGACTCAGTCTCAAAAAAAAAAAAAAAAAGAGAGAGAATAGCCTCTACTTTTGTTTGAATGTTCCCATAAAACTTTTTTTTAAGCCAACAGAAACCCTACATGTACCCATGCCAAGGCTGTTCAGACAAGCCAAAACATCACATCTATTTGCCTTTAGCTCTAATTATATCAACCAAGTGTGGTAACAGTCACTTTCTCTTGCTAATCAGAAGTTCTAGTGTCTGATTAGTTAAAAGAGAGAGAGAAAAAAATAAACTCATTATTACTTAACAAATGAGTATTGGGGAAAGGGTGTCAAAATCTTTCAAAACATAAGATTCCTGGCAAAAAATAATAATAAAAGGGGTTCATAATGGAAGAAAAACCTGAAGATTGCTGATCTAATATAAAATGTCTCATACTGTATTCTACTCACTATGTGTACGGCTCCCCAGGTAGGTCACAAGCTCCTAAAAGACAGAAACAGTGTCATATTCATCTTTGTTTATCCAGGATATGAATCAATATAGGCTGGCACAATTGCTGCAAAGGTAAAAAAATGCCACCAGAGAAAGCTGACCTTTCTGAAACCTGTTAGTTCAACTGGAACAAGTAGGAACAAATGGATTACAAAAAGAAATCAATCTACAGTTTAACTTGGAAATGTGTCAACCCAAATGTGACTATCAGGAAGCATTCAACTTAAAAATAAAAATGTAAAATAAGTTGCAAAACTCATTGGAATGGGACAGGGTGATAGCATCTGCTCCCATCTCAGCCTACCATGTAGCTGGGACTATAGGCACATGCCACCACACCCAGCTAATTTTCAAAATTTTGGTAGAGACAAGGCCTCACTATGTTGCCCAGGCTGGTCTCAAACTCCTGGCCTCAGGCGATCCTCATGCCTAGGCCTCCCAAAGCACTGGGATTATAGACGTGCACCACCACACCCAACCAACAAGACAATCTTATCTGGTTGCAATGCAGATACAAAAGTATCTTCATGAAGTGGGGGGACATGTAATTTCTTTGCCTTTGTTCTAGATACACCAAGCAACTTTAATCCTGTATTTCCCAGATAGGTTTTTCTTTTGAGATGGTCATCTTGTGACCATCTGTCAAAGTTAGCAGTGACAATTCTCATTAAAAAAACTACCACCTTTATTTTCAAGTATAAGTGTAAGTTTGAACAGCAAGAGCTACTTTCTCCAGAGACTGGTCACTACCAAATGAACTGATCATAATGTTCCAGACAAAGAGAACTGGAAAATTCTGGCAAAGAACAGGAATCAAGAGGTTCAGGTGTCAGCCTTCTTATCTACAACTCTAGAAATATGTTCCTAAAGTTTTGCCAAAACCACAGTCTCACTATTTAATGAAGCAATAAAGCAAGCTTTTCCAAAAATTACCCTATAAATTATAACACCAGTTATAGTTTCTTATGGAGCAGGACATTTCTGAAATTGGCAAAATATTTTTTTTCTGCTAATCTTCACCAAATGTTATACTGCATTTCTTAGACTAAAGGATGAGGTGGGTGAGCTAATTTTGAGGTATTCTATAGCAATACGACAGAAGTTTAGAGTAGAGCAAGCTTAGTATAGGTCTACATCCAGCAAGTAACCCACTAGGTTATATCCAGTCACTTTAGTTGTAACTCAGGATATTTCCAATCAAGACAACTTCTACCTCTGAGCATTCCCAATGTTGTTAGTTCCTGGAACTGGTTCATTCTATTCTGAATCTGCGAGAACAAGAGAAGGTCTAGAGCCAAAAGATAGTGGTGGGAGGGTTTAGAAGTCAATGACTTGATGAATTGATTGATGGATCAAATTGCCCGACTGACTAAACCTTAAAAGAACCAGCTACTTTGGGTGGGATTGTGGAAATTTTTTGTTATTTTCTTTTTATTTTGTACATACTAGTTTTCAAACAATGAGAAATCTATTTACAGCAAAGTGTGGTGGCTCACGCCTGTAATCCCAGCACTTTGAGACGTCAAGGTGGGCAGACCGCTGAAGCCCAAGAGTGCGAGACCAGCCTGGGTAACGTGATCAAATGCCTTCTCTACAGAAAAAAAAGGCAAAAATTAGCCGGGCATGATGACATACACCTATAGTCCCAGCTACATAGGAGGCTGAGGTGAAAGGATCACCTGACCCCAGGGAATTCAAGGCTGCAGTGAGCCATGATCATGCTACTGCACTCCAGCCTGGGTGACAGAGTGAGACCCTGTCTCAGAAAAAAAAAAAAAAAATCTATATTCTGTCTTAAAAGAACCAGGAAAATACAGGGACTAGAAGAAAACACTAATTATAACATTGGAAGGCTTCCCCTTGACTTCTCATGTTTAATCCTGTGGCTAATTTGGATTTGCAGCTCACATTCCATCTTTTGTTTCTCTCCCAACCTCTTCTGGTCTGTGATCCTCTGTAGACAATTCAAGATTTCCAAACTGCTGACTTAAAGCTCCTGGACTTGCCAGTGGGGCATCCATCATCATCAAGTATTATTTATTTATTTATTACATTCATGCTAATGGACCCCATCAGACTACCTTGTCTATGTTTTTTATAGTGCCTCACAGTTTACAAAAACTCTTCTATACCCTGTCTTATTTTTGATCCATTTGCCAATGCTGTGTGGTTACAGATGAAGAAACTGAGGCTAAGAGAGGTGAAATGGCCGGGCGCGGTGTCTCACGCCTGTAATCCCAGCACTTTGAGAGGCTGAGGTGGGCAGATCACGAGGTCAAGAGATCAAGACCATCCTGGCCAACATGGTGAAACCCTGTCTCTACTAAAAATATAAAAATTAGCCAGGTGGCACATGCCTGTAATCCCAGCTACTCGGGAGGCTGAGGCACGAGAATCACTTGAACCTGGGAGGCAGAAGTTGCAGTGAGCCAAGATCACACCACTGCACTCCAGCCTGGACAACAGAGTGAGACTCTGTCTCAAAAAAAAAAGAGAGAGAGGTGAAATGGGTTGCCTAACTGATGCTATTCAAAAAATCAGAATCAGATGCAAAATACAAACCTACTGGCACTAAGTAGAGTGCTTTTGCTAACCATGCTCCCTCCTACATGACTCTTGTTAAAATAAATTCCAAATAGAGGATGTATCCAAATGTTGATGAAAATGAATGAAGGGGCTGGGCGCAGTGGCTCACGCCTGTAATCCCAGCACCTTGGGAGGCTGAGGTGGGTGGATCACCTGAGGTCAGGAGTTCGAGAACAGCCTGGCCAACATGGTGGAACCCCATCTCTACTAAAAATACAAAATTAGCCAGGTGTGGTGGCGCATGTCTATAAACCCAGCTACTTGGGAGGCTGAGGCAGCAGAATCACTTGAACCCAGGAGGCTGAGGTTGCAGTGAGCCGAGATCGCGCTATTGCACTCCACCCTGGGCGACAAGAGTGAAACTCCATCTCAAAGAAAATGAATGAAGCTACAAAAACACAGGCTAGATTTCCACAGCTGTAAAAATACAGGCTAATGCAATTTCTCTCTATAAATGCCCAACCTTTATCTGATCATATATACTCATATCATATATACTCATATCTATTTTCCATACATTTTATAATAGATAACATATTGCGTGACTACAGATTCAGTTATTATAGAATTATAATTATTATACATTTAATTTAGAATTTTGCATACAAAAATATTCTAACACACTCCAATCATATTGTCCACACTACCGAAATATACAACTCCTGTAATACCTGACAACTGTAAACCATCATAATATCATCCCATAGCCAATAAGATAAAAGCTACCAATGTCAAGTCCCGTAGAAAATGACAGTTATGCAGAAAATCAAATGGGGGCTAGTTAGAGGCCAACATTCAATGCCTTAAATCATTAACACGCACACTCACATGCAAAAACAGAAAAGTGTGGAGCAAGAGCAAACAGCCACTTAAGGTATTTGAAGGTAACTGCACCTAATGGGCTGAACACAGCACACCTGGTAAACTGCAGCCTTGTCTGCGGGAGGTCATCTATCTCAAAACAATCAAATCAGAGGTTGTACCTGTGTCTTTTTTCAAGATAGGCCTTTGCAGTAGCACACCACTTCAAGACTTTTACCTAGAGACTGGAATGTGTGTGAATTTTCCTTCCCTGCTTAGTGGAAATAGTCCAAACTTGGAAGGCAGCTTCAATAGCCCACAGTGACTTTTCTTTTTTTCCTTTGTTTGAGACAGGGTCGGGTCTCACTCTGTCGCCCAAACTGGAGCACAGTGGCATAATCAGGATTCATTGCAGCCTCCTGGGCTCAAGTGATTTTCCCACCTCAGCCCCCAAGTAACTGGGACTACAGGCGTACACCACCATGCCCAGTTAATTTTTTGTATTTTTAGTAGAGACAGGGTTTCACCATGTTGCCCACGCTGGTCTGGAACTCCTAGACTCAAGTGATCTGCCTGCCTCGGCCTCCTAAACACAATGACTCTTACTACCATCTCCTTAATGGTACCCAATTCAATTCAGCACATGTTTTTTTAGATCCTTAACACTGTGTCAAGCTATGGGAACACAGAGAAATGGAGCCCCTGTCCTCATGGAATTCACAATACAGCAGTGAAGAAGAATAGTAAAGCAACAATTCCAAATGTGGTGAGGGTGAACAAAGAGATGTACAAGGTAGGATGAGATCTAACCAAATCTGGGATTCATGGAAGGCCTTACTCATAAGGTCTTGACTTGAAGAATAAAGACAAGTTGTTTGGGTCAAGAGAAGGGCTATAGGAATTGTCATCCCAGCAAAGGGGACAGCATGAATGGAGCCTGAACATGCAGCTCATCCAAAGGAATCAGTATTTTTCTAATCTGTGGTATAACTTAAACAGTCCGTAGCAATTATTGGTTTATTATTTCAAACACTGAGTATGTGTAAAAGGTTGTGGGTGAAAGAGTTGAGTAAAGGTTTCCTTGACATTTTATGAATTATCACTTACATTTTTTCTTTTTCTTTTTTTTTTTTTTTTTTTTTTTTTTGAGACAGAGTCTTGCTCTGTCACCCAGGCTGGAGTGCAGTGGCCCGATCTCGGCTCACTGCAAGCTCCGCCTCCCGGGTTCACGCCATTCTCCTGCCTCAGCCTCTCCGAGTAGCTGCGACTACAGGCGCCCGCCACCACGCCCGGCTAATTTTTTTTTTTTTTTGTATTTTTAGTAGAGACGGGGTTTCACTGTGGTCTCGATCTCCTGACCTCGTGATCCGCCCGCCTCGGCCTCCCAAAGTGCTGGGATTACAAGCGTGAGCCACCGCGCCCAGCCCATTTTTTCTTTTTCTTATTTCCCTGCTGTTCATGAGCTGTAGAAAGCTGTAGAGCTATTGCTTGCATTTTCACCAACATCTAGGTGTTCTTATTTCTTTGTGCTCTAAAGCTTTTTTTTTTTCTGGTGGGGGGCATCATTTCTAGGTTCTACCACTAAATGTAGGTGGAAGAATACTGGCCCTCCAAAAGTGTCCACACTCTCTCCCTCACCCCTGAACCTGTGAATAGGTTACCTTACAAGGCAAAAGGGACTTTGTAGATGTGGATTAACCAGGTAGCCCCAATCTAATCACATGAAACTTTAAAATCGAGAACCTTTCCCAGCTGTAGTCAGAAGGAGCTACAACTATAGAAGGCTCAGAGAGATGCAACGTTGCTAGCTTTGAAGTCACAAGCCAAGGAAGGCAGGCGGCTTCCAGAAGGTGGAAAAGGCAAGGAATTGATTCTCCCCTAAAACCTCCAGAAAAGAATGCAACACCAACACTTTGATTTTTAGCCCGGGAAGACCAGTGTTGGCTTTCTGACCTACAGAACAGTAAGATGATGAATTGGTGTTGTTTTAAGCCACTAAATTGGTGGTAATTTGTTATGACAGCAATAGAAAACTCATATACAAAGTCAACAATGCCTGTGATACTTTAAAACAACACTTGAATCATAATGTTATAACTATTTACATTCATCTCAGCAAATTTCCTTAGTAACAAAATAATCACATCGAATAAAGAGTCTATTAAAAAACTGCAGGCAAAGCTGATTGGGAGCCACCTTGGATTAAAACACTTTCATCGTTTGCCAGGGAGAAAATAAAACCATGCCATGAAGCCAGAAACTGCTGAACTAGTTCCATGCAAACCAACAAAAATTCAAAGTATAAATCCAGTGATTTATTCTTATGCATTATGTCCCATGTGACTCAGTGAAGAATACAGGGGACACATTAGTACTGTCCCATCCTCTACATAATAAAAGATGGGGAAATGCTAGCCACTGATGAGCTCTTACATACATTAACATACTGCATGTTCATACAACACTATATATGTATCATTTTGCCAGCATTTAAGTCTTTTAACCAACTTTATGTGCCAAATAAATAGCAACACTAGATTAAAATCCAAATATGATTCCAAAGCCTGTGTTCTTTACATTCTGCCATGCTAAAAAATTGAAATAAGGCCAGGAGTAGCAGCTCATGCCTGTAATCCCAGCACTTTGGGAGGCCGAGGCAGGTAGATCACTTGAGGTCAGGAGTTTGAGACCAGCCTGGCCAACATGGAGAAGCCCCGTCTCTACTTAAAAAAAATACAAAAAATTAGTTGGGCGTGGTTGCACAGACCTGTAATCCCAGCTACTAGGGAGGCTGACGCAGGAGAATCAGTTGAACCTGGGAGGCAGAGATAGCAGTGAGCTGTGATGGCGCCACTGCACTCCAGCCTGGGCAACAGAGTGAGACTTCGTCTCAAAAATAAAAATAAAAAAGTAAATTAATTGTGGGAACAAAGATAGTAAGAAAGGCACCCATTACCAGAATGACGACCTCTAAATTCCTATGACATTTTGGTCGTAATCCTCTTTTTCCATTTTCTATATTCTGCCTGTAGTGTTTTATATGTTCCACTTGCTTTACTAGATTCTAAATGCAGACATCGTGTTATGGATTTTTTTGCCACCCACCCACCCCCACCTTATACACACATAGTCTCACAATATCTAGTAATAGTAATGGTAATAATAATTATGACATCTAATACTTATTGAGTGTATACTATATACCAACCACTAATTGATTTAATCCTCCCAACAATCCTGAGATGGGTACCATTATTATTGCTATTTATAGATAACAGAAATGGAGGCACAGAGATAGTAATTTGCCCAATATCACACAGCTAGCAAATGGCAGAACCTGGAGACCAACCCAAGCAGCATGGCTCCAGAGGCTGAGCTCATAACCACTGTTACATTGCAAGTACACTACCTGCATCTATAAGGGATTCATAAAACCTTTCTTATCTCAACAAAAGTGGCTTAATAAAAATAAATGTGTGTGGATGCCATACTAAGTATTTATATGTGATGTTTCTTTTCTTTTTTTTTGAGGTGGAGTTTCGCTTTTGTCACCTAGGCTGGAGTACAATGGCGTACTCTCAGCTCACTGCAACCTCCACCTCCTGGGTTCAAGCAATTCTCCTGACTCAGCCTCCCGAGTAGTTGGGATTACAGGCACCTGCCACCACGCCCAGCTAATTTTTGTGTTTTTAGTAGAGACGGGGTTTCACCATGTTGGCAAGATTGGTCTCGAACTCCTGACCTCAGGTGATCCACCTGCCTCAGCCTCCCAGAGTGCTGGGATTACAAGCATGAGCCACTGTGCCTGGCCCTCTTTTTTTTTTTTTTTTTTTTTTTTTTGAGACAGTCTTGCTCTGTCCCCCAGGCTGGAGTGCAGTGGCGCTATCTATCTCACTGCAACCTCTGCCTCCTGGGTTCAAGCGATTCTCCTGCCTCAGCCTCCCAAGTAGCTGGGACTACAGGCGTGCACCTCCATGCCTGGCTTATTTTCATATTTTTAGTAGAGATGGGGTTTTGCCATATTGCCCAAGCTGGTCTCGAACTCCTAACCTCAAGTGATCTGCCCAATTCGGCCTCCCAAAGTGCTGGGATTACAGGCATGAGCCACCACACCCGGCCGATATGTTTCTCGTAAATATCACAAAAACTCTTGTGAGATAGGGATTATTAGTACAATTCTACTGTTGAAAAACAGTTGTAACAGTTTCAGCTGTTCAGAAGTAACTTTTCCAAGATCAGAAAATTAGTAAGTCTATATTTTTCCCGTTCCATACACTACTTCCCTGATAACAATAAAATATACCATATGTAATATTGACGATTGTGATACCATACAGGGAGATCAATTGGTACAAATTACCCTGGCTCTGGCTGGATGCAGTGGCTCACTCCTATATTCCCAGCACTTTGGGAGGC
This sequence comes from Symphalangus syndactylus, assembly GCF_028878055.3. Classification (NCBI taxonomy): domain Eukaryota; kingdom Metazoa; phylum Chordata; class Mammalia; order Primates; family Hylobatidae; genus Symphalangus; species Symphalangus syndactylus. Next base: position 124,695,012 of record NC_072425.2, read on the forward strand.
CAAGATGTGGGGATCACTTGAGGTCAGGAGTTCAAGACCAGCCTGGCCAACATGGTGAAACCCCGTTTCTACTAAAAATACAAAAATTAGCTGGGCATCATGGCACATGCTTGTAATCCCAGCTACTCAAGAGGCTGAGGTGGGAGGATCACTTGAACCCGGGAGGCAGAGGTTACAGTGAGCAGAGATCACACCACTGCACTCCAGCCTGGACAATGGGGCAAGACACCGTTTCAAAAAAATAAAAACAAGAAAAGATATTACCCTGCCTCTCTAACAAAGGGCACTGATTAGCCAAACCCATATGGTTATATGTTCTACAATTATTTTAATAAGGGGTGTTCTGATAAAAATAAGGGAAAATACAAAATCCATTTATGATATCCTTCTCTTTGTCCTCTGGCTTTCATTGGCTGAAATGAGAAAGTGTGAAACACATTTTCTTTTCTTTTCTTTTCTTTTTGAGACTCAGTTTCGCTCTTGTAGCCCAAGATGGATTGCAATGGTGCGATCTTGGCTCATCGCAACCTCTGCCTCCCAGGTTCAAGCGACTCTCCTGCCTCAGCCTCCCGAGTAGCTGGGATTGCAGGCATGTGCCACCACACCTGGCTAATTTTGTATTTTTAGTAGATATGGGGTTTCTCCATGTTGGTCAGGCTGGTCTCAAACTCCCCAACCTCAGGTGATCCCCCTTCCTTGGCCTCCTAAAGTGCTGAGATTACAGGTGTAAGCCACCACACCCAACCTGAAATACATTTTCAAATCACCTATTCTCTTTGGATATGGGTCAGAGGAACTTAAGTCTATTGCCTAGATTAGGGGGAAGGGGGCAAAATAAAGAGCGCAGCATTCAACTGTGGGCAATATACGGAGTATGTGGCCTCTGCCTCCAGGATCCTCCCTCCCCACAACTCTTCTGTGAGAAAAATTCTCAGAGAAGCACAAACATGGACACACTCCAAAAGACACAGAGGAGCTCCAGGGGGGCTGAAAAGGTGGGTGCTGGGGTGGGAGGCAGGTAGGATCAGGAAGCATGGGATTAGCGTTGGTAATAAACGTGCTGCCATTTCACAAGTCTGGATTCCAAGAGAGTACATCCCTGAGACAGACATACAACCCTCCCTCTGCCCATCCCAGTCTGGCACAGGGACTGAGCACAAACAAACCCTGTTCTCAACAGGCAGCCAAGAAGCCACATAAAATGTTCAATTCTTAACACTGCCTGCGCATTGAGGTGGAACAGAAGGTTCTGAAGGACGATTCTTTTTAACTATTGTAAAAGCTAAATTTCCCTCATTGCAGATTATCAAAACAAAAATCGCTTTCAACACTTGATGGGTTTGTTCATTTTGTGTTCTGTGTGATCTAAATTGTCCAGTGCAATCCTCAGATGAAGATAATCAACTGGCATGCAGCTGGAAGAATGAAGCCAACAGCAAATGCAATGCACAAAGGCTTACACAGAATCCTGCTGTGGTTTGGCCTCCTGGCTCCTGCTGCTTCTCTGGTCTCTCTGTGGTTTGGCAGTGTAACCCTCCATGATTCTGTAAAGTAATAAATCCTCTTTTTTTTTTTTCGTGTGCCAGTGGTGAGCTGGACACCACCAGTACCTCTAACAACTGACCTACGACACTCGTGACACCCCAATCAGGCACCTGAAGAAAACAGGAGTCTGTGACTAATCTAGAAAGCTCGTGGAGACCTGGCCCAGTGAGGGAAGCGGAGGCGGCGGGGAGATTTCCTATGAGTCATGTCATCCTTTCTAGCCTTTCAACACCCTACAGGCCCCAAACCAGAAAAACTGTCATACGCCTCCCTTAAACTAGCTTCAACTTCTCCTAATTTAATCCAGACAAACTCTGAATAGGCTCAAAAACTTTTCAACTTCCACTACCACACAAGAACTAAACAAGGATTATTGGGGAACCTGACGCAAGCCAAAATTTTGTCAGTCTCAGGTGGGGTCTTTAAATCCATTAAGTTGCAATGTGTATAGAGCAATCTGATTAATAGGAAATTAATATGGAAAAGGTGGGTATTTCACAGAACAGCAACACTCCACAGAAGTACACTAAGGCCGGCCAGGTGTGGTGGCTCATGCCTGTAATCCCAGCACTTTGGGAGGCCAAGGCGGGTGGATCACCTGACGTCAGGGGTTCAAGACCAGCCTGACCAACATGGTGAAACCCTGTCTCCACTAAAAATACAAAAATTGCCAAGTGTGGTGGTGCAGACCTGTAATCCCAACTCCTCAGGAGGCTGAGGCAGGAGAATTGCTTGAATCCAGGAGGCGGAGGCCACAGTGAGCCGAGACTGTGCCACTGCACTCCAGCCTGAACGAAAGAGACTCCATCTCAAAAAAAAAAAAAAAAAAAAAAGTACACTAAAGCCAATAAACATAGACAGAGACCCAACTTCATTAGGGATCAGGCATATGTAAATGAAGATGTTATTTTACATTCATTTGACCGTCAAAAATTTTAAAGCCTGGCCGGGTGCAGTGGCTCACACTTGTAATCCCAGCATTTTGGGAGGATGAGGCAGGTGGATCAGTTGAGGCCAGAAGTTCAAAACCAGCCTAGCCAACATGGCGAAACCCTGTCTCTACTAAAAATACAGAAATTAAGGCCGAGGTGGGCAGATCATGAGGTCAGGAGTTCGAGACCAGTCTGGCCAACATAGTGAAACCCTGTCTCTACTAAAAATACACAAAAAATTAGCCAGGCGTGGTGGTGTGCACCTGTAATCCCGGCTACTCAGGAGGCTGAGGCAGGAGAATTGTGTGAACCCAGGAGGCGGAGGTTGCAGTGAGCTGAGGTCGTGCCACTGCACTCCAGCCTGGGTGACAGAACAAGACTCTGTCTCAAAAAAAAAAGAAAAATAAAGAAAAATAAAAAATAAAAATAAAAAACTTAGCCAGGTATGGTGGTGTACCTGTAACCCCAGCTACTCAGGAGGCTGAGACACGAGAATCACTTGAAATTGGGAGGCATGAGCCAAGATTGCACCACTACACCCAGCCTAGGCGACAAAGTGCGACTTCGTCTCAAAAAAAAAAAAAAAAAAAATTAAAGCTTGACTGGAAGTTGTTTTACAGGATTTCTCATATACAGCTGGTGGGAGTGGAAAAAAAAATTTTAATATTTTTATTTTTTGAGCCAGAGTCTCACCGTGTTGCCAGGCTGAAGTGCAGTAGCATGATGTCAGCTCACTGCAAACTCCGCCTCCTGGGTTCAAGCAGTTCTCATGACTCACCCTCCAAGTAGCTGGGATTACAGGCAATGTGTCACCACATCCCTCTAATTAAAAATAAAATTTTTTAATACCGCCTCACTCTGTCACCCAGGCTGGAATGCAATGGTGCAATCTCAGCTCACTGTAATCTCCACCTCTTGGGCTCAAGCGATCCTCCCACCTCAGCCTCCCCAGTAGCTGGGACTACAGGTGTGTACCACCATACCTGGCTAATTTAGGAGTGGAAATTGGTAGGACTGCTTTGGAAAACTGTTTGGCATTATTTTATGAAGTCTAACAATCATCTGCCCTATAAACCAGCAATTCCGCTCCTAGATATATGTATATGTGCATGTCTGTGAATGAAAGAAGCCCTTTACACATGATCAATAGGAGATCTGCAGAAGACTGTTTCTAGAAGTCTGTACACAATAGCAAAAAACCTGGAAAAAACCCAAATGCCCATCAACAGCATGAATGAATAAAGTGTGGTATATTCACAGGAAAGAATATTACATAGAGTCAAAGTGAGTGTTTGTATACAGCATCTGCAACAATATGAATTAATTTTAGCAATGTGATAAGGGAATATAAATATCACCAGATTATACAGCATGATATCCTTTTTATAAAGTCAAACATGGTAATAAAAGCATACTTTTTAGAAATACAAAGGTACAAAGCAATATTAAAATGAGAGCAAAGGAACAGTGAAAGGAAAATTCCAGATTGTGACTATCTTTGGTCTAGGTACACGTAAATTCTAGCTTTAGGACTGGTGATGGGTTTATGGGAACTTACTATATTAAAAAAGCAATTGAAAGCCGGGCGCAGTGGCTCACGCTTGTAATCCCAGCACTTTGGGAGGCCGAGGCGGGCGGATCACGAGGTCAAGAGATCGAGACCACGGTGAAACCCCGTCTCTACTAAAAATACAAAAAAATTAGCCGGGCGTGGTGGCGGGCACCTGTAATCCCAGCTGCTCGGAGAGGCTGAGGCAGGAGAATGGCATGAACCCAGGAGGCGGAGCTTGCAGCGAGCCGAGATCGCGCCACTGCACTGCAGCCTGGGCGACAGAGCAAGACTCCATCTCAAAAAAAAAAAAAAAAAAAGCAATTGAAGCTGCCAAGCACAGTGGCTGACGCCTGTAATCCCAGCACTCTGGGAGGCCGAGGTGGGCAGATCACCTGAGGTCGGGAGTTCAAGACCAGACTGACCAATATGGAGAAACCCCATCTCTACTAAAACTACAAAATTAGCCGGGCTAATCCCAGCTACTCGGGAGGCAGAGGCAGGAGAATCGCTTGAACCCAAGAGGTGGAGGTTACAGTGAGCCAAAATCGCACCATGCACTCCAGCCTGGGCAACAAGAGTGAAACTCTGTATCAAAAAAAAAAAAAAAGTTAATTGAGGCTGAGCAGAGTGGCTCACGCCTATAATCCCAGCACTTTGGGAGGCCAAGGTGGGAGGATCATTTCAGCCAGGTGTTCAAGATCAGCCTGGGCAAAAGAGCAAGACCTCATTCCTACAAAAAAATTTTTTAAATTAGGTCTAGTGATGCACCCCTGTATTCCTAGCTACTCTGGAGGCCAAGGCAGGAGGATCACTTGAGTTCAAGGCTGCAGTGAACTATGATCACACCATGGCACTCTAGCCTGGGTGACAAAGTGAGACTCTGTATCTTAAAAAAAAAAAAAAAAAAAAAAAAAAAAATATATATATATATATATATATATATAAAGCCATTCATGAGAGTGTGTCATAGGCCAGTGATTATGATTAATCCATTTCCATGCAACTAGGGTCTAAAAAATAAATAATGCTCCCAGAAGATGCATTCTATTTATCTGACTTTATATACTCTTTGCCATCCCTAGAGATACAAATAATCCAGAACAAGCCTAGGGATAGATTGCCCAAGGTCTGCTTTTTGTTTGTTGCCCTATCACAAGAGACAGAAAGGTACAGTGAGTAAGAGCACAGGCTCTGGGGGCCAGACTGCCTGAGGGGGAAGCCTGGTTGCATTCCTTACTACTGTGTGACTAATACTGTTAGGGAAAATTACCTCACCTCTCCGTGCTCCAACTTTCACATCTGTGAAATGGCACTAGCAATAACAGTATTATAATACCTGCTGCAGAAAGTTATTATAAGGGCCAGGCACGGTGGCTCCCACCTATAATCCCAGCACTTTGGGAGGCCGAGGCAGACGGATCACCTATGGTCAGGAGTTTGAGATCAGCCTGGCCAACATGGTGAAATCTCTTCTCTACTAAAAATACAAAAATTAGCCAGGCCTGGTGGCATGCACCTGTAATCCCAGCTACTCAGGAGGCGGAAGCAGAAGAATCGCTTGAACCCAGGAGGCAGAGGTTGCAGTGAACTGAGATCGCGCCACTGCACTCCAGCTTGCATGACAGAGCCAGACTCCTTCTCCAATAAATAAATAAATAAATAAATAAATAAATAAATAATAAATAAATAAAGTTATTGTAAGAATTACATGAGTTAATTCACCCTGAGATCCCAGAATAGTGTGGTTGCTCAGTGCACAAAGTAAGCCTTACTCAACAAATGTTATTATTATTTTTATTTCTTGCTTGATATCACAGTGAAAAGCTTAGAAAATGCTCTTCCCCCAAGTACATCCTAAACACTTCTGGAGTAGGAATATCCCCACAATTCTCTGGGAAGATCTACTGCACCCACCCAGCACAACACCATCCTCCTTAGTAAGGATGTGTTAGACTGAAGAAACGGAATCTGTTTTTTCCTTAAGTACCCTTACATTTTTAAGAAATGACTAGAAGGTTCACACCTGTAATCCCAGCACTTTGGGAGGCCAAGGCGGGCAGATCGCCTGAGCCCAGGAGTTCAAGACCAGCCTGGGCAACATGGCGAAACCCAGCTACTCAGGAGGCTGAAGCTGGAGGATTGCTTGAGCCTAGGAAGTCGAGGCTGCAGGGAGCCATGTTTGTGCCACTGCACTCCAGCCTGGGTGACAGAGGGAGACCCCATCTCCAAAAAAAAAAAAAGGAATGAAAAAGAAATGACTAGAAAGAAGTTTTGGACTTCACCTGTGGTTTTTCATGGAGTCTGTGTAGCATTAACATAAATAACCAAGTTTTTGTGACACATCACTTCTCTGATGGCTTTAAATACCATAGACTCTGGCTAGGCACAGTGGCTCACGCCTGTAATCCCAGCACTTTGGGAGGCTGAGGCGGGTGGATCACTTGAGGTCAGGAGTTAGAGACCAGCCTGGCCAACATGGTAAAACCCCATCTCTACTAAAAATACAAAAATTAACTGGGCGTGGTGGTGTGCATCTGTAATCCACACTACTCAGGAGGCTGGGGCAGGAGAATTGCTCGAACCCAGGAGGCAGAGGTTGCAGTGCGCCGAGATCACACCGTTGTACTCCAGCCTGGGCGACAGACCAAGATTCTGTCTTAAAAAAATAAATAAATAAAAAATAACATAGGCACCTGTCATCATCCAAAATAAACAGCTCAAAATCTCTGGATTCAAAGCTTTTATAATTTATTAAAATGAAAACCATTCAAATCTTTATTTGGGGTCTATTTATACTTTGACTACACGCAATCCTAAGAAACTGAGTTATCTGGTTTCTACAGTGTTAATACGGTAGAAATCATAATTTAGAAAGAACACAGGGTTCCAGATATATGATTGGTAACAGAAAAAAAATCACATGTGACAACCTGGGAGACAAAAGGCTGAAAAAAATCCGACAAATAATTCATATCAACGCCCATGAACACATTGTTGCCGCTCAGCAGAAAAAAGTCAATGATGATGATCCTGAATCATGAAGAAAACGTGATACCATGATAAATGTACTGTCTATCAAAAGAGTAGTCTCATATATTTGTCTTAAATATGCCATGAAAATTTTTAAGTAATGTTTTTTTTTTTCTTGGCAAAATCTCCAGGATTAGTTGCAAATGGACCCACTAAGTAACTAAATGGCTTGGCCTACCCTAAGACAGTTGTTCAGTACAAACCAATTAATCCTCAAAGAATTGCTGCCAAAATTATAAATAAATGAATTAGCAGAAGTTAACAATCCATTACATAAATAGTGTCATTCAACTGGATTTAAAAGTGAATTTTAGGCTGGGAGCAGTGGCTCAAGCATGTAATCCCAGCACTTTGGGATGCCAAGGTGGGCAGATCACTTGAGGTCAGGAGTTCAAGGCCAGCCTGGCCAACATGGTCAAACCCTCTCTCTACAAAAATACAAAACTTAGCTGGCGTGGTAGTGGGCGCCTGTAATCTCAGCTACTCAGGAGGCTGAGGCAGGAGAATCACTTGAACCCAGGAGGCGGAGGCTGCAGTGAGCCAAGATCACGCCACTGCACTCCAGCCTGAGCGTCAGAGCAAGACTCTGTCTCAAAAAAAAAAAAAAAAAAGTGAATTTTTATGCTTAAGAGTTTTAAATTATCTGGAAAATTAACCTGTGTGAAATGATTTGTTCTCTCTGATGATCTTCAGTAAATAATGACATAAGTTTTCATAGCTTTTCTTTTACAGATAGGGACTTACCTTGTCGCCCAGGCTACAGTGCAATGGACTGCCTTTGAAATACTGGACTCACAAGCTCAAGTGATCCTCCTGCTTCAGCCTTCCAAGTAGCTAGGATTATAGGCCTACACCACTGCACATGGCTAATATTCTATTTTTTATTTTTTTGTAGAGACAGGAGTCTTGCTTTGTTGCCCAGGCTGGTCTTCAACTCCTGAGCTCCAGAAAGCTTCCTGTCTCGGTGCTCCAAAGTGCTGGGATCACAGGCATGAGCAACCTCACGCAGTCTACTATACCTTTTTAATAAAGGTACCAAAACCTACCTACACAAGCAATTTCCTGGAGAGGCAATTCACTTCTTCCACAAATGTGGCTACCTTCAAAAATAATCTCTGAAAGCTATTCAGAAATAGCCTAATTTTTATTTCAGTCTTAACTCATACATCTCACGGGAGGAACTGCTACCATTTCAGATCTGTGCCAGGCATAAAATACTGCAGGAACTTCAAAGATGAATTATCATCTCTGTCCTTAAAAAGGATTCTCTGTCCTTAAAAAGGCAAGTGATAATTATACTCAACATTACAATACGAGAAGTGCAATGATGAGGTAGGAACAGGTACACAGAGGGGCACCCAACCGAAGATGTGTGTCAGGAGGGACAGAGAGGAAACAGGGAAGAAGATTTCCTAAGTTGGTGCTAACAGCAAAAGCAATCCCAGGAGGGAACTACAGGTGCAAAGGCGCAGATATGGTGTGCACAAGGGAATCACCAGCAGGTCAGTGTCTCTGGGCCAAGTGCCAAGTGACAGAGGGACACTCTGGGAGGTGAGCCTGGAGAGGGAAGTGGGCCAGTGATGGAAAGCCTCATAGTTCATGTCGAGAAGCCTGAACTCTCACAAAATGACAAGTGCCAAATGATTCCATTTATATGAAGTATCTAGAGAAGTCAAATTCATAGAGACAGAAAGTAGAACCATAGTGGCCAGGGGCGGGGGGCTGGGGAGGGGGAGTGCAGAGTTATTGTTTGAAATGTACAGAGTTTGCGATAATAAACAAGTTCTGGAAACAGTTATGGTAATGATTGCACAGTATTACAAATGTACTTAATCCCCCTGAATGGTACACATAAAAACGGCTAAAATGGTACATTTTATATTATGCATATTTTACCACAATAAAAAAGAAAACTTAAAAAAAGATTATTATGTTCAGGTAAAGAGGAAGAAGAAAGAGGAGAGGAGGGTGAGGAGAGGAGGAGGGGCAGCAGTTTGAGCTCTAACCAATAAACAGTGGCTTTCAGATTTGTTTTAGCTGCAGAACCCTTTCTTCAAACAGCATTGGTATAGACTTAATATTTGTGTCTCTTCAAAATTAATATGTTGAAACTTAATCCCTAATGCGATACTATTTGGAGGTGGGGCCTCTGGGAGATGATTAGGTCATGAAGGGGGAGTCTACATACATGGGATTAGTGTCCTTACAAAAGGGACTCCAGGGAGCTCCCAAACCCTTTTTACCACGTGAGGACACAGAAAGAAAACAGCTGACTATGAACCAGGGGACACCAAACCCGCAGGCACCTTGGTCTCAGACTTCCCAGCCTCCAGACGGTGAGAAATAAGTGTCTTTGGCTTTTTTTTTTTTTTTTTTCAAGTAGCTGGGACTACAGGCACCCGCCACCACGCCCGGCTAATTTTTTGTATTTTTAGTAGAGACAGGGTTTCACCATGGTCTCGATCTCTTGACCTCGTGATCCGCCCGCCTCGGCCTCCCAAAGTGCTGGGATTACAAGCGTGAGCCACCGCGCCCAGCCTGTGTCTTTGGCTTATACGTTATCCAGTGTACAGTATTATTCTTATTAAGCTGGCATAAAAGCCCAGCTATAAAACAAGCAATAGCAGCACACCCTGGTGGGCGCCAGAGGCCAACTCAGAAGCCCACCAGCTCCTATTCCCTACTTGTTTCCCATGGTGAACTCTAAGGAACCTCCAGGGAACCCCAAGAGCTCCTCCGGTTTGCAAACCACTGGGGTAGGTGATGGGAAGAATCCCAAAAGGTTTTCAGCCTGAGCATAATGCGGTGAGATTTCTTTCTCTTTTTCTTTTACTTTTTTTGGGTAAACTGGTCATATCACATGAGACTTCTGAAGGAGTAAAGCAGGTGTGGATTTTAGAATCAAATGAAACTATCTCAGCTCTGCCTCTCACCAGCCAAGTGTCCTGGGTAAGTTACTTACCTGCTCTGTCTGTCAAAACAGAATAAAAAACCTATTTTTGTAGGATTGCCATCAGGATTGATGGAATGTAAGTAGGGTGCCTGATACACAGCGAATTCTCATTTGATGACAGCCATTAATACTCTTTCGTTTTATTAGGCATCACTCTGACTTCTGTGTAGCGAGATGATTGGGGTCGGGGATAGATGGAGGCATGGATGGAAGCTATTACAAGAGTCTAAGTGAGAGACGATAAAGGCTTGAACTGAATTAGTGACAATAGGGATTGCGGACAGGCGCGGTGGCTCACGTCTGTAATCCTAGCACTTTGGGAGGCCGAGGTGGGCAGATCATCTGAGGTCAGGAGTTCGAGACCAGCCTGGCCAACATGGTGAAACCCCGTCTCTACTAAAAATACAAAAACTAGCCAGGCATGGTGGCAGGCACCTGTAATTCCAGCTACTCGGGAGGCTGAGGCGGGAGAATCGCTTGAACCCGGGAGGCGAAAGTTGCAGTGAGCCGAGATTGTGCCACTGCACTCCAGCCTGGGTGACACAGCAAGACTCCGTCTTGAAAAAAAAAAAAAAAAAAAAGACAATAGAGATCGAAGCGGGAGGTGGACTCTAGGACTATTCTGGATGCACTGTCAAGACAGGGAATAAGCACTGACTTCCTTCAAGTCAACCAGAAGAAAGAAGCAAAGAAAAGAAGGAATAACCCAACGGTTATCTAGAACTGGTCTAGGGGAAGAAGGAGACTACAGCCTGGGGCAGAGAGAGGAGCCAGAGGCCCAGTGGAGGGCATGCTGGAGAAAAGCTTTTCAATTCCAGTCTTACCTCTCCCTACAGTACATGTCTGCCCCTTTAACAACTCCCTCCAGTGTTGAGAAATTAATAAAACAGGTTCAGGCTGTCCAGCCAGCAATCATTCCTCACCTACCCTCTCCAAGCTCCTTGGGCTAATGGGCTGTAACCTAGAGAGACTGCCTCCTCCTTCTTTCAGAGCAGCTGATAGGAATAGCTTAATGGACAGTCACTGAACAACAGAAATCAACAGTGATTCTGCGGTGCCCAAGATTTCTCCATCCTGGGGTGCATCGCCTCCCCTCTACCTAGAGGGACTCAGACCCAAGCCTGGCTATCATCTCTTTCTTCAGCACATAGGGGACATGTATGAGAGTGGTCATCACAGTGATGTTTGTGGAGGCTGGGAGCTGGAAACTGGTTGTCTAACACTGGTGGATGGGCCATGGAACCACAGAATACTCTGTAGCAGGTAAAAACAATAGACTACATAAGTGGTTCTCAACCAGGGATGATTTTTGTCCCCAAGAAGACATTTGGCAATGTCTGGAGATGCTTTTGAATATCACAACTGGGAGTGGGGGTGAGGGTGCTATACTGGCATTTACTGGGTGGGGCCAGGGCCAGGGATCTACATCTTACAGAACAGCCCCAACAAATAGTCAACTCAAGGCCGGGTGCAGTGGCTCACTTCTATAAGCCCAGCACATTGGGAGGCCAAGGCGGATGGATCACTTGAGGTCAGGAGTTCGAGACCAGCCTGGCCAACATGGTGAAACCCCCATCTCTACTAAAGATACAAAAATTAGTGGAATATGGTGGCAGGCGCCTGTAATCCCAGCTCCTCGGGAGGCTGAGGTAGGAGATTCGTTTGAACCAAGAGGGGGAGGCTACAGTGACCCGAGATCATGCCACTGCACTCCAGCCTGGAATGAGACTCCCTCTCCAAAAAAATAAAGAATTAGTAAACTCAAAATGTCAAGAAGGCTAAGGTTGATTGGGTGCAGTGTCTCACACCTGTAATCCCAGCACTTTGGGAGGCTGAGGTGGGCAGATCACCTGAGGTTGTGAATTCAAGACTAGCCTGGCCAACATGGTGAAACTCCGTCTTTACTAAAAATACAAAAATTAGCCAGGCATGGTGGCAGGCGCCTGTAATCCCAGCTACTTGGGAGGCTGAGGCTAGAGAATGGCTTGAACCCAGGAGACGGAGGTTGCAGTGACTGGAGATCGCGCCATTGCACTCCAGCCTAGGTGACAAAAGCGAAACTCCATCTCAAAAAAAAATTTTTTTTTAATAAATTAAAAAAAAAAAAAGCCGGGTGCGGTGGCTCACGCCTGTAATCCCAGCACTTTGGGAGGCCAAGGCGGGTGGATCACAAGGTCAGGAGATCCAGACCATGGTGAAACCCCGTGTCTACTAAAAATACAAAAAAAATTAGCTGGGCACGGTGGCGGGCGCCTATAGTCCCAGCTACTCGGGAGGCTGAGGCAGGAGAATGGCCCGGAAGGCAGAGCTTGCAGTGAGCCAAGATCCCACCACTGCACTCCAGCCTGGGCGAGAGTGAGATTCCGTCTCAAAAAAAAAAAACCCACACTAGATGAACAAAACAACACGACTGGGTCACAAACATATAATGCAGAGTGGAAATTTTTTCTAAAAAAAGAGATGTAACCTTTTATGCAATGCCTATTGGTATTAAGGATTCATTCTCAGCCATGCATCCCATGCAATATCTATTGCAAGGTCAGTAATGTAACAATCAGAATATACAATGGCCATAGCTAGATATGATTCCTGATTCCTGGAGTCTAGTAGAATGCGCAGATACTAAATAATTTCATAGGAAAAAGGGGGAAGGGAGGAGAATTTATGGAGACTAGTAGAATCCAGAGTTCCCCAATTCCACAGGGAACTGCACAAGCCACAAAAGATTCCTAACTTTAAGATCCCTATCTTTGTTTAAATAACACTATAAAACAATACCCTTCAGCAGGGCTACATACCAGCTTAGGATTTATGCTGCATACACAGTAAGTGCTCAATAGATGTCTATTGATTGGATAAAGTCTGCACAGTTAAGCACAACTAAATGACTCCTTCAAAAATGTCTAGGACTTTACCCTTTGGAAGGTGGAAACCAAAATGAAAGGAGAAAGCACAGGTGTATCCTAGACCTGTTGCTAGACAATAACAAGGAGTGTGGGTGTTGGCCGGGCGTGGTGGCTCACGCCTATAATCCCAGCACTTTGCAAAGCCAAGGGAGGTGGATCACTTGAGGCCAGGAGTTCAAGACCAGCTCAGCCAACATGGTGAAACCTCAACTCTGCTAAAAATACAAAATTGGCTAGGCATAGTGGCTCACACCTGTAATCCCAGCACTTTGGGAGGCCGAGGCAGGCGAATCAAGAGGTCAGGAGTTTGAGACCAGCCTGGCCAACATGGTGAAACCCTGTCTCTACTAAAAATACAAAAAATTAGCTGGGTGTGGTGACAGGCACCGCTGTGGTGACAAGGCGCCTGTAATCCCAGCTACTCGGGAGACTGAGGCAGCAGAATCACTTGAACCCAGGAGGCGGAGGTTGCAGTGAGCAGAGATCACGCCACTGCATTCCAGCTGGAGTGACAGTGCGAGACTCCACCTCAAAAAAAAAATAAAATAAATACAAAATTAAACTGGCTGGGTGCAGTGGCTCACGCCTGTAATCTCAGCACTTTGGAGAGGGCCGAGATGAGCGGATCACCTGAGGTCAGGAGTTCAAGACCAACCTAGCCAACATGGTGAAACCCTGTCTCTACTAAAACTACAAAAATTAGCCAGGCATGGTGGCATGCGCCTGTAATCCCAGCTACTACTAGGGAGGCTGAGGCAGGAGAATCACTTGAATCCAGGAGGCGGAGGCTGCAGTGAGCCAAGATCGCACCACTGCACTCCAGCCTGGGCAACAGAGCAAGACTCCACCTCAAAAAAAAAAAAAAAAATTAGCCAGGCATGGTGGCCCATGCTTATAATCCCAGCTACTCAGGAGGCTGAGACAGGAGACTCGCTTGAACTCAGGAGATCATGCCACTGCACTCCAGCCTAGGGCTCCATCTCAAAAAAACAAAGGAATGTGGGTGTAGACTGACCACCTATTATCCTTCCCTCCTCCAGTCCATGCCCCCTTCACACCAAGCTACTTGAAGTTCCTTAAGCAAAACACTTTCTGGCACTTTCAAGCCTAGACTACCCTTCCTCACCTAGGCCACCTGGAAAACTCATTCAGGCTTCATAATCCCGATCACCTTCCCTCTCAAGCTCCCCAACCCTATCTCACCCTGGTAGACTTGGTCTCTGCCCTTTTTTGTGCCATTGCTGAACCTTGCACTTATCTTTATAGCACTTATCATAACTTTTTACCATAATTTGATTATGAGCTTTCTCTAGAGCAGGAACTTAGTCCTATTCGTTATGGCCAAAGAGACTAGTCTGAAGCCTAGAACATTACCGATGTCCAAGGCTTGGTGATTGAAAGAATCAATGTATAAACCATGTCCAGCACTCTGCTACAAAAGGAATATGATAAAATCCATGCCCTCGAAAAGCTTACCATCAATTTGACAGGAAAAATATAAATATATAAAATAATAAAGGTTTTTGCTAGAGATACAAACTTGATGGTTGTTATAAGGAATACGCGTTTTTAAAATATATGAATAGGCCTGGTGCAGTGACTCATGCCTGTGATCCCAACATTTTAGGAGGCCAAGACGGGAGGACTGCTTGAGCCCAGGAGTTCAAGATCAGCCTGAGTGACATAGTAAGATTTTGTCCCTACAAAAACTAAAATTAAAAATTAAAAACATATCCATGAATAAATTAGGATCTATGTGTCAGAATGTAAACTGACAGTATACAATTAAATAATAATACCAGGCGCAGTGGCCCACTCCTGTAATCCCAACATTTTGGAAAGCCAAGGTAGGTGGATCACTTGAGCCCAAGAGTTTGAGACCAGCCTGGGCAACATGGTGAAACCCTATCTCTACGGGAAAAAAAAAAAAAAAAATTAGTAGTACATGGCGGTGCATGCCGTAGTCCCAGCTACTCAGGAGGCTGAGGTGGGAAGATCACTTGAGCCAGGGAGGTCGAGGCTGCAGTAAGCCATGATCAGCCACTGCACTCCAGCCTGGCCAACAGAGCAAGACCCTGTCTCAAAAAAATGATAATAATAATAATAAACAATTAAATAAGTATTCTCAGATACTCCTGGAAGTCCATGGTCTTCTATCACAATATTTTTCACTTGAGTTGACAGCAATAAATCGCAAAAGCCAAAATTACAGACTCCACTAAGGAATATATGGTTCTCATTATCATGAATGCCTGGCACATAGTAAGCGTTCAATAAACTTTTATTGAATGAGTGATCTGATATTCCTAATCATAGAGAAAACTTGTCTGTACCCTATGGGGGCAGGTATATTAAGAGCCGGGGTCACTTAGAACATATCCTCCTCATAATGAAAACATAACAAGCTCTAGGCCCCAATCTTCTCCCTATATTTAGTACCCAGTTGCCCAAAAAGGCTCTTCTTGCCCCCTTTTGGTAAAAGGAGTATAAATGAGCTATGTGGTTATAAATCTCTCTCTGTATCTTGCCCATATGGTGATAACACATCATATCCATTCACCAACCTCTTTCTACACTCTCCCACCCTTGGTTCCCTGGCCACAGGTGGGGATTCACAAAGCTACTCAAACTTGGGACATGAGTTTTGACAACAAAGCTTAAAATATTGAGTATTAGGGGTACTGGATATCTGGTAAACCACTCTTTTCTGATTGCTGGGTCAGATAAAGAGAAACTGCAATCCAAAATTCAAGTGTTTGGATGGTTGCCAGAGGTAGGAATGGAAACTTTAATTAACAAAAGAGCCCAGCCAACTAAACAAGAAGCTCAGCCCGAGACCCTTGGAATAAAGACCAATAAAGGGAAGAGTTCAGGGAGGGAGGCAGAATGCAAAGGAAGACTTGAGAACCTTTGTCATCCCTCAGTCATTCATTCATTCATTCATTCATGTGCTAAGGGTTGTGGTAGATATAAAAAAGAAAAAGACACCATTTCTGCTGTTAAAGAACTTCGTCCATGGCCAGGCGTGTGGCTCACACCTGTAATCCCAGCACTTTGGGAGGCCGAGGCGGGCGGATCACCTGAGGTTGGGAGTTCGAGAACAGCCTGACCAACATGACCAATATGGAGAAACCCCATCTCTACTAAAAATACAAAATTAGCCGGCTGTGGTGGTGCATGCCTGTAATCCCAGCTACTTGGCAGGCTGAGGCAGAAGAATAGCTTGAACCCGGGAGGCGGAGGTTGCGGTGAGCCGAGATCGCGCCATTGAACTCCAGCCTGGGCAACAAGAGTGAAACTCCGTCTAAAAAAAAAAAAATACCCACAACCACTATTCTACAAGAAAGGAAAAAGCCCTCAAAGAGATACATAAAAAGGACATTCATAGACAAAAGAAATCTCATATTTAGGAGGCTACTAGACTGATTATAAAACATACCCGGATTCCAAAAGTATCAGAACATTAGGAGAGAAAAAAAAAAAAAAAATCAGGCCAGGCACAGTGGCTCACGCTTGTAATCCCAGCACTTTGGGAGGCTGAGGTGGATGGATCACCTGAGGTCAGTAGCTCAAGACCAGCCTGGCCAACATGGTGAAACCCTGTCTCTATTAAAAATTAGCTGGGCATGGTGGCGGGCGCCTACAATCCTAGCTACTCAGGAGGCTGAGGCAGGAGAATCACTTGAGCCCGGGAGGCAGAGGTTGCAGTGAGCCAAGATCGTGCCACTGCACTCCAGCCTGGGCAACAACAGCAAAACTCTGTCTCAAAAAAAAAAAAAAAAAAAAGAAAAGAAAAGAAAATCATTGTTAATTCTTATCACATCTTGTTAAACATACATCTTGCCATATCATCTGCCCCGGCCTCAAGGCCACTGGCATCTCCTGAAGCAATCACCACATGTTCCCATCACCCAAGAATAGAGAGAGCTAATGGTGACAACTAACCCATATAGAGCACTGAAAGGAGCCAGGCTCTGCCTGCCCTCTCCTGCATAGTCATCCAATTAATCCTTGTAACAGCCCTACAAGGTAGGTACTGTTATTATCTCCATTTTACAAATAAGAAAACTGGAGCACACGCTGGGCGTGGTGGCTCACGCCTGTAATCCCACCACTTTGGGAGGCAGAGGTGGGTGGATCACTTGAGATCAGGAGTTCAAGACCAGCCTGGTCAACATGGGGAAACCCCATCTCTACTAAAAGTATGAAAAAATTAGCCAGGCGTGGTGGTACACGTCTGTAATCCCAGCTACTTCGGAGGCTGAGGCAGAATAATCGCTTGAACCCAAAAGGTTGAGGTTGCAGTTAGCTGAGATGGAAACTCTGCACTCAGGCCTGGGTGACAGAATGAAACTCCATCAGGAAGGAAGGAAGGAAGGAAGGGAGGGAGGGAGGGAGGGAGGGAAAAGAGGGAGGGAGACTGGAGCACAGAGAATTGACTTGTCCAGGAAGGAAGGAAGGCAGGAAGGAAGGAAGGTAGGAAGGAAGGAAGGGAGGGAGGGAACTGGAGAACAGAGAACTGACTTGTCCAAGGTCACCCAGTGGAAGGAAGGGAGGAAGGAAGGGTGGGAGGGAGGGAGACTGGAGCACAGAGAAGTTAAGTGACTTGTCCAAGACAGACGGACGGAAGGAAGGAAAGAAGGAAGGAACAAAGAAGGAAGGAGGGAGGGAGGGAACTGGAGCACAGATAACTGACTTGTTGAAGGAAGGAAGGGCAGACGGAAGGAAGGAGAGAGGGAAGGAGGGAGGGAGGGAAGGAAGGAAGGAAGGGAAGGAGGGAGGGAGAGAGGGAGGGGAGGGAGGGAGAGAGGGAGGGGAGGGAGGGAACTGGAGCACAGAGAACTGACTTTTCCAAGGTCCCCCAGCCAGGATTTGAGTCCAGAATGTGAGTGCCGTTAGCCATTACACTGAATTGCCTCCCAGCTGAGAACTTTTAACAAATCCATCAGGACATACACCACTGGATGCTACAAGGTGGTTTTTGGCCAGCTTTCCCCTTTAAACACGTGCATCAATTTCAAACTATATTTATATGATAAAAAATGCTTACACCTTTATCGATCTCGTTTTTAAAATGGTATGGCTTTTCAGGACTATCTTTCACAGTCGTTAAAGGGAAATTCACTTTGTTAATATGAAAAAAAATCAAACGTCTAATTCATGAGTTGTCAGTGGCCAACGCTGTTCAGACTGGGGCTTGAACGCATCACCCCTTAAAGATCATCTTGTGGCCTTTGGCAAATTGTTTAGCCTTCTTTGTTTCTCCAGCGGCAAAGTGGATATAACAATAGTACCATCTCCTAAAGTGGTGAGGATTAGCTGATATTATCCATATAAATTGTTATGCACAGTACCTGACACAGAGCGAATGCCCAATAAATGTCTTTCACTATTTAGGTCCTGGGTTCTCTCATTTCCAGAGTGCAAGTCCTCCAGCAACCACAGAAACGCTTTCTAGAGTCGCTGCCCACTCCTTAAAAACATTTGTCCCTACTTTGCACAGAGCATAGTGATACCACAAACAGGCTTCCCTGGACCCCAGCCCTGGAGGTGGCTATGTCACCTCGCTCAGGCCCAGGAAGAGAGAGACTGCTCTGGTCTCCCGCCCGGCAGCAGCACAAAACTTAACCAGGTTTTCTCACTTCGGTCAACTCTTGAATCACCGCACCCACTCTGGCGGGCTCGGCAGCAGACGGAATGAGGGCGCCGGCGCCAGGAAGTGGCGCTCACCCACCTGCCCAGCCCGAGGTGGGCACTCCTCCTTCACACTATCCCTGGGGACCTCGTCCCTCCACGGCGGAAGGCCCCAGAGGACCGACCTAACAGTGCCAACAGGGTGGATTTCCCCCCAAATCCTCTAAAATACATTGCCATGATTTCGAAACGGGAGCCGAGGGAGACGCACCAAATGCTTCCCGAGGCCAGGTGAAGCGCACCATCCCTGGTGCGCGTGTTGAACCCCGAACCGAAGTCCGTGCGGCCGCCACCTCTGCCTCCCTGCTGGGGGCCTCAGAGCGTGTGCTCCGTGTCCACGTGCGCGCAGGGCCCGCAGCCGCCCCCGCGCCCCAGCGAAGATGCAGCGCGCGCCTTCCACTCACCAGGTGAAGAGTTTGCCTTTTATCCTGCGCAGCAGGCTGGAGAACTCGCCCGCCGCTCCCTCCGCGAGGGGCTCTGGGGCGCCGGGGCCCGCCGGCGAGTCTGACTCCATCGGCGCCCTTGCGCGTCTCCGGCGCCCAAAACCCCCGATGTGCCGGGTCCCGGAAGACGGGAGGCGGCGCCTGTGCGGCCGGCTGGGGCTCCGCTCGGGCCCTGCGCTCCCTCCCTCGCTCGCTTGCTCGCGTCCCTCTCGCTCCTCCGCCCGGCTCCTTCAACGACCAATCATTAACTGTCAAGCCCTAAGGGCCAGACAATACATTTGCAGATTACAACCTGGCACCTCCAGGGTGGCAGGAGGAGAAAGGGCAATTTTTTTTCGTCTTGGCAGCCGAGCCTTATTGTTGAGCGTTACCCAATGTGCCTTTCAGGTTTTTAGGGTTCCTTGTTTGAAATCACAAGATACAGTGACACGAGGTTATTGTAGGTGATTCCTAAGCTAAGAAGCGGTGAGTGAGCAGTGAGTTAGAAGCAGTGAGTGAGCCGGGACTCTCCTAACTGGAAGGACTGGCTGACCCCTCCTCTTCCCTCCCACTCTCCCTCCCTCTGGCTGATTTGTACAAGATCGCTTCATTAAAATAACTGAAGGCAGGCAGGGCGCGTTGGCTCACGTCTGTAATCCCAACACTTTGGGAGGCCGAGGCGGGTGGATCACCTGAGGTCAGGAGTTCGAGACCAGACTGGGAAACATGGTGAAACCCCCGTCTCTACTAAAAATACAAAAATTAGCCGGGCGTGGTGACGGGTCCCTGTAGTCCCAGCTACTCGAGAGGCTGAGGCAGGAGAATCGCTTGAACCCGGGAGGCGGCGGTTGTGAGCCGAGATCGCGCCTTTGCACTCCAGCCTGGGCAACAGAGCGAGATGTCGTCTTAAAAAAAAAAAACAAAAAACAAAAACAAACAAACAAAAAACCTGAAGGCGCTTCAGGTCTGTATCGCTTTTCCCTGCAAAACATGGGTAAGATCCTAAAAAGATTTTGGAAACGTGCCTTTGTGGCGTGTATGGAGGCGTGGCTCATTCCTTGCAGTGTGTTGGTTTTGTCTTTCAGTATTCAGTTGTCTCCGCTGTGCCAGGGAGACAGACGGTGCCAACCCCGGGCGCTCGGCTGGGATGCCCTGCCCTCCCTGGCCACGCCTTCCGAGGCTTCCACGGGCCAAAGAGGGATTAAGAGACACTAGGCTGGGGTCGAAAAGTTCCTGTCACTGACCCCCTGCTTCCGGAAAGGAGGAGATCCAGAAAACAAAAGAAAAGGTGTTGAGACCTTTTTTTTTTCCTGGCCACATGCTTTGGGGGTTGGGGTGGGGCAAAATAAACGTATGTTCAAATAGACACGCTATGCAGACCAGCTGGCAATTCTGTAAGAGGAGTCTAAGAAAAAAAAACAGCTATAGGCCGGGCGCGGTGGCTCACGCTTGTAATCCCAGCACTTTGGGAGGCCGAGGCGGGCGGATCACGAGGTCAGGAGATCGAGACCATCCTGGCTAACACGGTGAAACCCCGTCTCTACTAAAAATACAAAAAATTAGCCGGGCGTGGTGGCGGGCGCCTGTATTCCCAGCTACTCGGAGAGGCTGAGGCAGGAGAATGGCGTGAACCCGGGAGGCGGAGCTTGCAGTGAGCCGAGATCGCGCCACTGCACTCCAGCCTGGGTGACAGAGCGAGACTCTGTCTCAAAAAAAAAAAAAAAAAAAAGAAAAAAAAACAGCTTTCGAAAATGAAATATGGCTTCAGGAACCCCAAGTTTAGCAGCTGCAGGAACCTCAAAAAAACCTTTGAAACTAAGAACGCGGTCATCCGTAGAGACTAAGTATTATAATACAAGCATATCATGAAACAAGAGGACATTAGAAGCACATTTAAGATGTCACTTTTGTAAAGTAAACAACTCATTTAACCCTGCGTATTGACAACGTTGAATTCTACCTGAGCCCTGTGGAAAATAATGACAATTAAGTAACCTTCCTAGGCCGGGCGCGGTGGCTCACGCCTGTAATCCCAGTGCTTTGGAAGACCTAGGCGGGCGGATTATCTGAGGTCAGGAGTTCGAGACCAGCCTGACCAACATGGTGAAATCCCGTCTCTATTAAAACTACAAAAATTAGCCCAGCGTTTTGGTGTGCGTCTGTAATCCCAGCTACTTGGGAGGCTGAGGCAGGAGAACTGCTTGAACGCGGGAGGCAGAGGTTTCAGCGAGCCGAAATCGTGCCACTGCACTTCAGCCTAGGCAACAGAGTAAGACTGTCAAGAGAGAAGAAAGAAAAAGAAAGAAAGAAAGAAAGAAAGAAAGAAAGAAAGAAAGAAAGAAAGAAAGAGAGAGAGAGAAAGGAGGGAGGGAGGAAGGAAGGAAAGAAAAGAAGGAAGGAAGGAAGGAAGGAAGGAAGGAAGGAAGGAAGGAAGAAAGAAAGAAAGAAAGAAAGAAAGAAAGAAAGAAAGAAAGAGAGAGAGAGAGAGAGAGAAAGGAGGGAGGGAGGAAGGAAGGAAAGAAAGGAAGGAAGGAAGGAAGGAAGGAAGGAAGGAAGGAAGGAAGGAAGGAAGAAAGGAAGGAAGGAAGGAAGGAAGGAAGGAAGGAAGAAAGAAAGAAAGAAAGAAAGAAAGAAAGAAAGAAAGAAAGAAAGAAAAAGAAAAGAAAGAAAGAAAGAAAGTTGAATTTCCCTCTGAACTTTCACCCACCCTGACCCTGAGCCGCAGGTAACCCCTCCTTAATAGCTCCTCCTGAGAAGTTGGCCTCCGGGTGAAACATTCTCTGATCTATTATCCAATGACAAATTTGATTTTTTATTTGCAATATATACAGTAGTCACCTCCTTACCTGAGGTTTTGATTTCCACGGTTTTAGTTACCACAGCCAATTACCCTCTGAAAATAGGTGACTAGAGGATAGTAAGGCCGGGCGCGGTGGCTCACGCTTGTAATCCCAGCACTTTGGGAGGCCGAGGCAGGCGGATCACGAGGTCAGGAGATCGAGACCACGGTGAAACCCCGTCTCTACTAAAAATACAAAAAAAATTAGCCGGGCGTGGTGGCGGGCGCCTGTAGTCCCAGCTACTCGGAGAGGCTGAGGCAGGAGAATGGCGTGAACCCGGGAGGCGGAGCTTGCAGTGAGCCGAGATTGCGCCACTGCACTCCAGCCTGGGCGACAGAGCAAGACTCCGTCTCAAAAAAAAAAAAAAAAAAAAAAAAAAAAGAGGATAGTAAGATATTTTGAGAGAGAGACCACATTCACATAACTTTTATTACAGTATGTTATAATTGTTCTATTTTATTATGAGTTGTTAATTTCTTACTATGCCAATTTTATAAATTTTATTATAGATATGTGTAGGAAAAAAGTGTATACTGTATAGGGCTAAATACTCTCTGCAGTTTCAGACATCCACCAGGTGTCCTGAAACATAAGGGAGGACTACTATCTTTGATTATGTGAGTATGAAGAAAAATAGAAGATACACGTCAACACAAGTAACTTTAAAAGAGGGTGGGAGACCAGGCGCAGTAGCTCACGCCTGTAATCCCAACACTTCAGGAGGCTGAGGCAGGAGGATTGTTTGAACTCAGGAGTTTCAGACCAGCCTAGGGCAACATAGTGAGACAGTCTCTTAAAAAAAAAAAAACACACACACACACACACACACAAAACTCCGGCACATATAATAGAGTCCCCCTCCCTTTTTTTTTTCAGACGGAGTCTCTCTTTGTCAGGCTGGAATACAGTGGCTCGATCTCGGCTCACTGCAACCTCCAACTCCCTGGTTCAAGGGATTCTCATGCCTCAGCCTCCCAAGTAGCTGGGACTACAGGCACACGCCCATGCCCGGCTAATTCTGGTATTTTTAGTAGAGACAGGATTTCACCATGTTGGCCAGGTTGGTCTCGATCCCCTGACCTCGTGATTCACCTGCCTCGGCCTCCCAAAGTGCCGGGATTACAGGTGTGAGCCACCACGCCCGCCAATAGAGTCCCTGTTATGTCAATTGTATGCCTTTGTATAAATACATGAGATTAAAAGATGAATTTAGACATTGTAGCAAGCTGAATAATGTCCCCCAAAATATCCACGTCCTAATCCCTAGAACCTGTGAATGTTGCCTTGAGTGGCAAAATGGACTTTGCAGATGTGATTAAATTACACACCGTGAGATGGAGAGATTATCCTGTGGGCCATAATGTAATCACAGTGTCATAGGAGGGAAACAGAGGCCAGGCATGGAGGTTCACACCTGTAATCCCAGCACTTCGGAAGGCCAAAGCACGTGGATCATGAGGTCAGGAGTTCGAGACCAGTTTTGCCACCATGGTGAAATCCCATCTCTACTAAAAATACAAAAATTATCCGGGCATGGTGGTGCACACCTGTAATCCCAGCTACTCAGGAGGCTGAGGCAGGAGAATCACTTGAACGCAGGAGGCAGAGGTTGCAGTGAGTAGAGATCACGCCATTGCACATCAGCCTGAGTGACATAGCAAGACTCTGTCCCCCCGACCACCACCACCAAAAAAAGGAGGGAAACAGAAGGAAAAGAAAGTGATATAATGTAAGCAGAGGTTGAAGTGATGCGCTTTGAAGACAGAGAAAGGCTAACACAAGCCAAGGAATACATGCAGCCACCAGAAGCTCAGAGGCTCCAGAAGAAAGTAGCCCTGACAACTTTAGGCTTGACAACAGGCCAGTGAAACTGATTTCAGACTTCTGACCTCCAGAACTGTAAGAGAATAAATCTATGTTGTTTTAAGCCACTAAATTGGTGATTTATTACAGCAGCCATAGGAAACAAATGCGGATGTGTATACACTAATTTATAGAAATCAGGGTACACTGTCAAGTGAAAAAAGCAAATTTTAGGGTAACTGTATAATACGGTTACATTTTAATAAAAGCTACCAACTAAATATCTTTATATATACATATATTAATACATTGATAGACATATATTTATATTTGCTGTGTTTATTATATAAGCAAGAAAAAAGATTTGGAAGAATACATAACAGGTTATTGATAATGGTTAAATCATGTGAGTGGTTGGGGATGGGGGCGGGGAATGAATAAGGGGGTGAGAGATTGCCATATATATCTTCATTTTGTGTCCTTACTATGAGCATATACTGCCTTTGCAATTTAAAAAATGTACAATTAAGACATTTTTCAATAGGTCACATTAATCTTAATTTAAAACATATTAAGCTCAGCTGGGCACAGTGGCTCATGCCTGTAATCCCAGCACTTTGAGAGGCCAAGGCAGATGGATCACCTGAAGTCAGGAGTTCAAGACTAGCCCCACCAACATGGTGAAACCCCATCTCTACTAAATACAAAAAAGTAACCTGGCATGGTGGCACATGACTCTAATCCCAGCTACTTGGGCAGTAGCTGAGGCAGGAGAATTCCTTGAACCCAGGAAGCAGAGGTTGCAGTGAGCCGGGATTGTGCCATTGCACTCCAGCCTGGGCAACGAGAGCAAAACTCCATCTCAAAAAAAACAAACAAACAAAACGTATTAGGCTCAACATGTCACCCCCAGGAGACAATGGGGCCAGGAAATATAATTAGCCACTGACATGGATTCTAAAGTTATGGACAAAATTGTATGTATTTCTTAAACACAAAATCCTCCTCAAAAAGTGGCAATAGTAGTACTGCTCTAGCGTTGCTCCAAAATGAGCTCATCCCTGCTGAGGAGTATTGATCAGTCTACCTTATTTTGGTATCAGAATTAAAATATATTGAGTGGATCTGTGGGCACCGATCCACAAGTTTATGTCAATGGAAATTTACTGGAAAAATAAGTTAGGTGTTGGGTATTTTGCACGTAGTAACTTTACTTCTTACAATTACAAAATAACAGCTACCACTTATTGAGCGCCTACTGGTGCCAGATAATTTAGATTTTCTATTATATGTATCAAATCACCCCAAATCATAGAGGCTTCAAACAGCAATCATTTTATTATCCCTTGAGGTTTCTGTGGGTCAGGAATTTAGGAAGGTGTGGGCAGGCGGTTCTGGCTCGAAATCTCTCTTGTGGTTGCAGTCAGAAGGTAGCTGAAGTGAGAAGGCGAGGAGTAGAGTGGGAGGTTTGGGCTGGAGCATCGAGCGCCTGACCAGAATCTCTCTCTCTCTCTCTCTCTCTCTCCCCATTTAGTTTCAGGGGCTTTCCACGTGGTCTCTCTTTGCAGGCTAATTTGCTAATTTGGGCTTCCTCATAGCCAGGTGACTTCAGGATAATTGGTCCACTTACGTGGCAGCTGGCAGCTGGTTCTTACCCCAAGCAAGTGCCCTAAGAGAAAAAAGCAAGAGCTTATTGTCAATATCCTCCAACCAAGACCACTGTGAATGTATATGTAGTTCAACAAGTTGAATTTACTACTCCTTGCTGTGAGAGAGAATTCATGTGATGGGGGAACCATAGATTCTCAGTAACAGGGAGTTAGAAAGAACTAAATATATATAGGATGTTAGCTTGTTTGAGTGATTTGAAGAAGGGTCTAAGGAAGCAGGAGTTCATTCTAGATTGGAGGCTGTTTGGATGCAATTCTTATTGGTATCTCAAGACATCTATATGGAGGGCAGACTTGGGTGAAGAAAAAACTGTAATTGGTAAAGAACTAGCAGTCACTTATTTTGGCAAAAAACCCAGAGTTGGTATTATACCGGTGGCACAATGACATTGTTTTTGTGCTTAGAGAAGATTATGAGCTAGCCTTGCTTTACCATGGTCTCAGGATAATCTCTTCTGAGAATGATATTCTGTTAGATTATGTCCTATAAAAGAATAATGTGAAGGCTGGGCGCGATGGCTCACGCCTGTAATCCCAGCACTTTCGAAGGGCGAGGCGGGCAGATCACCTGAGGTCAGGAGTTTGAGACCAGCCTGGCCAACATAGCAAAACCCCCTCTCTACTAAAAATACAAAAAGCCGGGCGTGGTAGCTACTGGGGAGGCTGAGGCAGGAGAATTGCTTGAACCCAGGGGGCAGAGGTTGCAGTGAGCCGAGATCGCACCACTGCACTCCAGCCTGGGTGACGGAACGAGACTCCGTCTCAAAAAAAAAAAAAAAAAAAAAAAAAATAATAATAATAATAATAATAATATGGCTCAGCTGTAAGTGCCAGGCCAGTTTCAAAAAAAAAAAAAAAAACCAGTTTATTTTTCTATTCTTTCTCAGTATCTCCTTTCATGACCTAGCCAAAAAAGTCCTGTAGTCTCATTACCACCATAGTCCCAAACCCACCCAGGCTCAAAAGAAGGGAATGTAGACCCCACCTTTCAAAGGAACAGGGGGTCACCATCACATGGGAAAAGAGCATATGGGATGGAGGATATTGTTGCAGCCATATATGGTCTGCCACAAATGCTTTGCAAATTGCTCTCAGGCATAATTAATACTGTTTTTCAGGTGAGTAAGCTAAAATTCAGAAAAGACTAAGTAAATTGTCCAAGATCTTCAGAATAAGGCCGGGCGCGGTGGCTCACGCTTGTAATCCCAGCACTTTGGGAGGCCGAGGCGGGTGGATCACGAGGTCAGGAGTTCGAGACCACGGTGAAACCCCGTCTCTACTAAAAAATAGAAAAAATTAGCCGGGCGTGGTGGCAGGCGCCTGTAGTCCCAGCTACTCGGAGAGGCTGAGGCAGGAGAATGGCGTGAACCCAGGAGGCGGAGCTTGCAGTGAGCCGAGGTTGTGCCACTGCACTCCAGCCTGGGCGACAGAGCGAGACTCCATCTCAAAAAAAAAAAAAAAAAAAAAAAAAAAAAAAAAAGATCTTCAGAATAGTAACTGATTGATACTGACATTAAAAGCACCAAGCTGTCTTTCCAATTTAATTGACAAGCATGTATGAGCCTCTTTCCCAGTATCTTTTTCTCATTGCTTGTAAAAATAATTATAAACAGATATACTTTTTAGATCTCACCAAATACAACATACTGAATAAGAAAAGCTATGATAGTCACATCCATATTAAGATTACCATCCATTTAAAAAAATAATAAGACTGTAGCTCTAAGTGATGGTTTTGGATATTTGTCCCCTCCAAATCTCATGTTGAAATGTGATTCCCAAAGTTAGAGGTGGGGCCTGGTGGGAGGTAATTGGATCAATGGGATAGATCCCTCATGAAAGCTTTCGCACCATCTGCTTAATGATAAATGAGTTCTCACTCAGTTTACACAAGATCTGGTTGTTTAAAAGAGTCTGGAACCGGCCAGGTGCGGTGGCTCACACCTGTAACCCCAGAACTTTGGGAGGCCAAGGCAGGTGTATCACCTGAGGTCAGGAGTTCAAGACCAGCCTGGCCAACATGGTGAAACCCCGTCTCTACTAAAAATACAAAATATGTGGTGGTGCATGCCTGTAATCCCAGTTACTCAAGAGGCTCAAGCAGGACAATTGCTGGAACCCGAGATGTGAAGGTTGCAAAATGAGCCAAGGTCACGCCACTGCACTCCAGCCTGGGCAACAAGAGCAAAACTCCGTCTCAAAAAAAAACTTCCCCCACTCTTGCCATGTGACATGCTGGCTCTCCGTCACCTTCCACTGTGATTGTAAGCTTATTGAGGCCTCACCAGAAGCAAATGCCAGCACCATGCTTCCTGTAAAGCCTACAGAACTCTGAGCCACCAATTAAATCTCATTATTATTTGAGACAAGATCTTGCTCTGTCACCCAGGCTGCAGTGCAGTGGCACAATCATGGCTTACTGCAGTCTCAACCTCCTGGGCTCAGGCAGTCCTCCCACCTCAGCCTCCAGAGTAGCTGGGACTATAAGCATGCACTACCATCCCGGCTAATTTTTTTTTTTTTTTTTTTTTTGAGACGGAGTCTCGCTGTCTCCCAGGCTGGAGTGCAGTGGCGCGATCTTGGCTCACTGCAGGCTCCGCCCCCAGGGGTTCACGCCATTCTCCTGCCTCAGCCTCCCGCGTAGCTGGGACTACAGGCGCCTGCCACCTCGCCCGGCTAATTTTTTGTATTTCTAGTAGAGACGGGGTTTCACCGTGTTAGCCAGGATGGTCCATCCCGGCTAATTTTTACATTTTTAAAATTTTTGTAGAGATAGAGTCTCACTATGTTCTCCAGGCTGGTCTCAAACTCCTGGGCTCAAGCAATCCTCTGGCCTCAGCCCCACAAAGTGCTGAGATTATAGGTATGTGCCACTGTGCCTGACCTAAATCTCTTTTTTTAATAACTTACTCAGCCTCAGATATTTCTTTACAGCAACATAAGAACAGCCTAATGCACTAAGTGTTTATGTTTTTTTTTTTCTTTCTTTGAGATGGAGTACTGCTCTGTCGCCCAGGCTGGAGTGCAGTGGCATGATCTCGGCTCACTGCAACCTCTGCCTCCTGGGTTCAAGCAATTCTCCTGCCTCAGCCTCCCAAGTAGCTGGGACTACAGGCACAGGCCACCACACCCAGCTAATCTGTATATTTTTAGTAGAGATGGGGTTTCGCCACATTGACCAGGCTGGTCTCAAACTCCTGACTTCAGGTGATCCATGCACCTCAACCTCCCAAAGTACTGCGATTACAGGCATGAGCCACCATGCCCAGCCATGATTTTATATTATTTGTGAGGAATATTTGAATACTAAAAATACCACAGTAGTATCGCTTCTCGGCCTTTTGGCTAAGATCAAGTGTAGTAAAAATACCACAGTAGTAAAGAAGTGGCTTTAGAAGGCCAAGGCAGAGGATCACTTGAGGCCAGGAGTTTGAGACCAGCCTGGGCGGTATAACAAGACCCCATCTCTACAAAAAATATAAATAAATAATAAACATAAAAATTAGCTGGGCATGGTAACTTGCACCTGTGGCCCCAGCTATACAGGAGGCTGAGGTAGGAGGATTCCTTGAGCCTGGGAGGTGCAGGCTGCAGTGAGCCATGAACATGCCACTCCACTCCAACATGGGTGACAGAATGAGACCCTGTCTCAAAAAAAAAAAAAAAAAAAAAAAAGAAGACTCCTTTCATCTAGAACCAATGTTTAAGGTAGTTAAACTAAAGTCATTTCTATAAACATTCAATGGAAACTTTCCAAATATAATCTATAATTAAAGTTCATTTTAAAACACTTACTTAAAAAGCTTTATTTTAAAAAATTCTGTTTGCAGCATCCTATTAAATACATTTATTGCTACTATACTTGAGGCTCACAAGGACAATAGCTGCATTATTCCAGCTAAGCCTCTTTATTTTCTCTTTCACAAGTATTCGAAGAATACTGATCAGTGTCAATCTGTCTTCGATTTGAATGGCCTAGATTAGTACACAAGGTACCAAACAAATGCAAATGTCAGAATTGGCCAGGCACGGTGGCTCATGCCTGTAATCCCAGCACTTTGGGAGGCCAAGGCAGGCGGATCACGAGGTCAGGAGATCAAGACCACAGTGAAACCCCATCTCTACTAAAAATACAGAAAATTAGCCGGGCGCAGTGGTGGGCGCCTGTAGTCAGGAGGACAGTGTGAACCCAGGAGGCAGAGCTTGCAGTGAGCTGAGATCGCGCCACTGCACTCCAGCCTGAGCGACGGAGTGAGACTCTATCTCAAAAAAAAAAAAAAAAAAAGTCAGAATTACCTGTCATTAAGCAGAGGAAATCAATAATACTATCTGCTTAGATGGCAACTTTGTTTAGAGAATTCACCTTATTACCATTATCTTGTTATAGGACACATTACAAATCAATCAACTATATATTGGTTGAATGCAAATTATGTGCAGACCACATTTCTAGATGTGATCTCTGATATTCAATATGTGAAAGATACTGTTACTCTTCCATCCACCTTTCCTTCCTTCTTTCCCTCCAAAAACATCTTAGAACACCTACTATGTTCAGGGCCCCATGGTAGATGGCATGAAGAATTTTTTTTTTTTTTTTTTTTTTTTTTGAGACAGAGTCTCGCTCTGTGGCCCAGGCTGGAGTGCAGTGGCGCAATCTCGGCTCACTGCAAGCTCCACCTCCCGGGTTCAAGCAATTCTCCTGCCTCAGCCTCTCCGAGTAGCTGGGACTACAGGCGCCCGCCACCACGCCTGGCTAATTTTTTTGTATTTTTAGTAGAGACGGGGTTTCACCGTGGTCTCGATCTCCTGACCTCGTGATCCGCCCGCCTCGGCCTCCCAAAGTGCTGGGATTACAAGCGTGAGCCACCGCGCCCGGCCAAGGCATGAAGAATGTAGGAGTAATTAAGACTTGGTTCTTGTCTTCATATTGTTTACGATTTAATAGAGAGGAAAGTACTTTGCACAACCCTAACTGCCCTTATTTTTATTTTATTTATTTATTTATTTTTTGAGACAGAGTCTCGTTCTGTTGCCCAGGCTGAAGTGCAGTGGCATGATCTGGGCTCACTGCAGCCTCAGCCTCCCGGGTTCAAGCTATTCTCCTGCCTCAGCCTCCGGAGTAGCTGGGATTACAGGTGCCTGCCACCACGCCCAGCTAATTTTTGTATTTTTCATAGAGTCGGGGTTTCACCATGTTGGCCAGGCTGGTCTTGAACTCCTGACCTAGTGATCCGCCTGCCTTGGCCTCCCAAAGTGCTGGGATTACAGGCGTGAGCCACCACACCCAGCTTTTTTTTTTTGAGACAAGGTCTCACTCTCTCACCCAGGCTGGATTGCAGTGGTGTGATCACGGCTCACTGCAGCCTCAACTTCCTCAGGCTCAAGTGATCCTCCCACCTCAGCCTCCCACGTAGCTTGGACCACAGGTGCACATCACCACGCTCAGCTAATTTCTTGTATTTTTTGTAGAGATGGGGTTTCTCCATGTTGCCCAGGATGGTCTTGAACTCCTGGGCTCAAGTGGTCCTCCCGCCTTGGCCTCTGAAAGTGTTGGGATTAAAAGAGCTTGAGCTAGGCCGGGTGCAGTGGTTCACACCTGTAGTCTCAGCACTTTGGGAGGCCAAGGCGGGGGTGGATCACCTAAGGTCAGGAGTTCGAGACCAAACTGGCCAACACGGTGAAACCCTGTTGCTACTAAAACTACAAAATTTAGCGGAGTGTGGTGGTGGGTGCCTGTAATCCCAGCTACTCGGGAGGCTGAGGCGGGAGAATTGCTTGAACCCAGGAGGCAGAGGTTGCAGTGAGCTGAGATCGCACCACTGCACTCCAGCCCGGGTGACAGAGCGAGACTGACTCTGTCTCAAAAACAAAATAAAGCTTGAGCCTGGGAGGCAGAGGTTGCAGTGGGCCGAGATTACACCACTGTACTCCAGCCTGGGTGACACAGTGAGACTCCATTCCCCAAAACCCCCAAAAAGGCATGAGACACCGTGCCCAGACTAACATTATTTAATTGAGGAGTAAAGGCTCCAAGAAATGAGCTTTTTCCTGATTATCCCTTGGTCCCAGCCAGCTCCCACTTCACCCCTTCTTTTCTGCTTACAGTCCTGAAAGATTTCTCTTCACTTCACCTCTTTTCCAGGTACCATTGCCTGAATCCCTTTTCCTGAGGTCATCTAACTTCTGAAATAAGTACTGAAGGGAAAATGAAAAGGAAACAAATATAGGTTGTACAAAAAATGAAAACAAAAAAGAGAAAAACAAAAAATCACCTTGAGAAGTTTTAAACTGTGTCATTAACCATAGCAGTCCCTTTTAGTCTAATGCAGTGGTTTAAAATACCAACCATAGGCTAATGACTCCCTGACTTTTTTAGCTCCAGCACAGGCTTCCCCTGAGCTTCAGATTTGTATATATAATTGCTGACTTGCCATATCCACTAGGAAATCTTAAAGGCATCTCAAACATGGCCCTAACAAAACGCTCTCTGTTCCTCCATTTCTTACTTTCCTCACTTACACCCATTGCAATATAGAGCACTTCAATCTATCAGTTCTCAAACTGAGAAACTAGGGATCTGCCAGGCATGGTGGCTCATGCCTGTAATCCCAGCACTTTGGGAGGCTGAGCTGGGAGGATCACTTGAGGCCAGGAGTTTGAAACAAGCAATAAAGACCTCATTTCTACGAAAAAAAATATTAATTTTAAAAATAAAACAATCAGCCGGGCGCGGTGGCTCACGCCTGTAATCCCAGCACTTTGGGAGGCTGAGGCGGGTGGATCACGAGGTCAGGAGATCGAGACCACGGTGAAACCCCGTCTCTACTAAAAATACAAAAAAATTAGCCGGGCGTGGTGGCGGGCGCCTGTAGTCCCAGCTACTCGGAGAGGCTGAGGCAGGAGAATGGCGTGAACCCGGGAGGCGGAGCTTGCAGTGAGCCGAGATTGCGCCACTGCACTCCAGCCTGGGTGACAGAGCAAGACTCCGTCTCAAAAAAAAAAAAAAAAAAAAAAAAAAAAAAAAAAAAAAATAAAACAATCTAGGGATCATACATGGTTTCTCCTTTTATCTCTCTCATTCAATCCAATAGCCAGTCTTTCCTTTTTTTTTTTCTTTTCTTTTTTTTTTATTTGGACGCAGATTCTTGCTCTGTCACTCAGGCTGGAGTACAGTGGCACGATCTCGGCTCACTGCAACCTCTGCCTCCTGGGTTCAAGCAAATTCTCTTGTCTCAGCCTCCCTAGTGGCTGGGACTACAGTCACACCCCGCCACGCCTGGCTAATTTTTGTATTTTTAGTAGAGACAGGATTTCACCATATTGGTCAGGCTGATCTTGAACTCCTGACCTCAGGTAATCCACCCACCTCAGCCTCCCAAAGTGCTGGGATTACAGGCATGAGCCACCGCGCCCGGCCCAGTTTTTATTTTCCTTTTCAAGATATATCTGAAATCCATTCCCTTTTCTCTGTCTTCACCACCATAGGCCAAACCACCAAAATCTGTGGCCTATATGCTGCAACAGACTGGTATATCTTCTTACTTATTCTATTCTTGCCTCCCTACAGTCCATTACCCAAAATCCCTATGAAATAAGGTCACTCTCCCCTGCTTATAAGCCTACAATGCCTGCCTATAGTATTTAGCGTGAAATTTAGGCTCCTTGCTCTAGCTTAAATGCCCTGCCTAACTCTTCAACCTGCATACTGTGCTCTTTCTCTTTCCGTTTATTTCTATTGCCTCATTTCCTCTGCCCAGAATAATCTGCCTTCAGATCTAAGCATAGTCTTAGGTCCAGTCTTGTATCCCTTAGAGAAGATGTCCTTGACTTAATCCACTGGTTCCCAGTCTCTCCCTATCAAATTGATAGGTTACATTTTTATCATAGGAATTGTTGGGGGCTGAATTGTGCACCGCCCCCTGCCCAGAAATTTATATATTGAAGTCACCCAGGGCTGAGGGGATGGATCACCACCCTGGTGGGCCGAGGACAGAGCATCAAGCCAAAGATTATTCTGGAGCCTTAAAGTCTTTTTTTGTTTGTTTGTTTTTTGGAGACAGAGTCTCTCTCTGTCACACAGGCTGGAGTGCAGTGGCATGATCTTGGCTCACTGCAACCTCCGCCTCCCAGGTTCAAGCAATCTCCCTCCTCAGCCTCCTGAGTAGCTGGGACTACAGGCATAAGCTACCACGTCTGGTTAATGTTTGCATTTTTAATAGAGATAGGGTTTCGCCATATTGGCCAGGCTGGTCTCGAACTCCTGACCTCAGGTGATCCACCCGCCTCGGCCACCAAAGTGCTGGGATTATAGGCGTGAGCCACCACATCCGGCTGGGGTTTATTTTTTATTTCTGACTTTTGGAATGGGAAAGTCTATGCTATGCCTATGCCACCATTGTATTTTGGAAGCAGGTAACTTGTCTGGTTTTATAGATTCACAGCTGGAGAGGAATTTTGCCTCAGGACAAATCATAACTCCTATGAGTCTCACTCATACCTGATTTAGATGATATTTTGTGCTTAGACTTGATGCTGAAATGAGTTAAGATTTCTGGGGCCATTAGAACAGGGTGAGCGTATGAATTTGGTGGACAGGTGGATGGAGGGCTATAATGAGGTCTACCAAATTCATATGTCGAAGTCCTAACATCCAGTGCCTCAGAATGTGATTGCAGTGACAAAGTCTTTAGAGGTATTAAGTTATAATGAAGACATTAGGGTAGGCCCTAATCCAATATAACTAGTATCCTTATAACAAGAGGAAATTAAGACACAGACAGTTACAGAGGAAAGACCGTGTGAAAACACAGAGAGATGGCCCTCTACAAGCCACGAGAGATGCTTCAAAAGAAACCAGCTCTGGCTTGGCGCGGTGGCTCACACCTGTAATCCTAGCACTTCGGAAGGCCAAGGTGGGTGGATCACCTGAGGTCAGGAATTCGAGACCACCCTGACCAACATGGAGAAACTCCATCTCTACTAAAAATACAAAATTAGCCGGGTGTGGTGGCACATGCCTGTAGTTCCAGCTACTCGGGAGGCCAAGGCAGGAGAATCGCTTGAATCTGGGAGGCGGAGGTTGCAGTGAGCAGAGACCACCCCATTGCACTCCAGCCTGGGCCACGAGAGTGAAACTCTGTCTCAACAAAAAAACCAGTTCTGCCACCATCTTGATTTCAGACTTCTAACCTCCAAGACTGTGAGAAAATAAATGTGTTTAAGCCACTCAGTCTGTTGTATCTTGTTATGGCAACCCTAACAAACTAACACAGAAATTATCTGAAATTATCTTGTTCTTAGATTACTTCTATTGTGTTCTTCCGCCCACA
Source organism: Symphalangus syndactylus (assembly GCF_028878055.3). NCBI lineage: Eukaryota > Metazoa > Chordata > Mammalia > Primates > Hylobatidae > Symphalangus > Symphalangus syndactylus. The sequence goes on from NC_072425.2 coordinate 124,729,691, forward strand.
AAGAATTTCCTGCCCATCTATGGAGAACAGCCCCATAAGTATCTTGAGAATCATGTTAGCACTTAAAAGAAGCTAAACCATAAAGTGGCCTCCCAAAAATATTTATTTCTTTTTATCTTTTCACACACGTCTTCCATGAATTTTAATGTATTAATCTCAGTGCGTCTCTCACTGCCTTTTCCTTTCTTCACTCTTCTGCACTCACTTACAACCACTATCCCTCTAGCCAGACCAAGTTACTTAGAGCTTGTGAACTACAACATGCCATTTTGCACAGCTATACCTTTCAGTTAGATTAAGGGGAAGTCTTATCCTTCAACACTAAGCAAAGGGATTCCTTCCTCTGGGAACTCTTTTTTAATCCTCTCTATATATATATATATATATTTTTTTTTTTTTTTTTTTTTTTTTTTTGAGACGGAGTCTCCCTCTGTCTCCCAGGCTGGAGTGTAGTGGCGCAATCTCGGCTCACTGCAAGCTCCGCCTCCCGGGTTCACGCCATTCTCCTGCCTCAGCCTCCAAGTAGCTGGGACTACAGGCGCCCGCCACCACGCCCGGCTAATTTTTTGTATTTTTAGTAGAGACGGGGTTTCACCGTGGTCTCGATCTGCTGACCTCGTGATCCACCCGCCTCGGCCTCCCAAAGTGCTGGGATTACAAGCGTGAGCCACCGCGCCCGGCCTCTATATTTTATTTATTTACTGATTTATTTATTTATTTTTGAGTCTCACCTAGGCTGGAGTGCAGTGGCGTGAACATGGCTCACTGCAGCCTCAAACTCCCAGGGTCAGGTGATCCTCCCACCTCAGCCTCCCAAGTAGCTGGGATCACAGGCGTGAGCTGCCATGCCTGGCTGTTTTTGTATCTTTTGTACAGACTGAGTTGCCCAGGCTGGTCTCCAACTCGTGGGGTCAAGCTATCTGCCGTCTTGGCCTCCCAAAGTGCTGAGATTACAGGTTTGAGCCACCGACCTTTGCCCTACTTCAGTAATTTTTGTTCCAATTTATATTATTTCCTTCCTTCTACATTATTTGGGTTTATGTTGCTTTTTCCCTAACTCCTTAAATTGTGTTCTAAACTCGTTAATTTTGAGCTGCCTCTCACCAGTTTTGATAATGGCTTTACTATCATTCACTTCTATGTATTTTCCAGTTTCCATTATAATTTCTTCTTTGACTCGTGAGTTGGAAAGACACATCCCTTAATTTCCAAGCATAATAAGAGTTTTTAACTTTTTTTTTTTTTTCTGAGATGGAGTCTCGTTCTGTCACCAGGCTGGAGTGCAGTGGCGTGATCTCGGCTCACTGCAACCTCCGCCTCCCGGGTTCAAGTGATTCTCCCTCCTCAGCCTCCTGAGTAGCTGGGACTATAGGCATAAGCCACCACACTTGGTTAATTTTTGTATTTTTAGTAGAGATGGGGTTTTGCCATATTGGCCAGGCTGGTCTCGAACTCCTGACCTCAGGTGATCCGCATGCCATGGCCTCCCAAAGTGTTAGAATTACAGGCATGGGCCACCACACGTGGCCAAGTTTTTAATTATTTTCTATAGTTGATTTCTAACTTAACTGTATGATAATGTAGGCTATATGATACTTTTTTTTTTTCAGAGATAGGGTCTCACTCGGTCACCCAGGCTGGAGTGCAGTGGTATAGTCATAACTCACTGCAGCCTCAAACTCATGGGCTCACAGGATGCTTCTGCCTCAGATTCCGGAGTAGCTGGGACTACAGGCGAGTGCCACCACACCTGGCTAATTTTAAAATTTTTTGTAGAGACTGGTTTTATCCATGTCACCCAGGCTGGTCCAGAACTCCTGGCCTCCCAAATCATTGGGATTACAAGTGTGAGCCACCATGCCTGACCTGACCTGATACTTTCAATATTTTGAAAATATTGAGATAAGTTTTAAGACCTAGTACATGGTCAGTTTTGATAAATGTTTTTCTTGTGTGTGTAAAATAATTTTTTTTGTTTATTTTGTTTTCTTTCTTTTTTTTTTTTTTTTTGAGAGAGTTTCACTCTTGTTGCCCAGGCTGGAGTGCAATGGCGCCATCTCGGCTCACTGCAACCTCCGCCTCCCAGGTTCAAGTGATTCTCCTGCCTCAGCCCTCCCAAGTAGCTGGGATTACATGCACCACCACACCCAGCTAATTTTGTATTTTTAGTAGAGATGGGGTTTCTCCACGTTGGTCAGGCTGGTCTCAAACTCCCAATCTCAGGTGATCCGCCTGCCTCGGCCTCCCAAAGTGCTGGGATTATAGGTGTGAGCCACCACGCCTAGTGGAATGTTTATTCTCAATGTGGTTTTTGTTTGTTTGTTTGGTTGGTTTTTTGTTTTTGTTTTTGTTTTTTTGAGATGGAGCCTCACTCTCGCCCAAGCTGGAGTGCAGTGGTGTGATTTCAGCTCACTGCAGCCTCCTTCTCCCAGGTTCAAGCAATTCTCCTGCCTTAGCCTCCCGAGTAGCTGGAATTACAGGCACCTGCCACCACGCCTGGCTCATTTTTGTGTTGTTACTAGAGACGGGGTTTCACCATGTTGGCCAGGCTGTTCTCAAACTCCTGACCTCAAGTGATCCATTGGCCTTGGCCTCCCAAAGTGTTGGGATTACAGGCATGAGCCACCGTGCCCAGCCCTCAGTGTTTTAACATGTCCATTTGAACAAATATTCAGTCTCCTACTGATTTTTTTTGTCTATTTGATCTATCAATTTCTGAAATATTTGTTAAACCAGTGGTTGTCAAAGCATAGGCCTGAATCAGAAACATTAGCAGCACCTGAGAACTAGGTGCTTCTCTCAGGTGCTTGTGAGAAGTGGAAATTCTCAGGCCCCACCCTAGACCTATTGAATCAGAAGCTCTGGAGTTGGGCCTAGCAATCTGTTTTAACAAGCTCATCATGGGAGCATGAGATAGACTAAAATTTGAGAACCAACCTACTCTTCCATTATAGGAAGAAATAGAAACTTAGTTTCTCATTATAAAATTGTCAATATTTACTTCATATGTTTTAAATTTTTATTATTAGGTACACAGTAGTTTTTGTTACACATGTCTGTTGAGTATTTTATTATTATGACATGACATTCTTTATCTGCCCTAATACTTTTTGTGTGAAAGTCTATTTTTTCTGATGCTAATATAGCTTTTCCAACTTCATTTTAGTTGGTATTGGCCTGGCATTTTTTTTTCTATTCATTGCTTTTCAATATTTCTGTATAATAATTATATATATATATATATATATAAACAGCACATAGCTGGATTTTGTTTTGTTTTTTTGTTTTGTTTTTGAGACAGAGTTTTGCTCTTGTTGCTCAGGCTGGAGTGCAATGGCAATCTCGGCTCACTGCAACCTTTGCCTCCCAGGTTCAAGCGATTCTCCTGCCTCAGCCTCCCAAGTAGCTGGGATTACAGGTGCATGCCACCATGCCCGGCTAATTTTGTATTTTTAGTAGAGGCAGGGTTTCACCATGTTGCCCAGGCTGGTCTCAAACTCCTGACTTCAGGTGATCCACCCACCTCAGCCTCCCAAAGTGCTGGGATTATAGGCGTGAGATACCACGCCCAGCTTTGTTTTGTTTTTAGTCTGTTTGCCTTTTCTTTTTTTTTTTTTTTGTTACTTGAACCGCTACATCTACTTTAATCTTTGCCTTTTCATTGGACAGTTTAGTCTATTTACACAAAGGATGATTACTGACATATTTGGATTTATTTATACCAAATTACTATGTGGTTTGCAACTTGTCTTAATGTTTCTTTCTGTCTCTCTGTGTCTTGCCTTATTTTGAACTGGCTGAGTTTTTTCTCTTGTTTGGAAGTTTTGTTACCTATACCTATTCTTTCATAGTAGTCATAGCTATTCTAACATGCAAATTTAGCAAAGTCTAAAATTAATAAAAGTTTTATCCTCTTCCCAAACAATGCAAGAACCTTAGAATACTTTATAACTCTCCCAGCTTATATGCTATTGTTATCTAGTAATTTAGTTCTAGCTTGCTTCTTCTCACCCACAAAGTACAGATTTGTGGAAGCTAAATCAACTCCATATGCTAATCCATGTTGATTTATGATTAACTCCAGTTCCGAGAACGCCTCTTAAGATTTACAGTTTCACATACTTATGTCCTGCCCTTTGGCAAATTCCCTATTATTGAATATAAGCCCTGGGTCTTGGGGGTAACTGCAAGGATCCACCAATTTGCAGTTGCATGAGACAAAGCTTCTGTTAGTAAGTCCTATTAAATATTGCTTTCTGAGAAACTGGATTTGTCAGCCTCTTTCTATGGTCTCTCAGCTCCCTCGGCCTTTGGGGTAGGTTTTCATATGGCTGCCCACCACAAAACAATATTATTGTTGTTTCATATAATTAATGATTATATAGCAGTCATTCAACAGTACAGTACCTAGGGCCAGATTTGTGGATGTATGACCTATGTAGTCACAAAGGGCCCCATTTGTGGATGTATGACCTATGTAATCACAAAGGGCCCCATGCTTGGTGTCTTAGTCTGTTTGTGCTCCTATAACAAAATACTGGATAGTTCATAAAGAAGATACGCGGTGGCTCAGGCCTGTAATCCCTGCACTTTGGGAGGCTGAGAATCACTTGAAGTCAGGAGTTTAAGACTAGCCTGGCCAGGCCGGGCGTGGTGGCTCACGCTTGTAATCCCAGCACTTTGGGAGGCCGAGGCGGGCGAATCACGAGGTCAGGAGATCGAGACCACGGTGAAACCCCGTCTCTACTAAAAATATAAAAAATTAGCCGTGCGTGGTGGCGGGCGCCTGTAGTCCCAGCTACTCGGAGAGGCTGAGGCATGAGAATGGCGTGAACCCGGGAGGCGGAGCTTGCAGTGAGCCGAGATTGCGCCACTGAACTCCAGCCTGGGCAACAGAGCGAGACTCTGTCTCAAAAAAAAAAAAAAAAAAAAAAAAAAAAGACTAGCCTGGCCAACATGGTGAAACCTACTAAAAATACAAAAAATTAGGTGGGTGTGATGGTGTGCACCTGTAATCCCAGCTACTCGGGAGGCTGAGGCACGAGAATCGCTTGAACCCAGGAGGCAGAGGTTGCAGTGAGCCGAGATCAAGCCATTGCACTCCAGCCTGGGCAACAGGGCAAGACTGTCTCAAAAAAGAAAGAAAGAAAGAAAGAAAATAAATTAATTTTCTCACAGTTCTGGAACCCGAGGAGTCCACCATCAAGGCACCAGCAGGTTCAGTTTTCTGGAAAGGGCTGCTCTCTGCTTCCTGGATGGGACCTTATTGCTGCATCTTGTGGAGAGGGGGATCCCCGTGTCCTCACAGGGTGGAAGGCAGAAAGGCAAGCCAACCTGAACCTGTGTGAATCCTCTCTTAAAACACTTAATCCCATCCCAAAGAGGAGGAGCCCTCATGACCTAATCACTTCTTAAAGGCACCACCTCTTACTATCATTACACTGGCCATTAAGTTTCAACACTTGAATTTTGGTGGGGACACATTTAAACCACAGCACTTGCTCTCATGCTCTGCTGTTGTCATCATTTTTTTTTTTTTTTTTTTTTGAGACTGAGTCTCGCTCTGTCGCCCAGGCTGGAGTGCAATGGTGCACTTTTTCAGCTCACTGCAACCTCTGCCTCCCTGGCTCAAAGGATTCTCCTGCTGGGATTACAGGTGCATGCCACCACGCCCAGCTAATTTTTGTATTTTTAATAGAGACCAGTTTCATCATGTTGGCCAGGCTGGTCTTGGACTCCTGACCTCAGGTGATCTGCCTGCTCTGGCCTCCCAAAGTGCTGGGATTACAGGCGGACCCACCACACCTGCTATTGCCATCTTGAAATTTTTTTTTTTTTTTTTTTTTTGAGACGGAGTCTTGCTCTGTCACCCAGGCTGGAGTGCAGTGGCGCAATCTCGGCTCACTGCAAGCTCCGCCTCCCGGGTTCACGCCATTCTCCTGCCTCAGCCTCTCCGAGTAGCTGGGACTACAGGCGCCCGCCACCACGCCCGGCTAATTTTTTTGTATTTTTAGTAGAGACGGGGTTTCACCGTGGTCTCGATCTCCTGACCTCGTGATCCACCCGCCTCAGCCTCCCAAAGTGCTGGGATTACAGGCGTGAGCCACCGCGCCCGGCTGCCATCTTGAAATTTTTAATAATTTTTTTTAACAAGGAGCCTCATATTTTCTTTTTTCTTTTTTTTTTTTTGAGACAGAGTCTCGTTCTGTCACTCAGGCTGGAGTGCAGTGGCATGATCTTGGCTCACTGCAACCTCCGCCTCCTGGGTTCAAGCGATTCTCTTGCCTCAATGAATTACAGGCACCTGCCACCAGGCCTGGCTCATTTTTGTGTTTTTGTAGAGATGGGGATTTCACCATTTTGGCCAGGCTGGTCTCGAACTCCTGACCTCAGGTGATCCGCCTGCTCTGGCCTCCCAAAGTGCTGGGATTACAGGCATGAGCCACGGTGCCTAGCCTCGGAGCTTCGTATTTTCTTTTTTTTTTTTTTTTTTTGAGACAGTCTGTCTCCCAGGCTGGAGTACAGTGGTATGATCTCAGCTCACTGCCAGCTCTGCCTCCCAGGTTCACACCATTCTCCTGCCTCAGCCTCCTGAGCAGCTGGGACTACAGGCACCCGCCACCACACCTGGGTAATTTTTTGCATTTTTAGTAGAGACAGAGTCTCACCGTGTTAGCCAGGATGGTCTCGATCTCCTGACATCGTGATCCGCCCGTCTGGGCCTCCCAAAGTGCTGTGATTACAGGCATGAGCCACCGCGCCCGGCCAAGCCTCATATTTTCAGTGGCTCTGCACTAGGACCCAAAAATTATGTAGCCTAGATCTTCCATCAGGATTTTATTTTGTTTCTACTGCAGTTACATCTTTAGAATTTCCTTTACAGAGGGTCTTTTGATCTAAAGTCTATTTCTGTTTGTCTTAAAATATCTTTATTGCACCCTCTTTGTTTTTTAAGATACTGTTGATGGATATAAAACTCAAGATTGACTAATATTTTCTCTAACCACTTTGAATATATCTTCCTGTCTTCATTTTTGCAATAGAGAAGGCAGCCAACCATCTAATTACCTTTTTCCTGTAGGTCACCTGCCTGTTTTCCTGTGACTTTTCACCACCTTTTTATTTTTTATTTATTTTTTTTAGGGTTGTGCATTTCACTATGATGTATCTAGATGTGGATTTTTTTGCTTGGGATTTTTTTTTTTTTTTTTTTTTTTTTGAGACGGAGTCTCGCTCTGTCACCCAGGCACCCAGGCTGGAGTGCAGAGGCACGATCTCGGCTCACTGCAAGCTCTGCCTCCTGGGGTCATGCCATTCTCCTGCCTCAGCCTCTCCGAGTAGCTGGGACTACAGGCGCCCGCCACCACGCCCGGCTAATTTTTTGTATTTTTAGTAGAGACAGGATTTCACCGTGGTCTCGATCTCCTGACCTCGTGATCCACCCGCCTCGGCCTCCCAAAGTGCTGGGATTACAAGCGTGAGCCACCGCGCCCGGCCTTTTGCTTGGGATTTACCTGGCTTTATTGAGCTTCCTAGATCTGAATATTGATATATTATCCGTGAATATTTTGATATCTGGATTATAGCTGAATTCTCCAAAAGATAAGTTACTTCTGACTGAGAGAGCTATCAGGCCCCAGCCCAAGCTAAGCCATCATATCCCCTGTGACCTGCATGTACACATCCGGATGGCCTGAAGCAACTGAAGATCCACACAAGAAGTGAAAATAGCCTTAACTGATGACGTTCCATCATTGTGATTTGCTCCTGCCCCATCCTAACTGATATAATATATTCTGCCCTGCCCTTAAGAAGGTACTTTCTAATATTCTGCCTCTCTCCCCCCGCCCTGCCACCCCCCACCCCGCCCTTGAGAACTAATGATAATCCCACCAACCTTTGCTGACTCTTTTTTCGGACTCAGCCCACCTGCACCCAGGTGATTAAAAAGCTTTATTGCTCACACAAAGCCTGTTTGGTGGTCTCATCACATGGACATGCGTGACAAGAGCTACCAAATAGCACCATTTAAAATTCCCTATTCGAAGGTTTTCTTTCTGAGTTTCACAGGTAGCATGAATTAAAACTGTATAAAAACTAGCTTGTGGTATGAATCTCTAAGAAATAGCTTTCTCTTCTGTCAAGTTCCCAGTTCAAGACATGAAACTGCCTTTGCAAAATTATGACTGAGACAGTGAAAGAGATTTTTTTTTTTTTGAGATGGAGTCTCGCTCTGTCGCCCAGGCTGGAGTGCAGTGGCGCGATCTCGGCTCACTGCCAGCTCTGCCTCCCAGGTTCACACCATTCTTCCTGCCTCAGCCTCCCGAGTAGCTGGGACTACAGGCGCCCGCCACCACGCCTGGCTAATATTTTTGTATTTTTAGAAGAGACAGGGTTTCACTGTGTTAGCCAGGATGGTCTCGATCTCTTGACCTTGTGATCTGCCCGCCTCGGCCTCCCAAAGTGCTTTGATTACAGGCGTGAGCCACCAGGTCCGGCTGAAAGCAAGTTTATTAAGAAAGTAAAGGAGTAAAAGAACGGTTACTCCACAGACAGAGCAGCCCTGAGGGCTGCTAGTTGCCCTTTTTTATGGCTATTTCTTGATTATATGCTAAACAAGGGGTAGATTATTCATGCCTCCCCTTTTTAGACCATATAGGGTAATTTTCTGATGTTGCCATGGCATTTGTAAACTGTCATGGTGCTGGTGGGAGTGTAGCAGTGAGGACCACCAGAGGTCATGCTTGTGGCCATCTTGGTTTTGGTGGGTTTTAGCCAGCTTCTTTACTGCAAGCTGTTTTATCAGCAAGGTCTTTATGACCTGTATCTTGTGCCAACCCCCAATCTCATCCTGTGTCTTAGAATGACTTAACTGCCTAGGAATGCAGCCAGTAGGTTTCAGCCTCATTTTACCTAGCTCCTATTCAAGATGGAGTTGCTCTGGTCCAAATGCCTCTGACAAGAAGTCTGATTTCTAGATTTCTCACCTAAGCATGTCCCGGACTTTAACTTCTACAGTTAAAGAAGTAGCTCCAAGAGGTCTTCAAAGCAGAAGACTCACATTCTTCAAGATTTAGCAGAAAACTCCAGGGCAGAGACTGTCTTTAGCATATTACCTCTCAAGGTCTCTGAGTTTTGTTTGGAGGCCTCTGCAGAGTTATTGTTACAGTAAGTAATTAGTCAGGTATGAGCAGGGCAGGAGAGGGCCTCTTGCTCTACCAGGAATGTTAGGCAACCATCAGGTGATGGTCAGACAGTTGTTAACTTTCTCTCTTGGTTGCAGCCAGCACCAGGGAAAGGCAGTCTCCCAATATATAGAAAAACCTGAAGCTGGTGATCAGCAGCTTCCTGATAAGATCTTAGGAGTTGGGCAAGTTGGCTCACACATGCGCACTAAGCGGCAAAATGGTGGCGTTTAACTGGTATATGACCTTATAGGAACACTTGACTGGTAAGGGAAGAATGCCTCAAATGAGCATGCATACAACTCCCGTAAACACACTGCACAAGCTCACCTCCCAAGCACTAGCAGGCGACTGCACATATGGAGAGCCCACTCCAAGGGAAGAATCAGGGAAGAAGTAATGCAAGACCCTGGAAGAATGCCAACATATAAAACCCCAAGTGAAAAGGTCAGACTGTGCACTTGACTCTCTCAAGTTCCTCACTTGGCCCTCTTCCAAGTGTACTTTACTTCGTTTCATTGCTGCCCTAAAACTTTTTAATAAACTTTATTCCTGCTCTAAAATTTGCCTGGATCTCTCACTCTGCTTTATGCCCATCAGGTGAATTCTTTCTTCTTAAGAGGCGAGAATCGAGGTTGCTGCAGACCCTTACGTTTTCGCTGTCGGTAACATACTTTGGTGCTCTGTGACTTGGATATGTTCCGCTGCTAACATTATTACTTTCATATCAGCTCAGTAATGCATTTTAAATTATTTTATGTGCCTTATATTTTGTTTAGTTTGAAGGGTCATTCAGGTGTCTAATTGACATTACTGCTTGAAATGGAATTTTGCATTTACTTAATCTATAATATAAAAGCATTGAGCCATTAAAACAATTTTTTAAATCCAGCAACAGATTTATTTATTTAAAAATATTAGGTCAGGCATAGTGGCTCACGCCTGTAATCCCAGCACTTTGGGAGTCTGAAGCGGGCAGATCACAAGGTCGGAGTTCGAGACCAGCCTGGCCAACATGGCGAAACCCCGTCTCTATTAAAAATACAAAAATTAGCCAGGTGTGGTGATGGGCACCTGTAATCCCAACTACTCACGAGGCTGAAGCAGGAGAATTGCTTGAACCCAGGAGGTGGAGGTTGCAGTGAGCTGAGATTGTGTCACTGCACTCCAGCCTGGGTGACAGAGCAAAACTCTGTCTCGGGAGGAAAAAGAAAAATTACAGGAGCTCTTTCCTTTCGCTGCTGTGGCCGCAGCCATGAGTATGCTGAGGCTTCAGAAGAGGCTCGCCTCGAGTGTCCTCCGCTGTGGCAAGAAGAAGGTCTGGTTAGACCCCAATGAGACCAATGAAATCGCCAATGCCAACTCCCGTCAGCAGATCCGGAAGCTCATCAAAGATAGGCTGATCATCCGCAAGCCTGTGACGGTCCATTCCCGGGCTCGATGCCGGAAAAACACCTTGGCCCGCCGGAAGGTCAGGCACATGGGCATAGGTAAGCGCAAGGGTACAGCCAATGCCTGAATGCCAGAGAAGGTCACATGGATGAGGAGAATGAGGATTTTGCGCCGGCTGCTCAGAAGATACCGTGAATCTAAGAAGATTGATCGCCACATGTATCACAGCCTGTACCTGAAGGTGAAGGGGAATGTGTTCAAAAACAAGCGGATTCTCACGGAACACATCCACAGGCTGAAGGCAGACAAGGCCCGCAAGAAGCTGCTGGCTGACCAGGCTGAGGCCCGCAGGTCTAAGACCAAGGAAGCACGCAAGCGCTGTGAAGAGCGCCTCCAGGCCAAGAAGGAGGAGATCATCAAGACTTTGCCCAAGGAGGAAGAGACCAAGAAATGAAACCTCCCCCTTTGTCTGTACATGCTGGCCTCCGTGGTTACATAGATCAGCCATTAAAATAAAACAAGCCTTAATCTGCAAAAAAAAAAAAAAAAAGAAAGAAAGAAAAAAAAAGAAAAATTACAATACATATATCTGCCGGAAGACTCAACTTTTTTTTTTTTTTGAGACAGAGTCTCACTCTGTTGCCCAGGCTGGAGTGCAGTGGCATGATCTTGGTTCACTGCAACCTCTGCCTCCCAGATTCCATCGATTCTTCTGCCTCAGCCTCCCAAGTAGCTGGGATTACGGGCATGCACCACCATGCCCGGCTAATTTTTTTTATTAGTATAGCAGAGACAGGGTTTCACCATGTTGGCCAAGCTGGTCTCGAACTCCTGACCTCAAGTGATCTGCCCACCCCAGCCTCCCAAAGTGCTGAGATTATAGGTGTGAGCCACCGCGCCCGGTCAAAAGACCCATATCTATATACATAAAGAACTCATATAAATCCAAAAGAAAAAGCCCAAACAAAAAGTAGACAAAAAATTTTGTTCATTTTTCTTTATGTTTATTTTTTTCTTTGTAAAATTTAATTTATTATTATTATTATTATTATTGGTAGAGACAGGGTCTCTCCAATGTTGCCCAGGCTGGTATCAAACTCCTGGGTCAAGTGATCTTCTAGCTTCAGCCTCCCAAAGTGCTGGCATTATAGGCATGAGCCACCACAACTGGCCAGCAAAATTTTTTTTTTTTTTTGAGACCGAGTTTTGCTCTTGTTGCCCAGGCTGGTGTGCAATGGCTTGATCTCAGCTCACTGCAACCTCTGCCTTCTGAGTTCAAGCGATTCTCCTGCTTCCCAAGTAGCTGGGATTACAGGCATGCGCCACCATGCCCGGCTAATTTTGTATTTTTAGTAGAGACAGGGTTTCTCCATGTTGGTCAGGCTGGTCTTGAACTCCTAATCTCAGGTTATCTGCCCGCCTCGGCCTCCTAAAGTGCTAGATTACTGGCAGGAGCCACCGTGCCCAGCCAGCAAAATATTTTTATAGGCCGGGTGCGGTGGCTCACACCTGTAATCCCAGCACTTTGGGAGGCCAAGGCAGGTGGATCACAAGGTCAGGAGATCAAGACCATCCTGGCTAAAACAGCGAAACCCCATCTCTACTAAAACATACAAAAACTTAGCCGGGCATGGTGGCGGGCGCCTATAGTCCCAGCTACTCGGGAGGCTGAGGCAGGAGAATGGCATGAACCCGGGAGGCGGAGCTTGCAGTGAGCCGAGATCGCGCCACTGCACTCCAGAGCCTGGGCGACAGACCGAGACTCCATATCAAAAAAAAAAAAAAAAAGATAAAGGAAAAGAAAAAAAATGAAAAAATATGTATTTTTATAGACCCTTGACAAAATAAGACATCTGTGATATTGTGATATAATGAGAGATACATATTTGGTCTTCATCCCAGTTCCTGGCACAGAACTCCTAAAACCCTTGGAATCTCTAAAGTAAGAGGAGCGTCTTTTGTTATTCATAGTAAGCTCCTTTCAACTAAACCTAAAATAACACTAATAAGGTGATTCTTGGTGGTTCTCTAGATAGCTGTAGGATGGAGGATGGTAGCCAGAGGAATCAACCATGTGATTAGAGAGTTGGAACTTTGGCCCCCACCTTACCTCTGGGAAGGAGGGAAGATGTGGAGATTGAGTTCAATCACCAATGGCCAATGATGTAATCAATTATGCTACCATAATGAAATTTCCATAAAAACCAGAAACAATGGGGTTTGGAGAGTTTCTGGGTTGATGAACACATTGAGGTGCTGGGAAGATGGGGCACCCAGAGACGCCGTGAAAGCTCTTTGCCTCTTCCCCATACCTTGCCCTGTGCATTTCTTTTATTTGGCTGCTCCTGGGTTGTGTTCTTTATACTAGATCAGTAAACGTAAGGAAACGGTTTTCCTGAGTTCTGTGGGCTGTTCTAGCAAATTATAGAACCTGAGGAGGGGATCATGGGAACTCCCGATTTATAGCTGGTCATTCAAAAGAAGGGAGGCCCTCAGCTTGCAATTGACATCTGAAGTGATGGCAGCCTTGTGGGACTGAACCCTTAATTTGTTGCATCTGATGCCAACTCAAAGTACATAACATCAGATAGAACCGTAGGATGTCCAGTTGGTATCTGAAGAGCTGGAGAACTGGTTGATGTCAGGGAAAAAAAAACCCACACATTTGGTGCCAGAAGTGTTCTATGGGTAGAAACAGATCACAGTAGTTGGTATCAGAAGTATTATGAATAAAACAGTTTCAAATTAATAATATCCAAATGATCAATAAACATAAGATACTCACTATCATTAGTCATCAAAGAAATGCAATGACATTCCACTACATGCCCAAAGGAACCGCTAACTTTTTAAATGATAATACCAAAATTGATAAGGATGTATAACTACTGTAATTCTAATATACTGCTGGCAGGAATAGAAAGAAATATAACCACTTTAGAGAACTGTTTGTCAGTATAGCTGCTAGAGCTGAACATATGCATATGCCATGACCCTGCAAACCCACTCCTAGGTGTATGCGCAAGAGAAAATGAATACATATTTGCATTAATGTTACAAGAACACAAGAATGTTCATAACCTTTTTTTTTGAGACAGGCTCTTACTCTGTCACCCAGGCTGGAGTGCAGCGGCACAATCTTGGCTCACCGCAACCTCCACCTCCCAGGTTCAAGTGATCCTCCACATCAGCCTCCCAAGTAGCTGGGACCACAGGCGTGCGCCACTGCGCCTGGCTAATTTTTGTGTTTTTTGTAGAGACAGGGTTTTGCCAGGTTGCCCAGGCTAGTCTCAAACTCCTGGGCTTAAGCGATCCACCTGCTTCGGCCTCTCAAAGTGCTGGGTTACAGGTGTAAGCCACTGTACCTGGCTCCATTTTTATTAATAATAGCCTCAAACTGGAAAACACCCAAGTACCCATCAACAGAATAAACTATTGTATATTCCTACAATACTATAGTGCATGAAGATAAAAAAAAAAAACACAAAAAATTAGCCGGGCGAGGTGGCGGGCGCCTGTAGTCCCAGCTACGCGGGAGGCTGAGGCAGGAGAATGGCGTGAACTCCAGGGGGCGGAGCCTGCAGTGAGCCGAGATTGCGCCACTGCACTCCAGCCTGGGTGAAAGAGCGAGACTCCTTCTCAAAAAAAAAAAAAAAAAAACTGAAGTTCTAGCTGGGCACAGTGGCTCACACCTGTAATCCCAGCACTTTGGAAGGCTGAGGTGGGCAGCCCACCTGAGGTCAGGAGGTTAAGACCAGCCTGGCCAACATGGTGAAACCCTGTCTCTACAAAAACACAAAAATTAGGCAGGCATTATGGTGGGTGCCTGTAATCCCAGCTACTTGGGAGGCTGAGGCGGGAGAATCACTTGAACCTGGCAGGCGGAGGTTGCAGTCAGCCGAGATCATACCGTTGTACTCCAGCCTGGGTGACAAGAGCGAAACTCCGTCTAAAAAAACAAAACAAAACAAAACAAAAAACCTGAAGTGTTGTTTTATTTTGTTTTGTTTTGTTTGAAACTAAGTCTCGCTCTGTCACCCATTCTGGGGTGCAGTGGCAAGATCTCAGCTCACTGCAACCTCTGCCTCTCATGTTCAACCGATTCTCCTGCCTCAGCCTCCCAAGTAGCTGGGATTACAGGCACCTGCCTCCATGCCCGGCTAATTTTTGTATTTTTAGTAGAGACGGGGTTTCAGCACGTTGGCCAGGCTGGTCTCGAACTCCTGACCTCAAGTGATCCACCCGCCCCAGCCTCCCAAAATGCTTGGATTATAAGTGTAAGCCACTGTGCCCAGTCCCTAAAAATTGAAGTGCTTTTGAAAATTTTCCAGAAAGAAGTAAAAAGAGAAGGGGTTTGGACATTTAGTATGTAATGGAACACCCTTTGAAAGTGCTGCTGGCAAAAAGTAAGTAAGTAAGCACTTGAGAAATTTGGGCATATAGTATTGAGTGCATATGAAGATGATATTTTAAGCTCAAGAATGAACTAAAAGTCTTATTGAACTGCTGGCAGGTTTGAAAAGTATTGAAAAACTATAGTGGCACAAAGAATTGAAAAGGCAAATAGAGCGCCATCCTGTATCAACTGCATATGCCTTGTTCCTTAATGTTTCTTACAATTATCCTTACAGGCTCAGCCACTTGTCAGCAAAAATTAAATGGCAGAGTTATAGTGATATCATTACTGAGATGCTGCCTACTTTTACAAAACACTCCTTAAGACATTTACTAATGCACTACAGTGTGTTGCTATAAATAATTAAAATCAAATAAATTCAGAATAGCTAAATAATTTAAACATTTGTCAAAATAAATCAGCTAAGATATTCTGAGGTTTAATGTATTTGATTTTCATGCTTTGATTTACTTGTTTTGTGTTAAATCAGATAAGATAAAAAAAGTGAAACTTTTCATTCATATATGCCAAATAACATCGGCTTTATTGTGCTGCAAGATACATTAGTTAGAAAACAAATACACAAACATAAAGGACTTATACACTGATCACAAAATTTGGGTGGGTTCCCCGTGAGTCATGAGTACTTGAAGTTCAAATGGCAGTCCTGTGTACAGACAAATTTTCACACACCATATGTCCCAATTTTTAATTTAATGTATGTGACTCTTGGGCTCAAGACACTATTATATGTATTAATGGATATATAGGTATATGTGTTCTTGGCATCAAGAAATTAGTCATATCAGCCAGGTGCGGTGGTCCACACTGGGTGGATCACCTGAGGTCAGGAGTTTGAGACCATCCTGGCCAACATGGTTATACCCCATCTCTACTGAAAATACAAAATTAGCCGGGCGTGGTGGTGCGTGCCTGTAATCCCACCTACTTGGGAGGCTGAGGCAGGAGAATCACTTGAACCTGGGAGGCGGAGGTTGCAGTGAGCTGAGATAATGCCACTGCACTTCAGCCTGGGCAACAGAGCGAGACTCTGTCTCAAAAAAAAAAAAAGAAAAGAAAAAGAAAAGAAATTGGCAATGTATTAAAGAAATAAGGCATATGCATTAAAAGTTAATTGAGGAAGTAAGGCACTAAATGTTAGTATGATAAATTATACAGGAATTCAAAACTAGATGAGATGGCTGTGAATTAAATCAAAGAAACCTTACTGGGAAGAAGAAGAAGAAGAAAGAGGAGAAGGAGAAGGAGAAGGAGAAGGACAAGGAGAAGGACAAGGAGAAGAGAAGGAGAAGGAGAAGCCTCTTTCCCTGAGCTTTAAGTTATGATGAGGTCCTGGATAGGCTATGAGTAAGGGAGAATTTAGAAGCCAGGTAAAAAGTGGAGTATAACATGAAAGAATAGGCAAAACGGCCTGGCTGAAAGAGGGAGTTTCATGATAGGACACAGGAAAAGAGAAGGAAAGAAAGGCAAATTGAAACTTGATTGTTAAGAGTCTTGAGTTTTACAAGTCAAGAAGTTTCAATTTCCTTCTGTGAAACAGTGGACAGTCATTAAGAGGCTTTTTGAGTAGTAGAGTACTAAGAAGGTTGCTCATGTAGAATAAATTAGAAAGGATTCTGAATGTACAGAGGGTCATTAGAAGGTAATTATTACAGCACCACAAGTGGTAACAGGGTCCACTTTAGTAGTGATGACAGCAGTACCAAAGACGGGACCAAAACAAAGGAAATAGCTAAAGAACTTGGTGACTGCTTGCCAAGGAAACGAAAGAGATGAAAGGTAACCTGAAGATGTTACTTTGTTTTGTTGTATTGTGATAAGAACACTTGATAGAAGATCTACCCTGTTCATTTTTTTTTTCCCTTGGAGACGGAGTTTCACTCTTTTTGCCCAGGCTGGAGTGCAATGGCGCGATCTTGGCTCACTGCAACCTCTGCCTCCCAGGTTCAAGCCAGTCTCCTGCCTCAGCCTCTGGAGTAGCTGGGATTACAGGTATGTGCCACATCTGGCCAATTTTTGTATTATTAATAGAGACAGCGTTTCACCATGTTGGCAGGCTGATCTCTAACTTCTGACCTCAGGTGAGCAACTCTCCTCAGCCTCCCAAAGTGCTGGGATCACAGGCGTGAACCACCATGCCCAGCCCCTGTTAATATTTTTTTAAGTGTATAAGACATTATTGTTGATTATAAGTACAATGTTGTGCAGCAGAACTCTAGAATTTATTCATCTTGCTTATCTGAAACTTTATGCCCATTAATTAGTAAATTCCCATTTTCTCTTCCCACACCCCCCACCCCCACCCCTGGCAACCGCCATTCCACTCTTTGGTTCTATGGAATGGACTATTTTAGATACCTCATGTAAGTAGAATTATGAAGTATTTGTCTTTTTTTTTTTTTTTTTGAGACAGAGTCTTGCTCTGTCGCCCAGGCTGGAGTGCAGTGGCGCAATCTCGGCTCACTGCAAGCTCCGCCTCCCGGGTTCACGCCATTCTCCTGCCTCAGCCTCTCCGAGTAGCTGGGACTACAGGCGCCCGCCACCACGCCCGGCTAATTTTTTTTTTTGTATTTTTAGTAGAGACGGGGTTTCACCGTGGTCTCGATCTCCTGACCTCGTGATCCGCCCGCCTCGGCCTCCCAAAGTGCTGGGATTACAAGCGTGAGCCACCGCGCCCGGCCAAGTATTTGTCTTTCTGTGACTAGCTTATTTCACTTAGCATAACGTCTTCAGGTTTCATCCATGTTATTGCATATTGCTGAATTTCCTTCTTCTTTTTTTAAATCAAGGACTTGAATAGACATTTCTCCTAAAAAGACATACAAATGGCCAGTATCTGAAATATGCACATCAAAACCACAGTGAGATACCACCTCACAACTGTCAGGAAGGCTATTATCAAATAAAAGATGGCAAGTACTAGCAAGATGTAGAGAAATTGGAACGTTTGGACACTGTTGGTAGAAATGCAAAATGGTGCAGCCATTGTAAAAACAGTATGAAGGTTTCTCAAAAAATTAAAAATAAAACTAACGTATGATCAAGCAACTCCTCTTCTGGGATATAAAAGAATTGAATTCTGGGCCGGGCGCGGTGGCTCACGCCTGTAATCCCAGTACTTTGAGACGCCGAGACGGGCGGATAACGAGGTCAGGAGATCGAGACCATCCTGGCTAACATGGTGAAACCCCATCTCTACTAAAAAATACAAAAACTTAGCCTGGAGTGGTGGCAGGTGCCTGTAGTCCCAGCTACTCCAGAGGCTGAGGCAGGAGAATGGCATGAACCCGGGAGGCAGAGCTTGCAGTGAGCCAAGATGGTGCCACTGTGTTCCAGCCTGGGCGACAGAGCAAGACTCCGTCTTAAGGAAAAAAAAAAAAGAATTCAATTCTAGATCTCAAAAGATATTAGCAGTCCTATATTCATTGCAGCACTGTTCACAATAGCTAAGATGCGGAAACAGCCTGAATGTCAATCAAAAGATGAATGAATAAAGAAAATGTGTTACATAAAACCTGAAAGTTTTGAGAGTGACTGAGAGACTGATGGTACTATTGACAGAGAAAGAGAAATCAGGAGGAGTCAGTTTGCAAAGAAGAAAACGAGTTTGATTTTCAAGCATGTTGTAGTTCAAGGAGCAGCTGAGCTTTCAGGGAGTCAAGTCTGGGCCTGTTACATGGAAAAGACAATAGCAGAGAGAAAGATCTGGGGTTTTTTTTGCCTAGAAGCGGTGGCTGAAAAGATTAAACTGAACAAAATTCCCTAAGGATGAGAATGTAAATAGAGAAGAACAGAAGCAAACTTAGAAAATACCCTATTTACAGGATGCAAGAGGAAGAGAGGCTATTGTGGAGGCCAAAACACTTAACGGATCTCAGTGCAGGAAATGGAAATATGAAACATGAGTGACGATAATGATTATTATTTTAGAAGTTTGTCCCTCAATATTATTCAAGTAAATATAAGATGTTGCAATTTTACTTAATAATGAAAAGGGGCCGGGTACTGTGGCTCACACCTGTAATCCCAGCACTTTGGGAGGCTGAAGTGGGTGGATCGCCGAGGTCTGGAGTTTGAGACCAGTCCGACCAACATGGTGAAACCCCATCTCTACTAAAAATAAAGAATTAGCTGGGCTTGGTGGTGCATGCCTGTAATCTCAGCTACTCGAGAGGCTGAGGCAGAAGAATCACTTGAACCTGGGAGGCGGAGGTTGCAGTGAGCTGAAATCACGCCATTGCACTCCAGCCTGGGAAACAAGAGCAGAAACTCTGTCTCAAAAAAAAAAAAAAAAAAAAAAAAGACAAGGAAAGAAAAGAAAAAAAAGAATAATGAAAAGGTAAGAGGGATACCAAAACTGTTTTTCAGAAATTCTGAAACTAGAAATTATAACAGACCGGGCATAGTGGCTCACACTGGCAATCCTAGCACTCTGGGAGGCTAAGGCCAGAGGATCACCTGAGCTCAAGAGTTCAAGACTAGCCTAGGCAACATAGCGAGACCCACCCCAATCTCTAAAATAAATAAATAAATAAATAAAAGTAAAAAAAGAAAAAGAAATTATAACATATTAAGAGACAGAGATGGGAAGGCACTGTGACTCACACCTGTAATCAGCACTTTTGGAGGCCAAGGCAGGAGGATCGCTTGAGCCCAGGAGTTCAAGACCAGCCTACAATTTTACACACATGCACACACACAAATTAGCCAAGTGCGGTGTTGTGCACCTGTAGTCCCAGCTAGTTGGGAGGCTGAGGTGGGAGGATCACTTAGGGCCCAGGAGGTCAAGGTTGCACCAATGCACTCCAGCTTGGGTGACAGAGCAAGATCCTGCCTGAAAAAAAAAGAGAGACAGATAAATGTTGCGGTGTTTCAAGTTAAGTGTGTATCGCTCATTTAAGTAGGATGAAGGCTAATAAAGTATATGAATACAAATATTTGAGTTAATAAAGACTACAAAATTTCTAGGAAGGAGAAGATGAAATTATCCATAATAATCACACACACACACAGGGAAAATAAATCACCTGTGCTAGCTAACTACCCGTGTCACTTAACTAGTTGCATTTTTAAAAATAAATTGACAATCAAACTAACATATTTGATTGTTTAGAATCATTGTCAAGATGATCATGCAGACAAAGCCAAACATATTCAAATATATGGTTAAATCCTGATTACTAACTAGTATATTGTAGACAATCCTGTAAGCAACTCATTTGTTAGGTCCCTGAATTCTAACTGGATTGATCCCATTTCTGCATTATGTCAAGCAATAAAGTAATGTTTAGAAATAATCGCCTTGTATAACATGAGACTATTGTTGGTAAATTTTTATGGAACCACAGAATTGTAAGAAGACTCTAAAGAGGTTAATATTGGCTGGGCACAATGGCTCAGGCATGTAATCTCAGCACTTTGGGAGGCCAAGGCAGGTAGATCACCTGAGGTCAGGAGTTCGAGACCAGCCTGACCAACATGGTGAAACCTCATCTGTACTAAAAATACAACAGCAACAACAAAAAATTAGCCGGACTTGGTGGCACATGCCTGTAATCCCAGCTGAGACAGGAGAATTGCTTGAACCAGAAGGCAGAGGTTGCAGTGAGCCAAGATCATGCCACTGCACTCCAGCCTGGATGATGGGAGTGAGACTCTGTCTCAAATAAAAAGAAAAAGAAAAAGAAAAAAAAAGAGGTTAATATTAAAACCAAAAGTCTGTATGGTAAAATAGCATGAATTTAGGAGTCAAGCAAACTTAGACTCAGATAGAACATTGAGAGAGTTACATAAGTGCACATATGTATTACATATGCACATCATAATAAGCACTTAATGTTGTTAAATAATTAGTTAACAAAATTCTGACCTCAGATGTGCATGGACAGCAGAGGAAGCCATACATACAAATCGCCAATTAAAATAAAGTTAAATAATGCAATAATAAAAATACTTAATATTATTACTATATTAAGTGCTTACCATGTATCAAATATTATCTCCACTTATAGGACAGGAAACTGGGGCTTAAAGAGGTCATATAATGTGGGATGGTGAGCAGGAAAAAAAATTTTTTTTTTTTTTTTTTTTTGAGACGGAGTCTCGCTCTGTCGCCCAGGCTGGAGTGCGGTGGCGCAATCTCGGCTCACTGCAAGCTCCGCCTCCCGGGTTCACGCCATTCTCCTGCCTCAGCCTCTCCGAGTAGCTGGGACTACAGGCGCCCGCCACCACGCCCGGCTAATTTTTTGTATTTTTAGTAGAGACGGGGTTTCACCGTGGTCTCGATCTCCTGACCTCGTGATCCGCCCGCCTCGGCCTCCCAAAGTGCTGGGATTACAAGCGTGAGCCACCGCGCCCGGCCTGGAAAAAAAAATTTTTAAGAAAAAAATTTATGGCTGGGCTTGGCAGCTCACGCCTGTAATCCCAGCACTTTGGGAGGCCGAGGTGGGTGGATCACTAAGTCAGGAGCTCAAGACCAGCCTGGCCAAGATGGTGAAACCAGGTCCCTACTAAAAATACAAAAATTGCCGAGCACGGTGGCTCATGCCTGTAATCCCAGCACTTTGGGAGGCCAAGGTGAGCGGATCACAAGGTCAGGAGATGGAGACCATCCTGGCTAACACGGTGAAACCCCGTCTCTACTAAAAATACAAAAATTAGCCGGGCGTGGTGGTGGGCGCCTGTAGTCCCAGTTATTCCGGAGGCTGAGGCAGGAGAGTGGCGGGTGAACCCAGGAGGCGGGGGAGCTTGCAGTGAGCCGAGATCACGCCACTGCCCTCCAGCCTGGGTGACAGAGCAAGCCTCCGTCTCAAAAATAAAAAATAAATAAATAAATAAATAAAAATACAAAAATTAGCTAGACATGGGGGTGGCAGGTGCCTGTAATCCCAGCTACTTGGGAGGCTGAGGCAGAGAATTGCTTGAACCCGGGAGGTGGAGGTTGCAGTAAGCCGAGATTGCACCACTGCATTCCAGCCTGAGCAACAGAATGAGACTGTCTCAAAAAAAAAAAAAAAAAGGAAAAAAAAGAAAAAAATTTACATAGTTAATAAGTGATAGATTCAAACCCACATTTGCTAACTCCAGAGTCTGGGCTCTTAAATGCACACATGTACGGTCTCCAGATAGAGTTGAATAGAAGGTGCTATGGAAGTAGAAAAGAAGAATCTCTTGGCCGGGTGCAGTGGCTCACACCTGTAATCCCACACTTTGGAAGCCTGAGGTGGATGGATCATTTGAGGCCAGGATTTCAAGACCAGCCTGGCCAACATGGTGAAATCCCATCTCTATTAAAAATACAAAAAATAGCCAAGCGTGGTGGCACACACCTGTAATCCCAGCTACTGGAGAGTCTGAGGCATGAGAATCGCTTGAACCCAGAAGGCAGAGTTTGCAGTGAGCTGAGATCATGACACCTCATTCCAGCCTGGGCGACAGAGTGAGACTCTGTCTCAAAAAAAGAAGAAGGAGAAGGTGAAGAAGAAGCTCTTGAGGCTGAGTGGCAAGAGACAGTATAGAGTGAGTGAAAGGGGATCAAGAATGACTTTATTGACAAGATGGCAAAGGCAGCTCCTTAAAAAGTAGGAATCTGGGGCTGGGCGCAGTGGCTCACACCTGTAATCCCAGCACTTTGGGAGACCAAGGCAAGTGGATCACCTGAGGTCAGGAGTTCGAGACCAGCCTGACCAATATGGTGAAACCCAGTCTCTACTAAAAATACAACAATTAGCTGGGCATGGTTGCAGGCGCCTGTAATCCCAGCTACTTGAGAGGCTGAGACAGAAGAATTGCTTGAATGCAGAAGGTGGAGTTTGCAGTGAGCCAAGATCGTGCCACTGCACTCCAGCCTGGGCAACAGAGCGAGACTCCGTCTTAAAATAAAATAAAATAAAATAAAATAAGTAGGAATTTGGTAGACAGCCAAGGAGATAGAAAGGACATTACAGGCAAAAAGGAGAGGAACTTCAAACACCTGGGGTGTGGCTGGCTCACAGAGGGCACATGGAGATGCAGTGAAAGAAGAGGTCATAGAGGTCGCAGGCACATGCCATAAAGCACTTGATGCCTCCTGAGGAGCTGCAGCACCTGGAAGCATGGGAATGCCACCATCACTCTGTCACTAATGTGTGTGATACACAGGAGGGGGCAGAAACACTAGTTAGGAGGCAATTGTAATAGTCCAGGCAAAAGATGATGAGAGCCTGAATTAAGAATGAAGTGAAGGGGACATGGCTGAACATATGTAGGAAATAGAATCAACACGGTTTAGTGCTGACTGGATGCCATGGGTAGAGAGGATGGAGGCATCTAGGCTAAGTCCCTGGCTTCTGACTAAGGCAACTGCATGAAGGATGAATTATTCCTTTTAAAGACTGTAGGGGCCAGGTGCGGTGGCTCACACCTGTAATCCCAGCACTTTGGGAGGCCGAGGTGGACGGATTACTTGAGGTCAGGAGTTAGAAACCAGCCTGGCCAACATGGTGAAACCCCATCTCTACCAAAAATACAAAAATAAGCTGGGTGTGGTGGCGTGCACCTGTAATCCCAACTACTTGGGAGGCGGAGGCAAGAGAATGGCTTGAACCCAGGAGACAGAGGCTGCAGTGAGCCAAGATCACGCCACTGCACTCCAGTCTGGGTGACAAGCGAGACTGCATCTCAAAAAAAAAAAAAAAAAAAAAAGACTGGAGGGAGAGGAGCAGATCTAAAATGGAAAATAACAAATTTTACATTGAACTTTTTGTGTTTGGGTACCTCTAAGACATCTGGATGGAGATATATAGCAAATGTCTGCCACTCAGAAGTGATTTATTAGTCTTTACTAATATAAAATTAATTTAACCCTTCCAAATGTACAATATTATTTTATTAATTCACAAAACATTGTTTTATATAGGCAAAAACAGAGGTATAGATTTAACAGCTTGCACCGGTGGACATAATCATACAACTAATCCACAACAGATCCTGGTGGTGAATGCCAGGCTGACTCCAAATCTGAGACTCCATTAGACTGTACTGCCTCCATGTGTATCCTTCTGCAATAGCAGAAGGAAAATTAAATCACCTACTTCACTGTTTTAGGCAACTCTGTATGAATTCAAACATTTGGAGGCCAAAAGCAACCCAATGGAACAGATTCTTAGGTTTATGAAACTTTTTGAGAAACTTTTTGGGAGCTCTGCCATAGTCTGGTATTTCCCAGAACAAAACCTCAACTAACAATAATAATTTCTGTAGGACAGAAAAAATAGTTTTTTTAGGCCGAGCATTGCCTTTAATCCCACTATTTTGCAGGGCCGAGGCAGGAGGATGGCTTGAGCCCAGGAGTTCAAAGTTGCAGTGAGCTGTGAATGCACCGCTGCCCTCCAGCCTGGGTGATGGAGCAAGACTTTGACTCTTAAAAGAAAAAGTAGTTATTCAATAATCGGAAAGAACTTTAATCTTAGCTCCATTAAGTTATCAAGAAGTAACAGACCAGTCGGGAACAAGGGCTAGAAGTAAAATGTAATTACTTGCTATACCATTGTCCCATAGTCTTTAGTGAAAAGCACTGAAGGCCTGAATTTCTCTAGTATTAATAAAAACAAAAGCACTTTTAAGCATTATATAGTCAGCATACTCTGAAGATTAGGGAAAAACACCAAGACAATTATGATCTTTCTAAACTTTGGGGGAGTAGACTCACATAAGTTCTGCAAAATATAATTAGCACTTACCCATTCAGACAAAGAAAGAAATGCACCTCCTTTTTTTATTTATTTTTCCTTTATTTTTTATTTATTTATTTTTTTCTGAGATGGAGTCTCACTCTGTCACCCAGGCAGGAGTACAGTGGCGTGATCTCGGCTCAGTGTAACCTCCATCTCCCCGGCTCAAGCGATTCTCCTGCCTCAGCCTCCCCAGTAGCTGGGATTACAGGCACTCACCACCATGCCTGGCTAATTTTTTTGTATTTTAATAGAGATAGGGTTTTCACTACGTTGGCCAGGCTGGTTTCGAACTCCTGACCTCAAGTGGCCTGCCGGCCTCGACCTCCCAAAATGCTAGGATTACACGTGTGGGCCACTGTGCCCAACTTTTTTTTTTTTTTTTTGAGATGGTGTCTTGCTCTGTTGCCCAAGCTGGAGCGGAGTGGCCCGATCTCGGCTCACTATAACCCCTGTCTCCCAGGTTCAAGTGATTCTCAAGCCTCAGGCTCCCGAGTAGCTGGGATTACAGGCATGCACCACCACACCCAGCTAATTTTGTAGTTATAATAGAGACAGGGTTTTGACACGTTGGCCAGGCTGGTCTCAAACTCCTGACCGCAAGTGGTCCGTTCACCTTGGCTTCCCAAAGTGTTGGGATTACAGGCGTGAGCCACCATGCCCAGCCACCTCCTTTCTTTAAAAACAGACACCACAGAACTCCAAAAGGGGAGAATAATTATGAGAAGGGAAAAGACAGAAATAGAAAGAATGCACTGATCTAGGGCTTTAAAAATCAGATACTTTACCTTTTTACACTTGAAAAGGAGAAAGAGGTTGCACAAATTGTAAATGAGGTAACTGGGATTTGAACCCAAGTACTGAAACCTACTTCTGTCTTCAAATCTCACGTTCTTTTTTTCTTATTTTTGTGGGTATATAATAGGTGCATACATTTAATTTCATACTATTAATCACCCTGTTTTCTGCTTTCAATTAAGAAGATTAGACATATTCTTCCAAAACCACAAGTCAAAATGTCTGTATGCCTTCCACCAGTCATCATCTGGAGAAGATGTTTTTCTCAAAAGCAAAATCGTAAGTGAGGGGAAATCTAAGGTACAGGCCACTTACCTTTTCATTCATTCATTCAATCACTAAGTTCTGAGTGCTTACTCTGTGTCAGACACTGTGCCCTACTACATATATACAGCACGGAAGATGGGGTGGGGAGACGAGCAAATAAATAATACATGGGAAGACTACTGGATAGTTATAAGTGCTAGTGGTAGAAAGGGAGGAGTGGGAAAGCGGAAATTGATAATAATAACCCCGAACTTGAAAACAGAAGCACTAAGTACTAGCTTGGTTTTGCCACACACTAGAGTTTGGTGCGTGGGCAATTCACCTCACTCCCTTGGATCTTAGTTCATCACACATCAAATAAGTCATTTTGAAACATATTGTACTGAGTGTATGTGTTTATATTTGTTCCTTTCCAAAATCCCAGTGAGTAACAGTAAACAAATTAACAACAACAACAAAAAAAGAGACTTAAACCCACAAAGACAACAGAAGAAAAGACAACAGTAGACAAGGATGCCAACCACATTTTGGAAGAGAAAAGTAATCAAACACACGGCAACTGACAGTGGAATTGAGGAAGCTGAAGCCTCCTGTGGAAAGTCAGAAGCCAAAACAACCCACCAGAGAGAACAAAACGAACTCAGAGCAAACATAGACTAAGCAGGGACTAAAGGAAAACTTCGAAGATAATAATTAATATCAGGAAACAAGAAGAGCACAGTGTAAAAAGAAAATAATCAGACAGCAACAACAAAAACAACAAAAAACTGATTGGGTGTGGTGTTTTACATCTGTAATCCCAGCACTTTGTGAGGCCAAAGTGGGAAGATTGCTTGAGCCCAGGAGTTAAAAACCAGCCAGGGCAACATAGAAAGACCCATCTCTAAAAAAATAATAATAATAGATCAGTCAGGCGTGGTGGCACACACCTGTAGTCCCAGCTACTCTGGGAGGCTGAGGTGGGTGGATCATTTAAGCCCAAGAGCTTGAAGCTGCAGAGCTGTGATGGTACCACCGAACTCTTGCCTGGGTGACAGACCCAGACCCTATAAAAAACAAACAAACAAACAAAAACTCTTGGAAATTAAATGATGACAGCAAAAATTAAAAATTCAACTGAAAGATTGGAAGATAAAGTTGATGAGCTCTATCAGAAAGTAAAACAAGAACACAAAGAGACAGAAAATGGGAGATACAACATAATCATCTACCAAAGTTGCTCTTTTCTTTTTGGAAGGTCTGTGGAGGAGAAGGAGCACTCATCACAAGTTTCCCAGAGAGAAGAGATAAGTCAGTATACTGCTGACAACATGAGCCAGGGTTAAGGTACCCCTTGGAATTACTGATTTCTAAGATTAATAAAGTAATTCTATTTAAAAAAAGAAAATAGGAGATAATAAGAAAATCAGAATATATATATCCAAAAAATATTACATCCAACTTTTAGGCATTTAGAGAAAATAATAAGAAATGGGGCCAAGTATGGTGGCTCATGCCTGTAATCCCAGGACTTAGGGAGGCCAAGGCCGGTGGGTCACCTGAGGTCAGGAGTTCGAGACCAGCCTGACTAACATGGTGAAACACTGTCTCTATTAAAAATACAAAAATTGGCTGGGCGTAGTAGCGGGCGCCTGTAATCCCAGCTACTCAGGAGGCTGAGGCAGAATTGCTTGAACCTAGGAGGCAGAGGTTGCAGTAAGCTAAGATCGCGCCATTGCACTCCAGCCTAGGCGACAGAGCCAGATTCCGTCTCAAAAAAAAAAAAAAAGAAGAAGAAATGGGTCCAGTCACGGTGGTTCACACATGTAATCCCAGCACTTTGGGAGGCTGAAGCAAGAGGATCACTTGAGCCCAGGAGTTCAAGACCAGCCTGGGCAACATGTAGAAGCCCCATCTCTACAATTAAAAAAAAAAAATTACCCAGGTGTGGTGGTGCACACCTATGATTCCAGCTACTCAAGAGGCTGAGGTGGAAGGACTGCTTGAGCCCAGGAGATTGAGGCTGCAGTAAGCTATAATCACACCACTGCACTCCAGCCTGGGCAACAGAGTGAGACCCTGTCACAAGAAGAAGAAGAAAAAAGAAAGAAATAAAAGGAAATTCTCAAAGAAACAACAATACAAAACTTCCCAGAATTTAAAAGTGAGAGTCTCCATGATAGAAGAGCCCACAATTAAAAAGAAATGTATACATTGTAAAATTTAATGAAAATTTTTAAAAGGATCCTAAAAGCTTCCAGAGAGGAAAAAAAGCAAGTAGATCACAAATATGTAAGAATGAGAATGGCAATGAAATTTTCAATCACAACGCGGGAATCTAGAAGACAATACAAGGATGTCTTCAAAATTCAGATGAAAACTTATTTTTCAATCATAACACTATAGCCAGGGAAACTGTTAATATAAGAGCAAAATAAAGACTTTTTTTGAGCACAAAAGTTCTCAAAAAATGACTTGCTATGTATCCTTTTGGTGGGAAACGATTGGAGAATGTGGTACACCTAATTGGAAGTTTATTTTTTATTTTTCATTTTTTTTTGAGACAGAGTCTCGCTCTGTCACCCAGGCTGGAGTGCAGTGGCACGATCTCGGCTCACTGCAAGCTCCGCCTCCTAGTTTCACACCATTTTCCTGCCTCAGCCTTCCGAGTAGCTGGGACTACAGGCACCCGCCACCACACCCAGCTAATTTTTTGTATTTTTAGTAGAGACGAGGTTTCACCGTGTTAGCCAGGATGGTCTCGATCTCCTGACCTCGTAATCCGCCCGCCTCGGCCTCCCAAAGTGCTGGGATTACAGGCGTGAGCCACCGTGTCCGGCCTCAAACTGAAAGTTTATTAAGAAAGAAGGAGATATTTTCTTTTTTTCTTTTTTTTCTTTCTTTCTTTTTTTTTGAGATGGAGTCTCTCTCTGTCGCCCAGGCTGGAGTGCAATGGCATGATCTCAGCTCACTGCAGCCTCCGCCTCCCGGGTTCAAGTGTTTCTCCTGCCTCAGCCTCCCAAGTAGCTGGGACTACAGGCACATGCCATCATACTCAGCTAATTTTGTGTGTGTGTGTGTGTGTGTGTGTGTGTTTAGTACAGATGGGGTTTCACCATGTTAGCCAGGATTGTCTCAATCTCCTGACCTCGTCATCTGCCCGCCTCAGGCTCCTAAAATGCTGGGATTACAGGCGGGAGCCACCCCCAGGCCAAGAAGGAGATATTTTCTTTTTTTTTTTTTTTCCAGACGGAGTCTCGCACTGTTGCCCAGGCTGGAGTGCAGTGGCGCGATCTTGGCTCACTGCAACCTCTGCTTCCGAGGTTCAAGCGATTCTCCTGCCTCATCCTCCCAAGTAGCTAGGACTACAGGCACACACCACCACACCCAGTTCTTTTTTTTTTTTTTTTTTTTTTTTTTGAGATGGAGTTTCTCTCTGTCACCAGGCTGGAGTGCAGTGGCGCTATCTCAACTCACTGCAACCTCCGCCTCCTGGGTTCAAGCGTTTCTGCTGCCTCAGGCTCCTGAGTAGCTGGGACTACAGTCATGCGCCACCATACCCAGCTAATTTTTGTATTTTTAGTAGAGACGGGGTTTCACTATGTTGGCCAGGATGGTCTCCATCTCTTAACCTCGTGATCTGCTAGCCTTGGCCTCCCAGAGTGTTTTGTATTTTTAGTAGAGATGGGGTTTCACCTTATTGGTCAGGCTGGTCTCAAACTCATGACCTTAGGCGATCCACCCGCCTCGGCCTCCCAAAGTGCTGGGATTGCAGGCGTGAGCCACCATGCCTGGCAGAAGGAGATATTTTCTATTCTGTATTTTTTTTTTTTTTCGGACAGTCTCGCTCTGTCGCCCAGGCTGGAGTGCAGTGGCATGATCTCGGCTCACGGCAAGCTCCACCTCCTGGGTTCATGCCATTCTCCTGCCTCAGCCTCCCGAGTAGCTGGGACTACAGGCAACTGCCACCACGCCCAGCTAATTTTTTGCATGTTTTAGTAGAGATGGGGTTTCACGGTGTTAGCCAGGATGGTCTCGATCTCCTGACCTCGTGATCCACCCGCCTCAGCCTCCCAAAGTGCTGGGATTACAGGTGTGAGCCACTGGGCCCGGACTATTCTGTATTCTGGCTGGTTATTTGCGTCTCCTTCTGCAATCATCCACAGGAATGCAGTGGTACAGCTCCAGGAAGTGCTTTCAGAATTTTAGGCAGTTCCATGCTGGCTCTTTCACATGCATGACTTTCTTCTGTCCATAGAAAACACTCACTCATCCGTTGCCCAAAGAACAAAAAATACAGGTTAGCTCCAACACATAGGCAACCTCTTCTTGGCTCCTCCATTAGGAGGAATAAGCAGCAAGGTGCTCACTTTTTAGATTTCCTAAGTGGAGCTAAACACGCCCCGCAACTGCAGGGGGTACACATTGAGGTTGGTAAGTGGTCCTGTTGAGGCACTTTCCCTGGACTTGAGACGGGGAACATCTACCCTTGTGGAAGAGAGAAAGAACATGCAGAACACTACCAGCTCTCTGCAAAACTTCCTCCTCATCACCAGCAACCCATGCCTTTTTATTTGTTTGTTTGAGATGGAGTTTCGCTCTTTTGCTCAGGCTGGAGTGAAGTGGGCAATCTCTGCTCACTGCAACCTCTGCCTCCAGGGCTCAGGCAATTCTCCTGCCTCAACCTCCCCAGTAGCTGGGATTATGGGCAGCCCCCCCACCATGACCAGCTAACTTTTTTTGTATTTTTAGTAAAGACGGGGTTTCGACATATTGGCCAGGCTGGTCTTGAACTCCTGAACTCAGGTGATCCACCCACCTCAGCCTCCCAAAGTGCTGGGATTACAGGTGTTGAGCCACCATGCCTGGCCTCATGCCTTTTTATATTGCAACCCATGACTTTTTATATTTTTTATATAAGTGATTATTTACTTATTTTGAGACAGGGTGTCACTCTGTCACTTAGGCTGGAGTTCAGTGGTGCAATTTTAGCTCACTGTAACCTCCACCTCCCAGGCTCAAATGATCCTCCCAACTGAGCCTCCTGAGTAGCTGGGATTACAGGCACTCACCACCACACTTGACTAATTTTTGTATTTTTAGTAGAGACCAGTTTTCACCATGTTGCCAGGCTGGTCTCAAACTCCTGAGCTCAAGCAATCCACCTGCCTCATCCTTTTAAAGT
The DNA here is from genome assembly GCF_028878055.3 of Symphalangus syndactylus. Lineage (NCBI taxonomy): Eukaryota > Metazoa > Chordata > Mammalia > Primates > Hylobatidae > Symphalangus > Symphalangus syndactylus. The sequence goes on from NC_072425.2 coordinate 124,760,624, forward strand.
GCTTGGATTACAGACCTGAGCCACTGCACCCAACCTAGGTGATTTTTTATATTCTGTATATAGTTACGGGTTTATGAGTTGAATGGCCATTTTGAGATTTCTCCTTTGAAATCTCTGTATGTTGGTCTGAACGCTTACTTTGGAATATGTTCTGCATTGTGCAGGGGATTCAGTTGAGATTTCCATCATATTTTGTTACTCATTAACAAAAATTAAAATTAAAATGACCAGCTATCACTAAACTGCATCGTCTCTAAATTCTCCTACAGCTCTAAAAGTTATATTGTGTGGGTAGGGAGAGGTATAGTTCAAGAGAAGAGCAAAATGCTAACAATGGTGACACTGAGAAGAGAATTTATGTACCTGTGTGGCGTGATGTGGTCAGGTAAGAGTATAGTGCCATGATGCATTCCCCATTACTGTCCCCAAAAGCTTTGGAGGACAAGAGGAGCTAGCTGCAAGGATGACCACACAAGACTCCAAAGAACTAGTGGCCAAATACCATCATTTGAAGAGACCTGAAGAAAGCAAGTGGTTTGGAAAAACAAAAAACCTTTTTTCTTCTCCATTTTGAGATCTTTAGGATGTTAGGGAAATACAGTTCAATACATTAAACTCTCGGGAGGACTATAATAGTGACTCTTTTATAATATACCGGGTCTGTATGTTTTTTAATAAAAATAGATGGCATTCTTTTTCAGTAACTCCATGGATGCATTATTGAAGAATGAAGGCTACATTCAGCCTGCCTATTACTAATGAAATGTTGCTTGACAGAAAATGTAGTAAGAGCTAAGCCATTTCTTAACAAATAATCAGAGTCCAAGCATTTAGCTCTGCTAAGGTGAATAGATCCCAAACACTCTTTGGTAGACTTCCAATCAGAAATAACTGGTGTCTGAGAAGGCTTAGAACTGGAAGAGAGCCAATTCTTTCTCTTTCCTCTCCCTCAATAATATTGATTTTTTAGCATCTTTGTAAAGTAAAAATTTCTGAGTGTTTTAGGTTTGGGACCAGAGGAAAATTTCAAAACTTTCACAGTTCCGAAATTCAAACAAAATGGCTTTCTTTAATGATCCTGAAATTCACTGTGATGATTTATACTCTAACCTTTAAGTCATTTAATTTTCAGTGGTGGGAAACATGAGGTAAGGAAAAATTAGAGTGATCAATCATCAAGTTAGTCGCCCTCAGCAAAACTGTCCATTTGATAGGTAAAAAATGCATGTCATTTATTTAATTTGCCTCTATTTGATGACTAGTGAGGCTGGGCATTTTTTTAGTGCTTAATGGCCATTTATATATTTTTATTTGTGAATAACCTTCTGATAGGTAGAGAGCGTCTTTTGATAAATTAGGTAGCAATTTTCAGTGAGGTAAACACACTATGTTTTGTCCCCACTATTTTTTAATTTGCACCTTAATGACATGATACTCCTTATAATTGAATAGATTACAGACCCCTAGACACAACGCAAAAAAAAAACCAAACCAAACCAACAAAAAACAACCATCATCTCAAATGTGAATCACTATTAATGTTTCTGCCATCACTGATCTGCTCTCTATTTTCAGACAAGAAATGCATCTAAAAAGTCAATTGGGCAGGGTGTGGTGGCTCACACCTCTAATCCCAGCACTTTGGGAGGCCGAGGCAGGTGGATCACTTGAGGTCAGGAGTTCAAGACCAGCCTGACCAACATGGTGAAACCCCGTCTTTACTAAAAATACTAAAATTAGCCAGGCATGATGGCACATGCCTGTAACCCCAGCTACTCGGGAGGCTGAGGCAGGAGAATTGGTTGAACCTGGGAGGCGGAGGCTGCAGCGAGCTGAGATCATGCCACTGCACTCCAGCCTGGGGAACACAGTGAGAGACTCTGTGTCAAACAAACAAACAAACAGACAAACAAAAAGTTAACTGTTCTAAAAATAAATTCTTACCTTTGAAGGACAGACACCAACCAAAGTTTAACTTGCTTATCTATTATGCAAGTGAATTCACTGGGTTACCTACATGTATTTTCCTTTTTTTTTCTTTCTTTTCTTTTTTTTTTTTTTTTGAGATGGAATCTCCTTCAATCGCCCAGGCCAGAGTGCAGTGGCACGATCTCAGCTCACTGTAATCTCTGCCTCCCAGGTTCAAGCAATTCTCCTGCCTCAGCCTCCCTAGTAGCTGGGATTACAGGCATGTGCCATCATGCCTGGCTAATTTTTGTATTTTAAGCAGAGATGGGGTTTTACCATGTTGACCAGAATGGTCTCGAATTCCTGACCTCAGGTGATCTGCCTGCCTCAGCCTCCCAAAGTGTTGGGATTACAGGCATGAGCCACCTCACCCAGCCCTACATGTATTTTCATGTTGAGTGGATGGACACAGGCATTTGGTTTTACCTGATTTAAAATTTTCTCAGGTTAAGTTACGGAAGTCATCCTCCACTATATAAAACTTTGAGGTCTATGTCCTCTGTGTGCTGTAGTGAATCCCAAACTACCTCCTGAGGAGGGGCTAGGCCCTGCCAAGGGTGCTTCCTTTGCCTGCCTTTATGCCCTTCCAAGCCAACCTTCAAATGAGGTTGTCAATCCTCTCTCCAGCCCAGCTTACTGTTAAAATTTAGGACCCTGCCAGTCACAGTGGCTCCCTCCTCTAATCCCAACACTTTGGGAGGCCAAGGAGGGTGGATCACTTGAGGTTGGGAGTTTGAGACCAGCCTGGCCAACATGGAGAAACCCCGTCTCTACTAAAAAGAGAAAAATTAGCTGGGTGTGATGGCGGGCGCCTGTAATCCCAGCTACTTGGGAGGCTGAAGCATGAGAATCGCTTGAGCCTAGGAAGTGGAGGTTATAGTGAGCCAAGATTGTGCCACTGCACTCCAGCCTGGGTGATAAGAGTGAGACTCCTTCTCAAAAATAAATAAATAGCTTTTCCTCGCTGACGCCACCGAGGTCGCACGCGTGAGGCTTCGCCGCCACCGCCTCAGACGCCGCCGCGATGCGCTACGTCGCCTCCTACCTGCTGGCTGCCCTCGGGGGTAACTCCTCCCCCAGCGCCAAGGACATCAAGAAGATCTTGAACAGCGTGGGCATCGAGGCGGACGACGACCGGCTCAAAAAGGTTATCAGTGAGCTGAACGGAAAAAACATTGAAGACGTCATTGCCCAGGGTATTGGCAAGCTTGCCAGTGTACCTGCCGGTGGGGCTGTGGCCTTCTCTGCTGCCCCAGGCTCCGCAGCCCGTGCTGCTGGTTCCGCCCCTGCCGCAGCAGAAGAGAAGAAAGATGAGAAAGAGGAGTCTGAAGAGTCAGATGATGACATGGGATTTGGCCTCTTTGATTAAATTCCTGCTCCCTGCAAATAAAGCCTTTTTACACATCAAAAAATAAAAAATAAAATAAATACATAAATACATAAAAATAAAAATTTAGGACCTTACCTCTAAAAATTAAAATTTAGGACCCTACCTTTTTGAGTGCTGGGGTTATACTCCAGGTGCCTGGCATTGAGAATAACATTGAACTCACAATCCTCGTCCACAGTAGGACAAATAGTATTTATGGAAGTTTGACTGAGTGGTCTATATACCCCTAGTGTATGTCAAGATCGATACCTAGGAAAGACCAAACCAGAAGAGAGCTAGCTAGGCCCCAGCCTCTTATCATCTATTCTTGCTGAATTATGCTCAGACATGACGCCATCGATCTACACTGAAGGGCATTTACATGAAACTATAAAACTCACTGGCCTCTCAGTTCCTTGATGTCCTCATCTTCATAGACATTTTTCATCTACACCACCTGAGGTACTCACTTTCTAGAGTGACATCCTGGAATTGTCATCACCAGAAATGGTACTACTTCCAAAATCACAAATCTAAGATCTCAACCTCCTTACTGTCCATCCAGTTCCTTTGCTCAAGTAGTGCAATGCCACAACTCAGTCTCAAAGAGTGCCAATCCATTGACACATTGACACTACCACTTTTTTCCTATCTTCCCTTCCTTCCTTTTATTTTTTTTAGATGGAGTTTTGCTCTCATTGCCCAGGCTGGAGTGCAATGGCTCAGTCTCAGCTCACTACAACCTCAACCTCCCAGGTTCAAGCAATTCTCCTGCCTCAGCCTCCGGAGTAGCTGGGATTACAGGCACCTGCCACCACACCCGGCTAATTTTGTATTTTTAGTAGAGACTGGGTTTCTCCATTTTGGTCAGGCTGGTCTCGAACTCCCGACCTCAGGTGATCCGCCTACCTCAGCCTCCCAAATTGCTGGGATTATAGGCATGAGCCACCGTGCCTGGCCCACTTCCTTCCTTATCCACCTTAGGTACTAATGCCTATATTTTTTTCAGCTATTTTTTTTTTTTTTTAAGATAGGGTCTCTCTATGTCACCCAGGCTAGAGTGCAGTGGTGTGATCACAGCTCACTGCAGCCACAACCTCCTGGGCTCTAGACAATCCTCCTACCTCAGCCTCCTGAGTAGCTGGGACTATAGGCACACACCATCACTCCCAGCTAATTTTTATATATTTTGTAGAGACGGAGTTTTGCTATGTTGGCCAGGCTGGTCTTGAATTCCTGGACTCAAGCAATCTGCCCACCTCAGCCTCCCAAAGTGCTAGAATTAAAGGTGTGAGCCATAGTGCCCAGCCTTATTTTTTTCATCTTCTAAAAATTATTTTTTTATTTTTAATTTTTGTGGGTACATAGTAGGTGTATATGTTTATAGAGTACATCAGATATTTTGGTATAGGCATACAGTGCATAATAATCACATCATGGAAAATTGAGTATCCAACCATCCCCTCAAGCATTTATCCTTTGTGTTATAAACAATCCAATTGTACTCTTTTAGTTTTTTTTTTTTTTTTTTTGAGACAGAGTTTCACTGTTGTTGCCCAGGCTGGAGTGCAATGGCACGATCTCTGCTCACCGCAACCTCCGCCTCCCGTGTTCAAGCGATTCTCATGCCTCAGTCTCACAAGTAGCTGAGATTACAGGCATGCACCACCACGCCCAGCTAATTTTGTATTTTTAGTAGAGACAGGGTTTCTCCATGTTGGTCAGGCCGGTCTCGAACTTCCAACCTCAGGTGATCCACCCGCTTCGGCCTCCCAAAGTGCTGGAATTACAGGTGTGAGCCACCACGCCCAGCTCTTTTGGTTATTTTTAAATGTACAATTAAATTGTTATTGACTATAGTCCTTATGTTGTGTTGTCCAATACTGGTCTTATTCATTCTTTCTTACTATTTTTTTTCTTTTTCTTTTTTTGTTTTGTTTTGTTTTGGAGATGGAATCTTGCTCTGTCGCCCAGGCTGGAGTTCAGTGGCATGATCTCTGCTCACTGCAACCTCTGCCTCCTGAGTTCAAGCGATTCTCCTGCCTCAGCCTCCCAAGTAGCCGGGACTATAGGCATGCGCTGCCACGCCCAGCTAATTTTTGTGTTTTAGTATAGACAGAGTTTCACCATGTTGGCCAGGTTGGTCTTGAACTCCTGACCTCAAGTGATCTGTCCACCTCAGCCTCCCAAAGTGCTGGGATTACAGGTGTGAGTCACCGCACCAGGCCACTAACTATTTTTTTTGGTTTCCATTAACCATCTCCACCTCCCCACCATCGCTGCCCCCTTACTACCCTTCCAGCCTCTGGTAACCATCCTTCTATTCTCTATCTGCATGACTTCAATTGTTTTGATTTTTAGATCCCGCAAATAAGTGAGAACATGTTATATTTGCCTTTCTGTGTCAAGGCTTCAATTTATAATCACTCATGTAATTTTAAAAATCCAACAGTAATTTTTGCTTTGGCTATAGTTTGATGCAGGGGATGAAATGATGTCACAAGAACCCAGTTTTTTTTCCTGGGTTTAAGAGCATTGGGCTGGGTGCGGTGGCTCACGCCTGTAATCCCAGCAGTCTGGGAGGCCGAGACGGGTAGATCACGAGGTCAGGAGATCAAGACCATCCTGGCTAACACGGTGAAACCCCGTCTCTACTAAAAATACAAAAATATTAGCCAGGCGTGGTGGCAGGCGCCTGTAGTCCCAGCTACTCGGGAGGCTGAGGCAGGAGAATGGCATGAACCCGGGAGGCGGAGCTTGCAGTGAGCCGAGATCACACCACTGCACTCCAGCCTGGGCGACAGAGCGAGACTCTGTCTCAAAAAAAAAAAAAAAAAAAGGCACTGCTTCCTCTAGGTTGGTTCCATTCTCAGGCAGGCTTTCTTCCCACCCTGCCAAGGAGGTTGCATTCATTAGCCTCACAACCCTAGATCCAACCACAAGAGAGATTCCCTTCTTTAAGAGTTTTTATAAAAGTCCTGAGATTCACTAAGAATCACTAAGATGATGTGCACGTCATCCCCTCCTTCCCCGTCTTGCCTGAATGTGGGTATGATGGCTGATGTTTAAGCAGCAATTTTGAGGTAAAAGCCACTTGTAGAACACGGCAGAGCAGCAATATAGACAGAGTCTAGCAATACAGACAGCTGCTCTATTAGTCCTGGCAGGCTCAACTTTATACTTCTTTTTACATGAAAGAGAAAAAAAAATTCCACCTTATTTAAGCCAGTTATTTTTGTTTTTTTCTGTCACTCACAGCCTAATCTAATCCTGATGAATGCCAAGTGCATGTATCAAGATAGACGATGGCATCTTAGGAGCCACATACTGTGTAATAATGTAAGAGCAAATTTTAACAAGTGGAAGATGAAAGAAAGTTTAATGGTGACCAAACCATCTTTTACACCATCTTAAACAATTTTATTCTTTAAGCAATATGTGTGTACATACAAGGGATGGGAGGGTTGGAATATTTTGAGCTAGGAGTTAATGATTAGATTATTTATATGTTAGAAAGATTCTTCACGTGCTTCGATGGATATTTTGGAAGTGGGCAAGACTGGGGAACTGAGTTTGCAACAACTCTAGCAAGAGACGATAAAGATCAAAATCTGGGCAACAGTACTGGAGAAGGCAAAAAGGAGACAGATTTGAAAGATATATACAAGGTAGAATTGGCCAAAATGTGGCCAGTCTGAACGACTTCTGAAGTGACAGAGGCAGATAGATCCTATTATAAGAATATAACAGCTGATACTAGAAGTAGCATTCCAGAGAGATGATTTTTTTTAAATGCAGATATCTATGCTGTAGAATTTTTTATTCACTATTTTCATATATAGTTCTCACAAAAGTTCTGAGATTCACATGCATGTTATGTCTGAATCAATGGGCATAGTTTATTGGAGTGTACATATATTTAAATAACTATTACATGTCAGTTATCATTTGGATCAGTTCTTCCTCTTGTAGCAAGCAAGATAGCTTCAATCTACTGCCTCAGGCATGCAACTGAACTGTAACTTTATCTTTCTACAACTAAACTTCGTCTTGACCTAGAGCCTCCATTCCACTTGATGACATAAGTGGTTATAGTTACTTAAGACATTTAGCTATTTAAGACATTTTTTCCAGATATTATAGATTTAAACTCTGTCAATTCAAGATATTTTTCCCTCTTTCCATATTTGTTCAGGTCATTTAAACACCTGGATGTTTGGATTTTTTTTTTTTTTTGAGACGGAGTCTTGCTCTGTTGCCCAGACTGGAGTGCAGTGGCGCAATCTTGGCTCACTGCAAGCTCCGCCTCCCGGGTTCACGCCATTCTCCTGCCTCAGCCTCCCGAGTAGCTGGGATCACAGGTGCCCGCCACCACGCCCAGCTAATTTTTTGTATTTTTAGTAGAGACGGGGTTTCACCGTGTTAGCCAGGATGGTCTCGATCTCCTGACCTCGTGATCACCGTGTTAGCCAGGATGGTCTCGATCTCCTGACCTCGTGATCCACCCATCTCGGCCTCCCAAAGTGCTGGAATTACAGGCGTGAGCCACCGTGCCCGGCCACACCTGGATGTTTATATGAGCTCATTGTGTAGCTGCACCAGACCAATCTGGTTCAGCCACTTTTTTTTTTTTTTTTTTTTTTTTTTTGAGACAGTGTTTCGCTCTTGTTGCCCAGGCTGGAGTGCAATGGCACAATCTTGGCTCACTGCAGCCTCTGACTCCCAGCAATTCTCCTGCCTCAGCCTCCCGAGTAGCTGGGATTACAGGCGCTCGCCACCATCCTCTGTTAATTGTATTTTTAGTAGAGACAGGGTTTCATTATGTTGGCCAGTCTAGTCTCAAACTCCTGGTCTCAGGTGATCCACCCACCTTGGCCTCCCAAAATGCTGGGATTACAGGCATGAGCCACTGTGCCCTGCCCTTTTTTTTTTTTTTTTTTTGAGACAGAGTCTCACTCTGTCACTCAGGCTGAAATGCAGTGGCAGGATCTCGGCTCGCAGCAACCTCTGCCTCCTGGGTTCAAGTGATTCTCCCACCTCAGACCCCCAAGTAGGTGGGACCTCAGAAGCTCACACCACAGCTGGCTAAGTTTTTGTATTTTTAGTAGAGACAGGGTTTCTCCATGTTGCCCAGGCTGGTCTCCAACTCCTGGGCTCAAGGAATCCACCCGCCTAGATCTCCTGAAGTTCTGGGATTACAGGTGTAAGCCACCCTGCCAGGCCTGTTTCAAAGTTGTGTTTGTTTTTCAGTTGCCATGAACCCTCACGTCACTGTAACCTGAGCATGCCCAGATGAACAAAGCATTGCAACCACATGGAGAACCTAAGTGCTCAGACCAAGGAGCAGGGACTGAATTAAGAATTGGAAACCACATGGCAGGATCCAATCAGATCAAGCCCTGGTGTCACCCTATGGCAGGATCTAGTCAGATCATGCCTCCCAGCATCACCTTATTGCCAGATTCAGTCAGATCCCATCTCCTTACCTTATGCCTGTAAAACCTGTCCCAGCCCCCAGCCTGGAGAGGCACTGCTTTGGGAGCTATCCCCAGTGTTTTCCTTACTTGCTGCAAGTAAGAAAATCCCCTTGCTAAATCCTCCTTGGTTGTTGTCATTGGGCTATCACTCGCCAAGCATCCAAACTCACCTATTGTGGGGGTAACAACTGGATTGGAGATAGGGAGTGAAATTGACCATTGGTTCAACTGAGAGATGACAAAGGCCTTCACTAACACAATAGCTATAGGGTTTGTTTGTTTTTTTTTAAAGGGAAGGTCTTGTTATGATGCCCAGGTTGGTCTCAGGCTGTCCTCCCTCCTTGGCCTCTCAAAGTGCTGGGATTACAGGCGTGACCCACCATGCCCATCCTGGGTCTTATGTTTTAAGTATAGAGGAGTATATAGAGAAAATACTACCACCTAGATGCCCCTCACTGCAAATACGACAAAATAAAATAATGGCTACACAAGTTAGAAAATTATTACTACATTTTTAAAATGTAAATTGACTTCTCTGATTCACTTTACCCCTTCTGATTCACTTCTGATAGCCTGTCCTATTCAGAAAATAATTGTGAAGACATAAATGGTGGTATTTTAAAGTATTAAGAATGGCATGGCCAGGCAAGGTAGTTCACACCTATAATCCCAGCACTTTGGGAGGCCGAGGTGATACAGGAAGGGGGCAGGGAAGTGCTGGGTAGAGAAAGGCGGGGTCCCTGGCAAAGGCTGCACCCTCGGGCCTGTGCCTACAGACCTAAGTGAGAACAGGTACTCCTGTTTTCATGCCCAGATGTTGAATTTTCCAAGACCACTCTGGCCCACCATGACCCTCATCCTGTGCCCATAAAAACCCAAGACCATAGCAGGCACACACACAAGGGGCTGGATGTCGAGAGGAGCAGAGGAGCAGAAGAACACACCAACAGACACCAGCAGACACTGGCAGGCCATCAACAACAGGACAAGGTGGAATTCGGTCAGGGGTGGTCCGAGGAGAGCCCAGCCGCTAGGTGGCGCAACTCCAGGGGAAGACCACCTTCCTACTCCATCCTCCTTCCGGCTCCACATCCAACTCACTGAGAGCTACTTCCCCCACTCAATAAAACCTTGCACCCATCCTCCAAGCCCACATGTGATCCGATTTTTCCAGTACACTAGGGCAAGAACCTGGGATACAGAAAGCCCTTGTGATAAGGCAGAGAGTCTAATTGAGCTGCTTAACACAAGCCACCTGCAGACAGCAAAACTGAAAGAGCACACTGTAACACACGCCCACTGGGGCTTCAGGAGCTGTAAACACTTAACCCTAGATGCTGCTGTGGGGTCGGAGCCCAAAAACACTCCCCAGTACCTGCATGCTCTACATGCTCCCCCTAGAGGTTTGAGCAGCCGAGCACTGAAGAAGCAAGCCACATCCCTGTCGCATGCCCTGTGAAGGGGATAAGGGAACTCCTCCAGTTTCAGAGGCAGGCGGATCACTTGAGCCCAGGAGTTCGAGACTAGCCTGGGCAACATGGTGACATCCTGTCTGTATCAAAAATACAAAAAAATTAGCCAGGCATGGTGGTGTGTACCTATGGTCCCAGCTACTCAGGAGGCTGAGGTGGGAGAATCACTTGAGCCTGGGGAGGTCGAGGCTGCAGTGAGCCATGATCTCACCACTGCACTCTAGCGTATGCCACAGAGTGAGACCCCGTCTCAAAAAAAAAAAAGAAAAAGAATGGCATGAACATATATTCCAACATGACATCTAATTTTATGAAATTACATATCAGTTCACTCTATTCATAAACTCTGGAAAATTTTCCTTCTCAAGCCGTCCCATTAGATAGATGAGACTAGCTTATCAGTTCAAATCGCAACTTTGGTTCCAGTTTAATCAGCCCCAGATTGTGAGACTAGAGGGATTAAGGATAGTGAGGATATTAATCACTCCATATGGACCCTCAATAGTCTAGCTCATGATTCTCAGGTAGAGCCACTAGGAATATATCCAATTCTGACATCAAATATATTATCAAAAGTAACCCTTGGTAGAAAAAAAGTTACAAAACATTCAGTTAATAAACAGTATACAAAATTGTAGCTGATAACACCCATTCTTCACTCTCAGACTTTTTTTTTTTTTGAGATGGAGTCTCGCTCCGTCACCAGGCTGGAGTGCAGTGGCGCAATCTCGGCTCACTGCAACCTCCGCTTCCCAGGTTCAAGCAATTCTCCTGCCTCAGCCTCCCAAGCAGCTGGGATTACAGGCGCGTGCCACCACGCCCAGCTAATTTTTCTATTTTTAGTGGAGACAGGGTTTCACCATGTTGGTCAGGCTGGTCTCGATCTCATGACCTCGTGATCCACGCACCTCGGCCTCCCAAAGTGCTGGGATTATTACAGGCATGAGCTACCGTGCCCGGACGAAATCAAACATTTTTATATTTTTTTATTTTACTTTATTTTTTGGGTGCGGGGACAGAGTCTTTCTCTGTCACCCAGGCTGGAGTACAGTAGCACAATCTTGGCTCGCTGCAAACTCTGCCTTCTGGGTTCAAGTCAGTTTTGTGCCTCAGCCTCCCAAGTAGCTGGGACTACAGGTGCACACAAGGAGGCCCAGCTAATTTTTGTATTTTTAGCAGAGGTGCGGTTTTGTCATTTTGGCCAGGCTGGTCTTGAACTTCTGGCTTCAAATGATCCACCTGTCTCAGCCTCCTGAAGTGCTGGGATTATAGGCCTAAGCCACCGCACCCCAACGTAATTTTTTTTTTTTAATTCTCATCCAAAATCTTCAATCTTCATGTCCGAAATAAAATATTATTATCTTTTTTAAAGGTCCGTTATCCTGATTTTGTCTTCTAGAAGGAAACTTATGGATACTTTAAATTTATTTTCAATAAATATGTATTGAGTGTCTACTATATTCCAGATGGATACACTTGTGAATAAAACAAACCAAAATAAAAATTAGACTCATGGAACTCACAGCATCTTGGTGGAGGCAGACAGTGAACAAAATTATTAAGTAAAATACATATTACATTACATGATGATAAGTGCTAAGGAGAAAAATAAAGCATAGAAGGGCATGAAGGTCCAATTTTTTTTTTTTTTTTTTTTTGAGAGTGAGTTTTGCTCTTGTTGCCCAGGCTGGAATGCAGTGACACCATCTCGGCTCACTGCAACCTCCACCTCCCAGGTTCAAGTGATTCTCCTGCCTCAGCCTCTGAATTAGCTGGGACTATAGGTGCATGCCACCACAGCCAGCTAATTTTGTATTTCAGTATAGACAGGGTTTCACTATGTTGGCCAGGCTGGTCTCGAACTCCTGACCTTAGATGATCCACCCACCTGGGCCTCCCAGAGTTCTGGGATTACAGGCATGAGCCACCACGTCCAGCCACGAAGGTGGAATTTTACATGGAGTAGGAAGGGACGGCTTCATGGAGATATTTTAGTGCAGGGTGAATGAGGTAAGGGAGCAAGCTATGTAAAGATGAAGGGGAGGAGCTGCTGCAGAGGTAACAGCAAGTGCAAAGGCTCGGAGGTGGCAGCCTTCCTAGATGCTTGAGGACCATCAAGGAAGCCAGTATGGTTATTGAGGAGACACTAAAGGGAAGGTAGAAGATGAGACTCAAGAGGTAATGACTGTCAGCAATCACAGAGCACATGGAGAATTTCTAAGCATTTTAAGGGAATCTCAGAACCAGAAGATGCATTAAAGATCATCTAGCTCACTGGGTTTTGACATTTGTTTACTTCGATCCAAAATAAATATATTTTATTTCTTGACATGGCACACACATGTGTATATACATACACACACATTCACACATACACATAGTAATGAAACAAAAATTTTATGAAACAGGCCAAGCGTGGTGACTTATGCCTGTAATCCCAGCACTTTGAGAGGCTGAGTCAGGAGAATTGCTTGAAGCCAGGAGTTGAGACAAGACTGCACAACAAAGGGAGACCCTGTCTCTACAAAAAAAAAATAATAATAAGCCAGGCTCAGCAGCGTGCATCTATAGTCCCAGGTACTTGGGAGGTTGAGGTGGGAAAAGCACTTGAACCCAGGAGTTCAAGGCTGCAGTAAGCTGTGATCATGCCACTGCACTCCTGCCTGAACAACAGAGAAAGGCTCTGCCTCAAACAAACAAAATCTATGAAACATATTTATCATGATGTATGATACACCCTGACATTTGGTTTTGAATTCTGGTGGTTACTCACCAAATTGATTTTACAATTCCCCTCTCTTATTTTTGTTTTTTTTGTTTGATTTTGTGGGCTTTTTTTTTTTTTTTTTTCAGAGTTTTGCTCTTGTTGCCCAGGCTGGAGTGCAATGGCGCAATCTTGGCTCACCACTATCTCTGCCTCCCGGGTTCAAGCAATTCTGCCTCAGCCTCCCAAGTAGCTGGGATTACAGGCGCACACCACCATGGCTGGCTAATTTTGTATTTTGGGGGCTTTCTTTAGCCTTCAGAAAGCATAGCAGAAATAAACAACCCTCATTTTGAAAAACACTCAACCCTTTCAGTTGTAGCTCAATCTTTTTAGTTTCCAGATGAGGAAACAGAGACCCAGAGAGAGTAAGTGATTTGTCAAAATTTTCCCAAAGGTAGTGGCAATGCTGGGACAAGAACCCAGGTCTCCCAACTTCTGGTCCAGGGCTTTGTACAACAAAAAGAAGCCAGATCCTCCTCTCCAGCACTTCTCATGCTTCACTTTAGTTTTTTGAGTTTTTATTTGTTTCCTTGGTTTTGTTTTTGTCTTTTTTTTGTTTTGTTTTGTTTTGTTTTGTTTTGTTTTGTTTGAGACAGAGTCTCACTCTGTCTCTCAGGCTGGAGCGTAGTGGTGCGATCTCAGCTCACTGCAACCTCCGCCTCCCGGGTTCAAGCAATTCTTCTGCCTCAGCCTCTGGAGTAGCTGGGATTACAGGCACGTGCCACCACACCCGGCTAATTTTTTTGGATTTTTAGTAGAGATGGGATTTCACCGTGTTAGCCAGGATGGTCTCGATCTCCTGACCTCGTGATCTGCCCACCTCGGCCTCCCAAAGTGCTGGGATTATAGGCGTGAGCCACCTGCCCAGCCTGGGGTTTTCATTTGTTTGTTTTTTTTTTGTTGTTATTTCGTTTTTGTTTTTGTCTTTGAGACAGGCTCTTGTTCTGTCACCCAGGTTGGAGTGCAGTTGTACAATCACGGCTCACTACAATCTCAATCTCTCAGGCTCACGTGATCAACTGCCTCAGTCTCCTGAGTAGTAGGGACTATGGGCTTGCACTAACATGCCTGGCTAATTTTTTTTTAAGGTTTTTTTTTTGTTTGTTTGTTTTTTTTTTGAGACAGAGTCTTGCTCTGCCACTCAGGCTGGAGTGCAGTGGAATAACCTTGGCTCACTGCAACCTCTGCCTCCTGGGTTCAAGCAATTCTCCTGTCTCAGCCTCCCAAGTGGCTGGGATTGCAGGTGCCTGCCACCACACCCAGCTAATTTTTGTATTTTTAGTAGAGATGGGGTTTCACCATGTTGACCAGGCTGGTCTTGAACTCTTGATCTCAAGTGATCCACCCACGTTGGCCTCCCAAAGTGCTGGGATTATAGGCGTGAGCCACTGCACCCAGCTTTTTTTAGGTTTGTGTTTTTTTTTTTTTTTTTGAGACGGAGTCTCGCTCTGTCACCCAGGCTGGAGTGCAGTGGCGCGATCTCAGCTCACTGCAAGCTCCGCCTCCCAGGTTCACGCCATTATCCTGCCTCAGCCTCTCCGATTAGCTGGGACTACAGGTGTCCGCCACCACACCCGGCTAATTTTTTGTATTTTTAGTAGAGACGGGGTTTCACCGTGGTATGGAGACGAGTTCTCACTTTGTTACCCAGGCTGGTCTCAAACTCCTGTGCTCAAGCAATCCTCCTGCCTTGGCCCACTAGAGTGTTCGGATTACAAGCATGAGCCACCACACCCAGCCATTTTCACTTTCTTCTTACACACTTGATCTTAGCCAAAAGGCCGAGAAGCGATTCTCACTTTCTTCTTAAAAAAACATATTAAAGCAGAATTTCCTGAGTAATAGCTTAACTAGCTTTCTTAAATGTACCCTACTTGCCTTATTTTTTAAGCTTAAACTTTTATAAACACAAATATAACAATATATTTAATTAAAATATTAAATTATTTATACCCAGCATGCATAATACAAATATACTTAAAATTAAATTCTTCCATGGATTATTCAAAGGCACATTTTCATAATCATAACATTAATCAAATGAGTCATCATAAAGCTCATGAGGTTGTGTGCAGACGGCACATATAAAAGTTCAAGGTCGCCTGCCTGCCTGCCTGCCTGCCTGCCTGCCTGCCTGCCTGCCTGCCTTCCTTCCTTCCTTCCTTCCTTCCTTCCTTCCTTCCTTCCTTCCTTTCTTTCTTTCTCTCCCTCTCTGGCCCAGGCTACAATCTACTTGGCTTGCTGCTGCCCGCGCCGCGGACTGCCTGGGAGTGCCGGCGCGCGCCACCGCTGCCTGCCTTTTCTCCTTTGGCTGCAGGCACGCGTTCGCCATGTTGGCCACGCTGCTCGCCAGCTCCTGACGCTGAGTGCTCTGCCCGCCTCAGCCTCCTGAGGTACTGGGACTACAGACGGAGTCTCGCTCACCCAGTGCTCGGTGTTGCCCGGGCTGGAGTGCGGTGGCGTGGTCTGGCCTCGCGGCAGCCTCTACCCCCCGGCCGCCTGCCTTGGCCTGCCAGGGTGCTGGGATTGCAGCCCCTGCCCGGCCGCCGCCCCATCTGGAAGGTGGGGAGCGCCTCTGCCCGGCCGCCCCGTCTGGGAGGTGAGGAGCACCTCTGCCTGGCCGCCCCGTCTGGGAAGTGAGGAGCGCCTCTGCCCGGCCACCCACTGTCTGGGAAGTGAGGAGCGCCTCTGCCCGGCCGCCCCGTCTGGGAAGTGAGGAGCGCCTCTGCCCGGCCACCCACCGTCTGGGAAGTGAGGAGCGCCTCTGCCCGGCCACCCACCGTCTGGGAAGTGAGGAGCGCCTCTGCCCGGCCACCCACCGTCTGGGAAGTGAGGAGCGCCTCTGCCCGGCCACCCATCGTCTGGGAAGTGAGGAGCGCCTCTGCCCGGCCACCCTGTCTGGGAAGTGAGGAGCGCCTCTGCCCGGCCGCCCCGTCTGGGAAGTGAGGAGCGCCTCTGCCCGGCCACCCATCGTCTGGGAAGTGAGGAGCGCCTCTGCCCGGCCTCCCATCGTCTGGGAGGTGAGGAGCGCCTCTGCCCGGCCGCCCCGTCCGGGAGGAAGTGAGGAGCGCCTCTGCCCGGCCGCCCCGTCCGGGAAGAAGTGAGGAGCACCTCTCCCCGGCCGCCCCATCCGGGAAGAAGTGAGGAGCGCCTCTGCCCGGCCACCCATCGTCTGGGAAGTGAGGAGCGCCTCTGCCCGGCCACCCACAGTCTGGGAAGTGAGGAGCGCCTCTGCCCGGCCGCCCCGTCTGGGAAGTGAGGAGCGCCTCTGCCCGGCTGCCCCGTCTGGGAAGAAGTGAGGAGCGCCTCTGCCCGGCCGCCCCGTCTGGGAAGTGAGGAGCGCCTCTGCCCGGCCGCCCCGTCCGGGAAGAAATGAGGAGCGCCTCTGCCCGGGCGCCCCGACCGGGAAGAAGTGAGGAGTGCCTCTGCCCGGCCGCCCCATCCGGGAAGAAGTGAGGAGCGCCTCTGCCCGGCCACACATCGTCTGGGAAGTGAGGAGCGCCTCTGCCCGGCCGCCCCGTCCGGGAAGAAGTGAGGAGCGCCTCTGCCCGGCCGCCCCGTCCGGGAAGAAGTGAGGAGCGCCTCTTCCCGGCCGCCCCGTCGGGAAGAAGTGAGGAGCGCCTCTGCCCGGCCGCCCCGTCCGGGAAGAAGTGAGGAGCGCCTCTGCCCAGCCGCCCCGTCTGGGAGGTGAGGAGCACCTCTGCCTGGCCACCCATCGTCTGGGAGGTGAAGAGCGCCTCTGCCCGGCCACCCATCGTCTGGGAGGTGAGGAGCGCCTCTGCCCGGCCACCCATCGTCTGGGAGGTGAGGAGCGCCTCTGCCCGGCCACCCGTCATCTGGAAAGTGAGGAGCACCTCTGCCCGGCTGCCCCATCTGGGAAGTGAGGAGTGCCTCTGCCCGGCCACCCATCATCTGGGAGGTGAGGAGCGCCTCTGCCCGGCCGCCCATCGTCTGGGAAGTGAGGAGCGCCTCTGCCCGGCCACCCATTGTCTGGGAAGTGGGGAGCGCCTCTGCCCGACCACCCATCGTCTGGGAAGTGAGGAGCGCCTCTGCCCGGCCACCTATCGTCTGGGAAGAAGTGAGGAGCGTCTCTGCCTGGCCGCCCCGTCTGGGAAGTGAGGAGCCCCTCTGCCCGGCCGCCCCGTGTCTGGGTAGAAGTGAGGAGCTCCTCTGCCTGGCCGCTCCGTCTGGGAGGTCTACCACGGAGGCCAGAAGCAATGTGGGGGCTGGACGTGGTGGCTCACGCCTGTGGTCCCGGCACTCTGGGGGGCGAGGCGGGTTGATCACTTCGGGCTAGGAGTTCGAGACCAGTCTGGCCAACTTGGCGAAACATGAAGAATACAACAGACAAACCAACCAACCAACTCAATGACAACAAAACAGGTCTACCCTGGAGTCATACTCTAATTTTTTCTATTTTCCTCCCTTTCTGATCCTTTATCCCACTTTCTTTTTCTTCCTCTTCCTTCTCCCTCTTCTTTGTCAAATAGAGGATTGAGTTATTATCACTGATCCATATAAAGTCCCTCTCTCATTTATTTTAACTCCCACCCCCATTTCTATTCCCCGACTTCCCATGTGCAACCTTCCTAATATGTTTGATACGCATCTTTTTGTTTGTATGTATTTTTAGAAAATGTTTATTGTTTTTGTATGCAAAAAAAATTAATAAAAAAAAAAAAGTTCAAGGTCATACACAACTATGGTTAACATAGTTCATTTCAACTGAATGGGCATTTAAATAACATCTACTGGCCAGGCGTGGTGGCTCATGCCTATAATCCCAACACTTTGGGAGGCCAAGGTGGGAGGATCCCTTGAGGCCAGGCATTTGAGACCAGCCTGGGCAACATAGGAGACCCTATCCCCACAAAATTTTTTTTTTTAATTAGCTAGACATGGTGGTGCGCACCTATGGTCCCAGCTACTGAGGAGGCTGAGACGTAAGGATTGCTTGAACCCAAGAAGTTGAGGCTGGACTGAGCCATGATTGTGCCACTGCGCTCCAGCCTGGGAGACAAAGTGAGATCCTGTCTCAAAAAAATAAAAAATTTAAAAAAAAGAACATCTACTATGTGCTAATTGTGCATGTTGGGAAAATAACTATCAATTAATAAGTCCTTCTGGCCTTCAGGAACTTGCAATCTAGCAGGAGAGATAGTCAAGCCAATAGCCATAATTCAATATGAGAAGATATATGAGATATATATGAGAAGATATATATGAGAAGATATATATCATATATCTGAGATATCTGATATCTGAGATATCAGAGAAGTACAGAGTACTCATTCCTTAACTACTATAGGAACACAGATGAGGGTTAAGTTAATTTTCCTTAAGGGTAGAGATGGTTCAGAAAGACTAAAAAGAGGAGAAAATATTTGTTCTGGGCCTTAAAAGATGAATAGAGATTTGCTGACCAGATGAACAGTGAAACAGGCGTAAGGAGAGGAGGGAATAGTATGAATAAAAAGAAAAACTATAGCATCAAAAGCATGTCACGTAGAAGAATCATCTGACTAGACTGTGGACGCCCTCTTATGATGGGTCAGATGTGACATGATTAGGTTTTTAGACTTTATTCTAGAGCAAATGAGGAATCATCAAAGATGTTTAATAAAGTAATTCTGGAAGCAAAGTAGAAACTAAACATGAGGCTCTTACGGGTTGAATTGAGTCCCCTAAAAAAGATATGTTGAAGTCCTAGCCCCCAGTACCTCAGAATGTGACCTTATTTGGGGCCGGGCACAGTGGCTCATGCCTGTAATCCCAGCACTTTTGGAGGCCGAGGTGGGCAGATCACTTGAGGTCAGAAGTTTGATACCAGCCTGGCCAACATGGCAAAACCCCATTTCTACAAAAATACAAAAATTAGCTGGGGGTGGTGGTGCATGCCTTTAATCCCAGCTACTAGGAAGGCTGAGACAGGAGAATCACTTGGACGCAGGAGGCAGAGGTTGCAGTGAGCTGAGATCATGCCACTGCATTCCAACCTGGGTGACAGAGTGAGACCCTGTTTCAAAAAAAAAAAAAAGAATGTGACCTTATTTGGAAACAGTCTTCACAGATGAAGTCAAGTAGTTAAGATAAGGTTATTAGGGTGGGCCATAATCCAATATAATTTGATGTCCTTATAAAAAGGGGACATTTGGACACAGACACAGACATGCTCAGAGGGAAGACTGCATGGAGAGACTGGGAAAATCCCATTTGGAGGTACAGGATTGAGTGCTACATCTACAAGCCAAGTGTTGCCAAGATGGCCAGCAAACCACCAGAAGCCAGGCAAGGGGCATGGAACAGATATCCTCCTTCACAGCCCTCACAAAGAACCAACACTGCTGACACCTGGATTTTGGACTTCTAGCCTCCCAAACTGTGAGACAATAAATGTCTGCTATTTTAAGCTGCTCCATTTGTGGCTTTGTTATATACTTTGTTATGGCAGCCCTAGGAACTAATATAGAGGCTACTAAACAGTGCAGTCTAAAGCAATGAGAGATTGAGCAAAAACACTGACAGTGGGGAGTTGAGAAAAAGTCACAAATATGAAAAATATCACTGAGGTAAAAGCAGCAATGTTTAGTGATTGGCTGAACATGGCAAAGGAGAAAAAGAGTCCAAGATGGATGAAGCTTTTATTCTACCTTAATCCACCAATGTGGTGTCTAAACTGTCTTGGTGTCCTCATTAGATTGTTCTTGGGTCCAGGGACCTTATAAAAATCCACATGCTTTTTCCCCTGGCTGAATTTAAAACTTTCCTTGGACTGGAGTCCTCAGTTTTCATTCTACTGGCTTATAACTTCCTTCTCCTTCCCCTTCCCCTCCTCCTCCGTCGTCCAGGCTGGAGTGCAGTGGTGCGATCTTGGCCGGGTTCAAGTGATTCTCCTGTCTCAGACTCCTGAGTAGCTGGGATTACAGGCACATGCTACCACACCTGGCTAATTTCTGTACCTTTAGTAGAGACAGTGATTCACCATGTTGGCCAGGCTGGTCTCAAACTCCTGACCTCAAGTGATCTGCCCACCTCGGCCTCCCAAAGTGCTGGGATTACAGGTGTGAACCACGGCACCCAGCCTTCTTCTCTTCTTCTTCTTTTTTTTTTTTTTTTTTTTCTGAGACGGAGTCTCGCTCTGTCACCCAGGCTGGAGTGCAGTGGCGCGATCTTGGCTCACTGCAAGCTCCACCTCCCGGGTTCACGCCATTCTCCTGTCTCAGCCTCTGGAGTAGCTGGGACTACAGGCGCCCGCCACCACGCCCGGCTAATTTTTTGTATTTTTTTAGTAGAGACGGGGTTTCACCGTGGTCTCGATCTCCTGACCTCATGATCCACCCGCCTCGGCCTCCCAAAGTGCTAGGATTACAGGCGTGAGCCACCGCGCCTGGCCTCTTCTTCTTTTTTATTAGAGATTGAGGTCTCACTATGTTGCCTAGGCTGGTCTCGAACTCCTGGGCTCAAGTGATCTTCCTGCCTCAGCCTCTGAAAGTTCTAAGATTACAGGCATGAGCCACCGCACCTGGCCATTATAGCTATATTCTGCTCCTTCTACCCAGCTCCTTTAAGAGGCTTCAGTTGACCTGCCAGCTTTCCTTTCCATTTTATTAGTTTTGCCTTGATGCTATCTATGAAATTATCTTTAGCTCTACATTCATCCACCTTTAATCCATTCCATCTCTCTGCTGTACATAACAAA
This sequence comes from Symphalangus syndactylus, assembly GCF_028878055.3. NCBI lineage: Eukaryota > Metazoa > Chordata > Mammalia > Primates > Hylobatidae > Symphalangus > Symphalangus syndactylus. Next base: position 124,781,376 of record NC_072425.2, read on the forward strand.
AACCCCCACCCTCCAGCTCAGATTCAGCACAAGCCCTCACTTGTCTAGGGAGCTAGCATAGATACTAAAAGCCATTAACCAACCTATAAAATATAGCAAAAGAAGACATGGCAAGAAAGCTACTAAGTTCATTTTCTGATATTCTAGAAAATATATTTTTGATCCAAAGAGAAGCCGTTGATCCACCCTTTCTCTAGGACTGCAAATATTCCATATATCCCATCAAAACAGATTGACCTATGGCATATGCCTGTCCCACTGTATCTCTTTGGTACAAAAACCTGTTCCAAACTGAGACAACTAGGTTGTCTTTACAGAGAAGTGAAAATAAGTGTCTGTGTGTGTCTAGATACCTAACAGGAAACTGCAGCAGCTATAGTCCTCCACATGGACTAAGCAGCAGAGAAAGTGGGCCTGCAGAAAGTCAAGAATTAGCAGATGTCAGAAGGAAGTGGACATGAAACAGACAGAGAGACATTTTCCCTTGCAGCTTTCTCTTTTTTTTTTTTTTTTTTTTTGAGACAGAGTCTTGCTCTGTCACCCAGGCTGGAGTGCAGTGGCACGATCTCCGCTCACTGCAACCTCCACCACCTGGGTTCAAGCAATTCTCCTGTCTCAGCCTCCCAAGTAGCTGGGACTACAGGCGCATGCCACTACACCCAGCTTATTTTTGTATTTTTAGTAGAGGCAGGGATTCACCATATTGGTCAGGTTGGTCTCGAACCCCTAACCTCAGGTGATCCACCTGTCTTGGCCTCCCAAAGTGCTGGGATTAGAGACATGAGCCACTGCGCCCAGCAGCAGCTTTCTCTTTCCCAGTTCAAATACCTTTCTGATGCCAACATCATTCCTGCCTGTGGATGGTGTAAAAACACTCTATATCTTTAGAATAAGTGCTCTCATCTTTTAATATCACCCTAACTGAAGTTTTTTTCAAAGAATCCTAACCAACACAGATACGTAGAGTCTGAAATGCATATCCAACATCTAAGAGAAGTAGTTGGAAATGCGGGTCCTGAATACAGAGCAGAGACTGGGGGAAGACATTTGATATGGGTAAGGGGGTAACTGAAGTCACCGGAGTACATGAGGTTGCCAGAAAAAGCCCAAAGTGAAGGTAAAAGCAGGGAGACGGAGAAGAGATGAAGGAAGGATCTCTTAAGATCTTCAGTATTGAAGAAATGAATCATAGAAAGAGGAGTCATTGAAGAAGGTTAAAAAGAACAGAAAATTAGGAGAGAATGCTTTTGTGGAAGCCAAGGAATAAGGGTGTTCAGGTGGTGCTTACATAAAATTCAGTCACGGCCAGGCGCGGTGGCTCATGCCTGTAATCCCAGCACTTTGGGAGGCCAAGGCGGACGGATCACTTGAGGTCAGGAGTTCAAGATCAGTCTAGCCAACATGGTGAAACCTCGTCTCTACTAAAAATACAAAGATTAGCTGGGTGTGGTGGCGCACGCCTGTATTCCCAGCTACTCAGGAGGCTGAGACAGGAGAATCGCTTGAACCCAGGAGGCAGAGGCTGCAGTGAGCGAAGATCGCGACAGAGCGAGACTCCGTCTCAAAAAAAAAAAAAAAAAAAAAGGAGAATGACAACTAAAGCTAGCTTACAGTGTAGTGGGGTGGTGGTGAGGATGGTGGGGATGGGGGCTTGGATTTAATAATTAGGAAGTCCCTGACAGCCTTATCAAAAGCAGTGGTATATTAGGCACAGAGAGTATGTTGGGGTATATAAGCCTCCTTGAAGACTAAATGGTAGATGAGAAATGATAATAGATGATCATTTCTGATATTTGAAAAGGAGAATGATGAAGGAGTCAACAATCTGAAGGGGAAGCATAATGAAGAGGTGTTTTGCTTAGTTTTAGAATTGTAGATAATTGAGCATGTTTATAGGCTGAGGAGCAGAAGCCACTGGAGAAGGGGAGATTCAAGGTATAAAAGGTATGAAATAAAAGTCGACTGTTGGGAAAAGTCCCAAAAAGATAAGTGGAAGGGGATTAAACACAGCAACACCAATTCCTCCAAAACAGGAAAGGAAATAGGGATGAATACCGGTATCAGAATTTGGGATGTGCACAAGAAAAAAGTGGAATTGTTGAAAATTTTGTTTTGGTAAACACACACTTTTTTTTTTTTTTTTTTTTTTGAGACGGAGTTTCACTCTTGTTGCCCAGGCTGGAGTGCAATGGCACAATCTCGGCTCACTGCAGCCTCCACTTCCCGGGTTAAAGCGATTATCCTGCCTCAGCCTCCCAAGTACCTGGGGTTACAGGCATGTGCCACCATGCTTGGCTAATTTTTGTAGCTTTTTTTTTTTTGAGACGAGGAGTCTTGCTTTGTCGTCCAGGCTGGAGTGCAGTGGCGCCATCTCAGCTCACTGCAACCTCTGCCCCCCAGGTTCAAGCGATTCTCCTGCCTCAGCCTCCCAAGTAGCTGGGATTACAGGCGCCTGCCACCGCACTTGGCTAATTTTTGTATTTTTAGTAGAGAGGAGGTTTCACCATCTTGGCCAGGCTGGTCTTGAACTCCTGACCTCGTGATCCACATACCTCGGCCTCCCAAAGTGCTGGGATTACAGGCATGAACCACTGCACCTGGCCATTTTTGTAGTTTTAATAAAGACAAAGTTTCGCCATGTTGGCCAGGCTGGTCTCGAACTCTTGACCTCAGGCGATCCACCGCCTCGGCCTCCCAAAGTGCTGGGATTACAGGCGTGAGCCACTGCGCCCAGCCTAAACACACACTTTTAAACTGTTTAACTTTTTAAAGATAAACCTTGACGTCACTATTACTCAATTTGAGGAAAGGCACAAGAAAGTAGTAAGATCTCACCAGAATTTAAGTTCTGCTTTGTTTACTTACATCATTAATCAGACATGAGCTAAGAGACCACCTGTTCGCTTTTTTCTGACTTAAACAATGGAGACCAAGGAGAGCTGAAAATTTCATGAGCTTCTCAACATTTCCCTGGCTTTTTTTTTCTTGCCACTGTCCCCAGGGTTGGAGGGCCCCAGAGGGTATGGGGATGATACTTGGCGTTTCTCACTCTTCTGTGGTACTCATAGCAGTGAAGAACAGAGAGTGGGAGCACACAGCAACAGCCAGAGCCCTTGCAAGAAGCACCCAGAACTGGCTGTGCAAATTTATTTCAGTCCTGCCCAAAACTCCTTCACCTTAAAATGCCTTGGAGGTGGCTCTCATCAAGACAAGAAAGCAGGGTGCAGTGGCTCACACCTGTAATCCCAGCACTGGGAGGCTGAGCCTGGAGGATCGCTTGAGGTCAGGAGTTCGAGACTAGCCTGGGCAACACAGCACGACCCCATCTCTACAAAAAGTTAGAAAATTAGCAGGATGTGGTGGCCCCCGCCTGTAGTCCCAGCTACTCAGGAGGGTGAGGTAGATGGATTGCTTGAGCCCAGGAGTTTGAGACTAGGCTAAGCAACATAGCGAGACCATGCCTCTAAAAAAAATTTTTTTAACCCAGAATAAAATTAGCCAGGTGTGGTGGCGCACACCCGTGGTCCCCGCTGCTTGGGAGGCTGAGGTGGGCAGATCGCTTGAGGCTGCAATGAGATCTCACCACTGCAATCCAGCCTGGGGGACAAAAAAAAAAAAAAAAAAAAAAGAGGAAGCAAAGCAATGACCCAAGTTATGACCTCAGGGACTTCCAAAATCAGAGCTCTAATCTGACCAACCCGCCCTGACGCCTATAAGAAAACGACTCTCACTTTTCATTGGCTGACCCTCCCGGAGTTGAGACCTTGCTTCATTTTCCTTGGTTGTTGCTGCTGTCTCGTCTTCTTGCCACGCCCACTTTCCTGCCGGCGCCCAGTGAGCGTTGAGGGAGAGTGATTTGCAGCCGGTCAGGGGCGGGAGTTCGCGGCAGCAAACCTGCTTCCCCCTCCCACGCGCCACCGCCCCCGCCCCGCCCCCGTCCCGAGGCCCCGCCCCTAGCCGGGCCTGGCCCCGCCTCTCTCTCCCGAGAGGGCGGGCACCAGGCGGCGGCCGCAGGCGGCGGCCGCAGCCGCAGGAATATGCTGGAAGGCGGCGGGCGGGCGCCCGCGAGGTGCTGAAAGGACAGTTCCCGCCGCTGAACTTACCCCGCGGGTGGGGCGGCCCGGGAGCCAGTGGGGCACGTGAGCGATGGAGACCATCTGGATCTACCAGTTCCGCCTCATCGTGATCGGGGACTCTACAGTGGGCAAGTCCTGCCTCCTGCACCGCTTCACCCAGGGCCGCTTCCCCGGGCTGCGCTCCCCAGCCTGCGACCCCACCGTCGGCGTGGACTTCTTCTCCCGCCTGCTGGAGATCGAGCCGGGCAAGAGGATCAAGCTACAGCTCTGGGACACGGCGGGACAGGAGCGGTTCAGGTAGGGACCCCGGGGATCTTGGGCACCGCGCCGTCCTCTCAGCCCGCCCAGACGCCCCTTCCCCAGGCGCCCGCCCCGCCGGCCTTGGTCGGGAGAGGCTCTGGCCCTTCCCTCTCGAAAGTGCAAACACTCCATTCTCGCTTCCCCTTCGCCCCTCCTCTTCCAGGGACGACTTCCTCCTCCGCAATTTCTCACTTCTTTCTTTGGCGCCCATTTCCTGCGCCCCCTTTCCGTCTTTCCTTTCCCGCCTGAACCCGGGTCGTCCTCGCCGCCCCCTCTTCCCCAACTCTTTCAGCCCCTTTGGGTATTTTTATCCCCTCCGGCTTCCCGGCTGTCTTCCCAAACTCGGCTTCCCTGGCTGCGCACAGCATGACCCGACCACCCTCCTCCATGCAGGCGCCCCTTTTCCTGCCCTAACCCAGCGGCTCCCACGCTGTGTGGCCGGGAGAACCGCAAGGGAGGGTTCCCAGATTCGTGATGGATCCTTTAGCTTCACAGCAAGGAGCGCTCCAACCCAGGTTCCTGCATGAGCTCACTGGGCATGGTTCACAGAGAGGTGGATGTGGTAATTGTTTGGGCACCTCACAGCACTGAATGTGGTCATCAGAAATACTGGGTCATGACCCGTGGGAATGGGTCTTGTAGGTTAACTAGATGCAATATCAGGGACACTGGCACAGCTGAGGGTGTGTGTGTGTGTGTGTGTGTGTGTGTGTGTGTGTGTGTGTGAAGGGTTGAGTTGTCTTTAGAAGTTTGTCATGTTTGGTGGGAAAAAGACATATTGAGATTTGCCAGGAACTTTTATTTTGCTTATGATCAGTACTTAACGTTCCAGGGTGATAATATTTCTAAAGACAGAAGGAGGGATCCAAATGAATAGTCTCCTCCTAAATATCCGCTGGGGACATGAAGAGTTTCACAACGGCGACTTGTGTAAATAAAAAGTAAATAAAATTATATGCATTTCCTGAATATTTGAGATGGAAGCAGGTTTAAAGCAAATTTTAAATGTCTAGGATTCAAAGGCACTTCGTTTTAGAGGAAGATGGTGAAACTGATACATTGTACTGTTTTGTTTCTTAAAGACTGCATTATCCATTGGAACTCATTTAAGGAAGCGTTTTGCGTTAGTCAGCAAGTACTCTGCTTGTGAAATGCAGTGTTCCATGAGGGGACTTCCCAAACATGGCTTCCCCTCGCCCCCAGCCAGCATCACTGCGAATGAGATCAGCCTACATCTGTGAGAATGGTCCAACATTCAAAGTTTTGGCTTCCGTTCCCAGCAATGATGCTGATTCATAGAGATAATGAGTGAACTGCTTAGCTTGCTTATACCTTAGTTTTCCTGTGTGTGAAGTGGAAAGATGGTAAGGCCAGCCCTTCAGAGAGGTGTTAAAAGATTATTGATTGGATTTGTACAACACTTAAAATTCCATGAAAAATGTTTTTCCTTTTCAAGAAGCCTCCTTTTATTAAAATAATTTTTCAAACGTTTGATTCCTCATCTGTAAAATGAAAGTCGTTGTGATCTCTAACATTCCTTCCAGTTTTACCATTCTAAGTTGATTGCGAATTCCTTCACATGTGATCTCAATCAGAGGTAAACTTTGGGATATATCAGGCTCAGAAAAAAAGCATTTGCTGTTAGCTCTTGACCCACCCTCTGAAGTGAATACGATAAAAACCTTTATGTCTTAAACTTCTAACAGCTACTTTGAGTTGCAACCGCAAGACACATGGGTAATAAAATCTTATTGTGTTTAATTAGTTCCTTAAAAGTAGCTCAACTTGGCTGGGCGGAGTGGCTCACGCCTGTAATTCCAGCACTCTGGGATACTGAGGCGGGTGGATCACAAGGTCAAGAGTTCAAGACCAGCCTGGCCAATAAGGTGAAACCCCGTCTCTACCAAAAATACAAAAATTAGCTGGGCATGTTGGTGCGTGTCCGTAGTCCCAGCTACTCAGGAGGCTGAGGCAGGAGAATCACTTGAACCTGGGAGGCGGAGTTTTCAGTGAGCTGAGATCACACCACTGCACTCCAGCCTGGGCGACAGAGCCAAACTCGGTCTCAAAAAAAAAAAAAAAAAAAAAAGTAGCTCAACTTATTGACAAGAAATTAAAGGATAATTAATTTGTTAGATTTTAAAGACCTTTCTGCTAAATAGGTGATATAGATGATTGTTTTTTAACTTTTTTTTTTTTTTTTTTTTTTGAGACGGAGTTTCGCTCTTGTTGCCCAGGCTGGAGTGCAATGGCGCGATCTCGGCCCACTGCAAACTCCACCTCCCAGGTTCCAGCAATTCTCCAGCCTCAGCCTCCGGAGTAGCTGGGATTACGGGCATGCACCACTACACCTGGCTAATTTTCTATTTTTAGTAGAGACGGAGGTTTCCCCGTGTTGATCAGGCTGGTCTTGAATTCCCGACCTCAGGTGATCCACCTGCCTCAGCCTCCCAAAGTGCTGAGATTACAGGCGCGTGACCCACCGCGCCTGGCCTAGATGATTGTTTTTTAATGCCTTGAAGAAGAATGTAAATAATAATTCATTTTATATACATTATTAAAACCAAACAGTAACTCTCGCATTATAATGCAAGGACATTTAGGGAATGTTTACTGACAGTGAGTCATAATTTATTTTGTTTGGCTCTTTACCAAAGTTCTATTTGTAAATACATACATATTTCAGTAGCTACCTCCAAATACTTGCTTTTCTCTAATTTACCAGAATGTTTTACCATAAGATTGCATTTAAAACGATTACTATTAAATCATTCTGTATCTTTCGTCAAGAAATTACAGATTCTAATTTTGAATAATAGATATCCTTGCATATTTTATTTTGTAGAAAGGTACTGTAGGTCATGAAGATGTATTCTTGTCATTAGTTGTAATCATATCTTGAAGAATTTGTGGGAAATGTCATGTTTGAAGGTTTATTGGTGATTGGATATAAACCGACAAAAAGGAACCTACTTAGCTCATGAGGTAGCTTGAAAGCATAATAAATATATTACAGAACAATAGGATAGTGAGTTGATAATTATGATCATGATTAGCCTTCGTTTTCTTTCTTTCTTTCTTTCTTTCTTTCTTTCTTTCTTTCTTTCTTTCTTTCTTTCTTTCTTCTTTCTTTTTGAGACAGGGTCTGTCACTCAGGCTGGAATGCAGTGGCACAATGTTGGCTCACTGCAACCTCCACCTTCCAGGCTCAAGCAATTCTCTTGCCTCAGCCTCCCAAGTGGCTGAGACTACAGGCACACACCACCACGCCTAGCTAATTTTTGTATCTTTTTTTGTAAAGACAGGGTTTGGCCATGTTGCCCAGGTTGGTCTGAAACTCCTGGGCTGAAGCAAGCCACCTACCTCGGCCTCCCAAAATGCTGGGATTTCAAGCCTGAACCACTGCGCCTGGCCAGCCTTAGTTTTCAGTGTTCAGACTAACATGCTAATAGAGGATAACTACTTGCCTGAAATAAAAAGGGACAAAATCCAAGTGAAAAAGGTTTAGAAAAATAATGTATATGTGAGCATAACTGTAGATTTGTATATTAAGGAAATTTAGAATTACAGTGCCTTCATTAAAGATGAAAGTTTATTTCTCTCTTATGTATAGAGTGGTCCAAGTTGGTGGAGTGGTTCTGCAGCAGGCCATCATTCAGGTTCCTTCTCCCTTAATTTTCTGCCATGCCTAGGATGTTACCATCATCTACGTGAGCAAAGCTGGGTTATAAGCACACTGTGTGTCAGTTCAGGGGAATGAGAAAGAGAAGCTCTATACTAAGCAAAGTTTCTTTTAAGCAGGTGAGGCCAACATGGTATAGATTCTTTTGGTTCTCAATTCATTGGGGAGATCTTAGTTACAAGGAGACCCTTAGACTGGGCCACTATGTGCCCTAGGATGTAGGAAAGACGCCTTTGGCATTGTAGGTGTTGGGGGAAGCTAATAATCACTTTTTTATAATTTTTGGTTTTGTTTTGTTTTTTGAGACCATCTCGCTCTCTCATCCAGGCTGGGTGCAGTGGCCAGATCTCAGCTCACTGCAACCTATGCCTCCCAGGTTCAAGCAATTATTATGCCTCGGCCTCCCAAGTAGCTGGGACTACAGGTGTGTGCCGCCATGCCCAGCTAATTTTTGTATATTTAGTAGAAACGGGGTTTCACCATGGTGGCCGGGCTGGTCTCGAGCTCCTGGGCTCGTGTAATCCGCCTACCTCAGCCTCCTAAAGTGCTGGGATTAGTTTAGCAGTAAAGGAAACGAGAATATTGTTTAATACAGTGTTAATAGGATAAATATATTGGAAGAGCTAGGTGTACGGAGATCGTTAAATGTAAGAATAGAAATTTTGAACTTTTCCCATAAAAAGTGTTTAAAGTTATGTGAATATAATATGAGATAAATACATAGCAATGTGAGCTATAGAATAGGAAACCTCTAGGCTTTGAGCCAGGTTTGGCCTTTTATCTGACGTTGCCTGGCCTTTGGGGTGTTAATGTCCTCCTCGTGCAGTGCTCTCAAGGAGTGCTCTGCAGAACACTCGTTCCTGTGATTCTTTTTATATATTTTTTTTCTTTCTTTTTTTTTTTGAGTCAGAGTCTCACTCTGTCACCTGGGGCTGGAGTGCAGTGGAACGATCGTCTCACTGCAACCCCCGCCTTCCAGGTTCAAGCGATTCTCCTCCCTCAGCCTCCCGAATAGCTAGGACCACAGACATGCGCCACGGCACCTGGCCAATTTTTGTATTTTTAGTAGAGATGGGGGTTTCATCAAGGTGGTCTTGAACTCCCGATCTCAAGTGATCTGCCCGCCTCAGCCTCCCAAAGTGCTGGGGTTACAGGCATGAGCTACTGTGCCTCACCTGTGATTCTTTTTTTTTTTTTTTTTTTTTTTTTGAGATGGAGTCTTGCTCTTGTGCAGTGGCGCAATCTTGGCTCACTGCAACCTCTGCCTTCCAGGTTCGAGCGATTCTCCTGCCTCAGCCTCCTGAGTAGCTGGGATTACAGGTGCCCCAAGCTCAACTAATTTTTGTACTTTTAGTAGAGACGAGGTTTCACCATATTGGCCAGGCTGGTCTCGAACTCCTGACCTCAAGTGATCCACCCGCCTCAGCCTCCCAGAGTGCTGGAATTACAAGCGTAAGCCACCGCACCCAGCCTGTGATTCTTTTTAAAAGATGCATTCTGTGATCAAGTAAGTTTGGAAATTCCTGTATTCCATATGGCACTGTCTTAAAAATTCGTATCAAAGGCTCGAAGAAGTATTGCAGCAAAGAAACCTGTTTAACTTTGATTAACCTAGTATTTCCCAATTTATTTTAGGGGCTATTTTTAAAATATGAAAATCTAGGCTGGATGCGGTGTCACGTCTGTAATCCTAACACCTTGGGAAGCTGAGGCAGGAGGATTACTTGAAGCTAGGAGTTCAAGACCAGCCTAGACAACAAATCAAGACCCTGTCTGTAACCAAAAAAAAAAATTTTTAATTAGCTGGGCATAGTGGTGTGGACCTGCATCCCCAGCTGCTCAGGAGGCTGAAGTAGGAGGGTGGTTTGAGCCCAGGAGGTCGAGGCTTCAGTGAACTATGATCATGCCACTGCACTCCAGCCTGGGTGACAGAGCTAGACTCTGTCTCTAAAAAGAAGAAAAAGAAAATCTATGATAACTGGTGCTCTAAGGAATATAATTTGGGAATAGCTCCCTTGATAAGTTGCCTTAGCATATTCTTTGAGCAGAACCACTAAATACTTGAGGTTTGTAGCAGTGGAAGACCTGCAGACAAACTTAACCAATTAATTAACTTAGTTAAGGGCTGTAAGCAGTAAGTGCTATAAGAGACAGCCTCAGGCCGGGCGTGGTGACTCACGCCTGTAATCCCAGCACTTTGGGAGGCCAAGGCAAGTGGATCACCTGAGGTCAGGAGTTCGAGACCAGCCTGGCCAACATGGTGAAACCCCATCTCTACTAAAAATACAAAAATTAGCCAGGTCTGGTGGCAGGTGCCTGTAATCCCAGGTACTCGGGAGGCCGAGGCAGGAGAATCGCTTGAACCCGGGAGGCAGAGGTTGCAGGGAGCCGAGATTATGCCATTGCACCCCAGCCTGAGGGACAAGAGCGAGTCTTCGTCTCAAAAAAAAAAAAAAAATAGAGACAGCCTCCCTCCTCTCCCTTCCCCACAAAATCTGGGAGCGGCCCCTAACTATTACTGCTAAATCTACCTGGCCTTTGCCTGCCTCTCCATGTTTTTTCCCCCTAGCTCCTCTTCTGCTATGTATCTTTCTCCTTGACAGGTGTCTTACTGTTACAGGAAAGGGGTGCCGATCCAGACCCCAAGAGAGGGTTCTTGGATCTCGCACAAGAAAGAATTCAGGGCAAGTCTGCAGTGCAAAATAAAAGCAAGTTTATTAAGAAAGTAAAGTGGTGAAAGAACAGCTACTACATATACAGAGTAGGACGTGCCTGAAAGTAGGAGGAGGAACGCATCCGCCCTAGGTACAATGCTAGTATATATATGAGGAGATGTGCTCTCTGCCACAAGGGTTTGTGATAAAGGATTTTCTTTCTTCTTTTTTTTTTTTTTTTTGTTTTTTTTTGGAGACAGAGTCTGGCTCTGTCGCCTAGGCTGGAGTGCAGTGGTGCGATCTCAGCTCACTGCAAGCTCCACCTCCCGGGTTCACACCATTCTCCTGCCTCAGCCTCCCGAGTAGCTGGGACTACAGGTGCCCGCCACCACGCCCAGCTAATTTTTTGTATTTTCAGTAGGGACAGGGTTTCACTGTGTTAGCCAGGCTTGTCTCAAACTCCTGACCTCAGGTGATCCACCCGCCTTGGCCTCCCAAAGTGCTGGGATTACAGGTGTGAGCCACTGTGCCCGGCCGATAAAGGATTAATTTTCTTAATTACTATATTTTGCAAGAATTGATATTATTATCTTTTTTTTTTTTTTTTTTTTTTTTTTTTTTTTTGAGACGGAGTCTTGCTCTATCACCCAGGCTGGAGTGCAGTGGCCCGATCTCGGCTCACTGCAAGCTCCGCCTCCCGGGTTCACGCCATTCTCCTGCCTCAGCCTCTCCGAGTAGCTGGGACTACAGGCGCCCGCCACCACGCCCGGCTAATTTTTTTTGTATTTTTAGTAGAGACGGGGTTTCACTGTGGTCTCGATCTCCTGACCTCGTGATCCACCCGCCTCGGCCTCCCAAAGTGCTGGGATTACAAGCGTGAGCCACCGCCCGGCTGATATTATTATCTTTAAAGCAAAATTAGGAATGCCTTTGTTCTCCAGATATTGGAATATCTGGACACTCCCAAGTCTGGGTCTGTTTAGTAAACATTATTAATTTGTTCCCTTAGCCATAAACATCTAGAGGCTAGGAATGCCTAACTTTCTGGGAATGCAGCCCAGCAAGTCCTGGCCACTTTTTTTTTTTTTTTTTTGAGACAGTTTTGCTCTATCACCCAGGCTGGAGGGCAGTGGTGTCATCCTGGCTTACTGCAACCTCTGCCTCCTGGATTCAAGCAGTTCTCCTGCCTCAGCCTCCCAAGTAGCTGGGATTACAGGTGTTTGCCACCATACTCAGCTAGTTTTTGTATTTTTAGTAGACAGGGTTTCAGCATGTTGGCCAGGCTGGTCTGGAATTCCTGATCTCAAGCGATCCGCCCACCTCCTCCTCCCAAAGTGCTGGGATTACAGGCGTGAGCCACTGCACCCGGCCATGGCGTCATTTTCCTAGCCCTTGCTCAAAATGGAGTCACTCTGGTTCAAATGCCTCTGACATTAGTCCCCCTCCAGCTTATTTTTATTTTTTCTTTACCCCTTTCCTCTGTCTATCCATACTCATAGTTTACTTTCATCCTCTTTTCCTCCCCCTCATTTTTATTTTAATGTGTCTCTTACTCTTCCATTTCCTTTTAGCTTATCTTCCCTTACCCACTGGCTTATCTTCTCTTCTCCCACTGGCTCCCGCATGTGTCTGTTTTCTCTTCTGCCTCTTCAAAACATCCATATAAAGTTAATGTTTCAAAGTGATTTAATTTATGTACTCTGTTCTTAATTTTAAAAGCAAGCAATATTAACATTTTAAATTTCTTCTTAAGAGACTTTTTAAAATCTCTAAACTAAATTAGTTGTTTTTGGTTTTGTTTCTTTTTAAAAAGGCCCTCATTTGATTCTCAGCGCCCTCACTGTGGTTCATGGCCTTCAACAGAAAACGATTTTTTGTTCCTTCAGTAGAAAACTATTGGTACCAGTCTGGCAAACATGGTGAAACCCCATTTCTACTAAAAATACAAAAAAAATTAGCTGTGCATGGTTGTGCACACCTATAATCCCAGCTACTTGGGAGGGTGAGGCAGGAAAATCCCTTGAACCCAGAAGGTGGAGGTTGCAAGGTTGCAGTGAGCCGAGATTGCGCCACTGCTCTCCAGCCTGGGTGACAGAGTGAGACTCCACCTCAAAAAAAATAAATAAATAAATAAAAACAAAAATGAAGAAAATGATTAGTGGGTCCATAATTGCATAGGTAACAGAGCAGAGATTACCATAATCACTGCAGTCTACTGTAGTTCCAAGTTATTGTTAATAGAAAGGTAAGCTATTGTTGTATTATCAGGTAATATAATGTCTTAGTTAAAAGTGTGTTGTAAGTGGTAGAAATCTAGCCAAATTCGTTTATTTATCTATTTTTTAGAGACAGAGTTTTGCTGTGTGGCCCAGGCTGAAGTGCAGTGGCACAGTCATAACTCACTGCAGCCCAAACTCTTGGGCTCCAGTGATCCTCTTACCTTAGCCTCCTGAGTAGCTAGGACTACAAGCACATGCTACGGCACCCACCTAATTAAAAAGAAAAAAATTTTTTTTGTAGAGACAGGGTCTCGCTATATTGCCCAGACTGGTTTTGAACTTCTTGCTTCAAGTGATGCTCCCTCCTTGGCCTCCCAAAGTGTTGGGATTACAGCCATGAGCCACTGCACCAGGCTCAAATTAGTTTAATAGGGAATAAATTATAAATGATACAGATTTCATGAAAGCAAAAGTTCACTGAACATCCAGGTGTTTGGAAGTACGGAATTATTATTTTTTTTTTTGAGACAGAGTCTTGCTCTGTCGCCCAGGCTGAAGTGCAGTGGCGCGATCTCGGCTCACTGCAAGCTCCGCCTCCTGGGTTCAAGTGATTCTCCTGTCTCAGCCTCCCGAGTAGCTGGGATTACAGGCACCTGCCACCACGCCTGGCTAGGAAGTATGAAAAATTTTAAAACAAGAGTTTGTGGACTTCCCCTCTAGTCTATTTCCATTCTCCAACTCTGTTGGCTCCTATCTGTCAGTCTCTGAGCCTCTTATTCAAACTCTTGAAAGAAAAAATATCTCATTGGCTACTTAACTATCCAGTGAATCACCTCCCCTGCAGTCAGGTTACTGAGTTACACAGACATATAATACAAATGTATTATAACATAAATATACTAAGTAGGTATTATGGGTCAGATAATGTAAATGTATCTGTAAAGGTCCACTTTTTTGGAAAGAGAAATTCACAGACAAGGGAAATGAGCAGTCACCCCCAAAGTGTCTATTTTATGGTGTTTGAGAGTAAAATGGTATATAAGAATGAGACGGCCAGGCGCGGTGGCTCACGCCTGTAATCCCAGCACTTTGGGAGGCCAAGCTGGGCGGATCACCTGAGGTCAAGAGTTCAAGACCAGCCTGGCCAACATGGTGAAACCCCGTCCCTACTGAAAATACAAAAATTAGGTGGGCATGGTGCACACCTGTAATCCCAGCTACTCGAGAGGTGGAGGCAGGAGAATTGCTTGAACCCAGGAAGGGGAGGTTGCAGTGAGCTGAGATCATGCCATTGCACTCCAGTCTGGGCAATAGAGCAAGACTCCGTCCCAAAAAAAAAAAAGAGATAGCATAATTTCTAACAAGTGCACCAGAGTGCCAAAAGATAATCTGTGTAGCCTGACATTTTTGGGCACACTGGCTCATGCCTGTAATCCCAACACTTCGAGAGGCCAAAGCGAGTGGATCTCTTGAGCCTACGAGTTCGAGACCAGTCTGGGCAACAAAGTGAGACCTCGTCTATACCAAAAAAAAAAAAAAATTAGTTGGGCATGGTGGTGTGCCCCCGTAGTCCCAGATACGTGGGAAGACTGAGGTAAGACCATCACTTGAGTCCCAAAGGTCGAGGCTGCAGTGAGCCATGACTGCGCCACTGCACTCCAGCCTGGGCAACAGAGAGAGGCCCTGTCTCAAAAAAAAAAAGAAAGAAAGAAAAAGATTATTTTCAGTGTCTACTCAGAGCATTCAGAACATTTTGTGTGGTTGTATAATCAGTATAGTCTAGAAGCTAGCCAGACCTGTAATTAGTTTTCTTTCTTTTCTTCTCCAATAAATTAATTGGTTTAGCATATATAGCCACAACCTCAGTGTTGCATTAGTCTGTGTAGGTGATTAATGCACCCTGAAGTAAACTAAATATTGTACACCAAATGTCTGAGGGCCCTGGGCCAGCCACAGGTAAAATTGTAAAATAGGTAAAGCTCACTCTTGGGGCATGTGGGACCTTCCCACCCTTCTTTATGTTTTTGGATAGTAAAACCTTGACTTATCCTCCCCTTTTATTCTCCCTACATCTCAATCAAAAAGCCATTTCTTAATGTTCTTTCCCCCATCCCCCAACATACTGCAGCCTCTGCCTCCCGGGCTCAACTGATTCTCCCACCTCAGCCTCCCAAGTAGCTGGGACCACGGGTACACACCACCACACTTGGATTTTTTTTTTTTTGGTAGAGATGGGGTCTCGCTATGTTGCCCAGGCTGGTCTTGAACTCCTGACCACAGGCAATCTGCCTACCTCGGCCTCCCAAAGTGCTGGGATTACAGACGTGAACCACCCACGTCCAGCCACTTCTCTCTCTTAAGCTAAGATAGAACATTAAGGAATGGGGCTGGGCTTGGTGGCTCATGCCTGTAACCCCTGCACTTTGGGAGGCTGAGGTGGGCGGATTGCTTGAGCTCAGGTGTTTGAGATCAGCCTGGGCAACATAGCGAGACCCCATCTCTACCAAAAAAAAAAAAAAATCCAATTGTGGTGGTGTGTACCCATGGCTGGAGTGCGGTGGCACGATCTCGGCTTTCTGCAACCTCTGTCTCCCGGTTCAAGCAATCCTACCACCTCAGCCTCTCGAGTAGCTGGGACTACAGGCGCACGCCACCACGCCTGGCTAATTTTCATATTTCATATTTTTAATAGAGATGGGGTTTCACTATGTTGGCCTGGCTGGTCTTAAACTCCTGACCTCAAATGATCTGTCAGCCTCAGCCTCCCAAAATATTGGGATTACAGGCGTTAGCCACCATGCCCCGCCTATTTTAATTATTTCTAAAGCCAAATTCCTACAAGCTTATACATCATGATTTTAATAAATCTGCCTCTAAATGTCAGTAACTGTTAATCAATTCTGATAATATATGATTCAGGGAAGTTTGCTTTAAAAATGACCATCTTGGCCGGGTGTGGTGGCTCATGCCTGTAATCCCAGCACTTTGGGAGGCCGAGGTGGTTGGATCATGAGGCCAGGAGATTGAGACCATCCTGGCCAACGTGGTGAAGCCCCATCTCTACTAAAATACAAAAAATTAGCTGGGTATGGTGGCATGTGCCTGTAGTCCCAGCTACTCGGGAGGCTGAGGAAGGAGAATCACTTGAACCCGGGAGGCAGAGGTTGCAGTGAGCCGAGATCGCGCCACTGCCTTCCAGCCAGGCGACAGAGCAAGACTCCATCTCAGGAAAAAAAAAAAAAAAATCCACTTCACACAATCTACCTGGCCTATTATAAGTTAGGTAGATACTAGGAAGTTCCTAGCTATGAGAGAAGACATTATGAAGAAAGATTATACGTTCTCAAATTATAGGCATTGTGTATCATTTTTCTTTACAGTAGCATTTTTCAACATGATATTAATAGATGTAATTTGAGAAAAGGGTTTCTTGATCAAATAGTTTTGAAAATGCTGGGTCATTGCAGGACTTCTCAGAGGACTTTTAATATACTAACATACATTGTGAACCCCCAAGGCAGATATGGTGTTTCCCAACCCAAAGTCCTATTACACAGCGTTTTGCAGTACTAGTGTTCTTCAAAACATACTTTAGGAACTGATACTTTAAAGAAAAAGTGTAGGCAATTCCTTAAATTTTAGGAATGTATTTGAGGACCTATTGCAGTTTATTCTCTCATATGATTCCCTATGTCTTGCTGATGCTTCTGGATGATTTCTTCAACTCTCCGTTTTTAAATACTTGATTACTATATTTTAGGTAAAAATCTAATAGCTCTTGAGAGTCCCTAATTTTTGTCCCCTCATTCAAAATGAAAAGATTTATCTTCTTGCCTGACCTCTAGTCACTTGTCATATTTTTACACAGATAATATAAACTGTTAACATTTGTTTTAAGCACAAAGCCTTCTGATGAGAATCACCAGTAAATCTGGATGAAAGATAAAGGAGCAAATGGACAAATGATCATAATTTTAGATTTCTTAGATATAAAAAGGCGATAGAAAGGCTATGGGATTACAAAAGCAAAATTTAATGAAGCTAATAGGAGGGGAGATTTAAGACAGATTTGGGTGGCTCATGCCTGTAATCCCAGCACTTTGGGAGGCTGAGGCTGAGGCGGGTGGATCACTTGTGGTCAGGAGTTGGAGACCAGCCTGGCCAACATGGTGAAACCCTGTCTCTACTGAAAATACAAAAAGTAGCTGGGTGTGATGGCAGACACCTGTAATCCCAGCTACTGAGGAGGCTGAGGCAAGAGAATCTCTTGAACCTGGGAGGGGGAGGTTGCAGTGAGCCAAGATCGTGCCACTGCTCTGCAGCCTGGGCAACAGAGAGAGATTCCATCTCAAAAAAAAAAAAAAAGACTGACATTTGATAGAACAGATGGGTAGATGCTAAAAAGATAATCAAAAATGGAATAGAAAGTATAATTATTGTATAGCAGGGAACTTTTGGAAGAGAGGAAAAAGAGTAAGAGGTAAAATGAAAACAAAGTCCAAGTGAAGAAGAAAGGACACATGAGAAAACTACAGAGGTCAACCACACTGTGGTCAACATTTTGGCCATTTTGATAGGTAAGTAACTACAGCCATCAGACTGGGAAGGGGCACAGAGACAATCTAAAACAACAGTCTCTTGGTTTTTTTTGAGATGGGGTCTTGCTCCGTCACTCAGGCTGAAGTGCAGTGGTGTGATCATAGCTCACTGCAGCCTGGAACTCTTGGGCTAATTTTTGTTTGTTTGTTTAGAGATGGTGTCTTGCTTTGTTGCGTAGGCTGGAACTCTTGGCTTCAAGTGATCCTCCTGCCTCAGCCTTCCAAAGTGCTGCGATTACAAGCATGAGCCACCAACACTCAGCCTCATTTCTTATATAATATAATTAATGTCCATAGAGGCTGTTACTTGCCCAAGGCCTTATAGTTTATTAGTGGTTTGCACAAGAACCGAGTTCTCTGAACGTTTTCAGTGCTCTTTCTGCTATGCCCATCCTCTTGTCATGGTTGAAACAAGTTTTAATGGCATGTTGTATGGGGTGTGTGTGTGTGTGTGTCTATGTGTGTGTGTGTGTGTATGTCTTCAGAGGGCAAGCTAGAATTTTGTATGATTTCTGTCCTGAAAAGTATTTTGGTTTGCATACAACTCAACTTCCCATCCCTGTAGACCCAAGTTAATTATTATGTTCACCCAAACCATTATTTTATTGCTATATTCTGAAAACAAAAGGAGAAATAGCTTTACACGATAGTAGCAATACAGATAACTGTCAGCAAACACCTGTGGCATCAGTAACAAATAACCCTCCCCTCTGTGCAATACTCAGTGACTACACTGCTACACTTAGTAACAGTAATGAACTTTAACAGTGAAGTGGAGAAACTTCTGTGAAATGGTTAGCCTTGTTAGATAAGGAGAAGTGTTGGCTATTGGGCAAAGCTGGGCACATACTGAATGTGATGTCCTAAAGCTTCATAAGTACTATGAAATAGCTTTCCAATCCTTAAATGCTGTCCCTTTTTTTTTTTTTTTCTGGAGAAGATGAAATTAATCAGGACAAGGATTTACTTGTGGAAATCCATGCATTTATTTACCTTAAATATATGCTAGGCACTAAGGATAAAATAAGTTACAGTCTCACATTCAAGGTCCATACAATCTCCATTCTGGGTAGAATCCAGGCTACACTGCTGTAATAGACTGCCAAGATATGGCAACTTAAATAATGTAGAGCTTTTTTTCTCTCTTGTAATAGTAGTCCAGAGGCTGGGTGTGGTGGCTCATGCCTGTAATCCCAGCCCTTTGGGAGGCTGAGGTGGGTGGATTACTTGAGGTCAGGAGTTCAAGACCAGCTTGGCCAACATGGTGAAACCCCATCACTACTAAAAATACAAAAATTAGCTGGACATGGTGGCAGTTGCCTGTAGTCCCAGCTACTCGGGAGGCTGAGGCAGGAGAATTGCTTGAACTCAGGAGGCAGAGGTTGCAGTGAGCTGAGATCGTGCTACTGCACTCCATCCTGGGCGACAGAGTGAGACTCCATCTCAAAAAAAAAAAAAAAAAAGTAGTCCAGAATGAGCAGTCCTGGATAATCAGGGGGCTCTGCCTCAACATCAGTTTCTAGGGTTCTCCAGTCATTTTCATTTCTTAGCAAGCAGGAAGGAAAAAGGAAGCGTGAGCAATTGACTTCTTCACGTAGATGAATGTCAGACTGCACAGGATCCTTCTTATATCCCATTGATCCAAATTTAGTGTCATGGCCACAACTAGCTACAAGAGAAGCTGGGGAATATAGTCTCTCGATGGGTTGCTATGTGTCAGCTAAAACCCCTGGAGTTCTGTTAATAGATACTGGAGGCTAGTCAGTGGTCTTTCTCACAGACTTATAGCAAAGAAAGAAAATAATCTCGGCTCAAGGCAACCTCCACCTCCCGGATTCTCCTGTCTCAGCCTCCCAAGTAGCTGGGATTACAGGCGTGTGCCACCACGCCCAGCTAATTTTTGTATTTTTAGTAGAGACAGGGTTTCACCATGTTAGCCAGGCTGGTCTCGAACTCCTGACCTCGTGATCTGCCCGTCTCAGCCTCCCAACGTGCTGGGATTACAGGCGTGAGCCACCGCACCAGGCCAGAAAGAAAATAATCAAACAATTGCAGAAAGAGCTGGTAAGTACTTAAATAAGTTTCAGTGACAGTACAGGAGGAAGAATTGTCATCTGTGCCTAGGGTGATGACCAGTTTCAGGGGATGTATCCCAAAGGAGGTGACGCTTGATTCTGGGACGTGCTGGATATATCAGTACTAAGAGGACAGTAGGAAACATTAACAATAGAAAAAGAAGCCAGCCAGGCCAGGCACGGTGGCTCACACCTGTAATCCCAGCACTTTGGGAGGCTGAGGTGGGTGGATCACGAGTTAAGGAGTTCAAGACCAGTCTGGCCAAGATGGTGAAACACCGTCTCTACTAAAGATACAAAAATTAGCCAGGCGTGGTGGCAGGCGCCTATAATCCCAGCTACTTGGGAGGCTGAGGCAGGAGAATCGCTTGGACCCCAGGGGGCAGATTTCCAGCCTGGGTGACAGAGTAAGACTCCATCTAAAAAAAAAAAAAAAAAAAAGAAGAAGAAGCCGGCCAGCCATGGTGGCTCATGTAATCCCAGCGCTCTGGGAGGCTGAGGTCGGCAGATCGCCTGAGCTCGTGAGTTCAAGACCAGCCTGGCAACGCGGCAAAACCCCGTCTCTACAAAAAAAAAAAAAAGTGGATTTCTTGTGAAGATAGCAGATTGAACATCTGTGTCTATTTTAGCTTTTTTTTTTTTCCCTGAAACCTTACTAAGATGACAATAGTATTTTTTCCAACCATAAATCCCTAAACAAGGAAAACAGCTAGGAGCCAAGAGCAACAAAATTTTGGAAGCAGGAAAGCAAATAGGGAATGGTAAATGAATTCGCAGATTCAAGAAAACTGATTTCTGAGTTAATGGTAAAAAAAATATCTAAAACCCAACCCAATGTATACTGTTGAATCCCCCCCTCCAAAGACTTGGGAAATGGTGGCACCAGATACTTCTGGAAGTGGGAGTACTAAAATAAGGATCATTGAGTGTCAGTCTGTTTAAGAAGGATGGGATTCTGCCATTCCTTCCCCCATTCCATATATCAAACAATTTTCTCTCCCCCGCCAACCACATTGGCAAAAAAACTGGAAACTTATTCTTTGAAAAGAATCAAAAATAGGTTCTTTGGCTGGAAGCACCAGGCATTTTGAGGTTGGGGTTCCTTATTGAAAGTAAGGGCTTTAAGTGAATGTTGTCATGTTGGATGCTAAAACTGTCTAGCCCCCTTTCTCCACTCAGTTCCTCAGAGTGCTGGCAGTCAAGCCTTCACCCTTCAAGCAATACACTGGTAAAATTATTTCTGGGGATTCTGACCAAGCCAAGAGGAAAGAATTAAATATACCAACATTTGAGTTTGCTGAATTAAATGGTCCAGCATGATCATCTTACAGTGAGGGGTTTAGTCTTCATGAAAGATTACAAGAAATATTAGGAAATTTGTAATGTGAAACCTAGGGACAAAAACAAACAAACAGGAAACAGCAACTGGAGAAACAGAAACTTAATAAGGGAAAAAGAGAATGTTAAAAAACAAAAACAAAACCTGTCCTTAATTTTCTCTGAGAGATAAGGAAAACATTGCAACCATAAAGGAACAGGATACTATATATATATACATATATATACACACACACATATATATACACACACATATATATACACACATATATATATATTTTTTTGAGACAGAGTCTCACTCTGTTGCCCAGGCTGGAGTGCAGTGGCGCCATCTTGGCTCACTGCAAGCTCCACCTCCCGGGTTCACGCCATTCTCCTGCCTCAGCCTCCCTAGTAGCTGGGACTACAGATGCCTGCCACCACGCCCAGCTAATTTTTTGTATTTTTTTAGTAGAGACGGGGTTTCACCATGTTAGCCAGGATGGTCTTGATCTCCTGACCTCATGATCCACCCACCTCAGCCTCCCAAAGTGCTGGGATTACAGGCGTGAGACACCACGCCCGGCTGATACTATATTTTTTAAAAAAAAGAATATTCTGGCTGGGCAAGGTGGCTCACACCTTTAATCTTAGCACTTTGGGAGGCTGAGGCAGGCAGATCACTTGAGGTCTGGAGTTTGAGACCAGCCTGGCCAACACAGTGAAACACATCTCTACCAAAAATATAAAAATTATCCAGACGTGCTCGCTTGAACCCAGGAGGCGGAGGTTGCTGTGTGCACTCCGGCCTGGGAGACTTTGGAAAACACAATAGCAAAACTATAACACTCAATATAAAGTTGAAAAAAAATCTCAAAAGGTAGGACAAAAAGACAGTGACTTAGAAAACAGAAAAAGTTGATTTTTTTTTTTTTTTTGAGACAGAGTCTTACTCTGTCACCCAGGCTGGAGTGCAGTGGCGGGATCTCGGCTCACTGCAAGCTCCGCCTCCCAGGTTCACGTCATTCTCCCGCCTCAGCCTCCCGAGTAGCTGGGACTACAGGCACCCGCCACCACGCCCAGCTAATTTTGTTTTTTTTGTATTTTTAGTAGAGACGGGGTTTCACCATGTTAGCCAGAATGGTCTCGATCTCCTGACCTCGTGATTCTCCCGCCTCAGCCTCCCAATGTGCTAGGATTACAGGCGTGAGCCACCGCGCCTGGCCAAGATGATTTTTTTTTTAAACAATAAAGGACTCTAGTCCAAAAAGTTCAATATTCAAATATTAGGCATCCTGGAAAGATAGAAGAGAAAAAACAGAGGAGAGAAATAATTAGTAAAGCAATTCAAGAAAGTTTTCTAAAATTTAGGGACCTGAGTTTTCAGATTAGAATGGCCCAACACAATAGATGAAAGTAGAAACACTAAGGCAGTCATTATGAAATTTTGGAGCACTGGAACCACAGAGAAGTTCCTACAAACTTCCAGAGAGAAAAAACAGGTCACATTAAAACAAAGATCAATCAGGAATCAGACTGGCTTGAGACTTTCCAGAAACAACAGTGGAAACTGAAAGGCAATGGAGAAATGACTTCAAATTTCTGAGAAAGGAACAACATCAACTGGCAAAAAAAAAAAAAAAAAAAAAAGAATAAAAATCTGAGCGAATTCTGTCTTGCCATATTATCACTCAACTGTGAGAGCAGAATAAATCAATATGCAAGATTTCAAAATATTACCTCATGCAGCTGTTTTTAAGGAAGCTACTTGAAGATGTGCTACACACACGTACACACACACACACACACATAAGTAAACCAGGGGTGAAGAGGACATGGGGTACAAGGAACAGCTCTACCTCTGAAAAAGGCAAGGGAACCTTCCAGGAAGATGGTGAAGGGAGATCTTAGGATCACGTGTGTGCTGCAAATACCAAGGACAGCCATGCGAGATTGGAGCAGGGCAGAAGGTTGTAGGAGAGACCTCAGGAAGATGAAATTGACAGAAAAGCTAATGGAAATAAACTTCTTACAATAAGGCAACTGGCAGAGAATTTGAGATTGAATTATTGAGAAGTACAAGGAAAATTTAGCAAAAAGGAGAAAACGAAAAAAAGACGATGTGGTAGGGACATTTAGTGTTCATTCATATCTAATGCTTCTTTTTTTCTGGACACATGGGAGGATTATATTTCCCTTCCCTATTGCACTTAGGCAGAGTCATGTGAGTAGTTCTGGCCAGGGGATTTGAGCAGAAGTTGCATGTGGTGATTTTAAAGCACAGCCTTTACCCCGCACCCCTCCCCCGACCGCCCCCAGCCCAGAGGGATTCTCAGTCTGTCGCCCATCCCCCAGGCTGGAGTGCAGTGGCGTGATCTCAGCTCACTGCAGCCTCAACCTTTCCGGGCTCAGGTGATTCTCCCACCTCAGCCTCCCAAGTAGCTGGGAATACAGGTAGCTGGGACTACATGTTAGCCAGGATGGTCTCGATCTCTTGACCTCGTGATCCGCCTGCCTTAGACTCCCAAAGTGCTGGGATTACAGGCGTGAGCCACTGCGCCCAGCTAAAGTTTGCGTTTTTATAAGTTATCTGTACACTTACCACACATCCTCACTTTTCCCATTCCCCCAACTTGTCAATATTGTTCACCATAATTTTAGTAAGGTCATTTCTTAGCACTTAAGTTACTCTGACCATGTAGATAGTTTTCATTGTTGAGCCCTGTAGTACACTTTGACTTTCTTTTCCCTTCCTGCAGAACTTTTCCTTCCAGTTAATTATCTTGCATTTTAGTCAAGATGGGCCAGGTTATGCTACAGTAACAAACAACCCAACTCTCAATAGGAAGAACATTAAAGAATTTGGGGCCAGGCCGATGGCTCACACCTGTAATCCTAGCACTTTGGGAGGCCGAGGCAGGCCGATTGCTTGAGCCCAGGAGTTTGAGACTAGCCTGGGCAACATGGTGAAATCCCATCTCTACAAAAAAATACAAAAATTAGCTGGGTGTGGTGGCACGTGCCTGTAAAATCCCAGCTACTCGGGAGGCTGAGGCAGGAGAATTGCTTGAACCTGGTAGGTGGAGGTTGCAGTGAGCTGAGATTGCACCACTGTACTCCAGCCTGGTGAGAGAGCGAGACTCCATCTAAAAAAAAAAAAAGTAGAAAAAAGAACAAAAAGAATGATGTTTAAATGACTTGAAAATAAAAGCTGAATAATTTCAGAAATAAAATGAAATGAGAAAAGGATTCACATCAGTTACAAATCCCAGGATGTGGAAAGATACTTGAAATCATATGAAACAAAGCCATGTAGAAAAAGCCATATGGAAACAAGCAGCAGTCGCAGAAAGGGTGGGAGAATTATAACCCAAGAAAACATATCCTTTCATTATGTTAGATCACATAATCCACTGTGTTATATGGAATATAAAATAATCTTGAGAAGCTGGTCATTGTCTCATTATTGTGCTCCAAAAGGATACCAGAAAGCCCTGGAATAAGTGCCGAAGTCTTTTATACACTTTCTGGTACCATATCAAATAGAAAATAAGCATCCTGTCTTCACCTTGAAGACAATTAGTGAAGCTAGAAACATTTCTCATTAATTTCCGAATAAATTATTTCCATTTTCACACATAACTTGTTCTGCCTTCCAGAATCCACTGCAAAGTACGATTTGAATTACTACCCATTTAAATGCATTAGTTCTTTAGAAAATGTGGATGATTTCGGCCAGGCGCAGTGGCTCACACCTTTAATCCCAGCACTTTGGGAGGCCGAGGCGGGCAGATTACAAGGTCAGGAAATCGAGACCATCCTGGCTAACATGGTGAAACCCTGTCTCTACTAAAAATACAAAAAAAAAAAAAAAAATTAGCCGGGCATGGTGGCCGGTGCCTGTAGTCCCAGCTACTAGGGAGGCTGAGGCAGGAGAATGGCGTGAACCCGGGAGGCGGAGCTTGCAGTGAACCGAGATCGTGCCACTGCACTCCAGCCTGGGTGACAGAGTGAGACTCCGTCTCAAAAAAAAAAAAAGAAAGAAAATGTGGATGATTTCACCTATATGTGTATAGAGCGTGCAATTTTCAGTCCATTTCTCCCCTTTTGACTTTACAAATCCCTACTATAAGTATTGAAAAGAGATAAGCTTTTTTTATATTTCTCTTTTATTCTCCCATTTCCTCAGCATTTGCATGCTGCCTGGGCACAAGCTAATGAGGTATGAACATATTCAGTTGTTTATTTACAAATACTGGTAGGACTCATGCATGCCCAGTTCAGTTTTAAACACTAGGGATACAACGTTTAAAAAGAAAAAAAGGCTGGGCGCAGTGGCTCATGCCTGTAATCCCAGCACTTTAGGAGGCCAGGGTGGGCAGATCACTTGAGCTCAGGAGTTCAGGACCAGCCTGGGCAACATGGCGAAACTTCGTCTCTACAAAAAATACAAAACTTAGCTAGGCAAGGTGGCAGGCGCCTGTAATCTCAGCTACTGGATGCTGAGGTGGGAGGATTAGTTGAGCCTGGGAGGCAAAGGTTGCAGTGAGTCAAGATCATACCACTGCACTCCAGCCTGGGCGACAGAGCGAGACCCTGTCTCAAAAAAAAAAAAAAAAAAAAAAAAAGACAAAATCCTTGCTCTCATAGAGCTTATCTTCTAATCGGGTTATAACAAAATAAACTGTAAAAATTATATAGGATATCAGAATGTATTAATTGCTACAGAGGAAAATAGAGTGTAAATGCTGAACAGAGAGTCCTAGGGATGGTAAGAAAGCATCACTATCATAAAATGATTATCTGTCATGAAAGAAAAATAAAAGGTAGCCATAGGGGAATTGATTCACATATTCAAAGGGGAAATATGACTCATTACATCTTGTCAATATATATATGGCCTCTACAACCACAGACTTGATTTTTGATGGAAAGAACCTGGAATTACACAAAGAAAAAGAATCTTAAGATTGTTTGTATGAAGAAAGAATATTCTAAGTTACAAGTGCCAAGTTTCAGGATCTTAGGTGAGGGCAGGGACTGTTAGAGTCAATACTAATCAAAGGAGTAGGGAGGCTTGTATTTTAGCCTCTTGAAAACAGTGCTGAGGGCCACAAGGCAAGTGAAGCAAATAAAATAAAGCATCAACAGAATGACTGTTCCCAGAAGGGCAGTAGGAATGTAATGTCATGCTGAAAAACAGGCACCCACAAGGCTAATGGATTCATAGGCTACTTGATGCCAAGAGACTTTGGCATCAAAGTACTTTTGTCCTGTAAATGCCTATTTTACAATTGGCAAAGCCACAAGAAAGGCATTTCCAGGGTGGGAACATCTGGTTCATTTTACCTAAGGAAGTCAGCAAGTGCTTACTATTTTGTTGCTTTTTTAAGAGGCCTGTGCGTATCCAACAAGTTCGTGATAATAACACATAAGATCTATATAATCTTGCCATTTTCAGATTTTTTTTTTTTTTTTTTTGAGACACGGTCTCAATCTGTCACCCAGGCTGAAGTTCAGTGGTACAGTCATAGTTCACTGCAGCCTTGGACTCCTGAGTTCAAGCGATCCTCCCACCTCAGACTCCCAAAGCACTGGGATTATAGGTGTGAGCCACTGTGCCCGGCATCTACTATAAATAATCTTGAGCAGTCCAGGGCCTATAGAGTTTTGTCCTTCATTTAACAACAGCATCTTATCTTCAGTGCCTTTTAGGAAACTAGACAACTATTTAATCTGAGATATCATTTACATTTTTTAGAACCTCAGTAATCATGTCATTTGTGTAAAATTCCAAATTCCCCAATAGATCATTCACACTTGATTGCATTAATCATATATTAAGTAATTCTTTGTAAATGTATGCAAACTCCAGTGCTATCAAATAATCCCTTGTCTATATATTATTTGAGAAAAAATAAAGAGAGGAAAATCAAACAGTTAATAATGCTTATATAAACAAGGCAACCATTTTGTCTCATTATGCTAAAGCAAATATGTATAAGAATGAACCTTGTGGATGAATAAAGTATGGCATATACATACAATGGAACATTATTCCATTGAGTAGAAGGAAATTCTGTCATAGGCTACAACATGGATGGATCTTGAGGACACTGCGCTAAGTAAAATAAGCCAGTCAGGCCAGGTGTGGTGGCTCATGCCTATAATCCCAGCACTTTGGGAAGCCGAGGTGGGCAGATCACCTGAGGTCAAGAGTTTGAGACCAGCCTGGCCAACATGTGAAACTCCGTCTCTACAAAAAAATACAGATTAGCTGGGTGTGGTGGTGCATACCTGTAATACCAGCTGCTTGGGAGGCTAAGGCTGGAGGATCACTTGAACCCAGGAGGTGGAAGTTGCAGTAAGCTGAGACCGCACCATTGTGTTCCAGCCTAAGCAACAAGAGCGAAACTCTGTCTCAAAAATAAAAATAAAAAAGGCCAGGTGCTGTCACTCACACCTGTAATCCCAGCACTTTGGGAGGCCAAGGAGGGCGGATCATGAGGTCAAGAGATTGAGACCATCCTGGCCAATATGGTGAAACCCCGTCTCTACTAAAAATACAAAAAAAATTAGCTGGGCGTGGTGGTGCTTGCCTGTAGTCCCAGCTACTCAGGAGGCTGGGGCAAGAGAATCACTTGAACCTGGGAGGTGGATGTTGCAGTGAGCCGAGATCATGCCATTGCACTCCAGCCTGGCAACAGAACGAGACTCTGTCTCAAAAAAATAAATAAAAATAAAAAATAAAACAAGCCAGTCAGAGAAGGACAAATACTATATGATTCCACCTATACATGGGTATCTAAAAACTCACAGAAGCAGAAAGTGGAATGATGGTTCTTGGAGGCTGTGGGCTGGGGAAATGGGGAGTTGCTGTTCATAGAGATAGGATTTTATCATGCAAGATGAGAAATTTCTAAAGATCTACTGTACACCTTGGCACTTAAAATTAACAATGCTGTACACTTCACTGTACACTTAAAAATTGTTAAGAGGGTCGATCTCATGCTATGTGTCCTTCACTACAGTTTTTTTTAAAAACTGAACTTTAGTCTTGTAAAACTATGGTGAAAGATATAAAAGATTTGTGAGCTTGTTTTGTACCATTTTTTTCTTACAAAGTCTATGTTGACTCAATCAGTCAGGTCCTTGGTTGCCTGCAACAAAACCAGCTTGAGAACCTTATTCGAAAAACAGAGTTAGTAGAAGCATGGTTGAGGTGCAGAGACTTGATGGGAAGGTGGAGGCCAGGCTTGGAATGAATCAAAAGATCCCAGGAGTCTGGGCAGTAAGAACTGCAGGAAGCCAGTGTGGTCCCCATGATGCTGTTGCCCCCTTTCTGCCTGCTCACCCTCTGCCATAAGAAGCTCCAAATGGCTAGTTGGCAGCTTCAGCTGCTAATTCAGTAGAAGCATCACGGGGTTTTCTAGTGAAAGCATTTCTCCCTTGAATACTAAAGCCTTTATATCAGCAAAGTTCAGAGTCACAGGGATTAGATGCAACAAAAAATTTTAGTGACTCATTAAGTGGAATTGTGAGAGGCACCATCACCGTATTTTCACCCTTTGCTTCCCATACCACAGCTTCTGTTTATGGGGAAAAAATACCACCTACTATCTTGCTCACTAATTTAGAACGTAGACATCCTGAAGGATTATGCTAAAATCTTACAAGATGTCATCTCCTGGAGATGGGCATACCTACCTCTTAATAACCCATTTCACAGTTTTATAGGGCCAGACACCACTAGATGATAGTGGTGTGATATGATCAATGAATCCCATGGCATCATTCCATTTCCCTATCTCCACCACTGTTAAGTGAATTACTTGATCTGTGGCAATGTGTAGGATACCATGACTATGTATAAGGCATTCTATGTTCATGGATGGTGGTACTAGCATGGCCTAAATCCAGATTAAATATATTACAATGAGGACATATCTGTGTCCTCTCCATAATGGTCCCCCAGAGTAAGGTACCATATTCAGGATGTCGGTAGCTACTGGAAAACTGGGCAGTAAGCAATAACAGTTCAGGCCAACCTAGGTAAGATTAAGTCTATTGAGCCCAGGTACAGTTCCATCTCCCTAACATGAGTTCAAAGTGGGATAAAAATACTGATTGATAATTACAGGACAGGACATTTTGTTCCATTGATTATTAAAATTTTTTCATGGAGGGGTCTTTCGGTGGCCATTCACATAAGATACAAGAATGCACATACTCTAGACTCATCAACAGACCTCTTCCTCAAACCTAATTACCAGCCCCCTGATCTTGTTTTTTACCCAACACGCCAAACCCTTTGCCTCTGCTCATGAGTTGGTGTGGATCTTTACCTACGTCTCTCCATCTCTTCCTCTGGAAAAAGTAAACAGTGAGATGTAGCACTAGAGGTTCCACAAATGGAACTTTTCCACTGACCTTCAATTTCTCCATTGAATGTGGCTTACTGATGCTAGCATATTGTTTAGAGCCATTTGTAAGACAGACTTGAATTTTTTTCCTCTATAATTATAGGGAAATCCAGATAAGGCCATGAGTTGAGAGGGTGCTGTAAGAATAGATGTGCTGGGTCTGTGAACTTTGTTATTCCAGGTCCATTCAGGTCCCACCCCATATTCCTTTCTATATATGTGACCTCTCCTTGGTGATGAAGCTCCAGCCTGGTGAATCAGAACACCCAGCTTATGATGGACATTCAGATTGCACAGTCACTTGGTGTTCCACCATCAGGCATTTAGTCTCTATCAAAGCCAAGCTGTAAGCCAAGAATTATTTTTCAAAAGTATAATAGTATTTGACAAAGAAAGCATGCTTTTTTTTTTTTTTTTTTTTTTTGAGACAGAGTCTCGTTCTGTCACCCAGGCTGGAGTGCAGTGGCCCGATCTCGGCTCACTGCAAGCTCTGCCTCCTGGGTTCACGCCATTCTCCTGCCTCAGCCTCCCGAGTAGCTGGGACTACAGGCACCCACCACCATGCCCAGCTAATTTTTTTGTATTTTTAGTAGAGACGGGGTTTTACCATGTTAGCCAGGATGGTCCCCATCTCCCGACCTTGTGATCCACCCACCTCAGCCTCCCAAAGTGCTGGGATTACAGGTGTGAGCCACCGCACGTGGCCAAAAGCATGCTTTTATTCCAAAATGCCACTTGTGTAATTGACCAGTGGAGGCTTCCTGGGCCTGATGGAGCATTCCAGGTTGCTAGAGGTACTTCAGGCAGGCACCATTAGATCTGATGGACCATGGGACAAGTGGGCTTGCACTGTAGCTTGGACCAGCCGAAGGGACTTCTCTTGCTTTCAGCTCTATCAAAGCTAGCAGGCTTTTGGGTTTCCCACTTAATGGATCAGAGAAGCGCATTATACTGATAATGTTTCCTCCAAAATTAAACAAGGTTCACGCCTGTAATCCTAGCACTTTGGGAGGCTGAGGCAGGTGGATCACCTGAGGTTGAGAGGTCGAGACCAGCCTGACCAACATGGAGAAATCCCATCTCTACTAAAAATACAAAATTAGCAAGTTGTGGTGGCACATGCCTGTAATCCCTGCTACTCAGGAGGCTGAGGCAGGAGAATTGCTTGAACCTGGGAGGCAGAGGTTGTGGTGAGCTGAGATTACACCATTGCACTCCAGCCTAGGCAACAAGAGTGAAACTCCATCTCAGAAAAAATAATAAAAAATTTAAAAAGTAAAAAAGTTTCGCCAAGTATTATGCATTTTTTTTCTTGGTAGGGGGTATAAAATATGGTAACTTTTCTTCTTTGGAGAGGTTTCATCAACATACCCCTGATTAAAGGGCCCCCTTCCCCCAAGAAACTTCACAGAGATTGCTGGCTACTGTATTTTCATTGGATATGTCTTTAGGATTATGTATTTCTGAATATATAATTTATCCACTCCCTCCAACACTGATAATGCTCATAACAACTCAATGACCTCAGTGTGAGAACATAAGACCACACTAGTAATAGATATAATGTTGGACACCTTTCTTTTTTTGCACTGCTAGTATCTCTTTCCCTCAAACTTCCTCACTCTCTGATGTTTCTCCTGTTTTCACAACAGCTATGTAAGTGGCTTAGGCCAAATCAACCATTCATTCATTCACTAAGGTGCACTGACTGCCCATTATGTGCTAGGTACTTGAAAACCATTGATATTCAACAGTGAGCAGTATTGACATGGCACCTGCATGCCTCTGATAATTAGCAAGCCAGCAGCATGGATCCAGAAAGAGGAAAGGAGGGAAAAGGATGCTATACAAGAGTACTGACCTTGAACACACAATGATCCTGCCCACAGCCTAAGAAACAGACTCTAGCCAAACAGAGCAGCCATTTATCCTTCTATGGAGTGATTAGTAAGAGGGTTAAAGTGTGCCTCCAGTTCTCTTTTATGGGGAGAGGAAGGTTGAATGGAACTTCCATTTCTTCCTATAGTAGAAGCATAAATGTGAGGAAAAAAGGAAGAGTTTCTCCTGATATTAGCAGTATTCCTTGGCAGTGTTGAGTGCCCACTTGGGATTGGTTATAATTAATTCATAGTGACACCAGCCTGCCTGGTTGAGTGATTTTCCCTGGAAACGTACAGCTGCATGCTGGACTGATCCAGAGACAGAAGTTTCCCAGATGAATATGACAGAGGGATAGGGGCTTGGAAATTAAGATATTTCCAAGAGAGCAATTATAATGATGTCTCATTGAACTCAAGATATGGAAGAAGGCAAAGATAGGACAGTATTAATGGATAGAAAATGATAGAGTTGGTCAGTGGATTACAAATCTTGATGAAATGAAAGAATCACCACAATAAAAAAGAATAGACAGGCTGGCAGGCTGTGAGGTTTTGATGTTTTTAGTGGACTGTGTAAATTTCCAATTTTGGAGGTAATTAATATTTCTGATGAAAAGGAAATGGATAAGAAAGGAAGAATAGAGAGAAAGGTTTATTAGAGATGAGGAAGTCAAGGAATTTGAGAAGTGACACCAGGCAGCTCATCCAAATGGATGTTGAAATCAGTAAGCAGAATGACAGGAATTGAAACAGAAAGAAAAACAAAGTGCTAAAATCTTTAGTACATGGAGAATGACCAAGCAGTTGGCAGATGACAGCAGATGACAGAGCCAGATGGCATAAGCCTCAAAGGAGCAGCGAATTTTTTTTACAACAGGGGTTGGGAAAGAATAATTATCAGGAAGTTGCACTGGGGAAACAGAAGCCATCTCCTCCTGATCTTAGAGAATGGGCAACGTGAGTGTGCTGCAGGGGAAGCAGTGTTCTCAGGGACCAGCAGTTTTCAATTAAGGCAAGGAGAGGACACTGCTCCTCTGGCAATGGGATAAGATTTGCTGATAGTGTAGTCTTCAGAGTATGAAAGAACCAGCAGCTTTCTTTTATAATTAAAACCAGATCTTCCACTTGAGAGGGACAAGGGACTGCTAGGAGCTTATAACCTCGATCCCTCTCCTCCAAAATTCACCTTCCCCATCATCACATCACCCTCACACTGTATTTAGGGGTTTTGTATCTGCTTTATCATTCTTGCCAGAGAATAGTCACACCTCTTCATTCCGTCATAACACACGAGACCAGATTAGAATCCATGCCATTTATTTCTCTCTTCCTTCCTTGCTTCTGTTCTTCTTTTCTTCCCTCCATTCCCTGACCCCACATTTTTTTTCCTTCCCTTAAATCATCCATTAATTCAGGGAGACTTTTTTTTTCTTTTTCTTTTCTTTTTTTTTATTTTTTTTAATTTTTTTAAGACAGAGTCTCTGTCACCCAGGCTGGAGTGCAGTGGTGCAATCTCAGCTCACTGCAACTTCTGCCTCCTGGGTTCAAGCGATTCTCCTGCCTCAGCCTCCCAAGTAGCTGGGACTACAGGCATGCACCACCACGCCTGGCTATTTTATGATGTATTTTTGGTAGAGACGGGGTTTCACTATGTTGGCCAGGTTGGTCTCGAATTCCTGACCTCAGGTGATCTGCCCACCTCAGCCTCCCAAATTGCTGGGATTACAGGTGAGAGCCACTGCACCCCGCCCATTCAGGGAGACTTTCAAAGCCTAGAGGGAAATAGACACAAAGTGTCATACTACAAGAGGTTGTTGCTTAAAAATAATTGTTATTCCTCATCAACTCTTGAGTTCCTTACAGGGAGGCCTCCCTACCTAGTGCTTTTAGAGTCTGTTCCCTACCTTCTCATAATTCCTTCAAGAACTTCTAGAGACCTTAGTGTCTCAACTTATGGGAGGAAGGTCAAGAGAAAGATAGCTGCTCCCTCAACACCTCTGTAAGACCTGCCTTTCAGTTCAAGTTTTGCATCTGAAGCCCTGCTTCTTCCCCCAGATGATTGATATCAACAGTGCCCAATTGTTTTAGGAAAAGCACTACCTGCAGGACAACTATATCTGAATCTGAAGCCCCGCAGACCCACACGCAGAAGCTAGAAATCAGGTTATTACATAGAAGTGTTATATTGAGTCATTTTATCCCTGACTAATCATTAATAAGGATTGTTTTATAATGTGTATTACATATACTTTGCTATAATTTTATTCTGTAGGATGATTTGCCAACTGTATTCTAAATGTGTTTTCAAAATTAAATACAATCAGTTAATAGGGTTGCTTTTTTTAAAAAGAAAATAAAAATAAGTTTTTTGAAAAGATAGTATTTCCTGGCCGGGCGCGGTGGCTCACGCCTGTAATCCTAGTGCTCTGGGAGGCCGAGGTGGGTGGATCACCTGAGGTCAGGAGCTCGAGACCGGCCTGGCCAACATGGTGAAAACTCATCTCTACTAGAAATAAAAAAATTAGCTGGGCATGGTGGTGGGTGCCTGTAATCCCAGCTACTCGGGAGGTTGAGGCAGGAGAATTGCTTGAACCTGGGAGGCGGAGGTTGCAGTGAGCCGAGATTGTGCCATTGCATTCCAGCCTGGGCAACAGAACAAAAACTCCGTCTCAAAAAAAAAGAAAAGAAAAGAAAACATAGTATTTCCTACTGTGAAAAACATGCCTCTGTGTAATACATAAGCCTTTCAGCATTGAGTTTTCAGCCACAAAAGGCATTTTTAAAATATTCTAGTAATGGTAAATTAAATGGATAGGAGGGATAAAAGTAATGCAGACTTGGTGCTGAGTAAATTCAAGCTTTCAGTCTAAGAACATAGCCTTAATTAGATTTCTCTTAAGACACTGCACATCTGCCTAAATTCACACATATAAAGATGAGTGACAAAACAATAACAAATTAGTTATCCCTCAAAGTTAAAATATAGCAACTGCATTATTCATAGCCTGCCAAAGATGGTGGGAGATTTTTCTTATTGTCAATTTCTTTTCTTTTTTTATTTTTAGAATCTAAGCATTGGGTTGGTGAAAAACTCAATTTCTCTATAATACTATAGTCCTTGACAAAAGTTTTTCAAAAATAGCCACTTGGGAATCTCTCTACTAGGAATTCTGAGGAGAAACAGGGAAGCAGGAGAAATAGAAAGAAAGAGGAGGTAAAATGGTTTGCACTCCCACAACAAAGCTATTTATGGCATCAGGTCACTGAACTGAGCTGTGATTTCAGCAATGAGGACAAGTAGGAAAGTATGACGGTACCAAATAACCCACTGGCCATTCACAAAGATCTTGGTGCCTTAGGCAAGTAATCAGATGAGTTTGCTAAAAGACCATTGACAAACTGGAAACAGACACATGGGATCTCTGGTTTATACAACATTTAGCACTTTTCCTTTCCAATAAGGTTAATTAATCCAATATTGGCCAAGGTGGCTCACGTCTGTAATCCTAGCACTTTGGGAGGCCGAGGCAGGTGGATCACGAGGTCAAGAGATCAAGAGCATCTTGGCCAACATGGTGAAACCCTGTCTCCACTAAAAATACAAAAATTAGCTGGGGGTGGTGGCATGCGCCTGTAGTCCCAGCTACTCAGGAGGCCAAGGCAGGAGAATTGCTTGAACCCGGGAGGCAGAGGTTGCAGTGAGCCGAGATCATGCCACTGCACTCCAGCCTGGGCGACAGAGTGAGACTCCATCTCAAAAAAAAAAAAAAAAAATCCAATATGACAAACATTTTATGACATCTGTCATTTGCCATGCAATATGATTGACATAACAGCAAATCCAGTCAGCATATCGAGAAAATTAAGATAATCATAATGGCAGAATGCCAGTGGTTCAGAGGAGCTATTAGAAAAGTACCTAAGAAAGAGGTGAGTGGCAGGGAAGGCTGCTCAGATGATATGATTATTGAGCTGACTATTGAAGCAGAAATAGGAGTTTCTTAGACAGAAAAGGGGTAGAAGACATTCCAAATAGATAAAACAACATGTGGAGAGGGAAGAAACATAAAACAGTATAGCCTTGCCACCTTGCCTCATGATTCAGCCAGGAAACAGATGGCACAATTGTAGGTTAACTGAAAAGAGTTTAATGAAGTGATTATTTCCAGAGATACAGTCAGCATCAAGGATACTAATAAAGGATGGTGAAGCATTCAGAGCTAGCAACAGTGGGAAGCCATTGACCACCTGGTTGGAAGAGGAGAGGACAGAGAGTGGTATTACCAGAACGTGGTGACAGCTGTAGCCATGGGAGAGGGTCTACCCTACAGAAACCCTGACTAGAAGCAGAGGAATACCACCACTGCTAAGCCACAGCCGGCAGAAGCAAAGAGAGGGATACTCTGAATTCTCTTTCCTTCTGTCTCCAGCTGGCGCCTCCCATTGGCTGAACCCCCCTGCATGCCAGAGGGCAAGGGAGTTTGGGAAAGCTTTCTGTGAAGGACAGCTTCCTCAGGCTTAGAGAAGGATGGAGACTAGATCTGGAGAGACATACAGAGAATCGTTAGCACACCCCAGATTCATATCCCAGGTCCATACAGTCTCCTGTTTCTTGAATAGGTGTAACACAAGACTGTACCTGTAACTAATACTGTGACAAGTCTGCTGTCTTCATGAGTTTGGGCTGTTAAATTACCACAGAATGGGGATTTAAACAAAAGAAATTCAGTTCTCACAGTTTTGGAAGCTGGAAGTGGATGATCAGGGAGATCATGGTGCCAGCATGGTCAGGTTCCAGTGAGGGCCCTCTTCTGGGTTGCAGACAGCCAGCCATCTTGTATCTTCACATGGTAGAAAGAGGACTAGAGTGCTCTCTGGGGTATCTTTTTTTAAGGGCACTGATCCTATTCACGAGGGTTCCACCCTTATGACCTAAATTACATCCCAAAGGCCCCTCCTCCTAATCCTAATACCACCACATTAGGGTTAGCATTTCAACATAAGAATTTGGGAGGGACACAGACATTCGATCCATGCTACAGCCCTTGTTTCTTTTTCCTAAATTGATAGAGAGAAGAGTTCATTAAATTTTATGACGAGTGAGATTCTTAAGATCTAGTTTGTTGTGCAACCTGTGCCCTTCACTCAGTCTTTCAATATGCTTATTTTTAACCACAATGATGTAATAATCTATCAGATTTTTAAAAGCAAAAACAAATAATCAGACAGTATGAGATGACATGGCATGTAAGTGCTTATTTGTTTAACTAAAAATAACTACTACTTTCGTGTTCTGTCAGTGTATGAAACTTGCGTATTAGTCCCATAGAATATTTTTGTTCACTTGAGATACCTCATATTTTATTTATAAATTCTAGTTAAATCATATTAAGATATCTTCAAATGTTATTATGGTGCTAGATTGGTGGAAGGAGAAGAAAAAGAACAAGTTGTCCTTATACAACCTTTTTTCTCTTTATTTTTAGATCAATAACCCGATCTTATTACCGCAACTCAGTTGGTGGATTTTTAGTATTTGACATTACTAACCGACGATCTTTTGAACATGTGAAAGATTGGCTAGAAGAAGCAAAAATGTACGTACAGCCATTTCGGATTGTATTTCTGCTAGTGGGACATAAATGTGATTTAGCTTCACAACGTCAAGTTACAAGGGAAGAAGCTGAAAAACTGTCCGCAGACTGTGGAATGAAGTATATAGAAACCTCAGCAAAGGATGCTACAAATGTTGAAGAATCCTTCACAATCTTGACAAGAGACATATATGAACTTATTAAAAAAGGAGAAATTTGTATTCAGGATGGCTGGGAAGGGGTTAAAAGTGGTTTTGTTCCAAATACTGTGCATTCTTCTGAGGAAGCAGTAAAGCCCAGGAAAGAATGTTTCTGCTGACTTCAAACACGCCAAAGAACTAACAGGAACAGATTGGGTGTCATTTCAGAATAAATACCAACATTAACAGCAGAACGATGCAATAAAAGCATTTAAAAAGGTTACAAACCCACACCAATACTATTTTGTAAGGTATTTGATTCAGAGCACGATGCTTACTTGTTACACTACTAGATTGGGTATTTTGCTGAATTACCAAGCAAAGCAGACAACCTTTTTCTTGAAATTACCTCCATTCTTTCTTTGTTAGCATACACTGACCTTAGTGTCCAGATATGTCAATATTACTCATTTTTCTTGACAGTTCAAATGGATTTTTGTGCATATATAATCAATTGAAAAGATTTTATCAGGAATTACATTCTCTTGAGGTAATTAATATTGAATAGCAAAATGCATTTAAATATGCATTGTTCACCTGCAGAGTAAACAATCTCAGAAGTATCGACTAGGACGTAAATAGCAGTTCCTTATATAAGGTACCAGGTTTTTTCCCCATTCTCTGGAAATGTTTGTCCTCCCTTAATTTTGCCTCAACACAAGAAAAGAAGTTTTATGTTCATTTTTGTTCCCTAATTTATTGCTTCTAAAAATGCATTATGTTTTACAAAGATATCTAAGGATCCAAGCAAACTACTTTAAGCAAATATTTGTAAAATTAAAAACGGAGGACCGCTCACCAAATGTTTGAAATGTTGCTTTTTTTTTTTGAGACAGGGTCTTGTTTTGTCACCCAGGCTGGAGTGCAGTGGGGCAATCTTGGCTCCCTGCAACCTCTGCTTCCTGGGTTCAGGTGATTGTCAGTACCTTACCTCAGCCTCCTGAGTAGCTGGAACTGCAGATGTGCGCCACCATGCCCGGCTAATTTTTGTATTATAAGTAGACACGGGGTTTCATAATGTTGCCCAGGCTGGTCTCCAACTCCTGGCCTCAAGCAATTCGCCCCCCTCAGCCTCCAAAGTGCTGGAATTATAGGCATGAGCTGCCGTGCCTGGCCTATCAGCAGCAAATGTTTTGCTGTTACAGTGTACTGTTCATATTTAGACAAGAAAAACAAAATTTATTTATGTATTGACATTTTCAAAGAAAGTAAATGCAGTTTACCTTGAACTATTGTCAAAATTATTAATATAGGTAAATATGGAATGTTTTTAATAATAGCATTTTTGTCTAAGTAAATTTCCAAATTTCCTAATTTCCAATATGAAAAGAATGCAGAAAAGATTTTTCTGGGCAAGGAAAATTGGTTAGATGTTTGATATATTTAGCCTTCAAATTGCATTTTACAATCTCATCAGTATAAGTTAAGATAGAATAATCAATTAAGACAGTAAAATGACTTTTGAGTTTCCTAATTTTTAACTTATTGATTAAACTCTCCTGGAAGGGATATTTTGATCATAGTGTCAAATATTTTATAATGTACAGTTCTATTCTGTTCTGTAAACTACTCTTAATCGCAAAAGAGTACCAAGTGAAGTTTTTTGGAATCATAAGGTTTTTATTCTTAACCGTTAGTTGCTTCATTTGTTTGAAAACCGAAGTGGCATAGTAGAAAGAATATTTAATAAGAAATCAGAAAACTTGGTTACCAATATTTAACTATGAGTAAGTCACTTGACCTCTCTAAGCACCATTTCTCTTATCTGTAAAATTAGGCTAATAACCCCATTTATTAGTGTGTTTCATGGAAAATTATTTTGAGAATCTAGTGAATGATGCAAGAAACGCTTTGTAAATACAGTAAGCATTTTGAGATTGATATGCTGCTCATGGGCATACTATTATATTTACAATGGGTGAGAATTTTGTTTTCTCATGATTTTTCCTTTCGTTCCTATGCAGAGGGAGTAGAAAAAGAAGTGTGTCTTCATGGACCCATAGGAATTCTTGATTGATGCATATCCTCTGCTTATTTTTTTTTGGCGGGGGGCAGCGGGGGTGCGAGGGGGGCGAGGTCTTGTTCTGTTGACCAGGGTGGAGTGCAGTGGCATAATCACAGCTCACTGCACCCTGGACCTCCCAGTCTCAAGCGAGCCTCCCACTTTAGCCTCCTGCTAGCTGGGACCACAGGTGCACGCCACCACACCTGCTAATTTTTTATTTTCTGTAGAGAAGAGGCCTCCCTATGTTGCCCAGGTTATAGGTCTCATACGCCAGGGCACAAGTCTCATACGCCAGGGCACAAGTCTCATACGCCAGGGCACAAAAGATCCTTCTGCCTCGGCGTCCCAAAGTGCTGGAATTACAGGCATGAGCCCCCGCGCCTGCTTCTTCTGCTTTTTTTACCCTGAGCTATTGTTCCTGCAAAGTGGAAATAATAGAGAGGGACGTTCCTGCAGACTTAACCCAATCAAAAGTCACGTTTGTGCTTTTTGTGCATCTTTGAAGTAGTTATTTAATTGTATTTTCAAATACTTGTACATTTTCTGGGTTCATGTATTTTTAATTGTGCTTATGGAGAGAATATAAATTATAACTATATACGGTATGACTATTTATATTGTCAGCATTTTCTTGATATCCTTAGGTTAATTTCACATGAGTTCAAACCGTAATTAACCAAATGAGAAAATACTTGTCCCCCAAAATGTGAAGTAGTCCATTTTACTGTTACAGTTTTCAATATTATATGACAATTTTCCATCAGTCCAAAATGGCATAAACCCAAATACTGAAAATTTAGCAGTTGAAAGTACAGTCACCTGTGCCTACTTCTAAAGTTAAATAGCTAAAACATAAAATGTGACTTAAATTTCAGTGGACACCCTTTATAATACTAATGTCGGGAGAGACTAATATTTGGGCTGAAGGATATCATGTGTTCCAAGGTTTAAACCAGAGCTAAAGAACTAGAAGAAACAAACAGGAAGACAGGGCCCAAAATTCAAGGCATGAACAGAAGGAAGCCTAGAACTCGTCTCCTAACACCTTGTTCACCACGCTGTGCTTAGTGTGTGTGTATTGGGTGGAGGGAGGGGGAGGGAGGGAGAGGATGTCAAGAAAAGGGGAAGTGTGTTCTAACCGAATCCACAAAATACTAAAATAGGGTTAAATAATTTTTATATTATAGAGGAGCTATTTATGGTAAAACAATAGTAAAGTGAACAACGATTACTGCAAAAATCTGAGTGCCTGTATGAGATTGCCAAACATCTGTCTAACCTTAGCCAGTTATCTTTATCCATTTTTATATATATATATGTAATAGCGGACCTATTTTCTTACACATCGTTATAGAGAATATGGATAACAATGCCAAAATAGTAAAAATATTTGCTCCAGGCAAAATGCTCTTACCGAGTTTCTTAGAAATCAAATATTCTTGATTTTATATTAAAGTTACTTTATTTAAAATTTAATTTAAATTTTAAAATTTAAAACTAGTAAATGAGCCGGGCGCGGTGGCTCACGCCTGTAATCCCAGCACTTTGGGAGGCCGAGGCGGGCGGATCACGAGGTCAGGAGATCGAGACCATCCTGGCTAACACGGTGAAACCCCGTCTCTACTAAAAATACAAAAAAAAAATTAGCCGGGCGAGGTGGCAGGCGCCTGTAGTCCCAGCTACAAGGGAGGCTGAGGCAGGAGAATGGCGTGAACCCCGGGGGGCGGAGGCTGCAGTGAGCCGAGATCGCGCCACTGCACTCCAGCCTGGGTAAAGAGCGAGACTCCGTCTCAAAAAAAAAAAAAAAAAAAAGCTAGTAAATGATGTAGTTAATTACTAAATAGTTTAAGTAAATGTGTTTTGTTTTGTTTTGTTTTGTTTCGTTTTGTTTTGTTTTGTTTTTTTGAGACGGAGTCTGGCTCTGTCTCCCAGGCTGGAATGCAGGGGTGCAAACTCAGCTCACTGCAACCTCCACCTCCTGGGTTCAAACAATTCTCGTGCCTCAGCTTCCTGAGCAGCTAGGATTATAGGCGTGCACCACCACATCCAGCTGATTATTATTATTATTTTTTTTTTGAGACGGAGTTTCGCTCTTGTTGCCCAGGCTAGAGTGCAATAGCACAATCTTGGCTCACCGCAACCTTCGCCCACTGGGTTCAAGCAATTCCCCTGCCTCAGCCTACCGAGTAGCTGGGATTACAGGCATGCGCCACCACGCCAGACTAATTTTTTTTTTTTTTTTTAGTAGTGTTGGGGTTTCTCCATGTTGGTCAGGCTGGTCTCGAACTCCGGACCTCAGGTGATCCACCCGCCTCAGCCTTCCAAAGTGCTGGGATTACAGGCGTGAGCCACCGCACCTGGCCTAATTTTTGTATTTTGAGTAGAGACGGGGTTTCACCATGTTGGCCAGGCTGGTCTCCAACTCCTGACCTCAAGTGATCCACCTGCCTCAGCGCCTCCCAAAGTGCTGGGATTACAGACGTGAGCCACCGGCGCCTGGCTGTAAATGTGATTTTTTTTTGTAAAAGAAATGAAAACAGTCCAATTCTTATCGTAAACTTGTCCCTGATGGAAACTGCTCATCTTGAGCTGCATTCACACTCCCAGTTCATATGTAGTGATGTGATAGTAAGTATAAGCCAAAATGTTTAATCGGATTGTTTTTTAATGTGGCTTTTATATGCATAATAGTGGCAAACAAGATTTCCTGAGCCTGGATACTTGAGAGTTTATTCTAGATTTCCAAAAGCCTCAAGCATTCCATACTTTTTGTGTGTGGCAACCAAAACAGTCTTTTATATTATTATTAAGATAACTTTACCAGAACAAAATCTTTTTATCCAACTTTACGTCATTAAAAAAATGAATCTATGGATTAATAAAATCATTTTAAGAGTATTTTTGTCAGATTTTTTACTGCCCTTGATTCAGTTAAGAACACAGCTTTCAAAGCAGCTTTAAAGAGTGCACTGTATTTGGATAATTTCCTGGCCGGGCGCGGTGGCCCACGCCTGTAATCCCAGCACTTTGGGAGACTGAGGTGGGTGGATCACGAGGTCAGGAGATCGAGACCATCCTGGCTAACATGGTGAAACCCCGTCTCTACCAAAAATACAGAAAAAAAAAAATTAGCTGGGCGTGGTGGCGGGCGCCTGTAGTCACAGCTACTTGGGAGGCTGAGGCAGGAGAATGGGGTGAACCTGGGAGGTGGAGCTTGCAGTGAGCCGAGATCATGCCACTGCACTCCAGCCTGGCTGACGGAGCAAGACTCCGTCTCAAAAAATAAAAATTAAAAAATTAAAAAAAAAGAATAATTTCCTTAGGTCTCACACAGTGAGAAGAACTCGCAAGACTAAAGACCCATTCATAAACAAACTTATTTGTTTCTCAGTAACTACCTAGAAAGATTTCACTTGGAAATGCAAAGAAAACATGTAATCTTTAAGAAAAAACAGAAAGATCCTCTTTCAGCCTGGGGAGCTGAAAAAAGAAAAAACCGAAAGACTATAAAGGTTTTACTTTTTGTTTGTTTGTTTGTTTGTTTTTTAGAGACAGGGTCTTGTTGTGTCACCTAGGCTGGAGTGCAGTGGCACAGTGATAGGTTGTAGGAGCCTCAAACTCCTGGCCTTAAGCGATCCTCCCACCCTGGCCTCCCAGAGTGCTGGGATTACAGGCATGAGCCACCATGCCCAGCCTATAAAGACTTTAATCTTAGATTCTATGTGTTTTAAAATGGTAGGATACAATCCCAACCAGAAGCTAACTCTTGGAAATTTCACAGCTGATAAATAGCCATCTCTGCTTTAGAATCTTTCTCAACTGAATGTTTTCACCAAATCTTCCTGAGCTACTGATCTTCACTTGATCTTAAAATAACAAACTGATCTCCTGAACCTTAATGAACTGCTGCATGACCTGGTGTTTCTATACTGCTAATGACTGATGCAAGTAGACACATGAGTGATGAGCTGTGACAATCTATATCAATCATTACACAATCTAGTTCACTTACTGCACATAATCATGGTAGAAAATAAATGAAAACAAAATTTTAAGGTATAAAAAAATTAGTGTACCTCGTTATTATTTCTGGGTAAATTTTTTGTCTTTTTAAAAAATAGTGCCTAAAACATTGTCTTATCTATGTGACATTCAGTAACTACTGATTGATGGTTATCGTGTTGAATTACTCCTATTAAATGTGGGTTCCACATACTTGGTTTCAATTTATACATTCCATGGAAGAATAAACATGTTTTATTATCATCATCTCTTGGCATTTTTTTTTTCAGGATGACAGACAACAGAAGTAGGATAAGTATAAACTTTTCGAAGTATGTTATTAATGTTATTTGATTTTAAATAATGAATAAAAGAATGAGAATGAGAACTATGATTGTCATAGAATTATGGTACCCATCTTTTTTTTTTTTTTTTTTTAGCGATAGCAAGGTTTACTGTGAAGAGCAAAAGAACAAAGCTTCCACAGTGTGGAAGGGGACCCCAGTAGGTTGCTTCACAGTATCCATCTTTAAAAAGCCATCTTTGATGGTGCTTTTAAAATAGAAACAGCTATTTAACTGCAATTTTGTGTGTATGTATTCACAAATGAAGGGCAAAAGAGAATCAATTGGAGATCCATAATACTTTACATATTACATCATACCATGGTAGAATGTAGGGTAGAACATCATAATCAGATATTAATATTTGTACAGCAAATATATGAATATTCACACCATAAGAGATAAGATCTGTAAATAACCTGTCATCAGTTCGGGTCAGATTTTTGTTGCCAAATGAGTTGTAAAAAGAATCTTTGATTTTTCAGAGCTTTTTGGATTTCAGAATTGCAGAAAAGGGTCATGTGCTATGTACTATGCCTTGTACTATGCTTTAACAGATGTTTCAAAATTTGTAACTTTTCTCTACTTGGCTCATCTTTGTCATGCTTCAGCCTTGCACATAGTGGGAGCTTATGAAATTTTGAATTGAGCTGTTAAATCACATAGAAAATATTTATACCTTCTGCATAAGCAGTTAACTATGTAAAATGTTTACAACAGTGCTTGGCACATAATTATATTATTA
Organism: Symphalangus syndactylus; assembly: GCF_028878055.3. Taxonomy (NCBI): domain Eukaryota; kingdom Metazoa; phylum Chordata; class Mammalia; order Primates; family Hylobatidae; genus Symphalangus; species Symphalangus syndactylus. The sequence continues at coordinate 124,825,490 of NC_072425.2, forward strand.
TAATTATTATTTTTGAGACAGAGTTTTGCACTTGTTGCCCAGGCTGGAGTGCAGTGGCGAGATCTCGGCTCACTACAACCTCTGCCTCCTGGGTTCAAGTGATTCTCCTGCCTTAGCCTCCTGAGTAGCTGGGATTACAGGTGCCCGACACCACATCCAGCTAATTTTTTGTATTTTTAGTAGAGACAGTTTCACCCTGTTGGCCAGGCTAATCTTGAACTCCTGACCTAAGGTGATCCACCCGCCTCGGCCTCCCAAAGTGCTGGGATTAGAGGCGTGAGCCGCTCCTCCCGGCCCTGTTTTATTTTTAGTATCATTCTTATTAGAATCACTAAATTGTCAAGAAGCCAACCTTAATCCTTATTGTTGGCTACAAAGTGTTGATAATGGCTCTCTGGCTAGTTCATTTTAAGTGGTCATGACTCCTTGAAATGGCCTGATTCTTAGAGAAGAATACTTCAGTAGTGCCCTAAAGGACATAGAGCTCCTGGGGATTGCTGGTCATCAACAACAGCATCTGACCCGATGGACAAGGGCTTGAAGGAGTGTCCCAACAGCAGCACTGCAAATTCACCAACAGGAAGAGTTAGTGCATGTGCCCAGTGTGGTAAGGACTGTGGGTCAGAGGACTAGGCTTTTAGTTTGCATAAAATGATTATCACTAGCATCATTTTCTAAAAGATTTTTTTTTTTTTTGGTAACAGCTTTGACATATAACTTACATACCTTACAATTAAATCATTTAAAATGTACAATTCAGTGTGTGTTTGTCCACTTTCGCATTGCTTTAAAGAAATACCAGGCTGGAGGCCGGGCGCGGTGGCTCACGCTTGTAATCTCAGCACTTTGGGAGGCCGAGGCGGGCGGATCACGAGGTCAGGAGATCGAGACCACGGTGAAACCCTGTCTCTATTAAAAATACAAAAAATTAGCCGGGCGTGGTGGCGGGCGCCTGTAGTTCCAGCTACTCGGAGAGGCTGAGGCAGGAGAATGGCATGAACCTGGGAGGCGGAGCTTGCAGTGAGCTGAGATTGCGCCACTGCACTCCAGCCTGGGCGACAGAGCAAGACTCCGTCTCAAAAAAAAAAAAAAAAGAAATACCAGGCTGGGCACAGTGGCTCATGCCTGTAATCCCAACACTTTGGGAGATTGAGGCAAAAGGATCACTTGAGGCCAGGAGTTCAAGACCAGCGAGGGCAGCATAGTGAGATCCCATCTCTACAAAAATTTTTTTTTTAAGTAGTTGGGCATAGTGGCACACACCTCTGGTCCCAGCTCCTTGGGAGGCTGGAACCCACCAGGCCCAACCTCCAACATTTAGATTGCATTTCAATGTGAGATTTGGAGGGGACAAAACACCCAAACCACATCACAGTGGTTTTTAGTAAATTCAGTTGTACAACCATCAACATAATCTATTTTAAAACATTTTGATGACCTCAAAAAGAAATCCCTGTACCTTTAGCTATCATCCCAACAATCTTCATCTCCCCACTGTACCCTACCCAGCACCAGAGTCCTAAACGACCATTAATCTATATACTTGCCTATACTGGATATTTCACATAGATGTCAGGTAGGAGGTGGGACTCAACTTGGAAGCAGGGCTCGAACAATGGACCAAATTGAGGACTAGCTCAAACAGGGACTGGGTAGAAGCAGCTTTCCATAAGACACACCCACCAGTGTGCCATGTCAGTTTACCATTGCCGTGGCAACACCTGGAAGTTACTGCCCCTTTCCATAGCAACAACCGGGAAGTTACCTCCATTTTCCTAGAAATTTCTGTATAATCTGTCCCTTAATTTGCATGTAATTAAAAATGAGTATAAATATGACTGCAGACCTGCCTCTGAGCTGCTTCTCTGGGCACATTTGCCTATGAGGTAGCCCTACTCTGCAAGGAGCAGTACCTTTGCTGCTGCAGCCCACCACTGCTTCAATACAAGTTACTGTCTAACACCTTCACTCGCCCTTGAATTCTTTCCTGAGTGAAGCCAAGAAACTGCGTGGACTAAGCCCCAATTTGGGGGCTTGCTGGTCCTACATCAGATGGAGTCATGTAGTGTGTGGCCTTTTGTGACCAGCTTCTTTCAATTAGTGTAATGTTTTCGAAGCAGGAGCACCTGACTGGGCAGGGTGGCTCATACCTGTAATCCCAACAGTTTGGGAGGCCGAGGCGGGTGGATCGTCTGAGGTCAGGAGTTCGAGACCAGCCTGGCCAACATGGCAAAATCTCGTCTCTACTAAAAACACGAAATTAGCTGGGCGTGGTGGCACATGCCTGTAATCCCAGCTACTTGGGAGGCTGAGGCAGGAGAATTGCTTGAACCCGGGAGGCAGAAGTTGTAGTGAGCCGAGATCACACCATTGCACTCCAGCCTGGGCGACAGAGCAAGACTCCATTTCAAAATAAATAAATAAATAAGTCAAAGTAGTAGCATCATTTTAATAAAAATTTTCCCATTATGTAACAAATACTAGTTCATTGTACAACATTTGGAAAATACAGAAACATAGAAAGAGAGAAATCATCATTAGACTAGGTCCAGCTAATTATTTTTTGTAGAGATGGGGTCTCCCTATCTATGTTGCCCAGGCTGGTCTGGAACTCATGGGCTCAAGCAATCCTCCCACCTCAGCCTCCCAAAGTGCTGTGAATACAGACATGAGCCACCATGCCTGGCTCGGAAAATTATTTATTTACTTCCAATAATAGACATTAAGATTGTTTCCAGAGCCAGGCGTGGTTGCTCATGCCTATAATCCCAGCACTTTGGGATGCCAAGGGAGGGGGATTGCTTGAGCCCAGGAGTTCCAGCAACATAGTGAGACCACGTCTCTAAAAAAAATAGCAGGGCACAGTGGCACACACCTGTGGTCCCACATGCTTGGATGGCTGAGGTGGGAGGATCACTTGAGTCTGGGAGGTTGAGGCTGCAGTGAGCCAATATTGCGCCACTGCACTCCAGCGTGGGTCACAATGAAAAACTGTCTCAAAAAAAAAATTATAAGAACATTTGTTTCGGCCGGGCGCGGTGGCTCACGCTTGTAATCCCAGCACTTTGGGAGGCCGAGGCGGGCGGATCACAAGGTCAAAAGATCTAGACCACGGTGAAACCCCGTCTCTACTAAAAATACAAAAAATTAGCCGGGCGTGGTGGCGGGCGCCTGTAGTCCCAGCTACTCGGAGAGGCTGAGGCAGGAGAATGGCGTGAACCCGGGAGGCGGAGCTTGCAGTGAGCCGAGATTACGCCACTGCACTCCAGCCTGATCGACAGAGAGAGACTCCGTCTCAAAAAAAAAAAAAAAAAACAAAAAAAAAGAACATTTGTTTCCTTCAGATCGTCATTAATACTTAATAATGTAAAACCTGGTATATTGACAAATGATGGGCAAAAAAAATCCCATTTAATTTACATTTTTCTGTTCTTCTGAGTACATTAGCTTTCATAAAATTTATCAATCATTTGTATTCCTTTGATGAATTGCCTAATTGTATCCTTTTCCAATTTTCTATTGGATTGTTAGAATTTTTCTTACTGACTTTTTAGGAATATTCACTATACTATGGACAGAAATACTTTGTTTTGTATGTTGAAAGTATTCTCTTCCAGCCTGTTAAGGCTTGTTTTTTTCTGTCTTTTGTTGTGAAGTTTTAATTTTCAGGCATCTCAAGTCTATTTTTTTCCCTTGTGTCTTCAAGGACTTCTGTCTTCATTAGGACCTTCTTCCCCAGCTCCAAATTATAAAATACTGTCCTATATCTTGCTTTTTACATTTATACTTTTATATAGCAGAATTTTTTTTAATTTTTAAATTTTTATATATTTATTTATTTTTATTTTATTTATTTACTTATTTATTTTGAGACAGAGTCTCGCTCTGTAGCCCAGGCTGGAGTGCAGTGGCGCAATCTCGGCTCACTGCAACCTCCACCACCCGGGTTCATGCCATTCTCCTGCCTCAGCCTCCTGAGCAGCTGGGACTACAGGTGCCCACCACCACGCCCAGCTAATTTTTTGTACTTTTAGTAGAGACGGGGTTTCACTGTGTTAGCCAGGATGGTCTCGATCTCCTGACCTCGTGATCCACCCACCTCGGCTTCCCAAAGTCCTGGGATTACAGGCGTGAGCCACCATGCCCGGCCTATACTTATTTTTGAGACAGGGTCTTGCTCTGTCATCCAGGCTAGAGTACAGTAGCATGATCTTGGCTCACCACAGCCAACCTGGGCTCCAGCAATTCTCCCACCTTAGCCTACTGAGTAGCTGGGACTACAGGCGCATGCCACCATGCCCAGATAATTTTCCTGAATTTTTTGAAGAGACAGGGTCTTGCCAAGTTGGCCAGGCTGGTCTCGAACTCCTGGGCTCAAGCGACCCACCAGCCTAGGCCTCCCAAAGTGCTGGGAGTACAGGGGTGAGCTACTGTGCTTGGCCCAGAACTTCTTTATATATGGTATAATACAGAGGGGTTTTTTTTGTTGTTTTTTGTTTGTTTGTTTGTTTTTGAGTCAGAGTCTCACTCTGTTGCCCAGGCTGGAGTCCAGTGGCATAATCTCAACTCACTGCAACCTCTGCTTCCCGGGTTCAAGCAATTCTCCTGCCTCAGCCTCCTGAGTAGCTAGGACTACAGGTGCACACCACCACACCCAGCTAATTTTTGTATTTTTAGTGGAGACGGGGTTTCACCATGTTGGCCAGGGTGGTCTCGAACGCCTGACCTCAGGTGATCCACCTGCCTCAGCCTCCCAAACTGCTGGGATTACAAGCGTGAGCCACCGTGCCCAGATGGGATTTTTTTCTGAGTAAGTAATTCGTAATTCCAATGTCATTTATTCCTCTCTCCAAACATTTGAATTGCCATCTTTATATATACTTTCTCTATATTTACATATCTATATTTTAGCTCTATCTGTATCTATACAGTATCTGTTTCCAGACTATTCAGATCCACTGATTAGTGGTTTAATGTTGAGCTAATACCACACTTTCATTTACTAAAACTTTAAAATTTGGTTTGTTGATGACTATCGCAGTTGCTATAAGCCTCCCCATGCCCACCAGCAACCAGACCACGGTCCCTAAATACTATTTCCCACTAAAAAGAACCAAGGTGTTTTGGTGAAATGGCTGATTCCTAGTCTGAAGCAGGAAATATATAAAATGAGTCTGGGCATCTTGTCACACCAGAAAATAAGGAAGCTACAAAAGAATATTAAGAACTTGCCAAAGCACTTAGAAGCAAACCTGAAGAGGTCAAAGCTGGGAAAATACAAAGATCAAAATGAATAATAGTGGAGTAAAAGAACATTAAGTACTTATAAATCTATGAGTTCAAAATGACACTAAAAAAATAATAATTGTGTAGTGAAAGGAGCCACTTACCCTTCTATTCCATGATCCCTAGACCCATGGGGAAACTTTAGCATATAATGGTCTCTGATTCAAAGACTATACAGTACTGCATCCTAAGAGACAGAACCCTACCCTTTCAGATTTGTATCTCCTAAATGGCGGTATAACTGAGTCTTCAGTAAGCCATTTTACCTTTCAATTAGGTCAGCTGCTTCTGGGCGATGAGATATGTGGTAAGACCAAATAATTCCATAGGCATGACCCCATTGCTGCAGTTCCTTTACCATGAAATGAGTTCCTTGATCAGACACAATGTTAGGGATGATGGCATTACCTCGATGAGGCATTCTGCAAGTTCAAGGATGTTACTGCTGCCAAAACAATTGCGGAGAGCACAGGTAAAACCACATCCAGAATATGTATCTATTTCACTAAGAACAGATCTCTGCCCCTCCCATGATGGAAAAGGTCCAATGTAATTAATCTGCAATGGACGGCTGGTTGATTCCTGTGTGGAGGATTCCTAAGGCCATGCCGAGGTTCAGTGATTCACCAGGAGGATTCACAGGATGCAGCATATAGTTGCACTCACAGCTGTGACTTGTTACCGCCAAGGATACAAAGCAAATCCCCCAAGGGAAAAGGTGCATGGGGTGAAGTCTGGGGAAAAGGCACACACTTCCAATGATCCTCTCTGGGTAGAGTCACACAGGATGTGCTCAATCTTCCCATCGGCTGTTGTGACAATATGTGTGAAATGTTGTCTACCAGAGAGGTTTGTTAAGGGACTCAGTGCCCAGGGTTTTTGTTGAGGGCTGGTCACAGAGGCAGCTTCTTCCTGGAACATGCCAAAATTCCAGACTCCCTGAAGGAAAGTAGGAATTCAGCATAAACTATATGGTTTATACGGACAGTTTAGACATGATATACCATTTTTATCCATTCTGGGAATGGTGGGAAACCTCCTGAAATCCAAGTTCCTAGATGCTAGCCAAGGGCCAAGATTGTAAGCAGACTTTTCAAAGTATAGCAGTCAGGCCTGCTATGTTAACTCTTTTCTGCCTGGTACCCCTGGGGAATAATAACAAGTCAGGGGCCTCATGTTGGTCTCTTTTGTTGGACATTCAGTGGGGGCAATAGCTAGGTCACACTTGGTCACACACAAGTTGGGGCCCATGCTGTTGAGTTCAAGCACAAAGCAAGGCAAAGGAAGTTAAATTTGGTGCCAGAAGCCATCAGATGACAACTCTCAAAGCTGCTGCAATCTACTTCTTCATTTATGTTTGGGAGCAACCCTCCAGGATTCCAGTGGACCTCTCCTTACAGGGAAATTTTAGAAGAAGAGGAAGGTTAGTGGAACAAAATACAAGGAGCTTCTTCAGCAACTAGTCTCAAGGCCACAACTGACACTTACCATCTTCTCCTCTACAATCCATTCTGGATCCCCTCACCCTCATCTAGCATCTCTGCTGGTTACAACGATTTACCTGGTCATGTGATACAGACCCTCATCCCTGATGTTGCGAGCACCTTAATCCCCAGGACCAGTGACTGTGTTACCTTACATGGCACAAAGACTTTGTGCCGGTGTGGTGGCTCAGGCCTATAATCCTAGCACTTTGGAAGGCCCAGTAGGGTGGGTCGCTTGAGCTCAGGATTTCAAGAAAGCCTGGGCAACATGGTGAAACCCCATCTCTACTAAAAATACAAAAAATTAGCCAGGTGTGGTGACTCATGCTTGTAGTCCCAGCTACTTGGGAGGCTGAGGTAGGAGAACTTGAGCCTGGGAGGCAGAGGTTGCAGTGAGCCTAGATCACACCACTGCACTCCAGCCTGGTGACAGAGCGAGACTCCATCTCAAAAAAAATAGAGAGAGAGAGAGAGAGAGAGAGAATTTGCAGAGTCCCCGGGCAGATATGTGATTGAGTTAAGGATTTCAAGACAGGAAGATTATTCTGGAATATCCAGGTAGGTCCAAGGGAATTACAAGGGAAAGAGGGAGGCAGGAGAGTCAGAGTCAGAGAAGCGATGATGATGAAGAAGAGGAGTGATGCCATTGTTGGAGCAGGGCTATGTGCCAAGGGATGCAGGTGCCCTCTAGGAGCTGGAAAAGGCAAGAAACAAATTCTCCTTTAGAGCTTCCAGAATAATGCAACCTGCTCCCTTTTTTTTTTTTTTTTTTTTTTTTGGAATGAAACAGGGTCTTAGACCAGGTGCAGTTGCTTACGCCTGTAATCCTGGCATTTTGGAAGGCCCAGTCAGACAGGTTACTTGAGCCCAGGGGTTCAAGACCAGCTTGGGCAACATGGTGAAACCCCATCTCTACAAAAAATATAAAAAATTAGCTGGGCATGGTAGCATGCATCTGTGGTCTCAGCTACTCAGGAGGCTGAGGTGAGAGGATCGCTTGAGCCTGGGAGGTCAAGGTGGTTGCAGTGAGCTATCATCACACCATTGCCCTCCAGCCTGGATGACAGAGTGAGACCCTGTCTTAAAAAAGAAAAGAAAAGAAAAGAGAGAGGGAGAGAGAGAGAGACTGGATCTAGCTCTCTCACCCAGGCTAGAGTGCAGTGGCACAATCACAGCTCACTGTAACTTCAAGCAATCCTTCCACCTCCTGACATCTTGATTTAAGCCCATAAGACCCATTTTTGGACTTCTGGCCTCGAGACCTGCAAGATAACAAATTTGTGTTGTTTTAAGCCACTGAGTTTGTGGCAAATTTTTACATCAGCAGTGGGAAACTAATGGAATATGCCCTTCTCAGCCTGAGGTTACTGCACTTCTCCATTTACAATCAAACTGGACAAGGGAGTACCACAAGGCACCCAAGTGATACACATATTTTTCCCTGCCCCATTGCATAACAGCATCCTTACCCTCTCCTGATAAAATTCAATTACCATTACCAGAACGAAGACTCCCTTTCTTGCCTGCTGGTTCCTTGCCATACAATACAAAGTGCCAAGTGCAAGCATAGCTTATAATTAACAGGACTCTTACTGTGGCCTCTGGCAAAACTGTTCCCCTTTGAAGATTGGGACCTCTTAACCTGCAGAGTCCAGGATTGCAGAGATAGAGAAACACACTTCTGAAGTCTCAAGTAGCTCACTATGAGTGATGGTGAGGCCACTTCTGCTTTCACCCCTTAGTTCCTGGATCCATGTATTCTTCCTGTTGGGGACACAGTGCTATACATAGGTCTTCTATTCAAGGTAAACTTTGCATCATGGAGGATAGTGCCCATCCTTGTAAAGTATCTTCACCGAGCAGGCACATCAGCTCTGCCTTTAACAGGCCATTCTAATGCTCCATCAAGTCAGCAGCTTCTGGGTGGTGCAGTATACGATATAATCAGGGATCTCCTGGTCATGGCCCACCCCTGCACATCCTTCGTTATAAAGTGGGTCCCTGGTCTGCTGTGATGATATACTGCGTGCTTTGCTGAGTCAACGCAAGCAAGAAAGGCAGAATCATACCTAGTATATGTGTCCATTCTTGCCAGAATTAACCACTGACCTTTCATTGTAGTCTACTTGCCACAAAGTTGCCAGTTAGTCACTTTGAGGGATGGTACTTTATCAATGACTCCGTGTTGGTCTCTGCTGCAGGCAGATTGGACATACAGTGGCGGACATTCAACCTGGATAAGTGAGGGCACATACTGTTGGGTCTATGTACAGCCTTCCTCCCTGCCATCATGACTACTTTGCTCACATGCCCTTTATGCAAGAGCTGAATGGGCAATGACAAAGGCTGGCTGATGCCAACCGGGAGAGTAATTTTGTCTTCTTGGTTGTTTAGTGCCTCTTCTGAGGCAGATGCTCTCATCAGTGTTAACATGTGATATGAAGACCTTCATACTCAGTGCCTATTTCTGTATATTCACCGTCTGCCTCTATCCTTGACTTCTTTGCCCTCAGTCATCATCCTCTTATGCCCTGATCAGAGAGCCATGCCTTTCCCACTGCCCAGGAGTCTGTCTATTCTACTTCAAGCCATTTCTCTTTCCACACAAACTGAGTGACCAAGGTATCAAAGAAAAAAAAGATCCGGATGTTAGTTAAAGTGGTAAAAACAGACTTTACTCAGTAACTATTACAATAGGGAGAAAGGGACTTCGGAATAGAACTGGACTCAATTTGGCCAGGCTCAGTGACTCATGCCTGTATTCCTAGCACTTTGGGAGGCCAAAGTGGGGGGATCTCTTGAGCTCAGGAGTTTGAGACCAGACTGGGCAACTGTGATGTTTAATACTGAGTGTCAACTTGATTGGATTGAAGGATACAAAGTATTGATCCTGGGTATGTCCATGAGGGTGCTGCCAAAAGAGATTAACATTTGAGTCAGTGGGCTGGGGAAGGCAGATCCACCCTTAATGTGGTGAGCACAGTCTAATCAGCTTCGAGCAAATATAAAGCAGGCAGATAAATGTGAAAAGGAGAGATTGCCCTAGCCTCCCAGCCTACATCTTTCTCTGGTGCTGGATGCTTCCTGCCCTCGAACGTTTGACTCCAAGGTCTTCAGTTTTAGGACTTGGATTGGCTCTCCCTGCTCCTCAGCTTGCAGACAGCCTATTGTGGGACCTTATAATCATGTAAGTTAATACTTAATAAACTCTCTTCTCTCTATATATATATTAGGCAATATCTGTATATCGTATTAGTTCTGTCCCTCTAGAGAACCCTGACTAATACAGATTTTGGTACCTGAAGTGGTTTTAGAGGAACAGAATATTAAGGATGAAGTTCATTCGTTGTTTTGGAGGGGTTTCTGGAGTTGGCTGCTTAATAGGACTAGACCCAAAAATGCTAAGGACTCTACTTCTAATAGTATGAAGAACACTGATAGCCCTTGGTGTGAACTGTTTAGAGAGCTATGCCAAATAAATGCATTTGACACTCTAGATTCACTGCTCATGACAGGTAAGGAGTTAATACCTTTGACCATACGTGGAGAACCAAGGAACATAATGAAGCTTATTTGTTGCTCTTAAGTTCAGTGGACAAAGTGATGAAAGAAAATGATGAACTCAGGGATCCTGTCTCCTGGCTTCTGAAGCAGACACTAAGCCTCAGGTCTACTAAGATTGCCCTGAATGAGAGTCTTATATCCTGTAGAGAAAGAGCTGAAATTGTGGAAAAACAGACACAAGCTCTTATCATGCAAGTGGCTGACCTGCAATGAAAGATGCATGCACAGCCCGACCAGGTATCTACTGTTAAAGTGAGGGCATTGATTGGAAGATAATGGAACCTTGAAACTTGAAATGCAGATGTGTGGGAGGACCATGGTGAAGCTGGGAACACTGAGTTTGTAAACTCTGATGAACCTTTTTTGCCAGAAGGAACAGCTTCCCCATCCCCAGCAGTGGCAACATCCCCACCCCAACCCATGCTGCCATCAGCCTTTCCACCCTTGTCTGAGAAGATAAACCCTGTGCTGCCTGAGGCAACTGTGATGCCTTCCCCTGTGGCAGTTGCCAGGCAAAATAATGTTGATTCTCCTCAGGAGTCACCCCCAACACCCCTGCTTGTTTCTAGACCTATAAATAGACTAAAGTGCCGGTGGGCCCCTAGAGGTGAGGTTTAGAGTGTGACCCATGAGGAGGTGTGCTACATTCGAAAAGAATTTTTGAGTTCTCTAACTTATATAAACAGAAATGTGGAGAACAGGCATAGGAATGGATATTAAGGATATGGGATTATGATGGAAGAAACATAGAGTTGGATCAGGCTGAATTTATTATTTTGGGTCCACTAAGTAGGGACTCTGCTTTTAATGTTGCAACTCGGGGAGTTGAAAAAAGTTCTAATAATTTATTTGCTTGGCTAGCTGAAATATGGATTAAAAGATGGCCCACTCTGAGCAATCTGGAAATGCCTGATCTCCCTTGGTTTAATGTAGAGGAAGGGATCCAAAGGCTTAGGGAGATTGGGATGGGGGAATGGATTAGTCACTTTAAACCTAATCATCTCAGCTGGGAGGGTCCAGAAGATATACCCTTGACCAGCGCCTTGCAAAATATATTTGTGAGGGCAGCACCTGCATCTTTGAAGAGCCCTGTAATTGCTCTTCTCTATATGTCAGATCTAATGGTGAGAACTGCAGTCACTCAACTACAAAATTTAAATACAATGGGAATAATTGGATCCCAAGGGGACAGGGACCAAGCGGCACCACTCAACCATCAAAGGCAAGGTGGGCATGGCTACCATAATGGACAGCAGAGGCAAAGTGGCAATCAGAATAGTCTGACTCATGTAGAGCTCTGGCATTGGCTAATTAATCATGTTGTTTCTAGAAGTGAAATTGATAGGAAGCCTACTACATTCCTACTTAATTTATATAAGCAGAAAACTTCTAGGTCGAATAGATGAAAGACTAGTTTGAATTATAAAAACAGAGAATCACGGCCCGTCTATCAATTCCCAGACTTGAGCCAGTTTACAGACCCAGAACCCCTTGAACGAAGGGGATGCCGGGTCCCCTTGAGGAAGGATCTCACTACATTACCAACAATTTATGCAGTGAATTGTTCTCCCATCCTTCCCCAAGAAGACCTCCAGCCTTTTACCAGGGTAACTGTGCACTGGGGAAAGGGAAATGATCAGACATTTCAGGGACTACTGGACACTGGCTCTGAGCTGACATTGATTCCGGGGGACCCAAAATGTCATTGTGGTCCTCCAGTTAAAGTAGAGGCTTATGGAGGTCAGCTAATTAATAGAGTTTTAGCTCAGGTCCAACTTACAGTGGGCTCAGTGAGTCCCTGGACTCATCCTGTTGCCATTTCCCCAGTGCCAGAATGCATAATTGGCATAGACATACTTAGCAGCTGGCAGAACCCCCACATTGGCTCCCTGACTGGTAGGGTGAGGGCTATTACAGTGGGAAAGGCTGAATGGAAGCCATTAGAGCCACCTCTACCTAGAAAAACAGTAAATCAAAAACAATATCGCATCCCTGGAGGGATTGTGGAGATTAGCGCCACCATCAAGAACTTGAAAGACGCAGGAGTGGTGATTCCCACCACATCCCCATTCAACTCTCCCTTTTGGCCTCTACAGAACACAGATGGATTTTGGAGAATGACAGTGGATTTTCATAAGCTTAACCAAGTGGTGACTCTAATTGCAGCTGCTGTACTAGATGTGGTTTCATTGCTTAAGAAAATTAATTCCTGATACCTGGTATGCAGCCATTGACTTGGCAAATCTCTTTTTCTTCATTCTTGTCCATAAGGCCCACCAGAAGCAATTTGCCTTCAGCTGGCAAGGCCGTCAATATACCCTTACCGTCCTACTTCAGGGGTATATCAACTCTCCAGCTTTGTGTCATAATCTTATTCGGAGAGACCTTGATCATTTTTCACTTCAGCAAGATATTACACTGGTCCATTACATTGATGACATTATGCTGATTGGATCCAGTGAACAAGAAGTAGCAAGCCCACTGGACTTATTTATTTATTTTTTGCAGTTGCAAGATTTAATAGAGTGAAAACAGAGCTCCCATACAAAGGGAGGGGACCCAAAGAGGGTAGCCGTTGCTGGCTCAGATGCCTGGGTTTATATCTCGATCATTATCCCTCCCGCTGTGCTCTCAGGCGATAGATGATTGGCTATTTCTTTACCTACTGTTTTTGCCTAATTAGCATTTTAGTGAGCTCTCTTTACTACCTGATTGGTCGGGTGTGAAATAAGTTGCAAGCCCCATGTTTAAAGGTGGATGTGGTCACCTTCCCAGCTAGGCTTAGGGATTCTTAGTCGGCCTAGGAAATCCAGCTAGTTCTGTCTCTCAGTCCCTGCTCTCAACAGGAAAACCCAAGTGCTGTTACGGAGGTTGGCTGATGACTGCTCTAACTGCTTCCTGCTGAATTGGGGCATAGTAGGGGTCATGCAGTTGAGATTTCCTCTGGAGGGGTGCCTTCAACATCATCAATGTCGGAGCGTGGGCTAGGAGGCAGGTCCAGGGGTCCGCAGTAGATCTTAATCATGGACTGCATCTGGGGCTCTATTGGAAGAACAATTTGTAGATTTACAGCTTTGATTCTGGAAGAGACAAACTTAACAAGGAGGTTAAATATACAGGAATTGAAATGTATGGCCTGCAGTATAGGGGATTATTTCTTTGGCACACTTTACAGGCCCTGACTATCTGCTTGATAGTTTTTAAAATGCCTGGTCCAGTAAATAATAATTTGGCCATCTGCTGGGTGCTATCAATGCCTAAGTGTAAGGTTCGGTGAAGGGTTTTAAGTAATTTTCATTGGTTAGCTGCAGGAAAAACTATTTTTCCTTCATTGGCTAGCCATCCTGAGGGGAGGTTCCCTATTCTATTTCTCCTGTTGAGTACTGGGGCTTGGTTTCCTGGAGGGGATTATCCCATAGTAGGGGTCTTTCTATAAGCGTTTTTAATGGAGGGTCCTGCCTTGTGGCTCTTTTGGCTTCAATATTCACTTGGCTAGTCCCTTTTGTTTTCTTTTCCTTTCCTTTCTGATGACCCCAGTAGTGTAAGACTGCCACCTCTTTAGGTTTCTGTACAGCCAATAATAATCTCCTGATGGCTTCCTGATGTTTGATTGGTGTTCTCTCGGAAGTTAGGAATTCCCTTTCTCTCCATATTGCTGCATGGGCATGGAGGACTAGGTAAGCATACTTAGAGTCTGTATATATATTTACCCTTTTATCTTTTTCTAATTTTAGTGCCTGAGTGAGGGCTATTTTAGTTTTGCCAGCTGAGCGGTAGTTTATATTAGTTTTGCCAGCTGAGCAATAGTTCCTGGAGTGAGGACATTACTTTCAAGTATTTTATTATTACTGCCCACTGCATACCCTGCTTTTCAAATTCCTTTTTCTACAAAGGAACTTTCATCAGTATACAAGTTGAGGTCGGAATCAGTCAAGGGAACCTCTAGAAGGTCCCCTCTAGTGGCGTAGGTTTGAGCAATCACCTGTTGACTGTTATGTTCTATCTTTTTTTCATTGTCTGGAAGAAATGTGGCTGGGTTAAGACTTGCACAAGTGCGCAGCCACATCACTGGCCCTTCAAGTAATTATAGAGCCTGATATTTAAGTAAACAGTTGCCTGACAGCCACAAGTCTCCTTTAGCAGTGAGTATGCTGTTGACATCATGAGATGTCCACACAGTAAGATCTCTTCCCTGTATCATTTTAACTGCTTCAGATACTAAGACTGCTACTGCTGCCACTACCTGTAAACAATGAGGTGAACCCTTTGCCACTACATCAGTTTCCTTACTCAGGTATGCCACGGGTTGCAAGCTTGTCCCTCGGACCTGTGTAAGGACTCCTAGAGTTATTCCTGTTTTTTTCTGTGACATATAAAGAAAAGTCTTGCCCTGTTGGCAAGCTTAACGCTGGGACTTGGGTTAAGGCTTCTTTAGGGCCTGGAAAGCCGCTTCTGCTTCAGGTGTCCATCTTACTAAATGGGTATTGGCTTTCTGAGTTTCCTTAATTTCACTGGACTTATTGGTGAGACATTTGCATGCCAGAGGATGGGAAATAAATCTGACTAAAATTCAGGAAACTTCTACCTCAGTAAAATTTCTAGGGGTCCACTGGTGTGGGGCCTGTTGAAATATTCCTTCTAAGGTGAAGGATAAGTTGCTGCATTTGGCCCCTCCTACAACCAAGAAAGAGGCACAATGCCTAGTGGGCCTATCTGGATTTTGATGGCAACACATTCCTCATATGGGTGTGTTACTCTGGCCCATTTCTCGGGTGACCCAAAAGGCTGCCGGTTTTGAATGGGGTCAGGAGAAGGGTTTGCAACAGGTCCATGATGCTGTGCAAGCTGCTCTGCCACTTGGGCCATATGACCCAGCAGATCCAATGGTGCTTGAGATGTTAGTGGCAGAGAGGGATGCTGTTTGGAGCCTTTGGCAGGCCACCATAGGTGAATCACAGTGGAGGCCTCTAGGGTTTTAGGGCAAGGCTGTGCTATCTTCTGCAGATAACTACTCTCCTTTTGGCCTGTTGCTGAGCTTTGGTGGAAGCTGAACATTTGACTATGGGTCATCAAGTCACTATGTGACCCGAACCGCCTATCATAAACTGGGCACTTTCTGACCCATCTAGCCATAAAGTGGGTTATGCACAGCAGCATTCCATCATCAAATGGAAGTGGTACATTCATGATCAGGTTTGAGCAGGTCCTGAAGGCACAAGTAAGTTACATGCAGAAGTGGCTCAAATGCTCATGCCACCCTGCCTTCGCTTCTCCAGCCTGCACCAATGGCCTTATGCGGAGTTCCCTATGATTAGTTGACAGAGGAAGAGAAGACTAGGGTCTGATTCACAGATGGTTCTGCATGATATGCAGGCACCACCCAAAAGTGGACAGCTGCAGCACTACAGGCCCTTTTTAGGATATCCCTAAAGGACAGCAGTGAAGGGAAATCTTCCCAGTGGGCAGAACTTTGAGCAGTGCACCTGGTTGTGCACTTTGCATGGAAGGAGAAGTGGCCAGATGTGTGATTACATACTAACTCACGGGCTGTGGCCAATGGTTTGGCTGGATGGTCAGGGACTTGGAAAAAGCATGATTGGAAAATTGGTGACAAAGAAACTTGGGGAAGGGGGTATGTGAATGGACCTCTCTGAGTGGTCAAAAACCATGAAGATATTTGTATCCCATGTGAGTGCTCACCAACAGGTGACCTCAACAGAGGAGGTATTTTAATAATCAAGTGAATAGGATGACCCGTTCTGTGGACATCACTCAGTCTCTTTCCCCAGCCACTTCTGTCACTGCCCAATGGGCCCATGAACAAAGTGGCCATGGTGGCAGGGATGGTGGTTATGCATGGACTCAGCAACATGGACTTCCACTCACCAAGGCTGCCCTGGCTATGGCCACTGCTGAGTGCCCTATTTGCCAGCAGCAGAGACCAACCCTGAGCCCTCGATATGGCAGCATTCCTCGGGATGATCAGCCAGCTACCTGGTGGCAGGTTGATTATACTGGACCTCTTGCATCATGGAAAGGGCAGAGGTTTGTCCTCACTGGAATAGACACTTACTCCAGATATGGGTTTGCCTATCTTGCACACAATGCTTCTGCCAAGACTACCATCCGTGGACTCATGGAATGCCTTATCCACCATCATGGTATTCCACACATCATTGCCTCTGACCAAGGCACTCACTTTATGGCTAAAGAAGTGTGGCAGTGGGCTTATGCTCATGTAATTCACTGGTTTCACCATGTTCCCTATCATCCTGAAGCAGCTGGATCGACAGAATTGTGGAATGGCCTTTTGAAGTCACAATTACAACGCCAACTAGGTGATATTACTTTGCAGGGCTGGGGCAAAGTTCCCCAGAAGGCCATGTATGCTCTGATTCAGTGTCCAATATATGGTACTGTTTCTCCCATAGCCAGGATTCACGGGTCCAGGAATCAAGGGGTGAAAGTGGAAATGGCACCATTCACCATCACCCCTAGTGATCCACTAGCAAAATGTTTGCTTCCTGTTCCTGTGACATTACGTTCTGCTGGCCTATAGGTCCTAGTTCCAGAGGGAGGAATGCTGCCACCAGGAGACCCAACAAGGATTCCATTAAACTGGAAGTTAAGATTGCCACCTACACACTTTGGGCTTCTCCTACCTTTAAGTCAACAGGCTACGAAGGGAGTTACTGTGTTGGCTGGGGTGATTGACCTGGCTAACATTTTTCTTCAAGATGAAATCAGTCTACTACTCACAATGGTGGTGAGGAAGAGTATGCATGGAATACAGGAAATCCATTAGGGCATCTCTTAGTATTACCATGCCCTGAGATTAAGGTCAATGAGAAACTACAACAGCCCAATCCAGGCAGGAATACAAATGGCCCAGACTCCTCAGGAATGAAGGTTTGGGTCACTCCACCAGGGAAAAAACACTACCTGCTAAGGTGCTTGCTGAAGGCAAAGGGAATACAGAATGAGTAGTAGAAGAAGGTAGTTATCAATACCAGATATGACCACGTGACCAACTGCAGAAACACGGACTGTAATTGTCATGAGTATTTCCTTCTTTTTTTTTTTTTTTTGCTCTGTCGCCCAGGCTGGAGTGCAATGGCGTGATCTCAGCTCACTGCAACCTCCGCCTCCTGGGTTCAAGTGATTCTCCTGCCTCAGCCTCCCAAGTAGTTGGATTACAGGCATGTGCCATCATGCCTGGCTAATTTTGTACTTTTAGTAGAGACGGGGTTTCACCATGTTGGTCAGGCTGGTCTCGAACTCCTGACCTCAGGTGATCTGCCCACCTCAGCCTCCCAAAGTGCTGGGATTACAGGCTTGAGGCATCATGCCCGGCCATTTCCTCATTCTTTTGCTAAAAACATGTTTGTGCATGTATGCACTTGTACTAAGAAAATATCTTATTTTATTTCCTTTTCCTTTATCTTGTGACAAGATTTATTGACTTCACAGGAGAGTTTAAGTATTGTTAACTTTGTGTAATAGTATTTGAGTTGGGGATTGTTGCATTTCCAGTTGTATGAAGGATAGTGGTGTTATGTTGGGCATAATTATGAACTTATTGTCTTTATTTGAAGATTATGTATGATCTCAGGAGATGTGTACGGGTCCAACTCGACAAGGGGTGGACTTGTGATGGTTAATACTGAATGTCAACTTGATTGGATTGAAAGATACAAAGTGCATGGTGGTGCATGCCTGTAGTCTTAGCTACTTGGGATGCTGAGGTGGGATTGCTTGAGTCTAGAAATTCAAGACTGTGGTGAGCTATGATTGCATCGCTATACTCCAGCCCATGCGAAACCTAGTCTCTTAAAAAAAACATGTTGGCATTATGTTCATTGCAGCACTATTTACAATAGCGAAAACATGCAATCAACCTAAATGCTCAACAATGACAGACTGGATTAAAAAAATATAGTCCATGTACACCATGGAATACTATGCAGCCATAAACAAGAACAAGATTGGCTGGGCATGGTGGCTCATGCCTGTAATCCCAGCACTTTGGGAGGCCGAGGTGGGCAGATCACGAGGTTAGGAGATCGAGACCATCCTGGCTAACATGGTGAAACCCCATCTCTACTAAAAATACAAAAAATTAGCCGGGCGAGGTGGCGGGCGCCTGTAGTCCCAGCTACGCAGGAGGCTGAGGCAGGAGAATGGCATGAACCCCGGGGGGCGGAGCCTGCAGTGAGCCGAGATTGCGCCACTGCACTCTAGCCTGGGCGACAGCGAGACTCCGTCTCAAAAAAAAAAGAAAAAAGAAAAAAAAAAACAAGAACAAGATTATGTCCCTTGCAGGGACATGGATGGCTGGAGGCCATAATCCTTAGCAAACTAATGCAGGAACAGAAAACCAAATCCCAGATGTTCTTACTTGTAAGTGGGAGCTAAATGATGAGAACACATGGACACATAGAGGGGAATAACACACACTGGGGCCTTTCAGAAGGTGGAGGGTGGGAGGAGGGAGAAGATCAGGAAAAATAACTAATTAGTACTGACTTAATACCTGGGTGATGAAATAATCTGTATGACAAACCCTCATGATACAAGTTTACCTAAGTAACAAACCTGCACATGTAACCCTGAACTTAAAAGTTAAAAAAAAAAAAAGTGTTGGATGACACAGCATTCCAAGCTTCTTGCCTACACAGCTTGCTTGTGCCTGCAGTCTGGCTTGTGCTTGATCCTGGATGCACCACTTCCATCTCCCAAAATAGAGTTGCTGTGCTTGGTGGCTCTGATGGAAACCAACTGACGAAGGGCAAGTGTAGCCCTATGGTCGCTTGGTGCTTCATGGTCAGGCTTTTCACCTCTATCAGTGCCCAGTATCATGCTAGTAGCTTTTCTTAAGGCACATAATTCTCTACTATGGATGGAACAACTATGATCCAGAAACCTATGGCTGCTTGTGATTCTCCCATTGAGTCTTACCATAAACTCCACTGGGTGTCTTTCCCTACCATTGACACATTTAATGCTATAGGATCTGCTGGTTGTTTGGTTCAAGCAGCAAGGCCACTTGCACGACAATACAGATCTGCTTCAGAGCCTTTTCCTTTTCTAGAATCCTGGTACATGGGTAAAGCAGCATTGCCTGATTGGACTAACTAGCCCTCAGAATCTGAAGAGACCTAAGATTTGTTCTTCCTTCTTCATGACAGGAGATGTAAGATGCAGCAATTTATTCTTTATTTATTTATTTATTTATTTATTTATTTATTTATTTATTTTTTGAGACAGAGTTTTGCTCTGTCACCCAGGCTGGAGTGCAGTGGCATGATCTCGGCTCACTGCAACCTCCATCTCCCGGGATCAAGTTATTCTCCTGTCTCAACCTCATGAGTAGCTGGGATTACAGGTGCCCGCCACCAAATCCGGCTAATTTTTGTACTTTTAGTAGAGACGGGGTTTCACCATGTTGGCCAGGCTGGTCTTGAACTCCTGACCTCAAGTGATCCACCCGCCTCAGCCTCCCAAAGTGCTGGGGATTACAGGTGTGGGCCACTTCGCCCAGCAGCAATTTATTCTTTACTTCAGGTGAAATATCCCAGCATGCACCTGATCACTTTTCACTCTTGTGTCAAGTTCCTGAGTCTTTAGGGTTTATTTCACATCTCAGAAGTGAATGTAGCTTCCAGCATCATAAAGACTTCCAGCATTATAGCCACGTCTTGCTCATTCCACATGATAGCATGATGTCATTTATCAAAATGATGTTGAACAAAATGTTGACATAGTCCAGATCTCTTTGGACTATAGGATGACAGAGGACAGGAGAGTTAACATAGCCCTAGGGCAAAACTGTACATTTCTGCTGTGGTCTATTACACATGAATGCAAACTGTTTCTGATCCTATTTTCTTATGGGGATAGGAAAGATTGTATTCACCAAATCAAAAGCCATAATCCATGTGCCTAGGACCATGTTAATCTACTCTAGCAAAGATACCTCATCTGGGACAGTGCTACGATTGATGCTATTGGTGCCACAATTGGTTGAGTTTGAGAGTCTACTGCCATTCTACAATATCTGTTTAGTGTTTTCAGGGGGAGGACTGGTAAATTAAATGAAGATATATGAGGATTATCAGCCCTGAATCATAAAATGTCTAACAATAGTCCTAATTTTCACCATCTCCTCCAGTATATATTTATTATCTTGGCCAGGGAACATGTGCACTTTCGGAACCTACTACTTCGCCTTCCCCACTACGCTAGTTTTTACTCCACAGTGAAAAGGGGAACAACACATACTGGGGCCTTTCAGAGTGTGAAGGGTGGGAGGAGAAACAGGCTAATGATCTAGTATGTGCCAATTACCAGGCACAGTCATGTTGCTTAACAATGGGATATGTTCCAGGAAATGTGTTATTAAGCAATTTTGTCATTGTGTGACCATCATAGAATGTACTTAAACCTAGATGGTATAGCCTACTACACACCCAGGCTGTGTGGTACAGCCTATTGTTCCTAGGCTACAAACCTGTACAGCATATCACTACTGAATACTGTAGGCAATTGGAACACAATGGTAAGTATTTGTATATCTAAACAAAAAAGGTACTATAAAAATATGATATAAAAGAGAAATAATGATATACCTGTATAGGGCACTTACCATGAATGGAGTTTGTGGACTGGAAGTTGCTCTGGGTGAGTCAGTGAGTGAGTGGTGAGTGAATGTGTCGGCCCAGGGCATTACTGTACCTACTGTAGACTTTATAAACCCTATATGCTTATGCTATTACTGTACCTACTGTAGACTTTCTAAACCCTACACGCTTATGCTATACTACACTTATTTTAAAAACTTTTTCTTCAATACTAAATTAGCATTAGCTTACTATAATTTTTTTACTTTATAAACTTTTTCATTTTTTTTTTAATCTCTTTTTCTTTTGAGATGGAGTCTCACTCTGTCACCAGGCTGGAGTGCAGTGGCACGATCTCGGCTCATGGCAAGCTCCGCCTCCTGGGTTCAGGCGAATCTCCTGCCTCAGCTTCCTGAATAGCTGGGACTACAGGTGTGCGCCACCACGCCCAGCTAATTTTTGTATTTTTAGTAGAGACGGGGTTTCACCATGTTGGCCAGGCTGGTCTCAATCTCCTGACCTCGTGATCCGCCCTCCTTGGCCTCCCAAGGTGCTGGGATTACAGGCGTGAGCCACCGCGCCCAGCCAACTTTTTCATTTTTTAAGAACTTTTTGACTCTTGTGATAACACTTAACTTAAAACATAAAATACATCGTACAGCTGTACAAAAATATTTTCTTTTTTATATCCTTATTCTATAAGCTTTTTTCTATTTTTAAAATTTTTATTTTATTTTATTTTATTTTATTTTATTTATTTATTTATTTATTTATTTTGAGATGGAGTCTTCTCTGTCACCCAGGCTGGTGTGCAGTGGCGTGATCTTGGCTCACTGCAATCTCTGCCTCCCGGCTTCAAGCTATTCTCCTGCCTCAGCCTCCTGAGTAGTACTGGCCTTTATTTTTATTTTTTAAACGTTTTAAACGTTTTGTGAAAAAAGAAGACACGGCTGGGTGCGGTGGCTCATGCCTGTAATCCCAGCACTTTGGGAGGCCGAGGCGGGCAGATCACGAGGTCAGGCGTTCAAGACCAGTCTGGCCAACACGGTGAAACGCCATCTCTACTAAAAATACAAAAAATTAGCCAGGCGTTGTGGTGTATGCCTGCAGTCCCAGCTACTTGGGAGGCTAAGGCAGGAGAATGGCATAAACCCGGAAGGCGGAGGTTGCAGTGAACCGAGATCGTGCCACTGCACTCCAGCCCAGGCGACAGTGCAAGACTCCGTCTCAACAAAAAAAAAACAAAAACAAAAAAAAAAAAAAAAAAGACACAAACACACACGAGCCAAAGCCTACACAGGATGAGGTTCATCAATATCACTGTCTTCCACCTCCACATCTGGTCCCACAGGAAGGTCTTCAGGGACAATAACACATATGGAGCTATCATCTCTTAGGATGACAATGCCTTCTTCTAGAATAAATCATGATGGACAGAACCTACCCGAGGCTACTTTACAGTTAACTTCTTTTTATATAAATAGAAGAAGTACACTTTATTTTATTACTTTTTGTTGTTGTTGAGATAGAGTTTTGCCCTGTCACCCAGGGTAGAGTGCAGCAGTGCAATCTCGGCTCACTGCAACATCTGCCTCCTGGGTTCAAGTGATTCTCCTGTCTCAGCCTCCTGAGTAGCTGGGATTACAGGCAGGTGCCACCATGCCTGACTAATTTTTGTATTTTTAGTAGAGATGAATTTCACCATGTTGGCCAGGCTGGTCTTGAACTCCTGACCTCAAGTGTTTCACTCGCCTTGGCCTCCCAAAGTTCCAGGATTACAGACATGAGCCACCATGCCGGACCTGAGTACACTTTAAAATAACCACTTAAAATATAGTATAGTAAATACATAAGCCACTAAATACATAAGCCGGTATTACCATTATCAAGTGTTACTTACTGTACATAATTGTATGTGCTATACTTTTATATAACGGGCAGTGAGGTAGTTTTGTTTATACCAGCAACACCACAAACACATGAATACTGTTATGCTATGACATTATGACAACTGTGCCGTCACAGGCAATAGGAATTTTTTACCTCCATCATAATTTTATGGGACCACTGTTATATAAGCATTGTTATGTGGCATATAACTGTATGTCTATTTCGATTATACATTTAACGACTGAGTAAATGACCACTGGATGAGTCTCTGGACTCATTGAACCCACTGTGAGCTGTAAGCTGTCCCTAAGCAGGGGATAATTTATTACCTGATCCCTGTATGCCCCTATTCTAACAGTGGACCCATGATGACACTTCAGGTCTCTGAATGTCATCAGAGTCAACTTGGACCTTGTGTCCAATGGTCCTTGTGCATAGTTAACCAAGTAAATGGCTACAGTTCTCTTTGGAAAAAGTTGGAGGCAAACATTACTATAATACGTACACTTGCTGAGGTGTTGCAGGGTCTTTGCTTCTGGAGACCCAACCTCTTCTTCTTCTTCTTTTTTTTTTTTTGAAACGGAGTCTCACTCTGTCGCCCAGGCTGGAGTGCAGTGGCGCCATCTTGGCTCACTGCAAGCTCCATCTCCTGGGTTCACATCATTCTCCTGCCTCAGCCTCCCGAATAGCTGGGACTACAGGCGCCCGCCACCACGGCCGGCTAATTTTTTTGTATTTTTAGTAGAGACGGGGTTTCACCGTGTTAGCCAGCATGGTCTCGATCTCCTGACCTCGTGATCCGCCTGCCTCAGCCTCCCAAAGTGCTGGGATTACAGGTGTGAGCCACCGCATCTGACCCTGGAGACCCAACCTCTTCTAAAGTCAGTAGACTCTGGATCTGAAAGCTGGCTCAAGTCCAAAAACTGGGCAAGGAATTATGACTTTTTATTGGGGTGACTGTTCTCAACCTCCTGATCATACATCCTTGATTTCTTTTGATCATATAGATTGAGTATACCAGTTTGGTGGCCCATCTATTTCATTTTTAAAATTTTATTTATTTATTTATTTTTGAGACAGAGCCCCACTCTGTTGCCCAGGCTGGAGTGCACTGGCGTGATCTCGGTTCACTGCAAGTTCCACCTCTCAGTTTCAAGCAAAACTCCTTCCTCAGCCTCCCGAGTACCTGGGATTACAGGTGCGGGCCACCACGCCTGGCTAATTGTTGTCTTTTTAGTAGAGACAGGGTTTCGCCATTTTAGCCAGGCTGGTCTCAAACTCCTGACATCAGGTGATCCACCCACCTCAGCCTCCCAAAGTGCTGGGATTATAGGCATGAGCCACCACACCCGGCCTTGGTGGCTCATCTATTTTTATAATAGGGACATGTATTAGTTAGGGTTCTCTAGAAAAACAGAACCAATGGGATGTTTACATACAAAGAAAGAGATTTATTGTAAGGAATTGGCTCACACAATTACAGAGACTAGCAAGTCCAAAATCTGCAGGGTGGCCTGGCAAGCTGGAGACCCAGATGAGCTTATGCTGCAGTTCAAGCCTAAAGCCTATCTGCTGTAGAGCCAGGAAGGGCTGTTGTTGCAAATTAAGTCCAAAGGCTGTCTGCTGGAGAATGCCCTCTGTCTCAGGAGAGGCTGGTTTCTCTCTCCTATTCAGGTTTTGAATTGGTTGGATGAGGACCACCCACATTGTCGTGAGTAAGCCGCTTTACTCAAATTCCATTGATTTAAATGTTAATCCCATCTAAAAACACCCTCACAGAAACACTGGGAATAATATTTGTGGGTACTCCTTGGCTTAGCCAAGTTGACACATAAAATTAGCCATCACAGACACCATGTTCTGTAACTATCTCCATAAATCTCTGCAAATAAGACCCCCCCGACTGCCCCTTTGACCTTGACATACTTTATAATCATTGTGACCGTATGGTTTCTAAGGATGAAGTGTTGCCATCTAGACTCTGTTTTAGAGTCGTATCATTGCCAATCCTATCAGGGAGCCTAGTTCTGTAAGGACCTCTCCTACCATCAGCCCTGTCCTCCAGAGGAGAGCCACAGTTGACCTTCCTGGTGAGTGACACAGATGCCCCTGTTACCAGGACATTCCTTATTGCCTTGGTAAATGAGGTATCTCTGGGCCCTTCTGTGGTACAGAATCATCTGGAGGATTTTTCTACTTTTCTAGAATATCTATTTCAGCATGCCCACTTCTCAGAGCCATTTAACCCTTTCTTCTACTACCTGTCATGTCCCTTAGTCCAGGGGTGCCCAACCCCTGGGCCGTGGACTGGTACTGGTCCATGGCCTGTTAGGAACCGGGCTGCACAGCAGGAGGCGAGTGGGCGAGTGAGCATTACTGCCTGAGCTCTGCCTTCTGTCAGATCAGCAGTGGCATTAGATTCTCATAAAAGCATGAACCCTATTGTGAACTGTGCATGCCAGGGATGTAGGTTGTGTGCTTCCTATAAGAATCTAACTAATGCTTGATGATCTGAGGTTGAACAGTTTCATCCCAAAACCATCTTCCCTCCCCACCATCCACGGAAAAATTGCCTCCCACAAAACTAGTCCCTGGTGCCAAAAAGGCTGGGGGCCGTTGCCTTAGTCCATAGCAAGTGTTTTTTTTTTTTTTTTTTTTTTTTTAAAAAGGCCAGGCACAGTAGCACATGCCTGTCATCTCAGCACTTTGTGAGGCCAAGGTCGGGGGATCACTTGAGGTCAGGAGTTTAGACCAGCCTGACCCACATGGTGAAACCATGTCTCTACTAAAAATACAAATAAAATTAGCCAGGTGTGGTGACACACAACTGTAATCCCAGCTACTCAGGAGGCTGAGGCAGGAGAATCACTTGAACCCGGGAAGCAGAGGTTGCAGTGAGCCGACATCGTGCCACTGCACTCCAGCCTGGGCAACAAGAGCAAAACTCCATCTGAAAAAAAAAAAGAAAAACCCACCTGTCACAACAATTCTGGCATCTGGCATCTAACTTCAGTTAGTGTGGATATCATCTTTTCTTTTTTTTTTTTTTTTTTGAGACGGAGTCTCGCTCTGTCACCCAGGCTGGAGTGCAGTGGCGCGATCTCGGCTCACTGCAAGCTCCGCCTCCCGGATTCACGCCATTCTCCTGCCTCAGCCTCTCCCAGTAGCTGGGACTACAGGCGCCCGCCACCACGCCTGGCTAATTTTTTTTTTTTTTTTTTTTTTTTTGAGACGGAGTCTCGCTCTGTTGCCCAGGCTGGAGTGCAGTGGCGCAATCTTGGCTCACTGCAAGCTCCGCCTCCTGGGTTCACGCCATTCTCCTGCCTCAGCCTCTCCGAGTAGCTGGGACTACAGGCGCCCGCCACCACGCCCAGCTAATTTTTTTTTTGTATTTTTAGTAGAGACGGGGTTTCACCGTGGTCTCGATCTCCTGACCTCGTGATCCGCCCGCCTCGGCCTCCCAAAGTGCTGGGATTACAAGCGTGAGCCACCGCGCCCGGCCTGGATATCATCTTTTCTATGTTTCTAGAAGGCATCAACAGAGAAAGTTGGCACTACCTCCTCGGGTTCTAGCCAAAATATTAAATCCAATATCCTGTGAAAGAGCTCCAAAATCAATAAAATTTTCCTCACTGAACCTTATATTCAGGCCTGCTGATCAAGCACCTTCAGAGACCAATAGCATGCACAATACCCCAGCACATATTGGCAGTCTTATAGCTCTTTTTGGAATACAGTCTCTTTCCTCCCTTATCAAGCCCAGCACATTCTTAACTGGGTTATACAGGTCCACCTCAGAGGTATTGCAGGTTCAGTTGCAGATTGTTGCAATAAGGTGGGTCACAAAATTTGTTTTGTTTTGTTTTGTTTTTTTGAGACGAAGTCTCGCTCTGTTGCCCATGCTGGAATGCAATGGCACAGTCTCGGCTCACTGCAACCTCTGCTTCCCGTGTTCAAGCAATTCTCCTGTCTCCGCCTCCAAAGTAGTTGGGACTACTGGCTAATTTTTGTACTTTTAGTAGAGATGAAGTTTCACCATGTTGGCCAGGCTGGCCTGGAACTCCTGACCTCAAGTGATCCATTTGCCTTGGCCTCCCAAAGTGCTGGGATTATAGGCATGAGCCACCGCACCTGGCCTTTTTTTCTTTTTTTGTTTTTTGTTTTTGTGTTTGAGGCAGGGTCTTGAGCTGTTACCCAGGCTGGAGTGCAGTGGTGCTAGTCTTGACTCACTGCAGCCTCAACCTTTCAGGCTCAAGCGATCCTCCCACCTCAGCCTACCAAGTAGCTGGGACTACAGGCATGAGCCACGAAGCCTGGCTAATTTTTGTATTTTTTGTAGAGGTAAAGTTTCGTCAAATTACCCAGGCTAGTCTCGAACTCCTGGCTCAAGTGATCTGCCCACCTTGGCCTCCCAAAGTGCTAGCATTATAGCATGAGCCCCTGAATCCAGCCTTTTTTTGTTTTTTGTTTTCCAATCCTGCGCCTTCTATAACAGAATTTTTTATTGTTTCCCACTGTATATATAAAAGTTATGTTTTTACTATACTGTAGTCTATTAAGTGTGCAATAGGACTATGTTTGAAAAAATAATGTACATACGTTAATCTAAAATACTTTATTGTGAAAAAAGTTCTAATGAACTTAACCCTTCAGCAAATCATAGTCTTTTTGCTGGTGGAGGGTCTTGCCTGGAAGTTGATGGCTGCTGACTGATCATGGTGGTGATCGTTGAACGTTGGGGTGGCTGTGGCAATTTCTTAAAATAAGACAGTGGTGAAGTTTGGTGCATCAATTGACTCTTCCTTTCAGGAAAGATTTCTCTGAGGCATGCCATGTTGTTTGATAGCATTTTATCCACCATAGAACTTCTTTCAAAATCAGAGCCAATCCTCTCAAACCCTGCTGTTGCTTTATTAACTAAGTTTATATGATATTCTAAATCTTTCATTGTCATTTCAACAAGGAAGGATTCAGCATCTTCACCAGGAGTAGATTCCATCTGAAGAAATCACTTTTCTCTGCTCATCCATAAGAAGCAACTCCTCACGCATTCAAGTTTGATCATGAGATTGCAGCAATTCAGTCCCATCTTCAGGCTCCACTTCTAATTGTAGTTCTCTTGTTTTTTCCATCCCATCTGCAGTTACTTCCTCCACTGAAGGCTTGAACACTTCAAAGTCATCCATGAGGGCTGGAATCAACTTCCTTCAAACTCCTGTTAATGTTGCTATTTTGACCTCCTGCCATGAATCACAAATGTCCTTAATGGCATCTAGACTGGTGAATCCTTTCCAGAAGGTTTTTGATTTATTCTGCCAAGATCTGTCAGAGGAATTGCCATCTACGGCAGTTATAGCTTTAGGAAATGTATTCCTTAAATAATAAGACTTGAAAGTCAAAATGACTCCTTGATCCATGGACTGCAGAATGGATGTGAGCTAGCAGGTGTGAAAACAACACTCACCTCTGTTCATCTCTGTCAGAGCTCTTGAAGCATTTTTGATGAACTGTAGCATTTTGAAAGAAATCTTTTTTTCTGAGCAGTGGGTCTCAACAATGGGCTTAAAATAGTAAACAATGCCACAAACATATGTGCTTTGTCTAGGCTTTATTGTTCCATTTCTGGAGCACAGGCAGAGTAGATTTATCATAATCTTTTTTTTTTTTTTTTTTTTTTTTTGAGATGGAGTCTCGCTCTGTCACCCAGGCTGGAGTGCAGTGATACGATCTCGGCTCACTGCAACCTCGCCAAAGTGCTGGGATTATAGGCATAAGCCATTGCGCCCAGCCAATTTAACATAATTCTTAAGGGCCCTTGGATTTTCTGAATGGTAAATAAGTACCGACTCCAACTTAAAATCACCAGCAGCATTAGCTTCTAACAGGAAAGTCAGCCTGTCCTTTGAAGCTTTGAAGCCAGGCATTCACTTCTCTCTAGCTATGAAAGTTCTAAATGGCAACTTCTTCCAAAAGAAGGCTGTTTTGTCTACATTGAAAATTGTTTATCACAGTCATCTTCATCAGTCATCTTAGCTAGATCTTCTAGATAACTTGCCGCAGCTTCTACTTAAGCACTTGCTACTTCACCCTGCACTTTTATGTTACGGAGACAGCTTCTTTCCTTATACCTCATGACCTCAACTATGCTAGCTTCAAACTTTTTTTTTTTTTGCAGCTTCCTCTCAGCCTTCATAAAATCGAAGAGTGTTAGGGCCTTGCTCTGGATTAGGCTTTGGCTTAAGGGAACGTTGTGGTTGCTTGGATCTTGTATCCAGACCTCTAAAACTTCCTCCATATCAGCAATAAGGTTGTTTGGCTTTCTTATCACACAGAAAGGGTGTGGCCTTGGGTAACGTGGCTCTCTGCCACTGAGGCAATCCCTGAGGAAACTGCTAGCTGAATGTTGCCTGTCAACAGCACTGCCAGAATCTGGGGCAATAAGTCTTTCACAGAGGGATGATCAGAGTGGGGTATCTCAGTGTCCATCTTAGAAGATTATGAGTTAGAAAGACTTAAGGGATATATGAACCAGCTATATTGTGTTGATCATATGTTCCTGATTCAACCATAGAAAAATTTATGTGGCTGGTCATGGTGGCTCACGCCTGTAATCCCAGCACTTTGGGAGGCCAAGGTGGGAACATTGCTTGAGTCCAGGAGTTGAGCCAGGGCAACATAGTGAGACCCCATCTCCACAAAAAATACAAAAATTAGCTGGGAGTGGTGGAATGTGCCTGTAGTCCTAGCTACTTGGGAGGCTGAGGCAAGTGGATCACTTGAGCCTAGGAAGTTGGGGCTGCAGTGAGCTATGATCACACCACTGCACTCCAGCCTGGGCAACCGAGCAAGACCATGTCTCCAAAAAAAAAAAAAAAGGAATGATGTGACAGTCAGGGAAATTGGAATACTAAAAAATGATATTAAAACATTATTGTTAGTTTTTCGGTGTGATAATGGTATTATTTTTCTAAAGAGCTCTTATCCTTTAGAAATACATATTAAAATGTTTATGAATGAAATGATATGCGATAGATTACAAGTGGGTTGGAGTATACATGAAATAAGAGTGACTATGAGTTGCTGGTATGTGTAGAAGACAAACAATGGCCCCCTAAAGATGACCACATCCTAATTTCCAGAATTTATGAACATGTTACCTTACGTAGCAAAAGAGACTTTGCAGATGTTGTGATCAAGTTAAGGATCTTGGGATGGGGAGTTTAACCTTTTCCAGATGGCCACAATATAATCACAAGGGTCCTTATAAGAAGAAGGCACGAAGGTTAAAGTTAAAAAAATAAAAAATAAATAAAAAGACCATGTGTAAATGGAAGTAGAGGGGAGCAGAGTCAAAGACAGAAGATGCTACACGGCTGGCTTTGAAGATGGAGAAAGGAGCCACCAGCCAATGAATTTGGGCAGCTTCTAGAGGCTTGACAAGGCAAGGAACACATTTTTCCTGAAACCTTTAGAAGGAGTGCAGTCCTGCTGACACCTTGATTTTAGCCTTCTGACCTCCAGAACTATAAGAGAATAAGTTTGTACTGTTTTAAGTTACTAAATTTATTATTTATTTATTTATTTTGGAAACAGGGTCTCGCTCTGTCACTCAGGCTGGAGTGCAGAGGCGTGATCTCTGCTCACAGCAACCTCCGCCTCCTGGGCTACAGCGATCCTCTGGCCTCAGCCCCCCAAGTAGCTGGGACCACAGGCACCCGCCAAAATGCTTGGCTAATTTTTTTGTATTTTTTGTTTACATGGGGTTTCACCACATTGCCCAAGCTGGTCTCAAGTGATCCTCCTGCCTCGGCCTCCCAAAGTGCTGGGATTACAGGCACGAGCCATCAAGCCCGGCCTTCTTCAACATTTTTTTAAGCCCATATCTTTGTATGTTCTTCCACATTTTATCTCTCTAATACATTTTCAATTGTCTTGTCAAGTTTCTGTTAAAAAAAGATTGAAGTATTTTATTGAAATTTTATTGAGTATGCAGATTAATTTGGCAGAATTAATTTCATATTAGAGGTGAATATAACAGGCTGTTCCTGCTAGACTGAGCTGATTGTGTATACCTAGTGGGAAGATTCAGGCTATCGTCCCTTCTAAGTTTCAGGAATTGAAGGGAGGTCTGTGGTTCTCCAGCCACCCCACCTATGACAGAATGCACAAGTTCTATTCAAACAGAAGAGAGGGAAAAATGACCAGCTGGGTCCTGGCGTGGTGGCTCACTCCTGTAATCTCAGCACTTTGGGAAGCCAAGATGGTGGGTAACTTGAGTCCAGGAGTTTGAGACAAGCCTGGGCCACACAGTGAAACCCCATCTCTACAAAAAAAGCAAAAAATTAGCCAGGCCGCTCAGGAAGGCTGAGGTGGCAGGAATGATTGAGCCCAGGAAGCTGAGGTTGTGGTGAGCTGTGATTCCCCGCAACTGCACTCTGGCCTGGGCAACAAAGCTAGACCCTCTCTCAAAAAAAAAACAAAACAAACAAACAAACAAAAAAACCACTTGACCTTTCAAGATGCAATCTACAATACAGCTTTACTACCACAATGTAAATATTTTAAGCCCTGTTTGTTCCCTTATGCATATTCTCAATTGGCTCATAATTAGCATTTCTAATTATATTTTCTGAAATCACCAATATATTTTAGATAGCTGACTAAATTAGGGAGCTCAATGGAGCAGAAGAACATAAGCGGAATTGATCCTGAGCATTTTGAAGCATGCCTTGGAGACTAACAAAATAAAACAAAATTTAAAAGTGATGGGGGAAGTGGAGGCTAGTAAAAGGAGCAGCAAAATTTAGGTATTAATGTTGATGTGGGCCAGGAGCAGTGGCTCACGCCTATAATCCCAGCAGTTTAGGAGGCCGAGGTAGGTGGATCACTTGAGGTCGGGAGCTTGAGACCAGCCAGGTCAACATGGTGGAATGCTGTCTCTACTAAAAATACAAAAATTAGCTTGGCGTGGTGGCGCACGCCTGTAATCCCAGCTACTAGGGAGGCTGAGGCAGGAGAATCGCTTGAACCCTGGTGGCAGAGGTTGCGGTTAGCCAAGATAGTGCCGCTGCATTCCAGCCTGGGCAACAGACCAAGACTCTATCTCAAAAAAAGAAAAAAAAGTTGATGTGACCTCATTGCCTAGACTTGTGAAGTCTTGCAGTATTTTAATTTTATAAGTAATAAGTAGTTTACTAAGCAGAAGTATAGCACAATGCATCCTTTATACTGTAACTATTAGATTGCTTTGGCACAGCAAAAATACTCTGACAATTTACTTCAGATATGAATCAATTAAGAAATTGAATTTCATGTAAAAAGTAAATCTGTAAATTATATTACTAAAATATTATTTTCAAATGGTTCATTTTTATCTTGTTAATTGTCTGAACTGAGCATATTTAAAAATAAGTTACGCCAGGCCCGGTGGCTCATGCCTGTAATCCCAGCACTTTGGGAGTCTGAGGCAGGTGGATCACGAGGTCAGGAGTTCGAGACCAGCCTGACCAACATGGTGAAACCCCATCTCTACTAAAAATACAAAAATTAGCTGGGCATAGTGGTGCACCTGTAATCCCAGCTACTCAGGAGGCTGAGGCAGGAGAATCGCTTGAACCCAGGAGACAGAGGTTGCAGTGGGCCGAGATTGCGCCATTGCAATCCAGCCTGGGCGACAGAGTGAGACTCCATCTCAAAATAAATAAATAAATAAAATAAAAATAAAGTTAGATAAGGCTTTTAAGTAATAGTAGTGTAAATAAAATGTATTATTATAAAATTTAAATAAAATTCTAGTTAGATGAAGTCTCCCAAATGACAGCATTAATAAAAAGTGTCATAATTCTCCAACGGCTGCTACTTTCTTCTACTTAGTGCCACTTAGACAAGATAGTTTGTCTTTTCTGGTATTTAAAAAGTGAACAGTTATGGATAATGAAACAAGTATCAGAAGCGTTGGTGTGTGTGTGTTGTGTACATGTGTTTCTTTGAGGGTCTGTCTGAAATTCTACTTAAGCCAAGTCAACCTGATCTCAGGTAGCTCTTGCCACTGTAGTTAACTGATATTCCACTGGGGGTAGCTGTTGAAATAGAGTTTTGAACACTCCCCATCCCAGCTGCTGCAAACCCAACAGTGGCCACTGAGGGGGCACCAAAGTGGGAGTTTAAGGAGCCTGGAGTTGAAAACCTCAGACTTGCATTCTTTCCAAGGAGAGTTTCCAGCAGCTGGAAAATCTATTTACTGGCAGAGGAAAGGAGAGGGGTGAGCTTGACTTGGTCACTGGAGCAAACAGGTCTAGAGGATAAGCAAACGCGTCCAGTAAAAACATCAGAAAACCTAGAACCATCTCAGGTTAACCATCTGCCCCACGTGAAGAGTCAGGGTACATTGTGGGAGCGAGTCCACAGTTGTAGACACGGGCACAGAGGAACCAGGGTCGGAGGCAGCCTCAGGAAAGGTGAAGTGAAGGTTCAGAAGTGAAGGTTCCACCTCACAGGACAAGAGAAGCATGCCCTGAGCATTTTAGTCTCTGTTTTCTTTGATTTTATTCTCTGAAACCATCCTTCAGGCAGGAAGAGCCTTGGATCACCATTTGGAAGACCTGCATCTGGTCCCAGTTACATCCATCAACAACACTAGCTAATACAGTGGAAGATAACCCGGCCCTAAGCAAATCCGCAGGGTGCAAGTTGGTCAGCCCATCAGGTTGGTTAAAATATCTGTTTGTGGCTGGCTGTGGTGGCTCCTGCCTATAATCCCAGCACCTTGGGAGGCTGAGGTGAGCAGACCACCTGAGGTCAGGGATTTGAAACCAGCCTGGCCAACGTGGCGAAACCCCATCTATACTAAAAATATAAAATTAGCTGGGTATGGTGGCGCACGCCTGTAATCCCAGTTACTTGGGAGGCTGAGGCTGGAGAATCACTTGAACCCAGGAGGCGGAGGTTGCGGTGAGTGGAGATCGCGCCATTGCACTCCAGCCTGGGCAACAAGAGCAAAACTCTGTTTCAAAAAAAAAAAAAATCCATTCGTTCCCAAAACCGTATACCTAAGCACTGTTTTTGTCAAGGATTGGTAACTCTGGTGGTGCATAAGGATGTGGTTTTGCAATATTTAAAATTTTTAGACACTTTTGCTATTTTTCAGTATTTGGGGTTCTTATATAAATAGAATAGTATAAGCCCCATATTATTTTATTTTTATTTTCATTTTGAGACAGGTTTTTGCTATGTCACCCAGGCTGGAATGCAGTGGCACAATCTTGGCTTACTGCATCCTCGACCTCCTGGGCTTAAGTGATCCTCCCACCTCAGCCTTCTCAGTAGCTGAGACTACAGCATGCACCAGCATGCCTGGCTAATTTTTGTGTTTTCTGTAGAGATGGGGTTTCACCAAGTTGCCCAGGCTGGTCTCGAATTCCTGAACTCAAGCGATCCTCCTTTCTTGGCCTTCTAATGTGTTGGAATTACAGGCATGAGCCACCAGGCCCAGCCAAGCCCCATATTATTTAATTCATTCTTGAATTAAATAATATATCATTGTTTATAGAAAATATTTATAGCAAATATAATTGAGACATAAGCTTTAGGCACTGGTTAACGATTGGTTAACAAATGAAGAATCTTGAAAGGATAAGTGACTATACAAGAGTTAGAGAAGAATAGCTCCAAATTAGTCATTAAAATTTGTTCCCCAGAATTCTCAGTAACCCAGATAAACCCATGCTCTCCCTGGGTTCCCTGCCTCTTACAGCAAGGATTAGGAGCATTCTCAAAAATCCTGTGGATTTGGGGTAAAACTGTCCCTCCCCAGCTTCTGCACTCACAACTACAGCAAAGAAGTCCATTTACTTTTTTATTCTAAGTGAAACTTGGTTCCCTCCTGAAGTCACTGCTTTTTCTGCATCTCTCTCACAAGATGGCTGATGTACCACTGGGCCTACAGTTCGTGCACGGGTCCTCTTTGCTCCCACTGCCACTTCCAGATCATCCTCCCCATTCCCTAAAAACACTCAGCTCTGAGTCTTGTGTCAGTCAGCTACTCATGCATTAACACTCCTTTTCAGTCATGTAATGACTTCCCAGGTCATATGCCCTCATTCCTTAATGAATTTAGGTCTTTACTCCAATATCATTCTCTCCAGCATTATTCCTGTGGTCATTCTTAGTGATTTCCACATCTATATAAAAGATTATTAGTTACTCGGGAGGGTGAGGCAAGATAATTGCTTGAACCTGGGAGGCGGAGGCTGCAGTGAGCCGAGATTGCGCCTCTGCATCCCACTCTGGGCGACAGAGCAAGACTCTGTCTCAAGAAAAAAAAAAAAAAGACGTTTTAGTAAGGTTTCTCCCGAAAGCAAGTCTGAAACAAGGACCTGGGATACAAGTGATTTCTTTGGGAGATAACCCAAGAAGCAGGAATGAGAAAGTAGGGAGAGTAAGATAAGGAGGAAAAGTGTGCCATCAAGGTCACCACCATGAACAAAGGGGACTCAAGTCCACTGAGGTCTCTGGGAAGCATCCTGAGTGCCCCATAAAATTGTCCACCAATGGAACAGCGGTTGGGACACATACCCAGCGGCTGCTGACTCTCCTGGTTGGCGGTTGTCCCCGATAGCATTGTCTACCTTGTGCTTTGCTGCATTTGTCTGTGGACCTAGCAGGCTCCTGGACCTTCAGAGAAGACCTTGAGGTGAAAGCAGAAAGGAGAGGTGCTCTTTTCATGTGGGAAGGTATCGGGGACATCTGAGCTCACACAGAATGTTCATAGCCGCTAATGAAATCAGAAATAGGTCAAAAGGATGTGACTGAACACCGAAAGCGTCTGGTATGCCTGGCTTCTCCATTCCTTAACCTCCACTTTTCTAATGATTCTGTTCTCCTGTTCTCCAACTCAACTACTCTCTCTCTCTTTCTTTTAGACAGAGTCTCACTCTATTTCCCAGTTAGTGGGCAATGGTGTGATCTCAGCTCACTGCAACCTCCACCTCCTGGTTTCAAGTGATTCTCATGCCTCAACCCCCTGAGTAGCTGGGTTTACAGGTGTGTGCCACCATGCCCAGCTAATTTTTGTATTTTTAGTAGAGACGGGGTTTCACCATGATGGACAGGCTGGTCTCCAACTCCTGGCCTCAAATGATCTGCCCTCCTTGGCCTCCCAAATTGCTGGGATTACAGGCGTGAGCCACCGCGCCCAGCCAACTATTCTCAATCTTGATCAGAGTGTAGCCTTTGTCACTACCCATAATGCTCCCAATAACAACCTAAGCTCAATTTCATTCTCCAACTATCACCTCCTATCTTTTCAGCCTAGTACCTCCTGCATCTCGACTCCGACAATCCTTAGACTCCAATGTGAATGGACCGTACTTTGACCCCACTGTCTTTTCACTGTTCTTTGCCTCCTAATTCAGCTGAAATCCAAGGGTCGATCATCATACTCACTCCCTTGTATATATGCTCAATGCCCTCCATTATTCTCTCTCAGCAAAACCCCAACTTTGGTTACATCCAATTCTATGCCTGCACCCAAGTGGCTGAATATGTCTTTTGAATCAAACAGGTCCTGCCACGTAGGAGCTGTGAGACCTTAGGCACATTACTTAACCCTGGTGAATGTTAGTTTCCTTAGCTATGCTGAGAGATCTCAATTAAAATTTGGGATAACTAGTCTCAAGTTGGCACTTAGGGATGCCCAGGGATCATTATATATTTCTCTTTCCTCTCCCACCATCGTAGATAACAATTTCCCATCTTCTCCTTTTCTCCTTTCTTCTTAAACCTCACAGCATCCTCACTATCAGCTCATGACCTGGCTTCCAACTTCAATTAGAGAAGAGAAGCAATTGGAAGAGAATCTTCACTTCCAAAAGCCTATCTACTGTCTCGTGTCTATCCTACTAGTAGGTGTGACTGTCCATGGTGCTAGCCAAGGTGCACCTCTCCCCATGTGTGCCCTTAGTGCCATCCTCTTTCCTTATCAAGAACATGGTTCTAGCACGTTTTCTCCTTTCTATCCTTTCCATCATCATTTTTCCCCTTCTAAATGATGATCATTCACATCAGCTACCTGACTCTTCCTCTTCTCAGGTGTGAAGTTTAAAAGATACTTAAGGCCGGGTGCAGTGGCTCACGCCTGTAATCCCAGCACTTAGGGATGCCGAGGTGGGTGGATCACCTGAGGTCAGAAGTTCAAGACCAGTCTGACCAACATGGAGAAAGCCCGTCTCTACTAAAAATACATTAGCCAGGTGTGGTGGCACATGCCTGTAACCCGGGAGGCAGAGGTTGCAGTGATCCAAGATCGCACCATTGCACTCCAGCCTGGGCAACAGGAGTGAAACTCTGTCTCAAAAGAAACAAACAAAAAAAGATACTTAAGGTCTCCACAAGGAGGAATTAAATTCCTACATCAAATGTATTCATCTATGTAAAGTGCATAGAACTGTGCCTGACATATGGTAAGCATTATATGTATTAGGTCTTATTATTACTACATTTACTGAGTGCTTACACGTGCAATACATTTTTTTTCTTTTTCTTTCTTTTTTTTTTTTGAGACAGAGTCCCACCCTCTCACCCAGGCTGGAGTGCAGTGTTGCAATCTCAGCCCACTGCAACCTTCAGCTCCCGGGTTCAAGTGATTCTCCTGCCTCAGCCTCCCCAGTAGCTGAGATTACAGGCACCCACCACCATGCCCAGCTAATTTTTGTATTTTTAGTAGAGACGGGGTTCCGTCATGTTGGCCAGGCTAGTCTCAACCTCCTGACCTCAGGTGATCTGCCCGCCTTGGCCTCCCAAAGTGCTGGGATTACAGGTGTGAGCCACTGTAATACATTATATTACAGATACAGACAAGGAAACTATGACTCAGCAGGGTTAAGTAATGTACCCAATGTCTCGTAGCTCATAAATGGCAGGATCTGTTTGGTTCTAAAGCACACATTCTTAAGCATTCTATGAGAAATTCTGGGCCATTGATGCACAAGAATTCTTGGCCATTGGTGCACAAGAAAAGTCACCTGGGATGCTTAGGGAAAAGGTAGATTTGGGGCCTCACTTCTGACCTGTAGAATCAGAATCTTCAGAGCATAGAGCCTAGAAATCTGCTTTTAAAATAAGCACCCCAGGTTATTTTGATGTAAATGATCAGCCACATTTGACAAACTCCTTTATATATGTTTTACTGCATACATAGAAAACAAATGAGAAGAATAAAACAAATGGCTAACAGTGGATATTTTAGGAGGTGGGAGAGAAAAGATTATAGAGAACTTTCATTCTGTAAGGTATTATGGTTTAACATGATGGCTAAATCTTCTTAAATTAGCAGGTGATTTTTTTTTTTTTTTTTTTTTTTTTTTTTTTTTTTTTTTTGAGACGGAGTTCCGCTCTGTTGCCCAGGCTGGAGTACAATGGCGTGATCTCGGCTCACCGCAACCTCCCACTCCTGGGTTCAAGTGATTCGCCTGCCTCAGCCCCCCAAGTAGCTGGGATTACAGGCATGCGCCACCAAGCCTGGATAATTTTGTATTTTTAGTGGAGACAGGGTTTCTCCATCTTGGTCAGGCTGGTCTCGAACTCCCGACCTCAGATGATCTGCCCACCTCAGCCTCCCAAAGTGCTGGGATTATAGATATGAGCCACTGTGCCCAGCCAGCAGGTGATTTTTAAAAAGATTTTAAATAAATAAAAGTAAAATTATCCCTTTTTCTACTACTCACAAACACTGGTAACATTTTGAATATTTTTTCCAGTTTATCCACTATTCAGTGTAGGAAATAAAACTGTAGCTTTCTTTCTTTCTTTTTTTTTTTTTTTGAGACAGAGTCTCGCTCTATCGCCCAGGCTGGAGTGCAGTGGTGGCGCAATCTCGGCTCACTGCAAGCTCCGCCTCCCATGTTCACTCTATTCTCCCGCCTCAGCCTCCCCAAG
The DNA here is from genome assembly GCF_028878055.3 of Symphalangus syndactylus. NCBI lineage: Eukaryota > Metazoa > Chordata > Mammalia > Primates > Hylobatidae > Symphalangus > Symphalangus syndactylus. Next base: position 124,864,266 of record NC_072425.2, read on the forward strand.
TAGCTGGGACTACAGGTGCCCGCCACCACGCCCGGCTAATTTTTTGTATTTTTTAGTAGAGACGGGGTTTCACTGTAGTCTCGATCTCCTGACCTCGTGATCCACCGGCCTCGGACTCCCAAAGTGCTGGGATTACAAGCGTGAGCTTTCTTTCTTTACAAAGTTGGAATTATGGCACATATGTGGAATTGTGCATCCTATATTTTTACCTATTATATTCTAAGCATTTTCCCATGTAATTAACCACATAAGAGGCTATGAAATATAAGAAGGAACGGTTGCCTTTTATATATGTCTTATATAAATATAAGAAGAAACATATGCTCATTTCTACTTGCCAATGTAATTTCACAAAACCCCTCTTACAACTTAAAAGCTTTGACTTTTAAGGTCAAGGGTGAGGTATGATGGCTCACAACTGTAATCTCAGCACTTTAGGAGGCTGAGGTGGGAGGATTGCTTGAGGCCAGGAATTTGAGACCAGCCTGGCCAATATGGTAAAACCCCGTTTCTATACAAAAATTAGCCGGGTGTGGTGGCTCAGGTCTGTAATTCCAGCTATTCAGGCCACTGAGGCGTGAGAATCACTTGAACCTGGGAGGTGGGAGTTGCAGTGAGTGGAGATCATGCCACCTCACTCTAGCCTGGGCGGCAGAGCAAGACTCTGTCTCAAAAAGAAGAAGAAGAAAAGAAAGTGTGAAAAAAAATAGGCACAAAATTTTTTTTCAGTAATTTATATCACACTGCTGAGTGAAAACAAATATGTTAAAGAATATATGTAGTATACCATCATTTGTGGGGAGAGAAAAAATAATACATATATGAATGCTTATACATGCACAGAATGTCCTAGGCATTCACAAGAAACATAACCATTGTCTATGAGAAGAAAGAATGGATGCCTGGGGGACTGTGGAGGAAGACAGGCCTATTTTTAAAAAATTTTCCCCAAATATTTAATTATGAAAAATTTTAAACATATAGATGAGCTGGTTTTACACAGGGAACACTAGCATAGCCACCACCTAGACTCCATCATTAACATTTTACTATACTTGCTATATATATATATATATATATTTTTTTTTTTTTTTTTTTTTTTTGAGACAGAGTTTCGCTCTTGTTGCCCAGGCTGAAGTGCCGTGGCGCGATCTTGGCTCACTGCAACCTCCGCCTCCTGGGTTGAAGCTATTCTCCTGCCTTAGCCTCCCGAGTAGCTGGGATTATAGGTGCCCACCACCACACCCAGCTAATTTTTTGTATTTTTATTGCAGACGAGGTTTCACCATGTTGGCCAGGCTGGTCTTGAACCCTTGATATCAGGTGATCCACCTGCCTCGGCCTCCCAAAGTGCTGGGATTACAGGCGCAAGCCACCGTGCCAGGCCCGCTTTATCAATGTTTCTACCCAACCATCAGTTCATCTTATTTTTTGATACATTTCCAAGTAAATTATAAATATAGATTCACTTACTCCTAAATTCTTCAGTATGGATAGCACTAAACTTCAAATTTTGTTTACTATTTTCTCTTTTGAATTAAATACATAAATGTTTAAAATTTTTATTATTTTTTATAGAGATAGCTACGTTGCACAGGCTGGTCTTGAACCCTTGGGCTCAAGTGATCTGCCTGCCTTTGCCTCCCAAAGTGCTGGGATTACAGGCCTGGGCCACTGTGCCTGGCTGAAATGCCTAAATCTTAACGGTATACTGGCTGAGTTTTGACAAGTGCATACACCTGAATAACTGAAGTCCCTACCACAATATAGAACATTACATCACTCCAGAAAGTTGAAGGAAGCCTACTTTTGATTGTATTATTTTTAGCACTTTCTGAATTTTGTATTATGTGCCTGCGCTATCTTTAAGAAATAAATATTTAAGCATTTTAAATATTTAAACATTTTTATAACAGTGGGCCGCTTCTAAATTGGATGAAAAAGAGTGAAAACAGAAGGAGATGGCAGATAACAAGTGGTGGGGTCAATAGAATGGAGAACTTATTGAAGTCAGAGTTATGTAGCAGTGTTGTTTCCAGAACAAGTGAGTTAGGAAAATTGGAATGCTTCGGTTGACAGTGGGACGCTGAAATCAGGCTCTCAAAAGTTGTCTTAAGGTTCAGTTACAAAGTTCCTTTCATAAACAAAGGGTGGCTTGGGTAGATGGAGATTAGGATACTAGTTTCCTTTCCCCTCCTACGCTGTCAAGTGCACACTGTATTATTTTGCTTGTAGTTTTTTGTTTGTTTGTTTGTTTGTTTTTTATTTTTTTTTTTTTTTTTGAGACAGAGTCTCGCTCTGTCGCCCAGGCTGGAGTGCAATAGCGCGATCTCGGCTCACTGCAATCTCCACCCTCAGTGTTCAAGCGATTCTCCTGCCTCAGCCTCCCGAGTAGCTGGGATTACAGGTGCCCGCCACCACGCCCAGCTAATTTGTGTATTTTCAGTAGAGACAGGGTTTCACCATGTTGGCCAGGCTGGTCTCCAACTCCTGACCCCAGGTGTCTCGGCCTCACAAAGTGCTGGGATTACAGGTGCCCGCCACCACGCCCAGTTAATTTGTGTATTTTTAGTAGAGACAGGGTTTCACCATGTTGGCCAGGCTGGTCTCCAACTCCTGACCCCAGGTGTCTCGGCTTCCCAAAGTGCTGGGATTATAGGCGTGAGTCACTGTGCCCGGCCTCTTTGCAGTATTTATCACAACTCCCACAAAGTAATGTTTGACTTGTGTAACCATGCTTAACATTTGGCTACCTTATTAGGCCATAAACTCCAAACGGGCAGGGGTCTTCTTTTACTTAATTCTGTATTTCCTGTGCCTAGTACATATAAGTGCTCAAACAAGTATTAACTACTTGATTGGATTCTTTAAGTAGGCCCATCCCTCTTCTCTTAGTCCACAGCTCTTACTTATTTCTACGCATTATGGCCGTATGAAGGCATGTTGTAAACATGCATAATACCAGGTAACCTGCAGGTTCTACATGTAAATTATATTCTCTCATTGGCCAGTTGGTGTGTGGTCTGAAGGGGTAAAACCTGGGGGCTTATGGTTTAGGATCTTCTAGGATAATGTGCCTTCAGAACATCGAAGATTAATATTAATTCCCTAAACAATCTTTTTGTTTTTTTTTCCAAACATTTTTGTAATGATGAGGGTGTTGAACTGGCCTCAAGTGTTCCTCTCCCTTCAGCCTCTCAAAGCGCTGAACAATATTTTATCTAAGTGCCAAGCATACCTGAATAGAAATATTAAGAGTCAACACGCTTGTGCACTCAACACATATTTACTGGGCGCATTCGATGCACGAGTTATTGAAGACAGCTGTTGTAAGCATTTCAGGACAATGCACCTCCCTTAACACCGAGTCCGGGATTTGGGGCAGGGTGCGGGAAAACGCCAGGTCCCGCCAGCAGAGGGCGCGGTCCCAGCCTCGTTGCGGCCTCGGGACGCACCGAGGCTTGCAGGCTCCCACGCTCGCTCCCGAGCGCGTCCCCGCCCTCGCGTCACGTGACGTGGCCGCGGAACCTGAGCTGCAGGGCCTAAGCCGAGCTAAATTCGTTGCAGGTGGCCGCGGCGGGTGCAACCACAAAGGCTAATCCGAAGGAGTCGGGGAGGCTCGTGGAGTCGATGCTTCCTCTTCCAAGTCAGGTTGGCTCCTGTTACCTTCTCAGCATTCGCTGTTCCCGTCTTCCTGAGCGCGTGCATGAGGTCTTTCGCGTGGGGAAGCTCCGGTGACCATGTAGTGGACAAGAGTGAGGAAGCTCCTGGTGCTTGGGACGAGGTCAGCGCTGTCGGCGCGCCGCTCCAGCGCCCACCACACCCCGGTGCGGGCCAGCGGGCCCTGGGCCCTGGTGGGAACTCCGACCTCCGGTCAAGGCCTGGCCGGGACGCCACGAATTCTCGCGTCGTCTCGCGAGAGTCCAAGTTGAAGGAACATGGCGACGTCTAATCTGTTAAAGGTAAGACCCTCACTCCAGCTTGGGTTTTACTGTGTGGCCGCCGGGTTCGGCTCTTTGGGAAAGGCACGGTTCAGGTTCAGCTGCGAGATGTGGGAGTGTTCAGGGGTTGTCCACTGGCAGGGAAGCCGCGGTGGCAGCCGGCGAGGACCGGAACGCGGGTCTGTGGCCTTGGGTTCGACAGGCTCTGGTGGTCGCTCCCGCCGACTGGCCGCTGGGAGAAAAGCCTGGCTGAGCGCTGGCGAGGAGCGATGCTTTCAAGGGACCAGCTCTGGCCGGGAGCGGGAGATGAATGGTCGTGCGGTGTCCTGACCAGCTGGGCCGTTAGTACTGTTAGGTCTCAGTTTCTTGTAAAGCAATGTCTAAAACGCATCAAAGGAAAAACCAAGAAAATGCTGCCTAACAGGTTTCAGTGACTCGACCCCCCACCTTCTTCCATTTCTGTTCTCTTTCTGTCTGCACGAAATTCCAAGTCAGACCAGCAGTGCTTCCCACTCCACCCCCTTCCTCCCTTTTCTGCGTGTTACACCTTCCCTCCTAATTCTCCCATTCTTGAGTTCATCTTTTTCCTTTTTTTCCTTAGGAAACTGTTTCCTAACCCCCACCCCAGTTACAGGACACAACCAGATGACAACTGATGAAGCGATACCGTCGTTTTAGGGCGCAGGAAAGTTACCTTGTCAAAGATAGTATTTAAAGTTAGTTTTATATAGCAAGGGAGAGCTAGGCCCACAGGGGCAGATTCTCCACCAGTTAAAAAGTTTGGAGAAGAATGAGGAAGACTTAGAACTAGTCTGTTCTGTGTATGTGTCTGTAGTAGTTAATCATTTGCCTTAAAAGTACTGACAGAAATGGGGGTAGTGATTAGCTCAGGGAACATAATATTAATGGCAAAAACCGCAGTTACTTTTGCACCAGCCTAATACAAAGGATGAACCACCTCTTCCTGAAGCCTCTCATGCCTTCAGGCAATGTGGATAAATACTAGAAAATAATAAAAAAGAAAATATACGGGAACCTAACCATCATGTCTTCTTTAGACCACTGATATTTGATTGTCTAATAGATGGGACTGTCTCATAAAATGAAGAACAAATTTTACTAAGAGGCAATACTGTATATCACCTTTTAAAAGGGAGAGGGGCCCTAGAATTAGACTCCCTGAATAGCCACCACTTAAAAGCTGTATGACTTTGGGCAGTTTCCTTATGAGTAGGACAGCATTATTAGTAGCACCTGTATCATAGGAACATTGTGAAGATTAAATTAGTTAATGTATCTATAATGCTTAAAACTGTGCCTGGCACTTAATTAGTATAATACAATAAATTACTATAACTACTCCCCCTCTTTAAGAAAACTAATTCGGGGAATTGAGTAACCCATCCCACTCTGCTTTTCTCTTTTATAATGGTATAGCAAAATTCCCATGCTTTACTTCAGAAAGAAAATTTGTGGGCTGAGCACAGTGGCTCACTCCTGTAATCTCAGCTCTTTGAGAGGCCAAGGTGGGAGGATTGTTTTAGATACGTTAATTTAATCTTCACAGTGTTCCTACAATATAGGTGCTATTGATAATTCTGAGTTAGAGGTTGACTATGATCACGCCACTGCTCTGTGAGACTCTAAATGAAAAAAGAAAAGGAAAGAAAATTTGTTTTATTTCTGAAGACTCCTATTAATGCATCTGTGTGTTTACATAAACAGTATGCTATTAATTGAAATGTGTTTAAGAAGTAATTTTATCCGTGATTCTGGGAAATTTTGACTTGTTGATTACCTGGATATAAAGCAAGGTCTTTTTCTCCCCAAAAATAACTCTCAGAAAAGAGTAGTCACTGTTCTACTTACAAAACCTAACAAGGGATTGTTTGGAGAAGCTACTTTGGTTCATATTTCAGTACTTGTGGAAATTCTGAATCTGCATCCACAGCACAGACCTGTGAATGGGAAAACTGCCTGAATATACAGAAAACGGGGTACTTAGGGTTTAGGTTTAAAAGCTCACAAGAATTTAAAGTGTTTTAACTTGAACATTTACAAGTAAAGGGAAGGTGATAATATTTTGAAAAAAAAAAATTAGTAAGTGACTCAGTCACTCTAGTGAACTTTCTTGATGTGTAATTTAGAAGTTAGAAGCCAATGTCATAAAAAAAAAAAACCACCAGCTTTTCTTTCTTTTTAATTTTTTTTTTTGGGGGGACGGAGTCTCGCTCTGTTGCCAGGCTGGAGTTCAGTGGTGCGATCTTGGTTCACTGCAACCTCTGCCTCCGGGGTTCAAGCGATTCTTCTGCCTCAGCCTCCCGAGTAGCTGGAACTACAGGTGCATGCCACCAGGCCCAGCTAATTTTTGTATTTTTAGTAGAGACAGGGTTTCACCATGTTGGCTAGGATGGTCTCCATCTCTTGACCTCATGATCCACCCGCCTCGACCACTCAAAGTGCTGGGATTATAGGCGTGAGCCACCATGTCCAGCTGCGTTTCTTTTTAATATTGGAATTTGACTCTAATAATTTTATTGTCTGTTTAAAGCAAGTGGACTATTGCTGGATCTTAGGAGTCTTTCAGCTTTGTAAAGATTTGTGTAGCACATTTTGACATACACAGTTAACTGCTTAGGGGTTTTATACCTCTGAAAACCTTTCCATATAACTACTTTATCTTTGTTGTTTTTCCTTACAGAGTGAGTCTGTAGAATATTTGTAGGGATCTGATATTACAATTTTATCTTCTGTTTTAGATTACTTTGAACATGTAATTGTGATTTTTCCGTTTCTTTTGCAATTATCATCTGGGCCCTTAGTGCTCATTTTTTTCATTTCCAGTTTATTGTTCCACTCCAAACAGCAATTGTTTAAACCTTTTCTTGCTGAGCCTTACCCCTCTTAATTCTTAGTACATTACTTTACGCAACTATTTGAAGTGCCCTTAACTTCCTTGGCCGATACCACACATTTTTCTTGTTTCTCCTATATTCTTCTCTGTCCTATGCTACCTCCCAAATTGTCTCCTTCTGCTTGTTCTTGTTCAGTCCTCATCTTCCCCCCAGGACTTGGTGGTATGTCCCCTCTTACTTTTTTTTTTTTTTTTTTTTTAGTTTCCCTATTTTCTCCTATGCCTATAAGAAAGTTCATATGTTGCCTCATACAAACTTCTTTTTTTTGGAGACGGAGTTTCGCTCTTGTTGCCCAGGCTGGAGTGCAGTGGTGTGGATCTCCACTCACTGCAACCTCCACCTCCCGGATTCAAGCAATTCTCCTGCCTCAACCTCCTGAGTAGCTGGGATTACAGGCACACGCCACCACACCCAGCTTATTTTTGTATTTTTAGTAGAGATAGGATTTTACCATATTGGCCAGGATGGTCCCAAACTCCTGGCCTCAAGTGATCTGCCTGCCTCGGCCACCGAAAGTGTTGGGATTACAGGCGTGAGCCACTGCACTCTGCCTCCTCATACAAACTTGTACTCTGCCTCTGCCTCAAACTTCTATTTCTTACTGTCACAGTTCTTGGAAAAGCAGCCCCCATTTGCTGCCTTTATAATTCTTTGCCCTTTAACTTACTGATATGGCTTACTCTTCTCTCCCACCCAACTGTATAGAACCTGTCAGTCCTAAAAGTACTAGCAACCTCCTGATTATCAAATGAGATTCTTCTCTGATAATATTTATCCTCTTTTCTGGTATTATTGCTCATTTCCTCTGCTTCTCTTTTGGTTTTTATGACATTCCCTCCTTGGTCTGCTCTCTCTCGAATCACGTTTGTTTTTCACTGACTTCCCTCCCCTGTCCCCAGTAGAATTATTTCTCAAGATTTCATCTTCAGCCCTTTTCTATCTTTGTGTGTTTTTTTTCTGGGACAGTCTTAACTCCCATGATTTCACTATTTTTATCTCTTAGCTCTGATCTGAGCTCTAGATCAAAATGCAGTTCTCACCATATCACTTTGCTGTTCAGATACCTTTGATGATTCAAATTATTTGAGATCTTTCCAGCTGGGTCTTCGCCTGATAACTAGCTAGTATTCTCTGTCTCTGTCTCTTGTCTCTCTCTTACATGTGTGCGTACACACCCCTACCTTGCTGGTTACTTGTTGGCTCACTAGCATGCCAGAGGTCATCTTCTCCTTAATAACTAACTCTTAACTCTCATTCTCTCTTTCTAATTGGATCTAGTGAGATGGAGGCACAAGAAGGCAGTAGTATATAACCGAACCACAAGAGAAATCAAATTTTAAACTGAAATATGATTCATACTACTTTTCTCAGTGGACTTTTTTTTATCCTTTAAGAGGAAAGAAAATGGAAATGTAAAGCAGTGATTCAGAGTGTCTATAGAGGCCGGGCATGGTGGTCATGCCTGTAATCCCAGCACTTTGGGAGGATGAGGTGAGAGGATTACCTGAGGCCAACCTGGGCAATGTAGCAAGACCCTGTCTCTATAAAACAACAACAATAAAAAGTGCCTGTAAAAGTTATTCATTATTAAAATAACTTTATTGACACCCGTATGCAAGGCACCATGGAGAATGCAAAGATATGTAGAACAATGTCCTTGCTCTTTGGGAATTTACCATATGCTAAAGGAGATTAAAGGTACTCATGTTTTACTATAAGGCAAAAGTTTCAGATGTGTTACCAACTGCTCTATACTCCCTCACAGCTTGAGGAAATAATTTCTGGTGGGATGATCAGTGAAAATTTTATGGAGAAAGTGTTGGAGCTGGATTTTGAATAATGGGTAAAATTTTTGTAGTGGTAATTAGGAGAAAATTTGGTAGGAATCTAGGCTAGATCAGTTTGGCTGCAGTGTAAGCAAGGCTGCATGCTGTGTTAGATATTCTATATGAATAGTGTTCCTTGGAATTGTTGCAGCATAGAAACCCAGAATACAGGGAAACAACAAGAGGGATAGGAGTGAAAGGGAAGTCGGGTCAGATTACAAAGGGCCTTCAGTGCTAGGCAAGGGGTTTGAAATAAAGTTCTATAGTTACTGAGGAGTATTTGAAAAATATGTGAGCAGAGATACTCTCAGGCCCTCAATCTATTTTTGGCTTTTACACATAAAAATTATTCTATTTTGTGTATATTTATAATCTGCTTGTGAGATTGGCCATGGATGACGGGCATTTGTGCCAGTGACATCTTGTTCATTGAAACCGTAACCATAGCAGGAATAATTAAGTCTATGGGAAATACATTTATTCATTGAACAAAAATCTAGTATTTCCTAATTCTAACTAGATAATGATGAACTAGGCAGACAACTCCTGCCCTTGTATAATTTACTTTTTTGTTGGGAAGAGAGACAATAAACATGAACAGTTAAATACGTACTGTCAGTCAAGTTGTGATAGGTACTATGAATAAAAACAACCAGGGTAAAGGAGAGAGTGCTCGGTGCTATTATTATTATTATTATTATTATTATTATTGAGATGGGGCCTCGCTCTCTTGCCCAGGCTGGAGTGCAGTGGCACGATCTCGGCTCACTGCAACCTCCACCTCCTGGGTTCAAGTAATTCTCCTTCCTCAGCTTCCTGAGTAGCTGGGATTACAGGTGACCACCACCATGCTCGGCTAATTTTTGCATTTTTAGTAGAGACGGGATTTCACCATATTGGCCAGGCTAGTCTCGAACTCCTGACCTCAAGTGATCTGCCCAACTCAACCTCCCAAAGTGCTGGGATTACAGGCATGAGCCGCCGCTGCTGGCTTGTTTTTGATAAGATAGTGAGGGAATGCCTCTGAGGAGATAATATTTGAGGTAAAACCAGAATGAAGCAAGGGAGCAAGTCATGTACATATTTAGAAGAGCTCTCGTAGAGGGAACAGCCAGTGTGAAAGCACAGAGTCAGGATCATGCTTGGCAAGGAATATGGATGTGATACAAAGATTTGAATATTGTTGGTGAATGTGGTTAAGGTACATAACCAGAGAATTCTTTTTAATATATCTAGTTAAACATAAATGAGAACCTTATTAAGAACTTGTCAGTTTTTCATTGGATTGATAGAAATTGCCCTCTTGAAACGTACATCTAAGAGGGACATGGGCCTTAGAGCAGCCTTCCCCTACTTCAGTGTACTGTCCTAGAGAGATGGTTGCATTTGACACAGCCTAGGGAGGAAACAAATTTCAAGGTTGTCTGTGTTGGTCATGGATAGGAATGGGAGAGGGAATAGTGGACTAATCAGTAACTGTAAAACTTTGTGATACATGTAAATGGTAGAATCTTTCATGTTCTATGAAAATAAATGATTGAACAGTTACCATAATCTGGAGGTGATGTATGTTAATTAAAACTTCTAGAAGGAAGTGGCAGCTCAGGATAAATTTTGATCAGTCCTTTTTCAGTAGATTAGAGGAGGGGAATTTTAGACTTCTGGAAGGTAGAAAGAGGATACTAGGCATCTTTCTAGTAAAAAGAGAGGTTTTGTTTTCGTTTTTGTTTGTTTTGAGAGGAGGTCTCACTCTCACACAAGCTGGAGTGCAGTGGCACGATCATGGCTCACTTCAGTCTTGATCTCCCAGGATCAAGCGATCCTCCCACTTCAGCCTCCTGAGTGGCTGAGACTACAGGCACATACCACCCTAGGTCTGGCTAATTTTTTATAGAGATAGGATCTCACCATATTGCCCAGACTGGTCTCCACTCCTGAGCTCCAGTGATCTTCCTGCGTAGGCCTCCCAAAGTGCTGGGATTACAGGCATGAGCAAAAGAGCTAGTCAGCTAGAGAGAGGTTTTTCTTTTCTTTTCTGTTGAGACAGGGTCTCACTCTGTCCCCCAGTCTGGAGTACAGTGGCGCAGTCACAGCTCCCTGCAGCCTTGACCTCCTCAGGCTCAGGTGATCCTCCCACCTCATCCTCCCACAGGTGCAACACCACCATGCCCAGCTCATTTAAAAAAATGTTTAGAGACAGGGTTTTGCCATGTTGTCCAGGCTAGTCTGGAATTCCTGGACTCAAGCAATCTGTCCTGTCCTCCCAAAGTGCTAGGATTACTGGTGTGAGCTACCACCCCTACTTGAGGTTTCTCTTAATAAATATTTTGCCTAGTGTCCTGGTGAACCCAGTTGTCATTAAAAGCCATTTGCCTCCTGCCTTGGTTAGTAGGTGGAGGAAATAGATGCCTGATACGCTCTGTAAGGAAAGCAGGGCTGGGTGCAGTAACTCGCACCTGTAATCCCGGTGATTTGGGAGGCCAAGGTGAGAGTATTGCTTGAAGCCAGGAGTTTGATACCAGCCTGGGCAACCCCATTTGTACAAAAACAAATGAACAAACAAAAACAAAGCAGGATACAGCTCAGGTTAAAACATTGGTCAGAGGCTGGATGCAGTGGCTCATGCCCAACACTTTGGAAAGCGGAGGCAGGAGGATCATTTGAGGCCAGGAGTTGGAGACTAGACTGGGCAGCACAGCAAGACCTACCACCTCTACAAAAATAAAAATTAGAAAACATTGGTCATATCCATGGAGTACATACAAATAATATCAACGGTAATTGATATTATTACCTTTGTGTAACTGCAGTTTGTTCATTCCATAAAAATCTGAGCATTTATGCTGTACTGGATACCATTTTAAATGTCAGTTAGGCTGGGCACAGTGACTCACACCTGTAATCCAAGCACTTTAGGAGATTGAGGTGGGTGGATTACCTGAGCCCAGGAATTTTAGCCCACCCTGAACAACGTGGTGAAACTCGTCTCTACAAAAATAAAACATAAAAAAAAATACCTGGGGGTGGTGGTGTACAGTTTTAGCTCTGGCTACTCAGGAGGCTGAGTTGGGAGGCTTGCTTGAGCCCAGGAGGTTGAGGCTGCAGTGAATTGAGATCGCACCACTGCACTCCAGACTGGGCGACAAAGCAAGGCCCTGTCTCAAAAAAAAAAAAAAAAAAAGTGTCAGTGATACAATAGTGAATATGACAAAGTTCTTAGACTTTGGGGCTTATATCCTGATGGATGAATGCTGACACTAAAAGACATAAAGAATACACTTGCATAGTTCTTACTGGTAATTAGGGCGGTAGCGAAAACAACATGATAAGAATGTTCAAGGCCGGATGCGGAGGCTCACGCCTGTAATTGCAGCACTTTGAGAAGTCCAGGTGGGAAGATTGCTTGAGCCCAGGAGTTCAAGACCAGTGTGGGCAACATAGTAAGACCTCGTCTCTACAGAAAATTTAAGAATTATCCAGGCATGTTGGTGCATGCCTGTAATCTCAGCTACATGGGAGGCTGAGGCAGGAGGATTGCTTGAGCACAGATCAAGGCTGCAGTGAGCAATGTTCATGCTGCTGCACTGTAGCCTGCGTGACAGAGTGAGACCCTGTCTCAAAAAAAAAGTGTTCGGAAGGTGGAGCCACTATTTTACTCACTTATTTACAACAGAAAATAATTTTTCCCCAACAAACTGCTTTTGACTATTTTTTGTTTAATGTTCTTTCTCTGCCACATGTTGACATTTCAGCCAGATCTATAGCTTTCCTGGGCTTTTCTTAAAATTCTGGTTATTCCAAATTAAAATTTCAATCTCATAGCCAATCAGAGTGTCTCTTGTACCATCTCAAGACTTTGTCTCTGGATGTGCAGAGAGGAATGGAGGAAGGGCATTTTTCTTAGGTTGATTTGGGAGGCCTCTCTGAGGTGCCATTGGAGCTGAGACCTGAATGATCTGCATTCTAAGGCAAAGGTCTTGAGGTGCAGTGATGAGCTTGGGCTGTTTGAGGAACACCTTTAAAAGGTTGCTGTGGCTGGAACATAGTGAGAATTGCAGTAGTAAGGATTACTCGTATTCAAATATATACAATCAGCCCTCAGTATTCATGAGTTCCATGTCTGTGGATTCAACCAACCAAAGATTAAAAATACTCAGAAAAGGCTGGGCGCAATGGCTTATGCCTATAATCCCAGCACTTTGGGAGGCTGAGGCAGGCAGATCACCTGAGGTCAGGAGTTCAAGACCATCCTGGCCAACATGGTGAAACCCCATCTCTACTAAAAAAATACAAAAATTAGCTGAGTGTGGTGGCACATGCCTGTAATCCCAGCTACTCGGGCGGCTGAGGCAGGAGAATCATTTGAACCCAGGAGGCAGAGGTTGCAGTGAGCCGAGATCACGCCATTGCACTCTAGTGTGGGTGACAGAGTGAGACTGTGTCTCAAAAAAAAGAAACATCATATATATGCACTTAGTATGGCACCTGCACACATTTATTTTTATTAAGTCACCTCACTTTTGTTGAGATAAGAAAGGTTTTATGAATCCCTTATAGATGCAAGTAGTGTACTTGCAATGTAACAGTGGTTATGAGCTCAGCCTCTGGAGCCATGCTGCTTGGGTTGGTCTCCAGGTTTTGCCATTTGCTAGCTGTGTGATATTGGGCAAGTTACTTAACATCTCTGTGCCTCAGTTTTTATATCTATAAATAGCAGTAATCTCAAAAAAAACCTCAGAAAAAAATTGCATCTGTATTGAATATGTACAGACCTTTTTTTCTTATAATTCCCTAAACAATACAGTATAGCAGCTGTTAGCATTTACATTATAGTAGGTATTATAAGTAATTTAGAGATGGTTTAAAGTATATGGGAGCATGTGCATGTAATAAGCAAATGCTATGCCATTTTCTATCAGGGACTTGAACATGTATGGGTTTTGGTATCCTGAGGGGTGGGGGTGGGGTGGGGTGGGTCCAGGAATCATTTCCCCACAGATAACAAGGGACACCTGTACAGTAGTTTGATTCTTTGGTTAGTGGAGATTGGCAAATGGGGTTTTAAAATCACATAACTGGGAGCAATAGTGGCTTCATAAATAGTAAGGGAACCCACACATTCAAATAGCTAACCTCATAATTTACATGAATTATCTAAAATAAGCCAACTGGGTTCCTTTGGTAAAGTTATTAGAGTGCCATTAATTGGACATACAGTCATTTACTGCATATTGATGTTTTGGTCAACAATGGACCACATATATAGTGGTGGTCTTATAGGATTGTAATGGGAGCTAAAAAATTCCTATTGTCTGGCAATGTTTATTGTAGCCCTTGTAATGTAGTAGTGCAATAAGACATCACTCGTGTCTGTGGCGATGCTGGTGTACATAAAACTATTGTGCTGCCACTCGTATAAAAGTCTAGCACATATAATTGTATATAGTACATAATCCTTGGATAATAGGATAATAAAATTATTATCTTAATAATAATAAATGACTGTGTTACTGGTTTATGTATATCTTAGTCCATTTGTGTTGCTATAAAGGAATACCTGAGACTGGGTAATTTATAAAGAAAAGGTTTATTTGGCCCACAGTTCTGTAGGCTGGTGAGGTCCTCAGCCTGCTTCTACTCATGGCAGAAGGTGAAAGGAATCCTGTGTGTGTAGAGATCACACGGCAAGAAAGGAAGCAAGAGAGTGGGGAGAGGTACCAGACTCTTTTTAACAACCAGCTCTCAGGGAACTAACAGAGAACTCACTCACTGCTCACCACCCTGCCCCCACCCCCACTCGCATTCATCTGTACATGAGGGTTCCACCACCATGACCCAACACTTTTCATTAGGCCCACTTACAACATTGGGGATCAAATTTCAACATGAGGCTTGGTGGACAAACATCCAAACTGTAGCAGTACATTTACTGCTATATACTTGTTACTTTTTTTTAGTGTGTGTACCCTCTAATAAATTTAAAAGTTAACTGTAAAATAGCCTCTGTCAGGTCCTTTAGGAGGCATTCCAGAAGAAGGTGTTGTTATCATAGGAGATGACAGCCCCATTCAGGTTAGTGTTCCTGAAGACTTTCCAGTGGGACAAGATGTGAAGGTTGAAGACAGTGATGTTGATGATCCTGACCCTGTGGAGGCCTAGGCTAGTGTGTATGTGTCTTAGTTTTTAATGAAAAAGTTTAAAAATAAAAAACCTTTTTTTAATAGAAAAGTTTATAGAATAAGGATGTAAAGAAAGTAAATATGTTTGTGCAGCTGAATGTGTTTGTGATTTTTTTGTTTAAAATAGAGACAGAGTCTCACCATGTTGCCCAGGCTGGTCTCAAACTCCTGAGCTCAAGTGATCATTGCACCTCAGCCTCCCAGAGGGCTAGGATTAGAGGCGTGAGCCACTGTGCCCAGCCGTGTGTTTGTGTTTCAAGATAAGTGTTATTTACAAAAAAGTCAAAAAGTTTTCCAAAAAGAGGAAAGGTTTTTAAAGTAAAAAAGTTACAATAAGCTTAAATTAATTTATTATTGAAGAAAAATATTTTTGTATAATTTAGCATAGTCTAAGTGTTTATAAAGTGTACAGTAATGTCCTAGACCTTCACATTCACTTACTACTCACTCAGTGACTCACCTAGAGCATCTTCCAGTCCTGCAGGCTCCATTCATGGTGAGTGCCCAGTTTAGGTCTGCCATTTTTTATCTTTCATACTGTATTTTTACTGTACCTTTTCTATGTTTAGATACACAAATTCTTACCAGTTTGTCCTAATTGCCTCCAGCTTTAGTACAGTTACATGCTATATAGGTTGGTAGCCTAGGATAATAGACTGTACCATTTAGCCTAAGTGTGTAGTAGTCTCTACCATTAGATTTGTGTAAGTACATGCTGTTATTTTCACCCAACGATGAAATTGCTTAACGATGCATTTCTCAGAACATCATTAAGTGACGCATGGCTGTAATCCACAATCAGTATGGTGGGAACTTCACGAATTTTAAAACAACTAAACTGTGGTTGTGTGGTGTTCAAAATATTATGGGTGTGTAAAAGTAAGGTGATAAAAAAATTGCCATTAATTCTATGGATGCCATTGTTTCTTGCTTTTCCTGCAGCTTGTCTTTTCACCTTAGCTTTTCTTACACCTTTGTCATAAGCAAGATATAGCAAGATATACAGCAATAATAACAAATCCTGTTTCCTTGTTTTATTTTTAAATTTTATTCATTTTTTAGAGACAGGGTCTTACTCTGTCACTCAGACTGGAGTGCAGTGGCATGATCATAGCTCACTGCAGCCTTCAATGCCTGAGCTTAAGCAGTGCTCTTGCCTCAGCCTCTGGAGTAGCTGTTGGGACTACTGGTGTGCGCCACCACACCCAGCTAATATTTTATTTTATTTTTTATTTTTTATTCATTTTTTATTTTTTTATTTTATTTTATTTTTGTAGAGGTGGGGTCTCACCATGTTGCCCAGGCTGGTTTCAAACTCGTGGCCTCAAGTGATTCTCCTGCCTTGACCTCCCACAGTAATGGGATTATAGGCATGAGCCACGCCGCCGAGTTATTTATTTATTTATTTTTCAGAGACAGGGTCTCACTTTGTTACTCAGGCTAGAATGCAGTGGCATGATCATAGCTCACTGCAGCCTCAAACTCCTAGGCCCAAGCAGTTGTACTGCCTCAGCCTCTGGAGTAGCTAGGACGGCAAGTATGCCCCACCATGCCCATCTATCTATCTGTATCTATCTACCCATCTATCCATCCATCCATCCATTCTTAGAGATGGGGTCTTGCTTTGATGCCCAGGCTGGTCTTGAAATCCTAGCCTCAAGTGATCGTCCCACCTTGGTCTCCCAAAGTGCTGGGATTATAGGCATGAGCCCTCTCTGTTTTCTTTTAAATGCAACATTTGACATCATTAAAATATTGCCATAATATTGTTTCTATAACTTGATGTAGTATGTTTTTGTCCCATGCGTTATGTAGGGATTTCTGGATGTTTTCGGGGCAAACCAATAGGTCAACATTTGTATTATTTTGTTGTAAAGTAAGTGAATTATTTCAAAATGGTTCTATTTGAATCATTTTGCAAGCCAGTGGATTTTTCTATTTTTGTTTACATTCTTGTGTTTAAACGTTTTTATTTTTTAACATGATACCAAATATTGTATTTCTACACCATTATATATCTGCTCTTTTACTCATGACCTAGTTAAGTGAGATTGTTACAGATATGCTAGTTGCTTGAAAATGCACTCCTAAATTTCAATGGGGGATGTGCATTTTTTTTAAGCAGTAATATGTTCTAGAAAGATCTATATAGCATCTTATATTTCTGGCTGATAACACTTACCCCCAGCCCAAACACATTTTCTTCTTCCTAAGCCAATTAACAAAGGACCTAAACACATTTTTTTTTTTTTTTTTTTTTTTTTGAGACGGTGTCTCGCTCTGTCGCCCAGGCTGGAGTGCAGTGGCGCAGTCTCGGCTCACTGCAAGCTCCACCTCCCGGGTTCACGCCATTCTCCTGCCTCAGCCTCTCCGAGTAGCTGGGACTACAGGCGCCCGCCACTACGCCCGGCTAATTTTTTTTATATTTTTAGTAGAGACGGGGTTTCACTGTGGTCTCGATCTCCTGACCTTGTGATCCGCCCGCCTCGGCCTCCCAAAGTGCTGGGATTACAAGCGTGAGCCACCGCGCCCGGCCGGACCTAAACACATTTTTAAAAATTAACTTATTCTGTAATCCACCTTCCCTCCTTGGTTTGGGCAAATGATGGTATAATATTTAGGCCTGAAGCCTTAGCTGTGTGCTTTTGAGATATAAGTTTTCTAACTTTCTCTGAGCCAGTGGTTCAAGACTACAGTGAGCAGTGATGGTGCCACCGCACTCCAGCCTAGGTGACAGCAAGACCCCATCTCTAAAAAAAAAAATTAATTATAAAATTGAGTTGTTTTGCTTTTCTTACGGGTTTTTTAGTTCTTTACATATTCTGGATGAGAGCCTTTCTTGGATGTACATATTAGAAATATCCTTTCCTGGCCCAGCGTGGTGGCTCACGCCTGTAATCCTAGCACTTTGGGAGGCCAAGGCAGGTGGATCACCTGAGGTCAGGAGTTCGAGAACGGCCTAACCAGCGTGGTGAAACTCCACCTCTACTAAAAATAAAAAATTAGCCGGACATGGTGGCACATGCCTGTAATCCCAGCTACCTGGGAGGCTGAGGCAGGAGAATGAGAATCACTTGAACCAGGGAGGCAGAGGTTGTAGTGAGCCAAGATCTTGCCATTGCACTCCAGCCTGGGCAAAAAACAAAAGTCTGTATCAAAAAAAAAAAAAAGAAAAAGAAAACGCAGTATCTTCTCCACTCTGTGGGCTGCCTTTTCACTCCCTGAATGGTGTCTTTTAATGGCTAAAATTAATTTTAATATAGTGCAATTTATAAATTTTTTTCCCTTTATGGTTAATGCTTGGTTTTAAGATCATATGAGCAGTTCAAATTTCTACTTGTATTAATATGTTGTTAGATTTTTAAAAACGAAAACAAAATTTTAAAATTCTTTTTATAGATTGAGTCTTAAGAATGTATCCTGGGTGTCTGGTTCAAGTTGGTGTTTGAAAAAAGGAAAAAAACAAAGAATATACCCTAGGACCCTTCAGGAGTCCATGTATTACAGTTTAAGGAGCACTATACTATAATGTGAGTTGCTTGAGGACTTTTCATTTATGTGCCCCAATGCACAGTAGAGTCTCAGATGTTTGTTCAATGAATAAATGACAAGCTCCCCAAAATAAGTTTAAACTCTTTTTATCAGTTTTATTATTCTTGCTTTTTCCTTAAAATTATTTGTTTGGGTTTCAGAAAATACAAGTATTGCTAGAATTTGTTGGAAATTTTTTTCCTTTATAAAAGGAACCTAAAAGTTTAAAGGGAGTGTGGTATGAAATTTTTTATTTCAGTGGAAAGAGATATTAAACTTCCTGGAAAACAGTGTCCTCTTCCTCTGCCTCCACCATGTTTGAAAAGAAATGTCTTTTATGTAGTGATGTTTCCACCATATGGTTTCTAGATAATTGTCACTAAATTTTTATAATCATAGATCTTTGCAGTTTACTCTATAAGCCTGATGAAATTAAGCCAAGGGCTGGATCTGGCCCGTGGAATAGAAGTCCATTCATTCCTTATCCAGGAAAGGACCAGAGAATAGTTAATTAAGAATGTAGCTTTAACAGAGCCAAACTGTTTGGATTTGATTTCCTGCCCTGCCACTTATTGCCTGTAATTTTTGACAAATAATCTCACTTAACCTCAGGTTGTACAGTGTGCATAAAATGGAAATAGGCCAGGCACAGTGATCATGCCTGTAATCCTAGCAGTTTGGGAGGCTGGTGCAGGAGGGCCACTTGATCACTTGAGGCCAAGAGTTTGAACATGCAGTGAGCTATGATTATGCCACTGCACTCTTGCCTAGGCAACAGAGCAAAATCCTGTCTCAAAAATAATAATAATAATAATAAAGGAATAATATCACTGAACACATAGGATAGTTGTAAAGATTAATTCATACTTGTAAACTGTTTGGAACAGTACAACACCTAACACATAACTGGCAGTCAGATATTACAAAGTAAAATAATCACAGTGATGCAGTGATTCACACATCTACACTGAAGATTATAGTGAAGTTAATAGAAGATGCAAATGCTGAACTAAAATTTATTTACAGATGTCAGATATTCAAACCATTCGTGGAAATGTAAGGAAAATCAAAAGAAGTCTTTTGTACAACAACACATGTACAAAATTTGTTGGCCTTTATAATCCCCAGTTAGTGAAATGCCATATATTTGCAATGAAAAAAAAATAGTAGAAAATCTTGCAGTGGAGTGATTAAACAAAGACAATAGAAATGAGAAATTTTTGCTAAATTCCATCCTTCCATAATCTCAATTTCAAGCATCCTACTTGATTACCTGATACCACCCTGTCTTTCTGACTCTCTCTAGTGCTTTTATTCCAACAGTCCACCTCCAGTACTAAAGCCTTCAGTTCACTGACTCTACCACCTTATTGTTTAGTGTCTTATATCTGTGGTTTATAGTTTTTATCAAATTAGAAAACATTTTTGCATTTTTCTTCAAATACTCTCTACACGCTTACATCAAGATTCCAATTATGTGTAGATTAGGTCATTTGATGTTCCACAGCTTACTGATACTCATTTAAAAAATATTTCTATGATGTTCATGCCGTCCCATACCTTTTTGGTCATATAGAATATGTATAATAGCTGACTTAATGTCCTTGTTTACTGAATGTAACACCTGTGCCATTTCTGGGTCAGCTTCTTTTGATGATTTTTTTTCTCTTGGTGATAGGTTATATTTTCCTGTTTCTTTGCATGCTTGGTAGTTTTTAACTGGATGTCAGACATCGTGAGTATATGTTTTAGGGGCTTGATTTTAAAAATTTTCTCTAAATAGTTTTGTATTTTGCTGTGATGCAGTTAGGTAACTTGGAATCAGTTTGATCCTTTTGAAGCATACCTTTAAGTTTTGTTAGAGTGTGTCCAGAATATCACTCGGGGGCTACTTTGGTTCCACTATAGACTCAATAACTTTCTGTGGACTCTACCCAATGCCTGGCACTTTAAAGGGTGTTTCCACTCTGGCTGGTAGCAACACTAACTGTTTCTGGCCCTGTGTGCGCTCTGCTGATTGTTCTGCCCATTCCCATTCCTTACTAATGGTTCTTTCCCCGGTCTCATATAGTTTTCTCACACCCAGGTACAGGTTAATACTCAGCCACAGGCCTCAGGGACCTTCTCTATAGATATCCAGAGCTCCCTTGGTGCCACAAATTCTAGTCACCTCAGCCTTTTCAAACTCTGAACTCTGCCTCTTAAACGTAGTGAAACCCCTAGCTGCTGTTTGGGTTTCCCGTCCTTGTGATGAGGGCTGGAGACACTCTCTAGGCAATATGTTTGGACATTTGTAGCGCTCACCTCATTTGTTTTTCTTTTCTCAGGAAGCGCTATCCTGCACTGCTTTTGGTTTTCTAGTTTGTTTAGGCAGGAGGGAAAATCTGGTTCCTGTTATTCTGTCATGATGGGAAGCAGAAGTCTCTTTCTCTTTTCATCTTGAAGTCCATTTTCTCCCCCTTACCCAACATAAATTCTCTTCTCAATCATTATAGTTGTTCCCTTCAATACACTTTTCGCATCCTTGCCCCTGTCTTGTTCTGCTTGGGAAAAGTGTACAGCCCTGGTTAAATCTGTCTGTCCACTTTTCAGTGCCAGTACCTGTGCAGCTGAATGTCACTCGAGAAAAAGACACAACCGTGCTGTTTGCACCTTAAATTCATGACCACAATGAGGCCAGGCATACTGCATTTCCAGAGTCACTTATTCTTCCACTTTCCTAGATGTATTTTTCACATCTTTTCTGTCAATATTCTAGCATTTCCCTCCCCCGTCTTCTCAGGCATTGTCCTTATTTCCACATCACTGGGAAATTAAAGCAATAAAATATGAACTTCTCAGAGTCATACAACATCTATCCTTGTACCAGCACCTACATGTACATTCTTTTGCCTTCTCCTCTTAGCCTGTAGTCACTTCTCCACATATGCACTAGATCCCATTCCCTCTTGCCTATCCAGTGCAATTTAAATTCACTAGCAGTTTCTCTCCCTTTCCCCACATCATCAACATTTCATTACATCCTGGAATGTTCCTGTCAGCATACAATCATACTGTATCCTAACTTTAAAAAATTATTATTTTGGCCAGGCACGGTGGCTCATGTTTGTAATCCCAGCACTTTGGGAGGCTGAGGTGGGCAGATCACGAGGTCAGGAGTTCGAGACCACCCTGGCCAATGTGACAAAACCCCATCTCTACTAAAAATAGAAAAATTGGCTGTGCGTGGTGGCGGGCGCCTGTGTTCCCAGGTACTCGAGAGGCTGAGGCAGGAAAATCACTTGAACTCGAGAGGCGGAGGTTGCAGTGAGCAGAGATCATGCCATTGCACTCCAGCCTGAAAGACAGAGTGAGACTCCGTCTCAAAAAAATATATATATATTATTTTTTCACTTTCTCTCACCCTATCAATTACCATGCCATTTCTTTACTCTCTTATACAGGAAAAATTGTGAAGGATTGTCTGTACTCTTTCTAGTTTTCTTCTTCTCTATTTATTTATTTTTGTTTTTATTTACTTATTTATTTTTTGAGATAGGGTCTCACTGTCGCCTAGGCTGGAGTGCAGTGGTGCCATCATGGCTCACTGCAACCTCCGCCTCCAGGCCTTAGTAGCTGGGATTATAGGCGCCACCATGCCCAGCTAATTTTTTTTTTCTTTGAGACAGAGTCTCCCTCTGCTGCCCAGGCTGGAGCGTAGTGGCACAGTCTTGCTCACTGCAAACTCTGCCTCCCAGGTTCAAGCAATTCTCCCGCCTCAGCCTCCTGAGTAGCTGGGATTACCAGGGCCCACCACCACACCCGGCTGATTTTTGTATTTTCAGTAGAGACAAGGTTTCACCATTGTAGGTCAGGCTGGTCTCAAACTCCTGACCTCATCATCCACCCACCCTGGCCTCCCAAAGTGCTGGGATTACAGGTGCGAGCCACCGTGCCCAGCCAGATTTTTTAATTATTTATTTATTTTTTATTTTTTTTTTGAGACAGAGTATGGCCCTGCCGCCCAGGCTGGAGTACAGTGGTGTGATCTCGGCTCACTGCAAGCTTCGCCTCCCGGGTTCACGCCATTCTCCTGCTTCAGCCTCCCGAGTAGCTGGGACTACAGGCGCCTGCCACCACGCCCGGCTAATTGTTTTTTTTTATTTTTAGTAGTGACGGGGTTTTACCATGTTAGCCAGGATGGTCTCGATCTCCTGACCTCGTGATCCGCCCGCCTCGGCCTCCCAAAGTGCTGGGATTACAGGCGTGAGCCACCACGCCTGGCCCAAATTTTTTGTATTTTTAGTAGAGACAGGGTTTTTCCATGTTGCCCAGGCTGGTCTCGAACTCCCGGGCTCAAGTGACCCACCCGCCTCAGCCTCCCAGTGTTGGGATTACAGGCATGAACTATTGTGCCTGGCTCCTGGTTTCTCTTAATTCCACTCTTTATTCCACTCTAATCTGGTTTTTGTCCTTACTACTCTGCAAAAACTTCTGTGGACAAAGTTTCAGTAACTTCCACATTGCTGTTTCAGTGGTTATCTTACCTGATCTGTCAGGAGAAATTCTTAAAATTGATTATTCTGTCTTTCTGACACACTTTATTCACTTTTTGTCCAGAATACCATACTCTTGTTTTTCTTGCCACCCGTGCTCTGGTTGCTCTTTTTGTCTCCTTTGCTAGTTCTTACTCCTCTCTCCGCCTCTTAATGCTGGATATCTAAGACCTCAGGCTTGGGTCTCCATCTTTATCACTTCTCTCACAGTGATCTCATCCAATAACAGGTTTTAAAACCCATCTGTATTATGATGACTTCAAGTTTTTATTTTCTGATAGGCCTTTTAAATTCTAGATTTCCATATTGAACTGCCTATTCAGCATTTTCATATGAATGTCTAATAGATATGTTAAATATAATACATCTAAAACCAGTCTCACAAGCTTTCCTTAATAAGCCTGTCAAATCTTCTTTTTTTCTAGTTGATGGTACTGCCACACTTACTGGACAAAAGCCTTAAAGTCATGCTTTACTCCATTTTCTCATATCTCAGGTGCTTACTGTTAGGAAGTCCTGTTAGTACCACCTTTTGGGCATCTAAAATTGAACCACTTCTCATACCTCCTACCTCCATTGCTATCACCTCAGTCCAAGTCACCATCAGTGCTTTCTAATCCTACACCCAGTTTTAACCCTTGCCCCTTATAATGTATTTTCAACATAGTAATGAGGGAGATTTTAAAATGTAAATAAGATTATGACACTTCAGGCCAGGTGCGGTGGATCACGCCTGTAATCCCAGCACTTTGGGAGGCCGAGGTGGGCAGATCCCAAGGTCATGAGTTAGAGACCAGCCTGGCCAACATGGTGAAAGCCCCTCTCTACTAAAATACAAAAATTAGCTGAGCGTGGTGGTTTGCACCTGTAATCCCAGTTACTCAGGAGGCTGAGGCAGGAGAATTGCTTGAACCCAGGAGGCAGAGATTGCAGTGAGCCGAGACCACCCCATTGCACTCCAGCCTGGGCAGTAGAGTGAGACTCCAACTCAAAAAAAAAGATTATGACACTTCTTGCTCAGAATCTTTTAATGGCTCTTCATCTCACTTACAGTAGAAACTAAAGTCTTTATAATGGCCTTCAGGGTCCTACAAGATCCAGCTCAGTAAGATCCAGTAAGCTAAGTTACTTCTATGACCTTATCTGCTCTCTCCACTTCCTTTACTTTGCTCTACCTTGAATACATTAAGCATGTTTCTACCTTATGTTCTTTGCATTGGCTGCTTTCTCTGCCTGGAATACTCTTTCCAGATATTCCCCCATTGTCAACTCCCTGTTGGATTCCCCATGGCCCATTTGTGTGAGAAGAAAAGTGCCTGTGAAGGGATTAGTTGTGCTGTAAGGAGTGAAGGATAGAGGGGCAGGAGTATGGCAAATGTTGAAGTTCTCTAAAGAGCCAGTGAATGACAGAATTGTAGACCTACTAGCAACTGTTGAGTCCAGCCTGTTTGCTATTCTGAATAATAATGAAAGAATTCAAGAGACTTTGTAGCAAGTTAATAGAGATGAGGCAGCCTTCAGTCAGTCAGTGAAAACGTACATAAATCAAGGTTCATAGTCTGAAGATTTTTTTTCTTATTAATAAGGCATTCTCTTTTGTAGATAGTGGATTTGGTGTCCTGCCACTTAGTTATGATTTAATGATATGCTCTTCAGTTTAATAGAGAATAGGTCAAAGAACTACTTGAGCATCATTTTTGGAATCTATTATAAAAGTTTAATAGAAAACATTTAATTATTAAATTCCTTTTAAAATTGAGTATTAGGGGAAAGTGTTTATTATGTGTTCCATCAAAAAGGAGAGCAAAAATATGTTTCCTGGTACTTAACAATGTCTATTGGGAGATTTCAGAGCCTAACCAGTGTTTAATTTATCTCTAGTACCTCTCTACTCTGGTACTCTGCACCTTTTATTTTTAATTGCAGGACTTACACTATATTTAATTTTATAAATTACCAAAGGTGCTTGTGGAAATAGACTTAATTGAAATTAGAAAGTATCCTCTTATTAAGAGGGTATTCTTTTTTTCCATGTCAGTCAAGAAAAGTGTGTTCTTTCCATGGTTCTTTCATATTTGTTTATTTGCACACCTCTTCCTCATAGGGAAGAATAAAAGAAGAAAATGAGGGTTATAGGAAAATAATAAAAAGTAGAAAAAGTAATGTGAGGCCAGGCATAAAGTTATTATACAAAGTATATGCCACAGCATCACAATTCTGACTCTGAATTTCCCAGTAGCCAACACTAAGAGGAGTGCGAAGTTACTTACATGATTCATTTAAGTCCATAAGGTAAAAAGAAACTAGTTCAGGAGAGAAGCATAGCTAATCCCAGTACTGAGTTTTTAGTGGATATCTCCCATGGGTCCTTATGATAAGAATACAGTGGCTGGGCGCGGTGGCTCACGCCTGTAATCCTAGCACTTTGGGAGGCCGACGTGGGTGGATCACCTAAGGTTGGGAGTTTGAGACCAGCCTGATGAACACGGAGAAACCCTGTCTCTACAAAAAATACAAAATTAGCCAGGCTTGGTGGCACATGCCTTTAATCCCATTTACTCGGGAGGCTGAGGCAGGAGAATCGCTTGAACCTGGGAGGTGGAGGTTGCAGTGAGCTGAGATCGTGCCACTGCGCTCCAGCTTGGGCAACAAGAGCGAAACTCTGTCTCAAAAAAAAAAAAAGAAAAAAGAATACAGTGTGATAGAAGCAGGCATCTGGAGCAAGACAGTATATTAACTTTTAGGATGAACTATGTTCGTGAATATAAGCAGCATTTATAAGAGTATGATGTTAATTTGTAGTTCTTAACCTAGTTTGGGTCATAGACCATCTAACATTATTTTTATGTAATTTTATCATGAATTTGAGAAACATGCAGATTGTGGACTAACTTCAAGAGATTCTGATCCAATAGACCTGAGGTAGGTTTTAGGAATCTGTATGTGTAATCACCACCTCAGATGATTTTTATGTAGGTTATTGTCAGATCATATGTTGAGAAACTGTTTCAGTGTTGTAATTTCAGGGAGTTTGCATATTCCATACAATCACTATATGCATCTCAGGTTCTTAACCTGAGCAATATCATCAACAGATTTGTATAACTGAAAAATAATCATGAGTCTGGGCCTGGTGGCTCATGCCTGTAATTCTAGCACTTTGGAAGGCTGAGGAGGGTGGATCACATGAATCCAGGAGTTCGAGACCAGCCTGGCCAACATGGCGAAACCCCGTCTCTACTAAAAATACAAAAATTAGCCAGGTGTGGTGGTGCATGTCTAATCTCAGCTACTTGGAGGCTGAGGCATGAAAATCACCTGACCCTGCGAGGTAGAGGCTATAGTGAGCCAAGATTATGCCACTGCACTCCAGCCTGGGCAACAGAACGAGACTCTGTCTCAAAAAAAAAAAAAAAAAAAAAAAAAATCATGAGTTTCATAGGGTGTTTGGTGCTGGTGTACTACAAAGTTAGGTTTTACATTTAAGTCTTTAATCCATCTTGAGTTAATTTTTGCATATGGTATAAGAAAGGGGTCTGGTTTTACTCTTCTGCATATGGCTAGCCAGTTATCCCAGCACCATTTATTGAATAGGGAGTCCTTTCTCTGTTGCTTTTGTCAGGTTTGCTGAAGATCAGATAGTTGTAGATGTGTGGTCTTATTTCTGGGCTCTATTCTGTTCCGTTGGTCTGTGTATATGTTCTTATATCAGTACCATAATGTTTTTTGGTTACTACAGTGCTGTCGTATAAAGACACATGCACACATATGTTCATCACAGCACTATTCACTCTAACAAAGACATGAAATCACCCCCAATGCCCATCAATGATAGACTGGATAAAGAAAATGTGGTACATAAACACCATGGAATACTATGCAGCCATAAGAAAGAACAAGATCATGTCCTTTGCAGGGACATGGATGGAGCTGAAGGCCATTTTCCTTAGCAAACTAATGCAGGAACAGAAAACCAAACACTACATGTTCTCACTTATAAGTGGGAGCTAAATGATGAGAACACATGAGCACATAAAGGGGAACAACACACACTGGGGCCTACCAGAGGGTGAAGGGTGGGAGGAGGGAGAGGATCAGGAAAAATAACTAATCGCTTAATCCTGGATAATGAAATAATCTGTACAACAAATCCCCATGACACAAATTTACCTTTGTAACAAACCTGCACATCCTACACATGTATCCCTAAACTTAAAAGTTAAAGAAAATTTATGACTTTTGTTGAAATTCATTGGCCAAAACAAATCAGATGGTCCTAGTTCAGTGGCTTACTCCTATAACCTCAGCATTTTGGGAGACTGAGGTGAGTGCATCAGTTGAGCCCAGGAGTTCAAGACCAACCTGGGAAATATAACAAGACCCCGTCTCTACAAAAAAAATACAAAAATTAGCTGGGCATGGTGGTGCGCACGTGCTGTCCCAGCTACTTGGGAGGCTCAGGCAGGAGAATTGCTTGAGCCCAGGGGGTCAAGGCTACAGTTAGCTATGATCACTCCACTGTACTCCAGCCTGGGTGACAGAGCGAGACCCTGTCTCAAAAACAATCAAAAAACAAATCACATGGTCACATTTAACTTGAAAAGGAGTACTAATGACTAACACATATGGGGTTTCTCTCTCTCTGTTTTTGGTAATGTAACTGATTATTATTTTTCCTAATATTGCACTACTTTTACATTCCAGAGATAAACTGTATGATTATGAGGTCTGATTGTTTTGATATGCCACTTGTTTGATTTGATAATATTTATTTAGATTTTTGCATCTTTGTTCTCTGGTAAAATTGGCCTAGAGTTTCCATTTCTTATGCTTTTCTCAACAGTTCAGTGTCAGGGTTTTTTGTTAGCATTATAAAAGCAGATGAGTATTTTTCTGTTTTTTTTTTCTTCTCAGTTTTCAGAGTTTATGTAGATTTCCAATATACTTTTTGTGAGGAATTTAGGACAACTACAAAATTAGATGATACAGTCTCCATGTAAGACCATTCTCACTTCTTTTTTTTTTTTTTTTTTGGGAGTCTCGCTCTGTCGCCCAGGCTGGAGTGCAGTGGCGCAATCTCGGCTCACTGCAAGCTCCGCCTCCTGTGTTCACGCCATTCTTCTGCCTCAGCCTCTCCGAGTAGCTGGGACTACAGGCGCCTGCCACCACGCCTGGCTAATTTTTTGTATTTTTAGTAGAGACGGGGTTTCACCGTGGTCTCGATCTCCTGACCTCGTGATCCGCCCGCCTCGGCCTCCCAAAGTGCTGGGATTACAAGCGTGAGCCACCGCGCCTGGCCAACCATTCTCACTTCTGACACCAACTGTAAGTTTGGGGGATTTGCAAAACCACTGTCAGGTTTGATAATTCATTAGAAAGGCTCATAGCATTTAGTGAAAGCTGTTGTACCCATAGTTATGATTTGTTATAGGGAAAGGATTAGGATAAGATCAGCCAAAGGAAGAGACTCATAGGGCTAAGTTTAGGAGAGTTCCAAATACGAGCTTATCTTGCCCTCTCTGCATATGGTCAGGACACATTTCTCTCCTGGCATCAATGTGTGACAGTATGCACGAGTACCACCAAATAGGGAAGCTCACCCAACCTTTACTGTTGAGTTTTGATGGAGCTTATTCACATAGGTGTGACTGATTACTTGCTCACAGGGATTTCAGTCTCCATGTTGACTGACCCCCTGTGACCCCAAACCCGTATCTCAAGTTATATTGTTCATCTTCCCAGTTGGTCAGCCTCTACCTAGGATTATATAGGTGTGGACAGTCCCCTCCCTGAATTGCATTATTAGCCTATCCAGTATGACCCAAGGCCTCCCAGACAAAGACATAGTTTTTAGATGTAACTTTCTAAGTGTCCAGAGGTTATCTACTAGAAGCCAAGAGGAAAGACCAGACTGTCTCCTTGGACAAGGCCAAATTCTTCACTAAACACATTTGTACAATTAATTTTTCTCCTTTATGATTGTCTTCCTGTGATTCCTCAATAACAGATTAAGCCTGTAGGGATTCCATTATGGAAAACTGGTTCATTTACATTTGAGCCCTTCGTTTCTCTAGCTGTCTCATAAAAATTACAGGATACTTTTTATTTAACTGCATTTAAATTAAACTCCCTTTTATCTTTTTTTTTTCCCAAGAATAAAGGTTCTCTTCAATTTGAAGACAAATGGGATTTTATGCGCCCGATTGTTTTGAAGCTTTTACGCCAGGAATCTGTTACAAAACAGCAGTGGTTTGATCTGTTTTCGTAAGTACCCCACTAATTCTGTTTGCTAGCATAAAGGAAATTTTGGTGATGTCTTTCTATACCTAAATGGAATGTGTAACTCTAAGCTGGTCTGTTTACCTATTAAAAAGTATTACTAGTTATATTGAGGGTCTCCAAGACCTCTCCCAGGTATGATGATTTGCTAGGGGGCTCACAGGACTGAACATACAATCATACTCACAGCTATGAGTCATTACAATGAAAGGATCCAAAGCAAAATCAGCAAAGGGAAAAGGTATATGGGGTGAAGTGCAGGAAAAAACAAGCACAAGCTTCCAAGAAGAGTCCTTTCCCAGGGGAGTCACACAGAACACACATAATTTTTCCAGCAATGATTGACAGCGTGTGATAAGTTGTCTACCAGAGAAGCTTATTGGAGACTCAGTACTCAGGGTTTTTATGGGGGCTGGTCACATAGGCAGTCTCTCTCAACATGTACCAAAATCAGTGTAAACCATATTGTTTATATAAACAGTTTAGGTACAGTGAGCCACTGTTATTTCAGGAAAGTTTTATTTAAGTATAGGAAACTGTTGACCATTCAAGTTCTCAGATGCCAGCCAAGGGCTAATCTTACAAGCAGGCATTTCTAGGGGATGCAGTCTCAGGGGTGCTGGTTTAACTTTTTGCCATTGGCCAAATTGTCTTTATAGCAAAATTATGTCAGCATGCCCCCATGTAGCAGGACAAGACCAACCTGTAGTATTGATCTCAGTTGCCCCCAACCCCTGCCCCCCCTTTTTTTTTTTGAGATGGAGTCTTGCTCTGTTGCCCAGGCTGGATTGCAGGGGTGCCATCTTGGCTCAGTGCAACTTCTGTCTCATGAGTTCAAGTGATTGTCATGCCTCCGCCTCCTGAGTAGCTGGGATTACAAGCGTGCGCCACCATGCCCGGCCAATTTTTGTATTTTTAGTAGAGACGGGGTTTCTCCATGTTGTCCTGGCTGGTCTTAAACTCCTGACCTCAGGTGATCCGCCTGCGTTGGCCTCCCAAAGTGCTGGGATTACAGGCATGAGCCACTACACCTGGCCAGTTATCCCTTTTTAGGGGTCCTGGATTTAGCCAGTTAAACTCCATTAATCATAAGGTTTATCTTAGAAAACCATGTGGCTTTCTCTTTCAGTTTCTGTATAGACCTTTTTTTAACATGGTCAACTCGGGCACAGTATAACTCAGGGTGGTAAGTTGAAGCAGACCTGAAAGCCTTCCAGGACTGAGACAGTGACTTGCTAGGGTACATACACTAACAAATATAATCCCAGAGGGCACATGTGGTACTTCTAGAAACGATACTCCAAGCAAGATATTAGGTAGTACAGGTTAACAAGGCCCCCGCTGTGGCCTCCCACCGTGGGGCCTGACATTCTGGGGTTCCCTGTTTAGTGTGGTTGATTTATAATTCAGTTCAGGCCTTCGTTTCAGATGGACTGCTTGAAGGCAGTTAATTCCAAACAGGAGGTGTTCTACATGGAAAATGCAGAAGCTGAGGCTGTTCCTTGCCATCTCATAGTTGGTGCTGTTAGGTATGATTGTAAGTTCAGCAGTCAGTTTGAATTAAAAGGACTCATGGCAGCTTGGAAAGGGAACCCTGAGAGATTTCCTTTAGGAAAAGGGGGAAAGCTTTTAGGAATAGTTGTGAAAAGCAAAAATCATTAATGTCCTCCTCCTCCACTGTCCCTTCCTGGCTGCTAGGTTTTGTTTTTTCTTCCTTATAAAATCAGTATATCCCTTTCAGTAATGAAAATTTCATGTCTTCTTAATCATTCAGACCTGTATGAGTGACAAAAGTTTTTTTTTACTAAAAAACATTTTTATACAGCTTAATTAGAAAGACATATTATATTTAGGAATTGATCAGGATGAAATCCTGAATTTTTAAGACTTTTCAAAATGGGCTTATGTTATCTGCCACCCCTTTTGTCCTGATCATTTATCTAGTGGGTAGCCTAGAAAACATCAGTTCCTTTCTGGGGACAGCTGCGTTTAATAACCAGACTGACCTACTAAGGTCTGTGTGTACCAGGAGGAGTGACAGGAAAGAGAGAACTAGAGTCAGGGTATTAAATCTGTTGTTGCAAACTGTAACCAATCCAGAAAGGCAAACACAAGTCAGTAGCAGTGAGACATCTCAAGAAGGGGTCAAAATCTAGTCTGTAAGAAGTGGGCGAAGGGGCCGCACTCTTTGTGATGTGCCCCCTCCCAACTACAACTTTTTTTTTTTTTTTTTTTTTTTTTTTTTGAGACAGAGTCTGGCTCTGTCCCCCAGGCTGGAGTGCAGTGGCACCATCTTGGCTCAGTGCAAGCTCCGCCTCCCGGGTTCACGCCATTCTCCTGCCTCAGCCTCCCTAGTAGCTGGGACTACAGGCGCCCACCACCGCGCCCTGCTAATTTTTTTGTATTTTTAGTAGAGAGAGGGTTTCACTGTGTTGGCCAGGATGGTCTCGAACTCCTGACCTCGTGATCCGCCCACCTCGGCCTCCCAAAGTGCCAGGATTACAGGCTTGAGCCACTGCACCCAGCCCTCAACTACAACTTTTGGTAGGAACCACCAGTGGGGAATACTGTTAGTCTCCATATCAGATATATAAGACCAGTCAGCAGCTTGATTTTCGATAGTCCCATCAGAGAATAAGACTTTTTCTTTGGGTGTCTGTGAGTGGTTGAGGTGGTCCAGCCAGAATCCATGATGTTTTCATAGTTTCTGACTCCACAGGAGGATATCTTTTAAATATTCAGTAGTCTTTGACGGCCAGACAAAGTGGCTTACGCCTGTAATTCCAGAGCTTTGGGAGGCCAAGACAGGGTGATCACTTGAGCCCAGGAGTTCAAGACCAGCCTGGGCAACATAGTGAGACCCTGTCTCTGAAAAAAAAAAAAAAAAATTATCTGAGTGTGGTGGCACATGCCTGTAGTCCCATGTAATTGGGAGCTGAGGTGGGAGGATTGCTTGAGCCCTCAAGCCGATTGCTTGCTGCATTGAGGCTGCAGCAAGCCGTGACTGTGCCACTACACTCCAGGCTGGGTGACAGAGCAAGACCTTGTCTCAAAAAAAAAAAAAAAATTTGAGGCAAATTCCTGTTTATTGAGTATATGCCTGCTTTTGGTTCAGCACAGTTTGTGTTGAGGTTGAAATAGCCCAGTAGCAGAGTGTCAGGTTTCAGCCTAGCGTCAGATCCAGGTAATTGAGATCTGTTATTTCAGGATTCCAAAACAGTTAGTGTCTTGTCTTTGGCAGTAGCAAAGCCAAGATACTGCAGGCTCGCAGTCATATTTCAAGTCTGAGTGATCAGCGAAACTGTCCTAAGTCCTTTTTACCTTGTCTTAGGATCCAACTTGATCCGCTCAAAAATATGCACATCAGGCTGGAAAATCATCAGCTTCTAAGGGTCAGACATCTAATTTCACAAGAATTCAATAGCAGTGAAAAACTGCATTTAAAATTCCAAAAGTGTATTTCTTCCATCTGGAGATTTCGTTTGTTTTCATGTTGTCTCTCTTTTTCCAGGGTCATCAGTAGTTAAAAAAGTCATAGTAAATATCATCCATTGTGGAGATTTATTCTGTTCCCAATACTCAGAGAGTTTAAATTCCAGTCCCTTCAGCAGAAAAAAGCAAGAAATTTTGTCTCACTAACTCTTCCTGATTGGGACAATCCCTCTAGCATTTATGAAATGACTAGAGGCATATTACATGTTATATCAGTTTTGATTATACATCTAGATGCAATAGCTGCAAAGTACAAACTCATCTCTCAGTCCCCCCACTTTATTTTAAATTTATTTATTTATTATTGAGACAGAGTCTTGCTCTGTTGCCCAGGCTGGAGTGCAGTGGCACAACCTCAGCTCACTGCAGCCTCTACCTCCCAGGTTCAAGCGATATTCCTGCCTTGCCTCTTGAGTAGTTGGGGCTACAGGTACCCACCACTGTGCCAGGCTAATTTTTGTATTTTCGGTAGAGACAGGTTTTCACATGTTGGCCAGGATGATCTTGAACTCTTGACCTCAAAGTTATCTGCCCACCTTGGCCTCCCAGAGTGTTGGGATTACAGGCATGAGCCACCGTGCCCAGCCATCCTTATTCCTTATTTTAAATTTAATCAACCCCCAGCAGTAAATTCAGTGTTTATAAGAGTAACACATTACAGCTGCTGGGAGATCCTGACTGGAATGCAAGGTGTAGGAAGGAACTGCAGCAGCAGCAGCTAGGCTGAAGAAACAGCTGGAGTGGTTCACTCTCCCCATTCCTGTTTCTGCCCTAGTTTATCTAAAGCTTTGCTCCAGCCCTGGGCTCTGATCTTGCTATTATTTTTTCCTATTTAGAGGAGAGAGCATACAAACTTTTAACATTTTTGGTCCACCCAAAACTCACCTTTGGGAACTTTTGGGTCTCTTCCCACCTGGAGGCAAGAAAAAAAAAAAAAAAACCAGAGACATCATCCAGGCTCTGTTTTTTTCTCCCTTCACTTTAGTCAGCATGGCCAGAAACTGCCAGGGGAATGAGGTAGCCAATTCTCCTGGTTTAGAGCTATCATTTTCAAATTTCATAGGTAATTTTTACCTGTCACAACAGATAGAAGCTCAGCTGCTGTTTCATACTATGAATGATTTTATAGCCACCCAAGCAGCAAATGTTTGTCATCCTACTGCTTCTTCCCTCTTCATGAGTCCACCTTCTAATACCAGCTGTGTCAGCAATCCCAAGGTCACCCCTAGGCCCAGTGATTGCTGGGAGTATTCATGGGACTCACCATGTAGTTGTATTCATGGCTATGAATTATTACAGCGAAAGAAGCAAAGCAAAATCAACAAAGGGAAAAAGTGCATGTGGCAAAGTCCAGGGGAAACGAAATCCAAACTTCCATATGTCTTCTCGCAGAGGAGTCACACATTAAGTTTAATCCTCCAGCAACTGACAGTGACCACACATATAAAATATTGTCTACCAGGGAAGCTGATTAGGGACTCAGCACCCAAACTTTCTGCTGGGGGCTGGTCATGTAAGCAGCTTCTGCCTGGCACATACCAAAATTCGAGACTGGCAGAAGAAAAGGAAGTGTCCAACGTAAGTCATGCTGTTTGTGTAAACAGTTTAGAAACGTAAAACATTCTCGTTAAGGAATGATGGGAATCCTCCCAAAAATCCAAATTGCCACATCCTAGCCAAAGGCCAGTCTTGCACCCAGGTCTGTCTTAGGATAGCAGTCTCAGACACACTATTAAAATGCTGCATCAATGAATTATAGATGTATAATTGCATAAGCTGTACACATTGGGCTATTGTAATTGTTTTCTGTCTTTATCACTTAAAATATTCTAATTTCCGAAATGATGTAGGACCTTGTTGCATACTATCAATTAACTTATACTTCTGGCCTTTGGGAAATTAAAGTTCAGTAAGAAAAAGCTGAGGCCTTTTAAAGCTTTATTACATTCATGTATACATATGTTTTTTGTAAATTATTCAATTAAACTATTTTATGAATGATACGTTGGGTGTGGTGGGGTGTTTTGTTGTTATGTTGTTTTTGCCAGTCTGTGTTGATAAGATTTATTATCGAGAATAGTGCTTGTTCTCTGAGTACTCCTGACTTAGAAAAGGAGCATAGAGTGATGGTGTTCCCTACTAAAAGGGGACTTCAAAGTAGAAATCGTCAATAACCTTGTACTTGCTACAGTTAGTGGCCTCAACATGATGTTTTTAAAGATCTTTTGGCCGGGTGTGGTGGCTCACACCTGTAATCCCAGCACTTTGGGAGGCCGAGGTGGGTGGATAACCTGAGGTCAGGAGTTCGAGACCAGCCTGGCCAACATGTCTACTAAAAATACAAAAATTACCTGAGTGCGGTGGTGGGCCTCAGTAATTCCAGCTACTTGGGAGGCTGAGGCAGGATAATCACTTGAATCCGGCAGGCAGAGGTTGCAGTGAGCCAAGATTGCACCATTCCACTCCAGCCTGGGAAATGAGCAAAACTCCATCTCCAAAAAAAAAAAAAAAAAAAGATCCTTCATCTCCGTGGAGTACCTAAAGCAGTTCAATGTATCGTCCTTTTAGGTAAAGGGATTCCTATATATCACCAAAATTGCAAGACTGACAATAATTAAAACCCTTGTAAATTTTAGCCATATTTTGGCCATGTTAATCATTAACATTTAGGTTACTTATATCTTTCTAAATCTTAGTTACTAAGTAATGTATTGATGTTAAGGTACATTGACTATCTGAGATTTTCCCCCCTTTTCTCCTAATCTTTTTTTTTTTTTTTTTTTTGAGACGGAGTCTTGCTCTGTCACCCAGGCTGGAGTGCAGTGGCGCAATCTCGGCTCACTGCAAGCTCCGCCTCCTGGGTTCACGCCATTCTCCTGCCTCAGCCTCTCCGAGTAGCTGGGACTACAGGCGCCCGCCACCACGCCCGGCTAATTTTTTGTATTTTTAGTAGAGACGGGGTTTCACCGTGGTCTCGATCTCCTGACCTCGTGATCCGCCCGCCTCGGCCTCCCAAAGTGCTGGGATTACAAGCGTGAGCCACCGCGCCCGGCCTCCCTTTTCTCCTAATCTATATTCTTTCTCAGTTGAAGTATTCTTGGTATTTTGGGTGGTATAAGAGATTGTTCTGCATATTGTGCAATATTTATCACTTCTGCCCTTCACTCTTTTTTTTTTTTTTTTTTTTTAATTGAGATAGAGTTTCATTCTTGTTGCCCAGGCTGGAGTGCAATGGCGCAATCTTGGCTCACTGCAACCTCTGCCTCCCGGGTTCAAGCAATTCTCTTGCTTCAGCCTCCCAAGTAGCTGGGATTACAGGCATGCACCACCACACCTGGCTAATTTTTTGTATTTAGTAGAGATGGGGTTTCATCATGTTGGTCAGACTGGTCTTGAACTGCTGACCTCAGGTGATCCACTCACCTTGGCCCCCCAAAATGCTGGGATTACAGGTGTGAGCCACTGTGCCCGGCCTGTCCATGCTTATCAACTCCAGTCATGAACACTCCTTCTGCGTCTTTCCCCTCACCCTTCTGTGTCTTTCTCCCCACCTTGCATTATAAAAACAAAGATTCTCCCATGTTTCCAGATACCCTTCTAGGGGAACAATACCTTCCTCAGTTGAGAACTGCTACTGTAGATCCATTTACAATTTTAGCCATTTTTAAGTGTACAATTCAGTGGCGTTAATTATATTCACAGTGTTTTGCAAACATCAACACAGTCCATTCCCCAAACCTCTTCATCATCTGAAACAGAAGCTCTGTACCCATTAAACAATACTTCATTCTTCCTCTCCTCAGCTCCATTTTAGTTTCCATCTATGAATTTGCTTATCTAGATAACTCATATAAATGGAATTGTATAGTATTTGTTGTTTTGAAAGACATACTGTTTTTTAGTGGGCTTGGTTATTCAGTTCAGGTTTAATGTTATGACTGATATTCTTGCTTTTGTTGCTTCTATAACTTTATCATGGATCTGATGTTATTGTTTCTTCATTTTCCCTTTCTTTGTTTTCATTAATTTTAAAGTTTATTTCCATTAGTGGTTGCCTTTGTGTTTCTTGCTCTTAGTTAGAAGCATGTGATAGTCCTACTACTTGAAAAAAAATACATATCATTTTATCACACCAAGGTCACATTATTCTTCTCTTCTACACAAGGAAATCAAAACCTTTGGAATAGTTTTTACTTCTTGCTGCTTTTCCTGTAGCTTCTGTCTGCCTCCTTAAGACTTTTGAGAAGCTTCTATTTCCTCCCTTTCCTATTTCCCAACTCCTAGATTTTTCTAATATAGTTAAGCTTTTAAAAATATTTACCTTATAGCATGTTGCCTTTTAAAAGCGCTTTGGGGCTGGGTGTGAATGCTCATGCCTGTAATCCCAACACTTTGAGAGGCCGAGGCTGGAGGATTGCTTGAGGCCAGAGTTTGAGACCAGCCTGGGAAACACAGTGAGATTCCGTCTGTACAAAAAATTAGCCAAGGCTGGGTGTGGTGGCTCATGCCTGTAATCCCAGCACTTTGGGAGGCGAAGGCAGGTGGATCACCTGAGGTCAGGAGTTCGATACCACCCTGGTCAACATGGTGAAACCCTGTCTTTACTAAAAATACAAAAATCGGCTGGGTGTGGTGTTGTACACTTGTAATCCCAGCTACTTGGCTGGCTGAGGCACGAGAATTGCTTGAACTCGGGAAGCGGAGGTTGCAGTGAGCCGTGATTGTGCCACTGCACTCCAGCCTGGCTGACAGAGACTCCGTCTCAAAAAAAAAAGAAAAATTAGCCAGTCATGGTTGCACATGCCTGTAGTCCCAACTACTCAGGAGGCTGAGGCAGAAGGATCCTTGAGCACAGGAGTTTTAAGTTATGAGCTCATCGTGCCACTGCACTCCAGGCAGGGTGACAGGGAGAGACCCTGTCTCAACAACAAAAAAAGTACATTGAGAACATTCTTCCCTGATATAGCAATGCAGAGAAGTAACTGGTGATTGAGAAAAGAGAGCTGGAGAAGATGTACCAAATCCCTTCTAAATTTGACTCTTCTTTTGATAAGATTTCTAGGGAATTATCTAACTCCACCCCCTTTACCACACCATTCCCTGTTATCCTATGAGACTCAAGTCCTGTTTGAACCTTTCTGACATACATGCAGAAGTGATTTGAGTACGGCAGGGTTACAAAGGTAGGTTTGTTTTTCGGACGCACAGATCTCCTCTGATGGGTGACTTTGGCTCCAGAATTTTTCAACAGCCTTACCAACCTTTCTTAGAACTGTGCTGATTCTTACTGCTCAAACTTCCTTTCTTGTCTCCTCTACAGGGATCACACCTACACCCAGCTTTCTCTAGCCCATTTTCCATTTTCCTTCACAGGTGTTCCCTTAGTAAATCTCTTACATTAATAATCTCATTAGCTTCTTTTGTTTTTGTTTTGTTTTTCTTTTTTTTTTTTTTTTTTTTTGAGACGGAGTCTCTTGTCACCCAGGCTGGAGTGCAGTGGCACGATCTTGGCTCATTGCAACCTCTGCCTCCCAGGCTCAAGCGATTCTCCTGCCTCAGCCTCCCAAGTAGCTGGGATTATAGGCGTCTGCCACTGCGCTGGCTAATTTTTGTATTTTTGGTAGAGACGGGGTTTCACTATGTTGGCCAGGCTGGTCTCGAACTCCTGAGCTCAGGTGATCCACCCACCTCAGCCTCCCAAAGTGCTGGGATTACAGGTATGAGCCACCACGCCCACACCCGGCCTGTTTTTTTTGTTTTTTTTTTTCTTTTTTAGACAAAGTTTTGTTCTTGTTGCCTAGGCTGGAGTGCAGTGGCGTGATCTCGGCTCACTGCAACCTCTGCCTCCTGGGTTCAAGCGATTCTCCTGCCGCAGCCTCCCAAGTAGCTGGGATTACAGGCACCTGCCATCAAGCCTGGCTAATTTTTTGTATTTTTAGTGGAGATGGGGTTTCATCATGTTGGCCAGGCTGGTCTCAAACTCCTGACCTCAGGCGATCCACCCGCCTCGGCTTCCAAAGGTGCTGGGATTATAGGCGTTAACCACCTCACCAGGCCCCATCAGCTTCTTAAAAGGCTTCTTAAACTAACACAAGTCAATGTGGAATGTCTGGCACATAGTAAGCAGTTAACACATGTTAGTTTTTTTTTTTTTTTTTTTTTGGAGAAGGAGTCTCGCTCTTTCACCCAGGCTGGAGTGCAGTGGCGCGATCTTGGCTCACTGCAGGCTCTGTCCCCCGGGGTTCACGCCATTCTCCTGCTTCAGCCTCTCCGAGTAGCTGGGACTACAGGCGCCCGCCACCACGCCCGGCTAATTTTTTTTGTATTTTTAGTAGAGATGGGGTTTCACCGTGGTCTCGATCTCCTGACCTCGTGATCCGCCCACCTCGGCCTCCCACAGTGCTGGGAATACAAGCGTGGGCCACCACGCCCGGCCCACATGTTAGTTTTGTTATAGTAAATTAAATAAAAGATGATGGTGACTATCATTATGGTAATGGGAGGTAATGGGAGGGAAACGTCTACATTAGAGGGACATTTGCATGATGAATGTAATAGGACTGTGATTGAATATGAGGGATAAAAGGGGGTTGGGTTGCCCAATTTTTTTCTTATCACTTCACATTTCACTTTACAGGGTAGCCACATTGATGTGCTTATAGTCCACTGCAGTTACCTTAGTCATCCACAATTCTTCTTTTTTTTTTTGAGACAGAGTCTTGCTCTGTTGTCCAGGCTGCAGCGCAGTGGCGCAGTCTTGGCTCACTGCAACCTCCACCCCTGGGTTCAAGCAATTCTCATGCCTCAGCCTCCCAAATTTCTGGGACAACAGGCGTGCCTCACCACACCAGGCTAATTTTTGTATTTTTTTAGTAGAGATGGGGTTTCACCATGTTGTCTAGGCTGGTCCTGAACACCTGGCCTCCAGTGATCCACCAACTTTGGCTTCCCTAAAAGCTGGGATTACAAGCTTGAGCCACTGCACCTGGCCCACAGTTCTATATACTGTCGATTTTTTTTCATAAAATATCCTCTCTCCTATTTTTATACACCTTTGCCTGGCAAACTCCTATTTTTGGAGATTAAGCTCAGGAACCAACTATTCCAGGAAGCCTTTCCTTTTCCTCTCTACCTCTCACTCACCCTTACCCTGTCCTTGAGTTCCTAAACCATCTTTTGTTTATATGCATAAAATAGTTGTAAACATATTATAATCAATCAATTTTTCTATCAGTTTCTTTTTTTTCTTTTTTGAGACAGAGTCTTGCCCTGTTGCCCAGGCTGGAGTGCAGAGGTGGAATCTTGGCTCACTGCAACCTCCACTTCCTGGGTTCAAGCAATTCCCTTGCCTTAGCCTCCTGAGTAGCTGGGACTACAGGCGAGCACCACCATGCCTGGCGAATTTTTGTATTTTTAGTGGAGATGGGGTTTCGCTATGTTGGCCAGGTTGGTTGCGAACTCCTGGCCTCAAGTGATCTGTCCACCTCGGCCTCCCAAAGTGCTAGGATTAAAGGCATGAGCCTCCATGCCCGGCCTGTTTCTTTTTAAAAAAAATTGTTTTTAGAGGCAGGGCATTACTCTTTCACTCAGGCTGGAGTGCAGTGGCACAATAGTAGCTCACTGTAACCTTGAACTTCTGAGTTCAAGTGATCTTCCCTCAGCCTCTTGAAAAGCTAGGACTACAGGCATGTGCCACCATGCCCAACTAATTATTTTATTTTATTTTTGTATAGATGTGATCTTGCCATGCGGCCTAGGCTAATCTCGAACTTCTGGCCTCAAATGATCCTCCTGTCTTGGCCTCCAGGAGTGCTAGGATTACAGGCATGAGCCAATATGCCCTGCCCAGTCTCTTCTTTTAGACTCTAGATTCCTTTAGTCATTAGATGAGACTGTATAGGTATGCAGGAGTCATTTAATTGTTTTGTAATTTATTCTAAGAGTATTGGGAAACCGTTAGAGGATTTAAGTATGGGGTAATATGATGCGACTTGAGTTTTGTAAAGAT
Organism: Symphalangus syndactylus; assembly: GCF_028878055.3. NCBI lineage: Eukaryota > Metazoa > Chordata > Mammalia > Primates > Hylobatidae > Symphalangus > Symphalangus syndactylus. Next base: position 124,904,972 of record NC_072425.2, read on the forward strand.
CACTTTAGCTTCTTGTTTAATAGATTGGAGGGTTTCAAGAGTAGATTTGGTTTAGTGTGAGTTCTGGAGCCTGATTTCCTGGCTCCACCATAAACTAACTGTATAATCTTGGATTGTTTTTCCTTCAATTTCCCCATCTGTAAAATAAGGATAAAATAGTAGTACTTTAGAATTGCTATGAAGATAAAATAAGTTAAAAGAACTTAGAATAGTATCTGGCTGGTGCCTCACGCCTGTAATCCAGCACTTTGGGAGGCCAAGGCAGGTGGATCACCGGAGGTCAGGAGTTTGAGACCAGCCTGACCAACATGGCAAAACACCATTTCTACTAAAAATACAAAAATTAGCCAGTGGTACATGCCTGTAATCCCAGCTACTTGGGAGGCTGAGGCAGGAGAATCGTTTGAACCCAGGAGGTGGAGGTTGCAGTGAGCCAAGATTGCACCATTGCACTTCAGCCTGGGCAACAAGAGCGAAACTCCATCTCTAAATAAATAAATAAATAAATAGTATCTGGCACATAATAAGCAGTCAGGTGTTACCTTTTATATTGTTATTTAACAAATATTTGTGTGCTTATAGCATACTAGGCACTGGACCAGATACCATTATCAAGCTGAGTTGAACAAGTGACAAAAGCATTGAAATTAATATGGAGACAAAACTTTGGGCTCTAATAATGTCTCTAAAAATTGGAATATAGGCCAACCCCAGTGGCTCATGCCTATATCCTGGCCCTTTGCGAGGCTGAGGCGGGAGGATCACTTGAGTTCAGGAGTTCATGATCAGTCCAGACAACATAGGGAGACCGTGTCTCTACAAAAAACAAAAAATTAGCCAGACATGGTGGCACATACCTGTGGTCCCAGCTAGTCAGGAGGCTGAGGCAAGGTTGAGCACAGGAGGTTGAGGCTGCAGGAGCTGTGTTCATGCCACTACACCTCAGACTGGGCAACAGAGTGAGACAGTGTCTCAAAAAAAAAAAAAAATTAGAATATAAAACAATTTGATTATTGACATGTTGTAATTCTGGAGTTGTTTTATTTGGATTTCTTTGACTTTTTTTTTATACTAGAGGCTCCATTATGAATTGAATGAATCATTGGGGAACATTTTTTGAATGAATGATTCTTCAGTATGACCCTTTCCTTTCGTTGTAAGTTTCTCCGATTTACAGCTTGGTAATTTGATTTACAACTTGGTAATTTTTTTACTTTTTTTTAAATTTTAATCTTTTTTTTTTTTTTTTTTGAGACACAGTTTCACTCTGTTGCCCAGGCTGGAGTTCAGTGGCACCATCTTGGCTCACTGCAACCTCTGCCTCCTGGGTTCAAGTGATTCTCATGCTTCAGCCTTCCAAGTAGCTGGGATTACAGGTGTGCACCACCACGCCTGGCTAATTTTTGTATTATTAGTAGAGATAGGGGTTTCACCATGTTGGCCAGGCTCGTCTTGAACTCCTGACCTCAAGTGATCTGCCCACCTCAGCCTTCCCAAGTGCTTTGATTACAGGCTTGAGCCACTGCCCTGGCCTACAACTAGGTAATTAAGAAATTAATTTTCTGAATATGCTGTACTGGTATTAAATATATTTCTATAATGAAGGACTTTTTTGTAAACTATGTCAGCTTTATAAGTTCTGAGTTTTTGTATATCAATTTATGATAGCTTTTGTTTTTGTTTTTTTGTTTAAAGGAGAAACAGTAATTGATGTGTAAGTGGGTAATATATGGGGAAGCTAGGAGATTTGCTTTATTGTGATTTAAGTGAGTAATTTTTTTAAAAAGACAAAATAGGCTGGCCCACAATCCCACCATTTTGGGGGGCTGAGGCAGGAGAATTGCTTGAGGATATGAGTTCAAGCCCAGACTGGGCAACATAGCAAAACCCCATCTCTACCAAAAAGTTAAAAAACTAGACAGGTGCATGCTTGTAGTCCCAGCACTCAGGAGGCTGAGGCGGGGGGATCCCTTGAGCACAGGAGTTTGAGACTATAGTGAGCTATGGTTGTGGCACTGCACTCCAGCCTGGGTGACAGAGTATATAACAAAGCTGGGCATGGTGGCTCACACTTTTAATTCCAGCACTTTGGAGACTGAGGCAGGAGGATCCCTTGAAACAAGGAGTTGAAGACCAGCCTGGACAACATAGCAAGACTGTTTCTACAAAAAAATTAAAAAAAAAAATTTGGCGTGGTGGCATGCTCCTGTAGTCCCAGCTCTTAGGAGGCTGAGGAGGGAGGATCGCCTCAACCCAGGAGGTCAAGGCTGCAGTGAGCCGTGATTGTGCCAGTGCACACTAGCCTGGGCAACAGAGTGAGACCCTGTCTCTAAAAAATTAAAATTAAAATTAAAAAAATAATAATTAAAATAAAAAGGACAAAATAGTATACATCTATTGTGTTAAAGAATTAAAAGGATTTGTAGTTGTTTTTGCATGGGAAAATATTAATAGCAGTTAACTTTGGGCAGTGACATTGGGAGATGGAGACATGCTTTCATAACTAAATTTTATGTGGTAAGTAGCAGAGAATTAAAGAGGAAAACAATGGCTAAATAAAATAAAAATAGAAACAAATGTATATGTGAGGCAATTTACAAGCGTACTTGGTTTATATGAGTGAATTCAGACACCATTAGCTTGGTTCTAATATGGTCCATGGAAACTGTACTGAAATAGAATTTAACATGTTTCGTTCAGTTCTTGTTTCATTATTAGTGTTTGTTTACCTACTTTATATTCACAGGGATGTGCATGCAGTCTGTCTTTGGGATGATAAAGGCCCAGCAAAAATTCATCAGGCTTTAAAAGAAGATATTCTTGAGTTTATTAAGCAAGCACAGGCAGTAAGTTCTACATGCTTATTTTAGACTTGTTTTAAAACTACTCAGATAATATCATATTTTATAATTTTGAAAGTAGAACTTCTTGAAGTAATTTCAAAATATTGCATTGACTTTTGACACATTTGTTAAATAAATTTATTAATGAAATGATCATCATTAGTTGGATTATTTTTTTCCCCACAGTGATACTTCTGTCAAGAGGGTACATATTATATTTAATTAAAAGATGCTATAGCAAATTCAGTTTTTTATATTTTTTAGGAGTCCCCACCACCATTATTTTTTGGCTACACATCAGTCCACACAAATCTTTTTTTTTCTCTCATGACTAATACCTCTTCTCAAGTTGACAGTAATTTCTTCAATTCCAGATCCTTCTCCAATTGTAATTTCTTTAGACTGTCCTTTGTATTGCTGTTGCTGAGCTGAAATTCAGCACTGTTGTATTGCTGTTACGTATAAATGGCTAATAATATCAAAAATCAAAATCTCATTTTTGATCAAAATCAAAAATTTTGATCAAAAATCAAAAGCTCATTTAGGCATTAGATTTGTTGTGCAAGAGTTAGTTGTTTTTTTTTTTTTCTTTGACACCTTGTAATGTTGTTTCAAATCAGCCATGGCCTCTCTTATGAATAAATCCCTTACCATTTTGAGGAGGACCCTAAGGACATGAGATTATTTTCCTTTCTATAACATGAGCTCTGGGGCAGGGCACAGTATCTCAGGCCTGTAATCCCAGCACTTTGGGAGGCTGAGGCAGGCAAATCGCTTGAGTCAAAGAGTTTGAGACCAGCCTGGGAAACATAGTGAGACCTTATCTCTATACAAAATAAAAAATTACCCAAGCGTGATGGTGCACCCCTGTGGTTGCAGCCACTCAGGAGGCTGAGGCAGGAGAATTGTGTGAGCCCGGAAGGTTGAGGCTGCCGTGAGCCGTGATCATGCCATTGCACTCAGCTTGGGCAGCAGAGTGAGACCCTGTCTCAAAAAAAAGCAAAAAAACAGAAAGGTCTGGTCTGATGGCTAGAAGGCTAGGCTAGAATTTCTTATTCTTTAGTTGGATCATTCCATTAATGTCTTGTACAACATTAGTAAAAGTTGTTTGTTAAATCGTGTTATTAAATACTAAAAGGTGCTTAGCAGTTGAAAATTAAAACTGAGTTTTTTCTATATATGACTTAAGATATTGAAATCAAATATATGATTGGCATATATTTTAATTTTGCTAGTAGCCACTACCATGATGGAGTAAGACTAATCTATTGGATATTACTTAAGAGATTAAGTGTTTTATTGATAGTTTCTTGACAAATTTTTTAAATTGTAGTTTTGTAGGAAGTTATCTTTTAATGAAAATCTGTTTTCAAGCACTTAGAAAATTAAACGTTTCTGGATTAAGAAAATGTGGCACATATACACCATGGAATACTATGCAGCCATAAAAAATGATGAGTTCATGTCCTTTGTAGAGACACGGATGAAACTGGAAACCATCATTCTCAGTAAACTATCGCAAGGACGAAAAACCAAACACCGCATGTTCTCACTCATAGGTGGGAATTGGAACAATGAGAACACATGGACACAGGAAGGGAAACATCACACCCCGGGGACTGTTGTGGGATGGGGGGACGGGGGTGGGATAGCATTAGGAGATATACCTAATGCTAAATGACGAGTTAATGGGTGCAGCACACCAACATGGCACATGGATATACATATGTAACAAACCTGCACATTGTGCACATGTACCCTAAAACTTATAGTAATAATAAAAAAAGAAAAAAAAAGAAAATTAAATGTTTCAGTATCACAATTTAAAACTATTTTCTTAGAAACTAATTTAGAGATAGTTTCTACTTGCATTGAGAAATGTACCACGTTTTCTTTTTATGACTTGATAAAGATAAATTATGTTTATTTCAGATTGATAGAGCTTTATTCTTCAGTTTCTGGAAATAAACTTATAAAGAATTACCTTAGATGTTATTAACAGATGTTAAAAAATATGCCGAACACTGGCAAAAAAGGTAGGGGAGGGTTTCACTGTAACATGACTGAATAAAGTCTGGAAATGTAGACCTCAGCAACAACCCAAGAATGGGATTTAGCACCACTAATTCTGAGCAGTTAATAGGAATAGCAATGCCAGACATGGGTCTTAAAAAGACCCATCTTTAAAAGATTTTTAAATGCTTAAGAAACTTTTTTTTTTTTTTTTTTTTTTTTTTTTGTGAGTCATTTTACTTAGGCAATCTTCAATTGAACATACCTTGTTAGGAAGAACCAAATCTCCCAGATGGTTGAAGGGCAATATGCACTGAAATGTTTATAACATTTTTTAAAGAACAAAAAAAAAGAAGTAAAAATAAACATAGGTGGAGTCTTTTTTGTTTAACCTAGATTAACACAACTGTTGTTCACAATTCTGTGGCTTAGCAATTTGGGCTTGTCTCAGCTGATTTTGCCTAAGCTTATTAATGCAGCAGCAGTGAGCTGTTGGACATGGTGGTCTAAGAGAGCATTAAAACACATATATGGTTTTCGATGTGGCTTTCTCTTCCCTGTATGGTTTGTCATTCTCAAGGAAACCAGCCTTTGAGATGAAAGTGGAATCTGCAATACCTATTCATGGATAGGCTGAGAAATCTTACAGTGTTACATCGGTGGCATTCTGTTGGTCAAAGTAAATCACAGGACCAGCCCAAACTCCTCTAATAGTGGGGAAATACACTCCACCACCTTTTTTTTTTTTTTTTTTTTTTTTTTGGAGATGGATTCTCACTCTGTCGCCCAGGCTGCAGTGCAGTAGCGCGATCTCGGCTCACTACAACCTCTGCCTCACGAATTCAAGCGATTCTCCCGCCTCAGCTTTCCGAGTAGCTGAGATTACAGGTGCATGCCACCATGCCTGGCTAATTTTTGTATTTTTAGTAGAGATGGGGTTTCACCATGTTGGTCAGACTGGTCTCAAATTCATGACCTTGTGATCTGCCCGCCTCAGCCTCCCAAAGTGCTGGGATTACAGGCATGAGCCACCGCGCCTGGCGTGACTCTACCACCTTTTAAAAACTTGAGATATAATTAATATACCATAAAATTTACTCTCTTAAAGGTTATGATTCAGTGTGTTGTAGTATATTTCATACAATTGTGCAACCGTCACCCAATAATCTCAGAATATTTGCATCACCCTAAAAAGAAATCCTATACCTATGAAGTCACTCCCTTCTCCCAACCCACTAAATCGCTAATCTGTTGTCCATGTGGATATGTCTATATTTGACATTTTCTGTAATTGGAATCGTAATATGTGGCCTTTTGTGACTAGTTTCTTTCACAATATTTGTTTCTCTTTGTGGCCGAATAATTCTATTGTTTGGATATACCATATATTGTGGGGTTTTTTGGTTTCTTTTTTCATTTGTTTAGTTTTTTTTTCTTTTTGAGACAGGGTATTGCTCTGTCTCCCAGGCCAGAGTGCAGTGGTGCAATCACAGCTCACTGTAGCCTCAACTGCTGGGGCTCAAGCAATCCTCCCACCTCAACCTCCTAAGTAGCTGGGACCACAGGCACGCACCACCACACCCAGCTAATTTTTTGTATTATTTGTGGAGATGAGGTCTTGCTATGTTGCCCAGGTTGGTCTCAAGTTCCTGAGCTCAAGCAATCCTCCCGCCTCAGCCTCCCAAAGTGCTGGGACTACCGTATGAGCCACCACGCCTGGCCCATATATTGTTTATCCATATTTCAGCTAATGGATATTTGGGTTGTTTCTACTTTTTATCTATTTTGAATAATGCTGCTATGAACATTCGTATACAAGTTTTTTTGTGAACATGTTTTAATTTCTTTTAGATATAAGAGCTCGTATAATAATTTAAAAGTTATGTACAATTTAGATTTTGGCATGAATATGTTTTGTTCTTAATTTTTCATAGCAACTGCATTTATTTCAAATTGGTACACCTCTTTTTTTCAGCGAGTACTGAGCCATCAAGATGATACGGCTTTGCTAAAAGCATATATTGTTGAATGGCGAAAGTTCTTTACACAATGTGATATTTTACCAAAACCTTTTTGTCAACTAGAGATTACTTTAATGGGTAAACAGGGCAGCAATAAAAAATCAAATGTGGAAGACAGTATTGTTCGAAAGGTAAGACCATTTTTCTCATTGTTTTCCTAATATTCTTCAGAAAGAGGGTAATTTGGAAGCATTTGAAAGTAATTTGAACTTTTAAGTGGGTTTTTCTACTTCACATTCAATTGCTTTTCAGCTCTTACTAGATTTTATTGAATAATATTCTTTTTTATGTCTTTAGCTTCAATCTTCTTTCATCTTTTTATGTGGTCTTAAGCTATAGATCTGCATCTTCAACCATTATCTCCTTTACTTTTCCTTTTTACTTTCTCCTTTTCCTGATATTATCTTCAGTATTTTATTTCTCTGTTCTTTCTTTGTACTCTTTTTTTTTTTTAAGAACTGGAGTGTCACTCTGTTGCCTAGGCGGGAGTGTGCAGTGGCTCCGTCTGCTCACTGCAACCTCCGCCTCCTGGGTTCAAGCAATTCTCCTGCCTCAGCCTCCTGAGTAGCTGGGACTACAGGCACGTGCCACCACACCCAGCTATTTTTTTGTATTTCTAGTAGAGACCAGGTTTCACCATGTTGGCCAGGCTCGTCTCGAACTCCTGACCTCAGGTGATCCACCTGCCTCAGCCTCCGAAACTGTTGGAATTACAGGCGTGAGCCCCCGCACCCAACCTATACCCTTACTAGAAATTAAATTACCTTTTTCCCCTCTCTCAAAAATTTCCTTTTATTAGGTTACCTTGTGATATCTTTATGTTTAATTGTGGCTAAACTGCTATCTTTATAATTTCCCTTTTACTTAATTCTTCTATTATAAATTCAGTATATACTGTGTTTATTTTCTATTTAAAAATTGTGTCAAGTAACCAGTCATGATTTAATGGAAAGAACTCAGTGCTGAATATGAAGGGTCTCCTAGGTTTCCCTTTCAACTCTTCAAACTCTGTCCTCATTTTCCATATGTCTTTCCACTTCTAAGAATCAAATGGAACTGTAGATTTGAAAAGTAAAAAATGCCATTTGAACTTTAGTCAATTTACTGTTTACTGTTATGATTATAGTAAAACACTCAGGCATTACAATAGTGTAACCTGGGCATTGTTGCCCCATCCCAGCCTTAAAATTTGCTCTGATGTTGACAGGGATACTGTAAATTTAGATACCCAGTGGTTCTTCAGTGATAGAAATCACTACAATATGGGAAATTTTTGCCAAGAAAAAAAAAAGTGAAAAACACTTCTGGCTGCTGTTTAATTTGTAGTCTCATAATCTTGTTCTCTTTTTTTGGCCATTCTCTATTGGTTGTGGGAAGCAGCATCCACTTAGTGATCAAGTGTATCAGTTCTGGGACCACAGTTTTTGGATTCAAATCTCAGTGTTGCCACTGATGAGGTGCATAAATGTGGAAAGTTAGCTTTGCTATCTGTACCCCAGGTTTCACATATCTAAAGGGGGGATAATCATAGTACCTATATCAAGATTATGAGGATTAAATGAGTTATATGCGTACAATACATAGAGCAGTCCCAGGTACAGAATGAGTGTTATAAAACTGTTAACTCTTGTTGTTATTGTTGCTGTCATTAATGTATCTCCTACATCTGACCAAGTTTCTTGGAGTACTGATGTAATCACCAATGTTTATGTACCATTTTTATCATTTTAATGGAACATCTAAACAGTAGATTTGCATACTCTTTTATAAGGTCCAGTATCAGATTTTCAGTTGGTCCTTTTTGCATATTTTATGTGTCTTTACAAACATATGCATATGTCTATTTCAAACACACCAATATATCTGAAATTCAACCATGGAACTACAGGAGAATAAACATTTTCCATGTATTATCATAGTTAATTTTTACAACCACTGAAATTTGCACTATTATTTTGACCATTTTACACATAAGAAAGCAGGTAAGTAACAGCTGGGATTCAAATCCAATTGGATTCTGAAACATTTGTTCTTTATTTACTTTTGTTTTGTTTGAAATGGGGTCTTGCTGTGTTGCCCAGGCTAGAGTGGAATGGTGTGATCTTGGCTTGCTGCAGCCTTGCCCTCCTGGACTTAAGTGATCCTCCCACCTCAGCCTCCCAAGTAGCTGGGACTACAGGTGCATGCCAGCATGCCTAGCAAATTTTTGTACTTTTTGTTGTTGTTGAGATGGGTCTTACTGTGTTGCCGAGGCTGGTCTCAAACTCCTCGCCTCAAGTGATCCTCCCACCTTGGCCTCCCAAGGTTTTGGGATTAGACCATGCCCAGTCGACCCTTCTTTACCATTATGCTAAATATACTGCTTCCCCGAAGTATTCAAGTGAATGCAACCTAAGTTATTTTGAGACAGGGTCTTACTCTGTCACTCGGGCTGGAGGGCAGTGGCGTGGTCTCGGCTCACTGGGAGTACAGGCGTGCACCATCACACCTGGCTATTTTTTTTTTGTAGAGACAGGATTTCGCCCTGCTACCCAGGCTGATCTTGAACTCATGGACTCCAGCAATCCACCGGCAGGTGGATTGGCCTCCCAAATTGTTGGGACTACAGGCGTGAGCCACTGCACCTGGCCCAGGCCTACAAATTTAATTTGTTTTTTGGTGTTTGTACATGATACTTTGCATATTAATAATTGAAAATTATGTTACAATTTTTTCTTGTTTTCCTAGCTTATGCTTGATACATGGAATGAGTCAATCTTTTCAAATATAAAAAACAGACTCCAAGATAGTGCAATGAAGCTGGTACATGCTGAGAGATTGGGAGAAGCTTTTGATTCTCAGCTGGTTATTGGAGTAAGAGAATCCTATGGTATGTTCTGAACTTTTATGATCATAATTTCTGTTTCATGGAAATTGTAGAACAATTATGGAATAGCACAATCAAAGTTATGTTTATTAGCATACAAAGTTACATCTACTTTTTGTACTAGATACCTTTTTTGAGAGCACGCAATTGATAATTCTGCTTAAAAAAATGTATAAAAATTCATATTAATGTGGTTAATATTTTCTTCATGCCATTAATTTCTTGGCAAGTCTTTTTAGTGAACTAAATTAGATACATAAATTTGAATGTGTAGCTCATAAAAGGTAACTAGTTCATTAAAAGGTTAGGTATTTATGTTTTCAGGAAGTAAGTTACTTCCATGAAAAGTAATGAAAAGGAGAGCATGTAGGAGTACATTCTGTCTTACTTCTAATTTGTTTCCTGTGACTTAGAGTATGCTTCTTCCCCGCGCTTCATCCTCCTCCTGGAAGCGTTTCTTAATTCCCAGAGTAAGTTAAGTTGTCTCATTTAGTGCTTCATGGTACCTGTGCCTCCTTGGCATAGTACTTTTGTTTAATTGTGTTGTTAGCACTGTGTCTTTACTGAACATAGAATGCATGGCACAAAATCACTCTAGATAGATATTTATTGAGTTAATGAACCTATAGAGTTACTTTTGACTGGCTTTTCTTCATGGCCCCCATATTCTTTTAGTTGTCAAGCCTTTAGATTTTCATTAGCAGTGCTCCTGAAATTTATTTGTTTTTAATTGAACTGCCACCAGACATTAAACTTTACATGCAGAGTTTTGAAACAGTCCTCTTATAATGATCTTATTGCTGTTGTTTAACCTATGTGCTGTTCATAAGATTAATGTTTAAGCACTACTTTATTGGTATTTTTTCTACTTACCCCTTAAGTGGTATACCATGCTTTTTTTTTTTTTTTTTTTTTTTTAAAAAGATGGGGTTTTGCTCTGTTGCCCAAGCTGGAGTGCAGTGGCGTGATCATGGCTCATTGAGCCTCCACCTCTCAGGCTCAAGCAGTCCTCCTATCTCAGTCTCCTGAGTAGCTGGGACTGCAGGCATGCACCACCACACCTAGCTAATTTTTTTCTTTTTTTTTCTTTTTTTGAGACAGAGTCTCACTCTGTCACCCAGGCTGGAGTGCAGTGGCATGCTCTCAGCTCACTGCAACCTCCACTTCCCAAGTTCAAGCAATTTTCATACCTCAGCCTCCAGAATAGCTGAGATTACAGGTGTGTGCCATCACGCCCAGCTAATGTTTGTATTTTTAGTAGAGATGGGGTTTTGCAATAGTGGCCAGGCTGGTCTTGAACTCTTGACCTCAAGTAATCTGCCCACCTTGGTCTCCCACAGTGCTGGGATTACAAGTGTGAGCCATTGTGTGTGGTCTTAATTTTTCTGTAGACACATGATTTTACTATGTTGCCCAGGGCATCTTCACAACCATTTGTAATTTACCATTCTACCTTACCTTCTATTAACCTTGCAATCCACTTAGACAACCTAGTCATATTTTCTTGTGCATTTCTGCTTCTGAATATTTACTTACCTTACTGATTTCCATTTATGCAAATTCTATTTTATTCTTTAAGATTCAGTTTAAATCCCATTGCTTCTGTGAATGTTTTCTTGATTATTCAGTTAGAAGTCAGTTTCTTACCTATTCAAAAATAGTCTATATTACCTGTATTGTTTATTTTTTACTTTACTGCTTTGTGCTGTTATCTTTGTAAGTTTCTTATGGAGAAGGATTTTGTCTTATATAATTATATGTTCTCTTGAGCATTGTTACCTTGCACATAATGACTCCTCAATATTTATTTCATTTATTATACTCAAAATATTGATTTTGATCATAATTGGAGTAATACTGTATTTTCTGTTTTTCAGTTAACCTTTGTTCTAATCCTGAGGATAAACTTCAAATTTATAGGGACAATTTTGAGAAGGCATACTTGGATTCAACAGAGAGATTTTATAGAACACAAGCACCCTCGTATTTACAACAAAATGGTGTACAGAATTATATGAAATATGTAAGTTAGAACTTAATATATGTGATAATTTGAGCAATTCCCTTGATATTCTTAAAATGATTGCTATTTTGCTTCTGGACAGGCAGATGCTAAATTAAAAGAAGAAGAAAAACGAGCACTACGTTATTTAGAAACAAGACGAGAATGTAACTCCGTTGAAGCAGTAAGTAATTTTGTAATTGAACATTTTATGGGATTATTTGAAATACAGAAGCATAGGAATGGCAAATAAACAACACAAATAACATTATTTAACAACCAACATTGTTAATTGATTTTAGTTCTTTTTGCCTATGAGCCATAGCACAACTTCATAGGAGGTATCTATTCACAACACATTGTCCTTTGGAGCTGGTATGGAAGATCAAATCTATTTGCCATACCTGTTCTAGACTTTATTTAATATAATTAATTTTTGGTAAGTTTTCTTTTATTATGTTTTATGCATATCTAAAATAAACCATTTTGTGATTTTCATGTTGCAAGTAATATATGCTCCCTTAGAGATACAATTGACTCTCTTTTTTTGTGCCAGTTATGTTCTGTGAAGTGGCTGCAAACACCAAATTAGTGAATAATGAATCATTTATTCCTAGGGGATATTTCTTCTCCTTCTGGGAAGGTGTTTCAAACTTCATTTGTCATGAGGTAAAATATTAATTATTACTATTTTTAGAAACAAAGTCTTGCTCTGTTGCCCAGGCTGGAGTGCAGTGGTGCAGTTATACCTCACTGTAACTCCTGGGCATAAGGGCCCCTCCTGCCTCAGCATCCTAAGTAGCTGGGACTACAGGCACACGTCACTATGCCTGACTAATAAATATATATATTATATATATATATATTTTTTTTTTATATATATACTTTATCTTTTTTTTTGAGACAAGGGCTCTCTCTGTTGCCCAGGCTGGAATGCAGTGGTGCAATCTCGGCTCACTGCAATCTCTGCCTCTCAGGCTCAAGAAGTTCTCCTGCCTCAGCTTCCCAAGTAGCTGGGACTACAACCGCATGCCAGCATGCCTGGCTAATTTTTTTATTTTTATTAGAGATGGGGTTTCACCATGCTGCCCAGCCTGGTCTTGAACTCCTAAGCTTAGGTGATCCACCCACCTTGGCCTCCCAGAGTGTTGCCACTGCGCCCGGCCACCTGGCTAATTTTTTAATTTTATTTTTCATAGAGAGCAGATCTTGCTATGTAGCCCAGGCTGGTTTTGAACTCCTGGCCTCAAGCAATCCTTCCTGCTCAGCCTCCCAAAATGCTAGGATTATGGGCATGAGCCACCATACCTGGCCTCAAAATATTAAAAAACAAAAAACTGGTCAGTGACAGTACCATGGTAGGTGTTTTCTTTTACATGGAGGACTGACCTTAGGGTGCTTTAGTATAAGGAAAGTTAGAATCTAGTTGGGACAGTCTTGGAATTGTTGAAACACAACAATAGTATTTCCTCTGGTTCCTTTCAGTCTTTGGAGCCTTGATTTAGATTTGCATTCTCAGGAATAACATTCTAGCTTGCCCATAATCAAATATTTTTCAACTATGAATGGGATTAAAAATTTTTTTTTTACTTTTGACTTTTCTTTGGCTTTGTCTATCTTAAGTGGTAGTCGTGTTTATTTTATTCTTTGTTCAGAAATCACGCCAAGTTGGGTGTCTTTTCCCTTTGGTTCTTTTAGTTTTTGTTTTGCTTGTCCTTGATTTGCAGTATGTATCCTCTTTGAGTGGTTGAAATAGTTTTGATATTGGCAAAAGGAAGGATAATTTAGTGGTTATTTTATCGAAGTTCTTTATAGTGATATAAATTCAGGTTTGGGCTACATTCAGAAGGCCAGGAAGGCTATTGACTTTTTTTTTAAACAGGTGGGCCACAGAGTTGTCCCTTAGGAAGATTAATCTGGTGACAGGAAAGATGGAAGACTGGAATGGGGAGGAGCTGGGAATAAGAAGTAGAAAGCATTTGCAGTAATTCAGGCAAGGTATTAGGCAGACCAAGTAGAGTTACAGAAGTGGGAATGGAAAAGACAAGGGAAGAGAGAAACTTCTTAGAGGTGGAACATTGTATCATGTGAATGGGGCTAGATATCACAGAGAATCAAGCCAATAATGTTTCTGAGGTTTTAGCCAGGGAGAACTGTGCTGCTACTGAGAGATTAGTATAAAAATAAGTCTTAGTGAGGGAGAAAGGATGAGTTCATTTTGGAGGATTTGGGTATTTGTTGTAGATTGACGTACCTGTAGCACCTGGATTGGGATGTTACAGTTTTATAAGGTGAAATTGTTCTGATCTCCTACTGCAATTTATATGTTAGTCATATCATAGTCACATTAAACTTATGAACTTTCAACTGTAAAAGGCCAACTAAAAGAATAAGTCCAGAGTAGCTGGGACTACAGGTGCATGCCACTACACCTGGCTAATTTTTTATTTTTTGAGATCGCATCTCACTATGTTGGTAAGGCTTGTCTCAAACTCCTGGGCTCGAGCAGTTCTCCCACCTCGACCACCCAGAGTGCTGGGATTACAGGCACGAGCCACGGCACTTGGCAGTAATGGTCAAAAGTTTGAAATGAAATATATTTGCATAGTTTCAAAGTATCTTCCCCAAGACATTTACTAAAGGAGAAGCCTGAAGACACCATCTTAATTAAGTGATCAAGGTGAACATCACCAGTAGTAGGACATGCTGACATACCCTGTGATAAAATGCACTGAGAAGAATACAATATTATTTCTGTTTTATTCTTGCCAAAAATGTATAATCTTACTGTAATAATGAGGGAAGATTAAACAATCGCAAAGTGATAGCCTACAAAATGACTAATATTCTTTAAGGTGTCAAGACTATAACAGACCGAAGGACAAAGGAACTGCCACAGATTGTATGAGAGTAGGAGAAATAACAACTAAATGCAACATGGGCTTGTGGATAGGATCCTGGAATAGGAGAAGGATATTAGTGGAAAAACTGGCGAAATGAATAAGACCTAGAGTTAAATTGATAGTATCATACCAATACTATTTTCCTGGTTTTGATAGTTGTGCTATAGTTATGTAAGATGTTAATGTTGGGAGAAGTGAGGTGCTATTTTTGTGCTAACTTTTCTTTTATCATTAATGAAAATAAAGAAGTTGAAAAAATAAAGAATATTGGCTGGGCGCGGTGGCTCACGCCTGTAATCCCAGCACTTTGGGAGGCCGAGGCAGGCAGATCACGTGGTTAGGAGGTCGAGACCAGCCTGACCAACATGGTGAAACCCTGTCTCTACTAAAAATACAAAAATTAGCCGGGCTTGGTGGTGTGCACCTGTAATCCCAGCTACTCAGGAGGCTGAGGCAGGAGAATCTCTTCAACCTGGAAGGCAGAGGTTGCAGTGAGCTGAGATTGCGCCACCGCACTCCAGCCTGGGCGACAAAGCAAGACTTTGTCTCAAAAAAAAAAAAAAAAAAGAATATTATGAAGAGTTACTTTTTTTTTTTTTTTTTGAAACATAGCCCCCATGTGTCACCCAGGCTAGAGTGCAGTGGTGCAATCTCCGCTCACTGCAACCTCTGCTTCCCAGGTTCATGTGATTCTCATGCCTCAGCCTCCCGAGTAGCTGGGACTACAGGTGCCCACCAGCACGCCCGGCCAATGTTTTGTAATTTTAGTAGAGACAGGGTTTCACCGTGTTAGCCAGGATGGTCTCGATCTCCTGACTTCGTGATACGCCCGCCTCGGCCTCCCAAAGTGCTGGGATTACAGACGTGAGCCACCGCACCCAGCCAAAAGTGATTTTTTTTTTTTTTTAAATAAAGTAAGAGTAATGCTATAGAGTGTATTGGTGGTGGTAATGCTTCTGCTGCTGCTTTTACTTTATGGAATATGGTCAGAAAAGGTCTCTTTGGGGGAATGATATTGGAGTTAAGACCTGAATGATAGGGAACTAGCCTTGTGAAGATCTGAGACAGTCAAGTGTTGCATTAGATATCTGAAGCCCTACTCTTACAGTTTTATTTTTACTTATAGGAGAACCACTTACACCCTACTTAGATCTGATTTTACATACAATTCCAATAAGCTTGATTATCACTGGGTGGGCCTATAGCAGATGAACAGGAATGTATTTAATGTAAAACAAGGTAAGAGGCTTCCGAGCTGTGCTGCTGAACAGGCATGTTGACAGCAAAAAATAACACAACCATAAGAAAAGAGCAAGAAAAAAAATTAAGCCAAAATGCCTTTTGTGTTAAGAGGCAGAGCCTCGCTATGTTGCCCAGGCTGGAGTGCAGTGGCTATTCACAGGTTTGATCATAGGGCACTGCATTCTCGAATTCCTTGCCTTCAGCAGTCTTCCCACCTCAGCCTCCTGAGTTGCTGGGACTGTAGGCACATGCAACCACACCCAGCTTTAAGCCAAAATGACTTAAAATTTGTGTTTGGTTTTTAGTTTTTAGGTGATAGTCCTGCATACCTTAGTATTTCCTAGGGAAATTCAATTAGTATTTATTTTGTACCCACAGTGTGTCAGGCATTATGCTAGTTGGGGATAATAAGATAGACCTAGTCTCTATCCTCAGGATGACACTAGAATAAAATGGATTGTTTATACAATAGAGGAATAGAAAAGTGAATTGGTAATGTAAGTCTTGATCACTTCAGAATGACCAGGGCACCAATAGGGAGGGAGTGTATTACAGTGGTTAGGGTCATACGTGTTGGAATTAGATGAGGATTTGAATCCCACAGATGTTATTTTACCAGCTGTCTGCATTTTGGGAGGTTATTCAACCTTTGTAGTCTCTCTTTTCCTAACTATAAAATGGAATAGGCCGGGCGCGATGGCTCACGCCTGCAATCCTAGCACTTAGGGAGGCCGAGATGGGTGGATCATGAGGTCAGGAGTTCAAGACCAGCCTGGCCAACATGGTGAAACCCTGTCTCTACTAAAAAAAATTCAAAAAAATTAGTTGAAAATGGTGGCACGCACCTGTAATCTCAGCTACTTAGGAGGCTGAGGCAGGAGAATAGCTTGAACCCAGGAGGCGGAGGTTGCAGTAGGGAGAGATCACACCATTGCCTGGGTGACAGAGCGAGACTCTGTCTAAAAAAAAAAAAAAAAAATTAAATAATACCCTTTTGTATTAGCAGAATTAAATGAAATATGATATATTAAGCATTTGAGCACTGTGCCTGGCATGGTAGCTTTTACTGTTAGGCACTGGTTCAGAGAAAACTGCTTACTAATTCTAAGACAAGTAAAAACTATTTGACCATCTGTGCAAAACTGATTTAAAAAGCTGAATAAGCAACTAGGCCACAAGTTATAAATTATTAACATTAAAATAAGTACTTATTAACCTTCAGTATTTTGGTATTTCAGGCATGGTATCCTCTCCACAGAGGAGGTCTAAAATTAAAAAAAAAAATTAAGCTTGGTGTTCAAAAGGCAAGGTGATCCAGACTTTTGTAGTGCCACTAATCATAATAGTACAGAAAGAATCTTAGTCAAACTAGCAAAGCCAGGAAATTAATTATCGAATACATTACAGATATCCTTGTATGGTTAAGAGCCTGATAATGATAGAGTAGAATCATAAAGTGGGGGAACTTAAGATAATTTTTAGTTCAACTCTTACGTTGTAGCTGAGGCAAAGCAAACTATTCCTTATACAGAGCTATGTAACTAATGAAAATCAGAAATGCTTTTTTTTAAACCAAATTTGAGTGAGGTAGAAATAATTATGCAAATTGAATACCACTAAAAGAATCTGGCCGGATGCCGTGGCCCACGCCTGTAATCCCAGCACTTTGGGAGGCCGAGGCGGGTGAATCACCTGAGGTCAGGAGTTCGAGACCAGCCTGGCTAACGTGGTGAAGCCCTGTTTCTCCTAAAAATACAAAAAATTAGCCGGGCATGGTGGTGCATGCCTGTAATCCCAGCTACTCGGGAGGCTGAGGCAGGAGAATCGCTTGAACCCAGGAGGCAGAGGTTGCAGTGAGATCGCGCCATTGCACTTCAGCTTGAGCAGCAAGAGCGAAACTGCCTCAAAAAAAAAGAAAAAAGAATAAGAATCTACCATATCTCGTAGCCTACCTGTCTCACCTTTCATTTTCCAGACCTATGAATTCATTCATTCAACAGGTACTTATTGGAGTGCCTGCTGTGTTTTATGGCAGGCATTATTTTTGAAGAGTTTATAGTCTTGCTATAGAGGAGGTTAAAACATCAAGCACATTGATGGTTAAAGTGTTTCACCTTGCAGACCTCTGGGGAGAGATTGCTATGGATTTAGAAGTTGTGCTCATCTCAGGCAAACATACAGGAGTTGATGGCATATGGCAAAAAGTTTTTTTCTTCACGGAATCTAGCAAAAGGAGACAGAAAGGGAATACAAGGTGAGAGAGATGGCTTATCACTATACTTTCCATTCAAGATGTATTTTCAAATAATAAGTTATATATTTAGGATCAACTATGTATATAGTAATTTGGTAAATGGGAAGAAATACAAAAGAGGAATAACATGATCTCTGTCCTCAAGAAACTGACTCTCTGGTTAGGACAAGACTCATTTGAAATAAGGAGAGAATTCTGTCTAGCAATCTCCCTTCTTTTTGCCTAGGTAAAATAATTTTCTGAAGGATTTTTTTAATATATAGAAATCTATACCATAGTTGTTCTCTTTATTTTTTTAAAAAAGCTTTGTAATGAAAGTTTTAAAATATTTACACAAGTAGAGAAAATACTATAATGAACCCTACCCCCATACCCAGTCTTCCAGGTTCAACAGTTATCATTATTTTGTCATGCTTGTTTTGTTGATCCTTCATTTTCTGTTTTCCTTCTTTTCCATTCCTTCCTCTCTATTTTCCTCCCCGTTTTGCCTCCCTTCCCTCCTGCATTCCTACATTTTTTTTTAAATTTTTTTTGCACACAAAAACAATAAACATTTTCTAAAAATACATACAAACAAAAAGATGTGTATCAAACATATTAGGAAGGTTGCACATGGGAAGTCGGGGAATAGAAATGGGGGGTGGGAGTTAAAATAAATGAGAGAGGGACTTTATATGGATCAGTGATAATAACTCAATCCTCTATTTGACAAAGAAGAGGGAGAAGGAAGAGGAAGAAAAAGAAAGTGGGATAAAGGATCAGAAAGGGAGGAAAATAGAAAAAATTAGAGTATGACTCCAGGGTAGACCTGTTTTGTTGTCACTGAGTTGGTTGGTTGGTTTGTCTGTTGTATTTTTCATGTTTTGCCAAGTTGGCCAGACTGGCCTCGAACTCCTAGCCCGAAGTGATCAATCCGCCTCGCCCCCCAGAGTGCCGGGACCACAGGCGTGAGCCACCACGTCCAGCCCCCACATTGCTTCTGGCCTCCGTGGTAGACCTCCCAGACGGAGCGGCCGGGCAGAGGCGCTCCTCACTTCTTCCCAGACACGGGGCGGCCGGGCAGAGGCGCTCCTCACTTCCCAGACGGGGCGGCCAGGCAGAGACGCTCCTCACTTCTTCCCAGACGATAGGTGGCCGGGCAGAGGCACTCCTCACTTCCCAGACGATGGGTGGCCGGGCAGAGGCGCTCCTCACTTCCCAGACGGGGCGGCCGGGCAGAGGCGCTCCTCACTTCCCAGACGATGGGTGGCCGGGCAGAGGCGCTCCTCACTTCCCAGACGATGGGTGGCCGGGCAGAGGCGCTCCTCACTTCCCAGACGATGGGTGGCCGGGCAGAGGCTCTCCTCACTTCCCAGATGAGGCGGCCGGGCAGAGGCGCTCCTCACTTCTTCTCGGACGGGGCGGCCGGGCAGAGGCGCTCCCCACTTCTTCCCGGACGGGGCGGCCGGGCAGAGGCGCTCCTCACTTCTTCCCGGACGGGGCGCCCGGGCAGAGGCGCTCCTCACTTCTTTCTGGACGGGGCGGCCGGGCAGAGGTGCTCCTCACTTCCCAGATGGGGCGGCCGGGCAGAGGCGCTCCTCACTTCTTCCCAGACGAGGCGGCCGGGCAGAGGCGCTCCTCACTTCCCAGACGGGGCGGCCGGGCAGAGGCGCTCCCCACTTCTTCTCGGACGGGGCGGCCGGGCAGAGGCGCTCCCCACTTCTTCCCGGACGGGGCGGCCGGGCAGAGGCGCTCCTCACTTCTTCCCGGACGGGGCGCCCGGGCAGAGGCGCTCCTCACTTCTTTCTGGACGGGGCGGCCGGGCAGAGGCGCTCCTCACTTCCCAGATGGGGCGGCCGGGCAGAGGCGCTCCTCACTTCTTCCCAGACGAGGCGGCCGGGCAGAGGCGCTCCTCACTTCCCAGACGGGGCGGCCGGGCAGAGGCGCTCCTCACTTCTTCCCAGACGGGGTGGCCGGGCAGAGGCGCTCCTCACTTCCCAGACGATGGGTGGCCGGGCAGAGGCGCTCCTCACTTCTAACCAGACGATGGGTGGCCGGGCAGAGGCGCTCCTCACTTCCCAGATGGGGCGGCCGGGCAGAGGCACTCCTCACTTCCCAGACGGGGCGGCCGGGCAGAGGCGCTCCTCACTTCCCAGACGGGGCGGCCGGGCAGAGGCGCTCCTCACTTCCCAGACGGTGGGTGGCCGGGCAGAGGCGCTCCTCACTTCCCAGACGGTGGGTGGCCGGGCAGAGGCGCTCCTCACTTCCCAGACGGTGGCTGGCCGGGCAGAGGCGCTCCTCACTTCCCAGACGGTGGGTGGCCGGGCAGAGGCGCTCCTCATTTCCCAGACGATGGGTGGCCGGGCAGAGATGCTCCCCACCTCCCAGACGGGGCGGTGGCCGGGCAGGGGCTGCAATCCCAGCACCCTGGTAGGCCAAGGCAGGCGGCTGGGAGGCGGAGGCTGCCGCGAGGCCAGACCACGCCACCGCACTCCAGCCCGGGCAACACCGAGCACCGGGTGAGCGAGACTCCGTCTGTAGTCCCAGTACCTCGGGAGGCTGAGGCGGGCAGAGCACTCGGCGTCAGGATCTGGCGACCAGCGTGGCCAACATGGCGAACGCGTGCCTGCAGCCAAAGGAGAAAAAGCAGGCAGCGGTGGCGCGCGCCGGCAGTCCCAGGCAGTCTGCGGTGCGGGCAGCAGTGAGCCGAGTAGATTGCAGCCTGGGCCACAGAGGGGAGGGACGGGACGGGACGGGACGGGACGGGACTTGATTATAAATAATACTCCGTTTTGAGACGGAGTTTTGCTCTTGTTGCCCACCCAGGCTGGAGTGCTATGGCGAGATCTTGGCTCACTGCAACCTCCACCTCCTGGGTGCAGGTGATTGTTCTGCCTCAGCCTCCCGAGTAGCTGGGATTACAGGCATGCACCACCATGCCCGGCTAATTCTGTATTTTTAGTAGAGACAGGGTTTCTCTGTGTTGGTCAGGCTGGTCTCGAACTCCTGACCTCAGGCAATCCACCTGGCTCAGCCTCCCAAAGTGCTGGGATTACAGATGTGAGCCACTGCGCCCGACTATTCATTCTGGTTTTTTTGTACCCATTAACCATTCCTATTTCCCCACCACCACCTCACTACCCTACCCAGCATCTGGCAACTGTCCTTTACTCTCTATCTCCATGAGTTCAATTGTTTTAATTTTTAGCTTCCACAAATGAGTGAGATCGTGTGAAGTTCGTCTTTCTGTGCCGGGCTTATTTCACCTAACACAGTGTTCTCCGGTTTCATCCGTGTTAATACAAATGACAGGATCTCATTCTTTTTTTGTGGCTGAATAGTACTCCATTGTGTTTATGTACATTTTCATTATCCATTCATTTGTTGATGGACAGTAAGGTTGCTTCCAAATCTTGATTGTAAATAATGCTGCAATAAACGTGGGAGTGCATCTATCTCTTCCATATGCTCATTTCCTTTCTTTTTGGTATACAGCCAGCAGTGGGATTGCTGGATCATAAGGTAGCTTTGTATTAGTTTTTGAGGAACCTCCAAACTGCTCCATAGTGCTGGTACTAATTTACATTCCCACCATCATTATACGAGGGTTCCTTTTTCTACACATCCTCACCAATATTTGTTATTGCCTGTCTTATAGATAAAAGCTACTTTAACTGGGACGAGATGATGCCTCATTGTAGGTAATATCATCTGCAAACAAGGGTAGTTTGACATCTTCCTTTCCAGTTTGGATGCTCTTTCTTTCTTTTGTCTGAATCCTCTAACTACAACTTCCAGTATTATTTTGAATAAAAGTGGTGACAGTGGGCATCCTTGTCATGTTTCAGATCTTAGAGGAAAGATTTTTAGTTTTTCTCCATTCAGTATGATACTAGCTACGGGTCTCTCATGTGGCTTTTATTATGTTGAGGTATGTTTGTTCTGTACCCAGTGTTTTGAGGGTTTGTATCATGCAGGAATGTTGGATTTTATCAGATGCTTTTTCAGCATCAATTAAAATGAACATGTTTTTTGTCTGCCATTCTGTTGATATGATGTATCACATTGATCAATTTGTGTATGTTGAACCATCCTTGCATCCAGGGATAAATCCCACTTGATCATGATGAATGATTTTTTTAAGGTGTTGCTAAATTTGGTTTGCTAGGCTGGGCTCAGTGGCTCACGCCTGTAATCGCAGCACATTAGGGAGGCCAAGGCGGGTGGATACTTGAGGTCAGAAGTTCGAGACCAGCCTGGCCAACATGGTGAAACCCCATCTCTACTAAAAAAAAATACAAAAATTAGCGGGCGAGGTGTTGGGTGCCTGTAATCCCAGCTACTCGGGAGGCTAAGGCAGGAGAGTTGCTTGAACTTGGGAGGTGGAGCTTGCAGTGAGCCAAGATCATGCCACTGCATTGCAGCCTGAGCAACAGAGTGATACTCTGTCTCAAAAAAACAAAAACAAAACAAAAATTTGGTTTGCTAGTATTTCGTTGAGGATTTTTACATCAATATTCATCAGTGATATTGGCCTGTAGTTTTCTTTTTAAAATGTGTCTTTGTCTGCTTTTGGTATTAGGGCAATACTGGCCTCATAGAATGAGTTTGGAAGTATTCCCTCCTCTTCTATTTTTCAGAACAGTTTGAGTAGAATTGATATTAGTTCTGCTTTAAGTATTTGGTAGGATTCAGCAGTGAAGCCATCAGGTGTCAGGCTTTTCTTTGTTGGGAGAAATTTAATTTAATTTTTATTTATTTTATTTATTTATTTATTTTGAGACGGAGTCTTGCTCTGTTACCCAGGCTGGAGTGCAGTGGCATGATCTCGGCTCACTGCAAGCTCCGCCTCCTGGGTTCACACCATTCTCCTGCCTCAGCCTCCCAAGTAGCTGGGATTACAGGAGCCTGCCACCACGCCCAGCTAATTTTTTGTATTTTTAGTAGAAATGTAGTTTCACCGTGTTAGCCAGGTTGGTCTCTCTCCTGACCTCGTGATCTGCCCGCCTCTGCCTCCCAAAGTGCTGGGATTACAGGCATGAGCCACTGCACCCGGCCTGTTGGGAGAAATTTTATTATGGCTTCTATCTCATTATTTGTTATTGTTTGCCTAGAAGTTACAGTCCTTGTGGCCTAGACTGCCTTTGAAGTTTATTTGGAGCCCCAGAGTACTTTAGCCTACAGTGCGAGGCTTGCTAGAACTCAAGTCCTCACTGCTGGAATGGGCGATTCACCTCTGTCTAGGGCTAGTCTAAATGCCCCCTCCATGGGCATGTGTCAGCTGAGTTTATCCTACTTTTGCTTTCTGCTGTGAAAGGGTGGCAGTGAGTTCAGTGCAATATCTCACAGTCGCTGCTCTCTCCCTCTCCCAAGCACACAGATTCTCCATGCCATACAGCTGCTGCTGGGGGATGAGGGAGGGGTAGCACTGGCGATTCAAGACTATCTTTCCTACCCTCTTCCGTGCCTCTTGCAGTGACATGAAGTTAAAACCGGGTGCTATGAGTGCTCACCTGATTTTTGGTTCTTATGAAGGTGTTTTTTTGTGTGTAGATAGTTGTTAAATTCGGTGTTCCTGCAGGAGGAATGATCGGTGGAGGCTTCTATTTGGCCATCTTGCTCCACTCCTCTATTTTTTTATTATTTTTTTTAGAAACAGGGTCTCACTATGTTGTCCAGCCTGGCCTGCATATTTATTCTTATTCCTGACCATTTGTATTTATTCTTTTGTGAATTCAGGATAATCTTTCATAAACATCATTTTCATTGTTTTCTATCCAAAAACCAGAGTACTGGCTGGGCATGGTGGCTCACGCCTATAATCCCAGCACTTTGGGAGGCTGAGGCAGGCGGATCACAAGGTCAGGAGATCAAGATCATCCTGGCTAACACAGTAAAACCCCGTTTCTACTAAAAATACAAAAACAAATTTAGCTGGGCGTGGTGGCGGGTGCCTGTTGTCCCAGTTACTCAGGAGGCTGAGGCGGGAGAATGGTGTGGACCCAGGAGGCGGAGCTTGCAGTGAGCCAAGATCCCACCACTGCACTCCAGCCTGGGCGACAGAGGGAGACTCCATCTCAAAAAAACCCAGAGTATCATCATTTCATACCCCTGATTTTGAAGACCCTTCATAATTTGACCCTAACCCGTTTTTCTGACTTAATATTGTCCAGCAAGAGTCACTCTACTCCAATAAGAAATATTTTCTTATTCATATAACTCACTCTGTTACTTTTTTTCTTGGATTCATTTTAGCAATGTTTTCTTCTGCCTACCCAAAATCTTACAAGGATTCTTTTAACTCATCTTGTAATAAAGTTGTAATAAAGTAGCTCAGATGATGTAGCCTTCGTCAGTTTCTTCCTATTTGAATTCCCATGGTAACTATTGTTTCTACCACTAGGTTTAGGGGCAAATTATAGACTGCCTTGTATTTCTTATCAAGCACCAGCTGTGTGCCGGGACACAGCACAGTCTGTATAGCTGTGGACAGAGCACAGTCTTTGTCCTTAAGTTTATAGTATAGTAATGATGCGTTTTCCAGTTATTTGCTTATTAGTGAAGTTGATCTTCTTTTCATACACGTCTATACATATGAACCATACACATGTTGTTAGGTATATAGTTTATGGGTTACCAACTGGATTGTAAGATCATTGAGGGCATGCACCATGTTTATACTTCTCTATTCCTTAAAACACATAACTTGGTTCTGAGCATGTAGCCATTACTAAGTATGTACATGCTCTACTTCTGTAGTAAGAAAAGTTGGAGGCTATGGAGATACATACCTGGCCTCAAATTATAACTCAAGACCTTATGAACCAACTGTACAACATTTGCAAGTTATGTAGCTACTCTCAGTCTATGTCTTCATAAAGTAAAATCTGCCTCACTTGGTTGCCATGTGGGTTAAATGAGATCTATATGTAAAGCATTTAGCATAATGCCTGGTACAAAGTAAGTGCTCATTGAAAGATACCTGTTATAATAATTTGTTTAACCTCTCAAGCTAGAAATGGATTCAACAACCTTTCATTTCCCTAATCCCTTTCATTTAAGCATTTACCAAATTCTTCTCAGTTTACTTTAATTATGTTGTCAATTTAGCTTCTCCTTTTAATCCTAGTTGTAATCCACAATAAGAAATCCATTTTATATTGTGGCTTAGAATATACTGTTTATTTGTACATATCTGAAACAGAAGTCTTATTAAATAATATTCATTGTTACAATATGTGATACACTCTGATATTTTTTGTTCTGTCCTATGTACATTTTTTTTTTTTTTTTAAACCTGGTCACAGCCATTAAAACTGATTTCACAACATACAGTCTGAAACACACTTGTCTGGATTTTTAGAATCTGCAAAATTTCAACTACCACTGAACAGGATAATGCTCAAGTGAAAGTTTTCAATGAAATAGAAAACACAGAGCTTAGAGTTTATTAAGATTCCACTTTGTCTTTGTTCTCTATTAGTTATATATTGTTAGATTTACCTATGCTCAATCTGGTTTCACTGCTGAAGGTGGAAGTGTTTATTTGGGCCTATTCCAGTGATGTTATAGAATAAGATTACTTAGCAATTGGGGCAGAGATTTCCACCTTGCAAGGAAAGAGTTTCTTAACCACTTTATACATGTATTCTTTTCTTTCTTTTTTTTTTCCTTTTTTGAGACGGAGTTTTGCTCTTGTTGCCCAGGCTGGAGTGCAATGGCACAATCTCGGCTCACTGCAATCTCTGCCTCCTGGGTTTAAGCAATTCTCCTGCCGCAGCCTCCCGAGTAGCTGGAATTACAGGCACCCACCATGCCCGGGTAATTTTTAGTAGAGACGGGGTTTCTCCGTGTTGGTCAGGCTGGTCTTGAACTCCTGACCTCAGGTGATCCGCCCGCCTTAGCCTCACAAAGTGCTGGGATTATAGGCTATGAGCCACCTCGCCCAGCCATGTGTATTATTTTCTTAGGACAGAAATATACATGGATATATGCATTTAAAAGTCATCAGCATCATTCTCGTAGAGGAGCCTGAGAAAACCTTTTTTTTTTGGGACAGTCTTGCTCTGTCGCCATACTACACTGCAGTGACATGATCAAGGCTCACTGCAGCCTCCTGAGCTTAAGTGATCCTCCCACCTCAGCCCCCCAACTCACAGGGACCACAGAAAATTCTTTATTCGGAAAATTTTAAGCATTTTTACAATGTAGGAAGAACAGTATAATGAATCCCATTACCTAAATTCAACTTTAGTAGTTATCAACATTATGTCAATTCCAAAGGAATTTTTAATAAAAAATTTTTAAGGGACATGTAATTCCCTCCCTTAATTTACAGATAGATGATCTGTTTTTCAGAAGAGATATATCGGCCTTATTGTACTTAGCTTTAGTCCTCACAACCTATTAATTTCATCTGATCCCCAGAAGAGAAGTAAATAATTACATGACATGAGGGAGCAGAGATGACATGATATCTTCTGCCTCATTTAGATTTTCCTGATGGCCTCCTAGAGCACTAGACCCTTGCTATCTTACCTGAAATAGTTCAACAGCCTCGTTACCATATCCCAACCACCCACTCCTTACCACCTGCCTTACTACCATTACACTGATCTTTAATAATGACTTGAGGAGACGAGAATCTCATTATGTTTATCCTCTGTTTAAAACTTCCTTGGGGCCAGGCCTGATGGTTCACACCTGTAATCCTACACTTTAGGAGACTGACAGGGGGATCATTTGAGACCAGGAGTTTGTGACCAGCCTGGGGAACATAGTAAGACATCATCTCTACATAAAAGTTTAAAAAATTAACCAGACTTGATAGTACATCCCTGTAGTCCTAGCTATTCGAGAGGCTGAGACAGGAGGATCACTTGAGCCTAGGAGTTCAAGGCTGTAGTGAGGTATGATAGTAGCTATGTAGTAATGCCACTGTACGCCAGCTTGGGCAGCAGAGCAAGACCCTGTCTCTTAAACAAAAAAACCTTCCTTTGTTCTTCCTTCCCTACCTATAAAATAAAACCCCAAGTCATAGATTTTCATTCATAATCTGGTTGCAGCCTATCTTTCTAGCCTTCTCTTCCACTGTCTGTTTCTTCTCTACCATTTTAAGCTTCCTGGTATTCCTAGAATACGTAACCTATTTTAGGGCTTGTACTTATTTTACAGGATCCCATTTAGGTATCAACTTGTGGATGAGGCCATTTTAACTACCCTAGAAAAAAGTAGTTTCTAAGTTTGTTTTTATTTTATGTGTGTTTGTGTATGTGTGTGATGCCACTTAACTGAGTTATATTTAGTTAGCAGTGTAGGTTTACTGCCCTCCTCACTCTCAATTAGACAGTGATCTCTTCGAGAGCAGGAATTATATCTTATTCTTATCTCCTAAATACTTTAGTGCCTGCACGAAGTAGGCATCCAATAATTGTTTGTTGAATGAATATATTGACACTTCTAGAATTTTATAACCTAATTTTAAAACACGTTTTCTCCGGACAGGAAGAGTTAATCAAAGTTTGGTTTTGTATATTTTTATTTTATATATTTTTCTCTCCCCTCCTTGAGGACTTTTGTTAATATTTCTAAAGAGAGTCTAGTTCTATAGTTTTTTTCCTTAGGGGAAAATATACTTTGCTAAACTAGTATAGCATATCCATCTTCAGTAATCCTATAGTTAAGGTAAGTGAAATCTACTTTCAGTATAATTTTTTTTTCTGTTGAACAGTATTGTTTTATTTTGTGAGTTGGAATAGATTTGTGCTATACTGCTTATAGTAGCCTTGACTAATTTTTGATATATTTCAGCTCATGGAATGCTGTGTAAATGCCCTGGTGACATCATTTAAAGAGACTATCTTAGCTGAGTGCCAAGGCATGATCAAGAGAAATGAAACTGAAAGTAGGTAAAACATCACATAAAGTTATCATAATCTTCTAAGAGGGTATCTTTGAAACAAATCACTTAGTAAGTTGCTCTTAGATAATTCTTTTCCACATAGGTATATGTGGAACTGTTAGAGTAAACTATACTTAAGGAAATAGATAAAATATTTAACACAGAGGCACTGCTAAAGAGTATATAAACTTAAATTTTAAGCATTTTCCTTCTTAGCTATCAACATCTGTGTATGTGTATGGTGAATTTCTACTTTTTTCTCAAAAGCAAGACACTGCTTTTAAAGGCCAATTTAAACTGGAAACATATGTTACAGATTAGAACCAGGTATTTGACTTTTGTGTGGAACCTTGTGATCAATCTTTTTAGAACGTAATAAAACACTCCCTGTTAACAGTCTTCATCTCTGTCCCCAAAACTACTTTATAAGATTTCTAAAGGATTTTTTTTATTACCTCAATGTTTTCTTAAAAAGATATGTTTTGAGAGGTAGCAAGTATATAACAAACTAAAAAAAAAAATTGTACATATACCTAGTACCCCAGTAAAACTGCTTTTAACATTTTCTTGCTTTTGTTTTTTAAATAACTTACTTCTGCTGAGTTTCCAGATTTTATTATATCTAAGTGCAAGGTCCTGTTTAATCTCTAGTTGCATTTAAAGTGCATATTTCAACTCACTTAAGTTCATACACTTTTTGGGAGTAATTCAGTAGTAAAAAGCAAGCTGCTTTATTGGCATAAACAAAATACTTCTATTCTGTGTGCCAGTCTAATTAGAGTTATGTCTGATCTATGTTGCACTCTTTTCAAAAGGATTTATTTACTGGTAATCAGTACTGTGAGGTAGGGTTTTTGTGAAGGTCAATAAAATGGCATAACATGAAAAAGTGCTTTGTAAATTGAAAAATTCTTTATGAGTACAGTTTTATATTCTAATCTCTAATACAGTTGCTTTTGTAATTATTACTCATGTTATTTTTTACCTTTTGATGATGTGGCTGTATATTTAATATTACAACTACTTTATGAAATAAACTAATCTTGTATGTAAATAAATATTCCTTTGCATCGAAAATCAAATGACTCATCTTTTCTTTTGAGACTGGGTCTCGCTGTGTTGCCCAAGCTGGAATGCGGTGGCACGATCACAACTCACTATAGCCTTGACCTCCTGGGCTCAAGCGATCCTCCCACCTCCCAGCCTCATGAGTAGCTGGGACTACAGCCGTGTACCACCACGCCTGGCTAACTTTTGTATCTTTTGTAGAGGCAGAGCCTCACCTTGTTGCCCAGGCTGATCTCCACTGCTTCTGGCCAAATGACTGACCTTTTAAAGAAAGGAGTTGGGTTTTGCAGTATTTGATCACTTTTTTTATTTTTATTTTTTGAGACTGTCTTGCCCTGTCACACAGGCTGAGTACAATGGTGCAGTCACGGCTCACTGCAGCCTCAGCCTCCTGGGCTCGGGCAATCCTCACACTTCAGCCTCCCAAGTATCTGGGACCAAAGACATGCATCACCACACCCAGCTAATTTTGTTTGTTTGTTTGTTTTTGTTTGTGTGTGTGTGTGTAACGATGGGTTTTGCCATGTTGCCCTGACTGGTCTTTTTAACTCCTGGGCTCCAATGATCCTCCCACCTTGGCCTCCCAAAGTGCTGGAGTTACAAGCGTGAACCACCACACCCAGCCTGATCACTTTTAATTCGATTTTTTTAAAACATAATTTTTAGATCAAGTACAGTGGCTCATACCTATGATCCCAGCACTTTGAGAGACCAAGGCGAGAGGATTGTGTGAGCCCCGAAGTTTGAGACCAGCTTGGGCAACATTGGGAGACCCTGTCTCTACAAAATTACAAAAAACATTAGCCAGGCATGGTGACATGTGCCTGTGGTCCCAGCTACTCAGGAGGCTGAGATGGGAGGATTGCTTGCGCCCAAGAGGTCAAGGCTGCAGTGAACTGTGATTGAGCCACTGTACTCCAGCTTGGGTGACAGACTGGGACCCTGTCTCAAAAACAAAAAAACAACTACTCCTAATGGCATTGTATCCACAGAATACTATTAACATTACAAACTTTTAACTAATATTTCTCTAAACTCTTATTCTAGTAAATGAAATGATTACATGAATGTGTTCTCTCCTTCCAGAATTACATTTAATGTTTTCATTGATGGACAAAGTTCCTAATGGTATAGAGCCAATGTTGAAAGACTTGGAGGAACATATCATTAGTGCTGGCCTGGCAGATATGGTAGCAGCTGCTGAAACTATTACTACTGTAAGTTTTTTTTTCAATGACAATGATAGATATATATCAAGGCTATTTTTTAAATGTAGGATTATTGAAAATAGTGAGTGGTTACCAGAGGCTGGGGGTAGGGGGAGCAGAAGAGGTTAGTTAGTGGGGTATAAAGTTATAGTTCAATAGGAAGAATAAGTTTTGGTGTTCTATTACCCAGTAGGGCGGCTATAGCAAGTAACAATGTAGTGTATATTTCAAGATAGAAGAGATTTTTTATGTTGTTACCACAAAGAAATTATAAATGTTTGAAGTGATGGATGTAGTAGTTACCCCAGTTTGATCATTATACTGTATATACATGCATTGAAATATAACATTGTACCCCATAATATGTACCATTACGTGTTGATTACAAATAAAAACATTAAATTTTTTAAAATGCAGAATTGAAAATTGAAAATAGTAATTTCAATTATTATTTTCTCAGTAAAACAGGGAGCCGGGCGCGGTGGCACACGCCTGTAATCCCAGCACTTTGGGAGGCCGAGGTGGGCAGATCACAAGGTCAGGAGATCGAGACCATCCTGGCTAACATGGTGAAACCCTGTCTCTACCAAAAATACAAAAAAAATAGCCAGGCGTGGTGTTGGGCACCTGTAGTCCCAGCTACTCGGGAGGCTGAGGCAGGAGAATGGCTTGAACCCGGGAGGCGGAGCTTGCAGTGAGCTGAGATGGCGCCACTGCACTCCAGCCTGGGTGACAGATCGAGACTCTGTCTGAAAAAAAAAAAAAATGAACAAGGAAAAAAAAAGAAGTGGCAAAACTAATATTGGAACACCTTTTAGTTTTATTTTTAAGAAAAAATATCCCCAGTTTTAAATGAGTTTTATTAAAATTATGTTTATTTTCTCATTTTCTTGTGTTTTTTTTTTTAAAAACTTAATATAAAGCCTTTTGTTTCTAGGACTCTGAGAAATATGTTGAGCAGTTACTTACACTATTTAATAGATTTAGTAAACTCGTCAAAGAAGCTTTTCAAGATGATCCACGATTTCTTACTGCAAGAGATAAGGTATATATTCCTTTATATATATAAAACACTTTTAAAAGTTTTATCCTCATAATTTACTTCTAATAATCAATTTGCATTATTTTTCTGTTAATTATAAACTTAAAAACCTAGCAACTGTTATTTTTCATCAGTGGAGAACAACTATATTCATTTTGTTTTGGTTGTAAGCATTCGTTAAGCATTAGATAGCCTTGTGAATTAGAATTTAGTTAGATAGTTGCTTTTTTCTCATTTTTCCAAGAATGTTTTTCTGTTTTTGAATATTACTGATCTGTTGAATTCCTATTCATCCTTCCATTAAGACCCAGCTCAAAGAATACTTCCCCTGGAGCTTCCTTGATACCCTGCCTCCCTCCACAGCTCATCACAAGCAGAGTTGATTCCTCCATCCTCCATCCTTTCATGGGACTCCTTCGAGAGTTACGTTATACTTATCCTTGTTTCCCAGGGAAGCATTTGTATTGCACACCATCTTTTTCCATCCTCACTAGTATAGGATAATGATAATGAAACACCATACTGTCCTTAGCGTTGTATCTTTTTTAGTGTAATAAACCTATAACAAGAAATTGCTGTTTTTTATCTTCTTTGACTACCTTTCATTACTTCCTAAGTTTGAATGATTCTAAAAAGACAACTTTCTCCATTCTCCAGTAATTTTTTTCTCACTCTTTTTGTCTATTTTATTTTATTTTATTTTATTTTATTTTTTTTTTTGAGACTGAGTTTCGCTCTTGTTGCCCAGGCTTGAGTGCAATGGCGTGATCTTGGCTCACTGCAACTTCTGCCTCCCAGGTTCAAGCAATTCTCCTGCCTCAGCCTCTCGAGTAGCTGGGATTACAGGCACCAACCACCATGCCTGGGTAATTTTTGTGTTTTTACTAGAGACGGGGTTTCTCTGTGTTGGCCAGGCTGGTCTCGAACTCCTGACCTCAGGTGATGGGCCCGCCTCGGCCTCCCAAAGTGCTAGGATTACAGGCCTGAGCTACTGTGCCCAGACTCTTTTTGTCTATTTTAAAATAAATAAATAGGCCGGGTGCAGTGGCTCACGCCTGTAATCCCAGCACTTTGGGAGCCCTGGGCGGGTGGATCACCTGAGGTCGGGAGTTCGAGATCAGCCTGACCAACATGGAGAAATCCCATCTCTACTAAAAATAAGAAAAATTAGCTGGACGTGGTGGCGCATGCCTGTAATTCCAGCTACTCAGGAGACTGAGGCAGGAGAATTGCTTGAACCCAGGAGGTGGAGGTTGTGGTGAGCTGAGATTGTGCCATTGCACTCCAGCCTGGGCAACAAGAGCGAAACTCCGTCTCAAAAAATAAAACAAATAAGTAGGTAAAGTAGGAAAGGAGTTAAGGGAGTATAGACATGGTGGGGGTGGTGTGAAGTCTTAAACTGAGTAGCCTGCAAAGGCTTCATAGGAAGCCAGATCGTGTAAGACTCTGAGCCATAGTAAGGAGTTAGTTTTTACTGTGAGTAGGATGGGAAGTCATTTAAAAATTTTAAACAGAATGGTAGGACGTGATTTATGTATTAACAGGATCATTCTGGCTGTTGCAAAAAATATACTGAAGGGAAGAAAGAAGGAAGAATACCAGTTAAGAACTTACTTTAATAATTCAATTAAGTGATGATGGAGGCTTGTCCCAGAGTGATGGTAGGGGTGGTCAAAAGTAGTTTGATAAATCTCTTTTTTTTTTTTTTTTTTTTTAATGCAAGTAGCTTATTTGGGAAATGCAGGCACGATAGCGTGGCATATTAGTAAGTCAGATCTACAGTGAGCTGCTTGAACTTAATTCTGCAAGGAAACTTATTAAAAATACTGCTCAAAATTACCTCACCTATCAAGTGTTGAGTTCTTGAAATTTCCTGCCTGCCATTTGCATAGGCAACACATATTTCTGCAGTTTTAGGAAAAAAACACTTTTGGGTGCATGTGCAGATACCAATAGTGGGAAAAGTCTAAGGGATATGGGAAGGTTTGACAGCATTTGTTACACCAGGTATGTGGCTTGGAATTGGAAAATAAAAATGACAGCAAGCTCTAGAAGTGACTTGTCAGGGAAGTTCGCTGTGTCGCCCAGTCTGGAGTGCAGTGGTGCAATCATAGCTGACTGCAGCCTTGAACTCCTGGGCTCAAGCAATCCTCCCGCCTCTGCCACCTGAGTTTTTGGGACTATGAGCACACACAACCACACCTGGCTAGATTTAAGTTTTTCTGTAGAGACAACATCTAGCTATGTTGTTTGGGCTGGTCTTGAACTCCTGCCTTGGCCTTCCAAAGTTCTGGGATTATAGACGTGAGCCACCACCCTGGCCTGCTTTCCCTTTAAATCATGTTCTTTGAGTTTGAGAACTCTTCACCCACACTGATGCTGTCTCAGTCCTGTCATCTCACTGGTGAAGGAAATAAAGATATCCACCATCTGACATAGTTACCCATTTTCTTGTTTTGTTTTGTTTTTGTGGCAAGAGCACCCAAAGTCTACTTACTTAGCATGAATCCAATATACAGTATAATTTTAATTTGTTTTGTTTTATTTATTTATTTATTTTGAGACAGAGTCTTGCTCTGTCACCCAGGCTGGAGAGAGTGCAGTAGCACAACATGGCTCACTGGAGCTTTGACCCCTCTGGGCTCAGGTGGTCTTCCCACCTCAGCCTCCCAAGTAGCTGGGACTACAGGCATGCACCACCATGTTTGGCTAATTTGTAATTTTTTTTATAGAGATGAGTTCTCAGTATGTTGCCCAGGCTGTTCTTGAACTCTTGGGCTCGAGCGATCTATCCACCACAGCCTCCCAAAGTGCTGGGATTACAGGCATGAGCCACCATGCCCAGCCCAGTATAATTTTACTACCTATAGTTCTCCTGCTGTACATTAGCTCTCTAGACTTTTTCCATCTTGTGTGTCGGCTACTTTGTATCATGTGACCTACATTTCCTTGTTTCTTTCCCACCCATTTTGCCACTGGTACTACTCTTTCATTTCTCTCTCTGTATATTTCAATTTTTTTTAGGTTCTACATGTAAGTGAGATCATGCAATATTTTTCTTCCTGTGTCTGGCTTATTTTTAAGGTCTTCCAGGCTTCCGTAGTATATATGTACCAGTTTCTTTATCCATTGATGGATGCTGAGGTTATGTCTGTATTTTGGCTGTTGTGAATAATGCATTGAATGTGGGAGTGCAGTTATCTTTGTGAAGTGGTGATTTCATTTCCTTTGGGTATATGCCTAGAAGAGGGATTGCTGGGATTATGATTATATTATGAAGATAGACTATTCAGGATTTGCTATTGAATCAGATGTAGAATGTGATAGAGACTAGTCAGGGATGACACTCAGATTCGTGTTCTGATCAATTAGAAGGATATGTTCACTGCGACAGGGAAGACTGTAAGAGAAATAGTTTTTGGAGAGATGGTTGCAGAGAGATCAGAAACTCTATTGAATAAGTTAACTTTGAAATATCTGTTAAATATCCATATGGTAATGTTGAGTCTGGAGCTTAAGAGAAAGAATGGAGCTGGAAAAATATGTTTGGCAGCTTCAGCATATAAATGGTTTTTAAAGTACTGACACAGGCTCTAATCACCAAAGTAATGAGTGGAGATAGAAAAGAGGACAGATCCAAGGATTGGCCTAGGGCATTCTGATATTTCATTGTTAGAAAAATGAGGAGTCATCTTTCATGAGAACTGGGAAATGATCAAGAGAATGTTACGTGCTAGAAGACAAGTGAAAAAGTACTTTCAGGAGGAGGGTGTGATCCGCTGTTTTTAAATGCTGATAATAAATAAGATGGAGATAAACCATTGTCTTCAGCAACATGGAGGTTGCCAGTGACTTTAAGAAGAACAGTTGTGTAGGCTGGGTGTGGTGGCTCACGCCTGTAATCCAGCACTCTGAGAGGCTGAGATGGGTGGATCACTTGAGGTCAGGAGTTCAAGAGCAGCCTAGCCAACATGATGAAACCCTGTCTCTATTAAAAATACAAAAATTAGCCAGGCATGGTGGTGCGCATCTGTAATTCCAGCTACTCAGGAGGCTGAGGCAGGAGAATCGCTTGAACCCGGGAGGCGGTGGTTGCAGTGAGCTGAGATCAGCACCACTGCACTCCAGCCTGGGCAACAAGAGTGAAACTCTGTCTCCAAAAAAAAAAAAAAAAAATCTCACTTGAGGCCAGGCATGGTGGCTCACCCCTGTAATCCCAGCACTTTGGGAGACCAAGGCAGGCCAATCACCTGAGGTCAGGAGTTTGAGACCAGCCTGGCCAACATGGTGAAACTCCGTCTCTACTAAAAATACAAAAGTTAGCTAGGCGTAGTGGCGGGCACCTGTAATCCCAGCTACCCAGGAGGCCGAGACAGGAGAATCGCTTGAACCCAGGAGGCGGAGGTTGCAGTGAGTGGAGATCACGCCACTGCACTACAGCCTGGTCGACAGAGTGAGACTTCATCTCAAAAAAAAGAAAAAAAAAAAAAAAAAAAACCAAAACAAAAAAACCTCACTTGAGAATATTGATAATTATAATATGACAAAGAACTTGCCAAAGTCTTTGACTAGGCAAATTCTGTTTGGCCAGATATACCATTAGAAATAAAAACTAACATTTTTTATGTGTTTTGGGATGTATAAAAATTTATCTGTATATTTTAAATATTAAAAATATTTTATTCCAAATTATTTTTTGCAGGCATATAAAGCAGTTGTTAATGATGCTACCATATTTAAACTTGAATTACCTTTGAAGCAGAAGGGGTAAGTTTTTTAAAACCATACTTTAAAAATATTTAAATTTTCTTTAGTGTAATAGGGGTTAACTAGGTATACAAAGTACACTGTTAGGTTTATTTTTGTTATTGTTAGTTTTGTGACTTTTGCAGCTTTTGGCTGTTAAAGTTCATTTATAATTTTTTATTATTTTACAATACAAAAATTGACTTTATTTTTTCAGGTAGAAAAAAATATTCCTAATCTTTTAGGATCTCTATTTGTTTTTCCCTCAGTCACTAAAAGTATTCTGTTACCCATAGAAGCATAGAAAATGACTCAATTTACCATAATGTTATAAAAAGAACTCAGTTTTAATGTAAATTTTCCTGTTACCATTTTAAAAAATTGTTCTATAATTGGTAAGATGAATATGCCTGTGCTAAGCATAGCTTATAGAAAATCTGACAACTGAAATCTAAGCTAGTTATAGCACTTTCAGAATAGTACTAAATAGCAATAAAGGTTAATTGATAAAAGTCTTTTGATGTACTTCTAGCTAAGAATTACCATTTTAAAGAAATTTTATATATAATGCTAAAATTGAAAAATACGAAAAAATAGCATTTCTTAAGAAGGAAAAATAATCAGGTATTTTTCATTTAGCATTTTCATTTTGTCTTTTTTGAGCAGTGTATGTTGCTTGAGTAATATTACAGCGGAAGACATCTGAGTCATACCACATTATAATACTGATATATTTTAGAAGGGAATATGTTCTCTTTTATAAACTATGAAATATGTGAAACATACAGAACTACATCTTGGCCATCTCTTCACATGAGTAGAGAGATCTTCTTCATTGTCTTTCACCCAAGCATTTTTTGTATTATTTATTAATTTTATTTTATTTATTTATTTATTTGAGACAGAGTCTCACTCTGTCACCTAGGCTGGAGTGCAGTGGTGCGACCTCAGCTCACTGCAACCTTTACCTCCCGGATTCAAGCAATTCTTCTGCCTCAGCCTCCCAAGTAGCTGGGATTACAGGCACACGCCACCATGCCCGGCTAATTTTTTTGTATTTTTAATGGAGACAGGGTTTCGCCATATTGGCCAGGCTGGTCTTGAACTCCTGACCTCAAGTGATCCGCCCACCTCAGCCTCCCAAAGTGCTGGGATTACAGGCGTCAGCCACCGCACCCAGTCCCAAGCATTTTTTTAATGAAAATGTTCAAACTTACAATAGAGTTACTATGGTTGCTTTATGAAATATGTATCTCCCCATATACATCCATCAGTCAGCTTTTTAAGTGTATTTCTAAAGAGGTTGCATTCATCAGTAACCTTTAGTCTCTAAACACTTAAGCATACAGTCATTTATTGAATTTAATGTTAATGTTTTTAGGTAAAATTTATATACAGTCCCATGCATAAATCTTAAGTGTACATTTGAGTCAGATTTGACAAATGCCTATACCCCTATTAACATGTATGATGTCTTTATCATCGTACAAAGTTACTTCATGTCTATTCCCAGTCGGTCCCACCCCACCTCCTTCCAGAGGCATCTGCTGTCCTGATTAATTCCCTCAATATAGATTAGTTTTGCCTAATCTAGGACTTTGTATAAATAGGATCATACACTGTGTACTCCTTGTGTAAATCTTCTTTCATTCTGCATTGTGTTTTTGAAATTCTTTTATGTTTTGGCATGTAACAGTAGTTTGCTTTCCAAAGTGGTTATTCTGTTTTACACTTCCACCAATAGAGTATGAGAGTACCAGCTGATCCTCATTCTCACCAATGTTTAGTGTTCTTTTAACTTTAGTCATTTGGGATGTATGTAGTAGTATCTTAATGTTTTAATTCCCGTCTCCCTCGTGACTCTTGATGTTGAGCAATTTTTCATCTTTTTTTTTTTTGATGTTCCTATATTTTCCCTTATGAAGGGTGATCATAGCTCACTGCAGCCTCCACCTCCTGGGCTTAAGCAGTCATCCTGGTTCAGCCTCCTGAGTAGCTGGTACTACAAGCACACACCACCATACTTTACTAATTTATTTTAGAGATGAGGTCTTGCTGCGTTGCTCAGGCTGGTCTCGAACTCCTGGCCTCAAGAGATGCTCCTGCCTCAGCCTCCCAAAGTGTTGAGCTTACAGGCATGAGCTACCATGCCCAGGCCTTTTGCCCATTTTTTTTGGTTATTTGAGATGGGGCCTTGCTCTGTCACCAGGCTGGAGTGCAGTGGTGTGATCTTGTCTCACTGAAACCTCCACCTCGTGGGTTCAAGTGATTCTCTTGCCTCAGCCTCCCGAGTAGCTGGGACTGCACCACACCTAGCTAATTTTTGTATTTTTAGTAGAGATGGAGTTTCACCATGTTGGCCAGGATGGTCTTGATCTCTTGACCTCGTGATTTGCCCGCCTCAGCATCCCAGGCGTGAGCCACCATGCCTGGCCCTTTTGGCCATTTTTAATTGTATTCTTTCTCTTTGTTGTTGAGTTGTAAGAGTTCTTTATATATTCTGATACTGGATCTGTATCAGATAGATGATTTGCTAATATTTTCTCCCATTCTGTAAGTTGTCTTTTCATTTTCTTGATACTATCCTTTGATGCACAAAAGCTTTTAATTTTGATTAAGTTCAGTTTACCCATTTTTTTCTTTTGTTGCTTTTGGTTTGGTTTCATGTTTAGATCGTGAAGATTTATTGTTATTTATTTATTTTTTTTTTTTTTGAGAGTTTTATAGGGCTGGGCACAGTGGCTCACACCTGTAATCCCAGTGCTTTGGGAGGCCAAAGCAGGTGGATCACTTGAGGTCAGGAAGGAGTTCAAGACCAGCCTGGCCAAGATGGTGAAACCCTGTGTCTACTAAAAATACAAAAAATTAGCCAGGCGTGGTGGCTCATGCCTGTGATCCCAGCTACTTGGGAGGCTGAGACAGGAGCATCGTCGGAATCTGGGAGGCAGAGGTTGCAGTGAGCTGAGATTGTGCCATTACACTCCAGCCTGGGTGACAGAGTGAGACTTCGCCTCGACAACAACAAGAAGAAAGAGTTTTATAGTTTTGGCTTTTACATTTAAATCATTGATCCATTTTGAGTTAGCTTTTGTATATGGTGTGAGATATAGGTCCGACTTCATATTTTTGCATGTAGATATCCAATTGTTCCAGCACTCACTGAACAGTCTTTGCTCCATTATGAAAAATCAGTTGGCCGTCAGGCATGGTGGCTCACACCTGTAATCCCAGCATTTTGGGAGGCCGAGGTGGGCGGATCACGAGGTCAGGAGATCGAGACCATCCTGGCTAACACGGTGAAACCCTGTCTCTACTAAAAATACAAAAAATTAGCCGGGCATGGTGGCAGGCGCCTGTGGTCCCAGCTACTCGGGAGGCTGAGGCAGGAGAATGGTGTGAACTTGGGAGGCAGAGCTTGCAGTGAGCTGAGATGGCGCCACTGCACTCCAGCCTGGGCGAGAGTGTGAGACTCCATCTCAAAAAAAAAAAAATCAGTTGGCTATGATGTATGTGTTTATTTTTGGATGCTTATTTCAGTTCCATTGGTTTATATATTTGTCCTTATGCTGGTGCCGCATCATTGCGATTTACTGTAGCCTTGCCATAAGCTTTAAAAGCAAGATGTGTGCATGTTTCAACTTTGTTCTTTTTCAAGATCATTTTGGCTATTTGGGTTCCCTTCTAATGCCATATGAATTTGAGAATCAGCTTTTCCATTTTTGTGAAAAAGACCTTTGGAATTTTGGTAGGACATGCATTGAATTGTATTAATGTTATGTCTCCCAATTATGAAAATGGAATTTCTTTTTATTTGTTTTTTGTCTTTCAGCAGTGTTTTATAGCTTTCAGTGTACAAGTCTTCCACATTCTTGGTTAAATTTGTTCCTTGGTATTTTCTTTGGATGCTATTGTAAATTGAATTGCTCTTCCTTCCTCCCTCTTTCCTTTCCTTTTCTTTCCTTCCCTTCCCTTTCCCTTCCCCTTCCCTCCCTTTCCCTTCCCCCCTCTTCACCTTCCCCCCTTCCCCTTCCTTCTTCTTTCTTTCTTTCTTTCTTTCTTTCTTTCTTTCTTTCTTTCTTTCTTTCTTTCTTTCTTTCTTTCTTTCTTTCTTTTTTCCTTCCTTCCTTCCTTCCTTCCTTCCTTCCTTCCTTCCTTCCTTCCTTCTTTCCTTCTTTCTTTCCTTCTTTCCTCCCTTCCTCCCCTCCTTCCTTCCTTCCTTCCTTCCTTCCTTCTTTTTTTTGAAGACAAGGTCCACTGTGTCACCGAGGCTGGAGTGCAGTGACGCAATCACGGCTCACTGCAGTGTTGCCCTCCTGGGCTCAAGTGATCCTCCTGAGTAGCTAGGACCACAGGTTCAGGCCACCACACCTGGCTAATTATTTCTTGTAGAGACAGTC
Source organism: Symphalangus syndactylus (assembly GCF_028878055.3). Taxonomy (NCBI): domain Eukaryota; kingdom Metazoa; phylum Chordata; class Mammalia; order Primates; family Hylobatidae; genus Symphalangus; species Symphalangus syndactylus. The sequence goes on from NC_072425.2 coordinate 124,945,457, forward strand.
TCTCACTGTGTTGACCAGGCTGGTGTTGAACTCCTGGGCTCAAGTGGTTCTCCCACCTTAGCCCCTCAAAGTGCTAGGATTACGGGCAGGAGCTACCATGCCCAGCCTGGAATTGTTTTCTTAATTTTCTTCTGGATTGTTCCTTGCTGGTGTATAAAAACACAACTGGTTTTTTTTTTCTGTTTCTTTTTTTTCAGACAGGGTTTCACTCTGTCACCTAGGCTGCCCACTGCAGCCTTCACCTCCTGGGCTCAAGCCTCCACCTTCTGAGTACCTGGGACTAAGGGCCATACCACCGTGCCCAGCCAATTTTTTTTTTGAGACAGGGTCTTGCTGTATTGCCCAGTCTGGTCTTGAATTCCTGGGTTCAAGTGAGCTTCCTGCCTCTGCCTCTCAAAGTGCCAGAATTACAGGCGTGAGCTACCATGCCCAACCACAAATAATTTTTATGTGTTGATTTTGTACTTTGCAGCTTTCCTCAATTTATTTATTGGCTCAGAGAGCTTTTTTGTAGATTCTTTCAGCTTTTCTGTATATAAGGTCATGACATCTGCAAATAGAAATACTTTTACTTCTTCCTTTCCAGTGTGGTTCTATTTTCTTTTCTCTGACTAATTGCTCTGACTGGAATGTCTACTACAGTAACAAATGGCAGGGGTGAATTCAGGCATCCTTGTCTTATTCCTGATTTTAGGGTGCTCACTCTCAGTCTTTTGTGATTTTATTGTTTTATGTTGGTTTTCCATAACCTCACTATGCTGAATAGCAGCTTGGCACACTGTCTGGTAGATGTACTATAGCTTATTTAACTGGTCCTTTACTGCTGCATTAAGTAGTTTCCGATGTGTTGCTATTACTGTTTGTGCTACAGAGGATAATATTGTACGTTGAATATTTGTGAATCTTTATCTACAAGATAGAGTCCCAGAAGTGAGGATTGCTGGGTTTCTCTTAGTTTTCTGATTCTAAGGTGACTATGTCCCACTTTTAGCTCCACATTAAAGTAGAACATTTCTAGGCTGGGTGCCATGGCTCATGCCTGTAATCTCAGCACTTTGGTAAGCCAAGGTGGGAGGATTGTTTGAGGCCACGAGTTTAAGACCAGTCAGGGCAACGTGGTGAGACTCATCTCTATAAAATGTTTTAAAAATTAGATGAGCATGATGGTGCATGCCTGTAGTCCTAGCTATGCAGGAGGATTGTTTTACCCAGGAGGTCAAGGCTGCAGTGAGCTGTGATGGCACCACTGTACTCCAGTCTGGGCAACAGAGTGATACCCTGTCTCAAAGTAGAAAATTTCTGTGGAGTAGAGTAAGTATCATTAGCTGATCCAGGCAGTAGAATAGGTGGCGTGGCTATTGGAGGTGTGGAGGAGGTGATGTTCTAGAACAAGCTTGTCCAACCCCGTGGGCCGCATGCGGCCCAGGACGGCTTTGAATGTGGCCCAACACACACATTTGTAAACTTCCGTAAAACATTATGAGATTTTTTGGCGATTTTTTTTTCTTTAGCTCATCATCTGTCATTAGTGTTAGTGTATTTTATGTATGGCCCAAGACAGTCCTTCTTCTACTGTGGCCCAGAGAAGCCAAAAGATTGGACACCCCTGCTTTAGAAGAATAAACTGATAGTAGCATCCAAGTTATTTGGGAGACTTGCTTCTGAGGAGGAGTGGAGTAGTTTGTGGTAGACCAACTAGAAAACAACTAGAAAAAAACTGAGAACAACTAGAAAATCAGGTAAATGTAGAAAATAGCAATTTCATGTTATTTAAGAGCTATAGAAACAGCTATGACAAAGGATTGAAATGTACAGAAATGCCAGATAAACCTTTCAGAGGTTACTTGAGGATTTGTAACTGTGTTTCCCTAAGGAGAAGCAGCAGCTGAGAATGTAGTTTTGGTCTAGGCTAAGCAATACTGCTGGGGGGCAGTAGATGTTTTGGTAGTCACACAGGACTGGAGTAACAAAACCCATTGGAAACTGAATTGAAAGTCCAGGAGGAACATATCTTCGAGTCAGTGGCTAACCCTGGAGATGGACTGATTCCCTTTCATAGCAGAACAAAGGGTGAACCCATTCTTAATGCAAGATAACGTCATCTTATTCTTGTGTGATTCTTTTATACACAGTGTCCAGTACTCAGTACAAGATTACTAGTCCTATGAAGACAGATAAATTAATGACTTAATTAAAAGAAAAATCATTTTAGAAGCAGATTCTCAGGTGATCCTGATGTTGGAGTTAGCACATAAGGACTTTAATTTTTTTTTTTTTTTTTTTTTTTTTTTGAGACGGAGTCTCGCTCTGTCACCCAGGCTGGAGTGCAGTGGCGCAATCTCGGCTCACTGCAAGCTCCGCCTCCTGGGTTCACGCCATTCTCCTGCCTCAGCCTCTCCGAGTAGCTGGGACTACAGGCGCCCGCCACCACGCCCAGCTAATTTTTTGTATTTTTAATAGAGACGGGGTTTCACCGTGGTCTCAATCTCCTGACCTCATGATCCGCCCGCCTCGGCCTCCCAAAGTGCTGGGATTACAAGCGTGAGCCACCGCGCCCGGCCAGGACTTTAATTAATTAAGATTAATAGCTTAATCACAATGAGCTATCACTTCATACCCAGTAGGATGACTAAAATTAAAAGGACAGATATAACAAGTGTTGGTAAGGATATGGAAAAATTGGAATCATATTGTTGGTGGCACAGCTGCTGTGAAGACAGTTTGGTAGTTCCTCAAGCAGTTCAGCATAGGCTGGTCCAAGTATAGTGGTGTTTACAACTAATTGATCACAACCATTTACAGATTTAGTTGTTCCTTCTCCACTCCCACTGCTTCACTTGACTAGCCTTTTAAAACAAACAAAAGAAGTTCAACAGAGTTGCTGTATGGCCCAGCTGTTCTACTCTGAGGTATATACCAAAGAGAAATGAAAACATGCTTTCATTCAGAAACATGCTCATAAATGTTCATAGTAGAGTGGCATTACTCTTAATAGCCAAAAAGTGTAAACAACCCAAATGTCCATTAGTTGCATAGATAAGCAAAGTACACTGTATCCATACAGTGGAATATTATTCAGTCCTAAGAAATGAATTATTATTCTGCTATATGCTACAAGGTAGATGAACCTTGAAAACATTATGGTGATTCAAGTAAGCCAGACACCTAAGGACAAATTTTGCATGAATACGGTTGTATGAGGTATCAAGAACAGGCAAATCCATTGAGACAAAAAGTAGAATAAAAGTTACCAGGGGATGGGGAAAGGGGGATGGGAAGTTACTGTTCCATGTATACAAGATTTATGTTTGGGCTAATGAAGTAGTTCTAGAAATAGATAGCGGTTATGTTTGCACAGCATTGTGAATGTACTTAATGCCACTGAATTTTACACTTAAAAATTATTAAAATGATAAATCTTTTTTACTCTTAATAAAAGATAGTGTTAAAAAAGGGAATGAACTACTGGTACATGCTGTGACACATTGATGAATCTTGAAAACTTGATGCTAAGTAAAAGAAGTGGGTCACAAAATAACCACTTACTGTATGATAACATTTATCTGAGATACCCAGAATCAGCACGTCCATAGAGTAGACTAGTTGTTGCCCAGGCCTGGGAAGTGAGAGGAGGATAGCTAGAGAATGGATTTGACTGCTAGCAGGTGTAGGGTTTCTTTTTGGGGTAATGAAAGTGTTCTAAAATTTTATTATGGTGATGATTACACAACCCTCTGAATATACTCTAAAAGCACTGAATTGTACATTTTAAGTGAGTGAATTGTATGGTTTGTGAATTATATATCAGTAATTATTAAGCTTAGATAATAGCAATGAAGAAGTAATACATATTAATGGACAAATAGATGGAAATTGTTATCTGAGGAAAGTATCTAAAACCATATATAATTGGAGTCATAGAGCATAGAAAAGAGGGTATTAACCAATATTTGAAATGGTATTGACTGAAATTTTCCAAAATCGATTTAAGATTTAAGGGCGTCTGTGAATCCCAAGTGGGATAAATACAAATTAAACCATTCCTAGGTACATCATAGTAAAACAGCTTAAAACTGAAAACAATAATAAAACTTTTAAAACAGCCACAGGGGGAAAAATAACACACTACCTTCAAAGTAACAATATAAGACTGTAATCCCAGCTAGTTGGGAGGTTGAGGAGTGAAGACTGCTTGAGCCCAGGAGTTCAAGACCAGCCTGAGCAACGTATCTAGATGTCCATATCAAAACAAAAATAAAAACTGATAGCTGTCCTCTTGATAGGTTGAATGAAGGAGGGAGGTAGATCACTTTGATTGTTACAGTAGTTCACACCTGAGCCAGGCATTGCAAGGAGAGATGGATGGATTCTCATTAAGTTAGTGGAGTATGGCTACCTAAGGGAATACAGAAAGACTTCCCTAGAGCATGCCAGTATGGATACTTTCAAGGAAATCCATTTCTAAATTTTCAACTTCCACATTCATGCTTTTCTAAAATTCCACCCTGTAATGGAAGTATCACAGCAGTTTTTCCTTTCTGTTTCTTTCACAATTACTCATTGCCGGTTTGCAAAGAAAGGCATACCTCTCTTGATTCTCACTGTGGTGCTTTGCCTCAGAATGTAGCAGCCTTCAGATGGCCTAAGACAGGAATATTTTGAAATACTGGTATTGATGTACATAGAATTAATTTTTAATGAGTTAGGTATCAGATCCTAGTCAGATAGTTTCTACTTCTTTGCTTTCAGCACAATTGATGTTAGCTATTATTTTTGTGTTCTTTTTTTATTTTATTTTTTTCATTCCTCACCTCACTGATAGATGTTAGCCATTCTTTAAAGATGCATCATTAAAAATAAATTTTAATATTAGATCAGTATGGATTTTTTTTGTTTTGCAAATGGCTCAGGAGGTGTTCAAATAATTGAATGATATAATAAGAAAAACATATTCTAGTCTCATCTACTTATTTATGTGAATAAGATTTCTCAGGACAAAGACATAAATTTATACAAATAAAAGAAATTAATCTATGCTGATTCCTGGATTTATAATTGGGAGGAAAAAAGTTTCATCCACCTCACTAAGAGTTGACACATCCAGTAAAATTTTACATACGCATATATTTTTTGTATGTGTATGCACGATATAATTGTTGTTTGGATTATTTGTATACTTAAAATTTGGATAGCTCAATCCTTGGAAAACAATATTTGAATTCAATAAGCACAAGAAATTTCAAAATCTTCAATTTAAATTTATTTACGTATATTTTTAGAGAAGTAGGATAAAAAATAAATGTAAGACTTTCAAGCATAAAAATACAATATACTGCTGGGTGCAGTGGCATGCACCTGTAGTCCCAGCTACTCGGGAGGAGTCCAGCCTGGACAATATAGATAGTGAGACCTTGTCTCAATTTAAAAAATTTTTAAATTTGTGTATGTTTGTGTCTGTTATTTTTTAAAAAAACAACAATATGCTGTGTTTAAATTGTTATCAGGAGCCAGGTGCGGTGGCTCACGTGTATAATCCTAGCACTTTTTTGGGAGGCCGAGGCAGGTGAATCACCTGAGGTCAGAAGTTTGAGACCAGCCTGGCCAGCATGGCCAAACCCCATCTCTGCTAAAAATTCAAGAATTAGCCGGACATGGTGGCCAGCACCTGTAATCCCGGCTGTTCTGGAGGCTGAGGCAGGAGAATCGCTTGAACCCGAGAGGCGGAGGTTGCAGTGAACCAAGATGGCTTCATTGCACTCCAGCCTAGGGGACAAGAGCAAAACTCCATCTCAAAAAAACTTAAAAAAAAATTTGTATCAGGAAGGTGAAATGGAGATACAAATTCTTCATTGCTTAGGAAGAATTCATTTATAGCTTTTTTTTAATGCATGATGGTATATGTATCATCATTATGGAATGCAGGTTATATTGGATACATTTTAAAGAGTGAAATAACAATTTTAATATATTAATCATAAAAAGTTTTAAATGTTAACATAAATATCCAAGAATTTAACAGTTTTTCTAAAGTATTTTAGCAGATTTCTGAACAGAATATTTTAATTATCATTGCCAAGGTCAGCACTAGGGTGAGGCAAGAAGGCACCTAGAGTGCAAAATTGAAGGAGGTTCTTACTCTCAGGGTTCTGCAAGTACAGCATTAGCACTTAGGGGAACAAAAAAGTGAGTTCCTCCCTAAATTGGCAGCCTAGGGATGCTTGCTCATCCTAGTTCCAAACCTGATCACTAGATTATTTAACATAAGAAATCCGCTTGTGAATAATGGCTTTAGAAATAAAACAATTGCAAACATTAATCATTTTTCCATCAACTGCTTTTAATTTGTTTTTTAGGGTGGGATTAAAAACTCAGCCTGAATCAAAATGCCCTGAGCTGCTTGCCAATTACTGTGACATGTTGCTAAGAAAAACACCATTAAGCAAAAAACTAACCTCTGAAGAGATTGAAGCAAAGCTTAAAGAAGTGGTACATGAATTTTTTGTATTTCAACTTTTAAAATTACCTTACTTTGAATTTGTGTTTTGCTTACAGGACTTTCATGATAGTATCAATTTAAAAATGTATTATCTGTAAAGAACTAATGTTATGAAGTTTTACAGTGCAAGACCTCTCGGGGGTTGTTTTTCTTTCTGAAAATTTTTATTCTACCGCTTCTTGAAAGGAATACCATTTAATTCCTCTCCTTTCTTGGTTATTTTTAGGAATTAAGTTCTAGTTACTAATACAGGACATATCATTCCAACAAATTTGGAATGATAGTTGACAGATTGGGAGTTTTTTACTCCTTCATTTTTGTGAGAGTCCAAGACAGATAGCAAGGGATGAATGAGAGTAGATTAAGTAGTTGCTTTCATCTTTGTCACCCAGTTGTTAGTGTGATGATGTAAGCCCAGGAATACAAACAAGAAAAAAAATGAGATATTGGGCAAATGTAGACAGAAAGGCCGAGAGAGATGATTAGTGTCAGAAAAAACAGTGAAAAAGATAAGTAGAAGAGACACTTTGCGGGGGGGACATTGATTTTTTTCATGTGAAGTGTATCGTTGCATTTTATACAAAATCTAAAAAACTGATATTTAGAGCCACTAAAAATTTGGTTATAGTCTCAACTTTGCTAACTTTTAAAGTAGTGTATCAGGACTGGGTATTTCTCAAAGATGGATAATTCAATAGGCCTCTATCTGTAAATGCTTATAAAAGTTTCTGACTTGTGACAATTGGTGGATATAGAAAGGTCTAAATTCGAGAGATGGTAAGAGTATATAAGAACTGAAAGTAACTTTATTTTTCATACAGCTCTTGGTACTTAAGTATGTACAGAACAAAGATGTTTTTATGAGGTATCATAAAGCTCATTTGACACGACGTCTTATATTAGACATCTCTGCCGATAGTGAAATTGAAGAAAACATGGTAGAGTGGCTAAGAGTAAGTAAATCTTTTTTAATATTTGATTTTCTAATATATTACATCATTTATATGTGTGCTTAAGTAATACATTTTGGAGATATTGTTAATGTCAAAGAAGTAGGAAACATTTTATAAGAATATAGCGTCAATTAGGCTGGACGCACTGGCTCATACCTGTAATCCCAGCACTTTGGGAGGCCAAGGCAGATGGATCACCTGAAGTGAGGAGTTCAAGACTAGCCTGACCAACATGGCAAAACCCCATCTCTACTAAAAATACAAAAATTAGCTGGACGTGCTGGTGCACTCCTGTAATTCCAGCTGCTTGGGAGGCTGAGGCAGGAGAATCGCTTGAACCCAGGAGGTGGAGGTTGCAGTGAGCCGAGATACCATGCCATTGCACTCCAGCCTGGGTGACAGAGCGAGACTCCATTTCAAAAAAATATATATACCATCAATTATATAAAATAAAGTGATATCTAATAAATGTTCTTAATACTTTCAGTAAAGTATCTTCTTGAGTTGTTTCTACTGTTTCACTCTCATTTGTACCTCAACTCTCATTTAAACTGACCTTATTAATAAATAGACTACAGGGGCTGGGCACGGTGGCTCACGCCTGTAATCCCAGCACTTTGGGAGGCCAAGGCAGGTGGATCACAAGTTCAGGAGATCGAGACCATCCTGGCTAACACAGTGAAACCCCGTCTGTATTACAAATACAAAAAAATTAACCAGGCGTGGTGGCGGGGGCCTGTAGTCCCAGCTGCTTGGGAGGCTGAGGCAGGAGAATGGCATGAACCCTGGGGGGCAGAGCTTGCAGTGAGCTGAAATCGAGCCACTGAACTCCAGCCTGGGTGACAGAGCGAGACTCCATCTGAAAAAAAATAATAAATAGACTACAGGACAAATTATTATATCTTTAAGGTATTTTCAGTACTAAATGCTTAACTTTAGAGATGTTTATAAATGATAACAATAAATACTTCTATATAGCAAAAAGAACCTTTAAATGACGGCCTATTTAGGGTAATCAATGCTGATTATAACTAAATTCCCATATAAAATATTTTGAGTTCTTTTTTAGTTTTAATTATTAAAGTAAATGTCCTTAATTTCTGTGTATGTATATAACTCTCTCCATATATATATGGAGAGAGAGAGAGTGCGAGCAAGCACACACGAGAGAAACCTACAGATATTTTAACTTATAGCTAGCCCTTCGCATGGCACTGTAGGATAGTAAAAATTGCTGTGCTAACTGAAACTGCTTAGTAGGAAAAAGAATGATTATTCTGTGACTTTTTAAAACTTGTCAAAAGACTCAAAACTCTTACTGTCACTTATAAGTATATAGGAAAAAGGGGAAAATAGCAAAACTAATACGTATTTACTACGAGAAACCTTTAGAATTAAATTTTCTTTCTTTCTTTTTTTCTTTTTTTTGGAGATGGAGTCTTGCTGTGTTGCCCAGGCTGGATTGCAGTGGTGCAATCTTGACTCACTGAAACCTCTGTCTCCCAGATTCAAGCAATTCTCCTGTCTCAGCCTCCTAAGTAGCTGGGACTACAGGTTTGTGCCATGACACCTGGCTAATTTTTGTATTTTTAGTAGAGACATAGTTTTGCATGTTGGCCAGGCTGGTCTTGAACTCCTGGTCTCAAGTGCCCTGCCTGTCTCGGCCTCCCAAAGTACTGAGATTACAGGCGTGAGCCACCACACCCGGCCTATATTATTTCTTTGTTAAAACAAAATATCAAGACCCAACAGTAAAATGACAAATAAGGCTAGGCATGGTGGCTGACACCTGTAATCCCAGCACTTTGGGAGGCTGAGGAGGGCAGATGGCTTGTACTCAGAGTTTGAGACGAGCCTGGGCAACGTGGTGAAACCCCATCTCTACAAAAATTACAAAAATTAGCTGGGCGTGGTGGCATGCACCTTAGTCCCAGCTGCTTGGGTGGCTGAGGTGGGAGGATCGCCTGAGCCTGTGAGGTGGAGGTTGCAGTGAACAGAGATCTTACCACTGTACTCCTGCCTGAGCAACAGAGTCAGATCCTGTCTCTCTCACTCACACACACACACACACACACACACACACACACACACACACACGACAAATAATTAAAAGCAGGCAAAGGATTCGAATTGACATCTCTTCCCAGAAGATAGACAGATGGCCAATAAGTGCATGCAAAGATACTCAGCATCATTAGTCATTAGTGAAATGCAAGTGAAATATCCGACATGTTGGCTCCCGCTTATCCCAAATATTTTGAAAGGCTGGGGTGGGCGGATCGCATGAAGCCAGGAGTTAGAAACCACCCTGGGCAACGTAACAATACCCCATCTCTACAAAAAATACAGAAATCAGCTAGGCATGGTGATGTGTGCCTGTGGTTCTAGCTACTCAGGAGACTGAGATGGGATGATTGCTTGAGCCCAGAAGTTCAAAGTTGGAATGAGCTGAGATTGTGCCACTGCACTGCAGCCTGGGCAACAGAGTGAGACCCTTTCTCAAAAGCAAACAAAAAAACCACAAAGAGATACTACTTTATTCCCACTAGGGTAGCTAAAATAAAGACAGATGATAACAAATGCTAGTAAGGAAGAGGAGAAATTGGAACCTTCATAAGTTGCTAGTGGGGACATAAGATGGTGCAGACACTTTGGAAAACTGTTGGGCAGTTCCTTAAAATGTTAAACATAGAGCTGACCCAGCAATTTCACTCTCAGGTAATTCATTTGGAGAGAAATGAAAACGTATGTTTCATGTAAAAACTTGTAAACAAATGTTCATGGCAAGATTACTAATAATAGTCAAAAAGTGGAAACAACCCAAAATGTCAGTGAGCTAATGAATAAAATGTGATTTATCCATACAATGGAATATTTTTTTGCGACAAAAAGGAATGAAGTAATACATGCTGCAATATTAGATGAACTTTGAAAACATAATGCTAAGTGGAAGAAGCCAATCCCAAAGACCATATCATATGCTTCCACTAACGTGAAGTGTCCAGAATAGGCAAATCCACAAATTCCAGGAGTGGGGCCAGGAGGGGAAATGAGGAGTGACTGTAAATAGTATGGGGTTTCTTTTTGGGGTGATGAAAATGTTCTAAAATTAGATAGTGGTGATGGTTGCACAGCTCTGCAGATATGCTAAACTTCATTACATTGTATATTTTATTTTTATTTTTATTTTTTATATTTTTTTGAGACAGCCTCACTTCGTTGTCCAGGCTGGGGTTCAGTGGTGTGATCTTGGCTCACTGCAACTTCTGCCACCCAGGTTCAAGCGATTTTCCTGCCTCAGCCTCCTGAGTAGCTGGGATTACTGGTGCATGCCACCATGCCCAGCTAATTTTTGTATTTTTAGCAGAGATGGGTTTCACCATGTTAGCCAGGCTGGTCTTGAACTTCTGACCTCAGGTGATCCACCCGCCTCGGACTCCCAAAGTACTGGGATTACAGGCGTGAGCCCAGCCAAATTGTAAACTTTAAAATGGTAAATTTTATGGTAGATAAATTATCTGACACAGTAAAGCTGTTAATAAAGAGTAGTTTGAATAGCTTTTGCCTTCTTGTGTAACTTGACAGAGTAAGCACCTTTTCTTTGCCTGGGAGAGTTGTCACACCCGCTGTAATTTGGGTCATCTTCTAGCATTTTATCTTTTGGGCTTTCAGTGTCATGAAATACTACGAATTCCTTTATAGCATTTTTGCCAGGATCACTTCTTCTAGGGTATCTTATCTTTTTTGTCACTCACTACTTTTATCTTTTATGTTGATAATTTGCTTTCACTAAGTTCCTCAACACTGGCATTGTCAGCCTGACAACCACAGTCAGCTTTCTTCTGTAACTCCATTTATGTTCTATTTTATTTTCATTTCCAGCATTATCACTTTTCATTTCCTCTTCACTTTTATGGTCTTTGTGTGCCAATTATCTTGTTTGATTATTCTTTTTCGTAAGCAGTCATGCGGGTTTATTACTGGAAGACAAGGATGCAATGAAACTGCATACTTTGCTGTCTGTGGTTTAACTGAATAAACAAATGACTAATAGGTTGTGTTTACATTTTTTAAAAATTTATTTATTTTTTTTAAGAAACGGGATCTTCTGTTGCCCAGGCTGGAGTGCAGTGACACAATCAGAGCTCAAACTCCTGGGCTCAAGCAATCCACCCACCTCAGCCTTCCGAGTAGCTGGGACTATTTCGGCAGTATGCCGCCATATCCCACTAACTTTTAAAATTTTTTTGTAGTGATGGGGGTGTCACTGTGTTGCCCAGGCTGGTCTTAAAATCCTGGCTTCAAGTGATCCTCCTGCCTCAGGCTCCCAAAGTGCTAGGATTACACACCATGGCAACTAATAGATTTTGAAAGAAGTATTCTGGTTATTCATTGTTACTTTTGTCATGATTTGCGGATCAAAGAGCTAGAAATAAAGTTTTTACTTCATGCAGTTACATTTATTATATAGTGTCAACTGAAAGTAGAGGTTTGTTCTTGGGGAATTGGTATTATTTAACTGTACTGTGGTAACTGAAATTCATACATACTAAAATTGCGCAAAGCAGGGACCCCTTGCAATACCGTATTTTGTTTCTAAGTAGCACATTTCATAGGTATTAGACAATAAAATTCTAATAAATGAGAAAAATTTTGTATTAAAACATCTAAGACTTAGTTTTTCCATTAAAATTTTTCCCAGTAGTATATCAGATTATGTATTTATTACCTCTTCCGTCTTTGGTTTATATTTATAGGAAGTTGGTATGCCAGCGGATTATGTAAACAAGCTTGCTAGAATGTTTCAGGACATAAAAGTATCTGAAGATTTGAACCAAGCTTTTAAGGAAATGCACAAAAATAATAAATTGGCATTACCAGGTATTATTTTATAATTACATGTATGTATTTTTTAAACTTAAAAAGAAGAATATCTTTGTTTTCCAGTAAATTAAAAATAAACCTCAGCAGTAATAGATCGAAAGATGTTATGAAGTCCATTTCCGTGGAGACAGCTATCAAAGCAGTATATTAGATTTACAGATCTTTATTTCAAAATAAAAGGACACTTTTAACAAAATCTTTATAGTCTTATTGATTTTTCACTCAAAGTTACTCTGTATTTATTTTGAATTTTATCCATTGTTAAGATAATTTACTTTATATTCCTGATATTCTTCTCTGTAGCTGATTCAGTTAATATAAAAATTTTGAATGCTGGCGCCTGGTCAAGAAGTTCTGAGAAAGTCTTTGTTTCACTTCCTACTGAACTGGAGGACTTGATACCGGAAGTAGAAGAATTCTACAAAAAAAATCATAGTGGTAGAAAATTACATTGGCATCATCTCATGTCAAATGGAATTGTAAGTAGATAGTGTGTTTGTTATTTCAGCTTTCAGTTTGGATGAAAGTAGCAGGACTGCACAGAATTGCTTAAACAAAATAGATTTTTGCTTCTCTCACATGTAAAAGTTTGAGCAGAAATAGTGAGTTTTTTTCATGAAGTTGTTAGGGATGTAGGCTTCTGGTTATACCATCATGCTTAAGATACTGCCCTTGTCTACAGAATTCAACATGATCCCAACTATCTCAGTATTCCTGGCAACAGAAAGCAAAAGGTGAGGGTAGCTTATACCTTTCATTAGGGACAACTTCTAGAAGTTACCTCTGTCATTTCCATTTGCATCACATCGGCCAGTACTCAGTCACGTGGCCACATTTTGTTACATGGAAAGCTGGGAGATGAGCATGTTTTCTGGGCAGTCATTAACGTCTTCTAAAATGTTTATTACTGTGAAAGAAAGAGTGGATATTGGAAGACAGCAACCTTTTTCATATATAAATTCATGTCATAGATATTAAGAGATAATCATCATGAGATTCTTATTTATTAAAAATCTATTTTATCTATTATAGATAACATTTAAGAATGAAGTCGGTCAATATGATTTGGAGGTAACCACGTTTCAGCTTGCTGTGTTGTTTGCATGGAACCAAAGACCCAGAGAGAAAATCAGCTTTGAAAATCTTAAGCTTGCAACTGAACTCCCTGATGCTGAACTTAGAAGGACTTTATGGGTTGGTTTATGTTTTTTTGTTTTTAAGACTATATCCTCTCATGTAGCAGGAAATACATGATTGGCTTGTAATATATTAGTAAATTCATAACAGTTTCAAAATGTCTTATCAAGAAAAATAGAGGCCGGGCACAGTGGATCACGCCTGTAATCCCAGCACTTTGGGAGGCCGAGGTGGGCAGATCACTTGAGGTCAGGAATTCGAGACCAGCCTAGCCAACATAGTGAAATCTCGTCTCTACTAAAAATACAAAAATTAGCTGGGCGTGGTGGTGGGTGCCTGTAATCCCAGCTACTTGGGAGGCTGAGGCAGGAGAATCGCTTGAATTCAGGAGGTGGAGGTTGCAGTGAGCCAAGATTGTGCCACTACACTCCAGCCCAGGTGACAGAGTGAGACTCCGTCTGAAAAAAAAAAATTTTATACACACACACACACACACACACACACGAGATATTTATGGAAAAAGTAAATTGCAAATAGGCAAGTTACCAAGGCAGAGAAGAGTGCTTCAAAAAAAAGGAGAGGCCAGGAGCAGTGGCTCATGGCTGTAATCCCAGCACTTTGAGAGGCCAAGGTGGAAGGAGAGGATTGCTTGAACTCAGGAGTTTGAGACTAGCTAGGCAACATAGTGCAATCCCATCTCTTAAAAAAAAAAAAAAAAAGACAAATTAGCCAGCTTAGTGGCTGTATCCCCAGCTACTTGGAAGGCTGAGGTGGGAAGATTGCTTGAGCCCAGGAGGATGCAGTGAGCCACAATCACACTGCTGCACTCCAGCCTGGGCAACATAGTGAGACCCATCTCAAAAAAATTTTTTTTTAAAAAGAGAAAGATTGAGTTGGTATTTAAGTGTTACCTGTGAGGAATGTGACCAGCTATGTACTTTTTTTTTTTTTTTGAGACTCTCTTGTCACTCAGGCTGGAGTGCAATGGCGCAATCTCAGCTCACTGCAACCTCCACCTCCAGGGTTTAAGCGATTCTCCTACCTCAGCCTCCCAAGTAGCTGGAATTACAGGCATGTGCCACCACACTCAGCTAATTTTTTATTTTTAGTGGAGACGGGGTTTCACCATGTTGGTCAGGCTAATCTCAAACTCCTGACCTCAGGTAATTTGCCCACCTTGGCCTCCCAAAGTGCTGGGATTACAGGCCTGAGCCACCGTGCCTCAGATACATACTTAATTTTCATACTGAGAATGTGTTCAAAGATTTTATGATAACCAAAAATCTAAAAGAAAACTTTGGTCTGTTTGAGGACTTGTAGATTGTACTCATTAGCCCCCTGCTCACAACTACATTTTATTCCTACTCCATAGACTTCTTAAAAGTTCCAGTTTTTTTTGTTTGTTTTTTGAGACAGAGTCTTGCTCGTCCTCCAGGTTGGAGTTCAGTGGCACAATCTCAGCTCACTGCAACCTCTACCTCCCAGGTTCAAGCGATCCTCCCACCTGAGCCCCCCAAGTAGCTGGGACTACAGGTGCACGCCCCATGCTGGCTAATTTTTGTATTTTCAGTAGAGACAGGGTTTTGCCGTGTTGCCCAGGCTGGTTTCAGACTCCTGAGCTCAAGTAATCTGCCTGCCTCAGCTTCCCAAAGTGCTGGAATTACAGGCGTGAGCCACTGCACTTGGCCTGAAGTTCTAAAATTAATTATTACCTATGGAGGAAATAGCTGGTATATAACTGGCAGATGGTGTTTACTATGGTCCTGTGTGACCAATCCCAGTTTCTTGTCTTATTGTAAAGAGAGCATTTATTGCTTTCTCATAACCAACTCTTTTCACCTCCTCTCTTTTCTCATTATGCATTCAAATGTTATATTCGTGGAAGTACCAAACATTTTAAGTTTGTGTTTGTAATCTTTTTCTTGCCTATGTTGATTATGTGGGAGAATTGATCTTAGTATTCCATACTGTTTATAGATGCTAATTGTTTTCTCCTTATTCTTCATAGTCTTTAGTAGCTTTCCCAAAACTCAAACGGCAAGTTTTATTGTATGAACCTCAAGTCAACTCACCCAAAGACTTTACAGAAGGTACCCTCTTCTCAGTGAACCAGGAGTTCAGTTTAATGTAAGCTCGTTACTTGATCTAAAATAAAAACACCTTGTTTGAATTTTAGCACTGTTTTTTGCAAAATAATTGTTTTCCTTACATTATATTTAAAACATTATATACTGTCATTACTCTAAACTTACATCATTTAGTTGTTTATGGAAAATATTAATCAGATGTTTACTTCTTTTCTATATTTTTCATTGATACATTTTTGGTCTCTGACATTATACTGTATTGCATTTCATCTTTCAGGTTGATATCCTTTTGTGCTCTAAAGCAACTTTATTCAGAGAAAGTGTTTTTTGCGTTTTTTGTTTTGTTTTGTTTTTGTTTTTGTTTTTTTTGTTAAGACCCAGTTAGGCAATAACACTGAATCATAACCCATATATCTTCAATTAGCTAGTCACTTTCATGGCAATATAAAATATTAACTTTGTTTTTACAGAGAATGTAATCACTCATTTTATTAACAGGTTAGTTATCATGTTTAAGGAAAATACACAGAGTTTGTTTTAAAGCAATATGTAGGTTATTTGTCATTTAACCTTTAAACAGTTCTGATATTTTAGCATATTTTTAAATCTTTTCTCTCAGACATTGTTATGATAATAGGATTTTTAAAGTGTTTTTCATCATAACATATTTGATTCAATTCTTTTTGTAGAAAAAATGCAAAGGTTCAGAAAAGGGGTAAAATCAACTTGATTGGACGTTTGCAGCTCACTACAGAAAGGATGAGAGAAGAAGAGAATGAAGGAATAGTTCAACTACGAATACTAAGAACCCAGGTTTGTAATGTTGACAGAATGTCTGAAGTTTAAAAAAACCTTAGTTTTTTTTTTTTTTTTTTTTTTTAATTTTGAAATCTTTTTTGAATTTAAAAGCATGTAGGGGCTGAGTGCAGTGGCTCACACACAATCCCAACACTTTGGGAGGCTGAGGCAGGAGGATTACTTGGGCAACAAAGTGAGATCTTGTCTCAATCAGTTTTTTAAAAATATATTAAGGCCGGGCACGGTGGCTCACGCTTGTAATCCCAGCACTTTGGGAGGCCGAGGTGGGCGGATCACGAGGTCAGGAGATTGAGACCACGGTGAAACCCCGTCTCTACTAAAAATACAAAAAAAATTAGCCGGGTGTGGTGGCGGGCGCCTATAGTCCCAGCTACTCGGAGAGGCTGAGGCAGGAGAATGGCGTGAACCCGGGAGGCGGAGCTTGCAGTGAGCCGAGATTGCGCCACTGCACTCCAGCCTGGGCGACAGAGCAAGACTCCATCTCAAAAAAAAAAAAAAAAATATATATATATATATATATATTTTTTTTTTTTTTTAAATGTCCATTCCAGTTGAAATATGAATTCCAGTTTCACATTCCATTGTAATGTGAAATTAGGAAACTTATTTAGAACCAAAAAAGTTCTCTAATATTCATTTCTTCTTTTAAAAATAGTTTAAAACTAGGATTAAGACCTTCTGAATATAATAGGTAACACCTAGGCATGATTGTTTTAACTTTAGAAATAGTCCTTTTAAAACCAAATTTTTCAACTTTTACCATTTTCATTTAATACTGTTTGAAACTTCTGGCTAGTGTACTTTTTTTTTCTTTTTGAGACAGGGTCTCACTCTGTTGCCCAGGCTAGAGTGCAGTGGCACCATCTTAACTCACTGCAGCCTCAACTCCCTGGGCTCAAAGGATGCTCCCACCTCTGCCTCCGGATTAGCTGGGACCACAGGCATGCACCACCACACTCAGCTAATTTTTGTATTTTTAGTGGAGGCAGGGTTTTGCCATGTTGCCCAGGCTGGTCTCGAACTCCTGGGCTCAAGCAATATGCCTTCCTCGGCCTCCCAAAGTGCTGGGATTACAAGTGTGAGCCACCGTGCCCAGCTCAGTGTACTTTTTAAAATATGAAACAAGACGAAAAGATTAAAAATATATATTACCTATAGATCATGTAATAGGATAATGTAGCAGAGAAAAGATGAATGAATAAAAACCAATTGCATTTCTATGTAGCAATAAATGAAAGGAAAATAAAATAAGAAAAATACTTACACATTTTTTAAAAAGTACTGTGTAGGAGCTGTATGAAAAGAGTGGCCCTTTACTGGGAGATTCAGAAGGAGAGTTGAAAAATAGAAAGGTTGAGCTCTTTTTTTGTTGCTAAAATTTTTAGTTGTAATTTAGACACAATGGAATGTATCTTTCAAAGTATAATTTTCAGTGAGTTGTAATAAATATATATACCTGTGTGAACATAACCCAATTAAGATACAGAACATTTGTGTCACACCAGTCATCTCCCCATGTTTCCAGGCAGGCTCTCCGCCTACCCCAGCTGATTCTTATTACCATCACTTAGTTCTGCCAGTTCTAGGTCTTCATATAAATGGAACCAGACAGTGTGTACTTTTATGTCTGACTTTTTTGCTCAACATGAAAAACTATATTCTTTCATTATAAGGCTGAATAACTTAAACCAAAAAAAAAATCTTTTTTTTTTTTTTTAATGGACTCAAGCGATCCTCCTTCAGCCTTCCCAGTAGCTGGGACTACAGGCACATGCCACCGCACCTGGCAGCTAGGCTGAATAACATAAAAGATTGGTTTTTCTGATATTAATATCAAGTTCAGAATTTTAAAATTTCATATGAAAATTCAACTAGGGATATTTTTGGAATTTTACAAATTGATTCTCAGTTTTTTATCAGAATAAATAGATAAGAATGATTGAGAAACTTAAAAAAATAAGAAAAAGGTGGTAGTGGTGGAACTTGCCCTGCCAAATACTAAAATATTTTTAAAATCTGTAGTAATAAAACAGTATGGCAAGAAGATTAATTGAAGAAAATAACTTTAGGCCCGGCACGGTGGCTCACACCTGTAATCCCAGCACTTTGGGAGGCCGAGGCGGGCAGATTGCCTGAGATCAGGAGTTCAAGACCAGCCTAGCCAACATGTTGAAGCCCTGTCTCTACTAAAAATACAAAAACTAGCCAGCTGTGGTGGCACACGCCTGTAATCCCAGCTACTTGGGGGTGCTGAGGCAGGAGAATTGCCTGAACCTGGGAGGCAGAGGTTGCAGTGAGCCTAGATTGCGCCACTGCACTCCAGCTTGGGCAATAGAGTGAGACTCCATCTCAAAAAAAGCAAACGAAAACAACCAAAAAACCTTACTCTGTAAGTATAGAAGAATTTATACAATAAAGGAAATAATTTCTATGACCTATGGAAAGAAAATGAATTATTCACTAAGTGGTGTTGGGAAATTTTTCTGTTTGGAGGAAAAGTAAGAAGATATTCATAGCTATGCCAGGATAAACTCCTGGAGTAAAGAGTTGAAATGTGACCAGGCGCGGTGGCTCATGCCTGTAATCCCAACACTTCGGGAGGCCGAGGCAGGCGGATCACAAGGCCAGGAGATCGAGACCATCCTGGCCAACATGGTGAAACCCCGTCTCTACTAAAATACAAAAAACTAGCCAGGTGTGGTGGTGCATGCCTGTAGTCCCAGCTACCCAGGAGGCTGAGGCAGGGGAATCGCTTGAACCCGGGAGGCGGAGGTTGCAGTGAGCGGAGATTGTGCCACTGCACTCCAGCCTGGCAACAGAGCAAGACTCCATCTAAGAAAAAAAAAAAAAAAGAGTTGAAATGTATAAGTGGGTGTAGTCGTACTATAAGATGTGCAGAGAAATTGAAGTCCTTTTGTTTTGTCTTAATGTGACCCATAAATATGTACAATCCAATAATCTAAGCTGTCTTTAGGTAATGCTCAGACTTTATTTCCTCCCGATCCTACTCCACTCATCCCCATTGATTGCTATTTGCATAGGTGGCATCTGGATATATTGAGGGTGAGAGGGATTTGCTTGACTGGTAATGACAGTGAAGGGAGTATCATATCTATGCAGTTATGACAGTGTCCTGGATTCTTGCTTTTGGCAGCTATGAAGTAGTTTATCATCTTTGGGAATTTGGCTTTCTGTTGGTAACTGCTGCTGTTATCTCTAGCAGATGAATTTGTGGTTCATTCTTTTTCTAGTTGCTAAGGGCTCCGTGGCCTCTTCCCTGCTCTCTTTCCCCTGCTCTTACTGAGCTCTTGAAGCCTCTGAGACTCCACTACATCTTCTGTGTGGCTCCTTGGCCTACATGGCACACTGTCATTGTTCTTTGCAGAATAATGGCAGGATCACCTTGCCCTGTCATTAAAGGCCCTGTGGCAGGTCCATTAGCTCAAAACTCTTGCTGTCACACTTGGGAACTGAGGGAGAGTCAGAAGTGCAGATTATTTCCATCATACTATGCTACTCTTTAAGTGACCTCCAGCATATCAAATAGGGACCAGGGCCAGTGTCCCTCTGCTCTCTTTTCCTCTTAGGTTCTCTAACTACCACCTTTACCTCCATCTGAGGAGAAACTGGGATGTTTACAAATGCCTCTGCTTTTCCTCTGGGTTCCTGTAATCTTCAAGTGCCTGAAGGAATAGACTTTCCTTCTTCCTTCTTCCTCTCTGAACCCCTGACATAAACCCCAATTTATGATGATCAGGAGCTTGGTATCTGAATACCATCAAGAGTGAGAGGAATTCACTTGACCTTCTGGTGTCATCATATCTTCTATTTATTTTTGTTTTGTTTTGTTTTTTGAGACAGGGTCTCACCCGGTTGCCCAGGCTGGGGTGCAATGGCATGATCTTGGCTCACTACAACCTCCGCCTCCCAGGTTCAGATGATTCTCCTGCCTCAGACTCCTGAGCAGCTGGGATTAGAGGTGCTCTCCACCACGCCGAGCTATTTTTTGTGTTTTTTTGTATTTTTAGTAGAGATGGGTTTCACCATGTTGGCCAGGCTGGTCTCGAACTCCTGACTTTGTAATCTGCTCCCCTTGGCCTCCTAAAGTGCTGGGATTACAGGCATGAGCCACCATGCCTGGCCTATTTTTCTATTCTTTTGAGACAGGGTCTCACTCTGTCACCCAGGCTGGAATGCAGTGGCACAATCTCAGCTCACTGCAACCTCTGCCTTTCAGGCTCAAGTGGTCCTCCTGCCTCAGCCCCCTGAGTAGCTGGGACCACAGGCGCATGCCACTATACCCAGCTAATTTGCTTTTGTATATTTTGTAGAGATGGGGTTTCGCCATTTTGCCTAGGCTGGTCTCAAACTCCACAACTCAAACGATCCGCCCACCTCAACCTCCCAAATTGCTGGGATTACAGGCATGAGCCACCCTCCCCGGCTGGTTATCATATCTATACAGGGGAAGTTGAAGGAGTTTTTCTCTTACTGAATAGTGCCTGACTCCCAAGTCCGTTTATTTGCAGCAAAATTATATTTTTAAATGTTAAAAGCAACTGTTACTTTTTCTATTTTGACATTTCTTTTACAACAAACTCTAATCTGTGCTAAGATAGATATATGCCTTTCGTTTTGGAGACGGAGTCTCAGGCTGTGGTGCAGTGGTGTGATCTCAGCTTACTGCAACCTCCACCTCCCAGGCTCAAGCAATCGTCTTTCTTTAGCCTCCTGAATAGCTGGGACCACAGACACACACCACCATGCCCGGCTAATTTTTGTATTTTTTTATAGAGATGGGGTTTCGCCATGTTGCCCAGGCTGTTCTGAAACTCCTGGACTCAAGCAATCCACCACATCACCCTCCCAAAGTGCTAAGATTACACACATGAGCCACCACACCCGGCATATACATGCCTTTCGTTGGGTAAAGAGAGAGCTTGTACTGGAAGAGGTAAAAGAGGAAAGAATATTTAATGATTTTCTAATAACTTTTACTGTAAACTTAACAGTAATTAAGGAAATCATCATGAAAAATTGTGATAAAATGACCTAGATGAAAAATACTTATTTCTTTAGAAACTTAAAAACGACTGGGCATCGTGGCTTACACCTGTAATCCTAGCACTTTGGGAGACAGGGGCAGGGGAGTATTTGAGTCTGAGGGTTCAAGACCAACCTGGCCAACATAGCAAAACCTTGACTCTGTATTTAAAGAGAAGAAGGAAAAAAAAAAACACCTTAAAAACATTTAATTGGCCGGGCGCGGTGGCTCACGCTTGTAATCCCAGCACTTTGGGAGGCCAAGGCGGGTGGATCACGAGGTCAGGAGATCGAGACCACGGTGAAACCCCATCTCTACTAAAAAATACAAAAAATTAGCCGGGCGTGGTGGCGGGCGCCTGTAGTCTCAGCTACTTGGAGAGGCTGAGGCAGGAGAATGGCGTGAACCCGGGAGGCGGAGCTTGCAGTGAGCCGAGATTGTGCCACTGCACTCCAGCCTGGGTGACAGAGTGAGACCCCGTCTCAAAAAAAAAAAAAAAAAAAATTTAATTGAGTCAATATAAACTGAAGATAATATTTGTAGCAAATATAATTAATTAATCTGGTAAATATATAAAGAGTACTACTTAATGACTTTTAAAACAGACCCCACCTGACCTGTACTGCTATACAAAGAAATAACTGAATACAAGGGAAAAATTCAGTGTAAGGGGTTTGTTATATTTTAATTAATGTTTAACATGACACCAGGTTATATACACATTGTTTTCACAGGTAAGATAACTTTTAAGAATGTGAATGGCATGGGAAAAAAGAAATTGAAGGAAATAATATTAAAACATTAAGTGTAGTTTTCTTTCAGCAGAGACACAGAGGTAATTTTGTTTTTCCTTATTTTTCAAAATCTCTATAGTCAGATATTTTTTAGATATATACTTTAAGTTCTGGGATACATATGCAGAATGTGCAGGTTTGTTACATGGGTATACATGTGTCATGGTCGTTTGCTGCACCCATCAACCCGTCATCTACATGAGGTATTTCTCCTAATGCTATCCCTTCCCTATCTCCCCACCCCAATAAGCAGATTTTCTTTTATGGGGCATGAGAAAACAAAAGATGTTTTTATTTGTTAAGTAAAAGATACTAGTCTCAACATTAATCCCCTACTGATTATTATTCATTTGGGTAGATGTTGGATAGAAGATGAATATGCATAAAAAGTCATTTTTCAGTTTGTTGTACTTAAAATAATTTCATATATTAATGCACTTTTATTTTTATTTTTTCTTTTAGGAAGCTATCATACAAATAATGAAAATGAGAAAGAAAATTAGTAATGCTCAGCTGCAGACTGAATTAGTAGAAATTTTGAAAAACATGTTTTTGCCACAAAAGAAAATGATAAAAGAGCAAATAGAGTGGCTAATAGAGCACAAATACATCAGAAGAGATGAATCTGATATCAACACTTTCATATATATGGCATAATTTTGAATATCATGGACAATATTTAGAACCCAAATTTTGGAGTGCTTGGGCAGAAAGTTGTAAAGTTTGTGCTGGAGAAAGGTTTATTTGGACTTTGATTACATAAATATTAAAATCTCTGCCTTACCTTACAAAAACAACTATATTTTGCCAATCACATTAGTTAGCATGATGGCATTCCCTTCATGTTGCACACTCTTTAACAGCATGCTGTTTTGTGGAGAAACTTGCATTCATGAAGAGCCCATTATCAACTTTTAAAAGTGAATTTGATTTGTACCCACCAGGAGAAATACAGTTGGGAAGGGTGAGGGTGGGGTTCTTGTTGCTTTTTTCTCTTTTTTCCTCTCTTAAAAAATGTACTTGCACAAGGAAGGATCTTCAGATATTCATGCACTGAAAAATGCTGTTATCTTTTGTTTTTAAAAAATGCAATTAAAACTAGAAATAGCACTCTTGGTTTCTTTTGATGAAAAGAGTGAGCTGGTCAATGCAACATGGGGAAACGGCAGATGTAGGTGAGAAGTTAAGTATTTAATAGTATCAAATTGTTCAAACATTGCTCAGTATAATAACTGGATTTTAATGGTTACCTAAATATGGTATTAAATATTTTCAACTTTCAAATGTTGGTTTTCTTTAAGCAGGAGACTGCTATTTTAGTTGTTGTTAAATGATAAGGAGTTGTTTTTTTTTTTAATATGGCTGGAGAGCTTGTTTTGAAAAGTGAAGCTTATATTAATTGTTGCTTCAGTCATTTAAAAAATTTATGGAGATAGGTAGGTCATTATGATTGCAGAGCCAAAATAGCAGAACAGACATATTAAGTGTGTTTACTAAACATATTGTGTGTTTACTAACACACTTAATATTTATATACCTAATATTTATTATGCCATATCTGAATTTATTAAAAACAACACAGAAATCTCCTGCTCTGATATAGTTATGTAACTGATCTCTTAATCTGTAGCATAGAAGTATTTTGGTATTTTAAGGTCTCATGATTAGGGATTTGTAGCCTCAGGTTTGAATCTGTCACCTAGGGATAAGAGAAAAACCACAACGTAAGACCTGAAAAACAGAAGCAAAATTGTTGCACTCTTAATACAAGCAGTAAACTTGCCAAATATATGTACATATATATTTATATATTTTAAAAATAAACATTTTTTAAATCGTCAGAAGGCAACATTTACCATGTTCCTTTCAGTCTATCCAAAGTAGCAACTTGACTAGTTGCTGGCAACTGAATACCCAGAGTAGTGGAAATTTTAGGACTTGAGGACGTGAACAACTTAAAAGAGAAAATTTATTCCCCTTGGGGAAAGAATGGCTCAACGTGGGTTTTTATTCATTGTGGTGCACGTTTCAAATTTTCTTGCAAATTATTTTATATCTTGTTTGATGTTACGTAATATTTTTAAAGTATGGTTTTTGAAGATAGTAGGAAATGGAGTACAGAAAGGCATACAGTATTATGTTACAGTGGAGTGCTTTCAAGAGCATTTCATAGGATCTGTCCCCATCCGAAGAGGCTTTGTGAACTGCCTGCTGAATGGAAGGAAAGCAAATTTAAAACATTCAGAGTTTCGCTGAGTATAGTCAAATGCCTGTTCTGAAACTCATAGGAAATTGGAATTTTGTTTAAAATTTTACACTTTAAGGTAGCAAATGTCAATTATTAGACTGAGCATATTGTGAAGAATTAAACTAAAATTAGTACATACAGTTTTCTCTAATTAGGTGACTGTTCATAATGGGTATATCTGGGATTTAGAAGAAATAATTTTGTAGTAATTGTGGCCCTTATGTTTAACAGATAATTCAGCATTGGCGTATTTGCTTGTCCCAGTACAAGAATGCCAAAGGAGGAAACAGGAAAAATTGCCGTCCATTTTAAAAATTTAAGTTTGTTGTTTTAAACCATAATTGTTCTTAGAACTTTTTTGGAACTTCTGATTTTGGGTCATTCAATTTAAGAATGAGAGTCATGATGTTTTGATTTATGAAGGCGAATTTAATGCAAAAGTGGGTAACACTACATTCATAGCAAAGTTTTTTATTAAATTTTATAAATTTTTAATAGCCAATTATGTCCTAATTGTATTTTGGGGAATGAACAGCAGCAAATACTGTAAACGTACAGTGTTTTTTTTTTTTTTTTGGTTATGTATACAAAAGTTTTAACTACTTTTTGGTGTTTATGAAAACCATTTAGTTGACAAGGTGCCTATGCCATTGTTAAATTTTCTTTAAGTAATTTAACAACAGATTTGCTAATTTTAAAAAAAATGAAAAAAAATATCTTACCAGCAGTTTGTAAAGGTCTGGAATCACAGTTGGCATCCTTTATTCAGGTCCCTTCTCTCCAATGTGCACTTAAAATTGGTGCCGAGCAGGGATAAAACCTGCAGTTAAGGGAAAAGAAAATCCAGCCTCCCCCTCCAAAAAAAAAAAAAAAAAAAATCAATTTTTAAAAATTAGTGGTATGGCAATAAGACACTTCAGAGGCTATCTTAACCTCTGAGTACCCATATTCTAGTTTAAAGATGGAGACATCCCATCTGGAAAATGTTAACTTGTGTTGCCATCTCATTGCCGGAGTAAGTAGACATAAGACAGAGTTTAGGAAGTAAAAATACAGAAAAATGTTGATGGTCACAATGAGATAAATATTAGAATATTACTATTACAATGATTAAATGAGGATCTTGAAATAAATTCTGAAGTCTTCCAATTTTTACAGTTATTGGAGGGGTCCCTGAGTTCTGTCAACTTTTTTATTTAACTCTCTTGCTCTTATTTTGTACATAAATGTTAAACCTTCCAAAAATGAAATGTTAGCTTTCTTTCTTTTACTTTTTATTAAATTTAATAGAAAATATGACCTGAGTAGTTAAAAAGTATTTTGCATTATTTGCAGCAAGATGTCTCTAGCACTGCTCAAAGGGCAAGTTTTAAAACTTCAGTCTAGGTGAAAGATTTGCTAGTTTTACAGGAAGATTTGCTATCTTAAACTCAAGCTGGTTTTTCTATTCTCATGTAAGTGACTGGGATGCTGTCGTATGAATTCTTCCAAGGTCATGTTTGTGAAATAAACATTACATGAGAGCTTTCCTGTCATCTACACTATATGTTGTCTGGAGTGTTGAACAAATTTATTTTAGTTCCTAAGTTGTAATCTATCCTCATATGGTCTATACGATTTTGAATGTGTGCCACTACATACTGAGATGATAATGCTGTACAGTTTTAAGTGGTAGCAGTTTCTGTATGCAGTAGGCTGAAATATTTTGATGAACTGCTTAATTTTTGGATTTTATTTTTTAAGTTGTATAATTTATTTTCTTGCAAAATAAAAATGTAATATAAAAGCTTTTACCTATCCAGAAAATGTTGATGTTCTACTATAAAATAGTTACAAAGAGTTTAATTAAAATTTTTATAGTAGGTATATTTTTAAATTTCAAGGTAAATTAATAATTCTCAGCCAGCCTTAGGAATCAGAAATATGAAAAGTAACCCACTTATTTATATTAGACTTCAAATTCTAATTCAAAATGAGAGCAGTCAGGAATGTAGCTTTTCCACTGATGATAGCATATGGCTATATGCCTGGAAGAGGTAAAAAAAAAAAAAAAAAAAAATTCCAACCCGAAAGTGATTAACATATTCATCAACTAAGATAGGCTATGTCATAACAAAATTCAAATTTTATAGCAGATAAAAGTAAAAAATGGGCCGGGCTCAGTGGCTCACGCCTGTAATGCCAGTACTTTGGGAGGCCAAGGTGGGTGGATCACCTGAAGACAGGAGTTCGAGACCAGCCTGGCAAACATAGTGAAACCCCGTCTCTACTAAAAATACAAAAATTAGCCGGGTGTAGTAGCGCGCACCTGTAGTCCCAGCTACTCGGAAGGCTAAGGCAGGAGAATCGCTTGAACCCGGGAGGCGGAGGTTGCAGTGAGCCAAGACTGTGCCACTGCACTCCAGCCTGGACGACAGAATGAGACTGTCTCAAAAAAAAAAAAAAAAAAAGTAAAAAATGTAAAACATATCATTTCACATTTTGGATATATTTGAAAATTTGTGAAATACTTATTTTTATTTTTATTTTTTTTTCGAGACAGAGTCTCACTTTGTCACCCAGGCTGGAGTGCAGTGGCGCGATCTCGGCTCACTGTAAGCTCCGTCTCCCGGGTTCATGCCATTCTTCTGCCTCAGCCTCCCAAGTAGCTGGGACTGCAGGCGCCCGCCACCACACCCGGCTAATTTTTTGCAGTTTTAGTGGAGACAGGGTTACACGATGTTGGCCAGGATGGTCTCGATCTCCTGACCTCATGATCTACCTGCCTCGGCCTCCCAAAGTGCTGGGATTACAGGCGTCTGGCCTGAAATACTTATTTTTAAGCTAGAAATAGTTTAGCAATAAGGTTGTGAAACGACAGATAATAGCGATTAGTTACTGACCAAGTGAACAATTTAATAATCAGAAAAACTCTGACTATAAGAAACTTGAATTGCATACAGGGACTTAATTACACAGAGGAACTAAATTTAAAAGAAATTTCAGGCTGGGCGCGGTGGCTCACACCTGTAATCCCAGCACTTTGAGAAGCTGAGGCGGGCAGATCACTTGACGTCAGGAGTTCAAGAACAGCCTGGCCAACATGGCAATACCCCATCTCTACTAAAAGTACATACCTGTAATCCCAGCTACTCAGGAGGCTGAGGCATGAGAATCACTTGAGCCTGGGAGGTGGAGGTTGCAGCGAGCCAAGATCACACCATTGCACTCCAGCCTGGGCAACAGGGCCAGACTCTCATTCATTCATTGATTCATAAATAAATAAATGTTATAGAGCTCCTTTACATTGAGGGATCATTTCTTGTTCCTACTGTAGTAGTCAATAAATGTTTTGGACAGCTGGATGGAGGAACACATTTGACTTCATAACGACTCTAAACTCAACCTTGGTCTTAAACTGGCATTTGGGAGTTTGGGGTTGGGGGAGGAGTTGACTTGGAAATGAAGCTAGAGAAGGTATTTTCTCAGTGTAAAATTTCATCTGAACCAAGGAACAGATTTCATTTAAACCAAGAAACTAAGCTTAAGCTTTTGGGCCCCTTGTACAAGGCCCTGGGAGGGGGAGCCCTACAAGTTTTGTATTTTTAATTTTGTATTTTCTTAAAGAGGGTCCTCAGAATATCAAGTTGGATTCAGCCCTGTTAAACCTCAGTGTAAAAAGGGCACACAGTAGGACTGAATGAATGATAGCACATGTGCCTGAGAATATAGTTCAATGTTTTAGTTCTTTTTTTTTTTGAGATAGAGTTTCTGTCACCTAGGCTGGAGTGCAGTGGCACAATTGCAACTCATTGCAGCCTTGAATTCCTGGGCTCCAGTGATCCTCCCACTTTAGCCTCCTGAGTAGCTGGGACCACAAGCACACACCACCACGCCTAGGTAATTTTTTTTTTATTTGTGGAGAGGAGGTCTCACTATGTTGCCCAGGCTGGTTTTGAACTCCTGAGTTCGAGCAGTCCTCCTCCCTTGGCATCCAGGAGTGCTGGGATTACAGGCATGAGCCACCGCACTCAGCCAATATTTTACATTTTAGTGTGGAGACTTTTATTTCCCATTCCCCATTCTGGGCTATACAATTGAATATGGACTTTTTATGTCACTGAACTCCTGTTTTGACAGTGGACAATCCAGAGCAGGGTAACAATTGAGATTAACAATTGATGGTGAGAGTTGAGTTCTAGACTTTTGTGAACATCTGATTAAAGCAAAATACATGCATATAAAAATGTAAACAATTGCATATATAAATGTTAAGAGTTAACATATCCAAGCTTAGAAATCTTTAATAGCGATGTCCTAGAGTGAGTAAAATGAGTAACAGCTTGCTTTGTGGATTGGTCATGGCCTAACTTCGGGAGTGCTGATCCAAACTTTGATTTGCTCTGCTTTTCTAGAGAATAGCAGAAGACTTCTCTGAGTGTTAATGGCTTCTTGCGATTTTACTTAATAATAAAGGAAATAGAGTATTTCCTTTTTTCCTTTATTATGCTGTAATTACTGAGCCAGACTGATACTGTTTAGATTTTTCTTCAGCAGTGGTTGATGGTCCAGGTGTGGCTCACACCTCTAATCCCAGCACTTTAGGAGACTGAAGCAGGAGGATCACTTGAAGCCAGGTTCAAGACCAGCCTGGGCAACATAGTGAGGCCCCCATCTCCACAAAAATGTAAAAATTAGCCAGCGGTGGTTGGTTGCACACACCTGTAGTCCCAGCTACTCAGGAGGCTGAGGCTGCAGTGAGCTGTGATTTGCTAAATGTATGATTATTATTTTCCCCTACTCTACCTTATCTCCTAAATTCTCAGTAGATGATATTGCTTTGAAAAAATAAGCAGAGAAAATAAGGCCTTCAGGCATGAACTCTTAACTTGCCTTTTCTCCACCTGTAAACTTTACCTCTAATTATGTACATCTTCATCTGCCTGCTGTCTCAGAGGAAGAGATGACCTCACTTGTTGCTCAAGACCAACTATTTTACCTTTTTCTGAATTCCATCCTCTCCTTCCCGCTGTGTTTTGCCTTTTAAATATCTCCATCGCCTAAATGTTTCAAACATTCTTCTTTTGGATATTTTTTTCTTCGCCTACTCCAGTGGCTCTCCATTTTGGTACACAGACCAGCAGCATTGTCATTTGTTGGAAATGTAAGTTCTTGAGCTCCACCCTAGACCTACTCGATAAGAAACTTGTTCAGGTGAAGCCCAACGATCTGAATTTTAAGAAGCCCTCTAGGTGATGCTGATGACAGTCAAGTTTGAAAATCATTGGTGTATATACATACTGATGTACCCACCATGCTTGAAAAAATCCCCTCCCCTTACCTCGGTCATGCTATGGCCTTATTTTCCCCCTTCCCTTCTCTCCTAAACATGTTGGAAGAGCATTCCACAGTCTTACTGTCTCTAGATCTTTTTGAGATAGGGTCTTGCTCTGTTACCCAGGCCAGACTAGAGCATAGTGGTGTGATCACAGCTCACTGCAACCTCTACCATCTGGGCTCAAACGATGCTCTCACCTCAGCCTCCCCAAGTAGCTGGGACCACAGGTACATGCCACCGTGCCTGGCTTTTTTTCTTTTTTAATTTTTGCAGAGATGGGATCTTGCTATGTTGCTCATGCTGATCTCAAACTCCTGGCCTCAAAGGATCCTCCCATCTCTGCCTCCCAAAGTGCTGGGATTATTAGGCATGAGCTACCATGCTTGGCCTTTGTATTTTCAATATGGTAGTAATTGGCTCATGTCTTCATTGTCCCTCTTACCAAGGTCATCAGTTACCTCATTAGTGCTATTAGAAGTTCATTTCTGGCAAGGTGCAGTGGCTCATGCCTGTAATCCCAACACTTTGGGGGGCCAAAGTGGGAAGATGGCCTGAGACGAACCTGGACAACAGAGCCAGACCCCGTCTCTACAAAAAAAAAAGTTCATTTTCAAGCTTCCTCTTACTTGATCTTACAGCATTTGCATCTTGAACACTCCTAGTTACTGAATTTGTTTCATTCCTTGGCTTCAAAGACACTATTCTCTCTTGGTGTCACTCCTCTCTGTCTCAGATTTGTCTCATTCTCTGGTTCTTCTGCCTGCACATCCCATGATTTCATCTCATAGTATGTATACTCTCCCTGGGTGATGTCATCTACTTCCCTGGCTTTGACACTGTCTGCATGTGGATGCTTCAGACTGTCTCCAGCCCAGGTTTCTCTTCTAAAGTCAGCATGTATTTCCAGCTGCTACTTGAACATATCATCTGTCACTTGATCCAGTTAATACTATCTCAGTCGCCCAGGTTAGCAACCTTGATGTAATTCCCTATTGCTCCCCTGCCCACACCACACTTGATTCCACTTCTGTCTTATCTCCAGAAGCTGGCCTTTGTTTACCTCTGCTTCTCCTGTGTTCACTGAACACATACACTGTGTAACATGCTTATACCAGTTGGGGTAGGGAATGATGCACCTTTACTAGCTGCTGGGTTACTTCTGGCTTACTTTTTTTTTTTTTTAATTTTTTCTTTTGCATGCTTCTCTATTCTGGGCTGGCCTGCATTTTTGAAGTGGATTACCTAAATGTACAGAGTGGTTAAGCCGTGGTCAGTAAGATTATGTTTGCTTTTGGCATTTTTGAACCATTGACCTAACCTCAAGTTTTCTCTTAAGTGAGCTTATGATTCAGTGCCTGAGCGCCAAGACCCCAGAAGATTTGAATGGGGTATTTCTCTTTAGCCTGTGGCTGAGAGATCACTCTAAATCTAAAACATAAAAGCAGGGCAAGGACTTTTATCGTTTTTAAATTCCTCACACTTTCTAGTACAATTCTATGCTTAATTATGGACCCACTATTTGTGAAGTTGAATTGATAGGTTTGGGAATCACCGTTGAATAGACCACGTCATCCTCTAAAGTAGAGGAACATGTAACGAGTCTGAAGGCATTCTCTGGGCAAGTAAGACTAATGTCTTACACTTAAGAACTTCCTAGCCTAGTGTGGTGGCTCACACCTGGTGGTCCCTGCACTTTGGGAGGCCGAAGTGGGAGGCTCACTTGAGCCGAGGAGTTTGAGCCGACATGGCAAAAACCCATCTGTACAAAAAATACAAAAAGTAGCCAGGTGTGTTGGCATGCGCCTGTAGTTCCAGCTACTCAAAGGCTGAGGTGGGACCATCACTTGGGTGGGAGAGGTTGAGGCTGCAGAGAGCAGTGATCGCGCCACTGCACTCCTCCTGCCTGGGTGACAGAGTGAGACCCTTTCTCAAAAAAAAAAAAAATTTCTAAAATACCCTCTTGGATCTTTGTTTTTGTTTTGTTTTGTTCTAAGAAATCCTGTCAACATTTTAAAAGAAGACACTAGGCCAGGTGCAGTGGCTCACGCCTGTAATCCCAGCACTTTGGGAGGCCAAGGTGGGCGGATCACGAGGTCAGGACATCGAGACTCTCATCCTGGCTAACACGGTGAAATGCCATCTCTACTAAAAATACAAAAAATTGGCCAGGTGCGGTGGCTCACGCCTGTAATCCCAGTACTTTGGGAGGCCGAGGCAGGTGGATCACAAGGTCAGGAGATCAAGACCGTCCTGGCTAACACGGTGAAACCCCATCTCTACTAAAAATACAAAAAAATTAGCCGGACATGGTGGTGTGCACCTGTAGTCCCAGCTGCTGGGGAGGCTGAGGCAGGAAAATGGCGTGAACCCGGGAGGCGGGGCTTGCAGTGAGCCGAGATCACGCCACTGCACTCCAGCCTGGGTGACAGAGCAAGACTCCGTCTAAAAAAAAAAAAAAAAAAAAAAAAATTAGCCAGGCCTAGTGGCATGCACCTGTATTCCCAGCTACTCTGGAGGCTGAGGCAGGAGAATCGCTTGAACCTGGGAGGCGGAGGTTACAGTGAGCGGAGATCATGCCATTGCACTCCAGCCTGGGTGACAGAGCAAGGCTGTCTGAAAAACAAAACAAAATCCCAGTACTTTGGGAGGCCGAGGCGGGCGGATCGTGAGGTCAGGAGATCGAGACCATCCTGGTTAACACGGTGAAACCCCGTCTCTACTAAAAATACAAAAAATTAGCCGGGTGAGGTGGCAGGCGCCTGTAGTCCCAGCTACTCGAGAGGCTGAGGCAGAAGAATGGCGTGAACCCCGGGGGGGCGGAGCCTGCAGTGAGCCGAGATTGTGCCACTGCACTCCAGCCTGGGTGACAGCAAGACTCCATCTCAAAAAAAAAAAAACACTAGAGAAAATTCTCTCTAAATATGTTGAGTTTACTTGGGGATAAAAGAAAAATTACAA
Source organism: Symphalangus syndactylus (assembly GCF_028878055.3). Taxonomy (NCBI): domain Eukaryota; kingdom Metazoa; phylum Chordata; class Mammalia; order Primates; family Hylobatidae; genus Symphalangus; species Symphalangus syndactylus. Next base: position 124,978,194 of record NC_072425.2, read on the forward strand.
TCTGTAATGATGCATTAATGGCAAGCATCCAGTGTGTTCTGTGTAAGGGGAACTTTTATTAGCAAAAAAAGATTTTCATAAGCTGCTTAGAAACAGAGTCCATGGGTTCCATAGGTTCAAAGCCAGAGTTGTTATCAGTTCATTGATGGAGATGCTGTTACTGGGCAGGTATTCTTTGGAGAATGTCTTGTTTGAATTATTGCAGTCCTAAACAATGTTTAATGAAAAACCTTATCAGAGCAGGAGAAGCATGAAGCACGTGAAGCAGTTTTTAGTAAGTCCTTGGAAGCAGTTCTTACCTCAGACACGCATGCATGTGCCTCCTTCCCGGCCCTATTTTGTCTGGGTCCAACAAAAGTGACTATTCTGGTATCTGCAGCTTTCACAATCCCAGGATAAATCATATGAAGGTTTTTAGGAACACTCTACTGTTGTCTTTTGCATCTTTCTGTTTATATCGTAATCATTTTCTTATTCTGATACAGAGGGTACAAACATTTCCATGTGCCCACTGAAGAAGCTCGGTTGACGTTTTGTACCTGTCTCAGGATTTCAGTGAAGGAAGTATCTTATGGCATAATCTAGTAAACATAAGGAAAAGCTATGTGCATCCCTCCAGGATGAGTGTATTAGTTTTCTAGAATTGCTGTAACAAAGTACCACAGATTGAGTGGCCTAAAACAACAAATTTATTGTTGCACAATTCTGGAGGCTGGAAGTCCGAAATCGAGGTGTTGCCAGGACCATACTGTGCTATCTGTCTCTCTCTCTCTCTCTCAAGACTCTAGGGAAGGGCTCTTTCTTGCCCTTTTCTAGCTTCTGGGGGTTGCTAGCATCTGTGGCATTCCTTAACTCATTGCTGCAGCGCGCCAGTTCCTACCTCCACTTTTCCAAGGCCATCTTTTTGTCCATCTTCTTATAAGGACACCACCAGTCATATTGGATTTATGGCCCAGTGTACACCAGTGTGACCTCATTTTAACTAATCACATCTTCAAAGACTGTGTTTCCAAACAAGGTTACATTCTGACACTTTGGTGGATGTGAATTTGGGGGGAACACTTCAACCCAGTACAGTCAATCCTCTAGCCCCGTAAAATTCACATTCATCCCACATGGAAGATACACTCGCCTTATCCCAACATCCTCAAAAATCTTGTTTCAGCATTAACTATAAATCCAAAATCTCATCTAAGTATCATCGACTCAAAACATTGCAAATCTCATTATCTAAATCATGCAAACCAGGTATCCCTGAGTCTCTAGGTATGATATGATACATTCTAGGGCAAAATTCCTCTCCTAACTGTGGACATGTGAAACTAGGAAGCAAGTTACCTGCTTCCAAAATACAGTGGTGAGTGCAATGGTTTGAATGTGTCCCCTCCAAAATTCATGTTGAAACTTGTTGTGGTATTAAGAGGTGGGCCCCTTAGGAGATGAGGCCACGAGGGCTCTGCCCTCATGAATGGATTGGTGCCTTACAAAAGGGCTGGAAGGAACCTGCTTAGGTGCCCTTTTGCCCATCTGCTGTTCTGCTTCATGAGGACATAGCAAGAAGGCCCTCACCAGACACATAATGCTGGCACCTTGATCATGGACTTTCAAGCCTCCAGAACTGTGAGTAGTAAATTTCTATTACTTACAAATTACCCAGTAATAATCAGATGTCTGTTACAGCAGGACAAAGGGACTGCGATGAGGCAAGTACAGGACAGACATTTCCATTATGAAATGCAGAATTTGCAAGGAATTAAAGGGGTCACTGTCTCACACAGGTTTGTAACACAAAAGGGAAAACTACATTCGTTTTCGAGGCCTTAATGACCCTTTGACTCGATCCAGCCTCTGGGCCCAGGGGGTGCAGTTGGCCTTGGCCTCTGGACCTATAGCTTCGTCCTCCCTGGCCTCTGCATCCATGGCTCTGCCCTGGGAATCAGTCATTTTCCCTTCAATTTGTTCTGTCTCTGTCCCTTTCCATCCAGGCTGGGAGTATTTCTGCTGTTATAAAATTCTCAAAAACCTTGTCAGTTTTCTGTTGATGTCACGAGGATCCACACCATTAGAACTCTCAAGTTCTCCACAGATCTTTCCTGGATAACCCCAACTCTATTCCTGGCTTCGCTGACACGGTTGAGTGGATCCATAAGTCACACAACCCTCTTTAGCAAATTATTGTCCAGACACACTCTTCAGGCCAGACCTTAGGCAAAATTGGGCAGCACACAGGCCACATCCTCGCTCCTGTGATAACGAGACAGAAGTTTCCACATCAGCCTCTGATTGTGTGCCAAGCTTCCACGTCAGCCTCTGGTCGCAGGCCAATCCTTCATGGGCTGTGGCCAATTGGAGTCCTCTAAAGGGCACTGAGGGGAGTTGCTTTGTTCCTTTAGCTTAATAAAAACCCCAATTGAAGAGGCTCTTGAGCCGCTTGCTCAAGCCCGCTCCCACCCTGTGAATTGTACTTCTGCTTCTTCAATAAATCTGTGCCTTCGTTAGCCCGTTCTTTCGTTGCTTTGTTAGTGCGTTTTGTTCAATTTTTTGTTCAATTACACCAAGAACTTGGACAACTCACAGTTAAGACATTCCATCTAGTAACAATTCCTACCTCAATTTAGCTCCTTCCACTTGCATTTTAATGTAAGCAGGCTGCTTTCCAACTCCTGGCTACTAGTCATTCTCCTGCCATGGCCTCCCAAAGTGCTGGGATTATAGGTATGAGCCACCATGCCTGGCCCCAGTTAATTTTTAATTTTTTTTTTCATAGAGATGGGGGTCTCACTGTGTTGCCCAAGGTGGTATCAAACCCCTGGCCTCAAGTCATCCTCCTACCTTGGCCTCCTAAAGTGCTGGGATTACAGGCCTGAGCCACCACACCTGGCCCCTAACAGATATAGTAGAGTCTTAACTCGCAGTACCGATGAATTTGACTATATGGAAATAGAGAACTTGCAGGTGTAATCAAATTAAGATGAGGTCATATTAGATTTGGATGGGCCCTAAATCCAATGACTAGTGTCCTTACAGCAAGAGTGGAGAAAAAGCCACACACGGGAGAAGGCAGGGATTGCACTGATGCCTCTACAAAGCCAGGAATACCAGGGATTTCCAACAACCACCACGATCTTGGAGAGAGGCATGGAACAGACTCTCCCTTAGAACCCACAGAAGGAACCAATCCTGCCAACAGCTGGATCTTGGACTCCAGGCTCCAGAACTGTGAGAAAATACATTTCTGTTGTTTTAAGCCACCCAGTTGGTGGTAATTTGCTGCTGCAGTCTTAGGAAACAAATACAGATTTTGGTACTGAAAAGTGGGGTGCTGCCATATTAATATACACAAACATGGAAATGCCTTTATTAATAGATTGGGGTGATGGGCAGAGGAGGAATTTTGAGGCACATGATAGACTAAGCCTAGATTGCCTTGAAGAGAAAATTGGTGGAAATGTGAGTGCCCCATCTCTACAAAAAATAAAAATTAGGTGGGCATGGTGACACACGTGTAATCTTAGCTACTTGGAAGGCTGAAGAAGGAGGATTATTTGAGCTTAGGAGGCTGCAGTGAGTTATGATAGCACCACTGCACTCCAGCCTGAGTGACAGAGCAAGGCTCTGTCTCTTTTTTTTTTTTTTTTTTTTTGGTGACAGAGTTTTGCTGTGTTGCCCAGGCTGGAGTACAGTGGTGCGATCTCGACTCACTGCAACCTCCACCTCCTGGATTCAAGCGATTCTCCTGTCTCAGCCTCCTGAGTAGCTGGGCTTACAGGAGCCCATCACTACACCCAGCTAATTTTTTGTATTTGTACTAGAGACAGGGTTTCACTATGTTAGCTGGGCTGGTGTGGAACTCCTGACCTCAGGTGATCTGCCCTCCTTGACCTCCCAAAGTGCTGGGATTACAGGCATGAGCCACCACCGCACCTGGCCAGAGACCCCGTCTCTTAAACAAACAAACATATCTTTTGGAAGGACACTGTTTAACCTAGTACAACGAATTATTCCAGTAGTCTAAGGTTGACAGAAGTTGTTTGTTGTAGAAGAACTTACTTGGAAATGAATATCAAACATCTTTGTATTATAAATATAATACCCACAAGTTTTTCTTAAATGTTTTTATTTTTCCACTAGTTTCCTGCGGTGAAAATATTGCTCTAATATTCCTAAAACTAACTTCTACTTCTAGAAAGCCACTCTGGGTCTTATGGACATTTCAGAGAGAAAGAGGGCTTTATTTTATCAATATTTTAATAATACTTTGCAGGACGTAAGTCTCCACTTACAAGTTTGTCACTAGATGGAGGTATTGACTAGATCTCCTTGACAAATGTAATAAATCCCAGATAAACTACTTTTTGAGTAGCTCTTCATTAATACATCTGTCCAGACACTATATTACCTGCTATGACAGGAATGATAATTCAAAGCCACGAATTCAGATATGCAAAAAATGTTTTTAAATTTTTTCTTTGGCCAGGTGTGGTGGCTCACACCTGTAATCCCAGTACTTTGGGAGACTGAGGGAGGATTGCTTGGGCCCAGGAGTTGGAGATCAGCCTGGGCAACATAGTGAGAACCTGTGTCTACCAAAATACTACTACTAATAATAATAAAATTTAAAATACAAACAAAAATAATTCTCTCTTAATTGTATTTAATTTTCATTCCAACACTCCATTTCTGTTTCACGGAAGAAATGTTAATCTAGTCACTTTTTTTTTTTTAGATGGAGTCTCGCTCTGTCACCCAGGCTGGAGTGCAGTGGCATGATCTCGGCTCACTGCAAGCTCTGCTTCCTGGGTTCACGCCATTGTCCTGCCTCAGCCTCCCAGGTAGCTGGGACTACAGGTGCCCGCCTCCATGCCCAGCTAATTTTTTGTATTTTTAGTAGAGACAGGGTTTCACCATGTTAGGATGGTCTCGATCTCCTGACCTTGTGATCCGCCTGCCTTGGCCTCCTAAAGTGCTGAGATTACAGGCGTGAGCCACCGCAGCCGGCCAAGTCCTAGATTCTTAAATGAAATTATTAGCTACATTTTTGCCTGGTGCTCATATTGATGATAAAGCTACTCTTATTTTTTTAAGTTTAGTTTTAAAGAGCAGCTTGCCTTTAAAGAACAGAAATAGGCCGGGCGCTGTGGCTCACGCCTGTAATCCCAGCACTTTGGGAGGCCGAGGCGGGCGGATCACGAGGTCAGGAGATTGAGACCATCCTGGCTAACACGGTGAAACCCCGTCTCTACTAAAAATACAAAAAATTAGCCAGGCGAGGTGGCGGGCGCCTGTAGTCTCAGCTACGTGGGAGGCTGAGGCAGGAGAATGGCGTGAACCCCGGGGGGTGGAGCCTGCAGTGAGCCGAGATTGCGCCACTGCACTCCAGTCTGGGTGAAAGAGCGAGACTCCTTCTCAAAAAAAAAAAAAAAAAAAAAAAAAGAACATTAATAAATGTACTGTTCTTCTCCCCTCAATGCTCCTAAATGTCTCTGAACTTCTCTAGAAGCTGTCCTGATGAACATAGTGGCACTTTTTCCTGGTAGTGCCTCTGATGGCAGAATTGTCCAATTACAGCTGACTTCTATGTTCCTAGTTAGGTTTCTCCTAGGGCAGGTCTCTCCTAAGACACAACTAGTGTAGTGAGTGCCTAGAAGCCTAGACCTAGCAACCAGACTGCCTAGATTCCAACGGCAACTGTGTCACTAACTACTAGCTTTGTGCCCTTGGACAAACTTCTGGAAAATGTGGATAATACTACTCCCTAATTCAGTGGATTTTTGTGAGAATTAAAATTAAATTGTAAAAGAACTGGTTCATATTAAGAACTATATACATAGCTATGTAACCAGTCTTTTTTTCTTTCTTCTTTTTTTGAGACACAGTCTCATTCTGTTGCCCAGGCTGGAGTGCAGTGGTGTCATCTCAGTTCACTGCAACCTCCACCTCCCAGGTTCAAGCAATTCTCCTGCCTCAGCCTCCTGAGTAGCTGGGATCACAGGTGCCCACTACCATGCCCAGCTAATTTTTGTATTTTTAGTAGAGATGAGGTTTTGCTATGTTGGCCAGGCTGGTTTTAACTCCTGACTTCAAATGATCCATTCACCTGGGCCTCCCAAAGTGCTGTGATTACAGGCGTGAGCGACCACGCCCAGCCTAACCAGTCATCTTTTACTGTGTGATACCCTAGTCATCAGCTTTGACCTCTCACAACTGGTAATCTCTATGAGGCCAGACCTTTAGTTTTCTGAGTCATTTCTTTAAAAATTCAACTTTTTCAGTTAGAAATATCTGTTTCTCTCTCTCTCTCACACACACACACACACAAAGCTTAAAAACTGACATACAATGTAATGACTTCCTTTCAATAATTCTCAAAGCAGCCCAGTGTGAAAAATATTTGTCTTTGGCCTCTGGTAGAAGGGGAAGGTGTGAGTGTGACATTCCAAGGATGGAGGTAGGCCTTGGTGAGCTGTTGAATAGAGAGGTTCTTGTCGGTGCAGGAATCACAGGGGACTTTATGGGACAAACCTGGAGTGACGGGGAAATTAAAGACAGGGTGCCAAATTAAAAAATTACCCCGGCTGCGCACAGTGGCTCACACCTGTAATCCCAGTACTTTGGGAGGCCGAGTAGGGGCGGATCGCCTGAGCTCAGGAGTTTGAGACCAGCCTCTGGGCAACATGGTGAAACCCCGTCTCTACTAAAATACAAAAGATTGGCCAGGCTTGGCAGCGTGCGCCTGTAATCCCAGCTACTCGTGAGGCTGAGGCAGGAGAATTGCTGGAACTCAGGAGGCAGAGGTTGCAGTGAGTCAAGACTGCGCCTGGATGACAAGTGCGAGACTGTCTCAAAAAAATAAAAAATTACCCCCAAACAGGCCTGTTTAGGTGGCTTATGCCTATAATCTCTGTGCTTTGGGAGGCCAAGGCCAGAATATCTCTTAAGGCCAGGAGTTTGAGACCAGCCTGGGCAACATAACAAGACCCCTTCTCTATATATAATAAAAATAAAAAAAATTAGCATGGTGGAGCGTGCCTGTAGTCCTAGCTACTTAGCTACTCGGGAGGCAGAGACAGGAGGATCCCCTGAGACCAGGAGTTTGAGGCTGCAGTGAGCTATGATTGCACCACTGTACTCCAGCCTCGGTGACAAGAGTGAGACCCTATCTTAAAAAAAAAAAAAGTACTCCAAAACATAATGGCCTAAAATAAAAACCATTTGTTTTCTCTCGTTTCTGTGGACCATGAATTCAGACAGCATGGTGGGGATGGCTTGTCTCTGCTCCATGATGTCTGGGGTCTCAGCTGGAGTGGTCGAAGGTTGGGGACTGGAATCACCTGAGGCCTTTTTACCCATATTTGTATCTGGACTGAGCCTGGAATTTGATTGCTTCAAAATATTTTCACGGCTGGGTGTGATGGCTCACACCTGTAATCCCACCACTTTGAGAGGCTGAGGCTGGCCGACTGCTTGAGCCCAGGAGTTAGCAACCAGCCTGGGCAACATAGGGAGACTTAATCTCCACGAAAAAAAAAAAATACAAAAATTTGCCAGGCGAGGTCGCCTGCGCCTGTAATCCCAGCACTTTGGGAGGCCGGGGAGGGAGGCTCACTTGAGTCCAGGAGTTCAAGACCAGTTTGGCGAACATGGTGAAACCCCGTCTCCACAAAAAATACAAAAATTATCTGGTTGTGTAGGCTTGCGCCTGTAGTCTCAGCTACTGGGGTGGCTGGGGAGGGAGGATCGCTTGAGCCCTGGAGGTCGAGATTACAGTGAGCTGTGGTCACGTCACTGCACTCCAGCCTGGGTGACAGAGTGAGACCCTGTCTCAAAAAAAAAAAAAAAAATCCTAAAATGTTTTCATGAGTTTGTGCTGGGTAGGCCTAAGGGAAACATGCTCAGTGAATCGAAAAAGCTCGGATTACACATAAACCACCGGCCTCAGCAGGTTAGACGTGGTGGACACAGGAACCAGCAGCGTGTCAGGTGCTCGTTGACCCAGGTGCCAGCGTCTCCATCCACGTGCTTCACTCGTCAACCTTTCCTAGCCCAGGCTGCGGTGTCCCAGCGCCAGGCTCCGCCCCGCCCTTGGCTGCCGGCCAATCGCCGCCGACTGTGGGGGCGACTATTGGAGGAGGCGGGATGGGCGGTGCCCGGTATGGGTGGTGCCCGCGCCGCGCCGCTAGGGGTGCGGGGTTGGGGAGGAGGTCGCTAGTCTACTCCTGTGGAGCTGATACTCTGTCCTCTGCGACCATGGCTGTGCTGGCGGCACTTCTGCGCGGCGGCGCCCGCAGCCGCAGCCCCCTGCTCCGGAGGATGGTGCAGGTGAGCAGGGTTCGTCCCCACAGCACTCAGAACCGGGATGCGAGGAGTCCTCGCCTCGGAAGCTTCCAGCCCGCGGCCGTTGCGGCTCCCGCGGCCCGGGCGCGCGGCTTAGGCCCCAGGACAGTCACGTGACGGAGTCTGGTCCAAAAACCGCCTAAGTGCTCTGATAACACCCAGGGACTCGCGTATTTTTACAGCGAGTTTCTACTTCCAAGGTCTGGGCGTAATCACCTTAATGAGCGTTACTGGTGTGTCAAACAAGGGCACGTGTCTGGGTAGGCAGGCCCGCCGAGATTGGCGCTGGCCGGGCCTGAGCGGTGGGATCGGGGAGAGCCTATTTGCAGGCCTGTGCAGCTGCTCCCGAGATTTTCTTTAAAACATATTTGTGTGCGTTATTGTCAGGAGAGGTTCCTTTTCTTTTTTTAATACAATAGATAATCATTGGGCATTCAAGGGGAGAGGGCACCATGTGATCATAACAGATGGTTTTTGGAGCAGCCTGAAATTTATCAGGGAAAACAAATGACTACTCAGATAATACAATAAATTATACTTGACATATGAGCAAAGCTCACATACTGAGGGCGTTCCAAGGGGTGTCTCTCTTCTGACCGTTGTGTTTAGGGAACACAGCAGGGGCAGAGCCTCAAAGAATTTATTCTCCACATGCGTAAGCAAGGGAGTACGCACCACAGATTGTCAGGCAAAGCCTCAGGAATAGGTAGAGACCTTCAGGGTGTGGTTGGTGAAGCTTGAGTTTTCTAGGTCAATGGGGGCAATAAGCTTGGAGATCCAGTTATGTTGTGAGAGTATGGATTTGACCCTAGTTAAGTAGGGATTGTTGATATGTTTGTTTTTGTTGCAATGGTAGGTCACTCTAGTTCTTATGTCTGGGCGTAGAATAACATTACTTGCACAAGGGTGCTGGCGGTAGGAGCTGTGCAAGAGATTGTGAAAGAACCAGTCTAGGACTTGACAGTTATGGAGTGAGGGTGCGAAGCCAAGGGAAAAGAAAGAACCTAAAATTGATCCTGGGTGACTGAGATAATAGAAAAGTCAAAAGGCGTAGATTTCCAGGGAAGATGAGTTTTTAGCCTATTTGTTAGTCTCATGGGATGAGTGGAGAAATCACAAGAATGTAATTAGGTTATCTTGGGTTTCAGTCAGTATTGACTAGGTGACATAGATGAACTAGGTACTCTAGAGATGTTAAAAAAAAAAAAAAAGAGAGTTCAGAACCTTCTTAATTTATGGTTTAATTAAGATCTTACAATCAGGCTGGGTGAAGTGGCTTATGCCAGTAATCCCAGCACTTGGGGAGGCCGGGGTGGGTAGATCATTTGAGGTGGGAAGTTCAAGACCAGCCTGGCCAACGTGGTGAAGCCCCACCTCTATTAAAAATACAAAAAAAAAAAAAAAAAAATTAGCTGGGTGTGGTGGCAGGCGCCTGTAATCCCAGCTACTTCGGAAGCTGACGCAGAAGAATCGCTTGAACCCGGGAGGGGAAGGTTGCAGTGAGCTGAGATCATGCCACTGCACTCCAGCCTGGGCAACAGAGTGAGACTCCGTCTTAAAAAAAAAAAAAAAAAAAAAGATCTTAACAATGAAACACAAATACTCCTCATGAAAAAAATAACCCTGTACATGCTCTAATGTATGATATGTGACATTCATATTACTGAACTCTAGGAAGCAGTTGTATTGGATACTTGAATTAAATGGTCATTTGCTGAACCATAAACAGGATTTCCAGTTTTCTGTGCTATTTTGTAGAATGGAATTTGACCTCTCATTACATTGGCTCTTTTCCCTTTGCTTACCAGGTCTCTTTTATGGTCAACAAATCTTTATGGACTTTATTGGAGCGCATTGGCTTTCTAGCTCTAATCACTTTTCTCTCTCTGGTCGAAGGAGTGGTCTTTACTCATTACCTCCCATGTATTCTGCATCCATTTCTCCTTAACTCTCTGCAGTTAAATTTCTTTGCCACTCAAGCTGAAAAATACCAGTGATTTCCTTTTTCTTTGTTTTTTAATTATTTTTTAAAATCTATTTCAATTTTAGTTTTTGTAGACACGGGGTCTGGTTCTGTTGGCCAGGCTGGTCTTGAACTCCTGGCCTCCCAAAGCGCTGGGATTACAGGTGTGAGCCATTGTGCTCAGCCCAAGTTTTTTCTTCTTGACCTTTATCCTATATTTGACACTATTGACCACTCCCTCCTTGAAACTGTTTTGTGTTTTGATCCAGTTTTATTCAGCTTCTTTTAATGCTCAGACTTAAACAAAAATTCCTATATTGTGCCAGTCTTGGGCCTATTTGCTCCCAGATTCATTTATCTTCCCTCCCCTATTCTGTCTGCATTACTGTAGGCTGACCAATATCAGCTGGCTTCTGGCTGGGTGTAGCCGCTGGAAGGCACCGGTGGAAGATTGGAAGATAGGAGGAAGGGAGAAGCCAGAATAATTTGTCTGTCTGTCTGTCTCTGGCAGTGTCTGTCTCTCTTGTGGTTCCCGCTTCTGCTGGGTTCATGACCCCTTGGCTTTGGTAACCTTGCTTCTTCCCTTTGACCTAACAGCCTGTATGCTACTTCCTTCCTGTTGCTAATTTCTTTCTTTTTTATTTTTTTGAGGCCAAGTTTTGCTCTTGTTGCCCAGGCTGGAGTGCAGTGGCGCGATCTTGGCTCACTGCAACCTTGGCCTCCTGGGTTCAAGCAGTTCTCCTGCCTCAGCCTCCTGAGTAGCTGGGATTACAGGCGTGTGCCACCATACCCGCTACTTTTTTATTTTTAGTAGAGACGGGCTTTCACCATGTCGGTCAGGATGGTCTCGAACTCCTGACCAGCTCACCAGGTGATCCACCTCTGATGATCTGCCCACGGCAGCCTCCTAAAGTGCTGGGATTACAGGTGTGAGCCACCACACCCGGCCCCCTTCCCTTTTTCTAATCTTACCCTAGTATACTCAGTTCTCTACACTGCAGCCAGAGTGGTCCTTTTATAACATAAAAGCTTTCAGTGGCTTGTCATTGCCCACAGGCCAGAATCTAGACGCTTATCATGATCTGCTGGGCCCTACTTAGTTCTGTGGCCTCAGCTGCTGCTGTGCTCACTCTGCTTTTGCCACAGGACCCTTCTTTCTATACTTAGCATGTGTGCCAAGTTTGTTCCTAATTCGTGGCCTTAGTCCTACGTGTTCCTGATGCCTCAACTGTTCTTTTCCTGGATCTTTCCAAGGATGACTCTTTAACATTCATTTCTCAGCTCCGTTAACATTACTAGAAGGCCTTTTTTGACTATCTCATGTGAAGTAGGCCCTCAGTTACTCTCTAGTTCATGATCAATTTTGCTGGTTTCATAACATTTACTGTAGCTGAAATTTTTTTCTCTGAGTTATTGGTAACTTTCAGACTGTCTTCAAATATTTGTTTTGTGTCTGCTGCCATCACTGGGATAGAAAATAAAATCAGTCTCTTCTTGGAATTCACAGTCTAGTGGGGAGACAAGCCACCTGAGGGTTACAAAATTATATATTCTGGAACAATTAGAATGTGCATGGGCGTTGTGGAAGCTGAGATAGGAGTGCTGACCTCTGCCTGGCATGGCTGAGCCCTCCCTGAAAGATAATTGTGTTATGTAGATAAAACTTAATGGGTTGTGTTCATTCAGCATGTATTTATTATACATTACATGGTTCAGTGTCCTGACCATACTATAATTTTGTCATTCGTTTCTGATATTTAAGGAGCACTAGGCACTGTGCTAAGTCATAGGGCTGTAACAGTGAGCAAGAGACACTGTCCTGCCATCAGGAAGCCTGCATTATGGTGGAGGGGTGGATAATAAAACAAAGATGTGAACCACATACTTACAGTGTGAGAGGTGCTTTGAAGGAAATAAAGATATTCATATAAAAGAGAGGAAAAAGTAGAGGGTAACTTTAAATAGAGTAGTTAGGGTGGACCGCTCTGGGAATGTGTCATTAGAAAAGACATGAAGAAGGCCGGGCGCGGTGGCTCAAGCCTGTAATCCAGCACTTTGGGAGGCCGAGGCGGGCGGATCACGAGGTCAGGAGATCGAGACCATCCTGGCTAACACGGTGAAACCCCGTCTCTACTAAAAATACAAAAAATTAGCCGGGCGTGTTGGCGGGCGCCTGTAGTCCCAGCTACTCGGGAGGCTGAGGCAGGAGAATGGTGTGAACCCGGGTGGCGGAGCTTGCAGTGAGCAGAGGTCGCGCCACTGCACCCCAGCCTGGGAGACAGAGAAAGACTCCGTCTCAAAAAAAAAAAAAAAAAAAGAAAAGACATGAAGAATAGGCTGGGTGTAGTGGCTCACGCCTGTAATCCCAGCACTTTGAGAGGCTGAGGTGGGCAGATCACCAGGTCAGGAGATCGAGACTATCCTGGCTAACACGGTGAAACCCTGTCTGTATAAAAATGCAGAAAATTAGCCGAGCGTGGTGGCGGGCACTTGTAGTCCCAGCTACCTGGGAGGCTGAGGCAGGAGAATGGCATGAACCTGGGAGGTGGAGCTTGCAGTGAGCCGAGATCACGCCACTGCACTCCAGCCTGGGTGACAAAATGAGACTCCATCTAAAAAAAAAAAAAAAAAAGAAAAGACATGAAGGATAAAAATGAGCCAGCCGTGGAGAGCTGGGAAGACTTTTTGTTTTGTTTTGTTTTTGATTTTTTTGGAGACAGGATCACACTCTGTTGCACAGGCTAGAGGGCAGCGGCGTGATCTCGGCTCACTGAAACTTCTGCCTCCTGGATTCAAGCGATTCTCTCACCTCAACCTCCCAAGTAGCTGGGACTACAGCTGCCCACCCCCACACCTGGCTAATTTTTGTATTTTTAGTAGACACGGGGTTTCACCACGTTGGCCAGGCTGGTCTCAAGCTTCTAATCTCAAGTGATCCACCTGCCTCGGCCTCCCAAAGGGCTGGGATTATAGGCGTGAGCCACCAGGCCTGGCCTGAGGAGACTATTACTGGCAGAGGCACACTGCAGAGACCCTGAGGTATCGGGATAGGGTTTAGAACAAAGAGATGCCAGTGGCTGGCACAGAGCAAGAATGATGTAAATTTGGAGAGAAAACCTAGAGCCAGATCATGCAGGGCCTTGTAGGATGAGGTAAAGAATTTGTATGTAATTCCAAGAGCAATGAAAAGCCATTAAATTATTTTAATCAGTAGAGTGATATGATCTGATTTACATTTTCAAAGCTGGAGGGACTGTAGAGAGGTGTCAGGGGAGGCAGGGAACTAGGTAGAAGGCCATTAATAGGAAGAAGAGATGGTGGCTTGGACTAGGTGGCAGCAGTGGACATGAGGCAGAGTGGACGAATTTTGTTATGTTTTGGATGCTGTTGACAGTATCTGGATTTTAGGGATTGCAATAAAGGGAAGGATGAAGGGTGATTTTGGCTTGAGCACCTGAGAATACTGGCAACAAACAGGTTTTCTTTTCTTTTTTTTTTTTTTTATTGTGATGGAGTCTTGCTCTGTCACCCAGGCTGGACTGCAATGGCACAATCTCAGCTCACTGCAACCTCTGCCTCCCGAGTTTAAGCAGTTCTCTTGCCTCAGCCTCTGGAGTAGCTGGGATTACAGGCGCGTGCCACCACGCCCTGCTAATTTTTTTTTTTTTTTTTTGTATTTTTGGTAGAGACAGGGTTTCAGCGTGTTGGCCAGGCTGGTCTCGAACTCCTGACCTCGTGATCTGCCCCCTTCGGCCTCCCAAACTGCTGGGATTACAGGGGTGAGCCACTGCGCCTGGCCACAAACAGGTTTTCTAGGGTTGGAAATTGAGAGCTATGATTTGGACATTCACCTTCAGCTGTCAGGTTGGCACTTGGGTGTGAGTCTGGTGGTCAATTGAAAGGTCAGGGTTGGAGATAGAAATTTGGAAAATCATCAGCACATAGACACTTTTTTTTTTTTTTTTTTTTTTTTTTGAGACAGAGTCTCACTCTGTCACCCAGGCTGGAGTGCAGTGGCGTGATCTTGGCTTACTGCAAGCTCCACTTCCCAGGTTCACACCATTCTCCTGCCTCAGCCTCCCAAATAGCTAGGACTACAGGCACCCGCCACCATGCCTAGTTTTGTTTTTGTATTTTTAGTAGATATGGGGTTTCACCGTGTTAGCCAGGATGGTCTTGATCTCCTGACCTTGTGATCCGCCTGCCTTGGCCTCCCGAAATGCTGGGATTACAGGTGTGAGCCACTGTGCTCGGCCTCATAAATGCTTTTTAAAGCCATGGGACTGGATATGACTAAGGATATAGTGAAGTTAAATTAAAAGAGGCCTGGAACAAAGCCCTGGGACATTCAGCACTTGGAGATTGGAAGGGAAAGATGAGATAGTAAAGGAGACTGAGGTAAATATGACTAATGAGGTAGGAAGGAGTCCACGTTTGTAATGGAAGCCAAGACAAGGAAGGGTTTCTGCAGTGGATTATACATATTACCTCATTTTATTCTCATAACAGCCTGTGGAGGGTATTTGAGAAAACCAAGGTAAGTGTGTCTAAGTAACTTGCTCAAAAATACTCAGCTTGCAGGACACAGTGGCTCACGCCTATAATCCCAGCATGTTGGAAGGCCAACGCAGGAGGATCGCTTGAGCCCAGGAGTTTGAGACCAGCCTGGGTAAGATAGTGAGACTCTGTCTCTACAAAACAAACAAACAAAGAATACTGAGCTGGTAAGTCTAGGCTCTTAACTGCTCAGCATATTTCTCAAAGAAAGGTGAGCCCAGTCTTGCTGATGTGTTAAAAGGTTAAGTGAGAGAATTATAGCGAGTTGGATTTTGCTACACAGACATTGTTGATGTTGCTCAGAACCAACAGTGGTAAACTGGCAGAAATAAAATCCAGATCTGAGTGGGTTGAACTGTAAAGAACAGGTGAGGACAAGCAAATGGACACTGTAGGCAACCTGGAGAACCTTTCTTGCCAAAGAGAACTAAAGTGAGGTGAGGCCATGCGTGGTGGCTCATGCCTGTAATCCCAGCACTTTGGGGGGCCGAGGCAGGCAGATCACCTGAGGTCAGGAGTTCAAGACCAGCCTGGTTAACATGGTGAAACCCTGTCTCTACTAAAAATACAAAAATTAGCCGGGCGTGGTGGCGCATGCCTGTAGTCCCAGGTACATGGGAGGCTGAGGCAGGAGAATTGTTTGAACCCGGGAGGCGGAGGTTGCAGTGAGCTGAGATCGCACCACTGCACTCCAGCCTTTTTTCAAAAAGAAAGAAATGAGGTGAAAGCTCAGTGGGAATGTGGGTCAAGAGACATTTATTTGTTTTTGCTTTTAGGTGGGGGGAATCAGAGCCTGTTTGTATGCTTATGGAATTATCCAGAAGTAAAAGGGGTGAATGATGTAGAGGAGAGGGAAAGGATAACTGTGCCATCTTTGAAAAGGCAACTGGAAATGGGATCCAGAGCAAAGTGGAGAGAACCAGGGAAGATTCCATTAAACTGGACCAGAAGCTTGAAAGAAGAGAAGTGGCTTAGTAAACAAGGAACAAACTAGCTAAGTAGAAAGGGGACTTTTAAAATTTAATTTTTATTTCAGTAGGCTTTTGGGAACAGGTGGTGTTGGATTATGTGAGTAAGTTCTTTAGTGGTGATATCTGAGATTTTGGTGCACCTATTACCCAAGCAGTATACACTGTAAACCAATGTGTAGTCTTTTATTCCTCAATCCCACCTCCACCCTTTCCCCTGAGTCCCCAAAGTCCACTGTATCATTCTTATACCTTTGTGTCCTCATAGCGCAGCTCCCACTTATGAGTGAGAACATATGCTGTTTGGTTTTTCCATTCCTGAGTTACTTAGAATAATAGTCTCCAATTCCATCCAGGTTGCAGTGAATGCCATTATTTCATTCCTTGTTATGGCTGAGTAGTATTCCATGGTATATATACCACATTTGCTTTATCCACTTGTTGGTTGATGGGCATTTGGGCTGGTTCCGTATTTTTGCAATTGCAAATTGTGCTGCTATGAACATGTGTGTGCAAGTGTCTTTTTTGTATAATGACTTTTTTTTTTTTTTTTTTTTCTGAGACGGAGTCTTGCTCTGTTGCCCAGGCTGGAATGCAGTGGCGTGATCTCGGCTCACTGCAACCTCTGCCTCCTGGGTTCAAGTGATTCTCCTGCTTCAGCTTCCCAAGTAGCTGGGATTACAGATGTTGCATCACCACGTCCAGCTAATTTTTGTATTTTTAGTAGAGTTGGGGTTTCGCCATGTTGGCCAGGCTGGTCTTGAACTCCTGACCTCATTATCCGCCCGTCTCGGCCTCTTAAAGTGCTGGGATTAAAGGCATGAGCCACTGCGCACGGCCTTCGTATAATGACTTCTTTTCCTCTGGGTAGATATCCAGTAGTGGAATTGCTGGATCAAATGGTAGTTCTAGTTTTAGTTCTTTAAGGAATCTCCAGAAAGGGGACTTTTTGAAGAGATACATGGGCAAGCACTAGGACATCCAAGGATAGGAAATAAAGTGCAGCTGGCCGGGTGCAGGGACATGTGCCTGTAGTCGCAGATACTTGGGAGGCTGAGGCAGGAGGATTGCTTGAGTCCAGGAGTTCTGGTTTATTTTTTATTTTTATATATGAAAATTTTTAAACAAAATAAAGTGCAACTGACCTTACCAGAACCCAAATTAGAAAATCACTAACCAAAGCCATCTTTTGCCTCTTGTGGTGTGCCGTGGTCTATTTCTCCTGTCTCTGAGTATGTATGTTCCATTCTTTTGCTTCTCAGCGTATTCATGGCTTTTCTCTTTGTTCTAACTGCTGCTTTTCTGTGGCATTGGCTGGTCAGCTCCAGCCCCTTTTGACTTTTCAGTCCAGTCCCCACTGTCATCCAACTGACCCAGTCTCAGGGTGCTAGCTTGGGTGAGTCCATTCCATTCTTGATCCATCAGCTCTGGCCAGAGGCAGGGGAGTCACCTTGTAAGTACTTAGGGTTGCCCTTTGAGAAAGACATGTGTCTGGAGAGGCAGTGACAGGCATGTTTACTACAAGTAGGAACTTTTTTCTTGTAAGTTTTTAAATTATTATTTTTTAAATTTATTATCATTTTTTGAGACGGAGTCTCGCTCTGTTGCCCAGGCTGGAGTACAGTGGCGTGATCTCGGCTCACTGCAAGCTCTGCCTCCCAGCTTCAAGTGATTCTCCTGCCTCAGCCTCTCCGAGTAGCTGGGCTTACATGTATGGACCACCACACCCAGCTAACTTATATATTTCTAGTAGAGATGGGGTTTCACCATGTTGGTCAGGCTGGTCTTGAACTCCTGTCCTCGTGATTCACCCGCCTCGGCCTCCCAAAGTGCTGGGATTACAGGCATGAGCCACTGTGCCCAGCTACTGATAGTCTAATTTCAGATCAGTTAGGCCTCTGAATTATGTCCTGCGTTGTCAGAATTAATTAATTTATTTATTTATTATGGAGTTTCACTCTTGTCTCCCAGGCTGGAGTGCAGTGGCGTGATCTTGGCTCACTGCAAACTCCGCCTCCTGGGTTCAAGCAATTTTCCTGCCTCAGCCTCCCGAGTGGCTGGGATTACAGGCGCCCGCTACCATGCCTGGCTAATTTTTCTATTTTTAGTAGAGACGGGGTTTTTTCGCCAAGTTGGCCAGGCTGATCTCTAACTCCTGACCTCAAGTGATACGCCCACCTCAGCCTTCCAAAGTGTTGGGATTACAGGCGTGAGCCACTTCCCCAGCCTACTGTTGACGTTTGTTCCTAAGAAGTGTGTAAAGAACTGAGAAGTAGTAGGGGTAAGATGTTTACTCTTTTTTTTCTTAATTTTTTTTTTGCACACAAAACAATAAACATTTTCTAAAAATACATACAAACAAAAAGATTTATATCAAACATATTAGGAAGGTTGCACATGGGAAGACGGGGAATAGAAATGGGGGGTGGGAATTAAAATAAATGAGAGAGGGAGTTTGTATGGATCAATGATAATAACTCAATCCTCTATTTGACAAAGAAGAAGGAGAAGGAAGAGGAAGAAAAAGAAAGTGGGATAAAGGATCAGAAAGGGAGGAAAATAGAAAAAATTAGAGTATGACTCCAGGGTAGACCTGTTTTGTTGCCGCTGGGTTGGTTGGTTGGTTGGTTGGTTGGTTTGTCTGTTGTATTTTTCATATGTTTCGCCATGTTGGCCAGGCTGGTCTTGAACTCCTAGCCTCAAGTGATCAACCCGCCTCGGCCTCCCAGAGTGCTGGGACCACAGGCGTGAGCCACCACGTCCAACCCCCACATTGCGTCTGGCCTCCGTGGTAGACCTCCCAGACGGGGCAGCCGGGCGGAGGCACTCCCCACATCCCAGACGGGGCGGCCGTGCAGAGGCGCTCCTCACTTCTTCCCAGGCGGGGCGGCCGGGCAGAGGCGCTCCTCACTTCTTCCCAAACGGGGCGGCCGTGCAGAGGCGCTCCTCACTTCTTCCCAGACGGGACGGCCGGGCAGAGGCGCTCCTCACTTCTTCCCAGACGGGGCGGCCGGGCAGAGGCGCTCCTCACTTCCCAGATGGGGGCGGCCGGGCAGAGGCGCTCCTCACTTCCCAGACAGTGCGGCTGGGCAGACGTGCTCCTAACTTCTTCCCAGACGAGGCGGCTGGGCAGAGGCGCTCCTCACTTCCCAGACGGGGTGGCCGGGCAGAGGCGCTCCTCACTTCCCAGATGGGGCGGCCGGGCAGAGGCGCTCATCACTTCCCAGACGGTGCGGCCGGGCAGACGCGCTCCTCACTTCTTCCCAGATGGGGCGGCTGGGCAGAGGCGCTCCTCACTTCCCAGACGGGGCGGCCCGGCAGAGGTGTTCCTCACTTCCCAGACGGTGCGGCCGGGCAGAGGTGTTCCTCACTTCCCAGACGGGGCGGCCGGGCAGAGGCGCTCCTCATTTCCCAGACGGGGTGGCTGGGCAGATGCGCTCCTCACTTCTTCCCAGATGGGGCGGCCGGGCAGAGGCGCTCCTCACTTCCCAGACAGGGCGGCTGGGCAGAGGTGCTCCCCGGGCAGAGGCGCTCCCCGGGCAGAGGCGCTCCTCACTTCCCAGACAGGGGCGGCTGGGCAGAGGCGCTCATCACTTTCCAGACGGGGCGGCTGGGCAGAGGTGCTCCTCACTTCTTCCCAGACAGTGCCGCCGGGCAGATGCACTCCTCACTTCTCAGACGGGGCGGCCGGGCAGAGGCGCTCTTCACTTCCCAGACGGGGCGGCCGGGCAGAGGCGCTCCTCACTTCCCAGACGGGCGGCCGGGCAGAGGCGCCCCCCGGGCAGAGGCGCTCCTCACTTCCCAGACGGGCGGCCGGGCAGAGGCGCCCCCCGGGCAGAGGCGCTCCTCACTTCCCAGACGGGCGGCCGGGCAGAGGCGCCCCCCGGGCAGAGGCGCTCCTCACTTCCCAGACGATGTGCGGCCGGGCAGAGGCGCTCCTCACTTCCCAGAGGGGGCGGCCGGGCAGAGGCGCTCCTCACTTCCCAGATGGGGCCGCTGGGCAGAGGTGCTCCTCACATCCCAGACGGGGCGGCTGGGCAGAGGCGCTCATCACTTCTTCCCAGACGGGGTGGCCGGGCAGAGGCGCTCCTCACTTCTTCCTAGACGGGGTGGCCGGGCAGAGGCGCTCCTTACTTCCCAGACGGGGCAGCCGGGCAGAGGCGCTCTTCACTTCCTAGATGGGGTGGTGGCCGGGCAGAGGTGCTCCTTACTTCCCAGACGGGGCAGCCGGGCAGAGGCGCTCTTCACTTCCTAGATGGGGTGGTGGCCGGGCAGAGGCGCTCCTCATATCCCAGACGATGGGCAGCCGGGCAGAGGCGCTCCTCACATCCCAGATGATGGGCGGCCAGGCGGAGACGCTCCTCACTTCCTGGATGGGGTGGCAGCTTGGGGCAGAGAGGCTCCTCACCTCCCAGATGGGGCGGCCGGGCAGAGGCGCTCCTCACATCCCAGGCGATGGGCGGCCAGGCAGAGACGCTCCCCACCTCCCAGACGGGGCAGCGGCCGGGCAGAGGCTGCAATCCCAGCACCCTGGGAGGCCAAGGCAGGCGGCTGGGAGGCGGAGGCTGCAGCGAGCCAAGACCACGCCACCGCACTCCAGCCCGGGCAACACTGAGCACCGAGTGAGCGAGACTCCGTCTGCAGTCGCAGCATCTGGGGAGGCCAAGGCGGGCAGACCACTCGAGGTCAGGAGCTGGAGACCAGCCTGGCCGACATGGCGAAACCGCGCCTCCAGCCAAAGGAGAAAAAGCAGGCAGGGGTGGTGGTGCGTGCCGGCAATCCCAGGCAGCCCGCAGGCGGGGGGCAGGAGAATCACGGGAGCCGAGGCAGGGAGTCTGCAGTGAGCCGACTATACTCCAGCCTGGGCCACAGAGGGAAGAAAAGAGGGAGGGAGGGAGGGAAGGAGTTTACTGTTTGCTTTTTTAAGAAATAATTTATCTGCTATTATAGGTCATATTTATATGAGATGTGTTTGCCTCATATAAATCAAAGACAATTGTTGGAAGTGGATAGGGAGAAACAGCAAGTTTTACTTGAAAACAATCTTAAGTGAGAATATCTTGTTGGATTCTAAGACTAAATAATTTAGATCCTAGCTTTAACTCAAAACTACATTTTAGAAAGCTATTATTTAAGAAAGACTTGGAATTTTTTTTTTGAGACGGAGTCTCGCTGTGTCACCCAGGCTGGAGTGCAGTGGCGCAATCTCGGCTCACTGCAAGCTCCGCCTCCTGGGTTCACGGCATTCTCCTGCCCCAGCCTCTGGAGTAGCTGGGATTACAGGCATGTGCCATAATGCTGGGCTAACTTTTGTATTTTTAGTAGAGACTGGGTCTCATCATGTTGTCCAGGCTGGTCTTGAACTCCTGACCTCAGGTGATCCGCCCGCCTTGGCCTCCCAAAGTGCTAGGATTACAGGCATGAGCCACCACCACCGGCCAAGACTTAGAAATTTTAAGATAGTAAACTTAGGAGTTAAAACATACATTTCCAATGAATAATCAGAAACGTTTATTATAAAGCAATCATTTTTTTCTAATTGTTAAAAGTGATATATTCTGACCACAGAAAACTTGGAAATAAAAGCATAAGGATGCAGGAAGAAACCACTATAACCTTATCACTGAGAAATATAAAATGATATAGTTTAATATTTTTTACATTATAACATTATAAATATTTATATTACAGGAAATAAGATATGTGGAACGGAGTTATGTATCAAAACCCACTTTGAAGGCAAGTAATTTAAATTGTGCTTTAAAATTTCCAGAATTTAAAGGAAATGTCAATAAAAATGCATATACTTATGATTTGGTTATATGTGAAAGTCAAAGCAGGATTGTGCAACAGTTAGGAATAGCTAACTATTTAAATATTCAGTTAAAGTAGATGACTGTAATAGAAAAACATTTCAGTTAGTCTCTGCCAATGTTTGCTGCTTCCTTATAGTCTGCTGCAAAACAACATTCCCTCTAGAACTGGGCAGTGTTCTTCCTTTGCTCACAGGGACTCCCATTGTATTGTGTGTGGTACAAGCAGAGACCGTATAGAAGATCCTAGAAGAGAGGGAGTGGACCAGCTGGGAATTAGACAAGGAGGGCCATTACAGCATCTCCTAGGGCCTTCTGAGGAGTCCTCTCTTTGTTTTGTAAGGGTCACTAAAGTGACTTCGTTAAGACCTTCTATCAAAATCTAGGCAACCATTCTGTTATTTATCTCTAAACTTAATAGGAGATTGTGGAAGATAAGTTTAAGGAGAGAACTGTCACAGTGCTGTTTTATAGTATTCAAGAGAGCTTTTATCTTCTTTTGCTTAATGTTCATATTATTGTCTTACTGTTTAAGAAATTATGGCTCTGCGCTGGGTGCGGTCACTCATGCCTGTAATCCCAGCACTTTGGGAGGCTGAGGCAGGTGGATCACGATGTCAGGAGATCGAGACCATCCTGGCTAACACGGTGAAACCCCATCTCCACTAAAAATACAAAAAATTAGCCGGGCGTGGTGGCAGGCACCTGTAGTCCCAGCTACACAGGAGGCTGAGGCAGGAGAATGGCGTGAACCCGGGAGGCGGAGCTTGCAGTGAGTTGAGTTCACGCGCCACTGCATTCCAGCCTGGGCAACAGAGCGAAACTCCATCTCAAAAAAAAAAAAAAAAAAGAAATTATGGCTCTGGCTGGGCACAGTGGTTCATGCCTGTGATCCCAGCACTTTGGGAGGCCAAGGTGCATGGATCACCTGAGGTTAGGAGTTCAAGACCAGCCTGGCCAACATGGCAAAACCCCATCTGTGTTAAAAATAACGAAAATTAGCCGGGTGTGGTTGCACATGCCTGTAATCCCAGCTACTCAGGAGGCTGAGGCAGGAGAATCACTTGAACCTGGGAGGCAGAGGTTGCAGTCAGCCAAGATCACTCCACTGCACTCCAGCCTGGGTGACACAGTGAGACTCCATCTCAAATTATATATAAAAAAAGAAATTCTGGCCCTGGCTCTGTCCTAGTTAAGTGGTATAGCCCCACCTAGGATACAGGTCTTGATTCCTAGCCAGAGTTCCTTTCAGTAAGGGACCCTCTTAGAGTTGTTTATTATGCAGTTAACAAGAGTAAAGTGGCTGAGTGTGGTGGCTCATACCCTTAAACCTAGCACTTTGGTAGGCTGAGGCAGAAGGATTGCTTGAGCTGAGGAGTTTGAGGCTGCAATAAGCTATGATTGTGCCACTGCATTCCAGCCTGGGCAGCTGAGCAAGACGCTGTCTCAAAAACAAAAATACAAAAACAAACAAAAAAACAAGGTACAGTGACCATTTCTTGAATTTTGACTGAGGAATAGAAAGGAAACTTAAGCTTCTGTCCTCAAACCTCCTGTAGAGAACTGGGAAGGATCTACATCTGTTTTAGATGTGGTTTCTATAAGGTCTTAAATCATAAAGCACTAGCATTGAACTGATTATCTTTACAGCTATTCAACTATTGAGATTAATTTTTGATGACTCATTCATAGAAGTGTTTTTTTGATATTTATGTTTATTTAATGAAATACGATTTGGGTAAAATACCTATAATTTTTACCATCTTGTGTCTTGCCAGGAAGTGGTCATAGTAAGTGCTACAAGAACACCCATTGGATCTTTTTTAGGCAGCCTTTCATTGCTGCCAGCCACTAAGCTTGGTTCCATTGCAATTCAGGGAGCCATTGAAAAGGCAGGTCAGTAGTTGCTTTGCTTTTTGTGTTAAGGGAGCAAAAAGATTCCATGGAAAAGATATTTATTCTGCATTAACTATGTATGTAACACTTAGACATAACTTAATGCCTACATTTCTGCTTTCCCTTGTAAAGAAGTCTTTGTACTATACAGTTTAGATTGAAACTCAAAACTGACAAAAAAAAAAAGAAACCATTCCTATTGTGTAATGTCACGTACCTTATTAGGTAATCACTGATTATTAAATTGAATTAAATGCCTTTTTGACTTTTTTTTTTTTTTAAATAAAGGGATTCCAAAAGAAGAAGTGAAAGAAGCATACATGGGTAATGTTCTACAAGGAGGTGAAGGACAAGCCCCTACAAGGCAGGCAGTATTGGGCGCAGGTACTTGGAAGACATTTTTGCTTTTATACTTAAAATGTGTAAAAGGGGCCAGGTGTGGTGGCTCACACCTGTAATCCCAGCACTTTGGGAGGCCGAGGCGGGTGCATCACGAGGTCAAGAGATGGAGACCATCCTGGCCAACATGGTGAAACCCTGTCTCTACTAAAAATACAAAAATTAGCCAGGTGTGGTGGTGCACTAATCCCAGCTACTTGGGAGGCTGAGGCAGGAGAATCGCTTGAACCCAGGAGGCGGAGGTTGCAGTGAGCCAAGATTGCACCATTGCACTCCAACCTGGGTTCCAGAGTGAGATTCTGTGTAAAAAAAAAAAAAAAAGCTGGGCATGGTGGCTCATGCCTGTAATCCCAGCACTTTGGGAGGCCGAGGTGGGTGGATCATGAGGTCAGGAGATTGAGACCATCCTGGCTAACACAGTGAAACCCTGTCTCTACTAAAAATACAAAAAATTAGCCAGGCGTGGCGGCGGGCACCTGTAGTACCAGCTACTCGGGAGGCTGAGGCAGGAGAATGGCGTGAACCTGGGAGGTGGAGCTTGCAGTGAGCCGAGATTGCGCCACTGCACTCCAGCTTGGGGGACAGAGTGAGACTCCGTCTCAAAAAAAAAAAAAAAGTATAAAATGGCAAAACGAAGGTTATTTAAGCTTAAGTGAAATATTAAATGCATGATATAATTTGTAGTTATGTTGGCAGAAGAAAAGTTGCAGTTTATAATAATATGCTCTATTAAGTTCTGCAGTTGTGTTTATCTGTTTTTCAAAAGTGACTTATATTGGTTTTAGGCTTACCTATTTCTACTCCATGCACCACTATAAACAAAGTTTGTGCTTCAGGAATGAAAGCCATCATGATGGCCTCTCAAAGTCTGATGTGTGGACATCAGGTAAGAAACACTGCCCTTTCCATTTATTAATCAGAATAATACCTAGGGCTAAAAGACAAAAATCTAGGCATATTCGTATTTTAGAAATGAGATTCTTTCTCATAAGTTAGTATGTTTTCTCACATGTTCAAGAGTGTCTGGATTTGCTAAGTCCATTTGAAGTATGGTCAAAATGATAGCGTAGGCTGGGTATCATGCCTGTAAGCACTTTGGAAGGTTGAGGCAGGAGGATCCCAGGATTTTGAGACCAGCATAGGCAACATAGCAAGCGAGACTCTGCTCTTTGAAAGAAAAAAAAAAGTGTAAGTATCTTGTGTTAAAAAGTTGTTTTTAGGCCCGGGCACAGTGGCTCACTCCTATAATCCCAGCACTTCGGGAGGCTGAGGCTGGGGGCAGATCACTTGAGGCCCGGAGTTCAAGATCAGCCTGGCCAACATGGTGAAACCCCATCTCTACTAAAAATACAAAAATTAGCTGGGCGTGGTGGCAGGTGCCTGTAATCCCAGCTACTCGGGAAGCTGAGGCACAAGAGTCACTTGCACCTGGGAGGCAGAGGTTGCAGTGAGCTGAGATTATACCACTGCACTCCAGCCTAGGAGACAGAGCAAGACTCAAAAAAAAAAAAAAAAAAAAAATTGTTTTTAGTCAAGGCATTTGGGTCTTTCTCTGGGGCTGGGTGACTAAAAATTCATAAATACTGTATTTGCCAGAATAAGACAGGTTTTCATTATAAAGGAGAACAAGGTGCTTAACCCTGGGAATCAAATCATTGCTTGAGCCCAGGCTTGATGACTAATTTGTAGTTTCTACGATGCCTGGACTCAGTTAAGTTGTACAGGCTTTCTAATTAGCCTTGCTGATCTATATCTTGTCTTTACTTGAGATCAAGCAAGAGACAGGCTCCTTAGCAAAAATACGCTGTCAGGTCAGGAGGTGAGACCTGGACACACAGAAGAACCAAGATTCTCTCAGATCTGAGCCCTTCATTTTTCAGATGAAGATGTTTTTCAGTGTGTCTGAGACAGCCACAGAGTTACAGGGCTAAGCATCTACCATGTGACAGTCATTGGAAATAGAGTGGTGAACAAAACATTTAAAAAAATCTGTACATGTACAGGTCTCTGTTGGAAAAATGCCTAAAAGAAATGCTGAGTCAGGATTTGAACATTTTGGTATTTGAAAATGCTTTCCATAAAAGTTGTACCAGTTATACTTTCCAAAAACTGTGACTTGTCTGGATCTGCACCACCACTGGGTGGTACCAAACCCTTGGCAAACCGGTGGGTGACAAATGGTCACGAGATTTAGTTTCAAAACTGTTTGTCATGGAAAGTTTTGTCTTAATTGATGTATCGTGGTTCTCTAGCAAATGCCATTTGTATTATATTGAAATACTTTCATTTAATATTATTCATTTGTGCATATATACAGTGACTTACAGGCATACTTGGAAGTGCTTTGTTTTGAATGTTTATGACCTTGGAAAACAGTCAGTTTTACTTTATAATGAAGAATTGATACCTTATTTACTGTCACTTATTATTGCCATCACCCCCAGTAAAAAGTACAAGTGAATAAAACTTAGATGAGAACTGGTTAAGAATTTCTCTATTTCGGAATAGGCAAAATATTTAGGTTTCTTTGGTATAGAGCTTGCTTGTCTGTATGCCTGATTAAAGACTGTGAGAAAATATTATTGGCTTTATGTTTACATTAATGTTTTATATTAAACTGTTCTTAACTAGCCCTTATAATGCAAGTGATTTTTTTTGTTGATTTGTAATAACAAGTTGATTAATATTTATTAAACCTCTATATGCCAGTTGCCAAGGACGTAAAAATATGACAGGGTGTCTGGCCTCAAAGGAGCATAGTCTTGTGGGAAGACTTGATGTATAAACATATAATAATATTAAAAGGATTGCATAGTAATTGGGGAACACAAAGGAAGAGAAACTTTCAAGAAAGGATAGAAATAAATGGTCAAGGCAGACATGAAGTAGTGTTCTGATTAGTTTTAAAGGAAATATAGGTGTTTTACATGTTGGTGGATGGGGGAAGTGCAGAGGTATGTGTGTGAAATGTGCATGGTGTCTCTGGAGAGCTTTAACTAGTTGCGTGTGACCTGAGGTATAGGTTAGGCTGTGAGACTGAAAAAGGGGAGAGAAGGGATACTGTAAAGGCTTTATATATTATGCTGAGTTCTCTAAGGTGTGAAATGATCAGATTTACATTCTAGCCAAAATGAGTCAGACGAGTGTCGATGATGCTTTGGTGGAAAGGCTGCATGTCAGATCAAGTGGAAAATTATTTCAGCTGTCCAGGAAGAGATGATGAGGATCTCAGTCAAGGATGTAGGATTATTTTCATGAACTGAGATTACGTCTAATCTTCTAGAGCACATTAAATTTTTAGCAGCATGAATGAAATGAAGGGTTAGAAGGTAAGAATTTCAGGCCAGTCACGGTGGCTCATGCCTGTAATCCCAGCACTTTGTGAGGCTGAGGTGGGCGGATCGCCTGAGTCTGGGAGTTTGAGACGAGCCTGGGTGATATAGCGAAACCCCATCTCTACTAAAAATATTATACAAAAATTAGCTGGGTGTGATGGTGCATGCCTGTAGTCCCAGCTACTTGGGAGGCTGAGGTGGGAGGATCACTTGAGCCCAAAAGGCAGAGATTGCAGTGAGCTGAGGTCGTGCCACTGCACTCCAGCCTGGGGAACAGCGAGACCCTGTCTAAAAGAAAATTTAAGAATTTCAGAAGATGGTTTTACATGAAAGATTTCTGGTATTTTTTTTATTTTTATTTTTTTTTTTAAGACAGCCTTGCTTTGTCGCCCAGGCTGGAGTGCAGTGGCGCTATCTTGGCTCACTGCAAGCTCTGCCTCCCGGGTTCATGCCATTCTCCTCTCTCAGCCTCCCGAGTAGCTGGGACTACAGGCGTGTGCCACCAAACCCGGCTAATTTTTTGTATTTTTGGTAGAGATGGAGTTTCACTGTGTTAGCCAGAATGGTCTCAATCTCCTGACCTCATGATCCACCCACTTCGGCCTCCCAAAGTGCTGGGATTACAGGTGTGAGCCACTGTGCGTGGCCAGATTTCTGGTATTCTTATTAATGCCTGATTGTGAACTTCTTTTGAGACAGTCTTGCTCTGTCGCCCAGGCTGGAGTGCAGTGGCACAATCTCAGCTCACTGCAACCTCTGCCTCTTTTTTTTTTTTTTTTGAGGAGTCTTGCTCTGCCCCCCAGGCTGGAGTGCAGTGGCACGATCTCAGCTCACAGCAACCTCCGCCTCCCAGGTTCAAGCAATCCTCCTGCTTTGGCCTCCTGAGTAGCTGGGATTACAAGTGCCCACCACCACACCCAGCTAATTTTTGTATTTTTAGTAAAGAGGGGGTTTCACCATGTTGGCCAGGCTAATCCTGAACTCCTGACCTCAAGTGATCCACCCGCCTCAGCCTCCTAAAGTGCTGCGATTACAGGTGTGAGCCACTGCACCCAGCCAACTTATTTCTCATTATTTTACACCATTTCTTTTCATCAGGGTGAAGTGGTAAAGAGGGTACTTCCTATATTCACTGTGTAACAAATGTTTAATAAATGCTTGTAGAATACTTGTTTGGTGGTAGCTGTATAAAGGGTGTCATGGGTTTGCAACTATTTGAATTAACACTGGGTTTTTCTGGTGTTGCTGTGCAGGATGTGATGGTGGCAGGTGGGATGGAAAGCATGTCCAATGTTCCATATGTAATGAACAGGGGATCAACACCATATGGTGGGGTAAAGCTTGAAGATTTGATTGTAAAAGACGGGCTAACTGATGTCTACAATAAAATTCATATGGTAAATGTGATTTTTAGTGGATAAATGCTATCTAATGTCCAGTAGTTTGATTTTTCTTATTGTATGTACTTTACAAACTGAACTGAAAGATGGGCTCTATAAATGTTGATTTTAGCCATGTACTTTTGGAAAATATTTTTGTAGGCCTATTGCATCCGCATGGCTCAGTCATTAAAGAAATTTTCCCACATTTAAATAGGGTATTTTCTGACGCTCAGCTAGCAACTGCTTGGCTGATTCAAGTATGTGAAGATAAGACATGAATGGGCCGGGCGCGGTGGCTCTGGCCTGTAATCCCAGCACTTTGGGAGGCCGAGACAGGTGGATCACCTGGGGTCAGGAGTTTGAGACCAGCTTGGCCAATGTGGTGAGACCCCGTCTCTATTAAAAATACAAAAAAAATAGGCGTGGTGGTGGTGTCTAATCCCAGCTACTCAAGAGGCTGAGGCAGGAGAATTGCTTGAACGCGGGAGGTGGAGGTTGCATTGAGCCAAGATTGCACCACTGCACTCCAGCCTGGGTGACAAGAGTCAAACTCCATCTCAAAAAAATACGAGTGAAAAGTGACCTGGTATAGAAAGAAATATATGTATGTGTGTGTGTGTGTGTGTGTATATATATATATATGTTGTTATTATTTTTTGAAATGGTGTCTTGCTGTGTTGCCCAGGCTGGAGTGCAGTGGCACAGTCTTGACTCACTGTAGCCTCCGCCTCCTGGGCTCAAGAGTTCTCCTGCCTCAGGCTCCCCTGTAGCTGGGACTACAGGCGCGTGCCGCCATACGCAGCTAATTTTTAGTAGAGACGGGGTTTCATCATGTTGGCCAGGATGGTCTTGATATCCTGACCTCATGATCTGCCCGCCTTGGCCTCCCAAACTGCTGGGATTACAGGCATGAGCCACCACGTCTGGCCTAAGAAATATATTTTAAGAAACGTAACTACTAAACACTATAAGTTATGCAAAGTTAATAGATATTTTCTAAATTATGCAAAGTTAACTTTAAAATATTTCAACTTTTTATCAGGGCAGCTGTGCTGAGAATACAGCAAAGAAGCTGAATATTGCACGAGATGAACAAGATGCTTATGCTATTAATTCTTATACCAGAAGTAAAGCAGCCTGGGAAGCTGGGAAATTTGGAAATGAAGTTACTCCTGTCACGGTTACAGTAAAAGGTAGAGATAATGTTCCAAAAAGGATGAATAGACTTTTCATGTTGCTGAATGTTTTATGCTTAAGTTTTACATTAGGACATTATCTTGGTTCAACTGAGGATACTGCTTATGGTTAATAAAAAGGGAAGAGTTGCCAGTTCAATCTACCCAACTTAATGTCAGGTTTCAATCCATTTATAAGATCCCTGAGTATTATTTTAAATTTGAGAAATTTATTAGAACTCTTTTTCCTATAAGTAACAGTCAATACGGTATTTTAAATTGAAAAGGGATTTATAGAAGGTTACCGGGAGTGCCTCCAAGAACTGAAGGATGAACAGTAGCAACCATTCAGCTCTGGGAACTTCAAGGATTGGAACTGGGTGTTCACTACTACTAAGACATGCTCTCTTGGCTTCTCAGACCTGAAGGCTTTTATGCTTTATTCCCTCAGCCTTTCTAAAGTTGCTGCCTCTACCTCTAGGGTCACATATATAGGATTCTCAAAAAGGAGAGACTTTCTCACCAGTTCCAGCAGAATAAATCCACAATAAAGACTCATTAACTTGCTTAGGTTACAACTCTATTCCAGGAATGATTACTGTGCTCTAGATGATAGAATACTACTAGAGCTTATTTAGTGTAGGTCAGATAGCTACCTCTGGGGTCAGGAGAGTGGGGTCTGTGATCATAGAAGGGAGTTGAAGAAGAGAATGGGATGTGGAGGTGTAGATTTAAATTTTGTGGCTGGGTGCAGTGGCTCACACCTGTAATCCCAACACTTTGGGAGGCCGATGTGGGAGGATTGCTTGAGCCCAGGAGTTTGAGACCAGCCTGGGCAACAAAGTGAGACTTGGCCTCCACACAAAAAAATTAAAAATTAACTGGGTATAGCAGCACACGCCTGTAGTCCCAGCTACTAGGGAATCCAAGGCAGGAGGATCAATTGAGCCCAGGAGTTCGAGGCTGCAGTGAGCTAGGTTTGCAGCATTGCACTCTATTGGGAGACTGTGCAAGACCATTTCAAACAAACAAACAAAATCAGCTGGCTGTGGTGGCTCACACTGGTAGTCCCAGCTACTTGGGAGGCTGAGGTGGGAGGATCACATGGGCCTGGAGAGGATCAGGTAAACTGTGACCATGCCAGCCTAAGTCACAGAGGGAAACCCTGCCTCAAAAAAAAAAAAAAAAATTGTGAGGCTACTTTGTTTCTTTTTAAGATGGTAACATAATAGAGATTATAGTTAACAGATTCTAGATGAGTGTTTACTTGGGATGGTTTAAGGGAAGTAGGGATACAAAGGGAGGCACAGACTACTAGGCATCTTGTACAACAGTTGCTTGCTGAATGACTACTTGTTTTGAGCGATTGCTGAATGACTACTTGTTTTGAGCGATTGCTGAATGACTACTTGGCTTGAGCAATTTTACTTAAAATATTTTTATTTTAGGTCAACCAGATGTAGTGGTGAAAGAAGATGAAGAATATAAACGTGTTGATTTTAGCAAAGTTCCAAAGCTGAAGACAGTTTTCCAGAAAGAAAATGGTTAGTGTTAAGAAATGAAGCATAAGAAAAAAATTGAGCCAGTATACCTTATCTAATTCTTAGAATTGCCTAAGGATTTTTAAAAATTCTAGAAAACATCTAGATGTTAACATTTTCAATATATCAGGCTCATGTAAAATTGTTTTGATAGTTTATACCTTCAATATATAAATCCCAGGGAAGAGATGTATAACATGACTATAGAATTCAGATTTTCATATGTAGCAGTCTATGATAGGGTCTTCACTGGCATTGAAAAAAACAGATTTATTGATATAATTTATATACCATAACATTCTCCTATTTAAAGTGGTTCAGTAGTTTTTAGCATTCATTTATATTTAACTCCAGGTGATTCTAGGTAAGAAGAAATACCTGATTTGAAAAATATGTAGTGAGTACCTGCTATATATTGAATAAGGAAAGTTAGACCCTGGAGACAAAAATATTAACTGGTCCCTATCTTTCAAGAGTTGTAGACCAGCATTTACCCAGTGCCATCATGCATGTTTCTGATCTTTGAGAAAACTGTTAGTTTTATGTACACAAAAAGGCATTCTTACATTGTCTTGGAGTTAGCTATGTACATGTTTCCTGAGGGCAGGAATTGTCTCCACCCATATTTGTAATTTCTTTAAACATTTAGCAGTCCAGGCAGTAGGTATTTGTTAAACTGAACCAAATGCATTTATTGTGAAGGAATGTTTTGACTTCATGCTCATTTTTGCTTTCAGGCACGGTAACAGCTGCCAATGCCAGTACACTGAATGATGGAGCTGCTGCTCTGGTTCTCATGACGGCAGATGCAGCGAAAAGGCTCAATGTTACACCACTGGCAAGAATAGTAGGTAAGGCCAGGCGAGGTGGCTCACACCTGTAATCCCAGCACTTTCAGAGGTTGAGGTGGGAGGACTGCTTGAGCCCCGGAGTTTGAAATCAGCCTGGGCAATATAGTGAGACTTCGTCTCTACAAAAAGTTAAAACATTAGCTGAGCATGGTGGCATGTGCCCTGTACTACCATCTACTTGGGAAGCTGAGGTGGGAGGATCCCTTGAGCCCAGGAGTTTGAGGTTGCAGTGAGCTGAGATTGTGCCACTGCACTCCAGCCTGGGTGACAGAGCGAGACCCTGTCTTAAAAAAAATAAGGTTTCTAAACATCTATAAAGCTCTTCATGAAGCTGAGTTTACTTGTTAGATATAGCCAACTCCAATATTAAGTATTACTATCTATAGGTTGTATTTTTGGCAGAATTTAATTGATACATATTTCAATTGAGATAGAAGCTCCTTTAATATTTTCATTATACTTTATATAAGATTAATCTTTAAGGGCTGGGCACAGTGGCTCACGCCTGTAACCCCAGCATTTTGGCAGGATAAAGCAGGATTGCTTGAGGCCTGGAGTTTGAGACCAGCCTGGGCAACACAGTGAGACCCTATCTCTGAAAGAAAAAAATTAGCCAGGTGTAGTAGCATGCCTGTAGTCCCAGTTACGTAGGAGACTAAGGCTGATGATCATTTGAGCCCAAGATGTCAAAGCTGCAGCACCACTGCACCCCAGCCTAGGCAACAGAGCAAGATTTTTTTTTTTTTTTTTTTTAAAGATTAAGCTTTAAAAAACTTCCTGTCCTGTATGATAAATAGAAGAAAATAAAGTACATGCATTTTCCTAGAGAGGCAGCTATATAGGAAAAAAAGAATATGGGATTAGGAGTCCAGAAATACAAAATTTAGATGTGTGGCGTTTTAATATTTATTAACTCTGTGGCCTTGGGCAAGTTCTCAATGTCCTTCAGCCGATTTTTAGCTGCAAAAATCTGTCTTGCCTTCTTCCTAAGGACTTAACAGATGCTATTTTGTTACTTTATAAAAAGCCTTATAACTTCATTTTTTTCTTAGCTTAGATCATGGTTTCTTAACCTCAGCACTATGATTTTGCACTAAATAATTCTTTGTTGTAGGGACTGTTCTATGCATTGTAGATGTTTAGCAGAATCCTTAGTCTCTACCCAGTGGCATCTGAACTATTCTGACAACCAGAAACATCTCTAGATGGTGCCAATGTTCCTGGAGGCAAATACCCCCAAACTCCCTCCCAATGAAAATCAGTGTCTTAGATTACTGGAGTAATTTTATAAAGTGTAGAATCCTAGAAAAGGAAGAAATATATTTACATATATTAAAGGGGTTAGGAAATGTGCATTTAATGGGCTAAACTTGGCTTTTGCATATTCTATACAGTAAAAAAAGATTTTAACAACCCCCCCCCCTTTTTTAAACAGCATTTGCTGACGCTGCTGTAGAACCTATTGATTTTCCAATTGCTCCTGTATATGCTGCATCTATGGTGAGAACAAAGTGAGGGACGATACTCCATTATGCCAACTTCTGGTTTGCTTATACCAAGGTTGCAGTTTTTAAGATTTTAAATGTTGTTTATCTGCCAAAGCAGAGAGATAGCTTGGTTTCAAATCTTCCCATGTCTTCTCCTGTAACGAGTAAGAGCAACAAGGATAACAAACAAAAAAATAAATAAAGAACAGCTCACAAACTACATCTTCGGTAGAAAAGGTAAAACTACACATCTGAATTACTTGTAAGTATCATACAGAACTCACACACCTGGTGTAACCACAAAGGGGAGGGAATGCTGGCTGGTGGTTCCAGATCTAGAATGGAAAGCAACTAGTCACTCCCCAGGAGAGGACTCCATTCTGAAAGGGAACAGCTGGCAGCAGGTCTTCAGAGTAAATAGTAAAACTAGAGACAGAAAACCTACATATTCCAAATTGTCAGTAAGGGCTATTCAAGTCTCAGTGGGAAATTGCTAAGCAGTCACAGGAAAAGAAAGTTTTAGGGGTTCAGGGTTCTTAGAAATCTTAAGTAAATATTTCCTTTTGAGAGGGCCTCACCCTGACAGTAAACTTATGTAAGCACCCACATAAAAAAAAAATTGCAGAATTTTAGTAAAATCAGATTCTCCCCACTGCCCCCAAACCCCCGCAATGAAAAAAAACTGCAGAATCAGTAGGAAACAAGAATAGAGAAGGATCAGAAACAAGGGGCCAGTGGAGTGATGATCTGCTCAGAGCTGGCAGATCTCAGAAAATGACAGGAACACACAGCTTCTGAAAGTGAGTGCATCACGTTGGAAAGCAAGGGTAATAAACAATTCTGGATTCTGAAGGTAGAATAACTTCTGAGAGCTACAGATGTGGCTATATATGGGTACCATATTTTGTTTTGTGTTGTTGGAACAGTGGAAGCTGTTTGAGCTGTAGAGGCTAGAAAGCTACCTCAGTCCACTAGTAGACGAGAGGAAGGTGGAGGAAGAGTTCCATGTTAATTTTATTATCGCTCACAACAAATTTCTTCTGTAAAGAAAAAGGGCACTCACTAGTAGTGTTTTAAAAAGTATTAGCATAGGGATAATCATTGGCACAAATACACCTTCCTGCATAGCTGAGGAACTACCAAAACAAAACAGATCATATAGTGTAAGATTTTAAATAAATGACTTACAATGAAACTGCAACAGATGTAAATATCTGTGGCCTAGATAACCCTACAGTAACATTTATAAAGCAGAAACTGCAGGGGATGCATTAATATTACTAATAGTAGAAACTAATATACCTCTTTCATTAACAGTCAAGAACATAGAACTGGCTGGGTGCAGTGGCTCTCGCCTGTAATCCCAGCGCTTTGGGAGGCCGAGGCAGGCAGATCGCTTGAGCCTGGGAGGTCAAGGCTGCAGTGGGCCATGACTGTGCCATTCCACTTCAGCCTGGGTGACAGAGCAAGACCCTGTCTCAAAACAAATCAACAACAAAAAAGAATATAGAACCAAGCAACACACAATCAGTAAAGCAGAGCTTAAGAATATATCAAGCATTATGTGCCCCTAAATAGAAAATGCACCTTTTCAAATATCTGTGGAAAGAAAATCAAATTTTCTGTCCCCTGTGTCAAAACAGACATAATGCAAACAAAATTCTTTGATATAATGGAATAGGATGAGCAACTAAAAATCTGAAAATAGGCTGGGCACAGTGGCTCACGCCTGTAATCCCAGCACTTTGGGAGGCTGAAGTGAGCGGATCACCTGAGGTCAGGAGTTTGAGACCAGCCTGGCCAACATGGTGAAACCCTATCTCTACTAAAAATACAAAAAATTAGCTGGGCATGGTGGTGGGCATCTGTAATCCCAGCTACTCAGGAGGCTGAGACAGGAGAATTGCTTGAACCCGGGAAGCAGGGGTTGTAGTGAGCCAAGATGGCGCCATTGCACTCCAGCCTGGGAGATAGATAGAGCAAGACTCCATCGGAAAAAAAAAAAAAAATCTGAAAATAGAGATCCTTCTATCTGAAACCAAGAACTTTCATATTTAAATAACTTACATCAAATTGTAGTATTTAAAGGAAATCATGACTAAGTTGTGATTGCTAATTATTTGAACATCATGTCTTTTAAAAAATTTAAGGTTCTTAAAGATGTGGGATTGAAAAAAGAAGATATTGCATTGTGGGAAGTGAATGAAGCCTTTAGTCTGGTTGTACTAGCAAACATTAAAATGTTGGAGATTGATCCCCAAAAAGTGAATATCAATGGAGGAGCTGTTTCTCTGGGACATCCAATTGGGTAGGTAAAAATAATAACTATATCTAGGTTAATAGCTGCCTTTGTGTTTCTAGCTAAA
Organism: Symphalangus syndactylus; assembly: GCF_028878055.3. Taxonomy (NCBI): domain Eukaryota; kingdom Metazoa; phylum Chordata; class Mammalia; order Primates; family Hylobatidae; genus Symphalangus; species Symphalangus syndactylus. The sequence goes on from NC_072425.2 coordinate 125,014,261, forward strand.
CCTAAAACTGCTTCATAATTCCTATTGCTCTTAAGTTTTCCTTCCTACCCATCTCTCATAAGGCAAAAACCATCTCTGATAGATGGTATCCAATACTGAACAGAGACCTGTCACATCTGTTACTTGAAACCTAATAATGTTTTATGCTGAGGAAGAAAAAGTGTACATTTAGACTTCCCCCCCCTTTTCTCCTATTTATTTAATTAGCTATAGGGTACTGTGGGTTTTGGTTACATGGATGAATTTATAGTGGTGGGGGCTGATTTCAGTGCACCTGTCCCCCAATATGTAGTTTATCCCACAACCCTCTTCCATTATACTCTACTCTTCTATCCACTATACTGTTCTGTACTTTAAAAGATCTGTGACCTGGCCAGGCATGGTGGCTCACGCCTGTAATCCTAGCACTTTGGGAGGCTGAGGCAAACAGATCACGAGGTCAAGAGATCGAGGCTGTCCTGGCCAACATGGCGAAACCCTGTCTCTACTAAAAATACAAAAATTAGCCAGGTGTGGTGGCGCACGCCTGTAGTCCCAGCTACTTGGGAGGCTGAGGCAGGAGAATCGCTTGAACCTGGGAGGTGGATGTTGCAGTGAGCTGAGATTGTGCCATTGCACTCCAGCCTGGTGACAGAGCGAGACTCCATCTCAAAAAAAGATCTAAGATCTGTGACCCTTCCTGAAACAAGTCCTCCAAGTTTGTTTTAGAATAGTAGTAGTTAATTCAGCAAGTAGTAGTGGGCTAGTAAGGTTCTCAAGAAGTTAAATTGGAATAGAAACATTTTGGTTAGTCATAAATTCTGTACTTCATTAAAGAAGTAAATGCTTTCTTAATTTTAGGATGTCTGGAGCCAGGATTGTCGGTCATTTGACTCATGCCTTGAAGCAAGGAGAATACGGTCTTGCCAGTATTTGCAATGGAGGAGGAGGTGCTTCTGCCATGCTAATTCAGAAGCTGTAGACAACCTCTGCTATTTAAGGAGACAATCCTATGTGACCAGAAGGCCTGCTGTAATCAGTGTGACTACTGTGGGTCAGCTTATATTCACATAAACTGTTTCATTTTTTATTATTTTCTATGTTAACTTTTAAAAATCAAAATGATGAAGTCCCAAAACATTTTGAAATTAAAAATAAATTTCTTCTGCTTTTTGCTTGGTAACCTTGAAAAGTTTGATACATTTTTGCATTCTGAGTCTATACTTATCGAAATATAGTAGAAATATCAATGTGTAATATTAGTGACTTACATAAGTAAGTAGCTAGGAGTTTCCATTTGTGAGAACACAGTTATATTTTTGAGGATTGTTAAAGGTCAAGTGAATGTTCTCTGTAGGTAATTTACATTTAGTAAATTACAGTAAATTCTCTTTACAGTAAGAGTTGGCTATTCTGGACAAACTAGCAGTGCTTCATATAATATCATCACTCAAACCACAGTGTGTGCAGCAGTACTAGAAACAAGACAGAAGCCCATGTCCTCAGGGTCTAGAGTGGGGGCAATTTCTTATAACCTCAACATTCAGGGTTGGGGGAGGTCAAGCAGAAAATCCTGGAGTTTGGGCTCTGAATTACTATAGCAGCATAGAGAGTGGGAAAGGAGGTAGAAACTGATAAGCTGAATGGATTTATAAAAAAGGGAACAGATCACCACTTCCAATACACCACAATGCCTGTTCTTAAGCAGGACAGACTGTAGCACAAGTATCTTGCATTGCATTTTATCTGGGAAAAAATTATTTATTTATTAAAACGCTACAGGCAGGGGCTATGCACACTACCCTCAACTGCAGCTCTGAAGAGGGAAAACCCCCTCAGGAAGAGGAGGGGGCAGTAAAGGTCATTGTGTACACATTATCTGTTGGCAAATAATGTATTGTAGATCCTTTGAAGGAGCAAAATGACAATATATGGGAAAAATAGATTGCTCTTAACATTCAGAGGAAGAGTTTTTTTTTTTTTTGGGACGGAGTCTTGCTCTATTGCCCAGGCTGGAGTGCAGTGGCACGTTATCTGCTCACTGCAAGCTCCGCCTCCCAGGTTCACGCCATTCTCCTGGCTCAGCCTCCCGAGTAGCTGGGACTACAGGCGCCTGCCACTACGCCCAGCTAATTTTTTGTATTTTTAGTAGAGATGGGGTTTCACTGCGTTAGCCAGGATGGTCTCGATCTCCTGACCTTGTGATCTGCCCGCCTCGGCCTCCCAAAGTGCTGGGATTACAGGCGTGAGCCACCGCGCCTCCCTGGAAGAAGAGTATTTTCAAAAACATCTGTAATTATCACCAACTTTTGAGGCTTGTTATGTGCTTTATATGTATAAACTCATTTAATCATCACAAAAACTTCTAAGAGTGGGTACCATTATTATCCCTTTTATAAAATGAGGAAATTGAGGCATAGAGTAGCTAAATACATTCCAAGGGCAAAAAGCTGGTTAGGATTAAACTCCAAGTTAGTCAAGCTCCAGAGCCCATGTTCGTAACTTACTATGCTTTAGTTAAATGCCTTTCAATAATTATCTGCCCCGACTTACAAAAACTTATAACTGAACCAGGAGCTGGATAAGATAGAGGAGAAAAGGAGACCCAAAACATGAGAATACTTCATTGACGATAAGCAGAAACTAACATTGCATCCAAAGGTCATTGATCTGGAAAACATCTGAGAAGTGCTCTGACTGACAATGCTGGGAAAAAATGGAAGAGACTCAACAAGTAAGTAGGTTTTTTTGCTTGTTTGTTTGAAAGAGGTAAGGTATTGCTCTGTCGCCTAGGCTGGAGCGCAGTGGCATGACCATAGGTCACTGTAACCTTGAACTCCTGGGTTCTCAAGTGATCCACTCCGCCTGCCTCAGCCTCCTGAGTAGTTAGGACTACAGGCACATGCTACCATGCCCAGCTTAAATGGTGTTTCTTTAAAAAAAAAAAAAAAGATACTCTGAAGCAATAATTTAATGTAAGAGAAAACATAAATAGAAAAACTCAGATTTTTAAGTCCTAAGGGGGAAGATTTTAAAGAGCATTATTTTTTTTTCTTTTTTGAGACAGAGTTTCGCTCCGTAGCTCAGGCTGGAATGCAGTGCCACGATCTTGGCTCACTGCAACCTCCGCTCCCCAGGTTCAAGCGATTCTTGTGCCTCAGCCTCCTGAGTATACAGGCATGTGCCACCACACCTAGCTAATGTTTTTATTTTCAGTAAAGAGTTTTGCCATGTAGGCCAGGCTGGTCTCGAACTCCTGACTTCAGGTGATCCTTCTGCCTCGGCCTCCCAAAGTACTGGAATTACAGGCATGAGCCACCATGCCCGGCCTTAAAGAGCATATTTTATTGGCAAAATTAATTAGCAGAAAATCATACTAAGACATTCTGGAGAAAATGTATTAAATTCCTCTAACATCTAGTTAGAAAAATAGGTAGCCGTAGTTATTTCTTTTACATTCAATCCAAGAAAACAAGTGACAGAACATCTTAACTTTTTAATGAAACAAAATAAGATACTAAAAGGTGTGTCTCAAACACGGAAGAGTTTAGAAAATAAAGTACTCTGATGTTTCCTCCAAAAATGACAAAGGTTTAGGCAAGCCCATGGAATGAAGAATTAAGAATTCAGTTAGGTGAAAGTTTCTAATTTTTTAAATGACTGCTTAAGGACTGGCTGGGGAAGAAGGAAAGGTAGTGGTTGAAGGAAATAAAAATATTTTACCTCAAATTATATTTATCTGACATACTTTGAGATGGCTATCAGAGGGCCAGCAAACAGAAGTGGCGCTGCAGAGCTGTCTTTTGTGGAAGAAATTTGCATCTATGGAGAATCTCCATTAATGCAGCCAGGACTTCCCTTGTCTGGATTCTAGAAAAGGTTAAATGAGAGCCTGTCTGACTCCTTTAAAGGTTTTAAACCTTTAACATCCATTCTCTCAGAAAGCTTCTAACAAGAACATCTTTCCTAGCCAGGTCTCCTTTCCCTCCCCGTAACCTGTGTTGCCACTAAAACCTGATTTACCTAAATAACATGTTTTCGCCCATGCTGGGAGCTCACATTACTTCTATAACCTGAAGATGGTATAAAGTTCCTACACCCGGCTGGACACAGTGGCTCATGTCTGTAATCCTGGCACTTTTGAGAGGCCCAGATGGGCAGATCACCTGAGGTAAGAAGTTCGACAGCAGTCTGGCCAACATTGTGAAACCCTGTCTCTACTATAAATACAAAAATTAGCCGGTCGTGGTGGCGCATGCCTGTAGTCCCAGCAACTCAAGAGGCTGAGGTGGAAGAATTGCTTCAACCCAGGAGGCAGAGGTTGCAGTGAGCCAAGATCACACCATTGCACTCCAGCCTGGGCAGAGTGAGACTCTGTTTCAAAAAAAAAAAAAAAAAAAAAAAAGTTTCTACACCTCACCAGGGGCGGGGTCAGGTCTTTGAAGGCCCCCATGTATACAACATTAAATAAATGTATATTCCTTTTCTCCAATTAATCTGCCTTTTGCAAACAACTTTATTTTCCAGCGAACCTTCAGAGGGCCAAGGGGAACTTCAAGGTTACAGTGAAATGATCCTGCCGCTGTACTGGGGGACAGAGGGAGACCTTGTCTCTTAAACAAAGAAAAGAAAAGAAATACCATTTACTTTCTGGTTCTCTATTTTTTCTCTCTTCCTTTCCATTTTTTCCCCAGAATTGTCAGAGCACTTTTCAAATGTTTTCTAGATCACCGACCTTTGGATGCGCTACTTACCTTCAGTGAAGTATTCTAAAATGTGTTGTTTCCTTTTTCCCTTGTATTTTCCTTTTTTTCTTGTATTTTACACCTAGCTCCTGGTTCCCCTTAGCCTTTACATGGTGAAATATCGGTAACATGTATCTTTATCTGCTAAGTAAAGGTAAACGCCAGTAGGACAAGTTCTGATACTGCCCTCACGGGACTTACAAGAATTGCATGCTGGGTCCTGGACAGAAATATAGTTATAACTAGGCACTAAACAGGCTGCACCTTGGCCCACTTCCTAAACCCTCAGGGAGAGATTTGAAGTTTCCTCCAGTCTCCTCATTTGGTGGCCCTGCAATTAAACATGTTTCTTTGATGCAGCCCAGGGTCTTACATACTGACTTGTCATGCACAATGGGCAATGGACCTGTTATGGTTACAGTTCCATATCTTAAGTTACTATAAGACAAAAGCTTAAAAATCCAATTATAAAGTAAAAAGAGGTTGGGCGTGGTGGCTCACGCCTGTAATCCCAGCATTTTGGGAGGCCGAGGCTGGTGGATCTGAGGTCAGGAGTTCGAAGATCAGCTTGGCCAACATGGAGAAACCCCATCTCTACTAAAATTACAAAATTAGCCAGGTGTAGTGGTGCATACCTGTAATCCCAGCTACGTGGGAGGCTGAGGCAGGAGAATCGTTTGGGCCAGGGAGGTGGAGGTTGCAGTGAGCTGAGATCATGCCACTGCACTCCAGCCTGGGCAACAAGAGCTAAACTCTGTCTCAAAAAAAAAAAGTAAAAAAGGTTGCATGTATCATAAATTATGAGAAGGCAGAAACTGTTAGAATGGGAAAAGAACAACTTTTAATGATGGTTGTAGACCATGCAGGAAAAAAAGCCAAAGCTATGACCAAGATAATGTTTCATGGATTAAACATTTGTGAAAAAAGTATTAAAGCCAAGACAGGATTCAAATATTGTAAGACTGAATACATATCAAATTTTACCTTTATAAATAATACCTATTTCTTTTTTTTTTTTGAGATAGGGTCTTGCTCTGTTGCCCAGGTTGTAGTGCAGTGGTATGGTCTCATCTCACTGCAGCCTTGACTTCCTGGGCTCAAGTGATACACCCACCTCAGCCTCGCTGGTAGCTAGGACCACAGGTGCATACTACCATGCCCTGCTAATTTTTTGTAGAGATGAGGTTTTATCATGTTGCCCAGGCTGGTCTCAAACTCCTGGGCTCAAGTGATCTGGCTTGCCTTGGCCTCCCAAAGTGCTGGGATTACAGGTGTGAGCCACCATGCACAGCCAACAATACCTATTTCTAAGCTCCCGTGCAACATTTACAAAACCTGCAACTTATCCTGACCACAATAATAAAAATTTTAGGCAAAAAAGAGCCTGGTATCATTTATTGTAAATATGTATGAATATTAAAGTACTTACCCATCTTCCAAATTTTGCTGAAAGTTGACATCAGAAGCAAATTCATAGCCTTAAATGCTTACATGGTTTAAGAAGGGGAAAAAAAAAATCAGATAACTGTTTATTCAATTTAAGTCAAATAAACATGTAAAAAGGACCCTGAGAAAGTAGGAAGCACAAAGAATAGACTCCTATACAACTGTTGAATCTAAGAAGTGTTTTTGACAGAAAAAAATTAATTGCATCTTAGAGAACAAAAGCAAAATTTAGAAAAAATGTGATATTTGACTCAGAAAAAAAAGGTCAAAGCTTGAATAGATAATAAATCAGCCAGGAAGAAATTTAGGAGAAAAAAAAATGGAAAACTGCTTAAGCAAAAGGCTCCAGGCCTAGATAATTTAGTAGTGATTTAGTCTCAAGGAACAGTTATTTCCCATTCTAAATAAACTATTGCAGAAAAAAGAAATAAAAAACAGCATCAGCTATAACAGCAACTAGTTCTTAAAGTGCTTATTACATTCTAGGCATTAATCTAAGTGCTTTTACGTATATCGTACAATTTAAACTTCACACTTTAGCACTGGTACTATTTATTATCCCCAATATTCAAATAAACTAGAAAAAGACGGAAAGGTTTAAAATTCATTTTAAAAACTGGCATAAGTTTGAAACCAATCTCATTAAAAGTAAACTTTTCACTGGGTGTGTTGGTGTGCACTTGTAGTCCCAGCTACTCAGGAAGTTGAGGCAGGAGGATCCTTTGAGCCCAGTAGTTCAAGGCTATAGTGGGCTATGACTGTGCCCATTAACAGCCACTGCACTCTAGCCTGGGCAATATAGCAAGACCTTGTCTCAAAAACCAAAAACATTTAAATAAAATGTTCACAAAGCAAATTTACTTAAAATAATCACTAATATAAAAATAAATTCAGGAGTTCAATGAAAATATTTTAATTGATGCTTAAACGTGGCAATTAAGTTGAACAGGTACTTCTGAAGTAAAATCGTAAAACTCTACAAACAAAAGCCAACATTATACTTAACATTGCCATTAAAATGGGGAACAAGACAATGAAGCAGACTTTGATCATTATTAGTTGCACTGGAAGTGCTAATATCAGTATAGTAAAAATAAATAAAATTGGAATAATTATTTACAGATAATACTTCACAAATTAAAAAGTAGCACTGGTAAATCCATTAGTACTAACAGACTTCACTCAGTATAGAAAATAAATAGCAACTAAAATATAGAAGATTTTGGGACTGGCACGGTAGCTCACGCCTGTAATCCCAGCACCTTGGGAGGCTGAGGTGGGTGGATCACCTGAGGTCAGGAGTTCAAGACCAGCCTGGACAATATGGTGAAACCCTGTCTCTACTAAAAATACAAAAATTAACTGGGTGTGGTGGCACACAACTGTAATCCCGGCTACTCGGGAGGCTCAGGAAGAATCGCTTGAACCTGGGAGGCGGAGGTTACAGTCACCAGAGATGACACCAATACCCTCCAGCCTGGGTGACAGAGTGAGACTGTCTCAAAAAAAAAAAAAAAAAAAGATTTCCAACAGTAATTAAGACAGTGTGTTATTAGCACATCTTAAAGAAAGCAGACCAATGGAACAGAATAGAGTTCAGAAACAAACCTATACATTTACCAGTTTATGAGAAAAGTAATTGTGCTATGTAGTTGGGAAAGGATAATCTTTGGTAATAAATATTGTGGGTTAATTGTATATCAATGTGGAAAATCAATTCCAGATAGGTGGTCAAATCAAAATGAAATAGGTTGAACCATAAAGCTTTTAGAAGAAGAACAAGGGAAAATACTCAGACACCTAATATCCATCCGAAAAAGGACCTGTATCCAGAATACAGAAAGAACACGTAAAAATCAGTAAGAAAAAGGCAGACACCCAATACTAAAATGGGCAAAAACCTTGGACTGTCCACAAAAGATACCCAAATAGTATTTGAAAAGGTGTTCAACTTCATTAAAAAAAAAAAAAAAAAAAAAAAAAACCAACACCAAATTAAAACCACAACATATACCAATACACACCACTAAAATGGCTAAATGAAAATATCTAACATCAGAAATAACACAGAGTATTGAGAACTTATTATACTGTTGAGTGTAGCATAAATTGTTAACCATTCTGGAAAATGAAAAAATTTGAATGTCTGAATATATGCAACTGTGTTCCAGCAACCCTATTCCTAAGTATCTATCCAACTGAGATGTGTAATGCATTCACAAAAAAATGTGCAAGAACATTCACAGCAGTCTGTTCATAATAACTTTTACTATCTATAAAATGGATTAACTGTAATATAATACAATGAATATATACACAGCATTGAGCATGACTGAGCTGAATTATACAAAACATGAGTGTTTCTCACAGAATACTCCATGTATCCACTGATATCGTTAAGGAAAACAAAGCTAAATTAATCTCTAGTGCTAGAAGTCACAATAATGACTACTCTAGGGTACTGGTAATGTTCAAAGTGACTATGTGGATGTATTTACTTAAAGAAAATTCACTGAAGGGCATGAATTTACAGTGGTGCACTTTTCTCTTTATGTGTCTCCATAAAAATTTTGTATTAATAAAGCAAGACCATCCCTACATAACAGCAATAACCAGTTAAAACTATGAAATGAAGAGCTTTCTAAAAATAGTAACAAACAAAAACACCCAGTTTAGCAAGAAATTTCTGATAGGGATAACTGTAACACTTTGATACATACCATATGATCGTTACCCTTTGCTTCTTTATGAATTAGCTTCTGACATTAATGTAGTTCAAATATTCCAATAGAAATTTAACTTGAAATAATACAAGTGATTCTAAAGTTCCTCAGGAAGCATAAAAGGGTGAATACTTGAAAAAACAAAAACAGCAACAGTGGACACAAAAGTTATAATGATTTAATCAGTAGCACAGAAAGATTATACACATACCATATAGTGTGTATATATGTGTATACATTTAGTACAAGTCCAAAATCTTTGATCATACACCTTTGGGATTAGCTGGGGTTCATAAATCAGAATATTTTGGATTTCTAAAAAATAACTCAAATGTATGCACCATATGCCCCCTGGTTGAGTCTGGAACAGCAGACTCAACATTACTATAAATGAGATAAAGACTGTTAAGTAGCCTCGTGTCATTTCAGGTCAGGTTTGCCACAGAATGAGTTCTGATGTTAAATCTCAGGGGAAAAAATTGGTTGCCAGAACCTTTTGGGTTTTAGAATTGTGAATAAGAGATTGTTAATCAGTGTAGGATAAGACAGACATCTTAAATAAATGAACAGGGGAAAGGAAAGCTTATCTGAACAAACTGTGCAGTGGTTAAATTGTCAAGTGAACAAACTGTCAAGCAGTTACATATTTAGGGAAAAAAATGTACACTGACCCTTTTTTCAAATCAGGTACCAAAACAAGTAACAAATGGATTAGGAGCTAACTCTTAATTTTACCAAATCAGGAAATACAAACCTAGAAACAGGTGATGATATAGGTGAATATGCCTCTGGAAATAGATAAGCATATGCTATGCAAAAAAATGACAATTTGCTGGTAGAAATGTAAACTGACGCCAAGTTTAATAGCAGCATATGGCAAAATGTACTGAGAACCTTAAAAAAAGGTACACTAACTTCTTGATTTGGTAATTCTAATCTCTAAAATTTCTAACGAAATAATTAACATAAACAAATGTTTAACTGCTGTTTTTGTTTGTAATAGCTAAAAAAAGGAAAAAGCTTTATATTATTGGAAGTAAAAGAAGCAGCTGGATGAAGTGGCTCACATGCCTGTAATCCCAACACTTGGGAGGCCGAGGCAGGAGGACTGCTTGAGTCCAAGAGTTTAAGATCAGCCTGGGCAACACAGTGAGACCCCATCTCTCTGAAAGACAAAAAAAAAAAACAAAAAACAAAACAAATAAAAAACTGGGTGCGATGGAATGTGCCTGTAGTCCCAGCTACTCGGCAGGCTGAGGTAAGAGGATCACTTTAGCCTGGGAGGTCGAGGCTGTGGTGAGCCTTGATTTTGCCACTGTACTTCAGCCTGCAACAGAGTGAGACCCTCTCTCAAAAAAACAAAACAAAAAGCATTAGGAAGCTGTATGTATCATGAGTTCAACAATGTAGATAAAAATTTACAAAAAAAGACAAAAGTATGACAAAATGATAACATTTATAAAAAGAAAAAAGTACACAATGAGTCCATTGCTTAAAGGAAGCAGCAAAATAACTAACAATAAAGTCAAAACTTATGTAATTTCAGAAAGCTGGGCTTGAGCCTGAAAGATGATGACCAGAGAAAGGATGAATGCAGAATATATAGTAATATGCTTTTGAAATTACTCCTAATAGTCATGACATGTAGCCTTTGCATGAATGCTGATGGATGCTTTTCTCATGTGCAATTTCAACACACTGTAGTTCTAATAATATCCAGGGCTAAATCTGTAACAAGATTTTACTTAACAACACTTCTCAGATTTGGCATACACTGACTGCATTAACCTCTAAGTAATATCCAAACAACAGACTGGATCCTTATATGTAATTATAAAAACAGCCATGGATTGTTGTAGTATACATCAACCCTGAATTGCAGTCACTGGGCATTTAAGTATTCAAATAGGTTACCAGGTACAATAGTATAATTAAGTCCAGGACCTGTGGACTTTTAAGGTAAAATGGGGATATGATTTTGCCCTTGAACATAAAAGCTCCAAGTACAAGTTATCTTTCGACTTTATTTAGCAGTTCCTGGTTAGTTAACTATGAATCTTGAAGAAAGCAAACTTATTTTATTTGTATACGAATTTTCAGTACTTAGTACATACAAGTAAGAATTGAATAAGAAGAAAACTCTGTGATTTTCAGCATTGTACAAACTCCCAAAAAAGAGTAAGAACTGATTTGCAAAGGAATTTAATCAGTTTCTAAACAAGACTGCCAATATAAAGTAATTCAAACTTTTGAAGTTAATGAAAATATTTATTCAAACCTAACTGTAGTACAGTCTCAAGTTGAGTTAAATAAACATTAACTATATGATATTTAGTTCCTTAGGAATAGACCACTGCCACATCATACAAATTTCTTACATCACAAGTTTTTGCAGTAAGGTTCAGCAATGAAGAAGACAGGATTTCTACACTGAGAAATGTTGTGTTAAAGTCGGATGGATTTATTTTTTTAAAGGCTACCAGTACAAAAAAATGGTTGAGGAAAGTGACTCTTTAACAAAATATACACCTGTAGAAAAAAATCCCTAATATACTGATATTTAATTGAACGGAAAGTACTAAAGAGAACATACTTTAATATCTAGGCACAATTGGTCAGGTACTAATTATAATTTCTGTTCTCATTTAAAAGTTTAAACCAATTCTTCAACTTGACTGATGTGTGTGAGTCTAATACAGAGAAGGCACCTTTCTCATCTCTCACTCTCCTTAAGGACCTTTTGAGAGAAACTCTTTGTAACACTTTAAGGGACACAGACAATGCACTATATCTAAGTATAGATATAGTTATTTAACATACCCATTGTAGGAGAAACTAAAATATAAAACTATGATTTCTCTTTTTACATCTTATGATGGACACAACACCAGAAGATAATCCTCCACATAAGCTTTCACATAGAACACAAGATTTAAATTATATGTGCATTGGTCACTACAATGTAAAGAGTTCTATGAATTAGTGCAATTCTTTAAATCCCCAGCATTTAGGGGAAAAGTACATACCGAGAAATCTCTACTACAAACCAAACTTTATATGGCTCAACAGTCTAACCACTTAAAGTTCTGTAAAAAATCTTAAAAGTTATAAATGAAAGATCAGAACATTCAATAAATGGTTTACAAAATTCTCTCTTTAAAACAAAGAGAACAGAGTGATCAGAATAGGTAAAGTGTAAAATTCCAGAAATATAATACTTACAGCAATTATAAGAAAGGGGTAGTATTCACTCTAGGAAAAGACTCATCAAACTGTTGATTTCTAATTAGATATTTTGCTATCAGTTGAGGTACTTTTCATTTTGTAGTACTTAGTGGTTGTGTATTTAAATGTCTTGTTGAATAGTTACTAAAGGTAATTTATAAGAATAAGCATCATTTTCCTCTAAAACAAGTAGAGAAACTATTCCAGATGAGTAAGTCTCAGAATTAGGGATCATAAGAAGTCAAAAAACACAGTGTAAGAACATTAGGTTGATTTAACCTCTATTTCAACAAGATTTACACAGTATTTACAATATAGAATTGTCAAAGCTATACAGTTTTGCAGATTGGCTTTACTTACATTTCTGCAAATGTTTTTCCCAAAATAAAAATATACCAAGTAAGTCTATTTACAAACTAGGAAGCTGTTTCAGAAACAGCATGATTTAGATATAAAGTGAAATTTCAGTACAACGAAAGTGCAGGTCATGCTTTCAGATTCTGTCAATATCCCATTCCCTACACTCAGTTTCAGGGATATGAGTTTTGAACACCTACTGTTCTTATGTGTCCAGAATGTTTACTCATCATAATGCAATGATAACAAAAATTTGTCTACATCCATTCCTGCTGGAAATGAACTGGGAAGCTTCTTTTTCTGTTGAAAAAAGAGAAAGAAAAAATAAACTCAAACAAGGCCAAAATGTCTTAGTAAGTCACCTAAAACAGTATATTGGGTTCTTTCACATACTACTAAAATTGTCAAACTTTTTTAGTCTATTAGAATTTTACTTCTATAGAGAAGTAGAGACAAGTTTTAAAAACCCAAAGTTAATTAAATATACTTCAATGGCACCTGAATGTTAGTTTATGGCAAAAGACATGATACAAATCCAGAGTGTCTGAATGTTGAATGAGACAAGATAGAACATGCTTTCTATGTTAGGTGGTTATTACTGCTTAGAAAGCTTTACTAACAGATGTTTAGGGTTACAGGTACTTATCAGTTCCAAAACTTAATATACACTAGCTACTTTATGTATACTACATTTAGACTTCACAACCTAAGATATCTGGTAATATCATGTCAAGTGATGAGGCTGAGACTCAGAGAGGCTACAGACTTAACCATGATCACAGGACCAGTAAGCAGTAGATGCAGGATTCAAACCCAGACTTGTAGGGCAACAAAGCCTAAATTATTTCCCTGATACCATACGTCCTCTATGATATTTTAAGCACTTTCTTTCTATTCAATCCACTTACTAAATAGCTAACCAAACTGAAAATAAATGGATTTCATTTATCAATGCTATCCCTGCATTGCCTTCCTAGAGACAACAATGCTTAAATAAAAAACATAAGTAAGGCCAGGCGCAGTGGCTCATGCCTGTAATCCCAGCACTTTGGGAGGCCAAGGCGTGCAGATCAGTTTAACTCAGGACTTCAAGACCAGCCTGGGCAACATGGCAAAACCCTGTCTCTATTAAAAAAAAAAAAAAAAAAAAGAAAAAAAGAAAAAAATGACCAGGCGTGGTGGCTCACGCCTGTAATCCCAGCATTCTGGGAGTCCAAGGCGGATGGATCACGGGGTCAGGAGTTCAAGACTAGCCTGGGCAACATGGCGAAACTCCATCTCTACTAAAAATACAAAAATTAGCCGGGTGTGGTGGCAGACACCTGTAATCCCAGCTACTCGGGGGGCTGAGGCAGGGAATTGCTTGAACTCAGGAGGCGGAAGTTGCGGTGAGGCAAGATCGCGCCATTGTACTCCAGTGGGTAACAGCGCAAGACTCCGTCCCAAAAAAAAAAAAAAAAAAAGGAAAAAATATTAGCCAGATGCAGTGGCACATGCCTGTAGTCCCAGCTACTTGGGAGGCTGAGGTAGGAGAATCGCTTGAGTCTGGGAGGCAGAGGCTGCAGTGAGCCAAGATCGCACCATTGCACTCCAGCCTGGGCAACGAGAGTGAAACCCTGTCTCAAAAAAAAGGAAAAACATAGGCAAATTTAATTTTTCCACTGCTCTAATATGCTAACATTTTTAAGGGCCTATGGAAGAGATTACAAGACGTGGAGGAAAAAAAAACTGAAGATCTAAGAACAAAGTCGTTTATTACTTGGTAACTCTACACAATAGTGTTTAATAGTGTTTCCCAATCTTTCATGACTATGTCATGCTCATGAAAAAACTTGAGTTCTACCAAGAAAGAAAGAAAAACTATTTTTTCCCCCTAGAAAGATGTTTATAAACAAATGCCTCAGCAGTTGTTCTGGAAATGCTGTTTCACCTAGACACCTTGTGCGTACTACACTAACACTGCTGGACTGCTTTGTTGCCCTACAAGTCTGGGTTTGAATCCTGCATCTACTGCTTATTGGTCCTGTGATCATGGTTAAGTATTTTGTCAATGACAACTAAAAGCTGTCTTAGCCATAACGTTCAGTCAAGTTGTTGTGGCAAGAACTGTTGAATTCGCTAATCATTAAAGGGAAAAAAAAGGTGTGGTTTTGAAATTAAAACTTTCAAACTTGCCTTAATTTTCTTCTTTTTCATTGGTATTGATGAATTTGTAAGATTTTTACTAGAAGGACGAGAGTTTCGCTCACGTTCATCTAATTCCTCAATTTTCCGCTTTTTTGTGGTGCTCCTTGAAGATGCTCTAAACTGTTGTGTGTTATCTTTTAGAGGAGTTGCTGAAGTAGTCCTAGAAATGGCTGCCCTGGAGAGAATCATTAATGTGTGGGCAGCCATATTTACACTGTTTTCACTGCCTGTTTCACTGGCGGGGCTGCAGGCAGGCAAGTCTGGGGTGACAGGAGGGACCATTACTTTTGATGCACTACTGTCTTCACTGAAACGCCTACTAGAGGGGGCCTTGATAATATCTATAGGTTCTTCTTTATGTTTTTCCCCTGCCCCTGAGCCAGGTGTCCGGGGTACAGGTAAATCACTACTATCGGCAAGCCTACTTACTGAGCTGTGCCTCTGTATATCCTGTAACATTTCTGTGGTAATCAAAGAACTGGCGGATTTAGTTTGTTCTTGTTTTAGATCCTTCACAGCTGTACCTACTGAAGGGACATTTTTATTGTTTGAAGATGTTCCTTGTTTTTTGGTCATTTCTTGCAGTGAAGCTATAGATTTCTCACTTCGCAAACCCCCATTTTGCTGCCCAATAGATAGTTTCGAATTTTCTGGATTTTTCTGCCTTTCTACATCGCTGCATAATTCATTCTCCTTATTAGCTGTTGCTTTATGGAAAGATTCAAGCACAATTTCTGTTGGTGGAACTTTCTTTTCTGATTGAGTTTCTCTTACGGTGGTATGTCGGCTAATGGTACTTTCTGATTTAGATAAAATCTTAGGCAGAGGAGGCTTCTCTTTCTCTCTTTTGACAGCATTATTAGAAGGGGGTTTTAAGGTGGAGGACACATTGGGTGAGTCAAGATTAGGGAAAGAGACTGCATTCCTTTCTTTGTTTTGGGATACCATCTTATGGTTTGGCCCCTGTGTATTTGCCACAGAAGCAGTAGTGCTGTCAAAACAGAGTACACGTCTGTGGCATGGTTTAGCAGCTGGAACTACACTCTCTTCTGGGAAGGGAACTGTGGTTTCTTCTGATTTCTTCCCAAGATCCGTGGCAATATTCTTGTCAGAAACTTCAGTTCTAAAACAAAACAAAACAAAACTATTTCTAGCAGCATAAAGAAATCCTTTATGTTTTAAATCTGAGCATTCAAACAATCTATGATAGAAACTACTTTTTACTCACCTTTGTGCATGACATCCAACTGAGTGACCTGACGAATCCACCAAATTATTTAATTGTTTTCCTGAAATTATAAATGAACATTCCTGAGAAAAAGAATATACTCCTCTGAAAGAGGATGGAACAGATGACAATTATCACATATCATGAGAAAAAATTTTAAATGGTAGCTAATGAACATACAAATAGAACACACTGACAAAGCAGCTTTTAAAAAGCAGCTTTGAAATAAGTACAAGATGGCTATTTCCCCACTGCTACAGAGGAAATCCAGATACGAAACAAATGACATGCGTCAACTTCAGGCAAATATTATGTTTGTCTGTTTGTTTTTTTTGAGACAGAGTCATGCTCTGTCACCCAGGCTGGAGTGCAATGGCATGATCTCAGCTCACTGCAACCTCTGCCTCCCAGGTTCAAGTGATTCTCCTGCCTCAGCCTCCCAAGTAGCTGGGATTACAGGCGCCCCCAACCATGCCCAGCTATTTTTTTGTATTTTTAGTAGAGATGTGGTTTCACCAGGCCATGTTGGCCAGGCTAGTTTCAAACTCCTGGCCTCAAGTGATCTGCCCACCTGGGCCTCCCAAAGGGCTGCATTATAGGCGTGAACCACCCCGCCCGGTTCAGGCAAATATTATAAATCCAGTCTTTGGATCTACAAATTACAATGCTCAATATAGCACATAATGTACTACTTACATCCAGGTAGTCACTTAAAGAAAACAACAGATTATGTCTATTTTAAAATTCTGTCCAGGTACCTATCATGTTTACAAGCCTATGTCACTCAGAGCACATGCTCTGGAGTTCTAATAGCCGTATTTTAATTTCCACGAGCTTCAGCATTTACGTGGGAGAGCAGCAAGATATCAAAACTAGAAAGAAGAGCAAAGATGAGATTATGAAGAAACTTACGTATTATGCAAAAGGTTTCAGAGGCAATCCTTTAAGAGATTTATTTATTTATTTATTTATTTATTTATTTATTTATTTATTTATTTATTTTTGAGACGGTGTCTCGCTCTGTTGCCCAGGCTGGAGTGCAATGGCATGATCTTGGCTCACTGCAACCTCCACCTCCTGGGTTCAAGCAATTCTAGTGCTTCAGCCTCCCGAGTAACTGGGATTACAGGTGCTCGCTGCCACGCCTGGCTAATTCTTGTATTTTTAGTAGAGAAGGGGTTTCACTATGTCGGCCAGGCTACTCTCAAACTCCTGACCTCAGGTGATCCACCCTCCTCGGCTTCCCAAAGTGCTGGGATTACAGGAGTGAGCCACCGTGCCTGGCCCCTTTAAGGGTGTTAAATAGGGAAGATGCATGAAAAGGTATATGTTTTTGGAAGATCAATCTGGCAATAATGTTGAAGATGGAACTGAGAAGACAGAAAACTGGAAGTAGAAACTCTATTTAGATGGCTATATTCCAGGTACGAGATGATGAGGGTCTGAGAGACAATAATGGGCATGTACATTTCCAAAAATAAAGGAAAAAAATAAATTGTGACATTAACCAAGGGGAAAAACACTAGGCAGAAGAAGTCTTTGAGGAAGAGAGGTGAGAAATATGTAGAGTTTGAAGGCCTTGAGTTACACAAAATTAGCAAGGGAGGAGAATAGTTTAGTTATGGCTCCAGAAGCCACCATAGTATCAACAGTTATAGGGAAAGCAAAGTAAGGTAAGAATGGAAAAGTTTCAATGCATGATGCAATATTAGGAGGCCACTGGTGACCCTAGTGTAGACAGTTTCAGTAGACACATGAGAAAAGACAATAATTTGAATGAAGAAATGGAAGATTAAGAGAGGTTAAGAGATTAAGATAAAGAGTCAGCAGGTGGGACAAACCTATGTTTATAGCCAGGGAGAGAAGCCAAACAGGAAAAGTTGAAAGATATACAGAAGATAGAATCTGGAGCATATGTAGACTGCATTAACCTTAGAAAGAATGAAAGACAGTTATTTCTTTAAGAAAGAAGGATGATTTTGGAAGCAGAATAGGTATGTACTGAATGATAGTGATGATCAGGAAGTGAAGTTTAATACTGGTAAGATGGAAAATAAAAGCACTAGCTAAGAGTGAGGTGGAGCAGGACTAGATCTGAGACGTGCTGTGCAAGACTGGAATAGTTTGAAGGAAGAACATAAGAGAAAGCAGACACACAGACATTTAAAATGATTGCCAAGTGGAAGGTGGGTGAGAAATACATTTTTAAGTGGTAGGGAATGGTAGCACTTCTAAGGCAATGCTAAGAAGCCCAGGTGTAAAAGTTGAGATGGTTGGCTGGACAGATCAAGGGCTGTAGAGTAGCTAGTGGCTATGTAGAAGAATGTGGATATGCAGGTTATTAAGAGTACTGGCAAAAGTGGCTGATGTGGTGGCTTGTGGTCTCTAGGCTGTTTAGTAAAGGAAGTGAATCCGGAAAGAAGACATAAGTTCAGGTGAAAGGTGAGGATTCAAGTAAGAAAAGCTATCACTGGTTCAATGGGTATATGGAAACGAGTGTGTTTTGAGATACATCACTGGCCTTTAAAAATCTTGTAAGTCTAATAAAAAGGTGAAAAATTCAAGATGTGGCTATAGGAGAGGCTGGCTGAAGTAAAAATAAGTCTTAGTAGTGGAAAGGATCTAGGCCGGGCGCAGTGGCTCATGCCTGTAATCCCAGCACTTTGGGAGGCCGAGGCAGGCAGATCACCTGAGGTCAGGAGTTCGAGACCAGCCTGGCCAACATGGAGAAACCCCATCTCTACTAAAAATACAAAAAACAGCTGGGCATGGTGGTGCGTGCCTGTAGCCCCAGCTACTCGGGAGGCTGAGGAAGAATAATTGCTCGAACCCAGGAGGTGGAGGTTGGAGAGAGGTGAGACTGTGCCACTGCATTCCAGCCTGAGCGACAAGAGCAAGACTCTGTCTCAAAAATAAAATAAGGAGTGGAAAGGATAAAAAACCTCTGAGGGTTAGGGTGGTGGGTAGGTTTACAACATGGGCATTTTGTCATTCACAATGATGAAAAAATGTAGGGAGAGAAGTCTGAGAACCAGGTAACAGTCATCAAGGTTCTGAGTAAAAATCGTGTTATTTTGTGTATGGTGTCTTTTGTTGAACGGAAACTTTAAATTCTGGAGTAGTTCACTCTATCAGTTTTTTCCATTTATAAGTTATGTATTTCTCATTTTTAAATTTTATTTGAGACAGGTCTCACTATGTTGCCCAGGCTGGTCTCAAAATCCAGCCTCCCAAGTGGATAGGACTGAAGGTACATGCCACCGCACCCAGTTTCTTTTATTTTCTTCTATTAATATATACACAATGTATTTTTATATACATATATGTATTTGTGATAGGGTCTTGCTCTATTGCCCAGGCTGGAGTGTAGTGCATGAGGACAGCTCACTGCACTCTCAACCTCCTGGGCTCAAGTGATCCTCCCACCTCAGCATCTCAAGTAGCTGAGACTACAGATGCACACCACCACACTTGGCTAATTTTTTTTTTTTCTTTTTGAGATGAAGTCTCACTCTGTCACCCAGGCTGGAGTGCAGTGGCACGATCTTGGCTCACTGCAAGCTCCGCCTCCCGGGTTCACACCACTCTCCTGCCTCAGTCTCCCGAGTAGCTGGGACTACAGGCGCCTGCCACCACACCCTAATTTTTTGTATTCTTAGTAGAGATGGGGTTTCACTGTGTCAGCCAGGATGGTCTCGATCTCCTGACCTTGTGATCAGCCTGCCTCGGCCTTCCAAAGTGCTGGGATTACAGGCATGAGCCACCACGCCCGGCCCACACCTGGCTAATTTTTTAAAAAAAAATTTCTGTAAACACAAAGTCTCATTATGTTGCATAGGCCGGTCTCAAACTCCTGGGCTCAAGTGATCCACCTGTCTTAGCTTCCCAAAGTGCTGGAATTACAGGAGTAGAGCCATTGTGCCCGAAGTCTTCTCATTTTAAAAAAAGAAATCCTAGGCCAGGTGCAGTGGCTCACGCCTGTAATCCCAGCACTTCGGGAGGCCGAGGGAGGCGGATCACAAGGTCAGGAGATCGAGACCATACTGGCTGACACGGTGAAACCCCGTCTCTACTAAAAATACAAAAAAAATTAGCCAGGAGTGGTGGCGGGTGCCTGTAGTCCCAGATACTTGGGAGGCTAAGGCAGGAGAATGGCGTGAACCTGGGAGGCGGAGCTTGCAGTGAGCTGAGATGGCACCACTGCACTCCAGCCTGGGCGAGAAGAGAGAGACTCCATCTCAATCTCAAAAAAAAAAAAAAGAAATCCTTGGCTGGGCATGGTGGCTCACACCTGTAATCCCAGCACTTTGGGAGGCCAAGGTGGGGGGTTAAGAGGTCAGGAGTTCAAGACCAGCTTGGACAAGATAGTGAAACCCTGTCTCTACTAAAAATACAAAAATTAGCTGAGTGTTGTGGCATGCACCTGTAATCCCAGCTACTAGGGACAGTGAGACAGGAGAATTGCTTGAACCCAGGAGGCGAAGGTAGCAGTGAGCCAAGATCATGCCACTGCATTCCAGCCTGAGTGACAGAGCAAGACTCCCATCTAAAAAAAAATAAAAAAAATAAATAAATAAATCCTTTATCCCAATGTCATAAAAGTATTCTCTTATACATTCTTCTATCATTTAATTGTCTGACTTTTTACTTTTAGGTCTTTAATCATCTTGGACTTCATCTTTGTATGACGAAGGGATCTACTTTCTTCTCTATAAATTGTATATTTAACGATCAATACATTTCATATATTATACCATCCATCTCTTCTGACTTCTGATGTTAACATTACCATGTACAAGGTCTCTTTCTAAACTATCTTGTTCCATTTGTCTTTTTGTTTTAATTACTGTGGCTTTGAAATATTTTACTATTTGGTAGAATGAGTCTGTCCTCTGCTCTTCTATCTTCGCTAGTCATGGACTTTTATACTTTCTCATAGATTTTATAGTTTTTCCCATCTCCCAAAATATTCTACTGGGATTTTTAAGGAAAATTACATTGAATTTTTGATTCAACTTGGAAGAATTGCAATCTTTACACTGTTAAATTTTCAAATCTATGAACATGGTTCTCTTCTATTTATATATCCTTTATGAAAGATTTCAAATATTCTCCATTTCTAACATTTTTGGTTAGGTTACTTCCTTTATACTTTATCATTTTTGTGGTCATTATAAACAGTATCTTATTTTCTATTACAGTTAATAGGTGTTTATTGTTGGCACCTAAAACACAATTTTAATAAATTAACCATACCTGGCAACCTTACTGAATTATTAGTTCTATTAATTTTTCTATTAACTCCCTGTGGCTTTATTGTGTAAAAATCACATCATTTTCCATAACAGTTTAATTCTCTCTCTTCAAATCTTTACACGTATCTCTTTTCTTTTCTGAGACAGGGTCTCACTGTTGCCCAGACTGGAATGCAGTGGCATGATCATGGCTCACTTACAGCCTCAACCTTCTGGACTTAAGCAATCCTTCTGCCTCACCCTCCTGAATAGTTGGGACTACTATCTGCCACCACAGCTGGCTACTACTTTTAAAAAATTTATTTCCTAGAGACATGGTCTCATTATATTGCCCAGGCTGGTCTCAAACTCCTAGACTCAAGCAATCCTCCTGCCTCGGCCTCCCAAGGTGCTGGGATTATGGGGATAAGCCACCATGCCCAGCTCCATTTTCTTACTGTATTGTCTGGAACCACGTATGTATGGGACCTTGTTTATGGTGGAAGTATAATCAGATGTCAGTAGGGGAAAAGACTGATTACTTAGTAATTAATTTACTGGTGTTGGATACACTGGCTTATTACATACAGGGTGGGAATGAGTATTTTTGTGTTATTCACAGCTTTAAAGGGAACCCATGATGTTTACTATAGATAGCCTTTAAGAGCTTTTATCATCAATGGATGCTTAACCTCACCAATGTTTTTTTCTGGTATTAACTTTGTAAGGGATAAAAACAAGTGTCAGACTGTGAAGACATGTGTGATATGTTACTAATAAAAGTATAACACCTCAACAGACAGGAAATTTAATAGAGAAGTAGGAAAAGGATATGAACAAGCAATTCACAGAAGGGAAAATATTATTTATATAAGAGAAGATTCCAAATTTTATTAGTAATCAGAGTAAAGTAAAAGAATGATATGAGATACTACCACTTTACATCCATCATAGTGGCAAAAGTTAAAATATCACATGGTATCAAATATTGGTAGTGTTGTGAGGGACGCAGGGAAAATAATGGTAGAAGTATAAACTTTCTTCTCTATGACTCAGAAATTCCGGGTCATAGAGAAGATATACTTCTTCTCTATTATACCCAGTATACCCTAAGATTTCTGGGAATAAGCGCCCAAAAGAAACTCTCATATGGGTTCACACAGAGGCATTTACAAAGATGTTCCTCATATCATTGCATGTCAGATCAAAAACCTTGAAAACATCTGAAAAGTCCACTGATAAGAGATATATAAAATACATTTATGCAAGTGATAGATATCAAATGGCCATTAAACGGAATGAACTAGTTATGAGAAAGAACATAAAAGTAATATAGAGTAGCTATAACATGACGTAAGTCTAAGAGGGTGCCTCAATAAGTCAAAATGCAACTTAAGCCTACGTCAATAGATGTATACTGCTTAGTTTAAGGAAAGGCTGATTTGATAGCATTTAGTGAGTTCTCTGTATAATGAGTGCATTTAAGACACTCAGACTACTAAGAAGAAATACAATGTAATGTGTTAAGTGCTGTAGCATAGGTATCACTAAGAATTAAAGAAAAAAGTAAAACCGGAATACCCACCTCAGCCACCGCTGGTTAAAAATGCTTCCTAGGAACATTGAAGTTAAGTTTGAAGGATAAATAAGAACCAGATTGAGGGTAAGAGTTGGGTAAGAAGGGGGAATTCTAGGTAGAAGAGATAGCATTGGTAAAGGTACAGGGACAAGAGCGATCACCAAGTATAAGGTGAGCAGCAACTATAGTTGGTACAAAGGGTCCATGCTGGGAAGTGGTAAGAGATGAGAATGGAGAGATCGAGAGTGACTAGATGACAAATGTATGTATATATGTTACCCTGAGAAATTTCAATTTTATCCTTTGGGCAAAGGGGAGTTGCTGAAAGTTTTTAGCCAGGAAAGCAACATGTTCAGATTTGTATTTTAGGGAAAAATAAGTCACTCAGCCAGCAGATATGAGGTGAACTGAAACAATAGAGACTAAAAGAAGGGAGACTACAAGACACTATTGATACAACTTAGATGAAAAACGACAAATACTTGAACTAAGAAGGAGAGGAAAAATGTGTTTTAAGAGTGACTACCAGGTTTTTCACATGAGTAAACAGATGGTTGGGACAATGGCTAAAATAGGGAACACAGGAAGGTAATTTGCAAACTTTAAAGCCTTGCTTCAAGTGTGGTCCAGTACCAGCAGCACTGGCATTGCTTAGAAGCTGTTAGAAATGAGGAATTTCAGGCACTCTACCAGACCTATTAATTCAGTACCTGCATTTAACAAAATCCCCAAGTAGTTCATATACACACTAAACTACAAGAAGAACTGCTCTAAAGTCTCATACAATTATACAAGGCATTCATTAAACACTTGAAAGCTGTTGGGAAAAATAGGGATTATACTTAATTTAGGGAAGCTGCAAAGAATAAACCAAGGACTACTGGGCAAAAGCTAACAGATTCAACAAAGGAGACAATTTTCTCAGAACCAAAGCTGTTCAGTAACAGTTGGCTGCATTATGACATGTTACTAGCAAATGTAGGGTGATCACTTGTTTTAAAATGGTTTAGGTATTCAAAAAGAAAACATTTAGGTGTTGCTGCAAACAAATGAACATACAAAGTTGACATTAATGAACTTAAAAATGGTACCTATACAAGGCTTGTTTCTTAGTCCCTGAGCCTTCTGAGATTTTGGAGGGACGGGGAATTGAGGGATACTTCTATTGCATACAGGTGCTGTCAAAGGCATATGAAGAACCTAGAAGAGAAAAAGCCATTAATTACACTAAGCTTGAAAAGCATCACCGCACCATTTTCAGTTCATAAATCTTACCTGCCGAGGAGGAGTAGAAAAGTTATTTCCATTCTGTCCAACCACAGATACTGGGATCATCCCTACCATTCCTTGGAGTACAGGCTGCACTGGAGAGGCAATTATTATGGCAGATCCTAAAAAAACACTTCTTGTTAAAATAAGATTTTCTCTCAAATGTTTTGGCACAAAACAAACAAATGTTTGGCACAAATTAATTATTGCTTTGAAATAAATTCTATGAACAGTCCCTCTTCCTTACGATCCACTCTCCAAACACAAAACAAAACAAAAAAAACAAAACCGCAACAGTTTTAGGAAAAACAGCAAGGCTAATAAATTAAGCAAAAGTCAATCCAAATACTAAGGTGGTCTTATGTTATTCAGTCAGTGAACCATGCTGATCAAGCATAAGACTCTACAGCCAAGACATCATATTACAATCATATCTGGATTCCTCTGGAAATAATGAAACTAGTTAGAAAATGAGTGGTCAATGTTTCAAGTCTGAACCTTATACCAGAAAATTAAAACCCCAACTGAATATTTATAGCCAGGACTACATTCATAACCCCAACCTATTACATATCTCAATGGTATTGATCAAAAAGGGGTAAGGTAAGCACGTAACTCGACAAAACTATGGAGGGAAAATTACAATGTCTACATGGTCCTTAGAAGTCAACAACATGGTTTGTGGCTACTGTAATTTAGTCCTGTCCCATAAACAAACTTTTGCCTAATACACTATGGTCAGGTTGATCCCCTCATTTTCATGCAACCCACTACGGTCTCTCTGTCTATGCTGGTGCTGCTTCTCTTCATAACTTATAGATTTTATAAGTTATAAAAACTTCCTTGCCTTAACTCCAAATCCTACCTTCATTCTTTAAGCTTTAGCTCAAGCCCCACATTCTCTACTAATTTTGACCTCTCCTTTATATAATTTGTAACAGCACTTAAAACAGACCCATTAGGTTTAATACTAATTGTTGATATTTAATGAAATTTTATTGTATGTCTATAATGTAACAAAAAGGGAAAGGAGGGAAGCTTGGGAACCAACACATAAGGAAATGTAAATAAATGTGCCATGAGCACTATCTCTGAGGAACATACAATAAAAAATTATCAATATGATAGGCATATCAATCACTAACTACATATAACACAGCAGGCAATAAATGCCACAAGAGCCCCTATGAAAAAAGGATTTTTTTTTTTTTTTTTTTTTTTTTTTGAGACAGAGTCTTACTCTGTCGCCCAGGCTGAAGTGCAGTGGTGCGATCTTGGCTCACTGCAACCTCTGCCTCCCAGCTTCAAGCGATTCTTCTGTCTCAGCCTCCCAAGTAGCTGGGATTACAGGTGCCCGCCACCATGCCAATTTTTGTATTTTTAGTAGATACGGGGTTTCACCATGTTGGCCAGGCTGGTCTTGAACTCCTGACCTCGGGTGATCTGCCCACCTCGGCCTCCCAAAGTGCTGGGATTACAGGCATGAGCCACTGCGCCCAGCCATAAACAAAGGATTTTAAAGACAGAGATCAATTCTAGAAGGTGAAAGGCAGTGAAAAATTAGAAAGGATTTTACAAAGGAAGAAATTCAAGTTTTTTTTTTTTTTTTGAGACGGAGTCTTGCTCTTGTTGCCCAGGCTGAAGTGCAGTGGCATGATCTTGGGTCACTGAAACCTCTGTCTCCTGGGTTCACCTGAGTTCAAGAGATTCTCCTGCCGTGGCCTCCCAAGTAGCTGGAATTACAGGCGCCTGCCACCATGCCTCGCTCATTTTTTTGTATTTTTAGTAGAAATGGGGTTTCACCATGTTGGCGAGGCTGGTCTCAAACTCCTGACCTCAGGCGATCGGCCCACCTCGGCCTCCCAAAGTGCTGGGATTACAGGCGTGAGCCACCATACCCAGCCAAAATTCAAGTTTTTCTTGAAAATTTCTCCAAATAGATGATAAATTCCCTGAAGACCATAAGAGCTATTTTTAAAAATTCCCCACAACATTGGGTTTTATACAACCATGTAATGAATTAGTCTGTCTTTTCTGCTTCTTGTAACTTACTAGCACATAGATTGAGAAGTATTTGTGAAAAGAAAAAACCACTAAAGCCCATAGCTTACTAGCAGATTAAGAGAAAAAAAAGGTTTGAATTACCTAGCATAAAGAAGCAGCGTAATCACAAATTTCAGAATCTTTTCTCATACCATCTACCCATGACTTATTACGTCCCAGTCAATAACATCACATACAAAAGAAATTAGATCCCAACCCAGAGAAATGAATTTCAATTATGTTATTAAAGTTACCTTGTGAAAAGTTTGGTGACACAGCTTGGTTGACAGCAAATACACTGTTTGATCTTGGTGGTGTCTGTAACTGAGGCGGTAGAGGTTGAGCAGTCATAGGTGCAGAATTTCCAGGCAACACCACTACATTAGACTGACTTACAGATGTTCCTAATGCTGTTGGATCAGTCACACAGGTAGCTATCAGAATGTTATTTGAATTGCCAAAAGCTGTGCTTGTGGCTGGCATCAGCTGTATATATCCTCCATCCTTGGAAACACATGGTGTAACATTAGCTGAAAAAGCAATGCCATCTTCATTCTGAGTGTTGTTTACTGCAGAGTCTTCAGATTTGAATGCTAAAAGACTCTGTTCCATTGAGGCTGAATCCCCTACTTCAGCATATACAACAGCACCTACAGTTTCTTCTGAGGACAGGCATTTAACTAATTCTGCATTTTTAGCAGGTGATTTAGTAGGAGAAGACAAGATTATAGTTGGCAGGTTTTCTCCATTAATACTAGAAACAGCACTGGTAAGTTCAGTATCTGAGGAAACAAATGGATCATCACTAATGATAACTTTGAGAGAGACAATATTTGATGCATCTATCTCTGCTAAGTTGTTGCTAGAAGGTTTATCATCAGTATTTTGGGACTCAGAGTGAGAATCTCCCACTGAACAACACACAGATTCTGGAGGAAGAGAGTGACTGTTTTCTACAGGAGTGCCTTCTGGAGGCGTCAGTGCAACTTTCTCACAGTTATCATTTCCACCTAAAGAGAGAAAAATAGTATTCTCTTCTTTTACAGATGATGAAGGCTCTTGTGAATTCTCAGACTTGGATGGCTGGGCTTCATTTTCTGTACGACTTAACTCAGCAGATGTTGAATCATTAGATGGTTGTTTAGTAGAAGACAGCGAATCTCCAAGATGAATTTCTACTTGTTGTCCGGATACATTTAAATGTGAACTTTCAACAGACACAGGTAGTACTTCACTCTGAAGACAAGAATTACCTTGGCAATTTGATAGCTGTGACATAACTGGTTCTAACACATTAATTTCTATTTCACTCTTGTGAATTTCACTAGAATTTGGTGACTTGGAACCATGAAAATTAATTTTAAGTTTTACTGTATCATTAGAATTTTCACAAAACTGACTTTTTTTAGATGGCTTTCCAGTTAATGAAGTATCTTGGGATAAAAGTTGAGAACTTTTCCCAGAGAGAATTAAGTTTTCATTGTTAGCTTCACAACCAAGTGAAACAAATGAAGTTATTGGTATATCAGGCTGATCAGGCTGTAATTGAGATTCATTTGGTACATTTGAAGACAAAGAGTTCTTTTCAATCTCTATAGCCATTTCAGTTTCAGTGGACATCTGATTGGTGTATAATTCAGCACAATGTGGATTACATTCAGCATTAGAATTCCCTCTTTGGTTAAAGTCATTCAAATTAGGCACGGACTCAAAGGTAATGTCAATGTCACATTTCTGTTCAGTGGGTACAGCTGTTTTAAAGGCCTTTTTCTGTATGCTGGCACTTATTTGGGAAAAATTTTCCTCGTCTTCTTGTCTAAGCACATCATGGTTGTTGCTATTCTTCAAAGCATTTAATGGGTCATCATTCTGATAGGATGTACAAAATGGGGGCTGACCAGACTGACCACCTGCAAAGTATCAGGCAGGCAGACAGATATGGTAAATATGTTCAGCTTCTGAGGTAGTCATCTTTGCCATAAAACTTATTTTGCCAAGGAAATAACTCATCTTTGCATACCAGTAAGTGGAAGTCTGATACGCTGTGTTTCCCATTTACTGAGTATCAAAAAATTTACAGGTACTTTCTAGTTACTGATGACTTTTTACACAAGTGTCAATTTGTTTTCCAAACTTCTTGGAAGACAGATGATACAAAGAAGGAAAAAGTAAAGAGGTTTAATATTTCAATAGGTAAAAAACATACTGGCTCCAAAAATGAAGTTTATTTTGAAACACTAACTTTTCAACTTCTAACATTTCTTCTGACCTTAATTTATCTATTGCCTTGGCCTCCCAAAGTGTTGGGATCACAGGCATGAGCCACCACACCCAACTTATCTGACATATTCTTAAAGGTGAGATGGGGCCAAGTACATTTTGCATGACTGACACTTGATCTCATTGTGTACTGTTTAACATTAAACACATATTTACTGAAGACCAACCATGCCTGGTTACTGGGATACAAAGATGAATGATCCAATCTCTAATCTTGGAGAGGTTAGTCAAGGAACTAACTATAGAACAGAAAGTCATAAGAAAGCATGGTAAAAACTGTAACAGCATAGGAACAAAAGGTACCATGAGAAAGCATTATAAAGTAGGCACTGTATGAGAAGATCTTAAAAAAAAAAAAAAGTATGATATGACTAAGGAAAGAGTATTTCTTTTTTTTTTTTTTTTTTTTGAGACAGAGTCTTGCTGTCGCCCAGGCTGGAGTGCAGTGTTGCGATTCTCAGCTCACTGCAGCCTCTGCTGCCTCCCAGGTTCATGTGATTCTCCTGCCTCAGCCTCTTGAGTAGCTGGGATCGCAGGCGTGCGCCACCACACCTGGCTAACTTTTGTATTTTTAGTAGAGACAGGGTTTCACCATGTTGACTAGGCTGGTCCTGAACTCCTGACCTCAAATAATCTGCCCTCCTTGGCCTCCCAAAGTGCTGGGATTACAGGCATAAGCCACCGTGCCCGGCCTGGAAAAAGTGTTTCAGAAAACAACAATACAGCATTCACAATTTAGGACAGAAAACACTAACTTGAATCAGTATGAAAAATATTTTTTAAAAACCAGAAAATTTATGTCAACTAGCATATACAGCAGTCTCCCATTATCTGTAGTTTTGCTTTCTGTGGTTTCAGTTACCTACAGTCAACCAGTCTAAAAATAGGTGAGTACAGTACAATAAGGTATTTTGAGGAAGACTACATTCACATAACTTTTATTACAGTATATTGTTATAACTGTCCCATTTTATTATTAGCTATTGTTAATTTCTTACTGTGCCTAACTTTAAATTAAACTTTACTGTAGGTATGCTTGAATAGGAAAAAACAGTAAATACTATAAAGGCTTTGGTACCACCCAATTTCAGGCACCCACTGGGGGGCTTGGAATATATCCCCCACAGATAAGGGGGGACTACTCTAATTCTGTTAAATGTGACACCTGCTGTTGAGTACAGAGCACCTCTGAATCCTTATTGTGGGGAAAACAGTGGAAATTGTATAGAGGCCACATATATTCAGGATAAGTAGTTCCTCAGTGAAGTAGGAAGACTTTCTCAGAAAACAGAATTTCAAGTTTCACTTTGTACAGGGAAGAATTTAAGTGAAACACAATCTTCTAGACATAATATATACTGCAAAAAACACAACCCACTATAATTCAGCCTAAGAAGAAATGGAGAATTGGACTTGATTGTTGGCAGAGGAATTAAAGGAGGCACATAGTCTGAGATTCTCCAAGGACAGGATGTGAATGAACATTGGAAGCCATCAGATTTTTTACTGGTGGGAGCAGGTGATAATATTTAAAAACAGGTGCACAGAAAACATGTGCCTTAAAAAAATAAATGTTACAGACTTTTGAGCAACTGAACAACATTAATACTAAATTGAACATGTCAAGAATTGACTGAATTATAAAGGAATGAGGTTGAGTGTGGTGGCTCACGCCTGTAATGCTACCTCTGCTTCCCAAAGTGTTGGGAGGATCGTTTGAGGCTGCATGCAGTGAGCTATAATTGTGCCACTGCACTCCAGCCTGGAGGACAAGAGGGAGACCTTGTCTCAAAAAACAAACACACACCAACAAAAAAAGCTTATAGTAAAAGAATACCCTAAATTTTCTTTCTAATCAAACTACCAAAGATTTATAACTGTTTTAACAGAGAGAAAAATACAAAAATGACCTGTAACAATCTGAGCAACTTCTACTTCCAAATTAATATTTTCTGCCTTTGAATTTTGAGACTAATATTAAGATTTGGATTGATATTAACAAAATCAAATTCTTACCAGATTCTTCTGTTTCAAAAGAACCTTTAACTGCTAGATTAGTTTCATCTGCTAAGACTATACTGGGATTGGATTCCATAGGTTGACTGGAAATACTCTGTGATATATTTTTATTATTCTTTGTTTTACCTGTTAAAAAGGGAATAGGGAAATAATTAAGTGACCAAAACAAAAAATAAACATCAATGAATACAGCTTGTGGGTGATTAAGCAAATGTTAAACTTCGATTTAGCATTTTATGGATGTTTAAGAAATGTTGCTTTTAATACCATTTACAAGTACAAAGATTTTCCTACCAGACAGGTGTTTCTTAAACTTTAGTCCAGTAATTTGCATTTTCTAACGAGTTCTCAGATAATGCTGAGATTGTTGGTTTGGGGGACTATACTGCACTAAATCATACGATTGAGGACAACAGCCAGTTTTCTGTATTCCCTTTGCACCATGCAATTGTATTTAGTACATTTGTATAGTGGTAGACGTCAACACATTTCCCTGATGACTGGCAAAAATGCCACAAAAATAAAAAACAAAACCACTCTCCACTTTAATAGCTAGTTTCTCAGGTAAAAACAAAACAACAAAAACTCCTTTAACATATCCATATAATGTTTGATGAAATGAAAACAAGAACTTTTTTAGATACTCTGGGGAATGTTGATTCACTCTGGTTAAGTTACCAAAGAAATTGCAGAAGGCTTTTTTTTTCTGTCTTGAAATAAATAGTCTCCTTACCATAGTCAAAGAGATCAAAGAGTGCCTGAAATGCTGGGTCTGATTCTGTCTGTTCCAATATGTCCTGTATAGCTTCTTCAGACATGTGAATTTCACTCTGCAAGAAAGGAGTGGCGTGAAGGCATGATTCTAACTGAATTTATATATATTTACATATTTTATACACACACACACACACACACACACTACATGAATGACAGGGTCTCACTCTTTTGCCCAGGCTGGAATGTAGTGGTACAGTGGTATAGTCACCGTAGCTCACTATAACCTGAAATTCCTAGGCTCAACTGATGCTCCTGCCTCAGCCTCTTGAGTAGCTGGGACTACAGGTGCACCACTATGCCTAGCTTATTTTTTTTTTAATTATTATTTTTTTTTGGTAGAGATGGGGTTGCTACCTTGCCCAGGCTAGTCCAGAACTCTTGGGCTCAAGTGATCTTCTTGCCTCAGCCTCCCAGAGCACTGGGATTATAGATGTGGGCCACTGTGCCCAGCTTGAATAATATGATTTAATACCAGCAAAATAATTAGCAGACACATGACTATTTCTGACTTTTTATGTAGTAGCATTCCCCCACTCCAAGAAAATTTCCAATGATATGCTCATTTAAAACAAATTAAAACAAAACTAGACAGAAGGTGTTTCCTAATCCTACTTCTTAGAGGTAAGAACTTTGGTGAATATATTCCTAAACATTAAAATCATATAAAATGAATATATGTATATAAATGGAAATAAAATCATACTATAAAGTTTTTTTTTTTTTTTTTTTTTTTGTTTTTTTTTTTTTTTTTTTTGAGACAGGGTGTCACTCTGTCACCCAAGCTGGAGTGGAATGCAGTGGCGCAATCACAGTTCACTGCAGCCTTGACCTCCCGGGCTCAGGTGATCCTCTCACCTCAGCCTTCTGAGTAGCTGAAACTACACGTGTGCCACCACACCCAGCTAGTTTTTATATTTTTGGTAGAGATGGGGTTTTGCCATGTTGCCCAGGCTAGTCTTGAACTCCTGGGCTCATGCCATCTGCCCACCTCGGCCTCCTAAACTGCTGGGACTACAGGCATGAGTTACTGTGCCTGGCCCATACTATAAAGTTCTATCATCTACTTTCTTTACATTACTCTACTGTAGACTGCTTTATAGGTCCTTCAATATAAATCTATTTTATCCCTTTTATCTCTCTGCTTTGGGTTCTTCATGTAAAATGCTTTCCTTAAATGCTGCCAATCCTTATCTATTCAGTTTTAAAAGTAACATGCCAAAACCTACCTCAAAAGCCCTGTACCAACGGTGGAGGTGAGCTTGTCAACTACAAGCTAAGCTATGGAATAATGTTGTAGAACCGTTTGTATTTTTAGTTCTTTTGAGTTAGATTTCTTGCTGGGAGGGCTCATGACTGACAACAGTGTTTCTGGGGGAGCATGAGAAATAGGGAATAGATACAGTTTAACTCCTTCCTTAATTTTGCACCTTATTATCCTGTTTGTAGCCTCAGCTTTCAGAGAGACTTTCAGACGTCCTGGTGCTACTTCTTGAGCCTTTTGGGATTTCTGTGTTACAAAATTCCCTATACTGTCTTAAAAACTGTTATTTAAATCTTAATTCCTTTTTTTATAGTTTTGAGACGAAGTCTCACTCTGTCGCCTATGCTAGAGTGCAGTGGCGCGATCTCGCCTCACTGCAACCTCCGCCTCCCGGGTTCAAGCGATTCTCCTGCCTCAGCCTTCTGAGTAGCTGGGATTATAGGTGCATGCCACCACATCTAGCTAATTTTTGGTAGAGATGGGGTTTCACCATGTGGGCAAGGCTGGTCTCGAACTCCTGAACTCAGGTGATCCACCTGCCTCAGCCTCCCAAACTGCTGGGATTACAGGCACGAGCCACCGCAACCAGCTAAATCTTAATTCTTAACTTTCTACAAATACAGTATTATGAACAACCAAGAACAGTAGGTTGTGTCTTTACTTTCTTACAATCCTTCACAGTATTTAATAGAGTACCCTGATTATGGTAAGCACCTATTTGTAGAGAAACAATAAGCAAGAAGTTGGAGAATACAGAAACTTAGAACAGAGCACACATATTTACTTTTTGGTTTTGAGACACAGTCTCGCTCTGTTGCCCAGGCTGAAGTGTAGTGGTGAAATCACAGCTCACTGCAGCCTTGAGCACCCAGGCTCAAGTGATCCTCCCATGTCAGCCTCCCAAGAAGTTGGGACAACAGCTACATGCAATAACACCGGGCTAATTAAAAAAAATTTTTTTTGGTATAGATGAGGTCTCATTATGTTGTCCAGGCAGTCCTCCTGCCTTGGCCTCTCAAAGTGCTGGGATTAAAGGTATGAGCTACTGTGCCTGGCCCATATTTATTATTAGGTAAGAAAGGTTTTTGAAAGATGTATTGGTAGAACTGACATAGAGAAAGACAATTCAAGGCCTCAATGGCTTTACTCAGAATTCAACTGAAAGAAAACCTGCTGTAATACACTCACAAGGGCATGCCAATAAAAATATTTCCATTGTCCAATGGTCCAAGTAAAAAGATGTCCTAAAATCACAATCGCAGCTGCTCTTCAAAAAGGGTACTTGGGTCAGGTGAGATAGCTCACGCCTGTAATCCCAGCACTTTGGGAGGCCAAGGCAGGCAGATCACTTGAGGCCAGGAGTTCAAGACCATCCTGGCCAACATGGTGAAACCTAGTCTCTACTAAAAATATAAAAATTAGCCAGGCGTGGAGGTGGTGCATGCCTATAATCCCAGCTACTTGGGAGGCTGAGGCAGGAGAATCGTTTGAACTCAGGAGGCGGAGGTTGCAGTGAGCCAAGATCGTGCCACTGCACTCCACCCTGGGTGACACAGCGAGACGCCATCTCAAAAAACAAAACCAAACAAAAACCAAAAATTAGCTGAGCATGGTGGCATGTGCCTGTAGTCCCAGCTACTCAGAAGGCTGAGGTGGGAGTATCACTTGAGCTCGGGGAGATCAAGGCTGCTGTGAGCCGTGATTAAACCACTGCACTCAAGCCTGGGCAACAAAGTGAGACCCTGTCTCAAAAAAAAAAAAAGGTATATTAAAGGACAGTTGCACACAAACAAATCTTAAAATGTAGACTGTTATATTCCTCCCTTACTAGCTCACTCTCTCTTTTGTATTTACTACCAATAGCAACAGTGACCACTGTCCCCATCTTTCTTCTGTTAGTATTGAGCCTCACAGGCAAACTGTCATTTGGTTAGCAATCTTTCTTTTTAAAAAGGTCTTGCTCATTTTAATGGCCGGGCACGGTGGCTCACACCTGTAATCCCAGCAGTTTGGGGGGCTGAGGCGGGCAGATCACGAGGTCAGGAGATGGAGACCATCCTGGCTAACATGGTGAAACCCCGTCTCTACTAAAAATACAAAAAAATTTAGCTGGGCATGGTGGTGGGTGCCTGTAGTCCCAGCTACTCGGGAGGCTGAGGCAGGAGAATGGCATGAACCCGGGAGGCAGAGCTTGCAGTGAGCTGACACTGTGCCACTGCACTCCAGCCTGGGCGACAGAGTGAGACTCCATCTCAAAAAAGTCTTGTTCATTTTATTTAGTTAACTATTACTTGGATTCATTACGTATCTTTTTTTCTTATTTTTTTGAGACAGGGTCTTGCTCTGTTGCCCAGGCTGGAGAGCAGTGCTGCTATCTCCATTCACTGCAACCCTGGCCTCCCAGATAGAAGGATTCTCCTGCTTCAGCCACCCGAGCTGCTGGGATAACAAGCACGTGTCATGATGCCCATATAATTTTTTATTTTTGGTAGAGATGGGATTTCACCATGTTGGCCAAGCTGGTCTCATATTCTTGGCCTTAAGTGATCCGCCCTCCTTGGCCTGTCAAAGTGCTGGAATTACAGGCATTAAGCCACCGTGCCTGGCCCCATTACATATCTTTATTGTATCATTTCATTGTTTCTCTAAATTATTAAACAATTTGTAGCAGTGTAGAAGAAATGTAATTTATATAAACACTGTATTACTGTTTATTACACACAAATATACCCACTAATAAATTTTCAAGTATTAAATACTTAGGAATCCATGACTGTGGATACAATATAGATTCTATTTTAAGTCATCGTCCGATGTGTTTTTCAGGAACAGACTGCATTCAATGAATGAAGAAAAGTTGTATCTTACTATTGTAAATCATTTTATCTAATTAGATGGCAAATCATAACATCTTATGTTGGCAATGGTTTTGAAATGAAACCAAAATACCATCAATCATAAGTAACACACACGCACACCCCAACCACCCATACCGGAAGTCCTAGGAATTCATCAATTGAAGTCTCTGGCTCTGTAGGGTTGTTATCCGTTTGCTTAGGTACTTGGGCAATATTGTTATCACTGTTAATAAAGAAAGAAAAATCTTTATTATAGTTATGCAATCAGGCAAAAACAATTAGGCATTTTAAACATGTATAGCTTACCTAGTTAAAAATTTATTTATGTTTTCTGCTAGCTTTTCTTGAAGAGATTTGTTGCTTAGTATTTTTTCTCGTGCATTTTCAATAACCATTTGCTGGAAAAGAAAGCCATTGTTAGCAAAAGGACAATAAAGAGTATTCTGCTATTTAATATTTATTAGAAAAGAACAAACCGATACGAGCTGGATAGTTTTAATAAACCTAAATGGAAACTCAGAGGTTGTGGTGGCTCCCTCCATATTAATACCTGAATATAATACTTTATAATTTGCAAATGTTTTCACAGATCTTTCACCAACTCTTTCTTATACAGTTCCACACTCATCATCAAACCCCAGTAAATGCCCTATTTTTACAGAGTGTCGCTCTGTAGCCCAGCCTGGAGTGCAGTGGCGCAATCTCAGTTCACTGCAACCTCCACCTCGCGGTTCAAGCAATTCTTGTGCCTCAGCCTCTTGAATAGTAGCTGGGATTATGGGCGTGCGCCATCACACCCAGCTAATTTTTGTAATTTTTGGTAGAGATAGTTGGCCAGGCTGGTCTTGAATTCCTGGCCTCAAGAGATCCGCTGGCCTTGGCCTCTCAAAATGCTGGGATTACAGGTACAAGACACTACTCACTAGCCAGTATTTTTTTGAGACAGGGTCTCTCTCACTCTGTCACCCAGGCTTGAGTGTAGTGGTATGATCATGGCTCACTGCAGCCTTGACCTCCTGGGCTCAAGCAATCCTCCCATCTCAGCCTCCCAAGCAGCTAGGACTATAGGCACGTGCTACCACACCTAGCTAATTTTTGTACTTTTTGTAGGGGAGGGTTTTACCATGTTGCCCAGGTTGGTCTTGAACTCCTGAGCTCAAGCAATCTGCCCGCCTCAGCTTCCCAAAGTGCTGGGATTACAGGCGTTTGCCATAGCACCTGGCCAGTATTTTATTAAATGATCCAACAACAACGTATTTACAGATATCTATAAACTTACTCCTGTTTCTTTATTTAATACATACATACATACATTTGTGTATATATCTGTATTTTTAAACTCAGGAAAATTTTAAGTTGCAAACTTTGGCAGAGTCACTTACTTTTTCTACTGCAAAAGCGTTTGGATCTTGGAAATTCCGTATTGTTGAATGAGGGCCAGACAAAGTGGTACTTTTTCTCTGAGATTCACTGAAACACATTTTAAAAGCTTTTCTTTTAACCACTATGTTTAACAGATTTAAAGATAAATACATATACAGACATAAATTTTAAGATCACCATAGCAGAACAGACACAGTTGTCCCTGTATCTGCAGGGGGCTGGTTTCAGGACTCCCAAGGATATCAAAATCCACATATACTCAAGTCCTACAGTCTGTACTAGGAAGCCCATGTATTCAAAAAGTCAGCACACTGCATATAGGTAGGTTTTACTACTAAATTTTCAATCTGTGTTCGGTTGAAAAAAACTTGAGTATAAATGAACCCATGCAGTTCAAACCCATGTTATTCAAAGGCCAACTGTATTTTCTCTATTTGTGGCAGGAACAAAGGGAAGTACAAAAAGTATTAGTAGTCTTGGATTCAAAAAAATGAGTTTGAAGTCTAGCTTTATCGCTTACTACCTATGTGGTCTGAGGCACAGCAAGCTCCGACTCTCTAACCCACTTCATAATGACCAACTGCATTATTGGGTTTACTAAAGAATGGAATGAAATAAAGTATATATAAAGACTTTATTTAAAAAGTCAAGGTTCCTATAAATGTTAAATATTAATATTGCTCTTTTATGGCTGGGCATGGTGGCTCACATCTGTAATCCCAGCAATTTTAGAGGCCAAGGTAGGAAGATCCCTTGAAGCCAGGAGTTTCAGACCAGCCTGGGCAACAAAGTGAGACCCCCATCTCTACAAAAAATAAAAAAATTAGCTGGGTGTGGTGGCATGTGCCTGTGGTGCTGGCTACCGGGGAGGCTAAGGTGGGAGGATCTTCTGAGCCCACAAGTTCGAGGCTGCAGTGAGTTACGATCGCACCACTATACTCCAGCCTGGGCAAGACAGCAAGGCCCTATCTCTAATAATAAAAAAATGGATATTGCTGTTTGTTATTTTATACAGTGAAGTGAGAAAGGCTCCAATAAAGGAGGCTGAGGTCAGTCTTGAACGAAAGGTAACCAAAAGTAAAAACTCTAACAAAAATACCCAGGGCTTGGCAGCTAAGAAACTAGAATAAACATTTTAAAACTATTATCTCTTTTTAAAAATATCCTTCAAACAAAGACACACAGGGTAAGTAAGACAGAAAAACACTTTTCTCAAAGATTGTGCCTGGAAAAATTCCATCAACTGATCTTAGGACTTTAAATGTGTGTGGAGCATAGAACATAATGGTATTATTTACATTCAGTTAAAAAACACGGATTTCAAAAAATCTCGGATAACATCATTTGTAAGATATACCATTATTTTATATACCATTACAGAATAAAGATATTTCCCATGAAACAGTGACATGCCATTAATTGAGAGATGCAACCCAATTTCAGGCAGGTTAGAATGTGAAGAAAGACAATGTATTTTGGAATAGTTCTAATATAGATCAGAACATAATCTGGTCTTAATAGTTTATTCACAATGTAAGTATCCTGATGTAATTCTTTTTTTTTTTTTTTAATGGATACGGGTAACTTGTCTCTTTCAAAAAGCATTTACCTTTTGCGTCTACCGGGAGACATTAAACTGGCATGTGCTTTCTTTTCCTGAGCACCAGGAATGAC
The DNA here is from genome assembly GCF_028878055.3 of Symphalangus syndactylus. Classification (NCBI taxonomy): domain Eukaryota; kingdom Metazoa; phylum Chordata; class Mammalia; order Primates; family Hylobatidae; genus Symphalangus; species Symphalangus syndactylus. The sequence goes on from NC_072425.2 coordinate 125,052,528, forward strand.
ATTTAAAGCTTCTCCAGCTGTATTTCAAGAAAACATAACAGTAAGCCAAAGAAACTGAATAGTTTTCTAAACCTGTAATGGGATAAAAAGCATTAGTGATTATTATTTTATATTAAATTCAATTAACATGTACTGAGTGCCTACCATGTGTAAAGCATGGTAAAAGATATTAAGATTAATAAAATATAGTCTTTATGCCTTAAGGTTTTACAATAAAATCCAAAGAACAATACAGTCTCAACAAAAAATAATATAGTAGAATGGAAAAAGTCTAAGAAGTATAAACTAAGCGTTCTGGGTGTAGAAAGGATTTGGAAAAGGTGAAAATGAGGGAGATCTTGATGGCAACAAATTTTAGCTGCACAGAAAGATAATTGGTTTGTGAACTGAGAGTGCTAACTCCTGAATTCTAATCCCAACTCTGTTACTAACTAGCTTCTTATCCCTTACTACCATGTGTTTTCAAAAGTTTCGAGTATGCAACAAATAAGATATACCACACACTCTAAGGATATTCCTAACTCTAAGGTTCAGCCAGGCATATGTAGGATTTCTAACACGTAAAGATAGAGAAGTGGAAAGGCATTCCTCATTCCAGGAGGACAGACTGACATCAACAAAGGCAAGGAAGTAGAAAATATAATGTACATTCCATTTAAAATCAAATACAACAGGGTCTTTTTCTCTTAATGCCAAAAATTGAGAATTAGAGAGTTCAAGATGGACTTCAGTTAGCGCAGAAACAGGAAGAACCCTAGATTAAGAAGCCTTAAAGATTTTATATGCTTATAGCAAATCTAGAAGTCTGTTCCACTTTTAGTCTCTCTCATCTTTTTTTGGGGGGGGCCATAATTTTACACTATGAGTAAAAAGACATTAGTATATTATCTCATTCATACGATTTGATTAACAACAAAATTTAAGAGAACAAAATGTAAACTTACTGGTTACAGTATCTTGTGACTGTGAATGGTTCACCACTACAAAATATGACCTTGATGGGTCTGAAATTTGGCCACTTGGTCGAGTAACTTGTGTACCTGTGGAAGGAGAAGTGGTAAACTGTCCTGAAAGGTAAGGTAAAGTGAGCAACTCTGCACTGGCTGGAGATGTTTGAGATGCAAGCTTTCTCTGCCGTTTGATTTCTGCAATTCCAGTTCTTGTTCGGGCTGAAACATATAAGCATTTAAAAAACAAATTCAATGTCAGGGTAGTTTGAGAATTGTAAGAAGTCAATATGATGCATCCTATTATATAACAACATGTTACATCAACAGATTGAAGAATGACCCCTGAATATATCGACTAAATTTATGCAACTTTCAGAAGAAACTGAAATGAACACACTCAAGCTTTATAAATCCAAGATTATATTTGTTCTGCAGTAATTCATATTGATAATACCCTCATGAATTAAGAAACCTAAACTTATGAAATGAGAATTAAAACATTCTACAAGAGTCAATGTGAAACGTAGGGAGTATTTACAAAATATTTTAATGATAAATGAAAATATTAATTAACATAACTGTACTTAGAAAAACGGTAGTTTGGCCAGGTGCGGTGGCTCACGCCTGTAATCCCAGCACTTTGGGAGGCTGAGGCAGGCGGACCACGAGGTCAGGAGATTGAGACCATCCTGGCTAACATGGCAAAACCCCATCTCTACTAAAAATACAAAAAAATTAGCTGGGTGTGGTGGCACACGCCTGTAGTCCCAGCTACTTGGGAGGCTGAGGCAGGAGAATTGCTTGAACCCGGGAGGTGGAGGTTGCAGTGAGCTGAGATCATGCCACTGCACTTCAGCCTGGGCGACAGAGCAAGACACTGTCTCAAAAAAAAAAAAAAAAAGAAAAACAGAAAAACAGTAGTTTAAGCAAAATATATACTTAGCACATGTGTACAACGAATTAAAATGTTCATCTGATAGTTTAAGTTTGAAGTAATTGTGAACATTGTTTAAAGTTGGATACCAACCTCTCTGACTGCCAGCAAACCTTGGGGAACTTTGCATGCTCCTAACAAAGAAAACAAAGTAGTTATCCATCAAAAATGTTTGTCACCGACATCCACTATGATTTAGTTACAGTCAGACCTGAAGTTAGTTATCCATCAAAAATGTTTGTCACTGACATCCACTATGATTTAGTTACAGTCAGACCTGAAGTTAGTTATGAGGTAAATCTCTCTCAGACCAAAAAGACAAACACATTTTTTGGGTAAGCAACTCTGATTTGCATTAGGAGAAAAATAGTGGCATGTAGACACATTCACAACACACATAATTTTAATTAAGAAGTTTCTATACAATGTAATATGCATTAGAGTGCCTTGACATTACGTTAAGAATGCAATCCAGGCTGGGTACGGTAGTTCATGCCTGTAATCCCAGCACATTGCAGGGCTGAGGTGAGAGGATCACTTGAGGCCGAGAGTTCATGACCAACCTGAGCAACATAGCAAGACTCTGTCTCTATAAAATGAAATAAAAAGTAGCCAGGTGGCATGTGCCTGTAGTCCTAGGTACTTGGGAGGCTGAGGTGGGACAAACTTTTGAACTCAGGCGTTCAAGGCTACAAGAGCTTATGATCACACCACTGCACTCCAGCTTGGGTAACAGAGCAAGACCCTGCCTCTTGAAAAAATAAAAAGAATATAGTTTAACTTTAGAAACTCTAAATATTAACATTTTTAAGTAAGAATATACGAAGTATACATTTTTTATTATCTTTCACAATTACAGAGATGCCTTCCCACAGAGAAATTCTGATTTCACATGACTCCATATATAAATACTTCAGAATCCCCAAGTTGATGTCAGAGGACATCCAGCTTTTATAAAATTTATGACTATGAAATTATTTTATTGAACCTCTAAAGAAGATGCCAACAAACATGCAAAAATTCACAGTACAAGTTAATTCTTTTAGTATGAATTAGAGTGGCCCACCCCTTTATCCGATAAAGTCACAAACACTGTGCCATTATCATAAAAAATATGTCAAGTAAGTCTCCAACAAGATCCACAAAACTCGAGTCAGGAAAGAGAAATATAAAGATAAGACTACCAAGTAAGATGTGGTCCAGAGTTAAGCAGAAAGCATTTGGAGCCATTTTAGCAGGTTAAGCAGAGGAAGAAAATGAAACCTATGCTGAAGTTAGGTGGGGTAGCCGCTTACAGCTCTGAAAGAAAGGTTAAGAGACTATGGTTTTCATAACAAATTCTATAGTCAAATATGAGATTTTCATAAAATTGATACCAGAAGATTTCAGAATTAGCATTATTCTTCAAGCTTATTTCTTTACAAGTTAAGAAACCAAGTGGGCATGGGTTCAACGCATCAATTCTGTGAATATGTAATAAAGAGACAGTTGCCTAAGGGAATTTAATTCACAGTGGCCTGGGATAAGGTGATTTGTATTCTAACAATATACCTGCCTCTAAATTGCTATGGAAACTTGGAAATGTCATTAAACTACTACATATCTTAGTTTTCTAAATATTTTATTAAAAGTATGCTATTTATTTCAAACTATGTCAGTCAGTAACCTCCACAGTACCAGCAACCTCTAGAGTAATTTCAAAACTGGATGAGTGTTATGTAAGTACACTGTGTAGGTCTTAAGAAGATTTAAACCCAAAGTGTATTTGCATTCCAAAATCATTAGGCACATTCTAATAGCTTATTACCTGATCTGAGAAAGTGTATGGTCCAATTTCTTCCATAAAGATGACATTATTGCTGGGACATTATTTGATGTTTCTAAATCACAGGAGGAAAAGGTTCTTAATAAATCCAGCTGAAGAAATTTCATCATTCATTTTGAACAAAGACACACAAAAAACCTTGTCTCTCAATTATTGACAGTATGTTGGAAAATGAGAAATAAATCTATGTGGTAAAATAGCTTGCAAAGCTATAACGCGGTTGCTTTCTCTTCTAAAGCCACTGAGTATCAGATACAATAGGAGTAGAAATGGACATCTGTAATATCTCTGAAGCATTTTTTGGCCAATAATTTTACACCTTCATTTTATTAAAAAAAGGAGAAACAATTTTTTGATCTTTGTTCTGATATCATGTGACATATGAAAGTGAATTAAAATAATCTGTCTTATAATAATTATCATACAGGTTATGCAAATTCCTTGTAAGTGTAGAAATTTAATCCTCAACTTTCTCATATTAAAAAATGGCTTTAAACAATATCTCTCACTGGGTTATTCTAAAGACTAAATGAGAGGCCGGGCATGGTGGCTCACGCCTGTAATCCCAGCACTTTGGGAGGCTGAGGTGGGCAGATCATGAGGTCAGGAGTTTGAGACCAGCCTGGCCAACATAGTGAAACCCTGTCTCTACTAAAAACACAAAAAGTAGCCGGGCATGGTGGCGTGTGCCTATAGTCCCAGCTACTCGGGAGACTGAGACAGGAGAACTGTTGGAACCCAGGAGACGGAGGTTGCGGTGAGCCGAGATCGCGCCATTGCACTCCAGCCTGGGCAACAGAGCGAGACTCCCGTCTCGGAAAAAAAAAAAAAAAAAGGACTAAATGAGAAAAAAACCATATGAAAGCACATAGCACAATGCTTATAAACAGACAATGTCAAAAAATGTCAAGCTTCTTTTCCTTTGTTATCATCTTATGCGAATTCTTTAATGCTAATTGTTTTGTTAATGTCGTAAGCTATTGAAAATAATCAATATTAGAGAATAAGCAGTCAAAACTTTCCCTCTAAAACATCCTTAATTTAGGCAAGTAGAATTTTATATTCTGGTAACTATAAGCCAGTGTAAGACTGGCTTCTGTGTTCAGACTTAGACTACATAGAATTAAAATTAAAATGTCAGTTTAAAACTTTTTAACGCATAGTGATGTCTGTTTATCAGTGTAGATAACACAGAGGTAAGAGTTTTATTTTACATATTTTTTAAAGGTAGTTTTTGGGTTATTTTTGCTAACATAAAGATTGTTGCAATTTATCTATCACTCAATGTAAACACAAACAAATGGCCGGGGGCAGGGGCTCACACCTGTAATCCCAGCACTTTGGGAGGCCGAGGTGGGTGGATCACCTGAGGTCGGGAGTTCGAGACCAGCCAGACCAACATGGAGAAACCCTGCCTCTACTAAAAATACAAAATTAGCCAGGCATGGTGGCGCATGCCTGTAATCTCAGCTATGTGGGAGGCTGATGGAGGAGAATTGCTTGAATCCAGGAGCTGGAGGTTGCAGTGAGCTGAGATCACGCCACTGCACTCCAGCCTGGGCAACAAGAGCGAAACTCCATCTCAAAAAAAAAAAAAAAAACAAAAAACAACAACAAAACAAAACAAACAAAAAACAAAACCCACAAACAAATTAGATGTGTCCCAGAAATTTTTTTTTTTTTTTTTTTTTTTTTTTGAGGCGGAGTCTCGCTCTGCCGCCCAGGCTGGAGTGCAGTGGCGCAATCTCGGCTCACTGCAAGCTCCGCCTCCCGGGTTCACGCCATTCTCCTGCCTCAGCCTCTCCGAGTAGCTGGGACTACAGGCGCCCGCCACCACGCCCGGCTGATTTTTTTATATTTTTAGTAGAGACAGGGTTTCACCGTGGTCTCGATCTCCTGACCTCGTGATCCGCCCGCCTCGGCCTCCCAAAGTGCTGGGATTACAAGCGTGAGCCACCGCGCCCGGCCTGTGTCCCAGAAAAATTTATCTCATTACAACAGGGACAAGTTTTCTCAAGGCTTTTATGAGACATTAATAACCTTTAAAAATTATTTTTAACTAAATCAAGTAGATAAATATTGTATACATCAGCAAAAAAAACTCCACATCAGAAATCTTACCTTTTGTTTTCATAGCTACATACTCATTTAAAATTGTTGTCAAGTTTTTTCCAAATAAGGACTGAAATGAAAAAGATCAAATATTACCAAAATTGTATACTACTACCAATAATTTCTCACAAGAAAAGATTCTACCATTCAACTTAATAAAAGATATGACTGCAAAGTAGCTGATGAGGAAAGGGTAAAGAAGCAGGTAATCGAAAATGAAAATAGCCACTGAAATTAGGGTTTGCATCCAAGCTTCTAAAGAATCTTGCCTGTTTGACTAGGACATTATAGCTACTTGGGTATCACTGCTTCTAGACCCTCTCAGCAGACAGCTATATATACATGTATAAATGCATATATACAAGCATTTGTATCATCTAGCTGTGTATATATATATATTAAAATAATCACAGTGTCATACTAATATCTCAGACTATAACCCAACACCACTGGTTTCATTATTATGCTTATTTATATCTTCTTCCTCACACAGTGAGGAATCTGGCTCCCACTATCTACAATTTGTTATTTGTTCAGAATTGTTAATTTAGAATTAGAAGGATTTATTTAATATTCATCCATGTTATTGTGTGAATCAATAGCATGTTGCTTTTTATTGCTGAGTAGTAGTATTGCTTTGTTATGAACACATCAGAGTTTGTCACTTTTTGAAAGACATCTTGGTTGTCACCATTTTTTATATTTTTTTTTATATTTTAGAGACAGGGTCTTGCTCTGTCACACAGGCTAGAGTACAGTGGCTGCTCATAGCTCATTATAGCCTCGAACTCCTGGCTTCAAGCCATGTTCCTGCCTCTGCCTCCCACAGTGCTGGAATTAAAGGTGTGAGCCATCACGCCTGGTCTGTTTTCAGTTTTTTTTTTTTTTTTTTTGAGATGGAGTCTTGCTCTGTTGCCCAGGCTGGAGTGAAGTGGCACAATCTTGGCTCACCAAAACCTCCATCTCCTGGGTTCAAGCGATTCTCCTGCCTCAGCCTTCCGAGTAGCTGGGACTACAGGCGAGCGCAATCATGCCCGGCTAATTTTTGTATTTTTAGTAGAGACGGGGTTTCACTATGTTGGCCAGGATGGTCTTGAACTCTTGACCTCGCTATCCGCTCGCCTTGGCCTCCCAAAGTGCTGGGATTACAGGTGTGAGCCACTGCACTAGGCCTGTTTTCAGTTTTTAGCCACTATACGCAAACACCAGCGTCTATAAGCAAACACCAGTGTCTAGGTTTTTGTGTGAGCACAAGTTTTCCAATTGATTTGGGTAATGTGAGTGTTGGTTCACATGAGGAGTATATGCTTAATCATATAAGCAAATGTCAAACTGTTTTCAAAAGCAACTGTATGACTTTTAATTCTTACCAGTAACAAACAAGAGTTCCTGCTGCTCTGCATATTTGTGGTCAAGGACTTGCCAGTTTTTAAACCTGTTTTCTTATTTTAGCCATTCTAATAGGTATTAGTATCTCACTGGGGCATTAATTTGCATTTTCCTAATGACTAATGATATGGAAGATCTTTTCATATGCTTATTGCCATCTGTATGTTTTCTTTGGTAAAGTATCTTCAGATCTCTTATCCACTTAAAAAATGGTTTGGTTTTTGTTGTTAAGTTTTAAGAATTCTATACATATGTTCTGGGTATAAACCCTTTATCAGACATGTAAGATACAAATATTTTCACCCAGCCCTTTTTTTTGGGACAGGGTTTTACTCTGTCACCCAGGCTGAAGTGCAGCCGTGCAGTTGTGGCTCACAGCAACCTTGACCTCCTGGGCTCATGTGATCCTCCAGCCTCATCCTCCCAAGCAGCTGGGACTAAGTGCACCACTACACCTGGCTAATTTTTAAAAATTGTTTTCTAGAGATGAGGTCTCACTATGTTGCCCAGGCTGGTACAGAACTCCTGACTTCAAGCAATCCTCTTGCCTGGGCCTCCCAAAGTGCTGGGATTACAGGCATGAGCCATTGTGTCTGGCCCAGCCTATTTCTTTTAACATGCCTCTTGTAGAGCAAGTTTTTAATTTTTTATAAAGTTGAATTTGCCTAATTTTTGCCTTTATAGCCCATGCTTTTGGTGTCATATATAAAACTCACTGTCAAATCCAACTTCGCATGATTGTTTTCTTACATTTTCATTTAGAAGTCTTACGGTCCTGTGTTTTACATTCTGATCCATTTTGGTTAATTTTTGCATAAGGTATGAGGTATTTGTAGAGGTTCTTTTTCTACATATGGATGTCTGAGTGTTCCAGCAACATTTGTTGATAAGACCATCCTTTCTGCAATGAATTGCCTTTAAGCCTTTATCAAAATCAGATGTGTGGGTCTCTATATGGACTTTGTATTTGGTTCCACATGCCTAAACTATCAAAAATGTCCCTTAATCTTGATTATCACAGTTTTTTAGTAAGTCTTGAAATCTGGTAATGTGAGTCCTCCAAGTTGTTCTTTTTCAGAAACTGTTTAGGCTATTCTAGTTTCTTTTCCATTTAAAACTTAGAATTCAGCTTCATGTTATCTATAAAAATGCTTGCAGGCATTTTGACTGTGAAAAGTCTATAATTAAATTGGGAGGAAATAACACCTTAACAATATTGAGTCTCTCAATCTGTGCATACAATACAATTCTCCTTTTATTCAGGCCTTAGATCTCAGGCAATTTTGAGCATTTGGATTTCACACATGTTTTGTTAGATTATCTCTAAGCATTTTGTTTGTTTGTTGCTATTATAAATGGGTATTTTCAAAAAACCTTCAAATTCCAGTTGTTCATTGCAGGCATACAGAATACAATGGATTTGTGTATATTCTATTCTATGACCCTGCTTAACTTTAGTTTTGCATCATTTTCAGTTTCCTAAGCAGACATTCATGTTATCTGTGATAGTCTTTAAGGAGCCATGTTTAAAATAAAATGACAAACACCATGTGAAACGATGTAGTTCTGGAAGGTATCCACTATGTACCAAATGATGGTTTGTTGGTCTAGTGATATTTAGCAAAAAAGAGATGACAATAATATATCAAAATATATGTTTTATATTTGTCTGAAAGGAGCAGCCAGATACAGGTCAGGAAAGAAAAAAAAAAAGGCTTGGAGACAGCAGCAGCGAAACTAATCAGAAACGAGGGTGTCATTCTGAAACTAATTCTCAAAGTTGTAATTCATTTAATAGTTTTGGCATAAATTTGTAAAAAGAAAAGCTGGTCTTCTTTGGGTCTTACCAGTCATGCATGAATATAAACCACCGAATTTCTGCCAATTTCAATTTTTTTTTTCTGATAAGCTGATTTTATGACTATGTTTTTAGTTTCTTGTGTTGATGAAATATTTCCCTTAAGGAACAAATAACTCACCAGTAAGCAGGCTGGAATAAACCCTTCATCTGTACAATGTTCTGCATATTCTTTTAAATCTGAACTTTCCAAAATAAAAGTCTGGCAGGTAGAAATGAGGTTTTCTTGCTGTAAGTAACCTAAATAAAAAATAAAAGTTTAGGTACTTATATTAAATTCTGTACTTTTGGTTAAAACTGCTATTGAAAATGCTATAGCATGTACTGATATCACAATTGAAACCTTAGGTGGAATGCTTTAGTGTTTGGCAGCCTTGAACAGAAACACCAGGTTGTGCTGCAATACAAAGTATAATTCATAGAACAGGTGGCCCTTTCACAGGAAACAATTCTAGCTAAACTAGTAAAATAAAGTGTTTAACAAAGTATAATTATTTCACAGTACTTACAGGAGAACCAATAAATTAATGATAAATAACTATGTTCCTCTACTGCATAACTTCCATAAAGACCAGGTCAGTTGATGGTATAAATTCACTTACTGGGTTATTAGAAAACTATGTTCTCACAACACTGCTATGTATTTGTATACTTCATTTATTTGCCAAACGATTTATAAAAAGAATGAACAGAAGACCTACTCTGCATGAAAGTTGAGACAGGAACTCCCCTAATTCTTAATTTATGCCCTTTGGGAATCAAAGCATTACCAATCCCAACAAGAACATTAACCTTAACTAGTGAAAGAAGGCTAAGGCAGAGTGGGTCAACTGCTTGGCTGAACTAAAGCATGGCCCAGTGCACACACAGACCCCCTTGGCAAACAATGGGATATTTATTTACTCCCAGTAGTTAAGGAAATCATCATCCAATCATAGAGCATCAACTCTTCACAGAATATAGACTGCATAAAATTAGTTCAGCAAACTCACTAGACAAACAGCAACAGCTAAGACAACAACATAGAAGAAAAGTCTAATTCCAAGAGTTGTCGCATTATATTATTTAAAACATCCAATTTTTCACAAAATATTATGAGATATACAGAGAAATAAGAAAGTATGGATCATACAGAGTCAAAAAACCAAAAGTCTGCCCAGGGAAATCCAGACATTAGACTTGAGACTTTAAATGAGCTATTTTTAAATAAGTTGGAAAAACTAAAGGAATCCAAGTCTAGAAAACTGTAAGAATAATTTCTCACAACATAGAAAATATGAATAAAGAAATACAGTAGATAAGAGCAGGAGACAAACTCCCAAGCAGACAGGGGTAGGGTACCCAGTGAAACCGTCAACCTTCAAGCCAAAGACAGTCTGAAGCCTGAAAACTGGACTGCCAGTTCTGTGTAGAGTCCATGACTGGAGTGAGAACTTCCTGGATGTCTTTTAGCCAATCAAATGGTGTTTTTTCCAGATTCACCCATGGATCGATTAGCCTGCACTCTGAGCCCATAAAAACCTCCATTCTGAACCCATAAAAACCTCAGACTCAACCACACATGGGGACTACCTGCCTTTGGAATCCCCTCTCACATGGAGGTCTACTTATGTCAGGTCCCCTCTCGTGTTGAGAGCTGTTTTGTTGCTCAAGAAAACCTTCTTCCACCTTGCTCACTCACCAGTGTCCACATAACCTCATTCTTCTTAAACGCAGGGCAAGATCTCAGAACCTGCTGAATGGTGGGTGTGAAAGGAACTCTAACACTGTAGCCCTTCAGCCCTCCGCTGGCACTGGGCAGCTACCTGACAGGAAGCAGCAGTGGGGCTGGGCCAGCCCAGGAACCGCAGACTAAAGCAGGGTAGGGGGACGGAACGAGCTGTAACACAAACAAGCTGAAACATGCGCTCCCCTGCCACCTCCGTTTGCCATGCTGTGGGCGGTGGGAAGGAGACAGAGCTGTAACAGTCCTTGGGGGCTCAGACCTCAGGACTCCCTGGGCAACAGCTGGGGCTCTGTGGTTGCTGGTATCTCCAAGTTCTTGGGTGCTGCTGTGTCACCCTCACCCAGACACTGGCTCCCAAGGTGGAAGACAATCATGGCACAACTGGACCAGTTGCGGGGCTGAATGCAGAGCTGCAGTGGGTATGGAATCCGGGCCAGAAGCAGTCTGCTGGGTCGAGTGGGCAGAGAGGGCCCAGCAGTGAGCCTAGAGGCGAGTGAGGCCCAGGCAGGTGTGCCACAGGCCACAGAGATGCTGGACAGCATAGCAGCACCGAACGAATCCTGTGTCATTTCTGGAGGCTTGTCTGGGATCTGTGGAAGGGTATGAGTGGACCTCTTACACTTTCATTTCTGAGGCTTCTTGCCTTCACATTTTTTTTCCAAAAACGGATGAAGCACTGGGCTTCTGTCAGCCAGTTAAGAGTGAATGTTAAGTTAAGCCTCTCCTTTGCAGTTAAGGCACAGCCGCAAAGGAAAGGCTTGCTGGGGAAGACTTTGTCAAGCCTCCGCCATCACCGTCGGGTACTGGGAATGTTGGCTTTGTTTCAACCCAGTCTCCCTTCACAGAGGTCTAGCCAATGCATAGGATCGGAATAAGGTCCTCGGGCAACTGAAGGCATCTGGCTGAGGCCACACCTCCGTGTTACCTGAAGGCTCCTGAACTGGCCCCAATCCCCAACAGCCCGTTCGGGTGTCAGTCAAAACCTCCAGTCTTTCCTATAGCATTTTCTTTCTCTCTTTCCTGGCTCCTATCTCTTCTTCATATACAACGTTAAGGGTGTTGTTGCAAACCACAGTGATAATATTACTGAGTGGAATGAGCATTTTGCTTAGTCATCAGCAGTGTAATTTAGAACAATTTGGTTTTTGTCTGTTCTTAGAAGCAAGAAGGATGTAATGATTGAGAGTTTTCTTTCCCCTGTTGAAGGAACCCATTTGCATCGGGCAAGAGGCTATTTCCCTCAGGCAACTTCCCTTCCCTGCATTTAAGTTGTTTTTTCCCCAACAACCATGTCAGGAGTCAACACAGTCCTATAACTACAGGGAGCTTTGCTATACAAGAGACTGATTTTTTCTCTCTTGGGAGGCAACTTATTAGACCAGGCCTTCCCTCCTTTCTTAGTATGACTGAGAGGGATGTCTCAGGAAAGCCTTTAACTTGATATTTTTCCCAACCCCTTAGTTATAGTTGAGGTGACCTTTTGTTTACCCATGCCTTTTAAATCATGCCTGAAAGCCCAACTCCTCTGCTAGGCAGGGCTATTTTAGCTGGTATGGGACCCATCATCCTTATGGCTCCAGGACAGACTCTGTCTCACCCTAGTGCAGACCAATATTAATTAACCCAGAAGTCTGGGCAACTCAAAGGAAAATTGGTGCAGCCACAACTGCCATACTGGTCTGGGTCCACCTTAAGGATCCCACCTCCTTCTCTAACCAGAGACAATATCCCCTAAAACCAGAAGTTAGGAAAGGGCTAGAAGCCATCACTGATAACTCAAGGATGCAGGTCTTCCTTAAACCCTGCAACAGCCCTTGTAATACTCTGATATTGGATGTATAAAAACCCAACAAAGGAAGGAGACTGGTCCAAGACCTCTGCCTCATTAATGAGGCTGTGGTTCCAATCCATATGGTCGTTCCCAATCCCTATACCCTACTAACTCAAATGCTTGAGGGAACTAAATGGTTCACAGTCCTGAACCTAAAGGACATCTTTTTCTGCATACCATTACACCCCAACTGCCAGTACTTGTTTGCATTCAAGGATCCATCCAACCAGACCACACAGCTAACCTGGGTGGTGTTACCACGGGGATTCTAAGACAGCCCCCAGCTGTTTGGGCAGTTCCTTTATCCTCAGGTGAAAGTTTTACAATATGTAGATGACATTCTCCTTTGCGTTCCAATTGAGGAAGTCTCAGGAGGACAGTAAGGCTTGTCTTAATTTTCTGGCTAACAGAGGATATAAGGTCTCAAAATCTAAGGCTCAGCTCTGTCAGACTTCAGTGAAGTACCTAGGTCTAGTCTTGTCAGAGGGGACCAGGGAACTAGGTGAAGAAAGGATTAAGTCCATCTCCTCTTTTCCTCTCCCCAAAACCCTCAAGCAACTGAGGATTCTTGGGGATTACAGGACTATGGATACCTGGGTATGGTGAAATAGTTTGTCCCTTATATCACATAATAAAGGAGACTCAGGCAACTAAGACGCACTCCCTAATTTGGGAACCAGAGGCTAAAAGGACCTTTGACCAACTGAAACAAGCCTTGCTTGAGGCACCAGCCCTTAGTCTTCCCATAGGGAAGACATTCAATCTTTATGTAGCAGAAAGGAAAGGAATGGCCCAGCGAGTTCCAACTCAGGCCTAAGGTCCAGCCTAGAAACCTGTAGGTTACCCAAGCAAGGAGCTTAATTTGGTAGCTAAAGGATGGCCAGCCTGCCTCCAGGCAATCACAGCAGTAACCTTGTCAGTACCAGAGGCCACTAAGGTAACCATGGGGTATAACGTAACCATTTATACCCCACATAATGTGGCAGGACTGCTGTCTTCTAAAGGGAGGCTCTGGGTAGTGAACAACCGTCTCCTCAAATATTAAGCTGCGCTATTAGAGAGATCTGCAGTTAAGAATCTGTCCCTCCCTAAACCCAGCAACTTTCCTCCCAGAGAAAGCTGGGGAACTTGAACATGTCTGTGAACAGACAGTAGTGCAAATCTATGCGGGCAGAGAGGACCTCAAAGAAACCTCCTTAGAGAACCCAGACTGGACTCTCTTTACAGATGCAAGTTCTTTTGTGGAATAAGGCATCCATAAAGCAGGGTATGCAATAGTCACCTTAAATGATATTATTGATAGCATGCCTCTCTCCTCAGGCACAAGTGATCAACTAGCTGAGGTAACTGCCCTCACAAGGGTGCTTGAATTAAGCAAAGGGAAAGCAGTTAACATTTATACTGATTCTAAGTATACTTTCCTAGTCCTCTCTGCCCATGCCACTATCTGGAAAGAAAGGGACTTCCTCACAGCTAATAGGTCTCTCATACTACCAGGAAATTAAGAGATCATTATCCTCAGTTTTCCTTCCATGGGAAGTGGCAATATTACATTGTAAAGGCCACCAAAAGCCAACAGATGAAATAGCTGAGGGAACTAAGTTGGCAGACCAAGCAGCTAAATCGGCAGCAGGAGGGCCCCAGGTTTCTGATCCACTTGAGGCCCCTCTGATCTGGGAGGGCTCCAAGAGAAATAAAACCTCAATATTCTCCTGTGGAAATAGAATGGGCCACCTCTCAGGGACACACCTTTCAGCCCTCTGGATGGCTACAATCAGAGGACAGCAAACTTTATCTACCAGCTACCAGCCAGGTGGTTCTTAAAAGTTCTTAAAATCCTTCAGCAAGCCCTCCACCTAGGTAAGCATAAAACCTATCAATTGGCCCAAATGTGGTTTTCAGGTAAAAATCTGCTAAAAATGCTCAAACAGGTCACTAATGCTTGTGAGACTTGCCTCAGAAATAATCCCCTCAAGCAACATTTTCTCCCTTCCAGAACCCAAATAACGGGAGGTTACCCAGGGGAAGACTGGCAGATAGATTTCACCCCTATGCGGAAGACAAGAGGCATCCAATATCTTCTACTGTGGGTAGATATCTTCACTAACTGGGTAGAAACATTTCCATGTTGGACACAGAAAGCCTCTGAGGTGATAAAAGTACTAATTAATGATGTAATTCCTCGTTTTGGACTTCCTAAACACCTCCAGAGTGATAACACCTTCCTTCAAGGAGGCTGTCACCCAGGGGGTCTCAAAGGCACTAGGCATACAATACTATCTTCATTGTGCTTGGAGACCACAATCTCCAGGAAAGGGAGAAAAGACAGATATTATCAAAAGGTACCGCAGAAAACTGTCTTGAGAGACTCATCTGCCCTGTATTACTTTTCTTCCCATAGCCCTACTACATGTCAGAAACACCCCTTCAAAGCTGGGTTTAAATCCCTTTGAAATGATGTACAGACGACCTTTTCTCATCAATGATTTCTTGCTAGACCAAGAAACCTCTGATGAGATTACATGTATAACATCTTTGGCCCATTTCCAATAGGAACTGAAACAACTGTCAGAGGCCCAATTCTGTGAACTAGGGCCATCTCTGTTCAACCCAGGGGACATAGTACTGGGTAAAGGCACTTCCTACCCTCTCTCCCTCTCTAGGTCAGCACTGGGAGTGACCTTATACCATACTTCTTTCTACTCCTATGGCAGTAAATGTCACTGGAAAATATTCTTAGATTCATTATACTCGAGTAAAGGCCTGGGAAAACTGACGGAATTACCTCTATTGACCTGGAACAGTACCTGAAGTACCAGTGTGAAAAAATCAGAGACCTCAAGCTAAATGACAAAAGGTTAAGTGTCATTAACCTACCATGGACATCCTCTTTATAGTCTCTCCTAGGCTTGCTCTTCTCACCCTTTTTCTGTTCCTCACAAGGCATCTTTGCCAAGGACTCCTTAATCCCGAACCCCCAAGGGATTATATACTCCCCTAAACAGTTATTTTTCTTCTAAAGTTTAACTGCCCCCATACAAGATTTAATTTCTTTCACCAGGGTGAAACAGCTCTAGCCATAACATTGTTTCAGCATGTTTTAGTCTATTTTGCTCCTTATTTCTGTTATCTTTGGGACTACATTTTTCCCTTCTAGCTCCTCTTTGCATAATACACATATTTGGTCCATGTATATTTAACCTCCTTATAAAATTTGTTTCTTCTCAATTACAGATCATTAAACTCCATATGGTCATGCAAATAGAGCCTCAGACGATGGCTCCCTTTTACTGGGAACTCTTAGGCCTCTGACAGAGATCAGACTGCTGTTTTTGCAAAACAGCACCCCATCAGCAGAAAGCATCAATTGTGGTCATTGTCCTTATCCTAATGGCAGTTAGACGTACGTCTTCAGAGGGAGGATTGATAGCAGCAAGAGACAAATTTCCAGGCAGACAGGGGTGGGTCCATGGTGAAACCCAACATTCAAGTCAAAGACAGCCTGAAGCCTGAAAACTGGATGCCAGTTCCGGGCAGAGTCCACAACTAGAATGAAAACTTCCTCAATGCCTAAGGCCAGTCCAATGATGCTTTTTCCAGGCCCGCCCATGCACTCCCACATGCACTCCCACATTCTGAGCCCATAAAAACCCCGGACTCAGCCACACGTGGGGGCTACCTACCTTTGGGCCCCCTATCACACAGAGGGTTATCCACCTTGGGTCCCCTCTCATGTTGAGAGCTGTTCTGTTGCTCAATAAAAATCCTTTTCTACCTTGCTCAGTCTCTCATGTCTGTGTAACCTCATTCTTCTCAGATGCCGGACAAGACCCTGGAACCTGCTGAACCTGCGGAACCTGCTGGTGGGAAAGGGGCTGTAACATTGTAGCCCTCCTGCCTTCTGCCAGGAGCGGACAGCTGCCCCACATGACAGGAAGCAGTGGCAGGGCCAAGCCAGGAGCCGCAAGCCAGAGTGGGGCAGTGGGCCTGAACGAGCTGTAACACAAACGAGCTGAAACACATCCCCCTATCATTCGCCGCCTTGTGAATGGCACGAAGGAGACAGAGTTGTAACAGTCCTTTGATCTGAGGAATGGAAACAAATCCAGAATGATGAAAAGTGAACAGTCTCAGAGACCTAAGGGACACCATCAACTGTACCAACATAAGCATAATGGAAAACCTAGAACGATAGAAATGCCAGAAAGAGTATTTGAAGAAATAATGTCCAAAAACGTGCAAATTTGAGAAAAAACTTAATCTACACATGAAGGTAGCTCAACAGTCTCTAAGTAGGATAAACTAAAAGAGATCCATACCTAGACAGACCATAATCAAACTGAAAATACAAAGACAAACAAAATCGTGAAAGCAGTGAGAAACAACTCATCACATACAAGGGTTTCTAAGTAAGACTGACATCTGATTTCTCACCAGAAACCAGAAGTAGTGAGATGATATTCAAAGACCTGATGTTTACTTTGATTGTTGAAGAAAAAAGATAAAAAACTGATAGCAAAAAAAGGTCAACCAAGAATTTTATTTTCTTTTTGAGACAGGGTTTCACTCTGTTGCCCAGGCTGAAGAGCAGTGGCACCATTATAGCTCACTGTAGCTTTGAATGCTGGGGCTCAAGCGATCCTCCCACCTCAGTCTCCCAGGTAGCTGGGATGATAGGAACTCACAACTATGCCTGGCTAATTAAAAGAAAAAATGTTTAATAGAGATGGTGTCTCACTATATGTTGCCTAGGTAGGTCTTGAACTCCTAGCCTCAAGCGATCCTCCCACCTTGGCCCCCACAAAGTGCTGGGATTACAGGAGTAAGCCACCACACCCAGCCTCAAGGAAGAATTCTATATCTAGCAAGACTCCAAACTAAAACTTTAAAAATTATATGTTATCAGATAAACAACTAAGAGAATTAGTTGCTAGCAGATTTTCCCTGTAAGAAATACTAATGGGGGACTCCTTCAGGCTAAAATGAGATGATACTGGAGAGTAACTTGATAACAACATAATATAAAGCAGTATAGGCTAGGTGCAGTGGCTCATGCCTATAATCCCAGCACTTTGAGAGGTTCAGGCGGGTGGATCACTTGAGGCCAGGAGTTTGAGACCAACCTGGCCAACATAGCAAAACCCCATCTCTACTAAAAATACAAAAAAATTAGCTAGGTGTGGTGGGACTCGCCTGTAATCTCAGCTACTTGGGAAGCTGAGGCATGAGAATCTATTGAACTGGGGAGGCAGAGGCTGCAGTGAGGCGAGATCATGCCACTGGGGAGGCAGAGGCTGCAGTGAGGTGAGATCATGCCAAGGCATTCCAGCCTGGGCGACAGAGCGAGACCCTGTCTCAAAAATAAATAAATAAATAAAAATAAAACAGTATAAGTGTTTATTGTATGTAACCTTTCTTCCCCAACTCTGCTTAAAAAGATATCTGCACACAACAATATGGGCATATAATGTATGAAGGTGTAATTTACATGACCTTAAAAACATGATCCAACTATATGCTGTTGTCACAGGATACTTAGGGTGTCACTTTTCCAGTTCAAAACCTCTGTGGCTGGTGGTGCCTTTGCCTGAGTTTTGCTAGGGCCTGCTGGGCTTGTTCCGCCCACTTGGCCAAGCAGGCTGTGTTTGGCTCATGCTACTGGGCCTAATCCCATGCCTGCTGGTGGTGAGCCAGGCATGAAGCAGTGAGGGGTGTATGAGCGAGCGCGGGGTCCAGCCACTGAGCATAGCCAGGCATGCTGGATGCAGTGGGGCGGGCATATCCAGGCACTGGCTCCCTGTGAGGTTGTATCTGGATCAGACATACCACAGTGGCTTCCACTGTGGGTACTGGGGAACGCAGTGGCACCCTGAAGCTTGGAGACATCAAGAATCCCAGAGCCCCAAAGAGGGTGTCACAACCCAGGTTTGGGGAGCTCTTAGGTCTGGGATCCCCAAAAGGCCTCAGCTCTTCTTTCCTTCTCATTGTCTGCAATGTGGTGAGCAAGGGGGCATGTTTCGGCCCTGTTTTACAGATATTTCAGTCCCGCGTTTTGGTGGGTCCCATGTTATTATCCTGTGTCCAGGAAGAATGAGGTTCACGGTCAACTGGAAGGTGAGCAAGGCGGAGAGGAGCTTCACTGACAGACAAAACAGCCCTCAGGAGACCTGCAGTGGGTAGCTCCTTTCCGTAGGCAGGTCATCCCCACGAGTATCCAGCTCTCAGTGGAGAGGACACCCACAGTGGGAAGCTCCTTTCTGCAGTGCCTTTCTGTGCAGGCAGGTCATTCTGATGAGTGTCCAGCTCTCAACAGAGAGGAGACCCACAGTGGGTAGCTCCTTTCTGCAGGTAAGTCATCCTGATGAGCGTCCAACTCTCAGTGGAGAAGGGAGCTGCAGTGGGTAGCTTCTTTCTGCAGGCAGGTTGTCCCAACAAGTGACCAGTTCTCAGTGGAGAGGAGACCCACAGTGAGTAGCTCCTTCTCACAGCTGGTAGTCCCAACATCTCTATGAGTCTGGATGAGTCTGGGGTTTGTATGGGCCTCAAATGGGAGTAAGTATGTGCTGATGGGTCCATGGGCAGCCATGGGTGGGCGCAGAAAAAGCACCATAAATTCTCACTCCGGGCCATGGATCTGCAGTCTGACTCCCAGGCTTTAGCTGTCTCTGGCTTGAAGGTGTGGCTTCACCGGGGGCCTGCCCCTTTCCACCTAGGAGACCATCTGCCTCCTGCCACCATCAACCTGACATCCAAGGTGCCCACGGCACTTAGGCTGTTCATGCCAAGGGGCAGGCCCATGCCGAGCTGCCCTCAGCCTCACCCTCAGACTCCCTCACGTGCTCATCAGAGCTGAAAGTCCAGAGGGGGACCGAGGTAGCATGAGGCTGGTGTGTTGGCGCTGCCCCTAGTGCGCACACACCCAGCCAGGTCCCAACAGCAGCAGGCTCAGCCTCAACTTTACTCTGAATTCCGAGTGGGCACTGGGAGCGGGGAGAGGCTAGGCAGCGGGAGTAGGTGTTTCCAAGCCTGCGGGGAAAGGGGGGCTTCCCGGGCCCCCAAGAGTGCAGGGATGCCTGCTCCACAGCTGCAGCTGCACCTGGGAGGGCAGGGCTCCTGCCCATCCAACTAGGAAGGGGACAGGGCACCCATCTGTTCCCAGCTCCCGCTGCCCTGTGGAGCACACAGCCCTGGCCACACCTCCCGCGCTGCAGCTAGCGTCTTGGCACCAGCTGCTAGACTGATTCAAAGACACAAACAGGGTGAAAAGAAAAGGACAGGAAAGATTACTGGATTACACCATCCAGTAATCAAGTAAGACTTAAAGTTGTTATATTAATACAGGCTGAGTATCCCTTATCTGAAATGCTTGGGACCAGAAGTGTTTCAGATTTTGGAACATTTGCATTATACTTATTGGTTGAGCATCGCTAATCTGAAAATCTGAAATGCTCCAATGAACATTTCCTTTGAGGATCCTGTTGGTATTTAAACAGTTTTGGTTTTGGAGCATTCTGAATTTTTGAATTAGTGATACTCAACCTGTCTCAAAGTAGGTATTAAGGTATAGTAACAAAATATTGTTACTAGAGACAAAGATAATGACAAAAAAGGTCAATCCGCAAAAAGATAACAATGGCTGGGTGCAGTAGCTCACTCTGGGAGGCTGAGTGGTAGAATCGCTTGAGCCTAGGAGTTCAAGACCATCCTGGGAAACCTAGTGAGAACCCACCTCTATGGTTTTTAGAAATTAGCTGGGCTTGGTGGTGTGCACCTGTAGTTTCAGCTGCTCTGGAGGCGGAGGTGGGAAGACAGCTTGAGCAGAGGAGGTCAAGGCTACAGTGAACCATGACTGCACCACTGCACTCCAGCCTGGGCAACAGGGTGAGACCCTGTCTTTAAAAAAAAAAGAGAAAGAGAGAGAGAGAGAGAAATAACACTTATAAACATAAATACACCTAACTGAGCCCAAAGTAGAAAGAAAACTCACGGAAGGGAAAGGAGAAACAGATAATTCAACAATAAAAGTTGAAGGCTTCTATACCACACTTTCAGTAATACACAGAACAACTAGGCAGAAGATCAATAAATAAACAGAAAATTTAAACTGTAAAGCAACTAGACCTACCAGATATCTATAGAACATTCCAGTAAAAACAGCATAATACACATTTTTCTCAACTGTACATGGAACATTTTCCAGGGCCGACCATATGTTAGGACACGAAATAAGTGTCAATAAATTTATGAGATGCAACTAAAGCAGTGCACAGTGGAAAATTTACAGCTATAAACACCTGTATTTAAAAAAGAGATGCCAGGCGCCGTGGCTCATGCCTGTAATCCCAGCACTTTGGGAGGCTGAGACAGGCAGATCACCTGAGGTCAAGAGTTCGAGGCCAGCCTGGCCAACATGGTAAACTCCGTCTCTACTAACAATATAAAAAATTAACTGGGTATGGTGGCAGGCGCCTGTAATCCCAGATACTCAGGAGGCTGAGGCAGGAGAATGGTGTGATCCTGAGAGGCGGAGGCTGCAGTGAGCCAAGACTGTGCCACTGCACTCCAGCCTGGGTGACAGGGCAAGACTCTGTGTCAAAAATAACTAACCAAATAAATAAATAAAAAGATAAGCCAAGCATGGTGGCATACACCTATAATCCCAGCTATTTGGCAGGCTGAGGCAGGAGTACCATGAAGTGAGGAATTCAAGAGCCTGTGACTAAAAAAATCTCTTTAAATTAGGTAGGTGTGCTGGCACGTGCCTGCAGTCCCAGTAGTTCAGGAGTTCAAGGCTGTAGTGAACTATGATCACGCCACTGTACTCTAGCATAGGCAACAGACTGAGATCTTGTCTCAAAACAAACAAATAAACAAAAACCTTAAAATTTAAAATCAATAACCACATTGGGCCAGGCGTGGTGGCTCACGCCTGTAATCCCAGCACTTTGGGAGGCCGAGGCAGGCACATTACGAGGTCAGGAGATCAAGACCATCCTGGCTAACACGATGAAACCTCGTTTCTACTAAAAATACAAAAAATTAGCTGGGTGTGGTGGCAGTCGCCTGTAGTCCCAGCTACTCAGGAGCCTGAGGCAGGAGAATGGTGTGAACCTGGGAGGCAGAGCTTGCAGTGAGCAGAGATCGCGCCACTGCACTCCAGCCTGGGCGACAGAGCAAGACTTCATCTCAAAAAAAAAAAAAAATTCAATAACCATATCATCTACCTTAAGAAACTAGAAAAAGAGCAAAGCAGAAGGAAATACGCAGAGTATACATAAATGAAACAAATAAAAAGAGAAAAATGAATAAAAACAGAAGCTAGTTCTCTGAAAACGTCAACAATGTTGACAATTCTGTAGCTAGACCAACCAAAAAAAAAAAAAAAGAGAATACTCAAATTATACTAGATCAGAAAAGTAAGAGGAGATATCACTATCAATATTATAGAAATAAATGGGAATGTAAAGGAACAGTATGAACAGTTGTTATCTCAACAATTTAGAGATCTAGATGAAATGGGTAATTCTTAGAAAGACCCTCATATAGTTTAGATGTTGCTCCTGCTAAATCTCACCTTGAATTGTAATCCCCAATGTTGGAGGTGGGGTCTGGTGGGAGGTGTTTTGGCCACAGGGGCAGATTCCTCATGCCCTGGTGTTATCCTTGAGATAGTTCTCACAAGACCTGGTCGTTTAAAAGTGTGTGACACCTCTTTCTCTCTTGCTCTCACTCTTGCCACGTGAGAGGCCAGCTTCCCCCTTCACCTTCCGCCACGATTGTTAAGCTTCCCAAGGCCTCCAGAAGGCAAGCAGATGCCAGCACCATGCTTCCTGCAAAACCTAAAGAACTGTGAGCCAATTAAACCTCTTTTCTTTATAAGTTACCCACTCTCAGGTATTTCTTCATAGAAACACAAGAACAGACTAATAGACCAAAACTACGAGAACTGACTCAAAAAGAAACAAAATCTGAATAGACCTATAACAAGAAAAGAAATGGAATTTGTAATAAAGAAACTTCTCACGAGGAAAAGCCCAACTGGGATCAAATGCCCTCACTGGTGAATTCTACAAAACATTGAATGAAACACCAATCCTTTACAAACTCTTTTTGAAATACTAGGAGAGGACTTCTCAACTCATTTTTTTAGACCAATATTACCCTGATACCAAAACCAGAGAAAGACATCACAAAACTACATGCCAATATTCCTTATGAAACTGGACATAGGGGCCAGGGTCAGTGGCTCATGCCTACAATCCCAGCACTGTGGGAGGCCGAGGTGGGCGGATCATGAGGTCAGGAGATTGAGACCATCCTGACCAACATGGTGAAAACCCATCTCTACTACAAATACAAAAATTAGCTGGGCCTGGTGGTGTGTGCCTGTAATCCCAGCTACTCGGGAGGCTGGGACAGGAGAATCGCTTGAACCAGGGAATCAGAGGTTGCAGTGAGCTGAGATCGCGCCACTGCATTCCAGCTTGGCAACAGAGCAAGACTCCGTCAAAAAAAAAAAAAAGAAACAAAGTGAACATAAAAGTCCTCAACAGGGTGGGCACAGTGGCTCACGCCTGTAATCCCAGCACTGTGGGAGGCCGAGGCAGGAGGACTGCTTGAGCTCAGGAGTTCCAGACCAGCCTGGGCATAATGGCAAAATGCCATCTCTACAAAAAATACGAAAGTTAGCTGGACATCGTGGTGTGCACCTGTGGTCCCAGGTACTCAGGAGGCTGAAATGGGAGGATCACTTGAGCCTGGGAAGTCAAGGCTGCAGTGAGCCATAATTGTGCCACTGCACTCCAGAACAGGTGACAGAGTGAGACCCCGTCTTCAGGAAAAACAAACAAACAAACAAACAAACCTTAACAAAATACTAGCAAATCAAAGCCAGCAACATATAAAAACAGTGATGCACCATGACCAAGTGGGATTTAATGCAGTAATGCAAGGTTGGTTGAATAAAAATAAATCAGTGTAATATACTATATTCCTAACGTAAAAGACAAAAGTCACATTATCATGGAAAAAGAACCACTGAACAAAATCCAACCAATCTGGGCAATATAGTGAGACCCCCATCTCTACAAAAAATTAAAAATTTAGCTGGGTATGGTGGCATGTGCCTATAGTTCCAGTTACTTAGGAGGGTAAGGTAGAAGGATAGTTTTACTCTGGGAGGCTGAGGCTGCACTGGGCCATAATCATGCCACTGCAGTCCAGCCTGGATGACAGAGTAAGAACCTGTTTCAAAAGCGAAACAAAACAAAACAAAACACTACCAAAGAAACCAAAATCCAACACCCTTTCACGATAAAAACACTAGAAATAAAAGGAAATTTCCTCAACCTGATAGAGTTATCTAAAAAAAAAAAAAAAAAGCCAAGTAACATCATCTTCAATGCTTTAAAATTCAAAGCTTTCCCCATAAGATCAGGGAAAAGGTAAGAATGTCTGTTCTTGTCATTTCTATTCAACACTGCATGTATCCTCTAGCCAGGGCAATTTGGAAAAAACTTGAAATAAAAAGCATCCAGGCTGGACACGGTGGCTCACACCTGTAATCCCAGCACTTTGGGAGGCCGAGCTGGGCGGATCACTTGAGGTCAGGAGTTCCAGACCAGCCTGCTCAACATGGTGAAACCCCGTCTCTACTAAAAATACAAAAATTAGCCAGGCGTGGTGGTGCATGCCTGTAATGCCAACTACTCAGGAGGCAGAGGCAGGAGAATTGCTTGAATCCAGGAGGCGGAGGTTGCAGTGAGCTGAGATAGTGCCACTCCACTCCAGCCTGGGCAACAGAGCGAGACTCCGTCTTAAAAGAAAAAAAAAAAAAGCATCCAGATGGGAAAGGAAAAAGTCAGATTACCCCTATTTGCAGATGACATGTCTTATATAGAAAATCCTAAGGAAGACATAAAAAAAAAAAAAAAACTATTAGAGGCCGGGCACCATGGCTCGTGCCTATAATCCCAGCACTTTGGGAAGCCAAAGCAGGCAGATTGCCTGAGATCAGGAGTTCGAGACCAGTCTGGCCAACATGGTGAAACCCCGTCTCTACTAAAAATACAAAAAAATGAGCCAGGCATGGTGGTGTCCACCTTAATCCCAGCTACTAGGGAGGCTGAGGCAGGGGAATCACTTGAACCAGGGAGGTGGAGGTTGCAATGAGCTGAGATGGTGCCACTGCACTCCGGCCTGGGCAACAGAGTGAGACTGTCTCAAGAAAAAAAAAAAGAGAAGTTAAGAAACCTCCCTAGGCCGGGCATGGTGGCTCATGCCTGTAATCCAGCAGTTCGGGAGGCCGCGGCCGGCAAATCACCTGAGGTTGGGAGTTCGAGACCAGCCTGACCAACATGGAGAAACCCTGGCTCTGCTAGAAATACAAAATTAGCTGGGCAAGGTGACGCATGCCTGTAATCCCATCTACTCCGGAGGCTGAGGCAGGAGAATCGCTTGAACCCGGGAGGCGGAGGTTGTGGTGAGCCAAGATTGCACCACTGCACTCCAGCCTGGGCAACAAGAGCGAAACTCTGTCCCAAAAACAAAACAAAACAAAACAAAAACTATTAGAGCTAATAAATGACTTCAACAAGGTTGCAGGATACACAATGAATATATAAAAGTCAATAAATCTCAATTAACTACCAAAAATTAAGAATGCAATGCTAGTTACAATAGCATCAAAAGAAATAAAATACTTATGAATAAGTTTAACAAAAGTAAAGGACTTGCATACTAAAAACTGGAAAACATCACTGGAGGAAATTAAAGACCTAAATCCACGCAAAGACATACTGTGTTCATGGACTGAAAGGTTCAATATTGTTAAAAACTCAATACTCTCAAAATTCACCGATACATTCACCACAATTCCTATCATAATCTCAACTGCCTTTTGTGCAGAAATTGACAAACTGATCCTAAAACTCATAAGGTAATACAAGGGGGCTGGAATAGCCAAAATAATCTTGAAAATGAAGAAAAAGTTGAAGCACTTACACTTACCAATTTCAAAACTTACTATAAAGCTACAGTTATCAAGACAATGTACTGGCATGAGGTTAGACACACAAATTAGTGGAACAAAATAAAAAATCCAGACCTTTCTTATTTATCTAGTCAACTCTGAAGCATGGAATCCAGACATTTATGGTCAGTTTATTTTTTTTCAGAGACAGAGTCTTGCTCTGTCACCCAGGCTGGAGTAGAGTGGCACAATCATAGCTCACTATAACCTTGAACTCCTGGGCTGAAGTGATCCTCCCACTTCAGCCACCCCAGTAGCTAGGACTAGAGGCATGTACCACCAAATAAATGCCCAGCTAATTACTTATTTATTGGTACAGATGGGGTGTCTCAGTATGCTGCCCAGGCTGGTCTTGCTCCCCTGGCTTCAAGCAATCCTCCTGCCTTGGCCTCCCAAAGTGTTGGGATTACAGGGTGAGCCATTACACCTGGCCTGCATTTTTCATAACAGTGTCCATTAATCAATGGACAAACAAAATATGGCATATTCATATAATGAAATATTCAGCTATAAAAAGGAATGAAGTACTAATACCTGTTACAACATGGAATAATGTTGAAAACATTATGCCATGTGAAAGTCAGACACAAAAAGCCAAATATTCTATTTCATTTATGTGCAATGTCCAGGCAAGGCAAATGTATAGATACAGAAAGTAGATTTGTGGTTGGCAGAGGATGGGGCAAGGGGGAATTGGAAGTGACTTAATAGTATAAGGATTCTCTTTGGAGTGATGGAAATATTGAAATTAGTGGTGATATCTGCACATTATGAATCCATAAATATCCTGGATTTTCATACCCTGAAAAACAACAAATTTTACATTTTGTAGTATGTGCATCATATCTCAATAAAAAAAATATGATTCCAATTTTTTTTTTTTTTTTTTTGAGATGGAGTCCCGCTCTTGTCACCCGCGCTGGAATGCAATGGTGCGATCTCGGCTCACTGCAACCTCTGCCTCCCAGGTTCAAGCAATTCTCCTGTCTCAGCCTCCCAAGTAGCTGGGATTACAGATGCCTGCCACTATGCCTGGCTAATTTTTATATTTTTAGTAGAGACAGGGTTTTGCCATGTTGGCTAGGCTGGTCTGGAACTCCTGACCTCAGGTGATTTGCCCACCTCGGCCTCACAAAGTGCTGGGATTACACGCACAAGCCACTGCACCCAGCCTATGATTCCAAATTTTTAATGTGTCGTATGAGGTTCTACTTGCTTTGTACCCTAATTTCCTCTTCAGCCTATGTTTTGCCATTCTATTGCTTCCAGCCAAACTGGTCTTTCAGTCCCACAGATACACCATTGATTGTATTTCAAGGCCATTGTATATTCTATTTTCTTTGCTTGGGCAGCTAATCTTTTCTTAGCCTAGCTATCTTCAACTCATTCTTCACAGTTTAGTATAATTACTCCCTATTCCCACTATTAAATATTCCCTTATAGGTATTACTTAATACTTATAAGTATTCCCTTATACTTTCCTTTGAAGTACACTTATCTCAGTGCTGGCATAATAGTCAGTGTTTGTTAGCTACTGAAATTATAAGTGGGAGCTAAAGGATGAGAACACATGGGCACATAGAGGGAACAACACACACTGGGGCCTATTGGAGGGTGAAGGGTGGGAGGAGGTAGAGGATCAGGAAAACTAACTAATGGGTTCTAGGCTTAACACCTGGGTGATGAAATAATACGTACAACAAACCCCTATGACACAAGTTTACCTATATAACAAACCTGCACATGTACCCCTGAACTTAAAAGATAAAAAAAAGAAATTATTTCTAATGTCTCTTCCAACTTTATAAGGTTCTACTCTCTTCACCTGGAACTGTATCTTTAACCAGGTCCAACAGGTGAAAAAACCAATAAGATGGCCTACGATGTCATTATACACTAAGGTTTTAAAAAGGAAAGGGCAAGGATATGGTCATCTCGTTACAGGCAATGCCCTAGCTGTGATCTGGGAATCAACTCACCACTCTCTACTTGCAGTTGATGAATCTGTTTTCCCACCTCTTGCTAACTAATAAGAAGAAACAAACAAATATACAAATCAAAAACCAAAGGCATTGTGTTTTGGAGAAAGCATTTGGATATCTGAAGAAAGCTTTATCTCAGATAACATGACTTCAATCTTCCTATCATTGAACATCAAACCACAGATGTGAAATTAATTAGATCAAAGATACACTGCAACGTTTTCTTCCCTTTTTGTGAAAACTATAGCTGGCTGAAAAGTAATTTTTATGATGGCTGGCTTTCTGACAATTATAATATTTGGAATAGGTGAGTTAGCTGTTACTAGCTTTTTGTAAACACAAAAATTTAAAACATCTACAAACTATTAGAATCACCTTAAAATTAGGACAGTTGGAGCTTTTTCCTCATATGCTTCAAGATTTAGATTGAAGACCTCAAATATACTTCCTTTTCATGGTGGAGTTTCAAGTACTTATCACCCTAGATGCATTCAGTCACTTGGGGACTTCTGATAGATGGTGGTATTAAAATCTACTATAGATTTGCAGTAGATTTTTATCTATCTTAAAGTAGATTTGCTTTCCCCTAGACCATGCATTCTCAAAAGGAGTGATACTGCCCTAAGAGGGTGAAAACTGGTTCTAGGGCAGGCAGGAATGAAGAAAATCTCCCTCTTTTTATGCATAAATCACAGATACACATATATACATATATATACATATACATATACACAGATACACATATACAATATATTCATGACACTAAAACATTAAAATTTTGTGTAGGGAGGAGGGTCAGGGAAAAAAAAAAAAGCCTAGGAAGATTCCTTAAAGTTGTGTAATGAAATAAAGGTTGAGAAACAATGCCCCAGACAGAATACAGTGATACACAGTTAACCTTTTTCAGAAAAATATTGTCATTTGTGCTGGCATAACCTGGAAAGGAATTATCACAGATAATTCATGGCATTTCATAAAACATTATACCTCTGTATAGCACACATATGAGATAGGGCTGTTAAAGGTTACATTACCTCTACAGTAAGTGTTTAAGTTATAATGCATCTCAAAATAGTAATATCTAGGATACATTATCTTCTGCTCTTAAAAACGTGCCCAACTTTGGCAATCTTGAGTTCTCATTTTAGATTAGATTTGATGTATTCTGATTTACTTTTGTCCCAAAAGTTCCAAAATAATGTAGTAAATAGTTGACTACTCTCATGTTCATTGATCATTATATAGCAAGTCCTTGAATACCATCATTTTGTTCAATGTTTTTGTTATATTGCTGATGAGGAAAAAAAATCAATTTCTGGCCGAGGACACTGTATGTGTGGAGTTTACACATTTTCCCCATGCCTGCATGGGTTTTCTCCAGGTACACGTTTCTTCCCACACTCCAAAGATGTGCATGTTAACTGGTGTGTCTAAATCATTACAGTGTGAGCGTGAGTGAGTGTACGTGGGTGTGTGAGTGCTCCCTTCAAAAGAATGACATTCTGCCCAGGGTTAGTTCCTGCCTTGCACCCTAAGCTGCTGGGATAGGCTCTAGCTACCTGCAACCTTGAACTGGACTAACTGGGTAAGCAATTATCTTGTTTTTATTAATCCATCTTAAATGTATATATAGCTTACATGTACTTCAATGTTTAATATTAGAAGTGTTTTGGACTTTATTTACAAGTGTGGTGATATTTTTGTGACCAAAAATATGCTGAAGAAATTCTTGTATATATCAGTTAACCTATGGTAAAAATAGTTTGATTATATATCATTTTGCTTAAAGTTGCAGTTTTCAAGAACCTATTGAACCTATTAAATTAGGCCTTACTATATATATATGATTAACTAGTATCTGCCTACAAAATGTTTATTTATCATCATTAAGTATCTGACTATAACCAATTCTCAGTCAGGTAACAGGAAATTTTAGGCACAAATTAATTCTAAATCTCAGATGTTAGATGAATGAAAATCCAAATATGATGAAAATACTGGCTGGGCACGGTGGCTCACTGCTGTAATCCCAGCACTTTGGGAGGCCAAGGCGCGTGGATTACCTGAGGTCAGGAGTTCCAGACCAGCCTGGCCAACACGGTGAAACCTAGTCTCTACTAAAAATACAAAAATTAGCCGGGCGTGGTGGCGAGTGCCTGTAATCCCAACTACTTGGGAGGCTGAGGCAGGAGAATCACTTGAACCCGGGAGGCGGAGGTTGTAGTAAGCCAAGATCTCGCTGCTGCACTCCAGCCTGGATGACAAGAGTGAAATCTCAAGAAATAAATAAATAAAATAGAAAATACAAACTAAGCACTAATCATCTCTTATCAGTATAATACAAATGGTTATTCTACAACTAATGTTAGTTATTACTGTTTTTTTCCTTTTATTCCTAAAAACAACTTAAGAATAAAAGAAGTGTATTTTTTTTGTGTAAACTTACTGACAAAGGTCCCTGAATAGGTAAGAAAGTATGCCTGAGTTTCCTTCTTAACATAATACTATCTTCAGCCTACTTTTATTATAAGTGGAGGTGGTAATGAGTAACTAAATGAATTGAAGGGGAAACAACCGAAAAAGAGAAGAAACGGTAAAATCCTAACTATACAAAGGGTATTTTTTCTTCCTACTTGTAGAGAGGGAAAGATAAAAAGAGAGGTTTAAAGCAAGCAAGAGATAGTAAAGCACGCTATGTGAAAACATCTCCTTCACATATTTTATTATTTCCCTAGAAAGACTAGTAATTTAATGTTCTTTAAGCATGCAAATAATTCTTAGGAAGCCTTACTTTACGGTGCCTTATATTACTAGATACACAAATAACAGGGACAAGGTTTCTGTCTATAAAGTTACAACTCACTTGGAGATAGAAGACATATACACAAATAACTGTAATGCAAAGCAAAAATGGTAAGAAAATAGAGCTGACTTACTTCATGGGAAGGGAGGGGCTAGAGAAACCACTACTAAGCTTGGAAATTATGTGATGTTTGAAGGTGCAGATGAGTTCTGAAGGATGGTTGGGAATCCCAAAGCTGACAGAAAGCATATATGCAAGCATATTTGGGGAACATGTCCAGTTTGGATGCAGCACAAGGTTTATGAAGGCTAACAGTTGGAGATACAACAGAAAAGACAAAATGGGTAAGGATTATGAAGTTTTAGACAGCAAGGAGTACATATATTATTCAATAAACAAAGCAGAGTGTCATAATCACAGCCATACTTTTACAAATGTTTTATTAAATATCTATGTTTTGGTGATATAAAGGTGAATAGAACCAGCAGCTCTTGGCCTGTTAGGGGTGTGCCAGTTCTGGTCCTGTTTGACCTCAAACACGTTCTTGACCCTTCTGTCGCTCTCTACTGTATGACATAAAGCTTAACTCTATATAGGCAATGTTCCCCAAGCTCTTCTGTCAGCCTGCTACTGGCTGGGCTCAGTAATTAGGAAGCACTGGTGGGAGGTGGGAGGGCAGGAGGAAGCAGCCATATTTTTCCCTCATTCCCTTTCTGCTTCAGTAGAGTCTCCTCTACGACTACCACTCCCTCATCAGACAAGTCTTCCACGTTGCACAGTCAAACCAGCCTCTTGGTTGCTTCCTCTCTCCTTATCCTTCTCATTAGCATAGTGGCTTCCTACTGTTGCTAACCACTGAGATGCCTTAGTTGTAAGCTGCTGGGCGTCTTAGCTTTTCTCTCACCAGTGTAAACCAATTCTCTCATTAAATCTTTCCACGTTAAATACTCAGAATGGTTTCTATTTTTTTTTTTAATGCATGCTGTCTCATACAGAAGGTAACAAATCTATTTAAGAAAACCTTTACAGATGATAGTTTTGGGGACTCCCAGAACTCCTGAAGCTTGTCCATTCATCCATGACTAAAAGACTACTAATAAAACAAAAAACCAAGTAAGTTTCAAATTGGGAAGATGAAAAAGTTCCAGAAACTGATGGTAGTGATGGTTGCAGAAAAATGTCAATATAGTTAACACTACTGATTTGTACATTAAAAAAAAAAACAACAACAACAAACTCATTGTTTTGGGCTTTAAGAACTATACATTTTTTTTTTTTTTTTTTTTTTTTTTTTTTTGAGACGGAGTCTCGCTCTGTCGCCCAGGCTGGAGTGCAGTGGCGCGATCTCGGCTCACTGCAAGCTCCGCCCCCCGGGGTTCACGCCATTCTCCTGCCTCAGCCTCCCGAGTAGCTGGGACTACAGGCGCCCGCCACCATGCCCGGCTGATTTTTTGTATCTTTAGTAGAGACGGGGTTTCACCATGTTATCCAGGATGGTCTCGATCTCCTGACCTCGTGATCCGCCCGCCTTAGCCTCCCAAAGTGCTGGGATTACAGGCGTGAGCCACCGCGCCCGGCCAGAACTATACATTTTTAAATGGTGAATTTTGTTAGTATATTTTATCAAAAAAAGTAAACACACAGCTACAATAAGACATGATAAGGTTGTAACAGAAGTACAACGCTATGGCAACATTTAAGAAGTACTAACTGTACTTGCTGAATGAAGTTTCAGAGATCAGGCATGACCTGAACCTTGAATACAAGTGTACTAGGAAGACAAAGAGAAGTAGAATACATAAAAGAATATTCAAAGAAACTTCAATTCGTTTGACATGTCCGCAGCATAAAGCAGATGTTAAGAAGCTGAGATCAAGTTGGAGAGGTAGGTAGGATCAGTTCCACAGAGCACCTTGAATAAATGGATAAAAACTGAACTGATGGCCCAGAGGCAACAAACGCCTTGATGTATTCTGGCCCACACAACATTTTGTAAAATCCCAACAAGGCAATAAGGGCTACTTAAGTGGAGTAGTGAGATGCAAAAGTCAGAGTGCGGTATCCTGAAGGATAAAAGGTAGGTGAAGAACAGCAACTAAGTGGAATTCATTGTTCTTTGAATAAATTTGACTTCTGAAAGGATGACACAGAACATAAGGCAGAATGTTCTGTTTAATGGGTGTCTAATGTCTAGTGGGGTCCAGAAAAGTGTTTTTTTGTGTGTGTGTGTTTAAGAGTAAAAAAAAACCTAATTATCTGAACACTAAGGGGAGAAAACTTACTTCTCTATGTTCAGCAACTGGCATAGTGTTTGGAACATATTAGGCACCCAAAGATTTGCTAGAAAAAAAACATTATGAAGGGACCAATAACAAGAGGAGCTGAAGATGGGGAGGGGGTACTGATAGGAGAAGAATCATGAGTAAATAATAAACCTGATATGAGAAAGATATACACGATATATATCTATTTAAGATGTAAAATGATAAACGACAAAAGTAAGAGCATTAGGCACGGGGAGGCTTTTTTGTATTGTATACTCCTGCCCATTTGAAATTTTTAGTAAGAACAGAATTATCTCAATTTTCAGAATAAAAGGTATAGTGTGAACGCTTCAGGGAGATTTGTAACAACAGTAAATAAAATCAATTGCAAGGACAACTGTCTGGGAAGCCATGACAGAAGTCCAAAAGAGAAGTAATGGCAGGCACATTGTGGGATTGGTGGCAGTGAAAATGGAATGTGAATGACAAAGATTTTTAAGATAAGAAAACCATGGCTGGAGTTTTTTGTCCATTAAATGAAAAGCAGGAAATCAGCAGAATAGCTGGTTTGTGGAGAAAGAATACTCACAAATTGATGTGAATTATTTCAATTAGAAAATGATACTGCTTTCTTAGGACTTTCTTAACTAGAGGTGATTTCGCCCTCCAGGGGACATACTAGCAGTATCTAGAGACATTTTCCCTGATCACAACTGGGTAATGGTAGGGTGGGGAACGGGTGTCCTACTGTAATCTAGTGAATAGAAGCCAGGAATGCTGCTAAACATCCTACAATGTTTGAGCACAGGATAGCTCCCCACAATAAAGAATTATGAGGACCAAAATGTTAACAGTACTGAGGCTGAGAAACCATGTTTAAGACTATAGTTACCAAAACTCAACTAGATTACCAAACTGCCAAAACTCAGAATTCTTAAGCAAAAGATTAATCAGACATTAACAAAACATTAAACTTGTCATTAAGTTTCTTCAAAAATGGATGGTGGAACCATTTCCGTTTAACGTTTCCTGCAAAATGTGCTTATCAAGAGCCCTGCGCAAGTAACATTTTTGTGGACAGCGCTGGTCATTTAAAAGAGGCACAAGACAAATGGGTTTTCCGAACAATAAAATAATGGTAGTAATGGCTGTGAATACTATGGGAGGTTTCATCACAGATGCTTGCCATTTACTTTTAGGGACGTCGCATATGACGTCTGTAAATCACTGGCTCGGGTTCTGAGCTTTACGTGGCTCTCGTCTCCTGTAGTACAACCCTCTTTATTCTTTCAGGGGACAAACAACAACAAAACCCGTCTCTCACACAGACAATACACCCTGACAGACAAGTGACCCACAAACCATCCCCTCCTCAAATGAAGGTAAAACTAGGGCTAGACAACGTTCAACT
The DNA here is from genome assembly GCF_028878055.3 of Symphalangus syndactylus. Taxonomy (NCBI): domain Eukaryota; kingdom Metazoa; phylum Chordata; class Mammalia; order Primates; family Hylobatidae; genus Symphalangus; species Symphalangus syndactylus. The sequence continues at coordinate 125,086,643 of NC_072425.2, forward strand.
AATTTAAGGCAATTAACCCTCTGAAATTTTTTGCTGATCAAAGGAATAGGAATTGCTGTTTTAAAATACGCAACTGGCATTTCACACCTCTACATTGGACGACGTATTGCGTGGAGGATGGAGAAGGAAGATCACCTCTACTCCCAAATTCGTAGTTATAAGGGCGGGTTATTAGAAGGGCGCCAGGAAGGTCTCCCTACAAAGATGGGGGGCCGGGGAAGTCTTTATTTGCCCTATTTTGGTCCCAGCACTGAACCAAGGAAAGTGCGCCCAAGGTTGAAGCACACGCAATCCGTCCGTCATGCAGACAAATGCTCTTTCAGCGGTCCTAATTAAGTGCGGAGGCCTGACTTTCCCTCCGAATCCGCCCCAGGTGTTCCACCCCGAGCTTCCCCTCGTCCTTCCCCTCGCCACGCAGCCTCTGAAGAGAGGAGCATCTACATACAAAGAGGCTTAAACTGCCCAGAACCTCCAAATGACGAAGAATCACCGCCAGTCTCAACTCGTAAGCTGGGAGGCAAAACCCCAAAGCTTCCCTACCCAGGGAAAACCTTTGGCCCCAAAGGTCCTTCTGTCCGGCATAGCCGGGTCCAGTAACCCTCCTTCCCGCGTCCGGGCTTACCCAATACAAGCCGGGCTACGTCCGAGGGTAACAACATGATCAAAACCGCAGCAGGAACCACAATAAGGAACAAGACTCAGGTTAAAACAAACACAGCGACAGCTCCTGCGCCGCATCTCCCGGTTCCAGTGGCGGCACTGAACTCGCGGCAATTTGTCCCGCCTCTTTCGCTTCACGCCAGCCAATCACTTCTGCCAGAGAAAGAAAGGCGCCGAAATGAAACCCGCCTCCGTTCGCCTTTGGAACTGTCGTCACTTCCGTCCTCAGACTTGGAGGGGCGGGGATGAGGAGGGCGGGGAGGACGACGAGGGCGAGGAGGGTGGGTGAGAGCCCCCGAGCCTGAGCCGAAGGGCGAGCCGCAAACGCTAGGTCGCTGGCCATTGGTGGACATGGCGCAGGCGCGTTTGCTCCGACAGGCCGAATGTTTTGGGGGAGTGTTTTGAGCGCGGAGACCGCGTGATACTGGGTGCGCATGGGCACACCGTGCTCTGCCGCCGCTCGGCCTTGCTTCTTCCTCCAGAAGTGGGCGCTGGGCAGTCACGCAGGGTTTGAACCGGAAGCGGGAGTAGGTACCTGCGTGACTAACGGAGAAAAGAAGCCGTGGCCGCGGGAGGAGGCGAGAGGAGCAGGGATCTGCGCTGCAGCCACCGCCGCGGTTGATACTACTTTGACCTTCCGAGTGCAGCGGTAGGGGCGCGGAGGCAACGCAGTGGCTTCTGCGCTGGAAAATTCAGTCGTGTGCGACCCAGTCTGTCCTCTCCCCAGACCGCCAATCTCATGCACCCCTCCAGAGCGGCCTTTGACTCCTCTCCTCACTCCATCTTTCCTGGCCTCTCTCGGGGTTCTTAGCGAACTTGGCCAATAACCTCCTCCTTTTAAACGCCCTGAATTGAATGAACCCTGCCTCCTGCGCATCCTCTTTTCATGTCACCTTAGGGTTCAGATTTAACTACGCGACTTGACTAGTCATCTTTTGTTCTCTCTCTCGTACTTAGTACTTTTAGTCAGCAAGCACTTATTGATATTTCAACTTCAGCCTCGCGGTTAAGAGCTTGGGCTCGGGAATCATACGGCTGGAATTGGAATTCTGTCACTCGTGTGGCCTCTCTCTACTGTCTTGTGAAGATAAGTGAGATAATCTTGACCTGTGGTGAGCACTCGTGAGCGTTAGCTGCTGTTTTTACCAGGTACAGATAAGACAACTACAGTGGATGATAATGTGTGTGATAGGGGAGTACTCTGATGGTAGAGGAGTGACTTTGGTTCTCTGCAAACTCAGCCTGAGACTATCAATTCAGTTTGTGGTGAGACCTCGCAGTGTTACCTTGGCAGATGGTAGAAGCCTTCCAGATGGAAGGAAAAATGCGTGTAAAGGCAGAAAGTGTAGAAGGACCCTGAAGCTCCAGAGTGAGGTTTGGCATTGAATGAAATACATTTTGTGGGTTTTTAGCTGCTGAAGTCATAGGAATGGATGAGACCAAGAAAACAAAGCTGTTCTTTGAGGTATGAGCGGAAGAAGAGCTATCAGGAGACTTTCCAAACAGTTATAACGGAAGGGAATATGATCATTGCTAACATTTGCTGTGTTTCAGGCACTGTAAGCATGTATATGGGTCCTTATAGGAACTCATAGAGGTAGGTATTAGTATTTTTCCTTTTATCATTGAGAAGCTGAGGTTTGAAGAGATTAGTGAACTTGCTTTAGATTATACAGTTTGTAAGTGGCTGAACCAGGATTTGAACTAATACAATCTGACTACAGAGGCCACACTCCTTAGCACTAGAAAAGAATGGCATGCCAGGGGCAGAGTTATTTCTAAGAAGATGGGATATAAGCGTCATTGTCAAGTTCTGCAAAGGGGTCAACTTGGTTGAGATCTAAAAAGGAACATTGAATTCATCAATTCAGAGGCTCGTAGGAAGTAGGAAATCTTTATCTTTTCATTTGATCCTTGAGTGGAACCTAGATATTCTGGATTAATGTATAAATGAAGTTCATCTTTATATGGTGACACTCATATTCTAGTTGACTACCTAATAGTTCTCTGCCTTCTTTCAGTTCCGCCAACATACTGTGTTCTTTAACACTGTAGAACTCTTTGGCTATGCTAGTCTCCTTCTCTGAAGTGTTGGTCCTCTAGCCCTTTTTTTGATTGGCATCAGTTAGTTCAGATCTTGGCTTTATTATAAACTCCTCTGAGATACGTTCCCTGACAGTTTATCTAAAATAATTCTCTTTACAGTTATTTTCTATTACTATATTTTTGTTTCCTCAGAGGCATACATCACAATTTGGAATTATGCATTGGTTTATCAATTTACTTGTTTATTGTCACCCTGCTGCCCAGATATGACTCCATGAGGGTAGGATTTGTATCTGTTTAGTTCATTATTTGTCTAGCTATACGTAGTAAATATTGTTTGCATCTATCAGTGAATGAACATCTTCCGTTTATGTAGATAATACTGAACTGTTTTGTTTTCTTCAAAGTAATCATTAAGAAACTGAAGGTAAGAAAAACAAGTTCAAAGAAGTCACACCATGGGGAAAAAAAAGTCAAGTTTAGGGCTGCCTCTTCCGGGAAGTGTCAAATCTTTAGTGTATTTAGGAATAAAAGTGCCAACCCTTATGGTTCTTTGGATATTGCTAAGGTATTTTCATTGGTTAGATTACCAGTTTCATTTTCCTTATTGACTCAAGAAGACTTTAAGCTGAGATTGAAGAAGTAAGAAGATTCCTAGATAAAACCATAAGGAATGGAAAAACAAAAATGATAATACTTGTCCACAGGAAGTATATAATCATATGAAAAGGACTCAAATAACAATCTGTAATCTATAGCAGAGTAAAGCGGAGGTTGTAATAATGTTGGGGGATGGGGGAGGTCAGAAGAACCACCAGTGAATACAAAAGGAGAATAGAATCAGAGCCATCTGCTAATAAAATGAGTAGTCAGCTCTTTTTGTTTTTTTTGTTTTGAGACAGAGTCTCGCTCTGTCACCCAGGCTGGAGTGCAATTGCGTGATCTCAGCTAACTGCATTTTCCGCCTCCTGGGTTCAAGTGAGTCTCCTGCCTCAGTCTCCCCAGTAGCTAGGATTACAGGCACGTGCTACCACACGTGGTTAATTCTTGTATTTTTAGTAGAGACGGGGTTTCACGATGTTGGCCAGGCTGGCTGGTCTCGAACTCCTGACCTCATGAAATGCCCACCTCAGCCTCCCAGAATGCTGGGATACAGGCATGAGCCACCACACCTGGCCCCGGTAGTCAGCTCTTACTAAGAATATTCAGACAGGGCATTCATTTTGTAGGAGACATTCCTTCCTTTATAGGAAGATTGGACCTGGTCTCTTAGTTCCTCCCAATTTTGAGATTCTGTGAGATTGAATTGGGGCAGAGAAACATACTTGATCTTGAAAGATTAAGTAGAATTTAGATGGATGGATAGGAGAAGGACTTTCCCTACCTTTTTACATCTTGAGATATAGGTATGTGTAGGTATAATATACATAAATATATGTATTTTTTCTCTGTTTACAGACATAGCTTAATAAAAAAACTTCTTTGTATTATAGAAAGGTTTAGATCAGAACTAGTAAAACAGAATGCTGTTTCTTTTTTTTTCTTTTCTATTTTACTTTAGGTTCTGGGGGTAGATGTGCGGGTTTGTTACATGGGTAAATTGCGTGTTGCTGAGGATTGGTGTATGAATGATCCTGTCACTCAGGTAGTGAGCGTAGTACCTGATAGGTAGCCCTTCAAGCCATACCTCCCTCTCTTTCCGTCCCTCAAACAGTCCCCAGTGTCTGTTTTTCCCATCTTCGTGTCCGTGTTGAAATGCTGTTCTGACTACATTTTTTTGAAGGACATCAAAAGAGAGTTTGATTATATCAGAAGCCGCCAAAAGAAGAGAGCTACTACAGTGGAATCAAGGCATAGTAAAATATAGTTGGTCCTTGATATTTGCAAAGGATACCACCATAGCATAGAATTTCCTTCATTTCCTTTTAAAACAGAAATGTCATTTTACTCCTATTGTTATGTGTTACATAAGAACCTTAATACCAGTTGAGACGGAAGTGGTAGGCAAAGCTTGCTAGCTCTGATAACTTCCTACTTATCAGTTCCAAAGCATGTTTTAAGCCTTTGGCTCAGCAAAATGACACGTCTCTCCATGTAAGCAAGAGTACTTTTTTTTTTTTCATTGAGACGGAGTCTTGCTCTGTCACCAGGCTGGAGTGCAGTGGTGCGATCTCCGCTCACTGCAACCTCCACCTCCTGGGTTCAAGCGATTCTCCTGCCTCAGCCTCCTGAGTAGCTGGGACTATAAGCGCGCACTACCACGCCTGGCCAAGAGTGCTTTTAAATAGTTCATTGTCCATGTTAAATCCTTGAGTGCTCATTTCCTTATTTACCTGGCTGTTTTCTATTCATCTTTCATGTCTCAATTTAAATGTCATGTTTCTTTGGTCTCAGAGTAATATACTTCCCCCATCTCCCACCCTGACAGAGCCTTCCTCTGTTGCCCAGGCTGGAGTACAGTGGCTCGATCATGGCTCACTGAAAGCTCTGCCTCCCGGATTCAAGCGATTCTCCTGCCTCAGCCTCCTGAGTAGCTGGGATTACAGGCGCGCGCCACCAAGCCGGCTAATTTTTGTATTTTTAGTAGAGACGGGGTTTCAACATGTTGGCCAGGCTGGTCGAACTCCTGACCTTGTGATCCTCCCACCTTGGCCTCCCAAAGTGCTGGGATTACAGGCGTGAGCCACTGCGTCCAGTGTAAATTATACTTTTATTTTAATCCTGCTACTACTGCAAGCAAGGCAAACATTTTTGTGTTACAGCATTGCTTGTATATTTAAGAAAATCTCATTTTAAATATGGAAATGTTAAGAAAAATTATTGTGCCTTTGATCAGAATGTGCCTCTAATTGTACAGTTAAATCTAACTATAAATACTGCAGTATAAAATAATTATATATACATTTTTTCACACCTCTCTCTCTCTATATATATGCATATATATACATATATATACCTATATGTATTTTTTTTTTACAGACAGTGATGTGTGTTCTGAAATTGTGAACCATGAGTCTAGTACTTAATGATCTGCTTATTTGCTGCCGTCAACTAGAACATGATAGAGCTACAGAACGAAAGGTAGTAAATTACTTAAATTCAATTTTTCCTTGAAATAAGTGTGATTAGTAACCCATTATTATTTCCTTTTTATTTTCAGAAAGAAGTTGAGAAATTTAAGCGCCTGATTCGAGATCCTGAAACAATTAAACATCTAGATCGGCATTCAGATTCCAAACAAGGAAAATATTTGAATTGGGATGCTGTTTTTAGGTATTCTACTCAAATTTATTTTACTGTCTTTATTTTTCTCTTTCATATTTATTTCTGTTGTGATATTATTTTTGTGTGTAAGTGTTAACATTTATCTTTGCTTCCTATATATCATTATGCCTTGCATATGAATTTGGCATTTAATATTTATCCAAAACATAATTTTTAAAGGTTGTTCATATAGAAACTTAAAAATTATAAATTATTTCTTCAATAAAATGTTTTAGACATATCTCACTCAAAATTGAGAGAGAATTTCTTTCATTTTAGTTAGTTCACAAGACTTCAGATTAGAGGAAAAAATTATAATAAATGTTTGGATATTACTTTTACACCTTTAAATATTACTCTGATTATAAGTAAATGCCGTGTGTTAAATTGTAATAAAACGAGTAAAAGGAAGATTGGAATACTTGTATATGAATTTGGTTAAAAACAAAAAATACCTCAAACAATGAAAAAACACAACTGATTGTTGGACAGGAGTGGCAAACAGGGTTGATGCATTTTTACATTGAGACATCATTTTCAACCATGAAATCCATTTATAACTAGAAACAGGTTGTAAGGATTAGGAAAGATGAATAAAGTATTTTAAATACTGAGAGTATTAAATAAACTAGAAATAACATTTGTAGTCAAGAGGAAGTATGTCTTTAGTTGTCCTTCAGTGTTTATGACAGATTCTGTTTTATTTTTAGCTCCTATTTGGTATTAGATGGACTGTTAGAGATTTGAATGCATGTAAAATGAAACATGCATGCTGTTTTTCCTCTGGTTTTCTAGTTTATTTTAAATACCACAAATATGATTATAACCTGAAGATGAATAATATTTTGTATAAGCTGATCTGGTAGGTCAAATATGCATCCAGCACTCCTGGCTAGTAATGAATATCTTCTAGGCAGGCTTCATTTAATGGCTAGCAACATTACCAACTGCCTAAGAAAGAGGTAGATCCTATACAGAATAACAGAAGGAGTTGAGAGAGGATTGAGAGGGTCCTTACTAGCATTGTAAGCTTTTAATGACAAATTTAGAAAGCAGGCAGTAAAGCAATAGAAAGTCATAGAAGATTAAGGGCTTTGCAGACCAGACATTAAATTGGTCTTGTAGGAGTTAGGCCTTGAAAGAGATATTTAATTGTTTTATTTGTTTTATTCAGCTGGTATAGTAATCTAAGCAAGGTTGTTTAAAAGTTGCTCTTTGTGATGGCATGAACAGCTTTTGAAATTACTATAATTTAAGTATTCAATGAGTTTCTGAAATTGCATTTTGTTTTCTTGAAGATTTTTACAGAAATATATTCAGAAAGAAACAGAATGTCTGAGAATAGCAAAACCAAACGTATCAGCCTCAACACAAGCCTCCAGGCAGAAAAAGATGCAGGAAATCAGTAGTTTGGTCAAATACTTCATCAAATGTGCAAATAGAAGTAAGTGATGTTATAAATTATAAATAAATGGCTTAACAGATTACTGTTGCGTGAGTTTTTTTCAGATCATTTTAAGGACTTAACTGTTGCATGAGTTTGTTCTAAATATAATAAGATAAAAGTTGAGTGCAAGTACATATAATGATTTTTATTTTTATTAAAAGGTTTTTTTTTAGGGCTAGTCAAGTGAAGCGGTGGGAGTGGAGAAGGAACAAATAAAATCTGTAACTGGTTGTGATCGATTAGCTGTAAACACCACTGCACTCAGGCCAGCCTGGTTTTTAATATTACAGGTTCAAATATTTGGGGAAATTTATGAAAGCACAGAATGACAGAAATCTGAGGATTGAAGGGATTTATTTATTTAAGAGATAGGGTGTTGCTCTGTCACCCAGGCTGGAGTGCAATGGTGTGATGATAGCTCACTGCAGGCTCAAGCTTCTCTGTTCCTAAATGATCCTCCTGTCTTGGCCTCCTAGTAGCTAGGACTACAGAAGTGCATCACCATGCCAGGCTGATTTTTTTTTTTTAAGAGATGTTATTTCACTGTTTTGCCCAGGCTGATCTTGAACTCTTGGCCTCATGCATTCCTCCCCCTGCTCAGCCTCCCTAGTTATTGGTATTACAGATGTGAGCCACCATGCCCAGTGAAGGAATTAAAAATTACTGTTTTAACTACCCAGTCTTGGATGCCCTCTATACGTCCCTAGCCTTTTAGGTAGAAGTGCAGTCTTCATGATTGAATATACTTTCAAGGCTTTCTTTTTCATCTTTGAATAGCATTAAGAGTATTAAAAACTGGCCAGGCCTTGTGGCTCATTCCTGTAATCCCAGCACTTTGGGAAGCCAAGGCAGGCAGATCACCTGAGGTCAGGAGATTGAGACCAGCCTGACCAACATGGCAAAACCCCATCTCTACCAAAAATACAAAAATTAACTGGGCATGGTGGTGCACGCCTGTAATTCCAGCTACTTGGGAGGCTGAGGCACTAGAATTACTTGAACCTGGCAGGCAGAGGCTGTGGTGAGCTGAGATTACGCCACTACACTCCATCCTGGGCGACAGAGCGAGACTCTCAAAAAAAGAAAAGTATTAAAAACATATCTTTTGTTACTGCTTCTCCCTTCTGAGAGTATATAAAAAACTCCTATTTACTTTTTTAGTGTGACATCCTTAGAGATGTTTGAAAGTAGCCACAATATTTCCTGAGTCCTCATCTCTAAAGTTCATAAACTCACTTTCTTCAGCTCACGTGACTTAGGTTTTATGCCACTGTCCTCCGAATATCTTCACTTTAATTGTCTGTCTTAAAGTGTGGGCCTCTACTTACAGGGAAGAGGCCAGAAAAACAAACAAAGTGTGGGACTCGTTTTTTTTAATACGGGATCTTGCTCTGTAGCGCAGGCTGGAGTGCATGCAGTGGTGCAATCTTGGCTCACTGCAGCCTCCGCCTCCTGGGCTCAGGTGATCCTCCTGCCTCAGCCTCCCAAGTAGCTGGGACTATAGGCACGGGCCACCATGTCTGGCTAATTTTTGTATTTTTAATAGTGACAGGGTTTCCCTGTGTTGGCCAGGCTGGTCTCAAACTCCTGACCTCAAGTGATTTTCCTGCCTTGGCCTCCTGAAATGCTGGGATTACAAGTGTGAGCCACTGCACCTGGCCAGGACTCAATCTTTTAGGTATATTCTAATTAGTACAGAGTGAAGCAAGTCTTGCTTATCTTTCATTCTGTACTTTTACTGATTAATTCTAAGATCATGTGAGCTTCCTTGGCTGTCAGAACCAACACTAAACGGACATTTTACTTGCTATGATTTGAGGAAAAAAACAACCCCCAAAAATATTTTTTTCTCCTGATGAGCCAAATAGTTCCCATCTTTAACTTGTACAATTAATATTGTGAAGAGTTGATTTTTTGGAACCAAAATGCAGGATCCTGGTAAGCTTTTGTAAGGAAATGGGCTTCACACACACTGAAAAGCTAGAGGCAGAAATGTGTGTTCAGGGACTCCTGGGCTCTTCACAGATAAGGATGTTGCTTTGTGATACCAACTCTTAATTTAAGAATCAGGAGGGTGAGGCGCGGTTGCTCACACCTGTAATCCCAGCACTTTGGGAAGCTGAGGCGGGCGGATCACCTGAGGTCAGGAGTTTGAGACCAGCCTGGCCAATATGGCGAAACCCCATCTCTACTAAAAATACAAAAAATAGCTGAGTGTGGTGGCGGGTGCCTGTAATCCCAGCTACTCGAGAAGCTGAGGCAGGAGAATTGCTTGAACCTGGGAGGTAGAGGTTGCAGTGAGCTGAGATTGTGCCATTGCACTCCAGCCTGGGCAACAAGAGTGAAACTCTGTCTCAGAAAAAAAAAAAAAAAAGAATCAGGAAAGCCCCCAAATAGGTAAATATTTAGTAGAAGTATGCAGATTATTAGTGAATATTTCAGATTGGTGGTATGAGACTTGAGTCCAAAGAATAATGGTTTAGTCAATTTTCTACCTCCTCTGAGATGCCAGTTTGTGTGGATAGCTTCAACCCCTTGTCAGAGACTCCAGCAGAGACAAAGGAAAACTACACCAAAATATTCTGCACCCACTTTTGCTCTGTGTGGTAGCTTTGTATCCAGTAAAATATTTTATTTGCTAGTAATGCTGGGATATAGTAGGTACTTACTGAAAGAGTGAATGAGAGAAAGATAACATGTCAATTTTGTAGCCCACCAGAAAAGTTTGCAATGTGTACAGTAGTTTTGCCTTGCAGTGAACAAACCTTTTAATTGCAACATTAACAATGGAGATTACATTTGAAAATGCGTCAGCATGTTGGTGTATAAGAAAGAGTTGATGAAATTATCAATGCAGGTCATTTAAGTAGTTGAAAATTAGTTTTTTAATTTACGGCTTCCTTTTCTTTCAAATTTGACTTTGTTACTTAAACCTTTTTAATCTTGGGGCAAAACCAGGGAGTTACTATTCCCTCACCCCACTTCAGTTGTTTTTTTGAAAAGATTGGAGGGTTGATGGAAATTTAACATATGTCTAGACTTTGCCAGTCTTGCTTAGCATTGGTATCCAAGATATGATGAAGAAATAGAGATTAGAAAAAAAGAAGTAAAAGGCAGCTGAGAAGAAGCAAGTAAGCAAATACTGTTGATTTCTCTCCTTTTTTTTTTTTTTTTTTTTAGACAAAGTCTTGCTTTGTTGCCTAGGCTGGAGTACAGTGGTGCAGTCTTGGCTCACTGCAGCCTCTTCCTCCTGGGTGCAAGCGATTCTCCCGTGTCAGCCTCTAGAGTAGCTGGGACTATAGGCACACGCTGCCAGGCCTGGATAATTTTTGTATTTTTAGTAGAGATGAGGGTTTTGCCATGTTGGCCAGGCTGGTCTCAAACTCCTGGCCTCAAGTGATCTGCCTGCCTCTGCCTTCCAATATGCTGGGATTATAGGTGTGAGCCACCACACCCAGACTACTGTTCATTTCTTTTCTTTTTTTTTTTTTGAGACAGAGTTTTGCTCTTGTTGCTCAGGCTAGAGTGCAATGGTGCCATCTCGGCTCACTGTAACCTGTGCCTCCTGGGCTCAAGCGATTCTCCCGCCTCAGCCTCCCAAGTAGCTGGGATTACAGGCATGCCCCACCATGCCCAGCTAATTTTGTATTTTTAGTAGAGACGGGGTTTCACCACGTTGGTCAGGCTTGTCTCGAACTCCTGACCTCAAGTGATCCACCCGCCTTGTTGTCCCAAAGTGCTGGGATAGGCGTGAGCCACTGTGCCCAGCCTGTTCATTTCTTTATGTTAGCATTTGTCTGCTTTTGTACAAAGCTTAAATAGAGTCTAGATAGTACAAAACTCAGCTGTGAAAAATGTTAAGTTCCATAAGATTCCTGAAAGTCTCTGCAGGTAGGCTGGGCACAGTGGCTCATGCCTCTAATCCTAGTACTTTGTGAGACCAAGGCAGGCAGATTGCTTGAGCACGGGATTTTGAGACCAGCCTGGGTAACATGGTGAGACCTCGTCTCTACAAAAACACAAAAATTAGCCAGGTGTGGTGGTGACCACCTGTAGTCCCAGCTACTTAGGAGGCTTAGGGAGGAAGATCGCTTGAGCCCAGGGGGCAGTGGTTGCAGTGAGCCACGATCATGCCATTGCACTCCAGCCTCGATGACAGAGTGAGATCCTGTGTCCAAAAAAAAAATAAAAGTCCCTGCAGGCAACTTGTACTTTTAAGAAAGATTTGATCCCAGAAGTTTGAGACCAACCTAGGCAACATAGGGAGACCCCAACTTTACAAAAACTAAAAAAATTAGCTGGGTGTAGTGGTGCTTGCTTGTGGTCCTAGTTACCTGGGAGGCTGACATGGGTAGATCTCTTAAGTCCAGGAGGTCAAGGCTGCAGTGAGTCATGATGAGGCCACTGCACTCCAGCTTGGGTGACAGAGCGAGAGACTGTCTCAAAAACAAGCAAAACTATGAAAAAAAAGTCAACATATTTCTTGAAATACTTCTCATATTTGGTAGAGGAGGGAGATATATTGGGATAAAGGACATAGGAAAATAGGATTTTATTATAATATTAATTTCTGTAGTTATTCAACACAAATTAATTTTTATTGAGCATTTGCTATTAGGGCAGTCACTGGGCTTTTATGTCAGAATATAGAGATTAATTCCTTTCCTTAAGGATCTAATCATACAATGGATGTTTTAGATTAGAAAAATGTTACAAGGACTATAAGAGAAATGCAGAGGGTACTAGAAAAAAGGATCACATGGTTGTGTATTTCATAACTGGACAATGCCTAAAATTATGAAATGAGCCATAAGTGAAGATGATTTTGCAGTTATATCAGTGTATATTTATTTCCCATAGCCTGTGAATATAACTAGTTTCATCATACAAAAACCCTAATCCAGAATATATTCATATTTACATGAGTTGTGTTCTGCTCATAGTTATAGCAATAAATGTATTCAATTTTAAGATTGTCAGTATTGAAAAATGGCATTTCTGCTGTGACATAAATATAATTTACTGAAAATGAGAATTAAATTATTTTTAAATGTAATTTTGTTACCTTCAAGAATATGTATCTAGTCATGCCGAGTTTTCAGAATCTCTAATAAGTAAATAACATGCTGTTAAAAATGACACAGGCACAGGGGTCAGGCACAGTGGCTCATACCTTTAGTCTCAGCACTTTGGGAGGCCAAAACAGGAGAATCCCTTGAGCTCAGGAGTTCAAGACCAGCCTGGGGAACATTGTGAGAGATTCTGTCTCTATGAAAAATTTAAAAAATTAGCTGGGCATGGTGGCACAACATCTATAGTCCCAGTTACTTGGGAGGCTAAGGTGGGAGGATCCCTTGAGCCTGAGAGGTTGAGGCTGCTGTTGGATGTGATCATGCCACTGCACACCAGCCTGGGTAATATAGAGCCAGACCCTGTCTTTAAAAAAAAAAATTACAACCTGAGGTATTTGTATGCCATAAATGCTATTATAGGACTTAGAACTAGTTTTGCTTTCCAAGGTAAATATTCTCCTTGTAATCTTATGTTATTCTAATAAATTCATTCTTCATAAAGAGTGCCAAAGGCCGGGCGCAGTGGCTCACGCTTGTAATCCCAGCACTTTGGGAGGCCGAGGCGGGCGGATCACGAGGTCAGGAGATCGAGACCACGGTGAAACCCCGTCTCTACTAAAAATACAAAAAATTAGCCGGGCGTGGTGGCGGGCGCCTGTAGTCCCAGCTACTCGGAGAGGCTGAGGCAGGAGAATGGCGTGAACCCGGGAGGCAGAGCTTGCAGTGAGCCGAGATTGTGCCACTGCACTCCAGCCTGGGCGACAGAGTGAGACTCCGTCTCAAAAAAAAAAAAAAAAAAAAAAAGAGTGCCAAAAAACTTGGGAACATGTTTGGTCTAACACCAGAAGTTGTGAATTATTAAGGTTATAATTGTTTAAGAATGATTGCTTTTCGAGGTGGGCAGATCACTTGAGGTCAGGAGTTCAAGACCAGCCTGGCCAACATGGTGAAACCCTGTCTCTACTAAAAATACAAAAATTAACGGGGTGTGGTGGTGCACGCCTGTAGTCTCAGCTACTTGGGAGGCTGAGGTGGGAGAATCACTTGAACCCAGGAGGTGGAGGCTGCAGTGTGCTGAGTTTGTGCCACTGCATTCCAGCCTGGGTGACAGACCAAGATTCCATCTCAAAAAAAAAAAAAAAAAGAATGATTGTTTTTGCTATATATTCCTATAAAAGAGGCATTGGCAAACTTACTGTGTAGAGGCCAGATAGTAAATGTTCTTGACTTTATAGGCCATGTAGTCATCTCTGTCTTAATTACAAAAGCAGCCGTAGACAATAAGTAAATGAATGGATGTGACTACGTTCCAATAAAATGTTATTTGCAAAAAAAAAAAAAAAAATGAATTTTGCTTGGGGCCATAATTTGCCAATTTCTTCTCTGCAAAAGAAGTTTAGTTAATAGTAATTTCCCAAATGGAATTATTTAAATAGTTGCCATTCCAAGTGTCTTTTATTTTTGTTCAAATTTATGTTTTTCTTTCTTTGTTTATTTTTAAATAGGAGCACCTAGGCTAAAATGTCAAGAACTCTTAAATTATATCATGGATACAGTGAAAGATTCATCTAATGGTGCTATTTACGGAGCTGATTATAGCAACATACTACTCAAAGACATTCTTTCTGTGAGAAAATACTGGTGTGAAATATCTCAGCAACAGTGGTTAGGTATGTTTTGAAGGTTGTTGTTTGTGAATTTTTCCTCATGAAATGAAACTTCACCAAAGAAAGCACTCTGTCTGCATCTGTCTGTATCCCCCAAGTGACCTGACAGTTTAACAGTACTTTAGTAAAATTATATGGTTATTGAACCTGACTCTTAATTTTTATTTATTATGTAACTTCTGAATAAAGTCATAAATAATATATCAGGTGCCTGATATCAGAGCTGGAATTACAGTTGAAAAATACCATCTCCATTGTCAAGGAGTTGACAGTGGCAGAAGAAAACCCAAGTAAATCACAGTTTCATAATGTGCTGTAATACAGACATGTTTGGGTTCAGTAGGTATACAAAACAGTGACACCTAAACTCAACTATGATTTAAGTAGAAAGGGAGAAAACCAAGAGAGAGAAGTACTATAAAAGTAAAAGCAGGCAGGGTGCAGTGGCTCACGCCTGTAATCCTAGCATTTTGGGAGGCCAAGGCCGGTGGATTGCTTGAGCTCAGGAGTTAAAGACCAGCCTGGGCAACATGGTGAAACTCTGTCTTTACAAAAAATAGCGGAGGTAATGGCTCACGCTTGTAGTCCCAGTTACTTGGGAGGCTGAGGCAGGAGGATCACCTGAGCCCTGGAGGTTAAAGCTGCACTGAGCTGTGATGACACTGCACTCAGGCCTTGGCGACAGATTGAGACCCTGTTTCCATTTAAAAAAAAAAAAAAAAAAGTGAAAGCAAGAGAGTTTAAAGTTCAAAGGGGTGTGGCCAACATTTTAAGTGTTGTAGAAAGGATAAGACACAAAAGTATCCATTGGATGAGGCAGTTAGCACACTACTTCTAAGGTAATGGAAATCAAATATATTAGAATAGAATGCATTAGAAGACAATGTACAGAACCCAGTGATTCACTAGATGTGTAGAGTGTGTGCTAGGGAGGAATCTGGTGTTGTTGCCTGTTTATAGCTGGGAGGTACTGAGAGACCACAAAGGAAGGAAGTTATGGTCAGAGATTGAAATACTTCAGTTTGTTGATTTCAAAGATGGAGAATTTCTGGGTTTGAGAATAAGTGAAAGTAGGATTTGACATTAACAAGATGATTTTAAGTCAGATGTCAAAGTCTTCTAATACACGAACTCTAAAAGTTTAGAAGCTTTTTTTTTTCATGGAAAGTATTTAAGCTAAATTTTGCTAGCTGAATTAAAAGACATTTGTCCATATTCTCTATTGCCATTTTATTATTTCAAAATGAGATGCATGTGAACCACAAAACTACTACCTAATCAGTACCCTCACTCCTACATTACACTCTACTGTTCCCATGAGAATAAATGCCTTCTCAGCTGTTGTACTAATTTCTTAGGAGTCATTTGTAGCCTTTATGTTACTCTGAACACAAGATAGGCTGTGTCTGTAATAGGGCCCTCAACAAGCCTAGAGACAGCCTTTGGGAATAGGCTGGTGATATCTAGGTTACTCAGCCAGATCTTTCCCCAGTATGGCTGGTCATATGTAGGGCATTTTACATTATCACTTACAACCATGGCTGTCACTGAAACAGGCAGTCTTTCCCCTAGTCTCCTTACTATATTCTGTCATGTAGTTTGTTCTCTGAAACCCCCTTTTTATTTTTAAACTAACTACTCTTACTTCTTCTTTTTTCTTTTTTTTTTAAGCTAAGCTTTGCCACTTCTTCTTAGATGTTACTTCTTATAATTAGCTTTTTTGTCAAAATATTTTTTTACTTAGCTTCCTTTTAAAACTTGCTTAGATGAGGACTCTGTGGAAGAAGCAAAGTCTGTGCTCAAAATATATATTTGGTACAGGTGGTGATTGAAGCCATGACTATGGATGAGATTTGTATATAGAGTTTAGTGTGAGATGAGAAGAATGGCCTAAGATTGAGTCAGCATTTCCATATAAATTTTGGAATCAGCTTACTGATTTCTACAAAAGATCTTGCTGGGATTTTGATACTAATTGCATTGAATCTGTTGAACAATTTGGGAAGAATAGAAATCTTAACAATGTGGAGTTTTCCAATCCATGAACACTGTATATCTCTCCATTTACTTAGGTTTTTTTTTTTTTTTTTGGCTTGTTTGTTTGTTTTTTGAGACAGTCTCCCTCTGTTGCCCAGGCTGGAGTGCAATGGCATGATCTCATCTCACTGTAACCTCCACCTCCTAGGTTCAAGTGATTCTCCTGCCTCAGCCTCCTGAGTAGCTGGGATTACAGGCAAGTGCCACCACACCCGGCTAATTTTTGTATTTTTAGTAGAGACGGGGTTTCCTCATGTTGGCCAGGCTGGTCTCGAATTCCTGACCTCAGGTGATCCACCTGCCTCGGCCTCCCAAAGTGCTGGGATTATAGACTTGAGCCACCGCGTCTGGCCACTTGTCTTTTTTGATTTCTTTCATTAGTGTTTTATAATTGTCAGCATATAGATTTTTTATTGTAAATTGACAATTTTTTTTCTTTAATTTTATATATTAAAAAAATAGAGACAGGATCTCACTGTGTTGCCTAGGCTGGTCTCAAATTCCTGGGCTCAAGTGATCCCCTTCCCTTGACCTCCCAAAGTGTTGGGATTATATGCATGAGCCACCATGCCCAGCTGCAAATTGACATTTATTTATAATTGTATAAAGATTTTGTATATGTTTTGTTAGATTTATACTGCAGTAGTTTGTAAGTGCATTGTTTTTAACATTTTGATTTTCAAATTGTTCAATGCACAAAAATTATACAGGAGTACAGTTGATTTTTGTGTAGTGACCTTTTATTTTGGGACCTTGCTAAAATCATTTATTAAATCTAGTAGCTTTCTTTGAATGTTCTTTGGGATTTTCTTTGTAGACAAACATGTCTTCTGTAAGCAGTAATTTTTTTTCTTTCTTTCTGAGCCATGTGGCTTTTATTTTATTTTTGTGCCTTATTGCATTGGCTAGGACCTCCAGTGTGATTTATTGTGGTAAAATATATATAACATTTATAATTTTAACTATTTTCAAATGTACAGTTGTGTAGTATTAAGTGCATTCATATTGTTGTATAATCATCTCCACCATCCATCTCCAGAACTTTTTTTTTCTGTACTCAGTAAACAATAATTTACCATTTTCCCCTCCTCTATCCCCTGGCAGCTACCATTCTACTTTCTCTCTCTATGAATTTGGCTATTTTGGGTACTTCATTTTTATGGATTGAATGTTGTGTCCCACCAATTATGTTGAAATCTAATTCCCAAAGGGATGGTATTTGGAGGTGTGGGATTTAGGAGGTAATTAGGTCCTGCGGGTTGAGCCTTCATAGATGGGATTAATGCCCTTACGAAAAGAGGCCAGAGAGCTAACTTGCTGTCTTTCTGCCATGTGAAGATACAGTTCAAAGTCAGTAGTCTGCAGCCCCAAAGATGGCCCTCACCAGAAACCCACAGTGCTGGCACCTGATCTGCTTTCAGCCTCCAAAATTGAGAGAAATAAATTTCTGTGGTTTCTAAGCCACCTAATCTATGATACTTTGTTATAGCAGCCTGAAGTAGAGGACTCCTATAAGTATTTGTCCTTTTGCAACCTGCTTATTACACTTACCAAAATGTCTTTGAGGCTCATCAGTGTTATAGCTTGTGTCAGAATTTCGCTCTTTTTAAAAACTGAACACTATTCTGTTCTGTGTATATGCCACATTTTGTTCATTCATTCATCCATTGGTGGACATGGGTTGTTTCTACCTTCTGATTATTGTGAATAATGCTGCCATGAACATGAGTATACGTCTCCTGAGTTTCCTGCTTTCAGTTCTTTTGATTATATACCCAGAAGTAGAATTGCTAGATCATGTGGTAATTCTATATTTAATTTTTTAAGGAACCAACATCCTGTTTTGCACAGGAGCTACACCATTTTGCATTCTCACTAGCAGCACACAAGGGTTCCAGTTTCTCTACATTCTCACTAGCACAACTAATAGAAAATGAGGATTCCTCTTCCAGGCCTTGAAAGTGCTGCATAATTTTGCTTCTTCCTGTCTAACTTAACTAAAGTGCTTCTAATTTCTGTGCTCAAGCTACACTGTCAATTACTCAGTTTCTCAAACCTAGTGGTTTCCATTTTTTTAAATTGACTTATATCTTTTAGAGGAATTTTAAATTTACAGCAAAACTGAGTGGAAGGTCCACTGGACACACACAGCATGCCCTACTATCAACATCTTGCACCAGTGGTATGTTTGTTACCATCAGTAAACCTATGCTGGGACACATCATTATTATCCAGAGTCCAAGATTCACTTTTGGTGGTACATATGCTATGGATTTTGACAAGTGTTTTGACATTTTTAAAGATCTTTTTCTGTATCTAATGAGATGGTCATGTTTTTTTTTCCTCTGGGAGAGAATGGTAACAATTTTTCACTATTACAGAATCATACAGAATAGTTTCACTGTCAGAAAAATCCTCTGTGCTTCACCTTTACATTTCTTCCTCCTTGCAAACTGTGGGAACCATGGATCTTTTTGCTATCTCCATGGTTTAGCCTTTTCCAGCATGTCATATACAGTTGTGCGTCTCTTAACAATGTGGATATGTTCTGAGAAATACATCATTAGGCAATTTCTTTGTTGTGTGAACATCATAGAGTATATTTATACAAACTTAGATGGTATAACACTACACACCTAAGCTATATGGCATTACTGCTCCTGCAGTACAAACCTGTGCAGCATGTTACTATACTGAATATTGTAGGCAGCTGTAACACAATGGCAAGTATTTGTGTATCTAAACCTATATAAACATAGAGAAGGTACAGTAGAAGTATGGTATAAAGGATAAAACATGGTACACCTGTCTAGGGCACTTACCATGAATGGAGCTTGCAGGACTGGAAGTTGCTCTGGGTATGTAAATGTGTGGTAATGTAAAGGCCCAGGATACTATATACTACTGTAGAATTTGTAAACACTTATTCTGTACCAAATTTAAAAATTTATATTTTTCTTCAATACCAAAGTAACATTAGCTACTATAACTTTTTTACTTTATAAACTTTAAAACTTTTTAAACTTTTTGACTCTTTTGTAATAACACTTAGCTTAAAATACAAATGCATTGTACAGCTGTACAAAAATATTTTTTCCTTATGTACTTATAGATGTTTTTTCTTTTGTTCTGTAAGCTTTTTTAATGAAATTATTATTATTCTATTTTTTCCTTTAAACCTTTTTGTTGAAAACAAAGACACAAACACACATATGAGCTTAGGCCTACATAAGGTCAGGATCATCAGTATCACTGTCTTCTGTCCCTGCATCTTGTCCCCCTGGGAGATCTTCAGGGACATGCACAGAGCTTTCATCTCCTATGATAACGGTGCTTTATTCTGAAATACCTCCTAAAGGACCTACCTGAGACTGTTTCACTGTTTTGTTTTGTTTTGTTTTGTTTTTTAAGAAGAAGGAGGAATATAGTATAAAATAGTGATAAAAAGCATAGTAGAGTAAGTACATAAACCTAACATTTTACCAGTAACTTAGTCATTTATTATCATTATCAAGGTTTATGTACTGTACATGATCGTATGTATTATACTTTTATATGACTGGCAGTGCAGTGGGTTTTTTTACACAAGTATCACCACAAATGCTTGTGAGTAATTTCTTGTGCTATGACATCACTAAGTATTTAAATAGGAATTTTTCAGTTCTAATACAATCTTACGGTACCACCTTTTCATATTGCCATTTGTCATTGAACAGAATATTGTTATATAGTATGTGACTGTGGTTGGAATCATAACAGTATGTATCATTTTCAGATTGTCTTCTTTCATTTAGTAATATGCATTTAAGGTTCCTCCATGTCTTTTTCTTTCTTTCTGTCTGTCTTTTTTCTTTTTTTTGAGATAGGGCCTCACTCTGTCACCCAGGCTGGAGTGTGGTGGTGAGACCATGGCTCTCTGCAGCTTCGACCTCCTGAGTCAAATGATCCTCCCGCCCCCTTCCAAGTAGCTGTGACCACAGACACAAGCCATCACACCCTGCTAATTTTTCATTTTTAGTAGAGATAAGGTCTTATTATGTTGCTCAGGCCAGCAACTTGAACTCAGCCTCCCAAAGTGTTGGGATTACAGGTGTGAACCACCGTTCTCAGCTCCTCCGTGTCTTTTTATGGCTTGATAGGCTGAAGTGGGAGGATGCCTTGAGCCCAGGAGTCCAAATCCAGCCTGGGCAGTGTAGTGAGACTTCCGTCTCTTAAAAAAAAAACAAAAAAAAGAAGACCAAAGTTACTGATATTAGAAATGAAGTGAGACCTAATTGCAGATCCTATAGATATTAAAAGGATATTAAGGAAACACTATGAACATCTCTTAATTTAAATGGGCCAGTTCCTCAAAACCATACATTATCAAAAGTCATCCAATATAAAATAGATAATTTGACTAGTCCCATAACTATTAGGAGAATAAATTGAAGCCATAATTTAAAACCTTTCATAAGACAAATTGGGAACAAGATAAGGATGTGCACTCTCACCACTCCTTTTCAACATTACATTGGAGGTTCTAGCCAGGGTAGTTAGACAAGAAAAATAAAAGGCTTACATATTGGAAAGGAAGAAATAACACTTCCCTTTTGTAGATGACATGATTGTCTATATATAAAGTCCCACTATACACAAGTATAACATTGTGTAATGTTATTTGGGGGCTGAGTGCAGTGGCTCACACCTGTAATCTCAGCACTTTCGGAGGCTGAGGCAGGTAGATGATTTAAGGTCAGATGATGGCTTCCTCTAAAACAGGACAGATTTACTTATAGCCTATTCATTATAAAAAGCTTGAGATTTGTCTGTTATAACTCAGTCCACTGTTTTCGCGTGTCAAGTGTCCCATTTCATCTTGCCTTTGGTACTGGGGAACTGATGCAAAAATGAAGGTAGTCTGGCTACTATCATTGCTGGGAGAAATAAACTGTCCTTTTTCTCTTATCAGGAATCTCAGGTCTCCTGCTAGCACCCAGGAAACTATCATGCTAATTTGTTAGGTTACAAGTAGGTTAAATCTCAGCCAGGCACAGTGGCTTATGCGTGTAATCCTAGCACTTTGGGAGGCCTAAGCAGGTGGATCACTTGAGCCCAGGAGTTCAAGACCAGCCTGGGCAACATGGTGAAACCGTGTCTCTACCTAAAATACAAATCAGTTGGGTGTGGTGGTGTGGGCCTCTAGACCCAGCTACTTGGGAGGCTAAGGTGGGAGGATTACCTGAGTCTGTGGAGATTGAAGCTACAGTGAGCCATGATCTTACCACCACACTCCAGTTTGGGTGACAGAGTAAGACTCTACCTCAAATAAATAAGAAACAAACCAATCAGAGTAAAATTTCATACCCTTCATAGGTCTCAACACATTTTGTGCATATTATTAATCAAATAGTATTATTATTTTAAAAAACTGTGGAGGCCAGGCCCAGTGGCTCATGCCCATAATCCCAGCACTTTGGGAGGCCAAGGTGGGTAGATTACTTGAGGCCAGGAGTTTGAGACCAGCCTGACCAACATGGTGAAACCCCATCTTTACTAACAATACAAAAATTAGCCAGGCTTGGTTTTGTGCGCCTGTGGTCCCAGCTACTTGGGAGACTGAGGCATGAGAATCGCTTGAACCCAGGAGGCGGAGGTTGCAGTGAGCCAAGATTGCACCATTGCACTCCAGCCTGGACGACAGAGCAAGACTCTGTCTCAAAACACAGAAGAAAGAAAAACCCATGGAGTATGTACTGTAAGTGCTTTCTTAGGCCTAGATGATGGAACAGAGGCTTAGAGAAGTTAAATAATGTTTCTGCGATCTGGCTCTTAAACTGGTGCTCTCACAGCAGTTTATATTTGTTCTTGTCTTAAAGGCATTTTATATAAGATAAAATTAAATACTGATGGAGTACTTTTACTATGTTAAAAATAAATTAGTGCAGTTTTAAAATCCTTTTTCTGTATGGGATTATGAAATATTTAAGTTAAATTGTAACATTTAATACATTTTGATTTTTAAAAAATCATGACTAATAATTTTTTTTTTTTTTAAGAATTGTTCTCTGTGTACTTCAGGCTCTATCTGAAACCTTCACAAGATGTTCATAGAGTTTTAGTGGCTAGAATAATTCATGCTGTTACCAAAGGATGCTGTTCTCAGACTGACGGATTAAATTCCAAGTTTTTGGAATTTTTTTCCAAGGCTATTCAGTGTGCGAGGTAATCTAATCTCTTTTTCTTTTGTTTTGTATTGAAATACTTTTGATCTTGCAAGACCATGTTTTAGACTCAGTAACTAAAAATTCTACCTTTAAATAAAACATTGATCCATCATAACAGAACTAGTGGATTCTTAAAGAGACAACCAAGTCCAACACTTTCTGAATATCCAATATGCAGAACACTACATGATGTTTTCAAGTGGGAGATGTGTCTTGCTGATGTTCTGTTGACCAGGAAAGTTAAATATCCTCTAAGTCGTTGCATTTCCCCCATTTTGAGGATGGTTGTAATATACTCAGAACAAAATAAAATAGGAAAATATTTTGGAAGCATTATTGTTGTACATTAGTATGGCAGTACTCAATGTATAATGTGAAACATTTTATAAATGGTGTTACAAATCAGTTTTGTTTATTTTTAGACAATGTTTTAGCAGGAGGGAGAGCTAGCAGAAGTGGTCTCTTAACACCAAATAAGAACTAATTTTTTGTTAGTGTGAAGTAATGCTGTGATTTTTTTTTTAATGAATAGTTTTGAAATTAAGACTTGTTTGAAAATTAGGGTTTTGTTTTTTTTTTTCTTTCAGCATACCACTTCATAACTGTTCAATTTGTGCAGTTTGTTCCCCCTTTTATACCCAGTTGAGTTTGTTTGTTTTCTCACAGACAAGAAAAGAGCTCGTCAGGTCTAAATCATATCTTAGCAGCTCTTACTATCTTCCTCAAGACTTTGGCTGTCAACTTTCGAATTCGAGTGTGTGAATTAGGAGATGAAATTCTTCCCACTTTGCTTTATATTTGGACTCAACATAGACTTAATGATTCTTTAAAAGAAGTCATTATTGAATTATTTCAACTGCAAATTTATATCCATCATCCAAAAGGAGCCAAAACCCAAGAAAAAGGTATAAAGGAAATGTTTACTGTTTTGAATTTGCTTCTTCATTCAAACATAGAGGTTTAAGTATAAAATTAGTGTTCTTTAGGAGGATATGACTTTCCTCTGGATTGCTCTGGTTGATAATGTTGATTAGCCATGAGAATGTTTTTCATAGAGTTTTTAGAATTTGAAGCAGTGGTAGCAGATTCTGTTATGCCTTTCTATTTGTTCAATACAATGTTAGGTATTATGGGAAATACAAACAAATCTGAGACATTAATAGGAACATGAGACAGAAACAGGGAAGTTGCTGCCTTAAGCCTCATAGTTACTCTAGGGCCCTGTTTGCCCTAAAGTATCAATTGTTAAGGAGAATCACTTATTCTCCTTAATTCCTTCATATATGTCCTATACCAAGAGAGTATTGCCCAGAAGGTATAGTGCTTTTCTGTAGTTAGGAACTTTATTGGCTGGAACTGGAGTTTCCTCATGCTTTGTCTATGATTGCCTTTGGGCTTATACTAGCCTTTGGACCAACTCATCATGGCTAGTATAGTGACTTTCTTAAAACAGCATACCACATTGAGTAATAGCAGCTATAATGGAGGAAATGTCTTGTAGCCACTTTTTTTTTTTTTTTTTTTTGCGACAGAGCCTCACTCTGTCGCCCAGGCTGAAGTGCAGTGACACAATGTTAGCTCACTGCAATCTCTGCCTGCTGAGTTCAAGCAATTCTCCTGCCTCAGCCTTCTGATTAGCTGGGATTACAGGTGCCCGCCACCATGCCCAGCTAATTTTTGTATTTTAATAGAGATGGGGTCCCACCATGTTGGCCAAGCTGGTCTTGAGCTCCTGACTTCAAACCATCCACCCACCTCAGCTTCCCAAAGTGCTGGGATTACAGGCATGAGCCACTGCGCCTGGCCGTGTAGCCACTTTTTATCAAAAGTAGCTGTGTATTTGTTTTATGGGCTCTTCTAATAAGTATATCTAGATAATATGTAGCCCATGAAACTACTATAAGTGAAAAAATAGTGACTTTTCATAGTTTTTCATCTTTTACTCACCTCTTCTCACCAGGATGAAGATCAGCCTTATTAGGAGGTGATATGATATGTTTAGGGATTTAGTTAACTGCATATTTAGGATGAATTTAAAATTGGCAGGATGATGAGGATGCCAGGAAAGCTAATGTAGTTTCAGACTACATTAATAGATTTTGTAGTACCTTGTTTGTGGGAAATAATATACCTTTTGTTTCACATACTAGTCAGGCCACAGTTGGATTATCATGTTCACCAGATTTTGTACAGTCAGCATTTTAAGTTGACTGGAATGTGTCTTGGGAAAGATGACTGAAATGGTGAGAAGTCTGAATAATATGTCATTTTTACACTAGTTGAAGGAACTCGTAATGTTTTTCTCTTAGGCCAGAAAAAGGCATATGGAGAACCTGGTCCTCATATGAAAGAGGGAACTTATTAATTGTATTTGCCTCAGGTGGGAGAATAAATTGAAGAAAGGCAGATTTTAGGTCAGAATATGGAAGAAATTTATAAGAAGTACAGTTATCTAAATGTAAAATGGACAGTTAGGAAATAGAGTTTGTCAAGGATCTTGTCAGAAGAGGCATTAGTACTGAATGGAAGGTTGGACCAGATGTCTTCTAACGCTGATGCAGCTTGACAGCTGAATAATTTTGTGGGAGCTAGCAATGTAAACAGAGTACATAAATAAATTACATTTTAATTTTTTGGATTACAGGTGCTTATGAATCAACAAAATGGAAAAGTATTTTATACAACTTATATGATCTGCTAGTGAATGAGATAAGTCATATAGGAAGTAGAGGAAAGTATTCTTCAGGATTTCGTAATATTGCCGTCAAAGAAAATTTGATTGAATTGATGGCAGATATTTGTCACCAGGTACAGTAAGTAGGTCATGTCACATTTAGAAATTTCCTGTTAATTTTTTTTTAAAACTGGGCATTTTAGGCTTTTAAAACCTGGTTCTCACGAAAAGCCTATAAAATGACTCTGTACATGCAACTGTTCCTTTCAAAATATCAGAAATATTTGGAATTACCCTTTTAACTTAAAAGTTAATGCTTTTGCAGATATTTGAAAACTAACAATGAACTTTTTCATTCTTAAATGATTGTCTCTAGGAAATAAGGTGACCTTAACCCTAATGATTTGATTCTGCTCAACTCTATTCTACAAAGTGATGGGATTACAGGCATGAGCCACCAAGCCCAGTCTGTTTCTTTTTTTGCATTAAGGTAGAGTTCACATAGCATAAAATTCATGATTTTGAGTTGTACATTTCAGTGGTTTTTAGTATTTTTACTATGTTGTACAACCATCATCACTAATTCCAGAAACTTTTTTTTTTTTTTTTTTTTGAGATGGAGTCTTGCTCTGTCACTCAGGCTGGAGTGCAGTGGCACAATCTCCACTCACTGCAACCTCTCCTTCCCAGGTTCAAGTGATTCTCCTGCGTCAGCCTCCCGAGTAGCTGGGACCACAGGTGCCTGCCACCACGCCCAGCTAATTTTTGTATTTTTAGTAGATACTGGGTTTCACCATATTGGCCAGCCTGTTCTCAGACTCCTGACCTTGTGATCCGCCTGCCTCGGCCTCCCATAGTGCTGGGATTACAGGTGTGAGCCACCGTGCCCAGCTCAGAACTTTTTTATCATCCCAAAAGAAACCTCATCCCTTCTTAGCATTCAGTCCCAATTCCCTGCATCTCCTAGATCCTGGCAACCAGCCACTAATCAATCTTGGTTTTTGTGCATTTTCCTGTTTGGGACAGTTCGTTTAAATGGAATCATACAATATGTGAGTCTTTTGTGTCTGGTTTCTTTCACTTAGCATAATGTTTTCAAAGTTCATGTTTTACCACGAATCAGTACTTCATTCATTTTTATTGCTGAATAATATTCAGTTGTATGGATATACTCCATTTTACTTAACCATTCATCACCTGATGGCCTAATGTTTCTTAAATAAAACTCTGTTCCCCAGAGATTTGGTTAACATCCTGAGTAGTAATTTCACTCTGTCAAATATTTTCTTAATATTTCTTAAAATTTCTTAAATTTCTTAAATTTAAAAAATTGAATCCCTTTGAAAGTAAAGGTTTTTGCTTTACTTTTAGATTTCTTAGTGCTTTTAGTAAATGTTCCCAGGAAATAAAACTAATGCATTACTTGGTAATACCTGCTTTCTAAAGTGCCATTACTGTCATGCAAAATGTTTGTTTTTTACTGTGTTATCAGATTTCTATGTTTCTGTAATGTATTACTCTTGCTTTATGAGTTCCCTGTATCTTCATTTCAGAAAGAATTTTTTTCCCCCAATGAAATATTAGAAGACAATAGCAATGAAAACAGTGGATTTGGCCAGGCATGGTGGCTCACGCCTGTAATCCTGGCACTTTGGGAGGCTGAGGCGGGCGGATCACCTGAGGTTGGGAGTTCAAGACCAGTCTGACCAACATGGAGAAACTCTGTCTCTACTAAAAATACAAAGTTAGCTGGGAGTGGTGGTACATGCCTGTAATCCCAGCTGCTCGGGAGGCTGAGGCAGGAGAATCACTTGAACCTGGGAGGCAGAGATTGTGGTGATACGAGATCGTGCTGTTCCACTCCAGCCTGGGCAACAACAGTGAAACTCTAGCTCAAAAAAAAAAAAAAAAAAGAAAAAAGTGGATTTATTTTTATTTTACAGGTTTTCAATGAAGATACCAGATCCTTGGAGATTTCTCAATCTTATACTACTACACAAAGAGAATCTAGTGATTACAGTGTACCTTGCAAAAGGAAGAAAATAGAACTAGGCTGGGAAGTAATAAAAGATCACCTTCAGAAGTCACAGAATGATTTTGATCTTGTGCCTTGGTAAAATGTTATCATTTTCTCATTCAGTGTCATTTTAATCTCTTGTATGTTATTTTTCAGAAAACTTTCAGTGAAATCCTTTCATCTCAACCAGAACTAAGTCATTTGTCTACCCCCAAACCTATTACTAGCAAAGGGATATGTGATTGCCATGACAAATGAGATCAATCATTAATGGCTCATTTGCTGGGGCCAAGGGCAGGGCCACCTTTTTTAATCATATTGTCATAGCAAGTTAAGAAGGAGGACTGGCTCTCTGATAGGCAATTAGAAGTGTGCACCTCATGGAATTCACTGAATTGTACACTTCAACAATAGATTTTAGCATATGTAGCACCTTCTAATAGAATTAGGAAGAAGTTAAAGATAATCTTAAATCACAGAATAATTTTGACCTTATGCCATGATAAAAAGTTATTTTCTCTTATTTTCTATCTTCTTTATTCTCATATAACATTCACATGTATTTAAGTAATCAAATAAGTTATGGAATACTTTGGAATCCCAAAATATTAGATCTGGTAAGGATGTTTAGAATTTAGCTAGTTCAGCCTGTTTGCTTTACTGAAAAGAAACTGAAACGCAGAGAGGTTAAGCAACTTCTGTAAAGACAGAGATTCATAGATTATAGTCAAACTCATGATCAGTGCTCTTTTGATTACCATGTTGATGGAATGTTTAAGTGTAAGTGACTTCTGGGGGAAAAGCATATTGATTTAGATACCTATTGCTTAAGCTCATTTTTATATAGTTAAGAGTAGCTATTTAAGATTCTTAATTTGTCCTTTTAGTCGAGAGTAATTTATTGAGCACCTGTTATGGGCTAAGCATTAGAGATACAGAGATGAATAACATAAGATTCCTATTCTTAAGTATCACACATACTAGAGAATACACAGCAAATGTTTATTGGATTAACTGAATTAATGTAAAGGAAAAACAGTTTTTTTGGTTTCTTTGTTTTCCTGTTTTAGAGGAATCGTTTTGGTGACTAAAGAGCAAGGATGTACAAGATAACTCAGAAATAAAATATTGCTAAATATATATTTTTTTTTTCTGAGATGGAGGCTCGCTTTGTTGCCCAGGCTGGAGTGCAGTGGCATGATCTTGGCTCACTGCAACCTCTGCCTCCCGGGTTCAAGCAGTTATCCTGCCTCAGCCTCCTGAGTAGCTGGGATTCCAGGCATGTGCCACCATGCCCGGCTAATTTTTGTATTTTTAGTAGAGACTGGGTTTCACCATGTTGGCCAGGCTGGTCTCGAACTCCTAACCTCGTGATACGCCTGCCTTGGCCTCCCAAAGTGCTGGGAAACCACCTGGCCCAAATATTGCTAATTTAACATCCTTTAAAATATTTGTTTAAGGGAAACTTAACAACTTACCCAGCTAGCCAAAACGTTGACAATTTTCCTGCCAATTTAGGAAGTAGGACATAGTAACTATTAACAGCCAATTTATTTTTAGAGTACTATGGAAATGAAGATGGTGATTCTCTAATTAGGATATGGTAAGAGTACCATGTCTATAGATTTCCTTTTAGTTTGTTAATGTGATTGGATAGTTTTCAAATTATCCTTTTTTTTTTTTTTTAGGCTACAGATTGCAACCCAATTAATATCAAAGTATCCTGCAAGTTTACCTAACTGTGAGCTGTCTCCATTACTGATGATACTATCTCAGCTTCTACCCCAACAGCGACATGGGGAACGTACACCATATGTGTTACGATGCCTTACAGAAGTTGCATTGTGTCAAGACAAGAGGTCAAACCTAGAAAGCTCACAAAAGTCAGATTTATTAAAACTCTGGAATAAAATTTGGTGTATTACCTTTCGTGGTATAAGTTCTGAGCAAATACAAGCTGAAAACTTTGGCTTACTTGGAGCCATAATTCAGGGTAGTTTAGTTGAGGTTGACAGAGAATTCTGGAAGTTATTTACTGGGTCAGCCTGCAGACCTTCATGGTAAGTTCAGCATGCATTATGTCTGACTTTACAGATAAACACACACACACACACACACACACACACACACTCTCACATTTCCCTGATCATTTTCATAGTTTGTTACTTCAGTTAAAGATGTCAAATTCTATTTCAGATGCTTTTCTTGTTTGGCCGAGAAGACTTAATAAATGCATAAGTGAATTTAGTTTCAAATGTTGACAAATTATTAAAGCCTAATGTTAAGGAATTTCTTTTTTAATTAAAAAATTTTTAATTGATCTATAATAGTTATATATTTTCAAGGTACATGTGATAATTTGACACACTCATATGACACACTCATATAGGGTGATGGGATATCAGCACCCTACATATCATTTCTTCATGCTAGGAACGTTTGAATTATTCTCTTCTTGCTATTTTGAAATGTACAATAGATTAATGTTAACCGTAGTCACCCTACTGATGTATCAGACACCAGGTCTTATTCCTTCTAATTGTATACGTGTATCCAAAAGACTTTCTTTAAAGAATTATAAAGAGTTTAAATTTCTTTTATGTGCAATTTATCATTATTCAATAGCCGTGTTTAAATTGTAGTACTATGCACTGTTAATAAACGAGCTATTTTTTAATCAAGAATCTTCCCAAATGTAATCAGACTTTTAACAATTTTTATGTTCATTTAGTCACCTTAATTAAATGTATGTGCCAGGCACTGTGCTGATAGATAAAGTCTTTGCCCCTCCAATAGCTTGCTTTTCACAATTGTCCTTTGTTTTGTTATAGTCCTGCAGTATGCTGTTTGACTTTGGCACTGACTACCAGTATAGTTCCAGGAACAGTAAAAATGGGAATAGAGCAAAATATGTGTGAAGTAAATAGAAGCTTTTCTTTAAAGGAATCAATAATGAAATGGCTCTTATTCTATCAGCTAGAGGGTGACTTAGAAAATAGTACAGAAGTGCCTCCAATTCTTCACAGGTAATTTAAGTTCGTTAGCATGCTGCTGGTTTTTTTGTTTGTTTTATCAGGCTCTCTCCACTTATTTGATGCCAGATGGCTTTATTTTATAATAATAATGCAGAATTTCCCAGATCTAACCTTAATTATTAAATATTATGTTTGTTTTTACAGTTATCTGTGTCTTTATGCCGGATTGCTTCTGAAATAAAGGGTTGTCTCACTGTGAGAATATGGGGGATGTGCATGAAGAATGCACATATAATTCTTTGAGCATTTATGTGTTCCTTTCTGATTTTTTAAATAAATAAGTCCATATATCTGAGTCATGTAGATCCTGGCTCCTTTCTCATAATGGGAGTGTCTTTTGGGTAAAATACGTTTTATGAATGAGGTGAGGAAACGAGGAAGACAAAACAGGATGTAAGCACTAGGATAAAGGAACGGAGTCACTCGTCCACTTAACCTTTCCACAGATTGGTAATTAGAACCAAATGATTGGAGAGCAGACCTCCGAATGGATCCAGTTAAAGTATTTTTGCTTTAATTTTGCAACCTTTTATTTATTTCAGAAATAATGTTAATCAGACATCCTGTTTCTAAACAGTATTGGAAATGATAGTAACAATGGTTGTCCTCCTTAAATTGTCCTTTTAGAGATTAAGAAATTCAGTATAGATGAAAGCAATTTTAATCTAGGATCCAAATTTTAGAAGTCAAGATTTATAGCTAAACATGGATGTTAAAGTTTAAAGTATTCTTTACATGGCTTTTGGTCTTCTAAGTGAAGCTTTTTGTTTTTCTTTATAGTAATTTTCCTCATCTTGTACTGGAGAAAATTCTTGTGAGTCTCACTATGAAAAACTGTAAAGCTGCAATGAATTTTTTCCAAAGTGTGCCAGAATGGTATGTTATCTAATAATGCTCTTTGTCATTTTAAGCTATAGCTTTAATTACAAAGATGATAATTTTAGCTGGGTAGTAGCTGCATCTTAATAATTGTAAACTAAATTGGTCCAGAAAAATTGCAACTGTTAGCCAGGGAAGAGGTTGTTTTAATTCAGTGATTGTAATCTATGTTATATAACATTAGACCAAGCTTACTATTTTTTAATGCTGTATAGTATAATATGTGACAAGTGCCAATGAGAAAAATTGAATGGTTATACTGGGAAATTAAGAATATAAAATTTATATGAAATAAGTTCTTAAAGATGTTACCCATTTCTGTACATCAACTATGATTTGACTATTTGTTAGCTTTAAAAACTAATGATAATTGAAAACAAAAATAAATCTAAACCTGATTTTAGTTGATTGACTGAAGAGACTTAGATTGTATTGCTGTGACTGAAAATGACTCACTGGCACAAACATTCCTTATCTCCCTCAAGAGGGCAAAAGATGAAAAGGATTCCTACTTATTGGAGAAATTGATAGTGAAAAACAAATAAATACCAACAACAATAATGAAACTTTGGTTGCAAGATCATTACTTTTCTAACCCAAAGGATGCGTAACTGCTTACCCATACCAGATGTTAAAGGTTTTTAAACCTATGCTCTTTACTTCCTCTGCTTGGTGAAAAAAGGGGTATGTTTGCAGGCAATGTTATGCTTAACATTTGTATCTGGTGTTTTTAAAAATACTTTCTGAATTTGCCTTTGAAATTGTAACTTGTATTTTTTTCTCTATCTGTTAGTAAAATTTGCTACTGAATAATGAAATTGGATACAAGTAGGTATCAAAGTCCAAAGAAGAGAAGCATTTAAAAGAATAATCTATTAATTATATAAGTAGTCTTTGAATGATGTAGATACTAGGTTAATGTTTTCCTTTGTAATATATTGCTAATACATATAAAGGCAAAGCATTAGGTACTTGGTTTTTAAATTAAAGATCTTACTTTCTTGAAGTGAACACCACCAAAAAGATAAAGAAGAACTTTCATTCTCAGAGGTAGAAGAACTATTTCTTCAGACAACTTTTGACAAGATGGACTTTTTAACCATTGTGAGAGAATGTGGTATAGAAAAGCACCAGTCCAGTACTGGCTTCTCTGTCCACCAGAATCTCAAGGAATCACTGGATCGCTGTCTTCTGGAATTATCAGAACAGCTTCTAAATAATCACTCATCTGAGGTGAGATTTTTTAAAAAAAGAACTAAGCTTATATATGATTCAACTTTGGTAAACTGTTAGGAAGGAGAAATAGGGGCAGGAAAAACACCAAGGATGGTGGGAGGCTTGATTTTAAAAGCAAAGTGGCAGTAAAGGGCTACAAATTGGACAACTTAGCATAATTAAAGGAAAACTCAATAATAATTTGAGTACTTCCTTTGTACTGGAAATTATGGTAGACATAAAATAATTCCTTGTGTAGGTTAGTGAGGAATAGTAAGACTTTGAGCATATATGATGAAAAAAGCCTCTAAATACAAAGGAGGGAAATGTTACAGTAATAGAAAAGAACACGATTTAAACAAATCTAATAGATTTTGGTGGCATTTGAAGAGAGACAAGTGATTAGTAAAGACAATAAATGGACTAGCAATTATTTTAGACGTCATCCAGGAATTTCCTTTAGCCTCATAAAATCACGAGTTCTCTTTATGTATACTATTCTCTTGCCAAAACTTCCATTTTTTAAAATGTGAAATGTCTTTCTACCTATTTCTGTGTATTCAGATCATCCACATGTGAAAATCCTTGCTAACGCCTTTTTTAGAATCTCAGAAAGTAAGATTCTAAGAATTTTTCTTTTTGAGACGGAGCCTCGCTCTGTTGCCCAGGCTGGAGTACAGTGACGTGATCTTGGCTCACTGCAACCTCTGTCGTCCAGCTCAAGCAATTCTCCTGCCTCAGTCTTCCGAGTAGCTGGGACAGGCGCGTGCTACCACGCCCAGGTAATTTTTGTATTTTTAGTAGAGATGGGGTTTTGCTATGTTGGCCAGGCTGGTCTTAAACTCCTGACCTCAGGTGATGGACCCACCTCAGCATCCCAAAGTGCTAGGATTACAGGCGTGAGCCACTGTGCCTGGCCTAATAATTTTTCATCTTTTAATTTAATAGTACTTAATGTTTCACATTTTTAATGGCAGTTAGCATCTTCTTTATACCATGGATATTTACATATGGTTTGTATACAAATATCTCTTGAACTATAACTCTTAAACATAAGCTCTTAAAAGGGCATACATATTTTTATTAATCTTTATATCCTCCACAGTGCCTTATTACGTGGTAAATGATTAAATAAAATAAAGCCATCAATCCATTCAAAGGAGTGAATTCAGTAGCCAGGGAAAATGACTTGAGGACATGAGAGGGGACACTGTGCCTCTTTATGATCTTTTACTGACATTCTTCTGCACCACAATTGTAACCACTTTCATTACAAAGTAATTTAGTTTTGTATATTTTCTCCTAAAATGCCATTTCCTACCCTGTAGGAACAAAAAAAATCTGAACGTCTTGTGTGTAACTTAGCAGATTCTTAGTAATTCTATAAAATTGTCTAAACTTTTTTTTTTTTGAGATGGAGTCTTGCTCTGTTGCCCAGGCTGGAGTGCAGTGGCGTGATCTCGGCTCATTGCAACCTTCACCCCTGGGTTCAAGCAATTTTCCTGCCTCAGCCTCCTGAGTAGCTGGGATTATAGGTGCCTGCCATCATGCCCAGCTAATTTTTGTATTTTTGGTAGAGACAAGGTTTCACCACGTTAGCCAGGTTGGTCTCGAACTCCTGACTTCACTTGATCCGCCCGCCTCGGCCTCTCAAAGTGTTGGGGTTATAGGCGTGAGCCACCATGCCTGGCCAGCTGTCTAAACTTTTATCTACTAGAAAAAATGTTTTATGCTATTCTGTGGAGTCTAAAAAGCTGAATAAGTCAAGGTTCCTGTTCTTCAGAAGCTTAAAATGTCATTTTAATGTCTGTTTATATGACTCTAATTTCTACCTGTGTTCTAAGACTTATAGTCATTTATTTGCCTATGAAGCTTTTTTTCTTTTCTTTCATCCCTACCTCAGATATTTAAGGGCCTATGTGTACAGTACATGCTCCACCCTACAATGATATATCCTGCTTGGCCATCGGGAGATACTTAGGCTATTTTTCTTGAGAATCCTGGTTATAATTCTACAGTGATCTCCTAGTTGTTTTTAAAGCTATCCAGGATATGCCACCTTTAACTCAGTTAACTGAACTTTTGTTTTTTAGTATGTATGTAGAATTTGTTCTTACAAAAGATAGAGCATACTAAATTATTTATGAAATATATATATTTTTATTTGTGGTTTACTTTAAGATCACAGATTCAGAAACTCTTGTCCGGTGTTCACGTCTTTTGGTGGGTGTCCTTGGCTGCTACTGTTATGTGGGTGTAATAGCTGAAGAGGAAGCATATAAGTCAGAATTATTCCAGAAAGCCAAGGTAGGAGAATTTACACTAATAAAGTTTCAGATAAATTTGAATGAAATGTATTCCTGAGAAAATTATTACATTTGTTTGGAAGACATTAAATTTTATGCAGGTTAACCTTTTCTTTTATTTATGTAATAGAAGAAATTATACTATGTATTTTTTAAATTGTTTTAATTTTTAAATTTTTAATTATTATTATACTTTAAGTTCTGGGGTACATGATGCAGAACATGCAGGTTTGTTACATAGATATACAGTGCCATGGTGGTTTGCTGCACCCATCAACCCATCATCTGCATTAGGTACTTCTCCTAATGCTATCCCTCCCCTAGCCCCTCACCCCCTGACCTGGCGTGTAATGTTCCCCTCCCTGTGTCCATGTGTTCTCATTGTTCAGCTCCCACTTATGAGTGAGAACATGCGGTGTTTGTTTTTCTGTTCTTGTGTTAGTTTGCTGAGAATGATGGTTTCCAGCTTCATCCATGTCCCTGCAAAGGACATGAACTCATCCTTTTTTATGGCTGCATAGTATACCATGGTGTATATGTGCCACATTATCTTTATCCAGTCTATCATTGATGGGCATTTGGGTTGCTTCCAAGTTTTTGCTATTGTGAACAGTGCTGCAACAAACATATGTGTGCATGTGTCTTTATAGTAAAATGATTTATAATCCTTTGGGTATATACCCAGTAATGGGATTGCTGGGTCAAGTGGTATTTCTAGTTCTAGATCCTTGAGGAATTGCCACACTGTCTTCCACAATGGTTGAACTAATTTACACTCCCACCAACAGTGTAAAAGCGTTCCCATTTCTCCACATTCCGTCCAGCATCTGTTGTTTCCTGACTTTTTAATGATAGGCTGTAAGCATGAAACTCTTTCTTATCTCTTGGTAGTACTCTGTCACTGGTATGATTTGCAAGAACAGAGTATAAGATTTGCCATTTTAAAAAATTGTTAATGAGTTTTGCTTATACTGTATGACTACGTGGAAATTCTAAAAACATTTCATTTTTTCTCTTAAGTGCACTTTATTTTATTTTTTATTTTATAGTATGTCCAAGATCAAAGTACACTGTAAAAAGCAATACTAAACTATAATTTTAACTGGAATTTGCATTTTTCCTTCTATTCGTAATAGTCTCTAATGCAATGTGCAGGAGAAAGTATCACTGTGTTTAAAAATAAGACAAATGAGGAATTCAGAATTGGTTCCTTGAGAAATATGATGCATCTATGTACACATTGCTTGAGCAACTGTACCAAGGTAAGACTTTCTTCTTCTTCTTTTGTTTTTTGAGATAGGATATTTCTCTGTCACCCAGGCTAGAGTGCAGTGGGATTGTCACAACTCATTGTAGCCTTGACCTCCTGGTTTCCAGCAATTCTCCTGCCTCAGCCTCCCGAGTAATTGGGACTACAGGCATGTACCACCTAGCTAAAATTTTCTTTTTACTTGAAAGTGTAGCCTATGCAGGGAATTGATTACTGGTTGATATTACTGTTTTGGTGTCCACTCATAAATTTATTTTTTACTTTCATTTTTATTCTTTTTTTTTTGAGGCAGTCTCTTGCTCTTTCACCCAGAGTGAGTGATGACATCACTGCAATCCAGCAGCCTTGACCTCCTGGGCTCACAGCGGCCTTGACCTCCTGGGCTCAAGTGATTCTCCCACCTTAGCCTCCTTAGTAGCTGGGACTACAAGTGTACACCACCATGCCTGGCTGATTTTTGTATTTTTGTATTTTTTTGTATTGATAGGGTTTTACACGTTGCCCAGGCTAGTCTCAAACCCTAGGCTCAAGTGATCCTTACACCACATCCTTACATCTCAAAGTGCTGTGATTACAGGTGTGAGCTACCATATCTGGTCACATTCATAAGTTATACAAATTGATTTAAAATTCAGTTGAATGGTACATAAAGGTAATATCCAGACAAATAAGCAATAGGAATCTGAGTTTCTCTTGAAACTAATTTTATAAGTTCAGGAAATTTTCTGAGATTGCCTTACAACTTTTATATACAACCATATAGATGACTCTTTTATTCCTAGGACATTTTCATTCATTTAATAAAAATTTTTTGACCCAAACTATGTGGTATGCGTAGCAGGGCTAGTGAGCAACACAACAATAATTCCAGCACATACTTTACTTTTTTTTTGCTCAGATCACCTTACATAACATTTGGTAGAAAGAGTGCTACTGCGTGTAATCTTTGTTTTTATCTGCAGCGCCTGTGAGATAGCCAAGCCAGGCCCCAGAGTATTGATAATAATTGGAAGTATATTTCAGACCTAGTATTAGGTACATGGCCATATAGCAATATTATCAACATATTTCTTGGTTTTGTAATGTGTTTTTCCTCCCTTTTGGTGTAAGTCGGGAAGGAGAAAAGTAGAATAAACTCTAACCTATAATTATAGCTTACTTATGTTTAGGGTCAATAGCTGTTACTTTAATGTTGTTAAAGCACAATGAAAGACGTATAGTATAGTTATTATTACTCTAAGAAAAGATGTGTTTTTGAAGCAGCATATATCTTGGCCCTAATAGTAAACTATCTACATTTCATTCAAGATAGAGAAAACACTGTCTGCCAAGAATAATTGTTTTTATTTCTTTGTTGCTTGGTTCTTTGTCTTAATTGCAGAAGAGTCCAAATAAGATTGCATCTGGCTTTTTCCTGCGATTGTTAACATCAAAGCTAATGAATGACATTGCAGATATTTGTAAAAGTTTAGTAAGTATGCTTCCTGTTTTGCTATCATATTTTGATTCTAACAGGCATAATTTTTTTGTTGAAATATCTTTGTAAATAAGGATGCATCTCACAACATATAGCTCTTACATTTTTACAAATGTAGAAATTAAGGCCGGGCGCGGTGGCTCACACCTGTAATCCCAGCACTTTGGGAGGCTGAGGTGGGTGGATCACAAGGTCAGGAGATTAAGACCATCCTGGCTAACACGGTGAAATCCCGTCTCTACTAAAAATACTAAAAATTAGCCAGGCGTGGTGACATGCGCCTGTAGTCCCAGCTACTCGGGAGGCTGAGGCAGGAGAATTGCTTGAACCTGGGTGGTGGAGGTTGTAGTGAGCCAAGATCATGCCACTGCACTCCAGCCTAGGCAACAGAGCGAGACTCCATCTCAAAAATAAAAAAATTTTAAAAATAAAATGTGGAAATTAAATAATTTGTCTTGTGGGGAAATATACCTGATTGCTTCTTAATATCAATACCTAGCATAGTAGTGCCTGCCTTTAGTTTCTCAATAAATAATTGAGAACTTAAAAATTGGGAACGAATCATCCAGGCTCACAGCTATTTCTATGCAACATTGTACCAAAATTTAAAATAATTCTTTGTTCTTTAAAAGTGACCAAAAATCTTGCCAGGCAAGCAACATATTCTTATTGTAGTATTTATTTTTCTTCCATACAAATGGGCTATGCCACATACATTCTTTTTTCTGGAACACTGCCGGGCATACAAAGTAGATATTGAAATATCTATTGAGTGAAAACACATTCTGTAACTTATTTCCATTTTATGACACATCTTAATCATTTTCCATGTCACTGTACTTATTTTATAAGCTATCTGCTGTTATAGTTTGTTTATTTAGCAGTGCATGGTATTCTATTGTGTGGTAATAGTGAATAGTATATATGTATATGAAAGCTTATCTGCTCTGTTGCTTGGGCTGGAGTTCAGTGGCATAATCTCAGCTCACTGCAGCCCCCACCTCCCAGGTTCAAGAGATTCTCCTGCCTCAGCCTCTCAAGAAGCTGGGATTACAGATGTGTGCCACCACAACTGGCTAATTTTTATATTTTTAGTAGAGACCAGGTTTCACCATGTTGGCCAGGCTGGTCTAGAATTCCTGACCTCAAATGATCTGCCCACC
This sequence comes from Symphalangus syndactylus, assembly GCF_028878055.3. Classification (NCBI taxonomy): domain Eukaryota; kingdom Metazoa; phylum Chordata; class Mammalia; order Primates; family Hylobatidae; genus Symphalangus; species Symphalangus syndactylus. Next base: position 125,125,078 of record NC_072425.2, read on the forward strand.
TTGGCCTCCCAAAGTGCTTGGATTACAGGGGTGAGCCACCACACTGAGCCAAAAAGACCATCTGCTCTTAATTAACATTTTAAGTGGTTTCTAGTTTTTTGGGTTACAAAGACTTCTGTGGTACAGATTATTGTACTTTTATTTTGTCTGTTTGTATTTGTGTATATGATGGATGTAGGATAATTTCTAGTAGTAGACTTGCTTGTTCAAAAGGAGTGCGAACTTTACTTTTTGATGGATATTGTCATTGTCCTCCAAAATATTCATACCAATTTAGACATTTTCCTGCACCCTCTTTGGGTAACACTTTGGGTGTTACAAAACTTCTTAATATAAGAAATAATTTTTAAAGTTTGCATATTATTTTGTTATGTAGACATATTACAGGTTATATATCCATTTTACTATTGTTGGACATTTAGTAGAAAAAGTATTGTAGTGTTCATACTTACACATGAACCTTGAATTGTTTGATGAGGTAAATTTTTTTTTTTTTTTTGAGACAGAGTCTCACTTCGTCAAACCCAGGCTGGAGTGCAGTGGCATGATCTCGGCTCACTGCAACCTCTGCCTCCCAAGTTCAAGTGATTCTCCTGCCTCAGCTTCCTGAGTAGCTGGGATTACAGGTGCCCACCACCACACCCAGCTAATTTTTGTATTTTAAATAGAGACAAGGTTTCACCATGTTGGCCAGGCTGGTTTTGAACTCCCGACCTCAGGTGATCCACCTGCCTCAGCCTCCCAAATTGCTGGGATTACAGATGTGAGCCACTGTGCCCAGCCTGATTAGGTAAATTTTGACTACGACATGCTCCTGCAAGAAGCCATCTTGAACATCTTTGTTTCTCTTCCTTGAAGGCATCCTTAATCAAAAAGCCATCTGACCGTGGAGAAGTAAAACCAATGGAAGATGATACTAATGGAAATCTAATGGAGGTGGAGGATCAGTCATCCATGAATCTATTTAACGATTACCCTGATAGTAGTGTTAGTGATGCAAATGAACCTGGAGAGAGCCAAAGTACCATAGGTAAATACATATTTACTACTTGGAATTTCTTTTACCTCTTTATATTGATTTGGCAGTATAAGAGGCCTCATTGATATCAATTTTGTGCTTATTTCATTTTCTCTTAGTATAGCCTTTTAGAATTGTTCCTTTCCTATATACTTTATATTTTTCTGATTTTTATTTGAATTTATTAGTTTCATATTTTATTCTTCATAGAAGGAACTTAAGATAACTATTAAAGAAATAAACCAGGCCAGGTGTGGTGGCTTACACTTCTAATCTCAGCACTTTGGGAGGCCAAGGCGGGCGGATCACGAGGTCAGGAGATCAAGACCATCCTGGCTAACATGGTGAAACCCCGTCTCTACTAAAAACACAAAAATTAGCCGGGCGTGGTGGCGGGCGCCTATAGTCCCAGCTACTCGGGAGGCTGAGGCAGGAGAATGGCATGAACCTGGGAAGTTGGAGGTTGCAGTGAGCCGAGATCACGCCACTGCATTCCAGCCTGGGCGACAGAGCGAGACTCCGTCTCAAAAGAAGAAATAAAATCATACAATTGGTTATTTCGGCAATAGAAAGCAGGAAATGAAAACACACCTGTAATGCCATTGCTTTTAACCTTTTTCTGTTATTTCTCTGTAGAAACTTTCAAAATTGTAGTCAACATCAACATTCACATGTTATGAATGCCTGTTTAATTATAAGTATTTTTCCAGGTAGTTGCTTTTCTTTTCTTTTTTTTTTTTTTTTTGAGACGGAGAGTCTGGCTCTGTTGCCCAGGCTGGAGTGCAGTGGCGCAATCTCGGCTCACCGCAAGCTTCACCTCCCGGGTTCACGCCATTCTCCTGCCTCAGCCTCCCGAGTAGCTGGGACTACAGGCGCCCGCCACCACGCCCAGCTAATTTTTTGTATTTTTTAGTAGAGACGGGGTTTCACCGTGTTAGCCAGGATGGTCTCAATCTCCTGACCTCGTGATCCGCCCGCCTCAGCCTCTCAAAGTGCTGGGATTACAGGCATGAGCCACCGCGCCCAGCCTGCTTTTCTTGATAGTCATACTTTTTAATGGCTTCACCATTTTTCAGTCATAAATACCATAATTTACTTGACATTTTTTATTGTCAGAAATTTAGATTCTTTTCTATTTTCCTACAATAAACATTATTGCAATGATCATTTGTCTGAGGGTTTTTTTTTCCCCATATTTTGAATTATTTCTTGACAACAGCATCCTGGATAATTTTTCAAAAAGACTTTTGAAGCTTTCAGTGTATAATTAATTTCACTATAATTTTGCTTTTCATATACTTTTTTTTGTGAAGAGGAGGAAATTTGAGTTAATATGAATATATATGGCTGTTGTGCCCTTCTCAGTGTTAATGAGTGCTTTTTATTTTTAGGTGCCATTAATCCTTTAGCTGAAGAATATCTGTCAAAGCAAGATCTACTTTTCTTAGACATGCTCAAGTTCTTGTGTTTGTGTGTAACTACTGCTCAGACCAATACTGTGTCCTTTAGGGCAGCTGATATTCGGAGGAAATTGTTAATGTTAATTGATTCTAGCACGCTAGACCCTACCAAATCCCTCCATCTGCATATGGTGAGTTACGTTAAATGAAGAAGCTCTTGGATTTTATCTGATGTTGCTGATTAAATGTAATGAGTTGACATGTAAGAATCACATGGTGTCTTTGAAGAATTGAAATTGCTTTCTTGAGAAATGAACCTGAGACTAGTTGGAAAATAACACTTTTTCTTTTAATGTGCTGTGAGCAAATTTAAGTGGATGCTGAAATATTAAAACTTAGATGGGTTTTGGATAGATTTATTCTCTTTAGGTTTAATTGTTATAAATTATTTTAATTAGGCTAAGAAACATAGACCCTGAATGTAAAAATATTACATAACATTGTGTTTGAAGTTGGAACCTTGCCTTTGACCTTAGTTTATATATTTTCAGTTTTTTGGATTTGATTTCGAAATGATAGTGAAGTTACAAGAATACTACAGTTAACATTTTACCATATTTGCTTAGTCATTCCCTCTCTCCACACACACACTCATACGCAGACACACACATCGTTTTCTCTGAACCATTTTGAGATGAAGTTGCACACATGATGCTCCTTATACTTCAGTATATATTTCCTAAAAACAAGGATACACTTCTTTGTATCCCTACAGTATAATCATCAAAATCAGGAAGTTAACATTTTGTCATTGCATTTAGGTGTATAGTCTGTTTAGTCTCCTTCAATCTGGAACAGTTCTTTTTTTATTTATCATGACCTTCATATATTTGAATAGTACAGGTCCATTGCTCTGAGTTTGTCTGATGTTTCCGTATGATTAGATTTATACTTTGATGAGAATGTTGCAAAAGTAATTCCTCTTCTGCCTTCACCCTGTCCATTTATCTGTCTGTTGATAGATATCTTCAAATCCAAGCCAACATCACACAGTTTATCTTTTTTTCTGTCCAAATTTATAAATTGCTTTACTAGCAGTTAAAAAAACACCCCAAAACCTGACTATCCACTCAACCTGAATACATTTACTTATTTGCTCAACAACCTTATATATAACTAATCTGACCATGTGGGTCATTTTCTTAGCCCTAGCCCCAGTGTATGTGGAGGTAGAGCCCCTGGCCTAGCGAGTAGCAAGTTGGGTCCTAGGTCATGTCCCCACTTCCAGCAAATTGTCAAACATGCCTGGTGAGTCCCTAATTAGAACCTCTGATCACAGTAAATTGTAGACTGAGTCATTGGTGGAATCCCTGGTCATGTTTCCCACCCTTGGTGAAAATGCACGTCAATCCCTTAGAGTGAGAAAACAAGTTTGGTTGTGCCCTGTTTGGGCCCCTGGTTTAGGTCCTGTCGGATACTCAAGTCTCTATCCCTGACCAAGAGGAAGTTACATGCTTTTCTTGAAGTATTGATGTTTCAAGTCACTTCAAAACATTCAGTAACCTCATGTACGTGACTCTTAATGTCAAATAATGAAAAGGATCATTTAATTTCCTTTGTTAATATCTGAAAAGGATTAAGAAATATATTATTCTATATGTAAATAGGAAAAAAAATCCCTTATTATTTCAGTATAGCCAGAAAATTATTTGGTAGTTCTCGGAAACTGGCTGCCCAGATAATAACTACCATTATAACTGGTCATTGCAACAGCCCTTTCTGTCCATAGTACCATAAAGAGCCTTCCAAGATTGCCTTGTGGGAAGATAGGTCAGGGTTTTTGACTTCTTCCCTGCCCATGATTATCTCTGCTTTCCAAAATTCATTAATAGTTTTCAACCACTGGTCTATTATCCCCAAGCATTATTTTGGGAGAGTGGAGACTTACAGTTTCAGAATCTTGCTCAAGCTGTTAATTGCAACAGTGGTAATAATGATCATTTATTGAATTCCACAATAGAAGCTAGACTTTTACGTTTATTTTCTCTAATCCTCACAGTTATCTGGCCAGGTAAGTGATATATCTCCACTCTACAGATGAGGGTACGAATTCCCTAGATGACATAAGGCAAGTTTTTTACCAGAAAAGTTAAGGCTGTGGTACTGGGATTTGAATTTTCTGTTTGACTTCAAAGCCTTTTGTTTTTACTATATACCTGTTAAAAATTTACAGCTGTGTGTGTGTGTGTACGTGTGTGCATGTATGAATTTATGTTTATATACTTAAAAAATTTTTTTTTTTTTGAAACGGAATCTCGCTGTGTTGCCCGGGATGGAGTGCAGTGGCGCGATCTCGGCTCACTGCAACCTCTGCCTTCCAGGTTCAAGCGATTCTCCTGCCTCAGCTCCCTGAGTAGCTGGGATTATAGGCGCCTGCCACCACCCCTGGCTAATTTTTGTGTTTTTAGTAGAGATGGAGTTTCACCATATTGGCCAGGTTGTTCTCAAACTCCTGACCTTGTGATCTGCCTGCTTCAGCCTCCCAAAGTGCTGGGATTACAGGTGTGAGCCACTGCACCCGGCCTATGTTTATATACTTTTTAAAGTAAATGATGTGTGGATAAAGCTGATTTTTTTCCCTCCTACCATTTTAGTATCTAATGCTTTTAAAGGAGCTTCCTGGAGAAGAGTACCCCTTGCCAGTGGAAGATGTTGTTGAACTTCTGAAACCACTATCGTAAGAAATTAAAACCTTATGTTCACTTTAAATTTATAAAATAACTGATGTGTTCTGTTAAGCTTATAAAGTTAAACTTTTTTTTTTTTTTTACCACAGCAATGTATGTTCTTTGTATCGTCGTGACCAAGATGTTTGTAAAACTATTTTAAACCATGTCCTTCATATAGTGAAAAACCTAGGTCAAAGCAATATGGACTCTGAGAACACAAGGGATGCTCAAGGACAGTTTCTTACAGTGATTGGAGCATTTTGGTAGGTACAGTCTATTTTGTGGTCTTATTTTTCTTTCTTTTTTTTAACTTTATTTTATTATACTTTAAGTTTTAGGGTACATGTGCACAATGTGCAGGTTTGTTACGTATGTATACATGTGCCATGTTGGTGTACTGCACCCATTAACTTGTCATTTTGTGGTCTTATTTTTCTTTTGCTATCTGTAGATACGAATGCAAGTTTTGTATCCACATCAGTGATTTCTTCTGATCTTCCTACATAGCTAATACATCTTTTAAGAATAGCAGAATGTAATTTGTGTTTCCCTCAGTCGCTTGAAGAACTACATTGCTTTTTGTTTAAGGCTTGGCTTTCTAAACTGTTTAACTCATTTCTGTGCAAATTTTGAATCACTTAATAATTTGACATATATAGTGAATAAAGAAAGGACAACAAGCCAAAATCAGTTGAATTGTTCATGTTCCCAAAGTGAACAAATTGGCTTTGTCCTTATCTGGTTATTTTATGCATATTGTCACATTCCAAGATAACACCCTGATACTTACAGAGGAGCACATACATATAATTTAGAACCCTTGTACTATTTGATTGCTGAGTAATTCTAAATCAATAGAATGTTTTTTATTTTTGTGTTTTTTTGAGATGGAGTCTCACTCCATCACCCAGGCTGCAGGCTGGAGTGCAGTGGTGCTATATCTGCTCACTGCAACCTCTGTCTAGTAGGTTCAAGCAATTCTCCTGCCTCAGCCTCCCGAGCAGCTATGATTACAGGCTCCCGCCACAATGCCTGGCTAATTTTTTTGCATTTTTAGTAGAGATGGGGTTTCAACATGTTGGCCAGGCTGGTCCCAAACTCCTGACCTCCAGTGATCTGCCCACCTTGGCTTCCCAAAGTGTTGGGATTACAGGTGTGAGCCAGTGCACCCGGCCTGATTGTGGTTTTGAAATCTTCAATATACCAGACAAAACTTTAACAGAGAAATTTCTTTCTAAAGTAAGTTTACTGTAATATAGTTAGCCATTCTATGGTAGCCCCCCAAAAAGAGACATAATGGTATAAAACAAATAATATATGCTAAAATGAATTCTTGCACACTAATTTCTTTTACCTTGAATTTTTGAGAAGGTGAGTATATTGGCATATTCCACATAATGACAAATAAGTTTAGCACAGAAAGACATATTGGAAGCAACTTATTATAACCTTAATATTCAGTGAGTTTTCTGAGTGCTTTTATCAGAATGATTATTTAACTTTGGAAAACTTACTTGATTTCAGGCATCTAACAAAGGAGAGGAAATATACATTCTCTGTAAGAATGGCCCTAGTAAATTGCCTTAAAACTTTGCTTGAGGTGAGTTTTTGCATTTTTTTAGTAAGATCTCCATTGAGAATTTTAAAGCAGTCTTTGTTTGTTAATGAGTAATTTTTCTCTATTTCATGTTTAACCTCAGTTCTTTTCCCATAGGCCGATCCTTATTCAAAATGGGCCATTCTTAATGTAATGGGAAAAGACTTTCCTGTAAACGAAGTATTTACACAATTTCTTGCTGATAATCATCACCAAGTTCGCATGTTGGCTGCAGAGTCAATCAATAGGTAATGGGTCAACTATTCATGAAGTATTTGGAATGCTGCAGACGGCAGTAGAATGTCTTACATAGTAACAGCTCACAGTTGCGATATTAAAAATAGCTAACACTTGTTGAGTATATACGGTGTGCCTGGCATTTATGTTTATTCTTAATTCTTACACTTCTATCACTTAGATTCTATTATTTCCTTCAATTTATAAATGAAAACTGTGACTTAGGTAAAGTAACTTGCTTATGCCACAGAGCTAACAAGTGGTTGACTTGAGTGAGGTGTGTCTACTATCACATACAGGAGATATGGACTGTTTGGAAATTACTGTGATTTAATGTGAGTTTATAAAATGATAATTAGCACATTTTACATTGTGCTAATTACAATTATATTTACTTGAGTGAACATCCAGTGAAGCACTGGAAGGATTCTATCATGAGGATCTTTTATATTTGAGTACTGGAATAAACATGTATTAATTTCATTCTTTTTTTTTTTGAGACGGAGTTTCACTCATGTCTCCCAGGCTGGAGTGCAATGGCGTGATCTCGGTTCACTGTAGCCTCCTCCTCCTCGGTTCAAGCAATTCTCCTGCCTCATCCTCCTGAGTAGCTGGGATTACAGGCACCTGCCCCCACGCCCGGCTAATTTTTTTATTTTTCATAGAGATGGGGTTTCGCCATGTTGGCCAGGCTGGTCTTGAACTCCTGACCTCAGGTGATCCACCCACCTTGTCCTCCCAAAGTGCTGAGATCACAGGCGTGAGCCTTTAATCATGTAGTTTTTGTCATTCATTCTGTTTATGTGATGGGTTATGTTTATTGATTTGTGTATGTTGAATCAGCCTTGCATCCCAGGGATGAAGCTAACTTGATAGTGGTGGATAAGCATTTTGATGTGCTGGATACAGTTTGCCAGTATTTTATTGAAGATTTTCACATTGATGTTCATCACGGATAATGGCCTGAAATTTTCTTTTTTTCTTGTGTCTCTGCCAGGTTTTGGTATCAGGATGATGCTGGCATCATAAAATGAGTTAGGGAAGAGTCCCTCTTTTTCTGTTGTTTGGAATAGTTTCAGAAGGAATGGTACCAGCTCCTCTTTGTAACTCTGGTAGAATTCAGCTGTGAATCCATCTGGTCCTGGGCTTTTTTTGGTTGGTAGGCTATTAATTACTGCCTCAATTTCAGAACTTGTTATTGGTCTATTCAGGGATTTGACTTCTTCCTGCTTTAGTCGGGAGGTTGTATGTGTCTATGAATTTATCATTCTTCTAGATTTTCTAGTTTATTTGCGTAGAGGTATTTATAGTATTGTGTGATGGTAGTTTGTATTTCTGTGGGATCAGTGGTATTATCCTCTTTATCATTTTTTATTGTGTCTATTTGATTCTTCTCTCTTTTCTTCTTTATTAATCTTGCTAGCGGTCTATTTTGTTAATCTTTTCAAAAAACCTGCTCTTGGATTAAGATTTTTTAAAAGGTTTTTTTTGTGTGTGTGTCTCTATCTCCTTCACTTCAGCTCTGATCTTAGTTATTTCTTGTCTTCTGCTAGCTTTTGAATGTGTTTGCTCTTGCTTCTCTAGTTCTTTTAATCGTGATATTAGGGTGTCAATTTTAGATCTTTCCCACATTGTCCTGTGAGCATTTAGTGCTATAAATTTCCCTCTACACACTGCTTTAGCTGTGTCCCAGAGATTCTGGTACATTGTATCTTTGTTCTTATTGGTTTCAAAGAACTTACTTATTTCTGCCTTCATTTCGTTATTTACCTAGTAGTCATTCAGGAGCAGGTTGTTCAGTTTCCATGTAGTTGTGCGGTTTTGAGTGAGTTTCTTAATCCTCACTTCTAATTTGATTGCACTGTGATCTGAGAGACTGTTATGATTTCCATTCTTTTGCATTTGCTAAGGAGTGTTTTACTTTCACTTATGTGGTCAGTTTTAGAATAAGTGTGATGTCGTGCTAAGAAGAATGTATATTACTCTGTTGATTTGGGGTGGAGAGTTCTATAGATGTCTATTAGGTCTGCTTGGTCCAGAGCTCGGTTCAAGTCCTGAATATCCTTGTTAATTTTCTGTCTCATTGATCTGTCTAATATTGACAGTGGGGTGTTAAAGTCTCCCGCTATTATTGTGTGGGAGTCTAAGTCTCTTCGTAGGTCTCTAAGAACTTGCTTTATGCATCTGGGTGCTCCTGTATTGGGTGCATATATATTTAGGATAGTTAGCACTTCTTGTTGCATTGATCCCTATACCATCATGTAATACCCTTCTTTGTCTTTCTTGATCTTTGTTGGATGTTTATCAGAGACTAGGATTGCAACCATTGCTTTTTTTCTTTCTATTTGCTTGGTAAATATTCCTCCATCCCTTTATTTTGAGCCTATGTGTGTCTTTGCATGTGAGATGAGTCCCCTGAATACAGCACACTGATGGGTCTTGACTCTTTATCCAATTTGCCAGTCTCTGTCTTTTAACTGGGACATTTTAGCCCATTTACATTTAAGGTTAATATTGTTATGTGTGAATTTGATCCTGTCATTATGATGCTAACTGGTTATTTTGCCCGTTAGTTGATGCAGTTTCTTCATAGTGTCAATGGTCTTTACAATTTGGTATGTTTTTGCAGTGGCTGGTACCAGCTTTGCCTTTCCATATTTAGTGCTACCTTCAGGAGCTCTTGTAAGGCAGGCCTGGTATTGACAAAATCTCTCAGCATTTGCTTGTCTATAAAGGATTTTATTTCTTCTTTGGTTATGAAGCTTAGTTTGGCTGGATATGAAATTCTGGGTTGAAAATGATTTTCTTTAAGAGCGTTGAATATTGGCCCCCACTCTCTTCTGGCTTGTAAGGTTTCTGCCGAGAGATCCGCTGTTAGTCTGATGGGCTTCCGTTTGTGGGCAACTTGACCTTTCTCTCTGGCTGCCCTTAACATTTTTTCATTCATTTCAACCTTGGTGAATCTGATGATTATGTGTCTTGGGGTTGCTCTTCTTGAGGAGTATCTTTGTGGTGTTCTCTGTATTTCCTGAATTTGAATGTTGGCCTGTCTCGCTAGGTTGGGGAAATTCTGATAATATCCTGAAGAGTGTTTTCCAACTTGGTTCCATTCTCCCCATCACTTTCAGGTACACCAGTCAAACATAGATTTGGTCTTTTCATATAGTCCCATATTTCTTGGAGGCTTTGTTTGTTCCTTTTCATTCTTTTTTTCTCTAATCTTGTCTTCATGCTTTATTTCATTAAGTTGATCTTCAATCTCTGATATCCTTTCTTCTGCCTAATCAATTCGGCTATTGATACTTGTGTATGCTTCACGATGTTCTTGTCCTGCGTTTTTCAGCTCCATCAGGTCATTTATGTTCTTCCCTACACTGATTATTCTAGTTAGCAGTTCCTCTAACCTTTTTTCAAGGTTCTTAGCTTCCTTGCATTGGGTTAGAACATGCTCCTTTAGCTCAGAGGAGTTTGTTATTACGCATCTTCCGAAGCCTATTTCTGTCAGTTCGTCAGTCATTCTCCGTCCGTTTTTGTTCCCTTGCTGGTGAAGAATTGTGATCCTCTGGAGCAGAAGAGGCATTCTGGTTTTTGGAATTTTCAGCCCTTTTGCGCTGGTTTTTCCTCATCTTCGTGGATTTATCTACCTTTGGTCTTTGATGTTGGTGACCTTTGGATGGGGTTTCTGTGTGGACGTCCTTTTTGTTGATGTTGATGTTATTCCTTTCTGTTTGTTAGTTTTCCTTTTTACAGTCAGGCCCCTCTGCTGCAGGTCTGCTGGAGTTTGCTGGAGGTCCACTCCAGACCCTGTTTGCCTGGGTATCACCCGTGGAGGCTGCAGAACAGCAAAGATTGCTGCCTGTTCCTTCCTCTGGGAAGGTTCGTCTCAGAGGGGCACCCGCCAGATGGCAGCCGGAGCTCTTCTGTATGAGGTGTCTGTCGACCCCTGCTGGGAGGTGTCTCCCAGTCAGGAGGCACGGGGGTCAGGGACCCACTTGAGGAGGCAGTCTGTCCCTTAGCAGAGCTCGAGCGCTGTGCTGGGAGATCCGCTATTCTCTTCAGAGCTGGCAGGCAGGAACGTTTAAGTCTGCTGAAGCTGTGCCCACAGCCGCCCATTCCCCCAGGTGCTCTGTCCCAGGGAGATGGGAATTTTATCTATAAGCCCCTGACTGGGGCTGCTGCCTGTCTTTCAGAGATACCCTGCCCAGAGAGGAGGAATCTAGAGAGGCAGTCTGGCTACAGTGGCTTTGTGGCACTATGGTGGGCTCCGCCTGGTTCGAACTTCTAGTGGCTTTGTTTATACTGTGAGGGGAAAAAATCCTACTGAAGCCTCAGTAATTGCAGACGCCCCTCCCCCCACCAAGCTCCAATGTCCCAGGTCGACTTCAGACTGTTGTGCTGGCAGCAAGAATTTCAAGCCAGTGGATCTTAACTTGCTGGTCTCCATGGGGGTGAGATCCACTGAGCTAGACTACTTGGCTCCCTGGCTTCAGCCCCCTTTCTAGGGAAGTGGATGGGTCTGTCTTGCTGGCGTTCCAGGTGCCACTGGGGTATGAAAAAAAACTCTTGCAGCTAGCTCAGTGTCTGCCCAAATGGCCGCCCAGCTTTGTGCTTGAAACCCAGGGCCCTGGTGGTGTAGGCACCCAAGGAAATCTCCTGGTCTGCGGCTTGCAAAGACTGTGGGAAAAACATAGTATCTGGGCTGGAATCCACCATTCCTCCCAGCATAGCCCCTCACAGCATAGCCCCTCACGGCTTCCCTTGGCTAGGGGAGGGAGTTCCCCGACCCCTTGTGCTTCCCGGGTGAGGCTACACCCCACCCTGCTTTGACTCTCCCTCCGTGGGCTGTACCTACTGTCTAACCAGTCCCAATGAGATGAGCCAGCTACCTCAGTTGGAAATGCAGAAATCACCACCTTCTGCGTTGATCTCACTGGCAGACCAGAACTGTTCCTATGTTGCCATCTTGCTATTCTCTTGTTTTATTTTTCTCTAGCATTTATGATAACGTGAAACATATTTTAATATATTTACTTCTCCCTATTCCACTAGTATATATGTTCCTAAAAGGCACTGGTTTTTGTCTGTTCTGTTCATTGTTGTATTTTTAGCACCTAAAACAATACTTGGCATGTGATAGGTATCCAATAACTGTTTTAAAATAAATGAATGTACTTGAAAAAAAATTACATGATGCTTCAAAAACATCAAAGCTGAAAATCATTTGAGTAACTTTGAAATGTAAGCGATCAATAATAAAAGATCACTATATTGTTCAGCAGTCACATAAAGTATTAAAACTAATATTTCAGTATTTGAATATGCTGACAGTAATGTTTTCATAAACTAGATTTTGTGTCTAACTGCTCAGATTTGGAACTCTTTTTAGTAAGACCATAATGCATTGCAAGGATTTCTAATGAATACGTTTAGTAGTTCAAGTCCTTATTAAATCTCACAGATTAAAGCAAATGTATGCTGAACTTTAAGGACTGAGGTAATGTAAGACTGAGTTGAATGTAACAAGGCGGCAGTGTAGTGGTGGCATTAAAAAAATTGAAGATTCAAAAAGCATAAATTCAAGAATAACATGCAAGTAGCATTCTTTTTTTTTTTTTTATTTTACACTTGTTAGATTTTGTCTTAGTCCCTTTGTGTTGCTATAAAGGAAAACCTGAGGCTGGATATTTACAAAGACAAGAGGTTTATTTGGCATATGGCGTCTACATCTAGTAAGGGCCTCAGACTCATGGCAGAAGGCAAAGAGGAATCAGTGTGTGCAGAGATCACATGGTGAGAGAGGAAGCAAGGGTGGAGGCAGGGAAGGCCATGCCAGGCTCTTTTTTTAAATAACCAGCCCTTGTGGGAACTGAATGGTGAGAACTCACTCATTCCTTACCCTCAGGCCTTAATCTGTTCGTGAGGGATCTGCCCCCATGACTCAGACACCTCCCATTAGGTATAACCCAATGGGGATCAGATTTCAACATGACATTTGGAGGGGATAAACATTCAGACAATAGCAGATATCTAATGTTCAGCTATTTTAAGAGCAGTGAGTGAAACTAGAAGAATCAGAGGAACATAAACAATTATAAAAGCTTCAATTACTAAAAAAGGATAAAAGACAAAGTTGATTAAAGAGTTATCCTTAAGTATGTGGCTATTACGCAAAAGGTGTACTGATCAACTTTTTTCCATCACATAAAACAAAATTTAAATGGTACATAAAAACATTAACTTACCCACTTTCAGAGTGATTAAATATTAGAGCAGGTTGACATTGGAATCTGTGGACTCAACTAATTGGTGTTTGGCCAGAGAACAGTTGATCTTTTCTGGCTAGTTTGAGTTCAGTGCTGTTCAAATTTGGGCAATAGTTAAAATATATTTTAAGACACTCTTCAGTTCTAGGAGAAAACAGATTTTGTATTCAAGACCTTAATACTAAGCTGCTGATCTGAACTTCTTTAAATAAACTAAGGTTTTATTAGTCTTTAAGAAAGAGCTGGTATGTTGTTATGTCTCACAGAGTGATTTATTTTTGTTCTGGAATATGCTTTGGAAAGTAGGGTTTGAAATTAAAAAATTATTTCACTGTTTGTTTGTTTGCTTGTTTTAAGATTGTTCCAGGACACGAAGGGAGATTCTTCCAGGTTACTGAAAGCACTTCCTTTGAAGCTTCAGCAAACTGCTTTTGAAAATGCATACTTGAAAGCTCAGGAAGGAATGAGAGAAATGGTAATTTTAAGTAATATGTATTTGCTGTTATCATATGCTTGCTATGAATATCCCATAAATTACTTCACCAAGTTTGGCATAAGAGAGTTTATAATCCAGTAGTTTACAGTATAAAGCTGCTCTAAAACAACGGTATGAATTGAATGAAACTGCATTATTTCTGGGTCACAATGGGTCAAATCATAGCAATTTCTTTTGGTTTAGCATTTTTTAGGGAGAAACCCAAAATTTAACTGAGTTTTTATGGGCATATGGCTTCCTTTTTAAAAAAAAAATCCTTTCCTATGTGATCTGATTAAAAGCTAATTAAGGGAACAGGTGACAGTGGGAAGAAATGGATTGAGGAGAAGAATTTCACACAAGATCAAATCATTGTGGTGTTTACAGTGAAACTTGTGATATTTCACATTTCTGTAGAATAATATATTTTTTATGGTAATGATTATCTTAGAGTTCAAATTTTTTCATTTATTTATGCCCTGGTTTGTTTCTTACAAGTATTTAAGATAGTTAAATAACTGTCAAGTCTGTGATAGTGGGAAATTGAAAGAATGTGAGTTTAGAAAAGAATTTCAATAGATTAGAAAGATAAGTGTAAATAACATAAAATCTAATGAGATAATGTGTATTATACATTTTAAATCAGCCTGTCATCTGCAAAAAGGGAAAATATTGATCTGACAGCAATTTATTTCGAAAAAGACCTAGGAAGTTTTATATCTTGCGATTAGAGTATGAATCAACATTGCATTACAGTTATCAAAAAAGGCTAACTGTCTTACACTGCATTAATAGAAGCATATTGTCGTGAACAAAGTTAATACAAGAACTTGAATCTTTTATACTTTTTGCTGTATTTTTAGATTTTTTAATTTTTATGGGTGCATAGTAGGTGTGTGTGTGTGTGTGTGTGTGTGTGTGTGTGTATATTTGGGGGGTACATGAGATGTTTTGATACAGGTATACAATGTGAAATAATCACATCATGGAGAATGGGGTATCCATCCCCCAAACAAATATCCTTTGTGTTACAAGCAATCCAATTACACTGTTTCAGTTATTAAATGTTTCTGTAATTTTTATAGGATAACTATAATGTTTGGTTTGGTTCTGAGTAAAGTAAAAGACTTTTAGCCAGAATGTTATAGATCTGTGTCTTATACAAAATGGATGAAGGAATTGACTTAGTGGAAAGCTCATAATTGTTTTTAAACATGTCAATGCTTGTGATTTAGCAAAGGTGTTGGTCATTACTCTTTCTTGTACCAAAAGACAGAACTAGGATTAGTGAGTAGGTTTTTGAAATGTGTATAGCTAGTCAAAAAATCTGGAGTTCAGTTGGGATTTTATAATTGATTGTTAAACATTTACATTTTACATTACGTTATTTTTTTTTAATTTCTCCTTAAGTCCCATAGTGCTGAGAACCCTGAACCTGTGGATGAAATTTATAATAGAAAATCTGTTTTACTGACGTTGATAGCTGTAGTTTTATCCTGCAGCCCTATCTGCGAAAAACAGGCTTTGTTTGCCCTATGTAAATCTGTGAAAGAGAATGGATTAGAACCTCACCTTGTGAAAAAGGTATATGTGGATGAGTATTTTATTAGAAGCTTCCTTAGGTCACTGTGAAATAATTTAAAAAGTTAAAGCTTGATTTTCTGAGTGGCACTTATTTAAGACTAGGAAACAATTTTATTTTTTAGGTTGGGAACATTGGAAAGCAGTTATATAAAAACTATTCAAATGGTGTATTTATGTGTACGCACTGTTGTTTCTTACATTCCATTTAAGAGCATTTCACAAGGCTTTCATTGTACTAACAAGGGTGAATGACTTGTCCACCAGACTGACCAGGCTTTTGGAAATAGTATTTATTGAGAGAAACACATGGAGACAAGAGCAGTATAGGTGTTTTGCCCGGTAGATTCTGGGGCAGCACATTGCGATCTAGCAGGGCCAGAAGTCAAATTTTAGAGCTATCAGGCTTTTAAGTTCAGTTATCAGGGGAGAAGGACTAGGGTCCAAGCCTTATAATTACTGCATCAGCACGGTATTATAGAATGTTGGCCCCATCTCTTTTCCATCACCTCAGCATTTATGGTTTAGGAAGTTCCAGGCCTTTCCATTGCAAATTTTTATGTGATAAATCAGTGGTAGGTCAGTGGACTGATATTATGCCAGTTAACATTCTACCAGCATAGTTTCTGTGGTGCTTTGGAGTAAGCCAGCCTATAATCGGTTAGCCTTTTACCTCTCAGTATAAGACTTGTTTGGTGTTTCTTAAAAGTATACAAATACATTACCTAATAATCATAAGTTTACATTTTTCTTACTTGGATTTAAGCCTAAGAGAAATAATTTTACTTTATATTTATTTATTTATTTTGAAAGACAGGGTCTTACTCTGTCATCCAGGCTGGAGTGCGGTGATGCGATCATGGCTCACTGCAGTCTTGACCTCCTGGGCTCAAGCGATCCTCCCAAGCCTCCTGAGTAGCTGGGACTACAGGCATGTGCCACCACACCTGGCTAATTTTTTTTTTTGAAACGGAGTCTCGCTCTGTCGCCCAGACTGGAGTGCAGTGGCACAATCTCGGCTCACTGCAAGCTCTGCCTCCCGGGTTCATGCCATTCTCCTGCCTCAGCCTCCCGAGTAGCTGGGACTACAGGCGCCCGCCACCACATCCGCACACCTGGCTAATTTTTTATACAGACGGGCTCTTGCTATGTTGCCCAAGCTGGTCTTGAACTCTTGGGCTTAAGCAACCCTCCCTCCTCAGACTCCCAAAGCGTTGGGATTACAGGTGTGAACCACCACGCCTGGCCAATAATTTTACATTAAATCTTCCTTTAAGTATAACCAAATGTTGGAAACTCTTAGCATATTTTTATGTTTCTATTTACTTAACATTTATTAAGGGTTTGCTATGTGTCAGATACTGTGCCAGTTGAGTACATTTTCTTAATTCTTATTCCCATCTCATAGATAAGGAAATCAAGAAAAGTTAAATGAATGTTGTTTCTAGGTCCTACTCTAAACAATATTAACAAGCATTTAAATGATTTATTTTTTTCTTTTTTCTTAACACATTGACTTTTGGGTTCGTGCAGGTTTTAGAGAAAGTTTCTGAAACCTTTGGATATAGACGTTTAGAAGACTTTATGGCATCTCATTTAGATTATCTGGTTTTGGAATGGCTAAATCTTCAAGATACCGAATACAACTTATCTTCTTTTCCTTTTATTTTATTAAACTACACAAATATTGAGGATTTCTATAGGTAAGTTTATACATGACATATGTGAAATTTGTTTAATTTAAAATTAGTGAACAATATTTAGCAAGTCCCCTCACCAGCACCACACATACCATACCCATACACGTGTGTGTGGGAGCCTACATAGTATGAGAAGCAGGATAGCTTCTTTTAATAAGAATGTATTGAAGGGAGTCACTGGACTTCAGATCCGGTCCTAGCTGTGCCAACAGCCAGCTATCTGACTTCGGTCAAACCACATAAAGACCCTCTATGCCTTGGTTTTTTAATGTGTAAAGTAAGGAAGTTACACGAGGAGATCTTTCAGGTCCTTTTTAGCTTTAATATTTGATCATCTTTCCTTTGGAAAAAATTGAAGATAAATTACTAGTAGCTGGTTATTTCTGCCTTGTTTTTCTTTTCTGTTGCTTGACTATAGGCCTTTTAGTCATTACTTCTATTAGATTTAGAAACTGAATGTAAAACTTTATTTTGCTAACTTTAACTCCGTAGAAGAAAAATTTGAAAATGGAGAGGTTTGAAACAACTAAAAAGTAATGTTTAGGTATCAGGATGATGGGAAGGCATCTCATATTTATTGAACATGCTCTGTGTTATGGACTTTGGTATGCATTTTACATGTAGTATATCACAGATCTGAGTTTCAGATTCATTCTAATAGAGTTTTCTGATAGATTATGGGTTGTAGTAGGTAGTTTCCTTTAAGAAGTATATTCCTACAAAAGTAAATTTAGTGGTCCTTATAGTTCATTCATTTTGGCAAGAACAATATAGTCATATCTCTGTATATGCGAGGGATTCATTCCAGGGTCCCCCATGTATGCCTAAATCTACATGTACTCAAGTCACCAAGTCGGCCCTGCAGAACCCACGTATATGAAAAGTCAGTCCTCTGTATATAGACTTTCACATCCCGTGAATACTGTTTTTCTGTCTGCATTTGGTTGAAAAATATGCAAGTATAAGTTCAAACCCATGTTTTTCAAGGGTCAACTGCATTTACATTAGTTGATTATGCAGAAGAAATAAATATAAATTCAAGTCTCCATTTTTTTTTTTTTATTGTTTTGTTTTTTCTTTTTGCTAAGGGTGCTACTGAACAAGGTCCCATTTTTAAATCCCATAATCATGGTGGTGGTATGTTCTAAGCTTTCTAATTTTTTTAATGTGACTATTTAGAATTTACTTAATTTTTCCATTTATAAAATTAAAGAATGTTTAATAATCTGGATAAAGTGTGGTACTTTAATGCTGATGGTATTAAAACAGCTTTTAAGAACTATTTTATAAAATTTTACTTGGAAAAGTTATATATAACCTATATTTTAAATTTTTCTATTTTTAGATCTTGTTATAAGGTTTTGATTCCACATCTGGTGATTAGAAGTCATTTTGATGAGGTGAAGTCCATTGCTAATCAGATTCAAGAGGACTGGAAAAGTCTTCTAACAGACTGCTTTCCAAAGATTCTTGTAAATATTCTTCCTTATTTTGCCTATGAGGGTACAGGAGACAGTGGGATGGCACAGCAAAGAGAGACTGCTACCAAGGTCTATGATATGCTTAAAAGTGAAAACTTACTGGGGAAACAGGTATGGCTTCAATTTTTATGTACTTTTCATTCCCTGAATGATATGAGATATAACCTTTAAGTTTTAAGGCTATTTATTTGATTTATTCGTATTTATATATTGAAACTTAGCTTGTGGTAATCATTATCTAGCATAGCCAACCCATGAATTTTTTTGGTTATGTCCTGTTCTCTCTCTCTGATTGGCTTTTAACTAAGTAGAAATGTTTTAAATTAGAAATAACCCAAAAAACCATTTGAATAATTTTCTTCTGCCATTTAAAGATTTATTTTAACTGTAGTAATACACGAATGCAAGCTGGTTGTTAAAGTCAAGGAATACTAAACAGTGTACAGAAAACCTTCACTCCCTCTTCAATCTCACCAAGCTTTCCACTTTTCAAGAAAAACAACCGTCCCTCATTCCTATAGTTCTCATACCCTGCCGTTTGTTTTTTTCATGACACTTGTTACCTTCTAACGTATGATAAAATTTACCTTTTTTTTTTTTGTCTTTGCTTTTGTTTTTGAGACAGAGTCTTACTCTGTTGCCCAGACTGGAGTGCAGTGGCATGATCTCAGTTCACTGAAGCCTCTGTCTCCTGGGTTCCAGCAATTCTCCTGCCTCAGCCACCCAAGTAGCTGGGACTACAGCTGCGTGCCACCACACCCATCTAATTTTCATATTTTTAGTAGAGACGGGGGTTCACCATGTTGGCCAGGCTGGTCTTGAACTCTTGACCTCAGGTGATCTTCCCACCTCAGCCTCCCAAAGTGCTGGGATTACAGATGTAAGCCACCTTGCTAGACCATAATTTACTTTTGAATTATGTTAATTATTTAACAGTCTTCTCCAGTATACATTTTTCTCTCTTTTTTTTTTTGGCTGATGTATCTCAACCACGTAATATATTTTGAGTATTCATTAAATCTTTGTCAAAAGAAGGAGTCAAGTAAGGAAGGATTTAACAAGTTTCATTTGTTTTATAATCATTTATATACATTCCAAAATTTTTTGAAGCAACTTATATTAAAACATAGATATAAATTTTTTAAGATAAAAAAGCTGTGGTCACCCCACATTTATGTATGTATTTATTTATTTTGGATATAAGTAAGGGATAACTAACCAAACTTGGTCAGTATTAGATAAACTTCAAGAGACCTTTTTTTTTTTTTAGTTTCCTAGTTATCTATATTGAACCAAGAAATGGAACAGCAAGTTGCTTAGGTGGACCTATTCAGAACTGGTTGTAAGTCTGCAGGGAAATGGTGAGCAGAGGACTCCTTTCCCAAAGACAGCTGGAACAGAAATAAGCACTCCAGAGATTATGGAATTTGAGAGAGACACTCAGCCTCTAGCCACTCCCATTCAATCTCCCAGCTTAGTCTTCTGAGCATTCTTAATCTTACTATTCTTTTCTTAATGTATTCAAACCAAAAGACAACAATTTTTAGAGCCTGAATAGGTTTTGGAGGGACAAGTAATTACGTTCAACCTTGACTGAAACACTTGCCTCAAGAATGAAGAACGGCAAAAATTAAATCACAGTTTCTTAGCGTTTTGGTTAAAGATGTAAGTTAAATTCTTGGCCAGGTGCAGTGGCTCACGCCTGTAATCCCAGCACTTTGGGAGGCCAAGGTGGGTGGATCACCTGAGATCAGGAGTTCGAGACCAAACTGGCCAACATGGTGAAACCCCGTCTCTACTGGGTGTGGTGGTGTGTGCCTGTAATCCCAGCTGTTTGGGAAGCTGAGTCAGGAGAATCACGAACCCGGGAGGCGGAGGTTGCAGTGAGCCAAGATCGTACCACTGCACTCCAGCCTGGGCAACAGAGCGAGACTTTGTCTCAAAAAAAAAAAAAAAGAATTATATAAAACACACAAAGCAAGGAAAGAATGAAGCAACAAAGGCAGAGATTTATTGAAAATGAAATTATACTCCACAGAGTGGGAGTGGGCCCTCAGCAAGTGGCTCAAGGGCCTGGTTACAGAATTTTCTGGGGTTTAAATACCCTTCAGAGGTTTCCCATTGGTTACTTGGTATACACCCCATGTAAATGAAGTAGTGGGCTGTAATCAGTCTGATTGGTTATAGGAGGGGACCAATCAGAGGTACTTTCAATTTCTTATCTGCCACAGTAAAAGGCAGGGGGTTGCAAAGGGAGTAGCGTCTTGTCCTTTTGTTACTTGAGCATGGAAAGTTGGGGTTTTCCTTTTGATTTCGTTCTAGGAAGTCAGCATGGATTGGCCTTAGGTTCCCTGCCTCCAGACCTTATTGCTCTGCCTCATTTACGTTAGGTTTGTTTCTTGTCACCTTCTAAAATATTTTTTGTTATTAGGAAGTATGTTTTTGAACTTCCTTATGCATTAAGTAAATTAGCCATTTGCCTTTTGGTTTAGATCACTGTAATTCCTTATTTGGAAAGTTGTTACATTCACCGTTAAGACTTCACAATTCTCATTCATCTAACTAAAGTGTAACGTAGCAGACTGATTCTTTATATTTAGAGAATTTGTGTCTTTTGTGAAGCTACCTGTCTATAGTGGGAAGTAGATTAATGAAAAGTCCAAATCTGTTGGGGAGCGTTTTATTCCACTATTGATGAAAGGGGATGTGGATCGCAGCTAGCCTTAGAATTTGGGATGGCACTCAAGTAGAAGTCTGGGAAGAAGTTATGCAGGGAACAAAGATGACATTGTTCCCAGTCCCTGGGAATTCTTAACAGTAAAGTTCTGTAATTGAGACAGAATCCCCAAATAAAGTCAAGAGTACAATTCAGATAGAGGAGCGGTTATACATCAGTGGGAAATTTGGTTGGCAGGAAAATTACCAGGTCATATAACTTAATGATAGACCTGAAGTCTTATTTAAAATGATTCTGTAAAATTGAAGAATTGGATTAAGGGGGCCTTGTTTGGCTTGATTTTCATACTTTTTCCTCTTAGTCTACAGGTTGGCTGCATAGAAGAAAAAGGTATAGTTAGTTATAATCTTGTAAATCTTGGACTTTGAGTCATCTGTTTTCTTTTACAGTCATCGAATACTTTTGGAAATAAGATAATATATGCCTATTGAGCTGTCTTGAAGTTCAAAGATATAAAATATTAAATATATTTTAATTTTGTGCCCTTGCAGATTGATCATTTATTCATTAGTAATTTACCAGAGATTGTGGTGGAGTTATTGATGACATTACATGAGCCAGCAAATTCTAGTGCCAGTCAGAGCACTGACCTCTGTGACTTTTCAGGGTATGTACATTTTAAACTTAGAGAACTAGCTGTAACTTCACAAGTTCTTAAAGAAGTTTATTGGTTGACACCTTCAATGTCTATTTCAATTTATAGACATCACTCTTTTTAAAAAATTTGTTTCTTTAAAAATAGCCACCTTTGAATTGAGGTAATTACCTATCCTGTTTTACCATAGTCTCCCCACAGTAATTACTCTTTCTAAATTGACCACTTGGTTGGCCAACCCAATAACCTTTTCTTAGTCTTTCTGTAATATCTGAACATTGTGCCAATTGTTGTCCCTTGAAATTTTTTTCTTTATGCACATTATTCCTAGTTCTCTTTATCTAGGTCTTGCCTTTCTAAATCACCTTTTCTTTTTTTTTTTTGAGATGCAGTCTCACTCTGTTGTCCTGGCTGGAGTGCAGTGACATAATCTCCGCTCACTGCAATCTCCGCCTTCCAGGCTCAAGCGATCCTTCCTTCCACCTCAGCCTCTCGAGTAGCTGGGACGACAGACGCACATCACTGCGCCTGGCTAATTTTTTATATTTTTGGTAGAGATAGGGTTTCACCATGTTGCCCAGGCTGGTCTTGAACTTCTGGCCTCAAGTGATTCCCCCGTGTTGGTCAACCAAAGTGCTGTGTTTACAGGCATGAGCCACCGTACCCAGCCTCACCTTTTCTTTATTGTGCTTTATTATCTGTACAATTTAATTTGGATGTGAATGTCTCTGAGTTGTATATGAACATTAGAGTTGTTTTCCTGGCTTGATTGTAAGCTACTTGAAAATACACTTTACTTTTTTTTTTTTTTTTTAATGTGCCCTACTGTGCTGGGCATATAAAATAGTAATAATATCTGAGAAAGTACTTTCACATATGTAATTTCACGCTGTCTAAATAAGTGTTGATTGCCATGTCTTAAAATACTGCTTTTACAGTACGGGCATAGAGCTTTGATTCTGATCTGAAGTAATACTGAGGCTTATTTGTGGAACTGCCTTTTAACTTTATAAGATTTTTTAAGAAAATCATTATAAGATCATTTAAGATTATTTAAGTTATTGAGGGTGAAAGGTATTTAGATAATC
Source organism: Symphalangus syndactylus (assembly GCF_028878055.3). Taxonomy (NCBI): domain Eukaryota; kingdom Metazoa; phylum Chordata; class Mammalia; order Primates; family Hylobatidae; genus Symphalangus; species Symphalangus syndactylus. The sequence continues at coordinate 125,147,979 of NC_072425.2, forward strand.
TGATTTATATATCTGGACTGTGATATGTCATTTGTGATTTTATTGGAAGTATAGTTTTTCAGTAGAAAAATAGTTTTTGAATTTGGGGGTTATTAAAATCTAAATTTTCATTTTGGAAGTTCACTGGTCTATGAACAAAACTTTTTTAAATGATGACTGTTATTTTTTCCCTTAACTCTGTTAGGGATTTGGATCCTGCTCCTAATCCACCTCATTTTCCATCACATGTGATTAAAGCAACATTTGCCTATATCAGCAATTGTTATAAAAACAAGTTAAAAAGCATTTTAGAAATTCTTTCCAAAAGCCCTGTAAGTATACATGATGAGTTTAATAATAGAGCATTCCTTCTTTTTTAGCTAAAAAAATCTTTGTAAGTACATCTTAAAGAGGAAAAGTGAACAAATGAAAAATTTATCTCATAATTAAAAAGGAAAACATTTATTTACAAGTTTAAATGGTATTTTACTTGTCAGCATTAATTGAAATATGTTACATATGAGAACAGAATCTTGTGACACTTTACTCATATATTAGCTCGGGAATATATCTACTTTTTCATAGGAATATACTATTTAATTGTAGTTTACTTTTTGAAAATTAAATAAATTGGCAATAGTTTAAGATAGTAATTTTCTTACTGTAACATTTTGTACTTGATATCAAACCCAAATCTAAATTCTGTTATTTAGTTTTTTTAAATATAAAATGTGTAGGTATTCAAATACTTGAAGAAAAAATATAAAGTGTATTTATTGTAGTCGAGTATTTAATTAAACAAGTTTTTACTAAATCTGTTTATTTTCTAGGATTCCTATCAGAAAATTCTTCTTGCCATATGTGAGCAAGCAGCTGAAACAAATAATGTTTATAAGAAGCACAGAATTCTTAAAATATACCACCTGTTTGTTAGTTTATTACTGAAAGATATAAAAAGTGGCTTAGGAGGAGCTTGGGCCTTTGTTCTTCGAGACGTTATTTATACTTTGATTCACTATATCAACCAAAGGTAAATAACATATTTGGACCAATATATAAGCAGTCTTTCTATCCTGTTCTTCCTGTTTTTTTGCTTTGTTTTGTTTTGAGACAAAGACTCACTGTCCACCCAGGCTGGGTGCAGTCACGGCTCACTGCATCCTCAGCCTCCTGGGTTCAGATTATCCTTTCTCCTCACCCTGCCAGGTAGCTGGGACTGCAGGAGCATATCACCGTGCCTGACTAATTTTTTGTGTGTTTTGTAGAGGTGGAGTTTCACCATATTGCCCAGGGTGGTCTCAAACTCCTGGGCTCAAGCGAACTGTCAGGCCTTAGCCTCCCAGTGTGCTGGGATTACAGGCATTAGCTACTATGCCCAACCTATCCTGTTCTTTTAACTGAAAGTTTATATGCTTCTAAGAGGTAGATACCAGAGTGTTGCTTTCTGAATTTTGCTTTTTAAGATGTCTATTATATTTACCTATTAGTTTTTAAAAATTGCACTAATTGCCTGGGAAACATAGCAGACCTCGTTTCTACTAAAAATTTTTTAAAAAAGAAAATTTGGGCCAGGTGTGGTAGCTCACACCTATAATCCCAGCACTTTGGGAGGTTGAGGTAGGTAGATTGCCTGAGCCCAGGAGTTAGAGACCAGCCTGGGCAACATGATGTGAAACACCATCTCTACAAAAATTTTTAAAAAAAATTAGCCAGGGATTGTGGCATGCACCTGTAGTCTCGCCTACTCTGGAGGCTGAGGTGGGAGGATCGCTTGCGCTCAGGAGGCAGAGGTTGCAGGTTACAGTGAGCAAAGATTGTGCCACTACACTCCAGCCTGGGAGACAGAGCGAGACTACTGTCTCAAAAAAAAGAAAGAAAATTATCCAGGTATGATGATATGCGCCTGTAGTTCTAGCTACTTAGGAGGGTGAGGTAGGAGGATGGCTTGAGCTCAAGAGTTTGAGGCTGCCAGTGAGCCTTGATTACACCACTGCATTCCTGCCTGGGCAACAGAGTGAGACTTTCACTCAAGAAAAAAAAAAAAAAAAAAAAAAAAGCACTGCTTCTCCAATTCTAGAAATCTTAAGAAGGATCTTCAACATTTTAATACTAATATTCTAGCTATTGATGGCCTCAAATAAATGTTACTATAGAATTGGGGTTGTTCGGCTGGGCGCAGTGGCTCACGCCTGTAATCCCAGCACTTTGGGAGGCTGAGGCGGGCGGATCACAAGGTCAGGAGATTGATACCATCCTGGCTAACACGGTGAAACCCCGTGTCTACTAAAAATACAAAAAAACTAGCCGGGTGTGGTGGCAGGTGCCTGTAGTCCCAGCTACTCAGGAGGCTGAGGCAGGAAAATGGCCAGAACCAAGTAGGCAGAGCTTGCAGTGAGTCAAGCTCGCACCACTGCACTCCAGCCTGGGCGACAGAGCAAGACTCCATCTCAAGAAAAAAAAGAAAACACAAAAACAAAACAAGAATTGGGGTTGTTCAATTTAGCATCTGTGATCTTTTCCATTGATTTTAATGAGATTTCTATTTTTTAAGGTCTTTTTTATTGTGGTAAACTATGTAACATAAAATTTTTTATTTTTGCCATTAAACGGCCAGTTCAGTGGCATCAATTACATTTCCATTGTTGTGCAACCAACACCACTGTCTATGTCCCAACTTTCATTATCTCAAACTGAACCTCTCTACTCATTCCACAGTAACTCCACATTCCCCCTTCCCACTGGCCATTGAGAAACTGATCTATTTTCTGTCTCAATGAATTTGCCTGTTGTAGATATTTTAATCTAGAGTTGTACAATATATGTCCTTTTGTGTCTTGCCTTGTGTGGTCACTGAAAACTTTGTACCTTAGCTTGTGTTTAGATAGTGTTTGATAGAGATTTCCTTGGATACCAAGAGTGTTGGAATGAGGAAGCATGAGAGGAGAAAACTTTTCCTAGTGTTTGCAGATTGGCTTTATGCTAGGATTCTTCTTCAACACTTAGCCATGCCTGCATTGCTTGGGATCAGCCCCAAATACAAGCTTAGGGTCTTCTCCGGTCTTTTCTGAGCAAGAGTCTTATCTTGAGCATGTGTGTGGCTTTCTGAAATCCCCCTAATTTGTGGGTGCTTTTGAATATACTAATTTCCCAAAGAAATACTCTCCCCAGCTACTCCTAGGCTTTAGGCAGCCTCTTGTATGTCTCAGCAGTAATCTTTTGCCCTATGCACCTGCAGGTTGTTGGTCAGCCTTACAAAGTTTCAAGCAACACCCATATCTTTTGTAGCTTGTATGAAGTTAAACAAAACAGAGCCATGCACTTTACATCAGTCCTTGGCTCCAGACAGGTTAGAATAGACATATACAATAGTTTGCAACTAATCTACTTAGCTCCATGAACTACCATAAGCCAGTGTCTCACACCGAGGATACAGGCTGCTGCTTTTGTGATTGTTGCCAAGCTGGGGTAGGGATGGGCAAGGACAAGTAAAGTCACCACGAAGCTTTCCTACTGTTTTTCAGTTGCATTTTTCTTGATTCAGTATTTTCCTGATTACTGTAAACCTTTGACTCTTTTACAGAATTCTAACAAAATTTAGTTCTGACAATTTTGCCTGTTTTTCAATGTTTCTGTTAAAGGATGGAAGCTTAGAGCTGCCTATTCTGCATTTTGCTGATGTCATTTCTCTTTTTGGCTTATGAGCCATTAAAATATTTATGTCAAGGCATATAAGAATTAGAGATGCTGAACAAAAGGACTTCTGAATGAATTTATTTCAGAGTAATTTTCCAGAACTTAACTGGTTGTCTTTTTTTTTTTTCTCCCTATATTAGGCCTTCTTGTATCATGGATGTGTCATTACGTAGCTTCTCCCTTTGTTGTGACTTATTAAGTCAGGTTTGCCAGACAGCCGTGACTTACTGTAAGGATGCTCTAGAAAACCATCTTCATGTTATTGTTGGTACACTTATACCCCTTGTGGATGAGCAGGTGGAGGTTCAGCAACAGGTAATTTTCTGAATCATCTTCAAAATGGTATTTAAAATATATTTATAAAGTATTGTTAGAAGGATTTGAGTGTTTTATGTTTACTTGGTATAATTGGTGATTTTATTGAGAATATTTTTTGTAAAATGATTGGAAAAATATTCTTAATGAATTAACCTTTGTAATCAATTACAGAGCACTTGGTACTTTTGATAGTTTTATCTACTATGCTGAAGTAGAGAGGTAGTCAAAACTAGGGATGGCAGTTCGCAACATTATGGTGGTGGTTGAGTTACTTCTTATATAAACTGTTTCATTAATATTGGCATTTTTTTTTAACCTCAGTACCCATCTTGTAGTAGTACCTTACATAGTTATTGAATTATTTGAAAATACAAAAACTAAAAGCTGGGTATCTTAGATGTAATTAGAACATTTAATCTGATCTAGGTTAATAGATCTTACCATTTATTACAGTAAGTTTTGTTGGCTTACTTTAAAATTATTTCTCTCATAATTTTTTCTTTTTAAATTATATTTAGGTATTGGACTTGTTGAAATACTTAGTGATAGATAACAAGGATAATGAAAACCTCTATCTCACGATTAAGCTTTTAGATCCTTTTCCTGACCATGTTGTTTTTATGGATTTGCGTATTACTCAGCAAAAAATCAAATACAGTAGAGGACCCTTTTCACTCTTGGAGGTAATAAAAATTTCATCGTCTACTATTTTTTATTAGAGAACATAGACAGTAGGACTTTTCAAAAATCTGTAATGCTCTAGCAGTAAAAAATGGAATCTTTTTTTTAAATTGTGATTAAAAATATATACGTAGGCCAGGCACATTGGCTTATGCCTATAATCTCAGCACTTTGGGAGGCTGAGGCAGGAGGATTGCCTGAGCCCAGGAGTTCAAGACCAGCCTGGGCAACATGGTGAAACCCCGTCTCTACAAAAAATTAGTCGGGCATGGTGATATGTGCTTGTAGAATCAGCTACTCAGGTAGCTGAGATGGAAGGATCACCTGAGCCCTGGAGGTCAAGACTGCGATAAGCCAAGATTGCTCCACTGCACTCCAGCCTGGGTGACAGAGTGAGACCCTGTCTCAAAAAAAAAAAAAAAAAAAAAAAAAAATATATACACACACACACACACACACACACACACACACACACTTGTGTGTAACATGAGATCTACCTACTTAAGAAATAAAAAAATGAATCTTAATGTATCTCTTTGCATTGAAGCCAAAGTATAAATATCAAAACTTCCTGGTAAAGATCGAAATTTAAGTTTTCAAGGAATGTGACATAAAATAATTTTGATTTTAACACATAAGATCCTAAGGTCCACTGATAGCTGAGAACTACCATTGGATCTTTTCAATGTCAATTTAGTGTTTGTGTTAGAGATAACGTTTAACTTTTGAAAGCATATTTCAAGTTTTAATCTTTATAAACCTCAAAATTATGTTTGGGTATATTCTTCCATACATAATTATAATTTTAAATGATAGTCTGTATTTGACTCTATGTAAATATAAAAACATATTTCAATATGTTAAGATGTAGAATTATACTACTAAGGAGAAATTTAAGCATTTCCCTCCAGTTGAGTATGCTATAACAATCTTGAAATCTGTGTTACCATGAGAGAGTCTATTAGAATTTAAAGGATTGGGCCAGGTGCAGTGGCTCACGCCTGTAATCCCAGCGCTTTGGAAGGCTGAGGCAGGCAGATCACTGAGGTCAGGAGTTCGAGACCAGCCTGGCCAACATGGCAAAACCCCATCTCTACTAAAAATACAAAATTAGCTGGGCGTGGTGGCACATTCATGTAAATGCCAGCTATTCGGGAGGCTGAGACATTAGAATCACTTGAACCTGGGAGGCAGAGGTAGCAGTGAGCCTTGATAGCACCACTGCACTCTAGCCTTGGTGACAGAGCGAGACTCTGTCTAAAAAAGAGAATTAAAACATTGTAGGGTTTGCAGTGGAAGAAATCATTTATTTCTTCCTTGTTTGGTAGTAATAGAGATGTGAGTCAGTATCTATAAATGGCACTTAACTAATTTTTTTCTTTTATTAAGTTTTATTTCACAGGCTTAACCAATACATGTTAAAAGCAAGTTACATTTTAATTAATTTTCTCTTTTAGGAAATTAACCATTTTCTCTCAGTAAGTGTTTATGACGCACTTCCATTGACAAGACTTGAAGGACTAAAGGATCTTCGAAGACAACTGGAGCTACATAAAGATCAGATGATGGACATTATGAGAGCATCTCAGGGTGCTAATTTTAATGACATGGGTTATTTCTACCTGTTTCTTTTTGAAAGAATATTTTGTAAAGTCTTGCTCTTGGTTTCATTGTCACAGACTTAGTTCAGACTCTCATCATTTAGTTCAGATCCTCATTTCTCATCTAACTGTAAAACTGGTCCTCACTGGTCTTCTCACCCTGAACTCTTCCTATTTTATTCATCCTCTGCCAGAATGATTTCTCTAAACCCACATAGGATCATGTTTTTCTACTGCCTAAATTTTTTTTTTTTAAGAGTCTCACTCTGTCACCCAGGCTGGAGTATAGTGGCACCATCATAACTTACTGTGACCTTGAATTCCTGGGTACAAGGAATTCTTCTGTCTCAGCCTTCTGAATAGCTGGGACTACAGGCACACACCACTACACCTAGCTACTTTATTTTTTTTTTTATTTTTTGTAGGGACAGGGGTCCCACTGTGTTGCCTAGGTTGGTCTCGAATTCCTGGCCTCAAGCGATCCTCCTGCCTTAGCCTCACAAAGCATTGGGATTAGAGGCATGAGCCACAGCGTCTAGCCATGCTTAAACATTTTTCATTTCTTTTTTTTTTTTTTTTTAAGACAGAGTTTTGCTCTTGTTGCCCAGGCTGGAGTACAGTGGCACTATCTTGGCTCACTGCAACCTCCACCTCCCGAGCTCAGATTCTCGTGCCTCAGCCTTCCTAGTAGCTGGGATTACAGGTGTGTGCCACCATGCCCGGCTAATTTTTTGTATTTTTTTTAGTAGAGACGGGGTTTCACCATGTTGTCCAGGCTGGTCTCGAACTCCTGACCTCAAGTGATCCACCTGCGTCGTCCTCCCAAAGTGCTGAGATTACAGGCGTGAGCCACTACGCCTGGCCTAATTTCATATTTCTCTTGTGTTATTTTTACCCTCAGTACTTTTTAAAATGAATTTTAGTTTTGACTATCTGAGCATAGAGTTTCTAATACATTTGAGATATATAAAATGTATGTAAATAGAAACACCATTATTTCTTGTTATTGTGTTCTTGAGTATTTTATGGGCTAGAGATCTGCCTTGTGCATTACAGCCACTAGCCATTTGGCTATTTAAGTGAAGTAAAATTAAATGAAATTTGAAGTTCAGTTTTTTCATTGGTACTGAACACATATCAAGTTCTCAGTAGTACATTTGGTCAGTAGTGATCATTGGACAGTGTAGATTATAGACATTTCCATCATTGCAGAAAGTTCTGTGTGACAGTGCTGGTCTAAACTCTAAATGTTAGATGTTAAAAAGCCAAGCAGGCTCCCAAAGTCCCTTCTAGCTTTAGTGTTGAATGATTCTATGTGATTTTGCTAAGCTGTTGACTTATCTGCGCAGTTTGTGTAAGACATTTTATTTTCTCTGTTGTCAGATATTGCTAATCACTTTCAAAAGAATCTGTTGTATTAAGGAAGTGCAGATTCATTCCCTACATATTTTTTGAGCTACTCATCACTTAGAACCTTTTTTAAACTTTATAGAAATTTTCTAGTCGGATAATTTAATATATGTGTAATTATAAACAAAAGTGTTGTCTTCATGCTAGTTTAAACTAATTTTTAAAAAAATTATTTCTAGATAATCCACAAGATGGGATTATGGTGAAGCTAGTTGTCAATTTGTTGCAGTTATCCAAGATGGCAATAAACCACACTGGTGAAAAAGAAGTTCTAGGTAAACTATAGTCATGCGCTGCATGACATTTCAGTCAACTGTGGATCACATGTAGGACAGATCATAATACTGTGTTTTTACTGTATGTTTTCTGTTTAGATGTACAGATACTTAATATTGTGTTATAATTGCCTATAGTATTCAGTATAGTAACATGCTATACAGGTTTGTAGCCTAGGTGTGTAGTAGGCTATACCATCTAGGTTTGTGTAAGTGTATTCTGTGATGATCACGCAGTGACAGAACTGCCCAATGACACATTTCTCACAAGATATCTGTGTCATTAAGCAAAGCATGATTGTATTGGCTGAATGAATGTGAGTTATGTGGTGGTCATCTTTATTATATGAGTGGTCATCTTTATTATATCTTCAAAATAAGTGAGGGTTTGTCATTTGGGATATTGGGGAAATATGAGATGCTAGCTAAGTTACATGCCTGTTTAATTAAAATGTCCCTAAAAAGCCCCCTTTTGTACTTTTCTTCCTTAAATATTCATATAAAATGAAGTTAGAGATTTACATATGTGTATAACTTAATTTGAAAATGCCTTGTAAATATTTAGGAAAGTCAGAAATACCTGTTTTTAGAGTTAAGTTGCACATAAATTGACTGCCGATATATTTTATAAATATTATAACTGACAGGTACTCAGTGTCTTTTGTTATGTAACAGACATAAGAATGAAGACTTGGAGGGCTAGATTAAACTTAAATAATTAACCATTCAAGTCCTTTCCTACAGCCATTTGAGGGGAAACCTAACATAAGATAAGAAGCCAACATCATGTCTAGTTTAGGTGTTTAGATTTAGTGACCACGGGATGGAGAAATCACCTGGTTAAAGTCAGCTTGAAGCTCTTGTGATGGTTTTGTTTCAAATTAGAAAAATAGGAATAAGTAGTGTTTCACAGATTCTACTATCTTTCTTCAACAGCCTTAACTTCTCAGTAGGAGCCTAATATCTAGAGTACTTCCTTTTTTGTAGATTTTAAAAAATTGAGATATATCCTACATACAGAAAAGTATACAGATCAAAAATATCTAGCTTGAAGAATGTTCGCAGAGTACACTTGTACATGTAGCACCCAGACTAAGAAACAGAATCTTACCAGAACTGTAGAAGTTTTCTTTAACCAGCATATTTACCTCCTTGTCCATAGTGGCACTGCTTTTAGGGACAGACCTGATTTACAACAGAAGCCCTAAGTGGCTTTCCTGTGTAGCATAAAATTAATGTGGTTTGTTCTCACAGCTTTCCCCCTAAGATCAGGAATGTCCACTTTCACTACTGCTGTTCAACATTGTACTGGAAGTTCTAGCCAGAGCAATTAAACAAGAAAAAGAAATTAAAAGCATGCCAATTAGAAAGGAAGTAAAACTATCTGTATTTACAGATGACATGATCTTATGTATAGAAAATCCCAGAGAATCTACAAGAAAGCTACTGTAGCGCTAATAAATGAATTTAGCAAAGTTGCAGGGTACAAGATCAACACATAATTAGTGGTGTTTGTATATACTAGCAGTGCACAATCCAAAAAGAATTAGAAAAGCAATTCCATTTATGATAGCATCTAAAAGAAATACATACCCAGGAATAAATTTAATCAAAGAGGTGAAAAACTTACATGCATTCTGTTTGTTAGACGTGAGTCACTAAGTACAGCCCACACTCAACGGGAGGGAAGTTAGGCTCTACCCTTTGAAAGAAGGGCTGTCAAAAAATTTGTGAACATATTTTAGTAAATACCATCATGATGGAAAGAGCACGAAGAGCCCACTGGGTTGCTGAAAATGTCCTATCTTCATCTGGTTAGGGAGAACACAGGCAGAACAAATGTGTATTTGTATGTATAAATTTTCATTGAACTGTGTGTTTAAGATTATGGAATTTGTGTGATATCTCAACAAAAGTTTTAACAGTTTTAAGGTTGATTCTCTCTCTTTTTTTTTTTTCCTTTTGTCACCCAGGCTAGAGTGCAGTGGTGCGATCTCGGCTCACTGCAGCCTCCGCCTCCTGGGTTCAAGTGATTCTCCTGCCTCAGCCTCCTGAGTAGCTGGGATTACGGGCCTGCGCCACCATGCCTGGCTAATTTTGTATATTTACTGAAGATGGGGCTTTACCATGTTGGCCAGGCTGGTTTTGAACTCCTGACCTCAGGTGATCCACCCGCCTCTGTCTCCCAAAGTGCTGGGATTACAATCGTGAGCCACTGCACTCGGCCTTAAGGTTAATTCTTGAAGTACAGCAAAACAGCATTATAGTTTTGAAATTAGGAAATTTCAGTTTTATGTATGATCTCTTACCTATGACTCTACTGAAATAGAATTTCTATATGTAGAGGCTGTTGGAAGCTGCTTGGGAGAAGTGGGTCCTATAGATTTCTCTACCATAGCTATACAACATAGTAAAGATGCATCTTATACCAAGGCCCTTAAGTTATTTGAAGATAAAGAACTTCAGTGGACCTTCATAATGCTGACCTACCTGAATAACACACTGGTAGAAGATTGGTGAGTATTTATTCATACCTTATATGTAATCTCACTTGACATTCATGGAGAATGATACTTCACACAAATTGATATTCTCAATAACTAAAGCTTTGTCCTTTTTTAAATCTCAGTGTCTTTATGAAAATTCTTGTATTTTTATTAATTCACATAATTATTTACCCTACTATGTGCCAGACACTTGATATAATGGTGAACATTCCAGATAAGGAGGTCCCTGTTAAAATTTTAGTAGGACTAGACAAATAAACAATAAATAAGAAAAATACCAGATGGTTCTACACAGAAAATTAAGATAGGGGAATATAAAGGGAGATGTTTTAGGCTCTTGTCAATATCAGAGGTGCCACTGTCCTCTAAGTGAGGCCTTATTTTGATCCTTTTAAAATAAGCCATAAAGCAGAGAGGTTGTTTTATAATCCTAGAAGTCTTAAGCTAATCAGACAGGGTCTTCTATTGCTTATTTATTCTCTATGCAAAACAATTGCACCACATATCAAAATTTCAACTGGTTGGTTGAGATTACTTTTGCCTGCATGCTCTTTCTCTCTCTTATTTATTTGTTGATTGATTGATTGGTGTCTTTGAGTTCTCCATCACCACTATATTTGATGGTAGGCTCAAAAGGTTTTCCTCACAACCAGGCACCTTTCTAAGATAAATACGTGTTTTGATTTTTTTCTGTACTTCCCTTCCTCCTTCTCTTGAGGAATAAATGATTGGCAATAATGTCTGCCATGTTTCCATTATTGATTTAACGTACCTGTATATTTCTTTCTTTTGTTGTTGTTTTTGTTTCATTAAACAAATTTGTGTGGTTTCTTTCCAAACATTTTATTATAAAAAGTTTTAAACATACAGCAAAATGGAAATAATTTTATAGTAAACACCCATATGCTTATCATATAGTTTCTATATTTTATGCTGTCCTTGCTTAATCACTTCTAGCCATCCATCTATCCTTGTATTAACATGTATTAATTCATCTCTCTCTTTTTTTCTTTTTTCTTTTCTTTTTTTTTTGAGACAGGGTCTCGCTCTATCACCCAGGCTGGAGTGCAGTGGCATGATCATACATCATAGATCATAGCTTACTGTAACTCCAAATTCTTGGGCTCAAGCAATCCTCCTGCCTCAGCCTCCTAATATGCAAGGTTTATGTGCTTGAGCCACACCACACTCAGCCAGTTCATCTCATTTTTTAAATGTATATCAAGGTATATCAAGCACAGTTTTTGAAGAGAGTGCCACAGAAAATTTGCAAGCATTAAGTGTTTCATTCGTTTCATAGTAATTCAAAATTGGTTTTTCTGAAACAGATGCACAGAAATATTAGTGTGACTTAAGAATACTAGGAAGCAGGTACAATTTTTTTGTATTTTTCTTTAACAGGGAAAAACTTTAGATCTTCAAGGGACTTTAGCATATGAAGATGTGGACAAAAGGATTCCCAGAATTTTTTATTACTTATATGTATTAGAACATATTATTTTCAAGTATTTCTTTTTGTGAGTCTTTTTAATTTATAGTAGTCACAATTAAACTGTATTGAATGAAGGGAATTGCTGTTGCAGTGATTAGTAATTCAAGTTTACTGAATGACTAGTGAAAGTCTTTTGATAATTTTGTTTGATATTGGAGAATTTTGTAAATGTAAAGTTTCCTAATACAAATTTTACATTTTAATTTTGAAATTTTTTCAGTGGAGGTTAACAGTCATCAAGATTAACAACTGGTGTACTTGATAGGCATTTGAATTGTTTGTTTTTTCAGTGTCAAAGTTCGATCAGCAGCTGTTACCTGTTTGAAAAACATTTTAGCCACAAAGACTGGACATAGTTTCTGGGAGATTTATAAGATGACAACAGATCCAATGCTGGCCTATCTACAGCCTTTTAGAACATCGAGAAAAAAGGTCTCTTAAGTAATAAATGTTTACTGAATACCCAACATATCTAAAACAGTTCTATTTGCTGTGGGTCATGACTGTTAAATTGCTTGAAATAGTATTGTACTAACAATTAACCTTTCCTATAAGTAATTTAAGCCATATTTCATAAATCCAGGGAATGTGTTATTTTTAATTTATTATGGCAGTGTGGAAAAGCTGAGATAGGTAACCTGAGGAAATAGTAGTTGATTTTGGGGGGAGGGGAAATTCTTAAAGACAGACCTTATTTTTTTAGAAATAGAAAACCCTACTTTGCTCCCATGAAAGCTGTTAGCTCTGGGTATGGTTTATAGTTATTGTGATCCACAAGTGTTTATTTCCATGGCAAGTTAACGTATCACAATCCCCTGGTGAAATATAGGATGACCCATAGATTTCTCCCTTTTTCCATGTTGATATCATAATAAGGTTCCACTGTAAGTATTCTGTGAAGCATGTTTAAGAACAGTTGTTCCTTCCTTAGTCTAAGCATTCCTCTTTACTGTCTTCTTTTCATAAAGTGACTGAGAAATACACAGTTTAGTTTTCACCAATTTAATTTCAGGGCAGAAACCCAACATTGAAGCAGTACTTTCAGTGCATCATAAATATAATTTTGGTGTTAGTAAAATTACTAGTAATATAAACCGTTAATGAAACTAATAATATAACCTGGAAGGCATTATAATTTTAACATTTTAAAATCTCATTTCATTTTGAAATCAAGTTTCTGTGGTAGATGTGGTCTAGTTTTGTTCAAGAGACAGATGAGTCAGAGTTTGTGATGTGTGTAATATGCTACTAATGAGTGACAGAGCTGAGAGTAGAACCTAATTTTTCTGCTGCCTAAAGCAGCAGTTTTTGCCATACCACTCTGCCTCTTGTATAAACATAAATGTTTTAATTTTAAAAGGTAAACATTGCCTCCAGATTTAGCTTTATTCAGAAACAGATTTGTTATACTCATTTTGTGTAGGAAAGGTACAATGATTTCCACTTCTCTTATTTACATTTTCTAATCCCTTTCTTTCTAGTTTTTAGAAGTACCCAGATTTGACAAAGAAAACCCTTTTGAAGGCCTGGATGATATAAATCTGTGGATTCCTCTAAGTGAAAATCATGACATTTGGATAAAGACACTGACTTGTGCTTTTTTGGACAGTGGGGGCACCAAATGTGAAATTCTTCAATTATTAAAGCCAATGTGTGAAGTAAGAAGATTAATTAGTCTGATGTAATTCCTTGTTTATGATCTGTTTATCTAAAGAGTGCTGTGATACTGCACATCATCGTCACATAATATCACCCCCACTCAAACGGTTGTAAATTTATTAAAGTGAGCGTCCGTATTTAGTCATAACTTTACGCATTAGGTTTCAGCTTCGGGATAGCAACATACTAGAGGAGTTCTAAGGGGTGCCTTGAATAATTTGTTACTAATACCAATGATAGTTAAAATACAGCTGATTATAAATTATTTGCGTTAACCAAGAGCCTGTTCTAACTTTGTTTACGTCTTCTGATAAGAGCACCTTTATTTTCTCTGATATGCTTTCTTGAATAAGAAAAAGGAGTGGGGCAGCAATCAGCATAGCTTTTTTATTTTTGAGGATATAGTACAATTTATCTCAATAAAGAGTAAAGGTACATACCAAATGAAACAAAGTTTATACTCTTCCATCAAATGTGTAATCTAAAACAGCATACTATGATGCTCTAAGATTTACAGAGTTAATTTATAGCACTGTCAAATGTGATTCAACAGAAATGTGAAAATACAACATCTGACGAGGTCAAACATCTGCTGATTACAGGTAACTGATAGAGACGTATTTTCATATTGTACTCACATTGAAAGCAATGTAAGAAGCAGTTCTTATTTTCTACAGAAAAAGTAGTGACAGTGAATAAAACATCACCTTCTCTGCAATACTACACCACACTCATACCAATTCAGCAGAGTGGTACCCTGAACACACATACAGCTTATTTCTCATTAGTGAACAAAGCTAAGATTTTTATAAAGTTTTACTTTTGAGGCAGAAAATAAAGTATTCCAAATATACATGTGTACACACCCCATTTCTGGTACTTTAAATTCTCTAGCTCTAAAACTGGTGTTTTGCCTTGTCTTTGGGTTTGAAAAAGAAGAAGGGTGCAATTAGTAATCTATAACCTGTCTTATGTGTGTGAAGTATGATGAATATGACGGATATGGAGTGTAATGATTCATTCATATGTTAAATATGGAGTGTGGTGAATAGCAAAAGTAAAGCTGAATACTGTTTTAATGTGCCAGATGCATTGGAGCACTTTTCTGCTCTTTGGAATATACCACAAATAATTACCCAAATTTTATACCCAGAAGTTGGGCTTATTAAAAAATAAACATTTTTTTTAATTATTATACTTTAGGTTTTAGGGTACATGTGCACAACGTGCAGGTTTGTTACATATGTATCCATGTGCCATGTTGGTTTGCTGCACCCATTAACTCGTCATTTAGCATTAGGTATATCTCCTAATGCTGTCCCTCCCCCCTCCCCCCAACCCACAACAGTCCCCGAGTGTGATGTTCCCCTTCCTGTGTCCATGAGTTCTCATTGTTCAGTTCCCACCTATGAGTAAGAACATGCGGTGTTTGGTTTTTTGTCCTTGCGATAGTTTACTGAGAATGATGTTTTCCAGTTTCATTCATGTCCCTACAAAGGACATGAACTCATCATTTTTTATGGCTGCATAGTATTCCATGGTGTATATGTGCCACATTTTCTTAATCCAGTCTATCATTGTTGGATATTTGGGTTGGTTCCAAGTCTTTGCTATTGTGAATAGGGCCGCAATAAACATACGTGTGCATGTGTCTTTATAGCAGCATGACTTATAGTCCTTTGGGTATATACCCAGTAATGGGATGGCTGGGTCAAATGGTATTTCTAGTTCTAGATCCCTGAGGAATCGCCACACTGACTTCCACAATGGTTGAACTAGTTTACAGTCCCACCAACAGTGTAAAAGTGTTCCTGTTTCTCCACATCCTCTCCAGCACCTGTTGTTTCCTGACTTTTTAATGATGGCCATTCTAACTGGTGTGAGATTGTATCTCACTGTGGTTTTGATTTGCATTTCTCTGATGGCCAGTGATGATGAGCATTTTCTCATGTGTTTTTTGGCTGCATAAATGTCTTCTTTTGAGAAGTGTCTGTTCATGTCCTTCACCCAGTTTTTGATGGGGTTGTTTGTTTTTTTCTTGTAAATTTGTTTGAGTTCATTGTAGATTCTGGATATTAGCCCTTTGTCAGATGAGTAGGTTGCAAAAATTTTCTCCCATTCTGTAGGTTGCCTGTTCACTCTGATGGTAGTTTCTTTTGCTGTGCAGAAGCTCTTTAGTTTAATTAGGTCCCATTTGTCAATTTTGGCTTTTGTTGCCATTGCTTTTGGTGTTTTAGACATGAAGTCCTTGCCCATGCCTATGTCCTGAATGGTATTGCCTAGGTTTTCTTCTAGGGTTTTTATGTTTTAGGTCTAACATGTAAGTGTTTAATCCATCTTGAATTAATTTTTGTATAAGGTGTAAGGAAGGGATCCAGTTTCAGCTTTCTACATATGGCTAGCCAGTTTTCCCAGCACCATTTATTACATAGGGAATCCTTTCCCCATTTCTTGTTTTTGTCAGGTTTGTCAAAGATCAGATAGTTGTAGATATGTGGCATCATTTCTGAGGGCTCTGTTCTGTTCCATTGATCTATGTCTCTGTTTTGGTACCAGTACCATGCTGTTTTGGTTACTGTAGCCTTGTAGTATAGTTTGAAGTCAGGTAGCGTGATGCCTCCAGCTTTGTTCTTTTGGCTTAGGATTGACTTGGCGATGCGGGCTCTTTTTTGGTTCCATATGAACTTTAAAGTAGTTTTTTCCAATTCGGTGAAGAAAGTCATTGGTAACTTGATGAGGATGGTATTGAATCTATAAATTACCCTGGGCAGTATGGCCATTTTCACGATATTGATTCTTCCAACCCATGAGCATGGAATGTTCTTCCATTTGTTTGTATCCTCTTTTATTTCATTGAGCAGTGGTTTGTAGTTCTCCTTGAAGAGGTCCTTCACATCCCTTGTAAGTTGGATTCCTAGGTATTTGATTCTCTTTGAAGCAATTGTGAATGGGAGTTCACTCATGATTTGGCTCTCTGTTTGTCTGTGATTGGTGTACAAGAATGCTTGTGATTTTTGTACATTGATTTTGTATCCTGAGACTTTCCTGAAGTTGCTAATCAGCTTAAGAAGGTTTTGGGCTGAGACAAAATGGGGTTTTCTAGATATACAATCATGTCATCTGCAAACAGGGGCAATTTGACTTCCTCTTTTCCTAATTGAGTACCCTTTATTTCCTTCTCCTGCCTGATTGCCCTGGCCGGAACTTCCAGCACTATGTTGAATAGGAGTGGTGAGAGAGGGCATCCCTGTCTTGTGCCAGTTTTCAAAGTGAATGCTTCCAGTTTTTGCCCGTTCAGTATGATATTGGCTGTGGGTTTGTCATAGATAGCTCTTATTATTTTGAGATACGTCCCATCAATACCTAATTTATTGAGAGTTTTTAGCATGAAGGGTTGTTGAATTTTGTCAAAGGCCTTTTGTGCATCTATTGAGATAATCATGTGGTTTTTGTCTTTGGTTCTGTTTATATGCTGGATTACATTTATTGATTTGCATATGTTGAACCAGCCTTGCATCCCAGGGATGAAGCCCACTTGATCATGGTGTATAAGCTTTTTGATGTGCTGCTGGATTTGGTTTGCCAGTATTTTATTGAGGATTTTTGCATCAATGTTCATCAAGGATATTGGTCTGAAATTCTCTTTTTTGGTTATGTCTCTGCCAGCCTTTGGTATCAGGACGATGCTGGCCTCATAAAATGTGTTAGGGAGGATTCCCTCTTTTTCTATGGATTGGAATAGTTTCAGAAGGAATGGTACCAGTTCCTCCTTGTACCTCTGGTGGAATTCTCCTGTGAATCCATCAGGTCCTGGACTGTTTTTGGTTGGTAAGCTATTGATTATTGCCACAATTTCAGAGCCTGTTATTGGTCTATTGAGAGATTTAACTTCTTCCTGGTTGAGTCTTGGGAGGGTGTATTTGTCGAGGAATTTATCCATTTCTTCTAGATTTTCTAGTTTATTTGTGTAGAGGTGTTTATGGTATTCTCTGATGGTAGATTGTATTTCTGTGGGATCGGTGGTGATATCCCCTTTTTCATTTTTTATTGCATCTATTTGATTCTTCTCTCTTTTCTTATTAGTCTTGCTAGCAGTCCATCAATTTTGTTGATCTTTTCAAAAAACCAGCTCCTGGATTCATTAATTTTTTGAAGGGTTTTTTGTGTCTCTATTTCCTTCAGTTCTGCTCTGATTTTAGTTATTTCTAGCCTTCTGCTAGCTTTTGAATGTGTTTGCTCTTGCTTTTCTAGTTCTTTTAATTGTGATGTTAGGGTGTCAATTTTGGATCTTTCCTGCTTTCTCTTGTGGGCATTTAGTGCTGTAAATTTCCCTCTATACACTACTTTGAATGTGTCCCAGAGATTCTGGTATGTCGTGTCTTTGTTCTCGTTGGTTTCAAAGAACATCTTCATTTCTGCCTTCGTTTCATTATGTACCCAGTAGTCATTCAGGAGCAGGTTGTTCAGTTTCCATGTAGTTGAGCGGTTTTGAGTGAGTTTTTTAATCCTGAGTTCTAGTTTGATTGCACTGTGGTCTGAGAGACAGTTTGTTATAATTTCTGTTCTTTTACATTTGCTGAGGAGAGCTTTACTTCCAACTATGGGGTCAATTTTGGAATAGGTGTGGTGTGGTGCTGAAAAAAATGTATATTCTGCTGATTTGGGGTGGAGAGTTCTGTAGATGTCTATTAGGTCCACTTTGTGCAGAGCTGAGTTCAATTCCTGGATATCCTTGTTAACTTTCTGTCTCGTTGATCTGTCTAATGTTGACAGTGGGGTGTTAAAATCTCCCATTATTATTGTGTGGGAATTGAAGTCCCTTTGTAGGTCACTCAGGACTTGCTTTATGAATCTGGGTGCTCCTGTGTTGGGTCCATATATATTTAGGATAGTTAGCACTTCTTGTTGAATTGATCCCTTTACCATTATGTAATGGCCTTCTTTGTCTGTTGTAGTTCTTCACTGAGGATAGAAAATGCATAAAAATGAGATTTCCAACTTTTGTCTTAGACTTTTGATACCTTTTTCCCTCTTCTATGAAATCAGAAAACTCCTTCTGTTACTAACGCTTTTCAACTCTGAAATTGTATTTAAAGTGGTGATATAATTTCATTTGTAAGCAATATTCTATTTCATTATGCTAATGGCCTAGACTGGAAATAAACAGTTATAGTGTCACTAACATATATATTTGATATTGATATACTAGCCTGGTATGGTTTTTTTAAACACCATCTAATACATGTTTTTTGTTTGTTTTTTTAGCAGTATGTTGAGTTTATGGCAGATTAATCTATCATCTTTTAGAAATTTAATATGTCAACAGGGCATGAAAATTTTAAGTAAAATATATTAATTTTACTCATTTTTACTCAAACTATTGGGTGGATTTGTTTGTATATTCTAGGTGAAAACTGACTTTTGTCAGACTGTACTTCCATACTTGATTCATGATATTTTACTCCAAGATACAAATGAATCATGGAGAAATCTGCTTTCTACACATGTTCAGGGATTTTTCACCAGCTGTCTTCGACACTTCTCGCAAATGAGCCGATCCACAACCCCTGCAAACTTGGATTCAGGTATTCTATTAAATTTTTAACATTAATACTGTAAACTCAGTTCTAGAGAAAGATGGATTTAAGGTGGAATCCCACTAAAAGCACTTTACAGGATTAAATCTATAACCTCTAAATTTGTTTCTTCATCTATGGAATGGAGATAAAAGTTGCAACAGCTGCAACAAGTTTTCAATGAAATAATGTGTGTAAAGTGCCTAGGATAATACTTGATGTACAGTATTCCCTCAGTACATTTCGGCTATTGATAATGAATGGGTCAACTAATTGAGCTTTCAATATGTGTCAGGCACTGTGCTTGCACTGGCAATATTAATGTGAAAAAGAAACACCCACATTCCAGCAATGGAAAAAACAAACACAATCAGATATTTTAGGTACTGTGGTGCAGATATGATAGAACTTTCATATTTTCAGAGCTCTGGCCAAGTCAATTTAAAAAGCAGCCTTTGGCCGGGCACGGTAGCTCATGCCTGTAATGCCAGCACTTTGGGAGGCCAAGGTTGGTGGATCACTTCAGGTCAGGAGTTCAAGACCAGCCTGGCCAACATGGTGAAACCCTGTCCCTGCTAAAAATACAAATATTAGCCGGGCATGGTGGCAGGCGCCAATAATTGCAGCTACTTGGGAGGCTGAGGCAGGAGAATTACTTGAACTCAGGAGGTAGAGGTTGCAGTGAGCCAAGATTACACCACTGCATTCCAGACTGAATGACACAGCGAGACTGTCTAAAAAAAGAAAAAAAACCCTTTGTATAACTATAATTAACATGTAGTATATATCCTTCTAATTGTTTAAAACAAAAATTGAATTGTACTTTATTTACTCTTATAACCTACTTTCCTTCTATGACATATAATGAGTATTTCTCATGCCAAGAGAATAATAGCAAAAGAAATTCCACCAAGAGCTGGGTATGTATAATACATATATGCATGCTTGAAGGCTCATTATGGGTCAGTTTTTAAAACCGAAATTTTATAAAAGGATACAAAATTCACAGATCTTTATTGTTAACTGTCTTTATTATATATTATTAATGTGTTTTATATGCAAACATAAATCTAGGTACAAATTCACTTGTTATACTTAAAGACTAATCAATTCTAATATAAATGTTGATTTAATGTGATATTTTGCCACAACTAATCAGCTCCTCCCAATCCTTCCAGTCACTTCAGCAAAGGTTGTGATTACTCAATTCTTCCAATTGTTTCTTTTAGCTTTACTGCTACAACCTTCATTTGACATGACTCTAATGTCACTTAGACTTCAGTTTGCTATGCTTTATATTTTATGTATTTTATTTTCTGTTGGCTAACAGCAATTACACATCTACTATGTGGAAAAATATAAATTATAAACATAGACATAGATGCCCATCCTGTGATCCTATTAGATTATAGGCTCTTCTCTAAATGATCTAGAATGTGCTTATATGAATTTTCCTTAGGCCACTGAAATGAAAATCCTAAAATAAAAATTCTCATAGAGGCTTTGTAAACTATCTAAAATGTATCTCTTATCTTTAATTGGGAAAATACAGGTATAAGTGATTTAAGCATTTAAAACTTTAATATATAATTTACAGTACTATTAAAAACAATTTTTATTACATAGTTTAAGGTAATCATTGTTTATGATAATCTGGTAATTTGTTATCATGAACATGGCCAAGACTTTTTTTCATGTTTATCATTTATGTATTTATGCCACAGCCATTGGAAGGTAAAGTAATTGTTTTATTTTATCTGTATACAGTGCCAATATTTTTATTACCTTAAGTGAAAATTTAAACTTCACATATAAAATTCTGTTATTGAAAAGGAAAGTAAATGCATATTTTTGTAAAATTTAAATGGTGTATCTTTTCTGATGGCTATAAGCCTCATTGCCTTCACTAAACATCCCATGTGCATCTCAAACTCAACTGTCCAAAAGCAAATGTGTCATCATTTTCATCTCTTCCCCCAGCCTACTTTTTTAAAAGTGTACCTCTTTGACAAATGGCACTCACTTGCTTACTAGAAACCTCTCTCACATATTTCATCTGATTACCAAATCTTGCCAATTCCATATTATGAATAACTTAGTCCATTTGTTTCTCTCTGCCCTTAGCATCCTTACTGCTTTCTAGCTCTATGACTTAGCACAGTTGAAATTCTTTCATTAAATTTTCCAAGTTATTTCTTGCTTCCAGCCATCTCAGATATTGTTATTATTGCCTGTAGCAATAGTAATTGTACAAATAGGGAATTTGTAATTTTCTGTTAATGTATTGTAGCACTATCCTTTCCTGCTCTCATGACTATTACTCTTCTTTCAGGTATCACTTTTTCTTTTTTCTTTTTTTTTTTCTCTTTTTTTCTCTTGAGACAGAGTCTCGCTGTGTCACCCAGGCTGGAGTGCAGTGGTGCAATCTCGGCTCACTGCAACCTCTGCCCCTCAAGTTCAAGCAATTCCCGTGCCTCAGCCTCCTGAGTAGCCGGGATTACAGATGTGTGCCAGCACACCCTGCTAATTTTTGTATTTTTAATAGAGATAGGGTTTCACCATGTTGGCCAGGCTGGTCTCAAACTTGGCCTCAAGTGATCCATCCGCATCGACCTCCCAAAGTGCTGGAATCACAGGCATGAGCCATTGCACTTGGCCAGTATCACTTTTTCTATGAAACTTTTCTAATCTAGGTGAGGTTGCCTCTGCTAAGCTTCTGTAGCATTTTAAAGTTTCTGTTATAACACTTATCATATTGTGTGGTAATGTCCCAGGCTAGTCAGTGAGTTCTGTATGGTCTGACATGATCTGTCTTGTTCATGCTTTTATATACTGAGGACCTCGCACATAAAAGATCTTATTGAATCAATTAATTAGTCCTCCTCGGAAACAAAATATAAATTACAATGTAAGTTCTCACTTTTATTAAGATAATAGTTTCTTTTACAAGCAAAAGAAATGCTATTAAATTCCTTCAGAACCAATTTTGTGTTAGGTACTGCCCACCAGAACCTTATAGCATAGTGGGAGACAGACACATAAACAGGAAGGAAGAAGGTGTGTAAGCAAGAATGCCTGGGACTGAGGGGAGATATTTTTGTTTGTCAGAGTCAGAGCACTTTTTTCGATGCTGTTTGGATAAAAAATCACAAAGAACAATGCTTGCTGTTGTGGACTACATGAGAAGACAAAAGAGGTAATGTAATGAGTGCTGCTTCTTACGTTTAGGATCTAGAGTGTAACTTGTTAACTATTGGCTGAATTTTAACATGATTATTTTAGGTGAAGCTGTTGCAAAGTGTTATATTTAATTCGTGTGATATTTATATCTCCTTGCAGTAATCCATATTCAGGATAGCACTTTGGTTAAATCAGTGTCAAGAACTCTCAATTCTAGTACCAGCTGTACCAGTAACCATGTTACCTTTGTTAAATTATGCAGCCTTCTTGGCTCCAGTTTATTTCATCTATGTTAGGGATAGGAGCAAGTGTTTTTCCAAGTTACATTTAGCTGTATTACCCCTGTTTTTACTTTTCTCTTTGCTTTAGTTCTAAGAAGTAAATAGAGTTGTGTAAATGTCTTCTTTATATATCTTTATTTTAAGATGTAAGTTTCTTTACTGTGTGCAGTGGTCTCAAAATCTGTGGCACTACTGTGCTGTGACAATGTTTATTTTCTTGTTTTTGGTAAATTGTTTTATAGTATAGTATCTTCGTTCCTGTTATTTCTCATGAGATTTTTAACAGTGCATACAGGAATTGCTAGAATGGATGGTCTGACTGATCAATACTGCTTGAGAGTTGACCAGAACTCTGAAGAAGTAGTGTAGTAGACCTATAATTTGAATAGGTAGGAATCGATGTCTCATAAGTGTGTGTGGTGGTGGTGGGGGTGGTTGGTAAAGAATGAGAGGGAGAGGTGAGTGAAAATTGAAATGTTTTTAAGCCTTAAATGCATTAATATCTTAAAAAATTAATTCCTATGTAGTCTTAAACCATTCTTCTTCTCTAGTAGAAAAAGAAGTTTTATGCTTTTCAGTGTCTTTGCTTCTGGTTATTTTACCTTAGAGTTTTATACCAGATTATCTTCTGAGAAGGCCTATCAGAAGCTTTAATGTAGTGGAGAGCATTTGTTTTCTTGGTGTTGGGAGGCAGTTTTACTTTTGAGTCATTCATTTCAGACTTACCATTGGGGTAGAATGGTGTTAACATTAGCAGGACTTGGAGAAGATAAAAATTCTTCATATTCCATTTTAATTCTGAATAAGATCCTAAAGAAGATTCCTTGAGAAACTATGAATGGGACATAGAAAAAGGGGTAAAGACATGCATTCAAGTCCAAGCTTGTGCTGTGTAAAAATTACTTGTTATCCTGTACAGTATGTTGGGCAAAAACAAAGAACAATAATAAAACAACAACAACAAAAAAATTGCTTGGTGTCTTTGAACCTCAGTCTTATCATCTTTCAAAATCAGAATAATGTCTGCAGTGTCTTCCTTTCCATGGGGAAATTATTTCACTTCTCTGAACTTAAAGTTCCTCAGAAAATTAACTTCAGTTGAGTGCTTGCTGTGTAGTAGGGTGTGCCTTATTCATCAGCTTTGCAGGCGTTATTTAATTGTTGCACCCATTCTCCAAGGTCCATGTTGTTCCAGCATTTACAAGTAAGGAAACCAGGAAACTGAGGTTTAAGAAGTTAAGTTGCTGAAGATCGCACAGCTGGTAGTAGGCAATATAGCTAGAGTTGAACCTTCCTGCATTGTACTTCAACACCAGTGCTCTTAAGCACTACCATGTTCCATCTCTACAATGCTAGTTTTGAAAAAGATACTATCTATGGTCCCTTTCAATCTTGACCTACCTATTAACACAGTGGAAGATTTTTATTAGTAACTCAACCTAGGCAATACATTAAGGAGAAAATAAGTCACAATAGGAAAGACACGTATTTGTGTCTTAGATGAAACAATATTTGTATTAAATTCACTATTTTAAAGTGTGTGTTGGGGGGTGCTTGTGTGCATTTGTATTAGCTATTCTGTGTATCCTATTCTTAGCCTGTGGTACATGGATTTCTTGGTAGAGAGCAGATATGAACCCCAATTTTGTATCAGGTGATAGTCTACAGGTTTTATCAGAGTCTCTGATAGGTTTGAGGGAAAAAAAGAAAAACCAAAAAGATTAATTAAATAGGACTCTTCAGCCATGTTATCTTATAATGTTTATAGGTATATATTGGGGAAATGTGGTTTTTGGGAATTTGTAATTTTCTGTTAAGCAGTTACTACCATTGTATTCTATATCAACATGCTTTTCTTTTGATATTGAAGTTTAAAAAAGTCAGTGATATTATATCTCATTTTTCTTTAGACCTTCTTCAGGAACAATTTTTAATGATGCTTTCTGGCTGGATTTAAATTATCTAGAAGTTGCCAAGGTAGCTCAGTCTTGTGCTGCTCACTTTACAGCTTTACTCTATGCAGAAATCTATGCAGATAAGAAAAGCATGGATGATCAAGAGAAAAGGTAATGGAATTTAGAATTTTTGGTTTTTAAAATTAATGTTGGCATTGTCTCAATAAGGGTCTATAGTAAAGGTTTATTTTGCCTCCTGTTCCCCATTTAAAAGACATTTTAGATAGAAATTTTGTTTAAAAGTGAAATTATAATAAATTTTTAAAAAGGAATATGTAATTCCTGCTCTGAAATAATAGGAATGTTTATTAGGTATTATAAAAATTTAACAGATAGCAAATTCCTATAGGACAGAGTCCATACTTAATTTTCTGTATATTCCCCATAACAGCCCTAGCATTGAGAACTTAATTTAAGAGTGATAAATATTTTTCAAATGATTAAATTATTTCCTAACTTCAATCAGATTAGATTTACCACTAATTCCTAAACTATTCAAGATTCATTTTGGATATAAAATATCAAAATTATAATCCAAAATGGCCATAATGTGACTGATTTCTTTCTGTGACTAATTAAGTTTCATTTCTTTATCTACCTATATTTCTAGTGAATTTAATTCGCTTTCCTCTGACTGAGTTAGAACTGTCATAAGAATCTAATAAATATACTCCTAGATCATGGTGAAGAACAAAAAATAATCAAGAAAGTAAGAGTAAAAAAATAAAGTAAAACACTGTATTATTCCAACTGCCCTTTTCAAATCTTTGTTTGTTTGAAATGGCCTGGGTCTCATTATTTCGCCCAGGCTGTGGTGCAGTGGCGGGATCATAGCTCACTGTAGCCTTGATCTTCCAGGCTCAAGTGATCCTCCTGCCTCAGCCTCCAAGTAGCTGGGACTATAGGCACACACCACTGCATCCAACTCATTTTTTTTTTAATTTTTATTTTTAGTAAAGATCAAGCAGTCTTCCTACCTCAGCCTTTCAAAGTGCTGGGATTACAAGCATGAGCTGCTGCACCTGGTCCCAAATTGTTTTTTAAAGCGATTATACCCATTTGTGTACAGAAATGTAGTTGATAAGGAAGTGGAACAGTAGGAAGCCTTATATTTGGAGAAGGGAGCCAAAGTATAACTATTTCTAGTGTGAGTTAAAAAAGTAAAGAAGGTTGGGCACAGTGGCTCACACATGTAATCCCAGCACTTTGGGAGGCCAGAGTGAGAGGATTGCTTGTGACCAGGAGATTGAGACCAGCCTGGGCAACATAGTGAGACCTCAGCTGTACTAAAAATAAAAATAAATTAGCTGGGCAGAGTGGCTTGCACATGTAGTCCCAGCAACTCAGGAGGCTGAGAGAGGAGGATCGCTTGAGCCCAGGAGGGAGAGGCTGCAGTGAGCCATGATAGTGCCACTGCACTCCAGCCTAGGCGACAGAGGGAGATCCCATCTCAAAAAAAAAAAAAAAAAAAAAAAAACAAAGAAGAAACTGGAATAAGTATATAGGTAAATATTAGAGGCAGTATCACTTATGATAGTATTTATTTTATGTATTAGATTATTACTGTTATAGACACCACAGCATCATGGTTTTAGAATTGAAGTTACTTACAGAACTGAATGTTATATGTATAAAATGCATAAAGTTAAGGCCTTGAAGTAGACAAATCTGAGTTCTAATCCTGACTGTCACTTTCTAGTTTTATAATCTTGGTTTAAGTGGATCCTACTGATCTACTTCCTTTTCAATAGTTAATATCAGTTGTCTTAATTTATATCTATTAGGTATTAAATTCTTATTGTGGTCTTTATTTGTGTGTCTGTAATTACTGATTGGGTTGAATTTCAGGTGAAACCACTGACAGAATACATAGTACCTGAATTGGAGGGCATCTGCTCTATTTTTAAACAATCCTATCTCTTTATAAATAATCATATTTTTGCATATAGGCTTCCCATATGTAGAAGATTATTCTTAAAATATAATTTTCATTCACAAATTCCTTTTCCGTCCTAGGTATAAATGGTATTATGTTTTAAAGTATAAGTGATTTATTCTGTTTTGTTTGCAACCTTCATTAGTTTTTTTCTGTCAAAGTCTATAGTATATGTATTCAGGAGCTTTCCAAATAGTATGTTCTCCTTAAAAGAGGTGTTCTTGTGACAAACAGAAGTCTTGCATTTGAAGAAGGAAGCCAAAGTACAACTATTTCTAGCTTGAGTGAAAAAAGTAAAGAAGAAACTGGAATAAGTTTACAGGTAAATATTAGAGGCTCTATTATTTATGACAGTATCTCATACTTTGGGTTATTTTGTTATAGACACTGTACAGATGCCATGTGATTTTTAAACTGAATTTGCTTATTGGACTAAGCATCATGTATATAAAATTATGGTCTGAAGCTTAAGCCTTAGAGCAGACAGACTTGAGTTCTAATACTGACTCTGCCACTAGTTGAGTTCCTTATCTGAAAGGTGAAAGTAAAACCACCTGTCTCAGAGTTTATACCATGCATTTTCTGCCATAGCACCCTGTTCATTTCCTTTATAGCACTTAGGGTTTATAATTATATATTTATTTGTTTGCTTGTTTATTGTATGTCACAGAAGAAGCAGATTGCCTCTTCTATAAATTTCTTGATATCCATTCTTAAATTGGCTCATGTTACTGTCTGGGATGCTTACCAAATTTCTTTGGTCAACTCATTCTAACACAATGACAATTTCAGCTTCTCCATTCTGCTTAAACCTCTCATCTTCTCTTCTACGCCGTTGCTTTCAGCCTGCCTCCTACTTGGAGAAAATAGAAGGCATAGAGAGGAAATCTCGCCACATCCCACTCTCAAACATTGAAATCTCCTGGCATCTCCTCCTTTAATAATCTTCCCTCATGTTACAGAAACAGTTTATCCTTCTCTTTGAGACTAATTCTTCCTGTGCTTTGTTTTTTTATCTGCTCTTTCTCAGGTACTTTATTTTTTAATATGCTGTTCTCCCTCTAAACTATGTTCTGAACATCTTAAAACCTCTCCTGTTTAAAAATTCCCTTTCTCACAAACACAAAATAATTTCCCTCTTCCCTATGTTCTCTTTTAGGTATCACCCTCTCTCTTCCTTCCTCTCACAGACGAACTTTGTGAAAGAGTTGTCTATATTTGCTGTCTGCATTTCCCCCCCTTCCATTTATTCTAGTAAAATGCACTTGCTAATGTCTCTCATAAACTTCATGTTGCTAAGTCTGGTGGTCACCTTTCATTCTTCCTTTTCCTTAATATTTTATTAATACTTCACATCATCAACCATGCCTTGCTTAACTATGTTCTGTTTACCTTTTTGATCCACCTTCCTGATTTTTCTCCTTTCACTTTTGCCTTCTTCATAGGCTCCTCCTCTCTACTGAGTTTTTAGAATATCGTGTGTGTACTAAGCACTGTGCTAAGCATGGGTACTGAACTTTTCTACTCTGAGGACTTGATTTCACGTTATGAATAGAAACATTTGAGTTGGAACTATAGAATTATGCCAATATAAATGAATTTATGTGTAGAAAATATTTCACAGAGCAAGCACCATATAGGCAGTTCAATTACTTGATCAATTTTCTATGCAGTATAGTTCCTAATTTTTTCTATTTTATTTTTTTATGTTTTCATTTTTATTTAACTGAGATTGTTTTAAACAGAACATATCTTTTCTGTGTAAATTTTACAACAAAGATTTCAGTAAGCAAACTACTTTATCCATATCAAATTTTACCAATTCCAATATAGTTTTGTGCTATTTTTCAAAGAAAAATCCATGACCTTTATTCTTACCAAATTGAGTTTTCAAGAGTCAGACTTTGTAGGACTGTATTTTCTAATGTACAATTTTTTTGTTTTTTGGTTTTTTTTTTTCAGACAGGGTCTGGCTCTGTTGCCCAGGCTGGAGTGCAGTGGTGCAGTCATAACACACTGCAAGCTCTGCCTCCCAGGCTCAAGCCATCCTCCCACCTCAGCCTCACAAGTAGCTGGGACTACAGGCATGCCCCACCATCTCCAGCTAACTTTTGTAGAGGCGGGTTTAGCCATGTTGCCCAGGCTGATCTTGAATTCCTGAGCTCAAGCAGTCTGCCTGCCTTGGCTACCCAAAGTACTGGGATTAAAGGTGTCAGCCACTGCGCCCAGCCCATGTACAGTTTTAGGTGTTGACAAGATTGTTTGGTTTTGTTTGTGTGATTATTTTTGCATGTGATATAAGCCTGGTAGGTCGGTACTTATTTCTTATCTAATTCATGAAATTGTAGGCAATTCTTCTCAGGTAGACTACAGTCCTCCTGTTGTCTAGGACCAGTCTGCTGTGTTGCTGATCCAAATCATTAGTATATACAGTTGACCCTTGAACAATGTAGGGGTTAGAGGTGCTAACCCCCTGTGCTATTAAAAATCAGGGTAAAACTAAATTAGTAGTCAAAAGTTAACTACTAATAGTCTACTGTTGACCAGAAGCCCTACCGATGATACAAACAACACATATTTTGTATATGTATTATATACTGTATTCCTAAATAAAGTAGCTTGAGAAAAGAAAATGTTACTGAGAAAATGATAAGGAAGAGAAAATGCATTTACAGAACTGTACTGTGTTTATCAGTACCATAAGTTTATATCATCTGTTTACAAAGAATCATCTGTCTGAAATTGTAGGCAACCACCGCTGGTTGATATGTACTTTAGGCCTCAATCTACAGTACATATCAAACAATTCACCTTTTTCTTGTAATGGCATGACTTTTCTCTGCATCTTGGGAGCACTTCCAGCCACCTGTGGTGTTAATCAAGGCTTATAGTATTGCAGTAAACACAGTGAAAAAATACATGAGAACCTGGAGGCATTACTTTTTATTGTTAGATACAATTTACTAGAGAAATGGACTGCTCATGCAGAAATTATTAGTGTCACATGGCATTTTAAGCGGATACTCACAACACAATAATGCTTACCGCAGTAGCAATGAGGTAGCTGCAGAATTATTACAATAGTACAATATGTACGATAGTTAATCTTATGCAATTATGATTTAATACTGCATTCTTTACATTTGTTTATATTTGTCTTAACCACAAATAATGCTGTGTACAGTGTGTGTGTGTGTGTGTAAGTTTTGATAAATTTTAACTTTTTGTAATAGATTTGTGTATATTTTATGGTAGTAAATGATAAAATGTATCATATCAAATGTATACAAATGACAGAATGTATAGACTAGTATGTACATTTATTTTATGCATTCATGACATAACTTTAAAAAAATTTTTCAATAGTTCTAAACTGTGTGGTTTGTGAGTTTTTTCAAATTGTGGCAGACCTCCAAAAAGTTTTCAATATATTTATTGAAAAAAAATCCACATATAAGTTGTCCTGCACAGTTTAAACACGTGTTGTTTAAGGATCAACTGTATTTCAGAATCATTACATTTTATTTCTATAACATAACATTTAGAGTTGGGAGTTACATATTGGTAACAATACAATTTAAAATTTGCTAAATTTATAGACTGATTTTTTTTTCCTTCTTCAATTTTTGTTGTTTCCGTTTTCAGGATCTTCTCTTAGAAATCTACAGAAGTATAGGAGAGCCAGATAGTTTGTATGGCTGTGGTGGAGGGAAGATGTTACAACCCGTTACTAGGTAAATTGCATTTTTCTAAACAATGGTATAGTAATTCTGTTTATGAAGGAGTTATGTGTGTGTAAAACCCAAAGCTATTTTTACAATCTTTTCTTATAGACTACGAACATATGAACACGAAGCAATGTGGGGCAAAGCCCTAGTAACATATGACCTCGAAACAGCAATCCCCTCATCAACCCGCCAGGCAGGAATCATTCAGGTACATTTTTTCCCAGATTTGGTAAAGCCATCACTAGTGTAATGCTGAGGTTATTTCAGTATGTTGGTGGATATTTACACAGCCAGATAAGCTCTAGAGATAAGACTAGAAGTTATCTGTTTTTCAGAGGATTAGGCTAAACATTCAGGGATATTCCTGAAGCAGAGGGATGCAAAAAAAAAAGAGAAAAAATTCAGGGAGACACAGGAAAGTCATTGACCTAAAAGATAGTGTAGATTTCTTGATCATAGTGTTGTTGTATAACAATAGAAGACATTGCTTGAGCATATACAATGTGCCAGGTAGTGTACTTACTGCTTCACATGGAAAATCTCATGTAAACTATTTCTCATAGTTTGCAATAGAGTTGGTCCCAGAACCTGTTGTTTCTGTTACTGGCTAATACTCCTTAGCCATTCTTCCATGAAATATTAGAGCCCTTTGAGCTCTATTTTTGTGTTTTTTGGGAAACATTAAACGATATTTTGGGATTAAAAAAATTTTTTTTGGCCGGGCGTGGTGGCTTGCGCCTGTAATCCCAGCACTTTGGGAGGCCGAGGTGGGCAGATCACGAGGTCAGGAGATCGAGACCATCCTGGCTAACATGGTGAAACCCCGCCTCTACTAAAAATACAAAAAAAAAGAAAAAATTAGCCGGGTGTGGTGGCGGGCGCCTGTAGTCCCAGCTACTTGGGAGGCTGAGGCAAGAGAATGGCGTGAACCCGGGAGGCAGAGCTTGCAGTGAGCCGAGATCGCGCCACTGCACTCCAGCCTGGGCAATAGAGCGAGACTCTGTCTCACAAATAAATAAATAAATAAATTTTAGAGATAAGGTGTCACCCTGTTACTGAGGCTGGAGTGCATTAGCGTGATCGTAGTTCGCTGCAGCCTTGACCTCCCTGGCTCGAGGGCACCTCTCGCTTCAGCCACCCAAGTAGCTGGGGCTACAGGTACACACTACCATACCCAGCTATTTAAAAAAAAAAAATTGTAGAGACAGGTCTTGGTTTGTTGTCCAGGCTGGTCTCAAACTCCTGGGCTCAAGTGATCCTCCTGCCTCAGCCTCCCAAAGTGCTGAGATTACAGGCATGAGCCACCACACCCAGCTGATATTTTGGGATTTTAAATGATATTGTGAACTAAAATTTGTCTAAGTTAA
Organism: Symphalangus syndactylus; assembly: GCF_028878055.3. Taxonomy (NCBI): domain Eukaryota; kingdom Metazoa; phylum Chordata; class Mammalia; order Primates; family Hylobatidae; genus Symphalangus; species Symphalangus syndactylus. The sequence continues at coordinate 125,179,617 of NC_072425.2, forward strand.
TTTGTATCTTTGCTGTTTTTTTCTCTGGTTTTCTGTTGATATCTTTGATTACTTAACTTAAAAAAAAAACAAAACTCCTGTTTAGGCCTTGCAGAATTTGGGACTCTGCCATATTCTTTCCGTCTATTTAAAAGGATTAGATTATGAAAATAAAGACTGGTGTCCTGAACTAGAGGAACTTCATTACCAAGCAGCATGGAGGAATATGCAGTGGGACCATTGCACTTCTGTCAGGTAAGAAGAAATTTGACTTGATTTTTTTTTTTTTTTTTTGCCTCTCTTCTTGTTGTAAACAACATCTCTTCTATGAATATAACAGGAGTTGTTTTATATATATATATATTAGATGTTGCAAGCTATAGATAGCCCTAAATCCTTTAGTAAGATAGCAATAAGCAGTTAATGCACCTAGGCTTGAATTTTACTTTCTTATTCCATTAGGACAACTTCACCCCACCCCTAAATATTTCTAAAAACAGAAATATGAAAAGGGTTTTCTTATGAGTATCATCTCACGTAGTTTGTTGGACTGAGGCATGCCAAAAAAAGTATAGGCATTCCTCTTTCTACTTCCTGCTACAAACATTTTAGTCAGTAAGATAGCACTTATGTTGGCTGGAGGATCCACAAAGGACTGCTTATCTTTATTTATGAAATATTTTCTTTTATTAAAAAATAATACGGCCAGGCATGGTGGCTCATGCCTATAATCCTAGCACTTTGGGAGGCCAAGGTGGGTGGATTGCCTGAGCTCACGAGTTTGAGACCAGCCTGGGCAACATGGTGAAACCCTGTCTCTACTAAAATACAAAAAATTAGCCAGGCATGGCAGCATGCGCCTGTAGTCCCAGCTACTTGAGAGCCTGAGGCAGGAGAATTGCTAGAACACTGGAGGCAGAGGTTGCAGTGAGCTGAGATAGCGCCACTGCACTCCAGCCTGGATGACAGAGTGAGACTCTGTCTCTAAAAAAATAAATAAATAAAATAAAAATAATAATAATACCTACTCAGGGCTGGGCACAGTGTGGTGGCTCACACCTGTAATCCCAGCATTTTGAGAGCTGAGGCAGACAGATCACTTGAGCTCAGGAGTTTGAGACCAGCCGGGCCAACATGGTGAAACTCCATCTCTACAAAAAATGCAAAAATTAGCTGGGTGTGGTGGTGCACACCTGTAATCCAAGCTACTCGGGAGGCTGAGGCAGGAGAATGCTTGAACTTGGGAAGCAGAGGTTGCAGTGAGCCAAGATCGCACCATTGCATTCCAGCCTGGGCGACAGGGTAACACTCTGTCTCAAAAAAAAAAAAAAACAACACTCAGTTACCCAGGAAGATAACATTTATAATCTGTATATAAGGTCACCATGTTTTCTGAATGAAAAGCCAAGCACCTAATCTAATAAAGGATTTCATATTTATGTAAAGTTTTTTGATAATATAAACTCTAAAAAAAAATTATGTTTAAGTATGTTTTGTTGCCTTTGTAGAAAAAAAATATTGGCCGAGTGTGGCGGCTCATGCCTGTAATCCTAGCACTTTGGGAGGCTGAGGAGGGCGGATCACTTGAGGTCAGGAATTCAAGACAAGCTTGGGCAACATGGTGAAACCCCATCTCTACAAAAAAGTACAAAAGTTAGCTGGGCAAGGTAGCATGCATCTGTAGTCCCAGCTGCTTGGGAGGCTGAGGTGAGGGGATCCCTTGAGCCCAGGAGGTGGAGGTTGCAGTGAGCCGAGATCATGCCACTGCACTCCATCCTAGGCAACAGAGTGAGACTCTGTCTCAAAAAATAATAATTATTGGAATGCCTTTCAAATATTTCAAACTGTAAGACTGCTATAAAATTAGAGATATACCCTCATATTTTAAAAACCTTTTCCTGTGTGAGTTGATTCTTGCTTGCCTCTGTAAATCAATATATACTATTCTTCCTCTTCCTCTTGTATTTCAGCTACACAGGCCTCTCTGTGTTTTCTTATCAGGCCAAGCTGTTTCTATCCAAGGGCCTTAGATGTATCTTCTCCTTTTCCCCCAGTTACCATGCAGTTGGCTTCTTTTCATTCGGACCCTAGTTAAATAATATTGTATCTTCAGAGAGGCCTTTCTTGATTACCCATTCTATAATAGCCATCTAGCCATTTTGTTTTGTTACCCTGTTTTAATTCTCTGCATGTCCCTTGTTACTTTCCAATACTTATTTATTGTCTGTTCCTCCAAACCAGCACATAAATTCCATGAGAGTAGAGATCTGATCTGACTTGTCCAGTTGTAAATCCCCCTTGTGCCTAGTGCCTGGCACATAATAGGTATTTATTGAATAAATAAATGAAAGTGGAGCATATTTAGAACCAGGCAAAGTATCTGAGTAATTTCCTTTTTTTCTGCTTAAAGAATTTAAATGACTCATAAAAATTTGTATTTCTTAACCAAAAATTCTAGAAATGCATTTTTTAGAATGGAGAAATGTTAATTTAAAAGTTTTGTCCTTTGGTGAAGCTATTTATATATATATATCTTAGGGTTCTGTTTTTAAATATATTTTTTTCTTTGACTTATTATCTCACAGCAAAGAAACAGAAGGAACCAGTTACCATGAATCATTGTACAATGCTCTACAATCTCTAAGAGACAGAGAATTCTCTACATTTTATGAAAGTCTCAAATATGCCAGGTATTATAAAAGGACAAAGTTACCGTGTTTTAACATTTAATGTCATGGCTTCTTTTCTGAAAACTTGAGAAACAATTTTAATGTAAGAATTTGCATTGATGAAGAGATAAAGACTTGGTGGCTGTGATCAAATGTTTCCTTGTAATTCTCTGCCCTCCTTCAAAACAAATTGTTTCTGGGATTCCAGGTTCATTCTTTACCCTGACCCTTCAAGAAAGTTTTGGTGATTCCCTCTTTGTTCTCTTCCTTTACAAGTATCCTGAGAATTATATCTTGTCTCTTTTAGTAATTGTATGGCATTTAGTGCTCTAATTTATAAAATTGTAACTCATGGTTAATACTTACAAACTTGTTTTGAGGCACAAATGTGATGAGGCATGAGGAAATAATTATAATGGGGTAAACAAATGTAGCATTTTTAAAGCAGTAGTGACGTAATAAATCCTATGTTTATCACAGAAATAAAATTTACTATCATTTAAGTGCCTATGATATGCTAGCCACTGTTAGACTCTTTTCATATGTATTCTCTAATCATGACAATAACTATGGATGTGAAAAAAGGCTTAGAGAAGTCCAGTAACATGCCCAAAGTTACACAGCTATAAGTGACAGAACTGCAATTTAGATCTAGGTCTGTGTGATTCCAAGGTTTACAGTTGATCCATGAACCACTTGGAGGTTAGGAGTGTTGAGCCCCTCCTCCTCACACATTTGAAAATGTATTACTTTGACTCCTCAAAAGCTTAACTACTAATAGCTTACTGTTAACCAGAAGCCTTACCAATAACATAAGCAGTAGATTAACACATATTTTGTATAAGTATTATAATACCATATTCTTACAATAAAGTAAGCTAGAGAAAAGAAAATGTTATTGAAAATTATAAGGAAGAGAACATATATTTACTATTAATTAAGTGAAGTGGGTCATCATAAAGGTCTTCATCCTTGCCACCTTCATGTTGAGTAGGATAAGGAAGAAGGGTTGGTCTTGCTATCTCAGGGGTGGCAAGATGGGAGAAACTCTGAGTATAAGTGGACCATGCATTTAAATTTGTGTTGTTCAAGGGTCAGTTGTATTTTGTTTCCACTGCTATTTTGTATTCACTGTTGCTTGTTAGTATTATTAGATCAGAAGCAAAGCCTATGATAAGAACTCTTTAACAACAAATTTAATCATTTATTTCCCTGAAAACCTTTTCTTTATTTTCAGAGTGTCTTTTCTTTATTTTCAGAGTGTCTTTTCTTTTTTGCTACTAGAGTAAAAGAAGTGGAAGAGTTGTGTAAGCGCAGCCTTGAGTCTGTATATTCGCTCTACCCCACACTTAGCAGGTTGCAGGCCATTGGAGAGCTGGAAAGCATTGGGGAGCTTTTCTCAAGGTATGTAATTCATATGACTTTGTTATCCTAAAGTGCAGCTTTTCTGTTACCAATAGTGACTTTAAAGAATAAAAACTATAGGCCGGGCACGGTGGCTCATGCCTGTAATCCTAGCACTTTAGGAGGCTGAAGTGGGTGGATCACTTGAGGTCAGGAGTTCAAGACCAGCCTGGCCAACATAGTGAAACCCTATCTCTACTAAAAATACAAAAATTAGCCAGGTATGGTGGTGGGCGCCTGTAATCTCAGCTATTCAGGAGACTGAGGCAGGAAAATTGCTTGAACCCAGCACAACAGGCAGAGGTTGCGGTGAGCCAAGATTGCGCCATGGATTCCAGCCTGGGCAACAGAGCGAGACTCTGTCTCAAAAAAAAAAAAAAAAAAAAAAAAAACTATATAGAGACCAAATGTGTGTTTCTTTCCTTTTATCAAGATATAAGTTGATTAGCCCTAGTGAATTGTGCTTTTATTAAATATTTTCCAAAATAGTCATTGCAAAAATTTAAGTTTTAAAAATTCAAGTTTTAAAAATTCAGCTTAAATGTGCTTTTCTCTTTATAACTTTTTCCCTGGCCTACCCAGATAAAATTGTTTCCTCATGTTTTTGCACAGCATGTTAACACTCCATTCAGTTTTAGCACTACATTGTATTACTGTCATTTTATCTCTGCCTTGCTAAACTGGAAGCTCCCTTAAAAGTGGGAACCATTCTCTTGTTTATTGTTATATACCTAGCGGTTTTGTTTTGTTTTATTTTGTTTATTTTTTTATGTTTTTTTGAGACGAAGTCTCGCTCTGTTGCCCAGGCTGGAGTGTCATGGTATAATCTCAGCTCACTGCAGTCTCCATCTCCCAGGTTCAAGCGATTCTCCTGCCTCAGCCTCCCGAGTAGCTGGGATTATAGGTGCCCCCGACAATGCCTGGCTAATTTTTGTACTTTTAATAGAGACGGGGTTTCGCCTTGTTGGTCAGGCTGGCCTTGAACTTCTGACCTCAGGTGATCCACCCGCTTCAGCCTCCCAAAGTGCTGGGATTGCAGGTGTGAGCCACCATGCCCGGCCCCCAATGTTTTCTCTTCTAGTGACTGATATTATGTTTAGTAAACATTCAGTGGATAGTGGATGTCAGTTAATTTGTAAAAGGTGTTCAGAAGGAATTGCTTCTTACAATGGTGAGAAGGAAATGATCCAGGGATTTTGGAAGATGAAATAGTATAGTTACTCAGGATGCTGTAGATCTAAATTCTTTCCTTTTATCAAGATATAAGTTGATTAGCCCTAGTGAACTGTGCTTTTATTAAACATTTTCCAAAATAGTCACTGTAAAAGTTCAAGTTTAAAAAATTCAGCTTAAATGTGCTTTTCTTTTTATAACTTTTTCCCTGGCCTACCCAGATAAAATTGTTTCCTCATGTTTTTGCACAGCATGTTACACTCCATTCGGTTTTAGCACTACATTGCATTACTGTCATTTTATCTCTGCCTTGCTACTAGAGTAAAAGAAGTGGAAGAGTTGTGTAAGGGCAGCCTTGAGTCTGTCAGGATGACAAAGTAAAGTGTTTTGGGTCCTCAGTTTCCTCATTTCTAAAGTCAGGGATTTGTATTTGATGGTCTCTAAAGCCCCTTTTAGCCCTGCTATTTTGAATTACTATTATTATTATACGAGGGAAGAAAGAGGATATAAGTGACTAAGGTCACTCTACCTTTATGCAAAAATAAAATTTGGAATATGTTTTGGAAGTAGAAAAGAGAAGGAAATTTTAGAGTCAGAAGAAAATAATAATAGTTTTTTCAAAATGACATAGCAGAAGACATACATATTAATGTGGCTTAGGAAGAAAATAAAGGAACAAAAGTCTTTTCTGCTTTCATTCATAAGTACATTCGCAGTACTTACTGCCAGAAATCAAGAAATTTTTCCTCTGAATAAAAGATTATCCTGCTAAAAAGAGTATAGAATTCTTTAAGAAACAGTGAATAGAATGGTAGTAACCAGAGGCAGGGAAGGGTGTTGTGGAGGGAGAGGATGAAGAGGGGCTGGTTAATGGGTAAAAAAACACAGGTAAATAGAAGGAATAAGATCTATTGATAGCACAATAGGGCAACTGTAGTTAACAGTAATTTACTGTGTATTTTTAAATAGCTACAAAAGAAGATTTGGAATGTTTCCAACACAAGGAAATGATAAATGTTTGAGATCATGGATATCCCAGTTACCCAAATTTGATCATTACACATTGTATGCTCATATCAAAATATCACACGTACCTGATAAATATGTACAACTATTCTGTATCCATAAAAATTAAAAATAAATTTTAAAAAGAAGAAACACCTAAAGAATAATCTGGCTGTTTCTTTGGTAGAGAAATAGGAAGAAGAGAAGCAGAGGGAAGGTTGGATGAACTGGTGAACAAATGCTTATGCTCTCAGATTACATTTCATTCATATATATCAACCAAAATATTAAATAATAACAAACTAAATGCAGAAGCAGAGATGAGAATTCATCTTGTTCTGTTAATCCAGACATTAAAGAGATTTGCAAAAATGCAAAACAGTGCCATGCTCACTAAGTTTTGTTTTGGGAAGTATACGGTTGAAATTCTTTATCTACAGGTTTCCATCTATAGATTCAACCAACTGCAGATCAAAAATATTTGAAAAAAAATTTTAAAGAATAGGGTATAACACTTATTTACATAGCATTTACATTATAGTAGGTATTATATGTAATTAGAGATTTATGTATAACCTATGCACATTCTCCTATTACACGTAATCTAGAGGTTATGTGTAATACTTTTTGGAAATCTTTAGTAAAAGCACAATCTAGAGGTTACGTGTAATAGGAAAATACCCTGCCATTTTAAATAAGGGACTTTGAACATCAGCATTATCAAGGTGTCTTGGAACCAATTTTCTGCAGATACAGAGAAACTGCTGTAGTTATTTTTCCTAAAAATTGTTATTTATGATATATAGTAGATTTATTATTTTTGAGTAAATTAATACATTTTAGATTTTTCTCAGTCTTTCCAATATGATATCATATCTAATATCAGTAGATATGGTCCAACAATCAGAAGTTCTTTGGGGTCTTCAATAATTTGTTTGATTGTAAAGGAGTTCCTCAAAAAGTTTGAGACCTGCTGTGGTAGGGTCATTTAGAGAGGAATTGAAGTTTTGGTTCCTAGCATTTTTGTTACTATTCCTTCCCTATCAAGCAACTAAAAGAGGTTTCATTTCTTAGTCATCACTTTGTCATCTTACTCTCCCTGCTTCCTCTTTCTTATTTCTTTCAATAAATGTCCCTGAAGGATTGGGTAGTATTTCATAGTTCAGTTATTTGGGAAGCATACTATTCATATAAACTAATTGTACAATATGCCTTTTCTGTTCCTTTAATAATGTTGGTAAATGAAACCTTTGCCAGATGCCAGCTTTTCCTTCACTGGATTGTGATTTTTTTGACAGCTATAATTATGCATTAAGTCATCCCCAGTAGGGGATCCCTCATTTCCTTGCTGACATGTCCTCATTACTACAGGCAGTATTGAAGCAGGACTAAAGATGCAGGCATTTTTTATGATAGGTCTGATGAATATGTTCTTGTTTCAGAAGAGTATTTAGAAGGGCTGTTTTTTGTAATGTCAGAGTATTAAAAAAAAATTTTTAATGTTTATCATCTGTGGCCTCTCTGCTAATAACCTCTTAAGAGCTCTGACCACATAGCATTTTGTAGTTTTCTAAGTTTTGATCCATATATAGGATTATTTACAAGTTCTAGTCTTGTCACTATGAAAGTTCCTTTGTATTATTATAATGTTATATCTTAAGTTCCAGAACTTACATAGTTTTTTTTTTTTTTTTTATTTCTCTTGCTTACATGAACTCTATGATGTGGCATTCAGATCAGTCACACATAGACAACTCTCTGAAGTATATATTAAGTGGCAGAAACACTCCCAGCTTCTCAAGGACAGTGATTTTAGTTTTCAGGAGCCTATCATGGCTCTACGCACAGTGATTTTGGAGATCCTGATGGAAAAGGAAATGGACAACTCACAAAGAGAATGTATTAAGGACATTCTCACCAAACACCTTGTAGAACTCTCTATACTGGCCAGAACTTTCAAGAACACTCAGGTAAATATAATTTAAAACTATGTCATCTTACCTCTTGGCCTTCCTTTTATTATTTAAAAAACAGAAAGCCTGAGGGAAAAAGAAATGTCAATAAGAGATAGAGATCTCTATTTTAATGTATAGTAAAAATAGTTGTTTAAGAGTTCCCATTTTGGAATTAGATCTGACTTTAAGCCTTGGGCAAGGTACTTAATCTTTTCTTAACCTCAATTTCCTGGTTATAAAATGAGAAGATACCTAACTTACTATATTGATAACAATTCAGTGATTTTATATACTGTGTGTATATACACACAGATACACATACATATATATAGAAAGAGACAGACAGACAGACAGATAGGCAGACATGGGGTGGGGAGATGTCATGCAGAGAGGTCCTTAAGATAGTCCCTGACAAGTAGTTAAGTCCTCAGTGAATGGTAGTTGCTGCTTTCATTATTATTATTCATGGTAGTAGTATCAGTAGTTAAAGTATTTATTCCCATATATCATTTTCATTTCAGCTCCCTGAAAGGGCAGTATTTCAAATTAAACAGTATAATTCAGTTAGCTGTGGAGTCTCTGAGTGGCAGCTGGAAGAAGCACAAGTATTCTGGGCAAAAAAGGAGCAGAGTCTTGCCCTGAGTATTCTCAAGCAAATGATCAAGAAGTTGGATGCCAGCTGTGCAGCGGTTTGTTTTTTCTATTGGCTGGATTAGTGTTTTACTGTTATTTAAAAAACACAAATGTACTTTAAAATATTTTTAATAACAATTTTTTTAGAGCCTTGAAATTACTAATTTATTAACAAGATATTGTAAAACTAGTCTTGAAAATTAATTTGTAAACGAAGTTTAGAAACTTTTTCCTATATATAACAATTCTATCAGTCCGTCATGTGGTAGATTTATTTAATATATCCCAGTATTAAGCCTTTAACTTCCTATAGAATTCAAGAAAGGTACGTGGGAAATGAATGAAATAGCTACTCTAAATTTGAAATGACAAGTGAAAAAAGGGAAGAGGAAATGAATGAGAGAACTAAATTAGAAAATAAAAGCAAGTTGGGACAATTAGGTTGTCAGTCCAAATATTTTGAAAATATCACATCTAATATTTTATCTAACATTACCTGTTAGTTTTTGCAAACTTATGTTACTACTTCAGCTATAAACACAGCATACACACTGGATAAAGTAGAGGCATTGGTGTCCCCAAGTTTTGTCTACAGCGGTGTCCCACAGACATGTACCTGCTTAGTGAATATCAGCTTACTGTGCTTTATTATTTATTTATTTATTTATTTATTTTTTGAGACCGAGTCTTACTCTGTCACCCAGGCTGGAGTGCAGTGGTACAACATCAGCTCACCGCAACCTCCACCTCCCTGGTTCAAGCAATTCCCCTGCCTCAGTCTCCCGAGTAGCTGGGATTACAGGCACACGCCACCACGCCCAGCTAATTTTTTTGTGTTTTTAGTAGAGATGGGGTTTCACCACGTTGGCAAGACTGGTCTTGAACTCCTGAGCTCAATCTACCCGCCTTGGTCTCCGAAAGTGCTGGGATTACAGGCGTGAGCCACCACGCCCGGCCTTTACTGTGCTTTTTGATATTGGGCACTCATTTTATAGCATCTTCTGTTATTAGAGAAATCATTATACCAAAGCACTGAATGCCAATATGATATGTGTAAATATTGCTTAATAGTATTGGCCCTGAAGTATGTGCTGTCTGGAGTTACCCAACTTCCTTGTAGCTTAGTTTTCTAATCTGCAAATTGGGGGTAATAATAGTACTTATTTAATAGGATTCTTGTGAGAATTAAATGAGTTAATATATATAAAGCCTTTACAAAGTGTCTGACATATATAAGTACTCAATAAATGTGACTTGCTCCAATAATGGCAGTAATAATAATAATAAACAGAGGATGATCGTTTCCTACATGGGATTATTAAAGTGGCTGTATGGCAAAAGCAGATGAGGAAAAACTTTTTTTTTTCCACCCACCAAGGAAAAACATTTTTAGCTTGCTTTTTTCCCCCTACATGAAGGGCAGTTGGGTACAGTCATGGTAATGCATTGTATTTTAAGATTTTGCCTTTCTTATACAGAACAATCCCAGCCTAAAACTTATATACACAGAATGTCTGAGGGTTTGTGGCAACTGGTTAGCAGAAACTTGCTTAGAAAATCCTGCGGTCATCATGCAGACCTATCTAGAAAAGGTAAGGTTTTTGGAGCAACCCTTAAGATAATTACTTAGCATGAATATGCTTCATCTTTTCAAGATCAATATATTTCAAAAGCAAATAAAAGTATGGTTTTATTTTTTTATATATTATTACTGTTGTAGCTCTGTATAGTCTCTAGGGTGGAGTGAAACATTGTTACAAACGAAGCAGCCAATTTTGAAAGTAAGCCCAAGTATAGTATCTCTTCTTCCTCCTTCCTACCTCCGTTACCAGCTACCCTTTCAGCAGGTTGTTTCTGATAATTTCTTCATTTATGCATCTACAAAAATAACTGATTAAGGAATAGGCAAGTCAGCCCTTGCTCTTCATTAGCCCAGCCACCCACAAGTAAAGGCTTCAGTATACTAGCCCCCTTTGACTTTCCTGTTTCTCCCTCTTATTCCTTTAGATTCACTAATTTTGGAAATAGTTACCTCACTAAATAAGTGTAACATGAAACACATGATGCGACTGTCTTTATTTTATTTTATTTTATTTGAGATGAAGTCTCACTCCGTCGCCTAGGCTGGAGTGCAGTGGCGCAATCTCGGCTCACTGCAACCTCCGCCTCCCAGGTTCAAGCGATTCTCCTGCCTCAGCTTCCCAAGTAGCTGGGACTACAGGAGTTGTGCCACCACACCTGGCTAATATTTTGTATTTTTAGTAGAGACGGGGTTTTGCCACGTTGGCCAGGCTGGTCTCGAACTCCTGACCTCAAGTGATCCGCCTGCCTCGGCCTCCCGAAGTGCTGGCATTACAGGCATGAGCCACCACACCCAGCCTGATTGTCTTTAAATTTTATAAAGTTCTTTGTTTTTACAGAGTTCTTTATAAGTATTAGCTGTTTGGGTTATTTCTACACTGTTAAAGTTGTTTTGAAAAGCCAAGAAAATACTATGGTTCAGGGCTGTCCAATCTTTTGGCTTCCCTGGGCCACACTGCAAGAAGAATTGCCTTGGGCCACACATAAAATACACTAACATTAATGATAGCTAATGAGCTTAAAAAAAAAATCACAAAAGAAATCTCATAATGTTTTAAGAAAATGTACGAATTTGTGTTGGGCCACATTCAAAGCCATCCTGGGCCACATGCGGCCCATGGGCCACAGGTTGGACAAGCTTGCAATAGTTCATAGCTAGCTTTTATATATATATAAGTTAAACTTTAGTGTATTACCTTAATTTGAGTGATTCTTTAGATGTATTTAGTATTTGTAAATATAATTTAAATTGGTTGTGTTTTCTTAAAGGCAGTAGAAGTGGCTGGAAATTATGATGCAGAAAGTAATGATGAGCTAAGAAATGGAAAAATGAAGGCATTTCTCTCATTAGCCCGGTTTTCAGATACTCAATACCAAAGAATTGAAAACTACATGAAATCATCAGAATTTGAAAACAAGCAAGCTCTCCTGAAAAGAGCCAAAGAGGAAGTAGGTCTCCTTAGGGAACATAAAATTCAGACAAACAGGTAACTAGGTTTCTACAAGTGACAATTTTATGTTCACCAGTTAACTGAGTGAATGTTTTTGCATAGAAAGAGTGACTTGGTCTTTTTATCTGATAAAGTTTTGAGCACTAAAAGTCAGCTTAACTATATATAGATTATCTTGGTCTTTTGGGTTCTTTTCGTTCTTTTTTTGGTTTTTTTTGAGACAAGGTCTCACTCTGTCACCCAGGCTGGAGTACAGTGGCGTGATCACTGTACTCAGTTGACTGCAACCTCGACCTCCTGGGCTCAAATGATTCTCCCCCTCAACCCCCGAAATAGCTGGGGCTACAGGTGCACGCCATACCTGGCTAATTTTTGTATTTTTTGTAGTGATGTGGTTTTGGCATGTTGCCCAGGTTGGTCTCAAACTCATGGGCTGAAACGATCTGCCCACCTTGGCCTCCCAAAGTGCTGGGATTACAGGTGTGAGGCACTGTGCCCTGTCTTGGTCCTACTGTAGTTAATCAGAAATTAGTATGTAAGACATTGACATGTGTTCTTTTATGAATAATTCATGCTCTGCTTCTAAGTTCATTATGGAGAATTTAGATATTAGCTTTCTGTTTTGCTTTTTTGGTTTGTTTGTTGGTATCGTAGTGGAAAAGGAGATAGATATTGAAATTAATCACAAAAGTTACCTATTTTGATGTAATTAAATCCCTTTATTTAAGCCTGTCTTGAATCTGTATATTTTAGTGTAAGTAGAGGTTTAAGTTAGCTAAATAGCTTGGAGAGAGTCCCCTTTGTCCTTCGATGCTTAGGAAGGTGTGTGAATTGCACAGTTAAGACAAAAGTAAGTTTATTCCCTTTATAATCCTTAGAAGTTTGCTTTTTTCCCTGGGATAAAAACCCAACTTTTTTCATTTATGTTGTATATCGTGTGTGATTTTGTAGTTCTGTTAAAGTTCATGGCTTTTGTGTTTTACCTTAATTATTCTATGCAAGATACACAGTAAAGGTTCAGCGAGAGCTGGAGTTGGATGAATTAGCCCTGTGTGCACTGAAAGAGGATCGTAAACGCTTCTTATGTAAAGCAGTTGAAAATTACATCAACTGCTTATTAAGTGGAGAAGAACACGATATGTGGGTATTCCGACTTTGTTCCCTCTGGCTTGAAAATTCTGGAGTTTCTGAAGTCAATGGCATGATGAAGGCAAGTGTTATTCAGCCCAATATTCTACCCTGTGCTTGAAAAACTTAGACGTAAAGCCCCTTGATGTCAGGAATCGTGTATACCTCTTTGTATTCCTAGCACTTGGTCCAGTACTCTACACATGAGTAGCATTTTGTAGTTTTCTAAACTTTGATCCATATTTAGGATTATTTACAAGTTCTAGTCTTGTTTCTACAAAAGTTCCTTTGTATTATTATAATATTATATAAGCCGACAAGCTGTAAATAATGCAAGTTTGTGTGGAGGTGAGAGAATTTAGCTTGGTCCTATGTCTTTGCAGTTACCATAGGAGAGTGTCTAGAATGGGGCATTAGATTGGAGGATTTAGAAAGCAGTTAAAGATGATGTGATCACAGGTGGGTTTTCCCCCTGCTGCAGAAATCTGGGATTTTTACAATAAATTACTTTTGTAAGTAGAGAAAATATATTTTTCAGAAAATGTCAAGACAGCAGTATTGTATAAGTTTTTCTTTGAAAACCTTAGATTATAGTGATGACACCTAATATTAAATTTAAGTTGACAAGATATATGTTACTCAATTTGAAGGTTAGAGATAAAATGTTTCTCCTGCAGGAAAAGAATAAGACTCATAATAGATACAATCAATCTCTGCTGTAGTATACACTAAATATTACTTTTGGCCTATGGGGAAAAGCAGTTACTTCATTTTGTTGTACACTGACTTCTCAGGAATCAAGATCACAGTCACACTCAGATCATGTTTGTCTTCTTTAGATTTTTTGGAATACGAGCAGTACCAAGTATTCCAGTTCCGAATCCAGTTTAATTTAGGACCAAATATTTTGATTTACCAATGCGTTAATCTGGAGTACCCATTAGAAGGACCTTCAGATAAGATAATGAAGGAAAACAATATAGTTAGTGAAGTTTTGTTAGCCACTTGTGCTAATAGAGGAGCACTGTCTTAAAATAATTTATTTGCTTAGATGTGAGAATATTTGAAATACCTTGTTTCTTAATTTTGTGTCTTTTTTTAATGGTAGAGAGACGGAATGAAGATTCCAACATATAAATTTTTGCCTCTTATGTATCAATTGGCTGCTAGAATGGGGACCAAGATGATGGGAGGCCTAGGATTTCATGAAGTGCTCAATAATGTAAGTAAACCTGAAAATCAAACCACAATAATTATTTTTATTCTATTATTAGTATATATTATATAAAGTATAAATACCATTCCCTCTAAGAAATGGAAATACAAGGCCGGGCGCGGTGGCTCATGCCTGTAATCCCAGCACTTTGGGAGGCCAAGGGGGGCGGATCACGAGCTCTGGAGATCGAGACCATCCTGGCTAACACGGTGAAACCCCGTCTCTACTAAAAATACAAAAAATTAGCCTGGCGAGGTGGCAGGCGCCTATAGGCCCAGCTACGCGGGAGGCTGAGGCAGGAGAATGGCATGAACCCCGGGGAGTGGAGCCTGCAGTGAGCCGAGATGGCAACACTGCACTCCAGCCTGGGTGAAAGAGCGAGACTCCGTCTCAAAAAGAAATGGAAATACAAAATTTTATATTTTGTGTCTTCTCACATTACATAAGCTACTCATTTTCTCTCTCTAATTCCTCTTAGGCCTCTGCCTCTTTCTCACACATGCAGACATACATGCTCTACCCACTGCAGTATCTAGACAGTAATACACATTTTAATGTTAAGCAAAATGAAAAATATGGATTATATTTTTTTATTTGCATAAATCTAATAGTTCTTAATTTTCTTACAGCTAATCTCTAGAATTTCAATGGATCACCCCCATCATACTTTGTTTATTATACTGGCCTTAGCAAATGCAAACAGAGATGAATTTCTGACTAAACCAGAGGTAGCAAGAAGAAGCAGAATAACTAAAAATGTGCCTAAACAAAGCTCTCAGCTTGATGAGGTATTTGGATTAAACATACGTACCTTTTAGAAGTGTGATAGTGAGTCTTTCCTAGAATATTTCTTTTTAAAATCTTGTATTATGATCATGCCATCTAAAATTGGTTCAAGGCTGGCACGGTGGCTCACGCCTGTAATCCCAGCACTTTGGGAGGCTGAGGCAGGTGGATCACTTGAGGTCAGAAGTTCGAGACCATCCTGGCTGACCAACACGGCGAAACCCTGTCTCTACTAAAAATACAAAAATTAGCTGGGCATGGTGGTGGGCACCTGTAGTCCCAGCTACTCAGGAGGCTGAAGCAGGAGAATCACTTGAACTCAGGAGTCGGAGGTTGCAGTGAGCCAAGATTGCACCATTGCACTCCAGCCTGGGCAACAAGAGCGAAACTCTCTCACATTAATTAATTAATTAAAATTGGTTCAAAATTCCTTAATATTTGTCAAAGCATAGGAGATACCAGTAGTATTTTACTTTTTTCCTCACAGCAGTTGGCAAAGTGAAACAATAGATTTTGAAAGGCACCTAGGTCATTGATGAGAGTGTGTATCTTTGATGTATTTCATTTATGACTGTTTTGCTTGTATCTGAGGAATTATAATCATTCCATTGTCTAGATATGTGCATAAATTCTGTTTTTCTCTTTGTTTTTCTAACTCTGAGAAGTTTAAATGTTGGGTAGTTCCTTATGTAATGTTTTTTATTTTTTTTTTATTAATAGGATCGAACAGAGGCTGCAAACAGAATAATATGTACTATCAGAAGTAGGAGACCTCAGATGGTCAGAAGTGTTGAGGCACTTTGTGATGCTTATATTATATTAGCAAACTTGGATGCCACTCAGTGGAAGACTCAGAGAAGTATGTGTTTCAAAGAAGCAACGTTACTTTCTTGCTGTGTTACTCTCTGTAGAGATATATTAGTTATAGAGCCTAATAAGTAAATCTGCTTAAAATCACAAACGTAATCCAAAAGCTTAATTTATATCTGATAGCTTCAACATTCCCTTACTTTTTCACTTAATATCTCTTGGTAGAACTGATAATAGGTGACTACACTAAATTAATTATTTGATTTCTTCTGATAATCTTCTGGCATACATACTTATTACAGAGAATTGCATAGAGGCAAGTCTATTAAAATAATTGAATAACTGAACATTTCTAGCATCAAAAGTTTTTTTAAACGATGTGGTTACTAAAACTGTGTGTGCCCTGGGACTTAAAAACAAAAAGGCTTTACCATTTCTTCCATAGGTGCTAAAATGCCATTATTTAATTATTCTTCTTGCTGTTGTCAGTTCAAATAATTATAAGCTGCTATAATCTTTGGTTTTGTGACTAGTCTCTAAGTATGCTTGTAAGTATCTCCCCATACTTTAATAATTATATTTTTTCTATTCAGAATCGTATCTTCAAGTTTAAATTCTTATTGCTTTAAAACGAATGGGACTTCACATATTGTTTCTCTAAGCAAACAAAAAGTATTGACATGTCTTTTAGTTGCATTTAATGGTAATGTGACAGGAGTATGTTATCTATGTACTACGCAAACTATTACATAATTATTTTAAGATGCTTAGTCTGGTTCCTCAGGTGGAATCTGGTCTAGTTACCCCTGTCAGGTAACCTGCAAATTTACTTGAAGCTACATTAACCACTGTTGAGCTTTGACGCTGAGCTGCACAGTGGCCAAAGCCCAGAGTCTTCATTTCTCAATCAGAGCCTGAACCACAGATTAGCAACAAGTTGGGGCCAATGGTATCTGCTGACTATTCCTGCTTGACCTTCAATGCTGTTCCTCAGTTTGTCACTAAAATCTCTTCATTTTTAAATACAGAAGGCATAAATATTCCAGCAGACCAGCCAATTACTAAACTTAAGAATTTAGAAGATGTTGTTGTCCCTACTATGGAAATTAAGGTAATTTACAATTAACTCGATTTTTTTTAAACAATTTTTTTTATTAGATTGAACCATTTGAAATAGTATTTTTATGTAGGTCAAAATTGGTTAAATATTGGCAAATTTCATGTGTTTCAACCTATAATTTCTCAGTATTATATTTCCTTTGCCCAAGCCCTAAAATACTCAAAAGCTTCTCTTGCTTTCTTTTCCACTGCCTTCTGTTCTACACCTCCCATCTTTCTTATGAAGGTCTATAGACTGTTACTTTCATTGGCCAGAAGGAGAGTTTCCATGTGCTTATGTCAAGATTAATTTTTGACTTGGCAAGAAAGGTTCCAATTGTCATATATTGTTTTTAAAAATTCTATGTGCAGTAAAATGTATTGGCTGTGACATATCACAGTATTAAGTAATATAGTATGTATTATTATAATATTAAGCTGACTTCACATGCATGATACACTTAGCTCTGTTCTAATATTCTTTTATTGCAAGAAGTAATGGAAGTAATTTCATGTGGGCAGGGATATATGTAATAATAAGGGTTATAAGTTTAGAAAACGATCATCTTAAATACATTGTCTTTCTTTTCATTTTGCAGTTTACTACTTAGTATCTAGTTACTTGATTTGAAATGTAACTGTATCATGTGGATTAACTGCTATTTTTCTAGCTGTATCAGCTAAGTGATTTCACTGAATATTTCCTTAAAATGCCAGATTTAGCATTTATAACCCAGAAAACTCCTTCTACTGTTTTCCAAAATTTACTTTATGTTTTTGTGAGGAGTTATTTCTCAGATGACTTTACATATATTAGTGAATCTTTGATTAAATAGTAGTTAAAGTTATGGGCGTGAGCCACCATACCCGGCCTAAAGTTGTAGTTCTTAACCAATATCACATTGTCATTTGTTTCTCTGTTTAATATTAAAATTGCCATTTATAATGTATTTTTCTTTAAGTGCAAATAGTGTATCTGACCTATTATCAGTCATGTTTATACTTTTATTAGGTGGACCACACAGGAGAATATGGAAATCTGGTGACTATACAGTCATTTAAAGCAGAATTTCGCTTAGCAGGAGGTGTAAATTTACCAAAAATAATCGATTGTGTAGGTTCCGATGGCAAGGAGAGGAGACAGCTTGTTAAGGTGAGCCTTCCCTTCTCTGGCTTAGCCCTTAGAGTTTTAATGATGAAAATTTTTAGTTGATATTTTCTTTCTGCTTTATTTGGGGTTTTGTCTTTATTTTGAATAATTAGAAATGAAGATTTGTAGAGTAGAAATGCATTATTTTCTAGAACCAGGCTTTTCTCCATTTTTTGTGTGTCTCTGAAAGACAATCATTATTATATGGTTGATTCAAGTAAAAGAATACCATTACCATGTACAGACATGTACAGTGAGCTTGCTTCTTGTGAAAAAAATACTTTGGTGTCTGTCTCTTATTTCCTTGAATAGTACAAGTTGATGTCCTTTGCGTCAGTATACCAGGTCTCGTACTGTGCCAAGTGCTATTTAATGTACCAAAAAGGGAGAGCATTCTTCCCTTACCATTTGCTCACAAGCTCTTTGGGTCCTACTGGGGAGTGGTGGAAAGACACAGTGCTGTTTTACTCAGATGTTTGCAGTATGCCTTCCTAGGGGGGACTTCCAGTTAATCTAATTACAGAAGTAGTGAGGGGAAACTTCTTTTTCTAAATCAGTGTAAATGTTGTAGCTTATTCTAAATGAAAGAATGGCAGTAGGTCTTTAATTATTTGGGAGACTGTCAAGAGGTGCACAGATGCTCAGATTGGTTTCTGAGTGCCTTTGCTATTCTCAGATGACTCTGTGTTTTTATAATAAAATAAACTGTACTTGTTTATTGACGCTTAATTATTCTAAAGGGCCGTGATGACCTGAGACAAGATGCTGTCATGCAACAGGTCTTCCAGATGTGTAATACATTACTGCAGAGAAACACCGAAACTAGGAAGAGGAAATTAACTATCTGTACTTATAAGGTAACTATTTGTACTTCTGTTAGTTCACCAAAAACATATAAAAGATGCCATTTGGCTGGGTGAAGTGGCTCATGCCCATATTCCTAATGCTTTGGGAGGCCAAGGTGGGAGAATCACTTGAGGCTAGGAGTTCGAGACCAGCCTCAGCAACATAGTGAGACCCCATCTTGACAAAAAGTAAAAAAAAAAAAAAAAAAAAAAGCCAGGGATGATGGCATGTGCCTGTAGTCCCTTAGCTACTTGGGAGGCTAAGGTGGGAGGATCACTTGAGTCCAGGAATTTGAGGCTGCAGTGAGCTCAAACTCTGTAGTGAGCCCCAGTCCAGCCTGAGCAACACGGCAAGATCCTGTTTAAAAAAGAAGAAGAAGATGCCATTATTTGGACCAGGAGTCTACAAATGTTTTCTGTGAAGGACCAAATAATAAAGATTTATTTTCTTTGTAAAAAGTATTTATTAATGTTAATTATAGTTAGGTGTTTCTTATAGTCAACTGAAGTATTTTTTCCTTTTTTTTCTACTCAACAATATGTCACAGAAATCTTTCTCATTTTTTAACAGCTGCATTGTGTGTATGTATGTAGTTTTTTATACAAGTCCTTATCAATCGGCATTTGGGTTGTTTTCAGTCTTCTGCTGCTACAAACAATGCTGTATTCTAGTGAATAACCTTGAACATACAAATTTCATACATGTACAGGCAAATCTGTAGCATGGATTTCCAAAAGTTGGATTGCTGGGTTAGAGGATACATGCACCTGTAATCTGGTACATATTGCCAAATTACTCTCAATGGGAGTGCACCCACTTACATTTCCTCTATTTGCTTGAGAAGACAATCCTCAATCACATTCTATTAGCTGATCATCTTTGACTCTTATATTAATTATTCATTTAACCAGTTTAGAAATAACAATAAATCCTTATTTTGAAGGGCCTATTTTCCATAGGTTTGTCTTTTGTGATTTCATTCCTGTACCTCATTTTTAAACTTTCTCCTCTATAAATGTTGTAACAGGGACTATGGGTGACATCTGCTTTTTTATATATTTCTAGTTTCCCACTATGAACGTGTTTTATTTTTTAAATAATGGCTAAATTAAAAGCGCTAAATAGGGGAATGAGGAAGAATAAATTAGATCTACCCTCCAAAATTCTGCTTGAGTTAGGCTATTGTAATAAAAAGCAGAACTTGGTTTTGAGCTTCTTAAATGCTTTCAGAGACAAATATAAAACTTACTGGTTGGGAGAGAGGCATACTGTTCATTAAGGAAAGCACAATTTTTTCCTTAGCCTTCAAGTTTGTAATCCTCGATGAATGCAAAAAGCAAAAGTTGCTCTGTAAAAGCTACTCTGTAGAGGGATTTCTTTGATGTGGTTAAGATCATTGGTACTCAAGCTTTAGCAGACATCATAGTCACTTAGAGAGTTTGTTAAAACAGATTCCTGAGCCCCATTCTTAGAATTTCTAATTCAGCAAGATTAGGGTAGAACCTGTGAATGTGCGTTTCTAGCAAGATACCAGTGATGTTGATGCTGCACTGGTCCAGGGACAACACTTTGAGACCCACCAGTCTACTTGTTCTACCATCTATTGACCTGACTTAATTTTATTTATTTATTTTTATTTATTTTTATTTTTATTTTTTTGAGACGGAGTCTCGCTCTGTCGCCCAGGCTGGAGTGCAGTGGCGTGATCTCGGCTCACTGCAAGCTCCGCCTCCTGGGTTCACGCCATTCGCCTGCCTCAGCCTCTCCGAGTAGCTGGGACTACAGGCGCCCGCCACCACGCCCGGCTAATTTTTTTGTATTTTTAGTAGAGACGGGGTTTCACCATGGTCTCGATCTCCTGACCTCGTGATCCGCCCGCCTCGGCCTCCCAAAGTGCTGGGATTACAGGTGTGAGCCACCGCGCCCGGCCTACCTGACTTAATTTTAGAACAAAGTTGATGATCTATTAGCTATCTCCTATCTGACAGATAATGTAGAGATTGCTAAGAAGCTTTTAGAGAGTAGATATTCTGTAATGTGAATGTTTATGCTCTAAATGCCAGACTTTTAGATTACAAAGATAATGGCTGAAGAATTGGGTTACAAAAATACGGGCTATAGGAGCACCTCCTGAACTCTCAGAAAGTAGCTAAGATTTCCAAGCAGATACACAATTGAACCTCCAAAGTTCATTGCTGTAAAGCACAAAAAAGCGAATGCCTGACCTAGAATATCTTGAAAGCAGAAATTACTAAACTTTCATTTCTACCTTATGATTTTTCAACAGCTAGTTTTCACAGAAAACTATTTTACCATATAAATTATTCCATTAAGATTTCTAGCCGGGCATGGTGGCCCACGCCTGTAATCCCAGCACTTCAGGAGGCTGAGGTGGGCGGATCACTTGAGGCCAGGAGTTTGAGACCAGCCTGGCCAACATGGCCAAACCCCATCATCTCTACTAAAAATACAAAAAATATAGCCAGGCGTGGTGGCGCATGCCTCTAGTCTCAGCTACTTTGGAGGCTGAGGTGAGAGAATCACTTGAACCCGGAAGGCAGAGGTTGCAGTGAGCCGAGATCACACCACTGCACTCCAGCCTGGGTGACAGACCGAGACTTCTTCGTCTCAAAAAAGGAAAAATGTGTAGAAGCCAGATGCAGTGGCTCATGCCTGTAATCTCAGCACTTTGAGAGGCCAAGGCAGGAGGATCACTTGAGGCCAGGAGTTTGAAACCAACCTGGGCAACATAGCAAGACCTCATCTCTACAAAAAATTGAAAATTTAGCTAGGCATGGTGGCATGCACCTATAGTCCCAGCTACTCAAGAAGCTAAAGCGGGAGGATTGCTTGAAATCAGGAGTTTGGGGCTGTACATGAGCTTTGATCATGCCACTGCAGTCCAGTCTGGGCAACACAGCAAGACCTTGTCTTAAAAAAAAAAAAGGCCGGCGGGGTGGGGTAACCCAGATAATTAATTGAGTATTTAATGTTACACATCTCAATATTAAAGTATAACCTCTAAACACAACAGTTTAGGTTTGACTATTTCTTAGAATTATGACAATAATCCAGTAATGTTATTTTGAGATTACTCCAAGAATGTGAAAGTTGTGTCATCATTATGTTAAACTAACTGTTCTTGCCTTTAGTTAAGGTTCCCTAGACTACAGCGAAGTAGTCTACCCAGTCTAGTCATCTGTAGAGTCATTCCCAATCCTGAGATTCAGGTCTTCTGTGGTCATTGTGTCAACAAGAGCATACATTGACTACCTGGAACTAGATCTTGGTATAATACAAACCTTGTGTCATTGTGCAACCTCAAAAGGAGAGACTTGTATATTGAGGCATGCCAGATATCTCTTGTCAGAGAGAATCAGATGGAAATGAAGACAGTTCTTATTGTATATGTTGATAACTCAGACATAGCCCTTAACATTAACCAGAATTAGAGTGGTTGGCCCCATTTTTCTCCACTAAAACTATGCATTGTTACAAAGTATACTGAACAAGTCTAAAATCTTAGGTGTCAAGAGGATTTGTTTTCTAAAAGGCAAGTCTCTAATAAACAATATTTAAATGCTGAAAGGAGCTTTGCACTTAACCTGATCATCCTGCCTTGTGCCAATAAATAATTTTTATTCCTTGTCATGCATATTTCAGAGCATCTATCTCAGTCATGCTTCTGGGGAGAGAAGCCATAATATCTTAAGACATTCACTGAATATAATGAATTAACTTCATTTCTGTGTATCTAGGATGATATCAGCTGTGTACTTTCAGAGAACTGAGAAAATAGTCATCAGTCCTTTTTTGTGGTATTCACACAAAATACCCAGATACCCAGTTGAAATCTTCCAGAGAATCTTTAGTACCAGAGAAAACACTGTCATTTCACACCTATTCCAAAATTGACCACATAGTTGGAAGTAAAGCTCTCCTCAGCAAATGTAAAAGAACAGAAATTATAACAAACTGTCTCTCAGACCACAGTGCAATCAAACTAGAACTCAGGATTAAGAAACTCACTCAAAACCGCTCAACTACATGGAAACTGAACAACCTGCTCCTGAATGACTACTGGGTACATAATGAAATGAAGGCAGAAATAAAGATGTTCTTTGAAACCAACGAGAACAAAGACACAACATACCAGAATCTCTGGGACACGTTCAAAGCAGTGTGTAGAGGGAAATTTATAGCACTAAATGCCCACAAGAGAAACCAGGAAAGATCCAAAATTGACACCCTAACATCACAATTAAAAGAACTAGAAAAGCAAGAGCAAACACATTCAAAAGCTAGCAGAAGGCTAGAAATAACTAAAATCAGAGCAGAACTGAAGGAAATAGAGACACAAAAAAACCCTTCAAAAAATTAATGAATCCAGGAGCTGGTTTTTTGAAAAGATCAACAAAATTGATAGACCGCTAGCAAGACTAATAAGAAAAGAGAGAAGAATCAAACAGACGCAATAAAAAATGATAAAGGGGATATCACCACCGATCCCACAGAAATACAATCTACCATCAGAGAATACAACAAACACCTCTATGCAAATAAACTAGAAAATCTAGAAGAAATGGATAAATTCCTCGACAAATACACCCTCCCAAGACTAAATCAGGAAGAAGTTGAATCTCTGAATAGACCAATAACAGGCTCTGAAATTGTGGCAATAATCAATAGCTTACCAACCAGAAAGAGTCCAGGACCTGATGGATTCACAGCCGAATTCTACCAGAGGTACAAGGAGGAACTGGTACCATTCCTTCTGAAACTATTCCAATCCATAGAAAAAGAGGGAATCCTCCCTAACACGTTTTATGAAGCCAGCATCGTCCTGATACCAAAGCCTGGCAGAGACATAACCAAAAAAGAGAATTTTAGACCAATATCCTTGATGAACATTGATGCAAAAATCCTCAATAGAATACTGGCAAACCGAATCCAGCAGCACATCAAAAAGTTTATCCACCATAATCAAGTGGGCTTCATCCCTGCTTTTTGAAATTCAAACTCAGCTCTTTCTCCAACAACTGACATCACAGTTGAGACTCTTAAGCAGAGGTAGAAAAAAGCTAACCCATTCCTTTCTATATCAGTCTCTCAACAAAAAATAAGGGTTTGATTCCCCCTCCCCGCCCCAGAGCTAGATATTGATAGAGAGTAATCAATGTAAAAGAGACTTTAGACAGAGTACACTATACTGCAAGAATGTTAATGTGATCAGGCATCGGGGTCACAGCTAACTCAAAGACAGAGCAGGGGAGAGGGCATGTAGAATACTTATTAGGCAGGAAGGGAAATCAGAAAGGCCATGAGATCATTCATTTGTTTATTTAATAAATGTGAATTTATATGCCTATGTTGGGTTAGATACTCTACTGAGTGCCAGGTCTATAGAAGTAGTAAAACATAGCCCTGGTCCTTAAGGTATTCACATTCTAATAGGGAAAATAAACATAATAAAAATAATTATAATGCAAAGTGTATTTGTTAGGGATGGCACCACCTTTACTTGGTTGCTCAGACTGAAACCTAGAGGCTTTATTTTCTTTTTACTTTTATGGAAAATTTCAAACATACAAAAGGAGACAATAACATCATGAACCCCCTTGTACTTGTCACTCAGCTTCAGCAGTTACCAACTCATGGACAATTTTGTTCCATTTCTCCTTCCACCAACTTCCTTCCAATATTATTTTAAAGCAAGATGTCATTTCATCTGTAAACATTTCAGTGTTTAGATCTATAAGGTAATGTCTGTTTTAAAAAACCATTATCACGATACTGTCATCACTCCTAAAACAATTCACAAAAATTCCTAAATGTCACCACGTAATGGGAGTCATTTTAAACTCTTGTTTCTCTCTTCTCAAGTCTCGTCTATTCCATCAGCAAGTCCTATTGGTCACCTTCCAGGCAGGTCCCTTTTTACCACCCCTGCTATTACCACCCTACCTTCTACAGTCACATCTTTGTAGATACTAGAGTTTAAACCAACAATTTACTTCTGCTCTTGGTTTTCAAAAGCTAGTTTTATTCATAACTGTTAGAGTGATCCTTTGAAAAGTGTCTAAGACAGAGTACTCTTATTCGGTATCTGTGGGGGATTGTTTCCAGAGCCCCCTGTGGATACTAAAATCAAGTCCCTTATATACAGTGGTGTATGTAGCATTTGCCTATAACCTATGTACCTCTTCCCATGTACTGTAAATCATCTCTGGGTTACTTAAAATACTTTATATCGTGTAAGTGCTATGTAAATAGTTGTACCGTATTGGTTTTTAAAATTTTTATTTTTTATTGTTTTTATTGAGGTTTTTTTGGTGAATATTTTTGATCCACAGTTGGTTGAATCTGCGGATGCAGAGGGCCACCTGTATTCCATTTTCCTGTTCAGGACCCCAGATGAGTTCACATTATCCCTGAATGACAGCTCTCTAAGTGATCTGCCTCTGCTGTTCTCCCTCCAGCCTTGAGAGGCTGAGTCTGCGGGATCACTTGAGGATACCACTCTCCTCACACTCCTCTCACTTTCTGCTTGTATAGATGAGTCATCTCCACTTGACTTATCTGGTCTTTTGCAACAGCTTAGACACACCAATTTGTTTCTGCCTCAGGGCTTTTCTGCTTCTGCCTGGAATGCTTTTCCCTCAGATCTTCACACCAGTCACTCCCTTACTTCATTCAGGCTTCTGCTCCAGTGTTACTCTCAGAAAGGCCTCAGACCATGTTGCCATTACCCACTTTCTCTCTTTTTTAAACTTACGTTTTGTTCTCTTATACTTATTATCTAATATCATGAAATGTTTATTAGGATATATGTTCCTCACCAGAATGAAACTTTATGAGGGCATAGTCTTCATCTGCCTTTTTGCCACTCTGTTCTCAGTGCCCTAGCCCTATGTGTAACACATAATAGGCCCTCAACAAATAAATGTTAATAAATTAATCAAATGCTTCCTGAAGACACAAGAGTTCAACATATGTGAAAAAATTAAAATTAAAAAATATAGAATTAAAGACACCATAAAGACAAGTGACCAGCTGAGAAAATGAATATAATAATGTTAATTAGAACAAAAAGGATCATTTTAATATAAAGAACAAGGGATTTATATGAAGAATACAATGATATTCAACTTTTCTAGTAATCTGGAAAATACAAATTAAAACCACAGTGAAATACTCTTACCCTCAGATTAGCAAAATATAAAAAGTCTGACAATATTAAGTATTGGGAAAGTTATAGAATAACTCTACTGGTGGGTATATAAATGAGTACAGCCACTTTGAATAGTTACTGGCAATATCTGGTTAACCGAGTTGAAGATGCACATCTCCTCTGGCTCAGCTGTTAAATTCCTGGGTATATACCCTGGAGCAAACTTGTCCAACCCACAGCCTGCAGGCCACATGCAGCCTACAGGATGGCTTTGAGTGCAGCCCAACACAAATTTGTAAACTTTCTTAAAACATAAGATTTTTTTTCGCAGTTTTTTTTTCTTTTTTAGCTCATCAGCAGTTTTTTTTTTTTCTCTTTTAGCTCATCAGCAATCATTAGTGTTAGCGTATTTATGTATGGCCCAAGGCAATTCTTCCAATGTGGCCCAGGGAATCCAAAAGATTGGACACCCACCCCTGCCTAGAGACACTGAAATATGTTCACGAGTAGTTTATTTCATTGCAGCAGTATTTCATGGAAATGTGGAAACAATGTAAATGTTAATATGCAGATTGGATAACTGTTGTATTTATGTAGTATATAGCTGTTAAAATCAATGATGTAGAGTTAAATATGCTCACATAGTTAGGATAAAATAGTATTGAATAAAAAACCAAATTACAGAAGAATACATATAGTATCATAATTTTTTCACCTAATACTTAAAACTATTTGTGTACATATAGCTTTGAAATAAAAATATACTAAAAAATACAAGAACGTGATAAACCAGCTAACAGTCATCTTGATGGTGGGAGGGATTTCGGGTCAGTGAAGCACACACGGGGGAGCTTCATCTCTTCCCCAGCAAATGTGAGAAAATCCTAGATTTGATAAACCTGTTTAATGGATAAAAGGGTATCTGTTAATATCATTTTCTATACTTTATGTATGTTTATAATATAATTTAAAAAACTTTTCTAGTAAAATTGCTTATTTTATATTTAGGAGTACATTTTCTCTCTGTGAAGATAGTAAGACTGTAAAGCAAGAGTACATGTAATTTCAATAATGAAGTTACATTAAAATTGAGACCACATTCATGGGTAATAATTTCCAAGTGAAACTCCCCAAATTTAATTGATATTAAAATTGTAAGGAAAACAGTTAATTCCTCTCCTAACTGGGCAAACTAAGTATGGATTAATGACAGATGACGGTGAGTATAATTAACAGGAGTGACCTCTCAGAGAATCCTGGGGATTGAGTGATGGGCAGGCTCTCAAACATCTAGGCAGCAGGCTGGAAAATTATATTCTTTGAGCTTAAGTTTATTTCCGATTAGTTTCCTCCAAGGAGCTTTGTCTTCTATGGACAGAGAAATATTAATACAACTTGAAAAAAAATGCTTTGCACTGACTCTGATAGCTGAATGATCATCAAATGTTCTTTAATGGCCTTTTAAAATTAAAAGGTATTTAATCTGTAACTCCAGGTGGTTCCCCTCTCTCAGCGAAGTGGTGTTCTTGAATGGTGCACAGGAACTGTCCCCATTGGTGAATTTCTTGTTAACAATGAAGATGGTGCTCATAAAAGATACAGGCCAAATGATTTCAGTGCCTTTCAGTGCCAAAAGAAAATGATGGTGAGTGACACCCAAAATTAAAGGTTATTGCAAGATTATTTAATGGCTTATTAAAGCTGACAGCTATCAGATATTGTAGAATACAAAAAAACTTTAATTTCATCAGGTAATTGTCAAAGATACTAAGTAAAAGAAAAACTCATCAGAATGAAAGTGTGTGAGTGAAAAAGGAAGGATTTTAAACTATATAATATGTCAACCCTTGTCAGATAAGAAATGTAAAGGTTATTCAGTGTGTGCTGATTGGCTTTCAATTTGGGATAAACTAATTCTTAGCAAACAAAACACTAAAATGCTAGGCTCGATGGCATGCACCTGTAATCCCAGCTACTTGAGAGGCTGAGTCTGCGGGATCACTTGAGCCCAGGATTTTGAGGCCAGCCTGGGCAACACAGCAAGACCCCATCTCTAAAAAACAAACACACTAAAACAACAACAACAACAAGATTATTAAGTAATTTTTTATGATACTGATACAGAAAACCTTCTGAGACATTTACAGTGTCACATTGGCCATCGAGTCTGATACTCATTCACTGAATCAGCAACATTTATTGTATGCTTTCTATCTACCAGGTACTGTGCTGACTTAAGACTTCACAAATATTACGACTAATCATCATGATCCTTATCCCCATTTTAAAATGAGAAGTTCAGGGAACTTGCCCAAGGCCAGTGAACTAATAAACAGAGCAAGGATTTGAGCCTTGTCTAAATCCAAAATCCATTTACTGTTCATTTTATTGTGCTTTCTGTGACATGTTTTTTAAAATGTGTGACAAGTGCTATAGGTGTTGTGATGGAAGTCTGTACAGGGCACACAGGGTACAGTGTAGGTATGGAGGAGGAAGTGCTTAGTTCTACCTGGGGTGGGGAGAATAGAGAGAAGTAGATCCAAGAACTGCTTCACAGAGGAAAAGGTGTGTGAGCTAAGTTTTGTAAATGAGTTGTTTTTCCAGGCAGAAGGAGCATATAAGCAAAGGAGAGGAGGCATGAGCAGGCAAAGACAACATAAGCATAGGCTTAGTGTTTGAGGAAGAAAAGATGAGATTGGAGCAGTAATTGTTGGTCAAAAGATGGACTGTTGCTTTATGAAATGCAAAGGAGTTTGCACTTTATGCTATAGGCCTTATAAGACCCTAAAGGATAGTTATATCAGACTTGCATTTTAGAAAGAAATTCCGACAGCACTGTGGGTTCTATTTTTGAGAATGCAAACTGGAGGCATGAGATGGTCTGAACTGAGATGAATGGCAGTAGGAAGGGAGAATCGTGGGTAGAGATGAGAAATATGAAGGAGGCAGAATTCATAGCATTTGATTGCTGATTAAAAATAAGGTTGGGGGGCAGGTGTGGTAGCGCATGCCTGTAATCCCAGCACTTAAGGATACCAAGGTGGGAGGATTGCTTGAGCCCGGGAGTTTAAGATCAGCCTGGGAAACAGTGAGACCCCATCTCTACAAAAAATAAAAAGTCAGCCAGGTAATGGTGGCACATGCCTGTAATCCCAGCTACTCGAGGCTGAGGTGGGAGGATTGCTTGAGCTCAGGGGCCAAAGTTGCAGTGAGCTGTGATCACACCCCTGCACTCCAGTCCAGGTGACAGAGACCCTGTCACCCTGTCTCCAAAAAAAAAAATGTTGGAGAAAAGGAGTGGCCAGTGCCTCCCAGTTTTCTGGTTGGGGCAGCTGGGTAGATGGCGAAGCTCTTTGCTGCACTGAAGAATAGAAGAGGTGACTAAAGTTTGCCAGAGATGAAGTAGTATTTGAATTTGGAAGTGATCCAAGTGAAGATGCTGAATGGCAGCTTGAGAAGCACATTAAGCTAAAGCTTAATAAAGATATCTGGGCCAAACATACAGATTTAGAAATCATCAGCACATAGATGGGAGGGAGTTGAAGTCGGTAAGCTTTGCTTCAGGTAGTATTTTATAGCAAGAAGATGTTGGAGGATAGAGATCTGAGTCATGTCAGCTGCCATCCATGAGGGATTCTTCTATTCTTTCTCTTTTCCTGTTTTCTATTGCAACCCAATGCTGTGATGCCATCTGAGGTTATCTGGAACTACTTAGGCATTTCTGTGTTTACTTCTGCTTAAGATTACAGGATTATTCAAATTAGAATTTAATCAAAACAAATAACAGTCACTGTAGGTGTGCTTCCTCCCCCAACAATTAATATGGAAATCCTAAAGGGATTATCACTTGTAATTAATTGCTTCCCTGTCCAGACTGTTAGCTTCTTGTAGGTAATGTATCCTGTTCATCTTTATTGCCCCTATATCTGTCATATTTTTATATAAAAATGTGTATATTAGTTTAATTGAACACAATATTGAAAAATAATTATATATATGCTCTATTTAAAGGAGGTACAAAAAAAGTCTTTTGAAGAGAAATATGAAGTCTTCATGGATGTTTGCCAAAATTTTCAACCAGTTTTCCGTTACTTCTGCATGGAAAAATTCTTGGATCCAGCTATTTGGTTTGAGAAGCGATTGGCTTATACGCGCAGTGTAGCCACTTCTTCTATTGGTAATCTTCTTGTACATATAGTAGATTCAGCACTTTGTTGTTTGGCAGGTTTTATTTTTGTTTGATTCAGCACTTTTTCTACATTCTGAGTTGCAGGGGGATGACAGTGATGATGTGGTTAGTAACCAAACCATCTTCATTATTAAATCATGTTTCTTGTTCATCCTGATTCTTAGCGTCTACCTTTTTATAACTTATGCAGAAGAGAATTCTCCTACTTCGATAAATAATAAAAAGACAGGGTTTTCTTCATTTTATAGTGAATATGGCATATTTTCTCTCCTCTCAATATATTACTTTCTGAGACTTTCTTTGGAAAATAATGAAACCTGTGATAACTTATTTCCTTTAATTATTTTTGTTCTTTTGCATATAACCTCTAAAATACCTCTAAATATTATCACCTAGTGATTAATAGTTTAGTAGAATTTTGTTTTCAGAACAGAAATCATGAGATATATTTAAATATTTTGTGTACAATATATATTTTGACTATTTTTCCTTAAGAAATTAGAATAGGTAGCTAGTATGGTTAACAAAATCCTAGAGTATGAGAACTAATGGAAACATTAGAGATCATCTAATCAATTTTTTTTTTTTTTTTTTAACTAAAGATGACTCCCTCCATCACTTACATACTATACCCCAGGAAGGCAGGGCATGTATGTTTTGAAAGAGTTCCCAGGTAATTGTGAAACTCTCTTCTACATAGAGAATCACTAAACTGATACAACTAGTTTATAAACAAGAAAGTAGGCCTAGTTAATGACAGAGTGAGCCAGACACCCAGTCATTCTGATTCCCTACCCCATGTTTTTTTTTGTAATACCATGTGATTTCTCCCATTAGTGCATGTCATCATCTGTCTTAAATACAGAAATGCAGTTTTTTGGGGGGATACATACCTGGTGAAATGAATGAATGATTAATTTGTGTTAAATATAATTCATCCAGGAGAAGAAAGTTTCACTGAAGAGTGAAGAGTTTATCCATAGACTTCTCATTTTATAAGTATGTTCAATAAAAATTTGAGTACATATAATGCACAGCTTTGGCCCAGGTAAATAATGGGTCTCAACTTTAGCCACAATAATTTTTTAAATACTAATATTTTAAAATGTGTGCCTATTAGTAAAGAGAAAATATTTTTAGCAAATCATCTAGGATTTGTAAAATGCAATATGCATTAAAATAGCTGGCAAGATTTGAGTTAAACTCAATATGGCCAGTTATGCACATCATTTAAGTAGGCTAAAAATCCTAAACTACTTAAAGATTATACCACGTTAGTGGTCTTAATTGAAATTAAGGCTGTATATTAGAAAGAGATGGAATCAGTGATTTCAGATTGTTCGTTTTTTTTTTTTCCAGTTGGTTACATACTTGGACTTGGTGATAGACATGTACAGAATATCTTGATAAATGAGCAGTCAGCAGAACTTGTACATATAGATTTAGGTAAGTAATAAAATCTGTGTATCTCTATTCTTTTTAGTAAATATTTGGTCATCATGGAATGTTGTTTGTCTACCAAGATATTACAAATATAAAAGAGAGACAGATACATGGAAGCAGTAAATATTGGTTTTTTTTGTTTTCAGCATAAACAGTTGTCCTGGAAGAAACAGTTAACTCTGCCTGGGATACTGAGTGAAACTTAATAGATGAGGTGACTTTTGAGCCTGGTCTTCAAGAAAGAAAGCATAATTCAGACAGAAGATAGAGCAGATTCAAAAGAAGGAATCAGGGCTATTCCACCAAAACAAGAAGTAATTTTAAGATGTAGCATGTTGTGGGAGTGGTGAGACATTAAATGTGTCTGGAGTGAAGTAAGCTTGTAGTTGAGTCGCTTGAGAGAGAGATTGGTACTAGACTGTGAAAAGCCAGGCTAAGGAGTTTCAACTTCATTGCATTAAACCATAGGAAATAAATGAAGGACATGATAATATTTTATTTTCAGAAACATAATTTCAGGAGCACTTTGGGGAGTGGTATTGGCAGCAGGAAGAAAAATTAAGGGATATTGTAATAGTTTAGATGAGAAATGATGAAGATTTATACTAAAGTTGTAGAAACCAGAATATTAGATTTGAGGGACATTTTTGTAGTAAACTGTACCAGTGATACTAGATGAGGAAAAAGTGGGGGAGTGGGGCCCCCAGATAACTGAAGCTTCTAGCTAAGGAATATATCAAGTTTTGTAAATAATAAGAAAGTGATGAATTTAGTTTTGCTCATTATCTTGAAGTATTAATGGGATTTCTAGGTGGAATAGACAGTTTAATATATAAGAAAGAAGTGTGAATGTAATGATGGAGATCCAGAATCTTCAGCAAACAGATTTCAGTTGAAGTCACTGGGCTGGAGGAGGTTCTGATCTTACACATCATCCTTGATAAAGAGACCTAAAGATGAAATCATAAGGAAAGTGAGCCTTGGAAAGGCTGAGCCAGAAAAAGATGAGAAGTACTCAAGTCTTGAAAACTAGGAAGTCAGGATCTTGGAAGGCAAGAGGGGAAAATCTTTTATGAAAGAAGTAGTGCTCAATAGTATCTGATACAGAAAGGTCAGAGAGGATGAATGCTGAAAATAGACCTTTGAATTTAACAAGTAATCAATCTTAGAGGCCTTGGAAGTCCCCTTTGGATAGAATGGAGGAAACCATACTGTAAAAAGGCAAGGACTGAATGGAAGTTAAGGATGTGTAGATTAAGAATGTGGAATCTGCCAGGTGCGGTGGCTCACGCCTGTAATCCCAACACTTTGGGAGGCCGAGGCAGGTGGATCATGAGGTCACGAGATTGAGACCTTCCTGGCCAACATGGTGAAACCCCATCTCTACTAAAATACAAAAAATTAGCCAGGTAAGGTGGTGGGCACCTGTAGTCCCAGCTACTTGGGAGGCTGAGGCAGGAGAGTCACTTGAACCGGGGAGGCAGAGGTTGCAGTGAGCTAAGATCGCGCCACTGCACTTCGGCCTGGGTGACAGAGCAAGACTCCGTCTCCAAAAAAAAAAAAAGAATGTGGAATCTTCCTACAAGAAGTTTAGAAGGGAAGGGAAGGATGGCAGAGAAATTTGCTGCAGGAATGAGAGGCATATTTGGTCCTTGCTTTTTTAAGACAGGAGAGGTTTAAACCTGTTAGATATTGAAGATACAGGAGAAAAACAAAAGATAATTGAAATAGCAAGGGAAATCATAAAGTATGTAAGTCTGATAGCATTGGCTTTAGATTGGAGGCATGTTAGCTTTTCTGCTGAGAGAGAAGGAAAAGTGATGCCAATAGGAAAGTCTTAAGCTGGAGAGGAAGGAGTATGAAGGAATTATATTTGCTATTCTGTTTTTGCTGAGAAATAGAAAGCATGCTCATTTGCTAGGAATTGGAGGGATGGTAACTGGCCTTAAAAGATCAATAAAATTCTAAAATTTGCCATGGAAATGAGACCAAGACCTGACTAGAAAGGGATAAATAAATAAGACATGCCAAGCAGTTTAAGGGGCACTTTCAATCCTAATTTGTAGTGGAGCCAATAGGGTTGTTGTATGATTTTCCAGCAGTCCTCAACATCCTTGGAGCTTAAGTTGTAGTTTAAAATGGGAGATGTGGCAGAGGGACAAGGGGACAAGAAGATTTGAAGCACTGATGAGAGTAATCAAGCTTATTGTCTCTACCCCTGGGCTGAATTAGGGAGGGAAGAGGGCTAATAAACTAGAAATCTCAGTCAAATTTGAAGACTGTGTAGTAAGAATAAGGGGTAGAAGGAGAAGAGGTTTTGATTAGAATGTACAATTTACAATGTCTGAGAAGGTGCAGTTTTAGCAGACTCATTTCTGGAGTACAACCCATATGAGTGGTTCGCTAAGATAGAATGAAATTGAAATTGAATTCTAAGAGAACAGAGATGGTCACGGATATTATATGGTTTTCCCCAGAATGAATTCTAGAGTTGGGGCAGAGGGGAAGATTGTGAGCCAGGTCCATGCCAACATTCAGTGAATGTGAGAGAAAACCTTACAGGTTTACATAGTAAACATTAAGATGGGAGGGATTTGTTAGAGCTAGAAGGTGGGGATCTCAACAGAGGAGCCAGACTTTATCTGAGAATGAAAGGGCAGTGGTCTGGAAGACGCAAATTAGAGGTAGGAGTATGCCAACCTGTGTCCATTCAGGTCATGCTAAAAGCATCTATAAATGAGAAGGGTAAATTGGTACAACCCCTTTGGAATATTGTTTGGCATTATCCACTAAAGCTGACTTTATGTATATCCTGTGACCCATCAATTCCACTCCAACAGAAATGCATACATATGTATGA
The DNA here is from genome assembly GCF_028878055.3 of Symphalangus syndactylus. Classification (NCBI taxonomy): domain Eukaryota; kingdom Metazoa; phylum Chordata; class Mammalia; order Primates; family Hylobatidae; genus Symphalangus; species Symphalangus syndactylus. The sequence continues at coordinate 125,214,164 of NC_072425.2, forward strand.
AAATGTTTATAGTAGCACTATTCATAATAGCCCCTAACTGGAAACAATCCAGATATCCATCATAGGTAGAATGGATGAACAAATTGTCATATATTTATATTCTCTTTGTATATAATGAGATTGAATGAACAATAACACACAATATAGAAGACTCTCACAAATATAATGCTAAGTGAAAGATTCCAACACAAAAGAGTACATATGTATAATTCCATTTACATAAAATTCAAAAGCTGATAAAATTAATGTATAGTGTTAGAAATCAGGATAGTGGTGACCCTTTGAAAGAGGTGATTAGTGACTGGTAGGAGGGGCTGAAGGGGGACCTCTGGAATGCTGGTAGAGTTCTGTTAACGTAGATTTGTTCACTTTGCAAAAATCTCAGTGAGTCACACTTGGGTGATTTGTATACTATTCTGTGTATATCTGGTTACCTGTTGCTGCATAACAAACCACCCCAAAATTTAGTAGCTTAAAATCACAATTTATTTATTATTATCTCTCATAGTCTGTTGACTGGGCTCAGCTGGGCAGTTTTCACTTAGAATCTCTCATGCAGCTGCAGTTAGCATCTGGGGCTGGAGTTAAGACTCAGCTGGGCCAGAGTTCATGATGGCTTCTTCACTTACGTGTCTGATGCTTCGGCACTCCTATGTGGCCTCTCTGTCCACAATAGTGTCCTGGACCTACTCAGCATCTCGGGGCTCCAAGGGGAAGGAAGTGGAAGTTAAGGGCTAGGCCTGAAACTTGCACAGTATCACTTCCATCACATTCTGTCATCACATAGTCATGTCATAGGGTCCATCCAGGTTCTTCCCTGTTTCTGGGACTCCAATAACCCTATATTAGGCCTTCTCAGTGTATCATTTATACTGTTACCTGCTAGTCTATATTTTCCAACCTTTTTTTCCTTTTTTCTGACTCACTCCTTGATGTCAGTGGACATATCCGGGGAACCTGGACTTTCAGCCCTACTCAGCTATAGCAAGCCCTTTCCCTGTTGAGTGTCAGTGGAGGCCAATTGGGGAATCTAGTCTCTGCCCTTACCTAGCAGTAACAAGGTGGTGACTCCCAAAGGCATCAAAGGCAGAAGTTTAAGGAAGATCCTGAGTCTCATAATAACTAAAAGGTGTAGGTGTCAATTGAAAATCATTAGTCATACCTGGAACCAGGAAAATCTCAACTTTAATGAAAAATGGCCACCTGTAGGTGCCAACACTGAGATGACAATGATGTTGGAATTATCTAAGATTTTAAAGCAGCCATCATAAAAACACTGAAGGAGCAATTACAAACATGCTTGAAACAAATGAAAATATAGTAAGTCTCAGCACAGAAATAATTAGTCTCAGTATAGAAGTAGATATAAAGGAGAACCAGATGGAAATTTTAGAACAGAAAAATATAGTAAATAAAATAAAAAATTTCAACTGCAGAATGAGGAGACAGAAGAAATGATCAGTGAACAGAAGACAGAGCAGTAGAAATTACCCAAGCTGAGCAACAGAGGAAGAAAATTAAGAGGAAACCTTCAGCATCTAGGGCTAAACAGAGTTCCTAGACTTGATGCCAAAAGAACAATCTTTAAGAACTCTGAAAACTTAACAACAAAATCTACTTATAAAATGGCCATGTACTACAAATGTGTATAGCAGCTTTACTCATCAATAGCCAAGAAAAATCCAGATGTCCTACAGTGGGCAAATGCTTAAACAAACTGTGTTACATCCATGCCCTGAAATACTACTCAGCAATGAAAAGAAACAGAACTATTGATATACATAACAATTTGGATGAATCTCCAGAGAATTAGGCTGAGTGTAAAAAGCTATTCCCAAAAGGTTACGTACTGTATGATTATTCCACTTCCATTTATGTAACATACTTGAAATGACAAAATTATAAAAATGGAGAACAGATTAGTGGCTGCTAGAAAAATAGGGGGTTAGGGGGCTGGGTGATAGGCTATGGGAGGGAAATAGGTGTGGCCGTACAGGGCAGTATGAAGGATCCTTATATTACATAGCTTGACTGCGTCGATGTCAGTAGTATTATAGTTTTGCAGGATATTACAGTTGGGGTGAAATGGGTAAAAGGCATATGGGATGATCTTTTCTGTATAATTTCTTACAACTCCAAGTGAACATTTAATTATCTCATAAAGTCTCATTAATTTTTTTTTTTTTTTGAGATGGAGTTTCACTCTTGTCGCCCAGGCTGGAGTGCAATGGCACGATCTCAGCTCCATGTATCCTTCACCTCCCAGGTTCAAGTGATTCTCCTGTCTCAGCCTCCTGAGTAACTGGGATTATAGGCGCCCGCCACCACGCCCAGCTAATTTTTGTATTTTTAGTAGAGACAAGGTTTCACCATGTTGGCCAGGCTGGTCTCTTAACTCTTGACCTCAGGTGTCAGGCCTCCTCGGCCTCTCAAGGTGTTGGGATTACAGGCGTGAGCCACCACACCCAGCCTAAAATTTTTTTAAATATAAATATATCGTCTCCATTTTAAATTATACCAGTAGTTATTTCATTTTTAAAAATCACCCTTTAACCTAGATTTCTCTAGTTAGGTTAAGAAGTAGTTACGTTATTTGGATTTAAGGTGGATCTCATAGACAGTGAAGAAGATGAGGAAGGCAGCCAGAGCAGAAGTAAACTACTATACATACTAGTATTCATAGAATATAGGTAACATATGGTTTGTTGCCTTTGTAAAGTTCACATTCTAACTGGAAAGAAAGTAAATTAGCTGTCAAACCTCCTAACCTCACTGTATTCTTTACTTTAGGTGTTGCTTTTGAACAGGGCAAAATCCTTCCTACTCCGGAGACAGTTCCTTTTAGACTCACCAGAGATATTGTGGATGGCATGGGCATTACTGGTGTTGAAGGTGTCTTCAGAAGGTAAGTGATACGAAGTAAAGGAGGGAAATAATTTTTGATGTCAAAATTACATGGGCTGGGCATGGTTCTTTGCACCTGTAATCCCAGCTACTCAGGAGGCTGAAGTGGGAGGACTGTTTGAGCCCAGGAGTTTGAGTCCAGCCTAGGCAATACAGCAAGACCCTGTCTCTAAAACACACACACACACACACACACACACACACACACACACGCACACACATACGGGTTAGAGATTTCTATAGATTGTAGAATTTAATGCTAGAATTGTATTCCAGTGCCTTATCAATACTAAGGAAAAGACCCTGGGTAAAAGCAATAATAGCTTCCCTCCCTTCCACCCACCTGGGACCTAAGCCCATGTAACATACATACTGTTATTCCGAACCTCCTCTGTAAGCATCCCACCTTTACTTTACACCTCTGTCCTGGCTGACTCTTTTTTAATGATCCAAACTACTATTGGTTGCTCATCACTGGGCATATAGAAGAGACTACATTTTTATTTATAGGAGCTTGTGTTCTAGTATAACATTGTGCTACTAAAAAAGCTTTGCAGTTCCTTGTAGTTTTCCCAGCATAGGTCAGTGTACTCACTTGGATTGGGGCAGATTGCAGTCAATGTAAACTAATAATTGCCACAATAATCAAAGACTGAGAGCTGAGCACAGTGGTGCATGCCTGTAATCCCAGCTACTTGGGAGGCTGAGGCAGGAGGATAACTTGGCCCCAGGAGTTTGAGACCAGCCTGGGCAATGCAGCAAGACCCCATTGCCAAAAGAAAAGAAAATCAAAGACTGAAAGAAATCTTTCATAGTAGTGTTGTGTTATTCTTGTAAATACCAAGCTTGTGAAATAGTCAAATACATATTTGTATTCATTTCAAATATCTAATGAAAGCCCACTCTGCCAAGTATTATGCTATTTTGAGATACAAATGTGTAGATTATTAAGCATACGCTCAGCATACTACACATGGCAGTATACAGATAGAGATATGTTGAAAATATTGGTGTGTAACAAAATCCGTATTTATAATGTTTGACTCTAGATGCTGTGAGAAAACCATGGAAGTGATGAGAAACTCTCAGGAAACTCTGTTAACCATTGTAGAGGTAAAGTATTTTATAAGGAAGAATTTATTTATTTATTTATTTATTTTTACCAGATAGACTGTGTATCTCGTCAGGAAGTCACTGATATGAAGAGCACTGCTTCATTTTAACATAGGGGGATGTGGCTGGGCAGCAGAAGGGAGGAGATTGCGCCCTTAGCCTTTTCACACATCCAAAAATACTGGTTTAGAAATGCCTTCAGCCCCCCTCGAGTTTCTTGGAATGTTAAAGCATTGTAAGTAGTCTCTAGTTTTCAATTCATAAATCAACTCTTTGACATTTAGATATTCCATATGGTATTATTATTTTCAGAATGGTTTCCATTAGGGTTTAAGAAAAATCAGTAATTTATATCTCCTTTTTCCCTGCCCAGGTTTAGAACTAATTAGTCAGACAAATGGAGATCAAATTGTCAGCATCATTACTAGAGGAACATGGCTTAGGAATGAGGGCCAGACTAGTTTACTGCTGGTGCTACCTCAGTACCTCTCTGCTGTCTTAACCTTGGGACAGCTCACCCGAATAGGGTTTGGGCCTGCAGAGCAAATACATGTAATCAGGATCACTGCCTTGTCTTGATCCAGGGCAGAAAAAAGGAAGTCAAACAAATTTCAGTGTCTGTGCTGTTAGTGCCTATGCCAGTCATTCACCAATCTGGTAAGGGTATGTGAGACAAGAAATCAGGAATGTGGCCTCCCCAGGGAAACATGGCAGGTAGAGTGCAGTATGGGCTTGCCTCTTTTCCACTCCTCAGCTTTTCTTCCTTTAACCTGATTATGTTGGACTGGCTGCATGTTAGTATTACTTGTACTGCATTTAAAAAACATTGATGCTGATCAAATTCAAACCAGGTTTCTAGGGATGGGGCAGGAATATATGTATTTTTAAAAATCTCTCCTACTGTTCAACTAGGATATGAGAACTGTCTTAATTCATTGGCATTAACCATTAAGGCTGTGGTCAATAAGGGTGGGGCTTTATCCCTTGGAAGATGAGTAACAGTCCATCAGGGTGGTCCTTTGTGCACCTTTATGAACCGAGCCATCTTTATAGATCTCCTTTGGACTGCAGATGGTAATACAGATTTTGCTACAAAGAGTTTACTGAGGCCGGGCGCGGTGGCTCACGCCTGTAATCCCAGCACTTTGGGAGGCCGAGGCGGGTGGATCACGAGGTCAGGAGATCGAGACCATCCTGGCTAAGACAGTGAAACCCCGTCTCTACTAAGAAAAATACAAAAAATTAGCCGGGCGCAGTGGCAGGCGCCTGTAGTCCCAGCTACTCAGGAGGCTGAGGCAGGAGAATGGCGTGAACCCGGGAGGTGGAGCTTGCAGTGAGCCGAGATGGCACCACTGCACTCCAGCCTGGGTGACAGAGTGATACTCCGTCTCAAAAAAAAAAAAAAAAAAAAAAAAGAGTTTACTGAAATAGGTCCCAGTGATATGTTGGTAAAATTAAATCCAAGGCTGTGCTATTCCCAAGGTTAAAAATACATTCTCTTTTCTTTTACCCATTTCAAATTCTGTTCATACATGTTGTCATTTGTTACAGTTTGCCATTGGTTCTGCAGTAAGAATAAATGATAAGAAAATAAGCATGATGTGTAACATTTAAAAAAAATAATACATGGTAACATGGATGCCTCAATAATGTCGAAATTAAACTCTAAAGTTATATCATCTTGCACTTTTTCATGTAAGAAAAAGAGGGCCGGGCGCGGTGGCTCACGCCTGTAATCCCAGCACTTTGAGAGGCTGAGACAGGTGGATCACCTGAGGTCAGGAGTTCAAGACCAGTTTGGCCAACATGGTGAAACCCCGTCTCTAATAAAAATACAAAAATTAGCTGGGCGTGATGGCAGGCACCTGTAATCCCAGCTACTCAGGAGGCTGAGGCAGGAGAATCGCATGAACCCAGGAGGCGGAGGTTGTAGTGAGCTGAAATTGCACCATTTCCCTCCAGCCTGGGCGACAAGAGCAAGACTCTGTCTTAAAAAAAAAAAAAAAAAAAAAAAACCCCAAACTTTTCAAATTAAAGAGTCAAAGCAGCTTAACATATTCTTTAGTATTTTACTCTACCTAGTTTCAGTCACAAGAGATTTTTATGCTAAGGTGGATTTGGGAGTTTCTTCCAGTAGTTGTATCCTACCTAACACTCACCAGAAGAAGGTAGTTCTTTTAGGGCCTCAGAAATCTTACTAGTTTAATGCCAAACTGCTTATGGACTTCATCTTTTAGAGTGGTAGGAGATCAAATTAGAGAAGTGACAGTGGCCAGATCCTTTGCCATTGTGAGGACTTTGGATTTCCTCTGAGTGAGGGTTTTGAGTCTGAAAAGTGATTTGCACCTCCACCTAGAATAACTCTCACCTTTAGACACACCCTCCAATGCTTTGTGTATTTTACACTCATCTACCTAATCTTCCCTCCGTAAATCTGTCCGAATTTCTCAAAATCATTTGGTGTGATGGTCCCAATCTTCAAGAATAATTTCCCCAGTGATCTTACCACAGTAAGACCCTTTCTGCCTTCAGCTTTAGGAGGGTGCTTCTCAATAGCATCCTGGTTCCCAGTCCTCTGGGACATAATTTCTCTCCTCTCTTGGATTCATTTCTTTTCTTCTCTTAGATTTCATTGAGACACAGTCACTATTTCTGAACTGATCTCCCCGCTTCCTAAGCCCCTCCTTCAGAGCACTTTACCCTGAGTGTATTTCCCTTTTCCTCTCAGTGTATTTGTCTCTCCTGGCCTTCAAGATTTCATTTTCTTCCTAATGGACCATTCTGTCCTCTAAGATTTTATGTGTTCTGCTAAGGAAATATATCTCTCCCTCTAGCTCAGTGATGTTTAGCCAAGAGCAATTTTGTCCCCTAGAGGACAGTTGGCAATGTCTGGAGGCATTTTTGGTTGTCACAGTTGGGGATGGGAGATGAGGATAGTATTGACATCTACTGGGTAGAGGCCAGGGATGCTGCTGAACACCCCAGAATGTACAAGTTAGCCCCCACAGCAAAGAAATACCCCATCCAAAATGACAGTAGTGCTGAGACTGAGAAACCCTGCTCTAGCTTAATCAGTCTCTATTCCTTTACTGTTTCCAACCACTTCTGTCTTGTCAGACTGAAGCATAATTTTTTACTTATTCCAGTTCCTCTTTAATTCTAATATTTGCAAGTATGATTCCTGACAGAAGCCCTTGGTTTTGAAGTAATTTGGATTTTTCTTCTACTTCAACCCAAGAAAACCATCTAGTCTATATTAGAGGCCTTCATTCCTTTTCATTAGTTCATTAATAAAATATATTAATGTTTCCCTTTTGTGGGTGAAACTGGTTTGGATCTCTGAAATCTAAAGCCATGTCAGTGCCCAACTTGGACACTGTCACAAGTCACATAGGAACCCTTGAACTTAACGAACAAGCTACATGTAATCAAGCTCAGTTTCTCCACAGTATTTAATGGTCCTCGAGGACACTCAAAACAGCATTAAAAAATAGAGAGATTTTGGTTCTGCTAATCTAGTACATGTCCTGAAACTAAATCTGCTAAAGGCATTTTATAGTCCCAACCTGCAGATTTACTGAGAAACTGTATACAGGTAGCAGCAAAAAAGTGTTCCAACCTTGTAATACTGGAATGCCCTGTAGAATCATTCTTTGTATTGTCTCCACTTATTTCTAAGATTTGTAAGCATTTGCTAAAGCCTATTTTTTTTTAAAGTTCTGTGTTTATAAATACCAGAGCAGTTAGCTGTTCTGAACTGCCAATATCAGGAATTCCTCATGACCTCGCTTTCTAAAATTTAAGACCTAAAGCCACTTGCTCTAGCCATGTCAGTTGCTTTGGTATCCTAATTCTACACCTAATATACATCTCAAGATTCCAAACGCAGCACCAAACCTTGGGTTTTGAGGAGGTTTCAACAAATTATACCTTTCTGGATCCACCCAGATTTAGAACTGAGAGAAAAAGAGCCATAGGAATAAATAGGTTGGAGATCAGAATTTCAGGTTTGTTACTGATAAAACTATTGGAGAAGATGGCTTAGGAGTGAGGTCCAAATAGGCTTGCTCATGCTCTCCAGTTCCCACATCCCAATCTATACCTTGAGATAGCCTGGCTGAGGAAGAATTGGGCCCCACAAAGCAAATACCCTAACCCAGGGTTAAGAGTAGAGACAGAAGGAAAGAAAGTGACTAATGCTTATCTCCTTTTAATAGATTAAAGCCGCATATCTACAACTATCTGATCTTTGACAAACCTGACAGAAACAAGCAATGGGGAAAGGATTCCCTATTTAATAAATGGTGCTGGGAAAACTGGCTAGCCATATGTAGAAAGCTGAAACTGGATCCCTTCTTTACACCTTATACAAAAATTAATTCAAGATGGATTAAAGACTTACATGTTAGACCTAAAACCATAAAAACCCTAGAAGAAAACCTAGGCAATACCATTCAGGACATAGGCATTGGCAAGGACTTCATGTCTGAAACACCAAAAGCAATGGCAACAAAAGCCAAAATTGACAAATGGGATCTAATTAAACTAAAGAGCTTCTGCACAGCAAAAGAAACTACCATCAGAGTGAACAGGCAACCACAGAATGGGAGAAAATTTTTGCAACCTACTCATCTGACAAAGGGCAAACATCCAGAATCTACAATGAACTCAAACAAATTTACAAGAAAAAAAACAAACAACCCCATCAACAAGTGGGCAAAGGATATGAACAGACACTTCTCAAAAGAAGACATTTATGCAGCCAAAAAACACATGAAAAAATGCTCATCATCACTGGCCATCAGAGAAATGCAAATCAAAGCCACAATGAGATACCATCTCATACCAGTTAGAATGGCCATCATTAAAAAGTCAGGAAACAACAGGTGCTGGAGAGGATGTGGAGAAATAGGAACACTTTTACACTGTTGGTGGGACTGTAAACTAGTTCAACCATTGTGGAAGTCAGTGTGGCGATTCCTCAGGGATCTAGAACTAGAAATACCATTTGACCCAGCCATCCCATTACTGGGTATATACCCAAAGGATTATAAATCATGCTGCTATAAAGACACATGCACACGTATGTTTATAGCAGCACTATTCACAATAGCAAAGACTTGGAACCAGCCTAAATGTCCAACGACGACAGACTGGATTAAGAAAATGCGGCACATATACACCATGGAATACTATGCAGCCATAAAAAAGGATGAGTTCATGTCCTTTGCAGGGACATGGATGAAGCTGGAAACCATCGTTCTCAGCAAACTATCGCAAGGACAGAAAACCAAACACCGTATGTTCTCACTCATAGGTGGAAATTGAACAATGAAAACACATGGACACACGAAGGGGAACATCACACACCGGGGACTCTTGTGGGCTTGGGGGAGGGGGGAGGGATAGCATTAGGAGATATACCTAATGCTAAATGACGAGTTAATGGGTGCAGCACACCAACATGGCACATGTATACATATGTAACAAATCTGCACATTGTGCACATGTACCCTAAAACTTAAAGTATAATAATAATAATAAAAAAGATTAGTTTCATCCAGTCAGGAAACATGGGTCAAGGGATGTCACCCCTAACCATGGAGGAAGAATGAATTCAGAATGAAATGAAAAGCTTGGAGCATTATGCTAGGATAGTTTCCTCCACAAGGAAACATGAAGTGTGCATGATGTTTGTTCCCCTCCCCCATCAACTACCAAAGGACTGGCTTGATACTTGTATGATACTGGTTCTACTGTTTCTAAGTAAGTGATTAAAATGTACATTGTTCTTTTAATACATATGTTCTCTCTGTTTAGGTCCTTCTGTATGATCCACTCTTTGACTGGACCATGAATCCTTTGAAAGCTTTGTATTTACAGCAGAGGCCGGAAGATGAAACTGAGCTTCACCCTACTCTGAATGCAGATGACCAAGAATGCAAACGAAATCTCAGGTGAGCAGTATTTTAAGAAGGTCCTGTTGTCAGTTGTTCAGATTTTCTTATTCCCAAGGCCTTTAAACTGTTCATCTCACTGAAACCTTTGTTGTTTTTGTCCTTAGTGATATTGGCCAGAGTTTCAACAAAGTAGCTGAACGTGTCTTAATGAGACTACAAGAGAAACTGAAAGGAGTGGAAGAAGGCACTGTGCTCAGTGTTGGTGGGCAAGTGAATTTGCTCATACAGCAGGCCATAGACCCCAAAAATCTCAGCCGACTTTTCCCAGGATGGAAAGCTTGGGTGTGATCTTCAGCATATGAATTACCCTTGCATTCAGCCTTTAGAAATGATATTTTAGCCTTTATTTTTAACCTGCCAACATACTTTAAGTAGGGATTAATATTTAAGTGAACTATTGTGGTTTTTTTTTTGAATGTTGGTTTTAATACTTGATTTAATCACCACTCAAAAATGTTTTGATGGTTTTAAGGAACATCTCTGCTCTCACTCTTTAGAAATAATGATTATTCGGGCTGAGCACAGCGGCTCACGCCTGTAATCCCAGCACTTTGGGAGGCCGAGGCAGGAGGATCACAAGGTCAGGAGTTCAAGACCAGCCTGGCCAGTATGGTGAAACCCCGTCTCTACTAAAAAATACAAAAATTAGCCGAGCATGGTGGTGGGCGCCTATAATCCCAGCTACTCAAGAGGCTGAGGCAGGAGAATCTCTTGAACCTGGATAGGCGGAGGTTGCTGTGAGCCAAAATCATGCCATTGCACTCCAGCCTGGGTGACAAGAGCGAAACTCTGTCTCAAAACAAACAAACAAACAAAAAACAGAAATGTATTTGATTTTTCCTAGTAAGATCACTAAGTGTTACTAAATAAGGAAGTTGTTACGGAGAACAAGTCTCAAAGACACAGTTAGTGTAGTTACTATTTTTTAAGTGTGTATTAAAACTTCTCATTCTATTCTCTTTATCTTTTAAGCCCTTCTGTACTGTCCATGTATGTTATCTTTCTGTGATACTGTCATAGATTGCCTTCTAGTTCATGAATTCTCTTCTCAGCTGTATATAATCTCTTTTACCCTATCCATTGAGCTTCTTCTTTCAGAAATTATTTTTCATTTCTAATTATGCATCATTTTTCAGATCTGTTTCTTGATGTCATTTTTTAATGTTTTTTAAATGTTTTTTATGTCACTAATTATTTTAAATGTCTGCACTTGATAGTCACTTTAATAGTTCTATTAAATTTAGTTCCTGCTGTTTATATCTGTTGATTTTTGTATTTGATAGGCTGTTTATCCAGTTTTGTCTTTTTGAAAAGTGAGTTTATTTTCAGCAAGGCTTTATCTATGGGAATCTTGAGTGTCTGTTTATGTCATATTCCCGGGGCTGTTGCTGACACAAGCCCATTCTTATTTTAATTTCTTGGCTTTAGGGTTTCCATACCTGAAGCATAGCATAAATTACTGACAGGAGATTTCCCAGGCCAAGGCAGACACACTTCCTCCTCATCTCCCTTTGCTAGTGGGCAGAATATTTGATTGATGCCTTTTTCACTGAGAGTATAAGCTTCCATGTGTCCCACCTTTATGGTAGGGGTGGAAGGAGGTACATTTAATTCCCACTGCCTGCCTTTGGCAAGCCCTGGGTTCTTTAGTCCCCATATAGATGTCTAAGCTAAAAGCCATGGGTTAATGAGACTGGCAAACTGTTCCAGGACAGCTACAGCATCAGCTCACGTATTTACCTCTCTGGTTTTTCATTCCCCTCATTTTTTTCTGAGACAGAGTCTTGTTTTGTCACCCAGGCTGGAGTGCAGTGGTGTGATCTCAGCTCACTGCAACCTCTGCCTCCCGGGTTCAAGCAATTCTCCTGCCTCAGCCTCCCGAGTAGCTGGGACTACAGGCATGTGCCAACACGCCTGGCTAATTTTTTGTATTTTTAGTAGAGACGGAGTTTCACCATGTTAGCCAGGATGGTCTCGATCGCCTGACCTCGTGATCCACCCGCCTCGGCCTCCCAAAGTGCTGGGATTACAGGCGTGAGCCACCGTGCCCGGCCTCATTCCCCTCATTTTTGACCGTAAGGATTTCCCTTTTCTTGTAAGTTCTGCTATGTATTTAAAAGAATGTTTTCTACATTTTATCCAGCATTTCTCTGTGTTCTGTTGGAAGGGAAGGGCTTCGGTATCTAGTCTGATACATAGCTAGAAGTGGAACATTTCTCTGTCCCCCAACTGTCATCATATGAGATAAATATCAGATAAAAAGCCACCTGAAAGTAAAACTACTGACTCATGTATTAGTGAGTATAATCTCTTCTCCGTCCTTAGGAAAATGTTCATCCCAGCTGTACTCATTCATATTTGATCTCCTCACCTTCCCCTCCCCTAAAACCAATCTCCAGAACTTTTTGGACTATAAATTTCTTGGTTTGACTTCTGGAGAACTGTTCAGAATATTACTTTGCATTTCAAATTACAAACTTACCTTGGTGTATCTTTTCCTTACAAGCTGCCTAAATGAATATTTGGTATATATTGGTAGTTTTATTACTATAGTAAGTCAAGGAAATGCAGTAAACTTAAAATGTCTTTAAGAAAGCCCTGAAATCTTCATGGGTGAAATTAGAAATTATCAACTAGATAATAGTATAGATAAATGAATTTGTAGCTAATTCTTGCTAGTTGTTGTATCCAGAGAGCTTTGAATAACATCATTAATCCACTCTTTAGCTTTGCATGGTATGCTATGAGGCTCCTGTTCTGTTCAAGTATTCTAATCAATGGCTTTGAAAAGTTTATCAAATTTACATACAGATCACAAACCTAGGAGAAATAACTAATTCACGGATGACAGAATTAAGATTATAAAATTTTTTTTTTGTAATTTTAGTAGAGACAGGGTTGCCATTGCATTCCAGCCTAGGCGACAGAGCAAGACTCTGTCTCAAAAAAAAAAAAAAGGTTTTGGCAAGCTGGAACTCTTTCTGCAAATGATTAAGATAGAAAACTGCCAAGGACAAATGAGGAGTAGTTAGATTTTGAAAATATTAATCATAGAATATTTGTTGTATGCTAAGTCACTGACCCATATTATGTACAGCATCTCTGATCTTTACCTTGCAAGATTAGTGATACTATCCCAATATACTGCTGGAGAAATCAAAATTGGGAGAAATAAGTTGTCCAAGGCAAGAAGATAGTAAATTATAAGTACAAGTGTAATATGGACAATATCTAACTTGAAAAGATTTCAGGTGAAAAGAATCTGGGGTTTGCCAGTCAGTTGCTCAAAAGGTCAGTGAAAACCAAATAGTGAAGCTATTAGAGAAGCTAATAAACTATAGACTGCTTGAACAGTTGTGTCCAGATTAAGGGAGATAATAGCTTTCCCACCCTACTTTGTGCAGGTCATACCTCCCCAAAGTGTCTACCTAATCAGTAGGTTCACAAACTCTTGGTCATTATAGTATATGCCTAAAATGTATGCACTTAGGAATGCTAAAAATTTAAATATGGTCTAAAGCAAATAAAAGCAAAGAGGAAAAACTTTGGACATCTTAAAGACTAGACTAGAATAGTCTTTTAAAAAGAAAGCCAGTATATTGCTTTGAAATATAGAGATGTGTCCCAATTTCAAGTATTTTAATTGCACCTTAATGAAATTATCTATTTTCTATAGATTTTAGTACTATTGAATGTATTACTCTACTGTTACCTGAATTTATTGTAAAGTGTTTTTGAATAAATAATTCTAAAAGCATATACTAAGACTCATTCACTTTATTCAAATATTTGTGTGTTCTGTGTGCCAGGCATGGGACTCGTTCCTAAGGAGAAAGCAGTGAGCAAGGCAGGCACAGTCTGCCTATATAAAGCTCCCAATCTGAGGAGAATAGGCAACTGACCACGCAGTGTGAACCGGGGAGCCTACTGCACAACCAGTCTGATAATGCTGCATCTCAGTCTAAATATCCTAGTAGTGTTTCTTAATTGCCTCCTGACAAAAGGGCAAATATGAATGTTCTTTCTTTGGGCCTAGAAAGTAATCTAGTTGACATTTCTAGCCTAAAAGATCTGTACTAGAGTATGACAAGTGCAAAGATCCTGGTATCCTAAATGCAAAGTTTTTTACCTGTTTATCATATTTTTTAAATAAATTCAGTCCTCTGGAGTTTTAGGCTCTTTTGCCTAGATTTTAACAAAATGAATTTTGCATAAATATAGTGGAGTCAAAGTTCCCACAAAGATTATAATGACTCAGAATTTGGTAAGTAAGATCTCATAATAGACATTATCCTCTGAAAAATCCCTTTGCCATTAAAAGTACAGCATATACAGTTTTATGTACAACAGTATGTAGAAATATATACTTTGTGTATGATCCAAAAGCAGTGGTTCTTAACCAGGGGTGATTTTGCTGCCTCACTTGATATTTTCAAAATAAAATTATTGTTATTTTGATGGGAACAAAATGGTATCATGTCTCGTTTTAATTTGTACCTCACTAATTACTAGGGAGATTAAACGTTTTAGTATACGCTTGTTAGTCAGTATGATTTTCTCTGATGAACTGCCTGTACGTATTCTTTGCTGATATTTCTGTTGATCCTTTGTTGGTTATGTAACATCTTAGCTAACATCTTTTCCGATTCTGTGGCTTGTCTCTTCATTCTCTTAATGGAGTTTTTTTGGTTGACAGACATTTTTATTAGTGTTTTCATTTACGATTAAATCTTTCAGGTAGGGATTTTCCCCCCTTCCTAATGTCACTCAGTTAAGTTTTAGTTTTCCTTGCAGAGATCTTGTATAGTTTTACTATGTTTATTCCTAAGCACTTTATTTTTTTAAATGTTCTTATAAAGGACATTTTTTTCATAAGTTTTTCCTAATTATTACTGTTAGAATTAAAATTAGTTTTTACATATTGATTTTTCTATCCAGTAACCACAGTAAGCTCTTATAATTCTTTCTAGAAATATATCTGGATTCTTTTGGATTTTCTATGTATTTAATCATATCATCTATGAGTAATGTTTGGATTTTCTATGTATATAATCATATCATCTATGAATAATGTTGGAAGTGGAATTGTTGGATCATATTCCAATCCTATACTGTTTGCTTTTTTTTTTTTCCTTGCCTCATTTTACTGGCTAGGACCTCTCTTTAGCACAATCATCAGAGAATATTGAGACATTCTAGTCCTGTGCCTTATCTCAAAGATAAAAGTGTTAGTGTTTACCTTTAAATTTACTTTTTGCTGCAGGGTTTTTTTTTTTAATGTGTATATTTCCCTTATCAGATTAAAGAATTTCCTTTCTGTCCCTAGGCTGCTGTGAGGTTTTATCACAGATGGTGAATTTTAGCAGTTTATCTGCATTTATTGATGATGATTATTTTCCTTGAATCTGTTAATGTAGTCAACTACACTGTTTGATTTTCTAAGGTTAAATCATCTTATACTAGTATAACCTCAACTGATCCATTTTATCTATTGCTTTATTTTGTTTGCAAACGTTCTGGTTAGTGTTTCCAAGTGGGATTTCCTTTCCAGCATTTCTTGAGAAATTTTTTGTTTTCCAAATTTTGAATCCCAAGAAAAATCAGTAACAAAATCAGGAAAATAGGAAAGATATTATAATTCTCCTGTGAGAATTAAAGCTTAGCAATCAACATAAACACATTGCTGATTTGAAGGAATCCAGCTACACAAAGAACATTGAACACTGAGACATAGTATTAAAGGTTAAGGTCAGTATTCCCATACTGGGACAGCAACATAGGAGGGAAGTGGTCATGATCTTGCTTATAGTTCTTGCCATGATATTAGTGTGTGTTCATAGCTGGTATACTACTAATGATGAGTCACTTAAAAAAAAAAACACCCACACACAGAACAAAATTTACCATCTCATTTTTAAGTATTCAGTAGTGATAAAATACATTTCCAGTGGTGTGCAACCAACCTCCAGCACTTCTTTAACCTTACAAAACTAAAATTTTATACCCATTAAACAACTCCCCATTCCTCTATTCAACCAGCCCCTGGGAACTACTGTTCTACCTTCTGTCTCTCTGCATTTGACATTCAAGGTACTGTACCTTTTATAAGTAGAATCATGCAATATTTGTCTCTTTTTGACTAGCTTATTTCACTTAGCATAATGTCCTCAAGGTTTGTCTATGTTGTAATATATTGAAGAATTTCCTTCCTTTTTAAGGCTGAATAATATTCCATTGTGTGTGTGTATATACTGTATATATTTTGTTTATGCATTCATCCATCGGTGGATACTAGAGTTGTCTCTACCCTTTGACTATCGTGAATATAGTCGCTATTTACATGGGTATACAAATAATATGTCTTCAGAACTCTTTTTTCTTTATACCCAGAAATGGAATTGTTGGATCATGTGGTCATTCTATTTTTAACTTTTTAAGGAACCACCATACTGTTTTTCCACAGTGGCTGAACCATTTTACAACTCCACCATCAGTGCCCAAGGGTTCCAATTTCTCAACATCCTTATCAACACTTATTTTCTGTTTTTATGTTTGAGTAGCAGACATAATGGGTGTGGGTGACTCTCACAAGTAGAAGCATTGTATATTTTACACAAATCCTATAAATGGTATTCTAAGTTTTAGAAACAAAAAATGTCCTTCAATTGATGGTTTCAAAACCTGATTCTGTGTATTGTGGTTAACCTTGTTAGGAGATCGTAACGTTAGGTTACTTGAAAACTACCCAAAATGCTCCCTACTGTAGTGTTTGAATATTTAATATAAACTTATAACTCTTTGTAACACTAAATTTCATTCATTCATTCATTCATTCTGAGATGGAGTCCCGCTCTGTCGCCCAGGCGGGAGTGCAGCAGCACGATCTCGGCTCACTGCAACCTCTGCCTCCCAGGTTCAAGCGATTCCCCCGCCTCAGCCTCCCAAGTAGCTGGGACTACAGGTGCCCACCACCATGTCCAGCTAATTTTTGTATTTTTCATAGAGACAGGGTTTCACCATGTTGGCCAGGCTGGTCTCAAACTCCTGACCTCAGTGATCTGCCCGCCTCAGCACCCCAAAGTGCTGGGATTAGAGGCGTGAGCCACTGTGCCTGGCCAATAATTCCTATTTCTTAAACAATGTTTTTAGATTTCCATGATTATGAGAGTTGCAAAGGTTTTAAGAGAGAAAAAGGAAATTAGCTGTTTGCCAGATTTTAAATCATTGCAGTGTAAAGCATCATGGACAAGTGGACTTCATAGGCATTTCAAAGATGAAAAGGACAAAAACACAGAAAATAATTGTGGTAAGTCAGTGCCATCTATGAAATAATACCAATTCTACAAAAACTCTTCATAATATTAGAATAACCCATTTTATGAAGCCAGCATACTCATATCAAAACCAGACAGAGAATTACAAGAAAGTCGCCGGGCACACACCTGTAATCCCAGCACTTTGGGAGGCCAAGGTGGCAAATCACTTTTAAGTCAGGAGTTTGAGACCCTGGCCAATATGGTGAAACCCCATCTCTACCAAAGATATAAAAAAAAAAAAAATTAGCTGGGCGTGGTGGCGCATGCTTGTGATCTCAGCTAGTCAGGTGGCTGAGGCACAAGAATCACTTGAACCCAAGAGGCAGAGGTTGTAGTGGGCCGAGACATGCCACTGCACTCCAGCCTGGGTGACAGAGTGAGACTCTGTCTCAAAAAAAAAAAAAAAAAATTACAAGAAAACTAAAGACCAATATCCTCCATGAACATTGATGTAAAAATCCTCACAAAATATTAGCAAATCAATTCTATCAATGTAAGAAAGAGGTAAATCATGACCAAATGGCATTCCAGATTGACTCAGTGCAACTAAATAAACCATATGATCATGCCAGTAGTGCAGAAAAAGCTTGTGAGAAAATTCAGTACTCATTCATGATAAAACTCATCAAACTAGGAATAAAAGACATCTGACAAAGGACATCTGTGAAAAACTTACAGCTTACATCATATTTAATTATGAAAACCTTGGTTATCTCCAAAGATCAGGAACAAGGCAAGGATGCCACTCTT
This sequence comes from Symphalangus syndactylus, assembly GCF_028878055.3. Lineage (NCBI taxonomy): Eukaryota > Metazoa > Chordata > Mammalia > Primates > Hylobatidae > Symphalangus > Symphalangus syndactylus. The sequence continues at coordinate 125,232,207 of NC_072425.2, forward strand.
ACCACTTCTATTCCACATTGCGCTGGAGTTTCTAGCCATGCAGTAACGTAAATAGAAAGCAATAAAAGACATACCATTTGAAAAGGAAGAAGTACAGTTATCTTCATTTGCACAAGACAAACGTCTATATGTAGAAAATCCTAAAGATTCTGTATTTTTTTTAATTCTAGAATTAACGAGTTTAACAATGTCACATGGTAAATGTCAATATACAAGACATCGACAGTATTTCTATATAGCATCAATGAGCCAGTCTGAGGTTGAAATTTTTTAAAAAAGCATCAAAAATATGAAACAATTGGTCATGTAAAATGTGTATTACCTGTACACTGAAATTTATAAAACATTGCTGAGAAGCCAAAAGCCTAAATATACAGAGATGTACTATGTTCACAGGTTGGGAGGTACAATATTGTTAAGATAGCAATTGTCCCCGATTGATACATAGAATGAATGCAATCCTAATTAAAATCCCATCAGGCTTTTTTGTTTCTGTAGAAATTGACCAACTGATTGTAAATTTGTATGGAAATGCAAAAGAACTAGAATAGCCAAAACAATTTTTGAAAGGAAAAACAAGGTTGGAAGACTTACACTAAAGCCACAGTAATACATACAAGGTTGTAGGCCGGGTGCAGTGGCTCACACCTGTAATCCCAGCACCTTGGGAGGCTGAGGCAGGCAGATCACCTGAGGTCAGGAGTTTGAGACCAGCCTGGCCAACATGGCGAAACCCTGTCTCTACTAAAAGTACAAAAATTAGCCAGGGATGGTGGTGCATACCTGTAATCCCAGCTACTTAGAAGGCTGAGACAGGAGAATCGCTTGAATCCGGGAGGCGGAGGTTGCAGTGAGCTGAGACTGCACCACTGCACTGCAACCTGGGGGACAGAGAGAGACTCCGTCTCAAAAAAATAAATAAATAAATAAAAGAAAAAGAAAAAAAAAAGAAATACAAGGTGGTATTGCCATAAAGATAGACATACAGATTAATGGAGCAGGACAGGAAGTCCAGAAATAGGCCTACATAGTGATTATTGATTTTCAGCAAAGGCTTCAAAGTAACAGAGAAAAGACGTCTTTTTAATAAATGGTACATATCCATATGCAAGAAAATGAATCTCAAACCTTCCCTCACTACATACAATAATTAACTAGAAATGGACCATATATTTAAATGTGAGAGCTAAAATTTATAGAAGAACTTTATGACCTTGGTTTAGGCAAAGATTTCCTAGATAAGATACTAAAAGCAGGAACCAATAAAGAAAAAATGGTAACTTGGACATTATTAAAATCTCTTTCTCGTCAAAAGACATTGTTAAGAAAATGAAAACACAAACCACAAAGTGGCAAAACAGTCTGTAATAAAGGATTTGGTTTTAGAATATATTTTAAAAATCTTTCAACATAAAAATAAGGAGATACACACCTAATTAAAAATTGCCCAAAGATTTGAAAAGACACTTTGGTGAAGAAGATATTAAAATGGCAAGTTAGAAATCCTCGTCATCACTAGTCACTGGGGAAATGCAAATTAAAATCACAAAAAGATGTCATTCACTGTTATACACGCACTAGAAAAGCAAAATTAAAACATCAGACAATACCAATTTATAAAAACCAAGTGGAGCAACTGAAAGTTATTTACTGCTGGTGGAAATGCAAAATAGTATAGCCACTTTAGAAAGCAGATTATAAAATAAACAGGTGCATAGATTGCAAAAATTGTCTCCCATTCTGTAGGTTGCCTGCTCACTCTGATGATAGTTTCTTTTGCTTTGCAAAAGCTCTTTAGTTTAATTAGATCCTATTTGTCAATTTTGGTTTTTGTTGCAATTGCTTTTGGTGTTTTTGTCATGAAGTCTTTGCCCATGCCTATGTCCTGAATGGTATTGCCTAGGTTTTCTTCTAGGGTTTTTATGGTTTGGGGTTTTACATTTAAGTCCTTTTTTTTTTTTGAGACGAACTCTCGCTCTTGTCCCCCAGGCTGGAGCGAAGCGGCGAGATCTCAGCTCACTGCAACCTCTACCCCACAGGTTCAAGTGATTCTCCTGCCTCAGCCTCCTGAGTAGCTGGGATTACAGGCCCCTGCCACCATGCCCGGCTAATTTTTGTATTTTTAGTAGAGACGGGGTTTCACCATGTTGGCCAGGCTGGTCTTGAACTCCTGACCTCAGGTGATCCACCTGCCTCAGCCTCCCAAAGTGCTAGGATTACAGGCGTGAGCTACCGCGCCCAGCAACATTTAAGTCTTTAATCCATCTTGAGTTAATTTTTGTATAAGGTGTAAGGAAAGGGTCCAGTTTCAGTTTTCTACATATGCCTAGCCAGTTTTCCCAGCACCATTTATTTAATAGGGAATCTCTTCCCCATTGCTTTTGTCAGGTTTGTCGAAGATCAGATGGTTGTACATGTGTGGTGTTATTTCTGAGGTCTCTGTTCTGATCCATGGGTCTATATATCTGTTTTGGTACCAGTACCATGCTGTTTTGGTTACTGTAGCCTTGTAGTACAGTTTGAAGTCAAGTAGCGTGAGGCCTCCAGCTTCTAATATCCAGAGTCTACAAGGAACTTAAGCAAATTTACAAGAAAAAAAACAACCCCATCAAAAAGTGGGCAAAGGATATGAACAGACGCTTCTCAAAACAAGACATTTATGCGGCCAACAAACATGAAGAAAAGCTCAACATCACTGATGATTAGAGAAATGTAAATAAAAACCACAATGAGATACCATCTCAGAATGGCGATTATTAAAAAGTCAAAAAACAACAGATGCTGCTGAGGCTGTGGAGAAATGGGAATGCTTTTACACTGTTGGTGGGAGTGTAAATTAGTTCAACCTTGGTGGAAGACAGTGTGGCAATTCCTCAAGAATCTAGAATCAGAAATACCATTTGACCCAGCAATCCCACTACTGGGTATATACCCAAAGGAATATAAATCGTTCTACTAAAGACGCACACACATGTATGTTGACTGGAGCACTATTTACAATAGCAAAGACATGGAACCAATCCAAATGCCCATCAAAGATAAACAGGATAAAGAAAATGTGGCACATATACACCATGGAATACTATGCAGCCATAAAAAAGAATGAGATTATGTCCTTTGCAAGGGACATGGATGAAGCTTGAAGCCATCATCCTCAGCAAACTAACACAGAAAACCAAACACCACATCTCACTGATAAGTGGGAGTTGAACAATGAGAACACATGGACACAGGGAGGGGAACAATACACACTGGGGCCTGTCAGGGGGTGGGGGGCAAGGGGAGGGAGAGCATTAGGACAAATACCTAATGCTGTAGGTTTTAAAACCTAGATTTTAAACTTAAGATTGCTGGGTCGAATGGTATTTCTGGTTCCAGATTCTTGAGGAATCGCCACACTGTCTTCCACCATGGTAGATGATGGCTTGATAGGTGCAGCAAACCACCATGGCACATGTATACCTATATAACAAATGTGCATGTTCTGCACATGTATCCTGGGACCCAAAGTAAAATAAAATAAATAAACATATACTTATTATTCGTCAGAGCAATCCCACTCTCAGGTATTTCCCAAGATAAATTAAAACACGTTCCCATAAAGACTTGTGCATGAGGCCGGGCATGGTTGCTCACACATGTAATCCCAGCACTTTGGGAGGCCGAGGTGGGTGGATCAGTTGAGGTCAGGAGTTTGAGACCAGCCTGGCCAACATGGCAAAACCCTGTCTCTACTAAAAATACAAAAATTAGCTGAGCGTGGGCTGGGCACGGTGGCTCATGCCTGTAATCCCAGCACTTTGGGAGGCCGAGGTGGGTAGACCACCTGAGGTCAGGAGTTCGAGACCAACCTGACCAACATGGAGAAACCCCGTCTCTACTAAAAATACAAAAAAAAAAAAAAGAAATTAGCTGGGTATGGTGGCGGGCGCCTGTAATCTCAGCTACTCGGGAAGCTGAGGCAGGAGAATCGCTTGAACCCAGGAGACGGAGGTTGTGGTGAGCCAAGATCGTGCGCCATTGCACTCAAGCCTGGCAACAAGAGCAAAACCCCGTCTTAAAAAAAAAAAAGAAAAAAAAATTAGCTGAGCATGGTGGCCGGTGCCTGTAATGCCAGCTACTTGGGAGACCGAGACATGAGAATCACTTGAACCCCAGAGGCAGAGGTTGCAGGGAGCCAAGATTGTGCCACTGCACTCCAGCCAGGGCAACAAAGTGAAACTGTGTCTCAAAAAAAAGAAAAAAAAAAAAAAAAAAAAAGACTTGTGCATGAATGTTGATAGCAGCTTTATTTATAATGGCCCCAACCTGGAAACAACCAAATGTCTATCAATTGGTGAATGAATGATATGGAACACTAGTCATTAAACAAGGAATGAATTACTGATATAACATGGATCAATCTCAAAAGCATTATGCCAAGTGAAAGAAGTGGGACCAAAAAAAAAAAAAAAACCACATACTATATGATTCCATTTATATAACATTCTAGAAAAGGCAGAATTTTAGTGATGGAGAGATTAGTGGTTGACAAGGGCTTAAGTTGGAGTGAGTTAGTTAACTACAAAGACGCACAATTTGGGGGTCATGGAAATGTTTTACATATTGTGGAAATTACAGTAATGTATATATTTGTCAAAACATCAAGCTGAACACTCAAAATGGGTAAATTGTATATAAATTTCATCTCAATAAATCAGATTTTTTAAATTAAATAATAGATTTTCTAGCTGATTTGTCTTTATACTTGAGGTATGAGCATTGGTCTATTAGGATTATAGACAGTTTTTAAAGATACTATGTGCTAAGTGTCATGATGGGTAAAAGTACAAGGTACTTTGGGGAATATACAGTAATTCAGACTGGAGAGTGTGGTGGACTCTGTTCGTTTGACCTAGCAGTCATCTCTAATCCTTTATTCCCTCCACTGTGGAAGCTGAAAGACAGATTTTTGCTTTTCTAGCTTCTTTTAGCTAAGGGTGCCCCTGTGACCCAGTTTTGTTCAACGACGCCTAAGGTGACTTACGCAGGGGCTTCTAGTAAGGCTTTTGCTTTTCTGATAAAAGAAGAACTTGCTATGGTGCCCCTTTTCTGTCTATCATGGACATAATGTCTGGAGTTTTCACAGCCATCTTGCAACCATAAGGGAACACGCACAAACACAACAAGCCACATATTAAAGATGGCAGAGTGAAAAGGTAGAAGGAGCCTTGATATGTGAAGGCATTGTTAAATAGCTGAACAAACATAACTTGTGGAATAGCCTATATGAGGAAAACAGTCCTGTTTGTTTAAACCACTATTAATCAGAGTTTTTTTGTGTTAATTCCAGCCAAATAAACACGGTTGGCCCTTGTATCTGAGGGTTCTGCATTCACAGATTCAACCAACTGCATATAAAAAATATTTGAAACATAAAAAATACCAATATAACAATTAAAATAACACAGATTTTTAAACAATAGAGTATAACAACTATTTACATAACATGTATGTTGTATCAGGTATGATAAGTAATCTGGAGATGACTTAAAATAATATAGGAGGATGTATATAGGTTATATGTAAACATGACACTGTCTTATATAAGGGACTTGAGCATCTGCAGATTTTGGTGCCTGTGGAAGCCCGGAACAAATCCCCCAGGGATGCCAAGGGACAACCATACTCACCAATATTCCACAGAATATTCGAGAAATGGTATTGGAGGAACTGATGAGGGAGCATTTCAGACAGGGCAATCAGCTTGTGGGAAGACAGAATCATGCATTTACAAAACTGAAAACTTCAATATGGCTAGGTTATAGAGTGCAAAGGAAGATGATGGAATATTAATAGTATGGGGATGGAAAGTGGAGAAAGCTGAGTCTGGAGGGGCAAGATCATTGTATTAGTCTGTTCTCTCATTGCTTATACAGAACTACCTGAGACTGGGTAATCTATAAAGAAAAGAGGTTTAATTTGCTCTGGTTCCACAGGCTGCACAGGTAGCATGGCTGAGGAGGCCTCAGGAAACTTACAATCATGGCAGAAGGTGAAGAGGAAACAGGCACGTCCTACATGGCTGGAGCAGGAGGAAGAGGGCAAAGGGGACATGCTACACACTTTTAAACAACCAGATTTCGTGAGAAATCACTATCATGAAAACAGGAAGGGGGAAACCCACCCCCATGATCCAGTCACCTCCCACCAGACCCCTCCTCCAACACTGGGGATTACAATTATATGAGATTTGGGTGGGGACACAAATCCAAACCGTATCAATCATGAAAGACATTGTAACTGTATTTAAAAGTTTGGATTTAACCTGGCTGCCATGAGGTGGCACCGAAGTGTTTTAAGTGAAGAAAATTAAATACATTTTTATTTAGAAAGATCACTTTGGCTGTGGTGTGGAAAACAAGACCTGAGTCAAAGAAACCAGTTAGCAAAAGATGATGGTGGTATGGTCTATGTTTGTGACAGCACAGATGAAGTACATGAATTCAGCAGGTATTTACGTGGTGATATTAGCATGTGAGCTAACAAAAGATTGGATTGTCATGTCAGATTCACACAAAGATTTCACTCAGTATGAAGCTTTACAAATAATTTCAATGATACAGGGAATCGAGGCTCAGACAAGGCAGAGAAAGGTCTGGGACAGCAGGGTGGACTGTGGAGCTTCAGCCACACTGAACATGGGTTATCTGGTCTAGAATAACAGATTAGGTCTCCAGTTAAGGTTTTGTGGGTTTGCATTACACAGGGCAGGGACATTTAAATCATAAAACGTCTCAATTTGATACTCCAGGGAATTGTTTAGGTTATATAACATCCTTCAGGAGGCCATGCCTCAGAAATCCATAGCTCCTGGGTTTAAGTAACCCTTACTCAGGGTCAGCCTGCTAAGGGACTTCTACACAAGGACAAATAACATTAGACTGTACCTAGAAGTTCCCTTGACAAGGTGAAGGGAGCATAGACCAGCTGCTTTACTTTCTTACTCCTCAAGCAGGACTTGGTGATAAATGTTATATGGAATGTCTTGGAGAGTAAATAGTCATGGATATAATTTCTCAAAAAGGGGTAATATTTGACAGATTTCATGGGGGAAGGTTATTTGCTGTGAATGGTCAGATCTAGCAGGCACAGTGGACACCCATTACATGAGACATTTGGGAATCATCTCCAGCAGATTTGAAAAGCACAAGTAAGTTACACAGCAAGAGCCCTCATCTCCACGTCACCTAATTCAGTTGCCCAAACACTTCTCTCTCAGCCCACACTGATGATACTGACTATGGTATACCTATGGTACATCACTCAAGGTAGAGATGTTCCCTACAAACTTGGGCCTTGTTCACGAATGAGTTGGCTCAAGCTAAAACTGGATTGATGCCTTACTACAGCCCCACCTTAGGTATAGCCCTAAAGAACAGTGGGAAGGGAAAATCCTAGTGGGCAAAGCTTTGAGCACTATACTTGGTCATTCACTTCTTATTGAGAGAGAAGTAGCCTTAAGTAGAGATATACATGGATTCTTGGGCAGTGGCAAATAGTTTGACTCATTGGTCAGGTACTTAACTTGGAAAGCGCAAAATTAGATCAGAGACAAGGAAATCTGGGAAATGTCCTAACAGTTGACTTATAAGGTGTGGATCTTCACATATCACTTTTATGCTTACCAGAGAGCATCCACTACAGAAGAGACATTAAACAACCAGATGTGTAAGGTGACTTTGGCACTGAGGGCCAGCCAACATGCTCTTGGCCACCCTAGTGCTTATGCAATTAGCTTATCTACAGAAGAGTCATGATGGCATGGATGGAAGCCAAGGGCCCAAAATCATGGGCCTTTTCTCAGAAAAACTTATCTAGCTGCTTCCACTGCTGAATGACACTTGGCCTTGATATGACACCATCATTTGAAAAGACCAATCAGTTCTTTGGTGGCAACATGATTATATCAGACCCATTCTTGTTTGGACATTGCAGCAATTCATTCTTAACAGGGATTGCTACTTGGTCCAGGTATGGATTTGCCTTTCCTGACCATGGTGGCTCTATCAGAACCACTATCTAAGGACCTATAAAATGCATGATTTACTATTATGGGCTTTCTGACCAACGGACCAATTTTACAGTAAAGGAATTTAAAAAATGAGTAGAGTATATGACCATGGAAAACACTAGTCCTATCATATGCCACACAATCCAGAAACTATCAGAATGTTAAACTGGCCTGTTAAGGAGTAACCTAAGGTTCTAGCTTAAGTATGACATGCAGCTAGGTTGGAGCATTTTCCTCCAGGATGTGATATATACATTGAACCAAGGGCCATTATATGGTGCTCTGTCTAAATAACTTAAATAGTGTTATGACATATGGGTCCAAGAACCAAGGGATGGAAATTAGGTTGGCCCCTCTCACCACTACTCTCAGCGATCCCTTGGGAATTTGTGCTTCTTGTTCCTACAAGTTGAGACTCAGCAGAACTGAGTCCATGTAGCCACTGGACACATGTATCCTCCCTGTATCCAGTGAGGGAATGGTTCCCCTGGAGGTCACAATAAGGATTCCACTGAACCTAGGGCTATGATTGCTACCTGGTCATGTTTGGCTCCTCATGCTGGTAGATAAATATCTGGTTTCTCTGTCCACTACTAGGAAAATTCTGAAGTGCATTCTGTATGGTTCCTCAGAGCATTCCTAGCAAACTGAGGTCTGGATACCCACAGCAATAACCAACCCATTCTTAACAGAAATGTTTTTCGGCTTTTCTCCCTTTCCTGTGTCACTTTCTCAAATTTCTAATTTCTCTAATTTCTAATTCTCTAATTTCTAATTTGTGCTTTCTGGGATCATCTCCTAAATAAACTATCTGTACCATTGTCTTATGGTTTCCTTCGAAAGGAATCACTAAGATTGTTCCTTTTCTCTTTGTGCTGATTTTAAATGTATTCACAAATTCTTTGATAGTCTTCCTTTTAAGAGATAGAGCTTAATTCCCCTCTCCATAAGTACAGGCTGGACTTGATGCATTTCTAATTAATAGAATAGAGCAGAAGTGATGGTGTGTGGCCTCTGAGACTAGTTCTTAAAAGGCATTGTGGCTTCCTCCTTGCTCTCTCTCTCTCTCTCTCTCTCAGGTTGCTTGCTCAGCCATGTTATGAGGCCACTCAAGCTATCCTATGGGGAGGTCTAAGTATCAAGGAATTGAGGCCTCCTGCCAACAACTGTTCAAGTGTGCCATCTTGGAGGCAGGTTCTCCAACCCAGTCAAGCTTTCAGACGACTGCAGCCCTGGCCAAAATCTTTACTGCAATCTCCTGCGAGACTTCAAGCCAGAGCCACCCAACTAAACAACTCCCAGTTTCCTAACCCTCAGAAACTGAATGAGATAATAACTGTTTGTTGTTTAAGCTGCTATGTCTTGGGGTAATTTATTATGCAGTGATAGAAAACTAATTCACTGCTCTAACCTGGAAGAAAGGGAATGGGAATCCAAAGAGTTGTATTGCACGCAGAGTAGTGAAGGCAAATCGTAGGCCCCAAAAAACTGAGATTAGGGGAATGACCTAGAAAGGAAAATGAAAAAAGAGCAACACTGATGAAAGCAAGTAAAGAGAAAAATGGAAACAAGGAAAGATAAGGAACATTATAAAAGAAAGGAAAGAAATAACTATGACATAAAATAGGCAGTAACTAAGTGTGAGAGAAACTGAGAATTGCAAAGACAAACTAGAATGAGTAAGCAGAGAGAATCAAGAGGAAGAAAGAAAAAAGGTTCAGTGAAGAAAAAAATGGAGTAATGAGAGGATAAAAGTGGGAGGGGGGTTTGAAGAAGCAAGGCACACTTGGATATGGGATAAAGGGACCGAGAGCTCTGCCTTCCATGAATGCACTAAATGCCTCAAGTAAACATGCAAAATAATCAGTCTGAAGCTTCTTGCACCTAAATGTAGTCTCTTTACTTAAGTGTGACTGTTAGAATACTACAGTTTCTCAGAATACTAGGAATAATTTCTATATTTGCCAGGATCATTGTATTCAGTCCAGTGTTCTATTTCTGCTCAATCTTCCTTACTTAACTGAGCTAGATTCTGTGCCCAGAATATATACACAAGTTATTCCAGTCGGAATACACTATCTCTTGGCTATAACTGATGGATAGAGGGCTCAAAAGGCTATAACTCAGAATAGAAATAAAGTACTTTATAGTCCATAAGTAGAATCAGGTGTTAATCTAGTTACATTTGGTTCTTGATAAATATTTTCATAGTAAGTATTATCTGGTATTCCCATTTGCATCTTTGATATATCTCCTCCATAGTCATATATGTTTTTCTGTGCTTGATTAAACCTGAATCCTAAAGAGAAGCGACAAACGATTAGAAAGATACCAGATATAATAAGATGCTCATTCAAAATGCTACTGTGTGGTGATCTGTTCCACATTCCTTTTCATCACTCTTAAAGCAAATATCTTCATCTGAAACCAGAAATACCCCAAATTTCTGAGTTCATCCCACTTTCACTCCCACATATCACTGTCCATTCCTACAAAAGGCTCTGCAGGACCTGGGTTTTAGGTCTGATCTACTAATATCTAGCTGTGTAATTTGGGACAAATTATTTAACCTAAGTCTTAGTGTTCTCATCTGTAAAATGGGGATAGTAACTCCACCTACCTCATCATATTCCTGCAAGAATTAAATGTGATAGTGCATATAAAGAACTTAGAGCATCTGGCATTTAGTTGGTGCTCTGTAACTATTAGCTAACTTCTTTATTCACAAAGGGAGAGATGCCCTTTTCCTCTCAAGAGCTCATGTTTCTAAATCTGCTCTGGATTTATCTTCTCTTGAAGAAGTGACACACATTCTCCTCTTCTCCAATGCCAACATCTTCAATGTATCACCTTCACTGGCTTCAGTTATGCAAATCTCCACTACTTAAAATAATTTTCACTAGCTTTTATGCTCCTTCCAATTACCATCCTATATCTTTCCTTCTTTTCACAGTAATCTCTTTTAACTCAGTAATTTATATTGTTTCCTTTTTTTTTTTTTGAGACAGGGTCTCACTCTGTTGCCCAGGCTGGAGTGCAGTGGCGCAATCACACAGCCTCCACCTCCTGGGCTCAAACAATTCTCCCACCTCAGCTTCCCAAGTAGCAAGGACTACAGGTGCATGCCACCATGCCCCGCTGACATTTTATGTTTTGTAGAGTGAGAGTCTCTCTATGTTGCCCAGGCTAGTCTTGAACTCTTTGCCACAAGTGATCCTCCAAACTTGGCCTCCCAAAGTGCTGGGATTACAGGCATGAGCCACTGTGCTGGGTCTCTGTGCTGATTTAAATTTGTAAAAGATCACTACCTATTGTGCAGAGAAGGGAATGGAGAAGCATTGGTTTGGAGGCTATTGCAGAAGCCTGTAGAGGGGTGAAGGCAACTTGGGCTGAGTGGGTGGCAATGAGCTGGAAATAGGTGGATCGGTTAATGCTAAGGATAGCTCATATTAATGGAGTATGCATTATGAGATAGGCACTATTCTAAGCTCTGTGCATGACTATCTCATTGTCTCACAACCTATGTGCCAGGTACTACTGTTATTCTTATTTTACTAGTGAGGAAACTAAGCTAGTAACTTGCCCAAGATCATATAGTCAGTAAAGAGTGGAGCCAAAAATCAAACCCAGGCACTCTGAATCAAGATTCCACAATCCTTTGGGAAGCCAAGATGGGCAGATCACATAAGTCCAGGAGTTCAAGACCAGCCTGGGCAACATGGCGAAATCCCGTCTTGACAAAAATACAAAAATTAGCTGGGCATGGTGGTGTGTGCCTATGGTCCCAGCTACCCAGGAGGCTGAAATGGAAGAATTGCTTGAGCCTGGGAGGCAGAGGCTGCAGTGAACTGAGATCCGGGCCACTGCACTCCAGCCTGGGCAACAGAGTGAGACCTTGTCTCAAAACAAAAACAAAAATAAACAAACAAACAAAAAACTCCACAATCCTAACCTCTTTGCTTTACTGCTTCTCCTATCTGCTAGTAGGACAGAACTCATACACCATCATTAGGCTTTGGCTATGTTAAAATTGTTGGCGTTTCTGGGGTTGATGACACCCTTCTTCAATATGCTGGCTTTTATTTTCAGCATTTCAGTACTGCTAACTACTGGCAGAACAATAGTGGCCTAGAACCTAAAAACTATTTTCAACATTTTGAGGCATTTATTTTGCCAAGTGAAGTCTGCTCATGAAAAATCATTACTAAAACTATAAGTAACTTTTTTTTTTTCACTCTGTCACCCAGGCTGGAGTTTAGTGGTGCAATCTTGGCTCACTGCAACCTCCGCCTCCCTGTTCAAATGATTCTCTTACCAGAGCCTCTGAGTGTCTGAGATTACAGACATCTGCCACCACGCCCAGCTAATTTTTGTAGTTTTAGTAGAGTCAGGGTTTCACCATATTGGCCAGGCTGGTCTCGAACTCCTGACCTCAAGTGATCCGTCTGCCTCAGCCTCCCAAAGTGCTGGGATTACAGGTGTGAGCCACTGTGCCTGACCAGTAACTTTTAAAAAAGGATTCATATTTTGGCTAGGCGTGGTGGCTCTCGCCTGTAATCCCAGCACCTTGGGAGGCCGAGGTAGTTGGATCACAACGTCAGCAGATCAAGACCATCCTGGCTAACACAGTGAAACCCCGTCTCTACTAAAAATGAAAAAAATTAGTGGGGCATGGTGGCGGGTGCCTGTAGTTCCAGCTACTTGGGAGGCTGAGGCAGGAGGATGGCATGAACCTGGGAGGCGGAGCTTGCAGTGAGCCAAGATCGTGCCACTGCACTCCAGCCTGGACACAGAGCGAGCCTCCGTCTCAAAAAAAAAAAAAAGATTCATATTTTAAAAATCATTTTATTCAAACTTAAATAATATAGAACATTTCCTTCTATTCCCAAATAACAATCTTACATGCAAAGGTAAAAATGACTTGACAAATGCATCTAAATTTATATACTATGCAGATTACTGAAATGTTAAATGCCTAGAAATACGTGTGTGGAATGTATTTTTTGTTCATAAGAATTTCCTATAAAGTACTGCTAAAAATCACGTACCTTTGAAGTTAGCCGAAGAGTTGCTTGTAGCAATTTCCTTCCAGCTGGCAATGTACCTAAGCACATTATATGAGGATTCATTAAATTAAATCGATTCATTAGTACATACTTAGACCACTTCTAAAATTCCACTTTTCAGAAATCTTAGATTAATGATGGCATGTTCACTAGCCTCCATGTGTAATTCTCATGACTTTCCCACCTCCTAGCAGCTCACATCCAGCTAAGAACCTTCAGGACAAGGAGTTGAAGGAGGTATAAAAATGGTGCCCACCATCTGCCATACTTAGTGTCCTTTCACCTCCCTCTAGCATGACCCCTCATTTTATCCTGTTATTTCCAGAAAAAACATGTCCTCAGCTGAGTGTTTACTAAGATGTTAGTTAATAATATCTAGATTTAAAGCATGGGCAGAAAACTCTCCTGGGGACAACAACAAAAACTTTCTCCTTTGTTCTGGATTGCCAGACCCACTGTCTCTGATATATGAAGGGAAATTTAAAGCATCTGGTTTCTGAGGTCATTAGAGCAGCAGTGCTGTCTTTGCAGTGTCCAGAACACATAAGAGATACATTTAGCTGGGGCAAATGCAGCTGTCACCTCAGCTCCTGAACAGAGACTGACATAGAGAGACGAGGGTTGCCTGAGAAGAGGTGGAATAGGGAAGGACAAGGTACAACCTTCTGTGAGGATGATGGAAAGCACCAAGAGCCAGGTTTCCTAAGACTTATTTCACCTTAGGCTCCATATCCCACTTTCCTAAGCTGCCTTTACAACTGCACCCACTTAAATCAAAAAATCAGGTCAGGATTTGGTTACAGTAGGTGCTGAAAGGAAGCTAGCACAGAGAGGTGGAGAATTAGAATTGTCACGTAATTGGCCAGGCGCAGTGGCTCACGTCTGTAATACCAACACTCTGGAAGGCCGAGGTGGGCGGATCACAAGGTCAGGAGATTGAGACCACCCTGGCTAAAACGGTGAAACCCCATCTCTACTAAAAATACAAAAAATTAGCCAGGTGTGGTGATGCACACCTGTAGTTTCAGCTACTCGGGAGGCTGAGGCAGGAGAACGGCCTAAAACCTGGGAGGTGGAGCTTGCAGTGAACTGAGATGGTGCCACTGAACTCCAGCTTGGGTGACAGAGTGAGAGCTCAAAGAAAAAAAAAAAGAATTGTCATGTAATTCAGAAAACACTGATTTTTTTCTTTTCTTTTTTTTTTTTTGAGATGAAATCTCGCTCTTGTCCCTTAGACTGGAGTGCGATGGCACGATCTTGGCTCACTGCAACCTTGGCTTCCTGGGTTCAAGAGATTCTCCTGCCTCAGCCTCCCAAGTAGCTGGGATTACAGGTGCCTGCCACCACGCCTGGCTAATTTTTGTATTTTTAGTAGAGACAGGGTTTCACCATGTTGGCCAGGCTGGTCTCGAACTCCTGACCTCAGGTGATCCACCCGCCTCGGCCTCCCAAAGTGACACTGATTTTCTAATTATTTATTCCGTTTGAATTATTTTTACTTCTGTCAACCCTGTGCTCCTGAAGTTTTTTGCAGTAGGAGGGTATATACTTCCAACAGTATTTAATACTTATTTTTATAAAGACAAGGTCTCGCTCTGTCTCCCAGGCTGCAGTGCACTGGTGCCATCATGGGTCACTGCAGTATCAAATTCATGGGCTCAAGTGATCCTCCTGCCTCAGCCTCCTGAATAGATGGGAGCACAGATGCATGCCACCACACCGGGCTAACTTTTTAATTTTTTGTAGAGATGGGGTCTCAGTATTTTGCCCAGGCTGGTCTTGAACTCTTGGGCTCAAGTGATCCACCTACCTTGGCCTCCCAAAGTGCTGGGATTACAGGCGTAAGCCACTGCACTTGGCCTATCCAACAGTATTTAATTACAATCAGATATTGTGTCTGAATTTGGCTCCTTCTCACTACTGCTACCCCTTGGTGCTCTGTGAACTTTCTTCAATGGCCTTCAATAGGATACTGCTGGGTGACTTAAATGAAAGGATGCAGGACAAGAGCAGGTGGTGTAAACTCCTTCCACAATCTCTCAGTAGGCAATCCAGTTTGGTTTGACCTTAAATTTTAGCAGACTTTGTGTTTTCAGTGGTTGTTCAGGAGCACTATAATGACTCATCCTGCTTGCTTGGATTTATACACAGAAAAGACTTTCATTCCATCATCAAGAAACCAAGATAAAAGACCTTGATCGATACTGTGCTGAGCCCTGACAATCTGGGGCACAAACACATACCATAGCTAGGCCCCATCACTGTCCCTGCTTTATCCAAGATTAGCACATGACTTTTATTCCATTATTTTAGAGAGAACTTCTCATAAAGAACATACCAGCAGTAATTGATAAGAAACCTAAGTTTTACAAAAATATAAGTTTTACAGACATAGAAGCAAGTCTGATGAAACCATTACCATGCTGTTTATATCACAGAACTCATCTTTCTCACGGAGAAATTTGTGGAAATTTTTAGATAATAGTTACAGAATCAAGTGTGTGTGGAGTCTACAATGAATCCCTTTGTTAAATTACAAATTTAACACTTTAAGAACTCAGAAAAAGTCCCTAGCCAGAGAGGTCACAAAATTACATATCTTAGAAATCAAAGGAGCAGCTTCAGATATAGAAACTATCCGTAACAGACATAGGCACAGAGCTCTCACCAACAGAATATCAGGAAATTATTTAATATTTTCTAGCTGGTGATTGCTTAATAGGTATGTCAAAATTCACTTGCTGTTTGAAAAACATGACGATCCTGGAAGAGGAACATCTGAATATCCACTGGATGAATGCCAGCAAGAGCCACGGTAGCTGTCCTGTGGCATTGTGCATAACTCCGTGATGGTGATGTGGGGATTGTTCTGGGTTCTAAACATCTGCAGCAACATAGCTCTGGATACAGGAATTTGCAACGGTACTCATTAGTGTGTTCGAGTCCAGAAGTGAAACTGGCTCTATCCATTCTTCCAAATGATAATAACAATGTTCGGTTAATAGTTGCAGTACGCATCTGAAGATGGACACGGCTTCATCTCAGGAGAGCATCGGTCTGTCATAATGGACTAGCACAAAAGCCTTTGGGGAGAAACTGGTTGTTATCACTAAATATCAGTGTTCAAGGCATTTATGCCATTCTAACTGTCCAACTGTAGAAAAATGTCCATAGACTTTGAAGGATACTTTCCAAGGAATTACGGGGGACCAATTCTCTAGGGGGGACAAATGTCAAAGACTTTTAAATTTTCATCAAACAAGGTGTCACCAAGCCGGTTACAAATATCTAGAGGTCTACAAAGGTCAAACGGGGAAGTAGACCGTGGAGACCATAAATGTGCTGGAAGGAAGGGGCTTATGCCTAACTCTGCAGTTAGCTAGGGGAAGGCCTTTGCAAAGTTTGGTCTTACTGAGATAATCAGTGCTTGTGGCCAAGTAGTGCTACTGAAATATACCCAGATAATCACATTTGAAATTTCATCTGAAATTTTTGTTGTTCAAGGCTCAATGTAAAACCTTGCTAAGAGTCCATGTTGGTACAAAATTATGAGTATCCTCAACTCAGAAGATAAACTGACAGAAATTATACATAACTTGGAAGCAAGGTATTTGTATTTTTTTAATGGAAATTTTCAGTTGCTCTTATCATCTGAAAGCTAGGTATATCCATCCCACTCCTATATGCTATGAAGAAGTTGCTTCAAGTCTTACTGGTTTATCCTGGGTTTTTTTGTTTTGCTCTGTTTTGTTTTGAGACGGAGTCTCGCTCTGTCACCCAGGCTTGAGTGCAGTGGCACGATCTCAGCTCACTGCAAGCTCTGCCTCCCAATGGTGTGAATCATGGGTTCACGCCATTCTCCTGCCTCAGCCTCCCAAGTAGCTGGGACTACAGGCACCCACCACCACGCCCGGCTAATTTTTTATATTTTTAGTAGAGACGGGGTTTCACTGTGTTAACCAGGATGGTCTCGATCTCGAGATCCGCCCTCCTTGGCCTCCCAAAGTGCTGGGATTACAGGCGTGAGCCACCTCGCCCGGTTGTTTTATTTATTTTTTATTTTTTTATTTTTTTTTTTGAGACGGAGTCTCGCTCTGTCGCCCAGGCTGGAGTGCAGATCTTGGCTCACTGCAACCTCTGCCTCCCGGGTTCACGCCATTCTCCTGCCTCAGCTCCCTAGTAGCTGGGACTACAGGCGCCTGCCAATTTTTGGCGGGCTAATTTTTGTATTTTTAGTGGAGACAGGGTTTCACCGTGTTAGCCAGGATGGTCTCGATCTCCTGACCTCATGATCTGCCCGCCTCAGCCTCCCAAAGTGCTGGGATTACAGGCGTAAGCCACCGCTCCCGGCCTGTTTTTTGTTTTTTAAAGGGAAGCCATTAAGACTTCACCTACTATCACTCAGCGGATGATGGCGGGGAAAGTCTTATGTGGACCGAGATGCCTATTTTTTCTTCCCTTTGAACTCAATGGTTTTATTCTTTGTATATTCCAGTAATGACAGAATATAGAATATCCGGTATCAATTTTTTGTACTTGTTTGCCGGCCCTTAGCTTGAATCAGCCAATGGTACAAGAGAAAGGCAGAGCAGGATTTCAAAAGCTCACCTGAGAAAATTCTCTATCCAGTCCCGGGAAACTCATTCAAAATGGACCTCTCCTACCTCTCTTTCCCTTTCTTCCCTCTCTTTTCCACCCAGCAATTTTTACTCTTAAGAAGAAAAGTAAAGGCAAGGCATTGCAGCTCCTTTGTTTGGCTGTCATTTCTTGCATCATTATTACCATCTGCATTTGTTCAGTGTCCCAGAAACTACAGATGTGCTGTCTATAGGGAATCTCAAGACTCAGGTCTGCACAAAATATTGGGGTTATTGAATCATAGCAATTTCTTCTTATTTAAAAATATTTTAAAGCATCTACTATGGACACTTAGTCCTTTATTTTTTATCTTTTCCTTATTATTTTCTGATCTACCCTTCTCATCAGTATCTTCTTTTTTCTTTTATTCTTGTTTTGATTTTCCTTTGTCTTTATCATTCTTCCCCCTTTTTCTTCATTTATCTTTCCTTGCATCATTATTCTCTCCCCTGCTTCCTCTGGCTTCTTTTTTTCATGTTCTATTGTTCAATGACCATTAACTTGATTTTTCCTACCCCATTTTCTTATCTCACTTTTACTGATTTCTTCTGTTTTCTTACATTTCTTTACTTACACCATCTTCATTTAAATTTTTCTGCCTCTTCATGCGGTATCCACATTCTTTATTGTAGTTGAGTAAATATTGAACATTTTAAGCAGCTTTATTGAGGTATATAATTCATATGCCATACAATTCCCCCATTTAAAGTATAGTATCCAGTGGCTTTTAGTATAATATTAGCAGAGTTGTGGATCCACCACCATAATGAATTTTCTTTTCTTTTCTTTTTCTTGAGATGGAGTTTTGCCCGTTGCCCAGGCTGGAGTGCAATGGCGCGATCTCAGCTCACTGCAACCTCCACCTCCCAGGTTCAAGTGATTCTCCTGCCTCAGCCTCCCAATAGCTGGGGTTACAGGTGCCCGTCACCACGCCTAACTTTTGTATTTTTAGTAGAGACAGGGTTTCACCATTTTGATCAGGCTGGTCTTAAACTCCTGACCTCAAACAATCCACCCGCCTCGACCTCCCAAAGAGCTGGGATTACAGGCGTGAGCCACCCACCGCACCTGGCCCACAATGAATTTTCAATCATTTTCATTGCCTCAAAAAGAGACCCTGCACCCCATAGCCACCACCACCCCTTCCCTCCAGTTAATTCTCCACCCCCAGGAAACCACTAATCTATTTTCTGTCCCTATAGGTTTGCCTATTCTGGGTATTTCATATAAATAAAATAACACGTGATCCTTTGTGATTGGCTTCTTTCACTTAGCAGACTCATCAATGTTTTGGCATAGATCAGAACTTAATTTCTTTCTTTTTTTTAAATAGAGGCGCTGTCTCACTATGTTTCCCAGGCTGGTCTCAAACTCCTGGGCTCAAGCAATTGTCCCATCTCAGCCTCCAAAAATGCTGGGATTACAGGCATGAGCCACTACACTTGGATTTTTTTTTTGTGTGTGTGTGTCTCGCTCTGTCACCCAGACTGGAGTACAGTGGTGTGATCATGGCTCACTACAGCATCTACTTCCTGGCTCAAGACAACCTCTCACCTCAGCCTCCTGAGTAGCTGGGACTACTGTTATGCACCACCAGACCTGGAATAATTATTGATTTTTTGTAGAGATGGGGTCTCGCTATGTTGCCCAGGCTAGTCTCAAAATCCCGGGCTCAAGCAATCTGCTTGGTCTCCCAAAGTGCTGGGATTACAGGCATGAGCCACCATGCCCAGCCCACTAATTTTTATTGTGGAATAATATTCTATTGTATAGATCTACCATATTTCATTTAGCCATTCATCAGCTGATGGACATTTGGGGTGTTTCTGCTTTTTTGCTATTATGATAATGCTGCTATGAACATTCATGCACAGGTTTTTGTGTGGACATGTATTTCCCCTTCTCTTGGGTATATATCTAGGAGTGGAGCTGCTGGATCACATGCCAGCTCTATGTTTAACCACTTAAGGAACTGCCAGATTGCTTTCCAAAGTGGCTGCGCCATTGCACATTCCCACTAGCAGTGTTTGAGTTCCAATTTCTCCACATTCTTGCAAATACTTGTTATTATCTATCTTTCTAATTATACCTATCCTAGTAGGTGTGAAGTGGTACCTCATTACGGTTTTGATTGCATTTCCTTAATGGGGCTACATTAAATATTCTAAAATTTCCCCTACATAAGAAATCTTAAAAATGTTTCTAAGGGCCATAGTATATCACTGAAAACTTATAACATTTTAGTGTCTCATACAGAAAGGTTAGGGAATATAGAAGAAAGAAAACCTTTGTAGTATTAATTTCATGCTCTTAGCCTTTTTTCTAAATCCCAAAGTAAAAAGCAAAGCAGACTAAAGCATAAAAATAAAGTCTAAGAATAAAGAGCCCTAAGTCTAATTTTCTGTGTACTATTTTTGGATCATTCATTTTTTTACCCCTCATGTTTTTTTCAGTTCTTCTAGACAAATAATAGATACTGGGGTTTTTTTTTCTTTGAAGATTGTTTGTGGCCCCAAGATTCAACATGGAAATGGGAAATGTTAGACAAAAAATATGACGACTGCCCTTGTTCCCCAAGAATAGTAACATGTACTTACTCATCAAAGTTCAGTGTATTCGTCCAGTTCAGCACTTCATCCACTTCCCATTCCATCACAGAATCTATCCCCCCATCTTCAAAAGCTCTCATCAGCCCCTTTGTTGCAGTGTGAATTAGTCCTAGAGTTTCACGATGTGTTGACTTAGCCTCCAGACTTCCCGAGTAGTACCTAAATAGGGGAAAGGGAAAGAGAAGTAAATCTTTTGAAATAGAAGATTACAAGTAGATACAAGCAATATATATTGTTGCTATTTACATATTAAAACTATTTGCATATTGAATAAAGTTTTCATTCCTATATAACTCAGATGCATCTAAACCAAGATCTATGTGATGGGATCTTCTAGGGGAAAAAGCAACTTAATCAACCACACTAACTTAAAATCACCCCTCAGTAAGTTGCATTTTTATGACACAAAGAAAAACTAGGTTATTAAATTGCTGAATCTTAGAATTACAGAGTGGAAAGGGTCTTAGAAACCAAATAACTAACCTACTCATTTTTATAGGTGAGGAAATAAATCCTTGAGGAGTTAAGTAAATTTTACAAAATCAAGAGGCTAATAGCAGATAAAGAGGGAAGGAAAGTGAAAAAAGGAAAGAGAGGAAGAGGTAAAGGGAAAACAGACACCTTTTCTTTGTGCGTGGTACTTTTCATACATTCTTATTTCTTTTTAAAAAGACACAGCCAGGCTCAGCACGGTGGCTCATGCCTATAATCACCGAACTTGGGAGGCCAACACAGGTGGATCACGAAGTCAGGGGTTCGAGACCAGCCTGGCCAACATGGCGAAACTCGGTCTCTACTAAAAATACAAAAATTAGCTGGGCGTGGTGGCGAGCCCCTGTAATCCCAGCTACTTGGTAGGCTGAGGCAGGAGAATCGCTAGAACCTGGAAGGTGGAGGTTGCAGTGAGCCGAGATCACGAAACTGCACTCTAGCCTGGGCGACAGAGCAAGACCGTCTCAAACAAAACAAAACAAAACAAAACAAAACAAAACAAAACACCCAGCCATTTGTGGCAGCTATTTTTTTTTTTATGGAAATAATTTATTTTATTTTATTTTTCATTTTTATTATTATACTTTAGGTTTTAGGGTACATGTGCACAATGTGCAGGTTTGTTACATATGTATCCATGTGCCGTGTTGGTTTGCTGCACCCATTAACTCGTCCTTTAGCATTAGGTATATCTCCTAATGCTGTCCCTCCCCCCTCCCCCCAACCCACAACAGTCCCCGGAGTGTGATGTTCCCCTTCCTGTGTCCATGAGTTCTCATTGTTCAATTCCCACCTATGAGTGAGAACATGCGGTGTTTGGTTTTTTGTCCTTGCGACAGTTTACTGAGAATGATGTTTTCCAGTTTCATCCATGTCCCTACAAAGGACATGAACTCATCATTTTTTACGGCTGCATAGTATTCCATGGTGTATATGTGTGTGGCAGCTATTTTTATTCCTCTTTTAGAAATAAAGAAACTGAGACCTGGAGAAGTTAAAATATCATTCAAAGCTGGGCACAGTGGCTCAAGCCTGTAATCCCAACACTTTTGGAGACTGAGGCAGGAGGATCATTCGAGGCCAGGAGTTTGAGATCAGCCTGCGCAACAGAGAGATCCTCATCTCAATTAATAATTTTAAAAATGTTTAAAGAAATTGTTCAAGATCATGCAGCAGTAAATACTTATGAAAGCAAGTATTCAGACCCTTAGTCTTAAATTCAGCCTCCTTCTGCAGCACTGCCTGTCTTAATCTGAGCACATAAAATAATATATTCACTGATAATGAGCTGAGTAACTAGAGAGAAGTTAGTAGTCCTTACCAAGATCATCAAAACTTTTTTTGGTATTTATTTTAAGATCTACATTGGTAGCCACTTTAAAGGGTCACCTATTATGAAGTTGTACTCATTTATTAATTCAACACTCATTGATTAGGAAACAGCATAGTAGTGATATGGAGCAAGACTCTGGTATCGAATTATCTGGATGTGAATCTTGGTTCTGTGTTACATAATCTTTGCTAAATAACCTAGCCTTTCTGGGCCTCACTGAACTCTTCCTTAAAATGGTAATCAGGGCCAGGTGTGGTAGCACATGCCTATAATCCCAGCACTTTGGGAGGGTAAGGCAGGAGGATCGCTTCAAGCCAGAAGTTTAAGAACATCCTGGACAACACAGTGAGACCCCATCCCTACAAACAATAAAAAAAAAAAATAGCCAAGCACAGTGGCATATGCCTGTAGTCCCAGCTACTGGGGAGGCTGAGGTAGGAGAATGGTTTGAGCCCAGAAGTTCAAGGCTGCAGTCAGCTATGATCGCACTACTGCACTCCAGCCTGGGTAACAGAGCGAGACCTTATCTGTTAAAAAAAAAAAAAATCATAACACTACTTCCTCCTAGCATTCTTGAGAGGTTTAGAAGCATAAATCCATGTGGGATGGGTATGGATGGTGGCTCATGCCTGCAATCCCAGCACTTTGGGAGACCGAGGAGGGAGACTCCCTTGAACCCAGGAGTTCAAGACCAGCCTGGGTAAAATAGGGACAACCTGTCTCTACAATTTTTTTTTTTTTTTTTTGAGACAGAGTCGCTCTGTCGCCCAGGCTAGAGTGCAGTGATGTGATCTCGGCTCACTGCAACCTCCGCCTCCCAGGTTCAAGCGATTCTCCTGCCTCAGCCTCCCAAGTAGCTGGGACTACAGCCCACCACGCCCAGCTAATTTTTCTATTTTTAGTAGAGACGAGGTTTCACCATATTGGCCAGGCTGGTCTCGAACTCCTAACCTTGTGATCTGCCCACCTCAGCCTCCCAAAGTGTTGCGATTACAGGCGTGAGCCACTGCGCCCAGCCCAAATTTTTTTTTTTTTTTTTTTTGAGATGGAGTCTCGCTCTATTGCCCAGGCTGGAGTGTAGTGGCGTGATCTCGGCTCACTGCAAGCTCCGCCTCCTGGGTTCACGCCAGTCTCCTGTCTCAGCCTCCTAAGTAGGTGGGACTACAGGCGCCTGCCACCAAGCCCGGCTAATTTTTTGTATTTTTTAGCAGAGACGGGATTTCACCGTGTGAGCCAGGATGGTCTCGATCTCCTGACCTCGTGATCTGCCCGCCTTGGCCTCCCAAAGTGCTGGGATTACAGGCATGAGGCACCGCGCCCAGCTGAAATTTTTAATAATAATAATAAAAAAAGAAGTGTAAATCTATGTAAAGCATTTAGAACAACGACTGGTACACAGTAAGCATTCATAGGCTGACACTGTATCGGGTGGTAGGGCTATAACAGTGAGAAGATACATCCTTGCCCTCATGAAATTTTGACTTCATCAGATTTTAAATGGATAATGATCCATGAGAGCAAATGCTCTGTTGCCCAAGCTGGAGTGCAGTGGCACGATCTTGGCTCACTGTAACCTCTGCCACCTGGGTTCAAGCAGTTCTCCTGCCTCAGCCTTCCAACTAGCTGGGATCACAGGAGAGCACCACCATGCTTGGCTAATTTTTGTATTTTTAGTAGAGATGGGGTTTTACCATGTTGGCCAGGCTGGTCTCAAACTCCTGACCTCAAGTGATCTGCCCACCTCCACCTCCCAAAGTGCTGGGATTACAGGTGTGAGCCACTGTGCCTGGCCTCTTATTTTTCCCAGCACTTTGGGAGGCCAAGGTGGGCAGATCACGAGGTTAGGAGATCGAGACAATCCTGGCTAACACAGTGAAATTCTGCCTCTACTAAAAATACAAAAAAAATTAGCTGGGCATGGTGGCGGGTGCCTGTAGTCCCAGCTACTAGGGAGGCTTAGGCAGGAGAATGGCGTGAACCTGGGAGGTGGAGCTTGCAGTGAGCCGAGATGGCGCCACCGCACTCCAGCCTGGGCAACAGAGCAAGACTCCGTCCCAAAATAAATAAATAAATAAATAAATAAATAAATAAATAAATAAAATAAGTTACTATTATAATTAAATGGTATAAATATTGATAAAATAACAGGTTTGCAAGTAGAAAGTGTTTCAAATATAGTGATCAGAAATAAAAGATCACTTCATAATTTGTTTTATAAACAAACTAATGAACTTTTAAAAAGACCTAAAATTGGCTGGGGTGGTGGCTCACACCTGTAATCCCAGAACTTTGAAAGGCCAAGTTGGGCAGGTCACTTGAGGTCAGGAGTTTGAGGCTGGCCTGGCCAACATGGTGAAACCCAGGCCCTACTAAAAATACAAAAATTAGCTGGGCATGGTGGCGTGTAGCTATAGCCCCAGGCACTCAGGAGGCTGAGGCAGGAGGATGCTTGAACCCGGAGGCAGAGGTTGCAGTGAGCTGACATAGTGCCAGTGTACTCCAGCCTGGGCAGCAGAGCAAGATTCTTTCTCAAAAAAAAAAAGACATAAAATTTGTCTTCATAGGTAATTTTGCAATACATTTTTAGTTGTATTCACCTTAACATGATCTTATATTCTTTCTAAACTAGGACATTTAGAGGGAAAGAATATTATAAGAAATGTTTGTCTAAGGTCATGACAGAGAGAGAAGTTAAAACAACAGAGACCTAGGAAGAATCAAAGCTTAAGTTGCAAAGGAGGTTGAGGAAAGCTAAGATCTATAGGACACAGGAAAGGACAAGATTTAAAAGCCAGAATTCTTTTAGTAAGATAGGGGTAAAAAATAAAAATTTTGTTGATTTTGTTCATTATTGATTCTCAGCAACAGTCAGAATGAAGAGTGTTTAAATGCCATAAATGAACAAAGCACACAAAGTAAAATTTCTCATTCACTCCCTGCAACTCTATGAAAAGGAAATGTAACACCGAGTCATAAGAAATCATTCATTCCTTTATTTATTCTATAAGCAACATATATTCATTAAACATGAACTAAGTCTGAGATCCTGTGCTAATAAATAGAACAGAGTCTCTGCTCTGTAGGGACTCAAAGTCTAGTGGAGGTGGCAGACAAATACACAGTTAATTGCAAAAATGTGACCACTGAGTATATAAAAGATCCATGGGGCACATCAAAAGGAAGTACCTAATTGTGTTTAGGTATGTAAGGGAAGGTTTCAGAAGGAGCTATTTGGGCCAAGTATCAAAAGATGAAGATGTTGTTGCCATGCAGCTGAGCATCCTAGGGAGAGGAAATATCATGGGAGGTGTAGGTAATGGGGAGCCCTTAACATATTTTAAGTAAAGAAATTATTTCTGTCTTAGAAACATCAGTTTAGTGTTTATACAGAGAAGACAAAGAGACTAGAGACCAGGAAACTAATTAGAAGGTAGATGAAAAATGATAAGATGTTACAGTGGAGAATGAAAGAAAAGATCAGATTTGGGAGATACTTTGGAAGTGGAATTAATAGGACTTGATGACAGATTACACGTAGGCACTAAAAGAGTGATAAATCTAGGATAAGCCCTGTTTCTGGCTTGGATGACTGGCTAAATGTGGTGTCATAAGCTGAGACCAGAAGAAATACTGAGAAGAAACAACTTTTATGATAGGGAAGATTAGAAATTCAGTTTTGGAACTGTTGAGTTTGATATAGAAATGCCCATATAATTAGAAATACAGAGCTCAATTACGGATGACGATTGTGTTGAGGGTAAATAAACACAGGAAAGAAGAAGTAAAATGCATATTATTCTTCATGTGCATTGGCTTATCACCAGATGCTGTCTCCCAGCTGGTAATGTGATGGCGCTTCAGCAAGTCATGCCACCATTCTGTCAAAGCCAGCTGTTTCTAGGTGATGGCACATATGGTAGGTGAATTTTGTTGTTCTCAGCCCCTAACCACACTTCCTTTGCTGTTAATAGGTCCCCTATTAGAGGCAACGTTGTATGAAATAAAATGATGATGATGGATAATGCATTGTTATGAGAGGGGTTGTTGCCAGAAGTAATGCAGGCAGAGAAATAAAATTAATATCCAGAATAGTTGTCTATCACTGTGAGGACAAATGGATGCCTCCTCTATTATGGGAATGGTCTATTTTAATCAGCCTGTCACCAACTAGCCAGCATATCTAATTACTGGGGGCAAAGCAATGGCCTTTGCTATACAGTCAGCTGTGACTGTAGCCAGAACAACTTTGGTGAGGGGAAGACCAAGTTGTTGAGTCTATATAAAACCTCCATCCCTGTAATCCTGGCCACTTTGGACAAGACTCCACGGTGCAACCACTGAGGTGCCAGGGGGAAAAACTGACATTCACAGGATGGATCATCTTGTTTATCTGATTACAAAGAGCTGTCTGCCTCATATAAGCCCTTTGGAGGGCATTCACATGGGACAAAAATATACTTTGTATCCATTCTGAGTATACCTCTACCCTGACCTATACTCACCAATTTTCCAATTTTATTCTTTGCAAATGTTGATCAGTTGGGAAACTATAAATGTTGGTCAGCACAGTCAATGAGATCCCTACCTCAGGCTGTTTCCTCTTCAAATGAAGTGGAAAACCAAACATACCACCTGAAGTTGTGCCCACTGGAAGGATATCTTTTGATCATTTTCTGGGCCAACCGAGGAACTGAAATCATTAACCGTCCATTTTAGATGATGCAGCATCCTGTATAGATCCAACTTATTCCTCCAACATATTCCTCCCTGTTAACTTGTCATGGGGACTCCCTATGAAGCCAAAGGTATGGAGATGATGTGGAGGCAATGCAGCGTTAAGTAGTGGTTGCAGGAGTATAAGCCACCTGTTCATGCAGCTTACTTGGGCCTTCTGGACCTTATCAGACTCATTCCCACACAGACCAAATTTATTTTATACTGAAACAGTGCTCATACTCTCAATTTTATGGTTTAATTGATTAGATAAATCCCAGGTCAGTTCATGATCATAGCACTTGGTATCTTATTGTCAAGCATCCAGTCTCTACCAGGAGCCAGTTGCAAATCTGGAACAGATTTTCAAATGGAATATAGCTCCTGGCAGAGGAAGGAATTCACTGCCTTCTTCCTAAACCCTAGAGGTCTGTGCTGTGATTCTCCCATTAGGTCTCTTTAGAGACTCTACAGTTTTTCATTACCACGGACATTTCTAATGCTGTTGGGACTGCTGGGCCATAAAGCCTAAGTTGTAGAGCAGCTTGACCACATTGTGGATCTGCTACACACCTCTTTCTTGCTCCGTGTCCCATTGGAGGCAGCTTGCTTTATTAGATCACCTAGTAAAGGGGTTGGAGCAGCATGCCCAAAATATGTCATATGTTAGCTCTCAAATTGAGAGAGGGCCTCTAAGTGTTGTGCTTCTTCAAGATGGATGGTACAAGGTACAGTAACTTGTCTCTCATTTTTGAAAGGATATCTCAAATGTCTTTAAGCTTCAGTTAATGCCAGATACTTAACTTTTTGCAAAGTTTATCTGCTTCCTTTTAGTGTGCATTTGTCCTACTAAGCCACCAAGGAGCTGTTATTTCCTGCTCACCACATCCAATCAAGGTAAGGTCATCAATGTAATGGACAGGCATAACGTTCTATGGAAACAGATGTACAAGCCCCTGGGGACAAGACCAGGAAAGCTGATGTATCTTCGGGAACAAGATATAAAAACACACTCTGTTCTTCCATGAAAATACAGACTGCTTCTCCTATTGCTTAGTGATTGGGATGGGAAAGAACACATTTGCCAGGTCAATTGCAGCACACCAGGTGCCAGGGGCTGTGTTGATTTGCTGTTGAAGAAGCCACATCTGGAAGCCTCGCTGCAATTGTGCCATCAGCTGACCTCTACCACTTCAAAGTTCCATTAGTCCCAGTGAACTAAAGGAACCAGTTCCATCACAGCTTTCCCCACTGTCATCTCCAGCCTTGTAAAGGACAGCCACCACAGAGTTCATCAAGAAATATGCTGATCCTGGGCCAGACGTGGTGGCTCACGCCTGTAATCCCAGCACTTTGGGAGGCCGAGGCAGGCAGATCACAAGGTCAGGAGTTCAAGACCAGCCTCGCCAATATGATGAAACCCTGCCTCTACTAAAAATACAAAAAAAATTAGCCAGGCATGGTGGCACATGCCTGTTATCCCAGCTACTCGGGAGGGTGAGACAGGAGAATTGCTTCAACCCGGGAGGCAGAGGTTGCAGTGAACCGAGATTGCGCCACTGCACTCCAGCCTGGGTGACAGAGTGAAACTCCGTCTCAAAGAAGAAAAAAAAAAGAGTTCTGCCAAATCAACAGAATATACATTTTTTTCAGCACCACACCACACCTATTCCAAAATTGACCACATAATTGGAAGTAAAGCTCTCCTCAGCAAATGTAAAAGAACAGAAATTATAACAAACTGTCTCTCAGACCATAGTGCAATCAAACTAGAACTCAGGATTAAGAAACTCAGTCAAAACCGCTCAACTACATGGAAACAGAACAACCTGCTTCTGAATGACTACCGGGTACATAATGAAATGAAGGCAGAAATAAAGATGTTCTTTGAAACCAACGAGAACAAAGACACAACATACCAGAATCTCTGGGACACATTCAAAGCAGTGTGTAGAGGGAAATTTATAGCACTAAATGCCCACAAGAGAAAGCAGGAAAGATCCAAAATTGACACCCTAACATCACAATTAAAAGAACTAGAAAAGCAAGAGCAAACACATTCAAAAGCTAGCAGAAGGCTAGAAATAACTAAAATCAGAGCAGAACTGAAGGAAATAGAGACACAAAAAAACCCTTCAAAAAATTAATGAATCCAGGAGCTGGTTTTTGAAAAGATCAACAAAATTGATAGACCACTAGCAAGACTAATAAAGAAGAAAAGAGAGAAGAATCGAATAGATGCAATAAAAAATGAAAAAGGGGTTATCACCACCGATCCCACAGAAATACAATCTACTATCAGAGAATACTACAAACACCTCTACGCAAATAAACTAGAAAATCTAGAAGAAATGGATAAACTCCTCAACAAATAAACCCTCCCAAGACTAAACCAGGAAGAAGTTGAATCTCTGAATAGACCAATAACAGGCTCTGAAATTGTGGCAATAATCAATAGCTTACCAACCAAAAAGAGTCCAGGACCTGATGGATTCACAGCCGAATTCTACCAGAGGTACAAGGAGGAACTGGTACCATTCCTTCTGAAACTATTCCAATCCATAGAAAAAGAGGGAATCCTCCCTAACACATTTTATGAGGCCAGCATCGTCCTGATACCAAAGCCTGGCAGAGACATAACCAAAAAAGAGAATTTCAGACCAATATCCTTGATGAACATTGATGCAAAAATTCTCAATAAAATACTGGCAAACCGAATCCAGCAGCACATCAAAAAGCTTATCCACCATGATCAAGTGGGCTTCATCCCTGGGATGCAAGGCTGGTTCAACATACGCAAATCAATAAATGTAATCCAGCATATAAACAGAACCAAAGACAAAAACCACATGATTATCTCAATAGATGCAGAAAAGGCCTTTGACAAAATTCAACAACCCTTCATGCTAAAAACTCTCAATAAACTAGGTATTGATGGGACGTATCTCGAAATAATAAGAGCTATCTATGACAAACCCACAGCCAATATCATACTGAATGGGCAAAAACTGGGAGCATTCCCTTTGAAAACTGGCACAAGACAGGGATGCCCTCTCTCACCATTCCTATTCAACATAGTGCTGGAAGTTCTGGCCAGGGCAATCAGGCAGGAGAAGGAAATAAAGGGTATTCAATTAGGAAAAGAGGAAGTCAAATTGTCCCTGTTTGCAGATGACATGATTGTATATCTAGAAAACCCCATCGTCTCAGCCCAAAATCTCCTTAAGCTGATTAGCAACTTCAGCAAAGTCTCAGGATACAAAATCAATGTACAAAAATCACAAGCATTCTTGTACACCAATCACAGACAAACAGAGAGCCAAATCATGAGTGAACTCCCATTCACAATTGCTTCAAAGAGAATAAAATACCTAGGAATCCAACTTACAAGGGATGTGAAGGACCTCTTCAAGGAGAACTACAAACCACTGCTCAATGAAATAAAAGAGGATACAAACAAATGGAAGAACATTCCATGCTCATGGGTTGGAAGAATCAATATCGTGAAAATGGCCATACTGCCCAAGGTAATTTATAGATTCAATGCCATCCCCATAAAGCTACCAATAACTTTCTTCACAGAATTGGAAAAAACTACTTTAAAGTTCATATGGAACCAAAAAAGAGCCCGCTCACCAAATCAATCCTAAGCCAAAAGAACAAAGCTGGAGGCATCACGCTACCTGACTTCAAGCTATACTACAAGGCTACAGTAACCAAAACAGCATGGTACTGGTACCACAACAGAGACATAGATCAATGGAACAGAACAGAGCCCTCAGAAATGATGCCACATATCTACAACCATCTGATCTTTGACAAACCTGACAAAAACAAGAAATGGGGAAAGGATTCCCTATTTAATAAATGGTGCTGGGAAAACTGGCTAGCCATATGTAGAAAGCTGAAACTGGATCCCTTCCTTACACCTTATACAAAAATTAATTCAAGATGGATTAAACACTTACATGTTAGACCTAAAACCATAAAAACCCTAGAAGAAAGCCTAGGCAATACCATTCAGGACATAGGCATGGGCAAGGACTTCATGTCTAAAACACCAAAAGCAATGGCAACAAAAGCCAAAATTGACAAATGGGATCTAATTAAACTAAAGAGCTTCTGCACAGCAAAAGAAACTACTATCAGAGTGAACAGGCAACCTACAGAATGGGAGAAAATTTTTGCAACCTACTCATCTGACAAAGGGCTAATATCCAGAATCTACAATGAACTCAAACAAATTTACAAGAAAAAAACAAACAACCCCATCAAAAACTGGGTGAAGGACATGAACAGACACTTCTCAAAAGAAGACATTTATGCAGCCAAAAAACACATGAAAAAATGCTCGTCATCACTGGCCATCAGAGAAATGCAAATCAAAACTACAGTGAGATACCATCTCACACCAGTTAGAATGGCCATCATTAAACAGTCAGGAAACAACAGGTGCTGGAGAGGATGTGGAGAAATAGGAACACTTTTACACTGTTGGTGGGACTGTAAACTAGTTCAACCATTGTGGAAGTCAGTGTGGCGATTCCTCAGGGATCTAGAACTAGAAATACCATTTGACCCAGCCATCTCATTACTGGGTATATACCCAAAAGACTATAAATCATGCTGCTATAAAGACACATGCACACGTATGTTTGTTGCAGCACTATTCACAATAACAAAGACTTGGAACCAACCCAAATGTCCAACAATGATAGACTGGATTAAGAAAATGTGGCACATATACACCATGGAATACTATGCAGCCATAAAAAATGATGAGTTCACGTCCTTTGTAGGGACATGGATGAAACTGGAAAACATCATTCTCAGTAAACTATCACAAGGACAAAAAACCAAACACCGCATGTTCTCACTCATAGGTGGGAACTGAACAATGAGAAACTCATGGACACAGGAAGGGGAATATCACACTCCGGGGACTGTTGTGGGTTGCGGGGAGGAGGGAGGGACAGCATTAGGAGATATACCTAATGCTAAACGACGAGTTAATGGGTGCAGTAAACCAACACGGCACATGGATACATATGTAACAAACCTGCACATTGTGCACATGTACCCTAAAACCTAAAGTATAATAAAAGAAAAAAAAGAAAAAAAAAGAAATATGCTGCTCCCCTCACCAAGCTATTACTTCATAGCTTGACGAAAAAGGTATCTCCTGGGACTTCCTGGGGCGATAGCTGGACATTGATTTAGTAGATTGCACATAACAGAAACAAATACACAATTCCCTGAACTTTTAGAAATCCTTTTTCTAATGGAAGAGGAATTAGAAAAAAATAAGAATGTGTAAACAGAAACTCAGCTGTACGTAAGAAAACCCAATTCCCCCTGAGAAGGAGAAAGAGCTGGAGTCCTTTAAAAATTAACTGTCTGTTTTTCTGTGGCTAGTGAGCCTTATCTCTCCTCCTTTCCCAGGCATTGTGAAGACCCTGTTTCTCTAGCTGTGCAGCTGCAAGGTCACTAGACAGATAAACTTAAGTCATAAAACATGTTTTCCTTGAAAAGTAAGAAATGATGTAATGCATGTCTCAATTAATTGAATAACTATCTTTGTTTCTCGCTTCTGTAATATGCTTCCCCCTGCACAGATCTTCCCCAACACCATGAAATGCTTAAAAGGTAACTTAACTCTTTGTTCAGGGCTCATTCCTTTGGATGTTAATCCGACTGGGCTGGTACACCTAAAATAATAAATATCCTCCTCAACCCCATCGGTCTCTGATTCCTTACCAATCCTGCTACACTACAGTATACCAGAGAAGTTCCAGCATTTTGCAAAGGTAGAACTTTGGTTGGCTCTACCTAAATCAGGCTTTGACTAGCTAACTTAATAGACCATTAACATAATTTCTGGCCAAAACATTAAATCCACAATCCCAGGTGAGTATGGCCATATCAGTAAGTTCGGCCCAGCCAACTCATGATCTAACAACCTTAGAATCCACCCTCACACAATGCTTCTGAGACTCCTGGCAATATAGATTAGTAATTTCTTGTAACTCTTCTGGTTTATAAACTATCTCCTCTTGGAGTGGACCTTGTACCTCTGTCTGGGCTGTCCTGAAATACAAATCTCATTGTGAGCTAAAGGCAATGAGAAATAGTAGAGGGGGAGTCCTGAGGAGAATAAGCTTAAGTGTGTGTGGCAACTGTGCCAGTGCAGTGACTGAAAGGCTTTTATGCAGAAAATGGCTGCTTCCCTCAAAAGGGAGAGCAACGGTCCCTACACCAACAAGGCACTTTGAAAGTTCAAGATTCTTAGCCTTGTGTATGTTTGCCCAAATGTCCTAATCCCAGGCCTCAGGGTTCTACTTCTTCCCCACTAATGACCTTATCTTAGTGCAAAAGACGTGCCAGAGTTAAGCATCTGGTAGTACTGTGGGCATTGTAACCCTGTGACCCTTGCAATGGAACCCAGGGTTGCCCTCAACCCATGCTGTGACCATGAGATAAAGGACCACTTCAGAGCTGCCAGGGAGGTCTTCTGATTTTCTGCACAGGTTTTTAAATTTTTTTTTTACTATTTTATTGAGGTATGGTTGATGTACAACTACACATATTTAAATTGTACAATGTACAGTTTTGACGTCTATATACCTGTAAATCCATCACTACAATAAAAAATAAATCTATCCATCACCCTCTGACGTTTCCTTGTACTCCTTTGGAATCTCTCTCTTTTTCCTCTTTCTTATCTCCAGACTGCTGATCTGCTTTGTGTCACTTCAGATTTGTGTCTTCTAGAATTGTATGTGAATGGAATCACATAGTATGTACTCTTTTTTGACAGATTTATTTCATTCAGCATTATTTTGAGGTTCGTCCATGCCATTCTGTGTATCAGTAGTTCATTCTGTTGTACTGCTGAGTTGTATTCCTTTGTGCAGATATCCTACCACTTGCTTATCCATTCACCTGCTGATGCACATTTGTGCTGTTTCTGGTTTTTCGCTATTACAATGACAAATAAACCAGCTATGAACATTCACATACAATCTTTCTGTGGACATGTTTTTATTTCTCTTGGGTAAATATGTAGGGGTGGAATGACTAGATAGAATATTTGGTGTGTTTACTTGTTTAAAAAAAAACCTGTCAAGCCGTTTTCTGAAGTACACATTCAAATTTGCATTTGCTCCCTATCTTGCCAACAATTGGCATGACAGACTATTTTAGTCATTCTAGTGGGTGTGTAGTGGTATCTCATTATAGTTTTAGTTAGCACTTCTCTAATGATTAATGATAGTCACTGGTTGAGTTATGCTAATTTGCTATGTATATATCTTCACTGATAGAGTGTTTATTCAATTTTTTTGCCCACTTTAAAATGTGATTGAGAGGTTTTTTTTTTTTTTTTACATATTCTTGATTCAAGAACTTTGTCAGACATATATTTTGCAAATGTTTTATCCCTGTCTATGGCTTGCATTTTTATTTTTGTAACATGTCAATCAAAGAACAAAAGCTTTTAATTTTGATGAAGTAAAATTTTTTTTTTTTTTTTTTTGAGACAAAGTTTCACTCTTGTTACCCAGGCTGGAGTGCACTGGCACAATCTTGGCTCACTGCAACCTCCGCATCCAGGGTTCAAGTGATTCTCCTGCCTCAGCCTCCCAAATAGCTGGGATTACAGGCACACACCACCATGCCCGGCTATTGATGAAGTAAAATTTAAAATTGTTTCTTTTATAGTTCCTGGCTTCTGTGTCCTCTTTAAAAAATCCTGGCCAGAACAAAAAGCACTAAGATTTTCTCCTTCAATTACTTTTAGACGCTTTATGGTTTTTGCTCTTATATTTAGATCTATGATCTCTTTTCAGTTAATTTTACACATGCTGTAAGATAACACTCAAGTTTCATTTTTCTGCATTTGAAAATCCAATTTGTTGAAAAGACTATTTTTTCCCAATTAAGTTCCCTTGGCACCTCTGTTGAAAATTAATTAACAATATACATGGGGGTTTATTTATTTATTTTTTTGAGACAGAGTCTCGCTCTGTTGCCCAGGCTGGATAGTGCGAGGATAGCAGCGGCTGGGGGGAAAGGCTGACTGATTCCAAGGAATGAGTCATCTTGCTCACCTGATTATTAAGATTCTTCTCTGTTGAGATTGTTCTTTGGTGAGCATTCACATAGGACACAAGCATCTTCTCACTTGGTGCCCATCTGGAGAAGTCTGAACATACCTCTTCCCCAGACCACTTGTCACCAATTTTCTAACCATGTTCTTTCCAAATCCCTGACCATCCAGTCAAACCATCAGTCACCATCCATCTGTAGATCTACACTTCTGGCCATCTTTTCTTCCAGGCACAATATACAACCAGGTATGCTACTTGAGGTTCTGTCCCAGTAGAAGGATTTCCCTTCCCCTCTGTACTGCAAGTGAAGCTGTAATGTATATGGAACTTCCTGTGAGTCCCACCTTTTACTTGACCCCGTTAGGCCTGTTAGGACTTGAGTTTGACCAATGGAATGCAGAATAAATGTTGCTGTGACTTCCAAGATAAGGCCTTAAAAAGCCTTGTAACTTCCACTTTCTGTCTTTGATACTTTTTTGTGTTTGTTTCGAGACGGAGTCTCGCTCTGTCACCCAGGCTGGAGTGCAGTGGCGCGATCTCGGCTCCCTGCAAGCTCCGCCTCCCAGGTTCACGCCATTCTCCTGCCTCAGCCTCCCAAGTAGCTGGGACTACAGGCGCCTGCCACCACGCCTGGCTAATTTTTTTTTTTTTTTTTTGTATTTTTAACTAGAGACAGGGTTTCACTGCGTTAGCCAGTATGGTCTCGATCTCCCGATCTCGTGATCCGCCCACCTCGGCCTCCCAAAGTGCTGGGATTACAGGCGTGAGCCACCGCACCCGGCTACATGGGGGTTTATTTCACAGTTCCATATTCTGTTCCATTGACCTATATTTCTGTCTATATGCCAATATCACAATGTCATGATTACAGTAGCTTTATAAGTCTTGAAATCAGGCAGTATAGTTCTCCAATGTTGGGATTTGATCAGGCTGCTGGGAAAAATATTAGTTATCATGGCCACAAAACCTTTTTGGAAGGCCTGAGGGTTTTCACATGACCTCAGTAACAGACCGGGCCAAAGGCAGCCTGGTCCCATTACCTTTAGTTAAAAAGATTAAAGTAGTAAACAATGGGATGTGGGGAAGTTTTATCTAGTTAGCTTGTTTACTCATGTGGTCCTAAGACAAGCCTTTGATGTGTGCTTTTTACTCGGGAAGTCCACAATGTCAGTTAGCCTCTAATGGCGTTCACTCAAGCTTTTGTTAACTAATCTTAATGAATAAATGAGTCTCCCTAGCTGATGGGGTCCAGCCACAGTGACAAGCCTCTCTTGGTGTGTAGGCAGTTGGACACTCAGCAGGACTGGCAAAACAGAATATCTGTGTGTCAGTGTGCGTTTTATTCATCCGTCGCTTGGGTCAGGATCTGCGGGCAGACGCCCTGCAGCTAATGCCCTCTTGTGAGGAGCAATACCTCATTTCAAATTTGTTTTTTTCTCAAAATACTACATATTTCCTTAGTAAATGTTTCATCAACTTACATTTGCCTCATCCACTCTATTTTTCTAAGTTTTCTTTTCTTTTCCAAGTCTTGCCTTCTCTTCAGTTTAGAGAAATGGAATTCACTTTCCTTTTTGTCTTCCACCACCATACCATCAGTAGATAGCCAAAACTATTGAGAAACAAAAATGAATATACAAAATGTTGAAATATTGATTGTGAGGTTATCTGGCAATAGATAAGAACTTCTATGTGTTCAGTAGGAATATGCCAAGACAGAAATAGAGGAGAGGATAGATACTTTCAAGGTATTTCTAATTAACTGATGGGCGAGTAGTACACTCAGCCTTCAGAAACACATGCTACAGATAGATCAACAAAGTACTAGTGTACTGAGGTGCTTAGTAAGTGTTTGTTGAATGGATAAACAGATATATTCTAAGAGTGTCTCATCTTCTCACATGAATAGACCTGACCTACTCTTAGTGCTGATTGCTTTTAATGGCTCTAACCCTCAAGGAGTACAGCCACCCTTCAGGAATGCAGAAGTCCCTGTACCATGTCCTAAGACTTTGTGGTTTCCCCGTTATGACATTTTCTCCTAACTGGTTGTCTATTTTCCCCCTTCCAACTCATTCCCCCTGCTCTATCACACATACCCTAGATAATAAGGAGAGTTTGTTAATCATTCCAAACACTATATATTTGCCCTTATTAAACCAGTTAACATGTTTACTACACTGTACTGAAATATCCTGTTTACTTGACTGTCTCCCTAATTGAAAGGCAAACTACTTAAGTCTATCCCCTGCATCCAGAACAATGTCTGGTATATGGTTGATATGCAATAGTTTATTATTAAACAAGTGAATGAATTCATACCTTGATCATTTTCACTTTTCATACTTGGTATATTCTTTTGTTTTTGTTGTTGTTGTTAGTTTGTTTTTTGAGACAGAGTCTCACTCTGTCGCTCAGGCTGGAGTGCAGTGGTGCCATCTCAGCTCAAAGTGCTGGGATTACAGGCATGAGCCACAGTGCCGGGTCATATTTAGTGTTAATATATTCAACATACCAAATTCTACAATCTGTATACTGGGTATATAATCTGCTGAGTACCAGAGAGTATCTAAAGATGGCCTAGATTCAAAGCTGATAATTAAAAGTAGAAATAAATGTAATAAGAAAAAGATAAATTGCTGTGCCTTGAAGTATTATTAGCAACCCCTGAGTAGCTAACTTAAGCAAAATTTATCAATTAAATTACTAGGATTTATTATTTTAAAAAATAATTTTAAAATTAATTTTTGAAAAGATAAATGGGTTTCTAAATATGTAAGATTAAAAATTAACATTTCTCTTTTCTTACCGTATCAGAAACTGGCCTCCAGCCATTGTTTTCTATACGATGATACCAGCCACTATGATCCTCTTCCTGAAGATGATCATTTTTATTACAAGATGTATGCTTTGCTGGAAGTTTTGCATAATTTCTAGGGCTGTTAGCACACAGATCTTCAATAGGTCTGTGAGTAAAAATCTTATAGTATATATCAGGTGGAAATTTAACCTGTAGATAGAAAAGTTCAAAGAACCATTGTAATGTAACTACAAAAATGTTTTACATTTTAAAAAATTACATTGTTTCAATTTCATAAAAATGTGTTTTAAAACTACTAAATAAGCATTCATCCATACTTACTCCACCTAATCTGAATCGCACATGAATGCCAGCAGCAGCATCTAGAAGCTCTGCCTATAAGAAAATATATTATTCTTAAATATTATTCTTCAGGATTCTGTATGTATCAATTCACTATTTCTCACTCTATTATTTTAAATAATTGCTAAATATTGACTATTTAGGAAATAGGTCAGGTGAACCAACCTCAAATAATCCATTTTAAATTAGAAAAATTGTTTAAAAAATTTTTTTGAGATGGGATTTCACTCTGTTGCCCAGGCTGGAGTGCGGTGGCACGATCTCAGCTCACTGCAGCCTTAACCTCTTGGGCTCAAGCAATGCTCCCATCTTGGCCTCCCAGATAGCTGAGACTACAGGTGTGCACCACCATGCCTGGCTAATTTTTTTTTTTTTTTTTTTTTTTTTTTTTTTGTGTGGAGACAAGAGTCTTTCTATGTTGCCAGGCTGGTCTCGAATTCTTGGCCTCCCAAAGTGCTAAGATTACAGGCATGAGCCACTGTGCTCAGCCATTTAAAAATGTTTTTTTGGAATTAGAAAATATTTTATGAGGCCAGCCATGGTGGCTCACACCTGTAATCCCAGAACTTTGGGAGGCCGAGGTGGGCGGATCATGAGGTCAGGAGATCGAGACCACAGTGAAACCCCGTCTCTACTAAAAATACAAAAAATTAGCTGAGCACGGTGGCAGGCACCTGTAGTCCCAGCTACTCAGGAGGCTGAGGCAGGAGAATGGCATGGACCCAGGAGGCGGAGTTTGCAGTGAGCCAAGATCGCGCCACTGCACTCCAGCCTGGGCGACAGAGTGAGACTCTGTCTCAAAAAAAAAAAAAAAAAAAAAGAAAAGAAAGAAAAGAAAAGAAAATATTTTATGAGCTAAGGACTTAGTTTCTTATGGACATCTATGGTAAATGAAAAAATGATACCAAACTGTTTCCTCTTTATGCAATATATAAACATAAAAGCCAAGTAATTTTTTAGTCATAAAACTTAACTTTTAAATAACTCCTCAAATAATACATATAAAATACTATCTTGCAGGTAAATTCAAAGAAAAAACTATGACTGATCAACTTAAATTCAACAGTAGATGACCTTTCCTAATTAGCTATTGTTAAATTTAAAAATCCATGTTTAAAATTCTGGGCCGGGCGTGGTGGCTCACACCTGTAATCCCAACACTTTGGGAGGCCAAGGAGGGTGGATCGTTTGAGGTCAGGAGTTCCAAAGCCAGCCTGGCCAACATGGTGAAACCCTGTCTCTACTAAAAATACAAAAATTAGCTGGGTGTGGTGTCGGGTGCCTGTAATTCCAGCTATGCTGGAGGCTGAGGCAGGAGAATCGCTTGAACCAGGGAGGTGGAGGCTGCAGTGAGCAGAGATTGCACCACTGCACTCCAGCCTGGGCGACAGAGACTCTGTCTCAATAAATAAATAAATAAAATAAAATAAAATAATGTAAGAATTGTATATAATAGGTTTTCTAGATTTTAGTTTGGTATGCAGCACCAAATGGAAAGTAGAGAAAAAAATTCTTGGTCCTTTATCAGAAGACAGTTCAATCTTGTCTCCTGATCATATCAGGTTAGATCGGAAAATAGATGTTATTCAACCTATAGAGTCTTAAAGACAACATTAATTTTGCAGAATAATCTTCTCTTGACTAAAACTTTTATGAATTCAAATATGAAGTGTGAGATCCTGTTATAAAACATATTTTCTATATTTGAGCCATAATAATATATACACATTTTTTTCACTAAGGTGGATGGATCTTAAGTGTACAGCTCCATGAATTTTCACATATGTATTGTACTCTCTTGTGCTTGGCTTATTTTGCTCAACATGAATCTGTGATAAATCTCTAAGATTCGTGTATGTAGTTGTAGATAGCAGCAGTTAGTTCTTTTTCACTGCTATCTACCATTCCATCATATAATAGAATATATGACAATTTATATTATTGTTGGACATTTGATATGTCTCTAGTTTTGGGTTAAAATGAATAAAACTACTGTGAACATTCATTTTCATGTCTTCTGTGGGTTATAGCAATCATTTCTCTTTGTTACATACCCAGGAATGAAACGTGAGAGGTCATGAGGTATATACGGTATGTAAGTATACAGATGGCCCCGACTTAAAGTGGTTCAACTTACAATTTTGACTACAATGCTGTGAA
This sequence comes from Symphalangus syndactylus, assembly GCF_028878055.3. NCBI lineage: Eukaryota > Metazoa > Chordata > Mammalia > Primates > Hylobatidae > Symphalangus > Symphalangus syndactylus. The sequence goes on from NC_072425.2 coordinate 125,272,542, forward strand.
AGTGATACGCATTCAGTAGAAATCATACTTCACATTTTGAATTTTGATCTTTTCCCAGGCTAGCAATATGTGGTATGATGCTCTTGTTGTGATGCTGGGCAGTGGCAGCAAGCCACAGCTTCCAGTCAGCCACATGATCACGAGGGTAAACAACTGATACTCTACAGCAGGGGTCCCCAACCCCCGGGCCATGGACTGGTACCAGTCCATGCATGGCCTGTTAGGACTGGGCCACACAGCAGGAGGTGAGTGGCAGGAGCATTGCTGCCTGAGCTCCCCATCCTGTCAGATCAGCAGCAGCATTAGATTCCCATAGATGCACAAACCCTCTTGTGAACTGCACATGCACAGGATCTAGGTTGCACATGCCTTATGAGAATCTAATGCCTGATGATTTGCAGTGGAACAGTTTCATCCCAAAACCATCCTCCACATCCCAAGTCTGTAGTAAAATTATCTTCCGCTAAATCGGTCCCTGGCACCAAAAAGTTAGGACTGCTGCTCTACAGTATAGACTAAGTTAAATTGGTAAGTTATGTTTGGCAGGTTAGGTATATTAAATGCAGTTTTTACTTATGATATTTTCACCTTACAATGAGTTCATCTTAACATAACCCTGCCATAAGCCAAGGAGCATCTGTAATTTGCTGTACTAGTGACTACCAAAGAGTTTTCCAAATTTTTCTAACAACCCCCCACCAGCAATATATGAGAGTTCTGGTTGCTCTGTCTCCTTATCAACATTTGGTACTGTCAATCCTAATTTTACCCATTCTGGTGGGGTTATAATGGTAGCTCATTGTAGTTTTTAATTGTATTTTCTTATGACTAACCATGCTGAGCACCTTGCATATGCTTATTGGCCATATGGATCTATCAGTCATGCTAGTGGTTTATCAATTTTATTAACATATTCAATGAACCAACTGGCTTTTATTTGCATAGTGGCACCATCATGGTTCAATGCAGCCTCAACCTCCCTGGCTCAACTGATCCTTCCACCTAACCATTCCAAGTAGCTGAGACTACAGGCACGCACCACCGTGACAGGCTAATTTTTTTTATTTTTTGTAGGTAAGGGATTTCTCCATGTTGCCCAGGCTGGTCTCAAACTCCTGGGCTCAAGTGATCTGTGCACCTTGGCTTCCCAAATTGCTGGGATTACAGGCGTGAACCACCCTGCCAGCCACTTCTACTTTCTGTTCATCGATTTCTGATTTTATCTTCACTATTTCCTTCCTTTTACTTTTTTCTTTTCTTTTCTTTTCTTTTTTTTTTTTGAGACAGAGTCTTGCTCTTCCGCCCAGTCTGGGGTGCAGTGGCCCGATCTGGGCTCACTGAAACCTCTGCCTCCTGAGTTCAAGCAATTCTCCTGCCTCAGCCTCCTGAGTAGGTGGGATTACAGGCACATGCGACCACGACTGGCTAATTTTTTCGTATTTTTAGTAGAGACGGGGTTTCACCATGTTGGTCAGGCTGGTCTTGAACTCCTGACCTCATGATCCCCCTGCCTTGGCCTCCCAAACTGCTGGGATTACAGGCATGAGCCACCATGCCCGGCCCCCTTCCTTTTACTTTCTTTGGTATTAATTTGGTTATCTTTTTCTAGCTTGAAGTGTAAACTTTGTAAATTGATTTTTAATTTTTCTTCTTTTCTAATATTTGCATTTAGAGGTATAAATTTCTGTCTGAGCTCTACTTTAGACACATTCCACAAGTTTTGATGTCGTATTTTCATTATGACTTAGTATAAAATATATTCTAATTTTCTCTTTTAATCCATAGATTATTTAATTTCATGTGCTTAATTTGCAAAAATTTGGTGGTTTTCTACTTCTGTATTCTCATTAATTTTTAGTTTAATTCCACTGGGACTAGAAAACATTCTCTGTGATTTCAAAACTTGGAAATTTGTTGAGACTTTCATTAAATCCAAGCATGTGATCTATTATGGGAAACATTTTCTGTGCACTTAAAAACAACATTACCGGAGGCTGAGGCAGGAGAACGGCGTGAACCCAGGAGGCGGAGCTTGCAGTGAGCCGAGATTGCGCCACTGCACTCCAGCCCGGGCGACAGAGCGAGACTCTGTCTCAAAAAAAAAAAAAACAACATTACTTTTGCAGAACTGTAGACATTTTGCAGTGTTGCAAAAGTAGTGACAGTGTTCTCTCTATATATCAATTAGGTAAAGAATTTAAAATCTACAATACCTGTACTAAATTTTTTTGCATGCTTGATTCTATCAGTTTACCAAGAGAGTTGTGTTAAAATCTTCGACTATGCTTGATGATTACTGTATTTCTTCTGGTAATTATGTAAGTTTTTGTCTTATAAGTACAGAATTTTTATATTTCTCTATTGAACTATCATTATGAAACTGCTCTCTTTATATCTCACAAAACTTTATCCCTTAAAGCTTAATTTGTCCAATACTAACATAAAGACACTGATTTTCTTTTTCTTTCTTTTTTTTTTTTTTTGAGATGGAGTTTTGCTCTGCCATCTAGGCTGGAGTGCAGTGGTATGATCTCAGCTCACTGAAACCTCTGCCTCCCAGGTTCAAGTGGTTCTCCTGCCTCAGCTTCCCAAGTAACTGGGATTAACTTTTGCCTGACTAAATTTTATATTTTTAGTAGAGACGGGGTTTCACCATGTTGGCCAAGCTGGTCTCAAATGCCTGACCTCAAGTTATCCACCCACCTCGGCCTCCCAAAGTGTTGGGATTACAGGCTTGAGCACCGCGCCTGGTCTGACTTTCTTTTAATTAAAGTTTGCATGATGTATATTTTTCCATTGTCTTATTCTTATTGTTTTATATTCTTATTGTTTAAAGTATGCCTCAAAAATAATAAACAGATGGGGTTTTTGTCAGTCTGACAACCTTTGCTTTCATTTGGGTTCTTTAGCCTATTTACATGTAAAACATACACATGAAATCATATAAAATGCTCAATTAAAACCAGAGAAGGCAGAAAAATAAAGGAATACAGAAAAAAAAAACAATGGGAACAAACAGGAAACAATTACAAATACAATAAATATCAATTGAACTATATCAATAACTTTAAATGTCAATGACCTACATATACCAATTAAAAAGGGCAGATCAGAGACTGTCAGAGTGGATAAAAAATCAAGACCCAACTATATGTTATCTGCAAGCAACCCACTTTAAATATAAAGACACAGATTAATAACAAAGAAAAGAACAAAGACCAACCTGGGCAATACAGTGAGACTCTGACTCCACACAAAAAAACTTAAAATTAGCTGGGTGTGGTGGCATGCACCAATAGTCCCCAGCTACTGCAGAGGCTGGGGCGGGAGGATCACTTGAGCCTGGGAGGTCAAGGGCTGCAGTGACCCATTATGACACCACTGCACTCCAATCTGGACAACAGAGTGAGGCTTTATCGAAGAGGAAGAAAGAAGAAAGAAGAAAGAAGAAGAAGAAGAAAGATATATGATACTAACACTAATAGAATGAAAACTGAGCTGCTATATTAATTTCAGACAAGGCCAAATTCAGATCAAGGAAAACTGTCAGGACTAAATGGAGCATTACATGATGATAATGTATGTACTTAACAACAAAGCAGCAAAATATGTGAAGCAAAAACTGATAAAACTGCAAGAAAAAATATAGTAATTTACTATTATAATTGGAGATTTCAATACCCCTCTATCAGTAATTGACAGATTCAGCAAGTCAGAAAACCAGTAAGGCCATAATTGAACTGAACAGCAGCATAAATTAACTGGATCCAATTGACATTTATAAAACACTTATTTGAACAACAGAATATATATTCTTCTCAAGCACAGACAAAATATTTGGCAAGACAGACCACATTCTGGGCCATAAAACACACCTTAATACACTTTTTTATTTGTACAAATTTGTGCAGTATATGTGCAATTTTGTTACATGCATAGAATGCAGAGTGGTCAAGTCAGGGCTTTTAGGGTATCCATCACCCAATTAATGTACATTGTATCCATTAACTAATTTCCCATCATCCACTTTCCTCCAACCAGCTCATCCTTCTAACTCTCCATTGTCTATCACTCCACTCTCTACGTTCATGTGTATAAATTTTTGGCACCCACTTCTATGTGAGAACATTTGATATATATATAAGATCTTGTCATCAGTAAAAAAAGATAATCTGACTTCTTATTTTCCCATTTGAATGCCTTTTATTTCTTTCTCTTGCCTGATTGCGCTGGCTAGGACTTCAGTACTGTCCTGAATTGGAGTGGTAATAATGAGCATCCTTGTCTTTTTCCAGTTCTTAGAGGAAGTGCTTTCAACTTTTCCCCATTCCGTACAATATTAGCTGTGGATTTGTCATATATGGGCCTATCTTAACAAATTTAAAAGGAATAGAAATCATACAAAGTATACTCTCACACCTCAATAGTATTAAACTAGAAATCAGTAACAGAGAGATAACTGGAAAACCCCAAAACTTGAAAATTAAACAACACACTTCTAAATAACAAGTAGGTCAAATAAAGAGTCTCAAGAAAAGTTAAAAATACTTTGAAATAAATGAAAACGAAAATACAACTTACTAAAATCTGAGGGATTCAGCAAAAACAGAGCTTACAGGAAAATTTATAGTACTGAATGTGTGTATTAGAAAACAAAAAATATCTGAAAGAAATAATCTAATGTGCTGCCTTGAGGGACTAGAAAAGCAAAGCAAATTAAATTCAAAGCAAGCAGATGAAAATAAATAATAAAGATTACAGCAGAAATCAATGAAATTGATAATAAGAAATCTATAGAGAAAATAAACAAAAAGCTGGTTTGAAAAGATCAATAAAATTGATAAGCTTCTGGCTAGGGTAACTAAGAAAAAAAGACAGATATTACATATTACTAATATCAGAAATGGTCCTTGTCATTTCTGTCTAATTGAATACTTTATTGTCATGATGACAGTTACTCTTCATGGACGTCTTAATCTTCCACACACATCCCCTTTTTTTGGAATAACATTTGGAAAGAATGAAAATGGTGAAGAAAAAAAAGAAACAAAATAGAGGTCATCACTACTGATTGCATGGACACTAAAAAGGATAATAAACAAATTTTATGAGCACAAATAACTATGCCCTCAAATTTTATAACCTAGATGAAAGGGACTAATTCCCTAAAGACATAATCTACCAAAAATCACAGAAGTAGTACATAATTTTTTTTGTTTTTTTTTTTTCTTTGAGACAGAGTCTTGCTCTGTCGCCCACGCTGGAGTGCAGTTGTGCGATCTCGGCTCACTGTAATCTCCACCTCCTGGGTTCACGCCATTCTCCTGCCTCAGCCTCCCGAGTAGCTGGGACTACAGGTGCCCGCCACCACGCCCAGCTAATTTTGTTTTGTATTTTTAGTAGAGACAGGGTTTCACCATGTTAGCCAGGATGGTCTCGATCTCCTGACCTCGTGATCCACCCACCTCGGCCTCCCAAAGTGCTGGGATTACAGGCGTGAGCCACCGCGCCCGGCCAGAAGTAGTAGATAATTTTAATAGGCCTATCTCTATTAAAGAAATAGAATCAATAATTAAAACTTTTCAAAACAGAAAGAACAAGGCCCAGATGGATTCACTGGTAAATTCTACCAGACATTTAAATAAGGAATTTATCTTACTATTTACAGTCTCTTCCAGAAAATAAAATCAAAGGGAATACTTCCTAACACATTTCATGAGGCCAGCATAACCCTAATACAAAAACCACACAGAGACATTACATGAAAGGAAAACTAGGCTGGGCATGGTGGCTCACGCTTGTAATCCCAGCACTTTGGGAGGCAAAGGCGGGCGAATCACGAGGTCAGGAGATTGAGACCACGGTGAAACCCCGTCTCTACTAAAAATACAAAAAATTAGCCGGGCGTGGTGGCGGGTGCCTGTAGTCCCAGCTACTCAGAGAGGCTGAAGCAGGAGAATGGCATGAACCCGGGAGGCGGAGCTTGCAGTGAGCCAAGATTGCGCCACTGCACTCCAGCCTGGGCGACTGAGCGAGACTCCGTCTCAAAAAAAAAAAAAAAAAAAGGAAGGAAAACTATAGACCAATATCTCTCATGAGCATAGACTTAAAAATCCTCAAAAAATTAGTAAGTCAAATCCAACAATGTATAAAAATAATTATACACCATGATCAAGTGGGATTTATTATGTGAGGCCACTATTACATTGTATCAACAGGCTAAAGAAGAAAAGTCATATGATCATATTAGTAGATGCAGAAAAAGCATTTGACAAAATCCAACACCCATTCATGATAAAAACTTTAGCAAACTAGGACTAGAGGGGAACTTCCTCTACTTAATAATATCTACAAGAAACATACACCTAATATCATACTTAATGGTGAGAAACTAAATGTTTTCCTACAAAGATGTCCCCTCACCTTTTCTATTCAACATCACACTGGAAGTCCTAGCTAATGCAATAAGACAAGAAAAGGAAATGAAAAGTATACAGATTGAGAAGAGGGAAAAAAAACTGTCTTTGTTCACAGATGACATGATTATCTATGTTAAAAAATCCCAATGAATCACAAGGTTAATATACTAATCAACTGCTTTATTATATACCAGCAATAAGCAACCGGAGTTTGAAATTTTAAAACACAATGTCATTTATATCAGCATGCAAAAAAGTAAAATACTTAGGTATAAATCTAACAAAATATATAAAAATCGATATGAGGGAAACTACAAGACTGTGATGAAAGAAATCAAAGAAGATTTAAATGAATGGAGAGATATTCCATACACCTGAATAGGAAGACTCAATATTGTCGAGATGTCTCTTCTTCCCATCTTTCTTGATCTATAGATTCAAGGCAATCTTAATAAAAATCCCAGGAACTTATTTTGTGTATAAGGACAAACTGATTATAAATTTTAAGTGGAAAGGCAGAAGACCCAGAATAGCCACTATAATGTTGAAGGTGAACAACAAAGTTGGAGAATTGACACTACCCAACTTCAAGACTTACCATGAAACTACAATAATCAAGACAGTGTGGTACTGGTGAAAGAATACACAAATGAATCAATGGAACAGAAGACAGAGCCCAGAAACAGACCCACACAAACATAGTTAACTATTCTCTGACAAAAGAGCAAAGGCAATTTAGTGGAGAAAGAATAGTCTTCAACAAACGGTGCTGGAACACCATTTGGACATTGCGGGGATCCACATTCAAGAAAAAAAAAATCTAGACAAAGATCTTACACCTTTCACAAAACAGTAACTGAAAATGGATCATAACTCAAATGTAAAATGCAAAACTATATAACTCTTAGACGATAATACAGGAGGAAATCTAGGTGAGCTTGGGTTTGGTGATGACTTTTTAGATATAACACCAAAAGCATAATAGATAGGACGGACTTCATTAAAAAGTTGTACTCAATGAAGGGCATTAAGATAATGAAAAGACAGGTCATAAACTGGGAAGAAAATACTTGCAAAACACATATCTGATAAAGGGCTGGTATTTAAAATATACAAAGAACTCTTTAACCTTCACTGTAAGAAAACAAACAATCTGAATTAAAAATGGGCAAAGGACCTGTAAAGCTATCTCACTAAAGAAGATATACAGACGATACATAAGCATATGAAAAGATGGTCAACGTTGTATGTCATTAAGGAATTACAAATTAAAACAGCAATGAGGGCCCGGGCATGGTGGCTTAAGCCTGCAATCACAGCACTTTGGGAGGCTGAGGCAGTTGGATCACTTGAGGTCAGGAGTTCGAGACCAGCCATGGCTAACATGGTGAAATCCCGTCTCTACTAAAAATACAAAAATTAGACGGGCGTGATGGGGTGTGAATTCCAGCTACTCGGGACACTGAGGCAGGAGAATCACTTGAACCTGGGAGGCAGAGGTTGCAATGAGCTGAGATTGTGCCACTGCACTCCAGCCTGGGTGACAGAGACTCCATGTCAAAAGAACAACAACAAAACAAAAACAATGAGATACCTCTATGCACCTATTAGAATGATCAAATTCAAATACTGACAATACTAGATGCTAGCAAGGATATGGAGTGCTAATTCTTTGCTGGTGGGAATGCAAAATGGCACAGCCACTTTGGAAAAGGTTTGGCAGTTTCTTATTGAACTAAATCTACTCTTACCATCCATCAGCAGAGAATTTAAAAGTACAACAGCAAGAGTATATATGTCAAAGGGGATAATGAGAAATAAGTGCATTGTCTGGGAGAAGATAAAAATGCAAATCTATATATGATTTCATAAGTCAAATATGCATGTTGCAATCTCTTAAGTGTAAAAGAATGATAATATATAGAGAAAAATATAAAACAAAAAAACTCATTCCCATAGAAGGCCATAACATGTTGAAAAAGAACGTAGAACGTCTGAGACATACAGAGAGTAAACAGTAACAGGGTAGATTTAAATCCCCAAATATCAGTAATTACATTACATGTGAATGAAGTAAACGTTCTGACAAAAGACAAGGAGTATCCTACTGGATAAAAAATGTTAGCTAACAACCTGCTGCCAGGTCAGGTTCGGCGGCTCACGCCTGTAATCCCAGCACTTTAGGAGGCCGAGGCGGGAGGATTGCCTGAGTTCAGGAGTTTGAGACCAGCCTGGGCAAGATGGCAAAACACCATCTCTACTAAAAATACAAAAAGTTAGCCGCGTGTGGTGGCGCATGCCTGTAATTCCAACTACTGGGAAGGCTGGGGCATAGGAATGCTTGACCCCAGGAGGTGGAGGTTGCAGTGAGCTGAGATAGATAGTGCCACTTCACTCTAGCCTGGGCAACAGAATGAGACTCTGTCTCCAAAAAAAAAAAAAAAAAAAAAAACCTGCTGCCTACAAAAAGACACACCAAAAATGTAAAGATTCAGAATGTTGGAAGTAAAATAACAAGAAAGATATATCATGCAAATAAGAGACAGTTGCTGTGCACATGTTCTCACTCATAATGGGAGTTGAACAATGAGAACAAACACATGGACACAGGGAGCAGAACACCACACTCCGGGGCCTGTCGGCAAGTGGGGGGCTAGTGGAGGGATAGCATTAGGAGAAATACCTAATGTAGATGACGGGTTGATGAGTGCAGCAGACCACCATGGCACGTGTATACCTATGTAACAAACCTGCACATTCTGCACATGTATCTAAAAACTTAAAGTATGATAATAAAAAAACGAAACACAATATTATTGACAATAAAACTTTCTGATTTGTTAAAAAAAGAGACACTTGGTGTGGTTGTATTAATACCAGAAATTTGAGACCTTAAGGGACACACTTTATAATGATAAAATGTTCAATTCAAGAAAGATACAATAATCTTAAGTATTCACTTAATAACATGGTCTCAAATATATACAAACCACCAGAAAAATAGACAAATCTTCAGTCATAGTGGAAGCTTTTAATACATATCTCTCAGTAACTGATAGTATAACTAGACAAAAATATTCAGTAAGGCTATAGAAGATTTGATCAACATAACTGAAAAATTTGACCTAATTGACATCTATGCAATACTATGCTCAATAACTAATATATATTCTTTTCAAGTACAGATAAAAATTTATAAAAAATAGACAACAGAGGATTGAAAGTACAGCACAATCAAGATAAGGGCTGAGAACAAAAAGACAACTGGCTAACTTCCAAATGTCCAGGAATTTAAAAGTACAATTCTAAATAACTAAAATAAAGTAGAAATTTTAAAATATTTTGAATTGAATTTGATATGAAAATATGACATATCAAAACTTGTAAGCTGCAGCTAAAACCATTCTTAGATAAAAATTTATGTCCTTAAATACATATATCAGAAAAGGCTACAAATCAATAAATTCAGCGTCCATTTCAAAAAGTTAGAAAAATAACAGCAAACAGAATTCAAAGAAAATATAAAGAAGGAAATAATAAACAGCAGAAAATGATGAGGTAGGACACAAATGAACAATACAAAGAAACAACAAAGCTAAAAATTGTTTTTGGAAAAGACTAATAAAACTAATAAACTCCAAAGAGACTGCTCAAGAAAAAAAAGAGGAGACGCAAATAACCAACACCAGGAATAAAATAAAGATAACTATTACAGATTCTAAGACATTAGAAAGATCATAAAAGGTATTATGAATAATTTTAAGCTAATAAATTTGAAAATTTAGATGAAAACTTCCTAGAAAAATATAACTTATCAAAGCTAGCACAAGAAGAAATACAAAATAGAAATAGAACTATAATTCTAAATTGAATGTAATTTAAAATCTTTTCATGGAGAAAACTTCTGGCACAGATGGCTTGATTAGTAAATCCTTACAAAGTACATTTAAGGATGAAATAACACTCAATGTAAAAAAGAAATTCAGAAAATAAACAGAGTAGAAACATTTCCCAGTTTGTTTTGGGAGGCCAGCTAAATGTGATACCAAAATCTGACAGAGACAGTAAATTACATGTTCTGCAGGAACACAGGTGCAAATATTTATACCAAATATTAGCAAACTAAATTCAGTGATATTTTAAAGGGATAAGATAATCATAACCAAAATGTACCTATTCTAGGAATACTAAGAAGATTTAACATTCAAACAAAAAATAAGAACAAAAGAAAAATGGTATCTCAATTAAAGCAAAAAAGGTCTCATAAAATTTAGCATCTGTTCTTGGATTTCTAAAAAACTATTGTCTGGGCACAGTGGCTCATGTCTGTAATCCTAGCACTTTCAAAGGCCAAGGAAGGAGGATTGCTTGAGGACAAGAGTTTGAGACCAGTCTGGGCAACAAAAAAAGTTTTAAAAAATTAGCTGGGCATGGTGGCCCACACCTGTGGTCCCAGCTACTTGGGAGGCTGAGGTGGAAGGATCACTTGAGCCCAGGAGGTTGAGGCTGTAGTGAGCTATGATGGCACCACTGCACTCCAGCCTGGGTAACAGAGTGAGACCTGGCCTCTAAAAACAAAATAAAAAAACTCTTTTAGTTCAACAGGAATACAAGGAAACTTCCTTAATCAGATAAAAGGATTCTATAACAAACAAACAAACAAAAATAGCATACCTCATACTTAATGATGAAATATTGATCCTTTCCCTCTGAAATCCAGAATAAGATAGTGGTTATCACTTCTATTCACCATTACTGAAGGCTCTAGCCAGTATATAATGGCAAGAAAAAGAAATAAAACGTATCATGTTTGAAAAGGCAAAAACAAAACTCATTGAGGATGACACGATTGTTTATATTGAAAATCCAAAATAATCAATGTACACATTATTAGAATTAATAAATGAGGACTGCAAAGTTGTTGGGAACAAAGCTAATATGCAAAAATTGATTGTCTTTCTACATAACAGCATCAAAAATAAGAAAATAAAAATTTTGTAATTACCATTTATAGGAGCATTAAAAAGCAAGTTATAGGGGTGGAACCAAGATGGCCGAATAGGAACAGCTCCGGTCTCCAGCTCCCAGCCCCAGCGACACAGAAGACGGGTGATTTCTGCATTTCTGCTTGAGGTACCGGTTTCATCTCACTAGGGAGTGCCTAACAGTGGGTTCAGGACAGTCGGTGAAGCGCACTGTGCGCGAGCCGAAGCAGGGCGAGGCATTGCCTCACTCGGGAAGCGCAAGGGGTCAGGGAGTTCCCTTTCCTAGTCAAAGAAAGGGGAAACAGACGGCACCTGGAATATCGGGTCAGTCCCGTCCTAATACTGCGCTTTTCCAACGGGCCTGGAAAACGGCACACTAGGAGATTGTGTCCCGCACCTGGCTCGGAGGGTCCTATGCCCACAGAGTCTTGCTGATTGCTAGCACAGCAGTCTGAGATCACGCTGCAAGGCGGCAGCGAGGCTGGGGGAGGGGCGCCCGCCATTGCCCAGGCTTGCTTAGGTAAACAAAGCAGCCAGGAAGCTCGAACTGGGTGGAGCCCACCACAGCTCAAGGAGGCCTGCCTGCCTCTGTAGGCTCCACCTCTGGGGGCAGGGCACAGACAACCAAAAACTCAGCGAGAACCTCCACAGCCTTAAATGTCCCTGTCTGACTGACAGCTTTGAAGAGAGTAGTGGTTCTCCCAGCACGCAGCTGGAGATCTGAGAACGGACAGACTGCCTCCTAAAGTGGGTCCCTCACCCCTGAGCAGCCTAACTGGGAGGCACCCTCCCAGTAGGGACAGACTGACACCTCATTCAACCGGGTACTCCTCTGAGACAAAACTTTCAGAGGAACTATCAGACAGCTGAATTTGTGGTCTCACGAAAATCCGCTGTTCTGCAGCCACCGGTGCTGACACCCAGCCAAACAGGGTCTGGAGTGGACCTCTAGTAAACTCCAACAGACCTGCAGCTGAGGGTCTTGTCTGGTAGAAGGAAAATTAACAAACAGAAAGGACATCCACACCAAAAACCCATCTGTACATCACCATCATCGAAGACAAAAAGTAGACAAAACCACAAAGATGCGGAAAAAACAGACCAAAAAAACTGGAAACTCTAAAAAACAGAGCACCTCTCCTCCTCCAAAGGAACGCAGTTCCTCACCAGCAACGGAACAAAGCTGGATGGAGGATGACTTTGATGAGTTGAGAGAAGAAGGCTTCAGACGATCAAACTACTCTGAGCTACGAGAGGAAATTCAAAACAATAGCAAAGAAGTTAAAAACTTTGAAAAAAAATTAGAAGAATGGATAACTAGAATAACCAATGGAGAGAAGGGCTTAAAGGAGATGATGGAGCTGAAAGCCAAGTTTCGAGAACTACGCGAAGAATGCAGAAGCCTCAGTAGCAGATGCGATCAACTGGAAGAAAGGGTATCGCTGATAGAAGATGAAATGAATGAAATGAAGAGAGAAGGGAAGTTTAGAGAAAAAAGAATAAAAAGAAATGAACAAAGCCTCCAAGAAATTTGGGACTATGTGAAAAGACCAAACCTACGTCTGATTGGTGTACCTGAAAATGATGGGGAGAATGGAACCAAGTTGGAAAACACTCTGCAAGATATTATCCAGGAGAACTTCCCCAATCTAGCAAGGCAGGCCAGCATTCAGATTCAGGAAATACAGAGAACGCCACAAAGATACTCCTTGAGAAGGGCAACTCCAAGACACATAATTGTCAGATTCACCAAAGTTGAAATGAAGGAAAAAATGTTAAGGGCAGCCAGAGAGAAAGGTCGGGTTACCCACAAAGGGAAGCCCATCAGACTAACAGCTGATCTCTCAGCAGAAACTCTACAAGCCAGAAGAGAGTGGGGGCCGATATTCAACATTCTTAAAGAAAAGAATTTTCAACCCAGAATTTCCTATCCCGCCAAACTAAGCTTCATAAGTGAAGGAGAAATAAAATACTTTACAGACAAGCAAACGCTGAGTGATTTTGTCACCACCAGGCCTGCCCTAAAAGAGCTCCTGAAGGAAGCACTAAACATGGAAAGGAACAACCGGTACCAGCCCCTGCAAAAACATGCCAAATTGTAAAGACCATCGAGGCTAGGAAGAAACTATAGCAACTAACGAGCAAAATAACCAACTAACATCATAATGACAGGATCAGATTCACACATAACAATATTCACGTTAAATGTAAATGGGCTAAATGCTCCAATCAAAAGACACAGACTGGCAAACTGGATAAGGAGTCAGGACCCATCAGTGTGCTGTATTCAAGAAACCCATCTCACGTGCAGAGACACACATAGACTCAAAATAAAGGGATGGAGGAAGATCTATCAAGCAACTGGAAAACAAAAAAAGGCAGGGGTTGCAATCCTAGTCTCTGATAAAATAGACTTAAACCAACAAAGATCAAAAGAGACAAAGAAGGCCATTACATAATGGTAAAGGGATCAATTCAACAAGAAGAGCTAACTATGCTAAATATATATGCACCCAACACAGGAGCACCCAGATTCATAAAGCAAGTCCTCAGTGACCTACAAAGGGACTTAAACTCCCACACAATAATAATGGGAGATTTTAACAACACACTGTCAGCATTAGACAGATCAACGAGACAGAAAGTTAACACGGATATCCAGGAATTGAACTCAGCTCTACATAAAGTGGACCTAATAGACATCTACAGAACTCTCCACCCCAAATCAACAGAATATACATTTTTTTCAGCACCACACCACACCTATTCCAAAATTGACCACATAGTTGGAAGTAAAGCTCTTCTCAGCAAATGTAAAAGAACAGAGATTATAACAAACTGTCTCTCAGACCACAGTGCAATCAAACTAGAACTCAGGATTAAGAAACTCAGTCAAAACCGCTCAACTACATGGAAACTGAACAACCTGCTCCTGAATGACTATTGGGTACATAATGAAATGAAGGCAGAAATAAAGATGTTCTTTGAAACCAACGAGAACAAAGGCACAACATACCAGAATCTCTGGGACACGTTCAAAGCAGTGTGTAGAGGGAAATTTATAGCACTAAATGCCCACAAGAGAAAGCAGGAAAGATCCAAAATTGACACCCTAACATCACAATTAAAAGAACTAGAAAAGCAAGAGCAAACACATTCAAAAGCTAGCAGAAGGCTAGAAATAACTAAAATCAGAGCAGAACTGAAGGAAATAGAGACACAAAAAACCCTTCAAAAAATTAATGAATCCAGGAGCTGGTTTTTTGAAAAGATCAACAAAATTGATGGACTGCTAGCAAGACTAATAAGAAAAGAGAAAAGAATCAAATAGATGCAATAAAAAACGAAAAAGGGGATATCACCACCGATCCCACAGAAATACAATCTACCATCAGAGAATACTACAAACACCTCTATGCAAATAAACTAGAAAATCTAGAAGAAATGGATAAATTCCTCAACAAATACACCCTCCCAAGACTAAACCAGGAAGAAGTTGAATCTCTGAATAGACCAATAACAGGTTCTGAAATTGTGGCAATAATCAATAGCTTACCAACCAAAAAGAGTCCAGGACCTGATGGATTCACAGCTGAATTCTACCAGAGGTACAAGGAGGAACTGGTACCATTCCTTCTGAAACTATTCCAATCCATAGAAAAAGAGGGAATCCTCCCTAACACATTTTACGAAGCCAGCATCGTCCTGATACCAAAACCTGGCAGAGACATAACCAAAAAAGAGAATTTCAGACCAATATCCTTGATGAACATTGATGCAAAAATCCTCAATAAAATACTGGCAAACCGAATCCAGCAGCACATCAAAAAGCTTATCCACCATGATCAAGTGGGCTTCATCCCTGGGATGCAAGGCTGGTTCAACATACGCAAATCAATAAATGTAATCCAGCATATAAACAGAACCAAAGACAAAATCACATGATTATCTCAATAGATGCAGAAAAGGCCTTTGACAAAATTCAACAACCTTCATGCTAAAAACTCTCAATAAATTAGGTATTGATGGGACGTATCTCAAAATAATAAGAGCTATCTATGACAAACCCACAGCCAATATCATACTGAATGGGCAAAAACTGGAAGCATTCCCTCTGAAAACTGGCACAAGACAGGGATGCCCTCTCTCACCGCTCCTATTCAACATAGTGCTGGAAGTTCTGGCCAGAGCAATCAGGCAGGAGAAGGAAATAAAGGGTATTCAATTAGGAAAAGAGGAAGTCAAATTGTCCCTGTTTGCAGATGACATGATTGTATATCTAGAAAACCCCATTGTCTCAGCCCAAAATCTCCTTAAGCTGATTAGCAACTTCAGCAAAGTCTCAGGATACAAAATTAATGTACAAAAATCACAAGCATTCTTGTACACCAATCACAGACAAACAGAGAGCCAAATCATGAGTGAACTCCCATTCACAATTGCTTCAAAGAGAATAAAATACCTAGGAATCCAACTTACAAGGGATGTGAAGGACCTCTTCAAGGAGAACTACAAACCACTGCTCAATGAAATAAAAGAGGATACAAACAAATGGAAGAACATTCCATGCTCATGGGTTGGAAGAATCAATATCGTGAAAATGGCCATACTGCCCAAGGTAATTTATAGATTCAATGCCATCCCCATCAAGCTACCAATGACTTTCTTCACAGAATTGGAAAAAACTACTTTAAAGTTCATATGGAACCAAAAAAGAGCCCGCATCGCCAAGTCAATCCTAAGCCAAAAGAACAAAGCTGGAGGCATCATGCTACCTGACTTTAAACTATACTACAAGGCTACAGTAACCAAAACAGCATGGTACTGGTACCACAACAGAGACATAGATCAATGGAACAGAACAGAGCCCTCAGAAATGATGCCGCATAGCTACAACTATCTGATCTTTGACAAACCTGACAAAAACAAGAAATGGGGAAAGGATTCCCTATTTAATAAATGGTGCTGGGAAAACTGGCTAGCCATATGTAGAAAGCTGCAACTGGATCCCTTCCTTACACCTTATACAAAAATTAATTCAAGATGGATTAAAGACTTATATGTTAGACCTAAAACCATTAAAATCCTACAAGAAAACCTAGGCAATACCATTCAGGACATAGGCGTGGGCAAGGACTTCATGTCTAAAACACCAAAAGCAATGGCAACAAAAGCCAAAATCGACAAATGGGATCTCATTAAACTAAAGAGCTTCTGCACAGCAAAAGAAACTATCATCAGAGTGAACAGGCAACCTACATAATGGGAGAAAATTTTTGCAACCTACTCATCTGACAAAGGGCTAATATCCAGAATCTACAATGAACTCAAACAAATTTACAAGAAAAAAACAAACAACCCCATCAAAAAGTGGGCAGAGGACATGAACAGACACTTCTCAAAAGAAGACATTTATGCAGCCAAAAAACACATGAAGAAATGCTCCTCATCACTGGCCATCAGAGAAATGCAAATCAAAACCACAGTGAGATACCATCTCACACCAGTTAGAATGGCCATCATTAAAAAATCAGGAAACAACAGGTGCTGGAGAGGATGTGGAGAAATAGGAACACTTTTACACTGTTGGTGGGACTGTAAACTAGTTCAACCATTGTGGAAGTCAGTGTGGCGATTCCTCAGGGATCTCGAACTAGAAATACCATTTGACCCAGCCATCCCATTACTGGGTATATACCCAAAGGACTATAAATCATGCTGCTATAAAGACACATGCACACGTATGTTTATTGAGGCACTATTCACAATAGCAAAGAGTTGGAACCAACCCAAATGTCCAACAATGATAGACTGAATTAAGAAAATGTGGCACATATACACCATGGAATACTATGCAGCCATAAAAAATGATGAGTTCGTGTCCTTTGTAGGGACATGGATGAAACTGGAAAACATCATTCTCAGTAAACTATCGCAAGGACAAAAAACCAAACACCGCATGTTCTCACTCATAGGTGGGAATTGAACAATGAGAACTCATGGACACAGGAAGGGGAACATCACGCTCCGGGGACTGTTGTGGGGTGGGGGGAGGGGGGAGGGACAGCATTAGGAGATACACCTAATGCTAAATGACGAGTTAATGGGTGCAGGAAATCAACATGGCACATGGATACATATGTAACAAACCTGCACATTGTGCACATGTACCCTAAAACCCTAAAGTATAATAAAAAAATAAAAAAATAAAAAAAATAACATAATGCTAGCCAAAAAAAAAAAAAAAAAAGCAAGTTATAAATCTAACAAAAGATATGCAAGACCTCTCTATAGAAAACTATAAAGCATTTGTTGAGAGAAAATTTAGAAGAACTAAATAATATTTCAAATTAGGTTTTCCAAAAGAAGACGCTTATATGTAGTTTGAGTGCCACAGGTTTATTAGGGCTCAATACCTATGGAGGAAAGGGGAGGGAAGAAGAACTGGGCAGAAGAAGAGTTGGAACTGCAATGTAAGCCACACAAAGCCTGGGCCAATCCTCCTGGGACCTCTAACGTGAATACTGCCAAAAGAGTTGATGCACATCACAATGGCTTCTAGACTCATCTCCTCACCCACCACATTCTGCTCAGTCACTGGACATGGGATTCCCTGGAAAGGGTTGACCTAGCATCAGGCATTTCTTTGCCATTAGGGTAGAAACTGAAGATCCTCACAGCTGGAGGCTGCCTGTGGACTGCAGTCCCTGAGATTGGGTAGTAAATCCTTCTTAAGGAGGGATCTAAGCAGCATATCCCTTATTTCCCACAAATGTTCATGAATTAGAGCTCTCAGTATTGTCACGATACCAGTTTTCCTCAAATTGAGCTAAATATTCAATACAATCCCGATCAACATTCCAATAGACTTTTAATTTAATTTTTAATTTTTTTTTTTTTAGAGATGGGGTCTCACTATGTTGCCCTGGCTGGTGTCAAACTCCTGAGCTCAAGTGATCCTCCTGCCTCAGCCTCCCAAAGTGCTGGGATTACAGGTGTCAGCCACCACACCCAGCCAAAATTCCAATAGACTTTAAAAATATGTTTTATTTTGGTAAAAATCCACACAACATAAATTAACCATTAGTGACATTTAGTACTTTCATATTGTACAGCCACTACTTCCACAATATTTTCATCACTCCAAAAGGAAATCCCATATCTATCAAGCAGTCACTTCCTTCACCCTAGCCCCCAACACCTGGCAAGCACTAGTTGTCTTTCTCTTTTTTGATAATCTCTATTTGTTCAGACATCTCCATGTATCTTTCTTCTCAGCCTCATTCTACCTAGATTTTTAGGTTTGCCTGTTCTTGCCTTGTCTGCCGTCTATTGCCTGAGGTGGCTGCAGGTCGTATATGATTTTAAATCCTATAAGCTGGCCCATCCCTGTGATGGCATGGAGAGGTGTGAAATAATGGGAAGCCTCTGTGCAGCTTCCTCGGGGAAATGCCAGACAGATCAAAATACACAACCAGGCCAGGTGTCATAGCTCACGCCTGTAATCCCAGAACTTTGGGAGGCCAAGGCGAGCAGATCACTTGAGGTCAGGAGTTCGAGACCAGCCTGGCCAACATGGTGAAACCCTGTCTCTACTAAAAATACAAAAAAAATTAGCTGGGCTTGGTGGTGGCGCCTGTAATCCCAACTACTTGGGAGGCTGAGGCAGGAGAATCACTTGAATCCGGGAGGTAAAGGTTGCAGTGAGCCAAGATCGTGCCACTGCACTCCAGTCTGGGTGACAGAGCAAGACTCCATCTCAAAAATAAAAACACACACACACAAACGTAACCACAATTTTTGAGAACAAGTTCTATATTTTACACTCTAGCCCCAAAAAGCCACACCAGGAATAGGGGCATTTGTTTCTATGGCTGCTGCCAAGCTGGAGAACAAGGGATGTTTGATAGGTAGGCAAAAACACCACCCTGCTTTCTTAAAGTTTAGTAGCCTTTTTCTCCATTAAAAGCATTCCCCTGTTTGCTCTAAGTTTTTAATTAGATTCCAGAATTCCAATAAAGTTGATTCTACAGCTATTCTTTTTTTTTGAGATGAAGTCTCATACTGTCACCCGGGTTGGTGTGCAGTGGTGCAATCTCAGCTCACTGCAACCTCTGCCTCCCTGGTCCAAGCGATTCTCCTGCCTCAACCTCCCGAGTAGCTGGGACTACACGCGCATGCCACCATGCCTGGCTAATTTTTGTATTTTTAGTAGAGACGGGGTTTCACTATGTTGGCCAGGCTGGTCTCGAACTCCTGACCTCGTGATCCGCCCGACTCAGCCTCCCAAAGTGCTGGGATTACAGGTGTGAGCCACCGCGCCCGGCCAACAGTTATTCTTAGAACTCCTTACTCTACAATTTTCACTTCCCCAATAGATTTATTTTGGTGTGGAAATTGAAAAGCTAATTCAAACATTTACGTGGAAATAAAAAGCATTCAAGAATAGCCTGGAGTGTTTTCTTGAAAAAGAACTGTAAGATTGGAGGTCTTCTCTACCATTTAATAGGATTGTTATAAAGCTGTAATAGTTATGACAACAGTAGAAAAATAGACCAATGGAACAGACGAATACATAAATGGCCACCTGATTTAATTACTTTAAAGGTGGCACCGCAGGGCAGTAGGGACAGGATAGTATTTTCAATAAATAGTGTTTAATCACTTGGATATCTATACGGAAGAATGAGCATGTTGACCTGGGCAGGGCATGGTGGCTCATACCTGTAATCTCAGCACTTTGGGAGCCAAGGTGGGCGGATCACGAGGTCAGGAGATGGAGACCATCCTGGCTAACATGGTGAAACCCCATCTCTACTAAAAATACAAAAATTAGCAGGGCATGGTGGTGGGCACCTGTAGTCCCAGCTACTCGAGAGGCTGAGGCAGGAGAATCACTTGAACCTGGGAGGCAGAGGTTGCAGTGAGCCAAGATCGCACCACAGGACTCCAGCCTGGGTGACACAGCAAGACTCTGTCTCAAAAAAAAAAAAAAAATGCTGACCTGTACCTCACACCATACACAGAGGCCAATCCCAGCTGGACTGTAGAACTAACTATAAAAGGCAAATCAATAAATCTTGCATAATATAAGAGAATATTTTTATAATCTTGGAGTTGGAAAAGGTTATAAAAAGCACCAGCTGTGCATTCCGGCCAGATATTATTCTTTTTGCACGATCTTCCCAACCTGCACACCAGGATATTCCCTAGGGTGCCTATGCCAACAAGGCCCTGGGTTTTAAGCACAAAATTGAGCAGCCCTTTGGGCAGACACCAAGCTAGCTGCAGTTTTTTTCATACCCCAGTGGCACCTGGAACACCAGCGAGACAGACCCATTCACTCCCCTAGAAAGAGGGCTGAAGCCAGGGAGCCAAGTGGTCTAGCTCAGCGGATCCCACCCCCATGGAGTCCAGCAAGCTAAAATCCACTGGCTTGAAATTTTTGCTGCCAGCACAACAGTATGAAATCAACCTGGGATGCTGGAGCTTGGTGGGGGGAGGGGCATCTGCAATTACTGAGGCTAGAGTAGGCTGTTTTCCTCTCACAGAGCATCTGGGGGAAGGGGTGGCTGTGGGTGTAGCTTCAGCAGACTTAAATGTTCCTGCCTGCCAGCTCTGAAGAGAGCAGCAGATCTCCCAGCACAGTGCTCAAGCTCTGCTAAGGGACAGACTGCCTCCTCCAGTAGGTCCCTGACCCCCATGCCTCCTGACTGGGAGACACCTCCCAGCAGGGGTTGACAGACACCTCATACAGGAGAGCTCTGGCTGGCATCTGGTGGGTGCCCCTCTGGGACAAAGCTTCCAGAGGAAGGAACAGGCAGCAATCTTTGCTGTTCTGCAGCCTCCGCTGGTGATACCCAGGCAAACAGGGTCTGGAATGGAACTCCAGCACATCCCGCAGACCTGCAGCAGAGGGGCCTGTTAGAAGGAAAACTAACAAACAGAAAGGAATAGCATCAACATCAACAAAAAGGACACCCACGCAGAAACCCCATTCGAAGGTCACCAACATCAAAGACCAAAGGTAGAGAAAACCACAAAGATGAGGAAAAACAGGCACTAAAAGGCAGAAAATTCCAAAAACCAGAACACCTCTTCTCCTTCAAAGTATCACAACTCTTCGCCAGCAAGGGAACAAAACTGGAGGAGAATGAGTTATAGGAAGTGACAGAAGTAGGCTTTGGAAGGTGGATAACAAACTCCTCTGAGCTAAAGGAGCATGTTCTAGCCCATGCAAGGAAGCTAAGAACCTTGAAAAGAGGTTAGAGGAATTGCTATCTAGAATAACCAGTTTAGAGAAGAATATAAATGACCTGATGGAGCTGAAAAACACAGCATGAGAACTTTGTGAAGCATACAGAAGTATCAATAGCCAAATCAATCAAGCGGAAGAAAGGCTATCAGAGATTGAAGATCAACTTAATGAAATAAAGCATGAAGACAAGATTAGAGAAAAAAGAATGAAAAGGGGTGAACAAAGCCTTCAAGAAATATGGGACTATGTGAAAAGACCAAACCTACATTTGATTGATATACCTGAAAGTGACGGGGAGAATGGAACCAAGTTGGAAAACACTCTCCCAATACAAGAGCACTCAGATTCATAAAGCAAGTTCTTAGAGACCTACAAAGAGACTTAGACTCCCACACAATAATAATGGGAGACTTTAACACCCCACTGTCAACATTAGACCAATCAACGAGACAGAAAATTAACAAGGATATTCAGGACTTGAACTCAGCTCTAGACCAAGCAGACCTAATAGACATCTACAGAACTCTCCACCCCAAAGCAACAAAAGATACATTCTTCTCAGCATCACATCACACTTATTCTAAATTGACCACATAATTGGAAGTAAACACTCCTCAGCAAATGCAAAAGAATGGAAATACTACCAGTCTGTCAGACCACAGTGCAATCAAATTAGAACTCAGGATTTTAAAACTCACTCAAAACTGCACAACTACATGGAACCTTAACAACCTGCTCCTGAATGACTACTGGATAAATAATGAAATGAAAGCAGAAATAAATAAGTTATTTGAAACCAATGAGAACAAAGACACAACGTACCAGAATTCCCAGGACACAGCTAAAGCAGTGTTTAGAGGGAAACTTATAGCACTAAATGGCCATAGGAGAAAGCAGGAAAGATCTAAAATTGACACCCTAACATCACAATTAAAAGAACTAGAGAAGCAAGAGCAAACACATTCAAAAGCTAGCAGAAGACAAGAAATATCTAAGATCAGAGCAGAACTGAAGGAGATAAGAGACACAAAAAACCCTGCAAAAAATCAGTGAATCCAGGAGCTGATTTTTTGAAAAGATTAACAAAACAGACCACTAGCCAGACTAACAAAGAAGAGAGAAGAATCAAATAGATACAATAAAAAATGATAAAGATATCACCACTGATCCCAGAGAAATACAAACTACCATCAGAGAATACTATACACACCTCTATGCAAATAAACTAGAAAATCTTGAAGAAATGGATAAATTCCTGGACACATACACCCTCTCAAGACTAAACCAGGAAAAAGTCGAATCCCTGATAGACCAATAACAAGTTCTGAAATTGAGGCAGTAATTAATAGGCTACCAACCAAAAAAATCCCAGGACCAGAAGGATTCACAGCTGAATTCTACCAGAGGTACAAAGAGGAGCTGGTACCATTCCTTCTGAAACTATTCCAAACAACAGAAAAAGAGGGACTACTCCCTAACTCATTTTATGAGGCCAGCATCATCCTGATATCAAACCCTGGCAGAGACACAACAAAAAAAGAAAATTTCAATCCAATATACCTGATGAACATCAATGTGAAAATCCTCCATAAAATACTAGCAAACTGAATCCAGCAGCACATCAAAAAGCATATCCATCACGATCAATTTGGCTTCATCCCTAGGATGCAAGGCTGGTTCAACATATGCAAATCAATAAATGTAATCCATTACATAAACAGAACCAATTACAAAAACCACGTGATTATCTCAATAGCTGCAGAAAAGGCCTTTGATAAAATTCAACACCCCTTCATGCTAAAAACTTTCAATAAACTAGGTATTCATGGAACGTATCTCAAAATAATAAGAGGTATTTATGACAAACCCACAGCCAATATCATACTGAATAGGCAAAAGCTGGATGTATTCCCTTTGAAAACCGGTATAAGACAAGGATGCCCTCACTCACCACTCCTTTCCAACACAGTATCGGAAGTTCTGGCCAGGGCAATCAGGCAAGAGAAAAAAATAAACAGTATTCAAATAGGAAGAGAGGAAGTCAAATTGTCTCTGTTTGCAGATGACATGATTGTATATTTAGAAAACCCCATTGTCTCAGCCCCAAATCTCCTCAAACTGATAAGCAACTTCAGCAAAGTCTCAGGACACACAATCAATCGGCAAAAATCACAAGCATTCCTATACACCAACAGACAAACAGAGACCCAAATAATGAGTGAACTCCCATTCACAATTGCTACAAAGAGAATAAAATACCTAGGAATAAAACTCACAAGGCATGTGAAGGACCTCTTCAAGGAGAACTACAAACCACTGCTCAAGGAAATAAGAGTGGACACAAACAAATGGAAAAACAGTCCATGCTCATGAATCGGAAGAATCAATACTGTGAAAATGGCCATACTTCCCAGAGTAATTTATAGATTCTATGCTATCCCCATCAAGGGACCATTGACTTTCTTCATAGAATTAGAAAAAACTACTTTAAATTTCATATGGAACCAAAAAAGAGCCCGTATAGCCAAGACAATCCTAAGCAAAAAGAACAAAGTTGGAGGCATCATGCTACCTGACTTCAAACTATACTACAAGGCTACAGTAACCAAAACAGCATGGTACTGGTACCAAAACAGATACATAGACCAATGGAACAGAACAGAGGCCTCAGAAATACCACCACACATCTCATCCTTGACAAACAAAACGAGCACATCTTTGACACCATCTCATCTTTCACAAACCTGACAAAAACAAGCAATGGGGAAAAGATTTCCTATTTAATAAATAGTGCTGGGAAAAATGGCTAGCCATAAGCAGAAAACTAAAACTGGACCCCTTCCTTACACCTTATACAAAAATTAACTCTAGATAAGACCTAAAACCATAAAAATCTTAGAAGAAAACCTAGGCAATACCATTCAGGACCTAGGCATGGGCAAAGACTTCATGATTAAAACACCAAAAGCAATGGCAATAAAAGCCAAAAGTGACAAATGGGATCTAATTAAACTAAAGAGCTTCTGCACAGCAAAAGAAACTATCGTCAGAATGAACAGGCGACCTACAGAATGGGAGAAAATTTTTGCAATCTATCCATCTGACAAAGGGCTAATATCCAGAATCTATAAGGAACTTAAACAAATTTACAAGAAAAAAACACCCCATCAAAAAGGGGGTGAAGGATATGAACAGATGCTCATCAAAAGAAGACAATTATGTGGTCAACAAACATATTTAAAAAAGCTCATCATCACTGGTCATTAGAAACATGCAAATCAAAACCAAAATGAGATACCATCTCACCCCAGTTAGAATGGCAATCATTAAATAGTCAGGAAAGAATAGATGCTGGAGAGGATGTGGAGAAATCGGAATGCTTTTACACTGTTGGTGGGAGTGTAAATTAGTTCTACCAATTGCGGAAGACAGTGTGACAATTCCTCAAGGATCTAGAACCAGAAGTACCATTTGACCCAGCAACCCCATTACTAGGTATATACCCAAAGGATTATAAATCATTCTACTATAAAGACACGGGCACACGTATGTTTATTGGAGCGCTGTTCACAATAGCAAAGACTTGGAACCAACCCAAATGCCCATCAACGACAGACTGGATAAAGAAAATGTGCCACATATACACCACGGAATACTATGCAGCCATAAAAAGGATGTGTTCATGTCCTTTGCAGGGACATGGATGAAGCTGGAAACCATCATTCTCAGCAAACCAACACAGGAACAGAAAACCAGACACAGCACATTCTCACTCATAAGTGGAAGTTGAACAATGAGAACACATGGACACAGGGAGGGGAACATCACATACTGGGGTCTGTAGAGGGGTGGGGGGGCTAGAGGAGGGACAGCATTAGGAGAAATACCTAATGTAGATGACGGGTTGATGTATGCAGCAAATCACCAAGGTACGTGTATACCTATGTAACAAACCTGCATGTTCTGCACATGTATTCCAGAACTTAAAGTATTAAAAAACAAACAAAAAAACAAAAATACCGAAAAACAAAACAGAACAAAAAACACCAGCTTGGTGTAGTGGCTCATGCCTGTTATCCCAGCACATTGGGAGGCCAAGGCATAAGGATTGCTTGAGCTCAGGAGTTTGAGACCAGCCTGCGCAACCTAGGGAGACTCCATCTCTACAAAAAATGAAAAAATTAGCTGGGCATGGTGGCATGTGCCTGTTGCTCCAGCTACTTGTGAGGCTGAGGTGGGAGGATCACTTGGGCCCAGGAGGTTGAGGCTGCAGTGAACTGTGATCACACACCACTGTGCTCCAGCCTGGGAGACAGAACGAGACCCTGTCTCAAAAAAAGAAAAAGAAAAAAGAGAAAAACAAATTAAAAAGGCGCCAAACATATAGGAAAATACTGATAAATTGAACTACATTAAAATTGAGAACTTTGTTCATCAAAAGACACCACTGCTTCAAAATAACCTAGAGGTTGCAGAAAGTGGGTAGAGGTATAGATGAAACAAGATTGGTTATGAATTGCTAACTGTTGAAGCTAGATGATGGGTACATGGTGGCTTATGACTTTACCCTTTCTCCTTTTGCATATATTTGACATTTTTTATAATAAAAAATCAAAGGAAAGACTCCATTAAGAGAGTGACAAGCCATAGAGTGAAAAAAAGATGCATGTAACACACATAACTGACAAAGGGCTTCTACAAAGAATATATAACCCTTGTGCATTATTGGTGAGAGTACAAAATTGTACAGCCACTGTGGAAAACAGTATGGTTGCTCCTAAAAAACTTAAAAATGGAATTACCATATGATCCATCAATTCCACTTCTGGATATATACCCAAAAGAATTAGAAGAAGGGTCTCAAAGAGATATTTGTATAACCATTTATAGAAGCATTATTCATAATAGCTAAAACATGTAAGCAACCCAAGTGTCCATCGGTGGATGAGTGAACAAGTGCAATATAGTATATACACACAATGGAATATTATTCAGCCTTAAGAAAGGAAAGAAATCCTGCAATAAACTATTACATGGGTGAATCTTGAAGACACTGTGCTAAGTGACATAAGCCAATCACAAAAAGACAAGTACTGTATAATTCCACTCCTATGAGGTAATTAGTCAAATTCATAGGGACAGGAGGTAGAATGGTAGCTGCTGGGAGATAGGTGGAGGGGAAAATAAGGAGTTACTGTTTAATGAGGATAGAGTTTTGGTTTTATAAGATGAAAAAATTTATGCAGATGGGTGGTGGTGATGGCTGGTGATGGTTACACACATTATAAATGTGTTTAGTACTACTGAATTGTTTTTTTTTTTTTTTTTTTGAGACAGAGTCCCGCTCTGTCGCCCAGGCTGGAGTGCAGTGGCTTGATCTCTGCTCACTGCAAGCTCCGCCTCCCATGTTCATGCCATTCTCCTGCCTCAGCCTCCTGAGTAGCTGGGACTACAGGCGCCTGCCACCACGCTCGGCTAATTTTTTTTTTTTTTTTTTTGTATTTTTAGTAGAGACAGGGTTTCGCCATGTTAGCCAGGACGGTCTTGATCTCCTGACCTCGTGATCCGCCTGCCTCGGCCTCCCAAAGTGCTGGAATTACAGGCGTGAGCCACAGTGCCCGGCCTGAACTGTATTCTTAAAAATCGTTAAGATAGTAAATTTTATATTATGTGTACTTTACCACAAAAAGTAAATTGAGAAAAAAGAAGTAGTTTTAAAAAAATACAAAGAACTGATTTTTAAAAGACCAATAAGGGGTACGGTGGTTTACATCTGTAATCCCAGCACTCTGGGAGGCCAAGGTCGGCAGATCACTTGGGTCCAGGAGTTCGAGACCAGCTTGAGCAACATGGCAAAACCCTGTCTCTACTGAAAATACAAAAAATTAGCTGGACGCGGTGGCATGCGCCTATAGTCCTAGTTATTCACGGGGCTGAAGCAGGAGGATTGCTTGAGTCCAGGAGGTTGAGGCTGCAGTGAGCCCTGATCGTGCCACTGCACTCCAGCCTGGGTGACAGAGTGAGACCTTGTCTTAAAAAAAAAATAAAACAAAACCCCAAAACCCATAAGGATAGGGAACACACACACACACACACGGGAGACTTGAATAAGCACTTTCCACATCACAAAAGTATCAGGGAGATACAAATTACAAACTGACAATATTATGTATTGGTGAGAATGTAAAGCACTAAGAATACCAAAGATTGCTAGTGCAAATATAAATTAGTACAATAGCTTTGGGAAATAATCTGGCATTATCTCCCAGCGTTGTGATAAGGATAATTTGTTGCTCAGCAATTCCATTTCTAGGTGTAGTATAAACAACAAAAAAAAGTGTACACTTATCCATGAGGAGACATGAAAATTCCCAGAAACAGTTATTAAAATAGCCCCAGACTAGAAAAAATACAAAGGTCAATCAACTGTAGAATGAATAAATAGCAATATATTCATAAAAGAGAATAATGCCTATTAATTAAAAATGAATGAATTTTAGCTACATAAATGTATTGTTGGATGAACAAATATATACCCCAAAGCATACTATAGGATTCTATTTATATACAGTTCGAAAATAGGAAATTAAAGTATTATGTTAGAATATAAAATAGTGGTTACCTTTTGGAAAGGGAGCTGGCAATGATTTGTAGGGTACCCGAAAGGAGTGATTTGGAGTATGAAAACATTGATCTGGGTGACGGTTACATAGGTGTTTGCTTTGTGATGATTCATTGAGCTATATATTTATGTTTTATGAACTTTCAACATATGTGTAATACTTTAATAAAAAGTTTTAAAAAGAAACAAATATGATGAGCACACTGAATTGATAAAGTAATCACATTTTAAGGAAAAATATAGGATGCTATATCAACAAGTAATGTCCTTACCTCTTTGGGATTAATATATTTCACTATCTGACGTGGTTCTCCTTGTCTTCTTAAATCAATCAGATTTTTAAAGTGTTGAAATATAGCGACATTCTAAAGGTTCAAACACAAGATTTTATGATCAAAACTGGATTTTCTATTTCTACTTAGCTTTTTGTCTAATCACGGCAAAAATGAATAAAGTACCATAAAATAGATTTTATGTATCCACACTAGATTTTAGAAATATTATGCACTCAGGGTTTGCTTTGATAACCCTAGTAATATTAGTATAATTCTCACAGTTTTATTCTTAAATTTGTAATTGCATCACTACCAACTATAAATGTAATATCCCAAACTTTGGTAAAGTCATCTCAGTGTACTCTCCAGAGTAATCTAGAAAAAAACCAAAATACAGACTACTGATTAAGAACCACTGAGTATGGGATGCTCTTGTCTGGATTCAGCTGTTAGTATTTAGCAGCTGTGACTCTCGACAAGTTGCTTAACCTCTTTGCACTCAGTTTCTTCAGCTATAACGTGGGAATCATAGTAGCCATCTCATACAGCTTTGGTGAGAAATAAATGAATTAATATTTGTAGAGCATGTAAAGCTTTCTGACACAAGAAAACATTCAATAAATATTAGCCATTGTTACCATTGCAGAATCCTCCTTATTCCTATAGTAATTCCACTGATTTATTACAGGATTCTGTAATGGTAACAACGATTAATATTTATTGAGTGTTTATTTTTCACATTAGTGCAAATTTTGCTAAACAATCCCTACCAATTAGTCCATCTTGGAAAATTATTTCTTTGGTAACTCTCCCCTCAAGCCCTATCTCCCTAAAAATGCTTTAATAACTCTTGGTAAACACCCCACTCCCAGTTTGCTTATGTTAAAGCAAATAAAATAAATTCAAATTTAAGTAATCCATAGTACCAATATAACAATCTAAAGCCCCACTACAATTGCCTATGGAAGATGGTACAGCCCATGTCTATACTAATAGTATTCTTTCTGAAAGGAAGATATAATTTTCCACAAATAAAACTCCAAATTGAGTATCAAGAAATACTAATTATGGTTTAAAATCTGAATAGTATCTTCTAAATAGGTGGTTACTTATCAGTTGTCTACTAATACATAACAAACCACCCTAAAACTTAGTGGCTTAGAGCAACAACCATTTATTATTTCTCTCTTCCTGTGGGTTGACAGGGGAGTTCTGCTGGTCTTGGTTGGACTCATACATGTGGCCTTAGTCAGCTGCCAATCGGCTGGAGTTGGGTGATTTAATATGGCCTCACCCACATATCAGGGTCTTCAGCTGAAATTTTTGGAATATCTAGGATAGCTGGGTCTCTTTCGACACAGACCTTCAGTCTGAGCTTCTTCATAGTATGGAGGTTTTAAAGTACCAAAGAGAGATTGGGTGCAATGCCTCACACCTGTAATCCCAGCACTTTGGAAGGTCGAGGCATTAAAAAAAAAAAAAAAAAATGCTGGGCTCAGTGGCTCACGCCTATAATCCCAGCACTTTGGGAGGCCAAGGTGGGTAGATCACGAGGTCAGGAGATCGAGACCATCCTGGCTAACATGGTGAAACCCCGTCTCTACTAAAAATACAAAAAAACATTAGTTGAGTGTGGTGGTGGGCGCCTGTAGTCCCAGCTACTAGGGAGGCTGAGGCAGGAGGATGGTGTGAACCCAGGAGGTGGAACTTGCAGTGAGCAGAGATCACGCCACTGCACTCCAGCCTGGGCGACAGGGCAAGACTCCGTCTCTAAACAAAACAAAAAACAAAACAAAACAAAAAAAGTACCAAAGACAGAAAGTGGAAGTTACAAGGCTTTTTAAGGCCTTATCTTGGAAGTCACAGCAACATTTATTCTGCATTCCATTGGTCAAACTCAAGTCCTAACAGGGCTTGTTAGGCTTGGCTCCTAAGGCGGTCAAGTAAAAGGTGGGATTCACAGGAAGTTCCATATACATTACAGCTTCACTTGCAGTACAGAGGGGAAGGGAAATCCTTCTACTGGGACAGAACCTCAAGTAGCATACCTGGTTGTATATTGTGCCTGGAAGAAAAGATGGCCAGAAGTATAGATCTACAGATGGATGGTGACTGATGGTTTGACTGGATGGTCAGGGATTTGGAAAGAACATGGTTAGAAAATTAGTGACAAGTGGTCTGGGGAAGAGGTATGTGCAGACTTCTCCAGATGGGCACCAAGTGAGAAGATGCTTGTGTCCTATGTGAATGCTCACCAAAGAACAATCTCAACAGAGAAGAATCCTAATAATCAGGTGAGCAAGATGACTCATTCCTTGGAATCAGTCAGCCTTTCCCCCTAGCCACTGCTATCCTCGCACTATGTGCTCATGAACAAAGTGGTCATAGCAGTAGGAATGGAGGTTATGTCTGGGTGTGGTGGCTCTCTGGGTGTGGTGGTTCACAGTTGTAATCCCAGCACTTTGGGAGGCTAAGGCGGGTGGATCACTTGAGGTCAGGGGTTCGAGATCAGCCTGACCAACATGGTGAAACCCTGTCTCTACTAAAAATACAAAAATTAGCTGGGCATGGTGGTGTGTGCCTGTAATCCCAGCTACTCAGGAGGCTGAGGCAGGAGAATCACTTGAACTGGACAAGCAGAGGTTGCAGTGAGCCGAAATGGTGCCACTGCACTCCAGCCTAGACAACAGAGGGAGACTCTGTCTCGAAAAAAAAAAAAAAAAAAGGAATGGAGGTTATTCATAGGCTCAGCAACATGAATTTCTACCCACTAGATCTGGCTACTGCCAACACTGAGAGAGTCCAACTTGCCAACACAGAGACTAACACTGAGCCCCTGACATGGCATAATTCCTTGGGGGAACTACCTAGCTTCCTTGAGACAAATTATTTGGAACACTTCCATTACGGAAAGGGCAACACTTCTTTTCTCACTGGAATTGACATCTGATCTTTCCATGTGCACAGTGCTTCCACAAAAACTTTCTGTATACTTTGAAAATGCTTTATTCACTGTCACGGTATTCCACACAGCATTGCTCTTGATTAGAGAACTTGGTTCACAACAAATGTAGCACACTAATGGGCCCATGCTTATGAAATTCATAAATCTTACCTTGTTCCCAATCACCCTGAAGTAACTGGCCTGACAGAATAGTGGAATGGCATTTTAAAGACTCAGTTGCAATTTAGAGTTCAGTGATAACACTTTTCAGACTAGGACGGCATCCTCTATGTTGCAGCAGATGTTCTGAATGAATATGGTGCTATTTCTCACACAGCCACCATTCATGAATTTGGGAATTAAGTGGTAGAAATAGAAGTGGCTCCCTCTCAATATTATCTTTAATGACCCACTAGTGAAAATTTTGCTTCCTGTCCTTCTTTGTACCTTTGTGCTCTGCAGATATAATGGTCTTAGTTTCCACAGGAAGAATGCTTCCATCGAAATACATACCAATAATAAAATGGAAACTGATACTGCCGCCTGCCCATCTTGTTCTCCTCATATCAATAAACCAACATGCAAAAAAAAAAAAAGACAATTACCATACTGGCTGGGGTAATTAATCCTGATTCTTAGGAGAAAATGAGCTACTACTACCAGTAGAAATTAAGGAAGATGTCTAGAATTCAGGAGAACTTTTGGGGTGTTTTTTAGTAATACCATATTCTGTAAGAAAAGTTAATGGAAAATTATAACAACCCCAAACAGGCAGAATTGTTAAAGGTCTAGCCCCTTTAGGAATGAAGTTTTGCGTCATTCCCTTCCTCCACCCCCGAGCAAGGAACCACAACCAGCTGAAGTGCTTGCTGAAAAAAAGAGAGAATATGAAATAGCTAGTGGAAGAAAAAAGTTAAAAATACCAGCTATGGGGGTGGAGCCAAGATGGCCGAACAGGAGCAGCTCCGGTCTACAGCTCCCAGCCTGAGTGACACAGAAGACGGATGATTTGTGCATTTGTTTGAGGTACAAGTTTCATCTCACTAGGGAGTGCCAAATAGTGGGTGCAGGACAGTCGGTGAAGCGCACTGTGCACGAGCCAAAGCAGGGCAAGGCATTGCCTCACTCGGGAAGTGCAAGGGGTCAGGGAGTTCCCTTTCCTAGTCAAAGAAAGGGGTAACAAACGGCACCTGGAAAATCGGGTCAGTCCCACCCTAATACTGCGCTTTTCCAACGGGCCTGGAAAACGGCACACCAGGAGACTGTGTTCCGCAACTGGCTCGGAGGGTCCTATGCCCATGGAGTCTCGCTGATTGCTAGCACAGCAGTCTGAGATCAAACTGCAAGGCGGCAGAGCCCACCACAGCTCAAGGAGGCCTGCCTGCCTCTGTAGGCTCCACCACTGGGGGCAGGGCACAGACAAACAAAAATTCAGCAGGAACCTCTGCAGACTTAAACGTCCCTGTCTGACTGACAGCTTTGAAGAGAGTAGTGGTTCTCCCAGCACGCAGCTGGAGATCTGAGAACAGACAGATTGCCTCCTAAAGTGGGTCCCTGACCCCCGAGCAGCCTAACTGGGAGGCACCCCCAAGTAGGGACAGACTGACACCTCACTCGGCCGGGTACTCCTCTGAGACAAAACTTCCAGAGGAACTATCAGACAGCTGAATTTGCGGTCTCACGAAAATCCGCTGTTCTGCAGCCACTGCTGCTGACACCCAGCCAAACAGGGTCTGAAGTGGACCTCTAGTAAACTCCAATAGATCTCTAGTAAACTCCAACAGCTGAGGCTCCTGTCTGGTAGAAGGAAAACTAACACACAGAAAGGACATCCACACCAAAAACCCATCTGTACATCACCATCATCAAAGACCAAAAGTAGATAAAACCACAAAGATGGGGAAAAAACAGCAGAAAAACTGGAAACTCTAAAAAGCAGAGCACCTCTCCTCCTCCAAAGGAATGCAGTTCGTCACCAGCAACGGAACAGAGCTGGACGGAGAATGACTTTGACAAGTTGAGAGAAGGCGGCTTCAGACGATCAAACTACTCCAAACTACGGGAGGAAATTCAAAACAATAGCAAAAAACTTAAAAACTTTGAAAAAAAATTAGACGAATACATAACTAGAATAACCAACGGAGAGAAGGGCTTAAAGGAGCCGATGGAGCTGAAAGCCAAGTATCGAGAACTACGCAAAGATTGCAGAAGCCTCGGTAGCCGATGCGATCAACTGGAAGAAAGGGTATCGCTGATGGAAGATGAAATGAATGAAATGAAGCGAGAAGGGAAGTTTAGAGAAAAAAGAATAAAAAGAAATGAACAAAGCCTCCAAGAAATTTGGGACTATGTGAAAAGACCAAACCTACGTCTGATTGGTGTACCTGAAAAAGACAGGCAGAATGGAACCAAGTTGGAAAACACTCTGCAAGATATTATCCAGGAGAACTTCCCCAATCTAGCAAGGCAGGCCAACATTCAGATTCAGGAAATACAGAGAACGCCACAAAGATACTCCTCGAGAAGAGCAACTCCAAGACACATAATTGTCAGATTCACCAAAGCTGAAATGAAGGAAAAAATGTTAAGGGCAGCCAGAGAGAAAGGTCGGGTTACCCACAAAGGGAAGCCCATCAGACTAACAGTTGATCTCTCGGCAGAAACTTTACAAGCCAGAACAGAGTGTGGGCTGATATTCAACATTCTTAAAGGAAAGAATTTTCAACCCAGAATTTCATATCCAGCCAAACTAAGCTTCATAAGTGAAGGAGAAATAAAATGCTTTACAGACAAGCAAACGCTGAGTGATTTTGTCACCACCAGGCCTGCCCTAAAAGAGCTCCTGAAGGAAGCACTAAACATGGAAAGGAACAACCGGTACCAGCCCCTGCAAAAACATGCCAAATTGTAAAGATCATCGAGGCTAGGAAGAAACTGCATCAACTAATGAGCAAAATAACCAACTAACATCATAATGACAGGATCAGATTCACACATAACAATATTAACTTTAAATGTAAATGGGCTAAATACTCCAATTAAAAGACACAGACTGGCAAACTGGATAAGAAGTCAGGACCCACCAGTGTGCTGTATTCAGGAAACCCATCTCATGTGCAGAGACACACATAGACTCAAAATAAAGGGATGGAAGATCTATCAAGCAAATGGAAAACAAAAAAAGGCAGGGGTTGCAATCCTAGTCTCTGATAAAATAGACTTTAAACCAACAAAGATCAAAAGAGACAAAGAAGGCCATTACATAATGGTAAAGGGATCAATTCAACAAGAAGAGCTAACTATCCTAAATATATATGCACCCAACACAGGAGCACCCAGATTCAGAAAGCAAGTCCTGAGTGACCTACAAAGGGACTTAAACTCCCACACAATAATAATGGGAGATTTTAACAACACACTGTCAACATTAGACAGATCAACGAGACAGAAAGTTAACACGGATATCCAGGAATTGAACTCAGCTCTGCACAAAGTGGACCTAATAGACATCTACAGAACTCTCCACCCCAAATCAACAGAATATACATTTTTTTTCAGCACCACACCACACCTATTCCAAAACTGACCACATAGTTGGAAGTAAAGCTCTCCTCAGCAAATGTAAAAGAACAGAAATTATAACAAACTGTCTCTCAGACCATAGTGCAATCAAACTAGAACTCAGGAATAAGAAACTCACTCAAAACCGCTCAACTACATGGAAACTGAACAACCTGCTCCTGAATGACTACTGGGTACATAATGAAACGAAGGCAGAAATAAAGATGTTCTTTGAAACCAATGAGAACAAAGACACAACATACCAGAATCTCTGGGACACATTCAAAGCAGTGTGTAAAGGGAAATTTACAGCACTAAATGCCCACAAGAGAAAGCAGGAAAGATCCAAAATTGACACCCTAACATCATAATTAAAAGAACTAGAAAAGCAAGAGCAAACACATTCAAAAGCTAGCAGAAGGCTAGAAATAACTAAAATCAGAGCAGAACTGAAGGAAATAGAGACACAAAAAACCCTTCAAAAAATCAATGAATCCAGGAGCTGGTTTTTTGAAAAGATCAACAAAATTGATAGACTGCTAGCAAGACTAATAAAGAAGAAAAGAGAGAAGAATCAAATAGATGCAATAAAAAATGAAAAAGGGGATATCACCACCAATCCCACAGAAATACAATCTACCATCAGAGAATACTACAAACACCTCTATGCAAATAAACTAGAAAATCTAGAAGAAATGGATAAATTCCTCGACAAATACCCCCTCCCAAGACTAAACCAGGAAGAAGTTGAATCTCTGAATAGACCAATAACAGACTCTGAAATTGTGGCAATAATCAATAGCTTACCAACCAAAAGGAGTCCAGGACCTGATGGATTCACAGCTGAATTCTACCAGAGGTACAAGGAGGAACTGGTACCATTCCTTCTGAAACTATTCCAATCCATAGAAAAAGAGGGAATCCTCCCTAACACATTTTATGAAGCCAGCATTGTCCTGATACCAAAGCCTGGCAGAGACATAACCAAAAAAGAGAATTTCAGACCATTATCCTTGATGAACATTTATGCAAAAATCCTCAATAAAATACTGGCAAACCGAATCCAGCAGCACATCAAAAAGCTTATACACCATGATCAAGTGGGCTTCATCCCTGGGATGCAAGGCTGGTTCAACATATGCAAATCAATAAATGTAATCCAGCATATAAACAGAACCAAAGACAAAAACCATAGGATTATCTCAATAGATGCAGAAAAGGCCTTTGACAAAATTCAACAACCCTTCATGCTAAAAACTCTCAATAAATTAGGTATTGATGGGACGTATCTCAAAATAATAAGAGCTATCTATGACAAACCCACAGCCAATATCATACTGAACGGGCAAAAACTGGAAGCATTCCCTTTGAAAACTGGCACAAGACAGGGATGCCCTCTCTCACCACTCCTATTCAACATAGTGCTGGAAGTTCTGGCCAGGGCAATCAGGCAGGAGAAGGAAATAAAGGGTATTCAATTAGGAAAAGAGGAAGTCAAATTGTCCCTGTTTGCAGATGACATGATTGTGTATCTAGAAAACCCCATTGTCTCAGCCCAAAATCTCCTTAAGCTGATTAGCAACTTCAGCAAAGTCTCAGGATACAAAATCAATGTACAAAAATCACAAGCATTCTTGTACACCAATCACAGACAAACAGAGAGCCAAATCATGAGTGAACTCCCATTCACAATTGCTTCAAAGAGAATAAAATACCTAGGAATCCAACTTACAAGGGATGTGAAGGACCTCTTCAAGGAGAACTACAAACCACGGCTCAATGAAATAAAAGAGGATACAAACAAATGGAAGAACATTCCATGCTCATGGGTTGGAAGAATCAATATCATGAAAATGGCCATACTGCCCAAGGTAATTTATAGATTCAATGCCATCCCCATGAAGCTACCAATGACTTTCTTCACAGAACTGGAAAAAACTACTTTAAAGTTCATATGGAACCAAAAAAGAGCCCACATCGCCAAATCAATCCTAAGCCGAAAGAACAAAGCTGGAGGCATCACGCTACCTTCCTTCAAACTATACTACAAGGCTACAGTAACCAAAACAGTATGGTACTGGTACCACAACAGAGACATAGATCAATGGAACAGAACAGAGCCCTCAGAAATGATGCCACATATCTACAACCATCTGATCTTTGACAAACCTGACAAAAACAAGAAATGGGGAAAGGATTCCCTATTTAATAAATGGTGCTGGGAAAACTGGCTAGCCATATGTAGAAAGCTGAAACTGGATCCCTTCCTTACATCTTATACAAAAATTAATTCAAGATGGATTAAAGACTTAAATGTTAGACCTAAAACCATTAAAATCCTACAAGAAAACCTAGGCAATACCATTCAGGACATAGGCATGGGCAAGGACTTCATGTCTAAAACACCAAAAGCAATGGCAACAAAAGCCAAAATTGACAAATCGGATCTAATTAAACTAAAGAGCTTCTGCACAGCAAAAGAAACTACCATCAGAGTGAACAGGCAACCTATAGAATGGGAGAAAATTTTTGCAACCTACTCATCTGACAAAGGGCTAATATCCAGAATCTACAATGAACTCAAACAAATTTACAAGAAAAAAACAAACAACCCCATCAAAAAGTGGGCAAAGGACATGAACAGACACTTCTCAAAAGAAGACATTTATGCAGCCAAAAAACACATGAAAAAATGCTCATCATCACTGGCCATCAGAAAAAGGCAAATCAAAACCACAGTGAGATACTATCTCACACCAGTTAGAATGGCCATCATTAAAAAGTCAGGAAACAACAGGTGCTGGAGAGGATGTGGAGAAATAGGAACACTTTTACACTGTTGGTGGGACTGTAAACTAGTTCAACCATTGTGGAAGTCAGTGTGGCGATTCCTCAGGGATCTCAAACTAGAAATACCATTTGACCCAGCCATCCCATTACTGGGTATATACCCAAAGGACTATAAATCATGCTGCTATAAAGACACATGCACACGTATATTTACTGCGGCACTATTCACAATAGCAAAGACTTGGAAGCAACCCAAATGTCCAACAATGATAGACTGAATTAAGAAAATGTGGCACATATACACCATGGAATACTATGCAGCCATAAAAAATGATGAGTTTGTGTCCTTTGTAGGGACATGGATGAAACTGGATAACATCATTCTCAGTAAACTATCGCAAGGACAAAAAACCAAACACCGCATGTTCTCACTCATAGGTGGGAATTGAACAATGAGAACTCATGGACACAGGAAGGGGAACATCACACTCCAGGGACTGTTGTGGGGTGGGGGGAGGAGGGAGGGACAGCATCAGGAGATATACCTAATGCTAAATGATGAGTTAATGGGTGCAGCAAAACAACATGGCAGATGGACACATATGTAACAAACCTGCACATTGTGCACATGTACCCTAAAACCTAAATAATAATAATAAAAAAAAAAAATTTTCTTACAGGAAAAAAAAAAAAAAAAACCCAGCTATGATCCCGTAATTAGCTGCAGAAACAGGTAGTATCTATGAGTATTTCTTCTATATATCTGCATATAAATATTAGCAATTTTTTTCTTTTGTTTTCTCCTGTTCCCATTCCCCTAAAACAAATGTAAGGTGTGTTAATTACAGTGTGATAGGCACCATAACGCTCCCTAACAAAAGATGTTCACACCTAATCCCTGTAATCCTTAATGTATAAATATGCTGTTACATGGAGAGGGTGAATTAAGATTGCATTTGGAACTAAGGTTGCTAATCAGCTGACTTTGACACAGGGAAATTATCCTCATTGGCTCAAGGTAATTGTAAGGGTCCATATAAAGAACACAGAAGAGTCAGCAAGAGTGGTGTGATGAGGGAAAGACTTGACAGGTCATTGCTGGCTTTGAAAATAGACAGGGGTTGCTCCAGGAAAGGATTTTGGGAGGAAAAAAAAAAAAAAGAAAATAGAAAGGCGCCATGAGCCAAGGATGCGGGCAACTTCTAGAAGAAGGAAAGGGCAGGAAATTCTTCCCTAGAGCCTCCAGAAGAGGCTTAAAATCAAGCCCTGCTGACGCTTGATTTTAGCCCAATGAAGCCCATTTCAGACTTCTGACCTCCAGAACTGTAAGATAATACATTTCTGAGGTTTAAAGCACCAACTTTGTGGCAATTTTTACAGCAGCATTAGGAAATTAATACAAGTACTTAATCTTCCATCTGGTATTTAAAGTATAAGATATCATAGGTAGAGTATGGTTCAGCAAAAAGAGGAATAAAAATGATCCAAAAAGGATAAAGGTACTTTTGGGAAGGTTGTGAATATGCTTTGGCCTGTATGAGGAATGTTAGGTGGAAGCATGGTTTTGATTCTATTTGGAAGTTAAATATGGTTAAAAGGGATGTGTATGGATGCCAAGGTGACAGGGGTAGACTCTGCTGGGTTATTCTATTGTCAACTTGACCAAACAAGGACAAATATAAAGAAAATGACATATAGACACATCATAATCAAACTGCTAAAAACCAAAGACAAAGAGGCAATTTAAAAGCAGCCAGAAAATAAATACCACATTACTTTCAGAGCAGAAACAGTGACACTATTTATTGACTTTTTAATAGAAACTATGGGAGATAGAATAGAATGGAATGCCATCTGAGTGCTGAGGTGGGAAAAAACCCAATAACATGCCAGTCTAGATTTCTATGAAATGTGATAATATTCTTTGAAAATAAAAAGGAAATAAATGTTTTTAGACAAACAAAAGCTGAAGAGATTCTTCACAGGCAGTCTGGCATCTAAGAAATCTTATAAGAAACACTACAGACACATCTATAATTCCAGAACTTTGGGAGGCTGACATGGGAAGATCACTTGAGGCCAGGAGTTTGAGACCCACCAGGTCAACATAGCAAGAACCCATTAAGACAAAAAAAAAAGAGGGGGGGGACAAAATTTTAAAAATTATCTAGGTGTGGTGATGCACACCTGAAGTCCTAGCTACTCAGTAGGTTGAGGCAGGAGGCTCACTTG
Organism: Symphalangus syndactylus; assembly: GCF_028878055.3. Lineage (NCBI taxonomy): Eukaryota > Metazoa > Chordata > Mammalia > Primates > Hylobatidae > Symphalangus > Symphalangus syndactylus. The sequence goes on from NC_072425.2 coordinate 125,312,628, forward strand.
AGCTCAGGAATTCGAAGCTGCAGCGAGCTATGATTGCATCACTGCACTCCAGCCTGGGTGACAGGGCAAGAACCTGCCTCTCAAAAACAAAAATAAACTACAAAGAATTCTTGAGTTGGCAGAAAATTAATACCATAAGGAAGCAAATAAGGCTGCAGGAAGAAATGAAGGGCTCTGCATAGATAAAAATAGATACTGAAGGCTGGGTGCGGTGGCTCATGCCTGTAATCCCAGCACTTTGGGAGGCTGAGGCGGGCAGATCATGAGGTCAAGAGATCGAAACCATCCTGGCCAACATGGTGAAACCCCGTCTCTACTAAACATACAAAAATTAGCTGGGCATGGTGGCACATGTCTGTAGTCGCAGCTACTCAGGAGGCTGAGGCAAGAGAATCACTTGAATCCGGGAGGCAGAGGCAGAGGTTGCAGTGAGCTGAGATCACGCCACTGCACTCCAGCCTGGTGACAGAGTGAAACTCAGTCTAAAGAAAAAAAAAAAAGATTAGGAAATTAAACAAAACACAAATAAATGGAAAAACACCCCACATTCACGGATTGGAAGCCTTAGTATTGTTAAGATGACAGTATTACCCAAAGCAATGTACAGATTCAACGTAATCACTATCCAAAATCCCAATGGTATTTTTTGAAAAAATAGAAAAGCCCATCCTAAAATCTATGTGGAACACAAGGGACCCTGAATAGCCAAACAGTCTTGAAAAAGAATAAGTGAAAAAGTGTGAGTTGGAAGAGCCATACTTCCTGATTTCAAAACTTACTAAAGCTATGATAATCAAAACAGTTTGGTACTGGCCTAAGGACAGATATATAGGCCAATGGAATAGCATAGAGAGCCTCCAAATAGACTCATATATATGTCATCAACTCATTTTTGACAAGGGTTTCAAAACCATTCAATGAAGAGGACGGTATTTTCAACAAATGTATCTGTGACAATTATATACTCACAGGAAAAATAATGAAATTGGGTCCTTAATTTACACCACATGCAACATTAAGTCAAAATGGATCAAAGATCTAGGTGGCACGCAGTAGCTCACGCCTATAATTTCAGCAATTTAGAAGGCCGAGATGGGCAGATCACTTGAGGTCAGGAGTTTGAGACCAGCCTGGCCAACATGGTGAAACCCTGTCTCCACTAAAAATACAAAAATCAGCCGGGCATGTGGCACACTCCTGTAGTCCCAGCTACTCGGTAGGCTGAGGCAAAAGAATCCCTCGAACCTGGGAGGCGGAGTTTGCAATGAGCTGAGATTGAGCCATTGCACTCCAGCTTGGGCAACAAAGCAAGACTCTGTCTGGAAAAAAAAAAAAAAAAATCAAAGATCTACATGTAACAGTTAAAGCCATAAAACTCCCAGAAGAAAATACGGGGGGAAGCTTCATGACACTGGATTTGGTAATGATTTCTTGGATATAACACCAAAAGCACAAGAAACAAAATGAACAAAAAGATAAACTGGACTACATAAAAATCAGACTGGGTGCAGTGGCTCATGCTTGTAATCCTAGCACTTTGGGAGGCCAAGGCGGGCAGATTACTTGAGGTCAGGAGTTTGAGACCAGTCTGGCCAACACAGTGAAACCCCGTTTCTACTAAAAATACAAAAATTAGCCAGGCATGGTGGTGGTTGCCTGTAGTCCCAGCTACTCGGAAGGCTGAGGCAGAAGAATCATTTGAACCCAGGAGGCAGAGGTTGCAGCGAACTGAGACTGTGCCACTGCACTGCAGCCTGGGTGACACAGCGAGACTCCATCAAAAAAAAAAAATTAAAACTTTTTGTGCATCAAAGGACACTATCAAGAGAGTAAAAGGGCAATCCACAAAATGGGAGAAAATATCTGCAAAGCAGATCTTCGAAAGATAAAGAACTCCGACATCTCAAGAGCAAATGCGAAACAACTCAATGTAAAAATGGGCAAAGGTCTTGAATACATATTTCTCCAAAGAAGACTTACAAGTGGTCAATAAGGACAGAAAAGATGATCAATATCACTAGTCATAAGGGAAATGTAAATCAAAACTGCAATGAGATACCAGTTAACATCCATTAGAATGGTTATTACCAAAAAACTTGAAAATAGCAAGTATTGGCAAGGATGCAGAGAAATTGGAAACCTTGTGCATTGCTGGTGGGAATGTAAAATGGTACAGCCACTGCGGTAAAGTTTGGCAGTTCCTTACAAAGTCAAACATAGAATTACAACATAATCCAGCAATTCCACTTCTAGACATATACCCAAAAGAAAGCAATGGTTCAAACAGATGCTTTTACATCAATTTCTTAGCAGCATTATTCATCGTAACCAAAAAGTGGAAATAGCCCAAATGTCCATTAACAGATGAATGGATAAGTACAATGTAGCATATAGATATATAATGGAATATTATCCATCCTTAGAAAGGAATGAAATTCTGATACATGCTATAAATTGGATGAACATTGAAAATGTTATGTTGAGTAAAATAAGCCAGATACAAAAAGACAAATCCACTTAAATGAGGTACCTAAAATAGGAAAATTCAGAGAGACACAAAGTAGAATAGAGATAATTGGGATCTGGTGGTTAGGAGGTTTTTGTTTAATGGGTACATGAGGTTTTGTTTGGGATGATGAAAAAGCTGTGGAAAGGGATAGTGGTGAGGGGTGCACAATATTATGAATATACTTAATGTAATTGAGTTATACACCTAAAAATGGTTAAACTGGTAAATTTTATGTTATGAACATTTTACTACAATAAAAAAGTGAACACTGGCTGTTTAAAACAAGAATAATAATGCCTTCTGGTATTTAAAACGAAAGTGTAAGTGAAATATCTGGAAATAACAAGACAAAGGTGAAGGGGTTAAAGCGAGTTAACATGTTATGAGATTCTTACATTGTTCTGAAAAGGGTAAAAGTACTAACTTAAGGTAGAGACTAACTAATCAAGGGCAAATATTGTAACTTTGCCCTTTCTAGCTTAACCCTCTAAAAGAATATATAGCTGTTCTAATCATCTATTACTGTGTAGTAAAGTACCTCAAAACTTAGTAGTGTAAAAACAACCACCATTTTATTATGCTCATAATTATGGGTTATGAATTCTGGTAGGGAATAGTAGGGAAGTCTTGTCTCATCTCCACAATGACTGAGGCTTCAGCGGGGATGACTTGAACAGTAGAAATGGCTGGGACGGCTCAACTGGGGCCCAATGTCAGGGACCTCAATTCTAGCTGTCAGCTAGGTCTCGGCTCTTTTCCTTATTACATTTATTGGGCATGGAATATAAAAAATGGCCTTTTCACTTATGTAACTGGTTAAGTGGGCTGGAATATCTGTTAAAACAGGATAGTCAATCATCAATCTCTGGAGGCAACCTCTCCATGAAGCTAGCCTGGGATTCACTTCAGCATGGCAGTTTCAGGGCAGTTATCCTTCCTACATGGTGGCTGTTCTCACTCAGAATGAACATTTCAGGACACAGACTTGGACACTGCAATGCTTTTTATGACCTAGACTAAGAGGTTCCAGAATATCATGTCCTATTTTAGTGGTTTTAATGGTAAAGCAAGTTACTAAAATAGCCTAGATGAAAGGGAAAATATTGGCCAATAGGAAGAGGAGGTTCCAAGATGGCCGAATAGGAACAGCTCCAGTCTACAGCTCCCAGCGTGAGCGACACAGAAGACAGGTGATTTCTGCATTTCCAAGTGAGGTACCGGGTTCATCTCACTGGGGCTTGTCAGACAGAGGGTGCAGCCCACAGAGCATGAGCCAATGCAGGGCAATGCATCGCCTCACCTGGGAAGTGCAAGGGGTTGGGGAATTCCCTTTCCTAGCCAAGGGAAGCCGTGACAGACGGTACCTGGAAAATTAGTACACTCCCACCCTAATACTGCGCTTTTCCAAAGGTCTTAGCAAACAGCACACCAGGAGATTATATCTTGCGCCTAGCTCAGAGGGTCCCACGCCCACGGAACCTTGCTCAATGCTAGCACAGCAGTCTGAGATCAAACTGCAAGGTGGCAGCGAGGCTAGGGGAGGGGCGTCTGTCATTGCTGAGGCTTGAGTAGGTAAACAAAGCAGCCAGGAAGCTCGAACTGGGTGGAGCCCACCACAGCTCAAGGAGGCCTGCCTGCCTCTGTAGACTCCACCTCTGGGGGCAGGGCATAGCTGAACAAAACGCAGCAGAAACTTCTGCAGACTTAAACGTCCCTGTCTGATAGCTTTGAAGAGAGTAGTTGTTTTCCCAGCATGGAGTTTGAGATCTGAGAATGGACAGACTGCCTCCTCAAGTGGGTCCCTGACCCCCAAGTAGCCTAACTGGGAGGCACCCCCCAGTAGGGGCAGACTGACACATCATACGGCCAGGTGCCCCTCTGAGACGAAGCTTCCAGAGGAAGGATTAGGCAGCAACGTTTGCCATTCTGCAGTATTTGCTGTTCTGCAGCCTCCGCTGGTGATACCCAGGCAAACAAGGTCTGGAGTGGACTTCCAGCAAAGTCCAGCGGACCTGCAGCTGGGGGTCCTGACAGTTAGAAGGAAAACCAACAAACAGAAAGGACATCCACACCAAAATCCCATCCATACGTCACCATCATCAAAAACCAAAGGTAGAGAAAACTACAAAGATGGGGAGAAACCAGAGCAGAAAAGCTGAAAATTCTAAAAATCAGAACGCCTCTTCTCCTCCAAAGGAATGCAGCTCCTCACCAGCAACAGAACAAAGCTGGATGGAAAATGACTTTGATGAGTTGAGAGAAGAAGGCTGCAGATGATCGGTAATAACAAACTTCTCCAAGCTAAAGGAGGATGTTCGAACCTATCACAAAGAAGCTAAAAACCTTCAAAAAAGATTAGATGAACGGTTAGCTAGAATAAACAGTGTAGAGAAGACCTTAAATGACTTGATGGAGCTGAAAACCATGGCAAGAGAACTACGTGATGCATGCACAAGCTTCAGTACCCGATTTGATCAAGTAGAAGAAAGGGTATCAGTGACTGAAGATCAAATAAATGAAATGAAGCGAGAAGAGAAGTTTAGAGAAAAAAGAGTAAAAAGAACAAACAAAGCCTCTAAGAAATATGGGACTTGTGAAAAGACCAAACCTACGTCTGATTGGTGTACCTGAAAGTGATGGGGAGAACGGAATCAAGTTGCAAAACACTCTTAAGAATACTATCCAGGAGAACTTCCCCAACCTAGAAAAACAGGCCAACATTCTAAGTAAGGAAATACAGAGAATGCCACAAAGATATTCCTCGAGAAGAGCAACCCCAAGACACATAATTGTCAGATTCACCAAAGTTGAAATGAAGGAAAAAATATTAAGGGCAGCCAGAGAGAAAGGTCAGGTTACCCACAAAGGGAAACCCATCAGACTAACAGCGGATCTCTCGGCAGAAACTCTACAAGCCAGAAGAGAGTGGGGGCCGATATTCAACATTCTTAAAGAAAAGAATTTTCAACCCAGGATTTCATATCCAGCCAAACTAAGCTTCATAAGTGAAGGAGAAATAAAATCCTTTACAGACAAGCAAATGCTGAGAGATTTTGTCACCACCAGGCCTGCCTTACAAGAGCTCCTGAAGGAAGCACTAAACATGGAAAGGAACAACCGGTACCAGCCACTGCAAAAACATTGTAAAGACCATCGACACTAGGAAGAAACCGCATCAACTAATGAGCAAATTAACCAGCTAACATCATAATGACAGGATCAAATTCACACATAACAATATTAACCTTAAATGTAAATGGGCTACATGCTCCGATTAAAAGACACAGACTGGCAAATTGCATAAAGATTCAAGACCCATCAGTGTGCTGTATTCAGGAGACCCATCTCACATGCAGAGACACACATAGACTCAAAATAAAGGGATGGGGGAAGATCTAACAAGCAAATGGAAAAAAAAAAAAAAAAGCAGGGGTTGCAATCCTAGCCTCTGATAAAACAGACTTATACCAACAAAGATCAAAAGAGACAAAGAAGGCCATTACATAACGATAAAGGGATCAATTCTACAAGAAGAGCTAACTATCCTAAATACATATGCACCCAATACAGGAGCACCCAGGTTCATAAAGCAAGTCCTTAGAGACCTACAAAGAGACTGACTCCCACACAATAATAATGGGAGACTTTAACACCCCACTGTCAACATTAGACAGATCAACGAGACAGAAAGTTAACAAGGATATCCAGGAATTGAACTCAGCTCTGCACCAAGCAGACCTAATACACATCTATAGAACTCTCCACCCCAAATCAACGGAATATACATTTTTCTCCTCACCATATCATACTTATTCCAAAATTGACCACATAGTTGGAAGTAAAACTCTCCTCAGCAAATGTAAAAGAACAGAAATTATAACAGACTGTCTCTCAGACCACAGCGCAATCAAACTAGAACTCAGGATTAAGAAACTCACTCAAAACCGCTCAACTACATGGAAACTGAATAACCTGCTCCTGAATGACTCCTGGGTACATAACAAAATGAAGGCAGAAATAAAGATGTTCTTTGAAACCAACGAGAACAAAGACACAACATACAAGAATCTCTGGGATACATTTAAAGCAGTGTGTAGACGGAAATTTATAGCACTAAATGCCCACAAGAGAAAGCAGGAAAGATCTACAACTGACACCCTAACATCACAATTAAGAGAACTAGAGAAGCAAGAGCAAACACATTCAAAAGCTAGCAGAAGACAAGAAATAACTAAGATCAGAGCAGAACTGAAGGAGATAGAGACACAAAAAACCCTTCAAAAAATCAATGAATCCAGGAGCTGGGTTTTTGAAAAGATCAACAAAATTGATAGACCGCTAGCAAGACTAAAAAGAAGAAAAGAGAGATGAATCAAATAGATGCGATAAAAAATGATAAAGGGGATATCACCACCAATCCCACAGAAATACAAACTACCATCAGAGAATACTATAAACACCTCTATGCAAATAAACTGGAAAATCTAGAAGAAATGGATAAATTCCTGGATACATACACCCTCCCAAGACTAAACCATGAAGAAGTAGAGTCCCTGAATAGACCAATAACAGGCTCTGAAATTGAGGCAATAATTAATAGCCTATCAACCAAAAAAATCCCAGGACCAGACAGATTCATAGCCGAATTCTACCAGAGGTAGAAACGGGCTGGTACCATTCCTTCTGAAACTATCCCTATCAATAGAAAAAGAGGGAATCCTCCCTAACTCATTTTATGAGGCCAGCATCATCCTGATACCAAAGCCTGGCAGAGACACACACACAAAAAAGAATTTTAGACCAATATCCCTGATGAACATCGATGCAAAAACCCTCCAAAAAATACTGGCAAACCGAATCCAGCAGCACATCAAAAAGTTTATCCACCATGATCAAGTCGGCTTCATCCCTGGGATGCAAGGCTGGTTCAACGTACGCAAATCAATAAATGTAATCCATCATATAAACAGAACCAATTACAAAAACCATGTGATTATGTCAATAGATGCAGAAACGGCCTTCGATAAAATTCAACAGAACTTCATGCTAAAAACTCTCAATAAACTAGGTATTGATGGGACGTATTTCAAAATAATAACAGCTATTTATGACAAACCCACAGCCAATATCATACTGAATGGGCAAAAACTGGAAGCATTCCCTTTGAAAACTGGCACAAGACAGGGATGCCCTCTTTCACCACTCCTATTCAACACAGTGTTGGAAGTTCTGGCCAGGGTAATCAGGCAGGAGAAAGAAATAAAGGGTATTCAATTAGGAAGACAGGAAGTCAAATTGTCTCTGTTTGCAGATGACATGATTGTATATTTAGAAAACCCCATCATCGGCTGGGCGCGTTGGCTCACACTTGTAATCCCAGCACTTTGGGAGGCCGAGGCGGGCGGATCACGAGGTCAGGAGATCGAGACCATGGTGAAACCCCGTCTCTACTAAAAATACAAAAAATTAGCCGGGCGTGGTGGCGGGCGCCTGTATTCCCAGCTACTCGGAGAGGCTGAGGCAGGAGAATGGCGTGAACCCGGGAGGCGGACCTTGCAGTGAGCCGAGATTGCGCCACTGCACTCCAGCCTGGGTGACAGAGCAAGACTCCGTCTCAAAAAAAAAAAAAAAGAAAACCCCATCATCTCAGCCCAAAATCTCCTTAAGCTGATAAGCAACTTCAGCAAAGTCTCAGGATACAAAATCAATGTGCAAAAATCACAAGCATTCCTATACACCAATAACAAACAGAGAGCCAAATCATGAGTGAACTCCCATTCACAATTGCTACAAAGAGAATAAAATACCTAGGAACCCAACTTACAAGGGATGTGAAGGACCTCTTCAAGGAGAACTACAAACCACTGCTCAACAAAATAAAAGAGGACACAAACAAATGGAAGAACATTCCATGCTCATGGGTTGGAAGAATCAATATCGTGAAAATGGCCATACTGACCAAGGTAATTTATAGATTCAACGCCATCCCCATCAAGCTACCAATGACTTTCTTCACAGAACTGGAAAAGACTACTTTAAAATTCACAAGGAACCAAAAAAGAGCCCGCATTGCCAAGACAACCCTAAGCCAAAAGAACAAAGCTGGAGGCATCACGCTACCTTCCTTCAAACTATACTACAAGGCTACAGTAACCAAAACAGCATGGTACTGGTACCACAACAGAGATATAGACCAATGGAACAGAACAGAGTCCTCAGAACTAATATCACACATCTACAACCATCTGTTCTTTGACAAACCTGACAAAAACAAGAAATGGGGAAAGGATTCCCTATTTAATAAATGGTGCTGGGAAAACTGGCTAGCCATATGTAGAAAGCTGAAACTGGATCCCTTCCTTTCACCTTATAAAAAATTAATTCAAGATGGATTAAAGACTTACATGTTAGACCTAAAACCATAAAAACCCTAGAAGAAAACCTAGGCAATACCATTCAGGACATAGGCATGGGCAAGGACTTCATGTCTAAAACACCAAAAGCAATGGCAACAAAAGCCAAAATTGACAAATCGGATCTAATTACACTAAAGAGCTTCTGCACAGCAAAAGAAACTACCATCAGAGTGAAGAGGCAACCTACAGAATGGGAGAAAATTTTTCCAATCTACCCATCTGACAAAGGGCTAATATCCAGAATCTACAAAGAACTTAAACAAGTTTACAAGAAAAAAATCAAACAACCCCATCAAAAAGTGGGCAAAGGATATGAACAGACACTTCTCAAAAGAAGACATTTATGCAGCCAACAGACACATGCAAAAATGCTCATCATCACTGGCCATCAGAGAAATCCAAATCAAAACCACAATGAGATACCATCTCACACCAGTAAGAATGGGAATCATTAAAAAGTCGGGAAACAACAGGTGCTGGAGAGGATGTGGAGAAATAGGAACACTTTTACACTGTTGGTGGGACTGTAAACTAGTTCAACCATTGTGGAAGACAGTGTGGCAATTCCTCAAGGATCTAGAACTAGAAATACCCTTTGACCCGGCCATCCCATTACTGGGTGTATACCCAAAGGATTATAAATCATGCTGTTATAAAGACACATGCACACGTATGTTTATTGTGGCACTATTCACGATAGCAAAGACTTGGAACCAACCCAGATGTCCATCAATGATAGACTGGATTAAGAAAATGTGGCACATATACCCCATGGAATACTATGCAGCCATAAAAAAGGATGATTTCATGTCCTTTGTAGAGACATGGATGAAGCTGGAAACCATAATTCTGAGCAAACTATCACAAGGACAGAAAACCAAACACCGCATGTTCTCCCTCATAGGTGGGAACTGAACAATGAGAACACCTGGACACAGGGTGGGGAACATCACACACCAGGGCCTGTCATGGGGTGGGGGGAGGGGGGAGGGATAGCATTAGGAGATATACGTAATGTAAATGATGAGTTAATGGGGGCAGCACACCAACATGGCACATGTATACATTTGTAACAAACCTGCATGTTGTGCACATGTACCCTAGAACTTAAAGTATAATTTAAAAAAAAATTAAAAAAAAATAAAAAAGAAAAAAAAAGAAAGGGAAAATATTGCCACCTCCTGTCACCAGGAGAAATAGAAAACAACTTATGGCATCTTTAATCAATCAAAATAACTAAAAAGTTAATAGAGGAGAAAATAATGACTAACAATATTTAATTACTACAAAGGGAAAAGGAAGGGGAAAATACAGGAAGAACAGGTCAGACAAGTAGAAAACAAACAGCAAGATGGTAGCCTTAAGCCCAATGAATACAGTAATTACAATAAATACAAATGGTCTAAACATGCTAATTAAAAGACAAAGATTATTTAGAATTATGCAAAATTAAATCCAACTGTATTTTGTTTACAAGAGACACAATTTAAATATAAGGGCACAAAAAGCTGAAAAGTAAAAGAATAGGAAAAGATGTCATGTAAGTATTCACCAAAAGAACACTAGGGTAGCTATATCAATATAAAATAAAATGTTGTTTCAGACAAGAAGTACTGTAAAATATACGAAATATCTATTGAAGTGATCACATGCTTTTTGTCCTTTATTCTGTTAATTTGGTCATCCCATTTATTGATTTGTATATGTTGAACCACCTTGCACACAAAGGATAAATCTCACTTGATTATTATTTTAATGTGCTGTTAAATTCAGTTTGCTAGTATTTGGTTGAAGATCCTATTCATCTATGTTCATCAGGGGCATTAGCCTGTAATTTTATTATAGCATCCTTGTCTGGCCTTGGTATCCAAGTCATGTTGGCTTTGTAAATGAAGTTAGAAGTATGCTCTCCTCTTTAATTTTTTGAAGAGATTTCAGTGAGCCGAGATTGTGCCACTGCACTCCCGCCTAGGCAACAGGGTGAGACTCTGTCTTAAAAAATAAACAAATAAATATACACAAATAGACCAATGCAACAGAATAGACACTACAGAAACACTTTACATATATGATTACATGATTTAAACAATGGCACCACAGCAATTCATTGTGAAAAGGATGGTATTTTCAATCAAAGGTATTTGATCAGTTGGATATCCATAAGAAAAAAATGAACTTTGTACCTCTGAGTATACACAACAATTAATTTGAGATGGATACTAGATCTCAATCTGAAACTAAAGCAATTAAGCCTCTAGGACAAACATAAGGAAAATATCTTCTAACTAGGTTAGACAAAATTTCTTAAACAGGACCCAGAAAGCACTAACCATGAAGAAAAAGTGGTGGCTGGGCATGGTGGCTCACATCTGTAATCTGAGCACTTTGGGAGGCCAAGTTGGGAGGACTGCTTGAGGCCAGGAGTTCAACACTAGCCTTGGCAACATAGCGAGACTCTGTCTCTACAAAAAATTAAAAAATTAGCCAGGCATGGTAGTGCACACCTGTAGTCCAAACAGGAGGCTGAGGCAGGAGGATTGCTTGAGCCCAGGAGTTCAAGGTTACAGTGAACTGTGACCATGCGACTGCACTCTAGCACGGGCAAAAGAGTGAAACCCTGTCAAAGAAAGAAAAAACAAAGAAAGAAAAGAAGGAAAGAAGGAAAGAAAGAGAAAAAGTCACAAATTGGACTTTATTAAAATTAAAGACTTCTTTTCACTAAGAACATATTAGAGGAATGAGGCAAGCCTGGGAGAAGATATTCAACACATATAGTATTTAACAAAGGACTTGCATTCAGGATGTATGAACTCCTCCAGAGAATACTTACAACGTAATAGTACAGGTAATAGATCTTGGCGGTTTGAAGATGGAGAGGAGAGGTAAAGAAAAGGGTGGGGATACTTATGTTCTCATCATATATAATGGGGAGTCAAGTGATCCTATGTCAGCCTGATGCAACAAGAAACTAAGACTTAAATATTCTTTAAACCAATAAGGTAATAAAATAGAGGAACTAAAAAAATAACATTATGATACTGGGAGGGGAGATAAGCAGGGCTGCGGAGGGTAAGTAACCTAAGTTCTCAATTATCTTTGCAGAAAGCCAACAGATTACTTCTAAAGTTAATAAAAGATAATTGTACATGCACATTATTTAGAAGCATGGAAGTAACTACTAGAAGATCTACAATAAAAATAGTTAAAAATGGGCCAGGCACGGTGGCTCACACCTGTAATCCTGGCACTTTGGGAGGCACAGGTGGGTGGATCACGAGGTCAAGAGTTCAAGATCAGCCAGGCCAAGATGGTGAAACCTCATCTCTACTAAAAATGGAAAAAAATCAGCTGGGTGTGGTAGTGGGCGCCTGTAATCCCAGGTACTTGGGAGGCTGAGGCAGAGAATTGACTGAACCCGGGAGGCGGAGGTTGCAGTGAGGCGAGATTGCACCAGTGCACTCCAGCCTAGGCAACAGAGCAAGACTCCATTTCAAAAAAAAAAAAAGTTAAAATGGTTGCTTTTAGTGTATGAGGGTGAAAGAAAGTAGGATGGGGTAAAATATTTATTTTTCATAATAAATTACTCTATATTACTTATTAAAGAAGTATGCATGTTACTTTGATTAAAATATTTAATTTTTTTAAATCCCTACATTTACATTACTATAACTATGCAAATAATTCACTTCTACAGCCAAGCAATGTGCTAAAACTATGCATCCTTTTTTTAGAAGTCACCCACTTGACTGTATCTAGAATCAAGATGCTGTGTCTAGAATCAAGAGCAAATGTATTCTCTTCACATCTTAGAACAATTTTAATCTGTCATATCTGAACCATGACTTTCACGGTTAGCTCTTTTTCAGAGTTTCTAACCTCTTTTTTCTAAATCCAGCCTCTGTCATACTTTCTATTGCATGGGGTACCATTTTCCTCCCAGATATTACCCTCTTAGAGGCACTCAATAGCCTGATCCAATTTAAATTTATTACTATTTTTGTTTTCTTCAGGTTCTATCTTTTTTTTCTTTTTCTTTTTCTTTTGACATCATTGATTTTCCTTAAAAGTGAACCTTGGTTGTCCATTAATACTTAAGAATGAAGGTCTGTGTCAATTTTTCTAGGCACTAGTACGAGTATCTTTTGTTAGTATTCTGTCTACCCAGTGTTCTCACTCAGGAGTGGGAAAATTGCCTGGGGGGCTTCATGACATGAGTGGAATAAGTAATTACCAGGCTTTCTTTAATGGGTATGGTCAAGTAGCCAGCTATTAAGCAGGGTGTCTCTCAAATACCAAAATTAAGAGGCAACACAACAAAATTAAGAGGGTTTCACTGTGGAATGCCAAATCTATGCTAGAACTAGCTTTCCCAGATAGTTCATTTGATTTTTCATTTTTCATTTTTTTTAAAAAAGAGATAAGCCTCCAGGGTTTCTTTGTGTCTTTTTTGCCTAATAGCACATATCTGTCTACAAGCAGATTCGTGACTAGCAGTAAACATCCACCTACCCGCAGCTCTTGGTCTGCAAAAGACTGGAGACAACTGGCACAGCTGCCCTGTGTACAGACCTTCAATTAACCCCTGTCTTCAGTCCTTCTCCTTCCAGCTCTTTTAAATTGTTAACTCCAAATTCATATCCTCTCTGAGGTTCTAATGGCAAACCAATTCCCTCATTGGAACCCCTGTGAAATGTGCCTAGGCAAGTGTTTCTACAGTTTTTCCAAAGGATGCTATCATCTATTTTTAGTTTTCCAAAAATTAGATAAAATTTTTATCTGCTCATGAACTCCTTTCTCTTTGTTATGTATTAACCTTCTATACAGTGTTGTTTCAATGGGGTTCTGGAGGGATAGAAGGTGAAAATGTGTCCTCTGTCTACACACACACACACACACACACACACACACACACACACACACACCTCTTTATTTACATGGCTTCTCTGCTGAAGCTCCTTTAAGGGCAAGGATGTATTCTGAAATTCCTAGCACAATGTCAGGAACACAGCAGCTAGTCAAAGGTGTGTGGCTGGTTGGATGTGAGAGAAAATAGCTGCAAACGATAGAAAAGCTTAAGCCTAGATGATGTGTATGTCAATCAAAACCAACTAAGGAAGAGTAAGTTTTAAAAGAAGATTAGCTGGGTATAACAGTGCTCGACTATAGGGCAAGTTACTTGGGAAGCTGAGGTTGGAGGATCACTTGAGCCCAGGAGTTTGAGACCATCCTGGGCAACATAGTGAGATCCCTGTATCTTTAAAAAATACATATTATTTTAGTGTTAGAAACAACATAGTTATACCCCAGCATAGGTTTTATGGCCTTGGTAGAGGCAAATAATGAAGCAACTTCACAAAATGTGATTAACTGATACAAAGGTGGTCTTGTAAGCCATAAAACCTTTGTATCAGTGTGTGCTAGAAACAGAGCCATATTACTTCACTTAAAATTACCAGGCACAGAGTCCTGCTGCTATCAGAGAGAAAAGAGTGAGGTCATTTTAGCTCTTGGCTCTCACCCAACCAGATAATTCAACTTGGAATATTCCTTACACCTATAAGACCAGCTCTACCCTTATAAAAGCACAAGTGACCATGACATTAACCCAGATATAGTGTATTATTAATAAACTTGAAGCTCCTCGAGAATAAGTACTCAATAAATATTTAATGAGTGGCTATATTCCTAACATCTGCTCACAATGCTGGTTCCTCAGTCAAGAAATAAAGTGTTTAGAGGTGAAAGGCAAATAATCTTATTAATGATACTTTCATTGATAGCCGTTATAAAAGTGCCTGGCCCAGATCAGGAACTCAATAAATATTTGTGCAGCTAATGAAACAATTGTAACTTTTAGAAACGTTAAAAAAAGTCTGTTTTTTTGTTGTTGTTGTTGATGTTGTTGCCCAGGCTGAAGTGCAATGGCATGATCTCGGCTCACCACCACCTCCGCCTCCCAGGTTCAAGTGATTTTCCTGCCTCAGCCTCCCGAGTAGTTGGGATTACAGGCATGCGCCACCACGCCCGGCTAATTTTGTAGTTTTAGTAGAGACAGGGTCTCTCCATGTTCGTCAGGCTGGACTCAAACTCCCGACCTCAGATGATCCGCCTGCCTCAGCCTCTCAAAGTGCTGGGATTACAGGCATGAGCCACCATGCCCGGCCAAAAAGTCTGCTTTTTAAAGCGAAGAATGGCACACAATTCTGCAAGTATACTAAAAGTTGCTGAATTGTACACTTTACATAAAAAGTACTGAACTGGCCGGGTGCAGTGGCTCATGCCTGTAGTCCCAGCACTTTGGGAGGCCGAGGAGGGTGGATCACCTGAAGTCAGGAGTTTGGGACCAGCCTGGCCAACATGGTGAAACCCCGTCTCTACTAAAAATATAAAAATCAGCCGAGCATGGTGGTGCACCATCCCAGCTACTGGGGAGGCTGAGGTGGGAGAATTGCTTGAACCTGAGAGGCAGAGGCTACAGTGAGCCGATATCATGCCACTGCACTTCAGCCTAGGCAACAGAGATTCTGTCTTTTAAAAAAAAAAAAAAAAAAAAAAGCATTGAACTGTACACTTTAAATTTAAATTTTATGACATAAAAATTATATCTCAATAAAACTTCTAAATAAACTCACAAGGAAACTTTTCCAGGCCTGCTGAATGACTCTGGCAGCCTTATCCTGCTTTGTAAATTCTGATTCCTCTTCCCAAGGCATTCGAAATTCCTAAAAGAAAATGGGCAAAAAGGGTACATTTAAAATAATTTTAATTTACTTTCATTTTTATTATTTTTTTTAGAGACACATTCTTGCTCTGTCACCCAGGCTGGAGTGCAGTGGTGCGATGATAGCTCACTGTAGCCTCAAACTGCTGGGCTCAAGTGACCCTCTCGCCTTCACCTCCTAAGTAGCTGGAACTGTAGACGTGCACCACCACACCTGGCTTTCTTTTTTTAATTATTATTTTTTTGTAGAGATGGGGTCTTGCTATGTTACCCAGGCTGGTGTCAAACACCTTCTGACTTGGCCTCCCAAAGTGTTGGGATTGTAAGCGTGAGCCACCGTGCTCAGCCTAAAATTATTTTATATGCTCCATTATAAAACTACCACTAGAACTCAATGAAAATTAAAGAGTTTCATAAATAAAACAATTAAAATAAGATTTTATATCAAAATAATAAAAATAAAAAGTCATCTTCTTATTTTTTAAGAGACAGAGTCTTTCTCTGTTGCCTTGGCTAGAATGCCGTGGCAGGATCATAGGTCACTGCAGCCTTGAACTCGTAGGCTCAATCGCTCCTCCTGCCTCACCCTCCTGAGTATCTGGGACTACAGGCACATGCTACGATGCCTAGCTAATTTTTAAAATTTTTTTGTAGAGACAGGTTCTTGCTATGTTTCCCAGGCTGGTCTTGAATTCCTGTACTCAAGTGATCCTCCCACCTCTGCCTCTGAAAGTGCTTGGATTACAGGCATGAGCCACTGTGCCCAGCCAAAAGTAGTCAGCAATTATTGGTGATTTAATATGTTCTAATTTGTATATTTTTTCTAATTCCAGCAACAACCCTGCACAGCAGATTTTACTAATATGCTTGTGTTAGAGATGAGGAGCCTAGGCTCTAAGGCCTAAGGTCAAATAGTGAGTAACTAAGCCAGTTATTAAATTCAAGTTTATCTTGAAAGTCCATGACTTTTACATAACCTGTTGCATGACTTCAAATAAACCTTTCTTAACGTGCATAGAGACAGAGTTGCATCCACAAAATTGCGCAGGTCCCTAACCTAAAATTAGACCTTATGTGGTCAAATATAAAAGGAAAAAAAGGTCATGCACTGAACACAGGGAGAAACATGGATTTTTACTTAGTCTTAAGAGTTATTAATACTTCAAGGAATAATGTCACTCACTACATTTACAGTAGCAATATGGTTCTGACATGCTTTATCATAGTCCAAAGTGAATAAATTTTGCTTAAAAGCTTAAAATTCTGGGCTGAATATAGTGACTCATGCCTGTAATCCCATGGTTTTGGGAGGCCAAGGCAGGAGGATTGCTTGAGGCCAGGACAACACCAGCCTGGGCAATATAGCGAGACTGCCATCTCTCCAGCAACAACAACAACAACAACAACAACAAAAAGCTGGGCAGGGTAGCACATACTGTAGTCCTAGCTACTTGGGAGGCTGAAACAGGATGGCTTGAGCCCAGGAGTTCAAAGCTGCAGTGAGCTATGATTGCACCACTGCACTCCAGCCTGGGCCACAAAATGAGATCATGTCTCTAAAAATAATAAAAATTTAAACTCTGAATTGATGCGTGTAAAATGCAAACGTGTAAGGATTTACAAATCCCAAAGCCCTGACCTATTTAAACACATAACATACACCTACTAACATGTTTAGAAAGACAGAGGCTAAACAGAAAACTGTCAAAAAGGATATGCCATTCATA